>NC_141697.1:981444487-983879487 GCF_964263255.1 Lissotriton vulgaris
CCAAACATGCACTCATTTTGCTCTGCTCACCTGTCTGCTTCTCTGTTCAGTATTGCTCTCTTTCTCCCCTTTATGTAATTGCTCTTGTGGTAGATCTGCCTCATTTACTTAAACTGTCCGCCCTCAGTTTTGCTTGCCCTTTCCTCCCTCAAATAGCCAGTGTCACTTGCTCACCCTCCCTCGGTTAAATGCAGGCCGCTTCCCCAAACCCCTCCTCAGTTTAAATTTACTGATCCTGCCCTACTTATTATTAATCCATCCCTGCTCATAACTGATCCTTCTGGGCTCAGTAAATAAGAAAAGGGCACTTTTTTGTCATGCTGCACAGCATTAGCATTGTCAAAACCTATTGGCAAAGGCCAATAGAATCTGGGAGGTTAGTAACTTTTTTTTCCCCGTAAAACATTTTTTTCCGCTTGGTGGGCCCTTTGTCATTGGGATCTGAGTTACAAAGTAAGCCTCGTGTAAGGATGAGCTTCATGCTACGTGCACTGACAGGGGTTCAGTGGTTCCCAGTGTTGTAGGGAGGGGGAATCGTTATGCAGCATACAAGTAGGTGGGTGAAGGCCCTGCACTTTCTCATCATATTGTGCACGTTTTATATGGTTGTGGTTAATCCAGGTCTGGCTACTCTGCTTTGGGCACCTGTATTCTTTCTTGCTATGTTTGTTTGTTATTAATGTTCTCCAGTATTGGGGTGTCTTTCATATATTCACATGCTTGAATATTATCCATCGTCGAAGTGAGAGCCCCACGGTAAATACAATAGCAATAAAACCAATCCTATATGTATATAAAAACATAATTACATACATTCAAAAAACATATACTCATAAGTACCAAGGTTAGCATTAACACATAGGAATACATTAAAAGAAAAAAACTTTCATAGCATATCCATGTCATTATGCTAGTGCAAACTACAGCCAATCAGGTGCAAGCACCCCTCTAGAACCTTCTCCTCAGAGGCTCAGGCCCTCAGATTTTCTACGGCACGTCGTGTGAAGGAAGTCTCCTTGAGCTCTGCTCAGATTTTTACTTTGTGGATTTCTACAATTTTTGGGATGTCTTCAAGTAAGAAGTCTCTGTTTCGACCATGTGCTTCTTGTGGGAAATTGCGGCTCTTCTCAGAGGACCCTCACAAGAAGTGTATTACTGCCTCTATCCAGAGCAGGAGGTAGGCAAATTTAAAATTTGCAGGACTTTCTCAACCAAGACCCTTAAGGACAGGGAAGGGTGTCTCCTCCTGTGGTTGCAGAGGTTGAAGGATAAGGATTCACCTCTTTCTGATGCAGAAAGCCTTGCATCAGGTGTGTCTAGAGCCACTTCTAAGCGTAGCAGTGTTGCAGGACTTACCATCTCCATTCCTAAAGAAGAGGAAGCTTCAACTCCAGAAGGCTCCTGCTGTGTCTCCACCTCTCCCTGCTACCCCTACGCCCTCGAGATCTGACTCTCAGGCGTCCACGGCTCCTTCTAGGCATGTTTCCACTAAAAAACGTGCTAAATCGTCGACTGGCGTGTCCACGGTCTGTCCGACGACGAGATCTGCCGTCTCTAGCTCGGACGACGACAGTGACGACGACTTGTGCCAGCAGGTCATCGGCGGCTGCGTCAACTTTATCCGTTTTGACGATGGTGTGTGTGACCTTCAAATCTGTCTAAAAAGGGAGTCTCGTCAACGTCAAAATCTTCGTCAACTCCTTCTGTAAAGAGAGCCGCTTCGTCGGCGGGTGCTTCGTCGGTGGTGTCGTCGACTGCTTCGGCGGTGGTTGTCCTGTCGACAGAGTTACTGTCGTCATCTACCGTCGCATCATTGCCTCCGGTGCCAATTTCATCCTCTGGTTCTGAGACTCCTGCTGTTGACCCTCTGCTCCAACGTCGACATGTCTTTAAGTCCGCTTCCGATTCCACGTCACTCTCAGCCTCCATCTCCTATTTTTGCCACAGGTTCGGAGCATTAATGGTTCTGATGAGGAGGAAGATGATAGATTTCGGGCAGCTCAAAGCCCTTCGGAGCTGGTCATAAAATGTCACGACTATGAGGAAGATCATTACTTCCATGAGGAGGAACCTTCTACTCAAGTTCCCACAGCACAAATACCCCTCTCCCTCATTTCTAATCTCCAATACATATTGGAGGACTATAATAGACTATTTCCACTGTCTCACCATGGATCTCCTCAGCCCACGGTGCCTGCAACTACAGCGGCTCCTTCCTCTACTGCACTGCCAGGGCCATCTGCACCATCTATTCAGATTCAGGCAACTGTTTATGAGGATGATGACGTTCGCCCAGATCGGGAAGACTGCGAAGTTGATGATGATAGGACCATGGCGGATTGGGAAGATTATCAGATCAAGACACTGTCACCGGCCCCTTCAGGTACAGGGGATTGTTGATTATAGCTGGTTTTCACCAACTTATGGAACGAGCGGCGCTGCGCTTTAAACTCCCTATGGTTCTGAAGGATGAGGACTGTTTTCTTTATGATTTCAAGAGTCAACCTCTTAAACCGGTCCATGCAGTGCCCATAATTGACTTTATCTGGAAGGAGGGTGTCCAACTGATGCAGACGCCAAATTCTATTCCGGCGCTTCTTGCTCATTTGGAGAAGAAATATAGGGCGCACCAGGGTTCTCCAGCTTGCCTGGTAGTGCAGCCTAATCCCGATTCCGTGATCACCCAGGCCGCACAGTGCCATTCCAGGAATCGGTCTTCTCCTATTACCGCACCTCCTGACCGTGAAGGACGTATTGTTGATGCCATTGGGCGAAAATTTTCCACTATGGCTTCTACCACTGTGAGGGCTGCAAATTCTCTGGCCATTCTGGGTCGCTACGACCACCAGATGTGGTCGGATATGCCTTCTTTTACCAACCTCATTCCTGAGCCCTCCAGAGCAGAGGCTCTCAAGATTCTTCAGGAGGGAGAGAGAGACCGTCATCAGAGATTATCGACTGCTCTGTGGACATTGCGTGCACTGGTTTTCGTCGGCTTGCGGGGGCAGCTGTTTTACGTCGTCGGGGCTGGCTTCGTTCCACCTCTTTTCGCCAGGAGGTTTAGGCGAAAATCCTCGACATGCCCTATGACGGCAAATCGCTCTTTGGCCAGCATGTGGACGACTCACTTCAAACCATCAGAAAGGACACCGAGACTGCTCGAGTCCTAGGCACTTTGCAGTTTCGCTAGCAGTCTTTTCTTGGTGCACGCGGACGCGGCACCTCCTTCTTTTCGTGGCGGATCCAACCAGTACCGCTCCTACGATCAAGGAAATCAGAGCTATTCCTCCCAGTCACAGCAGTCCTATCGGCAACAGTCTACCAAGTCGTACAGAGGAAAGTTTTCCTACAAAGGCTCCGCTTCTAAGAAGCAGTGACTTGCCTTCCCCGCTCTAAGTTGGAGGTCGAATCTCCCTTTTCTTTTCCAATTGGTCTTCAATCACTTGGACCGTTGGGTGCTGGACATTGTGTCAAAAGGCCATGCTTTGAAGTTTGTCAAGTTCCCTCCAAACACTCCTCCAGCTGGTCCACCTCCGGCTCATCTCAAGGAGCTCTTTCAACAAATTCGACTCATGATTCAGAAAGGTGCCATCGAAGTGGTTCCCAAGTCTCAGTAGGGGATGGGATTCTAGTCCCGTTTTTTCCTAGTCCTCAAGAAGTCCGGTGAATGGCGTCCGATCCTCGACTTAAGGGCCCTAAACAAGAATCTGACGTGTCAATCCTTCCGCATGCTCACGGAAATTCTCCGCCTTCTCTTGAAGGGCGACTTCCTGACCACCAGGACGCCCATTTCCCGTGCCGATACTTCCAGGACACCTGAAGTACTTGCTCTTCTGGGTAGGGCACAGAGATTTTCAATTCAAGGTTCTGCCTTTCGGCATTCGCTCCGCCCCTCGCGTCTTCACGAAATGTCCTGGCCCGGTGGTGGCACATCTACGTTTGAAGGGCGTTCAAATCTTTCCCTACCTGGACGACTGTCTCAAGTCGCAATCTCGTCATCAGGCGTCTCTAGACACTCTATTCTGTCACTCTATTCCACTCCGTCGGTCTGTACATCAACACCGAGAAGTCTCAGGTCGATCCAGCTCCCTGCAGGACCTTTCTAGGTGCCACTCTGAATACTTCGCTGGCGAAGGCATTAGTGTCTCACGAATGTCCGCTGCGGATTCTACGTCTAGCGGCTCTCATCCGTTCAAAAGGGCCTGTTTCAGTTCGTGTATTGAAATTTTTTCTCGGGATAGCGTCTTCCTGCATCTCCCTGATCCCAAATTGCAGGCTCAAGAGTCGCCCAATTCAGGAGGAACTGGACAAACCGCGGCGTCAGGTCACCGGCTTTCAACGATTTGGTCCTGTTCACTGCTCAGATGAGGTCCGCTCTCCACTGGTGGGCTCAACCGTCACACATCGCTGCCGGTACTTCTTTCCTAACCATTGCTCCAGAGCTCGTCCTTACCACGGATATCTCCCTGGAAGGTTGGGGCACACATCTTCAGGGCAAGTGGACCCTGTCTCAACGTTCCTGGCACATCAACAGACTGGAACTAATGGCCATTTTCCTTGCACTCAAGTCTTTCCGTCTTCTGCTTCAGGGAGAAGCAGTGCTCATTCAAACGGACAATACCACCATTATGCACTATGTCAACAAACAGGGCGGCACCAAGTCACCACTCCTCTTTCAGCTGGCACAGAGCATCTGGGACTGGGCACTCCTTCACCAAATTACCCTGACAGCGGTTCACCTAGCAGGCATCTCCAACACCCTAGCGGATTCCCTCAGCAGGTCTGCATCCTCGACCCACGAGTGGGAGTTGCATCAGCCGACTCTGGACTTCATCTTTCGGCTGTGGGGTCGCCCGAACATGGATCTTTTTGCGAGCCCTGTGAACTAGAAATGCCAGTCTTATGCAAGCTGGCATCCCTAGTAAGGGTCGTGCGGGAATGCCCTTTTGATGGACTGGTGCGATCTATTCGCCTACGCTTTTCCGCCGATCCCGCTGTTTCCTAGAGTGTTCAGGAAAATGTGGAGACAGCTGTGCCACATTTTCTTGATCGCTCCCAGATGGCCTCAACAAGCGTGGTTCTCGGAACTGCTGCTTCTCTCACCGTGCAAACCATCCTCCTTCGTCCTCGAGCGGATCTCCTCACAGTGGACAAGCGCCAGACCTGCCATCCGGACCCTTTCTCTCTCAAATTATCAGCCTGGAACCGGAGCACCTTGAATTTGCCCACTTGAACATTTCGCCAGCATGTAGACGTTCTTGCCAGTCTGAGAGCTCCATCCACAGTAAAGACTTACAAGCTAAAGTGGAAAAGGTTCTGTCACTGGTGTGCATCTGCCAACATCCATCCAGTGCACTCTTCTCCTGCTCAGCTTCTGCCGTTCTTTCTGCAGTTGGCTCAATCAGGACTTTCGCACTCCACTTTAAAGGTCTTTCTAGTGGCAATATCTTGTTTTCGGCAGTATGGGTCTTCCTCTCTCTACTCTTCGAGAACCATTCAGCAGTTTTTCAAGGGGCTGTTCAGGATGTTTCCGCCCATTCGGCGTCCTCCTCCTACCTGGCATATCAATGTTGTTTAGGAGCAATTGATGAAGGCGCCTTTTGAGCCCATCCACAAAGCGGATTTGAAATTTTTTACTTGGAAGGTTGCCCTTCTTCTCGCCTTGACCTCCTCTCGTCACGTAAGTGATATCCACGTCTCGTCTTTACCATTCAGCCTCCTTTCCTTCAATTCAAAAGGGACTGTGTTGTGTCGCACCAACCCGGCATTAAGGTGCCAACTGATTTTCACCTCAATGAACCAGTGTTCTTAAAGTCTTTCTTCGCTAATCCCCGGTCTCCGGTGGAGCAACATTTGCATTCATTAGATGTTAAGAGATGCCTTAAATTCTACATCGACAAGACAGCGCCCTTTCGTAGGTCTGATCAACTGTTCGTTGCTTACGGACACATGCGCACAGGGCGTTCTGTTACCAAGCCAACTATTGCACGTTGGATTTCCTCAGCAATCTCATTCTGTCATCAGAAGGCCGGCAAGCCTCTTCAATCTACAGTGAGAGCTCATTCCACCAGGGCGATGTCATCCTCTACGGCCCTGTTTGCTCGTGTGCCGATTCACCAAGTGTGTCAAGCAGCCATGTGGTCCAGCAGGCATACTTTCACAAAGCACTACTGTCTTGAGGCGATAAACGAAGCTCATACAGCAGTGGGCCAAGCGGTGCTTCGCAATCTTTTTAAATAAGGTGAGCCTCTTTCCTTCCCCTGTATGGTTTTTACTATTATCTGTCTGGCAGCATTGTCATTTTCAATGCATTTTTATGCTAGTGCACTGCTATTTTGTCTTGCGGCCAGCTATTACTCCTCACTATTCTATTTAAGCATGTGAATCTATGAAAGACACCCCAATACTAGAGCAGAACAATTGTTACCTGTAAACGGTGGTTCTCCAGTATTGGTGTCTTTCATAGATTCACATGCGACCCACCCACCTCCCCTCAGAGGCTCGCTTCTCCTCCTAGACTCTTTTGTCACTCTGGTGCTACAAAAATCTGAAGGCCTGAGCCTCTGAGGAGAAGGTTCTAGTGGGGTGCTCTCGCCTGATTGGCTGTAGTTTGGACTAGCATAATGACATGGATATGCTATGAAAGTGTTTTTTTCTTTTAATGTATTCCTATGTGTTAATGCTAACCTTGGTACTTATGAGTATTTATGGTTTTAGAATGTATGTAATTATGTTTTTATATACATATATGATTGGTTTTATTGCTATTTTATTTACCGTGGGGCTCCCACTTCGACGTCAGGGAATATTCAAGCATGTGAATCTATGAAAGACACCAATTCTGGAGAACCACCGTTTACAGGTAAGTAACAATTGTTCTTAGTGAGGATGTGACTCTCTTGCTCTAAACATAATCCACTCTTGATTTGGCCATGTAGAGAATGGTATGGCCAGAGGTAATCGTATATGGATACATCTCTGCAATTGGATTACTGCAAGTGTGGATCGGCTGGCGGAGCCTACAGTTTGGACCTGTGGCAGTGGTCACTATTGTCCCACTGCTACAGGATAAGTCTGTGGCGGTGGATTCCAATCAGTGAGTCACCTTCTCCTCTAAACTAGAGGCTTCCACATTTTTCTGCAGCCATAGGTGCTCATGTTCAATGAAAATCATCCATACCTCATTATTAGTGATGGAATAGTGACCACATAATACAAGATTACTAGTAGTGATCCCCTGAGTCTTGGCATGTTTGCTAGTAGTAATGTACAAAAAGGCTTTGTCAAATTAGAATACCTCTACCATGATAATACATAACCATAGCTGTAATGGATCTGACACCAATGTAGCTGTAATAGTAATAATTCTTCCCAACGATGCATGATTTATTGTTCAAATATCAGCTTTACACATATTTTGGATTTGTACGCACATTCTTCTTGAATACACACTTTTCAATTATGATACATATATTTGTTAAACCAAGCAAACGTTTCTGATTTTGTAGGCTGGGCTTCCCACAGAAGAGCTACTTGGAGGCAGCTGGAGAAGCCAGCTCTAAGTCTTAGGCAACATTATTTCGCCTGTAGGGAGGGATGTAGTAGACAGTGTTTAGCCGTCAGAGTTCATTTTTGTGTCTTCTGTAGCTACATTCTGCGTTTCTCTGTGTTAGAGATCCGTGTAGAGGTTGTATTAGTCGGAAAGAATGGCGTAGGCATACTAAAACTTGCTTCTCTGCAAAAAGGTCACCCTAGCTGTTCTGCATGATGTGTGGAAAAGGGATATGTATTCTACTTCTTTGGCATTTTTGAGAGACATCTGATATTGGAGAAAAAGAAAACAAGAGATAGCACTCTTGGAGACTTATCTACTATGGATAAAAAAAGTTCCTATAACTCTTGAAAGTCGTTTGGTACCCAGATGCTAGTTATGCAAAATGGCGGCTAGGACCCGAAACATTGTCGCGAAAAACCTTTTGAAATTGAGATCCTCCCCTGAATTAATGTTCTGTCTTTTGCAGTGGGACGCCTTCAGTATGCCAGAGCTCCAGAACTTCCTGCGCATCCTCCAAAGGGAGGAAGAGGAACACGTCAAGCAGATCCTTCAGAAGTATGCTCGCTGCCGGGAGAAGATGCAGGAGCAGCTGACCACCCGCCCTCCAGGCTGAGCGCGCCTCCCCTAAGGGCCCAATGAATGGACCCAATAACGGCTCCTTGAATGCGGCGATGGAACAAGAGGGTGAAAGTCGAAGTTTGTGAGGTCCCTAGAGCTGTATGCAGGATCCCATTTTGTTTGAAAGATGGGAGTTTTGTGGCAGTGGGACAATGAAGGCACGCCAGGAGATGGCAGGGTTTGTCTGTGTGCGTGTGCGCCCTGCATCTGGGGCAGGGACCGGTGGCGACGTGACGAGTGCAAGACAGACTGAAGAGCCTGCATAAATGAGTGTACTGATTCACAGGACAGAGAGTAAGCCTCCGTGAGCAGAAGTATGACACAAAAAACTCGTAGTGACTGAAAGCAGCAGTGTGTGTGGGTGGGGAAACCCCACAATTCAGGCCGACTCTTGGCCGATTCAGACAGTATTTGTGTAATCTGTTTTTGCCTTCCTTGGCAAATTGTTTGTCCCTCATTTCCAAATTCTTACTGTGATACACGATTGATATTTGCTGATTTCTAAATCATTCCAAACAGCTCAATAAACTTTTTACATACGACTGTGGGTGTTTCTCGTATCTGGCTCTTAACACTTCTCAACTCTGTGGTGTTTTCCTGAGCATCGTCACCTTCAAGCAAAATTGTATATTAGTTTTTAACTTAATCAAACCACAAGGGTACACGTGGAAAAGACCTTCAAGCCAGTTTACTTCATTAGTTTCTCTATATTGATATACCAGATGGCCCCTGGCTTCCCTCAGCTTTCTGACAATTGCAAGTTGTATGAAACCTCGAACATATGTTTGATTCTCCCCGTTACTTCATATGCAATATTTTTCTGTATTTTATTTATTGCTGAGAATGTACTCTATCCGTGTACATAGTTTACTCAAGTGAACAGTTGCCTACTTCATTCAAGTAAAGGATATTAAGGTGGAACGATAGCCCACTTTAAACAATAATATAAAGCATCATGAAGGTGGCCATGCTAGGTGGACTTTCATAGCATGGAAAGTGGTATACAGGCAGCCTACTTGGTGTGGAGAGGTGGTTGCTTCGAGCTCCTGAATATGAAAAGCAGGTGTCAAAATTTAAACTAGGGAAAGCTCGTTTTTGTGAAATAAATTGGATCATTGCTCAATGTTTGTGCTGACGCAAGCATAGTCCTCTAGCTAATGATTCTGGCTGCTGTTTTGGGCTTCAGTGCCTAAGCACCAGGACATGTTATAAACTTTATTTTTATATTTTAAAATAAAGCAAGGGGATAGGTAAAATAAAACACTGATGGTATCTTTTTGAAGCCAAGAATTTTCCTTTTGGGATTACTTCACCACCAATATTTATACACAACCAATCGAAATAAACATCCAATCTTGAGGGTTACCGTTCTGACCGAAAAAGCAGTGTACTCGCACATCAAAGTAAATTGCAAAGTTTGTATAAACCATTTATCGATAAAAATATCCCAAAGTTAAAAAACTGTCATACAGCATACATTGTGTGCAAAGACAGCAGCATTGTTATATGAATCCACATTGATTTACAAATATAGTGCAAATAGACAAGTTAAAATCCGGCAAGAGTATTAAAACAAGCATTTACAATGCAATGGTCTCGGCATTATTAAAGGTAGAGCTATTGGCATTGCTCATGACTTTTTTTTTTTAAATCATAAATAAATGGCATTGTCATTTACATTGCCAATAGCTTAATCGCTCGCAAATGCATGACCTACTGCATTTACACACACACAGAGCCACCCCCACACACAGAGGCACCCCCCACACAGAGCCCCCCACCCACACACAGAGCCCCCCACCCACACACAGAGCACACCCACACACACAGAGCCCCCACACAGGGCCGGGGGGAGCAAGCAGGGCCGGGGGGAGCAAGCACAGCCAGGGGAGCCAGCACAGCCAGGGGGGCAGGGGAGCCAGCACAGCCAGGGGGGCAGGGGAGCCAGCACAGCCAGGGGGGCAGGGGAGCCAGCACAGCCAGGGGGGCAGGGGAGCCAGCACAGCCAGGGGAGCAAGCACAGCCAGGGAGGCAGGGGAGCCAGCACAGCCAGGGGGACAGGGGAGCCAGCACAGCCAGGGGGCAGGGGAGCCAGCACAGCCAGGGGGGCAGGGGAGCCAGCACAGCCAGGGGGGCAGGGGAGCCAGCACAGCCAGGGGGGCAGGGGAGCAAGCACAGCCAGGGGGGCAGGGGAGCAAGCACAGCCAGGGGGGCAGGGGAGCAAGCACAGCCAGGGGGGCAGGGGAGCAAGCACAGCCAGGGGGCAGGGGAGCAAGCACAGCAGGGGGGCAAGCACAGCCAGGGGGCAGGGGAGCAAGCACAGCCAGGGGGCAGGGGAGCAAGCACAGCAAGGGGTCGTCCATGGGGTCTGGGGTAAACCCACAGGCTTCAGAGGTGGCTAATTGTCAGATGCAAACGTACAGACGGCAGCCTCTGCTGCTCGCTTCACGAACTGATAATACTGACCGACTGCGGCACTCTGCTCCCGGCATCTCTTTAGCGCCTTGTTGCCAGGCAGATCGTGCAAATGGCACTATTTGAGCCTGCCTGCCTTCTCAATTGGCTGGTGTGAGTTTTCAACTTTCGTTCAACAGAAGGCCTTGGCAATCGTTTTATATGCCAAATCATTCTCCGCGCGCCAACAGGTCCTGGGCAAAATCAGCCTTGCGCGAGGGGCAGAGCTTGGGCAATAAGATTGGGGGTGGGGGGCTTCTGATTTACTGACAGTCACTCTGGCATATCATTTCAAAATATATTTATTCTAGAACAAGCAGGGCACATATGCCGAAAGCAGTGCAATGATTGCATGCAAGGCATGTCAATGGCTGCTTGTTGCCACCCTGTCTATGAACGACCTTTACAAAACAATGTATGCAAAAAGGTGTTAAATGCATCCGTACACTCGTATTATCACTAGTAACCTACGGAAGAAACATGGAAAAAAAAGACATTTGGCCAAAGGCCGTGTGAACGGACCTGCGCACACATACAGCCCTTGCAAACATTACAATCCAGCCTCATTTGCATGTGCCCAGGGGGTCGATATGGTTCACACAGCTGCTCTGTGCGAGCCTGTTCATTAATGCATTCATTTATAAGCTTTACAAACACGTGGTTGTACACTGGACGCAAAAGTTGAGAACCGAATTAACAGAGACCCTTGCAAGCGACACATGCCAACATTTGGTAACGCTCAAGGCGAGGCTAAGGGGGCCAGGGTGTGCAGGGGTCTACTTTCTCCATATACTTACAAAGTCGAGCAAAATAAACATTTTCGACAAAGGTCTGCGGATCAACATACGCTGTTTTAAAAAAAAATCAAATTAGAGGGCTTGCAGTCCCAGATTTATTTTGGAAAAGCAAAACTTCAAATTGCAAACATGGAACATTATTCGGACAAAAAAAGAGAAGTCTGTTTCTTAAAACTAGAGCGCGGTATGCTCTGCGTGCTCCTCATGCAGAATAAAGCGCTACACAAAATATTACATTACAAGTGAATCAATGCTTGCAGATAAAAAAGCTGCTGGTACATAAGGAGGGAATAAAAGGGGGCACATGCCATGAGAGCAGGCAGGCAAACATCCCTGCAGTTCAGAGAGAGTGAGAGAGAGAGAGAGCGCAGGGTGGCACACATCCCAGACGTTTGTAGTGATGGGCAGGCAGGCACACATGGCAGCAGTTTGTAGTTAAAGCCCAGGCAGGCACACATCCTAACAGTTCACAGACACAGAGGATAGTTGCACGCATCATAGCAGTTTGTAGTGACAAAGCAGCCAGCCATAGATTCTAGCAGATAATCAACAGAGCTGGCAGACACGTAACCAACAGGCAGACAGACAACCAAGCATTTCAGAGACAGAACAGGCAGACACGTATCCCAGTAGGTGGCAGAAATGGAGAGGCAGGCCAGAAGTTCACAGAGAGAGCAGGCAGGCACATTTCACAGCAGTTCAGCGATAGAGCAGTTAGGCAGACTCCTAGCAGTTCAGAGATAGAACAGGCAAACACACCTCCCAGCGGGTCGCAGAGGTAGAACAGATAGTCTCTCATTTCAGCAATTCACTAAGAAGATACAATGGGCAGGTAGAGCAGGCAGCTTCGCACCCATCATTTCACAGAGATAGAACAGACAGACACGATGCCAGCAGGTTGCAGAAACAAGTCAGACACACCCGCAGCAATTCACAGAGATAGAATAGGCCAGGCAGACACCCACCCCACCAGCTCGCAGCGGCAGAGCAGACAGGCAGGCACACATCACAGCAGCGCACATAAGTAGTGCTTGCATGTACGCAACTCTAGCAGTTCACAGAGGTAGAAGAGGCAGACAAACCCCCAGCAGTGCACAAAGGTAGAGAATGCAGGCGCACACACCCAGCAGTGCATGGAGGTAGAACAGGCAGCACCCCGCCAGGAGTACACAGAGGTAAAGCACGCAGGCGCACCCCCAGCACTGAACAGAGGTAGAGCAGGCAGGCACACTCCCAGCAGCGCACGGATGTTCAGCACACAGGCACCCCCCAGTGGCGTAATGAAACTTGAGGGGGCCCCCCTGCAAAGCACATGGAGGGGGCCCCCGGCGGCGCAGCCCACCAGCTCGTTGCTCAGATCTGACCCAGACTGGTACCCTGCACATGACAGCGGGAGAGACAAAGCCTTAGGTTCCTGCCTGACAACGCAAAAGCGATTCGGCTTGCCTCATCTCACCCTTCCATCCTCACCCCTCCATGCCACACAAAACATTTCATAGATCCCAGATACCCCTGCTCTTTCTAGCATCCTCCTGGCCTTTTGGAATGTCCTCCCAGAACAACTCCTACTTTCATTATTAGTAACAAAGGACATTTCAGGGTAAGAAAGAGGTTACCCGGCGTTTACTCTTTCGACTAGGCTAGCAGCATGGCACAGATTTGTTAGGACAGCACCATGGCACTCCTGATACCCGTCTGGGATAATGTACTTTAATGATTAGTTTGACGGTGACCCCGCCCTTTTTTGTTGTGTTCCATGATCCAAAGCTATCTCTACATTCCCTGCTCTCCTGGCTTATCACCTCAGTTAAGTATTTTTAAATCTCTAATGAATTATGTTATTATTGGTTTTATGTATAATGGGTTTTTATCGGTCTTATGCTCACCAGTGTTCTTTTTTTTTTTTTATACAATTGTAAAGAGTTTAATAATACAATAGTATTACCTTCTGGCACCCTGACCCAAAGTAATATAAGGCTGCTCCCTAATGGCGTGGGTGTCTCCCGATGCTGAGGAAATATAAATTTTATGGTCAAGAAATGTTCCCTAACGTGTACCCCACCGTCTCCATGTACCAGCTTAAAGTGCATGTAACTTCCCTCCTGTGCCAGCTATGAAGACGCAAATACATTTGCGTCCAACGTTAACATGTCTTCTTTCAGATCCACCCTGAATGGGTTGAATATTCTGTTCCTAAATATGCCATGCCAACGTCTTTTTGTGGTGTACTTTACACGTTTTTCAGCTCTGGCGAAGTAGGCCCTGAATTCTGCCATCGAGCCTTTTCCTGCCTTCTGATTCTGAACGCCTCAGCCTGGGCTGCCTCTGTACCCGTGACCTCTGCTTTACTCCCTGTGCGGCTAACGGCGCTTAGCTCAGCCTGCTGCCTGCCAACACTGTATTCAACCTTCGAATTATCTGTTCCGCTCCTCAAACATACATTCCTGCCTACTAGTTCAAGTAAACATCTTCCAGCTGCAGAGTAAAGGGCCCGGCCTCACTGTCTCCGTGCAAGTAATTCATAGCCTCTGTTACCATGGTAGGCCCATGCCCCCTCACATCTCATTCAGACACTTAGACGCTTATACACGCACTCACAGTCAGTATAGAATAGCTTCTGCCCAAGAGACCTTTTCCTCTAGATAATATGGTTCCCAAACATTAGATATCAGATATGATATAGGTACGAGTTGATCTGACATGCCAGACTTCTGTCTCTTTCCGCTAAGTGTAAATGTCAAGTCCCCTGCACCCTCCAGTTCCACGTCATTCATGCGTCACGCAGCTGCGCGTGCATCCAGGCCTCAGATTTCTGCTGACACTGCCAAATTCTGCTAAGTACCCACCTACTTGTGACACATACATATGACGTTTCTAGCACACGCCTCTATGTTCACGCCTAGTTCACGCCTTCTAATTACGTATCACTACCACGTGTATGCTGTTATCTTGTTTCTCTCAGCTGTTACGCCTCCTGTATTGGTTTCTATTGTATGATTTAAGTATATAAGCTATGTATTGTCAATAAAATATGGCTCTATCCCTTCCTGCACCCCAGTGGTGGCAGGAACAAGATATCCGATCTGGTACCATGACCATTCCTCTTTAAGGAATAAAACCCCTAAGAACTCTAACACCACGGACTCTGCCTCTTTCTTTCCGATTGAGTTATTTTTGTTAAGTACTTACCTGCATAGAAATTAGGACGGTAAATCAAATATTTACCACATTATTTTGGCGCCCGAATAGGGACCCCTCCCCCACCCCACGCGCCGGTTGGTGCGTTGCAAGCTCTGTCCCCTGCCATCAGTTAGACGGAACTACGCGTACTGGCAGGATTTCCTGTGTCTCCCTCTGGCCCACGGAGGTGACGAAGACTGCGATCAGCACCCAGACGAGGCGGTGAGGAGTGCGGAGGATCCCGACCAGAGCCTAGCCGAAAGAAGCAAGGTCCGAGGTGTCAAGAGGCCCACCAGTTTCCGAAGTATCCACGTGTCGAGTCGAGTCCAGTCGAGTTTTCCGAGGCCTTCCGATTCCGTGCTTCCCGGTGAGTACCATTGCTGGGACGTATCTAGACGGGTGCATTATTATGTATCCGGTAAAGACGGGTTTGGGTACACAAACGCGGTCTGCACTGTTTTAGACAGTGTATCTGTACTGTTTAGCAGTATATCCGTTATTCCAGTTCTTGCACTGTTCTTAGCAGTGTGTCTGTGCTGTTTAGCAGTACATCCAGTATAGGGGGGTAGTCATATATGTCTCAAATGTCTTTCATGTGATTAATGTCGTGGTATGAGTGACTGTTTTTAATGTGCATTATTGTGTTCTTGTGTAACTAGCTGTGTTCAGAGTTAAGTAGCAAGGATTGAGCATTCAGTACTAAGTAAACAAGATGCCGTTTTTCAATAAGTTAAAGCAGATAGGAACTAGGAAAGGGATACTAGAGGAAGAAATTCCTATCCCCCTAGGGACACTCCTGGAAATTTCATGTATCATAAGCATGGCTTAGATGCCATATTGTATCTAGATTTATGGGCCGATTATACTAAGCATCTAGACGAGAGACACAGATGGCCTGTTACCGGAACCTGGGATGCCGAGTGCATCATGAAGGTAGAAGAAGCACTATGGAAAAAGAAAGCCAGACAATCTCAGAAAGACGCCATAGAATTTTGGCGTAAAGAATCACATAAACGTGCTGAAAAAGCACTCCGTAGAGAAGACAGACATAGAGAAGAGTCAGATAAAACCCGAGAAAACGAATTAGTTACTGAAGGGATCCGAGTAAAATCAGAACAAGTAGACCGCGCGCGAAACAATTTTGTAAATGGCATGTATCTTGTGGCCGAGGGTTCGCCTGAAACCACTTCAGAAATACCGAAAAATCTGCCGCCACCATTGGTTCCAACTAAAGTAAATCACAGGACTACTAAAGACATATTTCTGAATTCCTATCTAGACGATGTAGCACCCGCTTACACCAACTCACACGCCCCGCCTACTGACGATGACTGGGGCGGAGGTGGCAACCCGCCTACAGACCATATCCCGCCATTACCGCAACAAAGTTCCCCCGTCCGACAGCCTGTCGTTCCTCCACCTCCACCACTTCCCTCACCTAAGGTTAAGATACCAAATCCGTTTTTGCCTGATCCTATTAAGAGACAAGTTCAAGTACACATACAGACTCCACAGAGGGATAATGCCCAAGCCTCCGCCTCAGGAGGTGCAACCGGGGGTTACCAGACCCCGCCAGCAACACACAGATTACACCTTAGAGACATGCAGAAGCACCCTACACTCCAGTCACCCCGTCTCGACATACTCAAAGAACAACTTCCAGTTTGCAGATACGATCCAGTACCAGGCAAAGACGATAGAATGATGATAGCATCACTACGTTTGCGACAAGCAACAGATTACCAAGTGTTATTCTCAGGGATGACTGATCACCTAGATAGAATATATCATTTTGTCCAGACTGGGGAAAATCCTGAAAGTATTAAGGAGGCCCTGGCACATCAGAAAGTTGACACTCAAGCATATATATATATTACGTTTTTTCATAAATTGCTTAATAAGAGAACGAGACAGGCCTGGGACAGACCAGGATGAAATGGACGCACTAAACAAGTGGGGTCAAAATATAGCCGATGGAAAGCATGATAAAATGACTTGTATATCGAGCATGTACAAGAAAATAAGAAAAGCAGTAATCGAAATACACGAAAAAGAAAAAGAGAATGCTTCCTCCGAATAGGAGGAAGGACCTGAAGAACAAGAAATAACTACCGATACGATAGCGTATGTAGGTAAGGGAACTTACCTTAGGAAAGGCATTCGTCCAGAAAGCAAGAGAGTTTTTCTCTCTGGCATATCAAAACCGAATTCTCCGGAACATCAGTTCCAAGACACTGATAAAATGCTTCGAGAACGAATGGGGTACCATGTACTCAATTCTATGGATGAACAAGAACTAGCCCGGTCAGCAGTACTATGGGCTGACAATCCTAATATATACAATGATGACACAGTAGCGCAGACATTTCTGAACCTATCACCAGACGAGCAGAAATTAGCAGGTACATATATGATTTAGCACCTCCTCAGGTTATACAGAAATCAACATTCTGATCCAGGTCCCTTACACGATACATTAGAAGCACTACTCATGGATAGATGGAGAGGCCTAAGTACCAAGTTAATCCAAATAATTCTAGAACAACGGCACAGATATAACACTTTTTTTATGCCCACAATATGTTCCCGCTCCGCCCCCAGAAAGAAAAATGTATCATATGGAACGTTTAGAAAGGCAGAACCCTTTACGAGAAGTACATCCAGTTATGGGTACCGATAATACCTTGAAACGTGTGTATGTACACACACCTCTGACCAAGTTAGAACTATTGGAGATGAAGAAACTAGTACCCTGTCACGATAAAGACCCTGCAGGTTTTCACAGAGAACTTAAAGACATGTTACTGATGGAAGATTACACATATGCAGATATCATGAAAATATTAAAGGTACTGCTGCCCACCGGCATCTACGAGAAACTCAAGGAAAGAGAATGGGAGGTGGGAGACAAAAAGATTATATGGACAGAAATAGAAGACGAGGAGAAACTTCGTACTCCAGGGCTAGGCCTTGGGGAGAAAGCTAAAGCATTACCAGGTTTGATAGTACAGGTTCTGCCAAGATTACTGACCACTAAAAAGGAAGACTGGGACGCAATCTCAGCCTGTAAACAGAAACACGATGAAGATACCAGTGACTTCTATTCAAGATTCGAGAAATGTTTCATTATTAATAGTGGCCTAAAACCAGGTAGCGAGTCGTACCCACATCTTTTTGTATCAAAGTTAGTCGAGAATTCCCTGACAGCAGTCAAAAACCGTGTATATAAAGTTGAAAGTACATGGCAAGCAAATACGCCATCCCAGATGTTACAAATGTTACAATACCATCAGAACAGAATTAGAGAAGAACAGGATCACGAACAGAGACGTATGAAAGACACGAAAATGAAAATGTTAGTGGCCCAGTCGGTTCCAGCCGACGGCCAGAGAAAGGGTACGACCCAGACAGGTAATGCCGCAGCTCCCGTTAAAGGGACTTGCAATTACTGCAAGCGGCCAGGTCACTACGTACATGAATGCCCAGTCCTGAAACACAATATAGCAACAGGTAAAACTAAAGAAAGACCGCATCCGCCTAGACAAGATCAGGGTCAGCAACAGACTTCACAGAATTCACAACCTATGCATGCTCCACCACATACAGCACAGACAGCAGCGGTATCACAGCCACAGTCACAGCCCATAGCCGCAACGCAGCAAGTTTCACGGCAGATGTGCCAGTATGCCCAATCTGATTATCCCGATTATCAACGATATACATGAAACAGCCTAGAGAGGGAGGTTGGCTTGCCTCTTATTGAGATTCCTGTAGATCAAGAGGGTCCTTACGTACACAGTCAAGTATTGGGAAAAGATAGAAAGTTTTTAATTGACACAGGGGCAAGCCGCACAACAATCAGCCATAATGAAGTCCCAGGGGCACCCCTCTCAGGCTCACAGAATGTTTCCCTTGGTTTTTCAGGACAGCCTATTGTAAATGAGGTATCGAAACCCGTCCCCCTGGCTGTGGGTCCATTATCACGTGTTACAGACTTGTTACTTACAAAATCATGTCCCAAAAATCTGTTAGGTATCAAAACATTGAAGGCTCTAGGAGCTGTGATATGTTGTTCTCCGGAAGGAGTTAGACTTTTCCTACGTGACTTTAAGGGTCACTATGTATTACGAGAGTTTGATGTCAGATTGAAAAATGTACCGAAGCACCTGTGGGCACAAGGCCCGACCGATGTAGGTTGCATGCACATTACACCATACCGTGTTACACTCAAACAAGGAGTTGTTTTACCAAGAATCAGACAATACAAGTTACCACCCGATGCTGTAGTGGCTTTACTGGAAATCATTGAAGAGCTCATTGCCCAAGGAGTGGTCGTAGAGACCGACTCCAATATCTGTAATTCCCCTATCATTCCGATTCTTAAACGTACTGATCCCAATGCACCACCAGTATATCGGTTGGTGATTGATTTACGAGAACTAAATAAATGCATCGTTCCACAGTACCCTGTGGTTCCCGACATCTCTTCCCTATTGACTGCTATTGATTCAGAAGCAACGTTCTTTACTGTAATTGATCTCAAGAACGCCTTCTTCAGTGTGCCCATTGATCCAGAGAGCCAATACCTCTTCGGATTCAGTTTAAATGGACTAAGTTTCAAATTTTCACGCGCACCTCAGGGATTCACAGAAAGCCCCAGCATCTATAGTCAAGCACTGAAAAGACAACTCGATTGTATTCAAATGCCAGTTAACACCGCTTTACTGCAATACGTCGATGATCTGTTGATCACCGCACGAAGTGAGCCCGAATGTGAACAAGCATCACTGACAGTTCTACATTTTCTGGCCGACAAGGGACACAAGGTGTCTCCTTCGAAGCTACAATTCTGTGTTCAGCAAGTTGTGTACTTGGGTCACTTGCTGTCCAAAGTGGGGAGACAGCTCACTCCTGACCGCATCCAGTTAATTGTAAACATGCCACAACCCCAGACACAAAAGGAAGTGCGGGCCTTTATAGGCCTCACCTCGTACTGCAGACAATGGATTCCTCAATATGCATTTCTAGCTAAACCACTCATTCAGTTGACAACACAGGAGGCAGCGACTTCGTCTGCCCTTCCTTGGACTCGGGAACATACACAGGCCTTTGAGGAATTAAAGAAAGCTTTATGTCAAGCACCAGTTTTAGCAACACCATGTTACAGCAAACCCTTTACACTTTTTGTTACAGAACGTGATGGTACAGCATTGTCTGTCCTCACTCAAGAGCAAGCAGGTTCACATAAGCCTTGCGCTTATTTTTCAAGTATATTGGATTCAGTAGCCCAGGCGCTCCCTGCGTGCTTAAAGTCAGTTGCAGCGACAGCCCTAGCAATCAGACAGAGCGATTCAATTGTTTTAGGACATCAATTAACAGTACAAGTTCCACATTCTGTAGAGGTTCTTCTAAACCGAACTCAGACCCAACACTTGACTATAGCACGACTGACAGGTTATGAACTGACACTATTCCAGCCACACATAGAAATCAGACGCTGTAACATCCTGAATCCCGCAACATTGTTACCTTCGATTATGACTAATTCAGCCCCGCATGATTGTATAGAGATCATTAATGCTGTAACAAAGCCCCGACGAGACTTAACAGATGTTCCACTGACAAATCCAGACCTGACGCTTTATGTGGATGGTTCATGTATGAGAACAAACACAGGAGAATTAGTGGCCGCCTATGCAGTGACCACTGAAACTGAAGTTAAAGAAACATATCGTATTGATATACTGTCCGCTCAAGCAGCAGAGCTCATCGCTCTGACCCGAGCCTGTATACTAGCCAAGAACAGAAATGTTAACATATACACAGATTCGCGTTATGCTTTCGGAGTTGTACACGACTTCGGAGTGTTATGGCAAGAACGAGGTTTCCTGACCTCTCACGGTGCCAAGATTCAACACGGTCCCCTCATTCAAGCACTATTAGAGGCAATACATCTGCCTTCAGGCATATCCATCATGAAGTGCAAAGCACATACTAAAGTTACAGATTCCATTTCCCAGGGTAACGACCTGGCAGATCAAACAGCAAAACATACAGCATTGACTCACACCCAGACAACTGATATGACAAAGACAATAGTACCGACACATTGTATGACAGTTAGGGATCCCACACTATATGTAATCGATATTCAGACACATGCTACTCCAGATGAAATTAAGAAATGGACTGAACTAGGAGGGATCCAGACAGATCAAGGTTGGATGACGAAGGGAAACTCTACATGGTTTCTCCCCGACTCTATGGTTCAAGTCATAATAAATACAGCACATAGTCCAGCACATCTAGGAGAAAAAGCTATGTTAGACAGTTTACAGAATCTCTGGTACAACAAACACTTACGAGCAGCAGCAAAACAGAAAGTGCGTACTTGCATGATCTGTTGTCAGTTCAATCCAGGTAAAAGCGTCCCTGTAGAGCAAGGTGGATTCCATCCTCCTGATCACCCTTTTGAAGTCCTCCAGATGGATTATATCCAGATGGACTGTTGTCGAGGATTTAAGTACGTCCTCGTAGTTGTTTGTGCACTTTCCCGTTGGACCGAAGCATATCCAGTCCCAGATTACACTGCCCCGACCACTGCCAGGCAGCTGGTTCGAGAATTCTTCCCACGGTACGGCTTGCCTCGTGTCGTGTACTCAGATAACGGACAGCCATTCTCATCCGAGCTCATGAAACAGGTTTCCCTTCTGCTGGGATATCAGTGGAAATTCCACTGCGTCCGACATCCCGAAGCCGCTGGCCTTGTAGAGAGGCATAACCAGACACTGAAAACACGCCTTGCAAAAATCTGTAAAGAGAAAGGGGTCGACTGGATAGTCGCCCTGCCAGTTGCACTGTTCTATATGAGAATGGTCCCCCATTCGAGATCAGGACTATCCCCGTATGAAGTGGTCTTTGGCAGACCACCGAATATGTGGGGGACGCCCATGCCTAAGAAAATAACCGATGTTGATTGTAACATGCTGACAGATTACCTTGCCTCCTTGATGTCTGCACTCCAATCATGTCGTTCACAGGTTGCTGCAGCTTTCCCCGACAACACTGATGTAAAGCCACACGATGTCCGTCCCGGGGATACAGTCCTAATTCGTAACTTCGACAGGAAAAGCCCGCTGGAGCCCCGCTGGAAGGAGCCGAAGATCGTCCTTCTTACCACGAGGACCGCAATCAAGGTGGAAGGCCGAAAGGGGTGGATCCACACGAGTCATATTAAAAAATGTAATGAACTGTTGCCAGAAACTGACTCGTCCACCCCCTCAAAGGACTGCCTCGATACTAAAGACTTCAAAGTTCCAAAAAGAGAGAAAACTCCCCAAGAGGAGTATCGATCAAAGCTTCGATCTAGCAAGTCAGACAGTTAAATTGTTTAAGTCCTCCCCTAGGTGAATCGGTTAAATAGTTTCTGACATGTATCCCCTAGATCGAGAGAGAGACAACTCAAGAAACATGCATATTGTAAATCACTCCGTAGTCACTGTATAGTGACATTACTGATTATGTTTTTTCTAAGTCTTCTGATTATTGTTGCTAGTATATTGCTTCCCATATATTACCCTATCTTCAAGCGTGAACAATCTGCTTACAATGTCACTGCCGAACATTCTTTTAGCGAGTTACCCCCACATGAACTATCTTACAGACTTGCGCTGCGCAACAACACCTTCATTAGTATGTTACATCACTCCCATCAGACTAACAATGCTACAAACTGTTGGATATGTGGCCGACTCCCCCCCTATCAGAAATACAAGGGAGTTCTGCCCCTCTTTCCGTACCCGTTCACACACAATGGCTCTTGTGGAGCATGGTTTAGAATAATTAATTCCTTAGATCCTGATATTGCTGTTTTCGAAGGAAACTGGGTTTGGGGAAACTTGAACTTAGTTCTACTTAACGCCTGTTATCCTGACCAAAAGGGACTTCCCACTAGAATAGGAACTGATCTAGAAAATGAAGTATATGGATTAGGTAATTATACAATTAACCTTATGATTCTTACTGTCGAATCCGAAGCTGCACCAGTTCTCCCTGCTATGTCAGTATTACCAGTCAAAGGTGATTTATGTGTCAGAAAGAAGGGTTCAGTACACTTAGGTCATAGCAAATGTACTACTGTGGTCGAATTCAGTGATCAAGGCAAATCTTCCTTTAGAGCTACTCGTCATTCCTACTTTGTTTGTGGCCATACCGCATACATACGCTTACCTCTAGATTGGGATGGTACCTGTTACATTGCATTCCTTCTGCCACCTGTTTTTCTAGCCCCTCCTGATTATCACAGAAATACAAATCTAGTAAAGAATAGACTCCGAAGAGATCTCCCGATTGTCGACTATACTGAAACGGCATGGGAGCAATACACAGATTTCAATAAAGGATTCTTTTTCTTCACAGGTCCTGTCCAAAATAGTAAACTGATACGAAGATTAACTAGAACACTCGAAGCAGTAGTGAATGAAACGGCCTCCGCCCTAGGTAACTTAACAGAGGAGCAGTCCACCATGCGGGTTGTTGTTCTCCAGAATCGTCTTGTTATTGACGTCATCCTAGCAGATAGGGGCGGAGCTTGTAAGGTCATCGGGTCAAGTTGCTGTGTTTTCATTCCAGAAAACGCGCCTACAGTATACAAAGCTATTACACGTCTTCATAAGATTGCAAGTTTGATACATCAGAATCCAGGCACCTTGACTTGGTCCGGTTGGTTCTGGACAACATTGACCGCTTGGGGATGGAAGATCCTATCCTTCCTAGGCATTGCCCTTGTCATAGTATTCAGTTGCTGCCTGTGCCTACAGTGTGGGCCAGCGATTTGTGGTCTGTGCGCCACTTCATGTATTGCACATTCCAGTTTTCACTTAAAACGCGAAAAGAAGAAAGAAGAGCAAATAATGTTACAAGAACAGACTGATCGGTTCATGAGAATCGATATATCATGAAGGGTCCGTAGGGAACAAGGAGGGAATGAGGAAATATAAATTTTATGGTCAAGAAATGTTCCCTAACGTGTACCCCACCGTCTCCATGTACCAGCTTAAAGTGCATGTAACTTCCCTCCTGTGCCAGCTATGAAGACGCAAATACATTTGCGTCCAACGTTAAAATGTCTTCTTTCAGACCCACCCTGAATGGGTTGAATATTCTGTTCCTAAATATGCCATGCCAACGTCTTTTTGTGGTGTACTTTACACGTTTTTCAGCTCTGGCGAAGTAGGCCCTGAATTCTGCCATCAAGCCTTTTCCTGCCTTCGATTCTGAACGCCTCAGCCTGGGCTGCCTCTGTACCCGTGACCTCTGCCTTACTCCCTGTGCGGCTAACGGCGCTTAGCTCAGCCTGCTGCCTGCCAACACTGTATTCAACCTTCGAATTATCTGTTCCGCTCCTCAAACATACATTCCTGCCTACTAGTTCAAGTAAACGTCTTCCAGCTGCAGAGCAAAGGGCCCGGCCTCACTGTCTCCGTGCAAGTAATTCATAGCCTCTGTTACCATGGTAGGCCCATGCCCCCTCACATCTCATGCAGACACTTAGACGCTTATACACGCACTCACAGTCAGTATAGAATAGCTTCTGCCCAAGAGACCTTTTCCTCTAGGTAATATGGTTCCCAAACATTAGATATCAGATATGATATAGGTACGAGTTGATCTGACATGCCAGACTTCTGTCTCTTTCCGCTAAGTGTAAATGTCAAGTCCCCTGCACCCTCCAGTTCCACGTCATTCATGCGTCACGCAGCTGCGCGCGCATCCAGGCCTCAGATTTCTGCTGACACTGCCAAATTCTGCTAAGTACCCACCTACTTGTGACACATACATATGACGTTTCTAGCACACGCCTCTATGTTCACGCCTAGTTCACGCCTTCTAATTACGTATCACTACCACGTGTATGCTGTTATCTTGTTTCTCTCAGCTGTTACGCCTCCTGTATTGGTTTCTATTGTATGATTTAAGTATATAAGCTATGTATTGTCAATAAAATATGGCTCTATCCCTTCCTGCACCCCAGTGGTGGCAGGAACAAGATATCCGATCTGGTACCATGACCATTCCTCTTTAAGGAATAAAACCCCTAAGAACTCTAACACCACGGACTCTGCCTCTTTCTTTCCGATTGAGTTATTTTTGTTAAGTACTTACCTGCATAGAAATTAGGACGGTAAATCAAATATTTACCACAATGCCCCTGCTGGTCTAAGGCTGTCTCAACTGATCACAACCCATTGCAGCTGACAGCACCAGCCCTCAGCTATCTGGGTCCCACCCCGTTTCCTTCCCACGCTCGCGGCCCCACGCTGGGGGCCTCTCATCTCTTTGGTGCTTAAGGGGGAACATTGAAGCTTTGCTGGCCCCTCCAGGTCCACCTACTCTACTGCTTTCAGGCTCCCACTCAGCACTACTACTGGTAAGTAGTGCGCTTTACAAATCCCCCTGATTGATTAATTGATTGAAAATGCTGCCACACGCGTAGCCAAGAATTGGCAGCACCTTTCCTCAGGTCAACTGGTCACCTTTCAGTGGCTGATTGCTGTATTTAGGTGTTAAACTGATGCCAAAGAGGTGCATCCTTTTCCCAAGCAGTATTTAAGTATGAAAATGGCAAAACAGTAAAGTACTACTGCCAGAAAATGTGCCACGGTATGTTGCATTATTAGTCTTTTCTATTGCATAACAGAATCATGCTGCATAACTTGGTCCTCCCTTGCCTCATAAGTCCAGTGGACTTGTTCATAGCCTCGGTTATGTAGATCAGTCTAGCTTCTAATTAAACAAATGATCAAGCAAAGAATATAAACGACATCCCTGTGGGCCCTTTGAGGTATCATGAGAGTATTAATCTCGGTCCTCGTTGGGTCATGGGGTACTATGGATTTAGATTATTGTCTCTAGGTGTATGTCCTTTGTCAATCTAAACCGTGTCCCTCTCCCATGGCAGAGCGTGCTTCCGCAAGTCTCTAGCTATCTCTCTATGCAAGACTTTACATTTGTATATGGTCTGCTATCAGGCCACGATTAAGAGAAGGTAAGAGGATTTCCATCACAAGCGAGCAATAGGGCTAGGTCTAAGAACTGAGACACTACTTTGTATTCTTCGCTCATTTCAATAGGTCTAGAGCGCAGGAATCCCAGGTGCCCAGGAAGGGCACCCCCACACTCTCTGTTACTGAGTTTCCTTGACTGCTTGCCAAAATGCCGCAAAGGATGGACAATTCAACTTCATGTTATAAAAGTCTGCTCCTGGGGCAGCACAATCTGGCCATGAGGGGTTGGCATCAGGGAAGACTGTTTATTTTTTAGGGAGAAAGAAAGCTCTATATAGACAGTAGAATTGTATTGATTTGAATCAAGTATTCCTCGAGACTGTCACTGTGTGTGGATATTCAAGCGCTTTGTCCCATTCCTGGTCATGGAGTGTTCTCTCCAATTCAGCCTCCCATGTGCCTCATAAAACTCGTAACAAAATAAATGCGTGATTCTGAAAAACTTTAAGCCATAATACATTTCCTCCTGGGCCAATTCCATGTCTTATCAGAGACAGGTGACATGTGCTGAATTAGTAACCAGCTATTTGATAAAGTGCAGTGTGCAAGAAGTAGTGGCTGATAGAGGCATATGTCCTTATTGTAATACTGGTGGATCTGCAAGAAGTACACCCAATCCTTTGGAATCTGATTTATGGGCTCCGACCCCCCCCCTCCCCCTTCCCCCCCCCGCCCACCACTGTGATCCCAACCCATTGCAGCTGACAGCACTAGCCCTCAGCTATCTGGTTGCCACCCTGTTTCCTACCCACGATCGCGGCCTCGCGCTGGGGGCCTCACATTTCTTTGGCATGCACTTGAGGGGGAACTGAACATTGAAGCTTTGCTGTCCCCTCCAGGTCCAACTACTCTACTGCTTTCAGGCTCCCGCTCAGCACTAGTACCGGTACTCGTTCTCCCCCCTGCCAGACAGTGCTAAGGGATATTTCCTTAACCGTTCCCGCCATCGCCCTTCTGCGCCTGTCCTGCTATACCACCAATGCCACCCTGAGAATGCATAGCCGCCAGGCTTCCTAAATTCTCACGCATACTCGTTGCTCACCTTAGGCCTGGCTGGCATGCAGCTTTGAAGGAGAGCGCCTTGGCGGGCAGCAGAAGACAGGGCGGCTGGGGTCTGGGCGAGGCTAGCCACCAGGGCCAGGCAGGGGCTAGTAGTACTCTTTTAGTACGGTACCACGGCGGCCGCACCCTTCTTCTAAGTCTGTCACTAGCCCCGCCCTACCCTGAAGACCGCGGCACGCAGACTCATAGACAACCACTGCGCGCCGCCACGCCCACGGACCATTTTAATCATGAAGAAAGCCCTACACTGCGCAGTGGGCACCAACTATTTAATTCATGTAAAAAAGCCTCAGGCAGGCTGATCTTCCCCATTGGTTTGGTCTCCCCCTACGTCAAAGGAGAGATTAGAAATACAGCTTGGAGCTAACTAGCTGAGCTCCCCTGTCGGTTTGGTCGCCCCCAGCTATAACGTGCATTGCTGTTTTGCACTCCCCTACAGGGCATATCCCGATGGGGAGATCATAACTACGGTACACCTGCAGGGCGTGTGCACAGCGCATGGCACCATAATTACTTTTATTAAATAGAGGCCGAGGCACCATCCGCCGTGTGCTGCGCAGTGCACTGTTTATATGCTTCCTAGCCTCTGCTCAGACTAGTGAGGGGGCCTCTGGAGCGTGGGGCCCCCTGCAGGGGGCCTGTGTTCATATGCCATAATTAATGGTTAAATAGAGACGTCACAGTCCGTGGTGTGCGTGTGCTCGCACTGACTGTTTATAGGCCTGGGCTTGCTTGCAGTGTTGCAGTCGTCTTGCACTCTTTCTCTGCAGAGCGTGAGCGGGCCCCCTGGAGCATGGGGGCCCCGTGATGGGGCCCCTGGAGCATGGGGGCCACCTGCCGGGGGTGGGGGCTGTGTTAATACACCCCTGTAATTTAAATTCATGTTTAAATAGAGGTTCAGGCTGTTGGGCACTGTATAATTTATGCTTGCTGCCTTGCTTGCAGCCATCTTCCTCTGCCGGAAGTGAGGGGGGCCCCTGGAGCGTCGGGGCCCCCCCGCACTGCAGGGGCTGCAGGGGCCTGTGTTACGCCCCTGGCACCCCCCCCTCCCCCCCCCAACCCCCCCAGCAGTTCACATAGGTAAAGCACGCAGATACCTACCTGCCCCCAGCAGTGCACAGGGGTATAGCACGCAGGCACACACCCCCAGCAGTCCGCAGAGGTAGAGCAGGCAGGCAAACCTCCATCAGTGCACAGAACCTGAACAGTGAGGCACACACTTAGCAGTGCACAGACTAGGGGTAGAACAGGCAGGTACACTCACAGCAGCACACAGAGGTTCAGTACGCAGGCACCCCACCAGCACTAGTGCACAGAGGTAGAGAACGCAAGCAGGCACACCACCAGCAGTACAGAGGTACAGAACGCAGTCACCTCCTAGCCGTACGGAGGTACATCACGCATGGCCCCCCCCTCACATCCGCCAGCGGTGCACGGAGGTAGGGTGCAAAACGCCATCAGTACACAGAGGTAGAGCAGTGAGGGGCACCCCCATCAGTGCACAGGGGTACAGCAGGCAGGCATACCCCCAGCAGTATTGCGCAGAAGTAGAGAAAGCACACAGGCACCGCACCCCCAGCAGAGTGGAGATGAGGCAGGCTCACCCCCCCCCCTACCTCCCCCCCCCCCCCCCAAAGTGCACGCCGGCACCCCCCAGCAAAGCGCAGACGAGGCATGCAGGCTCACACCCTAGCAGTGTACAGAGGTAGAGAATGCACAAAGGCACCCCCCCAGAAGTGCACGCAGGCACCCCCCAGCAGAGCGGAGACGAGTCAAGCTGAAAACACCCTCTTTTGCAAGGTATACAACCTGTGATTCCCAGGGGTGGCCCGAACCTGGTTGTTTTCTCAAGCTTACCACTGATAGTACTGCTTATCCTTTGACTGTCTTGTTTGGCTCCTTCTACAGCGCCATGAAGCCTCCGGGCGTACGAGCGCTTAACAAATCCCAACTAACATTAACATTAACATTAACATTATTATGAACAACACAAATGCGACCACACTCTCCACTACAATCAGGATTCAACTACTGACATCCCACTAGCAAGCCAGGCGCAGTCAGAACGAGTTTGGGTGTGGGGGAGGAGAGGAGCATGGCTTTAGGAAGCTGGGCGCAATTAAACACAACACTTGTTTCTCCGCGACAACTGAGCCTGACCTCGCATGTACAAGAATTTTACTCCACATCTCTCGGCAGTCCTTATTTTGTAAATACGCGTGTGCCGCTACCTGGGGGCACGGCAGGCTGCTCCCTCACCACCCATCCCCCCCGACCGTGCCACGCGCTGTTCAGACGCACGAGCGGGACTCAGTAAAGGATACAAGAAAGGCAGGGGCATACAGGAGTGACCAGTGCAGCACGCAGGGACACACTTTAACAGTGACATGCCGCTTCAATGTTACCCTTGCTGAAGACATTGCTCAGCCAATGCACGAACACGGAGACCCCTGCAACGCCGATCGCAATAGTGGCCAACAATCAAGCCATCCCCCATGGTTAGCGCGACCCCTGACAATGCATCCTGGGTGACTTTCGTGCCGATGAGACTCAGCCCTGGAACGTAACGCCCACCAGCACCTCACTCACAACCCGGTGGCCGACTTAAGCCGCGTAACTCGGCAGAAGTCCGAAGAATCAGGAGCTCGGACTTGCTGCCCACCCCGCAGACAGTTACAGGCACAGCTGTGACACTGGGCGGGGCAGCGGAAATTAGACAACAGCTGATTCTGGCTGTTGTGTGTAACCAAACATACAGCCCGTAGCCCACTCCCTTTCATGTTACCACGCATAGTATGATCTGTGGCCCGTGTGTCCAGTAACGGCTAGCTGCCGCCCCATGTCTAGAGCCTGCATCAGTTGAATGCACCATGGTGGTTTGTGTTTGCCAGTAAGAGTGGCGCTGGCATGCGGCTCTACTGCCTACATATCTGAGTGTTGTCCAAGGCTGGCGCACCAGGGAGGTCTATGGGCGTCGTGACAGGGCTGCACTGGAGCTCGAGGTGCATTGTGTCTCAATAGTTGGCAATGGGGACACTGCGTAGTCCTAGCGTCTCCTCATGCCTAATTGCTAAACTTTCCGCTATGGCCCACGCAAGCATAGAGTGGCGCCAAGCTTGCACATGAGGAGGGTCAGGCGCTTTCCATCTCTTACTAACCAGCCGCTTGGCCACTATCATCCCCACATATAAAAATCTGGACAGGACCTTCGTGCTGGGGCTTCTACGAAAATTGTGCAGTAAATATGTAGGCGCCCTAGGACGACTCACTCAACATTTTTAGTGGACACTTCTCAGTGTTGGCAACTACTTTCTTGAACGTGTTTAGTTGAGAGCAGCTAGCATGACATTACTCCAAGGGGGGGCAGAGCAGGACGACGGAGCTGCGGGCGGAGGGAAGGGGGGGCAGAGCAGGACGACGGAGCTGCGGGCGGAGGGAAGGGGGGGCAGAGCAGGACGACGGAGCTGCGGGCGGAGGGAAGGGGGGCAGAGCAGGACGACGGAGCTGCGGGGGGAGGGAAGGGGAGGGCAGAGCAGGACGACGGAGCTGCGGGCGGAGGGAAGGGGGGGCAGAGCAGGACGACGGAGCTGCGGGCGGAGGGAAGGGGGGGGCAGAGCAGGACGACGGAGCTGCGGGCGGAGGGAAGGGGGGCAGAGCAGGACGACGGAGCTGCGGGCGGAGGGAAGGGGGGGGGAAGAGCAGGACGACGGAGCTGCGGGCAGAAAGAGGGGGGGGCAGAGCAGGACGAAGGAGCTGCGGGCGGAGGGAGGGGGGAGGGGAGGGGGACGGAGCTGCGTGCGGAGGGAAGGACAGAGCTGGACGAAGGAAAGCGGAGGGAAGGGGGGACGAGCAGAGCAGCTCTGGAAACCACCACCGTCTTTCTCCGAGGCAAAGCAGAAATGCCTCGGAGAAAGCATGGTCATTTTCGCATTTGGGGGCGTGTGTTTTGCTGTTCTGAGTGACGGACAACGTCACTGTCTAAAGAACGCAAAAAATCACGCCCCCAAATCCGAAAAGGACGGGGCTACCTTGGAGTGACTGATCTCTCCTCCAATGGCTGGCCTCCTTTTAGGAAGCCAGCCAATGGGGCGAGACAGTGCAGGGAGGCGGGTTCTGAAGCCTTACTACACAACATACGACTCCTACCGGAAGCTGGCAAGCCAGCATTTCCGGTCCTCGACCGAAAAAGGCGATACTCTATCATAAACAACAATATCCATAAAGTGCAACGTTTGGACGGGACCATGATATATTAGAGTCCGTCAGCATCCAGTGTAACAGCCCATTGAGTATAGTTATGGTGTACAGGCCTCAACGCGTTTCAGTGGTTTCCTGGTTAAAGGGTCCCTCTCACTTTCTGTAAGGGTATCTTTTTGAACCCAGCATTGGCAAAGCCAATTGGTCTTGCCTATGCAAGAGCTATTGGCTTTACCAATGTCTTTTAGCCATGTTGTAGAGCAGTGTGACTGCTTTGAAGCTTGGCATGGCCACGCTGGGCATGTCATTTTTCTTTTTTAGGTCTCGCGTAGCGAACGCAGCGCAGCTGCTTCACTTCCCGAGACTCTTGCTGCTGCTTCCTGTCCCGAAGAGACAGGAGGTGGCACGCGCGGACAGGATATGTGCACTCTGTACGCGTGCACATCTCCTGTCCCCGGAGGCTGGCAGGGCGTGCATCGCGCTCTTTCGGTTTCCCGCCGCTGTCACCACAGACTGTTGAACTGGCTGGAAATAAAAATGAGACGCCCACGCGTCCATGAGATGTCAGCGTGGCTTTCTTCGAGATGTCTGCATGCCGACAGGCAGGTCACATTCGAGGCAGAATCTGGACTCTGTTGTGACCGTTTTTTGCTGATGAATAACTCGTGCGGCAGGCAATTTAAATAACAAAAATAAAGTACAAAATACTGTACACTGTCATATTCCCATACAACAAACGTAAACAGTTCAACGACTTCTAATAATTTTTACACCTTGAATTAATTACATTTAGGAATGTTTAATGTCAACACAGCTAATAGCAAAATAGTGTTTGTAGAGCTGCCGAAGGTATTTGGAAAACCCTGCCCAACCACACTAAGTAGCTGATTGATTCTATAAACACAGAAAAGGCAGCAGTCTTTCTCATTACAGCTTAACAATGTACCGAAATCAGATACCCGTGTTTCTTTGACGTCCCATCTCACGGTCTGATGAGAATTTCGACAGCAATCTAACCCTGCTTGCTGCCAAAGGCGGCAAGGGTGGTGTGGCTGGTGCCATGAGGAGTCAGTAGTGGCTCTCAACATTTTAAAAGGGGTAAGGGAAGCTTGCATCCTAAAACGTCTGGTGCGCGCGCTTCGAAAATCATTTCTAAGAGCCTGTTAGGTGGATTCATGCATAACTTGAGCGTAATTACGACCGAGGTAGCTGAACTGCTTTAAATAGCACTGATATAATGGGTTGCCTTTGAGACACTGTTTTCAGTATGTGAAAAACTCAAGAATTACCACAAAGTTTAACAGTTTGTAAATGACTCAAACTCTTTATTTTATCTTTATTTTTATTCTTTTGTACAACTATCCACCTTGAAATCATTAGTGCAAGTCTACGGTCCTGCATAGGATTTTCTCTTCTGATATAATCAGCAGAACATCTGAGCTGTTATTGCCCAATTCGGGAACATTGCTTAGCTTTTGCCACTAAAAGGCTTCTCCATAAAACAACAATGGGAGTTGCCGCAGAGACAAAGGTACTCCGAGGGAATGCAGGAGAACTTTACGATATAGCATAATCAGCTTTGGCAGCATTGCAAATTAATGCAGGGGACATGAATGGCAGTATCTGAAAGAGACACGTTAGTGATAGATTCCTTACCTTAGAATATCCCCAGGCGTCACACTGGATCCGGAAACTTCTGTGTAGCAGTACCCTTGCGCGTCTGTAGGCGTTGTCTGCGGCTCCGCGTCCGTCGTCTGCGTCGTGATGACGTCGTCGGAGTACTTGGGCGCCGCCTCCGCGTGCGGACGTCAGTTTTTTTCCGCGCCAGCAAGCGCCGATCTGGAAAAAGCAGTAACCCTTAGTCAATTTTTGACTAACTTTTTTGGATCTTTTTGATCATATCTCGAAGTCTTCTCGACTCCGATCGGTGCCGTAGGGATGCCTGGTTTCAAGCACTGTGAGTATTGCGACCGCACAATGTCGGTCACGGATCCGCCCACCTGTGCCTAACTTGTCTAGGCGTCGACCACGACGACGAGGCCTGCTCCGACTGCCGGGCCCTCTCTTCGAAAGCCAGGCAGTCGGTCCCGCGCCGTGAGAGGTCCCAGTCACACGGGAGATAGAGAGACAGGTTGCAGGCTCGGAGCCACCACAGTTCCGAGAGTCAGCACCACTCCTCCGGGTCGAAGTCCTCGTCGGGTAAGAAGCACAAGAAGTCGAAGAGGCGTCGTCGCTCTTCGGACTCCCGCCCCCCCTCCCCCCGACGCTTGCGCGATGCGGCCGAGGGTTTGGGTGACACCACCCACGCGGCTACTTCGCGGGCGCCGCATCCTGCTCCAGTCTTCCCTGGGCGAGACGCGACGCCGGAGGAGATAGAGCGCTGTCCCTTTCTCCTCCGACGGGCTACGTGGCGCATCCGGGCCCAGCGGACCCGTCTGGGGGACCTTGCGGGTCGGGGGCTTCGGGCCCAGCGCCGCAGAGCCCCACTGTCCCGCCGGCGCCTTCGGGCCCGGCGCTGCAGGGTACAGCGATCACGACGCCGCCGGTGCCTCGGGATCTCACTGGACCCTCTTCGGGTTCTGGATCGTCATCGGTGGACCTTACGACTCCCCGGCGTCGGTCCGTCAGGTGTTGCCTCCGGTGCCGTCCTCGGGCAGCGCTGCCCCGATACCTCCTTCGCTCTGGCTCCGACGTCGGAACGGCGCCACTGGGCACTGCTTTCGACGCCGCTTGGAGATTTTCACTTCTATGAGTCGGCCCCATTGATTGACAACCCTGAGTATCAGGAGATGGGTGTTGAGGAGGATTGGGAGGGGTCTGAGGACCCTCTGACCAGAGTGTGTCAGTCTCAAGAGGACTGGATAGGGGAACTGGGAGAGGCCAGTGGCCTGGACACCTCTCCAGACACTAGTTTTGTCTCCCCTCCTACCGTGGCTTCGGAGGAGGGGGCAACCTATAGTGTGGTGTTGATGAGGGCTGCCAAGGCCTTGGTCCTTGAGCTCCCCATCGCAGCCGTGAGGACTAACCTCCTCACCGAGGTCCTTAAACCGCAGTCAAGCTCGGCTGAGCCTCTGCTGCCCATTAATGAGGCCTTGACCGATGTTCTTTTGGGCACTTGGTCCAGGCCTGCTACGGGTTCGCCCGTAGATAGGAACGTGGCCAGACGCCACCGCCCGGCCCCGGGCGACCAATGTTTCCTGTCCACCCACCCCCGAGAGTCTGGTCATCCAGGCCTCCAATTCCCAGACTGCATTCCCGTCTGCTCCGCCTGATCGGGAATCCAAGAGGTATGAGAATTATGGAAAGAAAATATTCTCCTTCCTTAGTTTGGGACAGCGGTCTTCCAACACCGCATGTCTCTTGGGCCGCTACACCCACTCTCTGTGGGAGACAGTTGCGGTAGTGCTGCCAGAGTGTCCGTTGGAGGTATGGGCCAAACTCGGCCAAACCCTCGTGGAGGGCCGGGATGCAGCAAAATATTCCATTCGGTGTGGGCTGGATACCACCGACTCACTGGGCAGAGCGATGACCACGACGGTGGCGGTGAGACGCCACGCCTGGTTGAGGTCAGCCAACTTTTTGCCAGATGTCCAAAACACTCTGGACATGCCGTTAGATGGCCGTCGCCTTTTTGGCGACAAGGCAGACCATGCGCTTGAGCGCTTTAAGGACTCCAGGGCTACGGCCAAGTCCTTAGGCCTCTCGACCCGCGCCAGCAAACGGCTGCTTTTCGCTCCTTTCGTGGCCAAGAAAGGGGCATCCCCACACGTGCTGCCAGCCACTCGCCGCAAACTAACTTCCAGCGCGGTGGCGGCCGTGGAAATCGCTGTGGAGGCGGTCGGGGACAACGGCGAGACCAGTCCACACCTTCTCCCGCAGCATCCACCTCTAAACCCTCCTAGTCCGTGCTTCTCGGCCCATGTGACGCCAGTGGGGGGCAGGGTTCCTCATCACCACTCTCACTGGCGCACTGTCACTTCGGACAGGTGGGTGCTGCAGATCGTCCAAAGAAGCTACTCCCTCCCCTTCGAGACGACCCCTCAAGCCATGCCACCGCAACACCACCACGTATCGCGGGATGACTTGCGGCTTCTGCAGGAGGAAGTTTCGGCCCTCTTGGCCAAGGGGGGCCATCGAGCGCATTCCTGGGCCAGAAGTAGGACTTGCTACTCCCACTACTTTCTGGTACCCAAGAAGGGCAAAGGGGGCCTACGCCCTATCGTGGACCTACGGAACGTCAACGGCTTCCTCCGGAAGGAGAAGTTCAAGATGCTGACTCTGGCTCAGGTCTTAGCTGCCCTGGACCCAGGAGACTGGATAGTAGCGTTGGACTTGCAGGACGCTTATTTCCACATCCCCGTCCTGCCGGCCCACCGGCGTTACCTGCGGTTCACAGTAGGCCACGAGCACTTTAAGTTTACTGTGCTCCCCTTCGGCCTTACCAGCGCCCCACGGGTGTTCACGAAGGTGATGGCGGTGGTCGCAGCTCATCTGCGCAGGTTAAGGATTTTAGTCTTCCCTTACCTCGACGACTGGTTGTTGAAGGCGGGCTCGCCCCAGACAGTAGTCAGCCACCTCCAGAAGACGGCAGACCTCTTGCACCAGCTGGGGTTCTCATGCCGCCGAAGTCACACCTGTGTCCCTCTCAGAAGCTCCTTTTCATCGGAACGGTTCTCGACTCGGCACAGTTTCGGGTTTACCCACCCGAACAGCGGGTTTGGGATATACAGGCTCTGATTCCAATCTTCCAGCCTTTATCCCGGGTTTCGGTCAGGTTGACGCTGCAGCTTCTGGGGCTGATGGTACATCATGCCAGGTGGCGGGTGCGGGCTCTGCAGTGGGACCTGTAGTTTCAGTGCGCCCAGCATCAGGGCAACCTGTCTGACCATGTCCTGATCTCGGAGGGCACTGCGAGACAGCTGCAGTGGTGGCTCACGGACCGCGATTGGGTCAGCGGCAGATCCCTCTTCCTTCCCCAACCGGAGCACGTAGTTGTGACGGACGCCACCCTCCAGGGCTGGGGTGGCCACATGGGAGAGAAGGAGATCAGAGGCCTCTGGTCTCCGGCAGAGTCCCGGCTCCATATCAACCATTTGAAGCTGCAGGCGATTCGTCTTCAGCTGAAGGCATTCTTCCCCTCTGTCCGGGGGAGTGTAGTGCAGGTGTTCATGGACAACACCACCGCCATATAGTACTGCAACAAGCAGGGTGGGGTGGGGTCGTGGACCCTATGAACACTGTGGTGACAGAATCCTCGCACTCGTTTTTATTTTATGTTTTTCTTAAAGTTCAAATCTTTTGTAACAATGTATGTTGGTGCTAAATGAGATCTTCCTTCTGGGTCCTGGGAGTGTTAATAGACAACTAATGGTAGCGTTGCTCCAGCAGGGAGCAACGTCCTCACGAAGCACTCAAGAAAAAATGTTCCTTAGGACTGTGTTAGTGTCTTTTCAATAAAGTTTTATTCAAATAACTTGCATCTGTGATCAAATCATGTTTTTTCATTGTTGTCATCATCTTTATAAATCAAAGTCAAGCGCCCAATGCATTTCGGGCTATTAGCCCTTCTTCAGGGGCATAGTATTCTGTTGAGGAAAAACACAACTGTAGTATAATCATGTAAACAAAATAATATAAAGCACATTATTTTCAACAAAGTCTCTTTCTTAGAAAGTTCCTTATATCCCTTCAAAGCGTGATGTGTGTGTTTGACAATCTCTGTAAACCCAGAAGTTGAACAAACATTTAAACTGATATAACATGAAAAGCGTGCTGGGCAATAATCCAATTGTGTGACTTAGTCAAGCTACATATGCCGTTGTGCGTGAGTTTTTAGTCACCAGTGTGTCTGTTTCTATTACCTTAGTCGTCACATGAAAATGCCTGAATTTCGTTGGATAGGGTACCGAAAAGAATGTACAAAACCTGTAAAGTACACGTAAGCACACTTTAGAGCCACGTTGCTCGAAATGGAAAGAGTCTGAAAAAGTCAATTAAGCAAACTTACATACCGATATCGGTATCCAGCGTCACGCTTGCAGAATGCTTTCAAAATGCCTTTTCTTAAAGTTCGTACAGTGATTTTCCTAAAACGCAAAGTTTAAAACACGAGGATGATTACGGGTAGGAAAGTCATGGCAACGTGAACGTGTGGCCATTATATTCTCTTCTCTAAGCGGAGCTTACCGTGAGGGTAACGGTGTTACTGGAAAACAGGAGTCGTCGGTATCCAAAAGCGTTCCGAGTGACGGTGTCAGTACACAGCTTCCGTGAAACTGCCATATTTAACCCGGAAGATCCTGTTAACAGGCCGGGCCTGGTAAAACTTCGACATGGACGTAGGACTAAGATCGCGTCAAAGAATTCCCTCACCAAATATGGCGGAGCTAAAAATAAGTGCAATGTTTTTGAATCGGGTCTATGATGAAAGTGGGAAGTGTAATGGGTTAATTTCAGTCAGAGATAGGAAATGAATGTAAAAGCACAGTTCTACTCCCCAAGAAAACAGTTACATAATCAATAATGGTCAAAGAGTTAAATAATGTGCAACAATCACCCAGTTTGCAAAATAGTATTATCACAAATATTAAGCATCATACATTAATAATACTAAACATCATCCTTCTTAAATGAAGTAATTTAGGTCCATACGGTCGTTGAGACCTTTTGGTTGGCAAGTGTTCAAATAGGATATCCAGAATACTTCTCTGCGCAAAAGGTGTTGTGAGTTGTCTCTACCTGGTAGAATAGGAACAGATTCCAGAATCAGAAAACGTAGTTGGCTCGGAGTATGATTGTTATTGTTAAAGTGGCTTGCCAAAGGCGATTTAAGATTCTTGGTTCTGATGCTGCTCTTGTGTTCGATTATGCGCGTTTTAATTTTTCTCTCAGTCTTTCCAACATATGCCAAGCCACACGGGCATTTAATAAGATAGACGACATTTTTACTGTCGCATGTAGCAGTTACTCGTAGAGGAATGGTGGTACCTTTGCTTGGGTGTTTCATCTCCTTTTCCTTAATTATGGCATTACAGTTTCCACAATTTAAGCAGGGGATAGTTCCTTTGAATGAATCTTGTGTTTCCAAAGTTTTTTTGTTTAGCACCTCTTTTATATTTCGTGATCTTTGATATGCAAACCTCGGGGGGTGTTGGAAAATATTGTTGAAATCATCCTCTGTTGATAGTAAAGGCCAATTTTTCAATATTATTCGTTTTATTCTGGAGCTTTCAGTTGAATATTTGGAGACAAAGACCATTCTATCTTTTGTGGGTGATTTAAGTTTAGGTTGCAATAGGGTCTGACGATCAAGTTTGTTCATTTTTAGTGATGCTTCTTCAAGAATCTCTCGGGGGTATCCTCGCTCACTAAATTTCTCAATACAAGTTTTGGTGTTTTTATGCAATGAATCCTCAGTAGAGGAAATCCGTTTAATTCTCAGTAGTTGGGAGTACGGCAAGTGTCTCTTGAGCGACGGTTGATGGAAACTGTGAAAATGCAACAAATTGTTTGTTGCGATCTGTGGCTTTTGTGAAAACACTGGTGTCCAGTCTTTTATCATTCTTGGTAATTAATACATCCAGAAAAGATATTTGTTTCATTTGTATGTTGTGTATAAATTTGATCCGGTCATTTACATCATTTAAACCTTCTACAGCTTGCAACAATTCAGATTGTGTGCCTTTCCAGAGGATAAATATATCATCGATATATCTCCTGTATAGTAAAAGATTGTCAGTCCAACATTTTTTGTTTAAAATATTGTCCAACTCAAACCTGTACATAAACAAATTTGCATATGACGGTGCGGCACAATTGCCCATGGATGTACCAGAGCTTTGGATGAAGTATTGCTCTTGCCATGTGAAATAACTGTGGTATAGTGTAAAATTTAGTAGTTCCATAATGAATACTTTTAATCCTTCCTCCATTTCTGATGTCATCAGAAATGATGCGGTGGCGTCCAGTCCCAGATTGTGAGGAATTGATGTGTACAAAGCTTGTACATCGATGGTACATAACAGCATATCATTGGTGAATACTGATTTATGATTTTCCAAAGTTGTGAGAAAATGCGTGGTGTCTTTTATGTAAGTTGTCATGGATTGGACCAATGGTTGTAAATGTTTATCGATGTAACGTCCGATGGGTTCATGAATTGAGTTAATCGTTGAAACAATAGTCCTGCAAGGTGGGTGTGTTGGGTGTTTATGCACCTTGGGTAGCATGTATAGGTAGGGTATGGATGGATTGGTTTTCACAAGGTATTGTTTTTCTTTCTGTCCAATAACTCCCAGTTCTATAGTTTTATCAATGAGATTTACCAATATATCCATGAATGCTTTAGTGGGATTTTGGTCCACTTTGTAATAGGTGTTACTGTCATTTACATGTTCGTTGACTCGATCATTATAAAATTTGGCATCCATAATCACAAGTGCTCCTCCCTTATCCGCTTGACGGATGATGATTTCTGAGTTGTTAGCCAAATTTTTAAGAATGTTTTGTTCGTTTTTGGATAAGTTACTCATTTTTGATTTTGGTGGTTTGTAAATTTTTTCAATTTCTTTGTGAACAATTTTTTCAAAGGCGTCAAGCACTTTGTGGCTTACCGGAGGAATGTATTTGCTTTTGCTCCTAAGACCCATCAATGTATCTTTAGGTGGCTCTTCAGTAATAGGGATGATGTTCGAAAAGAAGTGCCGTAGTAGTAATGTCCTCATAAATTTGTATGTGCAAATTTGTGTGTCTAGTAGGTTAGAATGAAAAGTGGACACAAATGATGTTCCTTTTTGTAGTACATTCATTTCCATGTTTGAGAGCACCTTGGTTGATAGATTAATTACTAGGGTTTTTGACTCCTGGTGTTTTTGGCTATTGCGTCTTCTACCCTTGGGCCTTTTGCCCCTCCTTGTTCGTCTGACGATTTCTGGCCTCTCTCTAAAAAAGCATTCCCAGTGTTGTTGCTACTGCCAGATGTGGTTGATTGTTCTTGGGATGGTATATCAGGCACTGTTGGTTTAGGTTAGTTTAGGTCGGGTAATCATCCTCGTGTTTTAAACTTTGCGTTTTAGGAAAATCACTGTACGAACTTTAAGAAAAGGCATTTTGAAAGCATTCTGCAAGCGTAACGCTGGATACCGATATCGGTATGTAAGTTTGCTTAATTGACTTTTTCAGACTCTTTCCATTTCGAGCAACGTGGCTCTAAAGTGTGCTTACGTGTACTTTACAGGTTTTGTACATTCTTTTCGGTACCCTATCCAACGAAATTCAGGCATTTTCATGTGACGACTAAGGTAATAGAAACACACACACTGGTGACTAAAAACTCACGCACAACGGCGTATGTAGCTTGACTAAGTCACACAATTGGATTATTGCCCAGCACGCTTTTCATGTTATATCAGTTTAAATGTTTGTTCAACTTATGGGTTTACAGAGATTGTCAAACACACACATCACGCTTTGAAGGGATATAAGGAACTTTCTAAGAAAGAGACTTTGTTGAAAATAATGTGCTTTATATTATTTTGTTTACATGATTATACTACAGTTGTGTTTTTCCTCAACAGAATACTATGCCCCTGAAGAAGGGCTAATAGCCCGAAATGCATTGGGCGCTTGACTTTGATTTATAAAGATGATGACAACAATGAAAAACATATGATTTGATCACAGATGCAAGTTATTTGAATAAAACTTTATTGAAAAGACACTAACACAGTCCTAAGGAACATTTTTTCTTGAGTGCTTCGTGAGGACGTTGCTCCCTGCTGGAGCAACGCTACCATTAGTTGTCGTGGACCCTATGCCAGGAGGCTCTGCGCCTCTGGCAATGGCTGGAACATCAGGGCGTGACTCTTGTGGTTCAACACCTGGCAGGTTCTCTGAATGCCAGGGCGGACAAACTCAGCCGTCTGTGCGTGATGGGTCACGAATGGCGTCTGAACTCTGTAGTGGGGAGAGCCTTGGCTAGATCTATTCGCCACCGAAGAGAACGCGCAATGTCATCAGTTCTGCGTGTTGGAATTTCCAAGGCGGCACTCGCTCGGAGGCGCTTTTCGTCGCGAGTGGAGTTGCGGTCTGTTGTACGCCTTTCCGCCAATACCACTTCTGCCCAGAGTGATGACGATCAGGCGCGACCGGGCACAAGTGATCCTTGTGGCTCTGGACTGGGCACGAAGGTACTGGTATCCCGAGCTACTCAGTATGTATGTCAGTCGATCCCCCGGTTCGTCTGCCTCTTCAGGAGGACCTTCTGTCGCAGCAGCAGGGGACGGTCCTCCACCCGAACCTGTCCAGTCTCCACCTCCATGCTTGGAGATTGAGCAGCAACAGTTGAGGCCATTTGACTTGCCTCCTGCAGTCTGTAAAATCATTCTGGCAGCCAGGCGTCCCTCCACAAAGTCGGTATACGCCTGCAGGTGGAACAGATTTGTGACATGGTGCACAGCAAAGGTTGTGGATCCTCTCTGCCCCTCTTTCTGAGGTTCTTCTCTTCCTTCCTTCTCTTTCCCAGCAGGGCTCTGCTCTGGGCACTATCAAGGGCTATCTTTCTGCCCTTTCAGCCTTCTTAAGGCTGCCTGATCAGCCATCTTTGTTCAAGTCTCCTATTGTAAATCGATTCCTCAAAGGCATCACACACACATTTCCACCTGTTCCCTTTGTGATGCCTCAGTGGGACTTGAACTTGGTTCTTACATTTCTGATGTGTGCTCCCTTTGAGCCACTCCACAACTGTCCTCTTCGCCTTCTTACTTTGAAGACTGCCTTCCTGGTAGCCATCACCTCTGCCAGGAGAGTGGGTGAGCTCCAGGCTCTATCCTGCAAACCTCCTTTCCTTTCAGTCCATCCGGACAAGGTTGTGTTACAGACAAGGACCTCTTTCCTACCCAAGGTAGTGACGGCCTTCCACATTGGGCAATCCATCATCTTGCCCACCTTCTTTCCGCCTCCGCATCCCTCGAGAGAGGAAGAGAGGCTCCACCGCCTGGACCCAAAACGTGCGCTCTCATTCTATCTGGATCGCACACGCCAGGCCCGGGTGGATGACCAGCTCTTTGTTGGTTACGTGGGCGCTAAGAAGGGGAAAGCGGTACACAAGCAGACCATCTCGCGGTGGATCATCTTGTGTATCCAGGCGTGTTACTCTTTGGCAAAGAAGGAACCCCCTGTTGGGCTGAGGGCTCATTCCACTCGAGCCATTACAACTGCCTTGGGCCGAGCTGTGCCCTTGCAGGACATTTGCCAGGCGGCTACGTAGGCCTCGCTGCACACGTTTGCAAGACACTATTGCCTGGACAGTCAAGCCCGGAGGGATGGCTTCTTTGGCCGTTCCGTCCACCAGGACTTTCTGGTGTGATTATTGGTTGGCAGACCCACCACCGGGGTTGGTATTGTTGGGGTGTCTATTCTAAGGTAAAGAATCTATCACTAACGTGTCTCTTTCAGATGCACAAGTTACTACTTGTGTAACGATATATCTGTAAGAGACATTAGTTAGTGATAGATTCCTTACCGACCCACCCATCCTCCCCGTTCTGCGAACCGATATCTAGGGTTAAGGTCATCCCCTTTCAGGGCCCTAGTTTTAAGGCACCCGTGTTGGTTTTTAGCATAGCTCTGCGTTTCTGGCGCGGAAAAGCTGTGTCTAAGAACTGACGTCAGCACGCGGAGGCGGCGTCTAAGTACTCCGACGACGTCCTCGATGCCGACGACTGACGCGGAGCTGCAGACGACGCCTACCGACGCACAAGGGTACTGCTACGCAAAAGTTTCCGGATCCAGTCTGATGCCTGGGGATATTCTAAGGTAAGGAATTTATCACTAATGTCTCTTACAGATATATCGTTACACAAGTAGTAACTTGGGCGACAGCAAGTATACTAGTATAGCATGGGACCTGATCGAAAGTGAAGGCGACTCTTGTATAATCGTTCACTAATCCACCTTTGCATCACTCTTTGTAGATTGTCCCTCATTTAGAGTTTGGCAGGGGGATTACTCCATCCCAAACGTGACAGATAAGCCTTCCACCTTATTACAAGTATCATAGGATTGTAAATGGACGAACTGAATATGCATCACACATGCCACTGAGTCCTCCATCCACCAAACTCAGTCAAGCCATAACTCTGCTCCAGAATAACCTACATGTAACTGATTTCTTAACTGGGCATGTTCTATGAGCAACAGATGCTTGCTTTACTGCTGCCATGCTGTATCTCTTCTATAGTTCACCAAAACTCTGTTCGAGGCATATGAGCTGCAGATTCTACACTTTGCATTAGATCGCCACCTGGTGTTGGGCTTGGATGATTGCACGTTGTTGTTGTCTTGGAAGAAGACTTTGTAGTCACGAGAGGTGACTCCTCCCTTGGAAGATAGTGCGCATGGGCATCGGCTCCATCCTTAGATTGTATTTTTCCGCCACTGGGTTTGGATGAAACTTTTCCTTTCTGGTTCGAAATCTACTTTTCAAGTACTTTGACGCGTAAAAATTTCTTCAAACAACTTCCGATACCAATAAACATCGACTAGACTTCATCAGCTCGATTCCGGTCGTTGATGTGTGCCGTTGTGCCTACCCACGCTGTGAGGCCTACACCTCATGGAAAGGACGCCTTTCAAAAGATGCCCAGAGTGTGGAGCAAATTTCCACACAGTGACCATCACAAGGTCTGTAACCTGTGCTTCTCTTCCAGGGGATCCTCATCAATAGTCATAAGCACTGAATATTCCCGCCCATGTGCGTGGACCCTGGAAATAATATAAAATTATATATGGAAATCACATATATCTAGGTCCACATATATGTATGTACATATATCATTTTTACTCACACCAATGCAGCCCCAAAACTGAGGCTAAACAATGTAATTACCCATACATATACTGTATTTTGCAAACATGTAAAAACACATTAGAACAAATAGCACTTAAACTCTGTGTTTTAATGAGCAAAACACTCCTATGTCATGAAAATTGCTAATAAATGGACATTGTTAGCCCACAGGCTGCATTATAAAGCAATAGCATAGAAAATTAAAGCATTTTCAACAAAAACTGGAACCTTGCCTTTAAGGCAGCCATGACCCCTGGCTTTCCATCATGCTTCAGGGGTGACAGGTCAGTTGTTCTTTCCGGCTCCTTCAGTCAGGACCCTGGTTTTACAGCTCCTACCATTCTTGACTTTCTGTCAAAAATATATTGAAATTCTTCAACTTTTTCACTTGCACTCGACGTCTTTTGACTTTAGAGTGCTGGTGCTGCCTTTTTTGTTCTTCAGAAAAGGTTTATTTTTGTCAAAATGCCTTCACTTTTTGGTCCTTGCCCCTCCTGTGGCAAAAAGGCCAGGGCTAACCTTTGTCTCCCGGAGACACATAATGCAGACAGCTGTCAACATTGTAAGAACTTACCAAGGAGAACCCTCGGACAGAGAGAATCAGAATTTATGGCCTCTCTGAAAGAAGTAGGTCTCTTAAAAGGCAGCAGAAGAGAATGCGGTTGACGTCGAGAGAAGTCCTGACCTGTTCTCCGTCTGGATCGGCGTCGAAGCTGCCTGCGACGACAAAGACATCTTCGAGGACCGCTCCATCATTCTTCGACGGCGAAGACTTTGTCAAACTCTGGTACCTCCGTTGATGTCAACTAGGCGGTGTTCAACATCGAGGCAGGACTCAGTCGTCGCCAGGTGGGCTTACGACGTCGAGGCAGATCACTCAGTCGTCACCACAGCGATCGACGTCGAGGCCCAGCGCTCCATCGTCGCACCAGCGATCGATGTCGAGGCACAGGCGTTCGCCGTCGAGGCACACTTTGTCGACGCCTCACCATCTGAGTTCGACGTCGAACCAGGTTGCTCTGTTGGCGTCTCGTCTCAACCGCGTTCGACGTCGAGCCAAGGATGGTTCATCAGTCCCCGGCGTCGAGACACCAGCAGCCACCTTCAGTGTCGAGACCGGTGTTGGACCCAACGTCGACACAAGACACCTGTAAGGTCGACGTCACGTTTGCGGACTCAGTCACCGGCCAGCGTCGAAGCAGAGCTCTCCAAAGTAGACGCCGAGAAAGGAAGCGGCATTAGCGCTGGAGGGGCGTTCCAAGTCAAGGGGACGTTCCCCTATACGCTCAAGCCCACCTTAAAAAAAAATAAAATAAAAAAGATTTTCTTCAGGGCAGTCTCAGCCAAGACACCAGGCATCACAGAGTCGCTCTAGATGTCCTTCAGGAGAGGTCTCTCCTCCAGTGAGCCTATCGTCATCTCCCTCAGGCTCTCATGTCTCTCACCGTGAATCAGCATCTAAGACCTCAGATGTTGTAATCTATTCTTCTGACAGTGCATCAGAACATTCACCGGCTAGATCACTACACGAAGAGTTGAATCCATCTCCTCCAGCACGTTCCCCTGAGAGGAGAGAACGGCAGAAGTCGCCTTCCATCAGGCTGTCACCTAGGTGGTACAGACCATTACACCACTGGGCCCCGACAAAGACTCAGCAGCTCGGTTAACGCAGCAGGTGGATCAGGATCAACCTCCTTCCAGGCCCAGAGAGCGAACGCACACCCCGGTGCGCTCAAGCAGGCGGAGATCCATGTCCAGGAGCAGGAGAAGGGAGCACAGATCGCCTACTTCTTCCTCATAGTCTACCCGCTCACATAGACTATTCTCCCACACTAACCGACAGCCCGCCGTCGAATCTCTCCAGTGGGCGACATCTTCACTTTCCAGGACAACTTAGGCAGAGGGGCTCTTAAGCTGGGGATTCTCATGACAGCACGCCAGAACAAGTCTTCAGTGATTTTTGAAACACCATCACAAGACAGCGGCCAAACCTCTGCTTCCCTTGGTTCCAGGGATAATTAGAACCAGTCACACCTGCGACCATAAATCAGTACCGGCGAGGATTCTCAATATCGGTCGCCAGAGGAGGATCCACTATTCCTCAGAGCCGACCCTCCCCCGGATTCAGTAATTATCGCAGCGGCAAGAAAGACCCATGCTGTGGCATCTTCCTCCACTGTACTTCCAGACAAGGAGAGCAAGACTCCTGGGGACGAAGAGTATGCAGCACCTTGGCCTCCTTGCTAAAGGTTTCCAACGTGGAGACGCTATTGGGCCGCTATGATCTATCCCTGTGGGATTCCCTACAGCGCTTCATTGAAAAACTCCCTCAAGAAGATCGCAGGGATTTCGAAGAGATCCTTTCTCCAACCAGATTATTAGTGCTGCAGCGGACGGAGCTACCCTATCGGCGCCTGGATATGCTCACGGGGTATGTGCAAGGAGGTCTTCGTGGTTGCGGCTTACCGCCCTAAAGCCAGAAGCTGACACGAATCATGAACCTCCCTTTCTCTGGATCATATTTATTCGGTTCACACACCGATGAGGAAATGCAGCTTATCAAGACTGAATTGGACACTCTAAAAGCCGTGGGGCTTGAAAAGAAAAAAGAATTCCGTGAAAGGTTCCGCCCCTACAATAAGCGATCCTCCCAACAGAGGGTTCAACCCCCTCAGTGTCAGAAGGGTCAAGACCAACAGGGGCAGGAAAATCCCCATTACAGAGGCAGGCGCTCCTCACGAGGCGGAGGTAATCAGTGCCAAGGCAATAACTCCAACAAGGCGCAATCCAAACAATGAGTCCTTCCTTCCCCCAGCGCCGTTGACCACTCCAGTGGGGGGAAGCATTGCGTATCATATGGAAGAGTGGTGGGCCTTTACAAAAGATCGCTGGGTGTTAGCTACGCTTCAGAATGGTTACTCTCTTCGGTTTCAACACCAACCTCCCTCTATCCTTCCACTGCCAACATAGTCATCAGTTAAAACTCCTACAAAAAGAGGTAGCCACCCTTCTCACAAAATCAGCTATCGAGAGGTACCAAGATCTCGAAGAGGGAAAGGAGTTTATTCAAGATACTTTCTGGTCAAGAAAAAAGGCCAGAAAGTGGAGTACAGACCCATTCTGGACTTGTGGACACTCAATCTTTCTGTCAAAAAATAAGAGTTTCGCATGTTGGCGCTTCATCAAATCTATCCACATCTCTGGCAGGGGGATTGGATGTGTGCGCTGGACCTACAAGATGCATACTTTCATGTACCAATAGCTTACAGTGACAGGAAATTCCTCCGTTTCCGGGTGGGGACCTCTCATTACCAGTTCAAAGTCCTCCCATTCCCCTTGCATCGCAGTGGTAGCAGCTGCTCTACGCCGCAGGGGTGTCTTCATGTACCCATATCTGGACGACTGGCTGTTGAAAGGTCCTTCCCCAGACAGTGTAAGGAACCACTTTCTGAGCTGCATCGATCTATGCCATCGGTTGGGTCTGCATCAATGTTCCCTCTTATTTTTTCCCTCTGTGTGCGGCAGTGGAGGGTCTTTGTGCGCTGCAACCATGGCAATGTGCGCCAGGCCACAGTCTGCCCCGTGCTCCCACATAGCCGCAAGCGCCACAACGCCCACCAGTCCCCCCGCCTCCTTACCTGCACTCCTCACGCCGGCTCTGCCACCACCGCATAAATCGCGCCACTCGCTTCTTTAAAGAGGCTGGCAGTGCAACTCTTTATAGCGACGTCACGTGTGCGCGCAGACGTCAGGGGAGGTGCGCGCGCTCTAGAGGGAACTGTGGTCTGCATGTGAATTTCAACAAGTCCACTTCACAGCCGACTCACAAACACATTTCCTAGGAGCTCTGCTGGACTCCGAGGCAGGAAAAGTGTTTCCTTCAGAGGAGAGACAGTCTTCCATCACTCATAAATGCCAACTGGTTCTACGAAACAGGTTTCTGACTGTGCGAAGGATTGCCTCCCTGCTAGGGTCGATGGCATCCTGCATTTTTCTGGTCCCCAATGCCAGACTACGGATGCGTCCTCTTCAGCAGGATCTGGAGGACAAGTGGGACCAGCAGTCCGCTCGCTGGGACGACAAGATAACTTTGTCAAACATAGCGCGAGCGTCTATACCTTGGTGGATGAAAAGGCCAAATATGCAAGTCGGCATTCCGTTTCATCAAATTCCACCTGCCCAGATGCTGTTAACAGATGCCTCTCTACAAGGCTGGGGGGCACACATGGGTCATCTCCAGACGCAAGGACTGTGGTCTCCCAAAGAGCGCCCCTACCACATCAACATGTTGGAGCTGAGGGCAGTCCATCTAGCTCTCCAAGCTTTTCTGCCCTTGATTTAAACATCATCAGTGTTAGTACAAACGGACAACACCACCACCACCATGTACTAGGTGAACAAGCAGGGAGGAACACGCTCACGCACCCTCTCCCTGGAAGCTCAAAATCTGTGGCATTGGCTCCTGGCTTGGAATCCGTCAGTCACAGCAGTCCATCTCCCACGAGAACAGAATGTGAGAGCTGACTCTCTAAGCCGGCATTTCAAAGACTAAGAGGACTGGTTTCTCAATGACGAGGTAGCTGAAAGCATCTTCCAGTCATGGGGTTGTCCCACAATAGATCTCTTCGCAAACAACTAAAACACCAAATGCAGAGACTTCGCCTCAAGATTCTACCGACCAGGATTGTAAGGGAATGCCCTTTTGATAGACTGGTCAGGGGAATTTGTGTAAGCCTTTCCACCCCTTCTGCTGATCCCGAAGGTGGTGAGCAAGCTGATTCACTCGTACACAAGGATGATTCTCATTGCCCCCAATTGGCCGAGACAGTGGTGGTACACGGACCTTCTACATCTGTCAGTGTCCTCACAGGAGGCTGCCGTGCAGGCCGGACCTGCTATCCAAGATGAACGGGAGAAATCATCATCCTAACCTTCTGTCACTGAACTTGGCAGCATGGCTCCTGAGGTCATACAATACGGCCACCTAGGACTGCCGCAGGACTCCATGTCCATTTTGAAAGAAGCGAGACTGCCTTCCACAAGGCAAACATATGCATGCAAGGGTAAGTGTTTCTACATGTGGTGTATGCAGAACAATTGTCATCATATCAAGGGTCAGGAAGAGGTCATTCTCCCTTACCTATTATATCTGGCTAAAGCAGGGTTGAAATGTACTTCTATTAAGGTGCACTTAGCAGCTATAACAGCTTATAGGTGGTCACCTTCCCAACCTTCTTTTTTTCCAGTTACAGGCTGTGAAAGATTTTCTACAGGGCTTGAAGAAGGTCTACCCTCCGTTACGCACTCTGTTCCCTCCCTGGGGGTTGAACCTGGTGCTATCGAAATTGATGGGTCCTCCTTTCTAACCCATTCATACAGCAACCTTGCAGCATATTTCTTGGAAGGTTGCTTTTTTGGTAGCAATCACGTCAGCCTGCAGGGTGAGCGAAATTCAAGCTCTCTGTTCCAAAGAGCCTTATACAGTGTTTCATCTGAATAGGGTGGTGTTGAGGACCCATCCCTCTTTTCTGCCTAAGGTGGTGTCAGATTTCCATGTAAACCAGACCATCTCTCTACCCACCTTTTCCCCCAACCCCTCCACTCTAGCTGAGAGGGACTTGCATTCTTTGGACCTGAAAAGGGTTTTAAAATGTTATCTTGATAGGTCCGAATCTATATGTAGTCTGATCAACTGTTTGCATAACCTGATCTGATCAATCCATAGTTGACAGTGTCGAAACGTTCCATCTCAAGGTGGATAGTTTTGTGTATCAAACTTGCCTACCAATTGGCGCAGAAGACCCTGGGGTTTTCTCCCAAAGCACATTGCATCAGAGGGAAAGCGGCTACTACAGCTTTTCTTCATAATGTGCCCATGCCTGAGATTTGTAAGGCGGCGACCTGGAGGTCTGTCCAAACATTTACTAGACACTACTGTCTAGATTCAGACACTAGAGCAGATACCCAGGTAGGCCAGGCCTCCTTGCGGAATCTGTTTAACAGCTGATTTTCGGCTGTTACAACCTTTGGTTGGGTCATGTGTTTCTCATTTACCTGCAAATGGTTGATGGGCTTGTTATTCTATTCAGTGCTTATGACTATTGATGAGGATCCCCTGGAAGAGAAGGATAAATTACTTACCTGTAATCCTAGTTCTCTTTCAGAGGTATCCTCATCAAAGTCCTAAGCAACCCACTGCCTCCCCAGGTAAATGAGACGTTGTCAGTGTTTATAGTTTATTGTTGAGCCCTGACTTTCAGGGTTATGCAAAGAACAACTGACCTAGCTTTCACCCCTGAGGCATGATGGGAAGCCAGGGGTCATGGCTGCCTTAAAGGCACGGTGCCAGTTTTTGTTAAATGCTTTCATTTTCTATGCTATTGCTTTACAATGCAACCTTTGGGCTAACAATGTATTTATTAGCAATTTTCATGATATAGGAGTGTTTTGCTCATTAAAACACAGAGTTCAAGTGCTATTTGTCCTAATGTGTTTTTTACATGCTTGCAAATACAGTCTATGTATGGGTAATTGCATTGTTTAGCCTCTGTTTTGGGGCTGAATTGGTGTGAGAAAAAATGAAATATGTACATACATATATGTGGAGCTAGATATGATTTCCATATATAATTTTATATTATTTCCAGGGTCCCCGCACGTGGGCGGGAATATTCAGTGCTTATGACTTTGAGGATACCCCTGGAAGAGAACTAGGATTACAGGTAAGTAACATATCCTTCTCGCCAGACCACGACTAATCCAGCTGCACAGCCTGTGCATCCTTTCGATCGAAAAAGACCATTCGGGATCGGAGGGCCTGTTGACGCTACATGATCAGCGCCGGAACTAGTGGATATCTTCGAAGGTCCATGTGTTCTGGGAGAAGACTCCGATGATCTCCAGATCGTATCTGAGGAAGATGACTCCATACCTTCGGGTCAACGTGCGAGTACCACTGCCCCTAACCCCACCCAGCCCAAACACCAGAATCGGAGGCAAAGGTCAACACTCCGCCTGTGGGGCCCAGTCAAGACCAAAAAAACACTTAAAAAGCCCCACCATCGACCCCGGCTCTGAAGAAAATAATGAAGCCCCGATCTGTTAAGTCGAAAGACACAACAGATTCACAAATGGGAACTACATCTGCAAATTCTTCAACCATTCTTTCACAAGTGGGGTCATCCAGACATAGACCTCTTTGGCACACACTAAAATGCAAAATGCCCACCCTTCACTGCCAGGTTTCCACACCTGTTGTCCAAGGGCAATGCGATGTGGATGAACTGGTCAGGCAGATTTGCGTACGCTTTTCCGCCAATCCCACTAATACCACTAGTGGTACGCAAGCTCTGACAACAGTCTCTCAAACTGATCCTGGTAGCTCCCACATGGGCATGCCAACCGTGGTTCACCACACTGCTAGAACTCTCTAGTTCCACACCAAAAACTGTCTGACACCATTTATGCTAACGCTGAACCATGGAGACATCAGGCATCCAGATCCAAGTCAACTGAATCTCGCAATCTGGCTCCTGAAGTCTTAGAGTTTGGTTACCTTAACCTGCCACCAAACTGTACGAATATCATTAACCGCATCGCTGCTGCGGCGATTTTTGCGCTGCGCGGCTTTTTTTCATTTTTCCGCATTAGATGACGAGCTCAACTCGTCATCAGCACACGCCACCCGTGGCTGATGACGAGCTGAGCTCGTCATCAGCATCGAAGGGGTTAAAGAAGCCAGAAGATCTACTACTAGAGCTTGCTATGCGGCTAAATGGAAAAGATTTGCAGTTTACTGCACTAATAATCAAATTGATCCTTTAAATGCTTCCATCCAAAATATTATCTATTACCTCCTCCATTTACAGAGATGTAATCTAGCATATTCATCTATACGCTTGCATCTTGCAGCCATTGCGGCATATCTACAAAACAGACAACATATGTCGTTGTTTAGAGTACCAGCAATAAAAGCTTTTATGGAAGGATTAAAACGAATTATTCCTCCTAGGTTACCACCCTCTCCAGGGTGGAACCTAAACATTGTTCTTACCAGGCTCATGGAACCCCCTTTTGAACCTTTACACAAATGTCAACCGCAATTTCTCACATGGAAAACAGCTTTCCTCATTGCGATTCAAGCTTTCACTATACAAGAACCATTCTTACAATTACACCGTAACGAAGTGGTTCTAAGGACTAATCCTAAATTCCTTCCTAAAGTAATTACTCCTTTTCATCAAAACCAATCTGTAGAGTTACCCGTGTATTTTCAAAAACCAGACTCTGTAGCAGAGAGAGCTCTACACACACACTGGATGTCAAAAGAGCTCTTCTCTATTACATCAATAGGATCAACTCCGTTTGCAAAACAAAGCAACTATTTGTAGCTTTCTCTCCACCACAAAGGCAGCCCCATTTCTAAATCAGGAATTGCAAGGTGGATTGTTAAATGTATACAAATATGCTATCACAAGGCAAAACACAAATTAACAGTTAATCCTAGAGTGCACTCCACACGCAAACTAGGAGCCTCTATGGCTTTCTTAGGGAACATTCCCCTAGAAGACATCTGCAAGGCAGCAACATGGTGTACTACACACACACACCTTCACTAAACACTATTGTGTTGATGTGCAAGCCAAGCAGCAAGCTGCAGTAGGCCAAGCTGTCCTCAAAACTCTTTCAAACTACTGCACTGGACACAGGTGACCACCGCTAGGGGAGACACTGCTGCACAATCAATGCAAAGTGTAGAATCTGCAGCTCATATGCCTCGAACCGAAAATGCTACTACCAGTATGCATCTGTTCTTGGCATGTAGAGCTGCAGATTTATACACACCTCCCCGGGACCAGTATCTGTTCCAGTTTTATCTTTATTAGATAAACACGCATTGAGAATCCCTTCTTTCTTTCTACTAACTCCATCATGGCGAAAAACAATCTAAGGATGGAGCCGAAGCCCATGCGCACTATTGTCCAACAGAGGAGTCCCCTATCTCGTGACTACAAAGACTTCTTCCAAGATGACAACATGCAATCATCTGAGCCCAACACCAGGTGGTGATCTAATGCAAAGTGTAGAAATCTGCAGCTCTAAATGCCAAGAACAGATGCATACTGGTAAGTAGCATTTTCATTCTTCATTATCTCCTATGAAAGCACTTTCCAATATGTATGTTCAAAATTGCAGTTGTTAAAAAAGATTGTGCTGCCTGCAGTTGAGTTCTTGCGCACTCTAACTTTTTGAATACTGTTGAGAAATGCACAAAGCTGGCCTAGCAAAGCACTATACACTTTATTTATACAGTAGAGAAATTACCAAAGCGGGCATGGTAAAATCAATTTGACAAACTACGTTAAAATAAATATGATGACTTATGAGGGATTCGTATATTCCAGTCTCCAGAACTTCTTAACTTGCAGTGCCGTACAATGGCATGAAGCGAAGGGCCTCAAACCTCACACATCACTCGACACTGCAAGGAACAGTACATGGCCGATCACTGAAAGGCTTAACAAGCATTTTCAATGCAATAGGTCTCGCATTTGTGAGTGTTTGAGCTAATGGTATTGTAAATGACAAGGCCTTTTATGTACGTATTTTGAAAGCCTGCGTAAATCAGCACTTAGTACTTAAAGTCCTTGCTTATGAAATGCATGGCTGGTAGTAAAACATGCACAGTTACTGACAGCCTTGCTTCTCATAAGCAACTACTACTAGAAGTACAAAGTGTGTGTTCATGCACTGATTGCAGGTTTTCAGTGCACATAAATAAACAGCATTGTCATTTACAATGCCAACAGCTAAAACTCTCGCAAATGCGAGACCTATTGCACTGCAAATGCTTGTTTTTCTTATGGCGGGTGTGGGTGGGCGGGCAACGGACAACAGGAGGATGGGAGATGGGCAACATGAACTGCCGGAGGGTGTGTCGGATGGAACAGGCAATGGGGCAGTAAAAAAAAAAAAAATGGACTATGAAGTAGCCTGCTCTGTCTGCGTCCTATTGCTTTTTTCTCCTTATGGAGGATGGGGGAGCAAACTCTGACAAGGCGAGGGGTAGAAGGAACAAAGCAACAGAAACAACAGCAGGGTGTGACGGCGAAGAAGGAACATGGACAATGGGAGGGTGGGGGCAGAGGTAGAATCAACCATGGGTGGGAGGAGAAGAAACAACATGAGCTATAGGGCGTGGGAGGAGAAGAAGCAACATGGATAACCGGGGGTTATAAGCAACACTGACAAGGACGACCGGGGCAGAAGAAATACAAATACTTCCTACCTCCATCACAGATTGAGCAGTGGAAGGACACTAATCAAGATGAAGCAATCAACACTTAGTCCATCCTCACGAAATGAGGAAAAGCGAAGCAGGCTAGTTAGGAGGCTATAAATGGGAGTGACTAAGAAGCCAACAATTGATATGCAGTGGGTGGGCTCCAAGAGTCTTGTTGGTTACAAGATCTTTCGCGAGTGGCAGCGCATGGGCAGTGTCTGGGGTGAAACCTAGACACTGTTGCTGTTCACTTTCCTGCCGGAATGAAAGTCTTGTCACCTGGACAAACCCTGTATGCACCACTGCATAACATCTAACTGTTAGGAAATGTAATTGCTTTTCTGATAAGCATATGGTTCGATACCGAATTGTATGCGTTACAAAGTTTCCTTACTACGCTACGTTTCCTGTACGGAACCCTACAGGTCGTGCATATGCTAAACAGCAGAATGTATTTTGATTTTGACATTTACTGAGACTAAGTTGCACCCTTTCTTGTTCAATATCTTACTCTCCTTTAATCCTCAATCAGATTCAACTTGGATACAGTGTGCCAGATTCTTAAAACATTGGTGGCAAATATGCCTGTTTAAACGTATTAGTTACCAAAAAAAGGACACTAGTCTATTTTAATGGGTGTGACTTCCATAATTGTACACAATGACTGTGTACAATTAACACTCGTAAATCCTACGATGGAATTGGGAGGTCTAAAGTCTGGTTTGCATTCGAAGTGTGTGAATGTTGGCATTCACAAACTCCTCTAAACCAGTAGAGATTTCCTGGAGCGCAGGGCTAGAGAAACACTCCTGCTTTATGATTAAGGTCTCAAGAAATATGCCTGGTGATGTTGCGTAACCACATATTAGACATTCGATCTTGATTGAGGAGGCTTCAGCATTAACTCTGTATAGATATCTGGTTCATGTAAACGCAAGTGAAGGAACATAGAATGTGCAGTTTCTTAATGCAATGGTCACCCACCTTCTCTCGTACTCTGCTCACCTTTTCAAAAATGTCAAAGTTGTATTAGCTAAAATAGAAATTACAGCCTTGCTAAAGAAGGACTTTATGTGGTATGAACATCCTCCTGTAATCAAGGTAATGTAATATTTAGCAGCTGCACACACATTCTGATTAGCTACTTACCACAGTTTCCTCATCTTAAAATATTCCCAGGCATCCGACTGGATCTGTATGATCTTGAACAGCGTCTCTGCGAACGTGTCAGTGGTGTTGATCTGCTCTGCATTGGTAGTGATGTCGCAGTGCCCATATAAGCTCCACCCTGGATGCAATGACTTTCTTTCAGTGCCAATAGCGCAAATCAGAAGAGCTACCTCGATCTCTTTTGACCATTATTTTTTCAACTTTTTGTCTACCCTTTGTTTTGAGCAAATTGCTCCCAGTGTGCTAGAGATATGCTCCCTACTAAACCTACTGGGGTTAAACCTTGTGTAGAATGTCACAGGCAGATGTCTGTGTCTGATCCTCTCTGGGTATGTCTTTGGTGCCTGGGGTCAAGTCACTAGTCCAAGGTCTGTACCAAGTGCAAGTCGATGTAGCCCATAGTAATTCGCAAGTGGCTAATGAAGCTCATGGCGCAGCAAAATGCTCCTTGCCGTTGTGTCCCATTCTCAGGGCTTTTCTTGGAGCCATTTTCCCAAATGGTAGTCTTCAAACTGTAAGATCGCTTCTTCCAAGGCAGGTAGTCGAAGAAGCCAAGGAAATGAACTGGAAGCATTCTTAGACTTCCCATGCTTCTAGGTCCCACTTCACTTACTGAGCCAGTGTTGGTCCTGCTCTGTGCTACCCCAAGTTTCCCAGAGCAACGCCTGACCTGCTAGAATAATTTCACGACCGCATGCACGCAGTTTTTGGTCTATTCAATCCATCTGGCCCGTCTTCAGCCCTGTGGATCTGCAAGGGGCCCCAGCTGGTTTACCAGGCCTCAAACTTCTCCCAATGACAGGGTATGCAGTTTTGGTGAAAGGACACCAGGCTGCCAAGATGACATCACATACCTCAGGAGAAAGATTGAAGACTCTCAGCTGCTGCTGGTTAATCTCAACCCATGAAGGTGGAGCGTGTGCAGGTTTGGGTGCAGCACTTAGCCCTGCTGCAGCAACAGGAGATCCTCCTGAAGGGGCAGCCTGATCGGAGGATCGATGCTCATGATCAAGAGTTCAGGAAAACACACTGTCCATGCCTATCCCCACCAACTAATACCTATTCCCACTTCCATTTTCTCTTGGATTTTACTGAAACTCGTCCTATTCTGGTATTCAAAGCCCATAACAATCACCTCTACCGTTACATTTTCTGCCATTTCTTAGACTGCTGGGCACAACATTTTACTCACATTGGTTTATTGCAATGCAAGTAGGTATTCTTATACAGATTTGTAGCCACAGATTCCTCGCCTTTTTTTAATATTTCCCTGGCGTCACAGGATCTAGAAACTTTACAGCAGTACCTCTGCGTGTTGGAAGGTGGAGCTTTGCAGCTCCGCACTGACGCCGTTCCACTCTGGAAATGAAGTGCTGCATATTTATGTAAAAAGAACAACTGATGGACGGAATGCAGAGCAATGTCATACATTCACCCCAGAACATTTATGTAAAGAAGACAATAGCAAGCTTCTCAATACAACACGAGCAGATCTTATATTTTCTAGGTGTGGATCTAGCTTACTTATTAGGGAAATGAAAATAGTACAAGTCACCCACTACCACTTTAGAAAAATATTTTCATTTTATTGAGTCAATGTTATTTTCTAAAATGAATTTTAAATTCATTGATCATTCTTATTGTAACACCTTTTTTTTTTAATTAAACATGAAAAAGTATATCTTTTTTTTCTCTCTTTTTTCACTTTTTTTTTATAGAAAACACTAACACAGATATGCATTCTGTTACAATATGCTAAAATTGATCACAAATACAGTTGTATGGCTTTACAATCAGGTTATTAAATGTTATCAATCAATTTGAATTTATGCAAGAATTGATGGTTTGATGATGGCAAGCGGCAGAATACAAAACTACGCACGTTTCGGCATTGCTGCCTTCATCAGGAACACTGTCTTGGCACATGCACTAAATGGAAAAATATTCAACCATTATTCCCAGCTAGAACTTTAATTTACACACCTAGAGTGACTATACTATACATTTAGTTTAGAACTTGTATATAAAACAATTTTACTGTAAACCCGGCACATCTCAAACAGCATTGTTATCATTGTAACATTTCTCTTATTTAAATCATCACTATGTTGGTACATGGTTTGAATATTTAAGTAGCATTTCAACATTCTGTTCCATTCTTTATCTATATATATGTATCCTTCTTTGTTAGTGAGACATCTTTTATACTAATTCCAAGCAAATTCCTTGATATGGAGTGGTACATACAAACAACCCCAAAATGTATAGGTTATATTTTACAGACGCCATATTAAAACACTTATACACATCATCACAATTTTGAAAAGAGAAGAAAGAGATATAGATATATATACTAAGTAGATTGTGAATGTGAAGCCCTAAAGATTGCCGATACTCCTTCAGTTTTATAGCTGCTAAATGACATATTTAAAAGTCACATTTTATTTACATTGATATCTGGGGAACTCCTGAACTGTTTTGTGGGATGTACTACTGAATAGGGAAATTTAATACAACTTAGAATCAAAGGCCTATAAAGACGTATGGTTAATAATTCAGATACTTATTGACCATTTCCTAATATGACTAATGCTGCAAGAGAATTAGTTATCATATGTTGGTATCAGTTTTAAGGCTAGCACTTACTTGAAATGTATATGCATGGTGTTATCCATATTCATATCTTCATGGCAAAAGGCCAACTTATACCTTATGTAAAGAAGGAAGGACTGTGTGTTTTCTCAACGCACTGTGTATCAAAAACATAAACATACATCAGAAGTATAGCGTTAGACCAAAAGTTGATATAGCATGGCAATGCTAGCATTTACATTAATATCATTAAATGGGCATCTATATAACTATTTATAGCTCAGACCAACGTATCCTGAATTAGTGCCTAATATGGGATATCTACTTTTTATAGAGCTTCCATATTTATTATTGAATGTGAGCGATATTATTTCACGCCTACCTTCCTATGGTTCACCACATCTGATTTCCTCTAGAAATTATAAAGATACATTCATCTAATGCTATTTAAATGATTCTACTGTTGTTATATACTTATTTGGTCTACAGTTGATTTTGTGCTCCCTGTAAGCAATTCTATTCGATTACCTGATAGTGATTCTGTATATCTATAACGATGATTGCCGAAGTTAGATTGCAAATGCAAATCCAGGTAAATAAATACAAAATCAAAATTAGGACCCCTACAAAGAGAATAGAATATGTATTATACAATATGGCGACATGATCACAATTTGCCAATAAAGATCTCTTCTATTTTATGGTTACTTGTCACTATATGCTAAGAGATTACCTGATAGGGAATCTATGTTGCTAAATTCCAATACCTGTAGTGGCAGAACGATGTGCTCGGTAGGTGAGCCGAACAATAACTTTCTGTGTGCCTAGAATTGATAGCATGAAGGGTTCTATATAAGATGACATGATTTAGCAGTCAGTCAAAATTACGAAACAAGTGAGCATCTTACTACTGTACTTACTTTTTATATGATCGCATTTACCAATGCTCTGATTTTGATGGGGGTACGTGTCACCCAAGATCAAGTGTATCTCTCTATATAGATAGGTAAACAAGAGGAGAGAATCCTACATTAGTTGACTAAGTTACACGGGTGTGCTAAAAGAACAGTACTATGGTCTTCCTTATGTGACGCTGACCGTTTAAGCGATATCACCTGGCATTTCTCCGACTTCTGCGGAGGCGTGTGGCATACAGATTCAAGGGTGTCTCTTTCTAAGAGTAAGTAGAATAAAGTAGAACATTCTATGTTGGCTAACTTATATAACAGAAAGGGTATCCCCATGGTTTAGTAAATGAATTCTGCAGATAACAATATACTTATAGCTGGCGACTTAAATCTAACCTTTGAACCCTTGGTTGCCCACAATCAATATCCTGGGGACGAGGAAGACAGACAATGGGGTGTACCCAAATTAGATCTGAAACCTGTAACTAGATGGACTGAGGATGTCATATGCCTAAATGCAATTTGTTGTAAAAGGGGATTAAGGGCACTAAACGGTAGAACCCCAAGTGACAAGATCGGGGCTAACACTTTTGACAAAGGGAGATATAGCAGCAGGATTGACTATGTCTTATGTAATATGAAGTTGTGGAAACTCGTAGATGATATGGAGGTTAGGGGACGAATCGAAAGTGACCACAATCCTCTGTGCGTGACCCACAAATGGTGGGACACTGAAGCGGCAGACAGGGATCTAATAGTGGATCGTTTACCTACAAGTCTGCTCTTAAATGATCTTCGTAGGTTCAAATGGGTGCATGTCATGAAGAATCAAGAGGCCTTGAATAACATTGGGGAAGAGACTGATAAAGCCATACAGGCCCTTGAGGAAATGAATAAATCAGCAGATGGTTTGATTTAAGTTACCAAACTTCACGATAACCTCTTTTCGGTTATTAGGGATCATTTTCTGAAACCAGTAAGGAGGAATAGTGTTGCAACCCCCAAAACACTCAAATGGTATATCACCGAGTGTAGGAACGCCAGACTTGCCCTAGGCACTGCTATTAAAGGTAGGCATATGGAGGCCATTCGCACTGCCAGAAAGGACTATAATAGGTCCATAGTAAGGGCCAAAAAGCTGTGGGATGATCAGCACTGGGAAGACTTAAAGGAAGCCAGTGACAGTAAAGACTCCAGGAAATTCTGGAACATAGTTAAGTGTGGCAGGGGGGGCCTATCAGAAATAATGTTTTGCAGGAGGACTGGTTGAATTATTTTAAACCACAATATGCCTGTAATCAGTTGGACAATTCATTAGTAGATCCTAGGCAAGTTTTTTACAAAGGTAACTTTTTTAATATCGACGAAGTTCTAATGGCCCTTAGCACAGTGGCAAGTGGTAGAGCACCAGGACTAGAAGGGGTCCCAGCTGATGTTTTTCTTAATAACAAAGAGCGTTGGGCAAGTATATTTTGCTTCTTGCTAATGCTGTGGCCTTGGGAGCACCAGTTCCAGATTCATGGCAGGGAGCTGTTCTAATACCAGTTTTCAAGAAAGGCGATAAATCGCAACCTGGCAATTATAGGCCCATAAGCCTTATCGACACTATCCAAAAGGTGGTGGGGAGGATGGTCGTGAATAGGGTTCTTGATTGGGCTGAGGAGACTAGTGCCTTGTCACCCTTCCAGGCAGGGTTCTGAAAGTTTACTAGCACGATAGACCAAGTCTTCCGGTTTACCCTTTTGCAATGGAAGACTGTGTTGCTGGGCAAAGGCAGTTTGTATTCGGCATTTGTCGATCTACGTGCTGCTTTTGACCTAGTTCCAAGATCTCGGTTGTGGGAAGTCTTAAAAAATCTGGGCCTACCCTTAGATCTGTTAACACTATTGATGAGGTTGCACAAAGCAAACTTTGCCAGGATTCAGTGGGGAGGGCAGGGATTGGTTACCTCTGACTTCCAGGTGCAGCGAGGGGTTTGTCAGGGCTGCTCGATGGCACCCACGCTTTTTACGTTATATATTAATGGTGTTGTCGCGCTCATATCATCTGCAAACACTGATGCTCCTACCTTGGCTGGCATTAAGACACCAATTCTAATGTTTGCAGACAACACTTTGATTTTATCAAAGACCCCGAGTGGACTGCAGCATGCCCTATCTATTTTTGATACATTTTGTGTGGACTATGGTCTGGAAGTTAACGTAGCCAAAACCAAGTTCATGGTTTTTAATCCCCATCGTAGCTTCAAAAGCAAGATCATCATGAATGGGCATCCACTAGAGGTGGTCAATGCTGTCACGTATTTAGGGATTCTTGTGGCAAAGGACAGCAGATGGACACAACACATAGATTTGGCGGTACTAAGGCACAGGCAACTTGCAGGAGCCCTTAATTTGGAGCACAAAAGATCCTTAACTAAGCCAATAAAACGAGGCTAAGGCTCTCAGCTCAGCGCTATATGGCGCTGAGTTGTGGGGGTATGAGAAACTGAAGCTCTTGATAATATCGGAAAACAAGTTTTTCCGAGGTATCACTGGACTTCCCGTGAGTACTCCCTTGCTTCCTTTGAGGTATGACCTTGGAAGGAAGTCTATTCTGGATCTAGCAAGGCTAAGTCCGATTCTATATTGGCAGAGGCTCTGGACTACTCCAGAGCTCCTTCATTATGCGGTAGGTTTCCTGGACATTATTAAATCTGATGTTCTTCATAAAGTAAGTTGGCTGAATGAACTTAGAAACACCTTAGTTGGCCTAGGTCTGCAAATGTTATGGGAAAATCCAGAGACCGCACAATTTCCATACAAAATGATCATAAAGGAAATTTACTGGGAAAAGGTGGCTCTCCGAAACTGGAACGGTGTAGACTCCTCTACTATGGCTGGAGGATTCCTAGAGGCAAAACTTATTCCACGTTTAGAGCCCTACTGGGATGTAATTACCAAACCAGGGGACAGGAAGCTTTTTTCCCAACTTAGAGCTGGTTCCCTTCCCCTTAGGTCTCTGACCGGTAGGTGGGGCAACCGAACTAGTAGTAATTGCCCTGCATGCAGAGATCATAAAGAGACTACTGGCCATTTTTTATTTGCCTGCCCGGCCTACGAATCACCAAGGCGAGCATGGCTAACTCCTTTGTTTAAGTCCTTAGGTACTACCAGCAGTTCTGAAGCTCTAAGAATCATACGCACTAGCACTTTAACTTCGATTTCAGTAGCTACTGCCAAATACTTAGGTTGGGCATGGGTGGTTAGATTAAAGCTTTTAGATACTGATTGTTGATTGTCTTTGTTTGTAATGAAACATTAGATTTGTTAGTCAATGTATTAAACGAGTACTCATAATTTAGAAGTCATATGTAAATAGCAATTGAGATGAATTTTACCTTTTGGACTGTGTTTTAACCTGTTTTGTAAATTATATTTTAACCTTATTTTTAAATTTGCATTTTTGAAATATATGTAAATCTCAATGCTTTTATGAGTGAACCTCGAATGAAGCTGAATTTGACTTGACTTGTAAATGCGATCTTCCAAATGCTATACTTATGGTTTAGATGATAATACTCTGCATATCTTCGACTTCTGCGGGACAAGTTGAAAGCGGTCACATATCGACCGTTGGCAAACAGGTCATACGTTTGTTCCCACTATTTAAAGATCCCACGAGAATTCAATGTCGAATGGGTGAACCGGTTTTGGAAAGCGAAGACTGATACTGTCTGTGTTAAATGAGCGCCATATTGGAACGTTCTCAGGCTCGATACTTAATATCTGTTGCAATATTGAAACCGACAAATTATGTGTGTTACTCCTTAGTTTTGGGGAGTTATGATTAAAAGACCCTGCCTGATTTGTTTGTTTCAGACATTAGGGTAACTTATGATTTAGTTCGTATAGAGATACAAATTCGAGCATCAGAACTAAAAACTTAGCATGGAAGGCGGTCTAAATATGTAGACTTATGTTGTAATAAAGTGAGATGATACAGGCGCTTAATATTATAATTTTTGTTTATCGCATGTTTCATGGATCAACAAACACTATGACATAAATGGCCAATGTGAAGATGGACATTCTATGTTTGAGAAACCAACGTGATTACATATAATGAGTTCTATTTTATACATGTTACGATGACAAAGAGTTAGACTCGCACAGTTGTAAAACAATAACAAAAGTGCTACAATAAGCATACTTCACTGTAATATCAAAGTCAAATATATGTATAAGACTTATATATATATATATATATATATAACCTAACATGTTGGTCTCTAAACTTTCGTTTGAACCTCATTGTCGATAATCATAACGTTGACCTTCATAAATAAAGTCGCATTAGACATGACTCTAATAGTGCATATATTTTCAATTAATTGCTTTTTCCCACGGTATATCTAAGTTCAATCCCTTATTTACAGTATCCAAAAGGAAGATCCAGAATACTTCACGTTTTTTTCTTATTTTATCCTGACTCTGTCCTTGTTTGGATAAAATCTTTTCAAGTATAAACCACCGTATTTCATCCTTTGTGTGGCCTTTTTCCAAATAGTGAGCAACCATCGGTGATGCCACTTTTTTTGTCCTTATTGCCGACCTATGTTCAGTGAGTCTGACATTCAAATTACGTGAGGTTTCCCCCAAATATTCCTTATGACAAGGGCAGGTCAAAAGGTATATTATATTTTTAGATTTACAATTTGTTATGCCCTTTGATTTGATTGTCTGACCATTAAACTTAATTTCATTTGTCTCTAGGGCCAGCGGGCAGCTTTTATAAATGCCACATTTAAAATTTCCATGAATAGGTAGCATGCTTTCAACACTTCTCTGTTAGTTCTTTTTTATTATTGGGCATGCGCGACCTTACAACCAGATCAGTTTTTAGGTCTCGCCTTTTCCATTCCGAAGGAATGGAAAATGGAGAGAATTCAAGTGCTCAAAATGCTCGTCAAACCAAAGGCTTTTTGGTGCGGTTTTCTTTGAGTTCACGTGAATCACGTGACCAAACAAGCACGCGCATCAGCCTCCCTCCCTCCCTCCTAATTGCATTTTTTCACGGCCGCCACCACATCAAAGGGCTTCTCCCAGCGTGCGCTCTGTGGCTTCTCCTCCCCTAATTATTCATGGTTGGCCGGCGGCCGGCCCTACTTTCAGTTTCCCGGCCGCTCTTGTTTTAAAGTAACTTCTCATAAATCCCAGCTTGCCAAATGATGTAGGACGAAGGACTGGCTAAAAGTGACAGGCTTGCCACAGAAAGACTTGCATCAATCATTAGAATGTTACCCTCCTGTCCATCTCCTCAATATTTATATCTTTCTTTTCTAAACAACTCTCTGCAGCATTCCCTCTGTCATTCTTTCCAGCATTGCCTCTGATTTAAAAAAATAAATAATCCGGAAGTAAAGAAAGAACAAACAGAACCAGGTACATTCTCCTACTGACAAAAGTTTGAAACAAGAGAAGAGTGTCCAGGAGTCAGCTTCAGGCTCGTGGACACCCTGCCAGATCGAAAACATCCTTCATTCTCTGAGAACGTGAGAAAGCTCCTTAAAAGTGAGTCTAAGCGTTCCCAGACCATTTACCATCTAAGTGAGCTGGCCAGAGCAAAGACAGCCTCAGTCTGGCTCGAGCCGCGCGGGGTCAGAGGTGAATCCACTCCATCTCGCCCCGATGTCTCGAGTTGTCGTGGAGGAATAGCATGCGGAAGGCATGGCACCTAATGAGGATAAACTACTGGTCTGAGCTCGCTCTCACACCTCATTAAATGGCGGACACGTAGAAGAACTTCAGCAGTGCTGGTTGTGCTAGCCTTTTAATCTATTAAGCTTCCAGGTCGCCAATGTTGTTCAAGTCTTGTTCGATAAAAAACACACCAAGTACCTTAAGGTTAAGGAAGCAAGAGAGAATTGACGGCGTGGACAACTATACAGACAAATGATGTCGCGATTTTCATAGTGGCAAGACAGAAGGCGCCCCATGTGCTTTAAATCTGTTCCTTGCGCCTCCGGCACTAGAACGAAACCTGACGCTTTGGCGAAAAAGCACATTTATTTGCTAATTTATTTGTTTTCTTCCGTAGCCCCGTACTTCTGATCAGCAAAGCCCCTGGGCGCATTGGCTAATATTGAATCAATGTTATTACACTAGGTCGGCGCAGGTCAGGTCGCTATTCAGACTTGATGCTGTTCCTGGCCAACGTAGCTTCAATGACTGCTGGACCTCAGGAGGCGCTTATTATTAATTTTCAATGTCCGTCCGAGCCTAGGGAGCTGCGGGCTACCTCCCAATTACTTCCCCCTCATGGAATGGCGTGCAAACATTTAATTGCCTGTGCTTTGCTGTTTGCATTGAGCAAAACATGTCAGATTGGTTTTCAGTACGCCCTCGCTTGGTGAGTTTTTTTTCATTTAAGATCTAGGTTTTATTTTCTTTTTCTCTAGTTTTTGTGTAAATCGGCACCATTCGCCTTATTTCAGGCAACCGACTTTTTCTTGTAATCTTTAGATCGAAGTGCGTGGATTCCCTTTTCACCGTTCCCATTAATAGCGATCGGTCTTGATGAGAGAAATAAATGCGTACTTGTTGAGAAGTGTCAAGAGTGTCCCAAATACATTATTGGGGCTCAACGGGAAGTATTGGTATAGTCAGGGGCCAGGGCTCTAAGTGGGATGACAAAACTGTGTGTCAGTGTGTGGGGGAGTATCTCAAAGGGGCGTGGTCGATGTAATTAAGGGCGTGGCTTAAAACACATAAGCTTAAAATCTGCACTTAGCATAAAGTGCCAAGGTATTGTGCTGCTTGTCATTGTATCTAGATATATAAAACAACAAGTGACATTACAACTACAGCAAGCCAGAACTATTGGCTTTGTCAATGGTTGTTAGCTGCATAAGAAAAATTAGCAACACCTATGGCTTCGTTGTATATAATATTGAACATGCGTTAGTTTTTGTGGGAGATGTGGCATTATGACTAAAGCTGGGGTAGCATCTTAGAGTCTCGCTTTCCTCTCAATATCGCGTGATTCTAGTCAAATCAATTAAACACCCGCTGCCTACGAACAAAACAATCATTGGCATAGCCAATAGGTCTAGCTTTTGGGGCCTTATAAGTATTTAGTTATGCAGCACAATATCCTAAGTGCAACAACAACTGTTGCATGGCTAAACACTAATAAGGTCCCAGAGGCGAGATCTATTGGCTATGCCAATGCTTGTTGTTTTTGCGATATGCAAAAATTGGTTTTTGTATTTCATCTGCTGATGTGTGGTTAACATTATAATCCTTTAAATAGCACTAGATGAATGTATCTTTAGAATTTCTAGAGGAAATCTGATGTGTTGAACCATAGGAAGGTAGGCTTGAAATAATATCTCACATTCAATAATAAATATGGAAGCTCTATAAAAAGTAGATATCTCATATTAGGCGATAATTCAGGATACGTTGGTCTGAGCTATAAATAGCTATATAGATGCCCGTTTAATGATATTAATGTAAATGCTAGCGTTACCATGCTGGATCTACTTTTGGTCTAAGGCTGTACTTCAGATGTATGTTTATGTTATTGATACACAGTGCGTTGAGAAAACACACTGTCCTTCCTTCTTTACATACGGTATAAGTTGGCCTTTTACCATGAAGATATGAATATGGATAATACTATGCATATACATTTCAAGTAAGTGCTAGCCTTAAAACTGATACCAACATATGATAGACTACTCCTCTTGTCTATGCAGCATTAGTCATATTAGGATATGGTCAATAAGTATCTGAATTAGTAACCATACCTCTTTATAGGCCTTTGATTCTAAGTTGTATTAAATTTCCCTATTCAGTAGTATATCCCACAAAACCGTTCAGGAGTTCTCCCAGATATCAATGTAAATAAAATGTGACCTTTAACCCCTTCCGTGCTCCTGTCGATCGTTGGCCGACGGGAGCACTCCCTCCACAGTGCTGCGCATGACCAACGGCCGACGCAGCCCCGCCCACCCTTTAGAACGCTTGCACCGCGACTGAAAACCTCCTGCGGTTAAGGCGTTAAATATAATGTCATTTAGCAGCTCTAAAACTGAAGGTGTATCTGCAATCTTTAGGGCTTCACATTCACAATCTACTTTGTATATATATCTCTTTCTTCTCTTTTCAAAATTGTGATGATGTATATAAGTGTTTTAATATGGCGTCTGTAAAATATAATATATATATTTTTGGGTTTTTTGTATGTACCACTCCATATCAAGGAATTTGCTTGGAATTAGTATAAAATATGTCTCACTAACAAAGAAGGATAAATATATATAGATAAAGAATGGAACAGAATGTTGAAATGTTACTTAAATATTCAAACCATGTACCAACATAGTGATGATTTAAATAAGAGAAATGTTACAATGATAACAATGCTGTTTGAGATGTGCCGGGTTTACAGTAAAATTGTTTTATATACAAGTTCTAAACTAAATGTATAGTATAGTCACTCTAGGTGTGTAAATTAAAGTTCTAGCTGGGAATAATGGTTTTATATTTTTCCATTTAGTGCATGTGCCAAGACGGTGTTCCTGATGAAGGCAGCAATGCCGAAACACGCGTAGTTTTGTATTCTACCGCTTGCCATCATCAAACCATCAACTCTTGCATAAATACGAATTGATTGATAACATTTAATAACCTGATTGTAAAGCCATACAACTGTATTTGTGATCAATCTTAGTATATAGTAACAAGAATGCATATCTGTGTTAGTGTTTTCTATAAAAAAAGTGTGAAAAATAGAGAAAAAAGATATATACTTTTTCATGTTTAATTAAAATAAAAAAGACGTTACAATAAGAATGATCAATGAATTTATAAATAATTTTAGAAAATAACTGATTCAATAAAATGAAAATATTTTCCTAAAGTGGTAGTGGGTGACTAGTACTATTTTCTATAAAAAAAATTCGAATCCCTTATAAGTAAGCTAGATCCACACCTAGAAAATATAAGATTTGCTCGTGTTGTATTGAGAAGCTTGCTATTGTCTTCTTTACATAAATATTCTGTTTCCCTACGGATGGCAAGAACACTTGGTCTGTAGCGGTCCCTGTATTTTTCTAAAATATACATTCACCCCAGTACAGAGATCTGGGCCTAAATCCATCGTTTTGTGGCTCACCATGCCATTCCAGTTTTGACCCAACCATATGCAAATCAGTCTTGACCCTGTGCCCAATGGGAACAGTCCAGCCCGAACTGCCAGGCCAGCTCCTCCCTGGACTGGAAACAAGCATCCTAGGACCGGTTTCGGGGCATATTTATGTAGGCGCTTCTCCAGAGCGCTGACATCAGTTTCTTTCTTTCCATGCAACTAGATACGGAGCTTCTTCATCGCCTATTTGAGAATTGTGCCTCAACATATTTCAGTATGCAAAGGATGTTGCCTCACAAACCTCTGGGCTATCCTGTTTTTCTCTTGCAGCATCCTTCACCAGACAGCCTTGCTTATCAGGCCTCCACAAGTCTGTTTAATCTGAACATGTTTCCCACCAATCCCTCTGAGAGGGAATCTAAACATGGGGAAATATTTGGTAAGAGGGTTTTTTTTCCTCCACTACCCTGCCCTCTCAGCACCTGGTGCTTGTTGTACCATTACCCCCTTGCCCTTTGGGATTAAGTGGCTCAAGTTCTCCCAGGTGTTCCAGATGACCTTGTGGAAGTAGATATATTTTGTGAACAACTGTTCATCCATTTTACAAGTTGTGTGTCATTTTGAAGTTCATGTCACATTGCTCTTTTGCTCTTTGTCTGTGGAGAGACTGTACGTGCTGTTGATGACATCCAAACACCTGGTACAGATTGTTTTAGTTTATAGGCATGCAGGCAGTTTTGGTGCAACCTTAGTGCGCCTGCTGAATTAGCCTCCTTATTAACGCCTGACCACAGTGATTTATTGTTTGCCAACTCTCTTCAGTGTAATGTTCTCCTACTTGGCTCAAAATGTATAAAAGGTTGCAGATTGTAACCCCCAGCAGAACAGTGCATTTGGTAGCTGGTTGATTTTGTTTGAGCTAAAGCAAATAAAGTTTGCTTACAACTGTTTGTCAGTACTTTATGTAGAATGACAAGTTTGCTTTGACAACCTTTGCCCTGCCCAGGCGATTCAAGATGGTTGTGATGAGGCCAAGTTCACAATTCTTTGTTGCTTGGCCCCCACTGATTCCATCAGGGGAGCTGTTGACACCAGTGTTGCCATTCATTGCCACATGTGGTTGCAATCTATTGGGTTCTCTAGCAACGTCCAGTCCTCATTAATGGACATACCCTTTTATGGGACATGCCTGTTCAGGGACAAGGCTGACTCAGCTCTAGAGCGGTTTAAGGAGGACTTGCTGTTTGGGCTTTCTTGCCCCTTCCCGCCGACCACTCCAGTTTCAGCACTCCTTTTGTGTTTTCGATGAGGCACCTCTTACCGCCAGCCTGTCTAACCTCCTCAGGGGAGCTAGCGATTTCGTGGCCGTGTGTGAGGTGCCCACTGCCCATGAAGCAACGGTCTGCGTGCTGCCTGTTTGCACCCCTATAGCCCCACCTGCCAAACCTCTTTAGAATGCCCTTGACAGAGCACAACCATTCAGTGGGGGGTAGAATCTGACTATTCTTTCTAAATTGGAATGAGATCACGTTGAACAGGTGGGTACTGCAGATAGTTCTCCGGGGGAATGCTCTCCCATTCCTTTCTTCCCCGCCACACCTTCCACCTCCCACTTCTGGCCAATATTACTTATGTGCTCTCTCTATTCCTTCCAATGAAAGGAGCATTTCAAAATAATCACCCTGGCCCAGGTCGTGTCTGCCCCCTGCCTGGGATACTGGAAGGGGGTGGTGGACCTGCAGGACACCTATTTTTATATTTCCGTCCTGCTGGCCCATTGATAATACCTGCAGTTTGTGATGGGACAGGAGCATTTACAGTTTGCAGTGGTCCCCTTTGGTCTCAACAGTGTCCATCGGGTGTTCACAAAAGTAATGGCGGTAGTGGCAGCACATGTTCGGAGGTTGGGGATATCCGTCTTTCCCTGCCTTGATGACTGGCTGTTGAAGGTGAGCTCGCCTCAGGCAGTCGTCCGCCTTGTCCAGACTATGGCGGACCTCTTGTCATCTTTGAGGTTCACTATCAATGTACCAAAGTTACACCTGACTCTTTGTCAGATGCTCAGTTTCATCTGTGCCATTCTGGACACAGTTTGGTTTTGTGCCTTTCCCCCGGAAAATATAGCCCGGGACATTCCAGCTATGATGCTGATCTTTCAACCTCAGTCGTGAATTTCATAGGTTGACGCTGAAGCTGTTGGGACTGCTGGTCTCCTGCGTCCTACTGGTCGAGCATGCCAGGTGGAATATGTAGGCTCTGCAGTGGGATCTGAAGTCCCAGTGGGCCCAAAATCTAGAAGACCGCATTGACCACTGTCTGATTTGGTGAGAGATTGCAAAAAATCTGCAGTAGTCTTTACTGGACTGCGGTTGGGCCTCTGGTCTCCTGCAATGTCCTGGCTTCACATTAATCTTCTGGAGCGGAGGGCCATCCACCTGGCACTGAAAGCCTTTCTGCCGCCCATCAAAGGGAGGCTGGTACACAGGTGCTCACGGACAGCATGACCACCATGTGGCATTGCAATAAACAGGGCAGGTTGGTGGGGGGTCGGGTCACAGACCTTGTGCCAGGAGGCCTTCCGCCTCGGGAAATGGATGGATATCCAAGGAATTTTCCTAGGCTGGAACATTGAATTCCAGGGCGTACGAGCTCAGCTGTTGCTGCTTACCAGATCGCGAGTTGCAGTTAAACCTGGAGGTGGCGCATGGTCTCTCCTGTGAATAGGGATGTGTTCACCATAACTGAGAACGCGCAATGTCAGCATTTCTGCTCATTGGAGTTTTCAAAGCCTCTTGCTCTGAGGCTCATTTAACCTTTAGTTGAACTCAGGACTCCTATATGCCTTTCCGCTATACTACTTTTGCCCCAGAGTTCTCGAAGATCAGGACAGACTGGTCCCAAGTGTCCATTAGTGACTTAGGATTGGGCACAATGAGTATGGTATCCAGAGAACTCCAGCGCTTGAGCATATGTCCTCTGATCATGCTGCACCTCTGGGAAGACCTGCTGTCGCAGCAACAGGGGAGGGTTGTGCACCCAGGCTTTCACCATCTTCACCTTCATGCTTGTGGAACGAGCGGTGACAGCTGAAAACCATCAACCTTCCTACAGAGGTGGTAGGTGTCATCTTGGCTGCCAGACATTACTCAAAGAAACTGTATATGCCGGTTGTTGGGACAGTTTTGTGGTTTAGTGCAGCACAATCCAGTGTCCAGGTTATCCCACATCCTGTTTGTTCCATCTTTTGCCCAGAAAGGCTTTGTTAGGGCACAGTTGAGTGTTATCCTTCCACCTGCCCTTGGTTGCCAGATCAGTCCTCACTAGATGCTTTTTTTAAAGGGCTACACCATATTTGACCCCTTCTACTTTTGTGATGCCCCAGATGGATCTTACCATTAAGACTGTGTTCTCATTTATTTAATTAAATTTGTGTGTCAGTGCCACAGATACCCAAAAAGGGTTTCCTGGCGTCGTGAGGGAACAGCAAGAAACAGGGAAGAACTACTGGCCGAAGAGCCAGGTCTTCAGAGATTTGCGGACCATGGGAAGGTTAGATTGTGTACGGAGGGACAGAGGCAGGGTATTCCATAAGACAGGACCCAAGTAAAAGAAGGAGCGTCCTCCCATACGGGAGAGTCTTGTCTTAGGGACTTGGAATTTTGCAAGCGTGGAAGATCGGAGAGTGCGCAAAGGGATGTAAAGATGAGCTAGGCGTTGTAAGTAGAGGGGATATGTAGCATGCTTAATGCGGAACATGTAAGTAAGGGCCTTGAACATGACCCGTTTCTCCACCGAAAGCCAGTGGAGGGTTCCAGGCAGCCTGGAGGCCGAGGTAGTTTTGGAAACACAGCATTGTAATCTAGCAGCAGAGGTTTGGACTCGCTGCAACTTGCGGGTTACATCCTTGTTAGCGCCCAGATAGAGGAGGTTCACGTAGTCCAGCCTTGAAGTAATGAGGGCCTGAACTACGGTATGCTGGGTATTAGTAGGTAGCATCCACACAATCTTCCTCAACCATTTTAAGATGGTAAAAAAGGTAGCGGCAACTTTGGTAACTTGCTGACGCATGGAGAGTGAATCGTCGATGATGAAACCAAGATTGCGTCCCTGGGTTGAGGGTCGCAGGAGCAAACCCATTTCTGGAGGCCAATGTTGGGGGCCCCAGAGATCTTTATCTTTGCCCAGAACCAGGACCTCTGTTTTTTCGCCATTAAGTTTCAGGAAGTTGGCATTCATACAAGTCATAACTTTGCTTAAGCCTGTTTTGAGGATAGATGGCTTGGTGGTGTCCCCTGCTGAAAGGGAGAAGATAATTTGGGTGTCGTCGGCGTATGAAAATAGCGACAACACAGAGTCTTCTACCAATATTGCCAGATGTCTAACGTAAATGTTAAAAAGCAGGGGACTGAGAGTTGAGCCCTGTGGGACCCCATAAGGTGAAGAGTAGAGTTTAGATTTAGCAGTAGAAGAAAAGACCTGGAAGGTACGATGGGAATGAAAGGATGATGTCCAGTTTAGGACCGATCCAGTAACCCCAGGGGAGTGGAGGGCCATAATAAGTACGGTATGAGATTAATACCCCCAAACAAGGGGTATTCATCAAGTTACCGATATTAAGGGTAAACAACAAAGAATGTATATTGTTTGGTATGTTCTCTGTACATCCCTTGTACATTGCCTCTACACTTTAATGTTGACATACTAACTTTTTGACAAATACTGCAAACTCTGGCGCACTATACTCTCCACAGCGCACTTGTTTTGCTGTATTGTGCTTGGTATTCCCTGTCAGAATAACGAGGCGGCAGTTTCGTTCTTGCTTAATTAGTACCTTGCCACATACAGGATCGCCAGCAACTGAGCTTGCACTGTGCGCATAACGAATTCCACAGCGCCCCTTTTCGCTGTCCGACACTATGTACTTTCTGACACAAAAACAATGCGGTGCCCCGTTTATGCTGAACTAGTGTCTTGCCACAAATTTGATCGCAGGTAACTGAGCATGCTCAGGGATGCAACACATCCCGTAAACCAGAGGCATGCCCTGAATCTCTTTGCGCATGCCCCGGTTTTCGTTCGCATGACAACCATAAGCGACTCACCGGCGCGCATGCGCTGTGAAGAGAACTCGCGCACACCATTACCGGCGGCAGTACAGCAGCTGTTCGTCATTTACGCAACATCCACCAATTAGGTTGGGTATACAACGCGCGCCTCACCTCTCCTCGTTGCCTCCCCTTCGGCTTTGGTTTTAGCCGAGAGGTACCGACGGAGAGGTGAGTGGTGACGACGCGCTGTGCTTTAACTAGCTTTGCCATTTCTTTCATGCATATTAAAGGACAGTGAAGCCCCCGTTTTTCTTGACTAAGCAGCAACTCCAAAATTAGCCTCAAGAGTTAACATCTGACCTTTGCCTCCCTGTGTGAGTGAGGCGTCAGGCGCTTGTTGTTACTTTTCTTTGGTAGTCAAGCCTGTGGCTGTACTTTCATTCAGCTACACCACCCTTGCAATTCTACATTTGAGCGCTACAGTATATCTCCAACTGACAGCTTTATGCTTATTTGAATGTTTACAATTTGAATTAGCGCTAATGGTAAATAGTGGTAATTGTACATGGGTTGCCCTGGAAGTCATGAATTTCTACTAGTTCCAACTAGCACCTATGCCTTTCCCCTTCCTTTTGTTCTCCATGGGACCGTGATCACTGTGGGCAATCAAAAACCAGTTGTTTATATGCACAAACTCTAGAAACATAGCACTGACTTAGGATACTTTTCAGACCCTTTTAGTCGCCCTGGCTTACATGTATACATCTATTTGTTTGTGCATAGAGCGGGGCCTCAATCTCCGAGCCGTTGCCGGGTGAGGTGAGGCTTGACTCCCACATATTGCTGGGTAAGTCTTCTTTACTGCTTTCAATATTTGTATCCAGAAATGTCTGTGGTTTATTCTAAATGCAACCTATAATTAAATTGAATGGCCGTTTTAATAGGGACGGGCCTTGCTGAGTTCTATAATGGTCCTCGTGACATAATAACATAACCCCTTTTTTTGGGGGTTAATTACTCCTGTAAGCTTGTTATGTTTGAAGAACACAAAGTAGTTTTTGTTTTTCTGTTTTTGTTTACAGGACTGCATCCTCTATCAACAAATGGTTCAGGAGGATACGGTAGGATGGTCTGAATGACCACTCCATTAGTCTGACAGTCCTTTATTTATTTTTTGGTCTGTCATTTTCACTTCATATATTACTACTAGAGTGTACCTTTGCATTAGCAACATCTCATATAAGTGGCCCTGAAGAATGCCGGTGTAGTTTCACCTGTTGGCAGAAACATGTTGGCCTATTTAACAACACAGCAAAGTAGACAGTGATTCTGTCACACTGTCCTGCATCTCTTTTTAATCTGGCGTCCTGGTGAATATCAATAAAAAGTTTTTCTTTTGCCTCGACCGTCATTTTAACATCACTTATTCACTTTTTTTCTTTGCACTGCACTTTACCAGCACCGCCCAGTGGCATGGACACTTCCATTGTATGAACCATAATTGTGTGCTGTCTAGCCAATTCATCTAGGCTTGGACACACCATCCTGGTTCTAGACGTCCTACATGACGAGGCTCCGCCAAGTGGGTGGGCTGATAGGATATCTATCATACTCTTAGTGTCTTGTGACCACTTTGGTCTGGTTCAGTGCAATCCAAAAGTGTAGTTTTCTGAAGAGGACCTTGTAGACTCGGCTCGTTGTTTCACAGACCCTCCAACTCTTCTTGTTCTTCAGAGTTTCATTAGGGGTATTTGAGTTTGGACGGTCTATAAACATACTCCCCTTGACCCTCCTCAAATAGTTGTTTTTCAGTACTGAGCAGCTTCCGCTGCGGGTCTATTTTCCTTATTGACGACACGCCATTGATATTGTCTTTTTCTGCTCACTGGTTGATTGTTTTGCCTCACTTTGATCACTTACCATGGCTGACTTTGGGGGGTTGGCTTTTGATGATGAAGATCTCAATACACTCCTTACTGACAACCCTAGCATCCTAGATGGCTTGTCCTCGACATCCACCACCACCACTACAACTGAGGATGATTGGGTGACTTTACTTAATATGAAGAAAAACCATTCCCGCACCACAATACATGGCGTAATTATGAACGAATACTTACATGGCAAGTGTGCACCATCAGGCCTAATAGTGACTAATACACCACGTCTCTTCTTAACAGATTAGGGTTTCTTAAAGGATTGGGCGCTCATTGCGTGGCGCTGCACGCGTGATTGGCTTATCTTGATTATTAAAACCGCCAAGAAGACAGCCGATGCCCTGTTGGTTGAGATCCAAGTTCTTGAGGGCCAAATTAACGCAGCGATTCGGTCAGTACCATACAAAAAGAACTTGGACGAGACCAATAAAACTAATAAAGAATACTATGACAACATCCTTATGACTAAAGTTGAAAAATTTAAGAAAGATCTTGCACGTTTTTCAATGGAAACTACATACCCTTACATCAGTGACTCCTATGTAGCCCCCGTTTATAATACCAGAGGAAAGAGATATGGGTCCAACTACTCTTCCTCGGGCTCAGAATCAGGGTCTAGTGACCAAGGTGATTCAATCAGAGGTACACCCAACAGAGGGCGAGGGAGGGGTGCCCAGAGAAGATCTAACAGGGGGCGAGGAGCTCAATATTACCCAAATCCAGGGCCTTGGTGGCCCCCTGCACCTTGGGGTTATCATCAACCGCCTATGGGACCCCCTATGGGCCATCAAATGCCTAACTATCCACCCAATCCAAACTTCTACTACGACCAGTCTTTTTTATGGCAGGGCCGAGGCAGAAGTCGCGGGAAGAGAAGAGGCCAACAGTCAGTGAATTGGGCACCAGACACTGCGAACAACAGAGGGGAACAATCCTAGAAGAAACTAGTGATCTAGTGGTGAATCTCAGTAGCCGGACACTCACATCCACGGAGACTACAGTCCTTAACAAAGGACTTGGATTTGTTCCAACTAACGAAGGAGACCCCTTCAACTTGAGATGCGAATTGGAATCCTTTTATAGGAAGGTCCGTTTACATTTCTTCTTCAAATCGACCAATGATAATATTGATTTGGAGGACCCTGTAGATCGGAATACTGGCCTTAGACCTAAATCCACATATACGCCTCTCAACCACCAAGTGCCAGCGAGGGTCATTGCTTTTGAGCAAGCAGTCACTCACGACATCATGAACATGGACCAAACAAATAAAAGGACCTTCTCCAACATGACCAGAATAGAAAGGCTGGCACTCGTAGCCCTGTCTAAAGATACCAACATTACAATAAAACCTGCAGACAAGGGCGGTGCCATTGTCGTACAGGATACTGACACTTATCACAGGGAGTGCAAACGACAACTGAATGATTCTAATGCCTATCGTCGATTTACGGACGACCCTACCATGAGAATCTCCAATGACATCAAAAGCCTCATTGAGGAAGCATCCTGTGAGGGCTGGATTACATCTCAGGAAGCCAGGTACCTTACTACGGCACACCCTGTGGTCCCTTACTTTTACTGCCTCCCAAAGATTCATAAGGAGAAGAGACCCCCTCCGGGTCGCCCAATCATTTCGGGGATTGGGTCTCTACTTGAGCCATTATCCACCTTTGTGGATTTCTATCTGAAACCATTAGTGAAAGATACACCTACGTACCTGCAAGACACTGGTGATGTCCTCCGACTTCTTGCTGAGACCGAGTTCAACGTCGAGACCGACCTACTGGTGAGTTTCGACGTTGAGTCTCTCTACACGTGCATCCCGCAACAAGAGACTCTAGACTGCATAAGGCATTTGCTTGAATCCAAACCACCGGATACTATCACTCCAATACCTTTCACTATGGAGTGCGCCAGATTGGCTATGATGGAGAATTATTTCCAATACCAGGATGACCTCTACCTCCAAGTCTCCGGAACATCAATGGGGAGTGTCTTTGCCCCAAGCCTGGCGAACTTGTATATGCACCAATTTGAGCAAGACCATGTTCTAAACCACAGCAACCCTTTCTTTCGTCAGGTGTTGCTGTGGCGCAGATATATAGATGACATCATTGTCATATGGAGAGGCACAAGTTTGGAGGTCACTGAGTTTCATACGTGGTTGAACTCTAGAAACCAATATCTCCGATTTACAATTGAGTACAGCAAAGAACGGCTACCATTCCTGGATCTTCTCATCTTTCCGGGAGATGGAGGCCTGCAGAGTCGATTATATAAGAAACCCATGGCTCGGAACTCACTACTGTCATACCGGAGTTTTCACCCACAGTCACTACGTGACAACTTGCCGGTGGGTCAATTTCTGAGGGTTCGGCGAAACTGTTCTTCGAACCTCTTGTACGAACAACATGCGAAAGAATTATCGCTGAACCTGAAGGAACGTCACTATCCAAATCATTTGATACGTCGGGCGCACAAAAGAGCCTTTAATAACAATCGAGAGGCACTGATTGAGCATCAACGAAGCAGGACACCGTCTGAGAGGATTACGATGGTGCACACGTTCAGTACCCTATCCAATATGGTTAAAAAGACGGTACTGAAGCACTGGAAAATCCTTAATACAGCATCTGGTGTAATACCCAAGCCACTGTTCGCCTTCAAAAGAGGGCCCAGTATCAGAGATAGCCTGGTTCACACAAGACCTAAGACACAGAGGAGAGAAACCACTACTACTCTTGACACCATCTGGAATACTACTCCGGTTTAGGGGCACCACCCATGCGGTAGCTGTACTGTATGCCCACAGACTCGTAAGACCCTCTCCATTGACATCGGCACATCCAGACCATGGAAATTGATCAACCATACGAACTGCAACTCGGAGAGATTGATCTATATGATCACATGCCCTTGTGGTCTGGCATACATTGGACACACTACCAGAAAAATCAAGTTGCGTATCAGTGGACACAAGAGCACGATACGATGTAACAAACAGTCCACCTGCCTGACGAACCATTTCCTAATTAAGAAGCACAAAGCAGATGACTTGAGGTGGGTGGTGTTAGAACAACCCTTCATCCCAGCACACATAACAGATGTCTCACGGTTTCTATTTATCAAGGAACAACGTTGGATTTTTAAATTGAAAACAGATGTGTCAGGGTTGAACGATAACATCCCATGGGTATCCATCTGACCAGCTGGGATCGACCATGGAGCAATGACCTTCATGAATTGCCAACTCTTCACACCCTTAGCCTCTGCATAAAAGGTCTTTCTGTACATAATACCATTTAGGTTCTCTCTAGTAACCACATAATGTGCAGCACACGTTAGGAATTAATTAATATCACCCTATTATCTATAATGGACCAAGTGAGGTAGAGCACTGATCGCAGTTGGTTCTATCCTCCTCTTGTCAAATATATTGTCCACTCTGTTTATATAGGATTATGATCCTACATGGTGGCCAGTATACATTCTTTGTTGTTTACCCTTAATATTGGTAACTTGATTAATACCCCTTGTTTGGTATGTTCTCTGTACATCCCTTGTACATTGCCTCTACACTTTAATGTTGACATACTAACTTTTTGACAAATACTGCAAACTCTGGCGCACTATACTCTCCACAGCGCACTTGTTTTGCTGTATTATGCTTGGTATTCCCTGTCAGAATAACGAGGCGGCAGTTTCGTTCTTGCTTAATTAGTACCTTGCCACATACAGGATCGCCAGCACCTGAGCTTGCACTGTGCGCATAACGAATTCCACAGCGCCCCTTTTCGCTGTCCGACACTATGTACTTTCTGACACAAAAACAATGCGGTGCCCCGTTTATGCTGAACTAGTGTCTTGCCACAAATTTGATCGCAGGTAACTGAGCATGCGCAGGGATGCAACACATCCCGTAAACCAGAGGCATGCCCTGAGTCTCTTTGCGCATGCCCCGGTTTTCGTTCGCATGACAACCATAAGCGACTCACCGGCGCGCATGCGCTGTGAAGAGAACTCGCGCACACCATTACCGGCGGCAGTACAGCAGCTGTTCGTCATTTACGCAACATCCACCAATTAGGTTGGGTATAAAACGCGCGCCTCACCTCTCCTCGTTGCCTCCCCTTCAGCTTTGGTTTTAGCCGAGAGGTACCGACGGAGAGGTGAGTGGTGACGACGCGCTGTGCTTTAACTAGCTTTGCCATTTCTTTCATGCATATTAAAGGACAGTGAAGCCCCCGTTTTTCTTGACTAAGCAGCAACTCCAAAATTAGCCTCAGGAGTTAACATCTGACCTTTGCCTCCCTGTGTGAGTGAGGCGTCAGGCGCTTGTTGTTATTTTTCTTTGGTAGTCAAGCCTGTGGCTGTACTTTCATTCAGCTACACCACCCTTGCAATTCTTGTTTTGAGCGCTACAGTATATCTCCAACTGACAGCTTTATGCTTATTTGAATGTTTACAATTTGAATTAGCGCTAATGGTAAATAGTGGTAATTGTACATGGGTTGCCCTGGAAGTCATGAATTTCTACTAGTTCCAACTAGCACCTATGCCTTTCCCCTTCCTTTTGTTCTCCATGGGACCGTGATCACTGTGGGCAATCAAAAACCAGTTGTTTATATGCACAAACTCTAGAAACATAGTACTGACTTAGGATACTTTTCAGACCCTTTTAGTCGCCCTGGCTTACATGTTTACATCTATTTGTTTGTGCATAGAGCGGGGCCTCAATCTCCGAGCCGTTGCCGGGTGAGGTGAGGCTTGACTCCCACATATTGCTGGGTAAGTCTTCTTTACTGCTTTCAATATTTGTATCCAGAAATGTCTGTGGTTTATTATAAATGCAACCTATAATTAAATTGAATGGCCGTTTTAATAGGGACGGGCCTTGCTGAGTTCTATAATGGTCCTCGTGACATAATAACATAACCCCTTTTTTTTGGGGTTAATTACTCCTGTAAGCTTGTTATGTTTGAAGAACACAAAGTAGTTTTTGTTTTTGTTTACAGGACTGCATCCTCTATCAACAAATGGTTCAGGAGGATACGGTAGGATGGTCTGAATGACCACTCCATTAGTCTGACAGTCCTTTATTTATTTTTTGGTCTGTCATTTTCACTTCATATATTACTACTAGAGTGTACCTTTGCAGTAGCAACATCTCATATAAGTGGCCCTGAAGAATGCCGGTGTAGTTTCACCTGTTGGCAGAAACATGTTGGCCTATTTAACAACACAGCAAAGTAGACAGTGATTCTGTCACACTGTCCTGCATCTCTTTTTAATCTGGCGTCCTGGTGAATATTAATAAAAAGTTTTTCTTTTGCCTCAACCGTCATTTTAACATCACTTATTCACTTTTTTTCTTTGCACTGCACTTTACCAGCACCGCCCAGTGGCATGGACACTTCCATTGTATGAACCATAATTGTGTGCTGTCTAGCCAATTCATCTAGGCTTGGACACACCATCCTGGTTCTAGACGTCCTACATGACGAGGCTCCGCCAAGTGGGTGGGCTGGTAGGATATCTATCATACTCTTAGTGTCTTGTGACCACTTTGGTCTGGTTCAGTGCAATCCAAAAGTGTAGTTTTCTGAAGAGGACCTTGTAGACTCGGCTCGTTGTTTCACAGACCCTCCAACTCTTCTTGTTCTTCAGAGTTTCATTAGGGGTATTTGAGTTTGGACGGTCTATAAACATACTCCCCTTGACCCTCCTCAAATAGTTGTTTTTCAGTACTGAGCAGCTTCCGCTGCGGGTCTATTTTCCTTATTGACGACACGCCATTGATGTTGTCTTTTTCTGCTCACTGGTTGATTGTTTTGCCTCACTCTGATCACTTACCATGGCTGACTTTGGGGGGTTGGCTTTCGATGATGAAGATCTCAATACACTCCTTACTGACAACCCTAGCATCCTAGATGGCTTGTCCTCGACATCCACCACCACCACTACATTTGAGGATGATTGGGTGACTTTACTTAATATGAAGAAAAACCATTCCCGCACCACAATACATTTTTTTTTTTTTTTTTTTTTTTTTTTTTAAATTTCTAAAGCGCGCAAATACCTTTCGGTGTCTCGGCGCTGAAGTTTGCAGATTGCAGGGGTTCCACTGACGTCTTACTGGTTAAAGAGCCAGGTCTTGAGGTGTTTGCGAAATGAAAGTAATGACGGATGATTTTTAACAGAGGAGGGGATCTGATTCCATAATTTTGATACTGCCACTACAAAGCGTCTATCTCCCCAAGATACTTTTTTTGTGCTTGGGATTTGGAGCTGTTGGGCCAAAGAAGAGCGTAGTGTTCGACTGGGTTTATACAGTTTGAATGCACTTTTGAAAAAATCAGGTCCATTATTGTTTAAGGCCTTGTGAATGATACACATGGCCTTAAACTTTATCCGGCTTCTTATTGGTAACCAGTGGAGCTCACGAATTGTGGGAGAAATAGAAGCGTGCTTAGGTATACCCATGAGAATTCTTGCAGCAGCGTTCTGGACAAGCTGTAATTTGTTCAGAACTTGCTCTTGTGCGTTAAGTAATAGACCATTGCAATAATCCACCCTAGATAACACCAGGGAGGACATTAAGGTTTTGCCTGCGGTTGGGGGAAGAAAAGGGAGCAGTTTCTTCACCATTCTCAGGGTAAAGAAGGAGGCTGACACCACCGCGTTGGCATGGCTTAAAAACGTGAGCTTGTTATCAAAAAGCACGCCCAAGTTTTTCACCTTGGTTACAGGTGATGGGGGAGCTTCCAATTCCCAATACATGGCGTAATTATGAACGAATACTTACATGGCAAGTGTGCACCATCAGGCCTAATAGTGACTAATACACCACGTCTCTTCTTAACAGATAAAGGTTTCTTAAAGGATTGGGCGCTCATTGCGTGGCGCTGCACACGTGATTGGCTTATCTTGATTATTAAAACCGCCAAGAAGACAGCCGATGCCCTGTTGGTTGAGATCCAAGTTCTTGAGGGCCAAATTAACGCAGCGATTCGGTCAGTACCATACAAAAAGAACTTGGACGAGATCAATAAAACTAATAAAGAATACTATGACAACATCCTTATGACTAAAGTTGAAAAATTTAAGAAAGATCTTGCACGTTTTTCAATGGAAACTACATACCCTTACATCAGTGACTCCTATGTAGCCCCCGTTTATAATACCAGAGGAAAGAGATATGGGTCCAACTACTCTTCCTCGGGCTCAGAATCAGGGTCTAGTGACCAAGGTGATTCAAACAGAGGTACACCCAACAGAGGGCGAGGGAGGGGTGCCCAGAGAAGATCTAACAGGGGGCGAGGAGCTCAATATTACCCAAATCCAGGGCCTTGGTGGCCCCCTGCACCTTGGGGTTATCATCAACCGCCTATGGGACCCCCTATGGGCCATCAAATGCCTAACTATCCACCCAATCCAAACTTCTACTACGACCAGTCTTTTTTATGGCAGGGCCGAGGCAGAAGTCGCGGGAAGAGAAGAGGCCAACAGTCAGTGAATTGGGCACCAGACACTGCGAACAACAGAGGGGAACAATCCTAGAAGAAACTAGTGATCTAGTGGTGAATCTCAGTAGCCGGACACTCACATCCACGGAGACTACAGTCCTTAACAAAGGACTTGGATTTGTTCCAACTAACGAAGGAGACCCCTTCAACTTGAGATGCGAATTGGAATCCTTTTATAGGAAGGTCCGTTTACATTTCTTCTTCAAATCGACCAATGATAATATTGATTTGGAGGACCCTGTGGATCGGAATACTGGCCTTAGACCTAAATCCACATATACGCCTCTCAACCACCAAGTGCCAGCGAGGGTCATTGCTTTTGAGCAAGCAGTCACTCACGACATCATGAACATGGACCAAACAAATAAAAGGACCTTCTCCAACATGACCAGAATAGAAAGGCTGGCACTCGTAGCCCTGTCTAAAGATACCAACATTACAATAAAACCTGCAGACAAGGGCGGTGCCATTGTCGTACAGGATACTGACACTTATCACAGGGAGTGCAAACGACAACTGAATGATTCTAATGCCTATCGTCGACTTACGGACGACCCTACCATGAGAATCTCCAATGACATCAAAAGCCTCATTGAGGAAGCATCCTGTGAGGGCTGGATTACATCTCAGGAAGCCAGGTACCTTACTACGGCACACCCTGTGGTCCCTTACTTTTACTGCCTCCCAAAGATTCATAAGGAGAAGAGACCCCCTCCGGGTCGCCCAATCATTTCGGGGATTGGGTCTCTACTTGAGCCATTATCCACCTTTGTGGATTTCTATCTGAAACCATTAGTGAAAGATACACCTACGTACCTGCAAGACACTGGTGATGTCCTCCGACTTCTTGCTGAGACCGAGTTCAACGTCGAGACCGACCTACTGGTGAGTTTCGACGTTGAGTCTCTCTACACGTGCATCCCGCAACAAGAGACTCTAGACTGCATAAGGCACTTGCTTGAATCCAAACCACCGGATACTATCACTCCAATACCTTTCATCATGGAGTGCGCCAGATTGGCTATGATGGAGAATTATTTCCAATACCAGGATGACCTCTACCTCCAAGTCTCCGGAACATCAATGGGGAGTGTCTTTGCCCCAAGCCTGGCGAACTTGTATATGCACCAATTTGAGCAAGACCATGTTCTAAACCACAGCAACCCTTTCTTTCGTCAGGTGTTGCTGTGGTGCAGATATATAGATGACATCATTGTCATATGGAGAGGCACAAGTTTGGAGGTCACTGAGTTTCATACGTGGTTGAACTCTAGAAACCAATATCTCCGATTTACAATTGAGTACAGCAAAGAACGGCCACCATTCCTGGATCTTCTCATCTTTCCGGGAGATGGAGGCCTGCAGAGTCGATTATATAAGAAACCCATGGCTCGGAACTCACTACTGTCATACCGGAGTTTTCACCCACAGTCACTACGTGACAACTTGCCGGTGGGTCAATTTCTGAGGGTTCGGCGAAACTGTTCTTTGAACCTCTTGTACGAACAACATGCAAAAGAATTATCGCTGAACCTGAAGGAACGTCACTATCCAAATCATTTGATACGTCGGGCGCACAAAAGAGCCTTTAATAACAATCGAGAGGCACTGATTGAGCATCAACGAAGCAGGACACCGTCTGATAGGATTACGATGGTGCACACGTTCAGTACCCTATCCAATATGGTTAAAAAGACGGTACTGAAGCACTGGAAAATCCTTAATACAGCATCTGGTGTAATACCCAAGCCACTGTTCGCCTTCAAAAGAGGGCCCAGTATCAGAGATAGCCTGGTTCACACAAGACCTAAGACACAGAGGAGAGAAACCACTACTACTCTTGACACCATCTGGAATACTACTCCGGTTCAGGGGCACCACCCATGCGGTAGCTGTACTGTATGCCCACAGACTCGTAAGACCCTCTCCATTGACATCGGCACATCCAGACCATGGAAATTGATCAACCATACGAACTGCAACTCGGAGAGATTGATCTATATGATCACATGCCCTTGTGGTCTGGCATACATTGGACACACTACCAGAAAAATCAAGTTGCGTATCAGTGAACACAAGAGCACGATACGATGTAACAAACAGTCCACCTGCCTGACGAACCATTTCCTAATTAAGAAGCACAAAGCAGATGACTTGAGGTGGGTGGTCTTAGAACAACCCTTCATCCCAGCACACATAACAGATGTCTCACGGTTTCTATTTATCAAGGAACAACGTTGGATTTTTAAATTGAAAACAGATGTGTCAGGGTTGAACAATAACATCCCATGGGTATCCATCTGACCAGCTGGGATCGACCATGGAGCAATGACCTTTATGAATTGCCAACTCTTCACACCCTTAGCCTCTGCATAAAAGGTCTTTCTGTACGTAATACCATTTAGGTTCTCTCTAGTAACCACATAATGTGCAGCACACGTTAGGAATTAATTAATATCACCCTATTATCTATAATGGACCAAGTGAGGTAGAGCACTGATCGCAGTTGGTTCTATCCTCCTCTTGTCAAATATATCGTCCACTCTGTTTATATAGGATTATGATCCTACATGGTGGCCAGTATACATTCTTTGTTGTTTACCCTTAATATCGGTAACTTGATTAATACCCCTTGTTTGGTATGTTCTCTGTACATCCCTTGTACATTGCCTCTACACTTTAATGTTGACATACTAACTTTTTGACAAATACTGCAAACTCTGGCGCACTATACTCTCCACAGCGCACTTGTTTTGCTGTATTATGCTTGGTATTCCCTGTCAGAATAACGAGGCGGCAGTTTCGTTCTTGCTTAATTAGTACCTTGCCACATACAGGATCGCCAGCACCTGAGCTTGCACTGTGCGCATAACGAATTCCACAGCGCCCCTTTTCGCTGTCCGACACTGTGTACTTTCTGACACAAAAACAATGCGGTGCCCCGTTTATGCTGAACTAGTGTCTTGCCACAAATTTGATCGCAGGTAACTGAGCATGCGCAGGGATGCAACACATCCCGTAAACCAGAGGCATGCCCTGAGTCTCTTTGCGCATGCCCCGGTTTTCGTTTGCATGACAACCATAAGCGACTCACCGGCGCGCATGCGCTGTGAAGAGAACTCGCGCACACCATTACCGGCGGCAGTACAGCAGCTGTTCGTCATTTACGCAACATCCACCAATTAGGTTGGGTGTAAAACGCGCGCCTCACCTCTCCTCGTTGCCTCCCCTTCGGCTTTGGTTTTAGCCGAGAGGTACCGACGGAGAGGTGAGTGGTGACGACGCGCTGTGCTTTAACTAGCTTTGCCATTTCTTTCATGCATATTAAAGGACAGTGAAGCCCCCGTTTTTCTTGACTAAGCAGCAACTCCAAAATTAGCCTCAAGAGTTAACATCTGACCTTTGCCTCCCTGTGTGAGTGAGGCGTCAGGCGCTTGTTGTTACTTTTCTTTGGTAGTCAAGCCTGTGGCTGTACTTTCATTCAGCTACACCACCCTTGCAATTCTACTTTTGAGCGCTACAGTATATCTCCAACTGACAGCTTTATGCTTATTTGAATGTTTACAATTTGAATTAGCGCTAATGGTAAATAGTGGTAATTGTACATGGGTTGCCCTGGAAGTCATGAATTTCTACTAGTTCCAACTAGCACCTATGCCTTTCCCCTTCCTTTTGTTCTCCATGGGACCGTGATCACTGTGGGCAATCAAAAACCAGTTGTTTATATGCACAAACTCTAGAAACATAGTACTGACTTAGGATACTTTTCAGACCCTTTTAGTCGCCCTGGCTTACATGTTTACATCTATTTGTTTGTGCATAGAGCGGGGCCTCAATCTCCGAGCCGTTGCCGGGTGAGGTGAGGCTTGACTCCCACATATTGCTGGGTAAGTCTTCTTTACTGCTTTCAATATTTGTATCCAGAAATGTCTGTGATTTATTCTAAATGCAACCTATAATTAAATTGAATGGCCGTTTTAATAGGGACGGGCCTTGCTGAGTTCTATAATGGTCCTCGTGACATAATAACATAACCCCTTTTTTTTGGGGTTAATTACTCCTGTAAGCTTGTTATGTTTGAAGAATACAAAGTAGTTTTTGTTTTTCTGTTTTTGTTTACAGGACTGCATCCTCTATCAACAAATGGTTCAGGAGGATACGGTAGGATGGTCTGAATGACCACTCCATTAGTCTGACAGTCCTTTATTTATTTTTTGGTCTGTCATTTTCACTTCATATATTACTACTAGAGTGTACCTTTGCAGTAGCAACATCTCATATAAGTGGCCCTGAAGAATGCCGGTGTAGTTTCACCTGTTGGCAGAAACATGTTGGCCTATTTAACAACACAGCAAAGTAGACAGTGATTCTGTCACACTGTCCTGCATCTCTTTTTAATCTGGCGTCCTGGTGAATATCAATAAAAAGTTTTTCTTTTGCCTCGACCGTCATTTTAACATCACTTATTCACTTTTTTTCTTTGCACTGCACTTTACCAGCACCGCCCAGTGGCATGGACTCTTCCATTGTATGAACCATAATTGTGTGCTGTCTAGCCAATTCATCTAGGCTTGGACACACCATCCTGGTTCTAGACGTCCTACATGACGAGGCTCCGCCAAGTGGGTGGGCTGATAGGATATCTATCATACTCTTAGTGTCTTGTGACCACTTTGGTCTGGTTCAGTGCAATCCAAAAGTGTAGTTTTCTGAAGAGGACCTTGTAGACTCGGCTCGTTGTTTCACAGACCCTCCAACTCTTCTTGTTCTTCAGAGTTTCATTAGGGGTATTTGAGTTTGGACGGTCTATAAACATACTCCCCTTGACCCTCCCCAAATAGTTATTTTTCGATCCCTCCACCCAACCTATCTTCTCTATCTTTCCTGACAATGGCATAGTTGTGTGGAAGGGCTCTGGCTATGCCAGGGCCAGAGCCCCCATTAAGCCATGTCTCGGTGAGAAAGATGGCGTCTGGGTGTTGGTCCCTTAGAAGGTCAACAATGTCCCCCTGGTGTTTGGGGAGGGAGCGGCAATTAATTTGATAGAAAGAGAAGTTGTTAGAGGTTGTTAACTTGGGTTTATTGTGGCTATATTTATGCTGAGGGACGGTGGCGGCATTACCTAATTCTTCTAAGTGTGTTTGGACTGAAAAATTACAGCCAGTGCATGTAGTAGTGGTTCCTTCTGAGTTAAGGCGAATGCAATTAGGCTGAGGGTTCGTGCGGAGCAGCAACAACTGGGTAGGGGTGAATCTTTTTGATCGCTGTGCAAAGGGGCAGGGGTCAGGGCTCTGGGTCCCGGCCCGGCCTGGAGCGGAGGGGTGCCATGTTGTGATTATATAGCCAGCTGCTGGTGGAGCACTAGAGCGTCACCCTGCCACAATGGCCGCTCTACAAGTGCTCACCAGGAAGAGAGTAAGATCGTGGCTCCCTCCACACAAACAGCACGTGATTGCTGCGGTGGACCGGGGAGTACCGACAGAAAACAATGCAGGTAGAGATAAGGAGCTTTTAACAACAGTGCAGTTTTTAAAGGTTAAAAACAAATTGCCTTCAAATTACAGTGCGGAGCTAGCGCAGTCTTAGCCTTAGCTTGTTGTCCTCTGCGGGTCGGCGCCATACTGAAGATTAAGTACCCTGCTGCTGGTGGTTTTCTTAGTTGGCAGCACCTCTGCACAGCGAGTGAGTGAGCCTCAGGCTGTTTGTGTTAATCTACCTTAAACTAACCTTTCCCAGGCAAACTGGTTCTGCGGACTCTTCCTACCGAAAGTTGTGACGCCGTTCCACATCGATCAAACCATCACCCTATCTCCATTCAATGCTCTGCCCCAACCCTCTAAGGGGGATGAGAGGCTATAACCCAGAGAAAGTTCAGCCTCTAGAAAGATCGTACCAAAGACCACCAGGTGGACGGTCAGCTCTTTGTGGGGTTCTCTGGAGAAAACAAATAGGCAAGGCAGTGCAGAAGAGAACCATCTCCTGTTGCATCGTGCTCGACATAAAGATGAGCTACACACTGCCAAAAAAGAAGCCTCCGGAAGGACTGCGTGCACATATGACCAGGACCAAAGCTGCTATCCCCGTGTCAACACGCAGAGTATCTGTCCTAGACATCTGCCAGGGAGTTCCAAGAGCATTCCTCCATATGCTCACATAGCACTGTCTGGACAGTAAGGTTTGCAGACATTGGCATTTTTCCCTCTTTGTTCTGCAGGGCTCTCTGGGTTGAGTCCTCTAATAGGCCCACCTCCAAATCAATACTGCTTAAATATCTATTCAAAAGTTGAGGAATCTGCAACAAGAAGTCTTTATCAGAAGAACAAGGTACTTACCTTCGGTAACACTCTTTGTGGTAGAGACTCTATCTAGCTGCAGATTCTTCAGAAGACCCTCCCATCCGCCCGGTTCTGTGATTGGACTCTATCCATGAACAAGATCCCAAATCTAGGAATCCGCACACTGTCTACTAATTTGAGTTTGTGGCTCTGTGGGCGTGGACAGACTTGAAAGCAATGGACATAAGCGTCGGGTGTGGCACCCACACGGACCCCTCACGTTATTTTTAGAGTGGAATGGTGTCAGTGTGAATCTGCAAGGCGCCACCTACCTTCAGGCTGCTGAAAAGTGTCCGCATCCAGTTTGATGCCTTGGGAATATTCAAAAGGTGAGGAATCTGCTGCTAGATGGTCTCCAGGCGAGAAACAACTTTACTGAAAATATGTAACTTATTCTTTTGTGAGAGCGGGCCAAGAACGTAGGGGTGGAGGGTTTGTTTTAGTGGAGCAACAAACTATTTTAAGGCACGCCATTCAAAGAGGTGGCATAAAGCCTGTGCACTTCTCCGAGGGAGATGCCTTCTCTATTTGTTTTTTTCAAATTGGTGTTCTGTGTATTTCCCAAAATATCTGCGAGAAATGTGGACAGATGTGCCAGAGCAGTCTGGAAATGGGGACACTACAGAATCCAGGAGAGAAGTGAGGCTTGGACCCTGATCTGCAGTTACTTCAGGAAAGGGGAGATTCAGGATGCACACTCTCGCGGCCTGTGCGACTCACAGGTGGGGAATGCGGGGAGAAGGGGGGTGTAATTCAGAAAAAAATTAAGATAATTAAACGCACCTTTCTGACGGCCGGATCCCGGGTCCCGCATCTTCTCTGCTTTCCTGGAACAGTAAGCAGAAGCAGGCAGCCAGGCTCCCTCCCTCCTCTAAGGCAATTGAAATAAAGTAAAATCCCAGTTTGTAGTAAAACTCAATGAGCTTTATTGAAGATCATAACATCAGCATCAACCTGAGAAAGCATCCACGCAGACCCACAGTCCTCTCTGTAATGCCTTGCCCAAGCTGTAGCATTCTATGACATCATCACTTCTAGTATTAACATTCTTAACATAACTAAATAAACCAAATAAGCATAGATAAATTACAACACACATCCTCCTACCTAAAGGAAAATAAAATAAAACAAATAGACATAAAGAGAACAAAAAAATTATCATCCACAAACTATATAACTGTATTCATGAATGTCTGAGATCTACTATAAACACTTGAAACTAACTGAGATCATAATCCTTGAATGTTAAAGGCACAAACCGAGACCTATGAGAAGATCTTAAAGGAAACTCCTCAAGTGCCTTCATAGGATTCATATCTTCAAAATTTTGCTTCTGCTGATCTTTACACTTTACTAATCTTGACATATTCCAAGTATTTCCATTACCTACAGTCACAACATTTTTCTTAATAGAAACAATCTTGTATGGGCCAATAAAGGTGCTCATTCCTTTTAATGTGTGTCTGGGATTCTTTACCAAAACACAATCCCCAACATTCCACTTCCTATACCCAACATGCATTTTGGTATCATACTCTACTTTATACTTTTGTTGATAATCAGCAATCCTGGAACGTCGCTCTTCCAACGTCAAACCCTGATCCTGACAATGTGGTAACCAGTTGGGATTCAATCTAGAAATTGCTTTCCTTCCTCTCAATGCCTCAAAAGGAGACCTGAGAGTGATAGCATTGGGAGTGGTACGATGTGCCCACCACTTCTCTCTCAAAATGTTGGTAAAAGATGACCTTGTGCTAAGAGCACGCTGAGCACAATCTTTGACTAATCTATTCATCCACTCCGTCAAACCATTGGCTTGTGGAGAATATAATGCAGTTTTTTGGTGAATTATATTGTTCTCTTTGAGAAAATCACACATCTCTTGAGAAGTAAATTGCAGACCATTGTCAGTTACTAGGAATTTGGGTAAACCTTCAGTGGCAAATACATCCTTTAGAAACTTCACTACAGACCTCGTGTTGACAGAGGGAAGACACTTTGTGACGACCCATTTTGATGTATAATCAACTAACAGAAGAACATAACGTTCATAGGAAGGTAATAACTCAAATGGTCCCATGATATCAAGACCCAATTTGGACCAAACAATGTCAGGGACCTCCACAGGAGACAAAGGTGCATGTTTGACTACATGCGATTTGTCACTAGTCGCACAAATAACGCAATCCTTTACTATCTCCTCAACCATGTTGTCCATACCAGGCCACCAATGTCTTTCCCTTACTCGAATTTTGGTAAGACTCCTCCCTAGGTGCCCATCATGAGCGGAGTTGATAATCTTGTTCCAAAATTTACTCGGAGGAACAATCCTGTCGCCCCTCATTATATTCCCTCCAACAAAAGACAACTCATCTCTCACAGTCCAGTAGGATCTTAAATCTTGGTCTAAAACTTTGTATTCAGGCCAACCTTGACTAATCCACAACTTTAACCTCATAAGAACATCATCTTCACCAACACCACGCTCCCACTCTTCCTTGGTCAGAGAAGATTCTGCTGTCCATAAAACATTAACTTCACACACACAACAGACACTCTCCTCTTCATTCATATCGTCATCCATAGTTATAGGCAACATTGAAAGGCAATCTGCAGACTTATTATTGACTCCTGGCAAGTACTGCACCTTGAAATTATATTCTTTCAATCCCTCACTCCACCTCTTTATCCTGAGAGTAATGTTGTCATTGTGTCTACAAGAGAAAATTTGAACCAAGGCACGATGGTCTGATCGCACAAGAAAAGGAATGCCCCATAAATAGAATTAAAATGTTGTACAGCCCTAACAAACCGCTAAAGCTTCTCTTTCTATGCAAGAGTAATTCCTCTCAGCCACTTTTAGTGCACGCGAAGCAAAAGCAACAGTCTTCTCTTCACCATTAACACACTGAGAGAGCACAGCTCCCAGACCTCTCAAACTTGCATCAGTAGACAAAACAGTCTTTAACTTGGCATCAAAATGTCATAAAGTAGGCATATTACCAATTTCCTTTTTGATAACATCAAACGCCTCTTGACAACTACCAGACCAAAGAAAATGTGATCCTTTCTTTAACAATAACCTGATAGGCTCAGTCACACTTGAAAAACCACGCACAAACTTCGAATAAAATTCAGCAAGTCCAAGGAAAGACTTCACCTTATCCTTGTCACTAGGTATAGGAGCATTTAAAATACTCTGTGCTAATTCTAACTTCGGTTGTATCCCCTAACCTGAGATCACATGACCAAGATACGTCACACTTTCCAGACCAACTCGACACTTCTCACGTTTAACTGTCAAACCATTATCTCTCAACCTCTCTAGTACTTTAACCAAGATATTGCCATGCTGTTCACTATCACCAGCATAAATCAAGATGTCATCTTGGAAAAACATTATGCCCTCAATGCCATCCAAAACTTTCTTCATCACTCTCTGGAAGCATGCTGCCGCAGACGCCAACCCGAAGGGCATTCTCTTGAAACAGTATGCTCCCAGAGGAGTGACAAAAGAAGTAAGGTGCCTAGAATCCCTGTGTAAGGGCACCTGATGATAAGCGGATGACAAATCCAAGACACTGAAAATCCGTGCTCCTTTGAGGATCCTAAGAGACTCCGAGATGTTAGGTAGGGGTTGCCTGTCTACCCAGATCCACTCATTTAAACTTCTCAGGTCCACACACATCCTGACGTTGGCCCCTCCATCCTTTGGGGCCAAAACAATCGGCGCCAACCATTCTGATGCTTCAATCTCTTTAATGAGGTCCAATTTCAACAACCTCTCTAACTCCAGCTTAAGAGGACCCATCATCATATTAGGCACCTTCCTTACTTTATGCACCACCGGTATGGCATTTGTTTTTAGAATGATACGATGCTCAAAACCTTTATGGCATCCCAGGTCATCAGAAAGTTCCTCAGGAAATTTATTGAAGTATTATTCTCCTAAACCCTTTGAAATATTCTGAACACTCTCACAACTGATCAACATAACCTGATCTTTTGGGTTTCTGGCTCTAGGATTCAACATAATCCCCAAGTCTCTTTGATGTCTCCATCCAAGCAGATTATCACCTCTTTCTGTAACGTAAATTTTCCCGACCGTCTCTCTGTCCTTAAATTTGATGCACCCTTCAATATATCCCAAAACATTAATCTTGGTTTTGTTATAACCTACAGGATTAATGTCAGGTTTAGATAACTCCACATTCTCCATACCCACAACCTCATCCCATTGTTTATTACCTATCATGGTAAACGGAGACCCAGAATCTGCCAAAACAACAAACTTAAAATTGTTAACCATAATATCACATTCAGGTAATGAAATTTCATCCGCATCCACAAGACCATCCTCAATACGTACACTATTAACCATATTACCATCCATTGCTGCATTCTCAGAAAAGGAAACTTCCCTTTTATCATTTTGACTACAATCAAGACTGATACAGTTGATGACAGTACGTACAATGTCAGTATTCTTGCTCACACTCTGCGTTGATCCATTTTGGAATGACCTGCATACACACGCGTAATGTCCTTTTATCCCACACTTCATGGAAATAGAATCTTTAGCAAAACACTGAGGATAATTAGAGAGATGCGAAAAACTTCCCCACCTGAAACACTTCAACTTAGGAACTTCCTTAACATTCTTCTCTCTGCCATAGTTCCCACCAAAACTTGCTGTTCCTAATGATTCACGTTCAGATTTAACAGTTGAAGATTTCAGATTAGGTGTGCGTGAATCTTTCTCAACCTTCTTATGTTTTTGGAAAGAGGAAACCTTAGATACTACTTACTCTGAGTTCTCATCTATGGTAAGAGCATGTATACTACTCAAAGGTTCTTTCTCTTTCTTATCAGAAACATCATAACCCTTCTTCATCTCCTTAACCCAGGAAGATGTGTTCTCGATCCCCTCAACAATAGCAACTGCTTCGCTTAGAGTTGGGTTTTTTGACAGCAACTTCTCTTGCACTCTAGTGCTATTAGTACATCGCACTAATTGATCTCTGACTAATGAGTCTGATAATTCTCCAAAATCACAAGTCCTGGCTAATGTCTTAAGCGAGCCAACATAACTCTTGACAGGTTCACTAGCACTTTGGGCTCTAGTAAAGAATTTATGTATTTCTAAGACAACATTAATTCTAGGGCCAAAGTAACGCTCTAGCATTAATAAAGACATAGCATATACATCACTAGGTTCCAGTTCACCATTGCCCAAAGTAATAGGATCTATGCTGTCATAAACATTTCTCCCTTCCACACCAAGATTGTGTAATAATACAGCTTGTTTTCTAAACGCTGAAAATGTATCACCCCCAATCGCTACAATATAAGAATCAAATACATTTTTCCAGCGTTTCCAAGGTAAAATCGGTTCACCTTTCTCTGAAAGAAAAGCAGGTGGTTGTGACATACTAGTAGCAGAAGCCATAATAAATATGTTAAAGTCAATTGCAACTAACTAAAATTGAAAGTGTCACAACAGTCCAAGAAAATAAATAATTAAAACAAATAATGTAGTCACCGTTGTCAAGATTAACTTAAAAACAAAGAATTAAAATAAGTAAAGTTGTCACCGTTGTCTCTTCGTCTTACAGGGTTAATTGAGGAAGGAACAGTAGCCATAAGTTCAATATTCGTTTTTACCTGAGAGTTGCATTCTCGTGAAAATTCGTGAATCCAAATACTTCAAGAAAATAAAGAAAAGAAAATGCAAATATCCCAACACTTAAGCGCTCGCTGAAAAGAGAAGTTTTCAACCTCTGTGTTGATTCTCCGTAAGCGCTCTCTATAATGGGAAATTTTCGGCCTCCGTGGTGGTTGCTAAGCAACACTTGATGCGATGAAAACAAAATGGCCACAGGATCGGCGTGCATTACGCAATGACGTCGTCGTCGTAGGCTACCCAGAATGCAGTAGACATTACCAAGAATGCACAGCGGCCCCTCAACTATGCATGCGCAAGATTCCGATCGTCCGCGATCACCAGCTCATACAGAAGACTCTGTCCACGTTCTGCGCTCACGCTCTGTAAGTTTGAAAGATGCCGACGCTCTGCGCTTTGACAGTTCAAAACTTGAAACGTTTCAGTAATACAGCAATGTTGAAATCGTCGATATAGTGAGCGGAAAAAGATAATAAAATTTTTTTTTAAACGCTTCACACGACGTAGTCAGCCCAAGTCGTCAAGCACAATATCCAGAATTTGGTTAAAGAATAAACATAAACAATGTCCAACAGCGAAAGTACTCACGATATTTCTGGGAAAGGATAATTAAGCTCATTTCTGGACCATTTGCTCTGGATTTTCACTTTAAGGAGTTAGAGATCCGTTATCTTCAGTTGCAGGTTCATCAGAAAGTTCGTTTTCCAATCCAGTAAAAGTGATAGGGGAATTGATGCTGAAAACCTGTCCCCAATCAGGTAAGACCCTCGTCGCCAGTGAAATAAAGTAAAATCATCAGTTTGTAGTAAAACTCAATGAGCTTTATTGAAGATCATAACATCAGCATCTACCTGAGAAAGCATCCACGCAGATCCACAGTCCTCTCTGTAATGCCTTGCCCAAGCCGTAGAATTCTATGACATCATCACTTCTAGTATTAACATTCTTAACATAACTAAATAAACTAAACAAGCATAGATAAATTACAACAGCAATCACAATGCTGCTCAAGCAGCGCTGTGATTGGTCGGGACGCCAGCCAGGGGCTAATGGGGAAGCCATTTTCTCCATGTAGGCTGCAGCCTACATGGAGAAAAGACAGAGTGTACATGACTGGTTTGGGCGCCCCCAGGGTGTCGACAAAACAGTCTTTGCGCATTGTGGAGTGGGCAGGCACACCACTCCTCCCCTCAGAGCGGCCCCACCCACCCGCTCGCAACCAAACATAAAATGGTAATAACGGAAATTATTACCATTTTCTGTTTCTGCGTTTAGCACTGCGAGAAGTAGCGAGGTGATGCTAGTGGAAGAGCCGCCCCAGCGTGACGTAGTTTGGTAAAATGCTTCAGAGTTAGGAAAGCAGAGGAATGATTGTAGTCGTGTTTCCTGTTGATTGAGTGGATGCAGGCTTCTCCCATTATCTGGAACAAAGACCAAAGTTAAGTGTTGTATGCTGCACTACCAGCAGGCCCAAATTTGTTTTGAACAACTGCGCGGAGGCAAGGAGGAGAAGGCGAGATTCAAATACTACAGCAATCTCATCTTTCTAGAAGCCTTTAAACTATATTTATAGAACTTACTCGAGAAGGGGAATCAACTTGGCGGATTTTCAGACAGACTGAGCTAAGTGATTCATTTGTCCTTGCTCATGGAGCAACAGCACCAACCAAACAGGATTTGTCTGGACCCTACTAGAAGTGCCACATGTCTTCAGTCTGTCACGGTGAGGTGAGGGAGGTAGCATTCGGAGTACATAAACTGTAAAACCATAATCGTAAACCAAACATATACTGGTATGAATGGTTATGAGGCATTTGACTGGACCAACGCTGCCCTCTGCTGGACGGAAGCAGTAAAACATAGGATAATGAGAGCACCATGTGTGGAGGAGGGCCATGCAGGCGATGGCATCGTCTGACAGTGGCTTAAGCGAGACATTATTGCAGACCGAACCACCTTCACGTAGAAGTATTGTACATAGACAAGACAGTGATCTTCTGGATGCATGCATGCTGTCCAGGCTAAGTATTTTCCAAACGAGCACCACTGCACAGATCACACGTTGAACATTTACTGTTAATTATTTATTTTATTTATTGAACAATTTTCTATAACACAAACAATAAACGAGACAACGGAACATTTATGTTTCATTTGCGTTTTATAATACCACCCCAAAGGCAAAATTACTGCGACTTCTCTCAAGCTGACATAAGGACGGCATGCTTCAGCGTGGCGTCGAACATAATTAGTAGAGAAAGATTTATGATGATAGCTGCCAATTGCTGCTTGATGTTTGCTATTGTGGTGTCGCAGTCTAGTGCTCGGGAGACACGTGACTAGCGCAGTGCCTCACGGGATATGGGAGGCGCGCGTTGTGAGAGAGCGCAATAGAACGGGACACTGCTGAGAGCACACCCAATGCTCTCCCTCTGTAATTGCAATACATTTTCACGCACAACTACCTGCGGCTCCTGTAGTACTTGCCGGGGCTCATGATACACACCACAGACTGGCGAAAAGCCTGTATGGACCCTGCCTGCCCTGCTTGCAGAAGACCGCCTCCCCTGCAGTGCACCGCCCAGCACCCGGTCCCCGCAACACAGAGGGAGAGCGACACGCATGCCTTCGGCCCAGCCTGTGCGAGAAGTGGCTACATCCCGGCGCCCTGTTTACTGATATTTGAGGTAGGAGAGCAGTGCAAAAGCACCGCATGCTCCAACGCACGTTCCACGCCCTACAAACCGCCACTGATGCCCCATACAGCCTTCCTGCGCGCACAAGGGTGGTGCAAGCACATGGTGCACCCTCCATGAGCACAAGCCAAAGAGTACTCCACGCTCCTGCCACCACTACGCCTCCACCAGATGGCCACCCTCGGCCTTCAAGCCACCCAGCAACCACTGTGTCCTGCTCCTACCTGCACAGCCCATGAGTACTGATGTCTGCCCGGGCAACTTTCTCCTGCCCATCTCCTGCTCTGGACAAGTCAAAGGCTGCAGCGCTTCCACACCACCTCTGCAGCCCAGAACCATAAACTGACCTCTAGATACACCAGAGGGAGTGGCTTATGGATGCGTTCCCTAGCAACTCCATCATAATATGGCCGACGACCAATGAAACCCTCTGCTGGGCCTCACCGGCCTTCCGCTGACTCGAAAAGCTCCTGTTACAAATTCGGCAGCCAGACGCACATGGCCAAGGACAAACGATGTCCTGCCTGCCACGTAAAATGTTCCTTTTGTGGTGTTCAAGTTTTTATTGTTATGATTTGGCTCTCATTGAGGGCCACATAAAGTAACATACATATTTATCATGGCAAAATAAGCAAAAGTTACATACAACTTCAAAAGTAAACACTAAAATATAGACGAATAATACACTCAACAGCATCTCCCAAAATCACATTAATATATGTCTAAAAATTCTTTAAAATAATTAAATAATCTAAAACAGAACATTTCGTTAGGAGGGCAATACAGAGCATTGGCAAACATTTTTATATTCAAGATTCCCAACTGTAGGCAAATTGGTTTTATCCATTTTTTGCGCAGTAATCGTAATATCGGGCAAATAAACAATACATGGTTGAGGTCTTGAGCAGCATTATTACATAGGTTGCATGAGGGAGACACACCATACCATTTTGCGAGGAGTGTATTAAGTGGTAACAAGTTATGGCGTAAAAGGAACCAAAACCTCCGGACGCCATGTGGTATATTCCACCTTAAGTATTGTTGTGCTTGTTTGGGTATATAGGTAAGGACCAAGGCTTCCCTTTCTTTATACTTCTGTTGTTCAAGTATATCCCTCTTATGACACAATTCCCAGGACCTACTTTTTAGTTTTAGCTTTAACTCTGATGGAGAAAGAGAAAATAACGTACTTTCATCGAGTTCCAATAATAAAACAGCTTTTCTGAAGTTTTTTACCAGCTGCGAGAACTCGTTAAAGTTACCTAAAAGCTCCTTTTTTAAGATTTCACGTAGGGTTCCTGGTTTACATCTGGCCAAGCATGCTACCCACCTTACGAGAGCGGCTAGCCCTTGTGCCCAGCAGCTTCGCAGACCAAGCTCCAGTCGGCAAGCGGATGTGGAGCATGCTGAATTAAGAGAGGAAATTTTCCTTAGTACCTTTCCCTCCGTTTTTTGCATAAAATCCCATTGTTTTAAATCCACCAATTCAATTCCATAAAGGAGGGTGGCAGGAATCTTCGCTCGAAATACCTCTAAGCAGGAAGAGAAATGCCTCTTCCCTGTTGCATTATATAAGGAACATAGTCCCCTACCATGGGCCATGGCTTTTCTAGAATTATTTTCAATGTGAGGCTTCTCACTAAGATTAGAAGATATTATTTTGCCCAGAAACGAATAGGAGTTAACTACCTCGAGTTTTTCACCACTTAATGTCCAATTATAGCTCCTAGATCTGCATTTCTTTTTACCAGAGATGCACATGATCTTGCTTTTTGAGCTATTAATTTTCATATAGTGTTTGACCGCGAAATCATTCAATGTATGAAGACGATTAGCGAGACCTTTTGGGGTCAAATCTAAGACTAGTATGTCATCTGCATACATTAGAATAGATATGGCAGTCCCTCCAATAACTGGGGGAAGACCCTCACATTCAGCCACTGTAGTTGGTAAGTCGGCCATATACAGGGAAAACAGCGTGGGAGCCAGTATACATCCCTGTTTTAAGCCATTCCGAGAGGGAATTGCTTTAGTGAGTCCCCTTTCTCCGCCTTGTAACACTCTACACCAAGTATTACAGTGTAAGGATTTGACTAAGTCCAATAAGTATCTCGGCATACCCAGTAACGTCAATTTTCTCCACAGCGTCGGCCGGTCAACCCTATCGAACGCTGCGGAGAAATCTATGAATGCTGCATATATGCCCCCGCCACGAACCCGCACATATTTGTCTATGATTACATGTAGCATAGTTAGGTTATCTAGAGTTCCATGCTCTTTTCGAAAGCCTGTTTGTTCCATAGGAATAATATTATTTAAGAGTGCCCAGTCTGTTATTAAAATTAATAAAAGTTTAGCAAAGATTTTTCCTATCGCATCTAATAACGCAATTAGGCGATAGTTAGAGGGATTATCACGGTCACCTTTTTTAAAAATTGGAATCAAGATACTTCCCCGCCAAGAATCAGGAACTGATCGGTTTTTGAAACACGCCTGGAACACTGGAAGAAGAATCCTGCTCCAAGTGGTTATGTCTTGCTTAATTATAGACATGGGCACTTCGTCCGGTCCCATGGCCCCGGAAGAGCGCATACTTTTAATTGCAGTAGCTATAGAAAACTCAGTGGGGAGTTCCATTTGAGGATCAATATTACAGTCTGGATCCCGGGCATCGCCCCCTGCATCATTGCATGCATATAGGTTGAGCACAAATTGGGTCCAGACATTTTCAGAGATAACAGTAGGATTGGATGTTTTAACAACACCACATCCTTGTCTTATTATGGACCAGAAGGCTCTAGAGTTTTTACTCCTTGATGCTTCTCTCAGATTGATCCAAACCATATCTTCCTTGTCTCTTTTGAGCTTGGCTTTCAATCTCACCCTCCTTCTCTTTAACAAAGCCAACTGTATCCGAGTCTCTCCTGATCTATTAAGATATTGCATCCTAACCAATTTGTTAATCTCTTTATTTAACTTTAATAGAGGGCTAGGCGTGAAATATTTCTTTATAAACTTTCCTCTACTCCTGGCCATTTCCGTAATTTTTTGAGTAAGTAGTTCAAGGAACCTAAATTCCCTACCTTGCCAAGAGTCAAGTTCAGTTAAGAGTTGGATAAGGATGTTTTGTACAGCTTTATTATAACTGGAACCCCAGTAGCATCTCCCAGAATGGCAATTAATAGAGAAGCCTTTGTTCTTTAGGGACCAGCAATCAGAATCAGGAGGTGTTAATGAGATAGTTAATGTAATGATTTTATGATCACTCAAGAGGGTATGGGAAATTACCAGGTCTTTAAGGTAAGAAAACGTATCAAAGTCAGTTATTGCATAGTCCAAAATAGATTCACCACTAGTGGAACCATGTGTATAATTTGCCGGGGAATCAGAGGGCATTCTGCCATTTATAATAATTCCTTCCATGGCACTGAGCTCCCCAAGGAGAATCTTACCCCTTTTATTCGTTTTTATTATATTAGGGAAGAGAGCTTGGGGAATATTAAATACTTCTTCTTTTACCTTGTTTCTAAACATGTCTAGGGAAGTATTGGACACTTTACAATTTAAATCCCCCACCAATAAAAGGTATGGGGGGTCATCCACCTCTAATAACTGCTTTATATAAGAGAACATACGCTTTAAAACTGGGGTAAAAGTATCTTCGGGAGGAATGTAGGCATTTAGTATTATCAGCGACGACCGTTGTACGGTATTATACAGGTTAGAAATGGTTATGGATTGGAATAAATTACTCTCATCCTTGTAGTGTGAGAATTGCCATTGTAATGTATTGGATAGCAAACAAGCAATTCCACCTTTAGCATGGCCCCTTTTAGATGGCGTTGCAGCGGCTTCTAGGATGAAGTAATCATTCCCTCCATAAGGGAGAGTTTCACACCATGTTTCTTGGATACAATACACATCTGCACTCAGGGAAAAAAGATAATCAAATTTCTCCGGACAATTAGACAAGCCAGCAGCATTCCAAGAAACTATTTTTAGACACTGGTTAAAAATATGTAGATGGTCGTGGGTTTCTCGAGGAGGTGTTTGAGAGAACTCCCGGTAACCAATTCCACATCAAAGCATCTTCACCTAGAGGGTTATCAGTGCACCCCGCTAAAGGAAAGACCTGAGAAACCATACGTTTGCCTCTGGAGAGCCAAATTTTCAGGTCATTATTACATGCAGGATAATCATCCTGACCAGAGGACCATCTTGTATCTCTTTCAGAGACAGAGAGACATAAGTTTTTATTAACAAAAGGTAACACGTCAATTCCTCTACGGTGAAAAGCTTCTGCATGTTGAAGGACTAAATTAGCAATAATTTTTGAATAAAACTTTACCCTTATTCGTTGGCCATTTGTGGATCTTATAGGTAGAACTAAATCTATATCATTCGTTAGGACCAACTTAAGGCTTTCTATTTCATTAAAACAGCTAAGTAGCCAGGATCTATTCATTCTTAAATCAGAGTCAAGTAATGGCAGAAAATCCAATGACAAAGTATCCACATATGAAACATTATCTTTTGATGACTGACGTGTTACATTTCTGGCTGCATCAGTCTGAGGCAGAAAAATAGGAGCTGTTGGATTAAATACTCTTGTTACGATTGAAGAATGTCTATCAGCCACACTTAAAGGCTGGGGAACAAGGGCATCAATAGCAACTCCAGAAACCACTCTATTTGAAGATACTTCATCAAGGGCCTCAATTGCTGATACAGAACCCACCCTATTTGTAGATAATACAAGTGGGGTATCATTGGAATCATTCGTATCATTTAGGATACCTTCCCCATCTACATTATCCGGAATAACAGGAGGTGGGTTATACCCTCTTCCTAGGGGAACAGGCGTTTCAGTTATTATGTGTTTTGGAAAGATAATATGTCTAGGTCTTTTCTTTTTGTATTTACGTACAGGCTTCCCCTTTTTTCCTCTTGTAATCATTTTGGCGACTCGAAGAGACCCCAAGGGAGCTTCTGACTCCTTTTTTTCCTGCACAAAAATAGGGAAAAGATCTTGGCCCCCTATTAGGGCTACTTCACACACTTCCTCTTCCTGCTCCACTAGTGGTGGTTCCATACTCAATGGCAGGGCAGATGAGGTGCATGGATTAGGGGACTTCTGAATCTCCGCCTCTATAGGCAATCCCAAAGTGGCAGTACTCCTCCCTTCAGAAGGATAAACCACCTCTTGATGTACAACAGGCGGAAGATTAGGAGTGGAAGCAGAAGTCTTAGATTCATTTTCAACATTTTTCGCATTCTGTGCCAACAGTGCCTGAAGTATTTCAGTAACAGAGGATAAAATACAATCAGAATTTACAGCGAATTTACCCATTAACAATAATATGGAAGAGAGAATTTGCTCAAGGGCTATGAGTGACTCTGAAATGGGTTTGTCATTTTTCGGATAACTTGAGGATGTAAGAGGACAAATCCCAGATAGATTAAAGTGAGGGGATTGTTCATTACTCAGCGGAGACAAATTATCTGTGGATTTAATGGAGGGGGTACTGCTATATAATTGCAGACCAGAGGGTGTTTCTCCACTAGGCGTTTTATTAACTACTATGGGAGGTAGCGAATTCTTATCCACATATCTTCCGCAAAGTTCAAAGTCAATACTAGTATCTATAGAAACATCACCCTTAACTTCTTCCAGAATATCATTCCCCTTGTGAGTATCAAGTAGCAGAGATTGCGCTATTAACAAGGGGTCAACAGCAGCCACATGTTCAGCACCTATTGGAAGGTCTACCACACTAGCCTGACTTAGTGACCTTTCTATTTCCACCATAGGGGCATCCTCACTACCTTCCTCCTTATTGAGACAGGGAATTAATTGCTGTAATGGATCATTATCTGATTTCCTGGCAACTTCGAGTGATCCATTCAAGCTTTTTTCCCAAATTTGTTTTAATTGCATCTGACCTTTCAGGATAACACTGTTAGCTTGTTTTTTCCTCAAGTGACTCGGGCCGTGAATTGCACCGTGATTCTCCATTACCACCTTCCCGGATCGTAATGTCTTAGCCTCCATAATACTTATAAATCTATGAAAGCCTACAATAAATCTCCCAGATTTTTTAAAAACACAATTTTAGAATAATATAAACACACAAAAAATGAAAGTGGGAGTGAAACTGACAGTACTACTATTTCATGCCTATATTTATATCAGCGTATTTACAAAACCATACCATAGAATAACACTAACTAATATCTTAAAAAAAAAAACGACTGAAAAAGTCAAGATACCAGAGCCCAGCCCGGCCTTCCTCGGCCACTGAGGGCCACAGAGGGCCCGCCCTTTGCCCGGGCTTCGCTCCGCGCTTTGCTCCGCGCGCGTCCCGCTAGCGCGTCAGTGGTGGCGAGTAAATACCAGGAGAGGCGGGAAGAGGACCAGCTGCGGCGAGTTGAGCAGCGCTGCGCCTGCTGGTCCTCGCAGTCCCGACAGTTGAAGAGCAGTGGCAGGACCCCCTGCAGAAGAAAATCCGGCGTGGGTGTAGAGACAGCCGAGTATCCGCAGAAGGCCGACAAAGAACAAGCGCCAGCAGCGTTTCCACACGCAGTCAGTCAGGTAGGCAAAGTGATCACACCACGCAGAGATTCCCAGCCCGCAGTTATCAGATTCCAGCGGGAGGGGCGGGAAGAGGACCAGCTGCGGCGAGTTGAGCAGCGCTGCGCCTGCTGGTCCTCGCAGTCCCGACAGTTGAAGAGCAGTGGCAGGACCCCCTGCAGAAGAAAATCCGGCGTGGGTAGGAGTTTGTAGACCACGAGCGGCGCCCGCGGAGCGGGGGCCGCGAGGCGTGGGTGTAGAGACAGCCGAGTATCCGCAGAAGGCCGACAAAGAACAAGCGCCAGCAGCGTTTCCACACGCAGTCAGTCAGGTAGGCAAAGTGATCACACCACGCAGAGATTCCCAGCCCGCAGTTATCAGATTCCAGCGGGAGGGGCGGGAAGAGGACCAGCTGCGGCGAGTTGAGCAGCGCTGCGCCTGCTGGTCCTCGCAGTCCCGACAGTTGAAGAGCAGTGGCAGGACCCCCTGCAGAAGAAAATCCGGCGTGGGTAGGAGTTTGTAGACCACGAGCGGCGCCCGCGGAGCGGGGGCCGCGAGGCGTGGGTGTAGAGACAGCCGAGTATCCGCAGAAGGCCGACAAAGAACAAGCGCCAGCAGCGTTTCCACACGCAGTCAGTCAGGTAGGCAAAGTGATCACACCACGCAGAGATTCCCAGCCCGCAGTTATCAGATTCCAGCGGGAGGGGCGGGAAGAGGACCAGCTGCGGCGAGTTGAGCAGCGCTGCGCCTGCTGGTCCTCGCAGTCCCGACAGTTGAAGAGCAGTGGCAGGACCCCCTGCAGAAGAAAATCCGGCGTGGGTAGGAGTTTGTAGACCACGAGCGGCGCCCGCGGAGCGGGGGCCGCGAGGCGTGGGTGTAGAGACAGCCGAGTATCCGCAGAAGGCCGACAAAGAACAAGCGCCAGCAGCGTATCCACACGCAGTCAGTCAGGTAGGCAAAGTGATCCTTTTGTGGTGCGATAGGATACTTTGGCAAAGTCTGCAGGCGGAATCCAAACAGCAGCGCTGTTAAATGTAATGTATGACTCGGAGCCCGAAGCGAGGGAAGGTGATGGAGATGACGATTGCATTTTGTGCATACATGAACAGGTGTTAGGCGTTGAGGGCAGCTCCAGGAGGAAACCGTCCTGTCTCTTAACCATCGGGGGTCCAGATTTCCATGATAAACTCAGGGTCCCCATTCACAATTATATAGAAAGACATATGGGACAGGGATTTTGCCAACACCATAGGACACCACCTACACCCTACTGACGTACATCCTATCACCTTCACAGGGGAAAAGATCCCCATGGTAGGATTCTGGCCACTACACTTAGAGTTCAAGTGGCGAGAGACCACTGGAAAATTGTATGTGCCGAAACAGGTCCCTCGGTCCTCAGATGGGTCAACCAGGGAGCACTGGGCATCCAACTCAACCCCGGCGGAGAAACCCAGGTATTAATGACGAACGACCCTCCCAAACAGGGCGTAGCCAACCTGCGCAAAGAATTTGCTGACGACCTTGGTGAGACCATCGGGCAATTATTGAAGTTTACAAACAAAATCCAGCTGAAGGACGGCGCAGTACCTGTCAGTCACAAAGTACGAAACATCCCGTTCAACTGTAGGGAAGCAGTACAACTGGAATTGCAGCGCCTGGAAGACAACGGCATAATAGAACCCATCGAAAGCGCAGAGTGGCCGGCGCCCTTGGTAGTGGCACGCAAGCCCAACAGCAAAGCATGCCTTTGCATCGACCTTCGTGAGCTTAACAAAAACATACTGGTTGACAAGTTCCCACTACCACAGATCAACGACATGCTAGCCCAAACCACTGGAATCAAGTGGTTTTCGATCATCGACTTAATGGCTGCATATCATCAAATTTTGCTTCACCCATCGTCAAGGAAGTTGGCCTCCTTCATTGTCCCATTTGGCTGCTACCGATTTCGGCGCCTGCCCTTTGGACTGGTGTCCGCAGTGGGGGTATTCCAGAAGCTCATGCACAAGTTGTTCAAAGACTGCAGTGATGTCTTATGCTTCCAGGACGACATCCTAGTGATGGGTAAGACCAAGACAGAACACGAGACACTCCGCACAGTCCTGCAAACCCTCTCAAACAATGGCCTCACCGGTGAACTGGGAAAGTGCTGGTTCGGTCTACGCTCCATCACATATTTGGAGCATGAGATTGTAGAAAATTGAATATTTCCAAAGAAAGCCAACGTCAAAGCCATCAAGTTGGCACCCAGACCCGAACGAAATACGAAGTGCGCTCGTTTCTTGGACTGGCAGATTTCTATAGCAAATTTGTCAGGAACTTCGTGACCAAAACTCACAACTTGCGCAAACTGCTGAAGGAGAAAAACACTTTCCACTGGTCAACAGAATCAAATGCGGAAATTGAGACCATCAAAAACGACATCTGCGAAGCCGTCCGTTGCAAGGGTTCGACAGCTCAGCCCCCATCATAATGACGACTGATGCCAGTGAGAAGGGTTTAGGGGCGGTTCTATCACAGCGCTCCACGGACAGCACAGAAGTTACTATTGGGTTTGCGTCCCACTTCCTTGCGCCCAATGAGGAAAAGTTCAGCGTCATCGAGAAGGAAAGGCTGGCTTCCATCTGGGCCAGGGAGTAATGTTGGCAATATCTCTGGGGCTCCAAGTTCACGCTGCGCACAGACCATAAACCGTTGATCAAGGTCCTCACGTACAGTGGGCATGTGAAAGCCACCCCACGCATCGCCAAAATGAAGCTCCGGCTCCTCGATTTCGTCTACGAAGTGGAATATCTGCCTGGCCATAAGAACAAAGTAGCTGACTTTCTTAGCCGTTCTGCCGCAATGGAAGTTGCCCCACACGCCGACGGCTGGGAAGAACATTAAGTAGCACTCGCGTATCAAGAGTCCATCATCAGCACGCAAGAGTGGCACACTGCCTTCGAACATAACACGGATCTCTCCAAAGTAAAGACTTTCATCACTCAGGGCTGGCCGGAGAAGAAGCACTTGAAGGACAATCTCAGGAAGTATTGGGAAGTGCGTGAGGAGTTTTCACTCAGCGACAATGCCAAGTTCCTCCTCAGAGGGGACAAGGTTGTTCCCCGTAAGGCTTTGCTGGACCACCTGTAGGAGAGTGGGGTCTGCAATCCTATGGTCACCCCCGATTTTTGCTTTTTGCTTCACTGGTTTACGACTTTCCCTGGCTGTGGGCCTGCTAATCAGACCCACAGCCTAGCTGTTCTGTCTCTAAATTGACACACATGTACCTTAGGTGCATTTACCAATTGGTACTGGGACACCTTATCAGTCCCTGTACAGCATACCTTAGGTATCCAAGGCATAGGTGTACCCAGGGCCTACCAGGGGCTGCAGCATGTATTATGCCACCCCTGGCTGGCCACCCAAATCTGACACAACTGGCTGCACGACAGCTGGGGCAAGGTGGTGTAATCACCCTTTGCTTTAGATATAGTATTCCTATATCTAACCCTAAAATGGACACATGTATTCCTATCAGTCACTCCTATGGCAGGCCTTATCAATCCTGAAGGCAGAGTGCTTGGAATTATGTGAGATGGTGCTCTGGCATGAGCTGAGCCCATTTGCAGCTTGCGGAACCAAGTCCTCATAGCTGTTCCATGATAACGCGTACCATATACTCTTAAGTGCATTATAATCCTCGCGGTTATTTGCTAACTTTGGTATCGCTTTATCAAAACATGTTGAGTAAGGTGTCATACGACTTGGAATACTAACCCCTCGCCAATTCTGGCGACGGGGTTAGCAATCCACCCTTCTAGAGGGACACGACATGTATGTAACTGTGAACCCCGGTTAAAGTTAACTCGAGCCTCAGCATCACAAAATGGATGCTGCCAACACAGACACAAGTCTGACCTCCTGCTGCTGGGAGTCCTTCCAGCGAGGAGGGCTCGGACAAAGGGTTTCCTGCCAGGGGCGGTGCTAGCACCATCCCAGACAGGGCTTTGTGTATCCCAGGAAGGCAGGGCTGAGAGGAAGGTGACTGCAAGTGGCACCCCAGTGCTCACTGTGCATATGCCAGGTCAAACCAGTTCCAGGGGCACCCCAGCCCCTGAGCTGGGGAGAGACCGGACAAAGGAGAGGGGTGTAACCACCCCCCTTCTGGTCCCACCCATGGGCAGGACCTAGTCGCGTGCCAGCCCCTTTTCTTAGGATAAAGGTAGGAGCGGGCCCCTTTCCCAAATTAGATAATCTTGAATCTTGAACTACTTTCCACGAAAGGAACTCTTGACATTCTCTGAAGACTCTCCCTTGTGGCTAAGGAGTAGCCACCCTGCCCCCGCAGGCACCACCTAAGCATTTGCGGTTTGCTGCACGTCCATCCTCCGGATCAAGACCGACCAGCTCGACGAGACCCGGATTCCCTGGCATCTCTGACCTCTACCTGCATCATCAGCCCAGCTGAGATTCATGGGTGTGACGAGACCTGAGGGACCGGCCATCTTCAAAACCTGCACGACGCTTAACCAGCACGACCGCCGAGGGATCCTCGAGTGAATGCACTGGGGTTTGAGAAGCTCCAACCCAGAGCAGCTCCAGCACCGAAGTCCAGCCCCCCAGCATCCACGAGATCTGCGTGGGACCCTTCTGCTCTTTTGCTGCTTGCCACGTTGTCCGGTCACTTGCCCGTTGGCCAGTGACCCTCCTGACGACGTACCACGACGTTTTCACCGCTGGTCTGGTTGCTCCAGACTGGCCCTTGCTCCCTCCCAAAAGAGGAGCACCCCGGACCCTCCTGGTCCCCTCCAGACGCCATTTTGACTCCACCGCGTGGGCTTGCCTTTGCCACGGTTTGTTGCTCCAATCTTGGATCCAGCATCGCCGACAGCAGACACCCTCGTGGGACAGCTCGCACCTCCAGCCTGGTCGCCGACAACGCCTCCTGAACCGTGTGGCTGCAGAGTCCAGCGTCGCCCACTCACCTGATCGCGGTGACCTCATCCGGTGCTATCCTGGTGCCCACACAATCACTGGCTAGTGATTAAGAACTGAGTCCCCTCTGCTTTCAGGTCGTCTCCATCACCGATCCAGCCTTGGATCACACCGAACATCTTCACTGGTCGCCTGCCAGCAACATCTTCTTTTAGGCTCCATAGACTACAATGAGGATTCCCGACGTCTTTTGAACCCTATGCAGCCGCAACCCCTGGGCTAGGTAACCCGAGCATTTTGGTGCTCCAACGCAGGTTCACTATCCAAGTGTCAAGATCCTTTTTCGTTTTTAGTCTACCTATTTGGATTCGTCCGGAAACAGTAACTTTAGAATTGCTAGCATCCATAGACTTTGATCCCGCATCCCGCGTAAGAGTTCACACTCTGCACCCGATCTCCCTAGGCCTCCTGCTCCTAACCTTAGGGTTCAGTAAGGTAGTCCTAGCGGTCCTGAAGCCTCTGGATTGTGTTACTCACCTGCTAGCATTTCGCATTCCAATTTTAGAGTATATGGTTTTTCGTGCCCCTCGGGCATTTGTGTAAATTGTGCAACTTGTAGTATTTTCGTAAGAGTTTTGTATTGTGCTTAGCTCCCTGACTCATAAAGAGTTCAGGGTAGACTTGTTATTAATAAATATCCTTTATTTTTAATAACAACTTGTGTGGTGTCCTTTCACTTGGTGTTCAAGGGGTATACGTGATGGTAAAACAGCTGGCTTAACACGCCCTCTAGAGTTTAGCCTAAAGACTGCTTTTGTCCACGCTACTAGGATAGCTGGTCTATAAGGTTGACTTACAACCAATCATCAATAAGGGTCGTTTGGAATGATACACAGTGATCACTAGAATAGTGAGCACTATATATCAAGCCAACTTCTCACATTGGTGTGCAGCGGTTGGGATTTGAGCTTGCTGTTGTTTTGCCACACACGTATCCTAAGAATATCATTTGAAAAATCACATAAGTACCAAGGTACATATAACTTAGCTTAGAATACTCTGAGTTCTACTGAACCAGCTGTTGTAGTGTAACAGGGCCTAGCACACCCTGACTACAACTCTTAGCAAGGGATCAGTAGGTAAACAAATAGTGTAGGTAAGTGCACCACTTACACCTCACTAGAAGCATGTCTACCCAGGGAGAGTCTTCAGAGACTCCCCTTGTGGTTGTTTACCCTCCACAGGTCACTTCCAGATATGCAGCTCTTAGCTTCCAGGAGATGAGACAATTGTGTGCCTCCAGGAAACTAAAACTGGGTTCTAACCCTACCACTCCCTTTCTGATAGGTCTCTTAGAGACTTATGATGCCAGAAGAGCTTCTAACACAGGCCCTTCTAATCCAGATGGGAGCATGCCCCCCTTAGAGGGAACCCTTGGGGACCCTGACCTCAACCTCAATGGAACAGAAAGTGAAGAGGAGGAAGAGGAACAGGAGTTGTCAGGGGATGAGGCAGAAAAAGGTCCAGTAGTAGTCAGTAGGCTCACTAGGACCAACTTAGGCAGGCATGAGAATGGAACTGGGGGACCCCCAGGCCCACTCTCAGGCAGGCTTAACATTGGGAATGGACGAGTTAGGTCTCTCTCCAGAGGCTCTAACAGATCTATTCATACCAATGGCTCTCAGGCATCTTCTCACAGAGGGATGACATCCCCTCAGAGAAGAGAGCATGAAGCTAAAATGAGGGAAGTCAATCTGAGGATTGAGAGGGAAGAACTTGCCCTTGCCAAAGAAAGACTTACCTTTGCCAGAGAGCAGAAATTGAGTGGGGCAGACCCAACTGGTGGCAGCATTATCCCTAGAGATAAAGACAGGAGTTTTGATACTAGACACCTGAGTAAAATAGTGCCCCCCTTTAAACAAGGGGATGACATCCACAAATGGATGACTGCTTTGGAGAGGGCCTGCACTGTCCAGTGCATCCCCCAGAGTCAGTGGGCAGCTATTCTGTGGCTCTCCTTTGAAGGTAAAGGTAGAGATAAGCTCCTCACTACTAGAGCTGAGGATGCTAACAATTACCAAGTCCTGAAGAATACACTAATTGATGGGTTTGGCTTAACAACTTGTAGTATTTTAGTAAGAGTTTTGTATTGTGCTTAGCTCCCTGACTCATAAAGAGTTCAGGGTAGACTTGTTATAAATAAATATCCTTTATTTTTTTAACAACTTGTGTGGTGTCTTTTCACTTGGTGTTCAAGGGGTATACGTGATGGTAAAACAGCTGGCTTAACACGCCCTCTAAAGTTTAGCCTAAAGACTGCTTTTGTCCACGCTACTAGGATAGCTGGTCTATAAGGTTGACTTACAACCAATCATCAATAAGGGTCGTTTGGAATGATACACAGTGATCACTAGAATAGTGAGCACTATATATCAGGCCAACTTCTCACACCACCTACTCAGCATACTGCATGAAGGCCATCTGGGCATTGTCAAATCCAAACTCAGGGTGAAGCAGTCGCACTGGTGGCCTGCGGTAGACAATGTGGTGGAAAGATTTGTGCGGGCATGCCAACATTGCACCAATGCAGAAAAAGCGCACATTCTGTTGAGACCCTCAATGGGAGAATTCCCTACGGCCACAAACCCATGGGAAGAGCTGTCGGTGGACATCTTAGGCCCCATCCTGAACTCATGGGGAGTACCCAAATACGTGATGGTCCTGGTCGACAGGTACTCGAAATGGCCAGAAGTAGACATCTGCGACTCGGACGCCAATGCTGTCATCACATTCTTGACAAACGCATTCTTAAGAAAAGGAAATCCGAGAGTCATCACAAGCGACAACGGTCCCCAATTCACTTTGGAAAAGTTGGTCGCTTTCCTCAGGAGAAACGGCATCAAGAACAAACACATGCCAGTGTACCACCCCGCAGGCAACGGCCAAGCAGAGCGGTTCAACCGAGCGATCATGGGGTCAATCCATGCCGCCATCGGAGCGGACAAGAATTGGGAGACGTAAGTTAAAAACACAGTGTGGGCCTATAGCATCACTCCCACGCTCACAGGGTACAGCCCATTCCGGATATTGCGAGGAAGAGAACCGTTCACGAGGGACAACCTGGTATGGATGGACTTGAAACTGCAAAGAACATGTTCACCTGCAGTGATCCGAAGCAACAGTCTGAAAGCTCAAAAGATATACAAAGACCATTATGACAAGACGCATGGGGTGTGTGAAGTCTTCTTAGCCCGAGGAGGCTGGGTACGAGTGAGATTGGGTACGAGTGAGATTGGGCCAGAGTGAGATTGGGCCAGAGTGAGATTGCGCCATTACGGAAAGAAAGGCGACAGTAAATTCAGCCAGCCCGTCCAAATCAGAGACCTATAGTCTCAATCTGTATTACTGAGCGACGGAAAAGTATGATCACACAGCCGGATGGCGAAGTGCAACAAGGTCCTGCAGTGGCAGACCAATGGCTCACCCTCCACAGCTGGACCCCAAGGAGAGACTGTGGATCTGGACGACGATGTCCCCGCCGATGGCTCCTGGACTGGTGGCCCAAAAGGGGGGACAGGGGGCAGTGGTAAGTCCACAGAAGTACAGGACAACCACGCCTTCACACAACACACACCACCCCAGAAGACCTATCACATAGACACCCTAGGGATAAGATAAAGAGCATCCACCGAACACAGTAACAGCCTGGAGGGAGAAATACACGAGAAGCAGACTTCCAGCACCCGCACAGGTAGATTAGTGTTGCGACCAACTAGGTACAACAAATTTACTACAAAGACATGCAAGGGGCCTCACCACCCCTTACTCCCTACAAGCCCTAGCTAGGGCACATACACCTCCCTACCTGTCCCTTCCCTTTCCCCCTCCCTTCCCATCCTACACCCCTCCTGCTCCTGGTATGGGAGACAGTGGCAGTGTCGACCGAGCCACTTGACGCTTGCCAGCGCACCGAGTATCATTTTAAATATAGAATTGAGCATTTTAAAAAGATCGTAATTTTTTGAAAATTGTATGTTGTTCATTTTTAATTTAGTATTTACCTGCTGCACACAAACACAGTAATACCAGCTCGTTTGTACACCCAGCTTGCTGCTATCTCTAAACTATTGTTGGGGGAACACTGGGTCGCGTTTCACCGGGACTACACCACTTCCGCTTTCCACATTTGCGGAGTGGTTAGCGCTCTAGCCTACTGTTAGGAGGGGCTACTTAGCCCTCTCGTCGCCCTGAGTGCGCAGTGATCGCGCGCAGGGAAACGCCAGAGAACGTGCCTGAGACAAGCCAGAGAGAAGCCCGTCTGCGCCCGTCCACGACAGGACGGGGCTAGGGGCCAGGGGATTTACATCTGCAGATATGCCTGGCAATGACGGCAGGAGAGTCACCTATACATCTCAGGTACTGTTACACCTTAGATCTCTAACACCATCGGACTGCCGTGGCAGTGTTTGCCCACAGGTTGAAGGTCCTTTTTCATGTCTACACTGCCGCTCCCAGTTTGACACTATCCTAAAGGTCCCTAGTATAGATAATGTTAGGTGTCACATGCTACATAGCAACACTGCCTTTCATGTCTCTAATGACCCTATTATCCGAGTCTGAAGGAAAAATATCCTCTGCAATATCAGGTCGCTCTCAAAACACTCAGCCCAGGTCTGGGATTTGATTTCCTCTAAACAACCTGACCTATGCTATTTTACTGAAACCTGGTTAAAACCATATTCTACTCCTGCTGGGAGTTCCTAACAACTATAAAATGACTAGGCTAGACCGTCCTATTAAAATGGGCGGAGGAATCGCCATTATATATAAACAAGACATCTCCGTTAAAATCTTAGAGGAACTGACGACCACTGAAATCGAACTTTTAGTCTTTAAAATAACATACTCGTCTAAAGAATGTCAGATAGGTGCCTTAGTCTATCGCCCTCCTGGCTCCTGTACAGGCTTTTCGAATCTTCTGATCGAGTTGCTAGCTCCCTATGTCAACAGTGACAGTAACTTTGTATTAATAGGGGACTTTAATGTTCACAGTGAGAAGTCCGACTGTAGCGAAGCGCAAGCCTTGTTGACAGATCTGTCACTATTGGGTCTAAGTAAACAAAACCTCGGACCCACCCACATAGCTGGCCATACGCTGGACTTGATTTTATCTAATTCTTCATTGGTCTCCTGTCTGCCTGCGGAGCAGGTCAGCTGGACTGACCATTTTGTCCTGGAATTTTATACTCTATTTCCTGAACCTGTCAAGTCGCAGCAGATTTTACTACCCGCTGTCCGTAGACAATGGCATAAAGTCACAGAGAGCTCTTTTGAAGAGAAGTTTATTGCGCCCACTATTTTTCCTAGTGAAAATATTGACACGGCATTAATTAAATTCAGTAAGGCGACTAAAATAGCCATTGATAAAATAGCCCCTTTGAGACATTTTAAACCCAGACCAGCCGCTAAACAGGAAGTGTGGTTTTCTGATCACTTAAGGACCCTGAAACTTTCTGCGAGGAAGTTAGAGAAGAGATGGAGAACCACCCACTTGGTAGAAGATAAAAAAAGATACTGGGATTCACTTTCTATCTACCATAAGGCAATTCGGACAGCACGAAAGACACACATAACAGCGCAAATTGCTGAGGCTGGAAACTCCCCAAGAGTTCTCTACCAGATTCTGCAATCTTTTGTTAAGCCCACAGCTTGCGAATCTGTAGAAATAGCATCCCAGCAGTTGTGTGATGAAATATCCTATTTTTTCACCACGAAAATTGATAAAATCTATGAAAAAATAATTAGTGCTGGTAATGATAAGGTTTCCTCAATAACAGCACTCTCTCAGGCTGACACAGAGTGGAAACAGGATATAGATTCTTTAGAATCCTTCCCCCCCATCTCTGGGGAGGAAATTTTGACATTGACGACCAGTATTAAAAGTGGGAGCCCGGAGGACATTATTCCAGCCAGGATTATACCTGCTCTAACAGGGCAGCTTTGCCCTGTTTTTGAGCAACTTGTGAATCTTTCTCTCAGTTCCGGCCATGTCCCCAAAGATTGGAAACGAGCCCTTGTCAGACCTATTAGGAAGAACACTGCCATTCCTTGGACGGAATTGACTAATCTAAGGCCAATCTCACTGCTACCTTTTCTTGGGAAAATATCTGGAAAGCATGTTAATTTCCATATATCCAGATATATCGAATTGGCTGGCGTTCTTGACTATTCCCAGTCTGGGTTTAGGCCAAGGCATAGTACGGAATCCACTTTGGTATCTGTGACTGACGACTTACACATGTACCAAGACAGGGGCTTTTCAGTGATCCTGGTTTTGTTAGATCTATCAGCGGCGTTCGACACCGTGTCACATTCCATCTTGACAGAACGGTTGTTGAACGCCAGGATCAAAAATAAAGCCCTTGCCTGGCTAAAGAACTTCCTATCCGACCGCACCCAGAGTGTCACCATGGGTGCATACCGGTCAGCGGAAGTAGAGATTTCCAAAGGGGTGCCACAGGGCTCTTGTTTGAGCCCTACTCTTTTTAACATCTATGTGGCACCCCTGGCAAGAGTGATGCGTAAGTACGGTTTCATCCCCGTGTCATATGCTGATGACATGCAGCTCCTCTTCCCGTTCAAAACTATCTCCGCTGAAGTGAAGAGCTCTCTCTCAGCTGGTATGAAGGCAGTGGCACAATGGATGTCGGCCAACTGCCTTCAATGCAATGTCAGTAAAACTGAGGTTATGCTGTTTGGGGAAGCTAAATTGCTTTGGTCCCCGGACTGGTGGCCCAGCGACTTGGGTGTTGTTCCCGAACCCAAGTCGATTGTAAAGAACTTAGGGGTCCGTCTGGATCAAGATCTGACACTCAAGCAACATGTTAATTATATCTCAGGTATATGCTTTCACACCATCAGCCTACTGCGCAAGGTTTTTCCTCTTCTGCCTGATTCGGTGAGGAGAACTCTAGTCCAGGCACTTGTTCTAAGCAGGATTGATTAATGTAATGGTCTACTGCTTGCTGCCAATGAAGGGGTAATGGATAAACTACAAGTCATCCAGAATACTGCGGCCCGCTTGGTTCTTAATGCCCCTCCTAGAACTGCCTCCAAACCCCTTCTTGACCAACTACACTGGCTTTCTGTGCAGCAGAGAACGAAATTTAAAACATGCTACCTGATTCACAAGTGCCTAAATGGCCAAGGACCTGCTTATTTGAAAAATAAATTTGTCCCTTACACCCCCACTCGATCTCTTAGGTCCAGTAATGATCTTCTTTTGCAGGTACCACGGGCTAAGAAAGCCAGACACGGGAGCAAGGCACTTTCCATAGCAGGACCTACTCTCTGGAATAAACTCCCTCTGTCACTCAAACAATGCACAGACCATCTAAAATTTCGGAAACAATTGAAAACAATACTGTTTAAAAATGAAATTTAGCTTCCACCCCCATTTATTTCTTGGTGTACTACAAGTGTCAAAGCGCAAAGATACTCCACTGAGAGTTGATTCCAGCGCTATACAAACCAATAAATAAATAAAATAAATAAACATAGTTCCCCGCAGTTTGCAGCAACCTTACCCCATGGCTCCTCCGTTGAGGAGTCACCATGCAAAGATTCTGTGTAGACAAATCCTTGTACAATCATCTTTCTTGTAAGCTTAGGCATCTGTTCAGATACACATCTGTATTGTTGTTAAAGGGGGGGAAATGTGTGGTGATGCAGTCTAGTGTTCGGGAGACACATGACTAGTGCGGTGCCTCACGGGATATCGGAGGTACCTGTGAGAGAGCTCGATAGTATGGGACCCTGCTGAGAGCACACTCAATGCTCTCCCTCTGTAATTACAATAAATCTTCACGCACAACTACCTCCGGCTCCTGTAGTTCTTGCTGGGGCTCATTATACACACCACAGCTATAACATAGCGATGGCGATATTCTATCTCTGACTGATCAATAACTTGCAATTTCAGATATTGAAGCAGTGTCTTTGCTAAAACATAATATTTTGAGGCACAGCCGTGATTGGCCCCTTTGTTTTGTTTCATTTTGCTTTTAAAAAAAATGTAAATAGTTTTCTAATTCTACAGATTTAAATGATTGCACATTGCTGTGAATTGTTATCATTTTATTGCATATGATAGGAATTTCATATAAAAATAATGACTACTGTTGTTAAAACCAGACCGAGCTACGGCAAGAAAGCACAATATGTGTTACTGCGATCTATGCATGTACAAACTACACTGTTGGCAAATGGAACAAATTTGCATATACACGTTTATTTTGATAAGTTACCAAATCATTTTGAACAGAAAATTAAATGAGCAAGCGTAAAGGAAGGCCCAATATCAGATAAACACGGCATGAATACCAACAAGCATTGCCAAAGCCAACAGGTAGGCCGTTGTCCTTCAATCGTTTGGCTTTGTCATCATTTTTGTAAAGTGTTATGGTTGGGGGAGCCGCCCGGTGGGCCTCACCAATGTGTAGGATAAAAGAAAAAAAAATTTGGGGGTCTCCAAAAGCAGCCATTGTCACAGGAGTCCATTGTACTGAAGGAGACTACTTTGTATGCTGATGTGCTTCTTGTGGAAGAACTGAATGCCATCACTCCCAATGAAGATAGGCAACATTTACTAGATTTTATTTAAAATTTCGATTTCTACTTTCTGAGATGCATTCTCCTAGAAATTACAAAAGACCCCAATACTGAATAGGTATTCAATAACATCAGAATGAAAGAGTGAGCAAATGGAATGAAGTCGCCTAAAATCGATTCAACAAAGAACGTTATAAAATTTTGAACATTAATAAGTCTGTTGCATTAGTCAATTTTTTCTTTATGATAAAGCAAAATTCTGATTGATACTTCTTACTGCAAATTCCACGCTTTATAATGCTCCCCGGGTGAGACAGAATCATGAAACGTTTTTGAACAATGCTCCTGTGTCCCAATAAGTGGCGGTGTGCGGCTCTGTAAGACTCTGGAAGAGATGGAGTAACACTGCATATAAGCGCCACCCCAGCGTACTGATGTCAGTTTCTTTCTTTTTGCACCTTCCGATGTGGATCCAGAGCACTGATGTCAAATTCTTCAGCTTTTGACTTCTAAAAATGAAATCCATTGCACTATGGAATGATGTCCCTCCCTCTATAAAACTAAAGGTTTCAAACCATGCTATGACTGTAGAAAACAGATGTCTGTAATGGACCCACACAAGGTGTTTCTCAGATTTGGGCTCCGGACACTGCTCTTAAAATGAGTGTGCCCTTATGTACCCATAGATGATCCAGGACCAAAATGTGAAGCTGTACTTCGCCAAGCATCTTAAGATATCAAGGCCTACTTGTAAGTCCCGCTCCTGGCCATGGGCTCTTTCTCCCTCTCGGTGCCATTCCTGTGGCACGTCAATCCCTCTGGTAAGTCTAAATCAAAGTCCAAGTGGAAGTATAAAAAAGCAAAGCAGGACTCAACCTTATTATGCCACTCCTTATGGAGGAGCAGGCACAAAGTCGTCACAATGTTTTTTTCCCTCTGGGTCCCCAATTATGGAGTCGATTCCTCACCTGATGCCTGTATGGCCTGAGCTTCCTGGTGCATCAAAGATGCCATATCAGATTGAGGCATTCGTGGAGGCAATGCTACAGATTTTCAATTAATTTTTGGCACCCAAATCAAGTTCAGTCCTATTTGACCGATGTGGTGGTATGAAATTACTAAAGTTTAACTGGTCATCATACCGCCTGACTCTGTACCAATTTCTTTACCAGGGCAGATGCACCTGCAGAGGCCCCATTAGCGTTTTGGCTCTAATTCTGAGAAGGTACTATATCAGAGAAGATAATGATGGTTGAGAAGGGCATGGCGATCTACTCCCTCATTAGGATGATGATCATTTTTACATGGTCTTACAAGTCCACTGGATTTGATATTTTCCCTGATACAGGGTTGGATTTTCCACATGGACCTTCAGTGGAGAGTGCATCATTTACAGTGCTGGTCCGATGAGTAGACACGGTCCTGGAATTGCAGCTGCCTTCAGTCAAGACCAAAAGTAACACCTTTGTAGGCATTTTGCAGCCTGAGCCAGCCATGTATGAGCTCTTGGCCCCCTTTAATGAGGTACTTTCTAATAGCTTGAAGGACACTTGGTTAAAGCCCTGTTCTTGTCAACAGGTGAACATGCAGGTGGCCAGGCATCATAGACCAGCGCCTGCCAATCTTGATTTTCTCACAGAACAATCTCCCCCCAGGCAGCCTGGTGGTTAGGTCTTCAGAGAACAAGATGAACCCCAATTCATTCTGTCGGACGGGAATCAAAGGGGATTGAGGCATTTGGTAAACAAAAGTTCTCCTTAGCTAGCTTGGCATTGAGATTCTTTAATTCAGTTTGTTTGTCGAGTTGCTATATGTATACCCACTGGGACATGGCCATTCCAGATCTCGTCGACGGTCCCAGAATATCTTAGGATTTCTCTTGATCAAACAAATTGTGATGGTCAGGATGCAGCCAAATATGTGATCCGTGCTTGCCGAGATACTACTTATTGTCTGAGAAAGGCATTTGGCACTAATGTTGTGCCCTGGATGGATGCATTCTACAAAATGCTCTCCCTCAGGGGAAATGCCCTTTGCTTCACATCATTTTGGTGAAAATGCTAATTCTGTTGTTGTAAACCATTTAAGGACACTATTGTAAATTTCCCGATTCATGCCCTTATATAGGTATAAATCACTATAGGCCCAATTCACAGAATGAACTTAAGCCTCAATCCTAAACGTACTACTATTTTGGTATTCACAGAATGCACTTACTCATTTTGGTATTCACAGTAGGCACTTACTCATTTCGGTATTCACAGAAGTTAGTAGTCCTAACTTTAGGACTCCTAAATGCCTTCTGTGAATACCGAAAGTCTTAAAATTAGGATTTTTCTCAGTTTAGTATTAGTAAAGTTAGGACTCCTAACTTTAGGACTCCTAAATGCCTTCTGTGAATACCGAAAGTCTTAAAATTTGGATTTTTCTACCCACGGGAGCACTGGAGTACTCGAGTTACCCCACCCAGGGAAGCCAGGTGCATAGGTGTCTTTTCGTGTTGGGTTTTGTCGATGCTTTCAATGGAGATCTGCAAAAGTAGTGCTGCCAGAGGGTGAAGAACCTGAAAGCAGAGGAGACAGAGTCTGGGTCACTAGCCAGTGACCAGGAAGGAACCAGGAAGGACCCAGGTGATGTTGAGTGATTTCAGGTGAAGATGCGAAGCTTGTCTCTGCAGCCACGAGGACAAGGAGGCGTTGATGACAACCAGGAGCTGGATTCGAGCTGTCCCACAAAGGATCTAGTTGACTGCGGTGTCGGTATCCTGATTGGACCCAACAAGCCTTGGCAACCGCAATCCACGCAGGAAGTGAAGATTGGCTTCAAATCAGACCAGCAAGGTCTGGGGAGCTTTTCCTTTGCAGGGAAGCTGGAGTAAGCCTGACGCAACCCGGACAGCGGAGTAAATTCAAAAGGAAGTCTTCAGCGGGCTAACTAGCCAACGGGCTAGCAACTGGGAAGACGCGTCTAGCTGAAATGTAGGAGGAGGCCCCACGCGACACTCGTGGAGTGTGGAGGGCTAAGCTTTGGTGCAAATGGCGCTCAGGTTTGGGGCTTCTCATACCCCAATGCACAACTGCAAGGGTACTTCGGGAGTCGAGCAGTTAGCAAAATGCAAGTATTCCAGGGTGTCTGGTCCCATGTCTCTCGTGTCCGCCACGGGTCTCAGCTTTGCTGTGGATGTGGGTTGGAGTCAGAGTAGTCTGAAAGTCCAGTTCATGAGTCGCTGAGTCTTCAGGTTCCGGCAGGAGCGTTGACAAAGCAAACCGGCAAGTTACTGGTGGTGCCTGTTTGCACAGGGTGGTCACTCCTTGACCACAAGGGAGATGTCTTCAGTCTTCTAGTCGATGTAGAAAGTCGAAGGTCCAAGAGTTTTGTTTCAGAGTTTCAGTCCAGGATAATCTAAAGTCTCTAGACACAGCTCCTATTGTTATACTGATTTTAGGGGCTGGATTACCTGCTAGGTCCCTCCTATGGGTGGACCTAGCAGGTTACACCCCTTTCCCTTTGTCCAGTTTCATGGCAGAGCAGCGCTGGAGTGCCCCAGCAACTGGTTTGAACCGGGCTATGCATGGAGCACCTTGTGTGCCCCAGGCAGTGTCTGGAAAAGCATCTTTCCATTCAACCGGCGCTGCCCCAATACACTACATGCTGTCTAGGGAGGTGCTAGCACCTCCCATGACAGGATACCTATTGTCCAGGCCTCCCCTGCCGGAGTTTCGTACAGCAGCAGGAGGTCAGACTCGTGTCTGTGGCAGCAGCATCCATTTTGTGATGCTGTGGCTCTGTTTAACCTTAACCGGGTAAAGCAGTCACTACATGTCTTCTCCATCTAGAAGGGTGGAATGCTACCCCCGCCGCCAGAAATGGCGGGGGGTAGTATTCCACAGTGTTTGACACCTTACACAACATGTTTTGATAAAGCCAAACCAAAGTTAGCATTAACCGCGAGGATTATAATGCACTTAAGAGTATATGGTATGGCTATATCATAGAACAGGTATAAGGAGATGGTTCCAAAAGCTGCAGAGGGGCTCAGCTCATGCTAGGGCACCCTCTCACATAAAACCAAGGACTCTGCCTCCAGGATTGTTAAGGCCTGCCATAGGAGTGACTTGGGTTACTATGTGTCTATATTTAAGGTAGATATAGATATACTATATTTAAGTAAGGGGTATTGCTGCCCCTCGTAGGCCTTGGATGCACCTATGCCCTGGGTACCTATGGTACACTATACAGGGGCTCACAAAGGTGACCCAATATCCAATCTGGCATGTACCTAAAGTACATGGCATCAATTTAGAGAGAGAACAGCTGGGCTGTGGGTCTGATTAGCAGGCCCACAGTCACACTAAAGTAAAACAAACAGAGAATCACAGCAAAAAGTGGGGGTGACCATAGGAAGCAGACCCTACTCTCCTACAAGGTATTTGACCGCTTTCTCAATAATGGGAACACAGTGTCAATTTTAACGTCCCCCCCAGGGATACAAGAACAGTCCTGGATTATTTTCACTGGTTATGATGGGATAAAATCTCATCTAGTTGCGCACAGTTCACCTGGTGTAGTCGTACACCTTAAATGATTATGCAATATCAAATCTGTATACTGTAATCAATCAGTTATTTAATATCATAATCTGATTCTCATTAAATCAATCACAAAATAATGCATTCCATAATCTTGATACAATTGTGATTAACAGTTTGTCACAAGGTTGACCCCCTCGGAAGATGCCTGGATTTTTTTCTGCAAAAGTTTGTACAAAGATGGAGATCTTACATAAGAGACACCTGTGATTTCTTAACTAAAATCTCAGAAATCAATGGTGAAGTAGAAGAAAGTTGGATTCTCTGCACAATTGATGTAGTATCCTTGTATACTTCAATACCACACTCTGCTGGGCTAGACCCAGTGGAATGCGCACTTTTGCAAATGGAGGACCTACCTACAGATAAAGTGTTTCTTTTGCAGTTGTTGAAATTCTGTTTACACAACAGTTACTTCGAATGGAACCAACGTTTTTATGCCCAAATGACTGGAACTTCTATGGGCTTTGCAGGGGCCCCTGCATACGCGAACATTTTCATGGCACAATTTGAGGCAGAACATTTGTTTGAAACTACAAAATGGTCACAAGTCAAAATGTATTGTCGTTTCATAGACAACATTTTTCTTATCTGGCAAGGCACTGAGGAATCATTACTCCATACAATATCTCAATCAGGTGAACCCAAGGATTCAATTTACACACAAAATTGTTCGTAATATGATGGATTTCCTAGATGTGCGGTTACACAAACACTCCACGGGTTTCAATATAGAACTATACACCAAAGCTACAGATCGAAATAGTGCACTGTACTACACCAGTTTCCACCCTAGGCGATTAGTGGAGAATTTACCCCTCTCTCAATGTATCCGCATTAAGAGGATCTGTTCACAAACAACAACATGTGATGCTAACATTGAAAGGTTCGTCCAAAGATACCAAGATCGTGGATATCCTCTGCAAGTAGTGGAACAAAGCAGAGAGCGAGTCTCACAAATGAATAGACAAACATTGTTTCAACCAAGACTTGTAACTAACCAGGACAGATTGGTATTTGTGTCAAAGTTTACTACAGTATCTACAAAAATAAAACGGATTATTAATCAGAGAGGGGAACTTTTGTCTACAGAGAAAGATTTTAATGGCATATATGCACAACAACCTATGCATGCGTACAAGAGAGGACCTAACATTAGACAAATTTTGAAACGTACTACCATGGATGACCGCAATATTGACTACAAGGGTACCGTACGTTGTCAGAATTGCACAAATTGCAATAACATAATCATTGGCAATACTTTTTCACATCCAACAACCGGTAAAACCATAACAATGAGGCACACCAGTGATTGCAATGCTCAAAACGTGATATATGGGATCAAATGCCCATGTGGCAAAATGTATGTTGGCAAAACTGAGCGGAAGATTAAAACAAGATTAACTGAGCACAAAAGCAGAATACGAAACCAACATTTGTCATCACCACTTGCCACCCATTGGAAGGAAGCAAATCATAAGATTTCCCAACTACGGTTCTTTATCATAGAAAAGGTGATAATTCAACCTGGCATTGACAATAGACAGAGACTCCTACAACGAGAATTGTATTGGATCAAACAATTACAGACAATGCAACCTACGGGTCTAAATGACAGATATGATTTATCGTGTTATCTTTAAAATCAATGAGGTCGACTATTTCAGGGTTCCAGAGCGCAGAATAATCAATCTACCCTATAATTTCCGGAATAGCACTCTGATGATGTCCAGTCAATAAATGAAATAGATAGTCTAGCACTTAGTATAACATAAAAATACACACTACCACCATTAGAATAGTATATGATGTTGTGATTTTTTCTGTTATTTCATTTACATGATTACGCATGGTGTACTTAGCATTTATGTTTAATTACTAATATTCTAGGTTCCTTGTGGTTCAACATACAAATGCATACTACCATCATTAGAACAGTATATGATGTTGTGATTTTCTCTGTAATGTACATTTCATCCATATGATAACGCTTGGTGTACTTAGCAGGATAATATTTATGCTCAATTACCACTGTCGAAGTTCCTTGAAGTTTAGTTATCATTTTGTTACATCAATACTCATGCAAATACCCGCTGATTTCGGGAACTACATCTCACATCAGTGTTATTATACAAAACCATGGGCTTCATGTCTTTACGACACACATCCACATCGTTCCGCTCTATATATCGCAAGACCTGATAAAATGAGTAACATTAAGCATAGAATATCAAAGGGATAACTATTGCATAATGTTCTATGAATAATTACGTCAAAAGATTTTGTAAACAGTAGGGCACCGCAATCGTCATTTTACAACATTTTTCGGCTTAGTGTCTTTTGATTCAAAGTATAAGCATTTCCACTTTAAGCTTTGGGAATACGATTCAGTTAGAGCAGAGTTTCCCAAACTGGGGTCCACGGACCCCCAGGGGTCCGTGACACATTTCCTGGGGGTCCGCAGGCAACAGCTTTAAAAGCACAGAAAAATGTCCTTTATAATTAGCAGCTTTCCAGCAACAATAAAAGTGTCAAGAGAATGCCAGTGATTAATGTACCTGCTGGAGCATGAGGAGAGTTTTGTTCAGTGGCAGCTTTGACTTAACTAATGTAGCACAGAGGGTTAATGTGCCTACTGCAAAGAACAGGTAACATGCATTTTAAAACGCAGTATTTTATGTGGATAGGTTTGTGGTTACTGCTTGTGTCACAGAGATTCTCTCGTTACTGTGCACTTTATAAGTGACAATCGTAATCTAGCAAAGGGACCTATAAACTGTCAAAGAGCTGCTTGCAAACTGCATGGTACCAGTTAATAACTTATGTTTTCCCCCAGTTATTCATTATCCTGATGCTGTTAAAAAGATTTATTTGTGTGGAAATACATTTTTAATGTTAAAGTCAGTGCTAGCCACCATGTTATGTTCTGAAACACACTGATTTACATGTATGATTCAATGTCTCTATATGTGTGTGATATCAAGTGCGCTGGCATCCTACAATGGTATGAGAGATGCTATAAAACAAATAAAATGCTTGTTACAGAGCGGCTATTACTTCAATATAAAATATTAAGGGCCAGATGTATGATCCGTTTTTATATGTGCGAACGGGTTTGCGAACCCATGTGCGCATGCAAAAACCTATTGGGCCATGTACATTGCCTATTTCGCGAGTTGCAATTTGTTTGCGACTCGCTAAATACGTTTTGCAACTTGCTATTTGGAAGGGGCATTTCCTTCCAAATAGCGAGTCTCAAAACCATGTACAAATGTTTTGCGGTCGCAAAACATTTGCAATTACCACCTACTTCATGTAGATGGTAATGCATTAGCAAATTGGAAGGGGTCCTCAGGGGACCCTTTCCCCTTTGCAAATGCATGCAAAATTATTTTTATGGGGCAGGCCATGGTCCCAGGGACCTATGCCTGTCCTTAGAAAATTAAACGAAAAGGTTTCATTTCCTTTTTCTTTCAATGCATGGTAAATGGGCTGCATTTTCTTTTTAAAATTGCTTTATTTAAAAGCAGTCCCAGACATGGTGGCCTGCAGAGCCCAGCAGTCCACCATACCTGGGAGGGCTGGCATTCCCAATGGGCTCGCAAATTGCGAGAGGCTCATTAATATTAATGAACCTCACAATTTGTGACCCCATTGGGAATCCCAAACTGTGTTAAACACACTGTTGTACATTTCATTTTTCGACTCGCAATTTGCCACTTTCCATATGTCGCCAATTGCGAGGCGCTAATTGAAATGGTCGTACATCTGTCCCCAAAATCCTTAGTACTTTGAGTATTTGTTTTGTATGCACACGTGTGTATTTTTTTCGAATTACTGTTTTAATATTTGAAGTTTAACTCATACAAATTGCTTGGGGGTCCCCAGCTTCCAGTGGTGACTCAACGGGGGTCCTCAGGAGTCAAAAGTTTGGGAACCACTGAGTTAGAGCATTGCACTCTAACAAATGGCGCGTGACATCGTTTACCTTTTCAGTCATTTGTGATTTGAGTCCGTCTTTAGTGTCAGCGCATGGCGTGTATCCCGATACGATAAACAACAGTAAGACGTGGTTAGTTCACTAACTTTACTGGCAGAACACGTTTCGAGCATCCGGTTTACACCATCGACGGCATTTAATACAGGTATCTCTCCATATAGCATTTCTTGGTAGAATACAGAATCCTATATAACATCAGTTTGGCCTTTAAAACAAACCTGTTTATTTATTTTTAGGGAGAGAGCAGTTATTCTAAAGGTACGTTTTTCTGACTCGTTGGTCATGATATACACTTGCTTGAGATTCTACATAAGCATCTAAACGTTCCATTATGCGTTTATAGGTCGTCATAACCAGTCCAGTTAAGGTAGGACCTTTCATTTACCCAACATTAGTTGTATTTATTGATACAAACGAATGATCATAACTAACAGCCGGGTTGTAATAACTTTTTTTCTATAGAACACCAAGTCCCAGAAAGCATTGGGTAAGCAAGTAGTATTCTGGTTTTGATTTAGTAGACCTGAGATTGCACGCTTTAATATCATTAACAATAGGTGATGCGTTTTTTTCTTTTCCGCTGACTGAGCACACAAACAACATTGAGAGGTATGAAATGAAATCACCTTAATATACATACTCCCATGGCACACGTTAATTAGAATACATTTACACATTATGTTGTCTTTATTTTCATTGCAGATCAGCCCCTGATGAAGGCACTGCTTGGTGCCGAAATGCATTGGGCAGGAATGAAAAATAGTGAAATGTTATGAATCATGATTGGCTACAAAATGTGAATATAGAATATATTGTATAATTGTAAACATTGTGACAAACTGTTAATCACAATTGTATCAAGATTATGGAATGCATTATTTTGTGATTGATTTAATGAGAATCAGATTATGATATTAAATAACTGATTGATTACAGTATACAGATTTGATATTGCATAATCATTTAAGGTGTAGGACTACACCAGGTGAACTGTGCGCAACTAGATTAGATTCTATCCCATCATAACCAGTGTTTCAATCACAGGCGTGACACACCTGATCAGTTGCAGCACCGCTTGATTAGATTGAAAATTTAGTTTAGGTCGGAGTGCTCCTCACACACCCCCTGAACTGCCTGGATTATTTTCAGCCAGAGTAACAGAGTTACTACAAACGTACGATGATGAGGCATTATCTTATGTCGATGATATCTATCTTACAGTTGATGATTTGGACAAGCACTTGAACAGGGTGAACACCATAATACTTGGATTCGCCTCTGAAGGGTATAAATTCAACTTCAAGAATTGCCCACCTCAACGTCCTATTCTTGGGATATGAACTTTCAAGTGAAGGCATAAGCCTGGCAGCAAACTTTTAAGAAAATGTGCGCTGCTCCAACCTTCAAAAACGTTGAAGAACTTACAGTCAATTTTGGGATTCCTAAACTTTGGAAGAACTTACATTCTGAATTACGCAGAAAGGGTTAAACCTCTCTACGAACTAATCAAACCTGATTTCAAACCAACTAGTTGGACTCAAAAACACACAGAAATGTTGCGTTCAGTACAAACAGACATGTTGGCAACAACACACTTACAAACACGCGACAATGTACGCAACCTTGTAATCCGAATCATCCCAGGGAGATGCGGATTCAAATAACTAACCATTAATGAAGGTGAAAAGGTACCAATAGCTTACAAATCACATTTGTACACACAAGCTGAAATGAAATTCACTTCAACAGAAACAATTCTGACTGCCGTTCAAACTGCTGTAGCAAAGGAGAGAGTCCTCGCACAGGGTAAACGCATTAAAGTTGTTACTTCTGTACCTGCCTGAGAGGCTGTGACAAAGGCTAGCATTCCAAATGCAAAAGCTCTACATCCGAGATGGATACAATGGGTTAATTCTCTTGCTGCAACAGACGTTGAATACGTTTTTGACCCTTACTTGAAGACACAAGAATTTCTCCAATACGAACAAGAATGTCCTCTGCCTACTGAAATTCTACCTCTAGAACATTACGGCTGTATAATATATACAGACGGATCAGCACAGCCCGCAATTGGGGGTAAACAAGCTTATAGTGCTGCACGAGCTGAACTCCAAGCTTTCAAGATGGCGCTTGAAAATACTGATCGCGAATTCCCCACACTCATAGTGTGCGATTCGTATTATTGCGTCCAGTCTTACAATGAATATCTGCAGAACTGGGTTCAAAATGGTTTTAAAGATGCAAAAGGTAGCACAATCAAGCATAAAATGCTTTGGGAACAAGTAGTTCTTTTACAGAAAGAACTACAAAAGACTCACGTGATCCATACACTGAGTCATCAGTGTGATGGCGTTCACGTTGAAGGGAATTCATTGGCTGATGAAGCTGCAAAGGCAGCTATGCAAACGGCTTCCGTAGCTGCAATAACTGGTTCAAAAATGAAGATAGACAGTGAAATAATGCAAGCAGTCACTGCTTCAATAAAAGACAGTGGTAAAACACTACCAAAAGGCTATCCACTCAAGTACTCATATATAACTGATGCAAATAATGTTCCTTTTGCTCGAATCCCTGGTGTGGGGGGCAGAGCAATCCCAAACATGGAACACAGGCTAGGACTAATCTTAGCAGCACATGAAGGGCTCGCCTCTGCACACGCAGGTGTTTCTGCCACAGTTTCATTATTAAAACAGCGATACTGGTGGCCACGCATGATGAAACAAATCAGAAACTGGAATGTGAAATCTGCCAGAAAATGAAAGTTTCAACAGTGAAACGCCAGGCGCAGACACCCTTTCTGATTTCAGATAAACCACTAGCGTGTGTTTACCTGGACCACTGTGGTCCCTTACAAAGGGATGGCAACTATAAATATATCATGGTCGCAGTGGATTCATGCTCAAGATTCATTTAGATGTGGCCTCAGCGCTCGACTGACGCCCAAACTGTTATAAAAGATTTGCGAGTCTTTATCGGCACATACGCAATCGGCACGCTACATTCTGACCAGGGTCCTGCTTTTAGATCTAGGGCTTACAAGGAGGCCATGGCCAGCTTGGGCGTTGCATTGCGAATTTGCGATTTTCGAGTCCATTCCATCCTGAGGGAAATTCGGTTGTGGAGAGAAAAAACCGTGACATAAAGCAATCTATAACAGCTAGGGTATTAGGTTCGGGTAATGGGTGGGTCAAAAATCTTGTAAGTGTCCAACTTAGTCTTAATGACCTGCCAAGAAATTCTCTGGGTGGAATCACTCCATGCGAAATCCTTTTTGGTACTAGAAAGTTGGTTGAAGATCTTGATCGTCACACTTCAGTGATGGAACAAAACCCTTTGATATCAAAGATCGTTTGGCTGTTTTAAAGGACTTAAATGAAACAAGAAGAAGTCTAAGCAACACCAGCAAAAAGCCAACGAGCACTGAAGAAAAACCACCTGTCCCAGCAAGACCTGTCTGGATTCCAAAGATTGGGGATCTGGTCAGGGAGAAAATAGCGGACAAGAAGGAATTTGGGCCTTCTTACAGAAAACCAGTACCAGTTCTAGCAGTCCACGGATCAAGAACAGTGTTACTGCCGCCCCTTGCTGGAAGAAAGGAGAACCGGTCTGGATCAAGTGACCTGGTAAAACCACACCATGTGGCCGATAATAAGTAGTAGGCCCAGTGGGCACCCAAGAAGTAGCAGTTGACCACATCTTGCTACTATCCAAGAGGTTCAAACTGAAAGACTCATCACCTTTGAAGATTCTATAGTAAGAAAAGAAGGACTATGCAACAAAGTCATGGAACTTGTGCCTCTTGAAACCCAAATAACAGTTCGTCAAGAAACTCCTGTCTACAATGATGTAGCATCTGACTATACAAACATGTCAAGGGAACAAGCAACTCCAGCGATTTCAAAGAATCTGGATGCAATACCAACTATTGACAGAACTGCCTCTGGCTATTTTATCAACTTTGATAACTTTTCTGAGGATCCCAGTGAACCAGAAACTACGCCAGCAAATAAAACTTTCAAGGAAAAATTTACGGAACTTGATCAAGAGCTTGCAAAAACATATCTGGTTTCACCATGGGTTGAATTTTGGATTGGATTAGGTGTATTTTATCTCCTGCTATGGCTCATTCTAGTTTTAAATTTGGGGAAGCTGATAGATGGAAAACACATTAAAATGGACACAGTAAGTAAGAACATCAACTTGCTCCTGAAGCCACACAAATCATCTCATTGTGAACAACGAGACCCGTCATCAGTGAACATCACAGTGGTTCCTCAACCTGGTGGAATAGCTTGGGATACAACTGATTATGACATTTATGGCCCTGTAGAGCTGCTGAAAATTCCACACCAATTTAAGGTTTCCTTGAGTGATTTCGTTTTACCCAGCACATTTTCTGATGATTGGGACTTTGAGACTGTTAATAACATGATGGCAAACTTAGAAATGTCAGCTAAATTTACAAAACATGAATACTTAGAAGGTTCATCAAATTATGAAGAAATGTATTGTTTTAATCATTTTGGCCATCATTACTTGCATAAATCTGCAAACCCTAGACCTGTTTTAACTTATCATCAATGGGAACATTGCCCAACACCTCCAAAAGGTAGTTTTAAAACATTTATTAAAACATTTCCATATTTTGCAAGTTTTAATGTTACAAACCCAGAAAGTTTTTACTTTAAAAATGTGAATAAGACAGGCATGAAAAGTATGTTGACAAATACTAAACAAATTTATTCTGCAGCCTTTTATGCTCAATTGTACACCTTAGGCGTTGACTTTTGGAAAGACAACATTGAGACAAAAACTGTCTTGGGCACAAAAGACTGGCAGGTACAAGGTTTAGAAGCATTGTTCAGAGCCTGCATCATCCCAGAACAAATTATGTTTTAAATGACACTTGTCAACAGACATCTTGTCTTGGCATTGCTAAGATAAAAGATTTAAACAAACCGTCCATACCTAAGCCCACACCTGATAGTAATTCAACTTCAGGTGAGGAGGTAGATGTAAACTATATTTTACAACAGAACAGAACAAATCCTGAATGGAAAAAATGGTTAATCTGGCCCACAGACACAAATAACTGTCAAGATAGATTCCTGAACAAGACACAAGGGTTTACAGTAACTCGGCCAGATCCAAGATATATCTAAAGACAACATCCAGGGATAATAACAACTTGTAGTGTAGGAAAACTATGCCTTGAGTGGCTGCAGAAATCCACATTTTCAGAAATAACACAACACTTATCTTTGCTTAAGGATGGCGTTGATTTAAGAGAATTCTTACTGGGACCTCGTAATCCACGTCATAAATATTTCATATACGCCGGTATATACGCTGCATACAATGAAGCATGGAAAGTCACGCAAATTGAAACAGCTGAAAGAATACGAGAAATTGATCGTATTAACTTAGAGAAATCACTCTCTCTGTAGTTGACAATGGGTTAACAACTCTGTCGTCCAGAATATATTCTTTGGACAGCATTGTATCCTCTGCCATAGACATAATGGAACAGGACTTGCTGATGTTACAACATGGCCAGTCTTAATTATGTTCTATAATGCGGTTAGGCTGGATGTTACAAAACCTTCGTTCTGGCTATGTGCCTTGGCATCTAATCAACAGTACGTCATTGTTTACTGTATTTAACCTTACAGATATACAAATCTCGTTGGCACAGAGGGGAGCAGACTATACGGTGCTGAGCATAGAAAAACTGGAGAGATTACCATTGACCATTTCTGAGAAACCATCGGTTGAATGGATAATACATGGCACCATCACAATACCAGTGACGACTTTCCAGTTTCAGTATTTCTTAAAACACATACCAGCAGGCCTGTATGAAAGGTTGAGTAAAGAATACATTAAGTCGACCTGGGATTTACCATACACATGCAAATGTTGGAGTGGGGGAAAGGAGGTATTTCTTAGTGGTAAAAATTGTAACAACTCACTAAGCGGTACACTGTTATGTCAAGGTATTAATTTTAACGGAGCCTGCAAGGGTTCTTCCAGTAACCTTTTTTGCCACCTGCAGGGCTCGCCCACAGCGGTGATAGATCCAATTTTTAGGCAGCTTTCCAATGGTAGCTACATTTTGTTAAATGATCACAGCTGTTGTGGAATGATGCCAGGAATAGGCTATCTCATTACTGTGTCAGCCAGGGTCACTTGTTGTATGCAAGTATTGTTTCCGAAAACCAAGACAGACGGGGAGTCGCCACTATGGCTTTCACTGAACATCTCTTCTATACAAATTAATACTTTAAGCAGAATGAAAGCCATTCTTTTGCAAAAAACTGTGCCACTGACCTTGTCCAGAGAGACGTATGATCTGCAAGTTGCAAGGTCCTCTGCAGAGATACATGCATTATTATCAACAAACTGCCCAATACATTTCACAGAAATGTTAGGTCGTATCTTTAACATGTCTGATACCAGCAGTATTGCACATGTATTTAAGACAATATTTTCGGGACTGTTGGCACCCTTTGAAGCAGTCCTAGGCATTTTTCCTAACTTCGTACACTCTGTGGTTGGCGGCCTGCCTCTCATTTTGGGACTCGTAGCAGGGATTTTATTTTTATTCCTCCTGCTCCGTTATGGCAAATCCGGCCACCAGCGATACCCAAGTCAGCATGGAGGATGCGCTCCATGCCATGAGGTATCGTGAGAGAATGACACAGATCCTTGGCTTAGTTCGTTTGAGAGATCTGAATACCACATGGTTCCTGTCATTCAGACCAATCAGGCAAGATTGCATCTTACCTGTTCTACGATGCCTGCTTTGTGGAGAGGAATGCGTGTTAGATATCTGTCTAACACTACCATCAGTTATGCCAACGGATGCTGACGCATTACTGGGTCCGGTAACGGCTCATGTGTTGTGTTGCCCCCAACGGCTACCAATCCTGATGACGGCATTCATTGAGATCTCACCGGCAAATCCAACTGGAGGTGAGATACGCGGACCAACAGGCACACAGGTATCATCTGCTATGAACATTGCTAATGCGGCTGACGCTGACGGCGATGCTTCATATCTGTGTACAATTGACCTTCTTAATGAAGTAGTCGAACTTTCATCTACTGTGGTAGACGATTTATTTGCCAGCCTTGATGACTTAATGTTTTCTCCTGACACCGAGAATAACTTTTGAAATGATCGCACAGCGTTCTTTTGGAACTCTGAAATTCGACCTTCACTTTTTTCAAAACAAATGCTTCCAAGTTTGATTCTCTATTTTCACTACAGATTTATTTGATTTTTTTCCGAAACGGACTGAACCTTGGCACAAAGCAATCTGCTTAAAGTAGAACTATTCTTAGAGAACAAGAATTCTTTGACTACTTCCTGAAAGCAATATTGACCTAATGCACAAATCAAACTAGCTTGTATATTCTGCTATGGGATGGTCTCAACTTTTTTTTCTGTAACTAGAGACATTTCATAAATGTAAATTTTGTGATTCATTTGGTTAGCATTGCTGATATCATATCATATGCTTACAATGAAAACATTGCTTTTAGATGCATACTATACAAATGCTCATTTTGTGTACGACTATTTTTAAAGTGCATTTCATGTATGTTTTGGATGGGATTGTAAAAAACACATACTCTGGCTTCTATGTTTTAGTATTTACCCTTAGATGAACATAATAGCGTGGAGTGGGTGTTGTAAACCATTTTAGGACAATATTGTAAATTTCCCGATTCATGCCCTTATATAGGTATAAATCACTATGTCCTTATATGGCATAAGAATCATAACCATATTTAGACAGAGCTCATGCAGTCCAAATAGGGCAGGGCTACTTCCACTAGTTCCGAAAATCTACAACGATTTCTTGGAAAACTCGGCCTCAGCAGCTAGGGACTTTCCCTTGCTCGAGAACTGACTTGTCCAAGAACTCATGGAGTTTTCAAAGAACCGAGAGTCTTTAATGACGTTAATTATGTCCACCTTTACGTCAAACTCGGCAACTTCAAGATATAAATATGCCCACACTTGCCTTAGCAAGGACACGGTGGTTTGGAGCAGTTCGACTATCTACTTACCTAACGCATCCTGCTACAGCAAGTGCCGAACGAAGCCGACCCTCCAGCAGGCGCACTGAGAGAGACGCTGTCTTTTCTCCTGCCGAGAAATCCAGCTCCACTGTTTCCAGGCTATCCTTGCGGGTTGCTGGGAAATCGAGTCCTGATCCTGACCTTCTTCATCCAAACTAAGGTACGGAGCTGATTAGACCCTAAGAGAAATCTTGGACAGATTCTTGGCAAAAGAATACTGCATTTATGCTACACCTCACTTACTTCTTCCCTCGTACTAAGCTCAGGTCAGGTACATCAGGGTAGGCATATTGTTGAAGCACCAGTTGAGTACTTTTAGTCTTTATTTATTTATGTATGTATTTTATGGCTTAGAAACCATACCATGCTTTTACAGTATTATTTCATTATGCTCTTCTTACTGTACACATTATACTTTACAGCTAGTATTACGATTGTAGCAGTTCATTTCTTCTGCATGAGAAAGAAGTCTGTTCAATAAATACTTTTTATTGGAAACGCCCGTCTCTCTATTTCTCTGCACCTCAGGTGAAACGAAGCATGCATGATTGACTGAGTGAAATATCAATCTATTGTTTCCATGACTCTGATGATCAGTTTTATCTTGGGGAAACAAAGTTGTCATGTTTATGCGGTTGTCAGAAACGAATCCCTTCTTGTGAATTCAAGAAAGTTTCTAGTGACCTCTGAGCTATCTGGCACTCACAATTAAGTCTAATATATTCGATAGAGACCTAGTCGACCACAGTCCTACGTCTAAACTATAGGATATATTATTCGCAGAGTCTATTGGGAATATAGGAACTACACTACACTGTCCAAGAGCGTTTTAGTGACAGTAGTGTCAAGAGGGTGGTGCATAGACAGGGACTGTCATCCCAACCGCTACAACAGTCCATACTGTTCTTTTGAGGCCGGTGGCGTAGGTCTGGCAAGAGACACGCAGGCCAGCAGGAGCACCAGCCCTTTCTTTCTGGCATCGGATATTAAATCTCTTTAGTTTGCCCTTAGAAGCGCAGACACAATCCGTATGGGGGCAGTATTCCGCATTTCCTCACAGTGTGGCAATCCATCTCATCTGACTTGTGGGTCCTCACACAAATCGTTCTGCATGGCGATGCGCTACCCTTTTTTTCTCCACCAAATCAACCTCTCCACGCACATTGGAATGACTTTCAGAGGAGCACCTCTTCATTCTGTTTCTGGAAGTGCGAGTGTTGCTCTTAAAAGGTGCTATTGCGAGGGCTCCAGACTTGCAAAGAGCATAGGACTGTTACTCTCGCTATTTCCTTGTGCCCAAAAAGGACTGAGTCCTCCGCCCTATATTGGTCCTTCTACCTCTGAATGCATTCATGCAGAACAACAAATACAACATGCTTATGTCAGCCCAGATCTTGACTGTTCTAGACTGGGGTGGTGTCCTTGGAACTGCAGGATGTGTATTTTATATCTGTCCTGTAGTCCCACATCTGTGGTTTCTGGTTGTCCAGGATCAATTTCAGTTTGCGATGCTCCCCTTTAGCCTACTAGCACCTCTTGGGTGTCCAGGAAAGTAATGGAGGAGGTCACCAGACACTTTAAGAGGCTGGCATTACAGGTTTTCCACTACCTCGTCAACTGGCTGCTAAAGGCCAGCTTACCACAGCCGGCTGTACACCACCTCCAGATGACGGCGAACCTCTGGACATCATTTGAGTTCACAATCAACAAGTCAACGGCGTACTGGACTCCTCACAAGTACTCTCTGAGGCCTCTTTGCCTCCAGCATCTTCTTGGTTGACTGTGGCAATTGGAACGTCAGCTCTGCAATGCAATCTTACGTTCCAATGGGCCAGCGCCAATAAAATCTAGTGAATGCCATCCTGATTTCGCAAGAGATGGCTGATGATCTGCAGTGGTGGCACTCAAATACAGTTGGTTCAGCAACCGGCTCCTCTCCCTTCCCTACTCAAAGCTGACAATGGTGACAGATGCGTCACTACTATTTGGAGAGGTCATCTGGGGGAGGTGGAGGTTGGAAGGCTGTGTCTTGTCTCTTACAGAAGTTCGGCTACATGCCAATCTGTTGGAGTTATTGTCCATATGTGTAGCACTGAAGGTTTTTCTACTATTACGGTGAGGCTGGTGCAGGTACTGTTGGACAACACAACCACCATGTGGTATTGCAACAAGCAGGGCAAAGTCAGGTGCTGGGTCCTGTGCCAGGAGGCTCTGCACCTCTGAAGTTGGTTGGAGTGTCAGGGCATTTTCCTGATCCAAATTCCCAGGCAGTCTCATTCAACGCCATTCTGCAGCACACTTAGAAAGAGGAATATGCCTCAGGGGATTGTTTTTGTGCAGGAAGGTGTTCCTCCCTGCAAAAAAACAATTTTGCATTCAGCGCTGGCACCCTTGCACCATGGCGCAAGGATCCTGTGTTGGCACTAAGCAGCCCATTATGTGCCAGTGCTGGGGGTAAGGTCAGGAATGTGCTGTTTAGTAATAAATACAGCGCATTTGTGCCCTTTCCTTGTAACACAACGCAGCACAGCAAGGTGACTAGCTGCACTGCATTACTTTTTCATAAATAGGCCCCTTAATGTAAAGCATTCAACAGCATAAAAAAAGACAAAGGGGGTCCAAGGGAATATTTACCGACCCTGCATTGTTATCATCCCTAACAACTATGAATACCAACAACTGGGATAACAATGGGTCAAAGAGCAAACTATCTATAAACTATCTGTGTACCTAAAGGGTACAGCCGCAAAATCCACGGTGAATATCTCGTGGTGAAATAATTGTTCCCATCAGATTACCAACCTGTACCGCCCTACATCATTTGGGATCCTTCACCCTGAAGGAAAGTGGTTTTACCCACAGTAGATTAGGCAGGTCGTAGCCTAGTCTAATGAAAGTGCCTCAAATGTGAGTGTGGTGTACTATAGCATCAGGGGGTAAACTGACTAGCAGTGCAAAATGTGATGAAATAATATGTGCTGAGTGCAAAAAGTTGTTAAAATTGGGTAGTGGAAATGGAAAAACAGTTTTAATAGAGTCCTATCCACTCCCAAGAGATAAAAACAGTGCATAGTAGTGTAAACAAATAACTACTGGAATTGATGTTTGGTCGACATGTTTCTGCAGTGAATGTGGAGCCTATTGGTCTCCTACTGCTTCCTCAGGACCTTAGTATATGCTTTTTTTTTTTTTTAATTTTTATTAAGCATTTTCAAGATAATTTTTCCGCATATTCCTGTATATGTTACAGAACACAACAGTTTCACAGGTGGTTTATATACATTATCTTGTAATAGGTTGCCATATTCTGTTACCTAGCAACTTAGCCCTCCTGCCTTTCCTCTCATATATTGCTTTTTCTAAATTGTACATAGAGAGAAGGCTTGCAATCCAACATTGAAACGGGGGGGAGCCTTGTCCAACCAATTTCTTGCTATACAAATGCGATAAACTGCAAGTGAAACAAAGATGAACTCTACTGGTAGAACATCTTCTGTGTCCCCTACCCCTAGTATAATTAATTCATCTGTGAATTTAATCTTGATCCCTAGTGATTTGTCAAAAAACTCTTCAAAAGCCATTTTTAGGGTAAACAATTGAGGGCATTGCGAAAACATATGCACAATATCTGCTTCATTTGAATTGCATCGGGGGCATGTTATTCCAGTTGTGCCGCCCCACTGGGCGATTCTGGCCGGAGTATGATATAATGAGAACACCGTCTTAAAGTGTTGTGACTGCAGGGTAGCAGAGCATAACACCGTTCTGCCCAAGTCCAAAGATAACTGGAAGGCTTCTAGCCCTGACCCCAATTTTTCTGACCATTTTGCGAGTATTTCGCCCTTTCATCAGTTTTGCTGTCCTTCAGTTCTGCATATAACTGTCTTATCGTACACTTATTAGCTATTTCTATATATTCCATGACTTTACATTGTCCCATGCCTGCCAGACCGCCTTGTTTTTGCATTAAAAAACTTCTGGTTTGGAGATATTTGAAAAAGCTATTATGCTCTAACCCAAATTTTGTTTGTAACGCCCCAAACTGTAGCATGTTCCCCTAGCTATCAAGCAAATTCCCAATTTTCACCACACCTTTATTATGCCAATCCCTCATAGTAGTGTCTCTGAAGATGTCCCTTGGTAATGAAGAATTTGTGTACAGCCGTGTATAATTATTGTACCTTCCTAGACCAAATTTCTTTGTCATTCCTTTCCAAACCCTATCGGCCGCCTTTAGAGTCTTAAATCGTGTATGCTTAAAATATGTAAAGTCGGTTGTGTTTAGAAACCCATTCTCTGCCCCCTCTCCCAGTAGTGTAGTATATACATTAGTAAATCCTGTCTTGCTTTCCGTTATGTGTTCTGTACCACCCCCACCTAGTAACCCCTGACAATACTGCATTACGGCCGCCCAATAATAGAGTCTAAAGTCCGGTGCCCCCCAGCCACCTTTTTCTCTGGATACTGTTAGGTGTCTATAGGCTCTCCTTGTCTTCCCTTTGACCCAGATAAATTTATTCAAGATTGCTTCCAGCTTATTAAACCATGTGCTGTCAAAAAATTGTGGGATAGCCCTAAACAAATACAAGACTTTCGGGAATGTTACCATTTTTATTACGTTGATCCGGCCCATCAAGGTCAGATGCAAATTATTAATCCTTTCTGTGTTTGCTTTTATTTTTGCCAACAGTGGACTCATATTAATTTCAACTAATTTATCTAAATCGGCTGTAATCTTTACACCTAAATACGTAACTTCAGGAGCTACTCTTATATCCTGAAAATTAACCCAGTTATTTTGTATAATTTGTGTTTTTCCTTTATTTAGTGAGTAGCCTGAAACTACCCCAAAGGCTACAGCCTCCTGTTCAATTTCTAGGATAGCTGGCCCTGGTTCTGGGGTGACCACCGCCACGTCGTCTGCATAGGCGAGTGTTTTATATTCGTAGGAATGCAACTTTATCAGGAGTATATTAGGGTTTCCTTCCAGCCTACGCAAAAGGGGGTCAAGGTATAAAGCAAATAGCAGTGGCGAGGCCGGACAGCCCTGTCGTGTGCCGCGCTTTATACGTATTTCCGTAGTATACCCTCTGTTTATCCTAACCTTAGCCGTAGGTTCTAAATACAGTGCCTGTATAGCCTTTATATAACCAGCTCCTACCCCAAACCACTCCAAAGCCTTCCACAGATAACCCCAGGAGACCCTGTCAAAGGCCTTCTCTGCATCCAAAAAGATGGCCGCGGCAGGGTCTCCTGTGGCGCCTGCAGCATCCAATATGGTAACCATCTGCCTTGTGTGTTGTGTAGTCCCCTTTCCAGGTATAAATCCGTGTTGCGTTGTACATACCAGGCCCTCAATTACCCTACTTAATCTTTGCGAGAGTGCCTTGGAGTAGATTTTTGCATCGGCGTTTATGAGTGTTATTGGTCTGTATGAGCCAGGCTCCAGATGTGATTTGTTTTTCTTCAAAATTACAATAATATTTGCCCCGGCCCATGATTGTGGTACATTTTCCCCCCTTTGTGCTTGGGTTAAAATTTCCAGCATGTCAATCCCCAGGGTGTCCCAAAAATTTTTATAAAATTCAGCCGGAATTTGGTCGGGCCCTGCTGCCTTCCCCGAGGGGAGTTTAGTTACTGCATTATTAACTTCTCCCAATGTTAATGGTAACTCCAATGCTTCCTTATTTTCCTTACTCAATTCCTCATGAGAGATTCCTGTTAGGTAATCCTCTATCTCAGTTTCAACATTTCCCAAATCTTGGTCGTATAGATCAGCATAAAACTCCCTAAACACCTCCCTCACCTCTTCTACCCTAGTCACAACTTTTCCCCCTTTGTCCTTAATTTCTTTAATTTCTCCCGCTGCCAAATTTTGTCTGATGCGGACTGCTAGCATATGACCTACCCTCCCATTAAATTCATAGCATTTTTCTTTTTTCGTTAGATAATTACTTGCCGCTTTGTTTGCCAACTTTTCACTGGCCTCTGCTCTTTTCAACTCTATCTCTAATAGAATCTCCTCGAGAGGTACTTGATTACTGATCGCCTGTATAAGCTGTTGTTCTAGTTCAATTAAGTCATGTAACCTATTAGTTAATTCTAATTTTTCCTTTTTGCTCCTATGGAGGGTATAAGCCAGTGTTTCCCCTCTTATCCCTGCTTTAAAGGTGTCCCAAACCACCCCTGCAGATGCCGTACCTCTATTTACTTGTATTTTATTTATTTATTTTTTACACTTATAGAGCGCACTGATACCAGTCGGCGTCCTGGCGCTGAAGTGATAATTCCACAGAAGCGAAAATCATAGGTACTTATTGGGAGAAGAGCCATGTCTTTAGATCTTTCCTGAATGCCAGGAGATTTGTATTGAGTTTGAGGGAGAGAGGGAGGGAATTCCACGCCATCGCAGCTCCCCTGACAAAACTCCTTCCACCCCAGCGTGCCCTCTTGATCCGAGTGGTTTTGACCAGCCCAAGACTGGCCGACCTCAGTTGTCTACCTGGTCTGTACCACTGAAAAAGATCTTGAAGGAACACTGGGCCAAGGCCATGCAGTGCCTTAAAGACAATACAGAGGGCCTTGAACCTAATTTGCTTCCGTACCGGAAGCCAATGCAGTTTATCCAACTCCTTGGAGACTGAGGAGAACTTGGGCAATCCCCCAATCAAGCGGGCGGCCGCATTTTGTAAAACTTGAAGCTTGTTGAGCACCCCCTGTTGTGCCTCGAGAAAAAGGCTATTACAATAGTCGATGCGTGAGAGAACGAGGGCTGTCACCACCGTCTTTCTACTGCCCTCAGGAAGGTAAGGTAGAACCTTTCTGATAATTCTCAGAGTGTAATGTACTGAGGAACTCAGCGCATTGACTTGGGGTTTGAAGGTGAGAAGGTTATCAATGACGACCCTCCAAATTCTTCACCTTTGAAACAGGGATAGGAGGAGACCCCATATCAGTGGGCCACCAGTTAGGGCTCCAAAGATTAGTACTTGGGCCAAAGATGATCACCTCAGTCTTTGATGAATTCAATTTTAAACAGCTTTTTGCCATCCAGGAGCTGACTGCAGACATGCAATCCTGAAACCTGCCTGCCACCTCCCTCTCAGTCCCCGGGAGCACCGAGACCACAATCTGGGTGTCATCGGCGTATGATGTTAACTCGAACCCGAAGGATCTGATTACTGGGGCGAGAGCGGCTACGTAGATGTTGAATAAAGTGGGGCTTAGGGAGGACCCCTGCGGGACCCCCCCCGGGAGCTCGAAAGGTCTTGATTCGTACTCCCCCATGGCCACCACTTGTACCCGCTCAATCCATACCTTCATTCTGTTTATATAATCTTCTTCCCTAAGTAACCCTCTTTCAAAAGTCCAATTATATTCTTTATAGCTAACACTGAGATTCTGAGGGATGGTTAATATTAGTGGGTTATGGTCTGAGAAGACCAGAGGGAGCCTTTCTATTTTTGAGTCTGGTGCTAAGGACCTAGTGACCAAGAAGTAATCCAGTCTAGCAATGACCCTATGTGGAGCAGAATAAAAGGTGCTACCTGTTCCACTAGGATTATATGCTGTCCAAACATCAACCAATGCATTATTATACATTAACTTAGCAATAGCCCTTCTTGTTCTCTTTTTGCGATCGCCCTGCATCCCCCACCCGACATACCCAACCCTAGTATTCCATTAATATTGAGATTCCCGCAAAAAATTACCAGTTCTGTCCACAATGCCAATTCTACATCTAGAAAGTCAAATAGTTCGGGATCATCCTCATTGGAGCCATATACTGATACAATTGTGTATCGTCCCCCAGCTATCTCCCCTTCTAGCATAACCCATCTCCCTCCTTCATCTTCCTTCTTTTTCTTTACCTGCATTATTCCTTTTTTCGCAAGATTTGCCACTCCTTTTGTTTTTGTGTCTTGCTGCGTACATGCTAATACTTCATAGCCAAGCTGATCCATAAGGTATTTATCCTTTCCCCTCACATGCGTCTCCTGGAGGCATATGACATCTAATTTCAATAATCTACACATAGCCGCAACTTTCTGTCTTTTCCCACCATCGTTTAGGCCACAAATATTAATAGTAGCAAACCTTAGCTCCATCTGATCTTAAACGCTGAACTACAAACACCATTCTCTTAGGATTTATTACCACTTGTTTATTCCTACACATCTTCTTACCTTGTGCTGTACATAACCTTGATTCTTCTCCACCCCCTCCCCTCCCCCCTCCCCCCACCCCCCAGTCAACCCCCCTCCCCTTACTTACCCCCTCCCTGCTACAGGCAAATAGGTCAATCTGACCTATGTGTGGCTGCTCACTGCTGTAGTGTCGCCTCCTTCTCCTACCCAACCTACCCAAATACTACCATATTCAGTACTTTCATTAGTATTGTAATATGGATCTTATGCTGGTTCAGTGTCCCTACTCTTCTTGTCCTTTTGATTTTCCGTAATTTCTGCCAGATACTCGCCTGCCTTTATTTCTGAGTAGAACCTTCTGATACGACCATGTGTAATAACTTTCAACTTTGCTGGAAACATCAGGTATGCTTCAGACCCTTGGCGCTGAAATGGAGTAATTAACTGCCTGAGTTTCCATCTCCTTTCTACGGTCGTATGGCAGAAATCTGGCCTAGCAAAGAATGAAACCCCTTCAAATGACTTCCTTTTATCTGGTCTGGCAGTCTCCATAACTTCCTGCCTGGCCAAGAAGTTACCAAAAAAGACTAGCATTGCCCTTGGTAGAACATCTTGACTAGCGCCTCTTGGTTTCTTCTGCGTCAGTGGGAATCTGTGTGCTCTCTGAACTTCTCATTCCCATTGCCACTGTGCCTCTGGGTATGCGCCTTTTAGCAATTTAATCACAAACACCCTTGGGTCCTTCCCTTCCACTCCTTCCTCCAAACCAAGAAGTCTCAGGTTGTTCCGCCGCTGGCGATCCTCGAAATCCTCCAGCTTCCATTGCAGGTCCTCGATCACCTTCCCTTGCTCCATTCTGAAAGACTGCCAGTCTGTGACTTCATCCTCCAGTCTGCCAGTTCTCTCTTCAACCTGTACCACTCTCTCTTCCATCTCTTCATATTTTTTATTCATTTTCCTAATACTTGCTTGTATTTTTTTAGTGTCTTGTCTAGCTCTCCTGCTTTCTAGCCTAGCCTCTATATGCATTTGTTTCAACATATTAAATATTCCATCCAGAGTAGCTTGAGGTGGTGTTTCGGTTGTATCTTGAGAGGCATTTGTGTGGTGATTATCAGATGCATCACCTAAGTCATGTTCCTGGTACATTTTAGAAGTACTACCATAGTCCCAGAGCAATTTCCTGTTTGTGCTTGATGCTGCTCTATCTATGTCTCTGTCACGTCTTACCATCATTCTTCTTTTCTTCCTCTGTGTATCTTTGCTTCTGTGCTCACTAGAGTGGGACCCTTCTGACTCTGTCCCTGACGAGAGACCTGTAGTAGTGCCCTCCTCCTCTGAGCCCAGTAATGAGGAATCAGAACCTTCAGTCACAGAATAGAATTTTTCCACCTCGGGGGAGCGTGCTCTCCTTCCTTTGTCCCCTTTAATCCCCCTTGATGTACGACTTTCTAGACTTTTCATGCTCCCCCAGTTAGATTGAGCTAGAATATTACTGTCGCCAGGGGTGGGAGCGAGGTTTACCTGCATCAGAGCTTCAAGCATTAGGGCATTATTGGCGTTCACCGGCTCTTCTGTCTCCTCAAGCTGTCCATTACTCATCTTGCCGGTTCTGCTCTTCGTAGTTGTGGCTGCATCTGTGTCTTCGTCTACCTTCTCGGCGTTCTTCCCTCTCAACGCGGCTCCCGCGTGAGGCGTGCCTGACTGGAACCCCAGTTGCCTAGCAACCGCCGTGCTTGCGTCCTCGTGGTCGGCGAAAGCAGCTTCCGTGTTTGCCTCCGTGTTTGTGACTGCAATGCTTTCAGAGACCAAGATCACCGGCTGGATTTTGCCCGCAAAAGCCTCCGTGACAGTAGATTGCCTTAGATCTTTACCAGGAGCAGGTATGGTGATCGTGTCTTTCAGCGCTCCACTATCAGATTAAAGGCGCCTCTGTTGTTGCTGTCCTTTCGTTCCAGGGGTTCCCGCTTGTGCCATTACCTTGGGTTCCACCTTTTCTTTTTCTTTGGTGACTTTGTCTGGCTTCTCGCCTTTCTTAGGCTGATTCTTTTGGGCAGCAGTATTCGCTGCGGTAGCTCGTTTGTTCATGGCTGTAATTTTCGGGATTGCTCCAGCGCGCTGTGACATCCCTATGATTGTAGCGACGCCTTGAATGAGCGCTTTCCTTAAATGCTCTCCAAAGTAAAATCGTAAAACTGTCAGCGCCTTCTGCAACACCCCAGCACTTCCTTCATTGCTGGTTGCTCTTTGGAAAATCAGCATAACTTGATCGTACTTCCAGCCTCGTATTCCATGGGTCAGGAGAAGGAGTAGATGCGACTGCTCTCTACAGTAGCATAGCGGCCATCTTGCCTCTCAGGACCTTAGTATATGCTACTGCGTGATGTGAATGAAGGTGAAAAGAAAAACAATATCACCTGAGATTCGCCTAATTTTTAGGGAATGCACGCCCCACCCCACCTGGCTACAGCTCAGGTAAAACGGAGCACCGCTCTGTCCGTCGGTACCCCGGACATCCGTCTAGGCTGTCTGTAGGGAGCCTAGACGGATGTCCGGGGTACCGACGGACAGAGCGGACAGAGCGGATATTGTTTTTCTTTTCACCTTCATTCACATCACGCAGTAGCATATACTAAGGTCCTGAGGAAGCAGTAGGAGACCAATAGCCTCCACATTCACTGCAGAAACATGTCGACCAAACATCAATTCCAGTAGTTATTTGTTTACACTACTATGCACTGTTTTTATCTCTTGGGAGTGGATAGGACTCTATTAAAACTGTTTTTCCATTTCCACTACCCAATTTTAACAACTTTTTGCACTTAGCACATATTATTTCATCACATTTTGCACTGCTAGTCAGTTTACCCCCTGATGCTATAGTACACCACACTCACATTTGAGGCACTTTCATTAGACTAGGCTACGACCTGCCTAATCTACTGTGGGTAAAACCACTTTCCTTCAGGGAGAAGGATCCCAAATGATGTAGGGCGGTACAGGTTGGTAATCTGATGGGAACAATTATTTCACCACGAAATATTCACAGTGGATTTCGCGGCTGTACCCTTTAGATACACAGATAGTTTATAGATAGTTTGCTCTTTGACCCATTGTTATCCCAGTTGTAAGCATTCAACAGCACCAAAAATGAAATAAGAAAGTCACACAACAAGAACGAGACATGACAACAACTTATTAAAAAAACTATATTTTTATGATTTTTTTAGAGCAATTAATCATCTAATTCCACTAGAGAGTTCCAGAGATACAGGGTTTAGAGATCAATACTTTTAAATCCAACCGCAAACAAGCAATAGTAAAAAAAAACTTTGCAGACTTATGAATTGTTTTGAACAGTTAGCTCAGCGACTTTGATCCAGGTTGGGATCACAGGGTGGAGGCCACAGGGTGGAAGCCTAGGAGACCAGTAGAGTTATTTTGAACAGTTACCTGCATACCAGAGCCTTTTCCAGTCCAATTCCAGACTTTAGCAAACGACCGCCATAGATGAGAATGAAGTGGTCCTGATGCTGTGGATGCAGGCAGGAAAGATGTTCTATGAGGCTACTGGACCTGTGTGGTCAGTGAAGGGTGAAGTGTGGTTGATCCCGCGGTCCACGAGTGGGCTGAGGTGACTTTGACCACAGCACTTGGAGTCCCACGACGTTCTCTTGGAGGCAGTGTACTGGCAGATACGGAGGGCTTCCAATTTTGCGACACAGTGAATATCTTTGGTGGGGGCTAGTGTCCCTCCTGAGCGTCAAATCCGGTCTCTGATAGTACTCCCGGATCTGGCAAACATAGGTGCAACCTTTGGCTATCTCGAATTTGTCTCTCGTGTGCTCTGTGGTGACCAGTGGCGATCTCTCAGGAGTTGCTGCTGCTTTATAGGTTTGGCCTTCCACTGCTTTGATGTTCCTGGTGCTGTTACAGAGGGCCAGCCGACTGACCCTTGGAGTCACTGCTTCAATCTGGGAATCACGTTTTCTCTGTGCCAGGAGCCACAGGCACCGTCCAATCTCACTATCCCAAAGTAATAAAAATAACGAGCATTTATAAAGCGAGCGGCTTCCTCAGGCGAGTTGTCCCGGCGCTAATGTGGCAGACAGCAGAGCCGAGGGATCAGCGCAGTTATTCCTGTTGCTTAAAGAGCCAGGTTTTCAGCACATTTTTTAACTCCCTCTCCGAGTTCAGCATGCTTAAGTGGGGAGGCAAGTTGTCCCAAAGCTTGGTAAACTCCACGAGAAAGACCTGGCCCCCACCTGACTTTGGATAATCCAGGGACAGTGAGGTAATGTCTGAGGTTCAATCTTGAGGCCCACTCTTGGCAGTATGGCTGGAGTCTTTTCCTCAAGTAGCCGGGGCCCATGCCATGGTAGGCGCAGAAAGCAATTGTTAGTGCCTTGGATTTGTTTGAGGTACGGGGAAATGTGATGGCGCAGAGGGACTTTGCAGATTATCCTGACTGCTGTGTTCTGTATCATTTGGAGCCTCTTGATCAAGAATCCAGGAAGGCCCAGGTAGATGCCAGGTGCATTGTCGAGGTGAGAAGTCACCAGGTCATGAACCGTGGTCTTTCTGCTTTCTTCCGGCAGGAAGCCCAAAAATGTTCTGTGGTTCTCATCTTCTCGAAGCAGGCTGCCGAAACTTGCCTGACTTGAACCGTGAGGGCTAAGTCCTTGTCCCACCTGACTCCCAAGTTTTTGACTGAGTCTTTCAGTACAGGTGGGAAGCCGAGTTCCCCTGGCCACCATAGGCCCGAACGAGGAGGGGGGGGGGGCTTGATTAAAAAATAAAACCTCTGTCTTAACGGCATTTAGTTTTAAGCGGTTTTCGTTCATCCAACCTTCTATGTCGTATAAACAGTCTTTGAATGAGTTGAACGTTGCAGCAGAGTGATCATTGAAGGAAAACATTAACAGGGTTTTGCATGCATAGAAGATCCCCTTGACCCCTCCACTAGCAACGGGAGCCGCCAGGGTAGTCATGTAAATGTTAAAAAGCAACAGGCTTAAGGCTGAGGAGATGAACGGGCGAAGAAGGACTTGTTTTTCTTGGTCATCGAGATAGGAAGCAACCCCCTTCAGTGTGGTCCCCTTCACACCAATCTGCTTCAGTCTGTGCAGCAAGATTGTGTGTGAAACAGTATCAAATGCAGAGGACACATTTAAAAGCACCAGCATAGCTGATGAGCCACAGTCCACGGATAGCCAGATGGAGTCAGCAACTTCAAGGAGTGCTGTTTCCGTGCTGTATCCTGTGTGGAAGCCAGATTGAGAGTCATGAAGCAGCTCATTTTCTTTCACTAAGCTGGCTAACTGTAACTGGGTCTGCTTCTCAAGAATCTTAGCAGGAGCCGATAGTAGGGCAATAGGCCTGACTACTGCCTCCATCCTGGGACCTCGCCCCACCAAGAAATCGGAATCCGTCCTTGACAATTGTAATATTGACTATCCTGTATAATGCTTTTTCCTCTTTCTCCCAGCACCCCCTCCCCCCCTATTTTACAGTAATCTTGTGTTATCCTTCCTATTGTTTACTTTGTGACTCTGTAAAGCGCTATAGGTACTTGAATATCTAACAATTGAGCTTATCATTAAATGAACTGAGCAATATTTCAGGACCAACGAATGGCACCTGCCTACATCCAAGTAAAAAACTGTTGCATGAAAGCGGAAGGCGATGAAGGGAGGAGCGATAGAAAAACTATGTTACCCAGTAAACTAGCATAAGTTGGAAAGTAAGGTTTATTGTACTAAACAATATCTATGGATCACTAGATATGCACAAGAGAGGAAACCTGCTAAGACCGCAAACCAATTCCTCCCCACTCCAATCTAAACTAAAGATGCAAAACTGAAATGCTGCTCTATGAAAAATCTTTTAAAAACATTATTTTTGCTATTAAGGCAACAAAAATGAAGTAAATTGGCTTTGCCCCTTAGACCTCTAGTTCATATTTGAACAATTAAGAAATTGTATGTCCATATTTCATAGTCTGTAAACCTATATAATCATAGTGCAAATTCAGTTTGTGCCATGTTTTTCCTCATGCAAATACAGCTGTAGCCTGTTGTATATTTTGCATTGCATATCTCTCAGGAGCCCCCTATATAGTGCCTGTGTTTAGTTGCTCATTGGACCCTTAGACTATATACGTTGTCATCCTTGTGCAATAGCTGATGCGTTTACTTTCATTATTTTGAACTATGTGTTTTACATTTATCACATATTTTGATAGTGTGACAATATATATATATATGTTAATGTATTCATGTTAATAACTGATACTTAGGAAAAAGCATAACAGCTTTAAGCCTTACCATGAGTTTGCAAGAAAATTCACACATTATGTGTTCCACCTCACACCATGAGCACAAGGTTTATTTTTTTATCAGAATAAACAATTTAGATGGGGCAACTGGGATGTTCTTAGTCCATTTTGGGAATATAGAGAGAGACCATGACTTCAAAGACATTGCCAAGTTAGTCCCAACCTAGCAGTTAACGGCGCCATTAAGCCTATGGCGACTGTGAACTTTACCAAAATGAAAATTAAACTTAACATATCAGAAGGAAGAGCAGGGTTGCTCCGAGAGCAGCCAATGACGGTCATCATCTCAAACAGTCCTCTTCTGCAAAGTCATACTTCAAATTCGACTTGCAAGTAGGCCTTGCAATGGAAAAATATAAGACGTTCAAGTAAGAATGTGAGTTGACAATTAAAAACACAAACCTCACAGCAATCAACCGTAAATGCGAAAAGCTAGGCTTGTAGAGATCATTAAAAATGCACTGTATAATGAGTTGCCTTGCTTCATACTATTTACCTTCTGCGATTGTACGCTGGCTACAATGGTACTGATTTCTGCTATTATTTTCTAGAATTTATTCACCACTAAAATAGGCTTGGAAAAAAACCTTACAAAATAAAAGATTATATGTCTTGTGTGTGCACTTTTTTTTTAAATTTGTTTTTATTGCAGAATTAGAAACCACAGAATACAATGGCTCAACCAATCCACTCGTAATGTCCCCCCATTCAATCAATAAGACGTATACCATACACAGCCATTCAGCCCGCATCCCGGGGGCCGGGCGGCATAGTACCTTAAATAACAGGAAGGCATCACGGTGAGTGTCCCTTAGGGACCATGGTCGAAAGAGCATTTTACGTATCTGCATTTTACCCCCCCACCCACAACAAATAACAGCGTCAGCCATCCCACCTGTGCAGGTCAATGCTATTAGCCGCTTCCAGATCCGCTCGCGCTCTGTGGGGCCTACCACACCCGACCCGCTCCCCTCTGCCACCTCCCGCTCATCGCCTACGCCCCACTGGTCCTTCTCAGCTCTGAGTCACCATCGCGGTCGACCAACCCCCTGGCTTCCGGCCCCCCCCGAACTCCCACTAAACAGCCCCCCAGTGTCCCCTCCCCGGCAACTGCTAATGGTGTGTGTCCTGTACATAAGTGTAGTATGGATCCCCGCTACATTGTCAATGACATCTCTGAGTTATCTTGCCTCGCGGTGTCCACAGGTCCCATCCACTCAATCCTCGTCTTCCACTAACGAGTCACGCAAGGCTTGCACCACCAATTCCCACGCACGCGCTGCATCCAAGGCCTTCTCATTACCAAGCTTGACAGCCTGCTTCATCCGGAGCACACTCTCACATTCAGACCACCGCAACAATTCATTCTTCCACCTCCTCACTGACGGCCCGCCCCTGGACTTCCAATACCATGAGATCTCTCTTTGTGCCAGTATCAAACCCAGGTCAATAAATTTGCTCGTCACCTTATTGTGTTTGGTGTGCGGAAACCAGAGCAACAGACACGCCGCCATGTCAAAGTCCACTTCCCTGTCGGTCACATCGTTTAGGAGGTCCCCCACCTCTGCCCAATAGGCCTCCAAATGTGGACAACCCCAAAACAAATGATCCATGTCCGCCTCCGGAGACGGACATCTCGGGCACCGTGCGTCCTGCACCTGGAAGTACCGCCGAATTTTTTCCGGGGTCAGATAGGCCCTATGTAGCACAAAGAAATGTACTTGTTGGAAACGCGCATTCTTCGTGCCTTTCCACGTATGCCGTAATCTTGTGTGTGCACTTGAGGTGAAACTTTGTCAATGCTCACAATAAATCAAAATGTCTGACAGTCTCTGGCCAATTGGTTATGTGCCAAATGAACAAGTGACTTACCTTTGGTAATGCTCTTTCTGGTGGATATTTTATCTAAACGCAGATCCCTCAGCTTTAGAATACCCCTAGTTGTGAGAATGGCTCCAGAAAGTTTTACAGCAGTGCTCTTGGGCACCGGCATGGGCGGTGTGCAGCTCCGCATAGACTCCCTTTAGTGATGGAAGTGACAGAGCCGCACACAGGTGCAACTCCTGCGCACTGATAATGGTTTCTATCTTGGCTCCGTCCACTCCCTTAAACAATGAGCACCACACCACTAGCTGTACCAGTATACAGATCTCTAATTTGGCAACCTTTTTAGATGGATGAAGAGATCATTCTACATAACTGGGAGGTTGGATGGCTGTAACTTGCTCTGATGGATACTTCTAACGCACATTCTTCACCTTCAGAATAGATACCAAAGCTGCCCCTCGGAAGTTGGAGGATTTGTGGAATGAGCTGAGAATAAAAAACCCTGCAGAACTTAAAGGGTGTGTTGGGATGGAAAAGTCTTCTGCAAAGTAAGAAGCATGTATCCCTGCCCTGAGTGCCCAACTGTACTGTTGTCTGGATTCCCAACTCAGTTTTTTTGTCAGAGCTAACCACGGGTCATGCATATGCACCATGACAAAGGCCTGTTTCACGGATTGTCGTCTTGTTGGACCGGGCGGGTCGCCCAAAGCACTACACTCATACTGGTGGAAGACTACCGCCTTCACCATGAGTTAAGCAGCATAAGCGTGGTGTTGGCAGCATACCATGTAGTGATAAGTAGTAGTGTACCTGGCCATTTTACTCTATGTCACTGGGGTGAGGCCTATGGGGTCACTCGCCTTTTTAAAAGTTCAGCAGCTGTGTGCTTAACGTAGCCTTGGTCTACATCAGGTAGATGTGGAGTCATGCGCAGCGCAGGAGTAGTGACTCTGTACTGGATATATGTGCACCTGGGATAAAGCAGTACTGTGAAGTATATGTGTGGTTAGTGCATATACTGAATGTACGCATGCCTGTTGGGGCTACATTACATAAGAGATGTAGTGTTGTGCAGTACATACGCAATGAAAGCATTTGCTGCATGTATGTGTGCTTGCATGAAGTATAATACATGAAGGGTGATGTGTTGTGCAGCACACACATCAGTGTGTTTGTGTGCTGGCTGTGTGTGTGTTTGCAAATATAAAACCAATCAATCAATCAGTGGGTCTTGTAGAGCGTGGCTTGTCACCCCTAGAGAGTCTCCAGAAGCTGGTGAGAAGTACGAGCCTCGGTCGAATTGTGGTCAAAGAGCCAGGTCTTGAGCTGCTTCCTGAAGACCGTCAGAGACGGGGAGGTGTACAGGTGGAGGAGGAAGTCGTTCCAAGCTCTGGCTGAGCGGTAGGAGAAGGAGCGGCCTCTGCAGTGGCTGTGGTGGATGCAGGGGATGGGGGCCAATGTGAGGGTCAAAGATTGGAGCTCTCTGGTTGGTCAGTGGAATGTGTGGCGGTCCTTTATATAGGCGGGTCCGAACTTATGGAGGGCTTTGTAGGCGTGCATGAGGAGCTTGAAGAGGCATCTTTGACGGACGGGAAGCCAGTGGTGAGCTCTATAGTGAGAAGTGATGCTGGTTCTTCTGGGGAAATCTAGGATGAGTCTTTTCGCCAAGTTCTGAATGGTCTGGTCCAGGAGTTGTTTGGTGTTGCCAGCGTAGAGTGCGTTGAGGTAGTTGAATGGGCTGGCGACGAGAGCCTGGGTGACTGTCTTACTGGATGAGACAGGGATCCATCGGGAGGGTGAAGGAGCAGGCAGAGGAGATGGAGTTGATCTGCTGCTTCATGGCCAGATGGGAGTCTAGGAGGATTCTGAGGTTGCATACGTGGTCGGTGGGGGTGGGTGAGGAGCTGAGTGCAGCGCGCCAACCTGTGTCGTCCCATGTGGTAAGCTTCTTTTTGAAGACGATGACCTCTGTCTTTTCTGAATTGAGTTTGAGGCAGTTGGTCTTCATCCAGGTTGCGATGTCGGTCATGGTGTTTTGGAAGTTGGCTCTTGTGGTGTCGGCATCTTCTGTGAGGGATAGGATAAGCTGGGTTTCGACATCACAGGAGATGATGCGGAGTCTGTGGGTGTGGGCGATGTCAGCCAGTGGTGTCATGTTGGTGTTGAAGAGGGTGTGGCTGAGTGAGTATGCCTGGAGGACGCCACATATGATGTCTTTGTGTGCAGAGGATAAATGTGGTAGGTAGATGCTCTGTGATCAGCCGGAGAGGAAGGAGGAGATCCAGTTGAGTGCATTGCCCTGGATGCCGACATGGTGGAGTCTGGTTGTGAGGGTGTGGCGGGAGATGGTGTCTCAAAGGTAAGGTATAGGAAAGCTTCAGTACTGAACAAGGAGCATAGACTGAATGTGTGTGCTGAATGCCTGTGTACTTGTAATGGTACACTGTATGGAGGTAACAGTTCTGGACAGTAAGTGTGCTGTGAATGTACACTGAGTAAGTGTACCTGCAATGGTACATTACATGGAGGACCCTGGGTTCCATTTTGGGAAGCCCAGGCCTGCCTGAAGACAGGGGGGATTGTGGAATCCCCCTGACAGATTTGTGTATGGCTGTAGTCCTGTGAGCTGTGTGGGACACACTAGAGGAAGAGACCCTCACTTTACACTTTACATGGTTGTTCTATTTGGTTCAGTGATAGATCACAAGAAAGGAGTCTTGACAGATTTCAGGAAAGGAGATGGGACTGATATGCGAATCATAAAGAGTAGTGCTAGGAGCCTGTGATGAACCTTTTCATGCACATATCACTGTGGCTGACATCCAGGAATGAACTCACGTCACTCCCATGAATTGTGTTTTGTGTTTTGGCTCAGTCAGTTTCGGAGTCATGCCTGCTGTGACAGACATCTTTCAAAGGGGGAAAGAAAAGGAGAAGTTGACACTTCAAAAAAGCAGAACCTCAACATAAAACCTCAAAGACTCAGACTCTAAATAACATTTTGGTGCCTAGAAATGGGACCCCACACGTTATCAATTGACAACCATCAGATGGGTTGTGTGAGGAGGCGAAGCTCCGCAATACTGCTGACCAGGACTGGGGGGAAAGGCCTGCTAGTCTCCCTGCTGGGTGAGGGAACATCACCCAAGAAACCAAGACCACCTACCCTGGTTGCTAAGACCAGCGTGCCCTGTGAGGAAGTGGAGAACATTGGATGGAGCAAGGTCCAGTGGGGAGCCCTATCAGGAGGATTCCCTGAGCAAGGTGGGAGGGAAAGGCTTACACTGATCAGGTTGTTGCCCATGTACAGCATCAGCACTATCACCCTCGTATGCCTGGAGAGGGCGACCATGGTGCGGAAGGAGCCATTGGTTAAGCACCATGCAGGACTGGACGAGCCGGTACTGCCATGCTGCGGTGACCCTGTATGCCAGTGGGGGAAACCAGTGAAGTGGCTACTGTTAGGAGCACTGTGATTTGTAACTGTCTTGGCCGGGCGCCTGTACCAGAAAAGCCTGCATTTCTACTGACCAGTACTGTGACAAGCCTGTATGCCAGGAGGGACTGTCGGTGCCAAAGTTGCTAAAGGATTGAGCCTGCGACCCGAAGAAGAACCTGAGGCTACGCTTGGCAAGTTGGATCTGACTGAGAGAGAACTACCCCTGATTGATTATGTATCTGCCAACTATTCCATGACTTAGTTTTATCATCTGTATCCCTAGTTTCTTCTCTTGCCATATAAAGGGTCCGTTTACAATGAATTTGAACTGCAATGTCGACCTTTTAATGCAATGTTATTTATTTTTATACAAAATATTCAGGTTTCTTTATTCATTAATTGAAATTTAATCCTGTTTTATCCATTTGTCCTAAAATGTCCTTTATTTTCATTTGCATACTTATTTGTATATCTTTTGTCAGTGTTTAAACTTCTCTTATAGTATTGTTTTTCTGGTTGTTTTAATTGAACCAGTTACATTCTTTTGTATTTTAATGTGTCTTTTATGATTTGCTAAAAATCGAAATAAAGACTTTAAAACCTGAAACCTGAACACAGTGGACTTCCTAGGACACCATGGACGATGATGCACCATCAATGGTCTCCATTTGGCTTTTCCTCTCACCTCCCCATTGGGGAATGCCAACTTACTGCATCTTCGAGAGCTGTGAGCTACTCCAACAACTGACAGAACTCTTGCAGTGCTGCTCAGGGGAGAAAGAGAGAGAGCCTGCGCCGCCAAGTGCCGCCACAAAAAGCCCAACTTCTCCGAACAGAGGATTCAAGGGTGCGCGCACTGAGGGCACCCACTGCACTGTTGACATTTTCTGTGGTGAGAGAGCAGGTAAGGTGAGAACTGGGCTGGTTGGGCCCCCAGGGGACTCACTGATAATGGTGCTTGTTGGACTAGGCCCTTCTGGCAGGTTCACCCCTGAACTTTTTGCCTTGTAAGGTTACCTCATTTTAGTGATTTCTGGTCTTTGCGTACTTTGACACTGTGTCCCAGTGTAAAGTGTGTGCGCTCCCTGAGTGTGGGTGTGAGAGTGGCCTGCCCTCCTATAGGAATGCATGGGGAATATGTGTGTCCCTGGTAGTTCCTGATGCATGGGGAGTGCAGGTGCGAGTTTGGTATGAGCGGACTCGTGTGATTAAATGCTGCGCGATTATGTGTGCAGCATAAATGTGTCTAGTGTGGAAGTGTCACTTCTTGAAGTTGGCATGTTTGTGTAATTTATGTGATTTGCTGTCTGGCTTGTGATTGGCTGGAGCTGGCTAATGAGCCGGGCTCCAGGAGTCAGGATGAGTCTGCCTCGGTGGTGAGTGGAGAGATCTGCATGATTGATGTGAGGGAGGAGTGCACCTGGGACCTGAATAGGGTTGGGCTTTCCCTCCACAATGCTGGCTCCGCCCCCTGTGGTGCGACTGATGACCCTAGCCTGTCCTGTGAATAGGGAGAGGGGTTGAGCAACAGAGTGCTCCAGAACCAGCTGCGTCTGTTTTTTCCCCCACCCTGCACCCCAGAGACAAAGGGATTTTGTGGATAAAAAGAGGCTGTGACCTCATGCTAAATGTTCTTGTTCCTGACTTGAGTCTACCAGGGGCGTGCTGCTGCTGGGGCCCAGGGGAAGGCTTGCCTCCCTGGGCCCTGCCCAGCCCCTGGATGCCTTGAAGATCTTGTTTCTCTGGGACCCCTCTGCCTTGCCTGGGGGACTGGAGGACTTTCCTTTACTGAGGAGCTGGTTGCTCCATTTCTATGCCCCAGGACTTTGCTGCCTCTTTTGGTGCCCTGAGAGCACTGTGCTCATTCTGCTTTTTGGCCCCCTTTAAGAGGGAATCCCCTGGTGAGGGTTTCCCCCAAAATTGCTCCACTACGGGTGCCCACCCCGCTTATTTTCCTATTTTTCCTAGCGGGAGCCTACTCCGCCTGATGGGGGTTTTATTTAATTATGGGTGCCCACCCCATATGGTCGCTTATTTTGTAGGGCGGGTGCCAACCCCGCTCGCTACTTGTTCACGTTAGAGGGAGCCTACCCCTCGAATACTGCTGCGATCACCGCCCGCGGCCCGCCTGACTGTGGGCGGGGCCGAAGAACAGACGTCCTGAGTGCGGCCGGAAGAAGGTTTTGCCAGAGAGGAGGTCGAGAGCCCACCCAGCCTCCTTGAGCCCCCACAAGAAGATGAGACGTCCTCCCGTGGCCCGTGGCTCCAGTGAAGTGGAGAGAGCCCCGGGGCCGCCAGCAGAGCGGAGTTGAGTGCCAGGAGTGCTGCGGGGCTCACGAGAGCGAGGGAGAGCCCCGCTGGTGCCACGCTGACGAGGGGCGAGACTGACCCCCCCCACCGCATGAAGGATAAGAGGGAGAGTCCCCGAGGAGCGGGGGCTCTCCAGTGCATGCCGCCCAGGATTGGAGAAGGATGCCACGGACCTCCGGTGAGTGGACTGCGCACTGGCACCTTGTGAGTGCCCATTCCATTTATCGGCCCCTGCCTGATAGGGGGCCGCTTATACATTGGTGATCCTTGCCCTGAAGGGGCCCGTCTTTGTCCCCGTGTTCCTGCCTAACCTCAGAGCGGCCGGCCAGATGGATGGGGGGGTCGCTCCAACACTTAGGGGCATGACTATTTTCAAGAGCCTATGCGTGGCTCCAGTTTTGGGGGCACTTTTCGTTGTTTAGAGAGCCTGGATGGCTCTGACTGGCGCATATGTGTTTAAAAGGCCCAGGGGGGTCCCGCGGGCCAGAGGGGCCCGTATTCTTGCCCCTGAGGGTCCCAGTTCTAGGGGGCATGTTTGTTTCAGGAGCCTAGGTGGCTCCCCCACCCCCCATTAGTGTTTCAGAGCCAGTGGGCTCCCAGGATTGGCGCAGTCTTTGTTCCAGGGGCAATATGTGTCTTTCCGAGCCTTGGTGGCTCCAACAAGTGGCCTAAGTTGTTTCAGAGCCTAGAAGGCTCCAGCAGGCACCAATTTTGTCCTGAAGGGCCAGTGAGGGCCCTGGTCGCAGTTATCATTTCCAGTTGCCCAGCTAGTAGTGGGCAGCTGCTACGTTTAGGTTTTTCTTTCTAGGGACATGTACTTTGAACTCAGGAGTGAGTCGCGCTCCTTTATCCCTACCTTGGCCCTTCCCAGCTGCGCAGCACTTAGTGCCAGCTGCAGCTTTTAGGCCCTGTTCTTGTCCCCAACTGCCCAGCATGAGTGGGCAGCTGCTACGTTTAGGTTTTGGCGCAGTGGCGCAACCTGGACCCTAATGTGATTTATGCGCTAATGCTTTGGGTGTTAGGAAATGTACTGTGTGTAGTATGTTTTGCACACCCTGTGTTCTGACACCTCTGAATGTGTCTTCATTCATCATGTGTCTTACCTACACCTCTGAATGTGTCTTCATGCATCATGTGTCTTACCTACACCGCTGAATGTGTTTTCATGCATCATGTGTCTTACCTACACCTCTGAATGTGTCTTCATGCATCATGTGTCTTACCTACACCTCTGAATGTGTCTTCATGCATCATGTGTCTTACCTACACCTCTGAATGTGTTTTCATGCATCATGTATCTTTCCTACACCTCTGAATGTGTCTTCATGCATCATGTGTCTTACCTACACCGCTGAATGTGTCTTCATGCATCATGTGTCTTACCTACACAGCTGAATGTGTCTTCATGCATCATGTGTAAAGCTTCTGGCCTATACTCCTAAATGTATTTTTATGCTTAGGTGATTGTTTTTCCTAATATAGTTATGCTAGTGAGTTCATGGTTCCCTGCATGATATTTTCCTAAGGTGGTTAGGGTTGCATATGTGGTAGTTACCTTTTACCAGTGGTTACTAGTTGTGTGCCACATTTGGTATTTGGTGCTACAATTGCTATGTTCTAAGTGCTATTTATACAAAGTGCTAGTTCTACCATGTGCTTATTCCTGACAGTGGTCCCTGTGGCCCTTTCCTGTGTATATAATCCCCTGTAAATTCTGCCTGAGCCTCTTGCACATTGTAAAGTGTGGGTTTACTATCTAATGTGTTTGGTAATACAAAGGCTATTTTTATATATAACCTTGTGTGGAGTTCCTTTTGTGGGGGGCCTGGGATGCTGCTGTTGGTGGGTGCATGTGCAAATACTTAACTTACATTGCCACCGGGATCAGCCTTGCTGCTCGTGTCACGTTGCTAAGATGGTGAGCAGGGGTTATCTTTGGAGTGTAACTTCCTTGCCGTAACTAGAGTGGTGGTTTCTGCCTGACTTTGGCGCAAGCCTCAGCCAACCAGAAATCCCATTTCTAACACTGCTGTTGAACCATAGACACTTTTGACTAAATCCTGAAGAAGGGGGACTCTTAGTATGGCCTAATATTGAGTATTTCCTAGATGCTGCGACCAGTGAATGGGGAATATGTTACACTAAGTAGGGTGGTCCAGGGATTTGATTGACAACTACTAGAGCCCTGACCTCAAGGAGGCTGTGTTGTTGCTTCTGAATGTCGTATTCCTTTCATGTGTAGAGTTAGAAATAAAATACTTCTTTTTTTTTTCTTAGAGGAGCAGGTATTTGACTGGAAATGGACTTATTGTTCATACTGTTTGTTCTTTGATTTATGAGTCATGTTCATTGAACTTTATCTACAAGCCACTAGCAGGAGCCTTGACTGCTCAACCACAGCTACCACTGAGAGTCAAGTGCAGAAGCGGTACTTGGTCCAGTTGCACAGGATCCATAGTAGGCCGGGCACAGGGTGAGCAGGAATAAAAGGCCTCTACCACCACAGTTGGGACCATTAACTCCTGCGTGCTCCATGGACCCCTGTAAGGGGTTTCTGTCAAGGCAAAATGCCCTTCCCGTTGCTCTCTATGAATGTGTGCACTGATGTCCATATCGCACCCTGGCATATAAAAACAGGATCTCTGCGTGCCAGCGCAGTGGTAGAAGCCTTGGTCCTGGTGGAATGGACCGACAATCCTTCTAAAGGTTGCTTCTTGGCCAATGCATAGCAGGCCTTATTGCTGGACTATACACCCTGACAAAGTCCTTTTCTGCACGGCTCTCTTGGGGTCCAGCCGATGGAGTTTTTCTACCCTTTCGAGGGATGAGGTAGAGCAAAGAACATTGGGAGGGAGATGGATTGCCCATCATGAAAAGGCATCACAACGTTTGGTAAAAAGTCTGCACTAGTTCTCAACAGATGTTTATCTTGCAAAAAGGTGGAGAAAGGCAGCTGCACTGCGAGAGCTGGAATTACGTAATGAGCTGGAGTAATTGTGACTAGAAAGACTGTCTTTAGAGTCAGAAGACACAGCAAGAGGCTTGAAAGGAGTCCACAGGAAGAAAATCCGGCCCAAGTTGAGATCCCACTGTGATATCACAAATAGTTTGTACCATGAGGGTTAAATCATTTAGAAACCTCATCACAACAGGTGATTTAAAAAAACGACTGCTGGTCCAGCAAACGGATAATGCTGAAAAAGATGACAAACAACCATTGATTGTGCCCACAGCAAGTCTTTGCTGGGCAACAGACAAAACAAACAATAAAACGTACAACAGTTTGGCCTGTAATGGGTGTATGTTACAGCTTCGCATCAGTTCACAAAGTTGTGCCAACGTCCAGTTTAAAGGAAATTTGTGAAAGGACGCTGCAGAGCACGGATAAAATTCAGAACCTTAGGAGGTAGGTCGAATGGATTTAACGGTCCTCATTGTGCAGACAAGGGTACAGAACCCTGCCTTTCTAATGTGACAGAAGATCCTTGTAAAGTGGTAGCCTAATAGGAAGAAAGATGCTAATGCCCAGAAGCTACATTATCACACTCTCCTGCCCCAACCAGAGTCACTATAATGACTTGTGCCTGGTCCTTCCTGATCTTCTTCAGAACTCGGGGCACGAGAGGCACAGGCGGAATGGCGTACAGGAGTACTGTGCAACACTCTAGCCAGAATGTGTCTCCCAGAAAGAACCTTCTTGGAAACTCCAGCACGCAAATATTTTCACATTACACATTCTAAACAATGGCAAACATATCCAGCCAGGTTTTCCTCACTGTTGGAAGATGCTATGTGTTCCTTGGGGGGTAATCACCAATCGTGATCCACTGGGTATGCCAGCTGACTTTGTAAGTTCTAGCATTTAAAAATCCCACCAGATGGTTCGCAATCAAGGGCTGCCCCGAATGCTCCAGCCAACTCCACAGGCATAGAGCTTCTTGGCACAGGACCCAGACTCACACTCCGCACTGCTTTTTGCAGTACCACAGGGTGGTGGTGTGGCCCACGAGAACCTGCACCATCCTCTCCTTAATGCTTTCCTCCAGTTGGGGCTCTGTGATAATTGCCCTCCATCTTGTGGGTGTCTTCCTCCCTTGCCTCTTGAGAATACTTCTTCAAAATGGTTTACCCTGTCCAAGCATGAAAATAAAAGAGGGACTTCCACAAGCCTCCTCACTGGATGAGCAAATACAGCAGCCATCTTGGCACAGTTTTGGAAGGTCATTGGTCTTGGACTTCTCTTCTACGCCGGTCCACAGGCTCCCCTATGGAGGCCAATAGACCCTCCTTTTTGGTTTTGATTTAATTGGGCCTCTTTGTTCCTTGGCCCCCTTTCGATTTGTAGGGCCTCTCTGAGCTGAAGGAAGCTCCGTTATGGCGTTTGGGATGTGCTTTATTCTAGGGGTGACGACCTTTGTGATCTCTATTTCGGCAATATAATCCTGTGTCTGACTGTTATAGCTGGGTCTCTTTGTTTTGTGCCCGCCTTGCAAATTCTTGGGTTCTGGTGAGTTGAAAGAGCCTCCTCAAATTGCTTCCTCAACGATACCTATCTTGACAATTTGGGTCCAACGCAGCTACATAGATGCACCATAGGTTTCTGAGACCGCGGGCATTCTTCCTCCCTCATCCAATCCTCAACATCTCTATTCAGGTGCACTATCACCCAACTTCATGGCCACCTTTCGCTAATTAGGGTGAGTCGATTAGGTTCCTAGAACGTGTTTTCTACTGGCGAAAGCTTCCTCTTAGACCCCTTCCTAGGCATTAGGGGTCCTACGCAGCTACTGAGTTCCTCCAATGGTACCTAGGACCGCAGGCTTACCTACTCCATCTTCTCCACTCTCCATGTCTTTACTCTGGTCTTCTACCACTCAACATCACAGATCCTAACTCACAACTCATAGGTCAAGCTAATTCCACTGGGCAGCAATGTATTTACTATTGAATACCCACCCAGCCTATCTAAAAACGCATTGAAACGCTTCAAACACAGAATTCTCAAAGCTCAGCCAGAAACTCTAATTTCTGACCCTTACCTATCCTCAATTAAAGGATCTAAGACCTGTGATCTCATCTTCTACTCGAAAAGAAGAGCTACTTGGAGGAATGCTCTCCGTTCTCTTTGCCTGATCTCCTCTTCCAAACAATTCGCTCATGGAACTAGGTTAGTGGTAGCCCCTCCATCCACCTTCAAAGCTGATGCTACAATCTCCATCTATAACAATGGGGTAATCTTCATTCAAGCTGCAGACCGCCATCTATGGTCCTTTGAGGAAAGTTTTCACATTATCAAAACTCAATTTCTAACCAAGTTACTGACACTCCTACATATGAGCTTAACGCCCCAGCCTCATCAATGTCCGGCCGATCGCCCCCCTCTGGTAACCTCACCCCCGTCACTCTCCCTCTCCAACTCTTCCAGCCCCTCACTTTTGCCCATCTCCCCTTCCTCGCAGTGGGGTTTGGGTTCTCGACGGGTGAGTGGTGGGACCCTGAATGCAGTCATACAGAACATTGCTCCCCTCTCCAACATACCATATCATACCTCTACTTATCCTGCGTTAGCCCTGGCCTAACTTATACTGCAGTCTACCCTTCTCGTCCCTTGGCTAGAGAGAGGTCTTCCCTGAAGTCCGATCTACTCCATTACCATGGTGTCTCCAGAGCTCCTAGAAGATCAGCTCAATGGCTGTCCCGTGCCCCCTGCCATCTAAATAAACTTTCCTTCTCTACCAACCCTTACCAAGAGCTCTCTGGCCTGCAACTCTCGACTGCTTCCATTAGTACTCCGTCTCAGCCTACGGGTTCCCTGACACACTCATCGGAGTCTCATCTACACTCTGTACCCTCTTCGCTCTGGACATTATCTCTGTTGATATTCAACAACTCAAGGCTGACTTACAAAAGCTCAAACTCATCACCACTAAACTGGCTAACGATACATGGACAGACAGGTCATCAGGGATTTACAGTCATTCCCCCCCTCTATCAATGGTCGGTTTCCAACATATGCGTCCCCAAGTTCGAGAACTATATCCTGCCCGAACGCTCCCTCTAGACCCTAGAATTCCTACACAGTGAAAGATATCAACATTCTCCTGCGCTCATATAATACCTCTCTCCTGGACAAGCCAGTTCACCGGGAACACATTCTTACAATTCCTCCGAACCCTCTCAGAAGACCCAGTTACAATACTAATGCTATAAATTTCTCTAACCTTAAGCAAGTTCCCATGGCACAGCCTGCTTCCTCTGTCACCACTCCACATCTGAAGGGCATGCTCATCAATTGTAGATCAGCCGTGAAACATGCCACAGACATTACTGAACTCATCCTGGCTCAGGATCTTGACATCCTTATACTTTACGGAAACCTGGCTAAAGGATTACTCTGGTCTGATCCTTGACATACTAGTCCCCCCCCGAACCATAACTCACTAGGCTGGACAGAGCGGACAGACCTGGTGGTGGGATCGCGTGTATATACCAGAATAGTCTCATTGTTAAACACCTACATAGATGCCGTCTCCTCCTGTGAATACCTCTGCATTGACATCACCAGCAACAGCAGGCCATTATGCAAATTGCACGTTTTACCATCTGCCGGGGGACAACCTCCCCTTCGTTGAAGATATATGTCCCCAAATCTTCCTCAGAGACCTCAACCTACACTGGAATCACTTGAAAGACCCGGTAGTGTCCACTCTCAAAACCTTCCTTGCAGACCTCAGCCTAGTTCAAATATGTGATAGTCCCACCCACATTCTGGGCTCGATCCTGGACCTTATTATAACTAAATCCAATGCTATTCAATTGCTCTCGATTGCCCCGCGTGACTGGTCTGATCATCATTACATCTCCTTCCACATCATTGAACCCTGGTCCAAGAAAAAATCACAAGACAAGAATCCCAGGCTTGGAAACGATCTCTCCGAAACTCAAAATATGAATGCCCTGATCTCCCTCTGCAGGAACAGCTTGATGCCTCCAATTGACATGTCCGAGGTACAGGACCTCACACAACATTACAACAGCCTTATATTGAGTACTAGCAGCCCTTCCCGACGTTGTCCGGGTATGAATTGCTACCGGCCAGTAGTATATTGTTTTGTAGGATTTCGTTTTGATAGCATTTCTTATCTGTGACAGGCCTGTGAAACGCTCCGATTCACAGTGCACTGCTGATGCACTTAAGAGTGCGCATACAGTAGTGTGTGAACGCGACTTCCCTACTTTATTTTTCCTTGCAATATTATATAGCGCGAACTCGACAACATGGCATGAGCACAATTTACATTAAAGAAGAACACATTCATTTGTGGTAGGCATGGGGAGACAAAGCGATTTGCCTGGAATCACAGGATGTTGAGCTGATGCCGAGATTCGAACTTAGCTCACCAGCTCTAAAGTTCGCAATTCTAGATCTTGTGGCGGGAGGTGTGTCTAAAAGTGTATGTCGGTGCTGGCCATCAATGACCGAGACCTGTGCATTTTTCAAATGGGTGGTGAAAAAATGAGTATGTTGCTGGAGATGTGGGCCGCCGTGCCACCAATGTACTTACCGGGGGAGGGTAAACACCCATTATTCCGCAACTTTCTTTCCGCATACCAACACTCCGCATACTTTCATTACGAAAGTACCATGACTCCGCAATGCCATTATAACGCATGGCATTACATTTTATATGCTTTTACCACGAAATTCGTTGTAAATGCATGAATGATAAAAGCATGTTTTTTTAATGTTTGGATAAGGTAAGTATGGTTATAGAGGTATATGTTTTGGGGTACTGAGATATATGTTTTGGGGTGTTTGGGTATTTTAAGGGTTCAGATCTAGTTTTGGGTTATGGGGTACAGGGGTAGTTTTAGGGTTTAGGGATAGGTATGGGTTTTGGGGTACAGGGGTATTTTTAGGGTTCAGGGCTAGAATTGGGTTTTGGGGTATAGGGGTATTTTTAGGGTTCAGGGGTAGGTTTGGATTTTGGGGTACAGGGGTATTTTAAGGGTTCAGGGCTAGGTTTGGGTTTTGGGGTACAGGGGTATTTTTAGGGTTCAGGGCTAGGTTTGGGTTTTGGGGTACAAGTGTATTTTAGGGTTCATGGGTAGGTTTGGGTTTTGGAGTACAGGGGTATTTTTAGGGTTCAGGGCTAGGTTGGGTTTTGGGGTACATGGGTATTTGTAGGGTTCAGGGGTAGGTTTGGGTTTTGGGGTACAGGGGTATTTTAAGGGTTCAGGGCTAGGTTTGGGTATTGGGGTACAGGGGTATTTTAGGGTTCAGGGGTAGGTTTGGGTTTTGGGGTACAGGGTATATTTATAGAGTTAAGATGGGTTAGTGTTTAAGGGTGTTGGGGTATTTTAAGGAGTAAGGGTGGGTTATGATTATGGGGTGGAGGGGTATTTAAAGGGAGCAGGGTGGGATTAGTTTTTAGGGTGTAAAGGGTAATAAAATAAAATAATAAATAAAAAAATATAAATAATGCAATTTAAAAGAATAAATGTTTTAATTACATTAAAAAAAATTGTGTATATATATATATATAACACAATATATTGTAACAGACAGCGGGAAACCTTGTCCAGTGGATTGCCGGAGAACTGTGCGGAGGCTCTTACCTCCTGTTGCTGACTGCCGTCGTTGGATCCTTTTAGGACCGAGTGACATCACAACGCCTTGCCGGACCCGCTGCGCGGGTCCCGCTGCGTCTCCTGACTCTGTGGGGCTTCGGGAAAGGGAGATGAACATTCCTGTGCCTCTTTGCACCGGCAGGGCTGCGAGCAACCTAGCAGGGACTCAATTGCCCAGGAGTCCCTGCGTGTCACACCTGCGGCTGCTCTCCCTGCCGGTCACGCCCCCCGACTCAGATAAAGCTGCCTAGCTTGTAACAGACAGCGGGAAACCTTGTCCAGTGGATTGCCGGAGAACTGTGCGGAGGCTCTTAAAGTTGCTAGGGCCCATCAACTTAATGTTAGCAATCTCCCTGTGATTAGTGCAGAAGGTGGGACTGTTTTTCCTGTACAGATGCCTCTAGGAGCAGATGAGGATGGCGCAACCTTGAAAATTTCCAAGGAAAACTCAACAGTAGAGGACATTGGGACACAATTAGATGAGCAGGAAGGAAAGGACGTGGATTTTATAAAAATAGTCTGGGAAACCCTAAAAAAGCTGCTATCTCCCCTGGACCTAAGACTCTCACGTATTGAGAACCATCTCTTAGAGGTGGAAAAGAGTATTCTAGCCCTAGTAACTCTTAGTCTGCGAGGTCAGGAAAACAATGGTATTCTAGATGGCAACCCAGCTCCACCGATACCCAACACTACCCCTCCAGTACCACCCTTAATCAGGCCAGTACCCAAACCACGTACAAAGGGCTACGATCATAAAGCCCCCAAACCCCCACCAAAGTCACCGAAGCACCCTATCCCACAACCTACTACACACCACAAAGCAGGAGCTGCCCAAAGGCTGAATGCCAACAAGGCCGATTGCCCAACCCACCAGGGCCCACAAAATAGAAGTAATTTTCGTGGGGGTTACATAGATCTCCCCCCAGATGCAAAGCCATATGTGGTGGTATTGACAGGTGTACCGGAAATTGAGAATGACCATCAAGAAAACTACTGGTCCCTGAAGAATAAGGTTATCCACTGGCTGAATGTGAATAGACCGATCCCAAACTTTATTGGGGGCTGATGCTGAGGCTATAGTGTTGCCACACGGGTCAAGAAGGTCTAGCTCTGCTTCCGTCCCCCCTGCATTTGCCCCCACATTGGGGCTGAGTGTTGCAGGTAATCCACCATTGAGGCTCCTTAGTTGGAACGTAGCAGGACTTGCACGTAACATCGACACTCCCGATTGGAATTCCCTTGTGGAACCCTTTGGGATTTGTCTTCTGCAAGAAACCTGGTGCCTGGAATCTCGACACAGGATAGGTTACACAACCTATTTTGTGCCTGCATCTCAAGCATCTGGTAGCAAAGGTCGCCCTTCGGGCGGCCTTCTGATCTGGGTTAGTATTACATTGGGGCTAACCATAAGGCATATACCCACAAAATCACCTGATCTGCAGAGACTTTCAATCCAATGTCACGGGGGGAAAAAGCTAGAAGTGTTTAACCTCTATCTAAGGGGGGCAAGGGGTGGTGTCTCTATGTTATCTTCAACAGGAATTGAGGAGGAGCTTGGATCCTCTAATACAGACTCCCTTGTTATACTGGCTGGAGACTTTAATTGTTGTTTCGAACCACTAGCCAGTGAGGACATATTGGACATCTGGGAAGACGATGTTAGGAGAGGTATCCCCTTGCTCTCTCTAAACCCGGGGTCAGGGCTAGTGGGTTGTGGTCACTATCAGAAGTTGATAGGACCTCCATATCTTGAAGATATACCCAGAGCTTATGATTCAACAATATATAGTCAATTTGTGAAGTGTGCCCCACCCTGTTGTAAGTGTGTACTCCCCTGGTATCAGACTTGGATCTACCATTAGTTGCTCTAAGGTCATATTCCATACAGAGGGCATTAATGTCTATGGCACTCTGGGTATATCTTCAAGATATGGAGGTCCTATCAACTTCTGATAGTGACCACAACCCACTAGCCCTGACCCTTACTCCCCCATGGCAAGGCTTGATCACAACTCCGTCACCACACATATGGAACTCGTCCCACAAACTGGTTCCCTCGAACTGTGGCAGGCGACTAAAATGGAACAAAGTTGCCGCGGATGAGGGAAGGATGGCTCAAGCAAAGTCCATAATGACAACTGTGAAGATGCGGCTAGACTCACCAGAATTTAGTAATTCTGATGTCTCCAATGTCTTTATAGAAACAACCTTAGCACTAAGCGAGCTGTTCGTTATCCCGCAGGAAAGAGCAAGGGCCACGAAAAGAGTTACGTCTAAGAGCAGAGCTAAATGGTATTCTCCTACCTGTTGCGCTGCTAAACGAGAACTTATACTAGCAGTGAAATCCAAGGTTCCTGGTCACATTAGCCTCGCTAGGAAAAGCTATAAAAAAGTCTTATCTACGGCTAGGGGTGCCTACGAAACTAAATTCTGGAACGATTTAATGACGGCTAGTTCCAAGAAAGACTCGAAGGCCTTTTGGGAACTGTTGAGAGCTAGGGATAAACCCGCCGATTCTCTACTGACATGTAACATCACGGGGGAGGCGTGGTTTGCCCACTTTTCCAAGCTTTACTCCCTTCCTGTGGGTTCTCTAGATACCACAACGGATCTGCCACACCGAGTGTCTGTTGATTATCTAAATGAGGACCCCCTTTTTGTTGCTAAGGAAGTTGAAGGGGCAATCAAGTGCCTGGTTGCCAATAAGGCTGCAGGACCTGATGGCATCCCAGGTGACTTAATACGGGCCAACCCAGAGGTGTGGAGCAAACTTATTGCCCTACTTCTGAATGCGGCCCTGATGGATGGATGTCTGCCAGACTCTTGGAGGGGCGCGGAGGTCGTCCCGATCTTCAAAAAAGGATGTCGGGACGACCCCGCTAACTACCGCCCAATTAGCTTGCTAGACTCCACCCAGAAGGTAGCTGGCAAGGTAGTCTTAGGCAGGATCCTACAGTGGGCTGAAGAAAACCAAGTACTGTCAGACTTCCAGGCTGGCTTTAGATCCGGAACGGGGACCATCGAACAGACATTCCGCCTATTAATGTTATACTGGAAAGTGGTCGTATTGGGCAAGGGCAGTCTGTACCTCGTATTCATAGACTTACGGACTGCCTTTGACCTGGTCCCACGTGCCCAGTTGTGGAGTGTCTTAGAGGGCTTGGGTATCCCTTCTTACCTACTTAGCATGCTTATCAAGCTTCACGAGAGTAACTTTGCACAGATCAGGTGGGGAGATCAGGGTCAAAAAACACCACGTATCCCTGTAAATAGGGGTGTCCGCCAGGGTTGTGTGCTAGCCCCCACTCTGTTTTCACTATATGTTAATGGAGTGGTGGAGCACTTGCTTAAACATCCAGCAGATGCACCTTCCCTGGCTGGCAGAAAAATCCCTACCCTCCTATTTGCAGACAACACCCTCCTGATCTCAAAAACTCCAACAGGCCTCCAATCTTTACTCTCCAGTTTCAAGAAATTCTGTGATTCTAGGGGTCTTGCTATTAATGTAGGAAAAACTAAATTCCTGGTCCTAAACCCCCCAAGGAAAACTGTCATCCCCCCCACCTTGGACTCAGTCCCACTTGAAAGGGTACAAGAGTTTGATTATTTAGGTATCCGCCTCTGTGACTCCATGAACTGGAAAGCCCACCACCAAAAGGTCTTTCTGACCCACAAGAGGGTAACAGGAGCCTTGTTGAAGGAACAACGTGCCTCGTCCCTCAAACCAATTGGTGCTGTACTAGACATTTACAGGGCAAGGGTGGTGAGCGCAGCTCTGTATGGGTCTGAATTGTGGGGTGTGCAGAAAGTTGACTTCCTGATGCACCTAGAAAATAAATTCCACAAAGACCTCATGAGGCTACCGCATAGTACCCCTTCCCTTCCACTCCTATTAGATGCGGGCACACGCCCAATAAGTGAGCAGGCGAGGCTACGTCCCCTTCTCTTGTGGGCACGAATATGGAGGGTATCAGAATTGTCCAGTTACGCTGAAGGCCTAAGGGAAGTCCTCTTAACATCTGGCTGGCACAAGGTCCGTTGGCTTAAAGAAGTTAAGCGGCTTCTTTATGACCTGGGCCTAGAAGACGCCTGGGTTAATAGAACTGCCCCGCCCAAACAGACTTTAAAGAAGCTATATTGGTCTTGGGTGGCAAATGGGAGAAACAGTAATTCTAAATTATGTAGGTCCACCATAGAATTTCCGATGGTTAAGGAGCTGCCTTTTAGAGAACCATACTTAGATATGATTCACAAATCATGAGACAGGGCATTATATTTCAAATTTAGGGTGGGTTTATTGCCATTAGGGCAGCTGACAGCAAGCTGGAAGCCACCGCTGCAAACGACACCATATTGCCCTTTCTGTGACAATAGGCATGAGTCAGTTGCCCATCTAATGTTTGAGTGCCCAGCCTATGCAGCACCGCGTCGCACTTGGCTGAAACCTCTATGTAGGAATCTTGGCACTAGATTTCACCTGGAGGCCTTACACATCTTAAGATCTGATGCCCGTCCTTTGTTTGCCTGTTGCTTGGCAAAATTCTTGGGTTGGGCATGGCGGATCAGATCGGCTAGGCAACTGAGTCTCCCTTAATATGAACTGTATTGGCTCTATTGTTATCCTCATGCTGTTATCAGATTCTCTTCGCAAATGAGTTTCCCTTAAACCGTATTGTGTTTGTTTTATTGCCAATCTATATGTATTTTAGGAATGGTCAATTTGTATATGTTTAATTGAGGAACAAAATGCTAAAATGTATTGTATTTTTAATACTTTTCCTGTATTGTAATGCTTTTTATGATATGATTAATATATCGAAAGAAAGCTACTACTACCTACCACATATATATATATATATATATTGCAAACCTATCCGTGGAGGACAGAGTGAGTCGCACACCTCGTGGCAATTTTGAAATTTCTTTATTTCTTTCCGTGGGGCTCCGTTCATTCTTTATGCATTTCGGCCAACCTTTGGCCTTCGTCAGAAGAGGGGGAGCTTGCATCTGGCATGACTGCTGACTTCCTCTGACCCGTTTGCTGCTCATGTCTCTTTTTAATAATTACCCTCAGGTGGGTTTGTAATGACGTGCTGTGCAGTGCCTTCTGGTCCAGGTAGTCAGGAGTCCAATTATTTCCCTCCAGTGGGTGCCTTTAATTTTGCCATTAAGTTTTTGTCACGAGACTCTTCACGTCTTTTCCGTTCGTGAAAAGAACACTACCAGGGTCCAGTCCTTGGTGGCTGCCGCTGCCCTGTTCTATTTCAAGAAGAAAACACACGAAGTCCAAATGCGGGCAGTTATGGCGCTCTTGCGTGCTGGTGCGGTGTTCCATGGCGGGACAAAGCCATAATATATTTGTGTGGTGCAAGGCCTGTGCGCAACAGAAGTGGAAAATCTCCAGTGTGCGCTTCAGGCGTCACCGGAAGTTAAGGCGAGATTACATTTCCTGCACAATGGCTCCTGTTTGCGCTCCTTCCAGCCCTTGGGAATAGCGCCATGCCTGACCGCCATACAGTAAAGCAGGTGCACGTCACTGGGAGCGCGGGGCAAGCACACCCGGAGCTGGAATGTACAGAACCTGGGAAGAAAAAACAATGAAATATTGGGCACAACGCTCGCTTTTTTCCCCCAAAATCCTGTGCCCTGCACACGCCCCCAGCACATGCTCACAGCACACGATATGAGACATGGCATGAAGGGCGGAACGTACCACACGCCCCCCGCGTTTGTCACGCCCCCAGCACAACGCAGACACGCCCACAAGGGACTACTTTGCTGGCACGGTTCTTTTACCTTTTAAATGTATATGGTGGGAGTCTGCATAGCCTATGTCCTTCTACTGCAACTGCCCTTTCCAACGCTGTATTGGGTGTTGTGATTGGTGCTGTGGTTCCTGAGATTAACCGCTTCAAAGGTTTGGGCTCTCTCTTTATTATATTAGTATAGATTTCAGACTCCGTTGTCCCCTTACAACTTAAAAGAAAGTCCTCCAAAGACCCCAAACCTTGGTTCAACGATAGTTTAAATTCAGAGAGACTCAATCTGAGACTTGCCGAACGATCCTGGAGAGGATCCCCATACCCGGAACACCGCCTTCTCCTGAGATCTAGAAAAAGCTCTTACAACAAGTTCCAGCACTCTGCTGCTGAAACCTCAAAAATTCCAGAAATAGAAAACTTATAACCGAGCGTTCTCAGGTATCGCCCCCAGAATCTGGAATTCCCTGCCTCCGCACATCAGACTGACTACCTCTATGGCTTCTTTAAAACAAGCATTTACAATGCAGTGGTTTTGCCTTTGTTAAAGTTAGAGCTATTGGCATTGCTCTTGACATTATTTTTATTTATGTGTTTTTTTAAAAACATAAATAAATGGCATTATCATTTACATTGCCAATAGCGTAATCGTTAAATAAATGGCCTTGTCATTTACAATGCCAATAGCTTAATCGCTCGCAAATGCATGACCTATTGCATTTTACACCCACACAGAGCCACACACGCAAAGCCACCCACACACACATAGAGTCACCCACACAATCTGCACTCTGAATCTGCACTCTGCACTCTGAATCTGCACTCTGCACTCTGAATCTGCACTCTGCACTCTGAATCTGCACTCTACACTCTGAATCTGCACTCTGAATCTGCACTCTGAATCTGCACTCTGACTCTGCACTCTGACTCTGCACTCTGACTCTGCACTCTGAATCTGCACTCTGAATCTGCACTCTGAATCTGCACTCTGAATCTGCACTCTGAATCTGCACTCTGAATCTGCACTCTGCAGTCTGAATCTGCAGTCTGAATCTGCAGTCTGAATCTGCAGTCTGAAACTGCAGTCTGAATCTACAGTCTGAATCTGCAGTCTGACTCTGCACTCTGATTCTGCACTCTGAATCTGCACTCTGAATCTGCACTCTGAATCTGCACTCTGAATCTACACTCTGACTCTGAATCTGCACTCTGAATTATTTGGTAATATTTGGACCACTTTGTGTGTGTTGCCCCCAGCTGTCCTAGAAAGAAAATCCCAGAAAAGCAACATTTTTGGCTAAACAGTATGGAGGCTGGAAGTAGGGTAGGGTATCTTTGCTGAACAGATTGCATTAGCAGATTCAAGGTGTACCTTCAAAGAAGAGTGTTATGAAACAGAGTCTGATACGGTCTACTTCAAAGGCATGCACATCCAAATGTTGCATAGAGTAGATATGTTTTACAACGTGCCATCGTTTTTGTTGCACTTTCAAGAAGGTTTATACACATGGAAGTATTTACATTGCAAACAAAAATGCCATAAATCCATAAACAAGTTAAGGGGCAATCAGTAACTAGAACTCTGTCTTTATGAATGTTGATGCCTTCCATCAAAACACAATTTCCAAACACAAAAAGCTAAAAACGAGTAATTAAAATGTTGTTGTTGTTTCAGCAAAGTAAATTAGTTAAACAACACTTATTGGCTCTCAATTTCAAGGCCCGAGTCACAATACATTTGTAGTCTAATAAATAGGACTACTCCGGTCCCCTTCACCAAAACCTAATGGAAATGTCACCATCCACGAAATGCCACGGCCTTGATGACAGCCCTTCCCCCCAATGGCAAAGAATGAACACTGTGTGGAAGGCAACGGCTGAACGGGGCTAAACCGTAGCCCGCTCTCTCGGTGCATCGTTTTTGTGGGTGTCTTTGAAGAATGGATGGCAGGTCGTCCAGACAGACAGCTAACGTAGTTAATAGTCAGACTTCCTAGAAGCGCACGTGTCTGCAAGAATCCTGAATCTCAAATGGTCTCTGTGTTTAAATGTGTACCACCCAACATCTGGTGCTGTTTTTATGGTTAGTTTAGTGCAGGGCTCGATACAGATATAAACAAGTACAGGTCTACAGTACATTAACCTCCCCCCGCTGCGAGTGAACCCTTAATTAAATAAACAACAAGCATATTAATTATGGCAATACAATTGAGGAGCCTAGTGGAGTGTAAGCATGTATAAATATGTATATGTAGAACGGCTGTGTATAATAAACTGCATAGGCATGCTTGTGCTTGGTGTTCCGAGTGTGTGTACACGGGCATCTAAGATGTCCAAGCCTGGGTCTTTGTTTGCTATTGATGAGCCGAATTTACTTGTGGCTTCCGTTTGCCTCGCTCAAGATCATTTTAAATGCATTTGGCTGCATACATATTCCAGTGGCTCATAGCAGCAACTTGCCATTATTCACCATTCATATGCTGCGCCACGTGTACGGAGGGAATCTGCACATATAGTCAATTTGAGACTACTAACAAGGGCAAAGCAAGTGACAATGAATATCTGACGGATGCCCCACCTATAGATCCGATCATTAGCCACTCCCCTACCTCAATTTGATAAGTACCTACACTTATTTTTTTCCGCCCCTTTTAAAGCCCTGGTTACCATTGAATTAACGTGACTGCAAGTACCACGATGCAAATGAAACCCCTGCTGTGATGAGCTGGCTCGCGCACGGACCTGGGAACCCTGGAGCTCTGTCCGCGCAGCCTCGGGGAGTCTCCTGTATTTGTCTGCAGCTGGGAGTTTGACGTAATGTGATCGTGTGTATTTGAGCTGGCCCTGCCGTGTGCAGCTGGATATCACACGGTTCTTATTTTCTTTAGTTCTCAGTTCTTCCATTGTTTGCTCATTCTCACATGCAGTGACGTAGCATGGGCGCCATCGCGCCATAGGGGCTAATGCAAGCAAGGCGATTTGGTTTGGTATTAAATACAGCCACTAATGTGGATGATGCGGGCCCCTCACGACCCTGGGTCCCTCACTGCCCTGTGCCGCCCCACTTGCTGCACGAAGGACAGCTTCGCCCCTGTCTGTATAGGCTTTGCATCCTCCATGCTCCAGCCAGTGAACCCTGCTCTGTTTGATGCCGCTGCGTGTCTCTCTTGTGGCTAATGTTCACCTCAGGTCAGTCGGTAATTGGCTTCGGCCTTCGGGGAGTTCTCGCTCTCCTGTTTGTGCTCGTTTTCCTGCTCAGCTCGATTACGTGTGTGTTTTGTTACTGTGCTTATTCGCCCATTTACCCTGACACTGCACACCGTTCCATCTGTACAAACCAAAGTAAGCCTAGACAAGCCATAATGCACCTGGGAAATAATGCCTTTACTTTATGTAAGAGGAGTGTGAAAAGACGTTGAAGAAAGATGGAGGCAAACAGCAGTGACAGGCGGAGAAGACATTCCCGAGTGCAAGGGGAAACAAGCAGGAAGGCGGGTGCCGGCCCAATGCCGGAACAGATTCGGGGGTGTTCCCGGCTTTTGGCCGACGTCGCGTGACGTAGCCAAAAGCCAAAAATTCTCAGGAACACCCCCAAATCTGGTCCGGCATTGACGGACAGGCCCGTCTTCCAACGGCTAGCCTCCATTTATGGAGCTAGCCAATGAAAGACGGAGGCCGTTCCTGTCTCCCGTATACAGCTCAAGAGGTTTTCGCCTGCGCGAAAAAGATGCGCAGAGCGCATCTTTTCGCCAGGCAAAACCTAAAAAAGAAGTGAATGTTCTATGGATGAACGCCCTTGTTTGACGGCACCTACCCTCATCAGGTACCCCTAACGCTACTTCATCATTTTTTTTTTTTTTTGCAGGGGGTCCTATGCTTTTGACTAGGACTATGGTTTGTGCTCAAATTCCTCTATTTGTCTGTTGCACTTATATGCTCTTCTATTTCCTTTTATTTTATTGCTCCTCTATCTTTTACAGTATCTTGCTTCTCACTGTTGTTTTTTACCGGCAACTCTGTTTGTACCTTGATCATCTGTAAAACGCTCTGACACCTGCTTGGGTCACGTCTGCGCTACATAAAACTTTATATAACTAAATAAATAAATGGATGATAAGAAGGTTTTCAATGCGGATGTTAAGTTAGTTTTTGGCCACAGTCCTATGATCTCCACCTCTCCCACATGAACTCCCCAATGTGGGTAGGGAGAGCAGTCTGCTGCTAGTCCAATGTCAGTTGAGACACCACCATTGCAGAACTCCTCCAAAACCTAATGGACATCATATAGGGGTCACCAGGTATTGCTTTTGCAAACCCTAGCTTGCACCTTGTGACCCATGGCCTAAGAGGTCAGTAAGGCAATGCCAGGCACCTTTGAGAAGAAGAACACAACAGAATGATTTCAACATGAATTTAACAAACTTGAAACATAATTCATTTACTAATGCAGGCTGAGACGCAAAAAGTCCCACCAACTCTGCTGTCACCTGGCCTGTTAGGGAAAAGGGAAATAAGACAGACAGAAGAAAAGACGAGAATTCGAAGCAGAGACACCTTAAGTGAGCAAAACAAAGTTGTGCGTATTAGTAGAAAGCAAAGTAAAGCTAACTGCTGACGATGAATAGAGGTTTGAGACATAGTAACAGAAAAGTGTGAGGCAGTGAGAAAAAAGAGAGGTGATAAAAACAGGCAAGAAAGAGATGACAGAGGGAAAGATAGATGTAAAATGTGACTGACTGACAGAATGAACAAGCATTGGCATAGCCAATAGGTCTCGGCTTTGGGTTCTTATAAGTGTTTAGCCATGCAACAGTTGATGTTGTTGCACCAAGGATATTGTGCTGCATGTGAGAAGTTGGCCTGATATATGATGCTCACTAGTTCTAGTGATCACCTTGTATCAGTCCACACATCCCTTATGGTGATTGGTTGTAAGTCAACCTTATAGACCAGCTATCCTAATGGTAGCATGGATAAAGCAGTCTTAGGCTAAACTCTTTTGGCATATGAAGCCAGCTGTTTTACCACATATAACCCCTTGGATACCAAGTGAAAGGACACCACACAGGTTGTTATGAAAATAAACAATATATTTATTATTAACAAACACCTCTGAACTCTTTATGAGATAAGAGGGCTAAGCACATGACAAGACTCTTAGGAAAAATACGTTTAAGTTGCACGAATTACAATGGTGCCCTAGGGGCACGTCAAACCATATACTAAACAAGTGGTATAAGGAAATCGATAGAAGGAATGGAGCTGTCCAGAGGCTGTAGGATCGCTGGGACTACACTCTAACTTTAGGTAAGTAATAGGAGGCCCACGGGACGCGTGTGCAGAGTGTAAACTCACACGCGAGATGCGTGAAAAAGTCAATGGACAGTACAAATTACGAAAAAGGTGAGTACAGACAGTTCTGACTAGCTAGGACTAAAACGACTGGAAATCTGGACACTAGGAGAGTCAATCTACCCTTGAGCAAAGAAATGCTTGTGTTCCCTCACCCACGGGCTGCGGGTGCATAGGTGTCAAAGTGTGTCGGGTTTCCGCGTTGAAGTTTATGGAGCCTTGAAGAAAGATGCTGCAGGCGACCAGGAGGAAGCTGTCCAGAGTGATCCAGGGGTGGATCAAGGAAGATGAAGACCTGAAAGCAGAGGGGACAATGTTCAAAGTCACTAGCCAGTGACTGGAGTGGAACCAGGAAGGAACTAGATGCTGTCGTCGCGATCAGGTGAAGAGTGGACGCTTGACTCTGCAGCCACGTGGACCAGGAGGTGTCTTCGACGACCAGGATGGAGGCACAAGCTGTCCCACGCAGGCTCTCGCTGTCGGCGGTGTTGCTTCTGGATTCGGCGTCAACAGGCCTTGGCAAAGGAAACCCACGCGGTGAGTGGAAAAGGCGTTTGGTGTGGACCAGGAGGGTCCGGGGTGCTTCTCCTTTGCAGGGAAGCAAGGGCCAGTCTGGAGCAACCAAACCAGCTGTGTAGATTTCAAGGATCTTTGTCTAGGAGGCCACTAGCCAGCCGGCAAGTGACCAGACAACGCGTCGAGCAGCAATCAAGCAAAAGGGCCCCATGCATATCTCGTGGATGCTGGAGGGCTGATCTTCTGTGCAGGGGCTGGGGCTTCTCAATCCCCAAAGCACTTCGTCGAGGATGCCTCTGAAGTCGTGCTGGAAGCGAAGTGCAGTTTCTTCAAGATGGCCGGTCCCACGTGTCTCGTCGCACCCACGGATCTCAGCTGTGCTGCAGATGTGAGTTGATGTCGGAGAGGTCTGGAAGTCTGGGTCTCGTCGGGCTCTGAAGTCTGGATCCACCAGGTAAGACGACAAAGTGAACCGCTGGAACGCTTGATGGTGCCTGCTTGTGCAGGGTGGTCACTCCTTGGCCACAAGGGAGATTTCTTCAGTCTTCTGTGGAGCAGAAGTCGAAGTCCAGAGTTTCTTCTTGTAAAGTTTCAATTCAGGATAATCTCATTTGGAATGGGACCAGCTCCTACCTTTATTTGCCTAAAGGGGGCTGTACTATCACTAGGTCCCTCCTATGGGTGGGACCAGGAAGGGGGGTGGTTACACCCCCTATCCTTTGTCCGGTTTCGCACCAGAGCTGGGGCTGGAGTGCCCCAGCGACTGCTTTGAACCGGTGTATGCACAGGGACACCTTGTGTGCCCCAGGCATGTCTCATATTATTTCAGGCCGTCCTACCCAATACACAAAATCCTGTCTGGGGTGGTGCTAGCACCTCCCAAGGCAGGAAACCCTTTGTCCCAGCCTCCCTTGCTGGAAGGACTCCCAGCAGCAGGAGATCAGACTTGTGTCTGTGGTGGCAGCATCCATTTTGTGATGCTGAGGCTCAAGTTAACTTTAACCGATGTTCACAGTTACATGCATGTCGTGTCCCTCTAAAAGGGTGGAATGCTACCCCCGTCGCCAGAACTGGCGAGGGGGTAGTATTCCAATTCGTATGACACCTTACTCGACATGTTTTGATAATGATATGCCAAAGTTAGCGAGGATTATAATGCACCTAAGAGTATATGGTATAGCGTTATCATGGAAACAGCTAAAGGACTTGGCTCCGAAAGCTGCAGACAGGCTCAGCTCATGCCAGAGCACTATCTCACATAATTCCAAGCACTCTGCCTCCAGGATTGTTAAGGCCTGCCATAGGAGTGACTTATAGGAGTATATGTGTCCATTTTAGGTTTAGATATAGGTATACTATATCTAAAGCAAAGGGTGATTGCACCACCTTGCCCCAGCTGATTGATCAGCCAGTTGTGTCAGATTTGGATGGCCAGCCAGGGGTGGCATAATACTTGCTGCAGCCCCTGGTAGGCCTTGGGTTCACTTATGCCCTGGGTACCTATGGTACACTATACAAGGACTTACAAGAGTGACCCAATACCAATTGGTAAATGCACCTAAAGTACATGGATGTCAATTTAGAGAGAGAACAGCTAGGCTGTGGGTCTGATTAGCAGGCCCACAGCCAGGGAAAGTCGTACACCAGTGAAGCAAAAAGCAAAAATCTGGGGTGACCATAGGATTGCAGACCCCACTCTCCTACACTGCAAAACTAAATACTTCTAAGGTCCCAAAGGCGAGACCTATTTGCTATCTCCATGCTGGACGAGTTTGAAACAAGCTGATATCTCTACCTCCACAACTCCCAATTAAAAAATGGTCGGACTCTAAGGGAAGCTAGCACAGAAACACTTTTCAAATAAACGTTGGCAGCAGCCGCAGCAAAAAAAGTCTGCTTTAACCAGCGTTACTGTCCACCTCATGACCTCTACGGCTTCTTTAAAAAAAAGAAGTGAAAGCTCTAAGGATGAAAGCCCTTGTTTGACGGCACCTACCCTCATCAGGTACCCCTTGTGGTTGGTTCCGCTACTGGCGGGCTTTTCTCCTTCTCCACGGACTTCCTCGCCCTAATTAACGATACTTCATCTTTTTTTTTTTTTGCAGGGGGTCTTATGCTTTTGACTATGACTATGGTTTGTGCTCAACCCCTCTATTTGTCTGTTGCACTTATATGCTCTTCTATTTCCTTTTGCGGTGGCATACTTTATTGCTCCTCTATCTTTTACAGTATCTTGCTTCTCACTGTTGTTTTTTACCGGCAACTCTGTACCTTGATCATCTGTAAAACGCTCCGAAACCTGCTTGGGTCACGTCTGCGCTACAGAAAACTTTATATAACTAAATAAATAAATGGATGATAAGAAGGCTTTCAAAGCTGATGTTAAGTTAGTTTTCGGCCACAGTCCTATGATCTCCACCTCTCCCACATGAACTCCCCAATGTGGGTAGGGAGAGCAGTCTGCTGCTAGTCCAATGTCAGTTGAGACACCACCATTGCAGAACTCCTCCAAAACCTAATGGACATCATATAGGGGTTACCAGGTATTGCATTTGCAAACCCTAGCTTGCACCTTGTGACCCATGGCCTAAGAGGTCAGTAAGGCAGTGCCAGGCATGCTTTGAGAAGAAGAACACAGCAGAATGAGTTCAACATGAATTTAACAAACTTGAAACATAATTCATTTACTAATGCAGGCTGAGACGCAAAAAGTCTCACCAACTCTGCTGTCACCTGGCCTGTTAGGGAAAAGGGAAATAAGACAGACAGAAGAAAAGACGAGAATTCGAAGCAGAGACACCTTAAGTGAGCAACACAAAGTTGTGTGTATGTGAAAGAGACACGTTAGTGATAGATTCCTTACCTTAGAATATCCCCAGGCGTCAGACTGGATCCGGAAAATTTTGCGTAGCAATACCCCTGCTCGCCGGCAGGCGTCGTCCGCGGCTCCGCGTCAGTCGTCGGCGTCGTTAGCGCCGGAATGACGTCGGAGTACTTAGACGCAGCCCATGCGCGCTGACGTCAGTTCTTCTTTTTTCCGCGCCAGCTAGCGCTGATCCGGAGAAGCTCTACCCCTCAGTCTTTTTTGACTAAACTTTTTGATCTTTTTGATCATTTCTCTACTCGAGTCTTCGACTCCTACGGTGCCGGTAGGGATGCCCGGGTTTAAACCCTGTTCCAGGTGCGACCGACTGATGTCGGTTCCCGACCCCCATTGCCGGTGCCTCAAGTGTTTAGGCCTCGACCACGACAACCGCACCTGCTCCGACTGCCGGGCTCTGACGTCTAAAGCTAGGCGGGAGCGGTCCCGCAAGCGACTGGAACTCTGGCAGTCGGCCCCGCGCCGCTCCAGGTCCCGGTCCCACAGGAGGTCGAGGGACGGGTCGCGGGGTCGGAGTCCTCGCAGCTCCGGGAGTGGACATCGGTCATCAGGATCCAAGTCCTCAGGTAAGAGGCATGAGAGGTCAGAGAGACGTCATCGTTCTCCCGACGCTCGTGCGATGCGGCCGGGGGTTCGGGTGACACCACTCACGCGGCTCCGACAGTCGCGGACGTCGCCGCCTGCCCCACACCTTCGGGTAACTGGGCATGACGCGACGCCTGAGGAGGTCGAGCGGTACCTCATGGCCATGAAGTCCCTCCATCCTCAGCCGGGTTCCGTGGCGCCTCCGGGCCCAACGGCCCGGCTGGAGGGCCTAGCGGGTCGGGTGCTTCGGCTCCAACGCCGTCGAGTGCTTCAGCCCCGGCGCCGCCGGCGACTTCGGTCCCGGCACCGTAGGCCCTCCCTGAATCCGCTTCCGGGTCGTCGCCGGTCGACCTCACAACCTCACCGGCGCCGGCCCTGCGGGTGTCGCCCCCGGTGCCTGCTATGGGCGCCGTCTCCGATCCTACCCTCGGTCCGGTTCCGGGGCCGCTACAGACGGCCTTTGGAGATTTCTATTTCCATGAACTGGCCCCATCTGTTGACCCTGAACTACAGGAGATGGGTGACGAGGGTGATTGGGAGGGGTCTGAGGACCCTCTGGCACGGGAGTGCCAGCCTCAACAGGACTGGACATATGAGCTTGGAGAGGCCAGTGGAATTGACACTTCGCCAGACACTGGATTTGTCTCCCCTCCAACCATGGCTACGGAGGAGGGGGCTGCTTATAGTGTAGTGTTGACAAGGGCAGCCAAGGTCCTAAACCTTGAGCTCCCTGTCGCGGCCGTGGGGACTAACCTCCTCTCTGAGGTCCTTAGACCGCAGACAAGCTCCAATGAGCCTCTTTTGTCGTTTAATGAGGCCTTGTGTGACGTTCTTGTGGGCACTTGGTCCAAGCCCGCCACAGGTCCGCCTGTGGATAGGAACGTGGCCAGATGCTACCGCCCGGCCCCGGGCGACCCATGCTTTTTGCCACCTATCCCACCCCCGAGAGCCTGGTCATCCAGGCCTCCACTTCCCAGACCGCATTCCCGACGGCTCCGCCCGAGCGGGAATCCAAGAGGTACGAACAGTTCGGGAAGAAGGTGTTCTCGTCCTTGAGTTTGGGACTGCGGTCAGTCAATACCGCATGCCTCTTGGATGCTACACCCACACCCTGTGGGACACGGTCGCGGAAGTGCTGCCACAATGTCCGGAGGAGGCCCGGGCAAAACTCGCGCAAGCCCTTGCGGAGGGTCGAGATGCAGCACGGTATTCCATCCCGTGTGGGCGGGATACCACGGACTCACTGGGTAGGGCGATGGCAACGACCGTGGCGGTTCGACGCCACGCCTGGTTGAGGTCCGCCAACTTTTCGGCCGATGTCCAGGATACCCTTCTGGATATGCCATTCGATGGCCGTCGCCTCTTTGGCGACAAGGCAGACCATCGCTTGAGCGTTTTAAGGACTCCAGGCTACGGCCAAGTCCTTGGGCCTCTCGGCCCCATGCCAGCAAACGGGTGCCTTTCGCTCCTTTCGTGGCCACTGAAGGGGTGCCCCCACACGTGCCGCCAGCCACGCGCCGCAGAATGTTCAACAGCGCGGTGGCGGCCGTGGAAACCGCCATAGTGTGGCCAGTCCATACCTTCCCCCGCAGCACCTGCCTCAAAACCCTCCTAGTCCGTGCTTTCAGGCCCATGTGACGCCAGTGGGGGGCAGGGTTCACCATCACCTCTTCCACTGGCGTACTGTCACGTCGGACAGGTGGGTGCTGCAGATCGTCCGAAGGGGCTACTCCCTCCCCTTTGAGGCGACCCCTCCAGCCATGCCACCGCAATTCCACCGCGTGTCGGGGGATCACTTGCAACTTCTGCAAGAGGAAGTCACGGCCCTCTTGGCCAAGGGGGCCATCGAGCACGTTACAGGGCCGGAAGTAGGGTGTGGTTGTTACTCCCACTACTTTCTGGTACCCAAGAAGGGCAAAGGGGGCCTACGCCCTATCTTGGACCTACGGAACGTCAACAGCTTTCTCCGACAGGAGAAGCTCAAGATGCTGACTCTGGCTCAGGTCTTAGCTGCCCTGGACCCCGGAGACTGGATGGTAGCGTTGGACTTGCAGGACGCTTATTTTCACATCCCTGTCCTGCCGGCCCACCGGCGTTTCCTTCGGTTCACGGTAGGCCACGAGCACTTTCAATTTACTATGCTCCCCTTCTGCCTTTGCCAGCGCCCCACGGGTGTTCACGAAAGTGATGGCGGTGGTCGCAGCCCATCTGCGCAGGATAGGGGTGTCAGTCTTCCCCTACCTCGACGACTGGTTGTTGAAGGCGGGCTCGCCCCAGACACCCCAGACTACGGCCAATCTCCTGCACCTGCTGGGGTTCTCCATCAACATGCCGAAGTCGCACCTGTGTCCCTCCCAGAAACTCCTCTTCATCGGAGCGGTTCTGGACTCGGCGCAGTTTCGGATTTATCCCCCCCGAACAGCGGGTTCGGGATATTCAGGCTATGATTCCGATCTTTCAGCCTTTATCCCGAGTCTTGGTCAGGTTGACGCTGCGGCTTCTGGGGCTGATGGCCTCCTGCATCCTTCTGGTGCATCACGCCCTGTGGCGGATGCGGACTCTGCAGTGGGACCTGAAGTTTCAGTGGGCCCAGCATCAGGGCAACTTGTCCGACCATGTCTTGATCTCGGAGGGCACTGCAAGACAGTTGCAGTGGTGGCTCACGGACCGCGATTGGGTCAGTGGCAGATCCCTCTCCCTACCCCACCCGGAGCACGTAGTTGTGACGGACGCGTCCCTCCTGGGCTGGGGGGGCCACATGGGAGAGGCGGAGATCAGAGGCCTCTGGTCACCAGCGCAGTCCCAGCTCCACGTCAACCTTCTGGAGCTGCGGGCGATCCGATTTGCACTGAAGGCATTCCTACCCACTGTCCGGTGGAGTGTAGTGCAATTGTTCAGGGACAACACCACCGCCATGTGGTACTGCAACAAACAGGGCGGGTGGGGTCGTGGACCCTATGCCAGGAGGCTCTGCGCCTCTGGCAGTGGCTGGAACATCAGGGCGTGACCCTGGTGGTTTAACACCTGGCAGGTTCCCTGAATGCCAGGGCAGACGAACTCAGCCGCCGGTACATGATGGATCACGAATGGCGTCTGAACTCGGACGTGGCGCAAGACCTCCTTCAGCAGAGGGGAGAGCCTTGGTTAGATCTATTCGCCACAGAAGAGAACGCGCAATGTCATCAGTTCTGCACGTTGGAGTTTCCAAGGCGGCGCTCACTCGGAGACGCTTTTCGTCGCGAGTGGAGTTGCGGTCTATTGTACGCCTTTCCGCCTATACCACTTCTGCCCAGAGTGCTGAAGACGCGATCAGGCCCAGGTTATCCTTGTGGCTCCGGGCTGGGCACGAAGATACTGGTATCCCGAGCTACTCAGCATGTCAGATCGTTTTTGCAGATTTTTACCGAATTTTAAAACTGTTTAAAACTGTATAATTTTCATTTGTAATTGCACTCAGCATACTCTGGGCACATTTGCACGCATTTTCGCTCATTTATCACGGCGATAGCTGCTGTTAGACCTTCAAACCGGGGTCAGGCTTTCCTGCACTCGGCGGCCATCTTGAGTGGGGACTAGAGTGGTGGGAGGGCTCTAGTGTACCCAATATAAGGAGCCCTGTAGCTGCACTCGCGAGACCTAACCTTTGTACCAGCTAGAATTGACATTGGGGTAGCACAGAGCACGTGTAGTGTATTCTGCGCACCGTGAACAAAACGGATCGTTTTTGCTGATTTTTACCGAATTTTAAAACTGTTTAAAACTGTATAATTTTCATTTGTAATTGCACTCAGCATACTTTGGGCACATTTGCACGCATTTTCGCTCATTTATCACGGCGATAGCTGCCGTTAGACCTTCAAACCGGGGTCAGGCTTTCCTGCACTCGGCGGCCATCTTGAGTGGGGACTAGAGTGGTGGGAGCGCTCTAGTGTACCCAATATAAGGAGCCCTGTAGCTGCGCTCGCGAGACCTAACCTTTGTACCAGCTAGAATTGACATTGGGGTAGCACAGAGCACGTGTAGTGTATTCTGCGCTCCGTGAACAAAACGGATCGTTTTTGCTGATTTTTACCGAATTTTAAAACTGTTTAAAACTGTATAATTTTCATTTGTAATTGCACTCAGCATACTCTGGGCACATTTGCACGCATTTTCGCTCATTTATCACGGCGATAGCTGCCGTTAGACCTTCAAACCGGGGTCAGGCTTTCCTGCACTCGGCGGCCATCTTGAGTGGGGACTAGAGTGGTGGGAGCGCTCTAGTGTACCAGATATAAGGAAACAGCGGTGTACCGCGCTAGCGGTCGCGTTTGCGGAGGCGCCGTCCCTGCGCCGGAGTCTCGCCTGAGTCAGCCCGTCTGCGTCCCGGAGGCGCTCAGGAGCGAGTTCGGTTTTTGACATTTAGTTCTCGGCTTCATGTACACTAGAGATGACCTTCTGTCTTACAATGTACACACGACTCCATGCCAGCGAGCTATCCCCTACTCTGCTGGAGATATTACTACGTGCCCCACGTGTGGGTGGGTGCCGGTCACTATTAATTCCTGTTCGGGCGAGCTCCCTTCATTAGGTAGTAAATGCGCGTTGTTAAACACCAGGTCCCTTCCTCAGCACGCTCTCGACATCCATAATCTCTTAACACAAGATGACTTAGATTGTCTCTTTCTTACAGAAACATGGCTCGGTGAGGGTTCGGAACCTGATCTGGCTATTGCCATCCCTCCTTCATATGCTATTTTCCGCCGAGATAGATGCAAGGGAAGGGGAGGTGGAGTGGCACTTATCATTAAGAGGCACATCCCGTGCACCATCTTGTCGACGGATGATTTGCCTGGCTGTGAAAACCTTGCCTTCTCTCTGGCCCTATCCCCCCATCAATCTTGTTTGGGGCTTTTGCTCTACAGACCACCCGTTCCTCTTGGCTCCTTCACGGAGGATTTGCTATCGATTATTTCCACACTGAGTCTTAGGGCAAAACATTGCCTAATACTCGGGGACTTTAACATCCACATGGATAAGGGTGAGGATCCTGAAGTGCAAAAATTCTTGGATATGACGTCGTCAGTGGGACTTCATGGGTACCTGCAGTCACCTACACATGAGAAGGGGCATACTCTAGATCAAATCTTTTCAACCGTTCCGGTGGCCCTTTCCTCCCTTGCCCCAGTACTCTGGTCTGACCATTTCCTAGCGGACTTCACGTTAGTACATCAGCCAGGGGCCGCTCGCATTTCGCAGCGGCTAGCTGCGCGCAGCTCTAGAGCTTTCCACAAAGTCACCCCGGCCATGCTCACCCAGGCTTTAGAAACCCATCCTTGTGCTTTCACGGGTAGTTTGGAGGACGATGTGGTATGTTTTCAGAACTGGCTCACTGCACGTCTGGAAGCCTGGGCACCACCACGCCAGGTTAGATCTGAACTGGCAAGAGCATCAGCCCCGTGGTTCTCTGCTGCCTTGGTGGCTAAGAGAAGGCATTGCAAGAGGCTGGAGAGAATTTGGAGGAGGCACTATGATACATCTGCTAAGCAGTCCTACAGACTAGCAGTGAAAGAATATCACAGGGAGATCGTTTCAGAGAAAAAATCCTTTTTAGCTAAAAGGATCGATGAAGCAGATAGCTCCTGTAAAGAGATCTTTAAGATTGTTAAAGAATTCACATCTCCCTCCTGCTGTACTCCTGCGTCTGCTTTCTCGGAACCTTGGATCATGGAGCTTGCAGCATTTTTTACTAATAAAATCCGCACTATTCAGTCAGCTTTGCAAGGAACTCAAAACATCTAGAGTATGGGCTCAGCGATCGACGGCCCCTCCTACCCTTGGTTATGCCCGACGGCAACGCATAGGGGCCCCACCCTGCACTTTTTTCCCCCTTTAGAGCTTCAGGCTTCGCTTGACCTTCTGTCTAGCCTGAAATCTGGATCTCCACTGGACCCTTGTCCCGCCAATTGTCTTGCGACCCTGGCACCTGCCCTTAACCCGATCATCAATCCTCTCATTAATGCTTCTCTGAATTCGGGCAAAGTCCCCTCCTCCTGGAAACAGGCCCTGGTTCTTCTGTGGTAATATCGATTACCTATACTTAATTTGCTATCAATAATCAATAAGAACAACTCAGTAAAATAAGAGGCAAAATCCGGGATATTGAGGTTAACTCAAAAGGGTTTTATTCCTGTAAAAGGAATTGGGTTATTGGCTCGAGCCAAGGTGGCATAACCATTCCATTCACCACACAGGGTTCAGGAAGGGAAGACAGACAACACATTATTTACAGAAGTACATATATATAGTCAATGCATTACAATGTATGAGCATACAGTAGGCGTAACAACTGGAAAAGTAGAGATAAAACATGTAAACGTCATCAAAACGTCACTAAAAAGGCGGTATAATAGGCGTTTATGAAGGCGTATACTTGAAACGTCATTAATCATGAGGTCACAAAATGGGTGGATACATAAGAGAATATTGCAATGTCAGCAGAAATATAAGGCAGAGATGCGCGCGCAGCAGATTGACGTGAATCTGACGCATAACCAGAAGGTGAAAGGACTTGACATTTAGCACTACAAGTGTAGACATAAGTATAGACATAAGTCTGGGATGTCAGATCAACCTAATCCCAAATCATATCTGGTATCGTATGTTTAAGGAACAGTAGTGTCTGGAAGGGAAAAGGTCTCTCGGGCGGAGGCTACTCTATACTGTCTGCATGTATGCGTCTACGTGTTGGCATGCAGGGTGAGGGAGCATGGGCCTACCATGGCAACGGAATCTATGAATTACTTGCACGGAGACAGAAGAACCGGGCCCTCTGCTCCTGCAGCTGGGAGGATGTTTACTTGAGCTATGGGACAGGAATGTGTTTTCGAGGAGTGGAGCAGATAATTCGAAGGTTGAAGACGGTCTTGGCAGGCAGAGGTTAGGCTATGCGCCGGAGCCGCGCAAGGAAAAAGGTGGGGGCCACTGGTACAGAGGTAGCCTGGGCTGAGGCCCTCGGAGTCAGAAAGCAGGAGAGAACTCGAAAAGGCTCAATGGCATATTCTGGGCCTACCTCGCCAGAGCTGAAAAACGTGTAAAGTGTACCACAAAAAGACGTTGGCACAGCACATATAGAAACTGAATATTCAATCCGTTCATGGCGGATCTGAAAGAGGACAAGTTAAAGATGGACGCAAATGTATTTGCGTCTTCGTAGCTGGCACAGGAGGGGAATAACATGTACTGCAAGCTAGTACATGGAGACGATGGGGTACTCGCTGGGGAACACTACTCGATCAAAAATTATATTTCCTCATTCCCTCCTTGTTCCCCACGGACCCTTCATGATACATCGATTCTCATTAGTTGATCGACTTGTTCACTTAACATCATTTGCTCTTCTTGCTTTATGCGCTTTGAATGGGTACTTGAACTTGGAACACATGAAGTGGCACACAGGCCACAAATTGCCGGTCCACATTGGATACACAGGCAACAACTGAATACTATAAGAAAACCAATACCTAGGAGGGATAGGATCTTCCACCCCCAGGCTGACAACGTTGTCCAGAACCAACCGGACCAAGTCCAGGTGCCTGGAGTCTGGTGAATTAAACTTGCAATCTTATGGAGACGTGTAATAGCTTTGTACACGGATGGCGCATTCTGTGGAATGAAAACACAGCAGCTTGACCCGATGACCTTACAAGCTCCACCTCTATCTGCCAAGATGACGTCAATAACAAGACGATTTTGAAGAACAACGACCCGCATAGCGGACTGCTCCTCCGTTAAGTTACCTAGAGCTGAAGTGGTCTCAAGTACCACTGCTTCGAGGGTTCTGGTTAATCTACGGATTAGTTTACTATTTGAAACAGTGCCTAGATAGGGGAAGAAACCTTTATTGAAATCTGTATATTGTTCCCATGTAGTTTCCTTATAGTCGACAAGTGGGAGATCTCGTTGATATCGATGCTTAATCAGGTTGGAGTTTCTATGATAATCAGGAGGGGCTAGGAAAACAGGTGGCAGAAGGAATGCAATATAACAGGTACCATCCCAGTCTAAAGGTAAACGGACATATGCAGTATGACCACAAACAAAATAGGAATGACGTATAGCCCTAAACGTGGATCTACCATGATCAGTGAATTCAACTACAGTGGTACATTTACTATGACCTACATGTACAGAACCATTCTTGCGAACACATAGTCCACCAGTAACAGGCAATACCGCCATAGCAGGTAGAACAGGAGCAGCTTCGGATTCGACGGATAAAATCATGAAAGTGACTGTATAATTTCCTAACCCATATACTTCGTTTTCTAGATCAGTTCCAGTGTCAACGGGGAGTCCCTCCTTGTCAGAGTAACATACCTTAAGCAGGACTAAGTTCAGGTTTCCCCAAACCCAGTCACCTTCATAAATAGCAGCAGCAGATACTAGGGAATTGAGCATTTTAAACCATGCGGCACATGTGCCATTGTGAGTGAACGGGTACGGGAAAAGGGGCAAAACACCCTTGTTTTCTTGGTAAGGAGGGAGTCTGCCACATATCCAACAATTTGTAGCATTGGTAGTCTGATGGGAGTGATGTAACATACTAATGAAAGTGTTGTTGCGCAGCGCAAGTCTATATGATAACTCGTGAGGCGGTAATTCACTAAAAGAATGTTCAGTAGAAGCATTGTAAGTAGATTGGGTACGCCTGAATATAGGGTAATAGATATGCAGAAGAATACCAGCAATGATAACCAGTAAGCATAGGAAAAACATAACAAGTAGTGTCACTATACAGCGACTACGAAGTGATTTACAGTACGCCTTTTTCTTATGTTGTCTTTGTCTATCTATCTCTCTATCTCGATCTAGGGGATACATGTCAGAAACTAATTTAACCGATTCACCTAGGGGAGGACTTAAACAATTAAACTGTCTGACTTGCTAGATCGTAACTTTTGTCTGTAAAGTTCTGAAGCAGTTTTCTCAACCAAAGGGAGTTTTGTGTCAGTTTGTGGAGGAGGGCAGGGCTTAGTGTCCAAGTCCGAAGGAAGTCCAAAGTATTTTTTAATATGGCTGGAATGCAGCCATCCCTTCCTGCCCTCTATCTTAACAGCTGTCCTCGTCGTAAGCAGAACCAACTTCGGGGATTGCCAGCGGGGCTCCAGCGGACTCTTCCGATCAAAATTCCTCACGTATACGAAATCGCCAGGAACCACCTCATGAGGCTTCGTTTCGGTGTTGTCGGGAAAGGCTGCAGCTACCTGTGAACGACAAGATTGTAGTGCAGACATCAAGGAGGCAAGGTAATCTGTCAGCATAAGACAATCAACATCGGTTATTTTACGTGGAATGGGCGTCCCCCACATATTCGGTGGCCTACCGAAGACCACTTCATACGGGGATAGTCCAGAACGAGAATGGGCCACCATCCTCATATAGAAGAGGGCGACCGGCAAGGCAACTATCCAGTCTATACCTTTATCTCTACAGATCTTGGAAAGTCGGATTTTCAGTGTCTGATTATGGCGCTCCACGAGACCTGCTGCCTCGGGATGCCGGACACAATGGAACTTCCACTGGTAACCTAACAGAAGTGTAATGTGTTTCACTAGTTCGGATGAGAATGGCTGACCATTATCTGAGTACACGATACGGGGCAAACCATACCGCGGGAAGTATTCACGAACCAACTGCTTGGCGGTGGTCGGAGCAGTGTAATCGGGAACTGGGTATGCCTCTATCCATCGGGAAAGAGCACACACGACTACGAGAACATACTTGAATCCTCGACATCGTTCCATCTGGATATAATCCATCTGGAGGACTTCAAAAGGGTGATCGGGAGGCTGAAATCCACCTTGCTCTACGGGGATGCTTTTACCTGGATTGAACTGACCACAAATCATGCAAGTACGCACTTTCTATTTGGCTGCTGCCCGTAAGTTTTTATTGGACCATATGTGTTGAATACTGTCTAGCATTGCTTTCTCACCAAGGTGTGCAGGACTATGTATTGTATTAATGATGACTTGTACCATAGAATCGGGGAGAAACCATGTAGATTTTCCCTTCGTCATCCATCCCTGGTCTGTTTGGACCCCTCCTAGTTTAGTCCATTCCTTAATTTCATCTGGTGTTGCATGTGACTGTATATCGATAACATCATGTGCGGGGTCCCTGACTGTCATGCAGTGTGCTGATACCTCTATTTTCGTCTGATCGATTACATGAGTTTGATTTTGAGCTGTTTGCTTTGCTGTTCGGTCTGCCAGGTCGTTACCTTGGGATTTCATGATAGAGATTGCAGTAGGTAGATGTATTGCATCTAACAGAGCTTGAATAAGGGGACCATGTTGGATGTTGGCACCGTGAGAAGTTAAGTAACCTCTCTCTCGCCAGAGGACTCCAAAGTCGTGAACGACTCCGAATGCATAACGTGAATCAGTATATATGTTGACTCTCTTATTTCGAGCTTGAATACATGCTTGTGTCAGAGCAATAAGCTCTGCGGCTTGGGCTGACAAAGTGTCAATACAATTGGTTTCAATGACTTCCGTGTCTGTCGTGACGGCATAGGCTGCCACTAATTCTCCTGTCTTTGTTCTCATACATGAACCATCCACATAAAGTGTTAGGTCCGGATCTGGTAACGGAACATCTGTTAAGTCTTGTCTGGGTTTTGTTGTGATAGTGATAACTTCGATGCAATCATGTGCCAATGGATCTACTCCATTTACTGGCAATAACGTGGCAGGATTCAATGTGCTGCAGCGTCTGATTTCGATGTGTGGCTGAAACAATGTCAATTCATAACCTGTTAATCTTGCTATGGTCAGGTGTTGGGTCTGGGTTCGATTCAAAAGGACTTCTACAGAATGTGGAACCTGTACTGTCAATGGATGTCCTAACACAATAGAATCACTCTGTCTAATTGCTAAAGCTGTCGCTGCAACAGATTTCAAACATGCTGGAAGGGCTTGTGCGACTGGGTCTAATGTACTGGAAAAATAAGCACACGGCTTGTGTGAACCTGCTTGTTCCTGAGTGAGGACTGACAATGCAGTACCTTCACGTTCTGTGACAAAAAGTGTAAAAGGCTTACTGTAACATGGTGTTGCTAAAACAGGTGCTTGACATAAGGCTTTCTTTAAGTCCTCAAAAGCTTGTGTATGTTCCTGAGTCCAAGGGAGGACAGACGAAGTCGCTGCCTCCTGTGTTGTTAACTGAATGAGTGGTTTTGCTAGAAATGCATATTGGGGAATCCATTGTCTACAGTATGAGGTGAGGCCTATGAAGGCCCGTACCTCCTTTTGGTTTCTGGGTGGTGACATATTTGCGATTAACTGAATGCGGTCAGGTGTGAGCTGTCTCCCCACTTTGGACAGCAAGTGACCCAGGTACACAACTTGCTGAACACAGAATTGCAGCTTCGAAGGAGACACCTTGTGTCCCTTGTCAGCCAGGAAGTTCAAAACAATCAAAGATGCATTTTCACATTCGGGTTCGCTTCGAGCGGTGATCAGCAGATCATCGACATACTGAAGCAGAGCAGTGTGAACTGGCATGTGGATACTGTCTAGTTGTTTTTTCAATGCTTGGCTATAGATACTGGGGCTTTCTGTGAATCCTTGAGGTGCACGGGCAAATTTAAAAGATCGTCCATTTAAACTGAATCCGAACAAATATTGGCTCTCCAGATCAATGGGGACACTGAAGAAAGCATTCTTGAGGTCGATTACAGTAAAGAACGCTGCTTCGGAATCAATGGCTGTCAGTAATGAGGAGATATCCGGGACCACAGGGTACTGCGGTACAATGCATTTATTCAATTCGCGCAAATCAATAACCAATCTATAAACAGGCGGAGTATTTGGGTCAGTACGTTTAAGAACAGGAATAATAGGAGAATTACATACATTGGAGTCGGTTTCCACAACCACTCCTTGTGCGATTAGCTCGTCGATGATTCTCAGTAAAGCCACTACAGCATCTGGAGGTAACTTGTATTGTCGAATTCGTGGTAATACCACTCCTGCTTTAAGTGTGACTCGATACGGGGTAATGTGCATGCAACCTACATCAGTGGGGCCCTGCGCCCACAGGTGGGCAGGGACGTTCTGTAGACGGGGATCCATATCTCTCAACACATAATGGCCTTTGAAATCTCGCAAAAATAATCGTACTCCCTCGGGAGAACAACAAATAATAGCTCCTAGAGCTTTCAGTGTTTTTATGCCTAATAGATTTTCCGGACAGGATTTCGTAAGCAATAAATCTGTAGTCCGTGTCAGAGGACCTACTGCAAGAGGGAGGGGTTGTGATACTTCGTTAATAATGGGTTTTCCTGAAAATCCGAGGGACACGTTCTGTGAGCCTGAGAGGGGTGCCCCTGGTACTTCATTGTGACTTATCGTGGTTCTGCTTGCCCCTGTATCAATGAGAAACTTTCTGTCTTTCCCTAAAACTTGACTATGTACGTAAGGACCATTCTGATCTACAGGAACTTCAATAAGAGGCAAGCGGAATTCACTCTCTAGGCTGTCTCATGTGTATCGTTGGTAATCAGGGTAATCGTTCTGTGCATACTGATACATTTGCTGTGTCGTGGTTTGTGTAGCGGTAATGGGCTGTTGTTGAGGTATCGCTACTGTCTGTGAAGGAGCTGGCATGGGTGTGTTCTGCTGTGTGTTCTGGGGTACTGGTTGTGAAGTCTGATCTTGTCTAGGAGGACGCGGTCTCTCTTTTGTTTTGCCCGTGGCAATATTATGTTTCAAAACGGCACATTCGTTTATATAATGACCTGGCTGCTTGCAATAATTACATACCCCCTTCACGGGAGCTGACGAATTACCAGATTGGTTCGCACCCTTTTTCTGACCATCAGCAGGAACTGACTGAGCAACTAACATTTTCATTTTCGTATCCTTCATACGTCTCTGTTCATGTTCTTGTTCTTCTCTAAGTCTATTCTGGTGATACTGTAACATTTGTAACATTTGCGAAGGGGTGTTAGCTTGCCAAGTACTTTCTACTTTCAGGACTCTGTTCTTGACCTGGGGTAAGGAATTCTCTACTAATTTCGTTACAAAAAGATGTGGATATGATTCGCTACTTGCTTTCAGGCCACTGTTAATACCAAAACATTTCTCAAATCGTGTATAAAAATCACTAGTGTCTTCATCAGGTTTCTGTTTACATGCTGAAATTGCTCCCCAATCTTCCTTTTTCGTACTCAATAAACGTGGCAACACTTGCACTAACAAACCTGGTAACAGTTTAACTTTATCTCCAAGCCCTAGGCCTGGCACTCGGGTATTCTCTTCATCCTGTAATGCAGCCCAATCAATCTTTGCATCACCCACCTCCCACTCTTTTTCTTTGAGTTTTTCATATATGCCTGGAGGCAGTAATACTTTCAGAATTTTCATGAGGTCGGGATAAGTGTAATCACCCATTAATAACATGTCTTTTATTTCGCGGTGAAAGCCTGCAGGGTCTTTATCGTGACTGGGTACTAATTTCTTCATTTCCAGCAATTCCATTTTAGTTACAGGTGTATATACAAACACACGTCTAAGCGTGTGGTCTGCGTTCTGTACGGGGTGCACTTCTCGCAACGGATTCTGTCTATCCATGTAATACATGGTCTTTCGTTCCATAACGGGTGCTGCGTTAATCTGTGGACATAAGAATGTACTATACTTGTGACGGTGTTCTAGAATTACTTTAATCAGGTCAGTACTTAGACCTTTCCATCTATACGTGACCAATTCTATTAGTATATCGCGCAGGGGACCTGGATCAGAACGTTGGCTCTTATATAATAAGAGCAGATGCTGTATCATGTACATACCAGCTAAACGCTGTTCACTCGGTGTCAAGTTCAGAAACGTATGCGCTAATGCATCATCACCATATTTCTCAGAACTGTCAGCCCATTGCACGGCTGACCTGGCTAATTCTTGTTCATCCATGGAATCAAGTACATGATACCCCAAGCGCTCTTGGAGTGCTCGGTCGGTGGCTTGGAATAAGTGTTCGGGTGTTGTAGGATTACACATGGCTTTCTGATATATTCTTTTACATTCCGGGCGCACTGGGCGCACCGGATTATTAAACGGTCTACCTTTACCTACATACGCGACCATTTCTCTGACTGGCAACTGTGCTTGTGCTAGTGTCTCTGCTTCTTCCTCTGCATCCTCCTCTGTGGATTCACGTTTATCTGCATCTGCTTCTAGTGCGGCCTGTCTTTTCTCGTGCATCTTAGTTATTGAAGTTCTGATTCTTCGGTACATGTTGTCTATACTGGCTTCTTTACTTGCTTCAAACAAGGGTTCCCTGTCCACAAAAATAAACTGTACCCCTAGGTCAGGGAAATTGCACAATGGAAAAAACAACCTAGGTTGTTTTTTCCATTATACTGGCTTCTTTGTCATGTTGTCCATCGGCTATATGTCGGCCCCACTTGTGGAGCGCTTTCAAATCTTCCGGGTTCGCACCCGGCCTATCTGCTTCTCGAATAAAACAGTTTATTAGAAACCGTAATAACTTGGCTTTAGTATCTACTTTCTGATGTTCCATGGCCTCTTTAATACTTTCAGGCCCTACTCCTGTCTGCACAAACTTATATATTCGATCCATATGTTCTGTCATTTCAGGCAATGACATTAGGAAGTTCGTGACTCGTCTTAAACGTACTGATGCAAGTAACATGTCTACATCATTCCTTTTACCAGGTACAGGATCATATCTACAATCTGCAAGGCGATCTCCATAAAATGTAATATCTGTTCTCGGTGTACGCTGTTGCGCTATTTCTCTAAGACTCAAGCGATGGTTTGGTGGCGGAGTCTGGTAACCTGCCCCTCCGGACGCACCTCCTGAGGCACCGTCTCCGAAAGGGTTAGTCAGATCTGTATCAAGAGAAATAGGAGGAGGATTCTGGGGAGGAGTAGCTTGTGGTGGCGGAAGAGCATAAGGGTTCAGACCGTTAGGCGCAGGCACTGGCGCAGGCAAGGGGGCAGGTAATGGGGTATTAACATAGGTAGGAGCAACATCATCTAAGTAGGAAGAAAGGAAAACGTCCTTTGCTGTCCTCGGATGCGTCTTAATCGGGAGCAATGGGGGTGGAAGATCCTTCGGTGTTTCTGGAGAGGCCTTTGGCAGGCCTTTGGACAGGATGGGGAACATGCCATTCATAAGCGTATTTCGCTGTCTGTCTACTTGTTCTAATTTTACTCTGATACCTTCCTCAACTAATGCGTTTTCTTGAACCTTGTCGGGTTCTTCCTTACTCTTCTCTTCTAGTCTGTGTGCTTTTTCTGTGCGCCTATGCGATTCTTTACGCCATAACTCGATGGCATCTTTCTGTGACTGTCTGGCTTTCTTTTTCCATAATGCTTCTTCTACTCTCATGATGCAATCTGCATCCCATGTCCCTGCAGCGGGCCATCTCTGATTCTCTGACAGTTCTTTAGTATAGTCTACCCATAAGTCAAAAATAAAACAGCATCTAGGCCGTGCTTGTGGTACATAAAGTACCCTGGAGTGTCCCTAGGTGGAATGGGAACAGCTTCTTCTAGAACCCCTTTTCGGGTTTTTATTTGTCTTAGTTTAGAGAACAACGGCATTCTGAAATCTGGCTACTTGATTCTTATTCAGATATGGACACACTATACATAAGCACAACAATGAAAATCAAACATTCACTCATACCACGACATTTGAATGACACATTATAAACATTTCAGGAACAAAACACATTTAATAGATAACAAGTGCAACAGGATGTACCGCTAAACGGTACAGATACACCTTACAGGTGCAAACTAGATATACTGCTATACAGTACAGATACACTGCTTAACAGTGCAGAACAGGCTCGTGTACCCGAACCCGTCTAGACCGGCACAAACCAATGCGCACGTCAGGATGCGTCCCTAGCAACGGTACTCACCAGGAAGCACGGAAACAGAAGGCCTCGGAAACTCTGGACTGGACTCGGACTCGGACTGGATTCGGACTCGACGCAGATACTTCGGAACTTCGGAACCTGGCGGGCCTCGGTATATCACGGATCTTGCTCTCTCAGCTAGGCTCGGGTTGGGATCCTCCGCACTCCTCACCGCCTCGTCTGGGTGTCGATCGCAGCCTCAGTCACCTCCGTTGGCCTGAGGGAGATACAGGAAATCCTGCGGATACGCGTAATTGTCCGTCCGGCTGTGGCAGGGGGCTAGGCCTGCAACGCACCGCCGGCGCGTGGGGTGGGGGAGGGGTCCCTATTCGGGCGCCAAAAACTGTGGTAATATCGATTACCTATACTTAATTTGCTATCAATAATCAATAAGAACAACTCAGTAAAATAAGAGGCAAAATCCGGGATATTGAGGTTAACTCAAAAGGGTTTTATTCCTGTAAAAGGAATTGGGTTATTGGCTCGAGCCAAGGTGGCATAACCATTCCATTCACCACACAGGGTTCAGGAAGGGAAGACAGACAACACATTATTTACAGAAGTACATATATATAGTCAATGCATTACAATGTATGAGCATACAGTAGGCGTAACAACTGGAAAAGTAGAGATAAAACATGTAAACGTCATCAAAACGTCACTAAAAAGGCGGTATAATAGGCGTTTATGAAGGCGTATACTTGAAACGTCATTAATCATGAGGTCACAAAATGGGTGGATACATAAGAGAATATTGCAATGTCAGCAGAAATATAAGGCAGAGATGCGCGCGCAGCAGATTGACGTGAATCTGACGCATAACCAGAAGGTGAAAGGACTTGACATTTAGCACTACAAGTGTAGACATAAGTATAGACATAAGTCTGGGATGTCAGATCAACCTAATCCCAAATCATATCTGGTATCGTATGTTTAAGGAACAGTAGTGTCTGGAAGGGAAAAGGTCTCTCGGGCGGAGGCTACTCTATACTGTCTGCATGTATGCGTCTACGTGTTGGCATGCAGGGTGAGGGGGCATGGGCCTACCATGGCAACGGAATCTATGAATTACTTGCACGGAGACAGAAGAACCGGGCCCTCTGCTCCTGCAGCTGGGAGGATGTTTACTTGAGCTATGGGACAGGAATGTGTTTTCGAGGAGTGGAGCAGATAATTCGAAGGTTGAAGACGGTCTTGGCAGGCAGAGGTTAGGCTATGCGCCGGAGCCGCGCAAGGAAAAAGGTGGGGGCCACTGGTACAGAGGTAGCCTGGGCTGAGGCCCTCGGAGTCAGAAAGCAGGAGAGAACTCGAAAAGGCTCAATGGCATATTCTGGGCCTACCTCGCCAGAGCTGAAAAACGTGTAAAGTGTACCACAAAAAGACGTTGGCACAGCACATATAGAAACTGAATATTCAATCCGTTCATGGCGGATCTGAAAGAGGACAAGTTAAAGATGGACGCAAATGTATTTGCGTCTTCGTAGCTGGCACAGGAGGGGAATAACATGTACTGCAAGCTAGTACATGGAGACGATGGGGTACTCGCTGGGGAACACTACTCGATCAAAAATTATATTTCCTCACTTCCCCTCATTACAAAAACGAATGCAGATGCCAAACTGCATTCGAACTACAGGCCAATCTCGCTGCTTCCTGCCCTGGCCAAGGTTACTGAAAAATATGTGCACACCACCCTTACCAACTTTTTAGAGGGTAACTCCCTATTACATCAGTCACAGTCTGGTTTTAGGTCCAACCTGAGCACCGAAACCGCTCTTCTTGAGGTTACCGAGGCTGTGAAGGAAACCCTCGACAGGGGTGGAAAGGCCCTGCTTATCATGCTCGATTTGTCGGCGGCCTTCGACACCGTTCCCCACGACCTCCTCCTAACTAGACTCTGGGAGATTGGGATGCGGGGAACGGTGTTCGCATGGTTTCAGTCTTTCTTGGCCGACCGGAGACAAACGATCTGGGCTCCCCCTTTCTCCGCCCTGATGCCGCAGCTTGAAGTTGGGGTCCCGCAGGGCTCCATACTTAGTCCCTCCCTCTTTAATGTCTTCCTTACGCCTCTGGCGGCACGGGTGGAGGAGCTAGGGGCCCAGATCATATCCTATGCGGATGATACACAACTCCTGTTCACTTGTGACAGGGGATGTGACTTCGATGGAGCAGCTATTCGGAAGTGTTTGGAGTTTGTGTTTGAATGGTTCGGGAAAAATGGCCTCAAATGCAACTCCGACAAATCCGAAATACTGTTCTTTGGCTGTTCTGCAGACCCAAGATGGAAGCAATGGTGGCCTTCGGCCATGTTTCCCCCTGCCAGCGATTCGGCCACAGCTAAGAATTTGGGTATGATGGTTGATAACACCCTTTCCTTCAAGGCCCAGGTTGTTGGCTTGACTGGGAAGTGCTTTGCCATCTTAAGGATGTTGCGTAAGTTTTTGCCCTATCTATCGTTTGAGCATAAGAAGATCACGGTGCAAGCACTAATAGGCTCGCGACTAGACTACGCCAACATCCTTTACTTAGGTCTGCCTGAATATCTGCTGACTCGTCTGCAGATAGTTCAAAATTCTGCAGCCAGAGCAATCTTTGGTCTAACTAGAAGAGCCAGGGCCAGCAATCTCCTTGTCTCTCTGCATTGGCTGCCGATTCGTAAGCGCATCTTTTTTAAGACCTTAATTACAGCTTTTAGGGCGCTTCACAATTTCGGCGCGGAATATCTGCAAAGAAGGGTCCATTTCTATCTCCCATCTAGACCTCTGAGATCTGCGGCCCAGGCCAAGGCTATCGTCCCAACAGTGAAGCGTGCTCGCTGTGGAGGCCGTTCCTTTAGTTACCTTGCACCCCGTCTCTGGAACACACTGCCTCTGAGTCTGAGGATGTGCACCGATCTCTCTGTTTTTAGGAAGGGACTTAAAACTTATCTTTTTGCCCTGTAATTGCTGTTCTGGTTAATCATGGTGCCGCTATGACGTTATGTTAGTTGCTGGTATTTTGGTGTGATGATCTTTAGCGCCGGGACGCTCTTTGGAGCAGCTGAGCGCTCTACAAAACAAATAGTAACATAACATAACATAACATCCCCCGATTCGTCTGCCTCTTCGGGAGGTCCTTCTGTCACAGCAGCAGGGGACAGTCCTCCACCCGAACCTGTCCAGTCTCCACCTACGAGCTTGGAGATTGAGCGGCGTCAGTTGAGGCCATTTGACTTGCCTCCTGAAGTCTGTAATGTCATTCTGGCAGCCAGGCGTCCCTCCACGAAGTTGGTATACGCCTGCAGGTGGAACAGATTTGTGGCATGGTGCACAGCAAAGGCTGTGGATCCACTCTCTGCACCCCTTTCTGAGGTTCTCCTCTTCTTTCTTTCTCTTGCCCAGCAGGGCTCTGCTCTGGGCACTATCAAGGGTTACCTTTCTGCCCTTTCCGCCTTCTTAAGGCTACCTGATCAGCCTTCCTTGTTCAAGTCCCCGATTGTAAATCGGTTTTTGAAGGGCATCACACACGTTTCCTCCTGTTCCTTTCGTGATGCCCCAGTGTGACTTGAATCTTGTGCTTACCTACCTAATGTGTGCTCCCTTTGAGCCGCTCCATAACTGTCCTCTCCGTCTTCTTACCTTGAAGACTGCTTTCCTGGTTGCCATCACCTCTGCCAGGAGAGTGAGTGAGCTCCAGGCTCTTTCTTCTACACCTCCATTCCTCTCTGTTCATCCGGACAAGGTTGTGTTGCGGACGAGACCCTCTTTCCTGCCCAAGGTTTCACGGCCTTCCACATCGGGCAGTCCATTACCTTGCCCACCTTCTTTCCGCCTCCGCATCCCTCGAAAGAGGAAGAGAGGCTCCACCGTCTAGACCCAAAACGTGCGCTCTCTTACTATCTGGATCGCACACGCCAGTTCCGGGTGGATGACCAACTCTTTGTTGGTTACGTGGGCGCTAAGAAGGGAAAGGCGGTGCACAAGCGGACCATCTCTCGGTGGATCATCTTGTGTATTCAAGCATGTTACTCCTTGGCTAAGAAGGAACTCAGTTAGACTAAGGGCTCATTCCACTCAGGCCATGGCGACTACCACTGCCCTGGGCCGAGGAGTGCCCTTGCAAGACATTTGTCCGGCAGCTACGTGGGCCCGCGGCACACGTTGGCAAGACATTACTGCCTGGACAGGCAAGTCCGGAGGGATGGCTTCTTTGGCCGTTCCGTCCTACAGGACTTTCTGGTGTGATTATTGGTTCGCAGACCCACCACCGGGGTTGGTATTGCTGGGGTATCTATTCTAAGGTAAGGAATCTATCACTAGCATGTCTCTTTCAGATGCACAAGTTACTACTTGTGTAACGATATATCTGTAAGTGACAGTTAGTGATAGATTCCTTACGGACCCGCCCATCCTCCCCGTTCTGCAAACCAATATCTAGGGTTAAGGCCATCCCCTTTCAGGGCCCTAGTTTCATGGCACCAGTGTTGGTTCCATCATGGCTCTGGGTATCTGGCGCGGAAAAGCTGTGTATCAGAACTGACGTCAGCGCGCATGGGCGGCGTCTAAGTACTCTGATGACGTCATTCCGGCGCTGACGACGGACGCGGAGCCGCCTGCCGGCGCACAGGGGTATTGCTACGCAAAATTTTCCGGCTCCAGTCTGACGCCTGGGGATATTCTAAGGTAAGGAATCTATCACTAATGTCTCTTACAGATCTATCGTTACACAAGTAGTAACTTGTGCATTAGTAGAAAGAAAAGTAAAGCTAACTGCTGACGATGAATAGAGGTTTGAGACATAGGAACAGAAAAGTGTGAGGAAGTGAGAAAAAAGAGAGGTGATCAAAACAGGCAAGAAAGAGATGGCAGAGGGAAAGATAGATGTAAAATGTGACTGACCGACAGAATGAACAAGCATTGGCATAGCCAATAGGTCTCAGCTTTGGGTTCTTATAAGTGTTTAGCCATGCAACAGTTGATGTTGCTGCACCAAGGATATTGTGCTGCATAACTAAATACTTCTAAGGTCCCAAAGGCAAGACGTATTGGCTATCTCCACGCTGGACGAGTTTGAAACAAGAGGATATCTCTACCTCCACAACTCCCAATTAAAAAATGGTCGGACTCTAAGGGAAGCTAGCACAGAAACACTTCTCAAATAAACGTTGGCAGCAGCCGCAGCAACAAAGTCTGCTTTAACCAGCATTACTGGCCACCTCATGACCTCTACGGCTTCTTTCAAAAAAAGAAGTGAAAGCTCTATGGATGAACATCCTTGTTTGACGGCACCTACCCTCATCAGGTACCCCTTGTGGTCGGTTCCGCAACTGGCGGGCTTTTCTCCTTCTCCACAGACTTCCTCGCCCTAATTAACGCTACTTCATTGTTTTTTTTTCCCGCAGGGGGTCCTATGCTTTTGACTATGAGTATGGTTTGTGCTCAACCCCTCTATTTGCCTGTTGCAATTATATTCTCTTCAATTTCCTTTTGCGGGGGCATATTTTATTGCTCCTGTATCTTTTACAGTATCTTGCTTCTCACTGTTGTTTTTTACCGGCAACTCTGTTTGTACTTCGATCATCTGTAAAGCGCTCTGACACCTGCTTGGGTCACGTCTGCGCTACATAAAACTTTATATAACTAAATAAATAAATGGATGATAAGAAGGCTTTCAATGCTGATGTGAAGTTAGTTTTCGGCCACAGTCCTATGATCTCCACCTCTCCCACATGAACTCCCCAATGTGGGTAGGGAGAGCAGTCTGCTGCTAGTCCAATGTCAGTTGAGACATCACAATTGCAGAACTCCTCCAAACCCTAATGAACATCATATAGGGGTCACCAGGTATTGCATTTGCAAACCCTAGCTTGCCCCTTGTGACCCATGGCCTAAGAGGCCAGTAAGGCAGTGCCAGGCACGCTTTGAGATGAAGAACACAGCAGAATGAGTTCAACATGAATTTAACGAACTTAAAACATAATTCATTTACTAATGCAGGCTGAGACGCAAAATGTCCCACCAACTCTGCTGTCACCTGGCCTGTTAGGGAAAAGGGAAATAAGACAGACAGAAGAAAAGACGAGAATTCGAAGCAGAGACACCTTAAGTGAGCAACACAAAGTTGTGTGTATTAGTAGAAAGAAAAGTAAAGCTAACTGCTGAAGATAAATAGAGGTTTGAGACATAGTAACAGAAAAGTGTGAGGAGGTGAGGAAAAACAGGCAAGAAAGAGATGACAGAGGGAAAGATAGATGTAAAATGTGACTGACCGACAGAATGAACAAGCATTGGCATAGCCAATAGGTCTAGGCTTTGGGTCCTTATAAGTGTTTAGCCATGCAACAGTTGATGTTGTTGCACCAAGGATATTGTGCTGCATAACTAAATACTTCTAAGGTCCCAAAGGCGAGACCTATTGTCTATCTCCATGCTGGACGAGTTTGAAACAAGCTGATATCTCTACCTCCCAATTAAAAAATGATCGGACGCTAAGGGAAGCTAGCACAGAAACACTTCTCAAATAAACGTTGGCAGCAGCCGCAACAAAATAGTCTGCTTTAAGCAGCGTTACTGGCCACCTCATGACATGTACTAAAGGACAGGATTTAAAAAAAAAAAAAAGAAATTCGGCAGGAGATTATTCCATGCTCAACTAAGACACAGCATATATTAAAAGCAACGTGTGGAGACTCATTGTGGTAAAAATTTTTGTATTGAAGTGAACAAAGGTAAAATTAACTATTATCCATTATTCAGTCAATGACTGTGCAGTCGGCATCAAAGCGAACCGAGCTACAGTGGAAAGAATATTTACAATCAAGCCAACACTATTTAAAGATGAACAATGTCGGGAGAGATTAAAGGCCGAGGCCCAGAAAATGAGATGTTTAACAATAATCCTCACTTGTAAATGGGCAACACTACACGTGATGCGAATATTATTGTACTTCATCACTTACAATACAGGCTGGGCCCACGAGAGGAGGAGGAGGAAGAAAGCCTCCCGCCGCTGAGGAGCGTAGCGACGGGGGCCCCTCTGGAAACAACGCCGTCTCGGGAGGACCTTGGAGCATAAGTGGGTGTGCAGCCATTGGTGTCGCGGCCCTCTGTAGCCAATGCCTCCGCTCCTGCAGCAGCAGGGCGCAATGGCCCCCACGGGATACATCAGCGCCCCCAGTTCCCCCGTGCAGAGTACAGAGCCGGATTGTCAGCCGCAGAGCAGGGAGCCGGGGACCACCAGAGCGTCGTATCAAGTGCGTGCTGTTAGGAGACGGCGTTCTGGGCAAGAGCTATGGCAGTGGTGAGCTATACCACTAACAGGTATCCCTCGGAGTACGTGCCCACCGCCTTTGACAACTTCTCAGGTGAGGCCCCAGGGGAGCGGTAGCTTTCACCGTGATGTAGGTCAGCAATAAATGCAACATAAAGGGAGTGGAGAGAAAAGCAGGTGGATTCGGTCTCCCCAAAAGCAATCTACATAAACAGAAAGAATCCACACAAGAATGTTACTATAGTGGTCCCCACGGTGGTGGAGAGCACTCAGTGTTCTTTTAATACCCCTCACACACCAAAAGGACCCTTGGTGTCATGCTTCCTCATCAGGGTCTGCGCACCCTTCTACGGGATACAGTGTGCTACTAACCGACGAAATACGTGGGAGCACTTCAGATTCAGGACTATGTGCGGTGTGCAGAGGGGTTAAGTTATTAAGTGAGTGGTGGGTTTGAAGTGATAATGGTGAAAAAAGTTAAAAAGGGCCTGGCGCGTGACGTCTAGTAAAACTTTAATGGGCCTCCGTACTGGCTCTGTTAAAAAGTGGTGTTGAAGTGCATATGTATGATAATGTACAACACCTCATGAGTGCGTCAACATGTTTCGATGCAAAGCATCTTCTTCAGGACGGGGCTGCACAATCCCCACCTTACTCACATCAAAAATTCGGACGGGACGCACGAGCTGATCTGACTGCACTGGAAATAAGAGCAGATGCTGACCTCAGCTGCAAAATACAAGCTGCAGGTCAGGAGCTAGGGCGGTGCCCGACCTCCAGTTAACGGGCCTGAAGGGCGGGAATGGATTACTCTTCCGACGTGCCTGGGTAGGGGGGAAACAAACTATTGATGTAAATTAAATGGATAGTAAGTGTTCCTAATTGGAATATATACGACACATAAACCAGTTACCAGCTTTACATCACATAACCTTAACACCAATGTTTATCTCTATGAGGGGCGTCCGGCAGTTAAGCGTTTAAAACCAATGTCAATTTCTTGAGTTGATTTTCAAGCGAAAAGTGTGTGATTAAAAGAATTGTGCTCTTAGGAAAGTGGGGTTCAACAGCTGACAATCAATCACCCCGGAGCAGATATGAGGCATTATCCTGGAAAAAGCATTTTGCCATCCTCGGCAAAGTAGTTTCAGGTGTCCCTTTCCCTCTTTTGCCAACATTTTAATAAAATCAGTTATTATCAACGATTGTTACTGAGTTTGCTGTTCCAGTTATGTTGCACTCTTACTTGCCAAACTTTAAACATATGTGGGTCATCAGATTTTTCGGCCTTGAGGCCCCAGCAAAGAATGTTTTAATGACCTTCTTGTAATCAAGGAGGGGGAAAAGATTGGATGCATAGCTGATTTCATGAATTAGACTCAGTCCTTGAGCAAAGTGAAGTTAAAGAGTGTCAACAGTGGAGAAAGCTAGCAGATGGGTCGTAAGTGGTTAATAGTGCGGAATACTTTTGGTGTGAAGTGGGATGGAGCTGGATTGACAAGCTGCAACAGAACTTTAAAGCTTGATCTGATCTTTGCTGTGATGGACAGCCAGCTGAGATGTTGGGGTATGTGGAGATGGCTGTGGCACATTACCAGTTTGCCTTCTATTTTTTTCATTTTTAGAGGTGGTGAAGTTAACAACCAGAAAGGCTAATTTTTGTCATGATGGCATAATCTAAATTTTAACCGACTTGAGAGCCCACGCTATATTGTGCAGAATTTTAGGGTGCAAAAAGATTGAGCCCGAGTTTGACTGTGCTTTTATGAATGCCTAGCTGCCAGTGCTGCCAAGTAACACAAAACAAGAATTGTGTATGCCCGTGCGCTTAAAGAACATTTTAAAAAAGCACACGAGTGGTGTGCGCTCAACGGCAAAAGTGAAAGTAGGCTGGCGAGTGGTGTGCGATGTGCGCGCACCATGACGAGAGAGGAAAGCCAGATGGCGCCTCTGCTCGTCATTGCACGCGTAACCACATGCCAGATAAAAAGCTGTGGTCGGCTTTTTAAAGCACACATACTAATCTGTGCATGCGCTGGATCAGGCGAGACCTAAAAATGCATAATGGATACATAGAGGGGGAGACAGGTGTGTAAAAATTGTGACAAAAAACAGTCTAGAAAGACACAGCAGAGATAGAGGGCATGTGAAAAGGACATCTGATAGAAACAGTGAAAGACAGGTGAGAAAGAAACAGTTTAAAGAGCCAGAGATGAGTACGCGTAAGAGAGGCAGAGAAACAGTGACAAAGAGGGGATATAGGCAAGAGAGCAGGAGTAACAAAGAGTCAGATTGGATAGAAAGAAGCAGATAATAGGTTAGGGAATAGACAGGTAACACATTGGTGATAGAAAGGCCACTGAGTGAAGGGGGAAACAATCTAGAGAGGTGATAAAGACATAAAGAGGCAGCTGGAAGAGATCTGGAGAAGGGCACAGGGGCAGGTGGGTGATAGAGACAGGTGAAAATAGATGGTTGAGTAAGTGAGAAAGAGGTGTCAGGCGAGAGAACTAATAAGCAGTCAGGTGAGAAAGAGACCTCTGAGAGAGAGGCTGATAGGAGAGAGGTGAGGGAAAGGTTTGAAAAATTGTTCAGAGAGTGGAAAAAGATATAGAGGGCAAAGAGACTGGTGAGAGGTGATAGAGAGACCGGTAATGTATAAACGACCGAGCAGTAGGAAGTATTGAAAGTGAGATATAGGTGTCAAAGAGACAGCTGAAAGAAGGCGAGAAAGGTGAGAGAAATGACAAACATTTGAGGGAGGGGGAAGAACAATGCATTAATGAAGGGGTAGATAAAAATAAAACAGCTGGAGTGGAGGCAGGTGAGAGGAAGTTAATAAAGAAAGTGACTATTGAGAAGGAAATAGAAAAGTGATAAAAACTGTTGAAGGTGGTCATAAATGTAGCGTCCTCTCCAGCCCGGGTACATGTACCACACATGGCTGTTAACTGTCCGGAGTATGTCATGAATTTTCTTAACCACACCCAATCACTAACGTCACTATTCTACAGAGTTCGTCAGGGACTAGAGGAGTCCTGCTATCTTGAACACACACTACATCACCTCCCAGATAAAAACAACATTAAAAAAAATACAGATATACATCATAACCCCGATGTCCTCGAGGTTCAATCTTGCAGATCTCGTTTATCATAATGTCGATGTTACTGTTTTGTCAGTATACCTTGTTTTTATTGTATAGAATGATTATAGAGTAAATGTAGATATGATTGGAGTATGGATGTGAATTCTAGATTTCAATATTAAAATTGTATAGTCTAAATACAATTATATTTGTATCTCTTTCATATTCTGTGGTTGTCCCCATATGTCCATATAAAGTTACGTTATGCTATTTTTTTTAACATATATGAGTTGCCCTAGGAGTTTACCTTTAATTTTTCCCTGACTGGAGAAACTCTTATCCATTCACATGGGGTCCTTTTTCTTTACAGTAGATCTATGGTGGACATTTACCTTCATGTAGAAAATACAACTGCTTTCTCTTCGGAGATATTACTTTGTGGCCTTCTACTTGTGTTTTGGCTTACTTTTCACACTCAGCAGCGATTCATTTGGGTTGTTCACCCTACATTTTAGTGGCTTGTTGTGAGCTCTTTCGTCAGCTCTATGAGCCAGGAGTACTTGCTCCAGGTCGAGTGTCTCTTTCAGCATTCATCCTACGAAGGAAATGGAGACAACCATCTATTACTCTGAAACGCATCAAGTCTTTCTACAAACTCATCTATCGCTTCGCCAGCTTTCTGCCTTTCTTGACTGAAAATGTACATTTCATAGTCGACATTAGGCATCGGATTGAACGTGGTGTTTACTGCTGCTTTTATTCAAAGATACATCACTTCATCACTGTGTGTTTTTTTTATTAATCACTTTTTACTCGTTCACCCGCCAAATCTCTCAGATATTTAATGATCTTTTTGTCATTTGGTTCTTTTAGTGCATCAATGAAATCATAAAAGGTTTCGATCCAGGCAGTCCATCGTCACCGATATATATTTTTTGGGTGGTATTAAAGGAAGGCGGGGTTTTAAGAAGGCGGCGGCGCAAAATTTGGTGCTCTTTTCAGCAACCACTGAAAAACTTCACTATTCTGATCGCTGCCCACACTTTCTCAGTCATTCCGATGTGATTCATCAGCTTCATAAGCACAACCCCCTGTGCTTCTGCTTGGGTTGTGGTGTCTGGTGCAGAGATCACATGGCTCTCTTTCATTCCGGCTCTGGTAAGCGTAATCCTGCTTTCTATGTATCTACATATCCTTGCCTCTAATAATTCTCTGCTTCTACTCACAGCGTTCACTTGCAGCTGGCTATCACCACTCATTGCACTTTCTGTACCTGGTTGTCTCTGCCTGTAGAGTTTCTTTGTGTCAGAAAGGTTTCTGCTTTTAGCACTTCCTTTCACTTGGCAACCACTGCCTTTGGTGCTTCTCTATATCTGGTTGATGCAGCTCTTAGCATTGTCATACTGGAAGAATAACAGCTGTGTTAGGCTATGGCACAGAATCTCTTGTCTCAACTTTATTAGCAAATTTCTAGCCGATGACAAACAAACTTTATATCAGACCTTCACTTTCTTCACAGGCCTTGCACTGACTGGAGTGGCACTTTGACCCCACTTCCGCCATCAATTTTTCACTTCAATTGAGGCACACATGGTACGCACAAGCAATTTGCTGGACCACGGCAATCTCTCTGGGAGTGAACTCATTTTTTCGTATTGTGGGGTTTACGTCCTCCCCTATCTCGTTGCCGTTTTCAGCATCCAGGGTACATGTAAATGATCACGCCACACACAGAGCTCGGTATTACACGCTTTAATTCTTCTGAGTAACCCGTAACTGCCTTTACTACGTCATGCATTTTCTTAACCGCACTAAATCCCTTACATAACTCTTCTACGGAGTCGGTCAGGGGCCAGAGGGGTACCGCCATCTCCAACGACACTACAATAAAGACAGAAAGGTGAGGAAAAATAGCTGACAGAAGGTAAAACAGTGAGCACTTAGAGAGATTAGGGAAGATGAGAGAGAGAGTGGATATATCGACAGACAGATGAGAAAGAGATGGCTGAGGAAGGGAGACAGGTTTCTAAGAGGGATGTGATAAAGAGGTGGAAAAAAGTAAGAAAGAGACAACTGATATGGAGTGGGAGATAGGTGACAGATGTGGTAAACACAAAGTCACACTGAGTAGGAGGCAGCTGAGAAGGGTGCTAAAATAAATATACAGACACGTTTGATGAAATAGCCACCTGTTGCAGATAAGCAGACAGCTGAAGAATATATAAATAAGATAGGAGACAGTGGAGAGAGAAAAATGTAGAGAGTGAAGAATTTGAATCAGATGGACATGCCAGACAGATGACACAAATAAGATAAATAAGATAGGAGACAGTGGAGAGAGAAAGATGTAGAGTGAAGACTTTGACTCAGATGGACATACCAGACAGATGAGACAAAAATGTCAGGAAAGAGCAGGATAACAAGGTGAGGGAGAGAGGAAAGGGGGGGGGTAACACAAAATGTGAGGAATAGAGTAGGGAAGAGAGACACAAAAGACAACTGACAATGATTAAAAGACATTTGAGAGCAGTGAAGGCGAGAGGTAAAAGTAGAGCCGCTAAGAGAGGTTACAAACTTAGCATAAACATGAGCTAATTATCTGGCACTGTATTGAATTTGTACCTTCCTCCAAGATGATGGGCAGATATTCTGTGCCACCTTATAAACCTAGGGACAAGGTCCCAAACTACACTAGTGCGCTACTGATAACATTCCTATGTATAGGAATGAATGTCAATTACCGATTCGGTAAATACCGAATAATTCAAGGGTGGCAGGGTGTCAATTTGACACCCTATTGCACCCCTGATTAGGGCTTTAGTGCCATGTGGCACCCATACATGACCTTAGGGCATGTATGTGTGCCACATGGCACTAAAGCCCTAATCAGGGGTGCAATAGGGTGTCAAATTGACACCCTGCCACCCTTAGGGCATGTATGTGTGCCACATGGCACAGGTGTGCATGCACAGATTTGCATATACACAGGTATTCGTTATTTACCACCAACTAATAGTTGGTGGTAAATAACGAATCCTTAAAGCCCTGTGGCACTGTTTACAGTGCTACCTACATCTCAAAATACAGATTCGGTAAAATTACCGATTCAGTAAAATTACCGATTTGGTAAAATTACCGAATCTGTATTATAAGATGCCCTACATCTCAGTATCCAAATACCGGTCGGTAACGGCCGAAAATCTGTATTTTCGGCTGTTACCGACTGGTATTTGGATACCTACATCTGGCCCTAGGTCTTTTGCCAGAGCAGCTCTGAATTCAGACATTGGTTCGGACTCCTTCTGTGTCAATAAATACCCTTACAATAATGCATACACGTGACCCACCGGATATTCTAAATGCACTTAGTTCTGGGGAATTAATATCCATTTCTACCCTTCCTTTGGCCTATGTAAGCATTTCAAATGCTAAATGCTCTTCCTTCAAGCCTGCGTTTGGAGCCATCAGAATTGATTTTCAGAAAAAAACTCAAGACCATTCTGTTTAGCAGGTAGTCGGCGGGGAGGGTGGGTGGAACCTCAGCTTCTCACTTATCACAGCGCGGGGACACGCCGGTGGGCGTACTTCCAAGCGCTTTATAAATGTCCAAAAATGAAAATGAAATAAAGGGGCCAAAAGAGCCATTAGTGATCAAGGCTTTGCCAAAAAACACAAGATCCTGATGCAAAGATGCAGCCCAGCCCTGAAAGTTTTTAATTGATCGATAGAAGAAACAACACTGGAATTTAAGGAATAGTGTTCCAATTTATGAAAAATGTGTCCGATAGAGCGTCTATAAGTCTTGGTGATTATAGCAGTGATTTTATTCAGTTTAGGTAGACAAAGTTAAGGACAGTAAAAATAAAGAAAAAGCAAACGTGGTTTAGTGGCAGGCTAGCCTAGGGCATTATGGCTTCAATTGATCATTTGTAGCTATGTTCAAACATTATGTAGATTGACATAGTAAACCTCTGGGCCAAAACTGCAATACAAATAATGAGTGGCACACAAAAGATTTAGGGCAATAAACGGCAGTACGTCTCGTCATTAAAAGGTTAAAGAGTGCCAACCAAGCCTTCCATTTTCCGAGCAGCAAAGTTACAGGCCTTCAACTGAAAATGAATCATTTAGCTGCAGTTCTTACCTACTGCATAAGAGGATGAGGACATCTACATTTGAAGGGAGCTCAACTCATACTTGGTCTTCCTTGTTTTCGGTTTCTATTTATTGAACATTTTGGGAAGGCTTTTCAGTGTTTTCAAAACATGTCGGAGGGATGTATGCACGCTTTTATGTCAGAACAACCAACAGGTACAGCTTTTTTCCATTGCTTGTAAAGGGTTTTGCATTAATTTCCTTAATTCACTTGTGTATCCATTATTTCTTTCTTCCTTCTTTCAATCGTTTCTTCTAAACAGATAAAGAACTTACCTTCGCCTCCGGACTCCCGCGTCGTGTCTCCTGCTCTCTGCTCACAGAAAGTATAAGCAGGCAGCCTCCCTCTCTTCCCCCAAGCCAATCACAACGATGCAATGGCAGCATTGTGATTGGCTAGGACGCCGTTCTTACTGGCGTCTACATGGAGGCCGTTTTCTTCATGCGGGCTGCATAGCCTACATGAAGAAACAGAGTGCTTTGACTGGTTTGGTCGACCCTGGGGCCGACCCAACAGTCAGCGCCCACAACATTGGGCTAGCCACTCATCCCTGACCCACCCACCCGCCAACCAGGCACACCCTTCTTCTGCTTTTTCACAGTGCGAGAAGCAGAAAAGTAAAATGGTATTTATACCATTTTATGTTTCAGCTTCTCGCACTGCGAGAAAGCTGTGAGGCGACGCTCCGGTGCCCTTGTGGAGGAGCCGCTCGTGGGAGGCCATAAAATGCAGCAGAGCAGAAAGCAGAGAACTTCAAACTGAATCCAGATGAGGTAGACTATACTTGCAAAGTGGCAGCGCTCGGGAGTAGGACGTAGATCCTGAGAACCCAGAGACCAGGGAGATGGTCACAAGGACACATTAGAGGATATACCATGGGCTCAGAGTGTGGCACAGCAGTAACATCATTCACATAAAATTGATAGTGAAAACAACAACATAGAGGGAGCATGTAAAATTATAATCAAAATGTATATACTTTCTATTTTTAGTATTATTAAATAGACAGTTCACAGAAATTCCCAAAAAGTAATCTTCCAAGCAGAAGTGTCGAGTTGGTTTTCTTTATTCTGAAGCAGGTGTTGACATCAGTCAGCTTCCAGAAGAAACATCATCATTGCCTATGCAATTAATTAACAGAATTACTTTCAGTGAACTGTCTATTTAATAATACTAAAAATAGAAAGTATATACATTTTTATTATAATTTTACATGCTCCCTCTATGTTGTTGTCATCACTAAGTTTACCATTGGTTTTGACGGTGTACCCGTAGGAGGTAGAGCATGTTCACCGATTCTGAATTCTTGAGCGAATGATTTTGAGGGAACAGCCTTTTGGTGCACACAAATAGACCCTACACCGTCTTGTGTGAGAATAAACATAAAATGGATAGAGCTGCACCGATATTGCTTTTATAACATAGGGTGCCAAAGCAGTGTAAGTGCAACAATACATATTTTCCGGTCCACACTTAAAAGCTAATATATTTAAATAAAACCAGTCTCCATAGTCATACTGTAAAAGGGCAGAAATTCATTATTGTTACGTCCTGTGTATGTTTCCCAATTTTTAATCAATATAATGTATGTTAATAAATTGTACTGAGATTTATTTTTACTATAGTGTTTTCACGTGTTTTGAATTTCTCATTTCTATCATTGCTTCCTTGTTACGTTTCTGTATTAGTGAGTTTATGGTCTGTTTATAAGTACTCTTGTATTGATGCTAACTCGCCCAAAGGGGATTTATTTCTTGACTTGTGTCAATTGTGGAACCCTATCCCTTTGGTCTTGGGGTCCCTCTCTCTTTTATTAGAGGTTATTCAAACACCCAATGGGTGGGGTCCCCAGGTGGAGACATACGTGGTGGGGGGGGGGGGCATATAAGCGCGCTCCCCCCAGTGATACTCCTATGCACAGGAGCGGGGGGAGCAGCACGGCGCGAAGGAATCTACCACGACAAGGCAATGCCAATGGGCTGCTCAGTGTCATGTGCCTACTTCCAGCTGTTCAGCACATTCGTCGAATGGCCATTACACGACCACCATCCAGTAGGCGGTAAGCTGCACTACTTAGACGATTTCCTATTTACCGGCCCGCTGACTCCCCGGTGTGCAGGGACACGTTGGGGGCATTCATCAAACTTGCTGGGGAGTTAGGGATCCCTTTGTCCAAAGAGAAAACAGAAGGGCCCACAACAAGGATCACGTTCTTAGGACAGAATTAGACTCAGTAGCAGGCACGTCAAGGCTCCCCCTAGAGAAGGTAGAGGACATCCGGGGGGAGATAAGAAGCATGCGAGGGCGGGACAAAGCCACACTGAGAGAGTTGCAGCAACTGATTGGGAAACTGAATTTCGCCACCAGGGTCATCCCAGCGGGCAAGGTGTTCGCAAGGAGACTGACAAAACTCACGCGCGGCATCACACACAAGCACTACCATGTGCGCCTAGGGTCTGAGGTGAAAAGGGACCTTGAAGTGTGGGATGCCTTCCTAGCAGACTTCAACTGGGTGCTGATCTGGAGGGAAGGTTGGCTGACCTGCAAACAGGTCGAGCTGTACACGGATGCGTCAGGGAGCACAGGGTTTGGAGCACTCTTGAGGGACAAGTGGTGCGTGGGCCAGTGGCTGGACAGCTGGCGCAGACAGGGTGTCACAACAAACATAACATTTTTAGAGCTGTTTCCCATTGTGGTAGCACTAGTAATTTGGAGGGAAGAACTCAAAAACATGAAACTGACCCTATGGTCGGACAACAAGGGCGTAGTGCAGGCCATCAACAGGGGGTCGGCCAGGTGCCCGGACACACTGCGACTAATGCACCGTCTGGTTACATTACAGTTGGAGGGCAACATAGACCTACGAGCAAGGCACGTGCCAGGGGTGGAGAACGAGTTAGCGGACGCCCTGTCCAGAGGCATGATGAGCAAGTTCAGGGAGCTGGCCCCCAGGGCAGACTCGGAAATGACCCCTTTCCCACCCCAGCTGTGGAAACTGGCGGGACAGACCTCTCGGAACTGATCACCCAAGCCCTGGCCCCTGGGGCTGCAAGTAGATACACAAAATACTTAGCCACAGTACTCAAAGTAGGGGGCATACACTCACTAGCCATACCGAGCGCCACGCACAGGGCGGCAGAGCAGTTCATCAGCTGGGCATACAAGAACGGCAAATCCAGGTCATGGACACAAGCCCACCTTGCAGCCGTGTCACACCATGCGAAGCTGGAAACAGGACACAACCCACTGGCATCGCACTACATAAAGATCGCAATGAAGGGGTGGAAGAGGAAGGAAGGAAAGAAAGAGGACACAAGGCGCCTGATAGACTTCACCAGATTAAGGGCGCTGCTGCAGGCACTAGACAGAGTGACAGCGGGGGAGTACGAGCGAGTACTATTCAGGGCAGCATTCACCATGGCCTTCTTTGGGGCATTCCGCATCAGCGAACTGGTGGCCCCCGCCAGGGAGGGCCAAGCAGAGCGCTGCCTATGGGCTAGCGATGTGACACCAGGTGCCGGGCGAGTAGATCTGGCGCTGCGGCGGTCAAAGACGGACCAGGAGTGACGGGGTGCCACGGTGACCCTACACTGCATCCAGAACCAGGAACACTGCGCAGTATGCTGCCTCTTAACCTTTATGGCAATACACCCGGCGGGACATGGCCCTCTGCTTATCCACACGGATGGGTCACACTTGAGTAAATTCCTGTTTATAGCAGTGATGCGCCAGGGGCCTTTGGATCACACTCATTCCGAATAGGGGCGGCTACGACCGCGGCGCAACACGGGATGCCCGAGGCAAGAATTCCGGCAGTGGGGAGGTGGCGCTCGCGAGCGTACAAATCTTACGCGAGGCCCCAGCAACTGTGACTAAAGGACAAACAGGGTAGGCGTGAGAGTGACCGGTTGCTTTACATTTGCATCAACAGGGAGCAGACCCCGCCTCGTGTGGGTGGTGGGCCACTCTTATCAAGCGGATGGGCGCGTGGTGGGAGCACAAGGGGCGACAGCTCAAGAACAGACCACAACCCACGTGCATCCGCTGGTTTGGCCAGTCGGGCATACACTGGTTTCAACTCGCAACGGCCCTCAAGAAAATAAGGGAGGGGGCAGGGCGCCACCCAGACGTTCTGATCATCCACCTCGGGGGAACGACCTGGCCAAAATGGGTCGGAAGGCCCTCCTCTTCGGAATACAGAGCGACCTGGTGGAAACAGCCAGGAGGTGCGGGAAAACAGCGATCATTTGGTCTGAAGTGATCAGCAGGCAGGAGTGGCGAGGCGCCGAGTCGTATAAAGGCGTGGAAAACTCGAGAAAAAAGCTGAACCTCACAGTAAGCAAATTTTGCAGAGCAAACGGCCTGGGCTTCATCAGGCATGGGTTGATTCACACCGGGCGCCCGGAATACTACGCAACCGACGGGGTGCACCTGTCCGAACAGGGGATGGAGATCTTTTGGAGCAATCTGTGGGGCGCCATGGTGTTAGCAGGTTGCCAATGAATAACAGGACGCGAGGGGGGAGCCGCAGAAAGACGGCAGCCTCCCTGACGGCGTGGCGAAGGGCTACGCGGAGAACGGTTGGTACGGAGGCAGACCGGAGAGCGGTGCGCCAGAATAGGTACACTCACCTTCAGATGCCGCACGGCTGGGTGAGATGGCCTAAGGACAGCGGCTCTGGGATGCCTCACGGCTGGGTGACATGCGACGAAGGGAAGGGGGAAGATGCAGAGACGGCGCTCGCAGCCCAGCCCCCGCCGGATGGCAGGGCACAACAAGGTCCGAAAGGTAGCGAGGCAGCCTAACTCTGGGACAACGAATATCCCCTTCCCGCGCTGAGGAAGCGCAAGGAAATCCAACGTACAAAAAGAACCGCCCCAAAAGGGGTAAGAGACATTGGCAAGGAAATGTATATGACATAACATGCAAATGCAAGTAATACCTCTTTCCTTGTAACCCTTAATAAACTGCGGCCAACAAATGACCATCACGAAGAAAGGTGTAGTGGCTTTCTTGGCGGAAGGGAAGTAAGAAATGTTATGTGTATTTCACTGCGGGAGTGGGGCAGAGTGCGCAGGTTACTGCAGAGGCGGACCCCCGTAGGGGCTAGGGAGCCGTCGCCATAACCATGCGGCGAGCCCCCGAAGAGACAACAAAGGGGGGAAGACGGCCCGGGAACGAAAGGAAATGCGGGAAACCGGGGTCTCCCGAGCAAGCAGGGGGACCCCGGAAGGGCCGGGCTCCCTCACCCCCCCACCCCTGTTCCTTGCTTCCGCCGCCGCGCGCCGGCCAATGGGGGGGGGGCAGGCGTTATTCAAACCCCCCAATGGGGGGGCATACGTGGTGGGGGGCATATAAGCGCGCTCCCCCCAGTGATACTCCTGTGCACAGGAGCGGGGGAGCAGCACAGCGCGAAGGAATCTTGACCCACCCACCCACACCAAGGGATCAGCATTGTCGCAGGGCTGAAAGAGGGAAAGAGCTTCTCGAAGGGCTATGCAGAGAACGGTTGGTACGGAGGCACACCGGAGAGCGGTGCGCCAGAATAGGTACACTCACCTTCAGATGCCTCACGGCTGGGTGACATGCAACGAAGGGAAGGGGGAAGATGCAGAGACGGCGCTCGCAGCCCAGCCCCCGCCGGATGGCAGGGCACAACAAGGTCCGAAAGGTAGCGAGGCAGCCTAACTCTGGGACACCGAATATCCCCTTCCCGCGCTGAGGAAGCGCAAGGAAATCCAACCTACAAAAAGAACCGCCCCAAAAGGGGTAAGAGACATTGGCAAGGAAATGTATATGACATAACATGCAAATGCAAGTAATACCGGTTTCCTTGTAACCCTTAATAAACTGAGGCCAACAAATGACCACCACGAAGAAAGGTGTAGTGGCTTTCTTGGCAGAAGGGAAGTAAGAAATGTTATGTGTATTTCACTGCGGGAGTGGGGCAGAGTGCGCAGGTTATTATTCCTGAACAATTAATACTCTAGTTATATGTGAAGGACATTTTAGTTACCCTGTGTCACTGGACTGACAGGGATTATATGCTCATGCTGCAAACCTCTAAATTGTCTGCCTTCTGTTGAGTGTTTAAAATGTTAAATGTATCACGTTAAGTTTTAGGAGCCAAAAGCAAGATGATGCATTTAGGCCACACATCTCTCTTCTTCCTTTATCAGTGGAAGCTACCCTTCTCTGCTTGCCGTGCTCACGCACCCTCACCTTCTCTCGGTTTACTTTAAAATTGATACCTGCAGAACAGACAAGACTTAGTACGGCTCATGGACAGCCATTCATCCTTTTGTTATGGCATCTCGCGCTGGGCTCAGTGTAAGAGAACCTCTGTGGTGTGTGATTCTGACTGCAGTGTTTACATTGGTGAATCACTGTAGATCACGGAAGGCACTTGGATCATATGGTATCACTTTCTTATTAGCGACGCTAATTAAACTTCTTCATTCTGGAGCCTGGGCAATGGTTCATGTGCAGGATAAAGGTTAGCTCAATAGCAAAACTTACATCTTAAATGACCTGATATAAGGCTCGTATGTCATGGTTTCTCTTTTTTCGATACATTTGTCCGATATGCCCACATTTCATGCTGCAGCTAAAGGTTTCTTTCTAGCATGAATGAACAGCATATGTAATGTAATGCAATGCAACTGTATGTTTTCTTCAAATGTAATCTATAACTTAGAGGGTACTGGAGCACAGCCATATCGATAGACCTAGTTGAAAACTGCTGAATCAAATTTAGCAAAGTACTTTGTTTTGGCAAATATCGAAGTGTTTCAATGACTAGGCTGTAGGAGTAGGTGTTTAGTTGTAATTTTCTTGAATTATTGGCTGGTTTGCCACTTACAATTTATCCATCATGACGTTGTTGTTAGACAAGTTTGTAATTGGAAATGAAGGCATATGCAGCCAGACAACATGTAGAAAATCCACCTGAAATCCTTTGAATGATATGGAGGGGGACTCTACACTGCCACCAATCCTCTTAGAGGCCCAAATGATCAGATTTTCCAACAAGTTTATCGCACCACTGGCAATTTTTAGTTCTGCTCTAGTCTTTAAAACCGATTTGATTCTTGACTGCAGGAGGTAAGTAGTTTCTACCCCTTCTGTTCCTGGTCGGCAGAGTTCTGGGAGCGCCATCTAACGTTGCTCACACTCCTGCCCACTCCAGGTCTCTCTTAAGTTCTTATTGTTCTCGTGGAGCAGGGATGTGTTCAGAAGACTGCCATACTAAATACATTTGCTAGCTCCATATTTATGCATCTATATACTTTCAATGTACTTATGGATCTATATATTTATCACTTTCTTCTAATTTAGCATTTCCAATGCATTACACTATTTCTCAGCCTATACTTCTCTCAATATACCTTCTAGCCCAACTTTCTGACTCATCTCAAACTTCTTTCTACTACTCTTTCCAATGCACAACCCTATCTCTCACCCTATACATCGATTATATCCTCTACACCCACTCTCTCATTTATCCCAAACCCCATACCACTACTATGTTCCCCAAAATAACCCTTTCTTGACTCTCTCCTACTCTACCCCTCCGTGCATCATCCGACACCTCTTTTACTATACCGATCCCCCTAAACAAACCTTTCTAACCTTTTCGGTGCTCATGACGAGCTGAGCTCGTCATGAGCCACGGCGCTCCGGTGCTCATGACGAGCTCAGCTAGTCATGGCCCGTGGAACGCTCAGGTGCGGGGAGAATTCCCCTGCTGTGCTGAGCGTTCCACGGGAGCCAATGCACCTGTGACAAGCTGAGCTCGTCATGAGCACAGGAGCGCCGTAGCTCATGACGAGCTCAGCTTGTCATGAGCATGCGGGCGCTGTGAGCGCCCCCCTCCCCCCCAGCACGGCAGGGGAATAAACCCCGCAGCGAAGGGACTAAACTCTTCCCCTCCCAAAAAAACTTTTACTCATCCAAAAGCCTCATCCTACTGCTATGACCTAAAAAAAGAAATCCTTCACTCTTCCATCCCTCCACTAGCCTTTTCAATCAAAATAGCAGACCAACATGTTCACTTCTCTAATTCCATATTCCACTATACTAATTCACCCCTAATCCTTTATGGGTTCCAGAGTAGCCTGCTACTCGCCAACAAAGCGTTTCAACACCTCATCAGGGTTACAAACGCTATATAAATGCAAACCTTTTTCCCTTTTTTTTTTTTACTCCTCCCCAACCCTTCTCAATCCAAATAACCGACTAACCTATCCACCACTTTAAATTTACTTGCATGTTTCACTATACTAATTTAACACTAATCCTCTATGGGTCCTGGAGTAGCGTGCTACTTGCGGAAAAGCACTTTGACGCCTCGTCAGGGGTAGTAAGCGCTATACAAATGCAATTACAATACAATAGGCACACAAGCTGATTCCCACAGAAGAGCCTTCCATGGTCAAATAAGCCTGGGGTTGATTGTTTTCTTGTTTAGAGGAGTTGTACTCGAGAAACGTTTTGTGCTAAACCGCTCTTTTTGGCGGCAGGACGAGTACTGCTTTGCATGGCAAAGACAATTGCAAACAAGAAAAAAATATAAACGAAGAATAGGTCCAGAGTAATTACAACTAGTTCTGATTGATTGAAACATTTTCATTCATCACCTTATTTTTGTACAAATGGAATGCTGAATCGGTCTTGCTGATATTATAACCTGGAGGGCCAAACAGATGTTAATGGGAGGTAAGGTGGCATGGTAGCAGCGACACTACAATAAAAACCATCGTAAATCATAGCCACAAGGAACAGCCCATTTCCACTACCTAACCCCAATCAAAAATCTATAGCACAATGTGCTCCATAGCAGACCTGTGAGGTGCTGAAGGGTATACCTCTACTCACGTCCCCATCTCCTGCAGGTCACTGCTTGGCACATGACCTCTAACTCTCCTATTCCCTATCTCAGCCCTACCATGTAACTCTTTAACTGTTCAGCTTCACTGCTTTACAGTTAGATTACTTCTTGCTTCCCTATGAAACCCACCCGAACCCAAATCTACTCCCTCTAGAAAGGTCTTCAACAGCCGTGAAGAACACAGTAATATCACTTAAGGCATTCTACTTCAAGAAGTGCTGGTAATTTGTCAGAGCAAAGTCAAGTCATACACATGATCTACAATCAATCATTTATTTGAGAAATTAAATAAACGCGGAAAAACAAGGAAGGTCCATTCTTAAATATTAACATATATGTGTTCTCTCCTATTTGTATTCTATAGGGTCCGAAAACCAGTGCTTGGAGGGAGTCAAACTCCGAGATTGCACAACCGCTGCACAAAACGCAGAATAGAAAAAATTACATGTTGGATCAGCATTTGCACGGAAGTTGGACACAAATGTTATTCACACAGAATTCACATTACATACTGCCCTGGGAGTCCCAACCTGTTGAATTCAGGTCGTCTGAACAGGACAAAATTAAAAAGATTGCAGCAACATGTGTAAATTTTCAGGTACAAAGAAAACTGTAGAGCGGGTAGCATTGTGGAAGCAAAGGCTTTGTTAGCAATAGTACTGCCTCAATGAAACAGATGCTTGGCTAGATGTTAGGAGATGGGGTGATTGCAGTGTGCTGTTCAAATACTACTTTCAATCTACATATGGGAGGGGATGTGGAGGGTCTGATTACCTTCACATGAAACAAGAAATGAAGAAAAAAGAGCCCAACTGCAAAAGGTAATGATCACAGAGGGTTTAAGAGCGGCCACACCAGATGTCACACATATAATCCCAACTACGTCCTTTCATACAACCCCACACATCTGGGACTAGATTATTTAATTCTCATAACACAAAAAACGCAAGCGCACATACAAACACTCCTTGTAACTACCTCGTTCGTGATACCTGGATAAACTAGATGCCAAAAAAAGAAAGAGAAAACCAATGCGGTCTTAACTGTGAAAAGAGAAACGGATATTGAACGCAGAAATCAGGCTCTAAAAACTGAAAAGTAACGCATATTTAAAGGAGCATTTAGCTAGACATAATAAAGCATTTAATCAGGATATGAATACTAGGCATAAGAGTCATCCGTTAAGTCCAACAGACACAGGGTAAACGGAAAATCAAGAGAATTTCACCAGCCAATATAAATACTGTTAAGAATTCTGTAAATCAAGACACCATTCATTTTAGCTCGCAAATCATGTAGAAAGTGTTTGGGGCGATGAGAAAAAAACTAATTTAAAGATTCAGCACACTTTTGAAAAACGTTATATAAGGGCAAAATAAAGAAAAACATGGAAAATGGTGGTTAGCTGGAGATTTGAATAGCTCTGCCCAGCCCATGGTGCAACATGACATGCAAGCATGAAGGGTGCACTTTGAGTAGTTTCTTTTCAACTAGTCTGTGCTCCTCCAAAGCCATGCTATCTGTTAACATGTCTAACAGGTTACTAGACAGACTAACATGTTATGTGAGGGGACCAAAAATTACATTTAATGTTTATTAAATGTATTTTTTCGCTTGTACGAGACTTCATGGGTAATTTATCTTGGTCAATAAAAATTGCTCAAAGGCTTACACTTGCTTCCCTCTGGGAGAGTAATAACGCACACCCACACAGCTTATTTTAAACAGGGTTGCCTTCTTAGGTATTGTAAAAAAACATGACTTGGCTTCAATGTTAAATGCATTATTTCTGGAGAGGAGCGTGAATTAGTGACAAGACAAATTGGTAAACAGAAAGTCTGGTGCTTCATAGAAGGAACTACAAATTCCATCATTTTACACCCTCCCAGAACACCAGTTTTATAATGCCAACAGAAACAGTGTAACAAGCATTTTCACAGACCACTTTATAACAACAACCTAAAGCCACTTTATGTCGTGGTTCCTCCCACAAGCTGTCAAAATTGTCTTCTCTTCATAGTAGTCTACCTCATACACCACAGATTGCACATCTTTAAGAAGGATCTAAATGAACACTCAAAACTATACTACATGTTTGGGAAGTTGTGCAGTTCATGAAATCTCAAATCAAGAGTAATTTTTTTTAATTATGGTATGCTAGGTAAGGTGCATATCGTACTGACGCTATTTTTTTTTATTTTTTAAAGGAGTGGCAGGAGGACAGCAGTAAACTTCTAATTTGAGAGCCTAATTAGGCTAACCGGTGGAGAAAACGTAGGTACCAGTAGGAAGCCATGCCGCTACCTTTCTCCGACACACACCAAACTCCCTGAGCTAAGTTCCCGATAGCTCCTCTTATCTTCACCACTGCTCAGCATGTCTGACAACCATCTGTCCCAACCCCTAAAGCTGATCGTGGGAGGGTGCAGCCTTCTCATTCACCATTTCCTTCTTCAGGATATGACAACCAGGGACACACAGGAGCAGGAAATGGCCTTAAGAAGGACTAAGCTTAACTACATCGGATATATTCTAGTAAAATCAGAAAAAGTTGGCTACAAAATGTAGTCTGGAATTTTCAGTATCCCTGTCCCCCAACTATGCGCACAACCCCGATGTGTAGTGTGTCCTTCCAGAATAATCACACTGTACTACGAGAAATACAAAGATTATGAACACATTTATCTACTCTTCCAATGGGATGGACCTGGTCCTTATTCAGTCTAAAGGCACTATTTTCACATTAAGATGAAAACCAGCACATTGTCACAATGAGACTCCGACGCAGATGAGGTTGAAAAATAGCGAGGATGCCTTTACAAAGGCAGGACTACAAGTCTAGCATTTCACTCATTAAAGCAAAACCCCATCCATCGCTGGAAAGAAAATAAATAAAATACATGTTTTAACTAGTGGGAGAAGTGATGAGCTCCAAATTTGCAATCGGCAGCAACTGCTGCAATCAGGGCGATCTGAGACACCTTTGCAAAGAAGGCAGAAAAACATATGTTCAGCATTTGGAGCAATACCAAACAAACAAAGCTCTGATACATAATCCTTTGTATTTCACCAAAATGAATTCCAGCATCAAAGAAATAGGAAAATTACCAAAAAGGAAAAATAATGCTCTCAACTACACATCGATTAACAGAGGTGTTTTCTTACCTAATACTACTGAACACATTATATAAATGTGCCTTTCCAAAGAAGTCAGTCAAGAGGAAAAGGCCTCAATTTTAGCACAAAACCAGAATTTAATGACCGCAGAAATAACCATCTACTGTATCGGTATGCTAGGTATAAATGGGGGAGGTTGGCAAAATTATTCAGGTAGCATTTGAAGGTCTTTTGCTAGAGCTTGCCTATCAGAAAAGGAATGAGCAGTAGAACCTGGAAGACATTAGTTAGAGCCATGTTTCAGGAATACCACTCAGAGTGAAAAATCAATCCAGAAAACCAGTAGAAGCAGGAACAAGATAAAATGAGAACACAGAGGCAAAAATAGAAGGAAATAAGGAATACAAGCAACTTAGGGAATGGAAAGTGAAGTAAACAGGCAAAAGAAACAAAGTGTAAGTAAAAAACACTAAAGAAAGGAAAGTTAAACCAGGATATGGTGTGGTACCACAAAAGAGCAACCAGAACTAGCAAAAAGATTTACACAAGATCAAAGAATTGTAAGATGAAGCAGACTAGAGCACTTGAAGAGGAACAGGAGAAAAAAAATTGGACAAAAGCCTTAGACAACACCAACCGAAAAGAAATCCGACCCATAATTAGAGAAAAATTGGAAAACACAGCAGCATGCACAGAAAACAAAGCGTCAACAGAGAGAGAACAGAGGCAATGAAACAAGCAGGTCAACACATAAAAGAAAAAAACTATTCAAGAAACATTACAATATAGGGTCATGAAAAACTAGCGGTGGAAAACAGCACTACAAAACATATAGAAGCAGCAAAACAAGTACAATGGAATAAAACCAGCAAAGGGTACTAAAATACACATGCATGTTAAACTGTCTTCTACAGTTAATATGGTTGAAGACTAATGGGCCTTGGAAGGACGATTCCACAAACACTTAACTGTGTGCTACAAGTAAAGAGTAAGTAAAAGCATTCTGGTTCAAGATGATCTGTCCAGCCCAAGGATATGTAGAAGCTGTTAAGAGTAGAGTCCAAGCCTGTCACAGAACTCCCTTAAAATGTAAGCGAGTGAAAAGCAGCAGAAATTGTAATTTTGTGTTACAATAAATTGTATTAAATGAGCTTGGACTAGAACACATGTACACAAAAGTGCAAAGTGAAGTAGGCCATGACAAACTACTAATGTGATAAGGCATCAATAAGATAATGAATTGGAATCTGAAGTAATTTTCAACTGTAACACCAACTCGGTGTTACGTCAGCATGATGTCCATATTTGGAGCAATGCATCAGAACCTACAAGGTCCCTTCATCAAAGACAATGTTAAGTAGGAGTTATAATCCGATGTGTAGTCATGAAGCTGCAGACTGGGCTATCCAATTTGTGAGATTCCACTTATGATATAGGACTGCTCTAGAGCAGGACATTGTTGGTAGATGCTGGGAGGAGCCCCCACCCTCTGTATTTAGGTCATATCTGGCACGGATTACGGTATGACTTTCAAAGGACTCTGTGGCTCCAAGATACTCGTCCCCATTAACCAGGAGTACTTCTAAAGTAGAATGACCCATTGTTATACTCCCAAAGCCAAGTGTCAAGCTGCAGATGTAAAGAAATAAGCTCTCAGATGAACCCTTGGTGTTTCCACCAAGGACCAGGAGGAGTTGAAGAACATCTCCTACTAACCCTCATAGATCTGGCAATAGGCTTTGGAGAGAAGATGAGGAAACAGTTGCACCCCACAACCTACAAAAGTTGCAACCCTGAATTGCATTGAACATAAATTCTCTTTCAGTAGAGACTTGAAGGATTGTGCCCTTCAAAACACACTGGGCACTCACTCTTGCATAGCAACTGGGTCATGGTTATCTGCACAGGCAGGCACTCTTTGTAGAAATACACACATCCGAGCAGCAATAACCCCGAAACAAGCCATGATTTCGGTGAAAAACTACAACCAATCACTCTTTTCAGACCATCACTCTTCAGCCCCTCACATGTGTCACACACAACCAGACTGATCAACTCCCTGCCCCTGGGTGGACAAGCGTGACCTGACCAAACCCTCAGCTGACCATCACCAGTTTTATCTGTGGACTTCATTTTCCCCTCCCATCAATCCCTTCATCGGGGGCATCTGTCAGTTCTTGGAATCCTAAGCATATGTAAGTCACTCTACACCATGAAAGATGTACCTTACATTCAGCTACAGTATACAGAGTAGCTGGAGGAGAACAAAGTGGTCAACTGGCCATCACTCCATTCTGACAGGATTACACAATGTTTCACAGTTTTCATACAAGGGGACTGGAAAATCTATGACGTCTGGGTTCATTCTGACAACACTTGTTGCAGATAACATATGGAATTGCCAGTCATGTCGGCTCTTACCTCTTGTGACCAAACATCTTCCCTCATGGACTCCTATAACTACCCTCTACTCCTGGCCATTCTGCCATCTCCCATTACTAATAATGCAGGGCCTTTCCACCAGACCTAAAAGTAAGTTTCTGCATTCCTAGAATCAGGACTCACAGCTTGTTAGGTAGGAGAGCTGGTACCGTAAGGAATAGAAAGGGTTGGGAAATCATTGTCCTATCAAGAGGGGTTTTCTTCATGTAACAGGGAGCCCTTCCCACTTCCTTGGGAGAGTTAAATGCTTGTTCTCACAAAAGCCCCCCCTACTTTTTAAGTTACAGGGTTCATCACTCCGCACACAGGGTCTTGAAAAATCTTGCTGCAGATGGGTTGACGATTCCAAGTAGTCCTCTGCCCGTTGCCTGAACCACTGAATCACTAAGCCATCGTGAGGCAGTCTCAGAGTCTTAGTTTCCATTTTGAAACATTGTTCCCATTGATAACACACTGCCATGCAGATCCCGGTTCGGAGAGGGACGGCAACACGAGAGTGGAAGGGAATATGACCCAGCTCCATGTTGTGGGTGGGGATTTCCTGAGTCACACTTCACAGATGACAACTGGGAAATCAACGTGGATCCGCGGATGATCCAACTTCACCATTCCCTGAAAGGAGACAAAGTGATGTAAAACTGACACAGAAGACAAACCTAGAATACAACATAATCGCATTATTTGAACTATGCTTGAAACGGTCATGCTCGTTTTCATAAACTGACATGTATCTGCTGGAACAAAGAATGTTCTACAATGCAAACCAATCATATAAAAGGCCCAATCTACAATGGATACCTACGCCCAGATTTAGTAAGCCTTTTCGTTGTCCAACACAAAGGCTGCAGTAAGATTACCAAAGTCATGCAAGTGGCTATTTGTCCCACCTTGCATGGCTTTGTAAAGAAATGTAAATCAACCCGGCAACTTCTGTTATGTTACGTTGCATTTCAAGCAGGTAGGCATTCCAGGGATGGAGTATGGGTGTTCCTGTGAATCAACCCATGGATTTGGCGCAATTCCACATTTACATAAGTATGTAAGCCTGGGACTGCATCAAACCAATATGCCTCCCAGAGACTGGATGGTTAAACGAGGAGAAAAATCTTTGGGCCATATGTATGAACACTTTTTCCCATAGACACAGAATGGGTAAAACCCTTTGATACATCTGGCCCTTTATTCTTTTCGTTAGTTCCGCTTTCTATGTGTGATGCATTTTGCATGGAAAGAAAAAATGCCTCTTCGGATTGTTTTTAAGCAGGAAGATATCCTTTCCTGCACAACAATCCTGCCCATAAAGCCGGCACCCTTGCACTACGGTTGCCTGCGTTGGCGTTAGGCAGCACACACTGTGCAAGCACAAGGCGGCAAGAGAGCAGAAATGGTTCAGGCCTTTGCAATTATGGAGAATTTCTGTCCTCTCCCTTTCATGCAACATAGCACAAGTTCCCTTGCTACGTTGCGGTGCATAAAATAATAGTACGTTTGCCCCTAGAATCGGGGAATGTATGTTTCTTATGAGTTCAATATATAGAAAAGGTGATTTTTACTTTAGGTGCATGGGCAGCCTGGGCTTTATATCATAATAGCAGACTGCAAACTCTTCTGACCTACACCCATCTACGTCTTAACTAACTAGTGGAATTATCTCCCCATACACAGAAGCAGGCCAACTTTTACCACTGCAGTGCTTTATATGGGACAACACTGCATCACAGGTAAATTCAGAGGTAGAAAAGTAACTGTTTGCAAATTTATATTTACATAATGTTGAACCCTTTTCACCTCAAAAGAAGTGTTACATGCAAGCTTAAAGGCAGAACCTGCTCTGCACCTTCTGAACCACCAACCCTTCCCCTCCGTTTGAACGGAAGTACAGGGTCAGTAAATCTGTTCCTGTACAGTCCATTGTGAAAATAAGGGTGTGCGGTGGATCTGTATCGGGAAGGACAACATTAGCATCGCATGGGAATCTGAATGCATAAGCATATTTTTATGGCGATATTAAAATGGTGCGCATCATGGAGGAAACCAAACACATTCTCCTTTCTTGAACTGTTGCATATGCTTTAGATAGAGCTTTCCTCTTAAAATGGTGACAGTCTAAGCCTGTTCCACTTTACTCATGCATGCTCCAGAGAGAAAATGGACTGCGCGGAATGTATCTATAAGCAAACAAGACCATGTCTGCTGGGATTAGAGCCAGAACCCGACACAGAAGATCATGGTTGTTTGTCCTCTGCTTTAGGAGTGCATGTTGCAGAGTGTCCGAATGAGGTGAGCTCCTCAGAACTACTTCAGAGGGATTAAAGCATCTCTCACTAATGCCTTATTCTTTATCACTCAAAGCGTGGACTGGAGGCTATCCCTTGAAACTCTGAACTTTCTCTTGGAAGTGAAATCATCCTGTGTTGGCAGTGAAGGAAAGGGAATTATAGTATCAATTTAGAGTAGTGGTTCCTATCCCGACTTCTGTGGACACCCACTTAATCATTATTGGAACCCGAGGACACCCCCCAGTGACTCATTATTGGAAGCTAGGGACCCCCATAGAATCATTACCAGAAGTCAGGGATCCTGGCCTAAGCATTTTATTATGGTTTGAACTGCAAAATAATACACAATTACAGAAACAAGCATTTATCAAACATGTAGACAAATAATGAACTATTTTATTTAATTTACAAATACGTTTTTTAATCTACATTTTAATGGGAAGGCTGGACCTTTTCTAAATTCAATTGAAGGCACTGAGCATCCATACTACATTATGTCTGATGCACTTGCACTGCTTCCATCAATCAATAGGAGGATACAAACGTTATTTTTAGCTTCCAATTTCACATTCCTTCACATTTACAAAGTATCTTAAAATGTTGCTATTTATTTTTTCTCATTCATATACACTTTGGTAGAAAACATATAGTTAAACGTATTAAAGCAGTAAATTACTGTTAAGAAAGGAACCTGTGGATTTAATGTATTCTAGAATATTTACAATCTTTCTACCTGGAAGCTTGTTGAGGGGATAATGATTTAGGAAATGAGCAAGACAATACTGAATCCTTCAAAGCTTTGTGTAGCGACAAAAGTCTTCAAATTGTGCGGACAGCGTTGTCATCCTAGTCTTCCTTTTCAAATTCTGGCCGCCTATGCTTTGCCCCCTGTGGACTCAAACACTGGTGAGTTCACGGAGGAGAAGTGCGGGGGTGAGGGATAATAAGTGCGATTCTATTGATGCTCACCAGAACATAAAAATGCTGTCTTGGATTCAAGTGCGGAGGATAGCAATTGCCTTCTCTGAGCCATAGGGCACCTAACACTTGCCAGCAGCTGTGAGTTTAGTGAGGACAGAGGCCTTTTTAACTGCTTCAGAGAAAGGAATCTAATGTGTACTGCTAGATAAAGTCCATTTAGTTTCCATGAGAGAGGTCACGCTTGGAGACCAGAACAGGGGTATGAAAAGAAAGGGATGCTTCAGAAGTCAAGAAATCTGCATACATCAAAATATTTTATTACATGATGTCTTAGTGAAACAGTATTTAAAGTCTCGCATCAGTTTAACAATCTTTTTTCACATTGCTATTTTTTTTGCACATACTATTTTGAAAACAAATAATCATCAATCCTGCCTTCTTGCTTCTGCATTTATTTGCATATAATCAAGAAACATAATAAGATTGGCTTCCATGTGATTGGTCAAAACCTGGTCTGCGTCTCAGTGAATCCATAGACATATTCCGACCAGACTGCTGAAATGCAAGAGACTGTCCATACCAGCTCTAATGGTTGGCAGCTCCACCACAAGATAAGCGGACCTCTAGTCAAAAGTGTGAATTGTATGAGCCAACCCATATACAGTTTCAATCTGTACCTCCCCTCAACTTTTTCCTTTGCCAGAGATTCTATGACAAACGACACTCCAGGAGGACTACACATCTTCTCCAACAACTGGCACTAGAGTGCAGTCTCCTTGGTGAAAGCCAGGCAAGAAAGCCTGTGAAGATCCTCTAAACATTATAGTATTTGCTTTTAATCTGGCTGTTGCGCAGAGCTTGCCAATGAACAGGAGGACAAGAGCAGGCTAACAGTTTGAAGCCTGCGTAGAGGTCACTGAGAAGTGTTGATGTAGAGCAATCCAGACATTGGAGGGGACATGAAAATAAGATGTTTGCTTTGCAAGAGAGTGGGGGTCTACAGGACAGTTTCCATCAGCTGTGAGTCTAGTAAGAACGGCGGCCTTTATATCTGCATCAGAGAGAAAATCTGGTGAGTCGTCATCATACGGACTTGCGCATTCCATTCCCAGGCGTTGAAGGTGTCCCCACTGCCACATTGTCCAGCCCAAGAAGAACACAAGGGGTTTCCTCTTCATTCCTAGTCTCGCAATACTGTCCTATTGCTGGAGTGATCTCAATGAATTTGGAACCATACATGCGATCTTTCTAGGCTTTAGAATTCTGGAAATATTGTGCTTTAAGAAAAACACCTGATCAGACTGATCCAGAGTTAAAGTTTGCAAATTTCTGCCATGAAACTGTGAATCCAGTAGTTGTTCCATGGCTGCTACACCACGATTCTGAAAATATTGCGCTTTAAGAAAAACACCTGATCAGACTGATCCAGAGTTAAAGTTTGCAAATTTCTGCCATGAAACTGTGAATCCAGTAGTTGTTCCATGTCTGCTACACCATCTACAAACTGTGTTTGGTGTCCGAGGGGCCTATTGCAGTAATATCTGGTCTTCTGTTTAATTGTGCCCAGTGTCACCTACCACTCTCGTTGGCCACTTACAAGCACCCAAAATCCATCATTGTTTCTATATTTTATTTCTAAACAGACTTGTGACAATTGGGGGGATTTATTTGCTGACTGGCCACAAACGCACTGAGCTGCCACCATGTCCCTCCTTACTCCTATGCAGCTGAGCAGGAAGGCCAAATTACATAAGTATTTAATATATTGTAATCTGTCTTACGTCTTTGTTCGAGTGACAAAATAGTTGACATAGCAAAAGCATGCTCCTTATGGATAAACTGGACATAAATCGGTATGTATGTTAAACTGCACTGCCTTATTGTGCATACGCTATATATCTCCTTGTGGTTGGTCCTTGGAGCCAAAAAAGTGTTAGAACATTATGGTTTGTTTTGTTGTTAATAATTTTGCCTGCCCTAAATTACGTATAGACAAGTAAAGAGGTATTCGGTTTACAGGTAAAGCAAACTGATTAATACTGAATAAAGTAGCCACTGATCTAGCACTTAGAATATGCTCACAATTACAGAAAACAAGGGAATTAAGGCAAAGCAAAATTAAGTGACTTGCCCAAGAACTGCACAAAGTGGCCATGTGGCGCAGGTCGAAGTGAGTTTTTTTATCATTGACCTCAGTTTGCAATTTAGGCACAGGACCTCAAATATAATCTGGGTTATTTGTAGTAACACTCTTTAAAATTAGGTGAATTCTTTTACGTAAATTAGCCAAAGAAATTCATAAAACTATTCCTCAGAAACTAAAGTAAGAAATAGAAGAATGGCACAATTAGAACAATGATTTAGCATGAACTGTACTAACTGTACTACAATTGGAACTCCAGCACAGCTAAAATGTTACAATATTCAGAGCCCTATTTGGATGACGTAGCTGGCCTAAACAGAGCCTGCCTTCAAAAATTTTACATAACTTGAACCATGGTGTGTTCAGAGTCTGGCATGATCAGAAGTGTTGCATAATCAGAGACTTGTTTTAATTCAAACCATGACATCAGAGGTCATTTTCAGAGTTCTGATATAATGTGAACACTAGTATGATTTGTCATCTCACTACATGGCAACAAATGGGAAAAGTGACTTTTTATAGAGGATAAGTAGTTTTCTGAAGCATCCCATTCCTTGGCCAAGTCTTTTAGCAGGGCATAGTCATCCAGGGGGAAAACAAGTCAGACATTAGGTGGTGCTGTAACGCTATGCATTCAACACTACCGGGTGTAAGAGCATTATAGCAAGCATGCACATCAATCACTCAATGGTACAATACATCGGAGCATTATGGGGTGCAGGGACACTACTAATTTAAAGATATAGTATATCAGTTCATCAATGGGGACATCAATAATTTAAAGGTATAGTAAGTTAATTAATTATACGTTACTCAGGCACCAGGAATAAATTTGAATTGTTTGGGCAAAGACTTAGATATGTCGATGACAAGGGACAATGGAGGCAAGGGCCAAGATGTAAATATTATGTTTTATTCCTTTAAACCAATGGGACACAGGGTAAACTAAAACACGAGGTGTGCTGTTCCTAACAGAAGGAAGGAAAAAGGATTGACGACCGGGTGGGAAGGGGAATAGCTCCTAAAAGGAGCAAGGGCCCTCACACACACCGGGGGTGTCAAGCGTCATCATAAGGCAGCTCCTTGTTGGGTCAGTGCTGCAATGCCCAATGTGCTCCGCAGAGGGGCTCTTTGCCGGAGATCTTTTCCCTGTGGTCTTAGCCATTGATGAAGTGGGTGTGTGTGGGAAATGTGGTGTATGTACAAGAATGACTAGAGATTGGTGGAAAAAAAATTAAACTATAGGAACTAGCTGTATTAACTTTAATTAGCGGGTTACATGTCATGATTAAAACCTGTAATGCTTGCATAAAGTGATTTTAATGGTCTTGTCAAGTGTCCACGGAGGTTAGGTTAGTTGTGCAGTGCGACAATGACAAATGTGTAGGTTGTGATGCCAGAGAGCGTCCTCTGACTCCGGAGCTTCTGGCCCCTTCCCCCTGCAACCGTAGTGCCTACTTAGGAGGAACCTTGTTGCAGTTAGTGTATTTTAGTGAGGGCATGGTTATTATATTTCCACACATATATACAGATCACCCCTCCATGAGTAGCAAGTAGGGTATTTAGGTCCTGAAGAAATGCCACAATCTTTATGACACAGGGCATGAAACAGGTTGACAAGTATCCTTACTCATAACACTTGCTAAGACCATTAAAATCTCTTAACGCAAGTATTACAGGTTTTAATCATGACATGGAACCCGCTAATTAAAGTTAGTTCAGCTAGTTTCCATAGCTATTTTTAAATTTATCCACCAAACACTCTACTCACTCTCGTACATACACCACATTTCCCACACACACCCACTTCATCATTGGCTAAGACCACAGGGAAAAGATCTACGGCAAATAGCCTCTCTGCAGGGCTCGTTGGGCATTGCAGCGCTGGCCCAACAAGGAGTTGCCCTATGATGAAGCTTGACACCCAACGGGGTGTGAGAGAGCCCTTGCTCCTTATAGCAGCTATTCCCTTTCCTGCTTGGGTCGTCAACCCTTCTTCCTTCCTCCTGTTAGGAACAGCACAACTTGTGATTTACAGTTCAATTTTTGGGGCTTGCCCCTGGTCCCCCTTTGTTAATGTTTTACATAGGGTTAAACAACACTGCTGTGTCAGATATGCAGCACCTTCTTCCACAGTGCAACTATTGGGTATCTTGGGAAGCTCCAAACGACCTTAGTGCCCTGTTCAAGATGGTGGTTCAGCTGGCTATTCAAAATTAGCATTCTCCAAAATGTAATGGCAGAATACACACTTTTTCAGTGTATTTGACTGCACTGAGGCCTGTCCGATCCTCTAGGAGGCCTTTTGGGCTGTGGGTGTGCCCCATACTAATTTGTAGTATGCGCATAAATAAACTGAGGTGAAATGTGGGATGAACTCAACCCCCCCAATAAGATCCAAGGATGATTGCTGAGATCTATCACTTAACTATGTATGTATACTATGAATTACTTTAAACAAATGTTTGTTTATTATTCAAAATTGACATGCAGTCCTAAGGCTCGGTGTGAGACAAATACGGAGTAGGAGACGAACAACTATTTACAATCAAAGTAACGTAGTACTTAAAGGAAGATACCAATTACTGCAGTAAGTATTCAGGCCATCTAAAGTAATTAGAGGGTCAGGCCGTGTTTCCTACCCAAGATGCAGCAAAGAAATATCAATGACAGTGGGCTCCCAATCTAAAGATACCAAGAAGTAAGAGAAGGATGGAGGGAAAGGGGAGGGGCGTTTCAATCCTATGATCCAGATGGCGCTACACACACAGAAATTGTTACCTGCGGGATCAGGTTCTTCTGAATTCTTTTAAGCTTAGCTCGCTTCCTCCCATTTTTGGTGACTATTGTTTCTTCATAAAACTCATGTGCCAGGTCACCATCCTCATCATAATACAGGGAACTGTGGAAAGGTTTGCAGAGGAACAAGTATCAGCTTTGGGGGCAAAAAACAGTGATTTACACATCACCGCCAGCTACTGGCCTCCTGTTCTACCTCTCTAGTTCAGACTCGTCTTCCCATCTGTCCCTGACCATCTTCTCTCCACAGCTTCGCCATTAGCCACAACACATAAAAATATAACTTGCTTTTTTGTACGGCACCTTCTACTACAGATTTGCTACGTGTGCCCATATTGTAATCAAATACGTGCCCTCATGCTTCCACGCACGCCTCCTTACAGAACTTAACTCACAGAACTACGTATTATTGGTTCCACAACTGCGCTGCCGCCCCCTCGTTTGAAAATTTCGGGATAACCTAAGGCCAATCCATGTCACCAGAGAGCCATACATCAAAACCTGGACCAAACTCCCATCCTAGAAAAAGCTCCGAGTCTGTGCCCATCGCTAGAAGTACTCCTCCCTCACACTTCAAATAATGTTTCCTTAAACGATGCTATGTCCTCCTCTCGACCCTGCAGTGGCAATGCTACATGACTGCTGTATCAGGCAGCCACGTCCTTATCACATATGCTGTGTCTCTTGATCTGCCCAATGGATAATGCCCATGCTCTTTGACAGCCCTATGCCCTCATTGCCTTGCATGCCTCACGCCGCTCCCCTTACCCTATTACCCCCTCCCATGTCCACTCAATCATCTCCCTCAGTCACCTCCTGCGAGTGAAGACGAAGGGCGTCGCTTTGCGCACTCGTGCCAAGCTGTGCTCGGTGCCACCCCCCGCACTGGCAGCAGTGCCCGTCTCGCCACCACTGGAGGACGCAGAGCCGGAGGAAAAGGGCCACATGCCCCGGGCCTTAGAGCCACTAGCGCCCATGGTCAACGTAAGAGCATCCCGGGAATGCTGTCACTCTCATCTGCGGCGCCGCTGCCGACAATCCGGCACGAACAATTGCGTCACATCCGGCACTGTGTTACTATCACGTGACAATGGCGAGTTCCTCGCAGATTTCAAGTCGGCAACGAAAGCGAAAAAGGACTTTGAAGGCCTGTGGAGGGTAGCCATGTTGAATAGGGTATTGTGGCATATGAGTTCCTTAGATGCTGTTAATTCACAAGGAAATGTACAAAATATTCATAGTACCTGTGTGGGAGGGATTACAAAGGTTCCTGCTAAATTAAGGAGTTATGTATGAATTTTTTTTTTTAAGAAGAGGAGATAGGGTTATGCTATGTATTCAATTTTGTGTCTTTTGCTTAATTTAGGTTTTCTGGTTGTTTTAATATGCTGTATGGTAATGTTTATTCTTGTCATATAAATTATAACATATTCTTTAATCATTAGTTGTTTTATTGTAAAGAAGGGAGATGTGGCATATCTACATCATTTCCTCCTTGGGAATCACAGGTGTTCTGTAGTATATCATCTGGTAAGTGTTCCATGAGGTTAGACTGTGTTGATGTATTCTAGAATTGCATGTAGTCAGTTAGCTGTTGGACCTGAATGTATGATGACCTGATCCTTGTACCTGCTTGCACTAAATATATAACTAATACCTGAATTTCACTTGGAGTAATCGTTATTACAGGTATATGTACCCATTAGGTACATATACCTGTACATGTAGGTATATGCCAAGGGCAAACCATGGGCCAGATGTAGGTAGGCTTTTACCGGTCGGTAACGGCCGACCGGTAAAAGCCTTTTCCTATGTAGGAGGCTTTTTTACCGATTCGGTAAATTCCGAATCGGTAAATGTTGATTCGGTATTTACCGAATCGGTATTTACCGATTCAGTATTTACTGAATCAACATTTACCGATTCGAAATTTACCGAATCGGTAAATGAGATGTAGGAAGCACTTAAAAGAGTGCTTCTGGGCTTTAAGAATTCGTTATTTACCACCAACTATTAGTTGGTGGTAAATAAGAAAGTCCTATGTAAATGCATAAATGTGCATTTACACCTTTGCCATGTGACAGGCATACATGCCCTTAGGGCATGTATGTATGCCACATGTGCACACCAACACTAATCAGGGGTGCAACAGCGTGTCAAAGTGACACCCTGCCACCCTTGACTTTTTCCCAATTTTACCGAATCGGTAATTACCGATTCGGTAGTTGACATTCATTCCTATGGGCCTCCAGGCCCATAGGAATCAATGGTAAATACCGAATCGGTAAATACCGATTCGGTAAATAACGAATCTTACTGATTCGGTATTTTTTACCGATTTTTTACCTACATAGGATTTACCGAATCTGTAAAATTCAGTATTTTAGAATCGGTAAATCCAATTTACCTACACCTAGCCCTATGATTCTAAGCACCCCTGGTTCAATGCAAGTTGCCGCAAAGCCAAACTGGACCTGCTAAAAGCAGTGAAGGCAAAAGACAGGTCAGCAACCAAGCAGTGTAGGGCAAAGTATGAGTTGACTACTAAAACAGAAAAGAAAAACTGGGAAGCAGAGAAGTGGGAAGACCCTAGGATTGCCCTGAATGATAAAGATTTGAAAACATTTTGGGCAATAGTAAGTTCGGGGGGAAGGGGACGGCGACCGGCCCTAGAATCTAATATAGCATCTGCAGTTTGGGAAGCACACTTTGGGGCATTATATGATGGTTGCATCGAAGTGGGTACTTTTGTTGCCTCCACGAAGCCCTTCCATGAGCATCGATTGGAAGGTGCTTAGGAGATAACCTTGGGTGAAGTAGAATGTGCTATTGATAAATTGCAACCCAATAAAGCACCTGGTCTAGATAAGCTACCTGGGGATCTCTTTCAGATGGAACCGAAAATTTGAGCTCCGTATCTGTGTGCCCTCTTCAATGCCATCTTAAAGGGCATGGATCCCCAGGACACCTGGCGTGGGACAGAGATAGTTCCCATTCACAAAAAAGGTTGCTCTCTCCTTCCCTCAAACTACAGGCCTATCAGCCTAATAGATACTTCCCAGAAACTTATGGGACGGGTCTCTTGGATAGAATACAGGGCAGGATAGAGGAGATGGGGATACTAAGTCCCTATCAGGCAGGCTTCAGGTCGAGCACATCAACCGTCAACCAGATATTTAGACTTCAGGTGCTTTACTGGAAGACAGTGAGTTTAGAGGATGGCAGCCTCTATCTCATTTTCGTCGACCTGAAGTCTGCCTTCGACTTAGTTCCCAGGGAAAAACTATGGAAAGTACTGTGCGACCTTGGGATCCCACCTTACCTCTTGGATGTGCTAGTGGGCTACATACGGGGACCTATGCCCAAGTAAGGTGTGGAAAACATGCGGAACTCTCTGCACGCTTCACTGTCAAAAAGGGAGTTCGCCAGGGGTATGTCCTTGCCCCTACTCTATTCTGCCTTTACATTAACGGGCTCATCGAGCACCTAATTGGTGTCAACGATAGCGATGCACCAAGGCTAGTCTCAGGGAGGGTGCCTGCGTTGATGTTCGTGGATGACACTTTGCTGTTGTCCAAAACAGCAATGGGCATACAACACACCCTGGATGGTTTTGCTGATTTCTGTAAATTGAGGGGCTTGGAGATCAATCTAACTAAGACCAAATTAATGATCTTCAATCCCCCAAAAACCACCTGCCCAAATCCATCCTTAGATGGCACACCCATGGAGAGAGTGAGGACCTTTGAGTATCTGGGCTTTACACTAACAGACCATCTTGAGTGGGCTACCCAACTGGCCAAGGCAAGCCTGAAGTTAACACAGACAGTGGGAGGGGGGGGGGGGGGGGGGTTGAAAATACATAGAACTGTCACATTCAAGAAATATGCCCATGTTATTCAAATATACAAAGCTCAGGCCAGGGGGGCTACCTTTTATGGGGCTGAATTGTGGGGACACTGCAGGCCCTCTAATCTCATGAAAATAGAACACAATTTCATGAGATGAGTAGTGGGCCTTCCTTGTAGTACCCCCTTAGTCCCCCTGCATTTGGATTCGGGCTTGCTACCCATTGATGAGGAGATCGCCCTAAGGCCTATTACATTCTGGCGTAGGCTTTGGGCAACACCAGAGCTGGCCTGCTACAGAGCCGAACTTAGAGAGATCATACACTGTTTAACTAACAAGAAAATCCTGTGGCTCAACCACATAAGGGACTTGAGTAATAAGATAGGAAGGCAGGACCTTTTGAAAACACCTGAACTATCGTGCCCACTAATAACTAGGGTAGACCTTGTGCGGCTGTATAGGCACCATAATTTGACAATCCTCCAAGAAAGGTCCACCGGTGGCCGGTTGACACTAGATTTTCTACAAATAAAGGCCGAATATAGAAAATAAGAGTTTTTGGATGTGATCCATCCTCCTCTGGCCAGGAAACTCTATGTCCAATTTAGATTGGGGATACTTTCACTTATGACGTTCACTAGTAAATGGGACAAAGAGAAGAAGGAAGAATGTCCGGCGTGCAAATATAAGGCAGAGTCTGAAATTCAAGTTTTTTTCATCTGTCCTGCATATTCTGTACCTCGCAAAAGATGGTTAGTCCCAATATGCAGAAACCTAGGGTTTAGGCACTGTCTTCAGGCCTATAGGATATTAAAACACGATACACATCCCCCATTGTTTTTGCTGTTTCGTGCTTCCTGAACGGTATGTGGCATTAGCGCAGGGGCTTTCTGAAGTAATTGTGAGGATAACTATAATTGTGCCCTTTTTCTAACAAATCTATGGAAACTTACACAATGGGGACATTTGCTCCATCCATCAATTCTTTCTATTAATAATTTTAAATGAATTGTACACTTGTATTTTACCCGATTTTAGGATAATGGCTAGCCAATATTTTTATACTGTAACAAATGTAGATATATGATTGTATTGTCTGTCGTTATCTCATTTTTCTTTTATCTTTTGTGGTTTTATGATTGTAATAATGTACTTTTATGGCCTGAGTGGCCGTAATAAAGTTATTAACTGAACTGAAATATCCCTAATATTGTGGTTGCGTGCATTAGCGATATTGGCACTTGGTGGCACTGAATCAGGTGTCAGGTAAATTTTGTACTATTGTGATCATTATAACTGTTATTATGAAAACCACACCCATGATACATTTACACTTATTTCTGATGCAACTCATCCTGAGTCTGTAATTAAATAGCTTGCTGTAGAATTTAGCAAATGAGCTTCTTTAAAACTTGTTAAGTCTTTTTTTCCTTTTCTTCTTAGTAGTGCAGTTCCATAACAGACAATCCTTACCCCTACTTCATTTTCTTCTAAAATGTCATCCCTATTATTCTGTAACTTTCTTCTCTGACTTAGGTTAGTCTTATGTAAAACAATAATTAAAATACCAAACATCTAATAGGCACAATTCACAGTTTTCTTTTGTTCAGTGTTAAGGTTGTTACATTTTTTCTTTTTCAATGTGAGTTTTCCAAATTGTAATGTCTCTTCAGTTTAAGGAGGTTCTAACATTTCAGGCTTCACGTTGCACAGAACTTCCAAAGTAACATTCAACGCTGCATTTATGAAGTAGGACCAATAAGGTGTTGAATATCTTTGGCAAGGCGTTTGAGTTAGGGACCTTCTCAGGACTTGATGATTTGGATCAAAATCCGCTTTGTCTTCTCTCTCACTCTCCTCATGCACTGTCTCTGGAATCCACGCTATCGATGTGCTTCTCCTTAGTCTTTCTTTCATGGGCCACTCTGCTTGGGGGCGGACTCCTTTTATCCCGGAGTTTGTTCCTTCACAGGGATCTCGTCCTTTCTTTGTTCTGTTTCACAGATGCTTTCAGTATGCAGTTAAGTCTCTGTTTCATCCTTGTCTGAGACTTCAATGCCACTTTGCGTCACCTCAGGCATTTGTACTGGTCTGTCAGCTTTCTAATCTTCATCCCTTTCTTCTCCTTGTGCTTCCCTCTGTACTTTAACTGGTGCAGGTGCTGCGGGTCTAGGTGGTGTCTTGACTTGTGGTACGGCCACTAATGCGCTTCTTTCTGGATCATATACCAAAGGCACTTCTTCTGTATTGCTCACTCTCTTGGTGTGTGAGGCATGTATCCAGTTTGAATTCCAGCACATTTACCATCAGAGTTTGTAGTCAGTATGACTTGGAAGGGGACTTTCCATCTGGGTTCAAGGCAAGTCTTCCAAACGTGCTTCTTGATCATGACCCAATCACCAGAATTGAGGTTGTGGCACTGTTCTTGGTGAGGGTCTCGAATGGCAGCTGATACCTGATGAGAGACAGAACGAACTACATCAGCCAGTGTCTTTCAGTAGTGCAATTGTGTTGCAGGGATTCTGCAGATTCACAAAACTATGCTTGGGATTATGGGACGTTAGCAGGCACGGACTGAGTCATCCTACCACCTGAGTACCCATGAGCCTGAGACCAATTAGCAATAGTGTCTCACTGGCCCTCCTACACAAACACACACATACACAGAGGAACCACTGATTAGACACCCCAGAACACAACACTCCCGACCCTCTCAGAAATCGCGGTTTCAGGACACACCCTTTCGCACTCGTACTAGTCCACAAGAAGTTCTGAAAGAGGCACGAGGATAGTATAAAATGTTTATTTTAACTATTGTGCTCTGGTATGCAGTATACGTGCTACAACAAGTAGGAAAATGCCTAACACAAATACGGTTAGCATAGTAAGTGTCCATAAATCATAAATGAAGCTGTCATTATATATGACATCCCTCCCCTTCTACAGAAGCAAAAATTAAAATATATCAAAAGATCTATAGGTGTTAACAGCAGACCCCGTACCTCAATATACTCAGATGAAAGTTCTACGTCCGAGATGCTTGTCATAATCTTTTCCCTGGAAAGGTCCCTCTCTAAGAGTGTGTTACCTATCTGTGTATACCTATATGACAGAAATTACATGCTCCCAAACAGCAGCTGCATTTGTGTGTTTTGTGACTTTTGTCTAGGTGCTAAGGCCTGACAAGAACAGAATAACAAGGGGCATTGTTGTTCGACCTTGTCTACATGTTCAGACTAAATCCCAGGCAAAGAACAGAGTGCAAAACAACAGTGTGTTTTGTGTGCAAGTACATTGTGGCATAAAGCAAAATATATCTGTAAGGTAACGTGTGCAAAGCAGAGGACAGTCTGCAATGCGCTCATGCTAATGAAAATGACAATGGGCCTGCATGGGACTCATGACAATAGCATATCATCTGTAATATTTACAAGGATATTTGTGGGCACAGTAGGCAGTCTTATAGCCCTTACCTTTAGGATTTCATGGGGGGATAATCCTGTCTTCCTATCTGGATTACTTTGGACACTCATCAGCATCAAAGGTAAAGCATCTGCCCATTTCAGTGAAGTCGAAGCACAAACCTTCGCCAACCTAGATTTGATAGTTCCATTCATTTGTTCGACTATGCTGTGTCAGGACTGGTCAGCATAAACCTCCTAGCGCCCTCAAGTTGCGCCTGTTAGGCAGAAAAATGCACTTGCTCCGCTTTGCCAGGCTTTTTAGGGTCATACCCTTGTGTTTAGTCTCCTTTTGGCTCAGTTGTCTGCATCCAGTTCCGCGGCGGAATTCCAAGATGGCCATCCGATCTTACCTTTCAGGTTGGCGATCTAGTTGTTGGGCTGCATTTCCAGCTCAGCTGTGCTCGCGCTCGACACTACGCACTACAACCAAAGTTTTGAGAGAAACAGCAGCGTTTCCCAAGTCGCAGCTGTTTTCTGAAGAATCGTAGGAGTTTCAGCAGGCATTCAAATAATCTCCCTCATGACCAGAACAATTATACAATGGAATTAATCCAGGAGAGCACTGTGAGCACCTAAACCAATGTGTTAACCCAATCAACAAAAATGGTTACAACAAATCTAAAAAATATACATTTTTTATTTTCATCAAATATATTTTCATAAATATACAAATCTATAAATATTTTTCAACAGAATTAACTCACAAATCAGCCCAAATAAAGGATACATTTAATCAAGTAAAAAAAAACCGGGAAGAGACACACAGCAGCATCACAACAACCCATTCATACTCAACTCACACAAATCCAGACAACCTTCACATACATACCATATCTGGGGAACACAATTATGGAATGACAAAGTAATTGGGATGACCAAAGACAAAAACTGCACAGTGGCAGGATGTTCTCAAGGCAGTGGTCGACACGTTTCGGTGGCTACAAGCTGATATGCCACCTTCATCAGGACCTGCCAGATATGATGCCCAAATCAAGGCCACTCCACCTGGGAAGGGAAAATTACACACCTAAAAGGTCAAGAAATAATGAGAATAAGGAACCCACAAGCTCGCAGTTAAAACAACCAACAAGTCCAAATACTCAATAATTGGAAAACAATATTCATATGTTTTGACGTATACTTGAAAGATCACGAACTGTGTGCATAGAAGGTACCAACACCAACCAGGTAGACCCTACCTACTCAGGGCCATCATGGAGTTAACACAGACAACACTCAGTGAGTGCAGACTATCCATCACCAGAAGCATGCCCTGTATGTGCCCATAAAAAGGATACTCAGATTCCAATTCGGACAATTTACAGACACATGCCACAATATTAATGCAAACATACTTACTCAAAAAATAAGAACAGGAACCTTCTACATTAGTACTTATATTTGTGTCTAAAAATAGAATCTGGATATGCAAAGCACTTCTCAACCAGGTGCTGACACCACTCTCAGCGTCTAGGAGGGCAAAGGTATACACTCAAAATATTGAGTTTTTAATATCGATTTACATTAATATCGAATTAAAAATTTAGAATGGACACAATATCGAATGGACAGAATATAGACTACAAAAATATCGAAAAGAATAGCAGTAATATCGAATTCAAAATATAGAATGGACAAAATATTGAGTGGACAGAATATAGACAACAAAATATAGAATGGACAGAATATAGACAACAAAAATATTGAATGGACAGAATATAGACAACAAAAATATCGAATTTGAGGTAAGTAAGTTAATATACATTTTTTAATAATATCCAATTTTTTAAAGTGTTTTTTATGTTAGTATGTGTGTGAAAAGTGTATATTTATTTTATAATTTATTTTAATTAATTCATTTTATGGTATTTAATTTTTGCTTAATATAATTCTGTAGCGGGTTGTGGGTTTATAGGGGAATAGGGTGGGAAGTAATTTAATTATAATTAATTAAATATGTTAATTTATCTATTGGTATTTATTTTGAATTCATTGTTGATTATTAATTGGTAATTAATTGAAATATAATTGGTAATTCATTTTAATTAATTGATTAATTGATAATTATGTTAATTGTATTAATTTATTTTCTGTAGCGGGTTGTGGGTTTATAGGGGAATAGGGTGGGAAGTAATTTAATTATAATTAATACATTTTAAAATTTATTTATTGGTATTTATTTTGAATTAGTTGATATTGAAATTTTTAATTTGTATTTCATTAAAATATGATTGGTAATTAATTTTAATCAGTTTATTAATTGATAATTATGTTAATTTTAATAATTTATTTTCAGTAGCGGGTTGTTGGTTTATGAGGGAATAGGGTGGGAAATAATTTAATTATAATTAATTAAATTTATTTATTTATTTATTGGTATTTATTTTGAATTAATTGATAACAAAATTGTTACTTGGTAATTAAATAAAATATAATTGGTAATTCATTTTAATTAATTGATTAATTGATATTTATGTTAATTTCATTAATTTATTTTCTGTTGCAGGTTGTGGGTTTGTAGGGGAATAGGGTAGGAAGAATTGTAATTGTAATTAATTAAATATTTTAATTTATTTATTGGTTTTGTTGTAATTTTTAATTATTTTTTAATTGTTAATTAATTATTTGTTAATTGGTAAATCCTTTGTATTAATAGGTAATTATTTTTAATAATTAATTTTTATTTTTATTTTTTATTGAATAATTATTATATTATATAAAATTGTTAATTACTTTTAATTAATTTGTAATTGGTATTAATATTTAATTTATTTTTATTCATATATGAAGTATTTACTTTCCCTACTGTTGCACTCTCTGGAGAGTGAATAGTAATTTTTACCCCTACGCTATCCAACACTTTCCCTACTGTTGCACTCACTGGAGTGGGAATAGTAATTTTTATATATATATATATATTCAAAACAACAACGGGGTCCTTCCGGGATCCTTACTCCCAATGTCAGGTGGCGTCTCAGGTTCGGCGGACCACACCGGCCGAAAAGTCAATTTTTCCACAGGTTTGCTTACAAGCAATAGACGCACTCAGGATCGATGCAGTATAAAGGATTTATTTATCCAGTAAACACGCTACGCGTTTCGACAATGTTTCTTGTCTTGATCACACGTGAATAACCCCTGCTGGTTACATAGAGATATACACCTTCAGTAACATTGCATGGAAATGGAGGAGGAAGTTCAACCTACTACATCGTGTGATGTAAGGTAGCAAATCAAACCGCCATCTTGGAATGGACCACATTGTACATGTTTGTATTTTAAGTCAAGCATACTAGTATCGTAATACTTGGAACACCATGGTTATGTCTAAAGACAACGATTGGAAATTTGTCAAAACAAACAATGATAGTGCCACATACAACAATAATGTTATCAATAATGGGGGAACGCACACATTGATACTCGGTCGAGTGCCCAAAAATTTAGCGTTCACACCTGAAAGGGAAATGCAAGCGGATAGGGTGAACCCACAAGAAAATTGCGTTCGTGATGTCCCGCAAAATTGTTAATTTATCTCCTCGTCCATATTTATTGTCCATATTTAGCTGGACATTTCGGGCTTGTAAGCAGACAAATAATATACTTCGGTCTAGTGCCTAATTGATACAGTCTGCATATGAACGCGGAGTTCCCATACATCGTGGAGATTCCCAGAATATTCCCAGCGGTCTGTGGTGAGTTAAGAAAGACGATTGAGAAGGTCTAGTGCCTATGAACAATCTCCAGTCAATGAAACTATGAGAGAAGAAAAAATGGCGTATATCCATGAGTCAGCAGGGAACGGTGCAAAGAAAAGTGGATACATACAGTGAAAAGGTGTACTTTCATACAGGTGCTAGTGTCTTTCATTCAAGTTTTGAGAATGTCAAGGACCGTGTCTAAGGAAGTGACTTGAATAAGTTTCTTCAATTCTCCTAAAAAAACACATAAAACATACAGTTAAAATCTACATAAAATCAATGGATATTTTAACTAAGTTCATAACACACAGAAACTTCAATAATACATGATCAGTGGATATATGAGTGGTACAGGAATCACATCAAAGATATTTAATCCTCATGCAGATGGGTTGCAAGTTCTTCATCCCAATTGTGCCCCCCGGGGAACTTAGTCTCGAGTTCCATGATCCAGCGTGATTACTTCTTCCTCAACGCTAGTTCACGGTTCCCTCCTCTTCTCCCAATATTAACCTGCTCAACTGCAAAGTATCTAAGTAGGGAGTTATCAGAGTGGTGGTGTTCCTGAAAGTGTCTGGCAATGGGGTAATGGTTATCTGCATGAGTGATGGCCCTGAGGTGCTCTTGTATCCTCTTCTTGGCCATACATGTGGTACTCCCAACATATCTTTTCCTACACGGGCATTCGAGTACATAAATGACATAGGTGGTTGTACATGTCAAAAATTGTTTGATCATTTTGGGAGCCCTCCGGCCAGGTATGTCGATGTGTTTGACCATCTTACTGGTTGTACAGGCTTTACAGTGCCCGCATGGGTAGAATCCCTTAAGGCCTTGAACATGACGTTTATTTGCAGTTATGTCACCTTTGATCAACATGTCTCTAAGATTCTTGCCTCGTCTGTAGGTAATCTGTGGTCTATCTTTTAGATGAGGGCCCACTATATTATCAGCCTTGAGAATATTCCAATTGCTGGCAAGGATTTTGTGGATTTTATCAGATTGTTGATTGAAAGTAGTTATCACTCGGGTGCCGCTTTCAGTATAGGTGTCATTCACTGGAGCTATTGGATTGAGAAGATCCTTTCGATCAAGCGATGACACCTTAAGTACTGTTTTGCTAAGGACCCCTTCTGAATACCCTCTATCTCTGAACTGTTTGAGCATGATCGCTTGTTCCGTTGCGAAACTTGCATCATCGCTACAGTTTCTCTTAGCCCTAAGTAGCTCCCCGAACGGGATACTCCACTTCAGAGGATCAGGGTGAGCACTGAGGGCATGGAGTAGGGTATTCTCTGCGGCGTCTTTCCTATGTAGCTTAGAGGTGAGATTGCCATCAATCACTTCTATAACAGTATCAAGAAATTCTACACTTTTCTCACTGATGTTGTGAGTGAGATGGATGTTGTAGAGATTGATATTAAGTTTCTCAATTAATGCTTCTTCTCGTGTACCTTGCCAGATGACAAATAGGTCATCTATGTATCTGACCCAGGTAGTGACTTTCTCAAAATCTTTCATTAAGTGGATGTCTGATCTGATTTCCTCCTCCCATTTGCCTAGGAACAGATTTGCGAAGCTCGGCGCGAATGCTGAACCCATGGCAGCGCCACGTATTTGTTTGTACATAGCTCCATCGAACAATAAGATATTGTTACGTAAACATATCTTCATCATCTCAATGAGCATGCGGGTATGGTCTGAGTAGCATATGTCTCTTTGTCTCAGAAAATATAGACTGGCTTCCATGCCCTGGACATGATCAATGATTGTGTATAGGGCATTGACGTCCATATTAATGAGCAGAGAGCCCTCTACCCATTGTATGTTGCCAATCTTGTTGAGGAAATCGGTGGTATCCCTGATATATGCTGGTAACCCACAAACATATTCCCGCAAGAAATGGTCAATATATTGAGATAGGTTATCATTTACACTTCCTATTGATGAAATAATAGGTCTTCCAGGAGGGATCCTGGCATCCTTGTGCACCTTAGGTAGAAGGTAAAATATCGGTAGTTTGGGGTAGTCTTTTTTGAGAAAACAGAACTCATGCCAGGTGAGCAGACCCTCATTTCGCCATTCAGACAGTAATTCCCAGGTTTCTATTATGCTTGCATTATATTGTGTCATAGTACTTTTAGCATAGAAATTACTTGTATTAAGTTGTCTAAGCGCCTCCTTCACATACATATCCCTGCCCCAAAGCACAATATTTCCCCCTTTATCAGCAGGTCTCAATATGATGCTGGTATCTTCTGCCAATGCGATAATAAATTCCCTCTGGGGTTTGGTGAGATTAAATTCACCTTTCTTCCAACTTCCCGTGGTGTGTTTCAGTTTGTTAAGTTCTTTCGTGACCACTTCATGGAAAGTATCTATGGCGTCATGGGGCATAATAGGGCAAAAGACTGATTTAGGTCTGAATGAGGAGCAGGCTGCTTTATCAGTTCTGGTTTCTTCCTGGCTCATGTGACTTATTTCACCCTGGCTTTCCCATATAGTCAGATCCATGATATCAATAGTATCTTCTTCTTGTGCTATTGCAAGCATGTCTGCCTCACCTTGTATAGATGTGGTACCTTTGTTATGTTTCAGAGAGTGCCATTTTTTAAGTTTTAATTTTCTCGTGAACTTGAAAATGTCCACCCTCGTATCAGAATAATTAAAGAGTTCGGTGGGACAAAAAGTGAGCCCTAAACATAAGGTTTGTTTTTCAGACTGAGTTAGGGTTCTAGAGGACAAATTAATGATAGTTTTATTTACCATTTGTGCATCCATAGTTATTTTCTCTTTTTGTAACCACCTCTTTTGTTTCCCACTGGTTTTTGTTTCTTTTCTTCTCCTCTGCTGGAGCTTGAGTTGTCTTCTGAATGACCTCCCCTTCCTTTTCCTCTTTACCTTGGATGTCCCCGTACAGGATTCTTCTGGAATGTGGGGGTCGGTTCTTGTGTCTTTTTCCGTCTTGTCCTCAGCACTCTGAATTCGTCTAAAAAATTCGCCTGTTTGGTGACTATATCCAGTTCAGATGCGGTACTTGTATTTTGACCGGATGTGTCGCTATCCGTTTCGGTTGGTATATTGGACGTTCCTGCTTCGGTCACAGTTGTACTGGTAGTTGAGCTCTGTTTTTGTAACCCTGTTTGATTGTACATGTAATCATATTTGGGGCTGTATGTGAGGATGCATCCGCTTTCATAATCGCCACAGTCTCTATGTAGCTTGCGCTGTGTGCGATATTTAATATCATCCTCATGTTTTTTAAGACGAATTTTCAGTTCTTCTTTGAATTTAGTGATGCTCTCTTGGTCTGGACTGTTAGAAAACTCCTCATCTAATTCTTTCAGTTGTTTGAGGATCTCATCTCATTCCTCCCACGCATATTTAATCAGAATAAAGAGCATGTTTTTGCTGCTCATAGCAGAGTTCCGTGCCCAATCTTCTAGCATCTGCAGGTTGGGGGAATCGTGGGATGGTGTAATATAAATTCTAAGACCACGTGGTATCATCTCTTTGTCCACGTAGTCTTGTAATGAGGTGGCTTCCCACCAACGGGCACTCTCTTGTTTGCGCAATTTTTCATATTTTCTCAGCTGAGTGGTGAGGGATTTATTGTCCGGTTTGTCATTGTTTACATTCTGGGTTTTGCCTTTCCCCGGTGCTTTCGCGAAGAGCGTCGCCGCCTCGTGTTTTCTCTCACCCTCCTCATCCATATTATACCACTGAAAAGATTAGTGTTTCAATTTTTCAATCATGAAGTCTCTGTGTGGAAGAGATCAATCTATTTGCACTCGTAGTTGCACTGGATAGAGCAGCGGTATGGATTACCGTCTACAAGTTCGTTAGATATTGTTGCACATTCCCCCACTCATTTGAGTGGTTCCTGATGCCGCTCGATAAGTCCCAGAGATTGGCACACAATGTGAGGATATATTAGAAAGTTTGCAACAACGGTTGCTAATGTACGGGAAGTCCCACACTGTCCTCAAATCTGCCTGCCCTCACGGGAACACTCCACACCCATATGCCCGGCTTCAAGGGGGAAAAAACGACACACTCCTGTGCCTTCTTCACCCGTTCCGCCCTAGCAACAAGTAGCAAGAGGCTCACCGTGAGGGTAAAGGCGGCAGTTCTCCAAGACGATTCCAACAACCATCCGTGGTAGGTGTAACTCGGCGGCAGGCACTGGATCCCTCGAGTCAATTCAAAACAACAACGGGGTCCTTCCGGGATCCTTACTCCCAATGTCAGGTGGCGTCTCAGGTTCGGCGGACCACACCGGCCGAAAAGTCAATTTTTCCACAGGTTTGCTTACAAGCAATAGACGCACTCAGGATCGATGCAGTATAAAGGATTTATTTATCCAGTAAACACGCTACGCGTTTCGACAATGTTTCTTGTCTTGATCACACGTGAATAACCCCTGCTGGTTACATAGAGATATACACCTTCAGTAACATTGCATGGAAATGGAGGAGGAAGTTCAGCCTACTACATCGTGTGATGTAAGGTAGCAAATCAAACCGCCATCTTGGAATGGACCACATTGTACATGTTTGTATTTTAAGTCAAGCATACTAGTATCGTAATACTTGGAACACCATGGTTATGTCTAAAGACAACGATTGGAAATTTGTCAAAACAAACAATGATAGTGCCACATACAACAATAATGTTATCAATAATGGGGGAACGCACACATTGATACTCGGTCGAGTGCCCAAAAATTTAGCGTTCACACCTGAAAGGGAAATGCAAGCGGATAGGGTGAACCCACAAGAAAATTGCGTTCGTGATGTCCCGCAAAATTGTTAATTTATCTCCTCGTCCATATTTATTGTCCATATTTAGCTGGACATTTCGGGCTTGTAAGCAGACAAATAATATACTTCGGTCTAGTGCCTAATTGATACAGTCTGCATATGAACGCGGAGTTCCCATACATCGTGGAGATTCCCAGAATATTCCCAGCGGTCTGTGGTGAGTTAAGAAAGACGATTGAGAAGGTCTAGTGCCTATGAACAATCTCCAGTCAATGAAACTATGAGAGAAGAAAAAATGGCGTATATCCATGAGTCAGCAGGGAACGGTGCAAAGAAAAGTGGATACATACAGTGAAAAGGTGTACTTTCATACAGGTGCTAGTGTCTTTCATTCAAGTTTTGAGAATGTCAAGGACCGTGTCTAAGGAAGTGACTTGAATAAGTTTCTTCAATTCTCCTAAAAAAACACATAAAACATACAGTTAAAATCTACATAAAATCAATGGATATTTTAACTAAGTTCATAACACACAGAAACTTCAATAATACATGATCAGTGGATATATGAGTGGTACAGGAATCACATCAAAGATATTTAATCCTCATGCAGATGGGTTGCAAGTTCTTCATCCCAATTGTGCCCCCCGGGGAACTTAGTCTCGAGTTCCATGATCCAGCGTGATTACTTCTTCCTCAACGCTAGTTCACGGTTCCCTCCTCTTCTCCCAATATTAACCTGCTCAACTGCAAAGTATCTAAGTAGGGAGTTATCAGAGTGGTGGTGTTCCTGAAAGTGTCTGGCAATGGGGTAATGGTTATCTGCATGAGTGATGGCCCTGAGGTGCTCTTGTATCCTCTTCTTGGCCATACATGTGGTACTCCCAACATATCTTTTCCTACACGGGCATTCGAGTACATAAATGACATAGGTGGTTGTACATGTCAAAAATTGTTTGATCATTTTGGGAGCCCTCCGGCCAGGTATGCCGATGTGTTTGACCATCTTACTGGTTGTACAGGCTTTACAGTGCCCGCATGGGTAGAATCCCTTAAGGCCTTGAACATGACGTTTATTTGCAGTTATGTCACCTTTGATCAACATGTCTCTAAGATTCTTGCCTCGTCTGTAGGTAATCTGTGGTCTATCTTTTAGATGAGGGCCCACTATATTATCAGCCTTGAGAATATTCCAATTGCTGGCAAGGATTTTGTGGATTTTATCAGATTGTTGATTGAAAGTAGTTATCACTCGGGTGCCGCTTTCAGTATAGGTGTCATTCACTGGAGCTATTGGATTGAGAAGATCCTTTCGATCAAGCGATGACACCTTAAGTACTGTTTTGCTAAGGACCCCTTCTGAATACCCTCTATCTCTGAACTGTTTGAGCATGATCGCTTGTTCCGTTGCGAAACTTGCATCATCGCTACAGTTTCTCTTAGCCCTAAGTAGCTCCCCGAACGGGATACTCCACTTCAGAGGATCAGGGTGAGCACTGAGGGCATGGAGTAGGGTATTCTCTGCGGCGTCTTTCCTATGTAGCTTAGAGGTGAGATTGCCATCAATCACTTCTATAACAGTATCAAGAAATTCTACACTTTTCTCACTGATGTTGTGAGTGAGATGGATGTTGTAGAGATTGATATTAAGTTTCTCAATGAATGCTTCTTCTCGTGTACCTTGCCAGATGACAAATAGGTCATCTATGTATCTGACCCAGGTAGTGACTTTCTCAAAATCTTTCATTAAGTGGATGTCTGATCTGATTTCCTCCTCCCATTTGCCTAGGAACAGATTTGCGAAGCTCGGCGCGAATGCTGAACCCATGGCAGCGCCACGTATTTGTTTGTACATAGCTCCATCGAACAATAAGATATTGTTACGTAAACATATCTTCATCATCTCAATGAGCATGCGGGTATGGTCTGAGTAGCATATGTCTCTTTGTCTCAGAAAATATAGACTGGCTTCCATGCCCTGGACATGATCAATGATTGTGTATAGGGCATTGACGTCCATATTAATGAGCAGAGAGCCCTCTACCCATTGTATGTTGCCAATCTTGTTGAGGAAATCGGTGGTATCCCTGATATATGCTGGTAACCCACAAACATATTCCCGCAAGAAATGGTCAATATATTGAGATAGGTTATCATTTACACTTCCTATTGATGAAATAATAGGTCTTCCAGGAGGGATCCTGGCATCCTTGTGCACCTTAGGTAGAAGGTAAAATATCGGTAGTTTGGGGTAGTCTTTTTTGAGAAAACAGAACTCATGCCAGGTGAGCAGACCCTCATTTCGCCATTCAGACAGTAATTCCCAGGTTTCTATTATGCTTGCATTATATTGTGTCATAGTACTTTTAGCATAGAAATTACTTGTATTAAGTTGTCTAAGCGCCTCCTTCACATACATATCCCTGCCCCAAAGCACAATATTTCCCCCTTTATCAGCAGGTCTCAATATGATGCTGGTATCTTCTGCCAATGCGATAATAAATTCCCTCTGGGGTTTGGTGAGATTAAATTCACCTTTCTTCCAACTTCCCGTGGTGTGTTTCAGTTTGTTAAGTTCTTTCGTGACCACTTCATGGAAAGTATCTATGGCGTCATGGGGCATAATAGGGCAAAAGACTGATTTAGGTCTGAATGAGGAGCAGGCTGCTTTATCAGTTCTGGTTTCTTCCTGGCTCATGTGACTTATTTCACCCTGGCTTTCCCATATAGTCAGATCCATGATATCAATAGTATCTTCTTCTTGTGCTATTGCAAGCATGTCTGCCTCACCTTGTATAGATGTGGTACCTTTGTTATGTTTCAGAGAGTGCCATTTTTTAAGTTTTAATTTTCTCGTGAACTTGAAAATGTCCACCCTCGTATCAGAATAATTAAAGAGTTCGGTGGGACAAAAAGTGAGCCCTAAACATAAGGTTTGTTTTTCAGACTGAGTTAGGGTTCTAGAGGACAAATTAATGATAGTTTTATTTACCATTTGTGCATCCATAGTTATTTTCTCTTTTTGTAACCACCTCTTTTGTTTCCCACTGGTTTTTGTTTCTTTTCTTCTCCTCTGCTGGAGCTTGAGTTGTCTTCTGAATGACCTCCCCTTCCTTTTCCTCTTTACCTTGGATGTCCCCGTACAGGATTCTTCTGGAATGTGGGGGTCGGTTCTTGTGTCTTTTTCCGTCTTGTCCTCAGCACTCTGAATTCGTCTAAAAAATTCGCCTGTTTGGTGACTATATCCAGTTCAGATGCGGTACTTGTATTTTGACCGGATGTGTCGCTATCCGTTTCGGTTGGTATATTGGACGTTCCTGCTTCGGTCACAGTTGTACTGGTAGTTGAGCTCTGTTTTTGTAACCCTGTTTGATTGTACATGTAATCATATTTGGGGCTGTATGTGAGGATGCATCCGCTTTCATAATCGCCACAGTCTCTATGTAGCTTGCGCTGTGTGCGATATTTAATATCATCCTCATGTTTTTTAAGACGAATTTTCAGTTCTTCTTTGAATTTAGTGATGCTCTCTTGGTCTGGACTGTTAGAAAACTCCTCATCTAATTCTTTCAGTTGTTTGAGGATCTCATCTCATTCCTCCCACGCATATTTAATCAGAATAAAGAGCATGTTTTTGCTGCTCATAGCAGAGTTCCGTGCCCAATCTTCTAGCATCTGCAGGTTGGGGGAATCGTGGGATGGTGTAATATAAATTCTAAGACCACGTGGTATCATCTCTTTGTCCACGTAGTCTTGTAATGAGGTGGCTTCCCACCAACGGGCACTCTCTTGTTTGCGCAATTTTTCATATTTTCTCAGCTGAGTGGTGAGGGATTTATTGTCCGGTTTGTCATTGTTTACATTCTGGGTTTTGCCTTTCCCCGGTGCTTTCGCGAAGAGCGTCGCCGCCTCGTGTTTTCTCTCACCCTCCTCATCCATATTATACCACTGAAAAGATTAGTGTTTCAATTTTTCAATCATGAAGTCTCTGTGTGGAAGAGATCAATCTATTTGCACTCGTAGTTGCACTGGATAGAGCAGCGGTATGGATTACCGTCTACAAGTTCGTTAGATATTGTTGCACATTCCCCCACTCATTTGAGTGGTTCCTGATGCCGCTCGATAAGTCCCAGAGATTGGCACACAATGTGAGGATATATTAGAAAGTTTGCAACAACGGTTGCTAATGTACGGGAAGTCCCACACTGTCCTCAAATCTGCCTGCCCTCACGGGAACACTCCACACCCATATGCCCGGCTTCAAGGGGGAAAAAACGACACACTCCTGTGCCTTCTTCACCCGTTCCGCCCTAGCAACAAGTAGCAAGAGGCTCACCGTGAGGGTAAAGGCGGCAGTTCTCCAAGACGATTCCAACAACCATCCGTGGTAGGTGTAACTCGGCGGCAGGCACTGGATCCCTCGAGTCAATTCAAAACAACAACGGGGTCCTTCCGGGATCCTTACTCCCAATGTCAGGTGGCGTCTCAGGTTCGGCGGACCACACCGGCCGAAAAGTCAATTTTTCCACAGGTTTGCTTACAAGCAATAGACGCACTCAGGATCGATGCAGTATAAAGGATTTATTTATCCAGTAAACACGCTACGCGTTTCGACAATGTTTCTTGTCTTGATCACACGTGAATAACCCCTGCTGGTTACATAGAGATATACACCTTCAGTAACATTTCATGGAAATGGAGGAGGAAGTTCAACCTACTACATCGTGTGATGTAATGTAGCAAATCAAACCGCCATCTTGGAATGGACCACATTGTACATGTTTATATTTTAAGTCAAGCATACTAGTATCGTAATACTTGGAACACCATGGTTATGTCTAAAGACAACGATTGGAAATTTGTCAAAACAAACAATGATAGTGCCACATACAACAATAATGTTATCAATAATGGCGGAACGCACACATTGATACTCGGTCTAGTGCCCAAAAATTTAGCGTTCACACCTGAAAGGGAAATGCCAGCAGATAGGGTGTACCCACAAGAAAATTGCGTTCGTGATGTCCCGCAAAACTGTTAATTTATCTCCTTGTCCATATTTATTGTCCATATTTAGCTGGACATTTCGGGCTTGTAAGCAGACAAATAATATACTTCGGTCTAGTGCCTAATTGATACAGTCTGCATATGAACGCGGAGTTCCCATACATCGTGGAGATTCCCAGAATATTCCCAGCGGTCTGTGGTGAGTTAAGAAAGACGATTGAGAAGTGGGCCCTCATCTTAAAGACAGATAGCAATTTTCTTGTGGGTACACGCGACCGGGGCGGAAAAAGCGGTGGACGGTCTTTCCGTCCGCCGAGGTCCCCCCGCCATACTAATATGGCGGGGGGAAAACAAATGTGGATGTCGGGCGGATTGCCCCCGCCAGGCTGGCAGTAGCCACCGCCAGCCTGGCAGGGGCAATCCGCCCGACATCATAAAGGGCCCCATAGTATCACCATACTGATCTCCCCTACTAGGCACCCAAGACGGTAACGAGATCCTGTTGCATTAACAACGCAACACCTGCGAATTATCCCTTAAAGCTAGGATGCATTAGAGACACCCTAAAAGTCCGCATGTGAGCGCTGATGAGACATTCCATGTTATCCCTTAAAACTAACATACGTTGGAACAGCACTACAGGTCCCCATATCAGCACTGGTGAGACAATTACTCTAGGGATTATCTGGGCACCAAAGCACTCAGGTCACAAAAATTCGATAATAGAAGCCATACAAAAAAGTGCTGAAGTAACCCCACACGTTTTAACATCCCAGCCGAATAGTATTAGAGTTCTGACACCCAATAGCCAAGAGCGTCGCTCGGCAAATGTTGTACTAAGCAACCTCACGACAAAGTTATCCATCACCTCACCTTTTCAAAACAGCCCGATGTCTACCTCACGATCCACCTGTCACGTACTCGCATGAGCCTGGAGAGAGGGTAAGACTGTGAGGAACCCGCTTTAAAAGCACCCACCACCGATCACACAATGGGAAACACCTGATTACCCCGCCACTGGAAGAGAGGAAGGAGTGCATAGAAAAAAGCGGTGACGACATCTTGGAATGGACATTGCGCACCCGATCATCATAGTCATCAGGAGAGCATATATAACTAAACGGTACACTCCTTAGATTGCATGTCGCCAGCCACAATGTACAAATCAAAATGCATAGTCCTTTTGTACTCCCAAAACCTAAAGGTCCTACATATGTGATCACAATAAATAAACCACATGTATCCTTTCATAAACCAAAAACAGAGCACACTCTAAATGACCGATCCTAAAAAAATAATGTAAAAAGGAAAAAGAGGACTCACTCATCAATTTCATTCCTCTATCTTAAATATTAAATAACTAGCACAAGGCAAGCAAACTGCTATAGTGGGACTACAAATTCCATCCCGAGCAAATCCAAGAGCTACCCAGCGAAGGTGAATATGCCTGAACACCGGATACCTAGATTTACATAGTATGATCATCGGAACCGTGAATTTGCAACAAGAAACGTTCACAAATACCACAAACCAGGCTTTACCGAACACGGGGAGACTAAGTTCCACAGAGAGCTATGCAACAATACCCGCCATTGCCCAAATGGAAGCAAACTCAAGATCAAAAACAAAAAACAGGAAGCCCGATTACCAAGACTGGGTCACATGCCATTGAATATCTTCATTGAGCTCCTGTTTCACACTATTAAGGCTAAAAATCCAAAAAGTTTCTCTTTTCCTACGCAATACATCAGTAGGGAATCCTGCTTTGCTTTTTGTCTTCTCCAAGATGCACCACTTGATGCCATTTTCAGAGTGATCTTTATCCAAACAATGTTGGACAATAGGCGCTGACAGTTTCCTAGTGCGCACAGCCGATTTGTGTTCACTAAAACGTAGTCGAAATTCACGCACAGTCTAACCAATTTAGATTAGCCCACATGGACACTGAAGCAGATAAACTATGTTCTTATTTCTACAGTTGGTAAGGTCATACAGCCTAATGTCACGGCCATTATGGGTCAATTTGTCAGTAACAATAGCAGCATCACAGGCATGACACAACCCACATTTGTGGTTGCCTGAAATGATCGGTAAGCCTGTAATAGAAGTCTGACGGGAGCCACTCACCAAAGGTCTTGAGTGGACTAGAATGTCACGTAGATTTCTATTTCTACGATAGGCCACCAGCGGTTGTTCCAATTGGGACACCTCCTCATCACTATTCAAGATTTTACAGTTCTTCTGGATGAGGTTTTTGATCTTATAATTGAGGGCAGAAGGATTAACAACACAGACAACCCTGCCTGACCCTCACAACGTGTACCTTCCAGCAAGGCATCTCGATTATAATACTTTGCTCTTTTATATGCATGGCGCACCAACCTGCGGGGATACCCTCTGACCAGAAGGCGTGTCCTCAGGGCATCGCCATGCTTATGGAATTCTACTATATTCTAGCAATTCCGTCGGACCCGCAGGAAATCTCCAAAGGGAATGGAGTCTTTCTGACAGGTCGGATGGTAACTGCTATATTCCAAAATGGTGTTCTTAGCAGTGGGCTTCCTGAACAAACTAACCTCTAGGAAGCCATTGACAGTTGAGATGACAATATCAAGAAATTCCACACTGTGTGGGCTACTGTTAGAAGTGAATTTTAAATTGGGATCACTCGCATTAAGCCACATGATAAACTCCTGTAGTGATTCATTGTCTCCCTTTCAAATGAAAAAAATATCATCAATGAAGCGCCTCCAGAGACCAACCTGGTCAAAAAAAGGAGACACTTCATTGAAGATATGTTTGAGTTCCCACTCATCCATGTATGTATTAGCTACGCTAGGAGCGCAAGATGCTCCCATGCTGGTGCCCTTTAGTTGTTTCAGCAGGCATTTCCAGGGTCAGAGTTTCTTTTGGTATCACAGTAGGTATGCTGTGATGGAGGTGAGTCTTATCGTGAAGTCAGTTTGACAATAAGATATTAGCATTTGTTTTCTTGATGTGTTTAGTTTACCAAGCCTTTCAGCATTTGCATATTTGAGTGTCCCTCAGTTTAGGAAGATAGTAGTGGAAAATATAGTTTTGATTCCTGACTACACTCAGCAGTTATAAACTTACAAGGAACACAGAGTTATTCTTTTATGAGGAGTTCTTGTACTTTCAACTCCTTAGTAGAACACTTTTTCAAGAGACATTTTCATATGAGTTCCAAAGTATTGTGAGAGGGAGTGTTGGAACTCTCTGACAATAGAGACTTCAATTCACCGGAATATAATGATGAATAAAAGACCTTCAGTTCATACGTTTTGACAAGTGACAGTTCCAGAAAGAGAAGTCGGTAGTAGATATAGTTATATATATATATATAAACATAAGTGTACTTACCAACGTTGTTCAGAGATTCATCCCAACTGGAAGCTAGAAGGGCAGCAGTTTCCAGACTTTAACAGATATATCCTGCAATAGAAAAGAAGTGAAAAAGAGTTACATCTTTGCATATCACAAGACAAGGTGAACAATGGTTCCTGGGAAGCTATAACGAGAAATAGTGAAGTTAGCCATTACATAAGGTAGTTACACTGTTATCTATTTTACAGAGCCTTACAAAGAGAAGTTACTCACCTGTTGTGACAAGTAGTACACAAGACCAAAACCAAATACCTACAAGGGAGCAGCTAGCCACCTAGAAAGGACAGGTATTCTAGTGTAGGGAAAAAAGGTCTTGGGTTTGGTGCATTGTTATTTGTGATTACAAGACATTCTCTGTTTCAGGAGACAACTAGGAGCCAAACTAGAGTTCAGTCCCGAAGCAGCATAGCGGCCTCTCTTTTCTTCCCAATCCCCTTTCCCCCTCTTTGCTGCTGGCAAACTAGTTCGTCGTAGCGGAGTTGGGGATAGTGGAATTCTCATCTGCTCCTGCAGAAAAGCACAGTTCTGGTTCAGGTACTTGACAGCCTGACGCTTCTAGTCTGTAACTACAATGTAGCTTTTGTTCAACCTGTAGAGAAGCACATAACATGTTCATTACTTCATTGTTGAAGTGTGTTCCTCTATCTAACTCAAGAAGGACTGGCATCCCGATTCTCAGAAAGAGTTCGTGTAATAACAGTTTAGCTACAGTCAGACTGTCATTTCTCCTCTTTGGGTACGCTTCCACCCATTTTGAGACAACACAGATAATAACAAGGATATATCTCAACCCGTTATGCAAAGGCATCTAAATAAAATCCATCTGTAGTCTATTAAAAGGGCCATTTGATGTCCCTATGTGTGTGCTTCTAACATGTGTTTTTTTCCCTACGTTTAGCTGTTGACATGTAACACACCTTCTGCAATTTTCATCAACAATTATTCAAAACTTAGGGTTATACCAACTTTGTCTTTGAAACTTTGAAAAGAATCTACCATGGCGTCTCTTCCTAAATGTTTGTATACATGGTAGTAATGTGTCATTGGAAACAACAAGCTATCAAGGACATGGACTCCCATCTGCCAGATATCATTTGCATCTTTACAGAGCCTGACTGATCCTCCAATTCTGCTCTGCCTCTCATAAATTTTCCTATACTCGTTTCAATTCCTCCCAAATGTCAGTTATTTCCATTATCTTTGCAAAAGCACTTTCTTCCTCAGATTTACATGTGAAACCTCCATTAAATGTGCCTGCTAGCAGTGCACAATACCTGGCTATGGAGTCAGCATATCTGTTGCCCATAACAATGTACCTGCTGCCTGTTTGATGTCCTGGACAATTCACTAGGTATTTGGAATACATCGAGCCGTTTTTAACATGCTGTCCATTCTGAATAGGGGTACCTGTGGAGGTAAGGAAACCACGTTGAGACCATAATTGCCCAAAATCATGTACTACACCAAACCCATACAGGCGTCACTAAAGATGGTAACTCTCCCTTGAGCTGTTAAACTGCAAGCGTGGTTGATGATAATTAACTCGACAACTTGTGTGGAGAAAATAATTGAAGCCAGAAAGCTTCTATCACATAAATTATGGTGAACACAGCATATGCTGCTCTTGGTGTGCCTTCATTTCCTCTCAGGCATGAACCATTCACAAATAGGACATGGTCAGGCTCATTTAGTGGTTCATCCTTAATATCGGGTCTGGGTTTTGTGCATTGTTCAGTGACATTTAGGGAATCATGATCAAACCTTTCACTTTGTTCAGTTACAGGCAATAAGGTTGATGTATTTAGTACTTTGTAATTTTTTATCATGACATTCTCTGAAGCCAGCAAATTTTGTTCTTAACTAGTCAGGTTATTGTGAGTGAGGTACTTTGTTTTTGTCTTGGTCAATAATAGCTCCACAGAGTATGGAACCATGAAAATTAAAGGGAGTCCCATCACTATGTTTTTGCTCTTTTCCAAACTAGTACTCACCATGGCACCCACCTTCAAGCAGATGGGGAGACCCGCTGCTACAGGATCAGGTGTAGTAGAAAAATAGGCCATAGGTCTTCAGGCCCCTCCATGAGTCTGTGTAAAAACTAAGTGTGCACCCATCTCTCTCGCTGCAAAACAGACTAAACTCTTTTGTATAATCAGGCATTCCCAAAGCTGGGATGCAACACAATTTCTCTTTCAGATCTAGGAACTCTTTTATGCATTCATTGTCCCACAGAAGCGGACCAGACACATCTCAGTGTGTCAGCCTCAGTAAGGGCCTTGATATCAAGGAAACGTTTGGTATCCAGCTGTTCCCAAAAACACCCTGATTTCCTTTTGTGTTAGTGGTGGATTCATTTGTATGACAGCTTCCACTCTCTCTGGTGACACCTTTTTGACTCCCTTCATGATAATGTGTCCCAGATATTGAACTTCTTTTTGTCAGTACTACAGTTTACCTGGAGACCCTTTGTGTCCATTCTCTGCCAGGTGATTCATGAGTGCAATGGTGTTGTATTTACAAACATCATGTGTATCTGATGCTACCAATAGGTCATCTATGTATTGAACGGATCACTGAAATAATATCGAGCCCATTAATATCGACTTGCAAAAATATCGATGAGAAAATATCGAGGGACAAAATATCGAGTTTCTATCTTTATACAGGTAAGTACAAAAATATCGACTCTAAAATATCGACTGTAAATAATATAGACTGTCAAAATATCGTTTTTTTATATGTCTTTAAATTAAGTTAAAACTAATATAAAAATAAATATATTTAATATAAACTTAGTTAAAATGATTAAATAAATGTAATATTAATAAATAATTAATGTAAATAAAAAAAAAATCATAATAACTATATATATATATATATATAAATACATATTATTAACTAAACATATATAATTTTTTTAACGTAGCATAGCAAATTGGTTAAAATTTATTGTAACAACTATAGTGAATTCAACAGTAGAAAAACGCTGGATAGCGTAGGGGTAAAAATTTCTATTCCCATTCCAGTGGGTGCAACAGTAGAGAAAACGTTGGATAGCGTAGGGGTAAAAATTACTATTCCCACTCCAGTGGGTGCAACAGTAGGGAAATCGTTGGATAGCGTAGGGGTAAAAATTACTATTCCCACTCCAGTGGGTGCAACAGTAGGGAAAGCGTTGGATAGCGTAGGGGTAAAAATTACTATTCCCACTCCAGTGGGTGCAACAGTAGGGAAAGCGTTGGATAGCTTGGGGGTAAAAATTACTATTCCCACTCCAGTGAGTGTAACAGTAGGGAAAGCGCTGGATAGCGTAGAGGTAAAAATTACTATTCCCACTCCAAAGAGTGCAACAGTAGGGAAAACATTGGATAGCGGAGGGGTTAAAATTACTATTCCCACTCCAGTGAGTGTAACAGTAGGGAAAGCGCTGGATAGCGTAGAGGTAAAAATTACTATTCCCACTCCAAAGAGTGCAACAGTAGGGAAAACATTGGATAGCGGAGGGATTAAAATTACTATTCCCACTCCAGTGGGTGCAACAGTAGGGAAAGCGTTGGATAGCGTAGGGGTAAAAATTACTATTCCCACTCCAGTGGGTGCAACAGTAGGGAAAGCGTTGGATAGCGTAGGGGTAAAAATTACTATTCCCACTCCAGTGGGTGCAACAGTAGGGAAAGCGTTGGATAGCGTAGGGGTAAAAATTAATATTCCCACTCCAGTGGGTGCAACAGTAGTTAAAGCGTTGGATAGCGTAGGGGTTCAAATGACTATTCCCACTCCAGTGGGTGCAACAGTAGGGAAAGCGTTGGATAGCGTAGGGGTAAAAATTACTATTCCCACTCCAGTGGGTGCAACAGTAGGGAAAGCGTTGGATAGCGTAGGGGTTAAAATTACTATTCCCACTCCAGTGGGTGCAACAGTAGGGAAAGCGCTGGATAGCGTAGGGGTTAAAATGACTATTAATTAATTAACAATTTTAATTAATTTACATAATTATATAATTATTATTAAATAACTTCCCACCCTATCCCCCTATAAACTCACAACGTTCTACAGAAAATAATTTACTAAATATTAATTATTTATCAATTAAATATTTATAATTATTTACCAATTATATTTTAATTAATTACCAATTAATAATATTTAACAATTATTATTAATTAACATAATTAATTAATTATTATTAAATTACTTTCCACCCTATCCCCCTATAAACCCACAACCCGCTACAGAAAATAATTGACTAAATAATAAGTATTTATCAATTAAATTTTTTTTAATTAATTACCAATTATATTTTACTTAATTACCTATGAATAATGAATGAACAATTATTATTAATTTACATAATTAATTAATTATAATAAAATTACTTCCCACCCTATTCCCCTATAAACCCACAACCCCCTACAGATTTATATTACACAATTTTTAAAAATTATTAATAACTACCTTATTTTCGATTTTTTTTGTCTCTATTCTATCTAGTCGATATTATGTCTAGTCTATATTTTTGATTCGATATTTTGGCTATTAATATCGATATTACTCGATATTTTTGTAGTCTATATTATGTCTGGTCGATATTTTGGCTAGTCTATATTTTTTACTCGATATTTTGTCCAAACGATATTTTGGAATCGATATTATGTCTGTTTACCGTATTGATCAAGGGTAGACTCACAGGGCATTTGCAATGATTAAAGATTTATTTTGAAAATCTGAATAAAAATTGATGGACTCTCTGTATACCCTTGGGGGACATGATACCATGTGATTGTCTTCTGTTGGGGAAGTAAATGAAAATAGATGTTGGCTATCTTCGTGCAAGGGCACTGAACAGAAGGCAGTGAACCATTCAGCAGTACAGGGAATTTGGAAAAGTACAGTGGCAGGATTCGGTGCCATTGGACAACTACTATTTCATGAATCCATCGGAAATCCTGGACTATCCTATATTTGCCATTAGGTTCAGTATAACCATAGTATTTGAATGACATTGGCTTCCAATCAACACCCTCGGTATAGATTCTGAAGCATGTCTTCAATCACCTGTTTTATTCCTGCAATAGTCTCTGGAGACAAGTGATGGGATGGTGTTCTGGGGTAAACCGCATTTGGCTTTTTGGGAAGTTACTAGCAAAAATAGGTATGCGCACCGGATGGGAAGTCCGGCATCGATGTTAACTACTCTAGTGGTTCAGAGGTAATTGTTCAGCTGTTGAATACTCGTGGAATGGACCAGGGACACTGTGATGCATGTAGATTACTTGCTAACACATGCCAAGTTGTGAAAAGCAGATAAGCCCTCAGATAGGGATTATATATGGTTGAGATAAATGGTGCATCATACCAGAAGTGGGCAACATTTACACCGCTGGTTCTTTTATATTTGTTACAACAACCTATTAGTTCACAGGAGAAGAAGGCTTTTCTCCATTTAATTGGGATGTGAAAAACAGGACGAATATAAGGGTGATAGAGATATATCAGATATACCAATAATTGAGGACTTAGGACCACAGGACTGTGCAACATGGGTGAGAAATATTTGGATAGGAATGGTGATTACCCAGTGCAAGTTTTTTTTACCTTTGATAAATTGTTAAAACTTAAATATTGTATTGTATATAGATATGTGGCACAGAGATAGGGACCATCTGATATTCGGGAGGGAAGTAGAACCAGTATCAAGGTAGTAATAATATCATATAAATTATTTTTTTGCCAGGCATCGTGATCTAATATGAATTTTATACATAATACATATTTGACCACAGGACTGAACCTACAAGCCAAAACAAGAAAAAACAGATATGCGAGGGTTATAAGGGCCGTGCGCCACTAGACGTGCATGATACGAGCTACACTTCTGTATTCTTGGGATTGTACCACACATTGCCAGAATTAATTTGAAATTTGCACACAAGTCTCATACACCAATGACATAAGTTGCAAATAGGTCTTTAAAATGATTTAAAAAGTAATGACAACATGTCATTATGCTATTCAAGCCTGGGTTTCCATATCTTTACACTAACAAAGCTGTTTCTGAACAGCACTACAACACAGGTGCACCAGGTTGTATGCTGGCTGCACACCAAAACTAGAATGCTGTTTGTCATTATGTTTTGTAGCCGTGAAGAAGTTGTGGGGTACACCCTTCATGACAAAACACGTGTTGGCTAAGGCTAAAAAGATGAAAGAAAATAAAGAAACTGAGAATAAAAAAAATTGCAGTTTTATGTTATGTTATGTTATGTTATTGGGGTTGCTTATATAGCGCACGGCTACTCCAGGGAGTGTCCCGGCGCTTTCTGACCCCAAACTGAGAAAGAAAATGGAAAAAAACACAAACATAACAAGTTACTGCTTGTAAAGCCAGGTTTTCAGGGCCTTTCTGAAGGCAAGCAGATTAGAAGTACGGCGCAGATCCACAGGCAAGGAGTTCCATAGTTTTGGGGCAAGATGAGTAAAGGAACGACCACCTATCCTGACCTTTCTAATGGGAGGAACCATTGCCAGGCCAAGACATTCAGATCGGAGAGATCTGGTGGGTTTATAGAAAAGAAGCTGTTTCTGAATGTACGAGGCCCCAACCAAATGGAGTGCCTTGTGGGCTAAAGTGAGAGCCTTGAAAGTAATCCGCTTCTTAACTGGGAGCCAATGAAGGGAAGAAAGCAGCTCTGAAGCCCGAGCTTGTCGAGGTAGGCCAAAGATCGCCCTTGCTGCGGAGTTTTGAACTACCTGAAGTTGGTGCAGGAGGTAGTCCGGTAAACCCAGGTAGAGGACATTTGAGTAATCAATCCTGGAGCAAATCAAAGCCTGTACCGTTAGCTTCCTGTGGACTAAAGGGAGCAGAGGAAGAAATTTTCGCAGCATTTTTAACAGACCAAAACAGGTGTTGGAGAGACCTGTGATCTGTGTTTTCAGCGAAAGGGTGTTGTCGATTTTGATCCCCAAGTTTTTTGCAACCACAGAGGAGGAGGAAGAGGGTGACATACACACCGGCCACCGTTCCTGCCACGGTGGATCCGCTTGACAGCCGAAGAAAAGCACCTCGGATTTATCAGGGTTGCATTTGAGGCTGCTTCGCTGAAACCAGTCGAAGACAGCCCCCAGGCAACCACGGATGCTCTCCCCGTCAAACTCCGTGCCCTTCTTGCAGGTGAAGAGAAGCTGGGTGTCGTCAGCGTATGATATGATCTGGGCACCCATGGACTCCGCAAGTACCGCCAGTGGAGTCATGAAGATGTTAAAAAGGGTCGGGCTAAGCACCGACCCTTGTGGGACTCCAACATCCATAGGCGGCACCTCTGCGGAGTACGGCAGGGCCCAGACCACTTGTCGACGACCCGCTAGGTAAGATCTCAACCAGCTCAACACCGTTCCACGGAGACCAAGTTTTATGATTGTTCCTTCAATATGATGCATAATTGAATGTGTTTTTAGGGGATTGATAAATATTTCTCCAGTGATCAACCAGATCACAGAGTTTATAGGGGGAAGTGTGAATCCCCTCATTCTTTAGAGCACCACCACATACATTAAAAGCTTGGAGCACGACATGAGATAGTGGGTGAGCGCCAAGGACACCCCAAATATATTCATCCCTAGTATATTTCAACAACTAAAGTAGAGTATTTTTATTTATATTGCACAGTTACTTAAAACCATTTACAATACATCTTAGAAAGAAGGCAATCCTAAAAAAGGCATTTGTATACGAAACTTTCAAAAACAATATATAAAAGAACAATATGTGTATTAATATTTGTATATGTACATTCATAAATAAAAACAGCAAGAATATACCAGTGTGTCCACATTAGTGAGTTGCTTGCGTAATTTAAAATGTTATAGTTATTAAAATGATGTCTTATCCATCTGGTTAGTGGGGCGAGTTGGATTATTGGTCTGAAGTGACTTTCATCATGCCTGACCCTTCCTTTTCCGTAAGCCTGTTTCGAAGCTTGGCCATGTATTTCGCAAACCTGGCCAGATCTGATGGAAGAGTGCAGGAGAAAAGTACAGAAACAGCTTCCTTTACTGTTCGAACCCCGTGTCGTAGCCAGATTTGTTTTAAAAAGATCTGTCGGGGCAAGAGAATTTCAGGGCAGCAGCAAATCATGTGTAACAGAGATTCATATTTATGGTTGCAGAGTCTGCATCTTATTTTGTATTCCAGGTCCCTCCACCCGGGGTTTAGCTCTTTAATTTGGAGGGGAACTAGTCTGGCCCATATGATGTTTTTGAGTGCTTTCCTTCCTAGTGCTTGGCTGAGGTAGGGCTGTGTTTTATGCCCTATATATGATGTTGCCAACCCGGGTGGTCCTCTTCCTGTTACGAAATCTGCTAGGTCATTTGTATATGACAAATGAAGGCATTGTTTGTTTATTGCATTTTTAATTACCAGGTAGTTTGTTGGTGCATCCTTCCAATTTTCAATTGCCAGCCCCAACGTTTCCCCCGCTTTTTTCTTGTAACTATGCCACGGGTTAGTGGTCTCTCAGTAAATTGACTTAAGCATACTTTTTAAACTTCCAGCTGGGGCTGTTATAACTTGGTAGAAGTATTTAGCATGTGTTCCCAAGCATTCCTCACTTTGTTGCTTTAGGCCAAACTCCAAACAAATAAAACTGTGACGAGTGTGTTTGGGAAGTTTAAAAATACGTTTGGAGGCCTGGCATTGTACTTTATCCAACATTCCCTCCATTTTGCCTGGGCATGCCTGTTGTGCATATCCTGCGGTTGCCCCGATCTTGGCTTGTAGTACCTTTCTAATGGTTGCTGACGTTGAGCTCTGCATGAGCTTATTTAATTTGCATATCGAAAAAATAGTTGCTTGTGCTCTGGCCTTCATTTTGTGTGTGTGTGATGTTGCTTTGCCAGTTTCACTTAGCCAGCACCCGAGATAGTTATATGAGCGCGTGGTTGTAATAATTTCCTTACTCACGTGCCATTTCAGTGAGGCTTTTTTTGGGAAGTGGCCAAAAACAACAACTTTCGTTTTTTGCGCGTTGATTATGAGCTCATTGATTTCTTTGTACTTATTTAAGGCTTCTAGCCCTCTTTGCAGCCCAATTTTTGTGTGGTCCATTACCACTAAATCGTCAGCGTATTGTAAAACTTGCAGTTTGTTTCTCCCGATTTTTGGGGTTACAAGGATGGCATTCAGAAGCTTCTTTCTCCGGTTCTGCAGTGTATAGATTAAACAGCGTGGGGGCGAGTACACAGCCCTGTTTTAATCCACAATTTGTCCGACACTTCTTTGTTATAGTATTGTCTGCTAGTTTTACTTGGATCCAGGTATTGCTATATAATGAAATATATATAAATTGGAATCAGGGATTTTTTCATTGTTGCCTAGGTACTATTTTTAAGGCTCCATTTGGGTGTGAACCTATCTCTGCTACGAGAAACTGTTAGCGACTAAAGGATTGGCCAAATAGTATTTAAGACTAAACACCCGACTTACAGATATCGACCTTTGGAAATAAAGATGGCGCATGACAGGTCAGGTTGAGCTTTGCCACCGTGGCGCAAGTGGAGCTGGAACAAAACCCATGCATATATCATGAACTGATCGTGTATCAAGAGGGAGAGAGAGGACCAGATAGCTAGTCCAGATCCCCGGTTTATATGTTAATTAATCAAAAAGAGACTAGCTAGGTTTAGGGGGGGGGGGCTTGACAAGATTTTTAGTTTTTAAATCTAAGTGACTCAGTCTTGTTTTGTCAAGGGATGGTGGCACCTGATGGGTGTCCTTAAAAAGCCCTCACCCACCAACCTAGTTGGTGGCATGCTTCATCATCAGGCCCACCCAGTGACACCTAGCGTGTCCCGGGTGTGCTACGACGCCTGGTTACAGCGGAGCAGGTATGTCACTGTGTGTGCGGTGAAGGGTGATAAGTTAGTGAATTTAAAATGGCTTGGCGGGGGTCCCAGTACCCGAAGGGTGAAGATACTTTAATACCTGGGCCTCCGTCAGCGGTTAAAAATAAGGCTGTGGGACGTTAGAGGCGAGTTACGACCTCCCACGTCCTTTGGAGTGTCAACATGTTTCAGCCAGTGCCTTATGAGTATGCTGGCTTTCTTCAGGACAGATAAAAAGGTGTGTGTAATTAAAACTAGTGGGTGTGTGAAACAGACTATGTGTCTACACGCCCTAAAGTGTATCTATGTGTGAGAGGAGGGATTCCCTTCTCAAGAACACCTGTACATGTAACATGTAAGGACAAAGACAAAACATACAGGAGAAAAGAGAGTCACTGGAAGGTATTGTATCATTGTTTATGACAGCCGGCTCAATAGCGTTGGGGTGCAGGCTATAAGCGGCTAAAGGTGTAATGATACTGGTGGTACCATTATGGTGAAAACCGCACTAGAACTTCGTAGGTGAAGTGGTTAAAAAAGCGGTACTCTAAACAGTGGTGAGAGAGGTGAAAATAAATGAGGCGCAAGGACAACTTCTTACGCTAGTTTTAAGTTGTTTTCTCTTCAAGGTTATTCAAGTGGCAAGGGGTTGGTCCTATATGGAAGAGAAAGGTAGGACCACTGAGGTTAGGAGACCTGTAGGGAGAAAAGAGTGGTGGCGCTTACCCATAGTAGTGATGGTTGTTCAGCATACTCACAGGATTTCTGGCCAGTGCCTGCTTTGGACCTGTTGTGCCTCCTTCACAGAACCGGTAAGTAGTGGCCTTAGCTGCAGGGTTATATACTGTGGTTGATTGGTTGAGCGAGGGCACCTGTGAGACAAAGGGCATGGTGGAAAGACTCGAGCTGCCGAGTCACGATAGCGCTCAGGTGTGCGCGAGGTGCTGCGCGCATGCTCGCGGAGTTCTGGACAGGGTCCGCGCATGTGCGGTAAGACAATCTCGTAGAGCGCATGCGCGATGGTGTATTAGCTGCCGCACGTGCGCTTTGGGGAGATTCTGGCCTGGTGAGGTCAGGTCGGCAGAGTGCGCACGCGCTAAGAGTTAGCGCGTGTGTTGTTGTGCGGTTTCGGCACATTCTGTATTCTAATTATTACGAGGGAGTGTGGGCACGTGAGATAATGGGCACATTGTGGGCTTGGAGTGGCATTGCTGGTCCAGAGCCTGTCATTGGGTATTTGTGAACCACAATCATAAACTACACTTATGAACAAGGGGGATAGGAGGGAAAAACGTCCCATTACTCAGAACTAAAGGGCTCAATAAACAAGGGGGTGACATTGTAAACAGGGGGGTTAATCAGTCTCATGGGAGTAGGTTAACAGGTTAACCCCTGGGTTACAGGGTTGTCAGGGAATTCCAGGGGATGGCATCGTTCAGGCCATGTGTGGCAGTTGAAAGGCAATATATCCATCGCTGCTCTTTGCTAAAGAGTTTCTTGTCATTGTTGATGGGGCTTTCAGGGATTTGTTCAATGACTGTCCAGCTGAAGTCATTGGGTGTATGGTAGTGGGTGATAAAGTGGTTGGTCAACCTACTGATGTTCTTCTTGCATCGTATAGTGCTACGATGCTCGGTTATTCTGATTTTGATTTTGCGTGTTGTCATCCCCACATACCGGAGGCCACACGTGCATGTAAGCATGTATATCACGTTACGTGAATTGCAGTTGGTGTGGTTCCGTTGAGACCAGTTCTTGTTGGGTTCAAGGTTCAAAGTTTTGGAGAAACTGCACTAATGTTAGTGATTACAAATCACAATCAGCAGACCTAGCCACCAAATTGGAAAACCGCGGTTACCCGAAGGCTATAATTCGGAAAACACAGAAAAGGGCGAGAAACCAAAACCTTGAAAACATCGCTAAAGAGGACGAGGAGCAACCATTAACTTGCTTCACAACCTACAACACAGCCTCCAATGAGGTTGCAAAAATCATTAAAAAACATTGGAGAATCATCAATTCCGGACAGAGGAAATGGGAAGCACCCAGGTTCGCATATAAGAGGTGCCACAATCTGAGAGACCAACTGGTAAGCACCCGACCGAAACCACCGCCAAAACCACCTGAAAACACAATACTCAACGCATGGGGCCTGCCAAAAATCACAGGACACTACCCCTGCAACGACTGCAGTGTATGCCATCTCACAACTCACACCAAAACTTTGAACCTTGAACCCAACAAGATCTGGTCTCAACGGAACCACACCAACTGCAATTCACGTAACGTGATATACATGCTTACATGCACGTGTGGCCTCCGGTATGTGGGGATGACAACACGCAAAATCAAAACCAGAATAACCGAGCATCGTAGCACTATACGATGCAAGAAGAACATCAGTAGGTTGACCAACCACTTTATCACCCACTACCATACACCCAATGACTTCAGCTGGACAGTCATTGAACAAATCCCTGAAAGCCCCATCAACAATGACAAGAAACTCCTTAGCAAAGAGCAGCAATGGATATATCGCCTTTCAACTGCCACACATGGCCTGAACGATGCCATCCCCTGGAATTCCCTGACAACCCTGTAACCCAGGGGTTAACCTGTTAACCTACTCCCATGAGACTGATTAATCCCCCTGTTTACAATGTCACCCCCTTGTTTATTGAGCCCTTTAGTTCTGAGTAATGGGACGTTTTTCCCTCCTATCCCCCTTGTTCATAAGTGTAGTTTATGATTGTGGTTCACAAATACCCAATGACAGGCTCTGGACCAGCAATGCCACTCCAAGCCCACAATGTGCCCATTATCTCACGTGCCCACACTCCCTCGTAATAATTAGAATACAGAATGTGCCAAAACCGCACAACAACACACGCGCTAACTCTTAGCGCGTGCGCACTCTGCCGACCTGACCTCACCAGGCCAGAATCTCCCCAATGCGCACGTGCGGCAGCTAATACACATTCGCGCATGCGCTCTACGAGATTGTCTTACCGCGCATGCGCGGACCCTGTCCAGAACTCCGCGAGCATGCGCGCAGCACCTCGCGCACACCTGAGCGCTATCGTGACTCGGCAGCTCGAGTCTTTCCACCATTCCCTTTGTCTCACAGGTGCCCTCGCTCAACCAATCAACCACAGTATATAACCCTGCAGCTAAGGCCACTACTTACCGGTTCTGCGATGGAGGCACAACAGGTCCAAAGCAGGCACTGGCCAGAAATCCTGTGAGTATGCTGAACAACCATCACTACTATGGGTAAGCGCCACCACTCTTTTCTCCCTACAGGTCTCCTAACCTCAGTGGTCCTACCTTTCTCTTCCATATAGGACCAACCCCTTGCCACTACAATAACCTTGAAGAGAAAACAACTTAAAACTAGCGTAAGAAGTTGTCCTTGCGCCTCATTTATTTTCACCTCTCTCACCACTGTTTAGAATACCGCTTTTTTAACCACTTCACCTACGAAGTTCTAGTGCGATTTTTCACCATAATGGTACCACCAGTATCATTACACCTTTAGCCGCTTATAGCCTGCACCCCAACGCTATTAAGCCGGCTGTCATAAACAATGATACAATACCTTCCAGTGACTCTCTTTTCTCCTGTATGTTTTGTCTTTGTCCTTACATGTTACATGTACAGGTGTTCTTGAGAGGGGAATCCCCCCTCTCACACATAGATACACTTTAGGGCGTGTAGACACATAGTCTGTTTCACACACCCACTAGTTTTAATTACACACACCTTTTTATCTGTCCTGAAGAAAGCCAGCATACTCATAAGGCACTGGCTGAAACATGTTGACACTCCAAAGGACGTGGGAGGTCGTAACTCGCCTCTAACGTCCCACAGCCTTATTTTTAACCGCTGACGGAGGCCCAGGTATTAAAGTATCTTCACCCTTCGGGTACTGGGACCCCCGCCAAGCTGTTTTAAATTCACTAACTTATCACCCTTCACCGCACACACAGTGACATACCTGCTCCGCTGTAACCAGGCGTCGTAGCACACCCGGGACACGCTAGGTGTCACTGGGTGGGCCCGATGATGAAGCATGCCACCAACTAGGTTGGTGGGTGAGGGCTTTTTAAGGACACCCATCAGGTGCCACCATCCCTTGACAAAACAAGACTGAGTCACTTAGATTTAAAAACTAAAAATCTTGTCAAACCCCCCCCTAAACCTAGCTAGTCTCTTTTTGATTAATTAACATATAAACCGGGGATCTGGACTAGCTATCTGGTCCTCTCTCTCCCTCTTGATACACGATCATATTGGCAGCGCGCAGCTGCGAGAGCATATCCAACCATGGCCGAAAACCATGGTTTAACCTTCACTGAGAGTGACTTGGCAGATATATTATCTGACCCGTCCTTCCAAGCGGATTTTAACATTTCCAATACTATCGCACAGACCACTGATTGGGAGACCCTCACTGAGAAAAAGCGCAACAGGATACGTACTATTCTTCATGGGACAATCCTGGCCCAATACCTCAGAACTAATTCGGCTCCAAGGGGCCTTCTAGTAACCAACGCACCCAGGATCTTCCTCGATGATCCCACGTTTAGGAAGGACTGGGCCCAGATCACTTGGCACTGTACCAGGGACTGGATGATACTCATCCTAAAAACAGCCAAACGCCTATCAGATGCCATAATGATTGAAATCCAAGCCACAGAGAGCCATTTCAAAGCTACCATCACTGCATATAAGAAAAAGATAGATGACCAGAACAGAGAGATTAATGAATACAAGGACTACCTGACCCAGGCCAAAATCAAGAAATTTGAAAAAGATCTCAAGAAATTTAGCTACGCAAAAGTGTACCCGTATTCGGAGGAAAACTATACACCACCAACCAAGGAGACTAATATGCCCAACTCTTCAGGTGACGATAGCTCCGTCTCAAGTGATTCGAGCAGTGGATCACAAAAACGGGGAGGAAGAGAACGAAGAGGACAACGTTGGCCTAACACCTGGCAAGGAGGACAACCTAACCAATTCTATGGTTTCCCACCAAACCTAGGTCACATGCAGAAAACCTATTATGGTTTCCCCACCATGTACCCCCCGGGACCAATGCCGCTCTTTGCAGGCAACCAGGGCCCAAAATTTCCTTTTTTAGGACGGGGCCAAAGGGCGCGGGGACGTCGAAGACCAACCCAGCACAACAACACACAGGTCCACTGGGCCGAAGAAGAGAACCCAGTCAGTTCCAACACACGCCAAAAGGCAAAGGAAGCAACACCAGGACCGAGCAAATAGTGAACCCCACCGCCCAACCATCACTAGTGTTCAACTTATCCAGTACCCCGCTATCACAAAAAGAGCAGTCAGTCTTGGAAAAAGGACTGTCATTTGTGCCCACCACTAGACTTGACAAATTCAAATTACATGCTGAACTGGCACAATTTTTCAGAAAACTGAAATTGAAGTCATTCTTTGAAAAACCCATCCCCAAAAGTGACCAACCTCACGACAACCCGAACACCACGGGTCTCAGAGTCAAATCTACCTTCGTCCCACCACCTTCCACCATTCCTGCCGAAATCACCACATTTGAACAGGCAGTATACCATGACATTGAGAACCTTAACCCAACCGACCACTTTAACAACCTGTCATGGGAGGACAGACAAACCATACAACGCCTTCAAAATAACCCCACGCTAATCATAAAACCAGCTGACAAAAGGGGAGGCATTGTGCTGCAAGACAAAATAGACTACGACACTGAATGTCGCAGATTGCTTAGCGACAACAGGAATTACCGCAGGTTGGCACAGGATCCAACAGACCAATTGCGAACCACCATTCATACACTTATCAAAAGTGCAGCAGATGCGGAGCACATCTCCAAGCAGGAAGCTGAATACCTTTGTCCTGAACATACCAGGACACCATACTTCTATACGGTACCCAAAGTCCATAAAGGCAAAACCCCACCGCCTGGCAGACCAATTGTATCTGGCATTAATTCCCTACTAGAACCACTCTCTCGTTATTGTGACTTCTTTCTGAATCCTTTGGTACAAAAAACACCCACTTACATAAAATATACCAAACATTTTTTGCAGGTGATAAACAATATTGACTTTGACCCTGACACCCAACTACTGGTAGGGCTAGACGTGGAAAGCCTGTATACCAGTCTCCCACAAGATGCCACCTTGAAGGTTCTACATGACATCCTGGCAGAATCACCCTGGCCTTACCACACTCCGAGGGGTTTCATACTAACATGTGCGACACTGGCTCTTAAAGAAAATTATTTTGAATATGAGGGCACCTTTTACCTACAAACAAACGGAACATCCATGGGCAGCGTTTTCGCGCCGAGCGTGGCAGGATTATATGTACATCATTTTGAAAGCACCAACATCTCTGTAGAAACTAACCCGTTCAGTCACCATATCCTGAAATGGCACATGTATATTGATGACATCCTGGTCATCTGGCAGGGCTCGCAGAGCGATTTGGACAGATTTCTGACCTGGCTCAACACCAGAGACCCATATCTGAACTTCACTAGCACAGCTAGCAACCACCAACTTCCTTTCCTAGATCTGGAAATCACAGCCAAGGATGGGACCCTCGTCACCACCACTTATTACAAACCTACAGCAAGGAACGCATTGCTCCATTACACGAGTTTCCACCCCGTCCTCTCAAAGAAAACTTACCATTTGGCCAGTTTCTCCGCATACGGAGAAACTGCACTAATGTTAGTGATTACAAATCACAATCAGCAGACCTAGCCACCAAATTGGAAAACCGCGGTTACCGGAAGGCTATCATTCGGAAAACACAGAAAAGGGCGAGAAACCAAAACCGTGACGCACTCCTTGAAAACATCGCTAAAGAGGACGAGGAGCAACCAATAACTTGCGTCACAACCTACAACACAGCCTCCAATGAGGTTGCAAAAATCATTAAAAAACATTGGAGAATCATCAATTCCGGACAGAGGAAATGGGAAGCACCCACGTTCGCATATAAGAGGTGCCACAATCTGAGAGACCAACTGGTAAGCACCCGACCGAAACCACCGCCAAAACCACCTGAAAACACAATACTCAACGCATGGGGCCTGCCAAAAATCACAGGACACTACCCCTGCAACCACTGCGGTGTATGCCATCTCACAACTCACACCAAAACTTTGAACCTTGAACCCAACAAGATCTGGTCTCAACGGAACCACACCAACTGCAATTCACGTAACGTGATATACATGCTTACATGCACGTGTGGCCTCGGTATGTGGGGATGACAACACGCAAAATCAAAACCAGAATAACCGAGCATCGTAGCACTATACGATGCAAGAAGAACATCAGTAGGTTGACCAACCACTTTATCACCCACTACCATACACCCAATGACTTCAGCTGGACAGTCATTGAACAAATCCCTGAAAGCCCCATCAACAATGACAAGAAACTCCTTAGCAAAGAGCAGCAATGGATATATCGCCTTTCAAGTGCCACACATGGCCTGAACGATGCCATCCCCTGGAATTCCCTGACAACCCTGTAACCCAGGGGTTAACCTGTTAACCTACTCCCATGAGACTGATTAATCCCCCTGTTTACAATGTCACCCCCTTGTTTATTGAGCCCTTTAGTTCTGAGTAATGGGACGTTTTTCCCTCCTATCCCCCTTGTTCATAAGTGTAGTTTATGATTGTGGTTCACAAATACCCAATGACAGGCTCTGGACCAGCAATGCCACTCCAAGCCCACAATGTGCCCATTATCTCACGTGCCCACACTCCCTCGTAATAATTAGAATACAGAATGTGCCGAAACCGCACAACAACACACGCGCTAACTCTTAGCGCGTGCGCACTCTGCCGACCTGACCTGACCAGGCCAGAATCTCCCCAATGCGCACGTGCGGCAGCTAATACACCATCGCGCATGCGCTCTACGAGATTGTCTTACCGCACATGCGCGGACCCTGTCCAGAACTCCGCGAGCATGCGCGCAGCACCTCGCGCACACCTGAGCGCTATCATGACTCGGCAGCTCGAGTCTTTCCACCATTCCCTTTGTCTCACAGGTGCCCTTGCTCAACCAATCAACCACAGTATATAACCCTGCAGCTAAGGCCACTACTTACCGGTTCTGCGAAGGTGGCACAACAGGTCCAAAGCAGGCACTGGCCAGAAATCCTGTGAGTATGCTGAACAACCATCACTACTATGGGTAAGCGCCACCATCTCTTTTCTCCCTACAGGTCTCCTAACCTCAGTGGTCCTACCTTTCTCTTCCATATAGGACCAACCCCTTGCCACTACAATAACCTTGAAGAGAAAACAACTTAAAACTAGCGTAAGAAGTTGTCCTTGCGCCTCATTTATTTTCACCTCTCTCACCACTGTTTAGAATACCGCTTTTTTAACCACTTCACCTACGAATTTCTAGTGCGATTTTTCACCATAATGGTACCACCAGTATCATTACACCTTTAGCCGCTTATAGCCTGCACCCCAACGCTATTAAGCCGGCTGTCATAAACAATGATACAATACCTTCCAGTGACTCTCTTTTCTCCTGTATGTTTTGTCTTTGTCCTTACATGTTACATGTACAGGTGTTCTTGAGAAGGGAATCCCCCCTCTCACACATAGATACACTTTAGGGCGTGTAGACACATAGTCTGTTTCACACACCCACTAGTTTTAATTACACACACCTTTTTATCTGTCCTGAAGAAAGACAGCATACTCATAAGGCACTGGCTGAAACATGTTGACACTCCAAAGGACGTGGGAGGTCGTAACTCGCCTCTAACGTCCCACAACCTTATTTTTAACCGCTGACGGAGGCCCAGGTATTAAAGTATCTTCACCCTTCGGGTACTGGGACCCCCGCCAAGCCGTTTTAAATTCACTAACTTATCACCCTTCACCGCACACACAGTGACATACCTGCTCCGCTGTAACCAGGCGTCGTAGCACACCCGGGACACGCTAGGTGTCACTGGGTGGGCCCGATGATGAAGCATGCCACCAACTAGGTTGGTGGGTGAGGGCTTTTTAAGGACACCCATCAGGTGCCACCATCCCTTGACAAAACAAGACTGAGTCACTTAGATTTAAAAACTAAAAATCTTGTCAAACCCCCCCCTAAACCTAGCTATATCATGAACTGCCAGATTCTTTTTTTTTTTAACCTTTTTATTTGCATGTTATCATAGACCAACAATACAATCATATCATCTTCAGTCCGCGCTCCTTCCCCCTCCACCCTCCACCCCCCCAGCATTGCATCACTAATACCATCTTGTTCAACCCGTCCCATATTCATACATGTGGAGCTGTGACAGTCAGGTGCATCCAACTTCTTATACCGCTGTTGTTTGTGTTCTAGTACTCCCGCCCTTCCCTGGATCTTGTGTCCCTCCTCATAGCCCCCCATCCAGCCCATGATACCTTCTCCACTTGCCCCAGACCTTGCAGAACTTCTTGGGGCAACCCCTTGCTTTGTATGTGACCCTTTCAGCGGCCATGTAAAGATCTAATCCTCTTTTTCATTCTTCCAACTCCGGTGGTGCAGCCGCTCCCCAATACTCAGCTATATCTCTCTTTTCAATTACCAGAGCCAAGACTAGGAAAATCAATAGGGGACGGGTCAGATCCACGTCATTTGTCATGCCTAGGAGGGCCAACTTAGGCTCAAGTTGGAGGGGGGTTTCCAACACCTCGCCCAGTTCACTAAACACTCCCTGCCATTAGTCTGAATCACGGGACACGACCAGACGATGTGATAAAAATTCCCTCCTGTAGCACGACACCTGAGGCATCTTGTGTCGTCAGTCCTGCCCATTTTATATAGTCGTTCTCTGTCATAATAAGTTCTGTGGAGTACATTAAATTGGATTAGTCGCAGCCTGGACTTAATAGCTCCTTCCCTATGGTGCATTAAAACCGTGTCCCAGTCCACATCATCCATGTTTCCCACCTCACGCTCCCATTTCTCCCTGAGTTTGCCCAGGTCGTCAGTCATATTGTTCATTAATGTTTTATATGTGAGTGATACTGCTTTTTCCTGTATCTGCTCTTGCAGTAGTCTGCCCTCTAGGGGTGCGTATTCCTGGAGCGTATCCAATTGGACCTGTTCTACTCTCCAAGCGTGCTGCAGTTGTGCATATTTAAGAAACTGCGTATGGTGCAGACCAAACTCCGACCTCAGCGCCGTGAATGATTTCAGCTCTCCCTTAGCCACTATGTCACCCAGTGTTGAAATCCCTATATCGTCCCATCTCTGTAAGCCCTTTAATTTGTTTAGTTCCGTCAGCCACGTGCAGTGCCAAATCGGCATCTGTCGAGTAGGTTTTTTCCCCCACCCGGTGTGTGTAGTTGCTTTGTTCCACAACCCTAGGGTAAGCCCAGTGGCTTGGAGAGGCTTCCTGCCCTTTGTACCCCCGTATAAATAGTACATCATAGGCCACGCTGACATACGGTGTCTCTCAAGGGCATATGTAGGGTGATCCGCCGGTGCATGAAGCCAGTCGTTAATTGGAACTATTTGTTCCGCCCAATAATACTCCTCCAGGTTCGGGAGTGATATCCCTCCGCTGTACTGATGGCGCTGGAGGGTGCTCAGTCCCACCCTTGATTGTTTGCCTAGCCACAGGAAGGACCTAAGTTCCGCGTTTATCCTCTCGAACACTTTTCTTCGCAACGGGTAGTACTCATTTTGGAGTGCGTATAGAAATCTGGGTAGTGTGATCATCTTAAACATTGCCGCTCGCGCTAGTATGGTAAGGGGGAGCTGCCTCCACCGAGTTGCGTCCTCTATGAAGTTCAGTATTATTCTTTCTATATTTTGCTCATACGACGGTTTTTTGTCTAAGGTCACGTATACTCTGAGGTACTTAAACCCCTCTATTGTCGTCAGAAATTTTGCGGGTAAGTCCGGCCAGTGCCCTCACCCCTTAGGGTCATAGAGGACCGACTTGTGCCAGTTTATCTGGTATCCTGCGCATGTTCCATACCGTTCCAGATCCGAGAACAACTCCGGGATCATATTCTCCGGCTGTGTGATATATAGCAGGACGTCATCCGCATATAGCGATATTTTCTCCTCCGCTGGGTCTTCCTCCCCCCTCCTGAATCCCATAATTGCCTCGTTTTGGCGTATCCTGGCCGCCAGCACCTCTATCGTAAGTGCAAAGAGGAGGGGGGACAGCGGGCAACCCTGCCTAGTTCCCCTTCGGAATGGGGCGTTCCGAGATACCGTCCCGTTCACTCTCACCTTGGCTCTGGGCTCCGTGTAGAGCAGCCGAGCCCACTTTTGAAATTTCGGGCCAAAGCCGAACTTAATTAGAACGCCCTCAAGGAAGGGCCAGTGGACAGCGTCGAAGGCTTTCTCGGCGTCGAGGGACAGGAACCAATGTGGTTCTTCTCTCCCTTGTACCTCCTGCAGCCAATTATGAGTGCATCTGAGGTTGAACCTGGTGGCCCTGTCTGGGAGGAAGCCCGTCTGGTCTAGATGGACCAGCCCAGTGATCACCGCCCGAAGTCGTAGCGCCAGGATAGTAGCCAACAGTTTCACCTCTATATTCAAGAGTGAGATGGGGCGATATGACGTGCAATCGTCCTTCGGTTTTCCCTCTTTATGTATCGGAATTATTATTGACATACCCAAGTCAGGTGGAAGTCTCCCTTCCTGTGTTGCTTTCTCGAATAGCCCCTTCAGATGGCGCGCCAGAAGGTCTGGCATTCGTTTAAAAAATTCCGACGGAAAACCATTCGGGCCCGGCGACTTCCCCGTCCTCATCTTAGCCAAGGCCACCGGGATTTCGTCTAACATAATGTCGGCCTCTAGGCCTTGTTGGGCTTCGTGAGGCAGGGCCGGCAACTTAATTGTTGCCATATAGTGCAACGCCTCCTCATAGGTCCCGAGATCTCTGGCCCCATAGAAAAGTTCATAATGGGAAGCAAACGCCTCCGCGATCTGAGTGTCCGATCTAAGCAACGTCCCCTGGGGGTCTTTGACGTGCTCCACCCATCTGGCTGCATGCTCCTTCCTACTGAGCCATGCCATTTACTTACCAGACTTGTCCCCCACATCATATAGTCGATGTAGTGTGGCCAATGCCTGGGTTTTAGCCTCTCCCGTCACTGCCTCTCGGTATTGATACTGCACGTCCCGTCATTTTCCTAAGCGTCCCACTCTCCCCTGAGGCCTGGTACTCCCTCTCAATGTCTAATATTTGTGCCTCTAGCGCCCCAATTTCAGCGTTGAGCTTCCTTCTCTCCCCCGCCAACCTGTTTTGTGCCCTGTCTCTCATGACCGTTTTAAGTGCCTTCCAAAAGACAACCCTGGATTGAACCATCCCCTCGTTTTCCGCTATATAGACCTTTACATCTGCTCTTATACCCTTCAATATTGTTGCATTTTGTAGGTCCCAGGCCGTCAATCTCCAAGATCCTCTGCTGTCACCCCTCCCTCCCCCCACCCTCTCCAGGAGTGGGGAGTGGTCGGAAATCCCCCTTGCTTTGTATTCGGCTACGTTTCCAGTCTTTAGGTTCTGTCTGAGCAGAAAAATGTAGTCCAGCCTTGAATATACTCTATGGGCAACCGAGAAGAAGGAGTAGGCCCTCTGGTCGGGGTGTAGCCACCTCCACACATCTATCAGCCCCACATTGGAGATTGTTTTGGATAGCGTGGTCTGGGTCCGGTCTCTAAAGCCAGCCCCCGTCCTGTCAAGCGCTGGTTCCATTACGTCATTAAAGTCACCCCCAAGGACCTGTATGGTGTCAGCTGTATCCAGGAGTATATCTACAACCCCCCCTGTGCGTGGTGGCTTGTATCTTCGGGGAAGCATATACTGAAATTATTGTGTATTCTCGTCTTCTCCACATCCCCTTCACCCCAACATAGGTCCCTTGTGGGTTCGTCCATGTCTGAGCTATGCAAAACGGTGTGGTCTTCTTTATTCAGATGCTCCGTCCATCACCACCCCCTTTTGTACCGCTTTTGGCCGCCATAAGTGTGGCAGGGTATGCTCAGACGTGAGTCCCTTGCTCACTTTGCCACTGGATTCAAGCAAGCCGGGCTGAAGACGGCTGGAATGACAGAAACCGGTCCTCGGAAGCTTGTTTCCGGTCCAGGGAAGACATGGCTTGGCAGTTCGGGCTGGACTGTTCCCATGAGGCACAGGGTCAGACTGATTTGCATATAGCCATGTCTGAACTGGGGTGGCGGAGTGGGCTAAAGAACGGTGATGGATTAAACCCAGATCCTTTGACTGGGTGTGAGTGTTTGATTGATTCAGATGCTCCGTCCATCACCACCCCCTTTTGTACTTCTTTATGAGTATGGTCACCCCTCTCGAGCCCATAGTGAACCCCGCATGTGCTAATACTTTATACAACTCTAGCTAGGAAGGCACAGTTTGTCCCCTTGAGGTGTGTTTCCTGCAACAGGATAATGTCAGGGTTTAGCCTTTTTATATGTGCATTCACCAGTCCTCTCGCTTTATCTTGCTGCCAAGCCCGTTTGCATTCCATGTTAGTACACTGAAGCCCTCCTGCTCTCGATTCTTCCCCGTGTGATCACCCGACATCCTGCCTTGTATTCTGGGTTGTGATGCTGGTCTCTTGTGTGAGCATGGCTTCTGGGCTATCAGATTGTGCGGCCTTCCCCTCCCCTCCCCCCCATCTCCCCTCCTCCCCCCAACCAACCCCCTCCCAACTGCATGAATCCCACTCATTCTGACCCTTAGAGCAACCCCAACGACTCCCCACTCCCCCCACCCTACCTTCCTCCCCCTTCAGTCCCATTTTCTACCCCAAGCTACGATAGGACTTACTGACAGGAAAAGGCCTGTCACCCCCCTCGGTACCCCTCCCCTCTACAAACTTACCCCAACTTGTCTGCCTAACAACAACTGCTTAGAAAGTACTCCCACGATGTCCACAGTTCTGTGTGGTAGTTCCGTGTATGGGGAAAAAAGAACAAACAAAAGAACACTGTATAAATAAGAAATGGGTGGCGTGAAAACAACTTGCGTGTTTCCAATCCTTGAGCCGATATCTCATCCATCCAGCTCGTCTCCTGATCAGGTATTAAGATCTTTACTTTCGCCCTACATGTGGGTCCCTTCATTAGTGGCGTCCCGCTCCATCTCGTTGATTGCCGCCACCAGAGGGTGGAGTGACTGATCCTCTGCCTCGTCACTACCTGACGTGACGCCTCCTGTGTCCTCCTGTCACTCAGATCACGCCATGGCTGCCAAACTATGGAATTTAGATCCTGCCTGACTATCTTGTTGTGGAGAGCCAGGGCCTAGTTGTCTCCTGGGAGTCCGGTTCTGCGGGGATACGGCGTCGTTTGCGTCTTCCTCGCTCCCCTTGTCCTGCGTTTCCTTTGTGTTTTCACTGTCTCCCATTGCTTCCCTGTTTCGGAGCCTGTGGCCGTCGCGTATCGCTCACCTTCCTCTCGCCTCCAGAGCTGGGGGCGTTCCTCCAGCCATTGCCGTGCATCATCTGGATGTGTAAAAAAGTAAGTTTTTTCTTTATAGAGGACTTTAAGTTTAGCTGGAAAGAGCAGCATATATTGGATTTTTAGGTCTCTTAATTTTGCCTTCACCGCATCGAACAAGCGTCTCATCTTCTGTACTTCTTGGCTATAGTCTGGGAAGATCATTTTTTGCAAGTTTTCTACGCGTATCTCACCCTACTTTCTGGCTTTGTGTAGAATTACGTCTCGGTCGGCAAAGTTCCGAAATCTCGCAATGACCGGTCTGGGTCGCGCCCCCACCAATGGTTTGGCAAGGAGTGCTCTGTGTGCTCTTTCTATGATAAAGCAGTTGGAGAACATCGCCTGGGGCAGTGTTTTAAGTAGCCATGTTTGTAGGAACTCCGCCATGTTGGACCAGTCGATTACTTCCCTAAATCCTACAAATCGGAGGTTGTTGCGTCTTGCCATTTTTTCTGCATCATCCACCTTCCATTGCAGCTGCTTGTGTGAGTCCTTGAGCTCTTTTACGTCCATCTGTAGGGAGTGTATTAAGTCTTCCGCCTCACTCAGTCTCGTCTCTGCTGTGGTGACTCTCTCCGTAAGTTTGCGGAAATCTTGGCCCAGCAAATTAACCTCGACCCCCACTTACCCTATTTTCACCTCCAGGGCTGCTCGTGAGGCTTGAATGTCCTCTCTGGAGGCTTGTATTGCCCCCATCAGCAGGGCCGTGTCTGAGCTTGCTCCTGCGCCTTTCAGTCCGTTCATCTGCGGCGCCACTGCAAATTTATCTATGGGACCTTGTCTCGAGGCCCTGGGGACCGTCGTCTTTCTTCCCCATATTGCACCATATTGCACCGGTCCCCCGGCCGGGGGGGAGGGAGGGTAGGGCCCGTGTTCTGTTTCGCACTCCTGCGTCCGCCTCTGCCCTCCACAGCGTCACCTCACCTCTAGCCTTGTCCAGTTTTTAATAGACCACTTGCTATTAGTTGTAGACTCTCAGGATCGTCTGAGGGCCCAGGTTTGGTTTCACCTCTACTGTCCCCCAGCATCTGCTTGACACGCTATTGGTGAGGGGTTGTATGCCGACTTAGGCTAGAGGTACTCAGGTGCCCTCAGCCCCCGGCGTTGTCGTGGGTGTGCCCCGGTCTTCCCTGGGGCTCTGCCTCAGTCCAGTGACCTCTCTCGGCGCAAGGCTTATCCCCTGTGTATTGTCACCACCAGATTTACAGGGAAGTATGAGACGGGAGGGAGGGGGGGCCTCTCCGTCACTCGGCGTCTCCCTCTGTGTTCGCCCAGGGTGTTTCGTGAGCCACTTACCCGTTCTGCGTGCTCCATTCCTCCCTCAGGCCTTCCGTCTCCTCCTCCGATTCCCCCCTCGGACTGTAGAATGTTGCGACAGCACTGCCGGATCTTCACGGCAGGGGGGGGGGTTGTACTGGCGACAGCCCCCTGACCTCTGACAACACCCTTAGGCACCATAGGATCCCTGGAGGCCAGCAAGGGGACGTACCTTTTCCCCTTTCACAGGGGAAGTCACACCGTCTCGGCGCTCACCCCGGTCAGGGTGCGGGCAGCTTCCCCGTGTAGTGCTTGCTGTCCGCGCTCCCACCTCGGCATCTGGGTCGGATGTCCCGGGGTTTGCTGGCCGCTCGGTAGCTCCTGATCGTTGCGCTCCACTACCTTCGGGCTCCCTATTCAATCCCGGGGTTCGGCCTCTCCCTCTGGATCTGCTCTCAGGGGGCCGCCATCTTGGTTGCGTCTCCGTCTCCGGGCGCTCAGCTCTTTTCTACTTTTCCTCCGCTCACAGGTCGATGAAAAGTGGATCAGTCTCTCGTAGCAGGCTGTGGACTGACCCATGCTTCTTTTCGGGGCTGTTTTCGGCCGCTGAACTGGGGGAAAAGGACGACGGATCTAGACGGCTCGCTGGAGCTGCGGCAGCTTGCGACTCACTCTGCCATGCTGCTGGACACGCCCCGAACTGCCAGATTCTTAAGATTAAGTCAATGATGAGAGGTTGAATAAGTTTTCAAAACCTTTATTTATCTTAAAGGTTTAGTCTTGTTTTGTCATCTTTATTTAGTCCGGCTTACAGAAATATTGAGTAAAAGGTTTATTAGTGACAGCATAAATCAATACAGAGTATTCCATCAAGAAAATTGCAGCTATCTAGCTGAAGCGCCTAATCTACCCTATGCAGAGAAACCCACGAAGAGTTCCTTTTTGGAAAAGAGCAAAATTTTGGAGTAGTTAAAGACTATAACTTCCCATAAAGAGTCATTCAGGAAAGTCAGATGGGTCCCCCCCAGCTTCAGTAGCAACTGCCAGACTATCAGTGTCAGAGGGATGATCGTGGCAGTACCATTGATCAGAGAAAATCAGAATAAAGGTAAGAATAAAGTCACCTTTAGTAATAGCTGTCAGTAACCAAGGGTAAGGATGCAACAGAGTGACTCTCCTGCAGCAGAGTCATAGAGGGTCTTCCTAGTTAGTCTCAGAGGTCAATGTGAAGGATCATCTTCTAACTCACTTGGAGCACTTATCAATATAAAATTACACAACAATGTGATGAAACTTAGTCGGTTCCTGAATCTCTCATCCAATGGAAACCGCTCATCCAGTGGTGTTGTCAATATCCGTTGCTTCTCCTCCCGATTCCTGCTGTAAACATTCATGCCAGTACACACTAAAACACTGTTGCCACTACTAGAAATACGGAGAAAAGTTCTTATGAGAACCTTCTTACCTGAGCTAAAAGCTGTGTTCAATGTCTATTGTGAATTCAAAGGCTAGTCAGATGTGCTGAAACAAATATATCAATGATGTTCTAGTTAAGCATACATAAAGTATATCTAAATTATTGTTCATTCTAACAGTCTATTCATTTTTAATTCACTGCAAGGTTCATTGTTATATGTAATGATCTAATATGGTATGATGAAGTTAAAGAAACATATTCTTGAAGTCAGCACGTTCTTTAGCAAGTTGCTGGGGCTAGGCAAAATGTCCTAAATAAACGTCCACTTAGCTATGAGCAAAGTCAAAAGAAAAGGCTTGGGCCTAATTAAAAGGGGCATATTTGAGAATAACAGTCTAGTACAAAAAAAAAATCTTCACATTATTTTCATATACATTTAAGCAAGCACATTTTCTCTATGTGTGATTTACTTATAAATTCATTTGCAACGTTAAAATGTATTCTAAAGAGATTATTACATGTTATAAAGCAGGCACATTTCCCCTACGTGTTATTTTCTATGTCAAAACATTTCTGCAACGGTTTAAACGCATTATAAAGTGTAATTCTAATATGGTGTGAATAGAGAATTATTTTTAATAGATTCATGCCTTATACAACTGTGCAGCCCAAAACCTCAACACACAGTTTTTTGCCATTAGCTCGAAAAATAAAATTATAAACAGCAGTTCTGAGTGGATGGGGGAAGAGACAGCTGTGGCCCGGTGGGTAGTGAGGAAAGGCTTAGGGAGACAAGATGGTATCTGTCAGCCACATCCCTGAGTGTCATAGATTCTTAGTGAGAGTCCGGTGTAAGAAACATGCAGTTTGCCGCTTTCTGCAGCCCATTCACGGCACAGCACAGAGCGACAACTGAGACTAATCACATCTGCCTATGGGAACACAAGAAGCCCAAGCCTTTCTGTACACATAGCAGCCTCACTAAGCCCAACCCCTCAAGTTGGCAGTCACTACCTACAGTCGCTACCTGCATTCTGAGCAGCATTGTGGGCCATATGTATCAAGCCTTTTTTGATTCGCAAAGGCCGAAATTCGCCGAATTTCGGCCTTTGCGAATCGCAAAAGGCTATTTTGCATGAATTGATATGTATGAAACAATCGCATCTTAAGGAATCGCAAATACTTGTGATTCATTAATTTGCCATAGCATTTAACCCCTTCGACGCTCATGACGAGCTGGGCTCGTCATGGCGTAGCCCGCTCGCACGCTGATGACGAGCCCAGCTCGTCACGTAAAGTGCGTTTTTGAAAAACCCAGCGCGCTAGCGGAATTCCGCTAGCGCGCATGGTGTTAAGGAATCGCAATTTTGCGATTCCTTAAATGCTATGTATGAAGCAATTTACTGTTGCAAATTTAGCTTAAGAAATCGCAATTTACCACCAACTTCCAGTTGGTGGTAAATTGCGATTTCTGTTCAAAATACACTAATTTGCATTTATGAATGTGGCATGTGACGCACATACATGCCCATAGGGCATGTATGTGCGCTATATGCACACACATGCTGATTTCAGGGATGCAGCAGGGTGTCCTTGAGACACCCCTGCACCTTTTAAATCAATCTCATTTTGCGATTCGCAAATTGCGAATCGCAAAATGGAATGCATTTCACAATCATTCCTATGGGCCTCCTGGCCCATAGGAATGAATGGGAAATTATTCCTTATTTGCGAATTTGCAACTTGCGAATTCGCAAATAAGGAAGTTTAAGGAATCGCAAAAAAATTGCAATTTTTATCATACATACCGTTTTGCGATTTCTAAATAGCGATTCCTTAAAAATCGCTGTTTGGAATTCGCAAAACGGAACTATGATACATATGGGTGATCTGACAGCTCGTACTGACACAGCACCTCGAGTAATAAGGCAGGTACTCTGAATCACTGTTTGTGTGACATTGCATTTCAGTTCAGTGTTGCAGGAATATGCACTGAAATGCATTATTGTAATCCGCGATGCATGGCACTTTGGCAGGGCTATTTTCAGAATCTGCAAAGGCACAGACGTGGTTCATAAGTAGAGATTTATATGAAATTGTTTGTATTCATTTTTAACATGGCTTGTCTGTCTTCGTTTCACAGTGAGGGGTCTTTAAGGTAGCTGTGGAACACATTTTCAAGAGTTTTGTTTATACATTTACTTTTTAAAGTATGTACTGATAAGGAGATAAATACTAGCTTGATGTGATTTTCCTCATTTTGAACTGACAGGGACATTAAGATACAGTGTTGAGGCATATTTCAATTTTTATCTTCCTTCAAGCCGTTATTGAGTGTTCAAGTGCATTTTTGACAGGTAACCTACTACATCATAGGGAAATTCCTGGTTGCCAGAGTGTTGTATTTCTTGGGATCCTATGTGGCAAGTCTAAAAAGGGGCTTAGCGTGCCCACACACCAGGCTAGACAGGCACAGGAAAACAAAGAACAAGCACTCAGTAGTAATAGTGTGGACTGGACCATGAGCAATCCTAGGTTCTGTTACTTATCCCTTCTCTTCAGCCGATCCTGATTTCAGGGTGCGTGTGACATTAAGGGTGTCCACAACCTTTTGGCCGGATGGCGCACCAGATCCCTCTCCACTTTAGATCACCTCTTACATTTCTTTTACAAGTCCTTGTCCATGGTGCATGTAGATGGTTTGGCAACACACATAGGGCCCAATTTATACGTTGGCTGATGCGTCCGGACAGCAGAAAATCAACGTTCCATCTGTCCACCTGGAACTGTTCTCCCACAAATGTATATGTTGTCATTATGATGGACAAGCTCTGGCAAATCCCCACCATTTCAGTTGCGGTCAGACTCCTCTGTCGACAGAGTAATGGGCGAAAAGCGGCTGACAGAGGCATTACAGCCACAACTCCGCCCGGCCTACCATGATGTTGCCCACCGTCTGCATAACCATGGCACTTAAACCTCCACACCTGAGCTGGCAGATTCAAACCTATAAAAGGCCTAAACTCACTTTACTTACCTTTCCAACTCTACTTTTTACCATGAACTTCATGCTGCAAAGTGTCGCTCACCTGATGCATGATATGGATGATGACCCACCACGTCGCCACCAAAATAGGAGGTATATGTACTTATGATTTTGTTTGCAGCTTGTTTGCATTTCACCTACCTGTTTTGGTTTATCACATACTCGGCTGCTTTTACATAAACCTGTATTAAAAAAAATTAAGATCACATACAAAATGTGAATCCATGACAAAATATCGAATAAAAAAATATCTACATACAAAAATATCGCAACAAAAATATTGATTACAACAATATCGACATCCTAACTCTAACAAGGTAAGTACAAAAATATCGAAAAAAAATATAGATGTCAAAAATATCGTTTTAAAAAAAATATCGTTTTTTTAATATTAATAAAATAATACTTATAAATGTAATAACATAGTTAAAAATATATTATAATATTTAAAATTAATAAATTATGTAATAAAAACAAATAATAATAAAGATATAATACATAGTATATACTTCATTAAGAATAACTCTAAAAAATGATTTTAATAACTTATAAATAAATGAAAATATAATAAATTACAAATGAATTTATATACATAAAATAATATTATAAATAACAATTAATAAAATGTCAAACAAATTTAAAAAAGTAAGTAAATGTTGGATAGCGTAGGGGTAAAAATTACTATTCCCACTCCAAAGAGTGCAACAGTAGGGAAAGTGTTGGATAGCGTAGGGGTAACAATTACTATTCCAACTCCAGAGAGTGAAACAGTAGGGAAAGTGTTGGATAGCGTAGGGGTAACAATTACTATTCCCACTCCAGAGAGTGCAACAGTAGGGAAAGTGTTGGATAGCGTAGGGGTAACAATTACTATTCCCACTCCAGAGAGTGCAACAGTAGGGAAAGTGTTGGATAGCGTAGGGGTAACAATTACTATTCCCACTCCAGAGAGTGCAACAGTAGGGAAAGTGATGCATAGCGTAGGGGTAAAAATTACTATTCCCACTCCAGAGAGTGCAACAGTAGGGAAAGTGTTGGATAGCGTAGGGGTAACAATTACTATTCCAACTCCAGAGAGTGCAACAGTAGGGAAAGTGTTGGATAGGGTAGGGGTAACAATTACTATTCCAACTCCAGAGAGTGCAACAGTAGGGAAAGTGTTGAATAGCGTACGGATAACAATTACTATTCCAACTCCAGAGAGTGCAGCAGTAGGGAAAGTGTTGGATAGCGTAGGGGTAACAATTACTTTTCCAACTCCAGAGAGTGCAACAGTAGGGAAAGTGTTGGATAGCCTAGGGGTAACAATTACTATTCCCACTCCAGAGAGTGCAACAGTAGGGAAAGTGTTGGATAGCGTAGGGGTAAAAATTACTATTCCAACTCCAGAGAGTGCAGCAGTAGGGAAAGTGTTGGATAGCGTAGGGGTAACAATTACTTTTCCAACTCCAGAGAGTGCAACAGTAGGGAAAGTGTTGGATAGCGTAGGGGTAAAAATTACTATTCCCACTCCAAAGAGTGCAACAGTAGGGAAAGTGTTGGATAGCGTAGAGGTAAGAAAAACATACTTATAAATAAAAAAATAAATAAATAAATAAAAAACGTATCTATTAAATAAATATAAACCATTTACAAATACCAATACATAATTATTAAAAACACGATTAGCAATAAATAATTAACTGAAAAAATTAATAAAAAATACCATTTAATAATATTTAATTACCAATTAATAATTAATTAACAATTATATAATTAACAAAATAATTAATTGAAAAACATTATTACTTCATTACATTTAAATTACTTCCCACCCTATTCTCCTATAAACCCACAACCCGCTACAGAACATATTTATCAATTAATCAATTAATAAAAATTAATTACTAATTAACTAAAATTAATTACCAATTAATTAAAATTAATTTATATTTCCTAATAATTCATAATTAATTTAGTATAATTAAATTACTTCCCACCCTATTCCCCTATAAACCCACAACCCGCTACAGAACATAATTATCAATTAATCAATTAATAAAAATTAATGACCAATTAATTAAAATTAATTACCAATTAATTACAATCAATTTATAATTCCTACTAATTAATAATTCATTTAGTATAATTAAATTACTTCCCACCCTATTCCCCTATTAACCCACAACCCGCTACAGAACATAATTATCAATTAATCAATTAATTAAAATTAATTACCAATTAATTAAAATTAATTTATAATTCCTAATAATTAATAATTAATATAATATAATTAAATTACTTCCCACCCTATTCCCCTATAACCCACAACCCGCTACAGTACTAAAATACAAAAATTTATTAAATTACATAAAAATAAATTAAAAACATACTAAACACATTATAACATACAAAAAAAGAATATAAAAATCGATATTAGTAACATCGAAATTATTAACATTGATATTACTAACATCAATATTTAAAACATCTATATTACTAATATCGATATTAAAATCTATCGATATTACTTACCTTCTATATTATGTCCCTTCGATATTTAAACATCGATATTATTGTATGTTGATATTTAAATTTCGATATTTTGTCTGCATACCACAAAATGTAACATGTGATACATATGTAAAAGGGTCATGTACACGTTTTACCTAAGAAAGAAATCCAGACATCTTTATACACATTTCTGTCATAGACGCGCTAACCTCAATAGTTAATGTGGTGTAAGGCTCCGTCATAATGATGGGCACAAGCATCAAATATGCAAAGTAGATAACAACTTTAAATGACTATCAAATTCGATATCTAAAGGAAAATCCATCAAATATTTAAAACTCACTTACGCCTATGTGTATGTCTTAGGTACCTTACATTGCAATTCTCTTTCCATATTCAATAAGTGAAAAGGTTAATAAATATATTCTCATACCTCATAAGTCACTGTACTACATATGATATTTTTAAGCTGTTTGACATTGCCCTCTCCGAAGGGTCACCTCATAAAATGTTTTCCTTCACCTCTTCTGTCATCTAAACATGTTTGTTTTGTTTTAAGGACTTTGCTCCCTTTATTAATTCTAACCAGAGCTAAAGATATTTAGATCACTCCTTTGGCTAACACTAAAAGGTTCCCAGTAAAGTGTCACTGAATGTACCCGGGCCCTCTACATCTAATGCCACTAGTGTGCCTGCAGTGCTTGTTGTGGCAAACACTTAAGTATGCCTTTTAAAAAGATCTCTGGCCTGCCATTACTGTGCAGTTTAATATGGCAAAATGAAAGTGGCCGAATTAAAATGATGACAAACCTAAACCAGTCAACGATGGTGTTTGCTGCTTGACTTGGTTGACAATGTGCGCATTCCCGACAAAGATAGGTAAAGTGAATGCAAACTAAACATAAGGGGCCCGATTCCGATCCAGTAAAATTACCGTCCGTACGAATCGCATCCGGAGCCGTCTCCGTACGACTCGTACACACGCCGTACGACCCGTCGAGTACGATCCAGACCGGGGTATCAGGACGCGAGTCGTACGGTCCACGTCAGGTAAGGGCGATTCATACGGAAAAGTGCACAATCACATACACACCGTACGGCGCATACCCCCCATGATCGCAGGGGTACGGTGCGTACCCCCATCGTACAAGGGGTACGCACCGTACACCCCGCGTACATGGGGTACGCACCGTACCCCTGCGATCATCGGGGGTACGCGCCGTACCCGGGTGGGGCCGTACCGTACCTGTTTCGGGGTGAACTCTGCTTTTACGACTGTTTTCAGCTCCCGTAGAAAAAGGGTCGTCCGGTGCGTACCCGACATGTATCGTACTTGCTGGGTCGTATAAACCAGCCGCGAACCGTACAGATGTCACGTACAGCAGGTTCCGAGTGAGACTCGTACGGGGATTTGATTCGTACGGTCTCTGTACGATTCGTACGGAGTCCAGCTCCTGGTACGAATCGTACTTCGTCATACGTACGGGGGACGTTGCAGGGTACGATTCGTACAGGAAAAACGCTCCGAACAGCTATTCAGAGCGCTTTTTACTGGATCGGAATCGGCCCCATATGTATTTTCGAAAATCTAATTTTACTGACATGACAATTTTGTTGTGGGCCTATTTCACAAAATGTCATGTGAATAACCCAAATAGTTAAGAATGTTTAAGTGTTTACAGTATAAAAACAAAAACATTTTGACCTTGTTTATGTATACAACAGAAAGTCAAACATGTTAGAAAGAAGTATTTTAATAACTTATGAGATACAACTCTCAAAAGTATGTACATACAATAATAATCATTTCTGAACATAAAGAAAATACAATCCACAGCTGTGGGTGGTAACATCACAGCATCCTACCTTGCCCACAATCCACATGGTACATAATACAATTGCCTTATGAAGGGGAGTATGTCACTCCTTGAGCAGATGGAAGCCAGGCACCTCAAATAATGATTAGGGAGAGAGGGAAGAGTGAAAGGCATTTTTAAGGGGTTCGGTAAGAGTAGTGGGGAGGTGGGCAGGAGGAGGAAGGGTAGATGTGGTCGGTGCAATGGGAAAGTGTGAGGTAGAGAGTGCTGGGGTGGCTGCTGTGAATGGTGTGTGTGTTGTTGAGAGGTTAGTGTGTATGATGTCTTACCTTCATATGTGATTGTGGATTTTGATGGGTGAGGTTTTAAGTTTGATGAGAGTGTGTTTTTTTGTAGATGCAGTGTCTTTGGCAGATGCTGGTGCAGTGCTGGTAGTGCCCAATGCAAAATGTTACACAAGACAATGAGGATTACGAGGTGTAGGATTCAGATCACTGATACTAGTAGGCAGTATATAAAGAGTATTTTATCTGCAGAAGTACAAACTAAGAATTAAAAATGTACAACAGTGGTTGGCTTTACTGTGAATTAATGTATTTATACACTAACAACTCCTTTTTGGCAACATCGGGAAAATGAAAGTCGGGGGGGCATAATGTTCTAACTTATACCTTGCAGTATGTATGCAGATCTTTGATGACACTTCACTATTCACTGTCCTATATTAGGACTACAATTTATGAACTGCAATAAATAAAAGGATCTGTGTAACAAAAGTAGTGATCTACTGAGCTAGCCACATAAAATATAGTTGGTTGTGGTACACGTTCTTTGCGGCAGCCATCTTAACCCTCTGCGCTACTTTATCAGGAGTGGAAACTGCCAGTAGAAAAACTCTGATCCCTCTCCAGCAGGTACCTTAATCTCCAAAGTTACTTGACATTTGTATTGTTGCCTGAAACCTGATGGACTTCTGGAAACACGCATTCTTTTTAAACCCATTTTATTTCTAAACACGGCGCCCCCAAGGCCAGCAGCGGGTCCGGCTGCACCGGTCTCACTGTCCTATAGCTGGACCTGGCCTTTGGGTGTGTGTTTCTGTGGTGTAGTTTGTTTGGGTGGTGATGTGAATTTTACTGAGGGTGTGTGTTTCTGTGATGTAGTTTATTTGGGTGATGGTATGTGTTTTACTGAGAGTGTGTGTTCCTGTAGTGCAGTTTATTTGGGTGATGGTGTGTGTTTTGCTGAGAGTCTGGTGATGGTTGAAGGTCTGGTAGCGGTTGAGGGTGTGGTGGTAGTTGAGGGTATGGTGGTGGTTGAGTATGTGTCAGAGATAGAGGATGTGAGCCTGATTCTTGTAATTATTGGTGGATGGATGGGTATATGCAAGTCTTTGTGAGTTCTGGTTGTATTTTTGGTGGTGGAAGGCATGGTTCTACTTGGTGTGTCTGCATGTGTATGTTTGTGTGTATGTTTGTGTTTCTTGGTAGGACTGTCTGTGGTATGGCTCTGTGTTTGTGTTTGTCTGTTTGTGTGTGGGTGTAACTGTGTAGGTGGGGTCCGATGTTGCGGTTGTGGCGACAGAGCTGGTTGGTGAGGGTATGGTGGTGAGAGGATGGATTTGAAAGAGGAAGTGTCTAAAGAGGTTGGAGCAGGTGGTGGTGACGGGCAGTGATGTCTTAGAGGGATCTGAGGCATATCATGCCTCTCTGTATAGTACATACAGCACTGTGTATGAAATCCTGGAAGGCTAGTAGTTATGTCAATTGGTGACTGACCCCCCTAGATGGCACACAACAGTGCAGTCTGGCCTACAGAGAGGCTGCACAGCAATTCCAGAGCCTCCTCAGACATTACTGCTGGGTGGACAGACGCAGGAGGTGAGGTGTCTCGGGCAAAGGAGAGCCCGGTACCTTTAGGGGCTGGGTTTTGGCTATCTTGGGGCGGAACAGAATGGAGAGTGATGCTTTGTCTCGTGGTGATGGAGGATAATGATGTAAGTACATGAGATGGTGTAAAGCCCACCACCACTTGGGGCGGGTCTGGCATGGAGGCCTCTGATTCAGAAGAACTTGTGGCCTCCTCTCCATCCTCCTCACCCTCCGAGCCACTGGGTCAATTGGATTTAGTAGTTCCACCTTCCGTTTTCCAGCTAACATGCGGTTGGCCAATGTCTCTTTCGCTTGCAGCATGCTGATAAGAGAAAGAGTAATATGCAAACCTATTTGTACCTCATTTCCATAAGATAAAGAATATATCAAGCATATGTTCTAAGTATACAGAATGGATCTGCAGTAGCTACACAATAATCTTCATCACTCTATATGCAATTAATTGAATTACAATATAATCACAAGTGACTGTTTACATAGTGGATGCATGATTAGGTCAAATGGTGTCTGATAATGTAGCAGTCACTCAACACTTATCATATTATAATAAACATCTAGTGGTAAGGTGTATGGAATATCAGATTTTTTCCTGATGTAGGAATACATCCACCATTACCAGGACTTACATTTATGTTTATAGTTACATTTCTACAACAGGATTGATTGTATACACTTACCTATTTATGCATACATCATTTATTTTGCATGTGTTTATGTGTTGTGTGTGTAACTAACACATATACCCGGCACATAAACACATGAGGTTATTTAGCATGTTATCATCCATTGAGTACATTACCAATTATGTGGAATTCTTCCTACAGTGTAAATATACCGTATATGTGCATCATTTCACCTATCATAATGTAAAATACACATATGTCATACTTCATATTAATATACATTTCTTCGTGTGGAAAGTGTTTGCTTATTTCACCAATATCTTATTTTTACAGATTGTTACCAAACACATTTTTAGTTTCACTTATTCTTGTTTAAATATGTGCGAATCAACATATAATTCTCTAACAGCATGCAAAATCACAAATTCTGGTTCAATATGTTTTGTTTGTATATGCATGAAGCGTTATCCACAAATAATACAAATTGAAGGCATTTGAAGATATGGGTCAATTATTGATAGGACTATGCTAGGGTGTCACTATGAGAAGCATTCCTCTTTAAATTATGAGAATTGCTTTTTAAAAGCCTTCTAATATTTGACACCTCTCTCAACTATACAGTAGCCATTCCTTTCATGGATATTACATGACATATGTGTTTAATAAGCCGGTTAGGTAAGTTGTTTTGAGTCTGTGCACATTTGAACCACTAACCAGTGCTAAAGTGTTTGAGTACCCTCCTTGAAACCTGCAAAAACTGCCCTAAAAACAATAGATACATGTTATTTAACATATACAACTCTACTAAAGTCAGTCTACATCTATCTAGGCACTCTCAAAAATACTAGTAGTGGCCATTCAACACTAATAGGGGCAGCCACCTCAGTAGACCGTGCGACAATATTGAGGCCTACATGGCCTGCCTGTGTTGACTCTTTTTAACGTGAACACTAGTTTGCACATGTAACCTTTGTCCAAGCACAATTATACATATTTCCATACAGATAAGGTGGTAAAGAAGCATTCCATTGACCAAGGTAAAGTATGATTAGAAAACTGGACATGTAACATTCATGTTAATGGTTAGTTGGATGTGAAAATATATTTCTGAAAATGTGTCTCAACAAATTATACATATTTTCAAAACAGTTTGATGCTGATGAAAAGCAGCGAGACTCCCAAGACTTTTGAAGCCGCTCGGTGCAAACCACCTCTAATTCACCTTAATATTAGTTATCAAAATAATGAGGCAGGCGCTGGAAACTGGAAGGCGAAGAACAGCATTATTTCTCTGGAGGAGAGCACATCACATCAGACACCGGGGCTATCGTCAGGAGGTGCTCTAACTTGAACTCTTCAACAGGCTACTTTTATACAGTGTTTTGACAATACAATCTTTATGAACGGTGTCATGTAAGCTTGGCACCCCCGCACCGGACAAGATGCCATACATTCCGGACAAGCTGGTTCGTACCCTCCCAATCATAAACAGTCGGACGTATGATGTTTATCGGACAGCTGGCCTTTGCCTCAGGGTCGAGAACATGTGAGGCTGGTCAGGGTTTAACATCTTTTACTGTTGATAGGAAAACAAGTTCTATTGTCCATCGGGAGGTGCATTATTCGGGGTGCAATAAACCAGGTTAATGCAGGACCTTTTGGTATATACAATCCTGCACAGGGACGGGGAGGAACAAGTAGGGCAGAGGTTTGTGGTGGCAATAGAATGTCCCTTTGAAGCTAACATCAAACGTGGGCATGTCCGCTAGGTTATGGCCCTTAGCACACATACCAAGTCGGTCAGAGGGTTATACAGATACTTGTGGGAGTGCAGGTGAAACAGAGGTGAACAACAGAACACAAAATGGTTGCGGTCGATCAAAATGGCTGCGGCCTATGTGCGCATAGAAAGGGACCATCGGGCAAGATGGCGCAGGTAAAGTTCATGATTATCGGCCCAGGTTTCACAGTGCCTGGATCCTGTGTCCTCTATAAGTTGAGTGTGAACATTCTGTCAACTAGTTTAAGTATTTAAACTCCATTCAGGCAGTGAATGGGTTATTTACTACATCCTGGATGGATTGGTGTGTTTTAAATCTTCCCTCCCAATAATACCTTTACAATGTTTTTTTCAAACTCAACCACAAAGGAACATTTACCCGAGTATTTTGTGACCCTACAAATATTATTAGCTGCCATGTAAAGCTAAGATTTTGCTAACATCAGTGTGGGATTCTGCTCGATGTTGGACAATTTTTCTAGTCTGACAACATTATTTTTGGCAAGGAGTCTATTTTTTAGAGACTAAATCAACAATTTTCTGAAACCTACACACCTTTTGTTGTTTTTCAACTTTGTACATGTTTGTCTAATTGTTTCATCCTAGATAACTGGAATGGATGAAAGCAGTCATTGTACTCAAAACTAAATTGCAGATAAATCCGCAGCTTCCACATATATATATATATATATATATATATATATATATATATATATATATATATATATATATATATATATATATATATATATATATATATATATATATATATATATATATATATATATATATATATATATATATATATATATATATATATATTCCAGTACTCTATCCTTCAGAATCCACTCACCAGCCAGGACTCAGATAGACAAACGCGGACCCATTTTTTCGTGCTTTTCATTATTTATTCAAGGAAAATTCGCCACGCATCAGTATGCCGCCATGACGCGTTTCGGTCCGACCTGGACCTTGATCACATGACGCGTTACTCATGGATCCATGCCAAATTTAAAGCGACAGGTAACAAATAATTGTAAACAGCTGTTACATTGCAAAATGGAACTGAAAAACAGACTATGCAACGAACATAATGCATATAAACCAGACTGCTAATGGAATATATATACACAAATCCTAATAGAATGTACAATTAAAATCATGCATATTTACAAGTGATTTCATGAATGTACACCTACATATTGATACAAAAATATACATATAAGTCTCAGTAGAAAAATATATATATATACACATCTCTTGATAAATAAAGACATTTTAAGAACTAGCTCCCAAATAATATAAGGAGCACTCCTCATATAGTCATTAATGTATAACCAAATCACTGGTCAATAGCTATATATACTATATATAACTCCAAATGCAGTCTTAAAATGTGCTGTTTACGTTAATACAGCCCAAGTGGGCGAACACTTTGAAGTTGGCAAAAGGATCCTGGGATATAAAGATCGATATTATCAACTGCCTGAAATGTATAGGCGAAAAATAGAGTGATAACATAATCGTGAATCAGTGAACCAAAAGACATGGAATAAAGAACCAAAATACTCCATTCTATTACTAGAGATAACCAACAGTGTGTAACGTGAATTTAAAATGAGAAGATACTCAAATTCATATTATAGCGCAGATGTATAGTGTAGAGAGACATATAGAGAGGCATTGTTAGCTAGGCTAAAAGGAGATTCAGAAGCGTGCCAGATCAGTGAAGGTAATTACGCAAACAGTTATTTAAAGCCTCTCAAGTCATACAAAGCCTGTCAAAAAATGTTGAAGTTGGCAGTTATTCCAGGGACAGTGAGACTAGTTTCATATGCAGGTATATAAGTCCTCCGTGGTATTAAGACCATTTGGGACTTTGGAATTAAATTCCAAAATATACCTGGTTTCCAGCACTCTCAGGGCACTGTCTCTGTTGCCACCCTTACGAGATGGCGGTATGCAGTCAATGGCAAAGTACTGAAGCAGAGTGTTATCGCTATCATGCTTAGCTTGGAAATGCCGTGCTACAGGATATGTTTGATCCTTGTTATTAATGGCCCTGAGGTGTTGCAGGATCCTCATGTGCACGGGTAGCTTAGTACTGCCAATGTAGCGCAATGCGCAGGGACATTCCAACACGTAAACGACGTATTCCGTTTTGCACGTAATACGTCGCTTGATTTTAACTGGTTGGGACAGAAATGGAATACTGTATTCCTTCACATTTTTAGCATGTTTGCAGGCTTTACATTGGAAACACTTAAAAAAGCCCTTTTGCTTGGAAAGCCAGTTAGAGGGAGGTCTAATTTCGGGATTGCATTTATCCAAACAATTTCCCATGGATCTAGCTTTCCGAAAAGTTATCTGAGGGGTAGGGTTGTCTCTAAGCAAATCATTGCCTATGACAGGGTCCTTCAGCAACAAATCCCAATGCCTCCTGAAAATCTTCCTAATGGCCGCCTGCTGTTTATTATAGGTTATAATGACTCGCAATTTATTATTAGAATCATTGGCCACGGCAGGGATTTTAGGGGATAAGGTACTCTCACGACTCAAAGATTCAGTTTTCCTAATAGCTTTTTCAATGATCGCGGGTTTGTATCCCCTTTGAAGGAACCGCTCGGCTCCTTATCCACGGAAAGCCAAATTTAATCAAGCGCACACTGGAGCAATTCACATATTGAAAACATGATATGTGACAACGATCAAATAAACCATTTCAATACTTTACAATAAAAAAATTTTGTAAATCGATGTGTAAATCAAAATCATTTTTACCTATTGACTCGTTGTCCTAGTGACTATATAATATCAGTAATCTAATCTTGTTTCTGATATTGTGTTCAAATAAAGGCCGCTCTATTGAAGCTGTAAATCAGCAATCTAATTTGTAGGCATGATTTCATTAGCCTATTCAGTTGGAGTAGCTCCAGTGTGCGCTTGATTAAATTTGGCTTTCCGTGGATAAGGAGCCAAGCTGGGGAAAATATTCACGCACACCACCGTGTGTTAAGCAGCACCCGTGACAACTATGGAGCAACGGCTGGTGGATTCGAGTTTTATATATAGGCGGGCATGCAGTAGCCAGGAAGAATACCTGAAAATTGAACAGGAAATGACAAAAAGATTTATGGAGAGAGGATACTCACCACACATAATAAAAGGTGCAGTTAAAAAGGCTAGGAGTCTTGAAAGACAGAAGGCACTCTTTGAACCATCACGAACTCAGAAAAAGAAGGAGAAAACTAAACTGAAAGAGCGAAATAATGTGGAGAATCCAAGATTTATTATGACATTCAACACCAAGCACAAAGAAATCGGAGACATTCTAAAAAAAAACATTGATATCTGGTAAGGGGTGACCCTTCAATAGGCCAACAAGTGAATACACAGCCTAATATTACTTACAGAAAATCAAAATCATTAAAAGATCTAATTGTGAGTAGTGAGTTCCAGAAAAGGAAGGTGGGGGCCTCTAATTGACATCAACAGAAATTATTATTTTTTTTTTTTTAAATGTAAGGCGGGTCAACATGGAATGAATGGCACGAATTTTAAAACATTTTTTAATAAAACTATTTTCATCAAAAGTGTTTTAACCTGCGGTTATGAAAAAAAAAAGTGTTTTAACCTGTAGATCAAACTTTGTTGTCTATTTATTGCAATGTGACTGACCAAAGGTATACATAGGGAGTACAACTTTACCAGTGTATAAGGAATTTTGCAACACAGGAGAGCAATTTTAAGCAAGGATAGAACTTTCCCAGTCTCAAGACACTTTGAGAAGTTCAATCAAAGTAATCCCTCCAGCCTATAGTATAGCTGCATAGCAGAAATTCCCGGTAAAAAGAGAGGAGTAGATAGGGAAAAAGAACTCAGGAAGCTGGAAACCTATTATATTTTGGAGTTCAATAGTACAAAGCCACATGGACTGAATGTAGATGAGGACCTGTATACATGTCTACATGACGTTATTAAGAGGAGGAAGTTTAAGGGTAAAAACTGCACAGAATGGGACCTTCTTGTTTTTATATACTTGTATGGAAAGAATGTGAAGAAGAGGGACATGAAAGGATTAGATGATGGCTGTACATAGAAGAAAAATTGTTTTGAAGATGGAACGTTTTACTTGTACAGTCTTTTTCATTATTTTTAAACAGATTAAAAAGGATTTGGGGGTAATTTTTGTATAGCGACTTTATAGATTTTATGATATTGATAGTGTTCGAAGCATTTGCACTTGAAAACATTTTTGGGGAATATATAATGATAATTTAATTATATATTTTTTGTGAGATGTTTTAACAAGTATATGAAATATTTTTAATAATATACTGCGAAGCACTTGCAGTTTTGATGACTAATTTGCACTAAGCACTAGCACTTTTAAATTTGAAAAGTTGTTTCCGATATATGTAATTGAAAATAACCGTGTTTTACTGCCCATTAATTTTGAAACTGTTGAAAATTATATATAGAACTCATAACTGTAAGTATTTGAGGCTGCTAAGAACATATATATATGGTTCAGTCAGAATTGCATGTTCATGTGTATATCCGGTTGAGATACTGATATGTGAAACTTTCCTGGACATCTGGATTATAATTGTAAGTGACTTGGGGGGTCCATTAGGATGTCGGGCGGATTGCCTCCGCCAGGGTAGCGGTGGCCACCGCCACCCTGGCGGAGGCAATCTGCCCGACATCCTTCCCTGCATTCCCCCCCGCCATATTACGATGGCGGAGGGGACAGCAGCGGTGGGAAACACCGCCCGCCTATTTTCTGCCCCGGTCGCCTTGCGGCCGGGGCGGAAAAGGGATAACATGGTGGCGGTGTCTATCAGACACCACCAGCCATATTATAATGGGCATTTTTCAATGCCTTTCCGTGGCGGCAATGCCGCCACGGAAAGGCATGCGGTCTTCACTCTGGAGGCCCCCTGCGGGCCCCCAGAGTGAAGTACAGTTGGGGGGGTGCACATGGGGGGTACCTGTGGTACCCCCCTTTTTTGTCATTTGAAAGCGGCAGTCACCGCGCGTGCCTGCCGCTTTGCAAATGAAAATGTGAAAGTGCGGGGGGCGTGGCTTGGCGGGCGAAGATGGCGGTCGCAGCCTTGTAGAGCTCCCGCCGGCCCGGACTTAATCCGATCATTTATCCTGACCCCCGAGCCCGCTACTGGTGCCCAGTGCTTGCTTTTGATCGGGTGGGGTCTCCTGCCTACTTTGGTGTGCCGATCCTGCATTTCTACCCTTCCTGTGATCGGAGGGAGGCGGTGACGAAGTGCGGCCTGGTGGCCGGCCGGAGGCCGGGGTCCTCGAGTTTCGCGACGCCTGGCGGTGGTGGCGATCTAGCGTGTGCGGGTGGCGTCCGCCGCGCCGGCCTTGGCTCGTCTCATTGACTGCACTCGCCTGAAGGATCGAGACGGTGCCATCGGCTCCTACCCATCGGTTCTTTCCCTGTGTGGCCGACGAGCGGAGGCGGCGAGGCGTGGCCCCGCGACAACCTGGAGGCGGAGGTCCCTGGGCCCCGAGGCGGCCGGTGACGACCCGGCAGACGGCAGTGGCATCGGATCTGCCCATCCTGGCCTGGCCCATTGCTGCGGCGGTCCACCGATCACGGACCCGCAGCTTCTTCAATAGGTACTTTGGACAGCTGCCCGTGGGGACGAGCGGCCTGTCCCGACCGGGTGACGCCGGGACCTCGATTTTCGAGACGCCCGATTACTGTGGCCGGCCCGCATTTCTCTCTGGGGCCTCGTTCCGCTAGTGACTTGTGACGGTGTCCGAAGACACGGAGGTGGTGTCCGCCCTGCCTGGCGTGTGCCATGACCAGGGACAGGGGAGGTGGCCCGCCTAAACATGGCCCTATCGACAAATTCACTGGGCCGAGTGGTGGTGCCGGGGCGGCCGGTGGTAGCGGTGGCCCTGGGCCGGACAATGCAGCTCTACTGGCGGCCATCACCCAGTCCCGAGACACGCTCGATGCCAAGATTGGGGCGGTTGGGGCGGATGTCACGCTCCTGCGCCAAGACCTCCGCAACGCTGTGGAGCGGATTGCTGGGGCTGAGACCCGTATAACAGAGACCGAAGCGGACATTAGTGGTCTCAAGAAGCGACTGGCGGAGGTGGAGAGCGTTCAAAAGACGCTGGCGGCCCGTGTGGAAGATGCAGAAGGGCGCGCGCGGCGCAACAACCTCCGCTTCATCGGTTTTCCTGAGCGATGCGAGAAGGACAACATGGAGCGGTTCCTGACCGGGTGGTTGGAGAGCTGGCTCCCCGAAGGGGCACTGTCTACGTGCTTCGTGGTCGAGAGGGCACACAGGGCCCTGACCCAGCGACCACCGGAAGGCGAGCGCCCACGGCCTGTTATCGCTCGACTGCTGAACTACCATGACCGAGATGTTATCCTCCGGGAGGCAAGGAACAAGGGCTCCCTCGCCTTTGAGAATCACACCATCATGATTTTCCCGGACTACACGAAGATGGTTCAGCAACAGCGGCAATCCTTCATGGACGCTAAGGCTAAACTTAGGGGCCTCAAAATTCAATACTCGCTCCTGTATCCAGCTCGCCTGCGAGTCATATATCAGTCTCGGACCCATTTCTTCGATTCGCCGGAGGAGGTGTTCCGCTGGACAGATGAATCGGTGCGGCTCAGGCCCCATGCCCAGCCGGGGCTGGATCCAGGCAGGTCCCAGGGTTCGTCGCCGGAGCGCACAGATCGCCCGAACAGGAAGGGCCGCCATCGGAGGTCCCGCTCCAAGAAGAGATCAGCCTCTGCCAGCGCGACGCGGCCGGGTGATGCCCGGGACTCGGAGCACTCCGACGCAGGCAGCTGAACATTGCTGGATCTGCACGCACTTTGTAGGTTCCATCCTGAACTGCCCTGCTTTGGCCGGTGAGACTGTTTCATACTGTCCTTGATGTGCCGGTTAATTCCCTTGTGAAGACTTCAGTTGTTGTCATGGGGATGCAGTGGGGCTTGGGGGGTACCACTTGTGGGCCTCAGACCCTCACAGATGTGAGTGTTGTTGGGGGGGGTGTGTGTGTGTCATTGCGGGGTTGTTGGGATCCATTGGTATGGTGGGTCCTGGGTCCTCTGTTTGGGACCCGGGTCTCTCCATGCTGCGACAGATACTTCACTGTTTTCTGAGGTATTGGGGTGGTGGGTGTGGGGCGTGGGGGGGAGTGTTGGAGTTGTACTTGTTGGGGGGGTTCGGGGTCGGGAAGGGAGCGCTGTGTTTGTGGGTTGGGGGGGGGGGTCCACACATGTCTGAGGCTTTGATTTTTGTCGGTTTGTGGGTTGCACCAGGGTGGGAGGGAGGGCCAGGTTTTGGACTGTGTATCGACAATGGCTGATACTGCGCTTATGTCTCCTTCGAAAACCCTGCGGGTGGTGACATGGAATGTGCGGGGTATCCTGGACAAGATCAAGCGTGGGGCTGTGCTGCGATGGGGGAAGAGGGAGATGGTGGATGTACTCATGCTCCAGGAGACTCATATGCTGGGCTCCAAGGCCCTCAGCCTCCAAAGGTTCGGCTATCAACAGGTTTACCATGCTGGCTTTGCGAGGGGTTCACGGGGGGTGGCCATATTGGTACATCGTAGGGTGGCCTATGTTCATGAGAAACAGTGGATTGATCCTCAGGGTAGATTTGTCTTTATTCAAGGCCTGCTGGGCTCCGAGCCGGTGGTTTTTGGAAGTGTTTACGCCCCTCCCCCCCTGCAGTGGGCATTGTCTGAGCGGTTGTTTGCGCTGTGGGACGAAATCCCCGAGGTCCTGACCATGGTGGGGGGTGACTGGAATGAAGTCATGGATGTGAGCCTGGACCGCCGGCGACGAGTGCATGTGGTGCCTGACCCCCCTCCCGCGGCTGCTCCCACCCGGTTGTGTGCGACAGTGCGTAGTCTGGGCTGGATTGATGTGTGGCGGCATTTCCACCCCGCGGAGCGGGCCTACACGTATGTATCGGCGGTGCATGGGTCCTTCTCTAGGCTCGACTATTTGTTTGTACCGGGTGCCTGCCTGAGCCGTGTCAGGGACGCAGCGATACTCCCCAGGGGCCTCTCGGATCATTCCCCTGTCCTGGCCACCGTGACCCTCCCCTCTAAGCGGCAGCCATTTCGATGGCGCATGTCCGCCTGGCAGCTACAGCGGCCGGAATACGTGACGCATATACGCCAAGCGATCGACCATTTTTGGCGCGAGAACCTGGTGGGGGGTGTCGATGCCATTGTTGTGTGGGAAGCGCTAAAGCCTACGATACGGGGCATCGATATAGCCTGGTGTGCGGCCGCTCGGCGGGAGCATCGGGAGGCCATTGTGACCGCCGCGGCCCGAGTGGAGGACCTGGAGCAGCGTAGCCGACTCGGGGGCGACGAGGGTGTCGTGCGACGGCTCCTGCAGGCCCAGCAGACGTATGCCTCGGTTCTCTACGAGGAGGCCCGACAGGCGTGGCTCGCCACGCGTAGCAGGGTGTACCAGTGGGGCGATAAGTCCTGCACGATGTTGCATAGGCTTTGCCAGGCGACCTTCCAACCCCTAGACCTGCCCGGCCTTGCGGCGGATGACGGGTCGGTCATGTCCGACCCGGGTTTACTAGCGGCGAACTTTGCTCGCTATTACGCGGCACAATATGCTCCCCGAGACCCAGTGGCGGAGAGCGACGTAGCCTCGTATTTGGATGACCTACTCCCACGGGCGGTCCCGGATGAGACTAGAACGGCCCTGGAGGCCCCACTCACCTCCGAAGAACTTGGAGAGGCCCTTGGCCAGCTGAACACGGGGAAGGTGCCCGGCCCGAGCGGTTATCCTGCCGAATTCTACAAGAAGTTCCACGTTCAACTGGGACCCCATTTCCGCAACGCTCTGGAGGCGGCGAGGTCTCGGGGCGAGCTGCCACCTGACTGGCGCCACGCCGAGATTGTGGTCTTTTTGAAGCCAGGCAGGGCGCCGGATCGGCACGACTCTTACAGGCCGATTTCCCTCCTCAACATTGAGGCCAAGGTTCTGGCGAAAGCCCTTGCGAACCGATTGCTGCCCCACATTGCCGACCTGGTCCACCCTGATCAGGCCGGGTTCATGCCGCGCAGGGCTACCCGGCATAATATCCGGCGGGCACAGGCAGCGATCGACGCTATGGGAGACAGGGATGAACAGGCTGCACTCCTTCTTGCGGACATGGACCGGGCCTTCGACTCGGTGAGTTGGACATATTTGTTCACCTTGCTGGCCCGCCTCAATCTAGGGCCGGTCTTCCTGTCCTACATTCGCCTCCTGTACACCAATGTCACAGCCTCGGTCCGTGTCGCCGGTGCGGTCTCTGGGCGCTTCCGGATCGGCCGTGGTACCCGACAGGGTTGTCCACTTTCCCCCTACTTGTTTGCCCTGGCCATGGAGCCCCTGGCGGCGCGGGTCCGAACGGATGTCCATCTACGTGGCTTTGTCTGGAACGACCATCTAACTGATAGGATTGCACTCTATGCAGACGACGTCCTCCTGTTCCTTACTGATTTGCGGCGCTCGGGTCCCCGGGTCTTGGAGATCATGCGTGGGTTTGGCGAGGTCTCGGGGCTTCATCTTAACTTGTCTAAATCAACCCTGTGGGTTCTGCGTGGCGGAGTGGTTGCCGATCCTTGGGCCGCCGACTTGCGCGTGGCGACGGACGGCCTGAAATATCTGGGTGTCTTCCTCTCGACCTCGCGGGCCGTGGCCTGGACACGCAGTGTCTTACCGGTATGGGACCGAGTCCAAACCGATGTCAAAACATGGTCCAGGATGCCCCTTACAATCTATGGGAGGTCGGCCATCTTTAAGATGGTGGCGCTGCCAAGGCTGCTGTACCAACTCCAGAACTTCCCACACCCCATTGGCATGGAGTGGTTCCGTCAGGTGAACTCTGTGCTGGGCCGCTTCCTGTGGGATGGCGGAGCTGCCAGGGTGGCCCTGAGAACGTGCTTTCTGTCCACGTACTGTGGGGGCTTGGCCACGTCCGACCTTCTTTCCTACTATCAGGCGTCGCACCTCCTTGTCCTCAATGACTGGTGGTATGGTGATAGGAGTGATCCGGCCTATGCCCTAGAGAGACACCTGATGGGAGATCGTACGCTCCACACCATTCTCTATTCAGCTCGTATACGCCGTGGGTTGCCGTCGGTCACTAAAGTGGTCTTTGCCGTGTGGCGGCAGTCTCTGCGCCGTATGGGTTGGTGGGGCAAACTGACAGCCGAAACGCCGCTGTGGCACAATGGCATGCTCCCGGAACTGGCGGCTTTGGCCGGGTTTGAGGGCTGGGAGGCTATTGGAATTACACAACTGGGCCAGGTCCTGTCGGGCACCGCCCTCAAGTCCTTTGAGGACCTCCGTGCGGAGTTCCAGATGTTTCACTCCCAGTTCTTCCGCTACCTCCAGCTGAGGCATGCCCTGGCCCCGAGTATCGCCGGCCTCGACTCCCTGCCCGAGTTCAGCCCCATTGAGGCGAAAGTGTTTATGGGTGACTTGGGAGACAAGAAGGTTTCTAGAATCTATCAGTCCCTCGTTACACACTGCTCCTCCACTCTCAGCTCCCTTCGGGAGGCGTGGGAGGTGGATGTGGGCGCCCTAGACGAGGATGATTGGAGGGAGGCACTGGAGTCCCCGCGTGGCACCGCCGTTGCGGTTCGGCTCCGCCTGATACAATTCAAATACTTGCATCGTGCCTATTACACACGTGAGCGCCTGTGGAAGGCTGGTTTGATTGCGTCCTCGGAGTGCCTGCGTTGTGGGGAGGTGCCTGGCTCTTTGCTGCATACAGTGTGGTCGTGTGGTCGCCTGGCTGGATTCTGGAGGGGAGTATGGAGTTGCCTGGCTGAGGTCCTGGGATGGGATCTTCCTCGTACCCACCGATTAGGCCTGCTGCACGTTATGGAAGGGGTAGGGGGTAACGTCTATAAGCGCCACCTGTTGTTCCTGGGCCTGGTCGTGGCCAAGCGTGACCTGGCTAGGGCTTGGAAATCTGTAAGGGCTCCCCCCCTGTCGGCATGGAAGGCTGGGCTGGACTACTTCATGGGCCTTGAGAAACCAGTCTTTGAGGCGCGAGGTTGCCCGCGCAAACATTTCAAAATCTGGAAGCGGTGGGCCGACTACCGCGGCCTGTCCTTGGAACCCCCAGCGGAACAGGAGGAGGACATTTGATCGCAGTGACGTTCCTGGCCCGAATGGCAAAGCCCTGGTTGCACCATACCTGATTCTTTTCTGTATACCGTCTTTATGTTGCCTCTGTACATGTGTGGGGGGGGGGGTGTTGGGTAGGGGTGGGGGAGTAGTTGGGGTTGGGGTGGGTAGTTAGGACGTCTTTAAAGCTGAGCTTCATCATTTGATTCATGGATTAACGAGTATATCACTGTGCATTGATACTGTTGTGGGGATCTTGGTATGTGAAGATACCACATCTTTGATACTCTTCTGCTCAATAAAATTGGTTTTGAAAAAAAAAAATGTGAAAGTGCATTTTCAGCATTGTGGCTGGCGGTGCAGAGAGCACCGCCCGCCACAATGCTGAAAATACAGGACGTGCCCGCCACTGTGGCGGGCACATCCTAATGGCACCCCCGCCCTTATGGCGGGCGGTCCCGATTTACGATAGGATGACGGGCGGGCAAAGTCCGCCCGTCATCCTAATGGACCCCCAGGAGTCTCTGCTAGATATAAAAATCCAGAATGGCAAAAGCACAAGTATGGTCTGAACAACCAATATGGAAATTCTATGCTACTAAAAGCTGGAATAACTGTAACAATTTGAACTATCCATGTAATTTATGCTGGTTATGTGTGTAACTTGCATGTTCTAATATGGCCGCCGTTGTTACAGAAATGAGCGTGCTGGCTAAATGTTTCAGAATCCTTGTAGTCCCGCCTCGATGTTCTTGCTTTTAGTAAGTGAGTATTTTACTGAAAAAATGATGGACTTCAGACATCGTGAGCAAGGCAGTTTAGACTGCTGAAACGGGTAGATGTTGTCCTTCAATGAAAATAAATCCAGAGTGAATAATCCATCTGGGAGTGCTGGACGATTATTCCTGACAAGGAGGATATCTTATTTCGAATATATATATATATATATATATATATGAAAACAGCAACCTCCTCTCCAGTGAAAGAAGCAGAAACCACAACGGGGATAAGAAGGCAGCTCCATTTAAAAGGCGAATGCATTTCGGCCGGTGTGGCCTTCGTCAGCGCCTGTGATGAATGTAAAGGAACCCCACGTTGTGCAGTTCAAATAAGCCCAACCGCACTACGATAGGTGCAATGTCCGCTCCGCCCCTCAGCTCCAATTAACTCAGTTCAGCTGGTCCAGACGAACTCGGGACTCAGTTTCCCAGGTGAGTGAAGCTCAGGGTCGTTCCAGGTAGGTTCCGGGAAAATAGCAGGGGGTAGGGCACTCTGCACAGAGTGTTGGGACCCCGCAAGTTGTAGAGCTGCCTCGGGTCCCCGTCAACAGCCAACAATCCGAGTTGGAAATAGGCGGGGCGGGAGGGCAGTGGATCCCGTCCGAGTTGTAACGATGCCTCGTTGAACCGCTCCAAGTCATATCGGACTGCTGGCGAGCCTGGAGAATTTCCACATCATGGAAGAAAGAAAAATGTCGTAGCATGAGCCAGAGTCTCCAGGCCACTTGCGTTGAGGGGGCTTCTGAAACGCGCTTCTGGGACATGCGTGGAATTAATGAAAACAGCAACCTCCTCTCCAGTGAAAGAAGCAGAAACCACAACGGGGATAAGAAGGCAGCTCCATTTAATGTTAACAAAAAGGCGAATGCATTTCGGCCGGTATGGCCTTCGTCAGCGCCTGTGATGAATGTAAAGGAACCCCACGTTGTGCAGTTCAAATAAGCCCAACCGCACTACGATAGGTGCAATGTCCGCTCCGCCCCTCAGCTCCAATTAACTCAGTTCAGCTGGTCCAGAAGAACTCGGGACTCAGTTTCCCAGGATGCAGCAGTGGCTCCCAGGTGAGTGAAGCTCAGGGTCGTTCCAGGTAGGTTCCGGGAAAATAGAAGGGGGTAGGGCACTCTGCACAGCGTGTTGGGACCCCGCAAGTTGTAGAGCTGCCTCGGGTCCCCGTAACCTCAACAGTCAACAATCCGAGTTGGAAATAGGCGGGGGCGGGAGGGCAGTGGATCCCGTCCGAGTTGTAACGATGCCTCGTTGAACCGTTCCATATATATATATATATATATATATATACACACACACACACACATATATATATATATATATATATGAAACAAAAGCTCCTCCTCAGCTCGCTCTGCGCTCGCAGACACCGCCTCCACGCCATCAGAAATGAGGAACGGACCAACGAAGTCAACAAAAAGGTGTTTTTATTTTTCCAACAGAACCAGCGACGCGTTTCGAGCAAAAAAGCCCTTGTTCACGCTGCGGGATATATATATATATTGCAACACATTCAACTATAGAGTCGAAGAAATGGCAAGCACACTGGAATCCGATTTAAGTAATTTTAATGCAAACCCCCCTTCACCCCTGACAGACGTGTTTCGCTATTCCAGCTTCGTCAGTGTCCAAAAAAAAACAAAAAAACCCAATATATATATATATATATATATATATATATATCCAACACGACAGGAAGCACTGAGAGGGAGGCCACAGGAAGCTTGATAAAGTTCAATTTAATAAATCAAACACTTGCCAACAGTCATTGCGCAAAACTCCAGGCTTCTCAGTCTCATTTATTTGCCAGACGCGTTTCTGGATACATAAATCCTTTCATCAGTGGCAGATTGCAGAAATGAAAAATCGCGCTGAAACTTTCCAATTTGAAACACCTGCCCATGTGGGTGTGGCACTCCCACTGCCTCATGGTGTTTGTAGTCACTTACTCCCAAGTGGGTGCGCTAGTTCACTCCTTTAATAAAGCACAAAATAAATTCCAAGTGGATCGATGCACTGTGCTTCATGCTCTGACTGTCCTGCTTTACAGTGCTTAATTTCGAACTTGGTGCAGGCTGCAGCCCTGAAATGCAGCCTGTACTGCTTCCTCCTGATATTTCTGGGCTCACAGTGGAAGCCTGAACAGACCCGCAGAACGCAGTGAGCCTTCCTCGTAAGGCGTGCAAAGCCCCAAACATCCAACACGACAGGAAGCACTGAGAGGGAGGCCACAGGAAGCTTGATAAAGTTCAATTTAATAAATCAAACACTTGCCAACAGTCATTGCGCAAAACTCCAGGCTTCTCAGTCTCATTTATTTGCCAGACGCGTTTCTGGATACATAAATCCTTTCATCAGTGGCAGATTGCAGAAATGAAAAATCGCGCTGAAACTTTCCAATTTGAAACACCTGCCCATGTGGGTGTGGCACTCCCATTGCCTCATGGTGTTTGTAGTCACTTTTTATTAAGCTTCCTGTGGCCTTTCTCAATTGTGCTTCCTGACTGTGTTTGATTTATGGGGCTTGCACGCCTAACGAGGAAGGCTCACTGTGCTCAAGCAGGTCTGCTCAATCTTGTATTTCGAGTTGGACTGTCAGAAGGAAGCATTTGCAGGCTGCAATTCAGGGCTGGAGCCTGCAAAAGTTCGCATTTGAATACTGTAAAGCAGCGCAGCCCTGTCACTGAACACTGTGCATCTACCCACTGGGGCTGAACATTTGCATTTTTAAATGGTGAGTGAGCGTCGCTTCCACTTGGATTAAAACTACGAACACCATGAGGCATTGTGAATGCCACGCCTACACAAGCAGGTGTTCTTAATTGATAAAGCAATGTGAGGCTCACTTTACCTTTTGTGCCACTGATGAAAGGAATGTATTTCCAGAAACGCGTCTGGCAGAGCACTTTATTTAAGAAGCCGGTTGTACTGTGACTGGACTGCTGGCAAGAGTTCGAATGCACAATAAATGGACTTTTTATTAAGCTTCCTGTGGCCTTTCTCAATTGTGCTTCCTGACTGTGTTTGATATATATATATATATATATATATATATATATATATATATATATATATATATATATATATATATATATATATATATATATATATATATATATATATATATATATACACATATGTTGCTTTACACACCTTGCTCACAAGCACTTGTGTGTTTGCTCCATTTTACATAAAATTATGATAGTTCAGAGCATAAGTATTCCCTTCTAAAGGCACATACAGAATTATCCAGCTTTTCAATATTTTTAAATAAAATAATAATACCCCAAGAAAATATGTTGTCACATTTGTGATGTGACAACAATTACTCCTACTTATATCTTGGCTGTAGAGAACTTTATATGAATAATACAATAGCCCACACAGATAACATTATACTTAACCCCTTCTTCCTGGTCTTTGGCCTTCAGATCCCCAGCAGGCCACTGACAAAAAGCGAGCCTTTAGGGATTCAGGGTGCATGGCACCCAGTTCCGCTGCCTGGAGGACTTTCCTAGCTAAACATCTGCTGTGATATTGGTCCGGATAGGCTTGTCCTCCCACTGCTCATGGCAATTCAGGCGAAGGGCACCTATGGACCTGCTATTGGCACTTCGAATAGATGAGACAGCCGGGCTGGACCCTTGACTACAGGGCTACCCTGATTAGTGAGGTCCAGCGTGAGGCGGAACCTCTCCCAAGTTGGAATGGAGTGACGACACATCGCATGAATATAGAAAATGAGCAGCTATCTGCCCTTTAATAATCGAGTGTAGGGAAATTCCCATACCTCTATTCTACCAGGGGGTCAAATTATTTGCTCTGACGAAAGTCCAGCACCCTTTATGGGGCACCAGTGGACTGAAGCATGTCGACAGTAGGGTCTTAGGACCATAATATCAAACACGACCCTATTCCTTTAACTTTTTAATATCCCTGCCAGATACAAAAATAAAGGGAAACCGGGATCTGACAGAGGAGTTTTAAATCTTTAACCCCCTCGGCCCCATAAATATTCTAAGAGCTCCCTGAGATATGGTTGAGCCCACCCTGACTTTTAGGTGTTATGGTGTCCCGATGATGAAGCATGACACCACTAGGGTGTGTGAGGGAATATAAAACAAATGGAGTTGCCTCCTTTCTCACCCATAGGTGATGCACTATCCCAACATCACGTAGGGACATTCCACCAGTATCAACTCAAGCTTTGTAGTTTTCCGGCTCCCCCGGACTAGCTACTAGGGGAGTACTTATTGTGTAACATTGTCATTGTAGATGCCATGGTATGGCATGTCTGCATGGTATGGTATGGCCTGTCATTGTATAGTGTGGTATGTTATGGCCTGTCATTGTTTGATGTGGTATGGTACGGCCTTTTTCACAATGTCTTTATCACGCAAAGCCTTTACAATGACACTTTATAAGAAAGTAGGTTCTGCTTCTTATGGTTACCCCCACGTTTTGCTTGATGTTACATTGTTTTTTTTTGTAAAAGTACTGTGTGATGTTACACTGTTTTTGACTAGTCTGACTGGGATCCTGCTAATCAGGACCCCAGTCTATGTGCTTTCTCCCCAAAATGTTATGAAATGTACTTAGGTACACTCCAGATTGGATACTGGGATGCCCTTGTCAGTCCCTAGTATATGGTACACATATTCCCATGGCATAGGTACCCCAGAGACCTCCCATGGGTTGAAGCATACATAATGCTACACATGGGGTCCCTGGTCTTCCCGATACCAGTCTTCTATACCTGGACAGCACAAAATGGTTGCTGCCCACCAGAGACACATTTCTGCCCTCCTGCTGCTGAGCCAAACTTGAACAGAGGAAGGCAGCACAATAGGCATCCTGTCACAGGGAGGTGACCACCTCCTAGACAGGATTTAGTTTATTGGAGCTGGGTGGGTGCACTTCCAAAGTGCCTGAAAGTCTGCATGAGAGGTGCATTTGGTGTCCCTGTGCATAGTCCAGTTCAAACCAGTCCTGGGATCCGTTGGCTCCCGCTCTGGCACGAAACTGGACAAAGGACTTGGGAGTAACCTCCCCAGTGTCCTGATCCTCTCCTGGGAGGGTTCCCTGAATCTGTCCAAACCTCTCCAGTGGGTACTTAAGGGCTTACCTGGCTATAAGACCTTAGATTCGGTGTGGACAAGAGTCTGATCAAGAAACCACTGACCTTCGACTGTCTGGACACTCTGGACTTTGCTAGACTGCGACTGGCCGGACTTCGTCTTCCTCTCCATCCAAAGCATTGTCTGTGCCCGTGCACCATACAGGCTTCCTGCAGGACCCGTGGGGCATTAAGGACAACTGAAATTATCTCCCTTGGGGTGAAGGAGTCACTCCCCTGCATTTGCAGGCAACATAATGCAATTAACCAGTCTGCTGATCCTGAGCTCCTGCAGACTCCAAAGGCTCCAGCACCACAGGAGCTGGGTTCCTATGTTGCTTGAAGTCAAGCTGCCTTTCACCAAGTTTGAGGCCAGTATCCCTCGTGGGGACTGCATAACCTGAACCCCTGTGCACCACATACTTTTGAAAGTGCATATGCTTGTTGGCATTCCTCGACTATGTGCTTTGGGCAATCAATAGCCCAAATATATGTGCACATTTCATACAAAGGACTTTGGCCTCCTTGCACTCTGTGCCCTGCAAGCTGTTACTTTGTGAAACTGCTAGAGGTCCCCTCGCGACTCCTGTGCCTTCAGCCTGAGGGTCTACTTGAGGGACAACACTGCTTTTCTTGGGCTCTCCTGGTTGCTCCTAGCCTGTCCTGACTCCCCTTGCTGTGGTGAGTCCCCTGGTCCTTGCTGGGCCTGACCGTAAACTTCTTTGACCTTCTTCGTGGATTGCCACTACCAAGGCTCGTTGGTGCTCCCGCCCAACACCAACCCCTCAGCACTCGACATCCTTCGTGAGACAGCTCATATCCAGCTCCAGGTCATCCTCGACATCTCCAGGTCCCTGCATCTGTAGAGTCATGGTCTCCTTCTTCACACCTGAAGCACCTGACATCGGTGGGCATTCATCTACCGAGCCCCTGGTCACTTTTTGAGTGACCCAGACTCTGTCCCCTCTGCTTTCAGGTTCCTCCCATCAAGAATCCACCTGTGGGTTCCATCTGACACTTTTCTTCTTTCCAGCAGTGGCATTTCTTGAGAACGACGGCGGTTTCCAACGCCACTTCGACCCTATGCACCCGGCTTCCCTGGGATAAGTAAGTATTGGCCTTCGGTATCCACGGGTTGGTTTGGAGTGGGGTGGCTCTCCAACTATCTAGGTTCCAAACGGCTTCTTCGTAATCCACTGGGAAGGGTCCTTAAACTTTAAAACTGTCACACGACTCTCCCATTGAATTGTACGTAGCATGTGGTTGTGTTCTCAAACTGCAACCATCTTCCGTGGGGTCCCTACTTGCTCACCTTGGGTGGTTCCTTGGGGTCCCAGTGAATCTACAACCTCTAGACTCTGTCTTGGCATGAGTCATGGTTCTTATACCACCATTTTAGTATATGGTTTGGTCTCGCCTTGGAGCCCACTGTGTATTTGTTTCTGTGCTACAGTATTGTGTGCTTTGAGTTTATCTGAATGTAGCAGATACTGTGAGGTATTTAAGGTGTGTTATAATAATAACACACCTTAAATACCTCGCAGTATCTGCTATAATAATAAATACATATTTTTGTAACTACTGTGTGGTTCTCCTTCCATTTAACCAATACTATAAGGTTGCATTCTGGTAAAACAAGCTGCTTAACATTCCTTCAAGACTAAGCCTGAAGGCGGATTCTGACTTCCATTGTATTTTGATGCATTTTCAGTAAACGTTCAGCTCACAAAAGTCAAAAGAAACAGCCTCACTCGCAGCCGTGGCCGGTGCAGGTAGGAGCAGGGGGGCCGGTTTGGTGGGGAGGGGAGTCGACAGACGGCCACAAGGGAAAATTAAATAAATAATGTATTTTTCCTGTTCCTCGTCTGTCAAAATACCACCCCACTCGCCCTCACCGCTCTTACCTGCACGGGCCGCGGCTGCTCACGGGACCCAAACAGGGTGCAGACATCGAGGTGCTTGTGTCATTTTCTCTTTTGAAGTGCTTTGATTAGAGCGGACATCGCAGTCCTCACAAGGAGGACAAACTGAACAGCACAGCTAGCTATTACAGCGCAACACAGGACACAAAACACTGAAGCACCTCTGCAGCCAGCAACATCAGCTGTCAACGGGAAAGAGAAGACAGCACCTTGTCAGACCCCTACATTAGGCACATTAAGCTGCTTGGATTCGAGACGCAATATTTTCCGAGCCAGCAATATTTAAGTAGCAGGGATTTTCCCCAGACCACATTATCAAATATTTGCAACTTTTTACCTCAATTGTTTTTAAAACCAAAACTGCTTAGCACAAGTTTGTCAGAGATATAACATGCCGACCTAATACATATTTTTAAACAGTTTCACATCTATTTGGCGTTGTAAAGGTAAATGTTATTATTGAACGCGTTTTCATGGCGTTCATAGTATTAGTTGTAGAAACTGGCGTGGTAATGCCAGTTTCATTGTAACGCCTTTGGTCAAAAAACTGTTGGCATTCTGGCTTTCGTTGTAGCCTGTCATTGTATGGTATGGTATAGTATTGTATGGTATGGCCCGACTTGACCAATGCCTGACCTTGATATGGAGGACCGACACCCAGCTTGGTGCCCCACCCGGTGCTCGGCCTGAACCAAGCCTGCGGCCGCAGGAAGTGGAACGCAACACGTGCCTCCTCAGCCCCATAGCTCATCGGAGGGCCGTTTTGGACTGGGCCCCTCCTGGCCTCATGAGATGCTTGACAACAGGAGTGGCAGGCGGGGAAGGTGACGGGGACCCGCAACCATGGCTGATGCGCCCTACAGGCTGACGCAACTGGTAGCAACCTCGGGCGCGGTAGGGGGTCAGCATCCCCAGGTCGGATGGCCAGGACACCCGCCATATTCCGTGGAACGGGTGTGGGACAGGGCATACCCAGGACCCACCTCAGAGGACAGGAGGACAAGATGCTCAGCAAAGCGCCTTCCAGTTCCCGACACCGCATCACACCACCCCGCACGTGACAAGGCACTCCAGGAGACACAAAGGGGAAACCCAGGGCCACGCAAACCTTAACTGTGCCGGAGATGGACCCGGAGAATATGATGCATCCCAAGACCGGGGTCAAGCTTGCCGTGGCCCCGCCCGACTGATCCATATCGGACAAGTTGGACAGAGTGTTGGCGGCTATTGAACTTTCCAGGGTCTCTATGGAGGAGCAGCTTGGCACCCTGATGACCGACATAAGCCTTGTCAGGGACAACCACTGAAAGCTAGCAGACAAGGTACACCTATGGGGGAAGATCGTGGCTGACCTGCCACCCACAGTTAAGGTGATTCTGTCGGGTGGCTAGACAAATTACTTTGAGTAAAGGCTATGTTAGCTCATATATGATTGAGAAGAATGATAATCAATTACATTCAAATACACCTCTCTGAGAACAGATTTAGTTCAAGGTTTTTATGTATGAAAAAATCAATATTGTAAAACAATGGAATTACTTCATTCCAGTTCAAATTCAACAACAGTTAAAAACAAGTGAAGAGTGACTGTTGGTGAACACAGTGAATAGTGAAACAAATTAAGTGACACTTATTTACAAATCTATACAGTATTGTACATGAATAAGTAGGGAGTTTTTTGGGTGGGGGGAGGGTTGGTACAGAGTCTTTGGTTTTGGTGGTCAGAGTTCTGAATGGGTACTCCAAGGACACAGATGGTTACTAAGCCTGTTCCCAGAGATTTCTTGACCAATGATGTGCGTTGACGTTTCGACCCTTGGGTGCCCCAGTCGGTGGTCACGGCGGGTCTTTATCAAGACAGGGGGAGTGGGGGGGGGACGGGGGGTCACGAGGACACAGGAGGGAATAATCACACCCTGGAGGAAAGCCTGAGGTCAATCCCTTGGAGACGGAAAAACGTTCCCGTGGTCGATCCGAGCACTGTCAGTGAATGTATGGAGTAGCTCGAAGACTTCGAGCTACTCCATACATTCACTGACAGTGCTCGGATCGACCACGGGAACGTTTTTCCGTCTCCAAGGGATTGACCTCAGGCTTTCCTCCAGGGTGTGATTATTCCCTCCTGTGTCCTCGTGACCCCCCGTCCCCCCCCCCCACTCCCCCTGTCTTGATAAAGACCCGCTGTGACCACCGACTGGGGCACCCAAGGGTCGAAACGTCGACGCACATCATTGGTCAAGAAATCTCTGGGAACAGGCTTAGTAACCATCTGTGTCCTTGGAGTACCCATTCAGAACTCTGACCACCAAAACCAAAGACTCTGTACCAACCCTCCCCCCACCCAAAAAACTCCCTACTTATTCATGTACAATACTGTATAGATTTGTAAATAAGTGTCACTTAATTTGTTTCACTATTCACTGTGTTCACCAACAGTCACTCTTCACTTGTTTTTAACTGTTGTTGAATTTGAACTGGAATGAAGTAATTCCATTGTTTTACAATATTGATTTTTTCATACATAAAAACCTTGAACTAAATCTGTTCTCAGAGAGGTGTATTTGAATGTAATTGATTATCATTCTTCTCAATCATATATGAGCTAACATAGCCTTTACTCAAAGTAATTTGTCTAGCCACCCGACAGAACCACTTTTTGTTTAATCACACACACCCAGGTTCTGAGGGACACAGGGTTACCCCTTTTTGTTAAACCACCCACAGTTAAGGAGCAACAAATGATGATCCGTGATGTCCTGACCCGTCTATCCACTATGGAAAAGCCAATGGACGACCTGGAGGGATGCTCGAGGTGCTGTAATATCCGGGTGCTGGGGCTGTCAGAAGGTATTGAGGGGTCAGACCCGGTGGGGCACATGGAGGCGTGGGTGAAGTCCTTTATTCCAGCTGCCGACCGTTAGGCCTTCTTTTCCATTGAGCACGCCCACAGAGTCCCGGCGCGCACACCCCAGCCTGTAGCCCCCCCCCGGCCGATGTTGGCGAAATTCCTCCACTTTCGAGACCGGGATGCGGTGCTTAGAGCCGCCAGATGATCAGGTCCCCTCCGGGACGAGGACAAGCAGGTAATGATCTTGCCTGATTATGCACGGGCGGTGCAGCAACAGCGGTCGCTATTCCTGGAGGAGAAACGACGGCTCAGGGCGAGTAATATTCAGTATTCCCTGCTACTCCCTGCTAGAGTCAAAATTATCCATACCGACTCTGCCATATTTTTTGCATGTGCAGACAAGATGCAGGACTGGGCGGATCAGCACTGCCTGCAGCTATCCGGGACAGAGGCCGCACAAGGGCAGAGGCGCAGGGTGCCACGACCCAGGAGATGCAACCCAAACAGAGGGTGGATCGGAGAGAACACGGCGGCATGGAGCCCTGCTGTGGACTCCCCGGATTTGAAACAAATTATGCAGGAGCGCCGGGAAGCTCTACGGGCCGTGACAGCACTGCAGTCCTCCCCACCCTCAGACAACATGGACAGACCCCCGCACCTGTTCTCATCGGCGGGAGAGGAGGATAGTGACAAAACTTTGTCTAAGGGGGACTCAATCAAGCTACCCCAGGTCAACCCCCAGACAGCAGATCTCATATGTTAATGAACACGCAAGGTCGATGCCACAGAGATGCTGTCCACAGTACCCCGCAGCAGATAGATGCAGGGCAGCTCTACTAACAGCTTCTCGGCCCACTTACAAAACTACAACTCCCCCAGGTTGCACACGCAACATCGTCGCAATGCATTCCGGGACCAGACGACGAACACTGATCCTTCACCAGCCTGTCCATGGACCAACCTCGCACACACGCTCCACCACCCCATGGTTACTTTTTTATGCTCTCTTCCTTCAGGAGAGCCAGTTTGGACATATCGTTCCCAGCGATAGGTCCCCAGTATTGGGGCTGTTTCCCAACCCCAGTTCTTAATTCACCCGCCCCCTGTGCCATGACCTCTTGTTACCTCTCATATATAGGGCGGGGGCATTCACCCACAGCTCCACAACGCTTCACGGGCAACACCCATTGGCAAGGGATGGGAGGTTGCGCTCCCCCGGAGACCCAACACTGCCGCAACACAACCAATCATCCACCATGACACACATGGATTTCACTTTTTTAACCCTAAATGTACGGGGGATGCACACAGCCAGGAAACGCTATACGATATATGCATATGTTGAGTACCAACAAGCGCAGATCATTTCCCTACAAGAGACCCACCTCGCTCATGCAGAATTGAGCAAACTTCAGATGAAATGGCAGGGCACATTCTACGCCACAACCTACTCCGCTCTTGCTCGAGGAACGCTGGTCTGGATTCGGCCCGGAGTTCCCTTTCACGAAACCGGTAGAAAGGTGGAATCCGAGGGATGCTACGTGCTGCTGGAGGGGTTACTAGATGGGTATCCCATCCTCATAGGTAGCATCTACACCCCCAACGTAGACCAGGCACCTTTCTGGGGGACCCTGACGCGATTCACATCCTCCCCGTGGATACTAGGCGGGGATTACAACTGTTCCCTAGATCTGGCATTGGATAGATCCTACCCCTCCACCAAACACTTTCCAGCTCACACAAACACGGCCAGACTCCACGCTTGGGCTGCTCACTGGCCTTTAAAGCACACATGGCGACATACACACCCGACCACCAAAATCTAATAATTTAATTCTATCCCCCACAACTTGCGAGTTTGTTTAGACCGCTTCATGTGCACACAGCCTATCCTCCCTCGCGTTCAACACTTAGACTACTTGGGTAGGGTCATATCGGATCATGACGCGCATGTTGTGACTTACATGGCGCCCACCCATGCCCCCGATCCCTACATGGCGTCTCCTCAAGGACTGCCTTATAGACCAGGTGTTCCTACACGAGCAGTCAGAAACCACCCAACACTACTTTGCTTAAAACACGGGCACTACGCCAGCTATATCACTAGAATGGGACGCTTTCAAAATAGTCTTACGGGGAGCATACATCCGGCAAATTACAGGACTGAGTAAAACACTAGAGAGGGCGGAACAAACCACAGAACAACAAGTGGCGCAATTATCTAAGGCAGCAGATCAACAGGAGTTCCCTCCTGTGTCACTGGCGGAGGCCAAAACCAAACACGAGGAGGTGTTTGCTGACCTACGACGGTATCATTTCCGCACATGCACCACTAGAGTCCACAATGAAGGGAACCGTGCCGGCACCCTCTAGCTTGGCTCATTAGACAAGATACGCAAACGCAGCTGATCACCGGCATTCGTAATCCTGTTGGGGAGGTGGTATACACGCAAGCTGACATCCTCTCAGCCTTCCATGATCACTACACCACACTATACAAGGAGCCGACCCAGGACAGGGGGGAACATATTCGAAATATGCTGACCATAGACACCATAGCCCAAATAACAGACGAGGAGAGGACGACATTAGACGCCCTACGGCTGAGATCAAATCTGCCATTCACCGCCTGGCCAAAAACAAGGCTCCGGGCCATGGCGGTTTCCCCATAGAATTATACTCCACATTCTCGCAGCAGCTGGTCCCGCAGCTAGGCACTGTCTATCACGAGGAGTTGGAGGTAGGGCTACTGCCTCAATCTATGCAGGAATCCGTGCTGGTAACGTTCCCCAAACCCGATCAGGATCCCCTGCTTCGGGCCTCCTATCACCCCATCACCTTCCTGACCACAGATTGCAAAACACTAGGGAGGATCCTGGCGGACAGAATCACAGAGGTACTCCCGAGACTGATACACTCGGACCAGAGCGAATTCGTCCCTGGGAGGAACACCTCCCAAAATATACGTCAGCTGTTCCAGAACCAGGACGGGGTACGGGGCAGGTTCCCACATGCAGCGTGCCTTGTACTGGATTTTATTTTATTTATTTATTTTATTTGAAGCTTGTAGAGCGCACAGCTACCTCCGAAGGAAGTGTCCCGGCGCTGAAATTACTAAATTGTCCCCAGGGAAAGAAAACAGAGACTGAACTCATACAGAGTTCTAACCCAACCAGGTCCTACTGTTTAGTGAACAACCAAGTCTTGAGTTTGCGGCGAAAAACAGACTCAGATTCGCAGAACCTGAGGTCAAGAGGGAGGCTGTTCCAGAGCTTGGCGGCAGTGATGGTAAAAGATCTGCCGCCAGTCCGAGAGAGCTTAAATCTAGGCACTGTCAACAGGCGAAGGTTGTTAGATCTAAGATGTCTGGCTGACACCGAAATTTTAAGACGCTTTTTCAGATATGTCGGGCCAATACCATGGATAGCCCGGAATGTCAAAGTCAAAATCTTGAAATCAATGCGTCGTAAAATAGGAAGCCAATGAAGTTCTTCTCGAAAGGCTCTGACAGAGGTGCGGGCAGGAATATTGCCAATAAGCCGGGCGGCTGCATTTTGCACAATTTGCAGGCGGTCAACAAGGAAGAGTGGGACACCTGAGTAAAGACTGTTAGCGTAGTCCAAGTGGGAGGTAATAAGAGCATGGACCACAGTTTTACGTGCTGATTGAGGGAGAAAAGGGAGAATTTTCTTTATCATACGAAGTTTGGAAAAGCAAGCTCCGACCACTTTATTAACTTGAGCCTTACCAGACAGGGCATTATCAAAAGTGTAGCCCAAGTTACGAGCTGCCTGTACTGGCGTAGGGGGAGGGTTCAGAATAGTAGGCCACCATAGGATAGATGGGGGGGGGGATTTTTTGCTGAAGAAGAGGACCTCCGTTTTATCAGTGTTCAGGGCAAGATGATTGGTAGACATCCAAGAGCAGATGCTGCCAAGGCAATTCCTAAAGTTAGAGAAAAGGGAGTCAGAATGGTCTCGAAAGGAAAAGATAAGCTGAGTATCATCAGCATACGAGACCACCCTGACACCCCAAGACTCAATTACCTTGGCTAGGGGGGCCACATAAGCGTTAAACAAAAGAGGGCTTAAGGCGGAGCCCTGGGGCACTCCGCACAAGAGGGGTTTGTCCTCGGATTCAAAAGGGTGCATGGTGACCCTTTGGAGGCGATTGGTCAGGAAAGAAGTAATCCAGGCGAGCACCGTCCCACCAACCCCAAGCTGTTGTAAGCGGGTGATAAGTATTTTATGGGAGACAGTATCAAAGGCAGCGGATAGGTCGAGGAGGACCAACATGGCCTCCTCGCCCCTATCCACTGATTCCCTGATGATTTCAGAGACCTCAAGCAGCGCAGTCTCAGTACTATATCCGGTCCTAAAGCCTGACTGAGAATCATGTAGCAGCTGGTTCGACTCTAGGTAAAGTGCCATTTGTTTTTGTACCACTTTCTCCAAAATCTTGGCAGGTTTTGGCAGAAGCGAAATAGGTCGATAATTACAAAAAAGTGAGGGGTCGGCACCAGGTTTTTTCAATAAAGGAACAAGCCTAGCCTGCTTCCAAACTGAGGGGAATTGGCCGCCAGACAAGGAGGCATTCCAGATGGAAAGATAAGGATTCAGTAGGGTAGGGGCAAGCGTGCCCATAACTTTGGCCGGGACTGGGTCCAGGGGGGAACCGGACTTGACATTGCGTAGTAAGGCTAACGCTAGGTCTGGAGTTAGCTCACTGAAAGAGTCAAAAGAACAGTGGGGGGAACCGAGGTGATCATCAGAGTGATCGGGTGTAGATGCTGCAAAGGAGGAGGACAGTTTGACTATCTTCTCTTGAAAGAAGTCAGATAATCCATTGCAGAGATCTTGAGTGGGAGTGCAAAGGGTTTTTGAAGCAGGGGGGTGTACAAAATCATTTACAATGGAAAAAAGAGTTTTTGAGGAGTTCTGAGCCTGCTGAATAAGATTGGAAAAATGGGCTTTCATTGAGGCGCGTTTCAGTTTGTGGAATTTATTCAGGGCCGATTTGTAGGCTAATTTGGCTGAGGGGTTGTAGTTCAGTCTCCATTTACGTTCCAGCTGCTTACACTTACTCTTCTCCTCTCGCAACCGTGGAGAGAACCAGGGAGCAGAGGGACGGGATCTGTGGGAGGTGACTGGAACCATGGGGGAGACCAAGTCAAGCGCCTCAGAGAGCAATGTGTTAAATCTCACCATTTCTGAATTAAGGTCTTGTTGCGGATTAAGGTGAAAATGAAAGAAATCTTCCATGGAATCACAGGTGACTTTAGTCCATTTACGTCCTTTAGCTTGCATGAGGGGGATAGGGGAGGGGTGAGAGGGAGCAGAAAAAGAAAAAGGAATAAGGAAATGATCGGTCCAAGTCAGGGGAGTGGGGGGAAAAGTGGAGAGGGAGGGGAGATTTGAAAAAATGAGGTCAAGTGTATGACCTGCTAAATGGGTCGGGCCAATCACTAATTGGGGCAGAGTGAGTCCTAGTAGGGTTTCAAGCAGAGAGGAAGCTAGTGTACAGGAGGGCTTATCAATATGGATATTAAAATCGCCTAAAACTGTAAAGTGGGGGTGTTTAAGAGAGAAGTCAGCGATGGTATGCAGCAAGGTAGTAAGGGAGGAGGCGGACACATTCGGGGGGTTATAGACTAATATGCCTGCGCAGATGGTACCAGCAGGATCCATAATAGTGAAATGGGCGGCTTCAATAGAGCCCAAATTGGAAATTTTCGTAAGACTAAGTTTGAGATGGGCTTTAGCAATAATCGCAAGCCCCCCACCGGTCTTAGAATTTTCACGGTTAATGGCCGTGAGGCTGTAACCAGGGGGAGTGGCTAGAGTAATGTCTGGTTTAGAAGAGTCTTTTAGCCAAGTTTCAGTCAGAAACAACAGATCCCACTTGTAGATATCAAGTGACAGCCAGACGTCATGGGCATGGGCAGGAAGAGATCTGCAATTGACTAAAGCGGCATTGAAAATGGTGGGTGGCTGATCAATAATGGTTGGGCGGAAAAGCGGAGCTTTAGATACCATAGGTAAAGCAAAATTGCAGTAAGGGCAGGAGTATGCGGTAGTATCCAGAATCGTGGTTTTGCAACAAGAAACAGAGGCGCACATAGCGGGACGGAGTTTCAACAATTGATCCGAGGACCAGCGAATACTTGGGGTACCTGGAGCAGGGGTTCTGGCGCTAGGCGCGAGTCTGGCGCGGACGGGCGCAGACGGGCTTGCCTTAGGCGCGCCTTCGGCGCGCCGTCGGCGCGCCCGCTGCGCCCGCCCGCTGCGCGGACGGGAAGGACCCTTCCTTATATCCATAACTGACTGAGGGTGGGAGGAGGGTGGGAGGCGTCCAGGAGCTGGAACGCTACCCTGCCTCCCCCCAAGATGGCGGTTCCGTTTTAGCCAGCCGGCGAGAGCGCTGTGCTCGGCTGCACCGGTAAAGGTAGAGAAGATCGGGACCCCTGTGACGACTCGATCTCGTCAAAGCAAGCAGGTGGTCAGTGTCCACTAATTAAAATCTAACAGTTAAAATATATACAGTTTTTAAGAACTACCGGTCAGCGTATCTGCATGCGGTAATAAAATCACCAAACACGCAATTGTAGGCTTTGGGTTCACACACTCTCACACAGAATAACTTCAAAGTTAAGCACAGATAAATGCCCCCGGCTTCCGCCTCAGGGGAAAAACAAGTAATCTCAGGAGAAGAGTTTACCGGGACTCCTTATGTAGTGAGGGAGGGCGGGAGGCGTCCAGGAGCTGGAACGCTACCCTGCCTCCCCCCAAGATGGCGGTTCCGTTTTAGCCAGCCGGCGAGAGCGCTGTGCTCGGCTGCACCGGTAAAGGTAGAGAAGATCGGGACCCCTGTGACGACTCGATCTCGTCAAAGCAAGCAGGTGGTCAGTGTCCACTAATTAAAATCTAACAGTTAAAATATATACAGTTTTTAAGAACTACCGGTCAGCGTATCTGCATGCGGTAATAAAATCACCAAACACGCAATTGTAGGCTTTGGGTTCACACACTCTCACACAGAATAACTTCAAAGTTAAGCACAGATAAATGCCCCCGGCTTCCGCCTCAGGGGAAAAACAAGTAATCTCAGGAGAAGAGTTTACCGGGACTCCTTATGTAGTGAGGGAGGGCGGGAGGCGTCCAGGAGCTGGAACGCTACCCTGCCTCCCCCCAAGATGGCGGTTCCGTTTTAGCCAGCCGGCGAGAGCGCTGTGCTCGGCTGCACCGGTAAAGGTAGAGAAGATCGGGACCCCTGTGACGACTCGATCTCGTCAAAGCAAGCAGGTGGTCAGTGTCCACTAATTAAAATCTAACAGTTAAAATATATACAGTTTTTAAGAACTACCGGTCAGCGTATCTGCATGCGGTAATAAAATCACCAAACACGCAATTGTAGGCTTTGGGTTCACACACTCTCACACAGAATAACTTCAAAGTTAAGCACAGATAAATGCCCCCGGCTTCCGCCTCAGGGGAAAAACAAGTAATCTCGAGAAAGCGTTCGATACCCTGGCATGGCAGTACTTATTTGAGGTACTCCAGAGGGTGGACTTAGGTCCCCAATTTATAGCGTTCACCCGGATATTCTACACCGACCTCACCACACGAGTAAGAATTGGTCGCCACATTTCATCCCCCATTTCGATTATGCATGGCACACGACCCCCATCATATTTGCCATCGCCATGGAACCACTGGGGGCACGACTGCTAGAGCTGGGCGAGCGTTGGGGCATTCCGCTGGGAGGCCGCACCCATAGCGTCTCCCTATATGCGGATGATCTCCTCATCTATGTCAGAGACATCACAGCGGACCTCACACTCTTTGGACCATGGTCGCAGACTTCGAGAGGGCCGCAGGACTAAGGTTGATTTGGGACAAATCCTCTATCTATCCCCTCCACCGAATGCACCACACAGATTTGGCTGGGAGATGCCGCGATACCTGGGTGTCAGACTCTACCATGGGCCTCGGGGCCTCCTGGAGGGCAACCACTACCGAGCCCTCCGAGGGGGTAAAAGCCAAATTAGCTTCTGGCGGACCTTGCCCTTGGCTCCCATAGGGAGGGTAGCATTATCCAAAATGATCATGGTGCCTCTGGTCCTTTACTATTTCGCTAATATACCGGTCATCCCACTGCGGTCTTTTTTCAGAGAGCTAAATTCATTACTAATCTCCCTTATCTGGGGGAAGGGCTGATGCAGAGTGGCCTTGTCAACCCTGCAATTGCCCCTCGATAGGGGTGGGATGGGCGCCCCGTCCTTTAAAGCATATTTTTTGGCAGGGCAACTGCAGTGGCTGTTACAATGGACAGCACATCGCAACCTCGGGGAGACGGACTCCCAGGACGGACAGATTGCAATCCCGGAACTAACCCGTCTACTCCTCCCAGGGTCTAAACCTAACCCTGCTCATCCTCTGTTGGTCAAAGTGGCTAGATCCTGCACCATGAGGATTCACCGTCTGTCCAAAGGGACACCAATGTATTCCCCATAACTGTCGCTAGTAGGCCTCCCTAAGGGGCAAGGGTACCTCAACGTGGGAGAGCTCAGGATTTGGACGGAACACATGCTCACTGAAGCTGAAGCCCTATTCGCCGACGGCCAACAGATTTCGTTCACAGGCTTGGCCGAAGAAAGGGGGCTCCCGGTCAGTCAATTCCTACTGCACCGGCAAGTGGTGGCAGACTGCAGACGGACCTAGGATCTTGGGGACGGAAAACCAAAAACACACCCAGTGTTGCACACACTACTTTACATGGGGACGGGCTGACATCACATTACATGGATCTATAAATCCATTATGGAACTTACACACACACCACTGACGCGCTCACGGCTCCATTGGGAGAAGGACTTCGGCCGAGCCCTCCATGACAGAGAGTGGCTCATAGCCCTAGAACACCACAAAAAGTGTCCTGCAACCAAAGATTAAAAGAAATTGCAGTTTAATGTGCTGCACCGTGCTTATCTCACGCCAGCATGGCTTAAACGCTTTTACCCGACGTCCCGCTTTGAATGTCCCCGATGCCACACTCCAGACGCCCCTTTCATCCACAGGTTTTGGTCATGCCCCACAATACAAACCCTTTAGACAACAGTACGCACTACACTACAAACAGTCACAGGTCTATCAGATTTCCACACATGGGAATTGTGCGCCCTGGGCATATTTAAACGTAAAAAGCGAAAGAAGGTAAAAACCAAGTTTGCTATGCTGGCCATTGATGAAGCGGGCTTCAGAAAATATTTTATTCTGACTCGTGGATTCAATTCCCCATAACATGAACTAATCAATTAATGAGCTGTTGCATGATTTGTTTAATTAACACAACCTAGATTAAGTTTGCACCACACATATACACGCGGGAAACTAATTACATGTGCTCTTGTTGCATTTTCAAGTCTGTTTTTGTAACACATGATTAATATTGTCCTGTTTGTTATGTCTGTCCTATTGTCTTTGTCACTATTAATATGCAGCTGATCATTCATGGCATGTGCATTTTATATGTGCTTACATGTCCTATGTTGTGTTTGTCTGTCTGTGTATCATTTAATTATCTTTTTATTCTTTCAGAAACATAAAGCTGGATTACATGAAGAATGGTAGATATTTTATGTGTTGCTTTAAATGTTTGCTTTTGCTAAATGTCTTTTTATTAGTGGGTTAATTAATAATTAGTAAGGGATTGGGTGGTACAGAAGGGTTTGCTTTACCTGAATTAATCACTCTTTTTGTGTTTGTTTAAATATTAGCTCAAGAGTGAGATGAGGCCTAGTCTTTGCTTTTGGAGAAAAGTTGGTCGGCCTGAACTGAGCAGAAGCTGGAGCCAAGTGTACACGTTTGGAATCTTTCCATACAGAGTTTATTGAACTTACTTCTTGTGGCTCTGACTTTTGAAAAAAAAAAGAGGCTCTAACAATGGAGCTTGTTTTCATGGACTGCTCTGGATGTTCTTTTACAAGGCCGAGGAAGTGACAGGCATATTTCTGCCGAGTTTTTGGTGGAAGTCAGATTGGCAACTTTTAAAGTTGCAAAGTTCGGAAGCTGATGTCACTTTATGTCAATGGACAATGGCATGGTGACGCGTTTATTCTCTGGACTGGTAGCTGCGGTGGCCTGACAGCCATCAACCAATCACAGTGCTGAACTTTTCTAAAAAATAACATTTAGTTAAATTTGAGAGCAATTTGATATAAAATTGGTTCTCTTGAAGGGTTTGGGTCTGTCTGTTCCAGTGGGGCGAAGCGCTGTCCGATTGCCTTGGGATTGAATGTAAGCATTCAACTGTTTATTATTTGTTTCTCTTTCAGGTTAGAAAACTAACTTAGAGAATATGATTTATGTTTTCTTAAGTTCATTATTTTGATCAATTCTAATTTGACAGCAGACATTGTGCCAATGTTATTGCAACTTGAATTAATAAAACTAAATGTTTGATTTTAATAAAGTGAGTTAATAAAGATTATTAAATTATGAATTTTAAAAAAAATAAACTTTTCAAAATGACAAGCTGGTCTTGTTTATTGTAGATAGTTTATAGCTTAAAATTTAACAACATATATTGATCTATTCACCTCATGATTTCTAATGGGCCTGGTATTGATTGGTAAGTGTGATAGTGGATTGTGACATCATTTATAAAGAATTTTAGTTGCTGCGCTGGATCAATTTGGTAGCTTCAGACGGTTATATGTTGTTTTTGACATGCATGTTACATATATGTTGGTATAGACATAGGATTGATGTTTAACAACTGTTAAGTTTTTTGATTATGTCAGATTGTTATATGTAGTCTTAAGGAATTTTTCCAGTAGTGTGAAAAATTCCTGGTTAATTGCCGGCAAGGTAGTGTGACTAGAAGAGTTACACAGTGCATTTGTCTGTTTCAAAATTGTGGTACAGAATATATCACGTGTTGTGGACGTACAACACAAGTTTAGGGACCTTAGATTGCATGGTTAAATGTATAGTGAGGATTGCCTATGACATTGTAGCATTAAGCAGAGGGACCTGGTGAGCCTGTTATAAAGCTTTCTGTGAAGAGAGTAGTAGGATTTATCCAAGCTTGAGTGAAGGGTGAGATAGCGTCGTCTATTCTTATCAACGCCTGACGTTTTCTTTGGTTGGTTCAAGTCCTGCCAAGAATTCATGTGTGTATGATCAGGGTTTTCTTGTTTGAAAGTGTGTGAATGGTCTGTAAAACTGAAGGGTAGGGTAAGAATTACTCTATTGGCAATTGAAACTATTCTGTGAGAATAACGTCGTCTATTCCACGCTGAGAATACTTGAATGAATGTTTAAAACTATCTCTTTGTTAGAGAAGCAGACAAATGGTTTGTTTCCATGTTGTTATTAATTGCGTTTTATAAAGATGATTGAAAGCGTTTTTGAGCCTTTATGGTAAAGAACACGCTATTTTAGAGTATTGCGCGTTATTTTAATCATCCTAAAAGCATTGCGCGTTATTTAAATACATTGAAAAGTGCCCCGATCGAAAATTGTAGGGGAGGGGCTGTTTTGGGAGTGGAAGCGTGTGAGGAGACCTTGGAGCTGCAGCTGCTGCATACGTCAGAGCCTGCCGCGCTCTGATTGGTTAGAATGTTAGAGCAAAACAGTGCTCTCATTGGTTAAGGCGATCAATGCTTGAAATACTGTTTATTGTCTTTCTCTTGCAAATTGCGCTATTTTAGAAAATACTGATCTGATTAGTGAAGCGTAGTTTTGTGGGCTTGACCCCATCCTCAGATTCCCTGTTGGTTGCCACACTGCGCGCTCCCTCTTATGATAATTTCTTTAAGTTTCTTGACAACCCGCCTATCTACACGCGCTCTTCTCGAGCCTATCTTATCTATTGCTCATTTTGTTTTGCTCGTTCTATGTTTAGCCGGTAGATTACTACGTTCCTGTGTCGCGCGAGCATTTTGTGAAGGAGGGGGGCTGGAGCGAGTAAGAGAGCTGTCAGCGCGTCAGCCGCCGCGCTGTCACTGGTTAAACGCTCCGTCGCGTCATAGCGAAGTCGCGCATTCATTGGGTGGTGACGCGTCGCGTCATACACGGAGCCGCGCTCTGATTGGGCGAGGCTCCATGTGTTGTGCGAGGTGAGAGAAACTCCGTGCAAATCACGAAGGTCACGTTCTCATTAGGCGGGTTCCGGCGAGGTTTCTGTATATTCATTTTCTTTGGCAATTTAGATTGTCCTTGCTCGGCACGAAGGCGCCGCGCTGTGATTTGTTAAGGTCCCGGCGCGTCATAGAAAAGGTCGCGCACCCATTGGCTGTTGACGCGCAGCGTCATACAAGGGCCGCGACATTACTGGTTGAGGCTTTGTGAGCCATTGGGTGAGGCTCCCTGAGCCGCGCTAGGATTGGGCGAGGCTCTCCCGAGTGTTATCAAGGAGCTGGCTGTGACGTGTGCTGTCACGAGCTGTGACCTGATTGGTCAGACCTTCGTGTATGATTAAAAACCTTTTATTTCCTTTGCAAGGGAGTGTTGGTGAGCGTAGTGAAATCGCGCTAGTAAAGTTAAAAATTACGATTAGGGGGGGTGCCTTGGTTGAGTTTATTTTGACTATTTCTCAAGAAGAGGCTTGCTGTGTCCTGATTGGCTAGGGACACTGCAGTATCATAGAGAGGCCGAATTGGTCGAGACTTGGTGGGCATTCTGATTGGCTGAGCGCTGTGCAGCCACACGCTGATTGGCTGAAACACTCGTGCTGATGCACATTGTTTACTTTTTGCTGAAAATTTAGTTTTTCCACGCTATTAATGCCCAAAGCTTCATTTTATTATTAATTATTTCAGATATTTGCTATTAATTAGTGAATAAATATAGCAGATATATTAGGATAATAGCATCAAAGGTGATTAAAGTAAGGACATTAATTATTAAATTAGTACAATATTAGGTAAAAATAGTTGTTTAGAATTACAAATAAAGTTATAATATTTATAGCCTTTGATAAAATAGCATTGAGATACAAACATGAGTTATTGGGATGATTATAAAAAAAAAGCCTACATGGTTTCAAAAGGTGAAAAATTATTTTAAACCTGACAAGAAAATTGAGACACGTGGTGGTAAATTACTTCATAAGTACAAAACACCTGCAGCCTATATGGAAGGCGAATATGGTTATCATACTGTAATTTGGTTTGATAACTGGATGCATTATACCAAAAAGGATGGTGTACTAGCCTGGCCAGAAGATGGGTCATTTAATATGAAAGTTTTACAAAATCTGAGAGGAAAAATGATGGATCCTGTGCCAAAGCCAAGACCTACACAATTTGAAGCCTTAGTTGAATGGGAGGTTGAGATGATGGAACTTGAACGTGAAAGCAAGTGTTCAGCACCTAAATATTCAAAATATGTTGTAAATAAAGAAACACATGAGGATAAAGTGAGACGCTGGAGAAAGGCAGACATGTATGATGGTCTGTATCCCATAAGAATAATGATTAATGAAGATTTAGAACAAAAGACAGCTGGAAAAAGAATTGATGAGGAATTAGATGATGCAGTTTTAGAAGATATTTATGCCACTAAACCTAAACCGCCACCTTATCAAGCAGGTTCTCAATCTACCCCGAGAGTTTCTACAGAAACTTCTCCAAGTGCACCTCCTAGAGAAGTTGAGGAAGGTTCTCCCAGATTTTTAAAATTACCTGAAAGGGTAGGCTCAGTAAATAATTGTAGTACACCTAAAAGAAGCAGAGTTGCTCATCAAGAAAATAATTCTGTGAGAAATCAGGAAAGATTACCAGCTGATCAAGAAATTTCTAGTTACAATAAAGCAAAGCAAGATTTAATTGAACAATTGACAAAAGGCATGGAAGCAGTTACAGTACCAGTAACTATTGGTCCTGTGGTACCAGTTTTTGATCAAGGAGATAATAGACAAACAGCCTTAACAGTTCCATTAAATGCAGAAATTCAAAAGGTTGCTGAAAATTTTTATTCAGAACTTTCAGAGATTCATAGAGAAAAATCTATGATGCCAAATTTAACACTACATGGAAGTTTGTCAAGTTCGCAAACACCAACTGTGGCAGATTCAGACTCAGGTTTGTCAGAGAAAAGTTTAAACAGAACAGAATTATCTCAAAATGGAATGTCCCCGGAAGCTCCTGATTATAAAAAGCTTGATGTAGCTAAATTAAAAGCTGACCTGGAGGAATTAATCATTGGCACAATTGGTACTGATAATTTGAAATTGTATCAAGATGATGAACTGTTGTTTATTTGCAAAAGTATTCAGTGGAAAACTAAAAACAGGTATGAACATCTGGAAGAAATGGCTGCTGAGTTAGAAATTGATTTGAGCAAACAAAAACATTTACAGAAACATTACAGGGTAGATTTCTCTGAGAGGGACATTGATAATTTAAATGCTGCTGGAAGAATAACTCACATAAGAGAATTAATAAGTTTTCTCAGAAAATTAGGTGAATTAGGTAAATGGAGGATAAAATGGTCAAAGAAAGAACAAGATAAAAGACTAAGAAATGATGAAATTTCTGAATATCCAATGAGAGAAATAGCTGGAGGAGGGTATGTGCATGTTCCTTGGTCCAGACAGGATATTCTCCTGTTTACCAATGATTTTCCACGTTTAAGAGAAAAACCAGTGGAATGGTACCGACAGGTAGACAGATTCATAAGGATGTCAAAGGTTCTGTGGATTGATCTGGATGGATTCTTTGACATTGTTGTTCCATCAGATCTTTGGACAGAACGCAAGATTTCTGTGGATTGGCCAAAAGAAGAACCTGCCCGAGACAAAATTACAGGTGCCCCATCAAAAGATGTCATGGATCTTTATAAGAAAGTAATTTATTGGCTGAAAGGGAAAATTCCCCCAAAAGAAGTGGACTGGGTTAAAATAGACAGAACAAACCAGGAACCAAAAGAATCAGTTCATTCATTTTATGAAAGGTTACTGTTAGTCTTTAAACAGTACAGTGGCTATGAAAAATTAAGTGAAAAAGACATGAGCCACTTTATATACAGATTTGTATATGGCCTGAGACCTGAAATTGGTGACATGATTAGAAATGGAATTGTTTGTTGGCAATCATTATCAGTTGATGACATCCTGAGAAAAGCAAAATATTGCAGTGATGAGATAGATGCAAGGCAGAAGAGTCTTAAGGAGAAAGCAATATGGGCACAGGTGAAGGTAGCTGAACAGCAACAACAACAACAGTTAGGCTCTATGCAACAGGGAAAATTCAAGGGTAATTTTAATAATATTAAGCCAAAATTTAATGTAAATGTTGAAGAGTTAAAACAAAAGCTCCCATGTTTTAATTGTGGCGAAATTGGACACTGGAAGCGAGAGTGTAAAAACCCGTCCAGAAATTAAAAAAATAATTCATTGAATCCACAGGTGCAGTGTGAGTTAAATCCGCAGCAACAGCAACAGCTACAACAGCAGCTGAATGAGTTAAGTCAGCAGCGACAGCTACAGCGACAGATAGTGAACCAGACACAGCAAAGCCAGTTTCAGCAACAAAATCAGGTACAGCAGAATCAAATTCAACAGAGTCAGTTACCTCAAGCACCATTCCCTGGTAGTGCTAACACACAGAGATTTTCTCCTGAAACAGGTTTCTGTGGAAATAATTCGGTTAAAAATGTGTCAAAAGTTAACATGACAAGTGCTTCTCAATTTTGGTTAAAAGACAAAGAGGTGAGTGATTCATCAGAGGATTACTCATGACGGTGCCTGAGAGAGGAGGAAGAGTGTGTGCTTGGACCCACTCTTGAGGTAGATCAGTCTGGTCCATTTGTTAATGGTAAAGTAAATGATAAAGATATCACTTTCCTTGTGGACACAGGTGCTACCCGTTCTACTGTTAGATCAGCAGAACCATTCAAGTTGTAGGTGTAGCTAATCAGCAAATTAAAACAAGTTTGACAGATCCAGTAAAAGTGGAGATAGGCAACTACAAAGATAAACACAGATTTCTAGTTTGTGACAGCAGTCCTGTGAATCTGTGGGGTCGTGATATATTATGCAAAATGAATTGCAGAATATATTGCTCACCAGAAGGCATTGAAATGCAAACAGAAGAAGAAGATGGGCTTTATAAATGGACTATGCTGATGGTGGAAGAAGAAAAAACACCAATATTTCCTGTATTTGATAAAAATGATTTGCCAGAAGAGCTCAAGGAGCCAGTTAATCCAGCAATTTGGGACCTAACAGGAAATGATATGGGTCTTATGAAAAATATTGATCCAGTAAAAATCACTGTTAAACAGGGAATTGATTTTCCAAATGTTCCTCAATACAAAATGAAGGCAGAGACAATTGAGGGTGTCATTCCTGTGATTGAAAAATTCATAAGTCAAGGAGTGTTAAAAGAAATTGAAAGCAGCCCATGCAATTCACCAATTATGGGTATTAAAAAGCCGAATGGAACATACAGAATTGTTCAAGATTTAAGAAAAATTAATCAGATAATTGTCCCATGCTGTCCCATTGTTCCAAACCCTGCAGTAATTCTTTACCAGATTCCACATGATGCAGAATGGTACACGGTCATTGACCTGTGAAATGCCCTCGTTACAGTTCCATTACATCCAGATAGCCAGCAAATTTTTGCTTTTAGGTTCCAAAATAGGATCCTAGCATGGTGTCGTATCCCTCAAGGGTATACTGAGAGTCTGTCTATCTTTAATCAATTATTAAAGAAATCCCTGGAAGATCTAGTATTGCCTGGTAATTCCACATTGGTACAGTACATTGACGATTTGCTTGTGGCAGCCAAAACACGAGAAAATTGTGTTACTGATACCATTACCCTGTTAAATCGTTTGGCAGATGAGGGACATAAAGTCTCACCAGCAAAATTGCAGTTTTGTAAACAAGAAGTGAAATATCTTGGTCACAGAATTGCAAAGGGAACCAGAAAAGTGACAGTTGAGAGAATCAAAATGATTCGAGCAATACAACCACCGACAACACAGAGACAGGTGAGAATGTTTCTAGGAATGGTTGGTTACTGTCGACAATGGATTAGTGGGTTTTCAGTCATTGCAAAACCACTTCAGAGATTAACAAAGGCAGATATAAAAGATCCAATCAAATTGTCAAAAATTGAGCTGGAAGCTTTTGAGCAGTTAAAAAAGAGCTTATGTGAAGCTCCTGCTCTGGGAATGCCAGATTATGAGAAGGAATTTGAACCCTACTGCAGTGAAAGAGAAGGTTGTGCATTGTCAGTGCTTATACAGAGGCATGGAAACTTGAGAAAACCAATTGCATATTTTTCAGCTGTTTTGGATCCTGTTGCAAAAGCTTTGCCAGGTTGCTTAAAAGCAGTGGCCGCAACAAGTGTAAGTCTTGAGCAAAGTGAGGGTATCATTATGGGATTGCCTGTAAAGATATATGTACCTCATTCTGTTGAGATTCTCCTTACCAGAAGTAGAACTCAACATTTAACAAGTAGCAGACTGACAAAATATGAAAAAACAATTTTGGGTTCAGACAATGTGTCAATTGTAAGGTGCGTGAACTTGAACCCTTCCACATTATTACCTGATGGAGTTATTACTGAGGTAAGTAATGAGGATGACATTGATCATGAATGCCTGGATGTTGTAGATTACTGCACAAAACCAAGACAGGATATAAAAGATGTTCCATTACCTGAATCAGATATAATATATTTTGTTGATGGATCTTGTTTGAGAAATGATGAAGGGATTCTGAGAGCAGCATACTCAGTGTGCACAGTCTCAGATGTTGTTGAAGGTTCACCTTTGGATGGAATTTGTTCCGCTCAAATTGCAGAATTAATTGGTTTAATTCGAGCCTGTGAAAATGCAGTTGGCAAAAGAGTAACCATAGTGACTGATAGTCAGTATGGTTATGGTGTTGTTCATGATTATGGACAACTGTGGTCCAATAGAGGTTATTTAACTTCTGCAGGAACACCGATTAGAAATGCGAAATTGATTAAAAGATTGATTGATGGCATTCAGTTACCAGAACAAATAGCAGTAGTGAAGTGTTCAGCTCATAAAAAAGGTGATGATTACATCACCAAAGGAAATGCTTTTGCAGCTGAGATGGCAAAATATTGTGCCAGAAACAATTACGCAATCAATCGGGAAAAAGACGAAAGTCACACAATGAATTCTCTCATGCTAATTTCTGTAGTTGAGACATGGCAGGAAGTAAAAGACTTACAAGATGAGGCAAGTGAGGAAGAGAAAAACACATGGTTAAAAGGTGATTGCAGACCAAGAGAGGAAGATGGAATTTTGGTACACAAAGATGGAAGAGTTGTAATGCCAGACAGCATGATTGCTGATATGGCACGATTGTGTCATGGTCCAGGACATATAGGTAAAGAGTCCATGATTAGATTATTTAGAGAAACATGGTACAATGTAAAATTTAGAACAATTGTCACTTTGTCAGATATGTTTGACCTGCCAACAGATGAATCCCAACAGAAAAGTTGTTGTAAGCATGGGAACCATAGGACGGGAGGGTGGTCCTTTTACCAGATTACAAATGGATTTTATTGAAATGACAAAGCATAATGGTCTAAAATATGTTCTGGTATTTGTTTGTCTGTTTTCAAGATGGGTGGAAGCTTTCCCAGTTCGTCATTCTAATGCAGTCACCGTGGCAAAATTGCTTCTTAGGGAGATCATACCTAGGTATGGATTTCCAGTTACGATTGAAAGTGATTGCGGAACCAATTTTGAGAACAGATTAATGAAATTGGTTTGTGAAGCCTTAAATATCAAACAGAAGTTGCATTGTGCTTACAGACCACAGGCATCAGGTGTTGTTGAACAGATTAATGGAACAATCAAAAATAGGATTTAAAAAATGTGTGATGCTACAGGAATAAAGTGGACGGATGCACTTCCACTTGTTCTAATGTCAATGAGAAGCATCCCAGATAAAAAGACAGGTCTTAGCCCTCATGATATTGTGATGGGCAGAGTGATGAGGCAAGCATTTGTTCCAGTTGGCAAATTAATGAGTATTAATGATAGCGCAATTATCGAATATTGCCAAAACCTATCTGATGTAGTGCATTCTGTATTTCATCAGGTGGGAACTGACATTATTTCAAAAGAAAAGGTACAAGCTCATGATTTGCTACCCGGTGACTGGGTGAGGACGAAGGTTCACCGAAGAAGGAACTGTTTATCCCCAAGGTGGCAGAAGCCACGTCAAGTGGTTCTGATTACAACAAATGCAATAAAATGAAGAGGACTGAAAAGGTGGATTCATCCAAGCCACACAATTCGTGTGCCACCTCCTGAAAATTCTGATGAAGAAAGTGATACAACAGCTGATTCAGATTCAGAAAGAGACCCAGAAGATCCTGATTCTGATTCTGATGATCAACAAGAAAATCAACATCAAGAGAATCTAGATGAGAGTCAGAAATTGAATAAAGAAGATCTGAGAACTGGAGATCGAGGTGTTGATGATGATGATTTGCTTGAAGAAGAGTCTCTGAAAGATAAAAGAGATTCAGAAGAAGCAGAAAACTCTGAGCGAGACGAAAATCTGAGCCATACTATTGAAAGGCAAATAAGTAACTCTGTAAACAAAAAGCTTGAAGCTGGGAAGCTGAAGGTGATTCCTGAAGAAGAAGAAGAATTACCAAGTACCAGTAAAGGTATTGTTTCAAATGGAGTGAAGCTGCCGAGTAAAGAAGTTCCTAGGTACAGATTTGAAGTCTCTGATACAGACACTGATGAAAGTGATGAAGAATCTGAAATAAGAAAATACAGAAAAAGAGCTTGGAAATCTGAATGTAACGAATGTGTGCCAAAGAAAAAAGTCTTGAGAAAAGGAGACATTTGGCCTGAAAATAATTTAAAATTTAAACTAGTGAAGAAATCAAAAGAACAAATTAATAAAATTTCTAGTCAAGGAAGTGAACTTGAAAAGAAAAACGAGAGCGAAAACAAGAAAATAGAGGTTATCTCTCGTAAGACAAAAAGAGTAATTAGGCCAAATCAAAAATATAAGTCCCCAGAGTGGACTTATATAATTATTCCACCAATTGTTGAAGTGGAAAGCAGTGGTCAGGAATTTTTAGAAAGTGACAAGGATTAAAATTGTTAGAAATTAGTTGAGGATTTATTTCCTGGCATAAGGCTGAAGAAAATGTGTTAGGTAACTTTCTGTTTCCTGGCATAAGGCTGAAGAAAACTTGTTATGTGACTTTAGGTCGAAGAAATTCTGTTTAGTTGAAGAAGACACATTTTGTGACACAAGGTCGAAGAAAAACTGTTTAGGGTTAAAATCTTAAAAAAAAAAATTTAAAAGGGGGGATATAATTTTGTTAGTTAGTTACTTACATTCATTTGAATTTAAATTTTTTGTTTTTGAAATGCCTAGATCAGATACTTCTAGGTGTTCAATTTTTAAAAAATGTTGCAAAATGACTTCAATTTGTGTGATATTATTAATTTTACTTTGGTTAATTTTAGCTGTGGTCTATCCTTTTGATGTTAATAAGCAAAAATCCAAGACTAATATAACTAGTAAAGTAGAGTCTAATCATGAGAAGCATGCTGGCAAGTCCAGTAGAGTTATTAATCATGATCCAGAGTCTCATCAAGATAGATCTATTGGTGATTTTTCAACCAATTCATTTTCAAGGCTTTTATCTGAATATGTCAAAGTAATGAATGTTAAAGATTGCTATGTGTGCGTAAAATCACCTGCTTCTGTTTCTGAGGGGGTGACATATAATATGTTACCTCTCACTTATGGCATTACCTGTAGTGTGATTGCTTGCCTGTTTTATCAAACTGGTCGTCTGGAGTATTATTACTCAGACTTCGATGAGGTTTTTGCAAATCTCAAAGTTGTAAATAGCTTAAACAAAGTAAGGCCTGCGAAGCAGATGAGGGAATTCTTTTTAGTTACTAATGAACTAAACTATGAATATGCCTATAGAAATAATTTAACATGCAAAATGAGAGCTGAAGAAAAGACTTTCCTTAACATGGTTGAGGAGAGAAGGGCTGTTTACAAAAGAAATGAAACGCTAAAACATGCTAAATCCAAATACTGGCAGTTAGAGGATGCTAAATTAAATGGTGTCAATACTAATGCAGCAATACATATTGATGAACCAGTTAGTGGTAAATTTTGCATCAGAAGAGATAATACTTTATATGATAATCTTTTTGTGGGTGCTAGTCAATGTGAAGATACTTATCGAATTGTAGGGGGATGGGGATTCAAAGGTGGAAAGGATCCAATTTTCCCTGGAATTTATTTTATTTGTGGTAATAAAGCATATTTTAGCCTTGCGGACCACTGGTACGGGACATGTTATCTTGGCCTGGTCTTTCCAAAAATATTTCATGTTGACAGAAATGAAAAGGGTACCTTTGAATTTGGTGAACACTTGAATCTGAATAGGTACAAAAGAGAAAGTTTTTACGAAATCCTGGGAGACATTTTTGGTGCTGTTATTCCTATGGTGGGGATTACAATGAATTCAATTAAAATTAGAAAAGTTTCCACAATTGTAGATAGGTTGTCAACTGATACTGCAAGTGGTTTTCAATTGGTTAGCACAGAACTTGTTGCTACCAGAAGTATGGTTATGCTGAATCGTCTTGCATTAGACATTCTGCTTGCAAAAGAGGGTGGAGTCTGTGGGGTCTTGCATGTCCAACATTGCTGTACTTATATACCTGACAAAAGTCGGGATATAGAGTTTCTTGTTAAGAACATTACACATTTTCATGAAGAAATAGAACCTATGGAAGAAGAGTCTTTTACTGAGAAAATTGGGAAGAGAATGGAGGCTATTAAAGATTGGTTTTCAGAACTTGGCAGATCAATATTAGGCAAAGTGCTCTATCCAGTAATTGTCTTTATTATAGTGATAATGCTGCTAAAAATTAGTTGTTTTATCCACAAGAGGAGGAAGCATCAGAATGAAAAGAGAAGGATTTATAAACTCAGAAAGGAACAAGAAAAGGAATATGAATTAGAAGAAATGCGAAGGGTTCAGTTTGATAGAGATAATCAGACAGCTGAAACAGGGGTTTAGGGAAACTAATATCGAGAGAATTCAGAGTGTGTTGTCTCCAAAAATGGGTAAAAATTTTCTAAATTTGTTGGGTGTTGTTTGGTGATTTTGAAATCCCCAGATGAGGGAGTTGATGAAGCGGGCTTCAGAAAATATTTTATTCTGACTCGTGGATTCAATTCCCCATAACATGAACTAATCAATTAATGAGCTGTTGCATGATTTGTTTAATTAACACAACCTAGATTAAGTTTGCACCACACATATACACGCGAGAAACTAATTACATGTGCTCTTGTTGCATTTGCAAGTCTGTTTTTGTAACACATGATTAATATTGTCCTGTTTGTTATGTCTGTCCTATTGTCTTTGTCACTATTAATATGCAGCTGATCATTCATGGCATGTGCATTTTATATGTGCTTACATGTATGTCCTATGTTGTGTTTGTCTGTCTGTGTATCATTTAATTATCTTTTTATTCTTTCAGAAACATAAAGCTGGATTACATGAAGAATGGTAGATATTTTATGTGTTGCTTTAAATGTTTGCTTTTGCTAAATGTCTTTTTATTAGTGGGTTAATTAATAATTAGTAAGGGATTGGGTGGTACAGAAGGGTTTGCTTTACCTGAATTAATCACTCTTTTTGTGTTTGTTTAAATATTAGCTCAAGAGTGAGATGAGGCCTAGTCTTTGCTTTTGGAGAAAAGTTGGTCAGCCTGAACTGAGCAGAAGCTGGAGCCAAGTGTACACGTTTGGAATCTTTCCATACAGAGTTTATTGAACTTACTTCTTGTGGCTCTGACTTTTGAAAAAAAAAAGAGGCTCTAACAATGGAGCTTGTTTTCATGGACTGCTCTGGATGTTCTATTACAAGGCCGAGGAAGTGACAGGCATATTTCTGCCGAGTTTTTGGTGGAAGTCAGATTGGCAACTTTTAAAGTTGCAAAGTTCGGAAGCTGATGTCACTTTATGTCAATGGACAATGGCATGGTGACGCGTTTATTCTCTGGACTGGTAGCTGCGGTGGCCTGACAGCCATCAACCAATCACAGTGCTGAACTTTTCTAAAAAATAACATTTAGTTAAATTTGAGAGCAAAAATGATATAAAATTGGTTCTCTTGAAGGGTTTGGGTCTGTCTGTTCCAGAGGGGCGAAGCGCTGTCCGATTGCCTTGGGATTGAATGTAAGCATTCAACTGTTTATTATTTGTTTCTCTTTCAGGTTAGAAAACTAACTTAGAGAATATGATTTATGTTTTCTTAAGTTCATTATTTTGATCAATTCTAATTTGACAGCAGACATTGTGCCAATGTTATTGCAACTTGAATTAATAAAACTAAATGTTTGATTTTAATAAAGTGAGTTAATAAAGATTATTCAATTATGAATTTTTAAAAAAATAAACTTTTCAAAATGACAAGCTGGTCTTGTTTATTGTAGATAGTTTATAGCTTAAAATTTAACAACATATATTGATCTATTCACCTCATGATTTCTAATGGGCCTGGTATTGATTGGTAAGTGTGATAGTGGATTGTGACATCATTTATAAAGAATTTTAGTTGCTGCGCTGGATCACCATACTTCTAGCAAAACTCAGTATAGCAATGCACTGGCGTTCACCGGGAGGCCCCCCGATGGCAGCGTGGTGGGGGGCGGTAAAGAAATGGGCCACGGCCGAGGAAGATCTCATCCAACAGGAGGAAGCTTGCGGCATGCGACGGCAACCTATTTCGTTAGAATGGGCGATCCTCCTTCATGACTTCAATCAAGTGCACACTGCTGGCGAAGAAACCCCACAAGACACTCAGATGGACCCAGGGCCCAGTGCACATTGATCCTTCCAAATTTCCCTTCCATCACTCTAGCTCACCCCCCCAAGGCCACCCTTAGGGGATCACACCGTTTGTAATGGTGGAAATCATTGCCCACAGTTAACGTGACAATATGGAGCTGTGCCTTATCTACCCCCACCTTCTGCGCTCCACCTCCCGATCCCTAACTTCCCGTGTTATGAATACCCAGTTCAGTTTAGAACCTGGATTGCGATTTAGCATTACTCTATAAAGAGAACAAAGGTCTAGTGACTATCATACAGGACTGGGGGGCACTGTAACCTTACCAACAGCATGTTCTTCTGTTTTTCTCGGCATATCCTTTAGAGGTGGAGAGGTGCTCCCCCCAATAATAGCAACTCGGCGATTTAATGCAGAAGTGTTGACATCAACACTCAATTGTAATGTCGCAACAGATGAGTCCGATTATTGTATGACTTGTGTATTTCTAAAATCTAATAAAAAGGTTTAGCAAAAAAAAAACAGATCATTAAGGATCAGAATTTATTTTTTGCAATGCGACAGTTTAGCTAATCGCTAATTTTTGTGACCCAAGTTTGCAAATCTCTATTATAGAATCTATAATTGAGACTCAAATGGTACGTTCAAACCTGTCCCAAAAAGCGAGTAGTCGCAAAAAGGCAACGCTTGCACATTTCAGTTTTTTATCAATTCAAATCAGGTGGTAACTGTGTGCAAACTATGAAAGCTGGCCAGAATGCATCTGGGGTGTCCACAATGGCTGCATTGTATGTGATTACGAGGATGCAAATACTGGCTGCTCAGCAGAGGAGGAGGCAGAGACAGAAGAGAATTTTCAAGGTCAGGCTGGTCATATTCCAGAAAACTGAGGAAGAACTTTTTGACAAATGCAAGCTAAGTAGCGCTGTAATAATGGAGATTATTGAACTTTTAAAACCACATCTAGAAAGCAGTACTCAGCGCAGCAATTCTATTCCCAACCATGTTTAAGTGTTGTGCTCTTTACACCTTTTGGCCTCTGGCAGTTAGCAGGGTGTTATTGCTTTTGCTGATGGGGTGTGTCAACATGCACTTTCACATTTATTTCTGCAGATTTCTAGATGCCATGCTTATCTATATCTACTGCTATATATACCTACCCAGAAATGCACAGAAAATTCAAAGCGCACAATTAAAATGTTACATTTTCCCATGTCATCGTGTGTATAGATCAGTGGCGGCTGGTGACATTTGAAAGTGGCAGGGCGTAAAAGTTGCGTATGAGTCTTACATCGCGAGCGTGCGAAGTGCGCAAGGGTGACCAACAGAAAGGGTGTTTGGAAGGCTGCTGAGAACCCCTTACCTTCAACCCATTCATTTATATATTGCCATATAAGTGTTGGTGGAGATTCTGCCACAGAGCACAGGGTGCCAGCTACCCAGAAAGGGGTGTTGAGGGGGTAAGGAAACTCTTCTCACCTGGTCCCTGGTCACCTCTGCCCGCTGTTTGATCCTCAATGATTGGTGCCGAATGCTGCAAGAGAGGTGCAGTTCTCAGACACCCTCGTTCTTCCCTCTCTGGCCCGTCTTCGCCTCTGCCCTCCTCGTGGTTGTACCAGAGCACTCACTCTCCTGGGCGCACCTCCCCGCCGGCCCCACACTCCCTGTTCAGTACGACTTGTGGATAATGTAAATGTGGATTATGCAGTTCGATGTGTGCTGGTGACAAGCATGGAAGGGGTTAAAGAAACATAAACATTGTGAGACATTGAGGTGACCGCGTGAGGAAAGAGAACGGGGTACCAGCGCGGACTCGCACCAGCTGATGTGTTCAAGTGATGGGAGCGTCAAGCGAATCACGGAAACAGAAACACTCGAGACACATGCGGGACAGGAGCAGACACCCGTCCAACCACCCAACGCATGGCAGTGTCATGTGAGGAGTGCGGGAAGGGGTGACTGCAAGAGGCGCTGCAGTTTGAACTCTCTGAGTGGATTGGTGGTTGACAAATATGTGTCGTCTTCCGTAATCACAGAACAATACACATAATAAACGCATGCTCAATACTGTAACCAGCCTGCATTGAAACATAAGTGAGGAGACAATCCCAATAAAAGCGCGGTCAGGAGGAGGCACCAAGATCATTCACTCTCATTCCCTCACGGCGGAAGTCAGAGGTCAGCGAAAAATGGCAAAGAAATATAAAAAAACGTACCTTGGCTTCCCGACTCGAGTCCCGTCCCGAGACTGCAGTGCAGACTCCCGCCTTCCTGGATTTAGAATGCCCGTGCCGCCGCTGCGTCTGACGTGGTCGTCACTGGAGGCTGCAGGCAGCCTCCCTCCCCTCCATGGCAGTCGGCGCTGATTGGTTCGGCCGGCTGCCCTAACTGCGTCATTTCTCCGAGTCTGCATCCTGCAGAACGAAGAGTGGGAGGAGGCTTGGGGGAGCGGCTTGCCCACTGTTGCTAATACTGTCTGTTTGGACAGCCTCTCAGGCTGTCCAAACAGTCAGTATTAATAACAGTGGGCAAGCCACTCCCCAAGCCACTCCCGCCTGCCCTGAGGCTCGAGTTAGTAACCAGGAAGTTCGCTGCTTTCTCGCCGTGCGAGAAGGGCAGGCAGAAACAAATGGTAGTTATAAATAAATAACTACCATTTGTTTCTGCCTTCTTCTCGCACGGCGAGAAATCAGGTGGGGCGGCGCCCAAACGCCCCCATGTAGAAACCGCCGCTGGTATAGATGGAACACATGTTCCCAGTTGGCCTCCATCTCAACTTAAATATCTGTTTACAAACAGGAAAAACACACATTCCCTCAATATTCAAGTGGTGTGTGGCAATTTAATAACTGATATTGTGTCACAGTACCCAGGAAGCACGCATGACTCCTTCATGTTTAGGCACAGTGGAATATACAGATGGCTGGAAAGAGGGGAGTTTGATGACTGCTGTTTATCAGGTAATTATATCAAATATAATGACATGTTTGTGGCAATCAAAGGAAAAAATCAAAGAAAACTCACAGCCATTTGTTTGTTTCAGGTGATAGTGCGTATTCCCTACGTCCTTGGATTTTGCCACCATACATATCCTCCACAACAAATGAAAGGTGGTACAATGCAGCACATCGTCACACAAGGGCTGTGATTAAGAGGACATTTTGGCTTTGTTTCTGGTGCCCATATGAAAGTGGAGGTGCCTCACAATATGGTACGGAATCTTCATGCAAGGTAGTGGCGACATGTGCCATGCTACACAATATTGCGACCAGGAGAGGCCTACAGATCACCTTGTCTTAGACGTAGGATAAAGATCCTCAGCCACCTGCGGAGAAGAGTGGAGCAGTGGAGGAGAGATGGCAACGGGACCACATTGCCAATAATTACTTTTCAAAGTAAGACATATGTGGAAGTACAAGTAAAATAAAATGTACAACACTTGAAAATACAGCAACATTTAATGCCAGGTTTTATTTACATTTTTTAAACCAATTTTTAACTGTCACTTGCAAATGTTACATAATGTCCACATCCAATGTCGGTTACATCACCAAAACAAAAATATACAGTACTAGTAATACTTCATGTCCTATGCCCTTCACTGCTTCTTGCGGCTGCATCTAGAAAGCGTTGTGCCCCCAAGTTGAGCAGCATGAGTCCAGCTGCTGCCGCGTCTCAGTGAACGTGTATCTGTGGCAGAGATGTTGCTGATGCTGGAGATTTCTTCCCAATCTTGAGGTTCAATACCTAGCAGACTAGGTATTTGGCCATTTTGTAGTGCCTCAGATGCAGAGGTCATCTGCCTTAAGCCGCGTCTCCCAATTGAATGGGTTGAACCATGCGGCTGCGGTACTTCTCTCTCTACGTCTTTGACTGGTTTTATCCTCCACCATTTGTTGGCATACATTTTCAAGGGCATTGGTGAGGCAGTCCATTTCAGTGTCTTTGCATGGTTTTCAGGGAATTGACTGGCAAAATTATTGACCTCAAAGTAAATGTATTGCTGCATGTTCTGTAGTTTCTTGTGCACTATTTCCATCTGCTTATCTTGCAGATGGTGAATTTGCAGCATGGAACACTGAAGGCCACAAAACAGCTGGGGATTTTCTGCTGCAGCTTCTTACAACATTGCTTGGTTGCCATGATACGTCTCAAGGCGCCAACTGTGAGCACGAAGTGGGACACACTGCTGTTGTGGCCTCATAATAGGATGGAGGAATGCACTGTCAGGCTTTTGGACCTCCATTGATGGTGCCTGTGGGGAGTATGAACCCCTACTAAGGTGGCCATGAGGTGTGGTTGTCTGACTCTCTATTTCTATGGGTTCTCCCACCACCATTTGGGAGTCATCCTGCCCCTCCACATCAGGTTGATCTGCTTAACAAATTGACTTAAAATGTATTTTTTTATGAGTAAAAAAATCACTTTTTATATTTTGCTTTCACTTGTTTAAGAAATTTCAAGCAATGACTAAAGTGAGGGCATCTCTGACTACATGTCCTATAATGCATTCTGATGGTCTTTTTACATATCCTTCATAACAACTCTGTATTATTTTACTTGATTGATGCACATAGAAGACAGTTTTAGGGTAACAGATGTTAAAATATAAAACATTTTAGAAATACTTGGAGATGCTGCAGGTGCTAATGTATCAATACTCACAAATCCCACAACTGCCTCTGGCTTCAAAGTAGTCTCCACCATCAACTACAGTGTAGTGGGAGGGGGGATAGTAGAGTGGCCACCTCCTGTTGTCTCATTCAGGCATGTTGCAATCTTCTCCTTTGTACAGGTGGTATGACGTCATCCCACCTGTTCCTAATTCCATCGATCGAGTGGTGGGTTACCCATACCGCTTTGATTTTCTGCTGCATCTGCTAACAGGAGGTCATGGTTTTTGCAGCACTCTTCAGTCAGAATCTCGACCTATTTATTTTTCCAGAAACTTTATTTTGTTTTCTTTCCCCTGCCTCCTACCCTGGGTCTTCCTGGCCATTGCTGGGATTGAAAGATGTGACTGGCTGGTTCAAGTCGCATTTAACGCAGACAGTCATTCTGTACCTCCACTCTTGTTGCCTTCCAAGTTTGAAATGTGAAGCACATCCTGGTTTTTAGGTCATTACCCAGAAGTAGAAAGGGCTTTTCTGTGTTTGCCGTCGCATTCGCAATTCGGTAATCGCAAATTACGATTACCAAAATAAAGAAGCAACTACTTTTCAAATCACAAACCCTCAAGGTAAAACATTTGTACATACTGATTTGCAATTTCCAAATTGCGATTTGCAAAAAATCCTTATTTGGAAATCGCAAATCAGTACTTTCATACGTCCAGCCCAATATCTTTAAGCTTCAATGATTCTAATTGAAACCCTGAATAAGTAACGGTTTATAGGCACTATGGTTATTGCTGAGATGCCAAAAAACCAACAGAAACAATAAGAAATATTTAATAAATAAGCAGCAACCCTTTATAATTGCAACTGGCCTTACAGTACAGAACCTAAAATGCGGTTATTCCCGGAATGATCTAGGCACACATAGTGTAATGATTAAAAAGAATGAGAGGTATTCCACAGCTGGTGGGCATCTTTGACAAATAACTCAAATGGAGACCATCCAGCTGCTGTGTAAAATCAATTGGTTGTGGCTAATATACTACAACTTGCCCAGGATATCATATCTGACATTGAAAAAGTGCCTTTGGACTATTTTGAGAAATTGTTTTTAACACATTTCCAAACCCCAGCACATTCCAGTTTTGTTTTCCCCTTTAAAAAGAACCATAAATCTGCTTTATATGTACAAATATTATCCCAGAGAAGAGCAGGCCAAGCAATTGCTGGACTTTCAAATTGTTTTTTATCAAAAGATCTCCATTTTATCTATCTGTTTGAGAGAATATGTGATCTTACGTACCTTTCCCTCATGATTTCCACTGTCGCAAAGTGAAGGTTGCTAGTGTTGCACAAGGGGTACACATCCAGTTTCACAGTTCTCCTAAGAAAAAATGTCTGGTCGAGTTGAATCTCCAACAAGAGAAAGCTATGCTGTCAATGTGGGTGTAAGTAAAATAGGAAATTACCTTGCGTAGACCAATAATCAAAGATTACGGTTGACCAATAAAAATATAGACATAAACCTAAAGCATACCTGGGCAGATCACAAGTAAATGAAGTTGACAAAGCCTGCCTTTAACCAAACTGCTACTCCCAGCTTTCCAACTAATACTAGGTACATGAATTGTAAATTGCAGTATTTAAAGCAAAAGAAAGTGTTTCCTCACATAACTGTCCAAAGGGCTAATCTCTGGAACAATACATTGAGGTGTGTAGCTGGCATGTACCAGGGGTGGAGAGGGATCTTATTCAAGGTGAAAAGGCACGATGTAAAATGTGTGACTATAAAAGGCATTGTCTCCCTCTTTGACCAGGAAGCCAGAATCCACTAAAGTTTAGGGCTTATGGTTTATTGTTGCTTCTCAGGTAGGGCTCACCTGAGTATATCACTGATTATTTTAAGTTTTCTTTTCCTTTTCCACTTCACAAGACATAGGCTTAGTGTCTGTTAGGAGATAGTAAGGGATCCCTGGCCTGGAAGAATGCCTCAGACCGTGAGGGCAATCCAATGAGGGCAGAAACATGTTGGCCTAACTACTGAGACTGTGTGGGTCATTGTTCTCAGCATCCGTCCCATTTGTTTTCAATCTTACCTAGTGTTCCCACTTAATAAAGGCAATTCGCCGGTGAAGCGTAAGGTATTTTTAACTCACTGATCCATACAGGGGAGCTAGTGAGGCAAAACTCCATGAATTATGGTAACTACTGTAGTCCAAAAGCCTTGCAGCCTTGCGCTTCCCCATGCCATATGTGCAAACCTTGCATCTGGTTCCCCACATCTAGGACCATACCTTTCATTGCCTTGTACATAACTTGCAGTCTGTGTGCAGTCAGGTAGGTCATATGTAAATAATTGAATTGGATGAGTTTAAATTTGGTATTCCTAGAGATACGCTTTGGGCTCCCCATTACTCTACTCCATTCCGTATCTGTCAACTCTCAACTCAACAGCGCTCCCCACTGTTCCGGAGTCTGATCCAAGAACTTCGTTGTGGGTCTCTGCCTCTTGTCAGCCTTCGGGCTATAAGTCCCCAAACGTTCTCACCATTGCATGATAGTTCATGCTGGGATAGGTAATCATCTAGCGGGATGAGTTCTTAATGTTGAAAGCAGTCGCGCACTGTGATGATGCCAGCTGTCGTCCACTCGGACAATTTACCTCTCGTAAATGGGAGGAGAGTATCACCAATTGGGAGCCTTACCAAGGGTAGATGCGGTGCATAGAGAAGGGTTCTAAACATATACCAGAGGCACCTTCACCAGCATTTCAGCGCCACCAGTAACATGACTCCCAGCATGGGATAACCACTTTTGGATGGAGAAGCATTGTCAGTAACAGTCCCTGGTTGTCCACATGAACCTATAGGGCCAAGTGTCTGAAGACCCCTTCCATCCCACCATTGTGCCAACCACTGGAGCTGAGCGGCTAGGTAGTATAACTCTAAATCGGGAGCTTCCAATCCCCCATCTTCCGAGACCCTCTGTAGCACCACAAGGGAGACTAAATTCTGCCCCATCCCAAATTAACTCTCGGAGTATGGTGTCCAAGCCCCTGAACCGAGTATGTGGCACCATGACTGGGATATTCACCAAAAATGCAAGAACCTAGGGATCATAATCATCTTGGTCAATGAGATGTGAGCCATTACTGGCAACTTTAGAGAGCGCCAGAATTGTATGGTAGCCTTGAATTGTATGGTAGCCTTGAGAGATCTCAAAACTGGGCTCAAATTGCTTTCCTGGAGATCTTCCATGGTATGAAATACCTGTATGCCCAGATATTTGAAGGACTGGGGAGATAAGGTGAGCCCCATTGTTAAATTGGCTAGTCGCTGCAGCCTCGGGTGTCACAGGGAAAATATGAGTCTTCGATTTGCCTATCCTGAGGCCCGGCAATACCATAAACTCCTCCAGTAGCGTCAGAGCGTGAGCCACCCCAGGTTTCATTCACCTAAATACAATAATAAGTAATCCGCATATACAGTTATTATATGTCCTTTTCCCTCTAGAAGCAGACCATGGCCCGCACCTTTCAGCCAAAGAGCTCCCCCACTGGCTCAATGGGCAAAGCAAATAAGAGGGGGGATATTGGGCATCCCTGTCTGGTGCCCCGATGAACGCCATATGAGGGCGAACTTACACCACCTGTCCGAACCCTTGCTGTGGGGCGGGTGTATAACAGATGTACTCATCTAAGCCATCCCTCTCCCAAGCCCATCTGCTTCATGACCATAGGGAGAAAGTCCCATCTCACAGAGTCAAATGCCTTCTCCAGATCAACTGACATTACTAAAGCATCTGGGTTTAGGCCAATATTATGATGATGGAGGATATTATAGAGTTGGCGGAGGTTACTAGAGGTGGACCTATTTGATATGAATCCATTCTGGTGGTTATGAATGAGGTACGGCATGAAAGGAAGCAATCTCATAGCTAGAATTTTACTGAGAATGTAAAATTCGTATTCAACATAGAGAGGGGGCAAAACTGAGATGGGCCTGGAGCCAGAGATTTTGACTTTGAAAGAGGCGCCACAATGCGTCCTTAAACGAACCCGGCAGCTACCCTATACGAAATGATTCCACAGTAAAACTCTGCCGGTAATCCATCTGGGACTGGGGTTTTTCCAGTTGCCATCTCCTTGATAGCCAATTGGATTTCCTGTACTGTCACTGGAACCTCCCAACCCTTCCTGCATGGTCGGATTGAGCATCCGCAGTGGTAGTGGCCTCAGGAACGCTACAAGTCACTCCTGCCAAAGTGCCTCTGGGCGCTTGCAAAAGGTTTTGTAGTATGTAAAGAATGTTGCATTGATAGCCCTGGGCAAGTGCAATATAGCCCTGTTGTCTGTTAGGATCTGAGTGGTGGGCATACCTTTAGTCTCTGGTTGCACCAGCCATGTCAGCAGCCTGCTTGATCTGCCCCCCCTCGTCATGTACTGTTGCCTGATAGTCTCGTAGGTCTAGGCACCTCAAATGTTCTAAAGCAGCATTGCTTCTACTTATCATTTCTGTGAACTGCGGGTGAGCCTATTGCCCAGATCTTGTAAGCTGTTGTCCAGTAAGGAGAGTTCCCTGTGCAGTTCTCTTCTCATACTGACAGTCTGCCCTCATAGAATTGCCCCTCACCACCACTTGGAAGGCATCTCACTCAACAAGCGGGGGTATCAGCCCAGCCCTGATTGAATTGGAAATATTCAGAGATGGCCATCTGTAGGGAGTCCCTAAAGCACGTCTCTTCTAGGAAGGCTGGGTTAAGGCGCCGCATAGGAATCACTTTAGGTTCGGCAATGGAACGAAATGTCAGCAGCAGTAGGCTACGATCTGATAATGTGCACCCCAGATATTCAGTATGGATCACAGTTGGACTGAGTAAGGCCACACAGACCAACATATCTAAACGAGTGTGTAGGTTATAAAGGCGGGAGTAATAAGAGTAGTTCTGTGTTAGCCCGTGTTGCCCTCTCCAGATATCTGTGAGGTCCCAATGTTTCATCCAATCTGTAAAACCCTGTGAGGTCTTGGATACCAGTGTCCCTTGCAATGGAGGTGAGGACCTATCTAGACACACAGCCGCAACACAGTTAAAATCATCCACCAAAAGGAGGTCCTTTGTATATAACAGAGGATAAGGGCACGGACTATGTCCAAAGGGATGGAAGCTTTATTCTGCATTGGGGCGTAAATACTCCACAGCGTGAGCTCCCTGCCCAGCAATCTGCCCTTCACCAAAACATAACAGCCCTTCGGGTCAATTATAGAATGGGTGGCCTCAAAAGGGGCTCGTACCTTAATCCATAACCGTGCTCCCTGGGAAAAAGCAGAGTAAGAGGTCGCATACAGTTGGCCACGCCATCTACGACACAAACGTATACCTTCCTCTGGTATGAGTTGGGTCTCCTGCAACATCACTAAGTAGGCTCCCCTACGAAACAAGTATCAGTGAATGTTATGTTACTTGGCTGTGGATTCCCTCCCCGTATATTCCAGAACAAAAACCTTATGTCACTATGAATTTCTCTTGTATCTGACATTTAAACCAAGTCCCAGGCCGATGATATGTTCCAGGTCTGTGATTGTCCGTTACATTGCCCCCACAGACTGTTGTTAACGCTACAGTACCAAAGGTGTAGGCAGACCATCCAGCAGAGAGATTGAGTAGAGTTCGGCAACCTTTGCCGCGCTTCGAGGGTATCTCAGGCAACATAACAGTTCCTTAAATCAACTCACCTACTGATCTTGTGGTTACAGCTAGCCCTGGGCGTAGTTCGCGTAGTAGCGCTATGCGTAGCTACACGAAGTGCACTTGACACTACATGAGCTACGCAAACTGCGGAGTGCACTGTGCAAAATGCTGTTTGCACTGATTGCACATTGCCGGATGCTTGTCTGCACTGTGCAATCAGTGCAAACCGCATCTTGCACTTGCAAGCAGACGTTTTCTGCTGCTCAAGTAGGTTTCTACTCGAGCGGCAGCTTTCTCAACGAGGAATGATAGTTTCTCATTGCGAGTGGTCGCGAGCATATGCGGCCACTCGCAATGAGAAACCTGACCTCCCCGCGTTGGCAATCTCTCCGGGGGGTTTATTTTCCACGGTCGCGATTGGCAACTTGATGTTGCTGATCGTAAACGAGGAAAAAGTCTCGCCGGGGTGTGATTTTGTTCGCTCGCGGTCGCCAACTTGGCGTTGAGGACCGCACGCAAGCAAAAAAGGACCGCTATGCATGTTTGCACTGTGCTACGTACAATTTGCGTAGTGCGAAGTAGAACAAACTTCGCAAACTACGCGAGCGTAGCGTAGTACTTCGCCCAAGGTTAGTTACAACTGGTAGGATCATGTTACTTATGACTGAGTCCCACTGATTTATGATCCGAGGATTTGTCTGTGCCTACATCTGATTTCTGCATCAACATTATCTCTGCCACAGCCTGTAGCGCCGCCCTCCACTCTCGTTCTGTCTGGGAAGAGGAAGGATTCTTCAAGGAGGCCTTCCTAGTTGATCGTCTGAGCCACTTCCTAGATGTCTTGCCTGTAGTTCCGGACCCTGCTCAGGATTGTGGGAGCAAAATCCCTGCTTTGTAGGCCTCCAACCAGGTCCACCCACATCTGGAGTATCGCAGAAGTGGGCACTGCCATCTAGGATGATTTGGAGTTTGGCAGGAAACTTTAATGAATACTGAATACCTTCTTCAGAGAAGGCCTTTTCGTCTTCCAGGAATGCTGCACGTTGCTCTTGGGACCGTAGTGGTAAAGTCAGAGGCACTAGCAATTACTGTTTTCCATTGTAAAAGGACCGTTGGTGTGTGCTTTTGGAGGATAATGTTGTGGTTCCTATAATTTATTTATTTATGCAATTTTGTTGCGCGCACAAATACCCTTAGGTGTCTCGGCGCTATGGACGGCTGAGTAAAGAAAGACTGGGGATGAGTGATTTATTGATTAAATAGCCAGGTTTTTAAGTGTTTACAGAAGGAGAACCGAGTGGGAATGGCCTTTATGTGAAGGAGAAGTGTGTTCCATAATCTAGCAGTAGCAACAGTGAATCTTCTGTCACCCCAGGAGGCTTTTTTGTTTCTGGGGATAGTTAGCAAGTGTGCTGATGAGGAGCGTAAGGGTCTGGTAGGCCTGTAGGAACATAGAGTTATCTTAAGGAACTCCGGTCCTGTGTTGTGGATTGTCTTATGGGCAATGCATAGGGCCTTGAACCTGGTTCTGCTCCTGATGGGTAACGAGTGAAGCTGTCGTATCACCTTAGATATTGGTTTGAACTTGGGGGTGCCTAACAGGATCCTAGCCGCTGCGTTTTGCACCATTTGTAGTTTATCTAGGACTCTTTCCTGGGCGTTGATGAGTAGACCAACCATTGCAATAGTATACCTTAGACATGACCAGCGTGCCGATGAGAGTCCTGCCTGCGCTGGGTGGAAGGTAAGGTAAGAGTTTCTTTATCATCCTAATGGTATAGAAGGATGAGGAGAGGACGGAGTTAGCATGATGTATAAAAGATAACTTGTCGTTGAACATGACCCCTAAGTTTCTGAATTTTGTGACGGGGAAGGTGGGGGGCCTAACTGCTGGCAACCAGGATGGAGACCAACTAGGGGAGAGATTGCCGAAGATCATCAGCTCCGTCTTGTCTGAATTTAGTTTGAGACAATTGTTTGCCATCCAGGTGCTTATAGCAAGCATACCCTCTTGGAAGTTGGCTGAGACTGCCCCTCCATTGTTGTGAATCTCTAGCACGAGCTGTGTATCGTTGGCGTAGGAGGTTAGTCGCAAGTCGTAGGACTTAATGATCCTGGCTAAGTCCGACACGTATATATTGAACAAGGTCGGACTTAGCGAGGATCAATGTGGGACCCCACATGGCAATACAAATAGAGAGCAGAATTAAAGTCGCCAAGCTTTACTAGTTGGGTGCGGTTAGACAGAAAAGATGTCAGACGGGCCTTTGCTTTCACTTTAATGCCTATGGCTGAGACACGGTCGACTAGGGTTGCGTGGTCGACCGGGTCAAATGCTGCTACAAGATCTAGCAGCACCAGGACCACAGCACTTCCCTGATCAAGTATCATCCTGATTTCGTTGGATGCCTTTATGAGGGCAGTTTCGGTGCCATGGCCTTTCCTAAAGCCAAATTGAGTGTCATCTACGAGATTGTTGGTGTCGATAAAGTGGGCCAACTGAGTGTTCATCACTTTCTCGAAGATTTTGGTGGGGAAAGGGATGCATCAATGTATTTGCGAGTGACAGGGCCCAGCCCGTTCTAGACGCAGTCTCGTTACAGGTTCAGAAACGGCACTCTTTATTTTTCCTATTCACTACACATAGGAGAAGGGGGTCTGGGTGTACAGAAGCGGCCCGTCAAGAGACACCTCCAGGTCGTAAGCCATCTCAACACCTTGGGACCCACTCTAGGCCTCGACGCCGTACCATTCTCACCTCTGGGCCACCAGGCATGTCAAGATCCCAGTCAGGCAGTCAAGTGTCATCCTACTCCAGGTGCCAATAGCTGTATTGGCCCACCCCCAAGCGTCCCAGTCTCCACTGCCCAGCAACACTCCTCAGCCCCTTCTGGTCCCGGGGCCAAGTAAGGTAATGTTACCACCAATGGAGGGCGCCAGAACCAACCCTTCAGGAGTGCAGTTCAGCTATGATCAGGATTGTCCTCTACACCATTTCCAGTAGGGGTGCCATCTTATGCCCATGAGAAAGGCCTCTGTGGCCCACGGATGATCAGGGACGTTGTCAGGGCCTCCCCTTCACAAGCACTCTCTCTTGGTGCCCCGTAACTCCGTCAACTCAATTTGGCCTTGCACTCAGCAGGCTTCAGCCACACCACTACAGACACCGGCCTGCCCAACTGGGCCACGAATCCCACTTATCCCCCCATGTCTGCAGTCCAAGTCACAAGTCAGGGCAGGGAAGTTGGTATGCAACCTTTAGCACGCATTTTTTACAACGCACTACCATTACCACGCATCTTTTACAACGCATGCCATTACAACGCATAGCGCTTTGGGGCGATCTGACATAGGGAATGGATAGTGAATAGGTTAATTTACTATCCAATAACCTTCTCTAGTGTCCACGGGGACTGGTGTTGGAATAGTAAATTAAACTATTCAATATCCAGCACCCAAAGCACTATGCGTTGTAAAGGTATTGCGTTGTAAAAAATGCGTGGTAATGGTATGCGTGGTAAAAGTGTGCGTGCTAACGTCATACATCCAGGGAAGTTACCACTAGGGCCATTTCACTGGCCCCAGTCACCCAGGTCCTCGTATCGGAAAAGTGAGGGGGGATCACCACGTGTAAGGGCCAGATGTAGGTCTCTGATCTTCCTCTAGGGCAAACGCCATCTCATGGGACCTTGTGCATCTCGGGTTCAAGGCCCTCTTCTCAGTCTAAACTACAACCGGACTATAGGCATGGCCCAGGCCCTTACCCCCTCACGCTGCCTCCAGCCAACAAGCAGTCAGGGCCTCCAGAACCCTCTCCAGGCACACGTCCCTCCGGCACCACAACCGCCCCCCCCACACCGGGCATCGATGTTGGCCTCGACCTCCCATGCCGCTGTAGCCGCCTCACCTCATGATCGCCTGGGTCCACAGTAAGTCAAGCTACCATAGCGTCTCTGGTCCCGCTGACCTGCTGTAAGTTCTCCCCGCTCTCTGACACGTCTCTGGGACTCGACCTCTGGGACGGCCACCGCAGGCCCCCGTTCTCTGTAGTGACCTCTGCAGGCCCCACTGGGCCTCTGCTGTCTCAGCATATGGGGGATCTCATACCTGAGCGGGGGAGGGAACCCCCTTCTTCAGGGCGATCTGCGGTCTTCTACAGCCCCCAATCGCCAATGAGACCCGCCACCACTCCGGACCCCGATATCAAGGCAAGTAATGGGAGGCAGCCGCGTGGCGTCAAGGGGGTCCCGCCTGCCGGACCTTTGGCTGAATTTGTCCTGCCAGCACCCTCCTTGTTCAAAAAACCAATGGCGGAGCTAAATATCGGTAGCTGGGCCCTTTGGGACCGGCTGCAGCCACACCAGCAGGCCGATGTGATAGGATGAATACTGGGCCCTTGCGGAGCTGCCTGCTCACACAACCGCCATTTTCCCATGACCTCCTTTACCATGGATTTCCTCACTACCACCCTCCAACAGTGCCCCTCGTCTCTCCATAGCCCCCCTCACATGCATTTCATTTTTTATAGCTCTACTCATACTAGTGTATGGTGTCAGAGCACTTTACATAACATACACTATTTACAGAGACAATCAATCAGGCATGTATAAATCAGTCTTTAGGAAATGTTACATAAGGCAATGAGGATTACAAAGTGTAGAAATCACATGCACTCTATGCTAGTAGGCAGTATATCTTAAGAGTGTTTTGTATGGGGAAGCAGAAACTCAGGATTTAAAATGTATCACAGGGAATGTGGTCAAATTTATTAATAAGAAGGTATTTCTATTTAAACGAACCTTTTTAGCAAGCATTAGCATAATGAAAGACATGGGGAAAAAACATAAGAAACATACCATCCTAACCTATACCCAGCAGTTTGCATGCAGCTCTTTGATGACAGTTTATAGGTCACTCTGCTATATTAGGATTGTAACTTATGAACTGCAAGTAACAGGATCTCTGGGAGGAAAGCAGTAACCCACTGAGCTAGCCCCATGAAATACAGTTCTCTGTTCTGCATGGTATATGTTCATTTCAACAGGCATATTAACCCTCTGGCTACTTTATGATGAGGCAAAACTGCAACTAGATAAAACTCTGATTCTCTTCAGCATGAACATTAATCACCAGAGTTATCTTGACATTTTTATTGTGCCTGAAAACTGGTGGACACATTAGGAACTCTGCAGCAGGTGCTTTTAATCATGTAAGTTACTTCTAAACACAGTGCCCCCTAAGCTCAGCGACAGGCATTACTGCACAGGTCGCACCGCTCTAAAGCCGCCCTGACCAGAGCCACATTGTGCCAATCAAGAGAGAAGATGTGGAACTAGGGCGTTTTCAATCCATGAATAATGTTTCATAAGTTGCACCAAATAATGAATTTTAGAACATCTTTCTCAAATGTAGTGATTTGAGAAGACATAACTTTTGAAGGCAGCTTGGAAAGTAATTATTGAAATATTGCTGCACTCTAGAAACTGTCAGGGTACCTAGTAGCAATATTTCTCCAAACCTGGAATGTGCTTATAAGAAATTGTGTGCCCAGTATAACAAGCATTGGCAAAGCCAATAGATTGTGCCTCAGGCAGCTTGTTCATTGTCTTTTTGTAATAACAATTTTGCCAGCAGATGGCACAAAAAACAAAGTATGCCGCAATCTAAAAGTAGCTGCCATATGCTTGCAATAACAATGTTATATTTAAAAAACATTCACTACTGTGGCTGTTTTAAATAGTAATTTTTAAAATGTAACATGCCTTGGATTTTATTATTACTATTTGTGAAGGAGACAAGAATAAACAACTACAGAGTGAAACATTCATATCACAGGCAGCTGCAATGTTACAATGTTACTTTATGACAACAATTTTTAGAAGGAAACAGAAAACAACTCACCCTCTATCTAGACACCTGAAGTGGAGTCAATATAAATAGCCGTTATTGACATTTTATAGTAAAATTAATACAATAAAAAAACTCACTTTGAAACAGCTCTGTCAATAAAGAGGCTGGAAATGTGCAAAGACTTTGTGCAGTCATTCAAAGTGAAGAGAGCTAATGGGTAAAAGGGACTGCCACTTTGCCCCATTCTGTATACTCTGGTGGGTGGAAGCAAAATGTGAATGGCAATTACACAGACCAATGGATGAAGCCCACTGAATTTTGGGACAAAACAGTAATCTTATGAGACAGATGAAGCAGTCTCAAAGGCCACATCTTAAATACAACATCTGACAAATATATATCCTCTGGGAGAAGGGGTGTCTATGCGATACGCTGTCTGTGCCAACTGAAATAATAACAGTTTTACATAATGTTCCAGAATATAATGGGCATCATTGTTCATGTGGCAGTTAATCGGCCTGTAAGGCTGTTTGTGTAAGAAAATTCAAAGCCATCTTGATCTGACTCCAGTATTGGCCTTTGTGCTTGGATCATATACCAGCGTATAACTCCCATACATCCTATCATGGCTGAATTATTCAAAAGTGTGCCCAGTGATATTACAATCCTGCACAAGTACTTTTGTACACTGCCAAGAACCTGAGGCTCAAAGCACCAGGCTGCAAAACTTACTGCACAAATATGCAGGGACAGGCACAAAATTCTGTCCCATCTGGGTGATCAGTGATGCTCATATGCGCTAGGGCTGAGCACTGTACATGTGGGCTGTTTCCTATGCCCCTGAGCATGATGGGACTGTTGTCCAAGGCACGAAGAATCGGGGAAGGTTACTTACTACCAGGGCCACTGGAATTATGCGGTAGGAGTGGGCCAAATTATGTGGTAGGAGTGAGAAAAGTATGAGGCATAAAGCGGCACATTTTGTAATAGTAACACTTCTTTATTTTGTCATTTTTAAAAACTTGGCAACACTGCTTGGGAATTGGTTGCACCTTATTAGTACCATTTAAATACACAAATATAGCAATAAGCAACAAAAAGGTGATCAGTGCAGCTTTGTAATCGGCCTTTCAGTGCGTGGCAACACGTGTTGTTGCATTTTTTGTAACTTTTGAACCGTTTGAGCTAGAAACAACATTTGGATTTGGTTAAAGTCTACAGATTATGCAGCAGATGATGGATTATGTGGCAAATGCGACTGATCTATAATTATGCAAAAATCACCGCGGCCGCACAATCGCATAATTCCAGTTACCTAGGTTATTACCCTCAAGTTGCCGGTCTTGCCAGCTCAGATCATAGACTGTCGAAATATCCATTACATTAGAGACACTGCAATGCCGCTGGAGCACACATTGTCCCAGTATGAAAAGCACCCTTTCCAAGCTAGCTTCTACATTGCCCCATTATGTAAAGCACCATTGCCAATCAGCTTACTTATTCATCCAGTAACTAAAGAAAGCAAGATTGTCCTTCCATTTTCCTCATCCTTCAGTATTTAAAATCACTCCAATGCATGGTCCACATTGCCCGTAGTAGAAAGCACTGCTGTCATGTGATATTTCACATTGCCCTATATATATGCAGCACCATTATTACACTTCTTTTCACATTGACCTATATGGACATGATCACTATAAGCCATGCAATATATTTCATTGCGATGATATTGCATCCACTACATCAGCCTACCACTAATTTGCAATATCATAATATAATTGCTATTCTTAATTCCTCTTGTCCAAAGCGATAGGTGGAGTTAAAAATAATAATATTCTTACCATGTGATATAGTTTTAGAAGATGAAGTAATATTATTGTAGGTCAATATTAACAACCTCGATACAATGTCATATATTGCCATACACCATGGAATGTTGGATGTCTGCTGGGAGCAGCTAGAGACAAAGGCTGAGCGGGAAAGACGTTCCGCTTCTGGCAGGCGCGTATTACCTACAACCTGTGGACGTGTAATCGAAATACAGGCATGCACCTGCGACTCGACTTCTTGTTGCCTTCTATGGTACCATGCGTTACAACCACTGAATTATTCATGAGCAGAAGTCTTGCTTTAAGGATCATGGTATGGAGTTATGCCTCCAGGCCCCACCAGTGTCATATTCCACCCGCCACTCACTGCCTTATAGAGGAACAGCTGTCATCCCTTATAGTGAGGGGAGGAGGCAGACGTTAGCACATTAATGGTCAAGTCAAGTCAAAAATACTTTATTTCCAAGAAAAATATTCTTACAGAAATATAAACACAATTCATAAAAATAGACACTTTTTTTAAATAGCCTAAAACAACAATATCTTTTAGCCGCACATATTTACAATTTATACAATTACATACATATACACATTAAAATGTCTTCATACCATGACTCAGTATAGCTCACAGCCCAAGATCTCACATATATTTACAGCACTTTAAAAAGCATAATACGATGTTAGCCAATGAAAAACAATGAATATTACTCCAATCAGCATTCATAAAGTGCAAAGTGCATAGTAGCTTATCGCAACTTTAATGATAACATTAATGGTCCTGCAGAGAGTGAAATGTCAGCAGATCTCCTGCAGGGGTTGTGAAAGAGCTGCTGTGACGCTGTTAGCTCTAGCAAGGGATGATCAATGCCCTCCCTGCAGGGAGTGGCCAGGCAGGCAGTGTGTCTGTCGTGGACTAGAGGAAGGGTGCTGCTATACGCACACCAGATGAGAGGGGCTGCTTTTCCTCGAAGAGGAAAGGGCCTAGGTGCTAGAATATTGCAGGAGGATGAGGCAAGCCTTGGAGGACATGATAGGCACCAGGGATGTAATGCAGGCTTTTGAGGCCCCTGCGGCGCAGGAGGAGGGGGGGGAATCCTTCAGTGGGGCTTCCATTTATCCCAAGTCCAATGAATATCTGTGAGATATGACAGATTCAGGGGGCGCTCGTCACATTCCGCAGGGGAATCTTTGTGTGTTATTCCACTTATGGGTACCAGCCTACACCTCCTTCTGCTTTGTCGCAGAAGACTGGAAATCTGTGAAGTGTTGTGCAATTCATAAAGTGTCTTACTAAACAATTGTTGTTTCTGAAGTCAATGCTGCCAGTTCGTGTGTAGTTAGAGTTGTGCATTCTGTAAGGCCTAATTGGCTTCCCAGGCCCCTTGGCCCCCTGGATCTTGTGGTGTGAGCTTTGGGATTTGAAGGTGTGAGGTACCTGCTTCGACAGTTTTATGTGGTGTGAAGTATAGTTAAACTACAGGAGAGAGAGGGAAAGTAACTACAGCCACTCTTGTTCCCCCTAAACAATGTAAATTCAACAAAAAAAGAGTGCAACCAGCAAAGGGAGAGCTAGCAAGAGGAATCTCTCTGATTAAAAGAACCCTCACTCACCAACCTAGTTGGTGACATGCTTCATCATTGGATTCCCTCCAGAGAGGCCGAGTGCCCCTCTGTTGTGCTACGACGCCTGATTACAGCGGAGCAGGTTTTGTTAATGTGTAGCGTGAGTGCAATAAGTGAAAGAGGTGATTTAAAAAGTGCCTAGGTTTTATCCGCAAAAAGTTATAATGATGGAAAACTCAGCACTATTAAAAACAAGTGCGTCAGATGTTCCTAACTGACTTTAATTGACCAGACACATCCTAAAGTGAAAAGAAACGTTTGGTTAACATCTTTTTGCTCTAGGAGAACAGAATGTAGAGTGGTCATGCTGTTAGAGGTAGGAGTGGGCAAAAAAGTTGCAAATCATGAAACTTGAAACTTGTGAAATCTGCCCTTTTTCTCAAACAGCTCATTGAGCAAAATTGGGATACAAAAACCACCCAAATCTGCTCCATAGATGAACCAGGAAAAACTGACATATTTCATGCTGTTCTTGCAGTACTTGTAGTTCTCCCTGGCAAAAGGAAGAGGAACACTAACTGACATAAGTGCCCTCAACCTTGGCAGTTCATGAGATTACCTGTTGCTTTTACCTTGATTTTCATCTGTGGCAGGGGGAATCATATCAGTGAAATTTCATGGACTTGCAACAATTGACTTCTACTGACCATGGAATGATGCCTACCACTAATTAGAAGTGCTTGGCATCCTCAAAGATAAAACATTAACGGGAAGATTAGCAAAGAAGAGAATCTTTTCTGGTAAGATGACTTTTTAAGGACCTCTCTAAAGAGAAACTGATTGGCTAGTTCAAGTGAATGTCTAACAGAGATAGATAGCAAGGCAGGTGTGTGGGTAGAGCTATGGAAGATGGAAACATCAAGTCACAAATATCGATGGACAGAATATTGTTACAACAACATCGAAGGGCAAAATATTCAAAGGTAAGTTTCTGTACATTTTCAATACCTAACTCTGCCTACCTTGGTGATATATATATATATATATATATACTAGCAGCCCGCCCCAACGTTGTCCGGGGGCAATGAGGCTTCAGGGCCAACCGCCCGCCTAGGCCCCCGCCCGCCCCGACATTGTCCGTGTCCCGGAGCCACCTCCCGCCCCGGCCCCTTCCCACCCCGACATTTTACGTGTCCCTTTGCCTTACCTGAGCCGCCGCTCCTTCCCGCGCTCCTGACTTTAACGCCGCTCCTCGCCGCTCGTCACCGCTCCTCCCCGCCTGTCCGCCGCTCCTCTCGGCTCCTCCCCGCCTGTCTGCCGCTCCTCCCCGCGCTCATGTCCGCCGCTCCTCCTCGTCATCACGCACGTCGCGGCCAGTGCTACGTCGCAGCCAGCGCTACGTCGCGGCCGGCGCTACTTCCAGGTGACTACTTTTTTTTTTTAAGTTACATTTTTAAATGTACATTTTATTTTAATTTTATATAGCCTATGTCCATCTGCACACCCTGACATTTTCAACGATGTATCGGGTGTGTGGATTGCCGCTGTGGTTCCCGAGTTTACCTGGATCAAAGGTTTGTGTTCTCTCTTTATAATAGTAGTATAGATAGATATAGATATAGATATAGATAGATGGCTGGTAGTGGCAGAGGTTCCAAATAGAAAAATTTGACCTGTTTAATAAATTTATTTATTTTTTGAAGGCTCTTGAAGTGTGTTTCCTCGTTTTAATAATGTGTCTGTTTATTTTTTTTTAATTTTCTGGCCAATCCCTTGCTCTGTTAAATTGATTAATTTGAGGCTCTTGATGTGTTTTTCCTTGTTGTATGTTTGGTATGCCTTCAAGAAATTGTCCGTTTCGTTTTGTTAATTGTCTCTGCAAGCCCTTGCACTGTTGAATTGATTTTGTTCTGGCTCTGTAAGGCTGTTTCCTTGGTCTTCATTTTAATAAACTGTCTGTGTTTTTTTTGTGAATTGTGTGCAAGCCCTTTGTGTTGTCTAAACTTTCCTAATCCTTTTTTTTAATTCTGTGTGTAAGTCTTGGCCCTGCTCGTGTGAATATGCCTAGTTGTGTTTTTATTTTAATTGCTAAGTATTCTTTTCAGCGTGGTGGTTCGTCAGGTTATTTTTCACCCGATCGCGTTTCACTTTCCGAATTGTTTCCTCTCTTCTGTGTGCAAGTCCTGGCCCTGCTCGTGTGAATTTTCCCAGTCGTTTGTTTATATTTATTTCGTAAGTATTATTTTCTTTGTTGAGGTTAGTCTGCAGATTTCGCGTTTGTACGTGCATAAAATGTGCCTTAGTTTGTTCCTGTTTACCCCCCTGTGACGTCGTTGTCTAATGGTTGAAGACTTGTGATGTGTTTTTGCAAAAGTCGTGTGTTTATTTCTTTATTAGCGTTGCCATTGGTGTTCTGTCCATTTAACCCTGCCCCCTGTTTGACGTCTTTTGCGTGTCAATGGAAGACAGTCATCGTAGATGCAAGTCACGCCCGCTGTTGAATGTTGTCTGGGTAACTCCTTGCAATTTGTGTATATTTCTTATTGTTATAGCGCGCACGTCGTGAGTTTTCGTGCACCTTGTGAGTTTTAAGGCCATTTCCGCTGTATGTTTTTTTGTTTAGAATTGTGCGTCCTAAATTCTATTTCCGCTTTTTATTTTTTATTTTAAATGTGCATCCTAAATTATGTTTCCGCTCTATGTCTGCATATTAAGCGCATTTCCGCTATATCTGGGCATATGTATCTGTGTTGTTCTTTACCTTGGACGCTGTTTGTTATTAGCATTTGGCATTGCTTTGTAAACGGCCACATTTGTTCTTTGAGACGCCCACGGCCACATTCTTACACTCAACCACGCCCCCAAGGGACTACTTTTCCACTTTTAGCGTTTTTGCTTTTTTAAATGTATATTGTTTTTCATCTATAGCCTATGTCCTTCTGCTACATCTCCCCTTTCAAATGGTGTATTGTGTGCAGTGATTGGTGCATTACTTTTGTAGTTTACCTGGATCAAAGGTTTGTGTTTTCTCTTTATAATAGTAGTATATATATATATATATATATATATATATATATATATATATATATATATATATATATATATATATATATATATTACCTACTGGCTATCGCCAGTAGGTATATATAGTTAGGATTAATTCCCTATGGGATTTCTGAAAATTCTATGCCTAATAACTTTGGCGTTTGAGGACGGAATCGGCTGAAATTTTCAGGAAAATGGCACATTTTGTTTCTGAGCAGCCCCTGAAAATTTGGTGGAGTTTCGTCAAGGGGGGGCTGAGAAAAAAGGGGGGTCCCAAAACGCGTTTTTTCCATTCATTTTTCCATAGGGCGGTTGGACTCACTTTTAGCTCGAACGGCTGAATGGATTTGCACGAAACTTGGCAAAATTGTAGGGACTGTTAGCCCGATGTGCCTTTGCTAGGTCTCAATATATGTGCTCCAGTAGTTTTTGAGAAATTAACGTTCAAACCAAGATATATATCTGTAACAGCGCTCTGGGCAGCGATCCGGTCCGCTTACTTTTCGCGAAACGGAACTTTGCGCGCAGAAAGCTGATTGGCTCTCCGGTGTCTGTCAACATTCTAAACAGTCCGGAGCGGCCGCCATCTTATCTCTCGGTAGGATCGAGAGAGAAGAGGTGAAAAACGAAGGGGGAATTTATTGAAAGGGTGCAAGGTATACCCCTCTTGACCCCCTAGGATTGTTGTTGGGGTTATTAAAGGGTCCCGTGGGGAAAATAAAAAAAAATGATTTTTCACGGTAAAAGCGTTTCCCGGGCCGCGAACTGGGCCGCAAACTGGTAGCGAAACGGGAATTCGCCATTTTGTGCTTCGTTTTAATTGTTTAGAGACAAAAATTATCGCCGCACATCGGCCACAATGCATGAATATCGTTGAAAAGTCAGCGATATTCATGCATTATCCAGCAAATGCTCTTAGCCATGTTATCCACCTTCCATTGGATAACAGAAAGCTGATTGGCTCTCCGGTGTCTGTCAACATTCTAAATAGTCCGGAGCGGCCGCCATCTTATCTCTCGGTAGGATCGAGAGAGAAGAAGAGGTGAAAAACGAAGGGGGAATTTATTGAAAGGGGGCAAGGTATACCCCTCTTGACCCCCTAGGAATGTTGTTGGGGTTATTAAAGGGTCCCGTGGGGAAAATAAAAAAAAAATTATTTTTCACGGTAGAAGCGCTTCACGGGCCGCGAACTGGGCCGCAAACTGGTAGCGAAACGGGAATTCGCCATTTTGTGCTTCGTTTTAATTGTTTAGAGACAAAAATTATCGCCGCACATCGGCCACAATGCATGAATATCGCTGAAAAGTCAGCGATATTCATGCATTATCCAGCAAATGCTCTTAGCCATGTTATCCACCTTCCATTGGATAACATGGCTAAAAACCGCTCTGTGCGTGAGCTTTTTTTTTTTTGCTGCGTGACGTTTGTTAACGTTCGATTCGATGGAAATCAGGAAGTGTTGAACACCATTTTGTCACTGCGAGTAAATATTTTGTTATAAATGAATCCTTATTGATAAACATTGTCTGCGCCATCTTGCGTTTTTGTCCAATGCCACAATTTTGTCGTGCACGGCAGCCATTTTAGATGCCTTGACCAGGGCCACTCTCTGCACGCCGTCGATTCTCAGCATGGCTCCCCACCCTCGCACGCATCTCCCCCACGCAATGGTCACCCCCGCTCTCTCTCTCATGCATGGGCCATATACTTCCCCCATCTGCGCTGCTCTTCTCTGAGAATCACACCCTGTGCCCGTTCGACACCTCCCTTTCACCCTATTCACTACCGCACCCTCTGACACTTCTCTTCCTCTGTGTCCGATTGTCCAGGCCGGACCTAGGCTATCACCTAGCCCTGCGGATGTAGTGTATGGCTCCAGCTGTAGAGTATCCAGACATGCCAACCCTCCCGATTCAGGTGTGAGACTACTGATTTCAGTGCTAGTCTTTCGTTTCCCGATTCCTGCAAGGAAAAACCCGGGGGCATATTTCCAACAACTAGCGGTAATTTTTGACTCTAACTTGTTTAGAGACAATAATTATCGCCGCACTTCGGCGAATTTTATCGCACATAAACCTTGCTATTAGCAAGGTTTATCGCAAATGCGATAAAAAACGGCCGCAATGCATGAATATCGCTGAAAAGTCAGCGATATTCATGCATTAGTCAGCAAATGCTCTTAGCCATGTTATCCACTTCCCATTGAACAAGCGCATGGTCTTTTAAAGATTTGTGAAGTACTCGGGGCGGGGGGGGCACTGGCAGCAATTTGCAGGCCAGGCAGTGTTCAACACGTGCATCACCCTTTCTCTGCCTGCTATTGCGCTCCATGTTTCGGAAAGGTAAGAAAATGAACGTGCATTTGAGTTTGAAATGTCCGATCTTGTAGCAGTACACTTGCAAAGCCCACACATGACAATAACCCGATTCAAGGCCCCATTCACCCGATTTTTAAAAAAAATATAGTACTCCAAGACAGTTACATTTTAAAACTTTATTAATATTTAAATATAACGAACGCAACAAAAACTGTAAATATATTTAACCATTTTTTGAAATTAACCAGAACTATAACGATAACAACAACAACAACAATAATATAACTTTTATGCCTAAATTACGCAAACATTTAGCTAATCTGCTAAAGGGGGGAGTCGCCATTTCTTTACAATAATCAATAATGAAAAATCCACATCAATAGGGTTGCCCGTTTTGTCGATGCAGCACTATAGTGCAATATACACAGCACCTGGGGTGTCAAGAGTGAACAGGTCTTTCTTTGTTCCTTAAAATGTTATCTGTGTCAACCTCTTCCGAGAATGCTGATGCGTTAGGGATTTCCTTGTGACAGCTGCTTCATAGACAGACGATATCTTTGTTAAGTCATTAGTGTTAAGTGTGTCTGAAACTACAGTGCCCTTCTGTTTTACTTTCCACAGACACTACAGAGTTTTGTGTGTTGTTCTTCTGAGCGACAATTATTCCAGAGGTTTCAGGTTCACTTGTTTTGTTCTGCAGTGAGTTAACAGCTTTAGAGAGTTCATGTTTATTTGCTATGTCCTGCTGTTCGTGAACTGCTTCAGAGACGTCAGCCTCATTTTTTATGTTTCAGTAGATCCTGGACCTGCCCGGCCGCGCCCAAAATGGCACTGGTGTAAATGGGACTCGTAACTGCTTGTTCTGTACTGGTTGCCCAACCTTGATATCACGAGATACATATGCAGTTTTGAAGCACATGGCGGAGGCTTGTCTGCTGTAGTGGGGCGCCTCTTTATCGTTTCAGTCGCCATTCCGCCCGCTTTTGCTACACTGTGCCTCATCCGCCATTCAGCTGTTTACCGCCCGCTCTTACGGCTACAGCGTCTCGCTCACCATGTAGTTGAGTTGCTCCCACTCTTGCGGTGCAGCGGTAGGCGGCTTCCACAGGACTCTTAAAATGGCGGCCGGCTCTTCGGATTTGGGCCTGGTCCAGTAAAATGGCCCTGGGACACCTTGGAACTCGGACGCTTGTCTGCCAGGGCTTGGGTTCCATTCTCGAAAGCGTCCCCTCAGCCTTGAAGATTGTACAAAAGTCTTGGGGGCCCTCGACTCCCGCAGGCTTCCGGTGGGGAGCGGCTGCCATGATTGCTTGCGGAATGGCCACGACGGAGCTACGAGATGGTGGTGCTCTCATGGTGACGCCAGCTTCAGTCTGAAACATCCAGAAACAAGGTGGGGCTTTCATCGTTTGAGGAAAAAAAATGTTTTAATCCAATGAAAAGTGTTATTTTTAGGTCACATGACCTAGTCTTACATAATTAGGAAAAGAAAAGTAAAATGAACCAATGAAAAGTTTTATTAACAAGTCACATGACCTGTTATGCTTACGTTACGCGCTGCGCGGCGCGCTCTGGATCGTTTCCGGGAAGCTGCGCCTTGCGCACCGGAGCACATCCGGGTGCGCTAACGCGTCGCGTCATATGACGCATTACGCGACAATGCAGGTGCAGAATATAGTCAAAATGTCTCCACCAACCAGCGGTCGGAATTCCACCGCTTTCAGCAGTCCAAAAAGTTCGGTCAAATCTTAAGAGCGGGAGCAACTCAACTACATGGTGAGCGAGACGTTGTAGTCGCAAGAGCGAGCGGTAAACAGCTGAATGGCGGAAGAGGCACAGAGTACCAAAAGCGGGCGGAATGGCAACTAAAACGGTAAAGGGGCGCCCTACGACAGCGTGTCTTCAGGTGAAACGGATTGTGGGACAAGGTCCAGAATGAAAGATTCTTCAAAAGGGAAAAAATTCCGCCGGACCCCGGGAGCCGGCCACCTATGCCGGGGGCGATCTCAGGCCTCACCAGGGCAACACGACTTGGGGAGGGGGCAGGAGCCAAGCGCCCCCTCTCAGTCCGCGCCATCTCACCGCCCCTCGGGAGCCTCCGTCAAGCGGTTTAGGGAGGCACCGGTTCACATTGTTTTCCAATGCAGTCAGGTCCACAAATGGACCCCACTACTTTGAATAGTGAAGCTGCAGCAGGTGCAAATAAGGTTTAAACAGTGTTACAAGAACTGCTTAGAACTCTGAAGTATGGCACTCAATAACCAGGACTTATGCCATTTATGTAAGGCAGTGACATGGAAGCAACTCAGGGACAAAAAGCATGAACGAACATTCACGTATGAAAATCTTATTTGGAGAAGGGGTAGAATCCAAACGCCCCCTGCCAGTTCGCGCCACTACACTGTATGTGGAAAATCTGAAGACATCATTCTACAAACTCTCAACGCTTGTTATCAGTGCATGACTTTCATGCTCGATCGATTGAGCTAGCCGGATCGGGCAATAAAAAGTATAAAATAGTTATGTAAATAGTTATTTAATAAAATGTTTTATTCTGTTTCTTTGGTGGTGTGTTGTGTATATTTATAATATTTGCATAGGGTTTGCCGTTATTTTTGGCGGTGTGGGTGGCGGAGTCGAGCTGTTTTGCAGCCCTCATGGTGTGGAGCTCAATTCATTTCACTATTTTCGTATTTCTCATGAAGGGTTATTCCTAATGTTTGTATTTTACCGAGGTTAAAAACAGATCGAATTAGTGGTCTACTGATTTTGCTCGATTACTTTTATTTTGTTACACGATTTTTCACTATCTGCAAAGACTAAACAGAGTATTGCGACTTTGTGCTTGTTTGTAAATAGAGAATGATCCAAAGAGAACCAATTGTAAAACAGTAAATGCTTGGATAATAATCAATCAAATGGAGAGACAAGCAGGTACGACGGATTACAACAGGGGTAAAGGTCTGCGTTAACTACCGTTCACTATCTGCAAAGAGAGAGTACTACTAAGAGAAAAGAGGGGAGTGGGGGGGGGGCAGCGTTCAAAGCACATCAGCGTGCATAAACACGAAAACGTTTTTACCTATCACGTACTTGACATTTGACAGCTTTTGATGTTTGCTATTAAAAAACCATTGAAATTCACAGAAAAAACCATAGGTTATACTCCATATATAGTTAGGAATTTGCATTTACAAAACCTTGAAAATTCAATGAAAAAACCATTGGTTTTAGGCCATATATAGTTAGGGATTTGCATTTAGAAAACCTTATTTTACTCGCATAAAACCATTGAAATTCCATATATAGTTATAAGCGCTAACTATATATCGCGCACCCGCAATCCACTGCTGATGATGTCACATATTACATCATTCATGACATGGTTAGTGACATCACTGATGACATCACTGATGACATCTCAAATGACATCACTGATGACATCACTGATTACAACATCCAGTGACTGTATGTTTCTGTAAAGTTAAAATATGTTTTACATATTGATGAATGTGTGGATATATAAGTGTCTGGATGAAGGATTTACTAGGTGCATGACTGACTGATTGAGTGAGTGATTAAATGTGTCTCACTGAGTGCATGGGTTAGTGACTAAACTGTTTTAATTTGTGCATCATTATATCTGTTGTTCTACAAACTGCTGCATATGTTGATCAGTAGCTATATGAGTAACTGTATGGGTTGATTGGTTGTCCAAGTATTTGTATGGGAAACTGAGTGTGTGTGTATGGGTGGCTGGAAGGTGTGTGACTCTGTACATAGATGTGTGAGTAGTTGATTCACTATATGTATAGATTCAAAACTGCATGTGGAAACAGCTGTATGGGCGGTTGACTGTGCATGAGTGTATTAGTGAGTGAATGGATATCTCAGTGCTACATGTCAAATTAAGTACATATGTAAAACACAGTACATGTGAGAGTTGACATCTATAAATAACTGTGCATAAGAGCTAGTGAATGTGTGAGTGGCTGTATGGATCATTGTGAACATGTATCAGAGATTGTATAAGAGAGTAAAGTAAATATGTGTTAGTATATGTTTGAATAAGTAAGGTGTGTATAACTGTATAGTTGAGAAAATGGAGGTGTGATTGATTTTTGGCATAACTGACTAGGTGTGTGAGTAACTCCATGGATGAGTGATTGTCTGTTTACACTGATTGTATCTAAGGTTATATTAGAGTCTGAAGAGGTTCATGGTATTATCACATGAATGATATCATCAGTGATGTGATCAGTCATGTCAAATGAGATGTTATCAGTGATGTCATCAGTGATGTCATTTGAGATGTCATCAGTGATGTCATCAGTGATGTCACTAACCATGTCATGAATGATGTAATATGTGACATCATCAGCAGTGGATTGCGGGTGCGCGATATATAGTTAGCGCTTATAACTATATATGGAATTTCAATGGTTTTATGCGAGTAAAATAAGGTTTTCTAAATGCAAATCCCTAACTATATATGGCCTAAAACCAATGGTTTTTTCATTGAATATATATATATATATATATATATATATATATATATATATTCCTTTACTCCCTTCCACCAAACGCTGCTCCACGATACCACGGGTGCTTGCTCTACGGTGGAGTGCGTAATTATTTTCCCATCACTTGGTCACCATTTCTCTTGACCAATTCAAACAGAGAACACTCCAAGCCATATCAATGTTAAGATGAAGTTTTGATTCTTATGATGTTGATGGAAAGTTTGAGAAATAGATGTAATAACGTTTTCTCGATTGTCCTCCACCATCTTTTCTGCATTCTTCTAATTCTATCCCCTGCCTCCCCCTTTCCCTTTCACATTCTGAAATGCAACATACGTTCAATGATAAGTGTATGAATATATGCCCATTCAGGGTGTGATTTATGTACTTGTTGTACATTGGAATCACACACCCATGGCCAGTATATATCATAAGTCTTTTCAAATCGCCTATATAAATATCAGCAATGAATTGATATTTGTAGTGAATTAACTCACAAATAAATTCAATGAAATTTAGCATATTGATGTCTGTAAACAAAGGGACTCTTATATTTGTAAATAATGATTATGTGAATAAGATGATATTCGCGATGTTTGCTTTGACTGTTCTAAGATGGCCGACATAGAGATTCCTTGATTCTGTTTTCTATGTTTACAAAACACATCGTCACTTTCTATGCACATGATGTTTGTCAAGCACAACTTTATTTAATCTCACTCATTTTTGTTTCGCGTTAACACTGACGAAGGCGGCAACGCCGAAACGCGTTTGTTAACTTTAATCTGCAGCATAAGAAATAAATATGGCTATATGGACTGTGTGATATGGCTTGGAGTGCTCTGTTTGAATTGGTCGAGAGAAATGGTGACCAAGTGTTGGGAAAAAAAAAAAATATATATATATGCACTGAAAAAAACATAAGTTTCAGGGACGTTATAGTTAGTTGGACATTTCACTCATGCAAAACCATAGAAATTCCCCTGTTATAGTTACTTGAGCTAACCCGCAGTGCACTGCTGATGACGTAACATATGACATCATTCATGACATGGTCAGTGACATCACTGATGGCATCTCAAATGACATCACTGATGACATCATCCTCGTGAAAATCTGATGCACCTCATCAGACCCTAATATAACACTTGATACACCCACTCTAAAATACCGACTATCATTTTCGAAACCATGAACACACCAATACCAGTTAGTACATATCCACTCACTAATTCCTAGGTCTACCCACACATCCATTCATTCACCCATACAGTCACTCATACATACAGTCAACCATCAATTCAGCATTATCATATCCTCTCACATATCTAGACAGACATTCACACACGCCTCTCATTCATAGAGTTATTCATACACCTAGTCAGTCATGGAAATAATCAATCACACTTTCATTTACTCACCTGTACAGTTATATGCATATCACCTCACTTATTTACACATATACTAACACATACTTACACTTTAATACAATAACTAATACAAGCACACACTGATCAATATAGGCAGACTCACAATCACTCACTCTCACATATAGTCATTTATACAGTCCAACACTCACATATATTGCCTTTCACATATGCAGTAACTCACACATGTACCACTGAGGCATCCATTCACTCACCAACACACCCACACTCACACTCACCCAGCCATACAGCCATTTACATATACAGACTTGAACACATATACCCAGTGAATTATACACTCACACATCTATGCACAGAGTCACACCCCCACCAACCCACACAGACACCCAGGCACCCATACAGATACTCAGACAACACATCACTAGCCATATAGATCCTCATTTAGCTGCTAACCAACCCATGCAAGCACTTACACACCAACTGACAACCTAAACTGTATGAATGTCTGTATCAGTAGCAAACACATGCATTAAGTAAGACTCAATTAATCACTCACTTATATATATAAAACATATGTACATTTTATAGAAACACATAGTCACTGGTTGATGTCATCAGTGATGTCATTTGAGATGTCATCAGTGATGTCATCAGTGATGTCACTGACCATGTCATGAATGTTGTAATATGTGACGTCATCAGCAGTGTATGTATGAGTGAAATGTCCAACTGACTATAACGTGCCTGAAACCTATGTTTTTTTCAGTGAATATATATATATATATATATATATATATATATATATATATATATACACACAGCCTTGAAAGTGGGCTTGTGAGGGTACGTGATTAAAAACGGCAGAAAACCCTTTAAAACAGACATCAGCAGATCAGGCATTTACCCACTGGAGGGTTGGAAATGTGCAAACCACAAGTCCCACAATGCAGTGAAAGCAACACCACCGAGGAGGTCCAATGGGGACAAACATTATAAAATCAGCAACCTGCAGGGATGAAAAGGTTTTGCAACGACGACAATGCCGGACTGGAACCTTTGAGAAAGGTCGCAGAGACGACTGAAACGCGTCAGGTGCGATGTCCGAGGGAACTGCCAAATAAAATATGAAGTGGTCTTCAATCACGTGAGTGCGCCTTTCCTTTGTGAGTGAAGGAGTCTGCGAACATTCATTTCGGCTTGGTCCCGCTAAAAAGGACGCACCACCCGACGAGAGCACCACAATGTCCCGCCATGGACAAAGTTTTTCTGCAGTCGGAAGGCAATAGGGGTCAGCCACGGCCCATTGAGGGAGTTTCGGTGGGGCGGAGAGGAGGGGTGGGGGAGGGGCAGGGTGTGGGGTGCTAAAAACCAGAGTACGGATAATTGAAGGTAAGTAAACAATTTAATTAATAAAACAAATTTCATAGCGCGCCCTGCATCGCAAAATGTGATGCAGGGCGGGCTACGAAATTCGTTTTATTTATTAAATTGTTTACTTACCTTCAACTATCCATACTCCGGTTTTTAGCACCCCCCACCCTGCCCCTCCCCCGCCCCACCGAAACTCCCTCCACGGGCCGTGGCTGATAGGGGTATTGGCTGCCACCTCGGACCAGCTGAGGTAGGGATTTCTCACAGCCTTGAACATTCATATCGGCTTGGTCCCGCCAAAAAGGACGCACCACCCGACGAGAGCACCACAATGTCCCGCCATGGACAACGTTTTTCTGCAGACGGAAGGCAATAGCGGTCAGCCACGGCCCGTTGAGGGAGTTTCGGTGGGGCGGAGAGGAGGGGTGGGGGAGGGGCAGGGTGGGGGTGCTAAAAACCAGAGTACGGATAATTGAAGGTAAGTAAACAATTTAATTAATAAAACAAATTTCATAGCGCGCCCTGCATCGCAAAATGTGATGCAGGGCGCGCTACGAAATTCATTTTATTTATTCAATTGTTTACTTACCTTCAACTATCCATACTCCGGCTTTTAGCACCCCCCCACCCTGCCCCTCCCCTGCCCCGCCTCCCCGCCCCACCGAAACTCCCTCCACGGGCCGTGGCTGATAGGGGTATTGGCTGCCACCTCGGACCAGCTGAGGTAGGGATCCTCACAGCCTTGAAAGTGGGCTTGTGAGGGTATGTGATTAAAACGGCAGAAACCCCTTTAAAACAGACATCAGCAGATCAGGCATTTACCCACTATAGGGTTGGAAATGTGCAAACCACAAGTCCCACAATGCAGTGAAAGCAACTCCACCGAGGATGTCCAATGGGGACAAACAACACCACCGAGGAGGTCCAATGGGGACAAACATTATAAAATCAGCAACCTGCAGGGATGAAAAGGTTTTTCAACGACGACAATGCTGGACTGGAACCTTTGAGAAAGGTCGCAGAGACGACTGAAACGCATCAGGTGCGATGTCCGAGGGAACTGCCAAATAAAATATGAAGTGGTCTTCAATCACTTGAGTGCGCCTTTCCTTTGTGAGTGAAGGAGTCTGCGAACATACATTTCGGCTTGGTCCCGCCGAAAAGGACGCACCACCCGACGAGAGCACCACAATGCCCCGCCATGGACAAAGTTTTTTTGCAGTCGGAAGACAATAGGGGTATTGGCTGCCACCTCGGACCAGCCGAGGTAGGGATCCTCACAGCCTTGAAAGTGGGCTTGTCATTTGAGATGTCATGATGTCATGAGTGATGTCACTGACCATGTCATGAGAGATGTAATATGTGATGTCATCAGCAGTGCATTGCAGGCGCGCGAGTTATAGATAGCTGAACTAACTATAACAGGGGAATTTCGATGGTTTTGTATGAGTGAAATGTCCTTCTAACTATAATATGTGTGGGGGGCGTGGCCAAGCAGCATGGCCGACAGGATGTGAGCTCCGCCAGCTCCCGACCTGAGGACCCTGTAATCCTGTATTAATATCCTGATTGGGCTCAAAACTCACTGAATCAGCTGCCGGAGGCTCCTCTCACACCGGTGGCCCCTGCATCTGGAGTCAGACGCGAGTCTCTGTGAGGGAAACCGTGAAAGTTGCCGGTGCTGTGGTGCCCCGGACCTCTAGCTACGCGAGGTCAGGGTCTGCGGCCTGTTCCGGCGCGACGACGGAGAGGCGGACCTGCCTACTGGGGACTCCTGGGACACCGGAGCCCGCTGTCATCTGGGGCTCCGGGTCGGCGGGGCCTTGGAGGCTGCCAGAGACTCCTGCGGACGAGCTATCCTGCCTGGTGCTGCTTTGGTGACGGCGGAGACGGACACGGCGACTGGCCCTTCCCATCTGACACCGCCTTGACTGTGTCGTGGGGGATTCCGAGCTCGACCGATGTGACCTGTGTGGGGGCCCCTTTCTGCCCTGGGAGCCCCGGTGTCCCGGCGCGAGGTCTGACGCGGGCGAGCCGGCGGAGGCCCTGGGTGGCGGGGGAGACCTGGTCTGCGGCCTACTTACCTACTGTGGCGGCGCCCTGTCTACGGCGGAGTGCGGCTGCTGTGCGGAGGGGATCGCTAATCCTGGGGGTCACACTGCGGCGCCCCGCAACATTTGTGGCCCTGCTTGTGGAGGAACTGAGTGCCTGGGAGGCCGCGACTGGGGGCGCTGCGGTGAGTGATCCGGCTCTAGGCTCCCCGCCCTGTGCTGTCCTGAATACCCCGGAGGTTGAATAGCGGGGGGATCCGTGCCATCCAGCGGCCTGAACGTGCATGCGGATGTTTTGACTGGGTCCCGCTACCTCCGTTGCTACCACTCTGAGCCTGGCGGGCTGCGTTCCATCGCTGGGCAGATCCGACGGGGGCTGTCTGGAGCTCCATACTACCCTTGAGACTGCCCCGGTACCGAGCCCGGGTGGTTCTGACTGTGTGACGCCCTGCGTGGCCTGGGCGGCCTTGCTGACCTGGGGTCTCCTCAGAGTGCTCCCCCCCGAAGGTGTATGCCGTGGGAGCTGGACTGGGTGGAGCCGGCACACTGTACGCTGTGGAACGCCTGGCGGCGATCGGCCGAACTGGTGAATCTCTTGGACTGTGGCCCCCCTCTTTGAAGGCATTGGAGGTGCGGAGAGTGAGGGTGGTCTTTTTCTCCCCTCCCGAGGCACCGCACACCGGACTGGAGTGTATTGTAGCCACTACTGAGCCCCACCCGGCGACTACCGCCTAGGAGGCACTTGGGAGTTAAGAGCTGAGGGGATCTGTGCGGAGTGCCCTGGCCCTGAGAGGGCAACCTGCACCACACATCAGGGCGTGCGTGACTGGAGGAGGCCTTTGTCACCCCGCTGCAATATGGGTCGGGACACTTCAGACCCTGGAAATGCGCAAAGACAGAATGTCGCGAGCCATGCAGCCCAACACGATTACACAGTATACCACACAGCGGCTGCCCTCGCAGCGGATTACGCGCCAATCAGGCCAGGATGACGGAGCAGGCGACCCTGGTGAACCCTCCCGGGCAGAGCTGCTGAAGGCAATACAGGGCTCACATACCGTGTTGGAGCGTCAGATTGAGACGGTCTCCATAGACGTTAATCTACTGCGGACAGACCTTCGGAAAGTTGCAGACAAAGTCTCGGAAGCTGAGGTTAATATTGTGGAACTACAGGGCGAGGTGGCCTCCCTCAAAAAGATGGTCACACACCTCACAGCCACAACACATGCTTTGGAGCGGAGGGCTGAGGACGCGGAGGGGAGGGCGCGTCGCAGCAACATAAGGGTCCTTGGGCTGCCGGAGCGGCTGGAGGCTGGAAATGCTGAGCGCTTCTTGGAGACTTGGATCTGAACTACGCTATGTCCGCGGGGCCTCTTGGATGTTTTTGTCATCGAGCGGGCACATCGAGCTCTGGTCCCGTCGCTGCGTCCGGGAGCACCCCCAAGAGCCCTGATCGCCAAGATCCTGAACTAAAGGGATCGGGATGGCATCCTACGAGCGGCGAGGGAGACAGCGGATCTCACCAATGAGAATAGCCGGGTGTCCATCTACCCCGACTATACCCAACAAGTCCAGGAGAATGGAAGTCCTACTTAGGGGTTAAGCAGAAGCTCCGGGAGATGAAGTTGTAGTATATGTTGTTGTACCCGGCCAAGCTCAAAGTGCTCTCGCAGGGGAAGGCTCACTTCTTCGAATCCCCGGCGGAGGTATGGGAGTGGCTGGAGATCAGAGGCGATGACCTTCCGTCGGGAGAACGTGAGGGCTCCTGTGAGAAGTGGGGAACCCGCCCGTCGCGGAGACGCCGCGGCGGACGGAGACGCCGGTATGAGTCGGCGGATCTCGAAGAACCTAGGATCACAGTGGGTGAGGACAGCGCTATGCTTCTGGATTCCCTGCCGGCTGAGACTGACTTGAGGGCACTGGGCCCGCTCGAATCTGGGGATGTCCTGGTCCCAGACACGTTGCAAGACACAGTGCAGGACACAATCTTCACGGCCCAGTGATTCCAGAAACGGGGGGGGGGCTGTGTCGCTGGAGGGGACGATTCCATCATGAGGTGATATGTGCCCTGAACATTCTCTATGCCTAGTCTACCCGGCCTGGGAGTGGTCTTGCTCTTGAATTGGATGCCTGTGGTCGATGGCGCTTGCCCTTATGTGGCTGAACAGGGCGGAGAACTTCCATTTTGCTGGGTGGAGGCTGTGTGGGAGGGTGGGGGTGAAGGGATGCATGTGGTAAGGCAGTGTCCGGCTGGAGCTGTTCTCACCTGACTGAGTCTAGTGAACCTTTGTAGGCTTTGGGTCCCATAGGGGGTTGGGAGGGGGGGTGGGTTTGTTGTTTGAGTGTGAGTGTGGTGTGGTGTGGGGTGGATGGGGTGGCTGTGTACGTCCTGGCACTGGCAGGGGGAGGGCAGGGTAGCATGTTTCGTTGTTGCTGTCATCCTGCTCGTGGGGGGGGGGGTGGGGGGAGGTGTGTTCCATGGGGTTTGAGAGGTTGGGGGGGTGGAGGGGTTGGGGGAAGTTGTGGGAGGATACTGTTAAAGGCATCAAGTGTACTTTTGTTCGGGCCCATGAGTGGCGAATTGCAGATATTAGACTTGGTGGCGCGGATGGGCGTGACCAGCGCTTATGGGATACAAATTCTTAACCTGGAACGTGCGTGGGCTGGGCATTTGTACTAAGAGACACAGGGTCCTGTCCTTCCTCCGGCATCATGGAGTCTCCATTGCGTGTCTACAGGAGACCCATTTGAATGAGGTGGGTGCTCTAAAACTGGCAAAGAAATGGAGGGGCCAAGTGTTTCATTCCTCCTTCTCTACCTATGCTAGGGGGGTCCTGATCTGGGTGGCGCCTGCGGTTCCCTATGCTGTCCAGTTTGCGGAGGCGGATATTGAGGGCAGATACTTGCTACTGCGGGTGAAACTGGACGGGGGAGACTTCTTATTGTTAAATTCATATGCACCTAATGTTGATGACCCTGACTTCTTCTCCCACCTTCAAGAGCTTCTTGTTTCGGATCTAGACGCTCCCCTCCTCTGGTTTGGGGACTTCAACTGTGTGTTGGATCCGGTTTTAGACAGGCACCCTCCCCGTACTGGCACGAAACCACGTATGACAACGCGACTCCGGGAGGTGATGACCAACCTGGGAGCTGCCGATGTGTGGCGCCAGGGCAACCCTGAGCAGAAACTGTACACCTGTCACACCCCGACACACAACACGCATAGTAGGCTGGATAGAATCCTCGCTGCCAATATTGACACATCCCTTACTTTGACGGTCACCCATCAGGCTCGTTTTTTGTCAGACCACTCTCCCGTGATGTGCGTTGCGCAGTGGGTCGACCACTCCCCGCGTCCATGGACTTGGAGGATGCCGGGGACCTCTTGCAAGACCAGGTGGGAAGGGATCATGTAGCGAAGGTCCTGACCAACTATCTAGACTTAAACTGGGAGGGCGGTGGCTTGCCTTATGCGACTAAATGGGACGCCCTAAAGGCGGTTGTGCGTGGCGAATGCATGGGCCTTACTTATGGGGTCCGGAGGCAGTTGCTCCGCGATCTGCGAGATGCGGAGGACCCCCTCGACACAGTCAGTCACTGTCGGACCCTGATGACTCAGACCCAGAGTCAGAGCGGACAGCCCGTGAGGGCGTACATGACATACTTACCCGCCTGGATAAGTACACTCTCGGTCTATAACGTCAGCGCCTCCACCGGGAGGGGGACAAATCTGGGCGTTTGTTGGCCTGGATTCTTAGGAGAGAGTCCGCTCTGGTACGGATAGTTGCTCTAAAAGATCATACGGGGGACATGGTGCACTCGGAGTCGGATATTCTCGAGGTCCTCCGATCTCATCTACAAGCGGTGTATGCCGTGGACCCCTTGATAACGGAGGCCTCCTATCAGCCATACCTTCGGGGACTGACTCTCCAGGTCCTCTCGAAAGAGGCCGCGGAGGAACTAGACGCAATTTTGACACTCTGGGAAGTCAGAGTAGCATTGGCCACAATGCCGAAGGCTAAGGCCCCAGGGGAAGGCGGTTTCCCACCTGAATTTTTTCAGGTATTTGAGGATACCCTTGCCCCCCTCCTTTTGCAGGTCTACCGTGAGGCACTGGACCGTGGCACCCTCCCGCCCACCATGAATCGGGCGAGGTTTGTATGATACTAAAACCGGGGGGGATAGCTCCGATCCTGCGGCATACCGGCCTATCACTCTGATCAACACAGATGTAAAAATCCTTACCAGTCTCCTGGCCACCCGGCTGGCGCCACACATGACGCACTTGGTCCATCAGGACTAGTGTGGGTTTATCCCTGGCCGCAACACCGCTATGAATCTCCGGCGCCTGAACCATGTCCTTCATGAAGTGCGTGGTAGAGAGGATCCCCAGGTCCTGGTGTCGATTGACCTCGCCAAGGCCTTCGATACTGTCAACTGGGGGTACCTGTTAGAGGTGCTCCGGCTGGCAGGAGTGGGGCCCGTCTTTTGCAATTGGATCCGGATCCTGTACGGGGCGCCTAGAGCCAGGGTTAGGCTTGGGCCGTCCCGTTCGAAGGACTGGCCTTTGGGTAGGGGCACTCGGCAGGGGTGTCCCCTATCGCCGCTCCTTTTTGCTCTGGCGATTGAGTCCCTGGCAGTCGCGGTTCGTACGGAGATGGCGCAGTGGGGAATCACAGTGGGGAATACTGTGCATCTGATCTCCCTGTATGCCGACGACGCATTGTTCTACCTGACGTCCCCATGAGAATCGCTGCCTATTCTACTGCAACTTTTGGACCGTTTTGGTGCAGCCTCGGGACTGCGCCTTAACCCCGGGAAGTCCTTGATCTTTCCCTTGGCGGGATGTGGTGAGGACCCGCGACTGAGTCTCCCGCACCTGGGGCTGCGATGGGAATTGGAGGCCTTCCGATACCTGGGAATCCAGGTGGCTGCGTCTGATGCACAATCTCTGGCCAGTAACGCTGAGCATGTGCTTCGCTCCCTGCAGCAGTCTGTGTCCTTTTGGAACACACTCCCACTCTCCCTGATGGGAAGGCTAGCTGTTGCCAAAATGGTAATATTGCCAAGGATATTATACATCCTGCAAAATACTTTATGCCCGCTCCCCCCACGTATATTTCGCACGCTCAACACGCTGCTCACTTCCTTACTCTGGGCAGGTAAACGCAGCAGAGTCGCCCTGCACATCATTGTGCGGAGCTGGGAGGAGGGGGGCCTGGAGCCCCCGAGATTTGATCTATATTATTACGCGGCGCAACTCCTGCCGGCTGCGCGCTGGTCCGCAGGCACGGATAACTGGGAATTGGGACTCCTAGCGGGCAGGGCAGACGAGACAGCGCTACAGGTGGCCCTGAAGTGGGGTAGAGGAGCGGATGAAACTCTCCCATATGTCGTCCGTCACACTGCAGGGGTTTGGCAGCGGTTTGTCGAGAATGTTTTGCGATGGGCCCCCTTTCATAGAGAGTTACCAGTGTGGATATTGGCACCCGTGACACTGATGGAGGAGCACATGTCTTTCCGGGACTGGCGGGAGGGAGGCTGCGAGACTTTAGCGGATCTTTACCCAGACGATTCTATTGTGACCATTGAGCGGGCTACGGAGGCCTTCGGACTGTCTGGGGGGCAGTACCTGTACTATAGAGGACTCCAGGAGATGGCGAGGGCGACCTGGCCGCAGTACCCGGAGGCGCCTCCATTGTCCCACACCCTGATCATCCTTCTCTCCTGTGGCAGGGGGCGACGGCTGATCACATTATTGTACTCGGCCATGAGAAGAGACTCCACCCCACCGGTCTCACCGTCCTGGGCGGCATGGGAGGTGGATCCGGGGAATGCCCTGGAGTCAGGACAACGCACACGCATAGGAACCCTAACTCGTAAGGTATTGTGCAATGCGCGATTTAAACTGATCCACTTCAATTTTGTACATCACACTTACATGACCCCGGTCTCCCTGCGCCGCATCACTGCGGATAGAACAGACAACTGACCTATAGTTTTTTCAGTGAATTTCTAAGGTTTTTTAAATGCTAATTCCTAACTATAACGGGGCTGATACCTATGGTTTTTTCTGTGAATTTAAAAGGTTTTGAAAATGATCATTTTTAATTGTATTAATTGTTATTTTTTTATACTGATTTACTACATTGTTTTAAAGCATTTATTTTGAGATATTTTTATTTTTTAAATTACATTACATATTTGTAATATAAATTGAACATTTTTTTTAAATATTCAAAAAGTAATATTTGGTTTTTTAAAAATTTATATATAATTTATATAGCAGGCAATGATATCCTATGGAAGGAAATTAAAGTTACTGGTAAGTACAGTTAAAAATTACTTTTTAAGATCAGTAGTGGGCTGAAAGATGCAGCACTGAGGTCTCTCCTGATAACAGGTGAGTAAATCGGAATTCGTAGTTCGGCTGAATTTAATGGAATTTTTTAAAGTTCCAAAACTCGACATTTAGAAGAATTTCCAAGCGAAACCAGTCAATGTTAGCCTATGGAAGGAAATTCAAGTTACTGTAAGTATGGTTAGAATTACTTTTCAGGATCAGTAGTGGGCTGAAAGATGCAGCACTCAGGTCTCTCCTGATAACAGGTGAGTATTTCGGAATTCGTAGTTCGTCTGATTTTAGAGGAATTTTTTAAAGTTCCAAAATTCCACACTTCGAAGAATTTCCAAGTGAAACGAGTCAATGTTAGCCTACGGAAGGAAGTTCAAGTTACTGTAAGTATGGTTAGAATTACTTTACAGGATCAGTAGTGGGCTGAAAGATGCAGCGCTGAGGTCTCTCCTGATAACAGGTGAGTAAATCAAAATTCATAGTTCGGCTGATTTTAGAGTAATTTTTAAAGTTCCAATACTCCACACTTAGAAGAATTTCCAAGTGAAACGAGTCAATGTTAGCCTATGGAAGGAAGTTCAAGTTACTGTAAGTATGGTTAGAATTACTTTACAGGATCAGTAGTGGGCTGAAAGATGCAGCGCTGAGGTCTCGCCTGATAACAGGTGAGTAAATCGTAATTCGTAGTTCAGCTGATTTTAGAGGAATATTTTTAAGTTTCAAACATAGACAGAAACTTTTCTGGTGAAAACCACACAATAGAATCCTATGGAAGGAAATACAAGTTACTGTAAGTATGGTTAGAATTACTTTTTAGGATCAGTAGTGGGCTGAAAGATGCAGCACTCAGGTCTCTCCTGATAACAGGTGAGTAAATCGGAATTCGTAGTTCGTCTGATTTTAGAGGAATTTTTTAAAGTTCCGAAATTCCACACTTCGAAGAATTTCCAAGTGAAACCAGTCAATGTTAGCCTATGGAAGGAATTTCAAGTTACTGTAAGTACAGTTAGAATTATGTTTCAGGATCAGTAATGGGCTGAAAGATGCAGCGCTGAGGTCTCTCCTGATAACAGGTGAGTAAATCAGAGTTAATAGTTCGACTGATTTTAGAGGAATTTTTTAAAGTTCCAAACCTTCACACTTAGAAGAATTTCCAAGTGAAACGAGTCAATGTTAGCCTACAGACGGAAGTTCAAGTTACTGTAAGTATGGTTAGAATTACTTTACAGGATCAGTAGTGGGCTGAAAGATGCAGCGCTGAGGTCTCTCCTGATAACAGGGGAGTAAATCAGAGTTAATAGTTCGACTGATTTTAGAGGAATTTTTTAAAGTTCCAAACCTTCACACTTAGAAGAATTTCCAAGTGAAACAAGTCAATGTTAGCCTACGGAAGGAAGTTCAATTTACTGTAAGTATGGTTAGAATTACTTTACAGGATCAGTAGTGGGCTGAAAGATGCAGCGCTGAGGTCCCTCCTGATAACAGGTGAGTAAATCAGAACTCATAGTTCGGCTGATTTTAAAGTTCCAAAACTCCACACTTAGAAGAATTTCCAAGTGAAACGAGTCAATGTTAGCCTATGGAAGGAAGTTCAAGTTACTGTAAGTATGGTTAGAATTACTTTACAGGATCAGTAGTGGGCTGAAAGATGCAGCGCTGAGTTCTCGCCTGATAACAGGTGAGTAAATCGTAATTCGTAGTTCGGCTGATTTTAGAGGAATATTTTTAAGTTTCAGACATAGACAGAAACTTTTCTGGTGAAAACCACACAATAGAATCCTATGGAAGGAAATACAAGTTACTGTAAGTATGTTTAGAATTACTTTTCAGGATCAGTAGTGGGCTGAAAGATGCAGCACTAAGGTCTCTCCTGATAACAGGTGAGTAAATCGGAATTCGTAGTTCGTCTGATTTTAGAGGAATTTTTTAAAGTTCCAAAATTCCACACTTCGAAGAATTTCCAAGTGAAACCAGTCAATGTTAGCCTATGGAAGGAATTTCAAGTTACTGTAAGTACAGTTAGAATTATGTTTCAGGATCAGTAATGGGCTGAAAGATGCAGCGCTGAGGTCTCTCCTGATAACAGGTGAGTAAATCAGAGTTAATAGTTCGACTGATTTTAGAGGAATTTTTTAAAGTTCCAAACCTTCACACTTAGAAGAATTTCCAAGTGAAACGAGTCAATGTTAGCCTACAGACGGAAGTTCAAGTTACTGTAAGTATGGTTAGAATTACTTTACAGGATCAGTAGTGGGCTGAAAGATGCAGCGCTGAGGTCTCTCCTGATAACAGGTGAGTAAATCAGAATTCATAGTTCGGCTGATTTTCGAGTAATTTTTTAAAGTTCCAAAATTTCACACTTCGAAGAATTTCCAAGTGAAACCAGTCAATGTTAGCCTATGGAAGGAATTTCCAGTTACTGTAAGTACAGTTAGAATTATGTTCCAGGATCAGTAATGGGCTGAAAGATGCAGCGCTGAGGTCTCTCCTGATAACAGGTGAGTAAATCAGAGTTAATAGTTCGACTGATTTTACAGGAATTTTTTTAAGTTCCAAACCTTTACACTTAGAAGAATTTCCAAGTGAAACGAGTCAATGTTAGCCTACGGAAGGAAGTTCAAGTTACTGTAAGTATGGTTAGAATTACTTTACAGGATCAGTAGTGGGCTGAAAGATGCAGCGCTGAGGTCTCTCCTGATAACAGGTGAGTAAATCAGAATTCATAGTTCGGCTGATTTTAGAGTAATTTTTTAAAGTTCCAAAACTCCACACTTAGAAGAATTTCCAAGTGAAACGAGTCAATGTTAGCCTATGGAAGGAAGTTCAAGTTACTGTAAGTGTGGTTAGAATTACTTTACAGGATCAGTAGTGGGCTGAAAGATGCAGCGCTGAGGTCTCGCCTGATAACAGGTGAGTAAATCGTAATTCGTAGTTCAGCTGATTTTAGAGGAATATTTTTAAGTTTCAAACATAGGCAGAAACTTTTCTGGTTAAAACCACACAATAGAATCCTATGGAAGGAAATACAAGTTACTGTAAGTATGGTTAGAATTACTTTTCAGGATCAGTAGTGGGCTGAAAGATGCAGCACTCAGGTCTCTCCTGATAACAGGTGAGTAAATCGGAATTCGTAGTTCGTCTGATTTTAGAGGAATTTTTTAAAGTTCCAAAATTCCACACTTCGAAGAATTTCCAAGTGAAACCAGTCAATGTTAGCCTATGGAAGGAATTTCAAGTTACTGTAAGTACAGTTAGAATTATGTTTCAGGATCAGTAATGGGCTGAAAGATGCAGCGCTGAGGTCTCTCCTGATAACAGGTGAGTAAATCAGAGTTAATAGTTCGACTGATTTTAGAGGAATTTTTTAAAGTTCCAAACCTTCACACTTAGAAGAATTTCCAAGTGAAACGAGTCAATGTTAGCCTACAGACGGAAGTTCAAGTTACTGTAAGTATGGTTAGAATTACTTTACAGGATCAGTAGTGTGCTGAAAGATGCAGCGCTGAGGTCTCTCCTGATAACAGGTGAGTAAATCAGAATTCATAGTTCGGCTGATTTTCGAGTAATTTTTTAAAGTTCCAAAATTTCACACTTCGAAGAATTTCCAAGTGAAACCAGTCAATGTTAGCCTATGGAAGGAATTTCCAGTTACTGTAAGTACAGTTAGAATTATGTTTCAGGATCAGTAATGGGCTGAAAGATGCAGCGCTGAGGTCTCTCCTGATAACAGGTGAGTAAATCAGAGTTAATAGTTCGACTGATTTTAGAGGAATTTTTTAAAGTTCCAAACCTTCACACTTAGAAGAATTTCCGAGTGAAACGAGTCAATGTTAGCCTACGGAAGGAAGTTCAAGTTACTGTAAGTATGGTTAGAATTACTTTACAGGATCAGTAGTGGGCTGAAAGATGCAGCGCTGAGGTCCCTCCTGATAACAGGTGAGTAAATCAGAATCCATAGTTCGGCTGATTTTAGAGTAATTTTTTAAAGTTCCAAAACTCCACACTTAGAAGAATTTCCAAGTGAAACGAGTCAATGTTAGCCTATGGAAGGAAGTTCAAGTTACTGTAAGTATGGTTAGAATTACTTTACAGGATCAGTAGTGGGCTGAAAGATGCAGCGCTGAGGTCTCGCCTGATAACAGGTGAGTAAATCGTAATTCGTAGTTCGGCTGATTTTAGAGGAATATTTTTAAGTTTCAGGCATAGACAGAAACGTTTCTGGTGAAAACCACACAATAGAATCCTATGGAAGGAAATACAAGTTACTGTAAGTATGTTTAGAATTACTTTTCAGGATCAGTAGTGGGCTGAAAGATGCAGCACTCAGGTCTCTCCTGATAACAGGTGAGTAAATCGGAATTCGTAGTTCGTCTGATTTTAGAGGAATTTTTTAAAGTTCCAAAATTCCACACGTCGAAGAATTTCCAAGTGAAACCAGTCAATGTTAGCCTATGGAAGGAATTTCAAGTTACTGTAAGTACAGTTAGAATTATGTTTCAGGATCAGTAATGGGCTGAAAGATGCAGCACTCAGGTCTCTCCTGATAACAGGTGAGTAAATCGGAATTCGTAGTTCGTCTGATTTTAGAGGAATTTTTTAAAGTTCCAAAATTCCACACTTCGAAGAATTTCCAAGTGAAACCAGTCAATGTTAGCCTATGGAAGGAATTTCAAGTTACTGTAAGTACAGTTAGAATTATGTTTCAGGATCAGTAATGGGCTGAAAGATGCAGCGCTGAGGTCTCTCCTGATAACAGGTGAGTAAATCAGAGTTAATAGTTCGACTGATTTTAGAGGAATTTTTTTAAGTTCCAAACCTTTACACTTAGAAGAATTTCCAAGTGAAACGAGTCAATGTTAGCCTACGGAAGGAAGTTCAAGTTACTGTAAGTATGGTTAGAATTACTTTACAGGATCAGTAGTGGGCTGAAAGATGCAGCGCTGAGGTCTCTCCCGATAACAGGTGAGTAAATCAGAATTCATAGTTCGGCTGATTTTAGAGTAATTTTTTAAAGTTCCAAAACTCCACACTTAGAAGAATTTCCAAGTGAAACGAGTCAATGTTAGCCTATGGAAGGAAGTTCAAGTTACTGTAAGTGTGGTTAGAATTACTTTACAGGATCAGTAGTGGGCTGAAAGATGCAGCGCTGAGGTCTCGCCTGATAACAGGTGAGTAAATCGTAATTCGTAGTTCAGCTGATTTTAGAGGAATATTTTTAAGTTTCAAACATAGACAGAAACTTTTCTGGTGAAAACCACACAATAGAATCCTATGGAAGGAAATACAAGTTACTGTAAGTATGGTTAGAATTACTTTTCAGGATCAGTAGTGGGCTGAAAGATGCAGCACTCAGGTCTCTCCTGATAACAGGTGAGTAAATCGGAATTCGTAGTTCGTCTGATTTTAGAGGAATTTTTTAAAGTTCCAAAATTCCACACTTCGAAGAATTTCCAAGTAAAACCAGTCAATGTTAGCCTATGGAAGGAATTTCAAGTTACTGTAAGTACAGTTAGAATTATGTTTCAGGATCAGTAATGGGCTGAAAGATGCAGCGCTGAGGTCTCTCCTGATAACAGGTGAGTAAATCAGAGTTAATAGTTCGACTGATTTTAGAAGAATTTTTTAAAGTTCCAAACCTTCACACTTAGAAGAATTTCCAAGTGAAACGAGTCAATGTTAGCCTACAGAAGGAAGTTCAAGTTACTGTAAGTATGGTTAGAATTACTTTACAGGATCAGTAGTGGGCTGAAAGATGCAGCGCTGAGGTCTCTCCTGATAACAGGTGAGTAAATCGGAATTCATAGTTCGGCTGATTTTCGAGTAATTTTTTAAAGTTCCAAAATTTCACACTTCGAAGAATTTCCAAGTGAAACCAGTCAATGTTAGCCTATGGACGGAATTTCCAGTTACTGTAAGTACAGTTAGAATTATGTTTCAGGATCAGTAATGGGCTGAAAGATGCAGCGCTGAGGTCTCTCCTGATAACAGGTGAGTAAATCAGAGTTAATAGTTCGACTGATTTTAGAGGAATTTTTTAAAGTTCCAAACCTTCACACTTAGAAGAATTTCCAAGTGAAACGAGTCAATGTTAGCCTACGGAAGGAAGTTCAAGTTACTGTAAGTATGGTTAGAATTACTTTACAGGATCAGTAGTGGGCTGAAAGATGCAGCGCTGAGGTCCCTCCTGATAACAGGTGAGTAAATCAGAATTCATAGTTCGGCTGATTTTAAAGTTCCAAAACTCCACACTTAGAAGAATTTCCAAGTGAAACGAGTCAATGTTAGCCTATGGAAGGAAGTTCAAGTTACTGTAAGTATGGTTAGAATTACTTTACAGGATCAGTAGTGGGCTGAAAGATGCAGCGCTGAGGTCTCGCCTGATAACAGGTGAGTAAATCGTAATTCGTAGTTCGGCTGATTTTAGAGGAATATTTTTAAGTTTCAGACATAGACAGAAACTTTTCTGGTGAAAACCACACAATAGAATCCTATGGAAGGAAATACAAGTTACTGTAAGTATGTTTAGAATTACTTTTCAGGATCAGTAGGTGGCTGAAAGATGCAGCACTCATAAGTCTCTCCTGATAACAGGTGAGTAAATCGGAATTCGTAGTTCGTCTGATTTTAGAGGAATTTTTTAAAGTTCCAAAATTCCACACTTCGAAGAATTTCCAAGTGAAACGAGTCAATGTTAGCCTACGGAAGGAAGTTCAAGTTACTGTAAGTATGGTTAGAATTACTTTACAGGATCAGTAGTGGGCTGAAAGATGCAGCGCTGAGGTCTCTCCTGATAACAGGTGAGTAAATCAGAGTTGATAGTTCGACTGATTTTAGAGGAATTTTTTTAAGTTCCAAACCTTTACACTTAGAAGAATTTCCAAGTGAAATGAGTCAATGTTAGCCTACGGAAGGAAGTTCAAGTTACTGTAAGTATGGTTAGAATTACTTTACAGGATCAGTAGTGGGCTGAAAGATGCAGCGCTGAGGTCTCTCCTGATAACAGGTGAGTAAATCAGAATTCATAGTTCGGCTGATTTTAGAGTAATTTTTTAAAGTTCCAAAACTCCACACTTAGAAGAATTTCCAAGTGAAACGAGTCAATGTTAGCCTATGGAAGGAAGTTCAAGTTACTGTAAGTGTGGTTAGAATTACTTTACAGGATAAGTAGTGGGCTGAAAGATGCAGCGCTGAGGTCTCGCCTGATAACAGGTGAGTAAATCGTAATTCGTAGTTCAGCTGATTTTAGAGGAATATTTTTAAGTTTCAAACATAGACAGAAACTTTTCTGGTGAAAACCACACAATAGAATCCTATGGAAGGAAATACAAGTTACTGTAAGTATGGTTAGAATTACTTTTCAGGATCAGTAGTGGGCTGAAAGATGCAGCACTCAGGTCTCTCCTGATAACAGGTGAGTAAATCGGAATTCGTAGTTCGTCTGATTTTAGAGGAATTTTTTAAAGTTCCAAAATTCCACACTTCGAAGAATTTCCAAGTGAAACCAGTCAATGTTAGCCTATGGAAGGAATTTCAAGTTACTGTAAGTACAGTTAGAATTATGTTTCAGGATCAGTAATGGGCTGAAAGATGCAGCGCTGAGGTCTCTCCTGATAACAGGTGAGTAAATCAGAGTTAATAGTTCGACTGATTTTAGAAGAATTTTTTAAAGTTCCAAACCTTCACACTTAGAAGAATTTCCAAGTGAAACGAGTCAATGTTAGCCTACAGAAGGAAGTTCAAGTTACTGTAAGTATGGTTAGAATTACTTTACAGGATCAGTAGTGGGCTGAAAGATGCAGCGCTGAGGTCTCTCCTGATAACAGGTGAGTAAATCGGAATTCATAGTTCGGCTGATTTTCGAGTAATTTTTTAAAGTTCCAAAATTTCACACTTCGAAGAATTTCCAAGTGAAACCAGTCAATGTTAGCCTATGGACGGAATTTCCAGTTACTGTAAGTACAGTTAGAATTATGTTTCAGGATCAGTAATGGGCTGAAAGATGCAGCGCTGAGGTCTCTCCTGATAACAGGGGAGTAAATCAGAGTTAATAGTTCGACTGATTTTAGAGGAATTTTTTAAAGTTCCAAACCTTCACACTTAGAAGAATTTCCAAGTGAAACGAGTCAATGTTAGCCTACGGAAGGAAGTTCAATTTACTGTAAGTATGGTTAGAATTACTTTACAGGATCAGTAGTGGGCTGAAAGATGCAGCGCTGAGGTCCCTCCTGATAACAGGTGAGTAAATCAGAATTCATAGTTCGGCTGATTTTAAAGTTCCAAAACTCCACACTTAGAAGAATTTCCAAGTGAAACGAGTCAATGTTAGCCTATGGAAGGAAGTTCAAGTTACTGTAAGTATGGTTAGAATTACTTTACAGGATCAGTAGTGGGCTGAAAGATGCAGCGCTGAGTTCTCGCCTGATAACAGGTGAGTAAATCGTAATTCGTAGTTCGGCTGATTTTAGAGGAATATTTTTAAGTTTCAGACATAGACAGAAACTTTTCTGGTGAAAACCACACAATAGAATCCTATGGAAGGAAATACAAGTTACTGTAAGTATGTTTAGAATTACTTTTCAGGATCAGTAGTGGGCTGAAAGATGCAGCACTCAGGTCTCTCCTGATAACAGGTGAGTAAATCGGAATTCGTAGTTCGTCTGATTTTAGAGGAATTTTTTAAAGTTCCAAAATTCCACACTTCGAAGAATTTCCAAGTGAAACCAGTCAATGTTAGCCTATGGAAGGAATTTCAAGTTACTGTAAGTACAGTTAGAATTATGTTTCAGGATCAGTAATGGGCTGAAAGATGCAGCGCTGAGGTCTCTCCTGATAACAGGTGAGTAAATCAGAGTTAATAGTTCGACTGATTTTAGAGGAATTTTTTAAAGTTCCAAACCTTCACACTTAGAAGAATTTCCAAGTGAAACGAGTCAATGTTAGCCTACAGACGGAAGTTCAAGTTACTGTAAGTATGGTTAGAATTACTTTACAGGATCAGTAGTGGGCTGAAAGATGCAGCGCTGAGGTCTCTCCTGATAACAGGTGAGTAAATCAGAATTCATAGTTCGGCTGATTTTCGAGTAATTTTTTAAAGTTCCAAAATTTCACACTTCGAAGAATTTCCAAGTGAAACCAGTCAATGTTAGCCTATGGAAGGAATTTCCAGTTACTGTAAGTACAGTTAGAATTATGTTCCAGGATCAGTAATGGGCTGAAAGATGCAGCGCTGAGGTCTCTCCTGATAACAGGTGAGTAAATCAGAGTTAATAGTTCGACTGATTTTAGAAGAATTTTTTAAAGTTCCAAACCTTCACACTTTGAAGAATTTCCAAGTGAAACGAGTCAATGTTAGCCTACAGAAGGAAGTTCAAGTTACTGTAAGTATGGTTAGAATTACTTTACAGGATCAGTAGTGGGCTGAAAGATGCAGCGCTGAGGTCTCTCCTGATAACAGGTGAGTAAATCGGAATTCATAGTTCGGCTGATTTTCGAGTAATTTTTTAAAGTTCCAAAATTTCACACTTCGAAGAATTTCCAAGTGAAACCAGTCAATGTTAGCCTATGGACGGAATTTCCAGTTACTGTAAGTACAGTTAGAATTATGTTTCAGGATCAGTAATGGGCTGAAAGATGCAGCGCTGAGGTCTCTCCTGATAACAGGTGAGTAAATCAGAGTTAATAGTTCGACTGATTTTAGAGGAATTTTCTAAAGTTCCAAACCTTCACACTTAGAAGAATTTCCAAGTGAAACGAGTCAATGTTAGCCTACGGAAGGAAGTTCAAGTTACTGTAAGTATGGTTAGAATTACTTTACAGGATCAGTAGTGGGCTGAAAGATGCAGCGCTGAGGTCCCTCCTGATAACAGGTGAGTAAATCAGAATTCATAGTTCGGCTGATTTTAAAGTTCCAAAACTCCACACTTAGAAGAATTTCCAAGTGAAACGAGTCAATGTTAGCCTATGGAAGGAAGTTCAAGTTACTGTAAGTATGGTTAGAATTACTTTACAGGATCAGTAGTGGGCTGAAAGATGCAGCGCTGAGGTCTCGCCTGATAACAGGTGAGTAAATCGTAATTCGTAGTTCGGCTGATTTTAGAGGAATATTTTTAAGTTTCAGACATAGACAGAAACTTTTCTGGTGAAAACCACACAATAGAATCCTATGGAAGGAAATACAAGTTACTGTAAGTATGTTTAGAATTACTTTTCAGGATCAGTAGGTGGCTGAAAGATGCAGCACTCATAAGTCTCTCCTGATAACAGGTGAGTAAATCGGAATTCGTAGTTCGTCTGATTTTAGAGGAATTTTTTAAAGTTCCAAAATTCCACACTTCGAAGAATTTCCAAGTGAAACGAGTCAATGTTAGCCTACGGAAGGAAGTTCAAGTTACTGTAAGTATGGTTAGAATTACTTTACAGGATCAGTAGTGGGCTGAAAGATGCAGCGCTGAGGTCCCTCCTGATAACAGGTGAGTAAATCAGAATTCATAGTTCGGCTGATTTTAAAGTTCCAAAACTCCACACTTAGAAGAATTTCCAAGTGAAACGAGTCAATGTTAGCCTATGGAAGGAAGTTCAAGTTACTGTAAGTGTGGTTAGAATTACTTTACAGTATCAGTAGTGGGCTGAAAGATGCAGCGCTGAGGTCTCGCCTGATAACAGGTGAGTAAATCGTAATTCGTAGTTCAGCTGATTTTAGAGGAATATTTTTAAGTTTCAAACATAGGCAGAAACTTTTCTGGTTAAAACCACACAATAGAATCCTATGGAAGGAAATACAAGTTACTGTAAGTATGGTTAGAATTACTTTTCAGGATCAGTAGTGGGCTGAAAGATGCAGCACTCAGGTCTCTCCTGATAACAGGTGAGTAAATCGGAATTCGTAGTTCGTCTGATTTTAGAGGAATTTTTTAAAGTTCCAAAATTCCACACTTCGAAGAATTTCCAAGTGAAACCAGTCAATGTTAGCCTATGGAAGGAATTTCAAGTTACTGTAAGTACAGTTAGAATTATGTTTCAGGATCAGTAATGGGCTGAAAGATGCAGCGCTGAGGTCTCTCCTGATAACAGGTGAGTAAATCAGAGTTAATAGTTCGACTGATTTTAGAGGAATTTTTTAAAGTTCCAAACCTTCACACTTAGAAGAATTTCCAAGTGAAACGAGTCAATGTTAGCCTACAGACGGAAGTTCAAGTTACTGTAAGTATGGTTAGAATTACTTTACAGGATCAGTAGTGTGCTGAAAGATGCAGCGCTGAGGTCTCTCCTGATAACAGGTGAGTAAATCAGAATTCATAGTTCGGCTGATTTTCGAGTAATTTTTTAAAGTTCCAAAATTTCACACTTCGAAGAATTTCCAAGTGAAACCAGTCAATGTTAGCCTATGGAAGGAATTTCCAGTTACTGTAAGTACAGTTAGAATTATGTTTCAGGATCAGTAATGGGCTGAAAGATGCAGCGCTGAGGTCTCTCCTGATAACAGGTGAGTAAATCAGAGTTAATAGTTCGACTGATTTTAGAGGAATTTTTTAAAGTTCCAAACCTTCACACTTAGAAGAATTTCCGAGTGAAACGAGTCAATGTTAGCCTACGGAAGGAAGTTCAAGTTACTGTAAGTATGGTTAGAATTACTTTACAGGATCAGTAGTGGGCTGAAAGATGCAGCGCTGAGGTCCCTCCTGATAACAGGTGAGTAAATCAGAATCCATAGTTCGGCTGATTTTAGAGTAATTTTTTAAAGTTCCAAAACTCCACACTTAGAAGAATTTCCAAGTGAAACGAGTCAATGTTAGCCTATGGAAGGAAGTTCAAGTTACTGTAAGTATGGTTAGAATTACTTTACAGGATCAGTAGTGGGCTGAAAGATGCAGCGCTGAGGTCTCGCCTGATAACAGGTGAGTAAATCGTAATTCGTAGTTCGGCTGATTTTAGAGGAATATTTTTAAGTTTCAGGCATAGACAGAAACTTTTCTGGTGAAAACCACACAATAGAATCCTATGGAAGGAAATACAAGTTACTGTAAGTATGTTTAGAATTACTTTTCAGGATCAGTAGTGGGCTGAAAGATGCAGCACTCAGGTCTCTCCTGATAACAGGTGAGTAAATCGGAATTCGTAGTTCGTCTGATTTTAGAGGAATTTTTTAAAGTTCCAAAATTCCACACTTCGAAGAATTTCCAAGTGAAACCAGTCAATGTTAGCCTATGGAAGGAATTTCAAGTTACTGTAAGTACAGTTAGAATTATGTTTCAGGATCAGTAATGGGCTGAAAGATGCAGCACTCAGGTCTCTCCTGATAACAGGTGAGTAAATCGGAATTCGTAGTTCGTCTGATTTTAGAGGAATTTTTTAAAGTTCCAAAATTCCACACTTCGAAGAATTTCCAAGTGAAACCAGTCAATGTTAGCCTATGGAAGGAATTTCAAGTTACTGTAAGTACAGTTAGAATTATGTTTCAGGATCAGTAATGGGCTGAAAGATGCAGCGCTGAGGTCTCTCCTGATAACAGGTGAGTAAATCAGAGTTAATAGTTCGACTGATTTTAGAGGAATTTTTTTAAGTTCCAAACCTTTACACTTAGAAGAATTTCCAAGTGAAACGAGTCAATGTTAGCCTACGGAAGGAAGTTCAAGTTACTGTAAGTATGGTTAGAATTACTTTACAGGATCAGTAGTGGGCTGAAAGATGCAGCGCTGAGGTCTCTCCTGATAACAGGTGAGTAAATCAGAATTCATAGTTCGGCTGATTTTAGAGTAATTTTTTAAAGTTCCAAAACTCCACACTTAGAAGAATTTCCAAGTGAAACGAGTCAATGTTAGCCTATGGAAGGAAGTTCAAGTTACTGTAAGTGTGGTTAGAATTACTTTACAGGATCAGTAGTGGGCTGAAAGATGCAGCGCTGAGGTCTCGCCTGATAACAGGTGAGTAAATCGTAATTCGTAGTTCAGCTGATTTTAGAGGAATATTTTTAAGTTTCAAACATAGACAGAAACTTTTCTGGTGAAAACCACACAATAGAATCCTATGGAAGGAAATACAAGTTACTGTAAGTATGTTTAGAATTACTTTTCAGGATCAGTAGGTGGCTGAAAGATGCAGCACTCATAAGTCTCTCCTGATAACAGGTGAGTAAATCGGAATTCGTAGTTCGTCTGATTTTAGAGGAATTTTTTAAAGTTCCAAAATTCCACACTTCGAAGAATTTCCAAGTGAAACCAGTCAATGTTAGCCTATGGAAGGAATTTCAAGTTACTGTAAGTACAGTTAGAATTATGTTTCAGGATGTTTCAGGATCAGTAATGGGCTGAAAGATGCAGCGCTGAGGTCTCTCCTGATAACAGGTGAGTGGAGAAGCGTGGCTCAGTGGTTAGAGGCGGCAGACCCGGAAGCTGAGATCGGCCGTGGACCAGGGTTCGATTCCCCGCCTCGGCGGGTCTCGGGCTCAAAATTCCACGGAGTCGACAATTCTCGCTCCGGTGCCTACTCGATTCACGGGGTCACACTCTGCGACTCTGGGCAATAGCTTGCTTAATCTCCACTACGGCCCCTCGCGGCGGGATGCCTGGCTTTCACCTTGTGGATAACCGGCCGGGGTATCTCACAGGGGAATACCAGGACGGGTTCCCTAAGCAAGCGCCTTGAGACCCCTGGGTTAAAGTGTTGCGCTATATAAATCGAAACACATTTACATTTACATTTAAATCAGAGTTAATAGTTCGACTGATTTTAGAGGAATTTTTTAAAGTTCCAAACCTTCACACTTAGAAGAATTTCCAAGTGAAACGAGTCAATGTTAGCCTACAGACGGAAGTTCAAGTTACTGTAAGTATGGTTAGAATTACTTTACAGGATCAGTAGTGGGCTGAAAGATGCAGCGCTGAGGTCTCTCCTGATAACAGGTGAGTAAATCGGAATTCATAGTTCGGCTGATTTTCGAGTAATTTTTTAAAGTTCCAAAATTTCACACTTCGAAGAATTTCCAAGTGAAACCAGTCAATGTTAGCCTATGGAAGGAATTTCCAGTTACTGTAAGTACAGTTAGAATTATGTTCCAGGATCAGTAATGGGCTGAAAGATGCAGCGCTGAGGTCTCTCCTGATAACAGGTGAGTAAATCAGAGTTAATAGTTCGACTGATTTTAGAGGAATTTTTTAAAGTTCCAAACCTTCACACTTAGAAGAATTTCCAAGTGAAACGAGTCAATGTTAGCCTACGGAAGGAAGTTCAAGTTACTGTAAGTATGGTTAGAAATACTTTACAGGATCAGTAGTGGGCTGAAAGATGCAGCGCTGAGGTCCCTCCTGATAACAGGTGAGTAAATCAGAATCCATAGTTCGGCTGATTTTAGAGTAATTTTTTTAAGTTCCAAAACTCCACACTTAGAAGAATTTCCAAGTGAAACGAGTCAATGTTAGCCTATGGAAGGAAGTTCAAGTTACTGTAAGTATGGTTAGAATTACTTTACAGGATCAGTAGTGGGCTGAAAGATGCAGCGCTGAGGTCTCGCCTGATAACAGGTGAGTAAATCGTAATTCGTAGTTCGGCTGATTTTAGAGGAATATTTTTAAGTTTCAGACATAGACAGAAACTTTTCTGGTGAAAACCACACAATAGAATCCTATGGAAGGAAATACAAGTTACTGTAAGTATGTTTAGAATTACTTTTCAGGATCAGTAGTGGGCTGAAAGATGCAGCACTCAGGTCTCTCCTGAGAACAGGTGAGTAAATCGGAATTCGTAGTTCGTCTGATTTTAGAGGAATTTTTTAAAGTTCCAAAATTCCACACTTCGAAGAATTTCCAAGTGAAACCAGTCAATGTTAGCCTATGGAAGGAATTTCAAGTTACTGTAAGTACAGTTAGAATTATGTTTCAGGATCAGTAATGGGCTGAAAGATGCAGCGCTGAGGTCTCTCCTGATAACAGGTGAGTAAATCAGAGTTAATAGTTCTACTGATTTTAGAGGAATTTTTTTAAGTTCCAAACCTTTACACTTAGAAGAATTTCCAAGTGAAACGAGTCAATGTTAGCCTACGGAAGGAAGTTCAAGTTACTGTAAGTATGGTTAGAATTACTTTACAGGATCAGTAGTGGGCTAAAAGATGCAGCGCTGAGGTCTCTCCTGATAACAGGTGAGTAAATCAGAATTCATAGTTCGGCTGATTTTAGAGTAATTTTTTAAAGTTCCAAAACTCCACACTTAGAAGAATTTCCAAGTGAAACGAGTCAATGTTAGCCTATGGAAGGAAGTTCAAGTTACTGTAAGTATGGTTAGAATTACTTTACAGGATCAGTAGTGGGCTGAAAGATGCAGCGCTGTGGTCTCGCCTGATAACAGGTGAGTAAATCGTAATTCGTAGTTCGGCTGATTTTAGAGGAATATTTTTAAGTTTCAGACATAGACAGAAACTTTTTTGGTGAAAACCACACAATAGAATCCCATGGAAGGAAATACAAGTTACTGTAAGTATGTTTAGAATTACTTTTCAGGATCAGTAGTGGGCTGAAAGATGCAGAACTCAGGTCTCTCCTGATAACAGGTGAGTAAATCGGAATTCGTAGTTCGTCTGATTTTAGAGGAATTTTTTAAAGTTCCAAAATTCCACACTTCGAAGAATTTCCAAGTGAAACCAGTCAATGTTAGCCTATGGAAGGAATTTCAAGTTACTGTAAGTACAGTTAGAATTATGTTTCAGGATCAGTAATGGGCTGAAAGATGCAGCGCTGAGGTCTCTCCTGATAACAGGTGAGTAAATCAGAGTTAATAGTTCGACTGATTTTAGAGGAATTTTTTAAAGTTCCAAACCTTCACACTTAGAAGAATTTCCAAGTGAAACGAGTCAATGTTAGCCTACAGACGGAAGTTCAAGTTACTGTAAGTATGGTTAGAATTACTTTACAGGATCAGTAGTGGGCTGAAAGATGCAGCGCTGAGGTCTCTCCTGATAACAGGTGAGTAAATCGGAATTCATAGTTCGGCTGATTTTCGAGTAATTTTTTAAAGTTCCAAAATTTCACACTTCGAAGAATTTCCAAGTGAAACCAGTCAATGTTAGCCTATGGAAGGAATTTCCAGTTACTGTAAGTACAGTTAGAATTATGTTCCAGGATCAGTAATTGGCTGAAAGATGCAGCGCTGAGGTCTCTCCTGATAACAGGTGAGTAAATCAGAGTTAATAGTTCGACTGATTTTAGAGGAATTTTTTAAAGTTCCAAACCTTCACACTTAGAAGAATTTCTAAGTGAAACGAGTCAATGTTAGCCTACGGAAGGAAGTTCAAGTTACTGTAAGTATGGTTAGAATTACTTTACAGGATCAGTAGTGGGCTGAAAGATGCAGCGCTGAGGTCCCTCCTGATAACAGGTGAGTAAATCAGAATCCATAGTTCGGCTGATTTTAGAGTAATTTTTTAAAGTTCCAAAACTCCACACTTAGAAGAATTTCCAAGTGAAACGAGTCAATGTTAGCCTATGGAAGGAAGTTCAAGTTACTGTAAGTATGGTTAGAATTACTTTACAGGATCAGTAGTGGGCTGAAAGATGCAGCGCTGAGGTCTCGCCTGATAACAGGTGAGTAAATCGTAATTCGTAGTTCGGCTGATTTTAGAGGAATATTTTTAAGTTTCAGACATAGACAGAAACTTTTCTGGTGAAAACCACACAATAGAATCCTATGGAAGGAAATACAAGTTACTGTAAGTATGTTTAGAATTACTTTTCAGGATCAGTAGTGGGCTGAAAGATGCAGCACTCAGGTCTCTCCTGATAACAGGTGAGTAAATCGGAATTCGTAGTTCGTCTGATTTTAGAGGAATTTTTTAAAGTTCCAAAATTCCACACTTCGAAGAATTTCCAAGTGAAACCAGTCAATGTTAGCCTATGGAAGGAATTTCAAGTTACTGTAAGTACAGTTAGAATTATGTTTCAGGATCAGTAATGGGCTGAAAGATGCAGCGCTGAGGTCTCTCCTGATAACAGGTGAGTAAATCAGAGTTAATAGTTCGACTGATTTTACAGGAATTTTTTTAAGTTCCAAACCTTTACACTTAGAAGAATTTCCAAGTGAAACGAGTCAATGTTAGCCTACGGAAGGAAGTTCAAGTTACTGTAAGTATGGTTAGAATTACTTTACAGGATCAGTAGTGGGCTGAAAGATGCAGCGCTGAGGTCTCTCCTGATAACAGGTGAGTAAATCAGAATTCATAGTTCGGCTGATTTTAGAGTAATTTTTTAAAGTTCCAAAACTCCACACTTAGAAGAATTTCCAAGTGAAACGAGTCAATGTTAGCCTATGGAAGGAAGTTCAAGTTACTGTAAGTGTGGTTAGAATTACTTTACAGGATCAGTAGTGGGCTGAAAGATGCAGCGCTGAGGTCTCGCCTGATAACAGGTGAGTAAATCGTAATTCGTAGTTCAGCTGATTTTAGAGGAATATTTTTAAGTTTCAAACATAGACAGAAACTTTTCTGGTTAAAACCACACAATAGAATCCTATGGAAGGAAATACAAGTTACTGTAAGTATGGTTAGAATTACTTTTCAGGATCAGTAGTGGGCTGAAAGATGCAGCACTCAGGTCTCTCCTGATAACAGGTGAGTAAATCGGAATTCGTAGTTCGTCTGATTTTAGAGGAATTTTTTAAAGTTCCAAAATTCCACACTTCGAAGAATTTCCAAGTGAAACCAGTCAATGTTAGCCTATGGAAGGAATTTCAAGTTACTGTAAGTACAGTTAGAATTATGTTTCAGTATCAGTAATGGGCTGAAAGATGCAGCGCTGAGGTCTCTCCTGATAACAGGTGAGTAAATCAGAGTTAATAGTTCGACTGATTTTAGAGGAATTTTTTAAAGTTCCAAACCTTCACACTTCGAAGAATTTCCAAGTGAAACCAGTCAATGTTAGCCTATGGAAGGAATTTCCAGTTACTGTAAGTACAGTTAGAATTATGTTTCAGGATCAGTAATGGGCTGAAAGATGCAGCGCTGAGGTCTCTCCTGATAACAGGTGAGTAAATCAGAGTTAATAGTTCGACTGATTTTAGAGGAATTTTTTAAAGTTCCAAACCTTCACACTTAGAAGAATTTCCAAGTGAAACGAGTCAATGTTAGCCTACAGACGGAAGTTCAAGTTACTGTAAGTATGGTTAGAATTACTTTACAGGATCAGTAGTGTGCTGAAAGATGCAGCGCTGAGGTCTCTCCTGATAACAGGTGAGTAAATCAGAATTCATAGTTCGGCTGATTTTCGAGTAATTTTTTAAAGTTCCAAAATTTCACACTTCGAAGAATTTCCAAGTGAAACCAGTCAATGTTAGCCTATGGAAGGAATTTCCAGTTACTGTAAGTACAGTTAGAATTATGTTTCAGGATCAGTAATGGGCTGAAAGATGCAGCGCTGAGGTCTCTCCTGATAACAGGTGAGTAAATCAGAGTTAATAGTTCGACTGATTTTAGAGGAATTTTTTAAAGTTCCAAACCTTCACACTTAGAAGAATTTCCGAGTGAAACGAGTCAATGTTAGCCTATGGAAGGAAGTTCAAGTTACTGTAAGTATGGTTAGAATTACTTTACAGGATCAGTAGTGGGCTGAAAGATGCAGCGCTGAGGTCCCTCCTGATAACAGGTGAGTAAATCAGAATCCATAGTTCGGCTGATTTTAGAGTAATTTTTTAAAGTTCCAAAACTCCACACTTAGAAGAATTTCCAAGTGAAACGAGTCAATGTTAGCCTATGGAAGGAAGTTCAAGTTACTGTAAGTATGGTTAGAATTACTTTACAGGATCAGTAGTGGGCTGAAAGATGCAGCGCTGAGGTCTCGCCTGATAACAGGTGAGTAAATCGTAATTCGTAGTTCGGCTGATTTTAGAGGAATATTTTTAAGTTTCAGGCATAGACAGAAACTTTTCTGGTGAAAACCACACAATAGAATCCTATGGAAGGAAATACAAGTTACTGTAAGTATGTTTAGAATTACTTTTCAGGATCAGTAGTGGGCTGAAAGATGCAGCACTCAGGTCTCTCCTGATAACAGGTGAGTAAATCGGAATTCGTAGTTCGTCTGATTTTAGAGGAATTTTTTAAAGTTCCAAAATTCCACACTTCGAAGAATTTCCAAGTGAAACCAGTCAATGTTAGCCTATGGAAGGAATTTCAAGTTACTGTAAGTACAGTTAGAATTATGTTTCAGGATCAGTAATGGGCTGAAAGATGCAGCGCTGAGGTCTCTCCTGATAACAGGTGAGTAAATCAGAGTTAATAGTTCCACTGATTTTAGAGGAATTTTTTTAAGTTCCAAACCTTTACACTTAGAAGAATTTCCAAGTGAAACGAGTCAATGTTAGCCTACGGAAGGAAGTTCAAGTTACTGTAAGTATGGTTAGAATTACTTTACAGGATCAGTAGTGGGCTGAAAGATGCAGCGCTGAGGTCTCTCCTGATAACAGGTGAGTAAATCAGAATTCATAGTTCGGCTGATTTTAGAGTAATTTTTTAAAGTTCCAAAACTCCACACTTAGAAGAATTTCCAAGTGAAACGAGTCAATGTTAGCCTATGGAAGGAAGTTCAAGTTACTGTAAGTGTGGTTAGAATTACTTTACAGGATCAGTAGTGGGCTGAAAGATGCAGCGCTGAGGTCTCGCCTGATAACAGGTGAGTAAATCGTAATTCGTAGTTCAGCTGATTTTAGAGGAATATTTTTAAGTTTCAAACATAGACAGAAACTTTTCTGGTTAAAACCACACAATAGAATCCTATGGAAGGAAATACAAGTTACTGTAAGTATGGTTAGAATTACTTTTCAGGATCAGTAGTGGGCTGAAAGATGCAGCACTCAGGTCTCTCCTGATAACAGGTGAGTAAATCGGAATTCGTAGTTCGTCTGATTTTAGAGGAATTTTTTAAAGTTCCAAAATTCCACACTTCGAAGAATTTCCAAGTGAAACCAGTCAATGTTAGCCTATGGAAGGAATTTCAAGTTACTGTAAGTACAGTTAGAATTATGTTTCAGGATCAGTAATGGGCTGAAAGATGCAGCGCTGAGGTCTCTCCTGATAACAGGTGAGTAAATCAGAGTTAATAGTTCGACTGATTTTAGAGGAATTTTTTAAAGTTCCAAACCTTCACACTTCGAAGAATTTCCAAGTGAAACCAGTCAATGTTAGCCTATGGAAGGAATTTCCAGTTACTGTAAGTACAGTTAGAATTATGTTTCAGGATCAGTAATGGGCTGAAAGATGCAGCGCTGAGGTCTCTCCTGATAACAGGTGAGTAAATCAGAGTTAATAGTTCGACTGATTTTAGAGGAATTTTTTAAAGTTCCAAACCTTCACACTTAGAAGAATTTCCAAGTGAAACGAGTCAATGTTAGCCTACAGACGGAAGTTCAAGTTACTGTAAGTATGGTTAGAATTACTTTACAGGATCAGTAGTGGGCTGAAAGATGCAGCGCTGAGGTCCCTCCTGATAACAGGTGAGTAAATCAGAATCCATAGTTCGGCTGATTTTAGAGTAATTTTTTAAAGTTCCAAAACTCCACACTTAGAAGAATTTCCAAGTGAAACGAGTCAATGTTAGCCTATGGAAGGAAGTTCAAGTTACTGTAAGTATGGTTAGAATTACTTTACAGGATCAGTAGTGGGCTGAAAGATGCAGCGCTGAGGTCTCGCCTGATAACAGGTGAGTAAATCGTAATTCGTAGTTCGGCTGATTTTAGAGGAATATTTTTAAGTTTCAGGCATAGACAGAAACTTTTCTGGTGAAAACCACACAATAGAATCCTATGGAAGGAAATACAAGTTACTGTAAGTATGTTTAGAATTACTTTTCAGGATCAGTAGTGGGCTGAAAGATGCAGCACTCAGGTCTCTCCTGATAACAGGTGAGTAAATCGGAATTCGTAGTTCGTCTGATTTTAGAGGAATTTTTTAAAGTTCCAAAATTCCACACTTCGAAGAATTTCCAAGTGAAACCAGTCAATGTTAGCCTATGGAAGGAATTTCAAGTTACTGTAAGTACAGTTAGAATTATGTTTCAGGATCAGTAATGGGCTGAAAGATGCAGCGCTGAGGTCTCTCCTGATAACAGGTGAGTAAATCAGAGTTAATAGTTCCACTGATTTTAGAGGAATTTTTTTAAGTTCCAAACCTTTACACTTAGAAGAATTTCCAAGTGAAACGAGTCAATGTTAGCCTACGGAAGGAAGTTCAAGTTACTGTAAGTATGGTTAGAATTACTTTACAGGATCAGTAGTGGGCTGAAAGATGCAGCGCTGAGGTCTCTCCTGATAACAGGTGAGTAAATCAGAATTCATAGTTCGGCTGATTTTAGAGTAATTTTTTAAAGTTCCAAAACTCCACACTTAGAAGAATTTCCAAGTGAAACGAGTCAATGTTAGCCTATGGAAGGAAGTTCAAGTTACTGTAAGTATGGTTAGAATTACTTTACAGGATCAGTAGTGGGCTGAAAGATGCAGCGCTGAGGTCTCGCCTGATAACAGGTGAGTAAATCGTAATTCGTAGTTCGGCTGATTTTAGAGGAATATTTTTAAGTTTCAGACATAGACAGAAACTTTTCTGGTGAAAACCACACAATAGAATCCTATGGAAGGAAATACAAGTTACTGTAAGTATGTTTAGAATTACTTTTCAGGATCAGTAGTGGGCTGAAAGATGCAGCACTCATAAGTCTCTCCTGATAACAGGTGAGTAAATCGGAATTCGTAGTTCGTCTGATTTTAGAGGAATTTTTTAAAGTTCCAAAATTCCACACTTCGAAGAATTTCCAAGTGAAACCAGTCAATGTTAGCCTATGGAAGGAATTTCAAGTTACTGTAAGTACAGTTAGAATTATGTTTCAGGATCAGTAATGGGCTGAAAGATGCAGCGCTGAGGTCTCTCCTGATAACAGGTGAGTAAATCAGAGTTAATAGTTCGACTGATTTTAGAGGAATTTTTTAAAGTTCCAAACCTTCACACTTCGAAGAATTTCCAAGTGAAACCAGTCAATGTTAGCCTATGGAAGGAATTTCCAGTTACTGTAAGTATAGTTAGAATTATGTTTCAGGATCAGTAATGGGCTGAAAGATGCAGCGCTGAGGTCTCTCCTGATAACAGGTGAGTAAATCAGAGTTAATAGTTCGACTGATTATAGAGGAATTTTTTAAAGTTCCAAACCTTCACACTTAGAAGAATTTCCAAGTGAAACGAGTCAATGTTAGCCTACAGACGGAAGTTCAAGTTACTGTAAGTATGGTTAGAATTACTTTACAGGATCAGTAGTGGGCTGAAAGATGCAGCGCTGAGGTCTCTCCTGATAACAGGTGAGTAAATCGGAATTCATAGTTCGGCTGATTTTCGAGTAATTTTTTAAAGTTCCAAAATTTCACACTTCGAAGAATTTCCAAGTGAAACCAGTCAATGTTAGCCTATGGAAGGAATTTCCAGTTACTGTAAGTACAGTTAGAATTATGTTCCAGGATCAGTAATGGGCTGAAAGATGCAGCGCTGAGGTCTCTCCTGATAACAGGTGAGTAAATCAGAGTTAATAGTTCGACTGATTTTAGAGGAATTTTTTCAAGTTCCAAACCTTCACACTTAGAAGAATTTCCAAGTGAAACGAGTCAATGTTAGCCTACGGAAGGAAGTTCAAGTTACTGTAAGTATGGTTAGAATTACTTTACAGGATCAGTAGTGGGCTGAAAGATGCAGCGCTGAGGTCTCGCCTGATAACAGGTGAGTAAATCGTAATCCGTAGTTCGGCTGATTTTAGAGGAATATTTTTAAGTTTCAGACATAGACAGAAACTTTTCTGGTGAAAACCACACAATAGAATCCTATGGAAGGAAATACAAGTTACTGTAAGTATGTTTAGAATTACTTTTCAGGATCAGTAGTGGGCTGAATGATGCAGCACTCAGGTCTCTCCTGAGAACAGGTGAGTAAATCGGAATTCGTAGTTCGTCTGATTTTAGAGGAATTTTTTAAAGTTCCAAAATTCCACACTTCGAAGAATTTCCAAGTGAAACCAGTCAATGTTAGCCTATGGAAGGAATTTCAAGTTACTGTAAGTACAGTTAGAATTATGTTTCAGGATCAGTAATGGGCTGAAAGATGCAGCGCTGAGGTCTCTCCTGATAACAGGTGAGTAAATCAGAGTTAATAGTTCTACTGATTTTAGAGGAATTTGTTTAAGTTCCAAACCTTTACACTTAGAAGAATTTCCAAGTGAAACGAGTCAATGTTAGCCTACGGAAGGAAGTTCAAGTTACTGTAAGTATGGTTAGAATTACTTTACAGGATCAGTAGTGGGCTGAAAGATGCAGCGCTGAGGTCTCTCCTGATAACAGGTAAGTAAATCAGAATTCATAGTTCGGCTGATTTTAGAGTAATTTTTTAAAGTTCCAAAACTCCACACTTAGAAGAATTTCCAAGTGAAACGAGTCAATGTTAGCCTATGGAAGGAAGTTCAAGTTACTGTAAGTGTGGTTAGAATTACTTTACAGGATCAGTAGTGGGCTGAAAGATGCAGCGCTGAGGTCTCGCCTGATAACAGGTGAGTAAATCGTAATTCGTAGTTCAGCTGATTTTAGAGGAATATTTTTAAGTTTCAAACATAGACAGAAACTTTTCTGGTGAAAACCACACAATAGAATCCTATGGAAGGAAATACAAGTTACTGTAAGTATGGTTAGAATTACTTTTCAGGATCAGTAGTGGGCTGAAAGATGCAGCGCTGAGGTCTCTCCTGATAACAGGTGAGTAAATCGGAATTCATAGTTCGGCTGATTTTCGAGTAATTTTTTAAAGTTCCAAAATTTCACACTTCGAAGAATTTCCAAGTGAAACCAGTCAATGTTAGCCTATGGACGAAATTTCCAGTTACTGTAAGTACAGTTAGAATTATGTTTCAGGATCAGTAATGGGCTGAAAGATGCAGCGCTGAGGTCTCTCCTGATAACAGGTGAGTAAATCAGAGTTAATAGTTCGACTGATTTTAGAGGAATTTTTTAAAGTTCCAAACCTTCACACTTAGAAGAATTTCCGAGTGAAACGAGTCAATGTTAGCCTACGGAAGGAAGTTCAAGTTACTGTAAGTATGGTTAGAATTACTTTACAGGATCAGTAGTGGGCTGAAAGATGCAGCGCTGAGGTCCCTCCTGATAACAGGTGAGTAAATCAGAATCCATAGTTCGGCTGATTTTAGAGTAATTTTTTAAAGTTCCAAAACTCCACACTTAGAAGAATTTCCAAGTGAAACGAGTCAATGTTAGCCTATGGAAGGAAGTTCAAGTTACTGTAAGTATGGTTAGAATTACTTTACAGGATCAGTAGTGGGCTGAAAGATGCAGCGCTGAGGTCTCGCCTGATAACAGGTGAGTAAATCGTAATTCGTAGTTCGGCTGATTTTAGAGGAATATTTTTAAGTTTCAGGCATAGACAGAAACTTTTCTGGTGAAAACCACACAATAGAATCCTATGGAAGGAAATACAAGTTACTGTAAGTATGTTTAGAATTACTTTTCAGGATCAGTAGTGGGCTGAAAGATGCAGCACTCAGGTCTCTCCTGATAACAGGTGAGTAAATCGGAATTCGTAGTTCGTCTGATTTTAGAGGAATTTTTTAAAGTTCCAAAATTCCACACTTCGAAGAATTTCCAAGTGAAACCAGTCAATGTTAGCCTATGGAAGGAATTTCAAGTTACTGTAAGTACAGTTAGAATTATGTTTCAGGATCAGTAATGGGCTGAAAGATGCAGCGCTGAGGTCTCTCCTGATAACAGGTGAGTAAATCAGAGTTAATAGTTCCACTGATTTTAGAGGAATTTTTTTAAGTTCCAAACCTTTACACTTAGAAGAATTTCCAAGTGAAACGAGTCAATGTTAGCCTACGGAAGGAAGTTCAAGTTACTGTAAGTATGGTTAGAATTACTTTACAGGATCAGTAGTGGGCTGAAAGATGCAGCGCTGAGGTCTCTCCTGATAACAGGTGAGTAAATCAGAATTCATAGTTCGGCTGATTTTAGAGTAATTTTTTAAAGTTCCAAAACTCCACACTTAGAAGAATTTCCAAGTGAAACGAGTCAATGTTAGCCTATGGAAGGAAGTTCAAGTTACTGTAAGTGTGGTTAGAATTACTTTACAGGATCAGTAGTGGGCTGAAAGATGCAGCGCTGAGGTCTCGCCTGATAACAGGTGAGTAAATCGTAATTCGTAGTTCAGCTGATTTTAGAGGAATATTTTTAAGTTTCAAACATAGACAGAAACTTTTCTGGTGAAAACCACACAATAGAATCCTATGGAAGGAAATACAAGTTACTGTAAGTATGGTTAGAATTACTTTTCAGGATCAGTAGTGGGCTGAAAGATGCAGCACTCAGGTCTCTCCTGATAACAGGTGAGTAATTCGGAATTCGTAGTTCGTCTGATTTTAGAGGAATTTTTTAAAGTTCCAAAATTCCACACTTCGAAGAATTTCCAAGTGAAACCAGTCAATGTTAGCCTATGGAAGGAATTTCAAGTTACTGTAAGTACAGTTAGAATTATGTTTCAGGATCAGTAATGGGCTGAAAGATGCAGCACTGAGGTCTCTCCTGATAACAGGTGAGTAAATCAGAGTTAATAGTTCGACTGATTTTAGAAGAATTTTTTAAAGTTCCAAACCTTCACACTTAGAAGAATTTCCAAGTGAAACGAGTCAATGTTAGCCTACAGAAGGAAGTTCAAGTTACTGTAAGTATGGTTAGAATTACTTTACAGGATCAGTAGTGGGCTGAAAGATGCAGCGCTGAGGTCTCTCCTGATAACAGGTGAGTAAATCGGAATTCATAGTTCGGCTGATTTTCGAGTAATTTTTTAAAGTTCCAAAATTTCACACTTCGAAGAATTTCCAAGTGAAACCAGTCAATGTTAGCCTATGGACGGAATTTCCAGTTACTGTAAGTACAGTTAGAATTATGTTTCAGGATCAGTAATGGGCTGAAAGATGCAGCGCTGAGGTCTCTCCTGATAACAGGTGAGTAAATCAGAGTTAATAGTTCGACTGATTTTAGAGGAATTTTTTAAAGTTCCAAACCTTCACACTTAGAAGAATTTCCAAGTGAAACGAGTCAATGTTAGCCTACGGAAGGAAGTTCAAGTTACTGTAAGTATGGTTAGAATTACTTTACAGGATCAGTAGTGGGCTGAAAGATGCAGCGCTGAGGTCCCTCCTGATAACAGGTGAGTAAATCAAAATTCATAGTTCGGCTGATTTTAAAGTTCCAAAACTCCACACTTAGAAGAATTTCCAAGTGAAACGAGTCAATGTTAGCCTATGGAAGGAAGTTCAAGTTACTGTAAGTATGGTTAGAATTACTTTACAGGATCAGTAGTGGGCTGAAAGATGCAGCGCTGAGGTCTCGCCTGATAACAGGTGAGTAAATCGTAATTCGTAGTTCGGCTGATTTTAGAGGAATATTTTTAAGTTTCAGACATAGACAGAAACTTTTCTGGTGAAAACCACACAATAGAATCCTATGGAAGGAAATACAAGTTACTGTAAGTATGTTTAGAATTACTTTTCAGGATCAGTAGTGGGCTGAAAGATGCAGCACTCATAAGTCTCTCCTGATAACAGGTGAGTAAATCGGAATTCGTAGTTCGTCTGATTTCAGAGGAATTTTTTAAAGTTCCAAAATTCCACACTTCGAAGAATTTCCAAGTGAAACCAGTCAATGTTAGCCTATGGAAGGAATTTCAAGTTACTGTAAGTACAGTTAGAATTATGTTTCAGGATCAGTAATGGGCTGAAAGATGCAGCGCTGAGGTCTCTCCTGATAACAGGTGAGTAAATCAGAGTTAATAGTTCGACTGATTTTAGAGGAATTTTTTAAAGTTCCAAACCTTCACACTTAGAAGAATTTCCAAGTGAAACGAGTCAATGTTAGCCTACAGACGGAAGTTCAAGTTACTGTAAGTATGGTTAGAATTACTTTACAGGATCAGTAGTGGGCTGAAAGATGCAGCGCTGAGGTCTCTCCTGATAACAGGTGAGTAAATCGGAATTCATAGTTCGGCTGATTTTCGAGTAATTTTTTAAAGTTCCAAAATTTCACACTTCGAAGAATTTCCAAGTGAAACCAGTCAATGTTAGCCTATGGAAGGAATTTCCAGTTACTGTAAGTACAGTTAGAATTATGTTCCAGGATCAGTAATGGGCTGAAAGATGCAGCGCTGAGGTCTCTCCTGATAACAGGTGAGTAAATGAGAGTTAATAGTTCGACTGATTTTAGAGGAATTTTTTAAAGTTCCAAACCTTCACACTTAGAAGAATTTCCAAGTGAAACGAGTCAATGTTAGCCTACGGAAGGAAGTTCAAGTTACTGTAAGTATGGTTAGAATTACTTTACAGGATCAGTAGTGGGCTGAAAGATGCAGCGCTGAGGTCCCTCCTGATAACAGGTGAGTAAATCAGAATCCATAGTTCGGCTGATTTTAGAGTAATTTTTTAAAGTTCCAAAACTCCACACTTAGAAGAATTTCCAAGTGAAACGAGTCAATGTTAGCCTATGGAAGGAAGTTCAAGTTACTGTAAGTATGGTTAGAATTACTTTACAGGATCAGTAGTGGGCTGAAAGATGCAGCGCTGAGGTCTCTCCTGATAACAGGTGAGTAAATCGGAATTCATAGTTCGGCTGATTTTCGAGTAATTTTTTAAAGTTCCAAAATTTCACACTTCGAAGAATTTCCAAGTGAAACCAGTCAATGTTAGCCTATGGAAGGAATTTCCAGTTACTGTAAGTACAGTTAGAATTATGTTCCAGGATCAGTAATGGGCTGAAAGATGCAGCGCTGAGGTCTCTCCTGATAACAGGTGAGTAAATCAGAGTTAATAGTTCGACTGATTTTAGAGGAATTTTTTAAAGTTCCAAACCTTCACACTTAGAAGAATTTCCAAGTGAAACGAGTCAATGTTAGCCTACGGAAGGAAGTTCAAGTTACTGTAAGTATGGTTAGAATTACTTTACAGGATCAGTAGTGGGCTGAAAGATGCAGCGCTGAGGTCTCGCCTGATAACAGGTGAGTAAATCGTAATCCGTAGTTCGGCTGATTTTAGAGGAATATTTTTAAGTTTCAGACATAGACAGAAACTTTTCTGGTGAAAACCACACAATAGAATCCTATGGAAGGAAATACAAGTTACTGTAAGTATGTTTAGAATTACTTTTCAGGATCAGTAGTGGGCTGAATGATGCAGCACTCAGGTCTCTCCTGAGAACAGGTGAGTAAATCGGAATTCGTAGTTCGTCTGATTTTAGAGGAATTTTTTAAAGTTCCAAAATTCCACACTTCGAAGAATTTCCAAGTGAAACCAGTCAATGTTAGCCTATGGAAGGAATTTCAAGTTACTGTAAGTACAGTTAGAATTATGTTTCAGGATCAGTAATGGGCTGAAAGATGCAGCGCTGAGGTCTCTCCTGATAACAGGTGAGTAAATCAGAGTTAATAGTTCTACTGATTTTAGAGGAATTTGTTTAAGTTCCAAACCTTTACACTTAGAAGAATTTCCAAGTGAAACGAGTCAATGTTAGCCTACGGAAGAAAGTTCAAGTTACTGTAAGTATGGTTAGAATTACTTTACAGGATCAGTAGTGGGCTGAAAGATGCAGCGCTGAGGTCTCTCCTGATAACAGGTGAGTAAATCAGAATTCATAGTTCGGCTGATTTTAGAGTAATTTTTTAAAGTTCCAAAACTCCACACTTAGAAGAATTTCCAAGTGAAACGAGTCAATGTTAGCCTATGGAAGGAAGTTCAAGTTACTGTAAGTGTGGTTAGAATTACTTTACAGGATCAGTAGTGGGCTGAAAGATGCAGCGCTGAGGTCTCGCCTGATAACAGGTGAGTAAATCGTAATTCGTAGTTCAGCTGATTTTAGAGGAATATTTTTAAGTTTCAAACATAGACAGAAACTTTTCTGGTGAAAACCACACAATAGAATCCTATGGAAGGAAATACAAGTTACTGTAAGTATGGTTAGAATTACTTTTCAGGATCAGTAGTGGGCTGAAAGATGCAGCGCTGAGGTCTCTCCTGATAACAGGTGAGTAAATCGGAATTCATAGTTCGGCTGATTTTCGAGTAATTTTTTAAAGTTCCAAAATTTCACACTTCGAAGAATTTCCAAGTGAAACCAGTCAATGTTAGCCTATGGACGATATTTCCAGTTACTGTAAGTACAGTTAGAATTATGTTTCAGGATCAGTAATGGGCTGAAAGATGCAGCGCTGAGGTCTCTCCTGATAACAGGTGAGTAAATCAGAGTTAATAGTTCGACTGATTTTAGAGGAATTTTTTAAAGTTCCAAACCTTCACACTTAGAAGAATTTCCGAGTGAAACGAGTCAATGTTAGCCTACGGAAGGAAGTTCAAGTTACTGTAAGTATGGTTAGAATTACTTTACAGGATCAGTAGTGGGCTGAAAGATGCAGCGCTGAGGTCCCTCCTGATAACAGGTGAGTAAATCAGAATCCATAGTTCGGCTGATTTTAGAGTAATTTTTTAAAGTTCCAAAACTCCACACTTAGAAGAATTTCCAAGTGAAACGAGTCAATGTTAGCCTATGGAAGGAAGTTCAAGTTACTGTAAGTATGGTTAGAATTACTTTACAGGATCAGTAGTGGGCTGAAAGATGCAGCGCTGAGGTCTCGCCTGATAACAGGTGAGTAAATCGTAATTCGTAGTTCGGCTGATTTTAGAGGAATATTTTTAAGTTTCAGGCATAGACAGAAACTTTTCTGGTGAAAACCACACAATAGAATCCTATGGAAGGAAATACAAGTTACTGTAAGTATGTTTAGAATTACTTTTCAGGATCAGTAGTGGGCTGAAAGATGCAGCACTCAGGTCTCTCCTGATAACAGGTGAGTAAATCGGAATTCGTAGTTCGTCTGATTTTAGAGGAATTTTTTAAAGTTCCAAAATTCCACACTTCGAAGAATTTCCAAGTGAAACCAGTCAATGTTAGCCTATGGAAGGAATTTCAAGTTACTGTAAGTACAGTTAGAATTATGTTTCAGGATCAGTAATGGGCTGAAAGATGCAGCGCTGAGGTCTCTCCTGATAACAGGTGAGTAAATCAGAGTTAATAGTTCCACTGATTTTAGAGGAATTTTTTTAAGTTCCAAACCTTTACACTTAGAAGAATTTCCAAGTGAAACGAGTCAATGTTAGCCTACGGAAGGAAGTTCAAGTTACTGTAAGTATGGTTAGAATTACTTTACAGGATCAGTAGTGGGCTGAAAGATGCAGCGCTGAGGTCTCTCCTGATAACAGGTGAGTAAATCAGAATTCATAGTTCGGCTGATTTTAGAGTAATTTTTTAAAGTTCCAAAACTCCACACTTAGAAGAATTTCCAAGTGAAACGAGTCAATGTTAGCCTATGGAAGGAAGTTCAAGTTACTGTAAGTGTGGTTAGAATTACTTTACAGGATCAGTAGTGGGCTGAAAGATGCAGCGCTGAGGTCTCGCCTGATAACAGGTGAGTAAATCGTAATTCGTAGTTCAGCTGATTTTAGAGGAATATTTTTAAGTTTCAAACATAGACAGAAACTTTTCCGGTGAAAACCACACAATAGAATCCTATGGAAGGAAATACAAGTTACTGTAAGTATGGTTAGAATTACTTTTCAGGATCAGTAGTGGGCTGAAAGATGCAGCACTCAGGTCTCTCCTGATAACAGGTGAGTAATTCGGAATTCGTAGTTCGTCTGATTTTAGAGGAATTTTTTAAAGTTCCAAAATTCCACACTTCGAAGAATTTCCAAGTGAAACCAGTCAATGTTAGCCTATGGAAGGAATTTCAAGTTACTGTAAGTACAGTTAGAATTATGTTTCAGGATCAGTAATGGGCTGAAAGATGCAGCACTGAGGTCTCTCCTGATAACAGGTGAGTAAATCAGAGTTAATAGTTCGACTGATTTTAGAAGAATTTTTTAAAGTTCCAAACCTTCACACTTAGAAGAATTTCCAAGTGAAACGAGTCAATGTTAGCCTACAGAAGGAAGTTCAAGTTACTGTAAGTATGGTTAGAATTACTTTACAGGATCAGTAGTGGGCTGAAAGATGCAGCGCTGAGGTCTCTCCTGATAACAGGTGAGTAAATCGGAATTCATAGTTCGGCTGATTTTCGAGTAATTTTTTAAAGTTCCAAAATTTCACACTTCGAAGAATTTCCAAGTGAAACCAGTCAATGTTAGCCTATGGACGGAATTTCCAGTTACTGTAAGTACAGTTAGAATTATGTTTCAGGATCAGTAATGGGCTGAAAGATGCAGCGCTGAGGTCTCTCCTGATAACAGGTGAGTAAATCAGAGTTAATAGTTCGACTGATTTTAGAGGAATTTTTTAAAGTTCCAAACCTTCACACTTAGAAGAATTTCCAAGTGAAACGAGTCAATGTTAGCCTACGGAAGGAAGTTCAAGTTACTGTAAGTATGGTTAGAATTACTTTACAGGATCAGTAGTGGGCTGAAAGATGCAGCGCTGAGGTCCCTCCTGATAACAGGTGAGTAAATCAGAATTCATAGTTCGGCTGATTTTAAAGTTCCAAAACTCCACACTTAGAAGAATTTCCAAGTGAAACGAGTCAATGTTAGCCTATGGAAGGAAGTTCAAGTTACTGTAAGTATGGTTAGAATTACTTTACAGGATCAGTAGTGGGCTGAAAGATGCAGCGCTGAGGTCTCGCCTGATAACAGGTGAGTAAATCGTAATTCGTAGTTCGGCTGATTTTAGAGGAATATTTTTAAGTTTCAGACATAGACAGAAACTTTTCTGGTGAAAACCACACAATAGAATCCTATGGAAGGAAATACAAGTTACTGTAAGTATGTTTAGAATTACTTTTCAGGATCAGTAGTGGGCTGAAAGGTGCAGCACTCATAAGTCTCTCCTGATAACAGGTGAGTAAATCGGAATTCGTAGTTCGTCTGATTTCAGAGGAATTTTTTAAAGTTCCAAAATTCCACACTTCGAAGAATTTCCAAGTGAAACCAGTCAATGTTAGCCTATGGAAGGAATTTCAAGTTACTGTAAGTACAGTTAGAATTATGTTTCAGGATCAGTAATGGGCTGAAAGATGCAGCGCTGAGGTCTCTCCTGATAACAGGTGAGTAAATCAGAGTTAATAGTTCGACTGATTTTAGAGGAATTTTTTAAAGTTCCAAACCTTCACACTTAGAAGAATTTCCAAGTGAAACGAGTCAATGTTAGCCTACAGACGGAAGTTCAAGTTACTGTAAGTATGGTTAGAATTACTTTACAGGATCAGTAGTGGGCTGAAAGATGCAGCGCTGAGGTCTCTCCTGATAACAGGTGAGTAAATCGGAATTCATAGTTCGGCTGATTTTCGAGTAATTTTTTAAAGTTCCAAAATTTCACACTTCGAAGAATTTCCAAGTGAAACCAGTCAATGTTAGCCTATGGAAGGAATTTCCAGTTACTGTAAGTACAGTTAGAATTATGTTCCAGGATCAGTAATGGGCTGAAAGATGCAGCGCTGAGGTCTCTCCTGATAACAGGTGAGTAAATCAGAGTTAATAGTTCGACTGATTTTAGAGGAATTTTTTAAAGTTCCAAACCTTCACACTTAGAAGAATTTCCAAGTGAAACGAGTCAATGTTAGCCTACGGAAGGAAGTTCAAGTTACTGTAAGTATGGTTAGAATTACTTTACAGGATCAGTAGTGGGCTGAAAGATGCAGCGCTGAGGTCCCTCCTGATAACAGGTGAGTAAATCAGAATCCATAGTTCGGCTGATTTTAGAGTAATTTTTTAAAGTTCCAAAACTCCACACTTAGAAGAATTTCCAAGTGAAACGAGTCAATTTTAGCCTATGGAAGGAAGTTCAAGTTACTGTAAGTATGGTTAGAATTACTTTACAGGATCAGTAGTGGGCTGAAAGATGCAGCGCTGAGGTCTCGCCTGATAACAGGTGAGTAAATCGTAATTCGTAGTTCGGCTGATTTTAGAGGAATATTTTTAAGTTTCAGACATAGACAGAAACTTTTCTGGTGAAAAACCACACAATAGAATCCTATGGAAGGAAATACAAGTTACTGTAAGTATGTTTAGAATTACTTTTCAGGATCAGTAGTGGGCTGAAAGATGCAGCACTCAGGTCTCTCCTGATAACAGGTGAGTAAATCGGAATTCGTAGTTTGTCTGATTTTAGAGGAATTTTTTAAAGTTCCAAAATTCCACACTTCGAAGAATTTCCAAGTGAAACCAGTCAATGTTAGCCTATGGAAGGAATTTCAAGTTACTGTAAGTACAGTTAGAATTATGTTTCAGGATCAGTAATGGGCTGAAAGATGCAGCACTGAGGTCTCTCCTGATAACAGGTGAGTAAATCAGAGTTAATAGTTCTACTGATTTTAGAGGAATTTTTTTAAGTTCCAAACCTTTACACTTAGAAGAATTTCCAAGTGAAACGAGTCAATGTTAGCCTACGGAAGGAAGTTCAAGTTACTGTAAGTATGGTTAGAATTACTTTACAGGATCAGTAGTGGGCTGAAAGATGCAGCGCTGAGGTCTCTCCTGATAACAGGTGAGTAAATCAGAATTCACAGTTCGGCTGATTTTAGAGTAATTTTTTTAAGTTCCAAAACTCCACACTTAGAAGAATTTCCAAGTGAAACGAGTCAATGTTAGCCTATGGAAGGAAGTTCAAGTTACTGTAAGTGTGGTTAGAATTACTTTACAGGATCAGTAGTGGGCTGAAAGATGCAGCGCTGAGGTCTCGCCTGATAACAGGTGAGTAAATCGTAATTCGTAGTTCAGCTGATTTTAGAGGAATATTTTTAAGTTTCAAACATAGACAGAAACTTTTCTGGTGAAAACCACACAATAGAATCCTATGGAAGGAAATACAAGTTACTGTAAGTATGGTTAGAATTACTTTTCAGGATCAGTAGTGGGCTGAAAGATGCAGCACTCAGGTCTCTCCTGATAACAGGTGAGTAAATCGGAATTCGTAGTTCGTCTGATTTTAGAGGAATTTTTTAAAGTTCCAAACCTTCACACTTAGAAGAATTTCCAAGTGAAACGAGTCAATGTTAGCCTACAGAAGGAAGTTCAAGTTACTGTAAGTATGGTTAGAATTACTTTACAGGATCAGTAGTGGGCTGAAAGATGCAGCGCTGAGGTCTCTCCTGATAACAGGTGAGTAAATCGGAATTCAAAGTTCGGCTGATTTTCGAGTAATTTTTTAAAGTTCCAAAATTTCACACTTCGAAGAATTTCCAAGTGAAACCAGTCAATGTTAGCCTATGGACGGAATTTCCAGTTACTGTAAGTACAGTTAGAATTATGTTTCAGGATCAGTAATGGGCTGAAAGATGCAGCGCTGAGGTCTCTCCTGATAACAGGTGAGTAAATCAGAGTTAATAGTTCGACTGATTTTAGAGGAATTTTTTAAAGTTCCAAACCTTCACACTTAGAAGAATTTCCAAGTGAAACGAGTCAATGTTAGCCTACGGAAGGAAGTTCAAGTTACTGTAAATATGGTTAGAATTACTTTACAGGATCAGTAGTGGGCTGAAAAATGCAGCGCTGAGGTCCCTCCTGATAACAGGTGAGTAAATCAGAATTCATAGTTCGGCTGATTTTAAAGTTCAAAAACTCCACACTTAGAAGAATTTCCAAGTGAAACGAGTCAATGTTAGCCTATGGAAGGAAGTTCAAGTTACTGTAAGTATGGTTAGAATTACTTTACAGGATCAGTAGTGGGCTGAAAGATGCAGCGCTGTGGTCTCGCCTGATAACAGGTGAGTAAATCGTAATTCGTAGTTCGGCTGATTTTAGAGGAATATTTTTAAGTTTCAGACATAGACAGAAACTTTTCTGGTAAAAACCACACAATAGAATCCTATGGAAGGAAATACAAGTTACTGGAAGTATGTTTAGAATTACTTTTCAGGATCAGTAGTGGGCTGAAAGATGCAGCACTCAGGTCTCTCCTGATAACAGGTGAGTAAATCGGAATTCGTAGTTCGTCTGATTTTAGAGGAATTTTTTAAAGTTCCAAAATTCCACACTTCGAAGAATTTCCAAGTGAAACCAGTCAATGTTAGCCTATGGAAGGAATTTCAAGTTACTGTAAGTACAGTTAGAATTATGTTTCAGGATCAGTAATGGGCTGAAAGATGCAGCGCTGAGGTCTCTCCTGATAACAGGTGAGTAAATCAGAGTTAATAGTTCGACTGATTTTAGAGGAATTTTTTAAAGTTCCAAACCTTCACACTTAGAAGAATTTCCAAGTGAAACGAGTCAATGTTAGCCTACAGACGGAAGTTCAAGTTACTGTAAGTATGGTTAGAATTACTTTACAGGATCAGTAGTGGGCTGAAAGATGCAGCGCTGAGGTCTCTCCTGATAACAGGTGAGTAAATCGGAATTCATAGTTCGGCTGATTTTCGAGTAATTTTTTAAAGTTCCAAAATTTCACACTTCGAAGAATTTCCAAGTGAAACCAGTCAATGTTAGCCTATGGAAGGAATTTCCAGTTACTGTAAGTACAGTTAGAATTATGTTCCAGGATCAGTAATGGGCTGAAAGATGCAGCGCTGAGGTCTCTCCTGATAACAGGTGAGTAAATCAGAGTTAATAGTTCGACTGATTTTAGAGGAATTTTTTAAAGTTCCAAACCTTCACACTTAGAAGAATTTCCAAGTGAAACGAGTCAATGTTAGCCTACGGAAGGAAGTTCAAGTTACTGTAAGTATGGTTAGAATTACTTTACAGGATCAGTAGTGGGCTGAAAGATGCAGCGCTGAGGTCTCGCCTGATAACAGGTGAGTAAATCGTAATCCGTAGTTCGGCTGATTTTAGAGGAATATTTTTAAGTTTCAGACATAGACAGAAACTTTTCTGGTGAAAACCACACAATAGAATCCTATGGAAGGAAATACAAGTTACTGTAAGTATGTTTAGAATTACTTTTCAGGATCAGTAGTGGGCTGAATGATGCAGCACTCAGGTCTCTCCTGAGAACAGGTGAGTAAATCGGAATTCGTAGTTCGTCTGATTTTAGAGGAATTTTTTAAAGTTCCAAAATTCCACACTTCGAAGAATTTCCAAGTGAAACCAGTCAATGTTAGCCTATGGAAGGAATTTCAAGTTACTGTAAGTACAGTTAGAATTATGTTTCAGGATCAGTAATGGGCTGAAAGATGCAGCGCTGAGGTCTCTCCTGATAACAGGTGAGTAAATCAGAGTTAATAGTTCGACTGATTTTAGAGGAATTTTTTAAAGTTCCAAACCTTCACACTTAGAAGAATTTCCAAGTGAAACGAGTCAATGTTAGCCTACGGAAGGAAGTTCAAGTTACTGTAAGTATGGTTAGAATTACTTTACAGGATCAGTAGTGGGCTGAAAAATGCAGCGCTGAGGTCCCTCCTGATAACAGGTGAGTAAATCAGAATCCATAGTTCGGCTGATTTTAGAGTAATTTTTTAAAGTTCCAAAACTCCACACTTAGAAGAATTTCCAAGTGAAACGAGTCAATGTTAGCCTATGGAAGGAAGTTCAAGTTACTGTAAGTATGGTTAGAATTACTTTACAGGATCAGTAGTGGGCTGAAAGATGCAGCGCTGAGGTCTCGCCTGATAACAGGTGAGTAAATCGTAATTCGTAGTTCGGCAGATTTTAGAGGAATATTTTTAAGTTTCAGGCATAGACAGAAACGTTTCTGGTGAAAACCACACAATAGAATCCTATGGAAGGAAATACAAGTTACTGTAAGTATGTTTAGAATTACTTTTCAGGATCAGTAGTGGGCTGAAAGATGCAGCACTCAGGTCTCTCCTGATAACAGGTGAGTAAATCGGAATTCGTAGTTCGTCTGATTTTAGAGGAATTTTTTAAAGTTCCAAAATTCCACACTTCGAAGAATTTCCAAGTGAAACCAGTCAATGTTAGCCTATGGAAGGAATTTCAAGTTACTGTAAGTACAGTTAGAATTATGTTTCAGGATCAGTAATGGGCTGAAAGATGCAGCACTCAGGTCTCTCCTGATAACAGGTGAGTAAATCGGAATTCGTAGTTCGTCTGATTTTAGAGGAATTTTTTAAAGTTCCAAAATTCCACACTTCGAAGAATTTCCAAGTGAAACGAGTCAATGTTAGCCTACGGAAGGAAGTTCAAGTTACTGTAAGTATGGTTAGAATTACTTTACAGGATCAGTAGTGGGCTGAAAGATGCAGCGCTGAGGTCTCTCCTGATAACAGGTGAGTAAATCAGAGTTAATAGTTCGACTGATTTTAGAGGAATTTTTTTAAGTTCCAAACCTTTACACTTAGAAGAATTTCCAAGTGAAACGAGTCAATGTTAGCCTACGGAAGGAAGTTCAAGTTACTGTAAGTATGGTTAGAATTACTTTACAGGATCAGTAGTGGGCTGAAAGATGCAGCGCTGAGGTCTCTCCTGATAACAGGTGAGTAAATCAGAATTCATAGTTCGGCTGATTTTAGAGTAATTTTTTAAAGTTCCAAAACTCCACACTTAGAAGAATTTCCAAGTGAAACGAGTCAATGTTAGCCTATGGAAGGAAGTTCAAGTTACTGTAAGTGTGGTTAGAATTACTTTACAGGATCAGTAGTGGGCTGAAAGATGCAGCGCTGAGGTCTCGCCTGATAACAGGTGAGTAAATCGTAATTCGTAGTTCAGCTGATTTTAGAGGAATATTTTTAAGTTTCAAACATAGACAGAAACTTTTCTGGTGAAAACCACACAATAGAATCCTATGGAAGGAAATACAAGTTACTGTAAGTATGGTTAGAATTACTTTTCAGGATCAGTAGTGGGCTGAAAGATGCAGCACTCAGGTCTCTCCTGATAACAGGTGAGTAAATCGGAATTCGTAGTTCGTCTGATTTTAGAGGAATTTTTTAAAGTTCCAAAATTCCACACTTCGAAGAATTTCCAAGTAAAACCAGTCAATGTTAGCCTATGGAAGGAATTTCAAGTTACTGTAAGTACAGTTAGAATTATGTTTCAGGATCAGTAATGGGCTGAAAGATGCAGCGCTGAGGTCTCTCCTGATAACAGGTGAGTAAATCAGAGTTAATAGTTCGACTGATTTTAGAAGAATTTTTTAAAGTTCCAAACCTTCACACTTAGAAGAATTTCCAAGTGAAACGAGTCAATGTTAGCCTACAGAAGGAAGTTCAAGTTACTGTAAGTATGGTTAGAATTACTTTACAGGATCAGTAGTGGGCTGAAAGATGCAGCGCTGAGGTCTCTCCTGATAACAGGTGAGTAAATCGGAATTCATAGTTCGGCTGATTTTCGAGTAATTTTTTAAAGTTCCAAAATTTCACACTTCGAAGAATTTCCAAGTGAAACCAGTCAATGTTAGCCTATGGACGGAATTTCCAGTTACTGTAAGTACAGTTAGAATTATGTTTCAGGATCAGTAATGGGCTGAAAGATGCAGCGCTGAGGTCTCTCCTGATAACAGGTGAGTAAATCAGAGTTAATAGTTCGACTGATTTTAGAGGAATTTTTTAAAGTTCCAAACCTTCACACTTAGAAGAATTTCCAAGTGAAACGAGTCAATGTTAGCCTACGGAAGGAAGTTCAAGTTACTGTAAGTATGGTTAGAATTACTTTACAGGATCAGTAGTGGGCTGAAAGATGCAGCGCTGAGGTCCCTCCTGATAACAGGTGAGTAAATCAGAATTCATAGTTCGGCTGATTTTAAAGTTCCAAAACTCCACACTTAGAAGAATTTCCAAGTGAAACGAGTCAATGTTAGCCTATGGAAGGAAGTTCAAGTTACTGTAAGTATGGTTAGAATTACTTTACAGGATCAGTAGTGGGCTGAAAGATGCAGCGCTGAGGTCTCGCCTGATAACAGGTGAGTAAATCGTAATTCGTAGTTCGGCTGATTTTAGAGGAATATTTTTAAGTTTCAGACATAGACAGAAACTTTTCTGGTGAAAACCACACAATAGAATCCTATGGAAGGAAATACAAGTTACTGTAAGTATGTTTAGAATTACTTTTCAGGATCAGTAGGTGGCTGAAAGATGCAGCACTCATAAGTCTCTCCTGATAACAGGTGAGTAAATCGGAATTCGTAGTTCGTCTGATTTTAGAGGAATTTTTTAAAGTTCCAAAATTCCACACTTCGAAGAATTTCCAAGTGAAACGAGTCAATGTTAGCCTACGGAAGGAAGTTCAAGTTACTGTAAGTATGGTTAGAATTACTTTACAGGATCAGTAGTGGGCTGAAAGATGCAGCGCTGAGGTCTCTCCTGATAACAGGTGAGTAAATCAGAGTTGATAGTTCGACTGATTTTAGAGGAATTTTTTTAAGTTCCAAACCTTTACACTTAGAAGAATTTCCAAGTGAAATGAGTCAATGTTAGCCTACGGAAGGAAGTTCAAGTTACTGTAAGTATGGTTAGAATTACTTTACAGGATCAGTAGTGGGCTGAAAGATGCAGCGCTGAGGTCTCTCCTGATAACAGGTGAGTAAATCAGAATTCATAGTTCGGCTGATTTTAGAGTAATTTTTTAAAGTTCCAAAACTCCACACTTAGAAGAATTTCCAAGTGAAACGAGTCAATGTTAGCCTATGGAAGGAAGTTCAAGTTACTGTAAGTGTGGTTAGAATTACTTTACAGGATAAGTAGTGGGCTGAAAGATGCAGCGCTGAGGTCTCGCCTGATAACAGGTGAGTAAATCGTAATTCGTAGTTCAGCTGATTTTAGAGGAATATTTTTAAGTTTCAAACATAGACAGAAACTTTTCTGGTGAAAACCACACAATAGAATCCTATGGAAGGAAATACAAGTTACTGTAAGTATGGTTAGAATTACTTTTCAGGATCAGTAGTGGGCTGAAAGATGCAGCACTCAGGTCTCTCCTGATAACAGGTAAGTAAATCGGAATTCGTAGTTCGTAGTTCGTCTGATTTTAGAGGAATTTTTTAAAGTTCCAAAATTCCACACTTCGAAGAATTTCCAAGTGAAACCAGTCAATGTTAGCCTATGGAAGGAATTTCAAGTTACTGTAAGTACAGTTAGAATTATGTTTCAGGATCAGTAATGGGCTGAAAGATGCAGCGCTGAGGTCTCTCCTGATAACAGGTGAGTAAATCAGAGTTAATAGTTCGACTGATTTTAGAGGAATTTTTTAAAGTTGCAAACCTTCACACTTAGAAGAATTTCCAAGTGAAACGAGTCAATGTTAGCCTACGGAAGGAAGTTCAAGTTACTGTAAGTATGGTTAGAATTACTTTACAGGATCAGTAGTGGGCTGAAAGATGCAGCGCTGAGGTCTCTCCTGATAACAGGTGAGTAAATCAGAATTCATAGTTCGGCTGATTTTAGAGTAATTTTTTAAAGTTCCAAAACGCCACACTTAGAAGAATTTCCAAGTGAAACGAGTCAATGTTAGCCTATGGAAGGAAGTTCAAGTTACTGTAAGTATGGTTAGAATTACTTTACAGGATCAGTAGTGGGCTGAAAGATGCAGCGCTGAGGTCTCGCCTGATAACAGGTGAGTAAATCGTAATTCGTAGTTCGGCTGATTTTCGAGGAATATTTTTAAGTTTCAAACATAGACAGAAACTTTTCTGGTGAAAACCACACAATAGAATCCTATGGAAGGAAATACAAGTTACTGTAAGTATGGTTAGAATTACTTTTCAGGATCAGTAGTGGGCTGAAAGATGCAGCACTCAGGTCTTTCCTGATAACAGGTGAGTAAATCGGAATTCGTAGTTCGTCTGATTTTGGAGGAATTTTTTAAAGTTCCAAAATTCCATACTTCGAAGAATTTCCAAGTGAAACCAGTCAATGTTAGCCTATGGAAGGAATTTCAAGTTACTGTAAGTACAGTTAGAATTATGTTTCAGGATCAGTAATGGGCTGAAAGATGCAGCGCTGAGGTCTCTCCTGATAACAGGTGAGTAAATCAGAGTTAATAGTTCGACTGATTTTAGAAGAATTTTTTAAAGTTCCAAACCTTCACACTTAGAAGAATTTCCAAGTGAAACGAGTCAATGTTAGCCTACAGAAGGAAGTTCAAGTTACTGTAAGTATGGTTAGAATTACTTTACAGGATCAGTAGTGGGCTGAAAGATGCAGCGCTGAGGTCTCTCCTGATAACAGGTGAGTAAATCGGAATTCATAGTTCGGCTGATTTTCGAGTAATTTTTTAAAGTTCCAAAATTTCACACTTCGAAGAATTTCCAAGTGAAACCAGTCAATGTTAGCCTATGGACGGAATTTCCAGTTACTGTAAGTACAGTTAGAATTATGTTTCAGGATCAGTAATGGGCTGAAAGATGCAGCGCTGAGGTCTCTCCTGATAACAGGGGAGTAAATCAGAGTTAATAGTTCGACTGATTTTAGAGGAATTTTTTAAAGTTCCAAACCTTCACACTTAGAAGAATTTCCAAGTGAAACGAGTCAATGTTAGCCTACGGAAGGAAGTTCAATTTACTGTAAGTATGGTTAGAATTACTTTACAGGATCAGTAGTGGGCTGAAAGATGCAGCGCTGAGGTCCCTCCTGATAACAGGTGAGTAAATCAGAATTCATAGTTCGGCTGATTTTAAAGTTCCAAAACTCCACACTTAGAAGAATTTCCAAGTGAAACGAGTCAATGTTAGCCTATGGAAGGAAGTTCAAGTTACTGTAAGTATGGTTAGAATTACTTTACAGGATCAGTAGTGGGCTGAAAGATGCAGCGCTGAGTTCTCGCCTGATAACAGGTGAGTAAATCGTAATTCGTAGTTCGGCTGATTTTAGAGGAATATTTTTAAGTTTCAGACATAGACAGAAACTTTTCTGGTGAAAACCACACAATAGAATCCTATGGAAGGAAATACAAGTTACTGTAAGTATGTTTAGAATTACTTTTCAGGATCAGTAGTGGGCTGAAAGATGCAGCACTCAGGTCTCTCCTGATAACAGGTGAGTAAATCGGAATTCGTAGTTCGTCTGATTTTAGAGGAATTTTTTAAAGTTCCAAAATTCCACACTTCGAAGAATTTCCAAGTGAAACCAGTCAATGTTAGCCTATGGAAGGAATTTCAAGTTACTGTAAGTACAGTTAGAATTATGTTTCAGGATCAGTAATGGGCTGAAAGATGCAGCGCTGAGGTCTCTCCTGATAACAGGTGAGTAAATCAGAGTTAATAGTTCGACTGATTTTAGAGGAATTTTTTAAAGTTCCAAACCTTCACACTTAGAAGAATTTCCAAGTGAAACGAGTCAATGTTAGCCTACAGACGGAAGTTCAATATGGCTGAGATACCCGCCACCCCCTCTCAACACAATCCCCAAAAGAGGGAAACCGGAAACAGTTCTTAAAGTTTTTGGATGTGGGAGGGAGTGACCCTCCCGGCCGTATTTATTAAAACAAAAAATTAAAACATTAAACGTTTCATATTATGTACAATTTCCTTATCACATTGCGATGTTTGGCTAACCTTAACCTATTCTCTAATACAGAGGTTCTCCTAGCCGAACTAGCATCCTACAAAAACATTCTCTAGAAACACTGAAATTGTACATCCTAACGTTTAAGGGCCAACGGCAAGGTCATAACCGGTGTCAAGATCCCTAACCAGACTTACCCCTCCCACTTGGGAGGGGCGACAGCACAGAGGCTTACCTCAAGTGCAACTACAAACAATTTCCCTTGACTTGACGGGGGCACTTAAGACTCGACGCCATTTAAAGGTCGTTCGAAGACTTGTGTGTGGTATCTAGAAGGTATCGTGGACCTCCCCCCACCCCACACAACTTACCGCATCTGCCGTCGCAGATGACACTGGCCCCGGGAAATTCCCCCAGGAGGGGACTGTAACCCCTCCTACAAAGGAAGGGGCCTTGACCGCCTTTCCTTTACTTCCGGCGACCCGCCCTTAGACGGGACCGCCTCCCCACTGAGGGGCCAATGGCCACCTCTCCCGAGCGCTCCCATCCGTGTTGGGTGACGCCCACTCATAGGGATCTACCAATTAGTGCTCACCGATCATGACCTTACCGCCTACCAAAAATAAATACGACAATTCTTACTCAAACCTAAGAAAACATTGGTCGCTACGACCGAAAGAACATGCTTAAAATGCAACACTACCTCAAATCATTTTAATCGTATCAACTTACACAATATTCACCATACTTTATTAAGAACAACAACAAACTGATACTTTCACAGCCTGTAAACGAAACGAAAACAAACTTATAAAATTCACTTTATTGCACGATGACTTGCTGTCTTCAGGGGCTGGTGGGTGGGTCAAAATTGGCTCTTCGTTCTGTCCCGAGCTCACGAGTAGCGAGGAGGTGCAGCTTCGGAGCACAAGAACAAGAGGACGTCTTCTAGTCTTGCGTCTCTTTTTATCCATCTTCAGGGCGGGCGAGGACCCGCCCCTGCCTGCCCCTAGGGCGGGGCTGGCTACGTCGGTGTCTAGGCCAGCCCACTCTAGGGCGGGAAAAGCCGCGCCCCGGCTACGCCGCTTCGGGCATACCAGCCGAGACGCGCCTCCCGCCCAAAAATGGCTTCCCGGGGGGATCGAGGCACTCTGCCATACGTTCGGGGGGACCGAGTGGTCGCCCCTTTCCATATGGCTGAGATACCCGCCACCCCCTCTCAACACAATCCCCAAAAGAGGGAAACCGGAAACAGTTCTTAAAGTTTTTGGATGTGGGAGGGAGTGACCCTCCCGGCCGTATTTATTAAAACAAAAAATTAAAACATTAAACGTTTCATATTATGTACAATTTCCTTATCACATTGCGATGTTTGGCTAACCTTAACCTATTCTCTAATACAGAGGTTCTCCTAGCCGAACTAGCATCCTACAAAAACATTCTCTAGAAACACTGAAATTGTACATCCTAACGTTTAAGGGCCAACGGCAAGGTCATAACCGGTGTCAAGATCCCTAACCAGACTTACCCCTCCCACTTGGGAGGGGCGACAGCACAGAGGCTTACCTCAAGTGCAACTACAAACAATTTCCCTTGACTTGACGGGGGCACTTAAGACTCGACGCCATTTAAAGGTCGTTCGAAGACTTGTGTGTGGTATCTAGAAGGTATCGTGGACCTCCCCCCACCCCACACAACTTACCGCATCTGCCGTCGCAGATGACACTGGCCCCGGGAAATTCCCCCAGGAGGGGACTGTAACCCCTCCTACAAAGGAAGGGGCCTTGACCGCCTTTCCTTTACTTCCGGCGACCCGCCCTTAGACGGGACCGCCTCCCCACTGAGGGGCCAATGGCCACCTCTCCCGAGCGCTCCCATCCGTGTTGGGTGACGCCCACTCATAGGGATCTACCAATTAGTGCTCACCGATCATGACCTTACCGCCACAGGTCCGGATAGTTGACCGGCTATCCGGACCCCCCACAAAAAACTCCTACCTAAAGGTCATGTTTTAACGATTTTAACCAAGCTAAGAAGTCACCTATGAGTAACTCATTCCCCACCCTCGACAAATGCACACCATCCCCCAGATACATACTGTCATCATCAATACAACTATGCGAGATCGAATGCAATGTCTTGGAACGGAACAACCTACTCACTTTATTATTCAATTTTTTAACAGAATGATTCAAAGCAGGGATCGAGATAGCCCCCCGTCACACTTTTCGTGGGATCATGTGAGACCACGCAATTATGCACCCCGGAACTTTCCTCGCCAACCAACTTACTGTGGAAAGCATAGCCTCCAGGAGAAGTCGTCTACCGGTGGTGACCAAATCATTGCCCCCTAAATGCACTATGACTATGGACGGCGGTGACCTCATCCGCTCTAACAAACCCTCAAAAAATTCCTGAAACTGGTCAATACAGAGACCGCCCCTTCCGTAGAAGGACACTCTGTACCCGTATTCCCCAGGTACGTGAATCATGTCACCTGCTTTGAATACGTCTGCGGCCCGTCTCACGTATGAGTGGCCCACGACCCACACCTCCTTCTTCACAGCCGGTGACGTGCGACCGCTGGCCTGGTGTAGGGTCGACTGCACAGTTCGCCCTGCCGCGTAGGCTTGCGCAACTGCAAACAAACAAAAGACAAGAAGCGTGAGTACATGATTACAGCTTCACAACATGTGCAATCGCACGTACCTCTTATAACAATTGGAGGACCAACGCCCCACACGTTTCACTTGTTCTACATTAAGACCCCTGGCTGTAGCTTCAGTGGCAGCCCCTATTCGAAAGGAATGGGTCCCAAATTCGCCCGGGTCCAAGCCCGCTGCGGCAATGGCCATTGCAAGCACCCGCTGAAACTGAAACCTCGTCAGTGGGGTAGCGTCTGCATGCCTCAACAATGTCCCCCCCCATGATGCCACCCTTCGTGCTAGGTAATCTTCTAAGCACTGTACCGGACACATGGGTGACTCGGGGTTTCTGCGAATGATCGTGCAGTCCCCTCTCCCATCTTGGTCGGTCTTGGACCTGAGAAAGGAGACAATCATCGCATCACCCCTGATCTGAACATGTTCCCTGCACAAGCCCCCCGTCACATCCTGTTTGTTCCTTGCAACTAGCTCACTAACTCTCATAGCCCCGTGAAATGCCAGCGTAAATGCAGTCCGGAACAAACAGGTTTCGAAAGGGGACGAGCACGTGTTAGGGAGTGTGGCCAGTAACTGGGACAATCTGTCTAAACCTATCGGTCGTCTTACGTCTACCCTGCGACCCTCCAGTCGTTGCCACCCACGCAGCGCTTTCTGAACTGTAAAAGACGCTGTTGGGTCCAGGATGCCATGGGCCCTGGCAACAAAAGAAATGGCGGCACGATGCCTTTGGGCGGTAGCCACCGACTTCCCAGCCTTACGTAAGGACAACAGAAAAAGTACAACCCACTCTTCCTGCCCCCAAAGTCCCCCTCTCTCTGCCCCCAAAAAGGCTAAATAGGCCTGGAACGCCCCTTCATATGCCTTCCTTGTCCTGGGTGCTAGACTCTCTCCCACGAGGTGACGAAGTTCGGGGCACCGAGAGACCAGAGAGCTTCGGGGAAGGGTGCCGGCTCCGGGTCCGCTGACGGAAGGAAACCCGAGAAAGCCTGCATGTGAAAACGAGACAGTGCATCAGTAGCCTGATTCTTCACCCCTGGGACATGTCTTGCTCTGAATACCACGTTCAGTTGCATACACAGTAGGACAATTTCTTTGAGCAGCCTCAAAATTAATTTACAATGGGCTGCCTGACTATTGATGCATTCTACTACGGTCATATTGTCGGACCAGAACATGACAGAATGATCTCTGAACCCTTCTGGCCAGGTTGTCAGGGCCACCAGAATGGGAAATAGTTCAAGGAAAGCAATATTACTCGTTAGCCCCTTCTCGTGCCACCATAGGGGCCACCTTTGAGCAGACCACTTTGTGCCGAAGATGGCGCCAAAGCCTATGCTTCCTGCTGAATCTGTCCATAGCCCAAGCTCTTCTGAGGACACGGCTGGCTTTTTCCAGACGACTCGGCCATTGAAGTCCGCCAAAAATGCTAACCAAATCCGCATGTCCTGGCGGACCTCAGCCGATAATCTCGTGCGATGATGACCCTCTTTTAGGCCAACCATCGCCCGGGCAATTGAGCGGGAAAAAGGGCGAGCCATTGGGATCACCCTCAAGGCAAAGTTCAACTTTCCCACTAATTGTTGCAACTGATGCAGTGTAAACCTTAGATGCATTCAAACATACTTGGAGGGTTGCCCTGAATTTTAACACTTTGCTATCTGGCAAACGGAAACACCCCTCCCTTGAGTCCAACTCGATCCCCAAAAACTCGAGGCAAGTCGTGGGACCCATAGTTTTACCCGGTGCCAATGGCACGCCAAAATGACCCATCAACCCACAGAATTCTGCTAAGGCCTGAGCACATTCGGGATTTCCGGCGGGACCAAGGAACAAAAAGTCGTCAAGGTAGTGCATTACATTTCGGAAACCCGTTTTCTTCGTGAACACCCATTGCAGGAAAGTACTGAATTGCTCAAAATAAGCACATGATATAAAGCATCCCATCGGCATACACCTATCCATGTAAATTGACCCCTGGAACCCGAATCCCAAAAGACGCTGATCGTCTGGGTGTACCGGGAGCAACCGGAACGCTGACTCGATATCTGATTTCGCCATCAACGTCCCGGGCCCCAGGCGATTCAAGATGGCTACTGCCTCATCAAACGATGCGTATCGCACTGAACAAACCTCTGGATCAATTGCGTCATTCACCGAAAGGCCGTGTGGAGCCGACAAGTTATGGATCAAACGAAACTCACCTGGGTCCTTCTTGGGGACCACCCCTAACGGAGAACATACAAAATCCGGTACCGGGGGTACACTAAACGGGCCAGCGACCCGTCCCCGGCTAACCTCTTTCAGAATTTTTTCTTGCACCACAGACGTATGTTGTAACACAGAAAGTTGATTTTTGCAAAACCCTACACCCTGAAAGTCCCCTACCGGGATGCGGAAACCATGTGAAAAACCGTTCCGCAGCACCCCAGCAGAAGTACGATCCGGGTATTCACTGAGCCAGGGAATCATTGCCAAGGTATCAATCGGGGTTGGTAAAGGCGCCCCTCGGACTAGTTTAGACCTGTTTGGCGCCTCCCTTACCCCCGTTCTCACCCGTTCTGGCTCTGCACGCTGACTCAGGATGGGACGACCCACACGTACTACACTCATGTTTGAATTTACACGTTCCCGGAGGTCTGGTACATTTCCCTTTGTTGAAATTAAAGCAGAAACCCTTCCTCCCTGTATTACCTGCGGGCCTCGACTGATCGTCGGTGCTCGTACTTGGTCGAAAGGGCGACCCCACGTTTTGGCGGGAGTAATCTACAACATTGCTCCCAACCAATGGCATCTTTAACATTCCTGATTCTTTCATCTTATCCCATGTTACCGAATCGTAACAATCCCAAGTCAAACCTTTGTTATGTTCCTTTTCTTTTCTGAACAGATTGTCATAACAAAACCAATGGTTACCTTGATACGCTGTCGAGTAACCCATAATTCTTGATTGATAAATGGGAAGCTCAGGAAGCAACTCGGGCCTACGTTCCCCCAGAATTGATGTAAAAATTCCCCACGCATTGCCCCAGTTGCCAATATTCTCATTTATCTTAAAGGCGGCCATTTTTGCGCGCCAAACACTCGGATGCATTAGGTCCTTTTGACTTCTAACATTCTCCACCTCATAATGATCAACAAGCAAGGCGAAAATATTCACGTATTCCCCAGCCCAAATCTTTTCCTTTATAGCTAAAGGCACATGTTGACCCAATCTCTCTCTACGAGAGGGTGCTGACTCGTCCCTTGCAATCGGCAATGGCCGCTTACCTGCACCGGACGCAGCTTCTGCCAACGGCGCAGCCACTTTAGCTGCATCTCTCTTCTTACGAAGCCCTTTGATCAGTGCCTGTGCCTCGGCGGCCGTGGCGCCATCACTACTATCCCCCAACCAAGCTGCTAGCTGTGCTGCCAGCTCGGGGGGCATGTCTTCCTTGGATGTCGGGGTGACGACAACGGGGATTGGATTCCCCTCCCTCGGTACTGGGGTCGGCGCCTCGAGCGGGGCAGAGGGAACCGGAACGTCTCCCCCGGCTGGAACCCTTCTCGGCCTCTTTGGTCTACCTTCAGCCGGCGCAGAGCCCGAACCCTCCTCCCCGTCTCGCTCCGCCAACCGTTTCTTTATGTCGGACACCTCTTTGCAAAGAGCCCGCACCATCTGGTCGGTCGTCATTCTCTTTGCGCCTTTCTTGGGCATCTCTCCGACGAAGTATCTAAAAGACAAAGAGAAAAGATCAAAACGCTCAAAATTGGCTCTTCGTTCTGTCCCGAGCTCACGAGTAGCGAGGAGGTGCAGCTTCGGAGCACAAGAACAAGAGGACGTCTTCTAGTCTTGCGTCTCTTTTTATCCATCTTCAGGGCGGGCGAGGACCCGCCCCTGCCTGCCCCTAGGGCGGGGCTGGCTACGTCGGTGTCTAGGCCAGCCCACTCTAGGGCGGGAAAAGCCGCGCCCCGGCTACGCCGCTTCGGGCATACCAGCCGAGACGCGCCTCCCGCCCAAAAATGGCTTCCCGGGGGGATCGAGGCACTCTGCCATACGTTCGGGGGGACCGAGTGGTCGCCCCTTTCCAGTTACTGTAAGTATGGTTAGAATTACTTTACAGGATCAGTAGTGGGCTGAAAGATGCAGCGCTGAGGTCTCTCCTGATAACAGGTGAGTAAATCAGAATTCATAGTTCGGCTGATTTTCGAGTAATTTTTTAAAGTTCCAAAATTTCACACTTCGAAGAATTTCCAAGTGAAACCAGTCAATGTTAGCCTATGGAAGGAATTTCCAGTTACTGTAAGTACAGTTAGAATTATGTTCCAGGATCAGTAATGGGCTGAAAGATGCAGCGCTGAGGTCTCTCCTGATAACAGGTGAGTAAATCAGAGTTAATAGTTCGACTGATTTTAGAAGAATTTTTTAAAGTTCCAAACCTTCACACTTAGAAGAATTTCCAAGTGAAACGAGTCAATGTTAGCCTACAGAAGGAAGTTCAAGTTACTGTAAGTATGGTTAGAATTACTTTACAGGATCAGTAGTGGGCTGAAAGATGCAGCGCTGAGGTCTCTCCTGATAACAGGTGAGTAAATCGGAATTCATAGTTCGGCTGATTTTCGAGTAATTTTTTAAAGTTCCAAAATTTCACACTTCGAAGAATTTCCAAGTGAAACCAGTCAATGTTAGCCTATGGACGGAATTTCCAGTTACTGTAAGTACAGTTAGAATTATGTTTCAGGATCAGTAATGGGCTGAAAGATGCAGCGCTGAGGTCTCTCCTGATAACAGGTGAGTAAATCAGAGTTAATAGTTCGACTGATTTTAGAGGAATTTTTTAAAGTTCCAAACCTTCACACTTAGAAGAATTTCCAAGTGAAACGAGTCAATGTTAGCCTACGGAAGGAAGTTCAAGTTACTGTAAGTATGGTTAGAATTACTTTACAGGATCAGTAGTGGGCTGAAAGATGCAGCGCTGAGGTCCCTCCTGATAACAGGTGAGTAAATCAGAATTCATAGTTCGGCTGATTTTAAAGTTCCAAAACTCCACACTTAGAAGAATTTCCAAGTGAAACGAGTCAATGTTAGCCTATGGAAGGAAGTTCAAGTTACTGTAAGTATGGTTAGAATTACTTTACAGGATCAGTAGTGGGCTGAAAGATGCAGCGCTGAGGTCTCGCCTGATAACAGGTGAGTAAATCGTAATTCGTAGTTCGGCTGATTTTAGAGGAATATTTTTAAGTTTCAGACATAGACAGAAACTTTTCTGGTGAAAACCACACAATAGAATCCTATGGAAGGAAATACAAGTTACTGTAAGTATGTTTAGAATTACTTTTCAGGATCAGTAGGTGGCTGAAAGATGCAGCACTCATAAGTCTCTCCTGATAACAGGTGAGTAAATCGGAATTCGTAGTTCGTCTGATTTTAGAGGAATTTTTTAAAGTTCCAAAATTCCACACTTCGAAGAATTTCCAAGTGAAACGAGTCAATGTTAGCCTACGGAAGGAAGTTCAAGTTACTGTAAGTATGGTTAGAATTACTTTACAGGATCAGTAGTGGGCTGAAAGATGCAGTGCTGAGGTCCCTCCTGATAACAGGTGAGTAAATCAGAATTCATAGTTCGGCTGATTTTAAAGTTCCAAAACTCCACACTTAGAAGAATTTCCAAGTGAAACGAGTCAATGTTAGCCTATGGAAGGAAGTTCAAGTTACTGTAAGTGTGGTTAGAATTACTTTACAGGATCAGTAGTGGGCTGAAAGATGCAGCGCTGAGGTCTCGCCTGATAACAGGTGAGTAAATCGTAATTCGTAGTTCAGCTGATTTTAGAGGAATATTTTTAAGTTTCAAACATAGGCAGAAACTTTTCTGGTTAAAACCACACAATAGAATCCTATGGAAGGAAATACAAGTTACTGTAAGTATGGTTAGAATTACTTTTCAGGATCAGTAGTGGGCTGAAAGATGCAGCACTCAGGTCTCTCCTGATAACAGGTGAGTAAATCGGAATTCGTAGTTCGTCTGATTTTAGAGGAATTTTTTAAAGTTCCAAAATTCCACACTTCGAAGAATTTCCAAGTGAAACCAGTCAATGTTAGCCTATGGAAGGAATTTCAAGTTACTGTAAGTACAGTTAGAATTATGTTTCAGGATCAGTAATGGGCTGAAAGATGCAGCGCTGAGGTCTCTCCTGATAACAGGTGAGTAAATCAGAGTTAATAGTTCGACTGATTTTAGAGGAATTTTTTAAAGTTCCAAACCTTCACACTTAGAAGAATTTCCAAGTGAAACGAGTCAATGTTAGCCTACAGACGGAAGTTCAAGTTACTGTAAGTATGGTTAGAATTACTTTACAGGATCAGTAGTGTGCTGAAAGATGCAGCGCTGAGGTCTCTCCTGATAACAGGTGAGTAAATCAGAATTCATAGTTCGGCTGATTTTCGAGTAATTTTTTAAAGTTCCAAAATTTCACACTTCGAAGAATTTCCAAGTGAAACCAGTCAATGTTAGCCTATGGAAGGAATTTCCAGTTACTGTAAGTACAGTTAGAATTATGTTTCAGGATCAGTAATGGGCTGAAAGATGCAGCGCTGAGGTCTCTCCTGATAACAGGTGAGTAAATCAGAGTTAATAGTTCGACTGATTTTAGAGGAATTTTTTAAAGTTCCAAACCTTCACACTTAGAAGAATTTCCGAGTGAAACGAGTCAATGTTAGCCTACGGAAGGAAGTTCAAGTTACTGTAAGTATGGTTAGAATTACTTTACAGGATCAGTAGTGGGCTGAAAGATGCAGCGCTGAGGTCCCTCCTGATAACAGGTGAGTAAATCAGAATCCATAGTTCGGCTGATTTTAGAGTAATTTTTTAAAGTTCCAAAACTCCACACTTAGAAGAATTTCCAAGTGAAACGAGTCAATGTTAGCCTATGGAAGGAAGTTCAAGTTACTGTAAGTGTGGTTAGAATTACTTTACAGGATAAGTAGTGGGCTGAAAGATGCAGCGCTGAGGTCTCGCCTGATAACAGGTGAGTAAATCGTAATTCGTAGTTCAGCTGATTTTAGAGGAATATTTTTAAGTTTCAAACATAGACAGAAACTTTTCTGGTGAAAACCACACAATAGAATCCTATGGAAGGAAATACAAGTTACTGTAAGTATGGTTAGAATTACTTTTCAGGATCAGTAGTGGGCTGAAAGATGCAGCACTCAGGTCTCTCCTGATAACAGGTGAGTAAATCGGAATTCGTAGTTCGTCTGATTTTAGAGGAATTTTTTAAAGTTCCAAAATTCCACACTTCGAAGAATTTCCAAGTGAAACCAGTCAATGTTAGCCTATGGAAGGAATTTCAAGTTACTGTAAGTACAGTTAGAATTATGTTTCAGGATCAGTAATGGGCTGAAAGATGCAGCGCTGAGGTCTCTCCTGATAACAGGTGAGTAAATCAGAGTTAATAGTTCGACTGATTTTAGAAGAATTTTTTAAAGTTCCAAACCTTCACACTTAGAAGAATTTCCAAGTGAAACGAGTCAATGTTAGCCTACAGAAGGAAGTTCAAGTTACTGTAAGTATGGTTAGAATTACTTTACAGGATCAGTAGTGGGCTGAAAGATGCAGCGCTGAGGTCTCTCCTGATAACAGGTGAGTAAATCGGAATTCATAGTTCGGCTGATTTTCGAGTAATTTTTTAAAGTTCCAAAATTTCACACTTCGAAGAATTTCCAAGTGAAACCAGTCAATGTTAGCCTATGGACGGAATTTCCAGTTACTGTAAGTACAGTTAGAATTATGTTTCAGGATCAGTAATGGGCTGAAAGATGCAGCGCTGAGGTCTCTCCTGATAACAGGGGAGTAAATCAGAGTTAATAGTTCGACTGATTTTAGAGGAATTTTTTAAAGTTCCAAACCTTCACACTTAGAAGAATTTCCAAGTGAAACGAGTCAATGTTAGCCTACGGAAGGAAGTTCAATTTACTGTAAGTATGGTTAGAATTACTTTACAGGATCAGTAGTGGGCTGAAAGATGCAGCGCTGAGGTCCCTCCTGATAACAGGTGAGTAAATCAGAATTCATAGTTCGGCTGATTTTAAAGTTCCAAAACTCCACACTTAGAAGAATTTCCAAGTGAAACGAGTCAATGTTAGCCTATGGAAGGAAGTTCAAGTTACTGTAAGTATGGTTAGAATTACTTTACAGGATCAGTAGTGGGCTGAAAGATGCAGCGCTGAGTTCTCGCCTGATAACAGGTGAGTAAATCGTAATTCGTAGTTCGGCTGATTTTAGAGGAATATTTTTAAGTTTCAGACATAGACAGAAACTTTTCTGGTGAAAACCACACAATAGAATCCTATGGAAGGAAATACAAGTTACTGTAAGTATGTTTAGAATTACTTTTCAGGATCAGTAGTGGGCTGAAAGATGCAGCACTCAGGTCTCTCCTGATAACAGGTGAGTAAATCGGAATTCGTAGTTCGTCTGATTTTAGAGGAATTTTTTAAAGTTCCAAAATTCCACACTTCGAAGAATTTCCAAGTGAAACCAGTCAATGTTAGCCTATGGAAGGAATTTCAAGTTACTGTAAGTACAGTTAGAATTATGTTTCAGGATCAGTAATGGGCTGAAAGATGCAGCGCTGAGGTCTCTCCTGATAACAGGTGAGTAAATCAGAGTTAATAGTTCGACTGATTTTAGAGGAATTTTTTAAAGTTCCAAACCTTCACACTTAGAAGAATTTCCAAGTGAAACGAGTCAATGTTAGCCTACAGACGGAAGTTCAAGTTACTGTAAGTATGGTTAGAATTACTTTACAGGATCAGTAGTGGGCTGAAAGATGCAGCGCTGAGGTCTCTCCTGATAACAGGTGAGTAAATCAGAATTCATAGTTCGGCTGATTTTCGAGTAATTTTTTAAAGTTCCAAAATTTCACACTTCGAAGAATTTCCAAGTGAAACCAGTCAATGTTAGCCTATGGAAGGAATTTCCAGTTACTGTAAGTACAGTTAGAATTATGTTCCAGGATCAGTAATGGGCTGAAAGATGCAGCGCTGAGGTCTCTCCTGATAACAGGTGAGTAAATCAGAGTTAATAGTTCGACTGATTTTAGAAGAATTTTTTAAAGTTCCAAACCTTCACACTTAGAAGAATTTCCAAGTGAAACGAGTCAATGTTAGCCTACAGAAGGAAGTTCAAGTTACTGTAAGTATGGTTAGAATTACTTTACAGGATCAGTAGTGGGCTGAAAGATGCAGCGCTGAGGTCTCTCCTGATAACAGGTGAGTAAATCGGAATTCATAGTTCGGCTGATTTTCGAGTAATTTTTTAAAGTTCCAAAATTTCACACTTCGAAGAATTTCCAAGTGAAACCAGTCAATGTTAGCCTATGGACGGAATTTCCAGTTACTGTAAGTACAGTTAGAATTATGTTTCAGGATCAGTAATGGGCTGAAAGATGCAGCGCTGAGGTCTCTCCTGATAACAGGTGAGTAAATCAGAGTTAATAGTTCGACTGATTTTAGAGGAATTTTTTAAAGTTCCAAACCTTCACACTTAGAAGAATTTCCAAGTGAAACGAGTCAATGTTAGCCTACGGAAGGAAGTTCAAGTTACTGTAAGTATGGTTAGAATTACTTTACAGGATCAGTAGTGGGCTGAAAGATGCAGCGCTGAGGTCCCTCCTGATAACAGGTGAGTAAATCAGAATTCATAGTTCGGCTGATTTTAAAGTTCCAAAACTCCACACTTAGAAGAATTTCCAAGTGAAACGAGTCAATGTTAGCCTATGGAAGGAAGTTCAAGTTACTGTAAGTATGGTTAGAATTACTTTACAGGATCAGTAGTGGGCTGAAAGATGCAGCGCTGAGGTCTCGCCTGATAACAGGTGAGTAAATCGTAATTCGTAGTTCGGCTGATTTTAGAGGAATATTTTTAAGTTTCAGACATAGACAGAAACTTTTCTGGTGAAAACCACACAATAGAATCCTATGGAAGGAAATACAAGTTACTGTAAGTATGTTTAGAATTACTTTTCAGGATCAGTAGGTGGCTGAAAGATGCAGCACTCATAAGTCTCTCCTGATAACAGGTGAGTAAATTGGAATTCGTAGTTCGTCTGATTTTAGAGGAATTTTTTAAAGTTCCAAAATTCCACACTTCGAAGAATTTCCAAGTGAAACGAGTCAATGTTAGCCTACGGAAGGAAGTTCAAGTTACTGTAAGTATGGTTAGAATTACTTTACAGGATCAGTAGTGGGCTGAAAGATGCAGCGCTGAGGTCCCTCCTGATAACAGGTGAGTAAATCAGAATTCATAGTTCGGCTGATTTTAAAGTTCCAAAACTCCACACTTAGAAGAATTTCCAAGTGAAACGAGTCAATGTTAGCCTATGGAAGGAAGTTCAAGTTACTGTAAGTGTGGTTAGAATTACTTTACAGGATCAGTAGTGGGCTGAAAGATGCAGCGCTGAGGTCTCGCCTGATAACAGGTGAGTAAATCGTAATTCGTAGTTCAGCTGATTTTAGAGGAATATTTTTAAGTTTCAAACATAGGCAGAAACTTTTCTGGTTAAAACCACACAATAGAATCCTATGGAAGGAAATACAAGTTACTGTAAGTATGGTTAGAATTACTTTTCAGGATCAGTAGTGGGCTGAAAGATGCAGCACTCAGGTCTCTCCTGATAACAGGTGAGTAAATCGGAATTCGTAGTTCGTCTGATTTTAGAGGAATTTTTTAAAGTTCCAAAATTCCACACTTCGAAGAATTTCCAAGTGAAACCAGTCAATGTTAGCCTAGGGAAGGAATTTCAAGTTACTGTAAGTACAGTTAGAATTATGTTTCAGGATCAGTAATGGGCTGAAAGATGCAGCGCTGAGGTCTCTCCTGATAACAGGTGAGTAAATCAGAGTTAATAGTTCGACTGATTTTAGAGGAATTTTTTAAAGTTCCAAACCTTCACACTTAGAAGAATTTCCAAGTGAAACGAGTCAATGTTAGCCTACAGACGGAAGTTCAAGTTACTGTAAGTATGGTTAGAATTACTTTACAGGATCAGTAGTGTGCTGAAAGATGCAGCGCTGAGGTCTCTCCTGATAACAGGTGAGTAAATCAGAATTCATAGTTCGGCTGATTTTCGAGTAATTTTTTAAAGTTCCAAAATTTCACACTTCGAAGAATTTCCAAGTGAAACCAGTCAATGTTAGCCTATGGAAGGAATTTCCAGTTACTGTAAGTACAGTTAGAATTATGTTTCAGGATCAGTAATGGGCTGAAAGATGCAGCGCTGAGGTCTCTCCTGATAACAGGTGAGTAAATCAGAGTTAATAGTTCGACTGATTTTAGAGGAATTTTTTAAAGTTCCAAACCTTCACACTTAGAAGAATTTCCGAGTGAAACGAGTCAATGTTAGCCTACGGAAGGAAGTTCAAGTTACTGTAAGTATGGTTAGAATTACTTTACAGGATCAGTAGTGGGCTGAAAGATGCAGCGCTGAGGTCCCTCCTGATAACAGGTGAGTAAATCAGAATCCATAGTTCGGCTGATTTTAGAGTAATTTTTTAAAGTTCCAAAACTCCACACTTAGAAGAATTTCCAAGTGAAACGAGTCAATGTTAGCCTATGGAAGGAAGTTCAAGTTACTGTAAGTATGGTTAGAATTACTTTACAGGATCAGTAGTGGGCTGAAAGATGCAGCGCTGAGGTCTCGCCTGATAACAGGTGAGTAAATCGTAATTCGTAGTTCGGCTGATTTTAGAGGAATATTTTTAAGTTTCAGGCATAGACAGAAACTTTTCTGGTGAAAACCACACAATAGAATCCTATGGAAGGAAATACAAGTTACTGTAAGTATGTTTAGAATTACTTTTCAGGATCAGTAGTGGGCTGAAAGATGCAGCACTCAGGTCTCTCCTGATAACAGGTGAGTAAATCGGAATTCGTAGTTCGTCTGATTTTAGAGGAATTTTTTAAAGTTCCAAAATTCCACACTTCGAAGAATTTCCAAGTGAAACCAGTCAATGTTAGCCTATGGAAGGAATTTCAAGTTACTGTAAGTACAGTTAGAATTATGTTTCAGGATCAGTAATGGGCTGAAAGATGCAGCGCTGAGGTCTCTCCTGATAACAGGTGAGTAAATCAGAGTTAATAGTTCGACTGATTTTAGAAGAATTTTTTAAAGTTCCAAACCTTCACACTTAGAAGAATTTCCAAGTGAAACGAGTCAATGTTAGCCTACAGAAGGAAGTTCAAGTTACTGTAAGTATGGTTAGAATTACTTTACAGGATCAGTAGTGGGCTGAAAGATGCAGCGCTGAGGTCTCTCCTGATAACAGGTGAGTAAATCGGAATTCATAGTTCGGCTGATTTTCGAGTAATTTTTTAAAGTTCCAAAATTTCACACTTCGAAGAATTTCCAAGTGAAACCAGTCAATGTTAGCCTATGGACGGAATTTCCAGTTACTGTAAGTACAGTTAGAATTATGTTTCAGGATCAGTAATGGGCTGAAAGATGCAGCGCTGAGGTCTCTCCTGATAACAGGGGAGTAAATCAGAGTTAATAGTTCGACTGATTTTAGAGGAATTTTTTAAAGTTCCAAACCTTCACACTTAGAAGAATTTCCAAGTGAAACGAGTCAATGTTAGCCTACGGAAGGAAGTTCAATTTACTGTAAGTATGGTTAGAATTACTTTACAGGATCAGTAGTGGGCTGAAAGATGCAGCGCTGAGGTCCCTCCTGATAACAGGTGAGTAAATCAGAATTCATAGTTCGGCTGATTTTAAAGTTCCAAAACTCCACACTTAGAAGAATTTCCAAGTGAAACGAGTCAATGTTAGCCTATGGAAGGAAGTTCAAGTTACTGTAAGTATGGTTAGAATTACTTTACAGGATCAGTAGTGGGCTGAAAGATGCAGCGCTGAGTTCTCGCCTGATAACAGGTGAGTAAATCGTAATTCGTAGTTCGGCTGATTTTAGAGGAATATTTTTAAGTTTCAGACATAGACAGAAACTTTTCTGGTGAAAACCACACAATAGAATCCTATGGAAGGAAATACAAGTTACTGTAAGTATGTTTAGAATTACTTTTCAGGATCAGTAGTGGGCTGAAAGATGCAGCACTCAGGTCTCTCCTGATAACAGGTGAGTAAATCGGAATTCGTAGTTCGTCTGATTTTAGAGGAATTTTTTAAAGTTCCAAAATTCCACACTTCGAAGAATTTCCAAGTGAAACCAGTCAATGTTAGCCTATGGAAGGAATTTCAAGTTACTGTAAGTACAGTTAGAATTATGTTTCAGGATCAGTAATGGGCTGAAAGATGCAGCGCTGAGGTCTCTCCTGATAACAGGTGAGTAAATCAGAGTTAATAGTTCGACTGATTTTAGAGGAATTTTTTAAAGTTCCAAACCTTCACACTTAGAAGAATTTCCAAGTGAAACGAGTCAATGTTAGCCTACAGACGGAAGTTCAAGTTACTGTAAGTATGGTTAGAATTACTTTACAGGATCAGTAGTGGGCTGAAAGATGCAGCGCTGAGGTCTCTCCTGATAACAGGTGAGTAAATCAGAATTCATAGTTCGGCTGATTTTCGAGTAATTTTTTAAAGTTCCAAAATTTCACACTTCGAAGAATTTCCAAGTGAAACCAGTCAATGTTAGCCTATGGAAGGAATTTCCAGTTACTGTAAGTACAGTTAGAATTATGTTCCAGGATCAGTAATGGGCTGAAAGATGCAGCGCTGAGGTCTCTCCTGATAACAGGTGAGTAAATCAGAGTTAATAGTTCGACTGATTTTAGAAGAATTTTTTAAAGTTCCAAACCTTCACACTTAGAAGAATTTCCAAGTGAAACAAGTCAATGTTAGCCTACAGAAGGAAGTTCAAGTTACTGTAAGTATGGTTAGAATTACTTTACAGGATCAGTAGTGGGCTGAAAGATGCAGCGCTGAGGTCTCTCCTGATAACAGGTGAGTAAATCGGAATTCATAGTTCGGCTGATTTTCGAGTAATTTTTTAAAGTTCCAAAATTTCACACTTCGAAGAATTTCCAAGTGAAACCAGTCAATGTTAGCCTATGGACGGAATTTCCAGTTACTGTAAGTACAGTTAGAATTATGTTTCAGGATCAGTAATGGGCTGAAAGATGCAGCGCTGAGGTCTCTCCTGATAACAGGTGAGTAAATCAGAGTTAATAGTTCGACTGATTTTAGAGGAATTTTTTAAAGTTCCAAACCTTCACACTTAGAAGAATTTCCAAGTGAAACGAGTCAATGTTAGCCTACGGAAGGAAGTTCAAGTTACTGTAAGTATGGTTAGAATTACTTTACAGGATCAGTAGTGGGCTGAAAGATGCAGCGCTGAGGTCCCTCCTGATAACAGGTGAGTAAATCAGAATTCATAGTTCGGCTGATTTTAAAGTTCCAAAACTCCACACTTAGAAGAATTTCCAAGTGAAACGAGTCAATGTTAGCCTATGGAAGGAAGTTCAAGTTACTGTAAGTATGGTTAGAATTACTTTACAGGATCAGTAGTGGGCTGAAAGATGCAGCGCTGAGGTCTCGCCTGATAACAGGTGAGTAAATCGTAATTCGTAGTTCGGCTGATTTTAGAGGAATATTTTTAAGTTTCAGACATAGACAGAAACTTTTCTGGTGAAAACCACACAATAGAATCCTATGGAAGGAAATACAAGTTACTGTAAGTATGTTTAGAATTACTTTTCAGGATCAGTAGGTGGCTGAAAGATGCAGCACTCATAAGTCTCTCCTGATAACAGGTGAGTAAATTGGAATTCGTAGTTCGTCTGATTTTAGAGGAATTTTTTAAAGTTCCAAAATTCCACACTTCGAAGAATTTCCAAGTGAAACGAGTCAATGTTAGCCTACGGAAGGAAGTTCAAGTTACTGTAAGTATGGTTAGAATTACTTTACAGGATCAGTAGTGGGCTGAAAGATGCAGCGCTGAGGTCCCTCCTGATAACAGGTGAGTAAATCAGAATTCATAGTTCGGCTGATTTTAAAGTTCCAAAACTCCACACTTAGAAGAATTTCCAAGTGAAACGAGTCAATGTTAGCCTATGGAAGGAAGTTCAAGTTACTGTAAGTGTGGTTAGAATTACTTTACAGGATCAGTAGTGGGCTGAAAGATGCAGCGCTGAGGTCTCGCCTGATAACAGGTGAGTAAATCGTAATTCGTAGTTCAGCTGATTTTAGAGGAATATTTTTAAGTTTCAAACATAGGCAGAAACTTTTCTGGTTAAAACCACACAATAGAATCCTATGGAAGGAAATACAAGTTACTGTAAGTATGGTTAGAATTACTTTTCAGGATCAGTAGTGGGCTGAAAGATGCAGCACTCAGGTCTCTCCTGATAACAGGTGAGTAAATCGGAATTCGTAGTTCGTCTGATTTTAGAGGAATTTTTTAAAGTTCCAAAATTCCACACTTCGAAGAATTTCCAAGTGAAACCAGTCAATGTTAGCCTAGGGAAGGAATTTCAAGTTACTGTAAGTACAGTTAGAATTATGTTTCAGGATCAGTAATGGGCTGAAAGATGCAGCGCTGAGGTCTCTCCTGATAACAGGTGAGTAAATCAGAGTTAATAGTTCGACTGATTTTAGAGGAATTTTTTAAAGTTCCAAACCTTCACACTTAGAAGAATTTCCAAGTGAAACGAGTCAATGTTAGCCTACAGACGGAAGTTCAAGTTACTGTAAGTATGGTTAGAATTACTTTACAGGATCAGTAGTGTGCTGAAAGATGCAGCGCTGAGGTCTCTCCTGATAACAGGTGAGTAAATCAGAATTCATAGTTCGGCTGATTTTCGAGTAATTTTTTAAAGTTCCAAAATTTCACACTTCGAAGAATTTCCAAGTGAAACCAGTCAATGTTAGCCTATGGAAGGAATTTCCAGTTACTGTAAGTACAGTTAGAATTATGTTTCAGGATCAGTAATGGGCTGAAAGATGCAGCGCTGAGGTCTCTCCTGATAACAGGTGAGTAAATCAGAGTTAATAGTTCGACTGATTTTAGAGGAATTTTTTAAAGTTCCAAACCTTCACACTTAGAAGAATTTCCGAGTGAAACGAGTCAATGTTAGCCTACGGAAGGAAGTTCAAGTTACTGTAAGTATGGTTAGAATTACTTTACAGGATCAGTAGTGGGCTGAAAGATGCAGCGCTGAGGTCCCTCCTGATAACAGGTGAGTAAATCAGAATCCATAGTTCGGCTGATTTTAGAGTAATTTTTTAAAGTTCCAAAACTCCACACTTAGAAGAATTTCCAAGTGAAACGAGTCAATGTTAGCCTATGGAAGGAAGTTCAAGTTACTGTAAGTGTGGTTAGAATTACTTTACAGGATAAGTAGTGGGCTGAAAGATGCAGCGCTGAGGTCTCGCCTGATAACAGGTGAGTAAATCGTAATTCGTAGTTCAGCTGATTTTAGAGGAATATTTTTAAGTTTCAAACATAGACAGAAACTTTTCTGGTGAAAACCACACAATAGAATCCTATGGAAGGAAATACAAGTTACTGTAAGTATGGTTAGAATTACTTTTCAGGATCAGTAGTGGGCTGAAAGATGCAGCACTCAGGTCTCTCCTGATAACAGGTGAGTAAATCGGAATTCGTAGTTCGTCTGATTTTAGAGGAATTTTTTAAAGTTCCAAAATTCCACACTTCGAAGAATTTCCAAGTGAAACCAGTCAATGTTAGCCTATGGAAGGAATTTCAAGTTACTGTAAGTACAGTTAGAATTATGTTTCAGGATCAGTAATGAGCTGAAAGATGCAGCGCTGAGGTCTCTCCTGATAACAGGTGAGTAAATCAGAGTTAATAGTTCGACTGATTTTAGAAGAATTTTTTAAAGTTCCAAACCTTCACACTTAGAAGAATTTCCAAGTGAAACGAGTCAATGTTAGCCTACAGAAGGAAGTTCAAGTTACTGTAAGTATGGTTAGAATTACTTTACAGGATCAGTAGTGGGCTGAAAGATGCAGCGCTGAGGTCTCTCCTGATAACAGGTGAGTAAATCGGAATTCATAGTTCGGCTGATTTTCGAGTAATTTTTTAAAGTTCCAAAATTTCACACTTCGAAGAATTTCCAAGTGAAACCAGTCAATGTTAGCCTATGGACGGAATTTCCAGTTACTGTAAGTACAGTTAGAATTATGTTTCAGGATCAGTAATGGGCTGAAAGATGCAGCGCTGAGGTCTCTCCTGATAACAGGGGAGTAAATCAGAGTTAATAGTTCGACTGATTTTAGAGGAATTTTTTAAAGTTCCAAACCTTCACACTTAGAAGAATTTCCAAGTGAAACGAGTCAATGTTAGCCTACGGAAGGAAGTTCAATTTACTGTAAGTATGGTTAGAATTACTTTACAGGATCAGTAGTGGGCTGAAAGATGCAGCGCTGAGGTCCCTCCTGATAACAGGTGAGTAAATCAGAATTCATAGTTCGGCTGATTTTAAAGTTCCAAAACTCCACACTTAGAAGAATTTCCAAGTGAAACGAGTCAATGTTAGCCTATGGAAGGAAGTTCAAGTTACTGTAAGTATGGTTAGAATTACTTTACAGGATCAGTAGTGGGCTGAAAGATGCAGCGCTGAGTTCTCGCCTGATAACAGGTGAGTAAATCGTAATTCGTAGTTCGGCTGATTTTAGAGGAATATTTTTAAGTTTCAGACATAGACAGAAACTTTTCTGGTGAAAACCACACAATAGAATCCTATGGAAGGAAATACAAGTTACTGTAAGTATGTTTAGAATTACTTTTCAGGATCAGTAGTGGGCTGAAAGATGCAGCACTCAGGTCTCTCCTGATAACAGGTGAGTAAATCGGAATTCGTAGTTCGTCTGATTTTAGAGGAATTTTTTAAAGTTCCAAAATTCCACACTTCGAAGAATTTCCAAGTGAAACCAGTCAATGTTAGCCTATGGAAGGAATTTCAAGTTACTGTAAGTACAGTTAGAATTATGTTTCAGGATCAGTAATGGGCTGAAAGATGCAGCGCTGAGGTCTCTCCTGATAACAGGTGAGTAAATCAGAGTTAATAGTTCGACTGATTTTAGAGGAATTTTTTAAAGTTCCAAACCTTCACACTTAGAAGAATTTCCAAGTGAAACGAGTCAATGTTAGCCTACAGACGGAAGTTCAAGTTACTGTAAGTATGGTTAGAATTACTTTACAGGATCAGTAGTGGGCTGAAAGATGCAGCGCTGAGGTCTCTCCTGATAACAGGTGAGTAAATCAGAATTCATAGTTCGGCTGATTTTCGAGTAATTTTTTAAAGTTCCAAAATTTCACACTTCGAAGAATTTCCAAGTGAAACCAGTCAATGTTAGCCTATGGAAGGAATTTCCAGTTACTGTAAGTACAGTTAGAATTATGTTCCAGGATCAGTAATGGGCTGAAAGATGCAGCGCTGAGGTCTCTCCTGATAACAGGTGAGTAAATCAGAGTTAATAGTTCGACTGATTTTAGAAGAATTTTTTAAAGTTCCAAACCTTCACACTTAGAAGAATTTCCAAGTGAAACGAGTCAATGTTAGCCTACAGAAGGAAGTTCAAGTTACTGTAAGTATGGTTAGAATTACTTTACAGGATCAGTAGTGGGCTGAAAGATGCAGCGCTGAGGTCTCTCCTGATAACAGGTGAGTAAATCGGAATTCATAGTTCAGCTGATTTTCGAGTAATTTTTTAAAGTTCCAAAATTTCACACTTCGAAGAATTTCCAAGTGAAACCAGTCAATGTTAGCCTATGGACGGAATTTCCAGTTACTGTAAGTACAGTTAGAATTATGTTTCAGGATCAGTAATGGGCTGAAAGATGCAGCGCTGAGGTCTCTCCTGATAACAGGTGAGTAAATCAGAGTTAATAGTTCGACTGATTTTAGAGGAATTTTTTAAAGTTCCAAACCTTCACACTTAGAAGAATTTCCAAGTGAAACGAGTCAATGTTAGCCTACGGAAGGAAGTTCAAGTTACTGTAAGTATGGTTAGAATTACTTTACAGGATCAGTAGTGGGCTGAAAGATGCAGCGCTGAGGTCCCTCCTGATAACAGGTGAGTAAATCAGAATTCATAGTTCGGCTGATTTTAAAGTTCCAAAACTCCACACTTAGAAGAATTTCCAAGTGAAACGAGTCAATGTTAGCCTATGGAAGGAAGTTCAAGTTACTGTAAGTATGGTTAGAATTACTTTACAGGATCAGTAGTGGGCTGAAAGATGCAGCGCTGAGGTCTCGCCTGATAACAGGTGAGTAAATCGTAATTCGTAGTTCGGCTGATTTTAGAGGAATATTTTTAAGTTTCAGACATAGACAGAAACTTTTCTGGTGAAAACCACACAATAGAATCCTATGGAAGGAAATACAAGTTACTGTAAGTATGTTTAGAATTACTTTTCAGGATCAGTAGGTGGCTGAAAGATGCAGCACTCATAAGTCTCTCCTGATAACAGGTGAGTAAATCGGAATTTGTAGTTCGTCTGATTTTAGAGGAATTTTTTAAAGTTCCAAAATTCCACACTTCGAAGAATTTCCAAGTGAAACGAGTCAATGTTAGCCTACGGAAGGAAGTTCAAGTTACTGTAAGTATGGTTAGAATTACTTTACAGGATCAGTAGTGGGCTGAAAGATGCAGCGCTGAGGTCCCTCCTGATAACAGGTGAGTAAATCAGAATTCATAGTTCGGCTGATTTTAAAGTTCCAAAACTCCACACTTAGAAGAATTTCCAAGTGAAACGAGTCAATGTTAGCCTATGGAAGGAAGTTCAAGTTACTGTAAGTGTGGTTAGAATTACTTTACAGGATCAGTAGTGGGCTGAAAGATGCAGCGCTGAGGTCTCGCCTGATAACAGGTGAGTAAATCGTAATTCGTAGTTCAGCTGATTTTAGAGGAATATTTTTAAGTTTCAAACATAGGCAGAAACTTTTCTGGTTAAAACCACACAATAGAATCCTATGGAAGGAAATACAAGTTACTGTAAGTATGGTTAGAATTACTTTTCAGGATCAGTAGTGGGCTGAAAGATGCAGCACTCAGGTCTCTCCTGATAACAGGTGAGTAAATCGGAATTCGTAGTTCGTCTGATTTTAGAGGAATTTTTTAAAGTTCCAAAATTCCACACTTCGAAGAATTTCCAAGTGAAACCAGTCAATGTTAGCCTATGGAAGGAATTTCAAGTTACTGTAAGTACAGTTAGAATTATGTTTCAGGATCAGTAATGGGCTGAAAGATGCAGCGCTGAGGTCTCTCCTGATAACAGGTGAGTAAATCAGAGTTAATAGTTCGACTGATTTTAGAGGAATTTTTTAAAGTTCCAAACCTTCACACTTAGAAGAATTTCCAAGTGAAACGAGTCAATGTTAGCCTACGGAAGGAAGTTCAAGTTACTGTAAGTATGGTTAGAATTACTTTACAGGATCAGTAGTGGGCTGAAAGATGCAGCGCTGAGGTCCCTCCTGATAACAGGTGAGTAAATCAGAATTCATAGTTCGGCTGATTTTAAAGTTCCAAAACTCCACACTTAGAAGAATTTCCAAGTGAAACGAGTCAATGTTAGCCTATGGAAGGAAGTTCAAGTTACTGTAAGTATGGTTAGAATTACTTTACAGGATCAGTAGTGGGCTGAAAGATGCAGCGCTGAGGTCTCGCCTGATAACAGGTGAGTAAATCGTAATTCGTAGTTCGGCTGATTTTAGAGGAATATTTTTAAGTTTCAGACATAGACAGAAACTTTTCTGGTGAAAACCACACAATAGAATCCTATGGAAGGAAATACAAGTTACTGTAAGTATGTTTAGAATTACTTTTCAGGATCAGTAGGTGGCTGAAAGATGCAGCACTCATAAGTCTCTCCTGATAACAGGTGAGTAAATCGGAATTCGTAGTTCGTCTGATTTTAGAGGAATTTTTTAAAGTTCCAAAATTCCACACTTCGAAGAATTTCCAAGTGAAACGAGTCAATGTTAGCCTACGGAAGGAAGTTCAAGTTACTGTAAGTATGGTTAGAATTACTTTACAGGATCAGTAGTGGGCTGAAAGATGCAGCGCTGAGGTCCCTCCTGATAACAGGTGAGTAAATCAGAATTCATAGTTCGGCTGATTTTAAAGTTCCAAAACTCCACACTTAGAAGAATTTCCAAGTGAAACGAGTCAATGTTAGCCTATGGAAGGAAGTTCAAGTTACTGTAAGTGTGGTTAGAATTACTTTACAGGATCAGTAGTGGGCTGAAAGATGCAGCGCTGAGGTCTCGCCTGATAACAGGTGAGTAAATCGTAATTCGTAGTTCAGCTGATTTTAGAGGAATATTTTTAAGTTTCAAACATAGGCAGAAACTTTTCTGGTTAAAACCACACAATAGAATCCTATGGAAGGAAATACAAGTTACTGTAAGTATGGTTAGAATTACTTTTCAGGATCAGTAGTGGGCTGAAAGATGCAGCACTCAGGTCTCTCCTGATAACAGGTGAGTAAATCGGAATTCGTAGTTCGTCTGATTTTAGAGGAATTTTTTAAAGTTCCAAAATTCCACACTTCGAAGAATTTCCAAGTGAAACCAGTCAATGTTAGCCTATGGAAGGAATTTCAAGTTACTGTAAGTACAGTTAGAATTATGTTTCAGGATCAGTAATGGGCTGAAAGATGCAGCGCTGAGGTCTCTCCTGATAACAGGTGAGTAAATCAGAGTTAATAGTTCGACTGATTTTAGAGGAATTTTTTAAAGTTCCAAACCTTCACACTTAGAAGAATTTCCAAGTGAAACGAGTCAATGTTAGCCTACGGAAGGAAGTTCAAGTTACTGTAAGTATGGTTAGAATTACTTTACAGGATCAGTAGTGGGCTGAAAGATGCAGCGCTGAGGTCCCTCCTGATAACAGGTGAGTAAATCAGAATTCATAGTTCGGCTGATTTTAAAGTTCCAAAACTCCACACTTAGAAGAATTTCCAAGTGAAACGAGTCAATGTTAGCCTATGGAAGGAAGTTCAAGTTACTGTAAGTATGGTTAGAATTACTTTACAGGATCAGTAGTGGGCTGAAAGATGCAGCGCTGAGGTCTCGCCTGATAACAGGTGAGTAAATCGTAATTCGTAGTTCGGCTGATTTTAGAGGAATATTTTTAAGTTTCAGACATAGACAGAAACTTTTCTGGTGAAAACCACACAATAGAATCCTATGGAAGGAAATACAAGTTACTGTAAGTATGTTTAGAATTACTTTTCAGGATCAGTAGGTGGCTGAAAGATGCAGCACTCATAAGTCTCTCCTGATAACAGGTGAGTAAATCGGAATTCGTAGTTCGTCTGATTTTAGAGGAATTTTTTAAAGTTCCAAAATTCCACACTTCGAAGAATTTCCAAGTGAAACGAGTCAATGTTAGCCTACGGAAGGAAGTTCAAGTTACTGTAAGTATGGTTAGAATTACTTTACAGGATCAGTAGTGGGCTGAAAGATGCAGCGCTGAGGTCCCTCCTGATAACAGGTGAGTAAATCAGAATTCATAGTTCGGCTGATTTTAAAGTTCCAAAACTCCACACTTAGAAGAATTTCCAAGTGAAACGAGTCAATGTTAGCCTATGGAAGGAAGTTCAAGTTACTGTAAGTGTGGTTAGAATTACTTTACAGGATCAGTAGTGGGCTGAAAGATGCAGCGCTGAGGTCTCGCCTGATAACAGGTGAGTAAATCGTAATTCGTAGTTCAGCTGATTTTAGAGGAATATTTTTAAGTTTCAAACATAGGCAGAAACTTTTCTGGTTAAAACCACACAATAGAATCCTATGGAAGGAAATACAAGTTACTGTAAGTATGGTTAGAATTACTTTTCAGGATCAGTAGTGGGCTGAAAGATGCAGCACTCAGGTCTCTCCTGATAACAGGTGAGTAAATCGGAATTCGTAGTTCGTCTGATTTTAGAGGAATTTTTTAAAGTTCCAAAATTCCACACTTCGAAGAATTTCCAAGTGAAACCAGTCAATGTTAGCCTATGGAAGGAATTTCAAGTTACTGTAAGTACAGTTAGAATTATGTTTCAGGATCAGTAATGGGCTGAAAGATGCAGCGCTGAGGTCTCTCCTGATAACAGGTGAGTAAATCAGAGTTAATAGTTCGACTGATTTTAGAGGAATTTTTTAAAGTTCCAAACCTTCACACTTAGAAGAATTTCCAAGTGAAACGAGTCAATGTTAGCCTACAGACGGAAGTTCAAGTTACTGTAAGTATGGTTAGAATTACTTTACAGGATCAGTAGTGTGCTGAAAGATGCAGCGCTGAGGTCTCTCCTGATAACAGGTGAGTAAATCAGAATTCATAGTTCGGCTGATTTTCGAGTAATTTTTTAAAGTTCCAAAATTCCACACTTCGAAGAATTTCCAAGTGAAACCAGTCAATGTTAGCCTATGGAAGGAATTTCAAGTTACTGTAAGTACAGTTAGAATTATGTTTCAGGATCAGTAATGGGCTGAAAGATGCAGCGCTGAGGTCTCTCCTGATAACAGGTGAGTAAATCAGAGTTAATAGTTCGACTGATTTTAGAGGAATTTTTTTAAGTTCCAAACCTTTACACTTAGAAGAATTTCCAAGTGAAACGAGTCAATGTTAGCCTACGGAAGGAAGTTCAAGTTACTGTAAGTATGGTTAGAATTACTTTACAGGATCAGTAGTGGGCTGAAAGATGCAGCGCTGAGGTCTCTCCTGATAACAGGTGAGTAAATCAGAATTCATAGTTCGGCTGATTTTAGAGTAATTTTTTAAAGTTCCAAAACTCCACACTTAGAAGAATTTCCAAGTGAAACGAGTCAATGTTAGCCTATGGAAGGAAGTTCAAGTTACTGTAAGTGTGGTTAGAATTACTTTACAGGATCAGTAGTGGGCTGAAAGATGCAGCGCTGAGGTCTCGCCTGATAACAGGTGAGTAAATCGTAATTCGTAGTTCAGCTGATTTTAGAGGAATATTTTTAAGTTTCAAACATAGACAGAAACTTTTCTGGTGAAAACCACACAATAGAATCCTATGGAAGGAAATACAAGTTACTGTAAGTATGGTTAGAATTACTTTTCAGGATCAGTAGTGGGCTGAAAGATGCAGCACTCAGGTCTCTCCTGATAACAGGTGAGTAAATCGGAATTCGTAGTTCGTCTGATTTTAGAGGAATTTTTTAAAGTTCCAAAATTCCACACTTCGAAGAATTTCCAAGTGAAACGAGTCAATGTTAGCCTACGGAAGGAAGTTCAAGTTACTGTAAGTATGGTTAGAATTACTTTACAGGATCAGTAGTGGGCTGAAAGATGCAGCGCTGAGGTCTCTCCTGATAACAGGTGAGTAAATCAGAGTTGATAGTTCGACTGATTTTAGAGGAATTTTTTTAAGTTCCAAACCTTTACACTTAGAAGAATTTCCAAGTGAAATGAGTCAATGTTAGCCTACGGAAGGAAGTTCAAGTTACTGTAAGTATGGTTAGAATTACTTTACAGGATCAGTAGTGGGCTGAAAGATGCAGCGCTGAGGTCTCTCCTGATAACAGGTGAGTAAATCAGAATTCATAGTTCGGCTGATTTTAGAGTAATTTTTTAAAGTTCCAAAACTCCACACTTAGAAGAATTTCCAAGTGAAACGAGTCAATGTTAGCCTATGGAAGGAAGTTCAAGTTACTGTAAGTGTGGTTAGAATTACTTTACAGGATAAGTAGTGGGCTGAAAGATGCAGCGCTGAGGTCTCGCCTGATAACAGGTGAGTAAATCGTAATTCGTAGTTCAGCTGATTTTAGAGGAATATTTTTAAGTTTCAAACATAGACAGAAACTTTTCTGGTGAAAACCACACAATAGAATCCTATGGAAGGAAATACAAGTTACTGTAAGTATGGTTAGAATTACTTTTCAGGATCAGTAGTGGGCTGAAAGATGCAGCACTCAGGTCTCTCCTGATAACAGGTGAGTAAATCGGAATTCGTAGTTCGTCTGATTTTAGAGGAATTTTTTAAAGTTCCAAAATTCCACACTTCGAAGAATTTCCAAGTGAAACCAGTCAATGTTAGCCTATGGAAGGAATTTCAAGTTACTGTAAGTACAGTTAGAATTATGTTTCAGGATCAGTAATGGGCTGAAAGATGCAGCGCTGAGGTCTCTCCTGATAACAGGTGAGTAAATCAGAGTTAATAGTTCGACTGATTTTAGAAGAATTTTTTAAAGTTCCAAACCTTCACACTTAGAAGAATTTCCAAGTGAAACGAGTCAATGTTAGCCTACAGAAGGAAGTTCAAGTTACTGTAAGTATGGTTAGAATTACTTTACAGGATCAGTAGTGGGCTGAAAGATGCAGCGCTGAGGTCTCTCCTGATAACAGGTGAGTAAATCGGAATTCATAGTTCGGCTGACTTTCGAGTAATTTTTTAAAGTTCCAAAATTTCACACTTCGAAGAATTTCCAAGTGAAACCAGTCAATGTTAGCCTATGGACGGAATTTCCAGTTACTGTAAGTACAGTTAGAATTATGTTTCAGGATCAGTAATGGGCTGAAAGATGCAGCGCTGAGGTCTCTCCTGATAACAGGGGAGTAAATCAGAGTTAATAGTTCGACTGATTTTAGAGGAATTTTTTAAAGTTCCAAACCTTCACACTTAGAAGAATTTCCAAGTGAAACGAGTCAATGTTAGCCTACGGAAGGAAGTTCAATTTACTGTAAGTATGGTTAGAATTACTTTACAGGATCAGTAGTGGGCTGAAAGATGCAGCGCTGAGGTCCCTCCTGATAACAGGTGAGTAAATCAGAATTCATAGTTCGGCTGATTTTAAAGTTCCAAAACTCCACACTTAGAAGAATTTCCAAGTGAAACGAGTCAATGTTAGCCTATGGAAGGAAGTTCAAGTTACTGTAAGTATGGTTAGAATTACTTTACAGGATCAGTAGTGGGCTGAAAGATGCAGCGCTGAGTTCTCGCCTGATAACAGGTGAGTAAATCGTAATTCGTAGTTCGGCTGATTTTAGAGGAATATTTTTAAGTTTCAGACATAGACAGAAACTTTTCTGGTGAAAACCACACAATAGAATCCTATGGAAGGAAATACAAGTTACTGTAAGTATGTTTAGAATTACTTTTCAGGATCAGTAGTGGGCTGAAAGATGCAGCACTCAGGTCTCTCCTGATAACAGGTGAGTAAATCGGAATTCGTAGTTCGTCTGATTTTAGAGGAATTTTTTAAAGTTCCAAAATTCCACACTTCGAAGAATTTCCAAGTGAAACCAGTCAATGTTAGCCTATGGAAGGAATTTCAAGTTACTGTAAGTACAGTTAGAATTATGTTTCAGGATCAGTAATGGGCTGAAAGATGCAGCGCTGAGGTCTCTCCTGATAACAGGTGAGTAAATCAGAGTTAATAGTTCGACTGATTTTAGAGGAATTTTTTAAAGTTCCAAACCTTCACACTTAGAAGAATTTCCAAGTGAAACGAGTCAATGTTAGCCTACAGACGGAAGTTCAAGTTACTGTAAGTATGGTTAGAATTACTTTACAGGATCAGTAGTGGGCTGAAAGATGCAGCGCTGAGGTCTCTCCTGATAACAGGTGAGTAAATCAGAATTCATAGTTCGGCTGATTTTCGAGTAATTTTTTAAAGTTCCAAAATTTCACACTTCGAAGAATATCCAAGTGAAACCAGTCAATGTTAGCCTATGGAAGGAATTTCCAGTTACTGTAAGTACAGTTAGAATTATGTTCCAGGATCAGTAATGGGCTGAAAGATGCAGCCCTGAGGTCTCTCCTGATAACAGGTGAGTAAATCAGAGTTAATAGTTCGACTGATTTTAGAAGAATTTTTTAAAGTTCCAAACCTTCACACTTAGAAGAATTTCCAAGTGAAACGAGTCAATGTTAGCCTACAGAAGGAAGTTCAAGTTACTGTAAGTATGGTTAGAATTACTTTACAGGATCAGTAGTGGGCTGAAAGATGCAGCGCTGAGGTCTCTCCTGATAACAGGTGAGTAAATCGGAATTCATAGTTCGGCTGATTTTCGAGTAATTTTTTAAAGTTCCAAAATTTCACACTTCGAAGAATTTCCAAGTGAAACCAGTCAATGTTAGCCTATAGACGGAATTTCCAGTTACTGTAAGTACAGTTAGAATTATGTTTCAGGATCAGTAATGGGCTGAAAGATGCAGCGCTGAGGTCTCTCCTGATAACAGGTGAGTAAATCAGAGTTAATAGTTCGACTGATTTTAGAGGAATTTTTTAAAGTTCCAAACCTTCACACTTAGAAGAATTTCCAAGTGAAACGAGTCAATGTTAGCCTACGGAAGGAAGTTCAAGTTACTGTAAGTATGGTTAGAATTACTTTACAGGATCAGTAGTGGGCTGAAAGATGCAGCGCTGAGGTCCCTCCTGATAACAGGTGAGTAAATCAGAATTCATAGTTCGGCTGATTTTAAAGTTCCAAAACTCCACACTTAGAAGAATTTCCAAGTGAAACGAGTCAATGTTAGCCTATGGAAGGAAGTTCAAGTTACTGTAAGTATGGTTAGAATTACTTTACAGGATCAGTAGTGGGCTGAAAGATGCAGCGCTGAGGTCTCTCCTGATAACAGGTGAGTAAATCAGAGTTGATAGTTCGACTGATTTTAGAGGAATTTTTTTAAGTTCCAAACCTTTACACTTAGAAGAATTTCCAAGTGAAATGAGTCAATGTTAGCCTACGGAAGGAAGTTCAAGTTACTGTAAGTATGGTTAGAATTACTTTACAGGATCAGTAGTGGGCTGAAAGATGCAGCGCTGAGGTCTCTCCTGATAACAGGTGAGTAAATCAGAATTCATAGTTCGGCTGATTTTAGAGTAATTTTTTAAAGTTCCAAAACTCCACACTTAGAAGAATTTCCAAGTGAAACGAGTCAATGTTAGCCTATGGAAGGAAGTTCAAGTTACTGTAAGTGTGGTTAGAATTACTTTACAGGATAAGTAGTGGGCTGAAAGATGCAGCGCTGAGGTCTCGCCTGATAACAGGTGAGTAAATCGTAATTCGTAGTTCAGCTGATTTTAGAGGAATATTTTTAAGTTTCAAACATAGACAGAAACTTTTCTGGTGAAAACCACACAATAGAATCCTATGGAAGGAAATACAAGTTACTGTAAGTATGGTTAGAATTACTTTTCAGGATCAGTAGTGGGCTGAAAGATGCAGCACTCAGGTCTCTCCTGATAACAGGTGAGTAAATCGGAATTCGTAGTTCGTCTGATTTTAGAGGAATTTTTTAAAGTTCCAAAATTCCACACTTCGAAGAATTTCCAAGTGAAACCAGTCAATGTTAGCCTATGGAAGGAATTTCAAGTTACTGTAAGTACAGTTAGAATTATGTTTCAGGATCAGTAATGGGCTGAAAGATGCAGCGCTGAGGTCTCTCCTGATAACAGGTGAGTAAATCAGAGTTAATAGTTCGACTGATTTTAGAAGAATTTTTTAAAGTTCCAAACCTTCACACTTAGAAGAATTTCCAAGTGAAACGAGTCAATGTTAGCCTACAGAAGGAAGTTCAAGTTACTGTAAGTATGGTTAGAATTACTTTACAGGATCAGTAGTGGGCTGAAAGATGCAGCGCTGAGGTCTCTCCTGATAACAGGTGAGTAAATCGGAATTCATAGTTCGGCTGACTTTCGAGTAATTTTTTAAAGTTCCAAAATTTCACACTTCGAAGAATTTCCAAGTGAAACCAGTCAATGTTAGCCTATGGACGGAATTTCCAGTTACTGTAAGTACAGTTAGAATTATGTTTCAGGATCAGTAATGGGCTGAAAGATGCAGCGCTGAGGTCTCTCCTGATAACAGGGGAGTAAATCAGAGTTAATAGTTCGACTGATTTTAGAGGAATTTTTTAAAGTTCCAAACCTTCACACTTAGAAGAATTTCCAAGTGAAACGAGTCAATGTTAGCCTACGGAAGGAAGTTCAATTTACTGTAAGTATGGTTAGAATTACTTTACAGGATCAGTAGTGGGCTGAAAGATGCAGCGCTGAGGTCCCTCCTGATAACAGGTGAGTAAATCAGAATTCATAGTTCGGCTGATTTTAAAGTTCCAAAACTCCACACTTAGAAGAATTTCCAAGTGAAACGAGTCAATGTTAGCCTATGGAAGGAAGTTCAAGTTACTGTAAGTATGGTTAGAATTACTTTACAGGATCAGTAGTGGGCTGAAAGATGCAGCGCTGAGTTCTCGCCTGATAACAGGTGAGTAAATCGTAATTCGTAGTTCGGCTGATTTTAGAGGAATATTTTTAAGTTTCAGACATAGACAGAAATTTTTCTGGTGAAAACCACACAATAGAATCCTATGGAAGGAAATACAAGTTACTGTAAGTATGTTTAGAATTACTTTTCAGGATCAGTAGTGGGCTGAAAGATGCAGCACTCAGGTCTCTCCTGATAACAGGTGAGTAAATCGGAATTCGTAGTTCGTCTGATTTTAGAGGAATTTTTTAAAGTTCCAAAATTCCACACTTCGAAGAATTTCCAAGTGAAACCAGTCAATGTTAGCCTATGGAAGGAATTTCAAGTTACTGTAAGTACAGTTAGAATTATGTTTCAGGATCAGTAATGGGCTGAAAGATGCAGCGCTGAGGTCTCTCCTGATAACAGGTGAGTAAATCAGAGTTAATAGTTCGACTGATTTTAGAGGAATTTTTTAAAGTTCCAAACCTTCACACTTAGAAGAATTTCCAAGTGAAACGAGTCAATGTTAGCCTACAGACGGAAGTTCAAGTTACTGTAAGTATGGTTAGAATTACTTTACAGGATCAGTAGTGGGCTGAAAGATGCAGCGCTGAGGTCTCTCCTGATAACAGGTGAGTAAATCAGAATTCATAGTTCGGCTGATTTTCGAGTAATTTTTTAAAGTTCCAAAATTTCACACTTCGAAGAATTTCCAAGTGAAACCAGTCAATGTTAGCCTATGGAAGGAATTTCCAGTTACTGTAAGTACAGTTAGAATTATGTTCCAGGATCAGTAATGGGCTGAAAGATGCAGCGCTGAGGTCTCTCCTGATAACAGGTGAGTAAATCAGAGTTAATAGTTCGACTGATTTTAGAAGAATTTTTTAAAGTTCCAAACCTTCACACTTAGAAGAATTTCCAAGTGAAACGAGTCAATGTTAGCCTACAGAAGGAAGTTCAAGTTACTGTAAGTATGGTTAGAATTACTTTACAGGATCAGTAGTGGGCTGAAAGATGCAGCGCTGAGGTCTCTCCTGATAACAGGTGAGTAAATCGGAATTCATAGTTCGGCTGATTTTCGAGTAATTTTTTAAAGTTCCAAAATTTCACACTTCGAAGAATTTCCAAGTGAAACCAGTCAATGTTAGCCTATGGACGGAATTTCCAGTTACTGTAAGTACAGTTAGAATTATGTTTCAGGATCAGTAATGGGCTGAAAGATGCAGCGCTGAGGTCTCTCCTGATAACAGGTGAGTAAATCAGAGTTAATAGTTCGACTGATTTTAGAGGAATTTTTTAAAGTTCCAAACCTTCACACTTAGAAGAATTTTCAAGTGAAACGAGTCAATGTTAGCCTACGGAAGGAAGTTCAAGTTACTGTAAGTATGGTTAGAATTACTTTACAGGATCAGTAGTGGGCTGAAAGATGCAGCGCTGAGGTCCCTCCTGATAACAGGTGAGTAAATCAGAATTCATAGTTCGGCTGATTTTAAAGTTCCAAAACTCCACACTTAGAAGAATTTCCAAGTGAAACGAGTCAATGTTAGCCTATGGAAGGAAGTTCAAGTTACTGTAAGTATGGTTAGAATTACTTTACAGGATCAGTAGTGGGCTGAAAGATGCAGCGCTGAGGTCTCTCCTGATAACAGGTGAGTAAATCAGAGTTGATAGTTCGACTGATTTTAGAGGAATTTTTTTAAGTTCCAAACCTTTACACTTAGAAGAATTTCCAAGTGAAATGAGTCAATGTTAGCCTACGGAAGGAAGTTCAAGTTACTGTAAGTATGGTTAGAATTACTTTACAGGATCAGTAGTGGGCTGAAAGATGCAGCGCTGAGGTCTCTCCTGATAACAGGTGAGTAAATCAGAATTCATAGTTCGGCTGATTTTAGAGTAATTTTTTAAAGTTCCAAAACTCCACACTTAGAAGAATTTCCAAGTGAAACGAGTCAATGTTAGCCTATGGAAGGAAGTTCAAGTTACTGTAAGTGTGGTTAGAATTACTTTACAGGATAAGTAGTGGGCTGAAAGATGCAGCGCTGAGGTCTCGCCTGATAACAGGTGAGTAAATCGTAATTCGTAGTTCAGCTGATTTTAGAGGAATATTTTTAAGTTTCAAACATAGACAGAAACTTTTCTGGTGAAAACCACACAATAGAATCCTATGGAAGGAAATACAAGTTACTGTAAGTATGGTTAGAATTACTTTTCAGGATCAGTAGTGGGCTGAAAGATGCAGCACTCAGGTCTCTCCTGATAACAGGTGAGTAAATCGGAATTCGTAGTTCGTCTGATTTTAGAGGAATTTTTTAAAGTTCCAAAATTCCACACTTCGAAGAATTTCCAAGTGAAACCAGTCAATGTTAGCCTATGGAAGGAATTTCAAGTTACTGTAAGTACAGTTAGAATTATGTTTCAGGATCAGTAATGGGCTGAAAGATGCAGCGCTGAGGTCTCTCCTGATAACAGGTGAGTAAATCAGAGTTAATAGTTCGACTGATTTTAGAAGAATTTTTTAAAGTTCCAAACCTTCACACTTAGAAGAATTTCCAAGTGAAACGAGTCAATGTTAGCCTACAGAAGGAAGTTCAAGTTACTGTAAGTATGGTTAGAATTACTTTACAGGATCAGTAGTGGGCTGAAAGATGCAGCGCTGAGGTCTCTCCTGATAACAGGTGAGTAAATCGGAATTCATAGTTCGGCTGTCTTTCGAGTAATTTTTTAAAGTTCCAAAATTTCACACTTCGAAGAATTTCCAAGTGAAACCAGTCAATGTTAGCCTATGGACGGAATTTCCAGTTACTGTAAGTACAGTTAGAATTATGTTTCAGGATCAGTAATGGGCTGAAAGATGCAGCGCTGAGGTCTCTCCTGATAACAGGGGAGTAAATCAGAGTTAATAGTTCGACTGATTTTAGAGGAATTTTTTAAAGTTCCAAACCTTCACACTTAGAAGAATTTCCAAGTGAAACGAGTCAATGTTAGCCTACGGAAGGAAGTTCAATTTACTGTAAGTATGGTTAGAATTACTTTACAGGATCAGTAGTGGGCTGAAAGATGCAGCGCTGAGGTCCCTCCTGATAACAGGTGAGTAAATCAGAATTCATAGTTCGGCTGATTTTAAAGTTCCAAAACTCCACACTTAGAAGAATTTCCAAGTGAAACGAGTCAATGTTAGCCTATGGAAGGAAGTTCAAGTTACTGTAAGTATGGTTAGAATTACTTTACAGGATCAGTAGTGGGCTGAAAGATGCAGCGCTGAGTTCTCGCCTGATAACAGGTGAGTAAATCGTAATTCGTAGTTCGGCTGATTTTAGAGGAATATTTTTAAGTTTCAGACATAGACAGAAACTTTTCTGGTGAAAACCACACAATAGAATCCTATGGAAGGAAATACAAGTTACTGTAAGTATGTTTAGAATTACTTTTCAGGATCAGTAGTGGGCTGAAAGATGCAGCACTCAGGTCTCTCCTGATAACAGGTGAGTAAATCGGAATTCGTAGTTCGTCTGATTTTAGAGGAATTTTTTAAAGTTCCAAAATTCCACACTTCGAAGAATTTCCAAGTGAAACCAGTCAATGTTAGCCTATGGAAGGAATTTCAAGTTACTGTAAGTACAGTTAGAATTATGTTTCAGGATCAGTAATGGGCTGAAAGATGCAGCGCTGAGGTCTCTCCTGATAACAGGTGAGTAAATCAGAGTTAATAGTTCGACTGATTTTAGAGGAATTTTTTAAAGTTCCAAACCTTCACACTTAGAAGAATTTCCAAGTGAAACGAGTCAATGTTAGCCTACAGACGGAAGTTCAAGTTACTGTAAGTATGGTTAGAATTACTTTACAGGATCAGTAGTGGGCTGAAAGATGCAGCGCTGAGGTCTCTCCTGATAACAGGTGAGTAAATCAGAATTCATAGTTCGGCTGATTTTCGAGTAATTTTTTAAAGTTCCAAAATTTCACACTTCGAAGAATTTCCAAGTGAAACCAGTCAATGTTAGCCTATGGAAGGAATTTCCAGTTACTGTAAGTACAGTTAGAATTATGTTCCAGGATCAGTAATGGGCTGAAAGATGCAGCGCTGAGGTCTCTCCTGATAACAGGTGAGTAAATCAGAGTTAATAGTTCGACTGATTTTAGAAGAATTTTTTAAAGTTCCAAACCTTCACACTTAGAAGAATTTCCAAGTGAAACGAGTCAATGTTAGCCTACAGAAGGAAGTTCAAGTTACTGTAAGTATGGTTAGAATTACTTTACAGGATCAGTAGTGGGCTGAAAGATGCAGCGCTGAGGTCTCTCCTGATAACAGGTGAGTAAATCGGAATTCATAGTTCGGCTGATTTTCGAGTAATTTTTTAAAGTTCCAAAATTTCACACTTCGAAGAATTTCCAAGTGAAACCAGTCAATGTTAGCCTATGGACGGAATTTCCAGTTACTGTAAGTACAGTTAGAATTATGTTTCAGGATCAGTAATGGGCTGAAAGATGCAGCGCTGAGGTCTCTCCTGATAACAGGTGAGTAAATCAGAGTTAATAGTTCGACTGATTTTAGAGGAATTTTTTAAAGTTCCAAACGTTCACACTTAGAAGAATTTCCAAGTGAAACGAGTCAATGTTAGCCTACGGAAGGAAGTTCAAGTTACTGTAAGTATGGTTAGAATTACTTTACAGGATCAGTAGTGGGCTGAAAGATGCAGCGCTGAGGTCCCTCCTGATAACAGGTGAGTAAATCAGAATTCATAGTTCGGCTGATTTTAAAGTTCCAAAACTCCACACTTAGAAGAATTTCCAAGTGAAACGAGTCAATGTTAGCCTATGGAAGGAAGTTCAAGTTACTGTAAGTATGGTTAGAATTACTTTACAGGATCAGTAGTGGGCTGAAAGATGCAGCGCTGAGGTCTCGCCTGATAACAGGTGAGTAAATCGTAATTCGTAGTTCGGCTGATTTTAGAGGAATATTTTTAAGTTTCAGACATAGACAGAAACTTTTCTGGTGAAAACCACACAATAGAATCCTATGGAAGGAAATACAAGTTACTGTAAGTATGTTTAGAATTACTTTTCAGGATCAGTAGGTGGCTGAAAGATGCAGCACTCATAAGTCTCTCCTGATAACAGGTGAGTAAATCGGAATTCGTAGTTCGTCTGATTTTAGAGGAATTTTTTAAAGTTCCAAAATTCCACACTTCGAAGAATTTCCAAGTGAAACGAGTCAATGTTAGCCTACGGAAGGAAGTTCAAGTTACTGTAAGTATGGTTAGAATTACTTTACAGGATCAGTAGTGGGCTGAAAGATGCAGCGCTGAGGTCCCTCCTGATAACAGGTGAGTAAATCAGAATTCATAGTTCGGCTGATTTTAAAGTTCCAAAACTCCACACTTAGAAGAATTTCCAAGTGAAACGAGTCAATGTTAGCCTATGGAAGGAAGTTCAAGTTACTGTAAGTGTGGTTAGAATTACTTTACAGGATCAGTAGTGGGCTGAAAGATGCAGCGCTGAGGTCTCGCCTGATAACAGGTGAGTAAATCGTAATTCGTAGTTCAGCTGATTTTAGAGGAATATTTTTAAGTTTCAAACATAGGCAGAAACTTTTCTGGTTAAAACCACACAATAGAATCCTATGGAAGGAAATACAAGTTACTGTAAGTATAGTTAGAATTACTTTTCAGGATCAGTAGTGGGCTGAAAGATGCAGCACTCAGGTCTCTCCTGATAACAGGTGAGTAAATCGGAATTCGTAGTTCGTCTGATTTTAGAGGAATTTTTTAAAGTTCCAAAATTCCACACTTCGAAGAATTTCCAAGTGAAACCAGTCAATGTTAGCCTATGGAAGGAATTTCAAGTTACTGTAAGTACAGTTAGAATTATGTTTCAGGATCAGTAATGGGCTGAAAGATGCAGCGCTGAGGTCTCTCCTGATAACAGGTGAGTAAATCAGAGTTAATAGTTCGACTGATTTTAGAGGAATTTTTTAAAGTTCCAAACCTTCACACTTAGAAGAATTTCCAAGTGAAACGAGTCAATGTTAGCCTACAGACGGAAGTTCAAGTTACTGTAAGTATGGTTAGAATTACTTTACAGGATCAGTAGTGTGCTGAAAGATGCAGCGCTGAGGTCTCTCCTGATAACAGGTGAGTAAATCAGAATTCATAGTTCGGCTGATTTTCGAGTAATTTTTTAAAGTTCCAAAATTTCACACTTCGAAGAATTTCCAAGTGAAACCAGTCAATGTTAGCCTATGGAAGGAATTTCCAGTTACTGTAAGTACAGTTAGAATTATGTTTCAGGATCAGTAATGGGCTGAAAGATGCAGCGCTGAGGTCTCTCCTGATAACAGGTGAGTAAATCAGAGTTAATAGTTCGACTGATTTTAGAGGAATTTTTTAAAGTTCCAAACCTTCACACTTAGAAGAATTTCCGAGTGAAACGAGTCAATGTTAGCCTACGGAAGGAAGTTCAAGTTACTGTAAGTATGGTTAGAATTACTTTACAGGATCAGTAGTGGGCTGAAAGATGCAGCGCTGAGGTCCCTCCTGATAACAGGTGAGTAAATCAGAATCCATAGTTCGGCTGATTTTAGAGTAATTTTTTAAAGTTCCAAAACTCCACACTTAGAAGAATTTCCAAGTGAAACGAGTCAATGTTAGCCTATGGAAGGAAGTTCAAGTTACTGTAAGTATGGTTAGAATTACTTTACAGGATCAGTAGTGGGCTGAAAGATGCAGCGCTGAGGTCTCGCCTGATAACAGGTGAGTAAATCGTAATTCGTAGTTCGGCTGATTTTAGAGGAATATTTTTAAGTTTCAGGCATAGACAGAAACTTTTCTGGTGAAAACCACACAATAGAATCCTATGGAAGGAAATACAAGTTACTGTAAGTATGTTTAGAATTACTTTTCAGGATCAGTAGTGGGCTGAAAGATGCAGCACTCAGGTCTCTCCTGATAACAGGTGAGTAAATCGGAATTCGTAGTTCGTCTGATTTTAGAGGAATTTTTTAAAGTTCCAAAATTCCACACTTCGAAGAATTTCCAAGTGAAACCAGTCAATGTTAGCCTATGGAAGGAATTTCAAGTTACTGTAAGTACAGTTAGAATTATGTTTCAGGATCAGTAATGGGCTGAAAGATGCAGCGCTGAGGTCTCTCCTGATAACAGGTGAGTAAATCAGAGTTAATAGTTCGACTGATTTTAGAGGAATTTTTTAAAGTTCCAAACCTTCACACTTCGAAGAATTTCCAAGTGAAACCAGTCAATGTTAGCCTATGGAAGGAATTTCCAGTTACTGTAAGTACAGTTAGAATTATGTTTCAGGATCAGTAATGGGCTGAAAGATGCAGCGCTGAGGTCTCTCCTGATAACAGGTGAGTAAATCAGAGTTAATAGTTCGACTGATTTTAGAGGAATTTTTTAAAGTTCCAAACCTTCACACTTAGAAGAATTTCCGAGTGAAACGAGTCAATGTTAGCCTACGGAAGGAAGTTCAAGTTACTGTAAGTATGGTTAGAATTACTTTACAGGATCAGTAGTGGGCTGAAAGATGCAGCGCTGAGGTCCCTCCTGATAACAGGTGAGTAAATCAGAATCCATAGTTCGGCTGATTTTAGAGGAATTTTTTAAAGTTCCAAACCTTCACACTTAGAAGAATTTCCGAGTGAAACGAGTCAATGTTAGCCTACGGAAGGAAGTTCAAGTTACTGTAAGTATGGTTAGAATTACTTTACAGGATCAGTAGTGGGCTGAAAGATGCAGCGCTGAGGTCTCGCCTGATAACAGGTGAGTAAATCGTAATTCGTAGTTCGGCTGATTTTAGAGGAATATTTTTAAGTTTCAGGCATAGACAGAAACTTTTCTGGTGAAAACCACACAATAGAATCCTATGGAAGGAAATACAAGTTACTGTAAGTATGTTTAGAATTACTTTTCAGGATCAGTAGTGGGCTGAAAGATGCAGCACTCAGGTCTCTCCTGATAACAGGTGAGTAAATCGGAATTCGTAGTTCGTCTGATTTTAGAGGAATTTTTTAAAGTTCCAAAATTCCACACTTCGAAGAATTTCCAAGTGAAACCAGTCAATGTTAGCCTATAGAAGGAATTTCAAGTTACTGTAAGTACAGTTAGAATTATGTTTCAGGATCAGTAATGGGCTGAAAGATGCAGCGCTGAGGTCTCTCCTGATAACAGGTGAGTAAATCAGAGTTAATAGTTCCACTGATTTTAGAGGAATTTTTTTAAGTTCCAAACCTTTACACTTAGAAGAATTTCCAAGTGAAACGAGTCAATGTTAGCCTACGGAAGGAAGTTCAAGTTACTGTAAGTATGGTTAGAATTACTTTACAGGATCAGTAGTGGGCTGAAAGATGCAGCGCTGAGGTCTCTCCTGATAACAGGTGAGTAAATCAGAATTCATAGTTCGGCTGATTTTAGAGTAATTTTTTAAAGTTCCAAAACTCCACACTTAGAAGAATTTCCAAGTGAAACGAGTCAATGTTAGCCTACGGAAGGAAGTTCAAGTTACTGTAAGTATGGTTAGAATTACTTTACAGGATCAGTAGTGGGCTGAAAGATGCAGCGCTGAGGTCCCTCCTGATAACAGGTGAGTAAATCAGAATTCATAGTTCGGCTGATTTTAAAGTTCCAAAACTCCACACTTAGAAGAATTTCCAAGTGAAACGAGTCAATGTTAGCCTATGGAAGGAAGTTCAAGTTACTGTAAGTATGGTTAGAATTACTTTACAGGATCAGTAGTGGGCTGAAAGATGCAGCGCTGAGGTCTCGCCTGATAACAGGTGAGTAAATCGTAATTCGTAGTTCGGCTGATTTTAGAGGAATATTTTTAAGTTTCAGACATAGACAGAAACTTTTCTGGTGAAAACCACACAATAGAATCCTATGGAAGGAAATACAAGTTACTGTAAGTATGTTTAGAATTACTTTTCAGGATCAGTAGTGGGCTGAAAGATGCAGCACTCATAAGTCTCTCCTGATAACAGGTGAGTAAATCGGAATTCGTAGTTCGTCTGATTTCAGAGGAATTTTTTAAAGTTCCAAAATTCCACACTTCGAAGAATTTCCAAGTGAAACCAGTCAATGTTAGCCTATGGAAGGAATTTCAAGTTACTGTAAGTACAGTTAGAATTATGTTTCAGGATCAGTAATGGGCTGAAAGATGCAGCGCTGAGGTCTCTCCTGATAACAGGTGAGTAAATCAGAGTTAATAGTTCGACTGATTTTAGAGGAATTTTTTAAAGTTCCAAACCTTCACACTTAGAAGAATTTCCAAGTGAAACGAGTCAATGTTAGCCTACAGACGGAAGTTCAAGTTACTGTAAGTATGGTTAGAATTACTTTACAGGATCAGTAGTGGGCTGAAAGATGCAGCGCTGAGGTCTCTCCTGATAACAGGTGAGTAAATCGGAATTCATAGTTCGGCTGATTTTCGAGTAATTTTTTAAAGTTCCAAAATTTCACACTTCGAAGAATTTCCAAGTGAAACCAGTCAATGTTAGCCTATGGAAGGAATTTCCAGTTACTGTAAGTACAGTTAGAATTATGTTCCAGGATCAGTAATGGGCTGAAAGATGCAGCGCTGAGGTCTCTCCTGATAACAGGTGAGTAAATCAGAGTTAATAGTTCGACTGATTTTAGAGGAATTTTTTAAAGTTCCAAACCTTCACACTTAGAAGAATTTCCAAGTGAAACGAGTCAATGTTAGCCTACGGAAGGAAGTTCAAGTTACTGTAAGTATGGTTAGAATTACTTTACAGGATCAGTAGTGGGCTGAAAGATGCAGCGCTGAGGTCCCTCCTGATAACAGGTGAGTAAATCAGAATCCATAGTTCGGCTGATTTTAGAGTAATTTTTTAAAGTTCCAAAACTCCACACTTAGAAGAATTTCCAAGTGAAACGAGTCAATGTTAGCCTATGGAAGGAAGTTCAAGTTACTGTAAGTATGGTTAGAATTACTTTACAGGATCAGTAGTGGGCTGAAAGATGCAGCGCTGAGGTCTCGCCTGATAACAGGTGAGTAAATCGTAATTCGTAGTTCGGCTGATTTTAGAGGAATATTTTTAAGTTTCAGACATAGACAGAAACTTTTCTGGTGAAAAACCACACAATAGAATCCTATGGAAGGAAATACAAGTTACTGTAAGTATGTTTAGAATTACTTTTCAGGATCAGTAGTGGGCTGAAAGATGCAGCACTCAGGTCTCTCCTGATAACAGGTGAGTAAATCGGAATTCGTAGTTCGTCTGATTTTAGAGGAATTTTTTAAAGTTCCAAAATTCCACACTTCGAAGAATTTCCAAGTGAAACCAGTCAATGTTAGCCTATGGAAGGAATTTCAAGTTACTGTAAGTACAGTTAGAATTATGTTTCAGGATCAGTAATGGGCTGAAAGATGCAGCACTGAGGTCTCTCCTGATAACAGGTGAGTAAATCAGAGTTAATAGTTCTACTGATTTTAGAGGAATTTTTTTAAGTTCCAAACCTTTACACTTAGAAGAATTTCCAAGTGAAACGAGTCAATGTTAGCCTACGGAAGGAAGTTCAAGTTACTGTAAGTATGGTTAGAATTACTTTACAGGATCAGTAGTGGGCTGAAAGATGCAGCGCTGAGGTCTCTCCTGATAACAGGTGAGTAAATCAGAATTCACAGTTCGGCTGATTTTAGAGTAATTTTTTTAAGTTCCAAAACTCCACACTTAGAAGAATTTCCAAGTGAAACGAGTCAATGTTAGCCTATGGAAGGAAGTTCAAGTTACTGTAAGTGTGGTTAGAATTACTTTACAGGATCAGTAGTGGGCTGAAAGATGCAGCGCTGAGGTCTCGCCTGATAACAGGTGAGTAAATCGTAATTCGTAGTTCAGCTGATTTTAGAGGAATATTTTTAAGTTTCAAACATAGACAGAAACTTTTCTGGTGAAAACCACACAATAGAATCCTATGGAAGGAAATACAAGTTACTGTAAGTATGGTTAGAATTACTTTTCAGGATCAGTAGTGGGCTGAAAGATGCAGCACTCAGGTCTCTCCTGATAACAGGTGAGTAAATCGGAATTCGTAGTTCGTCTGATTTTAGAGGAATTTTTTAAAGTTCCAAACCTTCACACTTAGAAGAATTTCCAAGTGAAACGAGTCAATGTTAGCCTACAGAAGGAAGTTCAAGTTACTGTAAGTATGGTTAGAATTACTTTACAGGATCAGTAGTGGGCTGAAAGATGCAGCGCTGAGGTCTCTCCTGATAACAGGTGAGTAAATCGGAATTCATAGTTCGGCTGATTTTCGAGTAATTTTTTAAAGTTCAAAAATTTCACACTTCGAAGAATTTCCAAGTGAAACCAGTCAATGTTAGCCTATGGACGGAATTTCCAGTTACTGTAAGTACAGTTAGAATTATGTTTCAGGATCAGTAATGGGCTGAAAGATGCAGCGCTGAGGTCTCTCCTGATAACAGGTGAGTAAATCAGAGTTAATAGTTCGACTGATTTTAGAGGAATTTTTTAAAGTTCCAAACCTTCACACTTAGAAGAATTTCCAAGTGAAACGAGTCAATGTTAGCCTACGGAAGGAAGTTCAAGTTACTGTAAGTATGGTTAGAATTACTTTACAGGATCAGTAGTGGGCTGAAAGATGCAGCGCTGAGGTCCCTCCTGATAACAGGTGAGTAAATCAGAATTCATAGTTCGGCTGATTTTAAAGTTCCAAAACTCCACACTTAGAAGAATTTCCAAGTGAAACGAGTCAATGTTAGCCTATGGAAGGAAGTTCAAGTTACTGTAAGTATGGTTAGAATTACTTTACAGGATCAGTAGTGGGCTGAAAGATGCAGCGCTGAGGTCTCGCCTGATAACAGGTGAGTAAATCGTAATTCGTAGTTCGGCTGATTTTAGAGGAATATTTTTAAGTTTCAGACATAGACAGAAACTTTTCTGGTGAAAACCACACAATAGAATCCTATGGAAGGAAATACAAGTTACTGTAAGTATGTTTAGAATTACTTTTCAGGATCAGTAGTGGGCTGAAAGATGCAGCACTCATAAGTCTCTCCTGATAACAGGTGAGTAAATCGGAATTCGTAGTTCGTCTGATTTCAGAGGAATTTTTTAAAGTTCCAAAATTCCACACTTCGAAGAATTTCCAAGTGAAACCAGTCAATGTTAGCCTATGGAAGGAATTTCAAGTTACTGTAAGTACAGTTAGAATTATGTTTCAGGATCAGTAATGGGCTGAAAGATGCAGCGCTGAGGTCTCTCCTGATAACAGGTGAGTAAATCAGAGTTAATAGTTCGACTGATTTTAGAGGAATTTTTTAAAGTTCCAAACCTTCACACTTAGAAGAATTTCCAAGTGAAACGAGTCAATGTTAGCCTACAGACGGAAGTTCAAGTTACTGTAAGTATGGTTAGAATTACTTTACAGGATCAGTAGTGGGCTGAAAGATGCAGCGCTGAGGTCTCTCCTGATAACAGGTGAGTAAATCGGAATTCATAGTTCGGCTGATTTTCGAGTAATTTTTTAAAGTTCCAAAATTTCACACTTCGAAGAATTTCCAAGTGAAACCAGTCAATGTTAGCCTATGGAAGGAATTTCCAGTTACTGTAAGTACAGTTAGAATTATGTTCCAGGATCAGTAATGGGCTGAAAGATGCAGCGCTGAGGTCTCTCCTGATAACAGGTGAGTAAATCAGAGTTAATAGTTCGACTGATTTTAGAGGAATTTTTTAAAGTTCCAAACCTTCACACTTAGAAGAATTTCCAAGTGAAACGAGTCAATGTTAGCCTACGGAAGGAAGTTCAAGTTACTGTAAGTATGGTTAGAATTACTTTACAGGATCAGTAGTGGGCTGAAAGATGCAGCGCTGAGGTCCCTCCTGATAACAGGTGAGTAAATCAGAATCCATAGTTCGGCTGATTTTAGAGTAATTTTTTAAAGTTCCAAAACTCCACACTTAGAAGAATTTCCAAGTGAAACGAGTCAATGTTAGCCTATGGAAGGAAGTTCAAGTTACTGTAAGTATGGTTAGAATTACTTTACAGGATCAGTAGTGGGCTGAAAGATGCAGCGCTGAGGTCTCGCCTGATAACAGGTGAGTAAATCGTAATTCGTAGTTCGGCTGATTTTAGAGGAATATTTTTAAGTTTCAGACATAGACAGAAACTTTTCTGGTGAAAAACCACACAATAGAATCCTATGGAAGGAAATACAAGTTACTGTAAGTATGTTTAGAATTACTTTTCAGGATCAGTAGTGGGCTGAAAGATGCAGCACTCAGGTCTCTCCTGATAACAGGTGAGTAAATCGGAATTCGTAGTTCGTCTGATTTTAGAGGAATTTTTTAAAGTTCCAAAATTCCACACTTCGAAGAATTTCCAAGTGAAACCAGTCAATGTTAGCCTATGGAAGGAATTTCAAGTTACTGTAAGTACAGTTAGAATTATGTTTCAGGATCAGTAATGGGCTGAAAGATGCAGCACTGAGGTCTCTCCTGATAACAGGTGAGTAAATCAGAGTTAATAGTTCTACTGATTTTAGAGGAATTTTTTTAAGTTCCAAACCTTTACACTTAGAAGAATTTCCAAGTGAAACGAGTCAATGTTAGCCTACGGAAGGAAGTTCAAGTTACTGTAAGTATGGTTAGAATTACTTTACAGGATCAGTAGTGGGCTGAAAGATGCAGCGCTGAGGTCTCTCCTGATAACAGGTGAGTAAATCAGAATTCACAGTTCGGCTGATTTTAGAGTAATTTTTTTAAGTTCCAAAACTCCACACTTAGAAGAATTTCCAAGTGAAACGAGTCAATGTTAGCCTATGGAAGGAAGTTCAAGTTACTGTAAGTGTGGTTAGAATTACTTTACAGGATCAGTAGTGGGCTGAAAGATGCAGCGCTGAGGTCTCGCCTGATAACAGGTGAGTAAATCGTAATTCGTAGTTCAGCTGATTTTAGAGGAATATTTTTAAGTTTCAAACATAGACAGAAACTTTTCTGGTGAAAACCACACAATAGAATCCTATGGAAGGAAATACAAGTTACTGTAAGTATGGTTAGAATTACTTTTCAGGATCAGTAGTGGGCTGAAAGATGCAGCACTCAGGTCTCTCCTGATAACAGGTGAGTAAATCGGAATTCGTAGTTCGTCTGATTTTAGAGGAATTTTTTAAAGTTCCAAACCTTCACACTTAGAAGAATTTCCAAGTGAAACGAGTCAATGTTAGCCTACAGAAGGAAGTTCAAGTTACTGTAAGTATGGTTAGAATTACTTTACAGGATCAGTAGTGGGCTGAAAGATGCAGCGCTGAGGTCTCTCCTGATAACAGGTGAGTAAATCGGAATTCATAGTTCGGCTGATTTTCGAGTAATTTTTTAAAGTTCCAAAATTTCACACTTCGAAGAATTTCCAAGTGAAACCAGTCAATGTTAGCCTATGGACGGAATTTCCAGTTACTGTAAGTACAGTTAGAATTATGTTTCAGGATCAGTAATGGGCTGAAAGATGCAGCGCTGAGGTCTCTCCTGATAACAGGTGAGTAAATCAGAGTTAATAGTTCGACTGATTTTAGAGGAATTTTTTAAAGTTCCAAACCTTCACACTTAGAAGAATTTCCAAGTGAAACGAGTCAATGTTAGCCTACGGAAGGAAGTTCAAGTTACTGTAAGTATGGTTAGAATTACTTTACAGGATCAGTAGTGGGCTGAAAAATGCAGCGCTGAGGTCCCTCCTGATAACAGGTGAGTAAATCAGAATTCATAGTTCGGCTGATTTTAAAGTTCAAAAACTCCACACTTAGAAGAATTTCCAAGTGAAACGAGTCAATGTTAGCCTATGGAAGGAAGTTCAAGTTACTGTAAGTATGGTTAGAATTACTTTACAGGATCAGTAGTGGGCTGAAAGATGCAGCGCTGTGGTCTCACCTGATAACAGGTGAGTAAATCGTAATTCGTAGTTCGGCTGATTTTAGAGGAATATTTTTAAGTTTCAGACATAGACAGAAACTTTTCTGGTGAAAACCACACAATAGAATCCTATGGAAGGAAATACAAGTTACTGGAAGTATGTTTAGAATTACTTTTCAGGATCAGTAGTGGGCTGAAAGATGCAGCACTCAGGTCTCTCCTGATAACAGGTGAGTAAATCGGAATTCGTAGTTCGTCTGATTTTAGAGGAATTTTTTAAAGTTCCAAAATTCCACACTTCGAAGAATTTCCAAGTGAAACCAGTCAATGTTAGCCCATGGAAGGAATTTCAAGTTACTGTAAGTACAGTTAGAATTATGTTTCAGGATCAGTAATGGGCTGAAAGATGCAGCGCTGAGGTCTCTCCTGATAACAGGTGAGTAAATCAGAGTTAATAGTTCGACTGATTTTAGAGGAATTTTTTAAAGTTCCAAACCTTCACACTTAGAAGAATTTCCAAGTGAAACGAGTCAATGTTAGCCTACAGACGGAAGTTCAAGTTACTGTAAGTATGGTTAGAATTACTTTACAGGATCAGTAGTGGGCTGAAAGATGCAGCGCTGAGGTCTCTCCTGATAACAGGTGAGTAAATCGGAATTCATAGTTCGGCTGATTTTCGAGTAATTTTTTAAAGTTCCAAAATTTCACACTTCGAAGAATTTCCAAGTGAAACCAGTCAATGTTAGCCTATGGAAGGAATTTCCAGTTACTGTAAGTACAGTTAGAATTATGTTCCAGGATCAGTAATGGGCTGAAAGATGCAGCGCTGAGGTCTCTCCTGATAACAGGTGAGTAAATCAGAGTTAATAGTTCGACTGATTTTAGAGGAATTTTTTAAAGTTCCAAACCTTCACACTTAGAAGAATTTCCAAGTGAAACGAGTCAATGTTAGCCTACGGAAGGAAGTTCAAGTTACTGTAAGTATGGTTAGAATTACTTTACAGGATCAGTAGTGGGCTGAAAGATGCAGCGCTGAGGTCTCGCCTGATAACAGGTGAGTAAATCGTAATCCGTAGTTCGGCTGATTTTAGAGGAATATTTTTAAGTTTCAGACATAGACAGAAACTTTTCTGGTGAAAACCACACAATAGAATCCTATGGAAGGAAATACAAGTTACTGTAAGTATGTTTAGAATTACTTTTCAGGATCAGTAGTGGGCTGAATGATGCAGCACTCAGGTCTCTCCTGAGAACAGGTGAGTAAATCGGAATTCGTAGTTCGTCTGATTTTAGAGGAATTTTTTAAAGTTCCAAAATTCCACACTTCGAAGAATTTCCAAGTGAAACCAGTCAATGTTAGCCTATGGAAGGAATTTCAAGTTACTGTAAGTACAGTTAGAATTATGTTTCAGGATCAGTAATGGGCTGAAAGATGCAGCGCTGAGGTCTCTCCTGATAACAGGTGAGTAAATCAGAGTTAATAGTTCTACTGATTTTAGAGGAATTTGTTTAAGTTCCAAACCTTTACACTTAGAAGAATTTCCAAGTGAAACGAGTCAATGTTAGCCTACGGAAGGAAGTTCAAGTTACTGTAAGTATGGTTAGAATTACTTTACAGGATCAGTAGTGGGCTGAAAGATGCAGCGCTGAGGTCTCTCCTGATAACAGGTGAGTAAATCAGAATTCATAGTTCGGCTGATTTTAGAGTAATTTTTTAAAGTTCCAAAACTCCACACTTAGAAGAATTTCCAAGTGAAACGAGTCAATGTTAGCCTATGGAAGGAAGTTCAAGTTACTGTAAGTGTGGTTAGAATTACTTTACAGGATCAGTAGTGGGCTGAAAGATGCAGCGCTGAGGTCTCGCCTGATAACAGGTGAGTAAATCGTAATTCGTAGTTCAGCTGATTTTAGAGGAATATTTTTAAGTTTCAAACATAGACAGAAACTTTTCTGGTGAAAACCACACAATAGAATCCTATGGAAGGAAATACAAGTTACTGTAAGTATGGTTAGAATTACTTTTCAGGATCAGTAGTGGGCTGAAAGATGCAGCACTCAGGTCTCTCCTGATAACAGGTGAGTAAATCAGAATTCGTAGTTCGTCTGATTTTAGAGGAATTTTTTAAAGTTCCAAAATTCCACACTTCGAAGAATTTCCAAGTGAAACCAGTCAATGTTAGCCTATGGAAGGAATTTCAAGTTACTGTAAGTACAGTTAGAATTATGTTTCAGGATCAGTAATGGGCTAAAAGATGCAGCGCTGAGGTCTCTCCTGATAACAGGTGAGTAATTTAGAGTTAATAGTTCGACTGATTTTAGAGGAATTTTTTAAAGGTCCAAACCTTCACACTTAGAAGAATTTCCAAGTGAAACGAGTCAATGTTAGCCTACAGAAGGAAGTTCAAGTTACTGTAAGTATGGTTAGAATTACTTTACAGGATCAGTAGTGGGCTGAAAGATGCAGCGCTGAGGTCTCTCCTGATAACAGGTGAGTAAATCGGAATTCATAGTTCGGCTGATTTTCGAGTAATTTTTTAAAGTTCCAAAATTTCACACTTCGAAGAATTTCCAAGTGAAACCAGTCAATGTTAGCCTATGGACGAAATTTCCAGTTACTGTAAGTACAGTTAGAATTATGTTTCAGGATCAGTAATGGGCTGAAAGATGCAGCGCTGAGGTCTCTCCTGATAACAGGTGAGTAAATCAGAGTTAATAGTTCGACTGATTTTAGAGGAATTTTTTAAAGTTCCAAACCTTCACACTTAGAAGAATTTCCAAGTGAAACGAGTCAATGTTAGCCTACGGAAGGAAGTTCAAGTTACTGTAAGTATGGTTAGAATTACTTTACAGGATCAGTAGTGGGCTGAAAAATGCAGCGCTGAGGTCCCTCCTGATAACAGGTGAGTAAATCAGAATTCATAGTTCGGCTGATTTTAAAGTTCCAAAACTCCACACTTAGAAGAATTTCCAAGTGAAACGAGTCAATGTTAGCCTATGGAAGGAAGTTCAAGTTACTGTAAGTATGGTTAGAATTACTTTACAGGATCAGTAGTGGGCTGAAAGATGCAGCGCTGTGGTCTCGCCTGATAACAGGTGAGTAAATCGTAATTCGTAGTTCGGCTGATTTTAGAGGAATATTTTTAAGTTTCAGACATAGACAGAAACTTTTCTGGTGAAAACCACACAATAGAATCCTATGGAAGGAAATACAAGTTACTGTAAGTATGTTTAGAATTACTTTTCAGGATCAGTAGTGGGCTGAAAGATGCAGAACTCAGGTCTCTCCTGATAACAGGTGAGTAAATCGGAATTCGTAGTTTGTCTGATTTTAGAGGAATTTTTTAAAGTTCCAAAATTCCACACTTCGAAGAATTTCCAAGTGAAACCAGTCAATGTTAGCCTATGGAAGGAATTTCAAGTTACTGTAAGTACAGTTAGAATTATGTTTCAGGATCAGTAATGGGTTGAAAGATGCAGCGCTGAGGTCTCTCCTGATAACAGATGAGTAAATCAGAGTTAATAGTTCGACTGATTTTAGAGGAATTTTTTAAAGTTCCAAACCTTCACACTTAGAAGAATTTCCAAGTGAAACGAGTCAATGTTAGCCTACAGACGGAAGTTCAAGTTACTGTAAGTATGGTTAGAATTACTTTACAGGATCAGTAGTGGGCTGAAAGATGCAGCGCTGAGGTCTCTCCTGATAACAGGTGAGTAAATCGGAATTCATAGTTCGGCTGATTTTCGAGTAATTTTTTAAAGTTCCAAAATTTCACACTTCGAAGAATTTCCAAGTGAAACCAGTCAATGTCAGCCTATGGAAGGAATTTCCAGTTACTGTAAGTACAGTTAGAATTATGTTCCAGGATCAGTAATGGGCTGAAAGATGCAGCGCTGAGGTCTCTCCTGATAACAGGTGAGTAAATCAGAGTTAATAGTTCGACTGATTTTAGAGGAATTTTTTAAAGTTCCAAACCTTCACACTTAGAAGAATTTCCAAGTGAAACGAGTCAATGTTAGCCTACGGAAGGAAGTTCAAGTTACTGTAAGTATGGTTAGAATTACTTTACAGGATCAGTAGTGGGCTGAAAGATGCAGCGCTGAGGTCCCTCCTGATAACAGGTGAGTAAATCAGAATCCATAGTTCTGCTGATTTTAGAGTAATTTTTTAAAGTTCCAAAACTCCACACTTAGAAGAATTTCCAAGTGAAACGAGTCAATGTTAGCCTATGGAAGGAAGTTCAAGTTACTGTAAGTATGGTTAGAATTACTTTACAGGATCAGTAGTGGGCTGAAAGATGCAGCGCTGAGGTCTCGCCTGATAACAGGTGAGTAAATCGTAATTCGTAGTTCGGCTGATTTTAGAGGAATATTTTTAAGTTTCAGACATAGACAGAAACTTTTCTGGTGAAAACCACACAATAGAATCCTATGGAAGGAAATACAAGTTACTGTAAGTATGTTTAGAATTACTTTTCAGGATCAGTAGTGGGCTGAAAGATGCAGCACTCAGGTCTCTCCTGAGAACAGGTGAGTAAATCGGAATTCGTAGTTCGTCTGATTTTAGAGGAATTTTTTAAAGTTCCAAAATTCCACACTTCGAAGAATTTCCAAGTGAAACCAGTCAATGTTAGCCTATGGAAGGAATTTCAAGTTACTGTAAGTACAGTTAGAATTATGTTTCAGGATCAGTAATGGGCTGAAAGATGCAGCGCTGAGGTCTCTCCTGATAACAGGTGAGTAAATCAGAGTTAATAGTTCTACTGATTTTAGAGGAATTTTTTTAAGTTCCAAACCTTTACACTTAGAAGAATTTCCAAGTGAAACGAGTCAATGTTAGCCTACGGAAGGAAGTTCAAGTTACTGTAAGTATGGTTAGAATTACTTTATAGGATCAGTAGTGGGCTGAAAGATGCAGCGCTGAGGTCTCTCCTGATAACAGGTGAGTAAATCAGAATTCATAGTTCGGCTGATTTTAGAGTAATTTTTTAAAGTTCCAAAACTCCACACTTAGAAGAATTTCCAAGTGAAACGAGTCAATGTTAGCCTATGGATGGAAGTTCAAGTTACTGTAAGTGTGGTTAGAATTACTTTACAGGATCAGTAGTGGGCTGAAAGATGCAGCGCTGAGGTCTCGCCTGATAACAGGTGAGTAAATCGTAATTCGTAGTTCAGCTGATTTTAGAGGAATATTTTTAAGTTTCAAACATAGACAGAAACTTTTCTGGTGAAAACCACACAATAGAATCCTATGGAAGGAAATACAAGTTACTGTAAGTATGGTTAGAATTACTTTTCAGGATCAGTAGTGGGCTGAAAGATGCAGCACTCAGGTCTCTCCTGATAACAGGTGAGTAAATCGGAATTCGTAGTTCGTCTGATTTTAGAGGAATTTTTTAAAGTTCCAAAATTCCACACTTCGAAGAATTTCCAAGTGAAACCAGTCAATGTTAGCCTATGGAAGGAATTTCAAGTTACTGTAAGTACAGTTAGAAATATGTTTCAGGATCAGTAATGGGCTGAAAGATGCAGCGCTGAGGTCTCTCCTGATAACAGGTGAGTAAATCGGAATTCATAGTTCGGCTGATTTTCGAGTAATTTTTTAAAGTTCCAGAATTTCACACTTCGAAGAATTTCCAAGTGAAACCAGTCAATGTTAGCCTATGGACGGAATTTCCAGTTACTGTAAGTACAGTTAGAATTATGTTTCAGGATCAGTAATGGGCTGAAAGATGCAGCGCTGAGGTCTCTCCTGATAACAGGTGAGTAAATCAGAGTTAATAGTTCGACTGATTTTAGAGGAATTTTTTAAAGTTCCAAACCTTCACACTTAGAAGAATTTCCAAGTGAAACGAGTCAATGTTAGCCTACGGAAGGAAGTTCAAGTTACTGTAAGTATGGTTAGAATTACTTTACAGGATCAGTAGTGGGCTGAAAAATGCAGCGCTGAGGTCCCTCCTGATAACAGGTGAGTAAATCAGAATTCATAGTTCGGCTGATTTTAAAGTTCCAAAACTCCACACTTAGAAGAATTTCCAAGTGAAACGAGTCAATGTTAGCCTATGGAAGGAAGTTCAAGTTACTGTAAGTGTGGTTAGAATTACTTTACAGGATCAGTAGTGGGCTGAAAGATGCAGCGCTGTGGTCCCGCCTGATAACAGGTGAGTAAATCGTAATTCGTAGTTCGGCTGATTTTAGAGGAATATTTTTAAGTTTCAGACATAGGGGCCGATTATGATGGCGGACGGACTTGCGTCCGTCCGCCACCACTGAGTGTGAGGGACCGTCCGCATGGGCAGCGGCGGTCCCTCCATGACAATTAGGATGTGACCGCCACCCTGGCGGTCACATCCTGTATTGTTTACATTGCGGCGGGTGCTGCTTGAAGCGGCACCCGCCGCAATGTAAAAAATGACAACAGTGCATTTGCATGTACAAAGCGGCAGGCACCTCGCGGTGCCTGCCGCTTCGTGCACGCAAATGAAGGGGGGTACCATAGGTACCCCCCATGTGCACCCCCCACTTCACCTAGGGGGCCCGCAACGGGCCCCCGCAGTGCAGAACCGTATGCTTGTCCACGGCGGAAATGCCGCCGTGGAAAAGCATAGTATTGCAGACATCCTAATATGCCTGGCGGTGTCTGATAGACACCGCCAGACATGTTAGTGCTTTTCCGCCGCGGTCGGAAGGCGACTGCGGCGGAAAAGCTGCGGACATAAAAGCAGACCCACCAGCCATCCTAATTTGGCGGTGGGTCTGTGGAGGCTCCGCAGCGGATTTCCCGCATCCTCCGGGCCGGCGGTGGCTTCCGCCGGCCCGGAGGATGCGGGAACTCCGCGATCATAATTAGCCCCATAGACAGAAACTTTTCTGGTGAAAACCACACAATAGAATCCTATGGAAGGAAATACAAGTTACTGTAAGTATGTTTAGAATTACTTTTCAGGATCAGTAGTGGGCTGAAAGATGCAGAACTCAGGTCTCTCCTGATAACAGGTGAGTAAATCGGAATTCGTAGTTCGTCTGATTTTAGAGGAATTTTTTAAAGTTCCAAAATTCCACACTTCGAAGAATTTCCAAGTGAAACCAGTCAATGTTAGCCTATGGAAGGAATTTCAAGTTACTGTAAGTACAGTTAGAATTATGTTTCAGGATCAGTAATGGGCTGAAAGATGCAGCGCTGAGGTCTCTCCTGATAACAGGTGAGTAAATCAGAGTTAATAGTTCGACTGATTTTAGAGGAATTTTTTAAAGTTCCAAACCTTCACACTTAGAAGAATTTCCAAGTGAAACGAGTCAATGTTAGCCTACAGACGGAAGTTCAAGTTACTGTAAGTATGGTTAGAATTACTTTACAGGATCAGTAGTGGGCTGAAAGATGCAGCGCTGAGGTCTCTCCTGATAACAGGTGAGTAAATCGGAATTCATAGTTCGGCTGATTTTCGAGTAATTTTTTAAAGTTCCAAAATTTCACACTTCGAAGAATTTCCAAGTGAAACCAGTCAATGTTAGCCTATGGAAGGAATTTCCAGTTACTGTAAGTACAGTTAGAATTATGTTCCAGGATCAGTAATGGGCTGAAAGATGCAGCGCTGAGGTCCCTCCTGATAACAGGTGAGTAAATCAGAATCCATAGTTCGGCTGATTTTAGAGTAATTTTTTAAAGTTCCAAAACTCCACACTTAGAAGAATTTCCAAGTGAAACGAGTCAATGTTAGCCTATGGAAGGAAGTTCAAGTTACTGTAAGTATGGTTAGAATTACTTTACAGGATCAGTAGTGGGCTGAAAGATGCAGCGCTGAGGTCTCACCTGATAACAGGTGAGTAAATCGTAATTCGTAGTTCGGCTGATTTTAGAGGAATATTTTTAAGTTTCAGACATAGACAGAAACTTTTCTGGTGAAAACCACACAATAGAATCCTATGGAAGGAAATACAAGTTACTGTAAGTATGTTTAGAATTACTTTTCAGGATCAGTAGTGGGCTGAAAGATGCAGCACTCAGGTCTCTCCTGATAACAGGTGAGTAAATCGGAATTCGTAGTTCGTCTGATTTTAGAGGAATTTTTTAAAGTTCCAAAATTCCACACTTCGAAGAATTTCCAAGTGAAACCAGTCAATGTTAGCCTATGGAAGGAATTTCAAGTTACTGTAAGTACAGTTAGAATTATGTTTCAGGATCAGTAATGGGCTGAAAGATGCAGCGCTGAGGTCTCTCCTGATAACAGGTGAGTAAATCAGAGTTAATAGTTCTACTGATTTTAGAGGAATTTTTTTAAGTTCCAAACCTTTACACTTAGAAGAATTTCCAAGTGAAACGAGTCAATGTTAGCCTACGGAAGGAAGTTCAAGTTACTGTAAGTATGGTTAGAATTACTTTACAGGATCAGTAGTGGGCTGAAAGATGCAGCGCTGAGGTCTCTCCTGATAACAGGTGAGTAAATCAGAATTCATAGTTCGGCTGATTTTAGAGTAATTTTTTAAAGTTCCAAAACTCCACACTTAGAAGAATTTCCAAGTGAAACGAGTCAATGTTAGCCTATGGAAGGAAGTTCAAGTTACTGTAAGTGTGGTTAGAATTACTTTACAGGATCAGTAGTGGGCTGAAAGATGCAGCGCTGAGGTCTCGCCTGATAACAGGTGAGTAAATCGTAATTCGTAGTTCAGCTGATTTTAGAGGAATATTTTTAAGTTTCAAACATAGACAGAAACTTTTCTGGTGAAAACCACACAATAGAATCCTATGGAAGGAAATACAAGTTACTGTAAGTATGGTTAGAATTACTTTTCAGGATCAGTAGTGGGCTGAAAGATGCAGCACTCAGGTCTCTCCTGATAACAGGTGAGTAAATCAGAATTCGTAGTTCGTCTGATTTTAGAGGAATTTTTTAAAGTTCCAAAATTCCACACTTCGAAGAATTTCCAAGTGAAACCAGTCAATGTTAGCCTATGGAAGGAATTTCAAGTTACTGTAAGTACAGTTAGAATTATGTTTCAGGATCAGTAATGGGCTAAAAGATGCAGCGCTGAGGTCTCTCCTGATAACAGGTGAGTAATTTAGAGTTAATAGTTCGACTGATTTTAGAGGAATTTTTTAAAGGTCCAAACCTTCACACTTAGAAGAATTTCCAAGTGAAACGAGTCAATGTTAGCCTACAGAAGGAAGTTCAAGTTACTGTAAGTATGGTTAGAATTACTTTACAGGATCAGTAGTGGGCTGAAAGATGCAGCGCTGAGGTCTCTCCTGATAACAGGTGAGTAAATCGGAATTCATAGTTCGGCTGATTTTCGAGTAATTTTTTAAAGTTCCAAAATTTCACACTTCGAAGAATTTCCAAGTGAAACCAGTCAATGTTAGCCTATGGACGAAATTTCCAGTTACTGTAAGTACAGTTAGAATTATGTTTCAGGATCAGTAATGGGCTGAAAGATGCAGCGCTGAGGTCTCTCCTGATAACAGGTGAGTAAATCAGAGTTAATAGTTCGACTGATTTTAGAGGAATTTTTTAAAGTTCCAAACCTTCACACTTAGAAGAATTTCCAAGTGAAACGAGTCAATGTTAGCCTACGGAAGGAAGTTCAAGTTACTGTAAGTATGGTTAGAATTACTTTACAGGATCAGTAGTGGGCTGAAAAATGCAGCGCTGAGGTCCCTCCTGATAACAGGTGAGTAAATCAGAATTCATAGTTCGGCTGATTTTAAAGTTCCAAAACTCCACACTTAGAAGAATTTCCAAGTGAAACGAGTCAATGTTAGCCTATGGAAGGAAGTTCAAGTTACTGTAAGTATGGTTAGAATTACTTTACAGGATCAGTAGTGGGCTGAAAGATGCAGCGCTGTGGTCTCGCCTGATAACAGGTGAGTAAATCGTAATTCGTAGTTCGGCTGATTTTAGAGGAATATTTTTAAGTTTCAGACATAGACAGAAACTTTTCTGGTGAAAACCACACAATAGAATCCTATGGAAGGAAATACAAGTTACTGTAAGTATGTTTAGAATTACTTTTCAGGATCAGTAGTGGGCTGAAAGATGCAGAACTCAGGTCTCTCCTGATAACAGGTGAGTAAATCGGAATTCGTAGTTTGTCTGATTTTAGAGGAATTTTTTAAAGTTCCAAAATTCCACACTTCGAAGAATTTCCAAGTGAAACCAGTCAATGTTAGCCTATGGAAGGAATTTCAAGTTACTGTAAGTACAGTTAGAATTATGTTTCAGGATCAGTAATGGGTTGAAAGATGCAGCGCTGAGGTCTCTCCTGATAACAGGTGAGTAAATCAGAGTTAATAGTTCGACTGATTTTAGAGGAATTTTTTAAAGTTCCAAACCTTCACACTTAGAAGAATTTCCAAGTGAAACGAGTCAATGTTAGCCTACAGACGGAAGTTCAAGTTACTGTAAGTATGGTTAGAATTACTTTACAGGATCAGTAGTGGGCTGAAAGATGCAGCGCTGAGGTCTCTCCTGATAACAGGTGAGTAAATCGGAATTCATAGTTCGGCTGATTTTCGAGTAATTTTTTAAAGTTCCAAAATTTCACACTTCGAAGAATTTCCAAGTGAAACCAGTCAATGTTAGCCTATGGAAGGAATTTCCAGTTACTGTAAGTACAGTTAGAATTATGTTCCAGGATCAGTAATGGGCTGAAAGATGCAGCGCTGAGGTCTCTCCTGATAACAGGTGAGTAAATCAGAGTTAATAGTTCGACTGATTTTAGAGGAATTTTTTAAAGTTCCAAACCTTCACACTTAGAAGAATTTCCAAGTGAAACGAGTCAATGTTAGCCTACGGAAGGAAGTTCAAGTTACTGTAAGTATGGTTAGAATTACTTTACAGGATCAGTAGTGGGCTGAAAGATGCAGCGCTGAGGTCCCTCCTGATAACAGGTGAGTAAATCAGAATCCATAGTTCTGCTGATTTTAGAGTAATTTTTTAAAGTTCCAAAACTCCACACTTAGAAGAATTTCCAAGTGAAACGAGTCAATGTTAGCCTATGGAAGGAAGTTCAAGTTACTGTAAGTATGGTTAGAATTACTTTACAGGATCAGTAGTGGGCTGAAAGATGCAGCGCTGAGGTCTCGCCTGATAACAGGTGAGTAAATCGTAATTCGTAGTTCGGCTGATTTTAGAGGAATATTTTTAAGTTTCAGACATAGACAGAAACTTTTCTGGTGAAAACCACACAATAGAATCCTATGGAAGGAAATACAAGTTACTGTAAGTATGTTTAGAATTACTTTTCAGGATCAGTAGTGGGCTGAAAGATGCAGCACTCAGGTCTCTCCTGAGAACAGGTGAGTAAATCGGAATTCGTAGTTCGTCTGATTTTAGAGGAATTTTTTAAAGTTCCAAAATTCCACACTTCGAAGAATTTCCAAGTGAAACCAGTCAATGTTAGCCTATGGAAGGAATTTCAAGTTACTGTAAGTACAGTTAGAATTATGTTTCAGGATCAGTAATGGGCTGAAAGATGCAGCGCTGAGGTCTCTCCTGATAACAGGTGAGTAAATCAGAGTTAATAGTTCTACTGATTTTAGAGGAATTTTTTTAAGTTCCAAACCTTTACACTTAGAAGAATTTCCAAGTGAAACGAGTCAATGTTAGCCTACGGAAGGAAGTTCAAGTTACTGTAAGTATGGTTAGAATTACTTTATAGGATCAGTAGTGGGCTGAAAGATGCAGCGCTGAGGTCTCTCCTGATAACAGGTGAGTAAATCAGAATTCATAGTTCGGCTGATTTTAGAGTAATTTTTTAAAGTTCCAAAACTCCACACTTAGAAGAATTTCCAAGTGAAACGAGTCAATGTTAGCCTATGGAAGGAAGTTCAAGTTACTGTAAGTGTGGTTAGAATTACTTTACAGGATCAGTAGTGGGCTGAAAGATGCAGCGCTGAGGTCTCGCCTGATAACAGGTGAGTAAATCGTAATTCGTAGTTCAGCTGATTTTAGAGGAATATTTTTAAGTTTCAAACATAGACAGAAACTTTTCTGGTGAAAACCACACAATAGAATCCTATGGAAGGAAATACAAGTTACTGTAAGTATGGTTAGAATTACTTTTCAGGATCAGTAGTGGGCTGAAAGATGCAGCACTCAGGTCTCTCCTGATAACAGGTGAGTAAATCGGAATTCGTAGTTCGTCTGATTTTAGAGGAATTTTTTAAAGTTCCAAAATTCCACACTTCGAAGAATTTCCAAGTGAAACCAGTCAATGTTAGCCTATGGAAGGAATTTCAAGTTACTGTAAGTACAGTTAGAAATATGTTTCAGGATCAGTAATGGGCTGAAAGATGCAGCGCTGAGGTCTCTCCTGATAACAGGTGAGTAAATCGGAATTCATAGTTCGGCTGATTTTCGAGTAATTTTTTAAAGTTCCAGAATTTCACACTTCGAAGAATTTCCAAGTGAAACCAGTCAATGTTAGCCTATGGACGGAATTTCCAGTTACTGTAAGTACAGTTAGAATTATGTTTCAGGATCAGTAATGGGCTGAAAGATGCAGCGCTGAGGTCTCTCCTGATAACAGGTGAGTAAATCAGAGTTAATAGTTCGACTGATTTTAGAGGAATTTTTTAAAGTTCCAAACCTTCACACTTAGAAGAATTTCCAAGTGAAACGAGTCAATGTTAGCCTACGGAAGGAAGTTCAAGTTACTGTAAGTATGGTTAGAATTACTTTACAGGATCAGTAGTGGGCTGAAAAATGCAGCGCTGAGGTCCCTCCTGATAACAGGTGAGTAAATCAGAATTCATAGTTCGGCTGATTTTAAAGTTCCAAAACTCCACACTTAGAAGAATTTCCAAGTGAAACGAGTCAATGTTAGCCTATGGAAGGAAGTTCAAGTTACTGTAAGTGTGGTTAGAATTACTTTACAGGATCAGTAGTGGGCTGAAAGATGCAGCGCTGTGGTCCCGCCTGATAACAGGTGAGTAAATCGTAATTCGTAGTTCGGCTGATTTTAGAGGAATATTTTTAAGTTTCAGACATAGGGGCCGATTATGATGGCGGACGGACTTGCGTCCGTCCGCCACCACTGAGTGTGAGGGACCGTCCGCATGGGCAGCGGCGGTCCCTCCATGACAATTAGGATGTGACCGCCACCCTGGCGGTCACATCCTGTATTGTTTACATTGCGGCGGGTGCTGCTTGAAGCGGCACCCGCCGCAATGTAAAAAATGACAACAGTGCATTTGCATGTACAAAGCGGCAGGCACCTCGCGGTGCCTGCCGCTTCGTGCACGCAAATGAAGGGGGGTACCATAGGTACCCCCCATGTGCACCCCCCACTTCACCTAGGGGGCCCGCAACGGGCCCCCGCAGTGCAGAACCGTATGCTTGTCCACGGCGGAAATGCCGCCGTGGAAAAGCATAGTATTGCAGACATCCTAATATGCCTGGCGGTGTCTGATAGACACCGCCAGACATGTTAGTGCTTTTCCGCCGCGGTCGGAAGGCGACTGCGGCGGAAAAGCTGCGGACATAAAAGCAGACCCACCAGCCATCCTAATTTGGCGGTGGGTCTGTGGAGGCTCCGCAGCGGATTTCCCGCATCCTCCGGGCCGGCGGTGGCTTCCGCCGGCCCGGAGGATGCGGGAACTCCGCGATCATAATTAGCCCCATAGACAGAAACTTTTCTGGTGAAAACCACACAATAGAATCCTATGGAAGGAAATACAAGTTACTGTAAGTATGTTTAGAATTACTTTTCAGGATCAGTAGTGGGCTGAAAGATGCAGAACTCAGGTCTCTCCTGATAACAGGTGAGTAAATCGGAATTCGTAGTTCGTCTGATTTTAGAGGAATTTTTTAAAGTTCCAAAATTCCACACTTCGAAGAATTTCCAAGTGAAACCAGTCAATGTTAGCCTATGGAAGGAATTTCAAGTTACTGTAAGTACAGTTAGAATTATGTTTCAGGATCAGTAATGGGCTGAAAGATGCAGCGCTGAGGTCTCTCCTGATAACAGGTGAGTAAATCAGAGTTAATAGTTCGACTGATTTTAGAGGAATTTTTTAAAGTTCCAAACCTTCACACTTAGAAGAATTTCCAAGTGAAACGAGTCAATGTTAGCCTACAGACGGAAGTTCAAGTTACTGTAAGTATGGTTAGAATTACTTTACAGGATCAGTAGTGGGCTGAAAGATGCAGCGCTGAGGTCTCTCCTGATAACAGGTGAGTAAATCGGAATTCATAGTTCGGCTGATTTTCGAGTAATTTTTTAAAGTTCCAAAATTTCACACTTCGAAGAATTTCCAAGTGAAACCAGTCAATGTTAGCCTATGGAAGGAATTTCCAGTTACTGTAAGTACAGTTAGAATTATGTTCCAGGATCAGTAATGGGCTGAAAGATGCAGCGCTGAGGTCCCTCCTGATAACAGGTGAGTAAATCAGAATCCATAGTTCGGCTGATTTTAGAGTAATTTTTTAAAGTTCCAAAACTCCACACTTAGAAGAATTTCCAAGTGAAACGAGTCAATGTTAGCCTATGGAAGGAAGTTCAAGTTACTGTAAGTATGGTTAGAATTACTTTACAGGATCAGTAGTGGGCTGAAAGATGCAGCGCTGAGGTCTCACCTGATAACAGGTGAGTAAATCGTAATTCGTAGTTCGGCTGATTTTAGAGGAATATTTTTAAGTTTCAGACATAGACAGAAACTTTTCTGGTGAAAACCACACAATAGAATCCTATGGAAGGAAATACAAGTTACTGTAAGTATGTTTAGAATTACTTTTCAGGATCAGTAGTGGGCTGAAAGATGCAGCACTCAGGTCTCTCCTGATAACAGGTGAGTAAATCGGAATTCGTAGTTCGTCTGATTTTAGAGGAATTTTTTAAAGTTCCAAAATTCCACACTTCGAAGAATTTCCAAGTGAAACCAGTCAATGTTAGCCTATGGAAGGAATTTCAAGTTACTGTAAGTACAGTTAGAATTATGTTTCAGGATCAGTAATGGGCTGAAAGATGCAGCGCTGAGGTCTCTCCTGATAACAGGTGAGTAAATCAGAGTTAATAGTTCTACTGATTTTAGAGGAATTTTTTTAAGTTCCAAACCTTTACACTTAGAAGAATTTCCAAGTGAAACGAGTCAATGTTAGCCTACGGAAGGAAGTTCAAGTTACTGTAAGTATGGTTAGAATTACTTTACAGGATCAGTAGTGGGCTGAAAGATGCAGCGCTGAGGTCTCTCCTGATAACAGGTGAGTAAATCAGAATTCATAGTTCGGCTGATTTTAGAGTAATTTTTTAAAGTTCCAAAACTCCACACTTAGAAGAATTTCCAAGTGAAACGAGTCAATGTTAGCCTATGGAAGGAAGTTCAAGTTACTGTAAGTGTGGTTAGAATTACTTTACAGGATCAGTAGTGGGCTGAAAGATGCAGCGCTGAGGTCTCGCCTGATAACAGGTGAGTAAATCGTAATTCGTAGTTCAGCTGATTTTAGAGGAATATTTTTAAGTTTCAAACATAGACAGAAACTTTTCTGGTGAAAACCACACAATAGAATCCTATGGAAGGAAATACAAGTTACTGTAAGTATGGTTAGAATTACTTTTCAGGATCAGTAGTGGGCTGAAAGATGCAGCACTCAGGTCTCTCCTGATAACAGGTGAGTAAATCGGAATTCGTAGTTCGTCTGATTTTAGAGGAATTTTTTAAAGTTCCAAAATTCCACACTTCGAAGAATTTCCAAGTGAAACCAGTCAATGTTAGCCTATGGAAGGAATTTCAAGTTACTGTAAGTACAGTTAGAATTATGTTTCAGGATCAGTAATGGGCTGAAAGATGCAGCGCTGAGGTCTCTCCTGATAACAGGTGAGTAATTTAGAGTTAATAGTTCGACTGATTTTAGAGGAATTTTTTAAAGTTCCAAACCTTCACACTTAGAAGAATTTCCAAGTGAAACGAGTCAATGTTAGCCTACAGAAGGAAGTTCAAGTTACTGTAAGTATGGTTAGAATTACTTTACAGGATCAGTAGTGGGCTGAAAGATGCAGCGCTGAGGTCTCTCCTGATAACAGGTGAGTAAATCGGAATTCATAGTTCGGCTGATTTTCGAGTAATTTTTTAAAGTTCCAAAATTTCACACTTCGAAGAATTTCCAAGTGAAACCAGTCAATGTTAGCCTATGGACGGAATTTCCAGTTACTGTAAGTACAGTTAGAATTATGTTTCAGGATCAGTAATGGGCTGAAAGATGCAGCGCTGAGGTCTCTCCTGATAACAGGTGAGTAAATCAGAGTTAATAGTTCGACTGATTTTAGAGGAATTTTTTAAAGTTCCAAACCTTCACACTTAGAAGAATTTCCAAGTGAAACGAGTCAATGTTAGCCTACGGAAGGAAGTTCAAGTTACTGTAAGTATGGTTAGAATTACTTTACAGGATCAGTAGTGGGCTGAAAAATGCAGCGCTGAGGTCCCTCCTGATAACAGGTGAGTAAATCAGAATTCATAGTTCGGCTGATTTTAAAGTTCCAAAACTCCACACTTAGAAGAATTTCCAAGTGAAACGAGTCAATGTTAGCCTATGGAAGGAAGTTCAAGTTACTGTAAGTATGGTTAGAATTACTTTACAGGATCAGTAGTGGGCTGAAAGATGCAGCGCTGTGGTCTCGCCTGATAACAGGTGAGTAAATCGTAATTCGTAGTTCGGCTGATTTTAGAGGAATATTTTTAAGTTTCAGACATAGACAGAAACTTTTCTGGTGAAAACCACACAATAGAATCCTATGGAAGGAAATACAAGTTACTGTAAGTATGTTTAGAATTACTTTTCAGGATCAGTAGTGGGCTGAAAGATGCAGCACTCAGGTCTCTCCTGATAACAGGTGAGTAAATCGGAATTCGTAGTTCGTCTGATTTTAGAGGAATTTTTTAAAGTTCCAAAATTCCACACTTCGAAGAATTTCCAAGTGAAACCAGTCAATGTTAGCCTATGGAAGGAATTTCAAGTTACTGTAAGTACAGTTAGAATTATGTTTCAGGATCAGTAATGGGCTGAAAGATGCAGCGCTGAGGTTTCTCCTGATAACAGGTGAGTAAATCAGAGTTAATAGTTCGACTGATTTTAGAGGAATTTTTTAAAGTTCCAAACCTTTACACTTAGAAGAATTTCCAAGTGAAACGAGTCAATGTTAGCCTACGGAAGGAAGTTCAAGTTACTGTAAGTATGGTTAGAATTACTTTACAGGATCAGTAGTGGGCTGAAAGATGCAGCGCTGAGGTCTCTCCTGATAACAGGTGAGTAAATCAGAATTCATAGTTCGGCTGATTTTAGAGTAATTTTTTTTTTTTTTCAAAACCGTTTTTATTAAGAGTTCAAGCAAGGTTCGGTACAGCCCTCGTCAGTCAGGAGGAGACTGCCAACAACAGACACAAATAAAAGCATGGCAGTGAACCCAGATTTTAGGAAGAACACACCTTAATTCCCTCCTGACCCGCCCATCCCCAACAACACCCCCCAACACCCCCCCAGCTACCCACCCCTTATCCCACCCTAACCCAGTGCACGTGATCACAAGTCAGCAACACGAGATGGTAAGCAAAGTCGGAGGCAGGTAACAGCCTAGGGTACGGGATCCACATCAAGGGGCAGTATATCATCAATATCAGCCGGGGGATCGAGGTCCAGCCCCCTGTAGTCCGCCCACCGTTTCCAGATTTTGTAATGTTTCCGGGGGCACCCCCTGGCTTCAAATACAGGTACCTCCAGACCCATCAGAAAGTCCAATCCCGCCTTCCATGCACTCAGTGGGGGGGCACGTTCGCTCTTCCATGCTTGGGCCAGATCACGCTTGGCCACCACTAGTCCCAACAGCAGCAAGTGTCGTTTATAAGCATTACCCCCAACATTTTCCAAAATGTGAAGGAGACCCAGCCTAGGGGTACGGGGAAGGTCCCACCCCAACACCTCCGAAAGGCAGTCCCATACCCCCGCCCAGAATCTGGTCAGCCTCTCACAGGACCATACTGTATGGAAAAGCGTCCCCCTCTCAGCACCGCATCTCAGGCATTCCGGAGCAGCTATGAGTCCTGCCCGCCACAGCCGTTCCCTAGTAAAATAGGCCCTATGAAGGTACTTGAATTGAATAAATCTAAGATGGACAGCTATAGCCGCTCCACGGGGGGATTCAAGGGCCTCACGCCAATCGTCATCATCCAAGGGGCCAACATCATTCTCCCAGGAGGCCTTCAATGTCGAGAGGGAGGGGGAGCAGTGTGTGACCAGGGAGCGGTATATCTGAGAGACCTTCTTGTCGCCCAGGTCGCCCATAAACAGTTTAGCCTCAATGGGGCTAAAGTCGGGGAGTTGCTCCAACCCCACCAGGCTAGGGCCGAGGGCATGGCGGAACTGAAGATACCGAAAGAATTGGGACCTAGACAGACCATATTCGGAACTAAGGTCCTGAAAGGACTTAAGTGTAGTACCGTTAAGGACATTACCCAGGGACGAGATCCCGATCGCGTCCCAGCCGCCAAACCCGGACAAGGAGGCCAGTGCTGGAAGCAGACCATTGTGCCACAGCGGGGTCTGGGCCGTCAGCCTGCCCCACCACCCCATACGGTGCAAAGCCTGCCGCCAGACCGCGAAGACCAACTGAGTGACCCTTGGCAAAACCCTCCTCCGTCTGGCCGAGTACAGCAGAGTGTGGAGTGTGGCACCTCCCATCAAGGAATGTTCCAGTGCATAGGCCGGATCACTACGGTCCCCATACCACCACTCGTTGAGCACTAGGAGGTGGGAGGCCTGATAATACGACAGCAGATCCGCGGACGCCAAGCCGCAACAGTAGGTAGAGAGAAAGCAAGTACGCAGTGCCACCCTAGAGGCACCCCCGGCCCACAGAAATCTACCCAGTACCGAGTTGACACTGCGGAACCATTGCGGGTCGATTTTATATGGATGGTTCTGTAATTGGTAGAGGAGCCGAGGCAGGGCCACCATTTTGAATATGGCCGACCGGCCATAGATATTAAGGGGCATACGCGTCCATGTCTTAACGTCCATCTGGACCCTGTCCCACACCGGCTGGACGTTCCGATCCCACGCCACAGTGGTTGAGGCCGAGAGGAAAACGCCTAGGTATTTCATGCCATCGACTGCCACCTGAAGGGACGCAGCCCATTGGCAGCTCACCGAGGCCCCCCCCAACACCCACAGGGTTGACTTGCGTGGGTTAAGATAGAGCCCCGACGCCTGACCGAACTCCCGCATTATCTCAAGAACGCGAGGTCCCATACGGTGCAGGTCAGTCATAAAAAAGAGCACGTCATCCGCATATAAGGCAATGCGGTCCGAGTGGTCCGTTCCCCACACAAAACCCCGATAGAGCGCGTCCTGGCGCACCCGGGCGGCCATAGGCTCCATAGCCAGCGCGAAGAGGTACGGGGAGAGGGGGCACCCCTGACGAGTGCCCCTGGTCACAGGAAACCGCGTAGAGATCGCCCCAGAAACACGCACCGAGGCGGTGACATCCGTATAGAGCAATTTCACATAGGAGATGAAAACTGGACCCAAATTCAGTAGTGGCAGAAGGGCAAAGAGATAGGTCCAACTAACCGAGTCAAAGGCACTGTCTATGTCAGCCAACAGTAGTGCCGCTTGGTCCCCGGTCGTCCCGATCGCGTCGATCGCAGCCTGTGCCCGCCGGATGTTGTGTCGCGTCGCCCGACGTGGCATGAATCCCGCCTGATCCGGGTGGACAAGGGCCGAGATGTGCGGAAGCAGGCGATTCGCGAGCGCCTTGGCCAGGAGCTTGGCCTCAAAATTAATAAGGGAGATGGGGCGGTACGACTCGTGGCGTTCAGGGGGTCTGCCCGGCTTCTGAAAAACCACAATTTCGGCGTGGCGCCAGTCCGGGGGGAGGCTACCCCGCTCCCGCGCTAGTTCCAGTGCCCGTCTGTAATGCGGCCCGAGCTGCAGGTGGAATTTCCGGTAAAATTCGCTGGGGAACCCGCTGGGCCCCGGCGCTTTACCCACATTAAGTTGGCCCAGTGCGTCGCCCAGCTCTTCAGCTGTCAGGGGGAGATCCAGGGCAGCACGTACATCGTCAGGTACCGCTTGTGGGTGGACCGCTGTGAGGTAAACCTCAATGCGGTCGGGGGAGAGGCTCTCACGAGATGCATACTGACGCTCGTAATAGCGTGCAAAGCTCGCCGCAAGGATCGAGGGGTCTGTTATCGCCACCCCCTCATCATCAACAAGCCCCGGCAAAGTAATCGGTTGAAAAGTCTGCTGACACAGCCTGTGGAGCATGGTACAAGACTTGTCACCCCACTGATACACCCTACTGCGCGTAGCCAGCCACGCCTGGCGGGCTTCATCCAACAAGACCGAGGAGTAAGACGGTTGCGCTTGTAAAAGCAGCCGCAGCGTCACATCATCGGCCGCCTCCCTGTGCCGTGCCTCCCGCCTTTCCACACACACCGCAGCAGTAGCAATACTTTCTTGTCGGGACCGGCGAGCAGAAGCGCACCAGGCAATATCGACACTCCTCAAGGCAGGTTTCATGGCCTCCCATACCGTCACCGCATCTACCCCCACAGTAAGATTGTCCTGCCAATAGCGGGCGATTGCACCGCGCAGATGCTGGGAGTAACCCGGTTGCTGTAGGTGCCACGTAGACATCCTCCATCTGAACGGCTGACGCGCTTTACACAGGTCAATCTGAGCCGCCACAGGGGAGTGGTCGGACAGCCCGCGAGGCCAGATCGCCGCCCCCTTCACCCTGTCAAGGAAAGCCCCCGGAACAAACACACAGTCCAAGCGTGAGAGAGAGCCATGCACAGCAGACACGTAGGTGTATTCACGTCTCTCTGCATGTAGATGCCTCCACACATCCACCCATCCAAGACCATCAATCATGGCACTCAGCTTTGTAGGGGAGGCCACAGCTGCGACCCCTCGCCCCCTCTGCCTGTCCAGAGTCATGTCCAGCACATCGTTCCAGTCACCACCAATCACAGCCAAGGAACGGGGAAGCTCGGCCCACAAGGCAAACAGTCGCTCCGCGAGGGCCCACTGCAGCGGGGGAGGGGCATACACACTACCAAAGATGACAGGCTCCACACCAATCTTCCCCTGTACAAACACAAACACAAACCGGCCCTGAGGATCGAGCCATTGACGCTCATGAACATAAGCCAATCGTTTGTGGACAAGGATGGCCACTACCCTCGAACCCCTGGCAAACCCGGCGTGAAACACCTGGTGGAAGCCAAACCTCTGCAAACTCAGTGCCTTAGTACCCAGCATGTGCGTTTCCTGGAGAAGGAGCACGTCAGCCAAGTCCCTTTTTGCCCAGCGAAACACAGCCCCCCGTTTGATCTTGTCCAGGAGCCCTCGGACATTCCAGCTCAATATACGCATAGAAGCACCAGACGGCACAAGTCGTGGAGCATCAGCCATTGTCACGATGGGTCTGTTCCTGCAATCCCCGTACCCCGACCCAGACCCCCAACCCTCCAGTTGCCAACATCATAAGAAACACGTGCACCCCATAGAACACAACCCTGACCCCTGCTACCCCTCTAAACCCGACCCAACCCATAAGCAACCAAACACCCCAGTTCCCCCCTCCCCCACCCTTATACCTCAATGAACAATGAAGTATCTGTCGCGGTATACGGTACTTCAGGCCCAAAACACAGCGCCTAAAGCCAGCCATACCAATGGATCCCAACTAGACCCCCCCTAAAACCAACTAGGCACACTCCCAGAACCACCCCCCAGTCCCAACCGGAGGAAGCAGCCCATAGAATGTGCCCCGAACCCACACCAATGATATAGCAATGTCAGAAGCAAAGCACCACAAACAAGGGGGTACCAGACCGCGAGGGCCTATACACCCGCCAGGGAAGAAGTCAATACTGCACCAGTCAATGTCCGTTCCATCGATCAGAGCTCAGCAGCCACAGCGTATGGTCATCAGTGAGAGGCAACCAGCAGGCAGCCCCGGCGGGCGATAATCAGGAGTCACTGCCAGGTTAATCTGTATCAGGCTGTGTGTCCCCCAGCAGGGGATCCTGGGACAAGGACCTCCGCCGGGAGCGGGATTTGCGATGACGTTTCCCTTTGCCTGGCGGGTTGCTCCGGTCCTGCGAGGTGCTGCGCGGCGACCCGGAGTGTAACCCCGGCTGGACGTGTGGGCGAAGTCTGACCGCCTCATCGGTCCAACTGAAGACGGCCTCCGGGGTATAAAAAAAATGGGTCTTGGAGTTGAAGATCACCCGGAGGCGAGCTGGGTAGAGCAGCGAGTACTGGATTTTCAGGCCACGCAGCTTGGCCTTGGCCGCCAGGAAGGAATGTCTCTGCTGGTGGACCAGTTTGGTATAGTCCGGGAATAGAGCAAGGTGTCCTTAAGCCGCTCTTCCCGGAGAATAACATCCCTGTCATGGAAGTTGAGGAACCTGGCGATGATCGGGCGAGGTCGCTCCCCGGCCGGCGGCTTCTGCGTCAAGGCGCGGTGTGCACGCTCCACCACGAAGCAGCGCGACAGGGTGTCCGGGGGTAGCCAGCCCTCCAGCCATTGGGATAGGAAGACGTCCATAGGCCCTTTCTCACAGTCCTCCGGAAAGCCAACAAAGCGCAGGTTGTTTCGTCGTGCCCGCCCTTCGGCATCCTCCACCCGGAGCGCCAGGCCCCGCTGAGTCTGTTCCATGTCGGCAATCTTCTTCTTGAGGGTGCCAACATCTCCCTCCACCGCCGTGACCCTGGTCTCCGTTTCAGTAATGCGGGCGACCGCATTGCGAAGGTCCTGGCGCAGCAGCATCACATCGGCACCCACCGCACCAATCTTCGCATCCAGCATGTCGCGGGACTGGGTAATGGCCGCCAACAATGCCGCGTTGTCCGGTCCAGCATTCTGGCCCCCACCAGCCGCACCAGCACTTCCACCAGGGCCGGTGAATTTGTCAATGGGACCAGTCTTTGTGGCGGCCGTGCCTCTAGTCATGGCGGCAGGAGAACCAACAGGTCAGTAGCATGCACCCGTAGGGGGCCGCACCGCGCAAAGGTCCTCCACCCAGGCCCCAGCCGGGGCGTCCGGAGCACCAGGCCACTTGGTATCCACTCATCGCTAGGCCGCCGATTACAGGCAGGCACCCAGGTAGCGCCGCCCCGCCAGATCCCAGTGTGTGCAAGCGCCACGCGGGGCACCCTTCTCAAAATGTCCGCCTCCACCGCTCTGCTCCAGTGCACCCAGCGAGCCCCAACAACAGTCAGGCTGTCCAGGGTCTACAGTGACCTCCCCGGGTACAGCGTCTCTCAACAGCCCTCGCAGCACGATGCAAGGGGAGGGGGGGCCGCACTCACAGGTTAATGAATCCCACTGCGGGCCGGTGCCCGGTCCGCACCGGGCCCACTGGCACTCCTGACTCGGCACGGGCACGGTCTGCCCCAGTCCGGTCCACTGCGGTCCGCGAGAGTGGAGGATGCAGCGCCCGCCAACAGCAGAGCGCTGCAGTCAGCTACCGTGGAGGGTGCCGCGCCTGCCGGCAGTGGAGGGCACCGCGCCCCCTGAAAGTGGAGGGTGCCGTGGACAGTGGCAGCGGAGGGTCCAAGGATCAGCGTGGATGACCTCGGGCGGGGGCCGCCAAACTCGAGGCCCCGGCTCCGGCAAGGCCAGGTAGGCCGCAGCTCCTCCGAGGCCCCCCACAGGCTCGGGCCCCCACCGCTGGCAAGGTGGAGAAAGGTAGGGCCCTCCGCAATGGGCCGCTGGCAGCAGGCAGCCCCGGAGCGCGGCCAAGGAGCGGCAGCGCCGGCTCCGGGCCGAGTCTCCCTGCCCGGGCACGCCAAAACTGAGGCCCAGGCTCGTCCGAGGGGCACTAGGCCGCCCGCTGCACTCACTTGCCTCTCCGCCGCAGATGGTCTCGGCGCGTTGCCTCCGGCACCGGACGGCTCCCAGCGTCGTCCGCCACGATCACCTCGGATGTGGTACACTCTTCGGGTTCAGGGGCCAGGATAAATCAAAGATATTCGTCGGGCCGGCGGGAGCTCTAGCAAGCCACGTCCGCCATGATCGCCCGCTAGGCCACGCCCCTTAGAGTAATTTTTTTAAATTCCAAAACTCCACACTTAGAAGAATTTCCAAGTGAAACGAGTCAATGTTAGCCTATGGAAGGAAGTTCAAGTTACTGTAAGTGTGGTTAGAATTACTTTACAGGATCAGTAGTGGGCTGAAAGATGCAGCGCTGAGGTCTTGCCTGATAACAGGTGAGTAAATCGTAATTCGTAGTTCGGCTGATTTTAGAGGAATATTTTTAAGTTTCAAACATAGACAGAAACTTTTCTGGTGAAAACCACACAATAGAATCCTATGGAAGGAAATACAAGTTACTGTAAGTATGGTTAGAATTACTTTACAGGATCAGTAGTGGGCTGAAAGATGCAGCGCTGAGGTCTCTCCTGATAACAGGTGAGTAAATCAGAATTCATAGCTCGGCTGATTTTAGAGTAATTTTTTAAAGTTCCAAAACTCCACACTTAGAAGAATTTCCAAGTGAAACGAGTCAATGTTAGCCTATGGAAGGAAGTTCAAGTTACTGTAACTATGGTTAGAATTACTTTACAGGATCAGTAGTGGGCTGAAAGATGCAGCGCTGAGGTCTCGCCTGATAACAGGTGAGTAAATCGTAATTCGTAGTTCGGCTGATTTTAGAGGAATATGTTTAAGTTTCAAACATAGACAGAAACTTTTCTGGTGAAAACCACACAATAGAATCCTATGGAAGGAAATACAAGTTACTGTAAGTATGGTTAGAATTACTTTTCAGGATCAGTAGTGGGCGAAAGATGCAGACCTCGGGTCTCTCATGATAACAGGTGAGTAAATCGGAATTCGTAGTTCGTCTGATTTTAGAGGAATTTTTTAAAGTTCCAAAATTCCACACTTTGAAGAATTTCCAAGTGAAACCAGTCAAAGTTAGCCTATGGAAGGATTTTCAAGTTACTGTAAGTACAGTTAGAATTATGTTTCAGGATCAGTAATGGGCTGAAAGATGCAGCGCTGAGGTCTCTCCTGATAACAGGTGAGTAAATCAGAGTTAATAGTTCGACTGATTTTAGAGGAATTTTTTAAAGTTCCAAACCTTCACACTTAGAAGAGTTTCCAAGTGAAACGAGTCAATGGTAGCCTACGGAAGGAAGTTCAAGTTACTGTAAGTATGGTTAGAATTACTTTACAGGATCAGTAGTGGGCTGAAAGATGCAGCGCTGAGGTCTCTCCTGATAACAGGTGAGTAAATCAGAATTCATAGTTCGGCTGATTTTCGAGTAATTTTTTAAAGTTCCAAAATTCCACACTTCAAAGAATTTCCAAGTGAAACCAGTCAATGTTAGCCTATGGAAGGAATTTCAAGTTACTGTAAGTACAGTTAGAATTATGTTTCAGGATCAGTAATGGGCTGAAAGGTGCAGCGCTGAGGTCTCTCCTGATAACAGGTGAGTAAATCAGAGTTAATAGTTCGATTGATTTTAGAGGAATTTTTTTAAGTTCCAAACCTTCACACTTAGAAGAATTTCCAAGTGAAACGAGTCAATGTTAGCCTACGGAAGGAAGTTCAAGTTACTGTAAGTATGGTTAGAATTACTTTTCAGGATCAGTAGTGGGCTGAAAGATGCAGCACTCAGGTCTCTCCTGATAACTGGTGAGTAAATCGTAATTCGTAGTTCGGCTGATTTTAGAGGAATATTTTTAAGTTTCAAACATAGACAGAAACTTTTCTGGTGAAAACCACACAATAGAATCCTATGGAAGGAAATACAAGTTACTGTAAGTATGGTTAGAATTACTTTTCAGGATCAGTAGTGGGCTGAAAGATGCAGACCTCGGGTCTCTCATGATAACAGGTGAGTAAATCGGAATTCGTAGTTCGTCTGATTTTAGAGGAGTTTTTTAAAGTTCCAAAATTCCACACTATGAAGAATTTCCAAGTGAAACCAGTCAAAGTTAGCCTATGGAAGGATTTTCAAGTTACTGTAAGTACAGTTAGAATTATGTTTCACGATCAGTAATGGGCTGAAAGATGCAGCGCTGAGGTCTCTCCTGATAACAGGTGAGTAAATCAGAGTTAATAGTTCGACTGATTTTAGAGGAATTTTTTTAAGTTCCAAACTTTCACACTTAGAAGAATTTCCAAGTGAAACGAGTCAATGTTAGCCTATGGAAGGAAGTTCAAGTTACTGTAAGTATGGTTAGAATTACTTTACAGGATCAGTAGTGGGCTGAAAGATGCAGCGCTGAGGTCTCGCCTGATAACAGGTGAGTAAATCGTAATTCGTAGTTCGGATGATTTTAGAGGAATATGTTTAAGTTTCAAACATAGACAGAAACTTTTCTGGTGAAAACCACACAATAGAATCCTATGGAAGGAAATACAAGTTACTGTAAGTATGGTTAGAATTACTTTTCAGGATCAGTAGTGGGCGAAAGATGCAGACCTCGGGTCTCTCATGATAACAGGTGAGTAAATCGGAATTCGTAGTTCGTCTGATTTTAGAGGAATTTTTTAAAGTTCCAAAATTCCACACTTTGAAGAATTTCCAAGTGAAACCAGTCAAAGTTAGCCTATGGAAGGATTTTCAAGTTACTGTAAGTACAGTTAGAATTATGTTTCAGGATCAGTAATGGGCTGAAAGATGCAGCGCTGAGGTCTCTCCTGATAACAGGTGAGTAAATCAGAGTTAATAGTTCGACTGATTTTAGAGGAATTTTTTAAAGTTCCAAACCTTCACACTTAGAAGAATTTCCAAGTGAAACGAGTCAATGTTAGCCTATGGAAGGAAGTTCAAGTTACTGTAAGTATGGTTAGAAGTACTTTACAGGATCAGTAGTGGGCTGAAAGATGCAGCGCTGAGGTCTCGCCTGATAACAGGTGAGTAAATCGTAATTCGTAGTTCGGCTGATTTTAGAGGAATATTTTTAAGTTTCAAACATAGACAGAAACTTTTCCGGTGAAAACCACACAATAGAATCCTATGGAAGGAAATACAAGTTACTGTAAGTATGGTTAGAATTACTTTTCAGGATCAGTAGTGGGCTGAAAGATGCAGCGCTGAGGTCTCTCCTGATAACAGGTGAGTAAATCAGAATTCATAGTTCGGCTGATTTTCGAGTAATTTTTTAAGGTTCCAAAATTCCACACTTCAAAGAATTTCCAAGTGAAACCAGTCAATGTTAGCCTATGGAAGGAATTTCAAGTTACTGTAAGTACAGTTAGAATTATGTTTCAGGATCAGTAATGGGCTGAAAGGTGCAGCGCTGAGGTCTCTCCTGATAACAGGTGAGTAAATCAGAGTTAATAGTTCGACTGATTTTAGAGGAATTTTTTAAAGTTCCAAACCTTCACACTTAGAAGAATTTCCAAGTGAAACGAGTCAATGTTAGCCTACGGAAGGAAGTTCAAGTTACTGTAAGTATGGTTAGAATTACTTTTCAGGATCAGTAGTGGGCTGAAAGATGCAGCACTCAGGTCTCTCCTGATAACTGGTGAGTAAATCGGAATTCGTAGTTCGTCTGATTTTAGAGGAATTTTTTAAAGTTCCAAAATTCCACACTTCGAAGAATTTCCAAGTGATACCAGTCAATGTTAGCCTATGGAAGGAATTTCAGGTTACTGTAAGTACAGTTAGAATTATGTTTCAGGATCAGTAATTGGCTGAAAGATGCAGCGCTGAGGTCTCTCCTGATAACAGGCGAGTAAATCAGAGTTAATAGTTCGACTGATTTTAGAGGAATTTTTTAAAGTTCCAAACCTTCACACTTAGAAGAATTTCCAAGTGAAACGAGTCAATGTTAGCCTACGGAAGGAAGTTCAAGTTACTGTAAGTATGGTTAGAATTACTTTACAGGATCAGTAGTGGGCTGAAAGATGCAGCGCTGAGGTCTCTCCTGATAACAGGTGAGTAAATCAGAATTCATAGTTCGGCTGATTTTCGAGTAATTTTTTAAAGTTCCGAAATTCCACACTTCAAAGAATTTCCAAGTGAAACCAGTCAATGTTAGCCTATGGAAGGAATTTCAAGTTACTGTAAGTACAGTTAGAATTATGTTTCAGGATCAGTAATGGGCTGAAAGGTGCAGCGCTGAGGTCTCTCCTGATAACAGGTGAGTAAATCAGAGTTAATAGTTCGACTGATTTTAGAGGAATTTTTTAAAGTTCCAAACCTTCACACTTAGAAGAATTTCCAAGTGAAACGAGTCAATGTTAGCCTACGGAAGGAAGTTCAAGTTACTGTAAGTATGGTTAGAATTACTTTTCAGGATCAGTAGTGGGCTGAAAGATGCAGCACTCAGGTCTCTCCTGATAACAGGTGAGTAAATCGGAATTCGTAGTTCGTCTGATTTTAGAGGAATTTTTTAAAGTTCAAAAATTCCACACTTTGAAGAATTTCCAAGTGAAACCAGTCAATGTTAGCCTATGGAAGGAATTTCAGGTTACTGTAAGTACAGTTAGAATTATGTTTCAGGATCACTAATGGGCTGAAAGATGCAGCGCTGAGGTCCCTCCTGATAACAGGTGAGTAAATCAGAGTTAATAGTTCGACTGATTTTAGAGGAATTTTTTAAAGTTCCAAACCTTCACACTTAGAAGAATTTCCAAGTGAAACGAGTCAATGTTAGCCTACGGAAGGAAGTTCAAGTTACTGTAAGTATGGTTAGAATTACTTTACAGGATCAGTAGTGGGCTGAGAGATGCAGCGCTGAGGTCTCTCCTGATAACAGGTGAGTAAATCAGAATTCATTGTTCGGCTGATTTTCGAGTAATTTTTTAAAGTTCCAAAACTCCACACTTAGAAGAATTTCCAAGTGAAACGAGTCAATGTTAGCCTATGGAAGGAAGTTCAAGTTACTGTAAGTATGGCTAGAATTACTTTACAGGATCAGTAGTGGGCTGAAAGATGCAGCGCTGAGGTCTCGCCTGATAACAGGTGAGTAAATCATAATTCGTAGTTCGGCTGATTTTAGAGGAATATTTTTAAGTTTCAAACATAGACAGAAACTTTTCTGGTGAAAACCACACAATAGAATCCTATGGAAGGAAATACAAGTTACTGTAAGTATGGTTAGAATTACTTTTCAGGATCAGTAGTGGGCTGAAAGATGCAGCACTCAGGTCTCTCCTGATAACAGGTGAGTAAATCGGAATTCGTAGTTCGAAGTTCGTCTGATTTTAAAGGAATTTTTTAAAGTTCCAAAATCCCACACTTCGAAGAATTTCCAAGTGAAACCAGTCAATGTTAGCCTATGGAAGGAATTTCAAGTTACTGTAAGTACAGTTAGAATTATGTTTCAGGATCAGTAATGGGCTGAAAGGTGCAGCGCTGAGGTCTCTCCTGATAACAGGTGAGTAAATCAGAGTTAATAGTTTGATTGATTTTAGAGGAATTTTTTTAAGTTCCAAACCTTCACACTTAGAAGAATTTCCAAGTGAAACGAGTCAATGTTAGCCTACGGAAGGAAGTTCAAGTTACTGTAAGTATGGTTAGAATTACTTTTCAGGATCAGTAGTGGGCTGAAAGATGCAGCACTCAGGTCTCTCCTGATAACTGGTGAGTAAATCGTAATTCGTAGTTCGGCTGATTTTAGAGGAATATTTTTAAGTTTCAAACATAGACAGAAACTTTTCTGGTGAAAACCACACAATAGAATCCTATGGAAGGAAATACAAGTTACTGTAAGTATGGTTAGAATTACTTTTCAGGATCAGTAGTGGGCTGAAAGATGCAGACCTCGGGTCTCTCATGATAACAGGTGAGTAAATCGGAATTCGTAGTTCGTCTGATTTTAGAGGAATTTTTTAAAGTTCCAAAATTCCACACTATGAAGAATTTCCAAGTGAAACCAGTCAAAGTTACCCTATGGAAGGATTTTCAAGTTACTGTAAGTACAGTTAGAATTATGTTTCACGATCAGTAATGGGCTGAAAGATGCAGCGCTGAGGTCTCTCCTGATAACAGGTGAGTAAATCAGAGTTAATAGTTCGACTGATTTTAGAGGAATTTTTTTAAGTTCCAAACCTTCACACTTAGAAGAATTTCCAAGTGAAACGAGTCAATGTTAGCCTATGGAAGGAAGTTCAAGTTACTGTAAGTATGGTTAGAATTACTTTACAGGATCAGTAGTGGGCTGAAAGATGCAGCGCTGAGGTCTCGCCTGATAACAGGTGAGTAAATCGTAATTCGTAGTTCGGATGATTTTAGAGGAATGTTTTTAAGTTTCAAACATAGACAGAAACTTTTCTGGTGAAAACCACACAATAGAATCCTATGGAAGGAAATACAAGTTACTGTAAGTATGGTTAGAATTACTTTTCAGGATCAGTAGTGGGCTGAAAGATGCAGCACTCAGGTCTCTCCTGATAACAGGTAAGTAAATCGGAATTCGTAGTTCGTAGTTCGTCTGATTTTAGAGGAATTTTTTAAAGTTCCAAAATTCCACACTTCGAAGAATTTCCAAGTGAAACCAGTCAATGTTAGCCTATGGAAGGAATTTCAAGTTACTGTAAGTACAGTTAGAATTATGTTTCAGGATCAGTAATGGGCTGAAAGATGCAGCGCTGAGGTCTCTCCTGATAACAGGTGAGTAAATCAGAGTTAATAGTTCGACTGATTTTAGAGGAATTTTTTAAAGTTCCAAACCTTCACACTTAGAAGAATTTCCAAGTGAAACGAGTCAATGTTAGCCTACGGAAGGAAGTTCAAGTTACTGTAAGTATGGTTAGAATTACTTTACAGGATCAGTAGTGGGCTGAAAGATGCAGCGCTGAGGTCTCTCCTGATAACAGGTGAGTAAATCAGAATTCATAGTTCGGCTGATTTTAGAGTAATTTTTTATAGTTCCAAAACGCCACACTTAGAAGAATTTCCAAGTGAAACGAGTCAATGTTAGCCTATGGAAGGAAGTTCAAGTTACTGTAAGTATGGTTAGAATTACTTTACAGGATCAGTAGTGGGCTGAAAGATGCAGCGCTGAGGTCTCGCCTGATAACAGGTGAGTAAATCGTAATTCGTAGTTCGGCTGATTTTCGAGGAATATTTTTAAGTTTCAAACATAGACAGAAACTTTTCTGGTGAAAACCACACAATAGAATCCTATGGAAGGAAATACAAGTTACTGTAAGTATGGTTAGAATTACTTTTCAGGATCAGTAGTGGGCTGAAAGATGCAGCACTCAGGTCTTTCCTGATAACAGGTGAGTAAATCGGAATTCGTAGTTCGTCTGATTTTGGAGGAATTTTTTAAAGTTCCAAAATTCCATACTTCGAAGAATTTCCAAGTGAAACCAGTCAATGTTAGCCTATGGAAGGAATTTCAAGTTACTGTAAGTACAGTTAGAATTATGTTTCAGGATCAGTAATGGGCTGAAAGATGCAGCGCTGAGGTCTCTCCTGATAACAGGTGAGTAAATCAGAGTTAATAGTTCGACTGATTTTAGAGGAATTTTTTAAAGTTCCAAACCTTCACACTTAGAAGAATTTCCAAGTGAAACGAGTCAATGGTAGCCTACGGAAGGAAGTTCAAGTTACTGTAAGTATGGTTAGAATTACTTTACAGGATCAGTAGTGGGCTGAAAGATGCAGCGCTGAGGTCTCTCCTGATAACAGGTGAGTAAATCAGAATTCATAGTTCGGCTGATTTTCGAGTAATTTTTTAAGGTTCCAAAATTCCACACTTCAAAGAATTTCCAAGTGAAACCAGTCAATGTTAGCCTATGGAAGGAATTTCAAGTTACTGTAAGTACAGTTAGAATTATGTTTCAGGATCAGTAATGGGCTGAAAGGTGCAGCGCTGAGGTCTCTCCTGATAACAGGTGAGTAAATCAGAGTTAATAGTTCGACTGATTTTAGAGGAATTTTTTAAAGTTCCAAACCTTCACACTTAGAAGAATTTCCAAGTGAAACGAGTCAATGTTAGCCTACGGAAGGAAGTTCAAGTTACTGTAAGTATGGTTAGAATTACTTTTCAGGATCAGTAGTGGGCTGAAAGATGCAGCACTCAGGTCTCTCCTGATAACTGGTGAGTAAATCGGAATTCGTAGTTCGTCTGATTTTAGAGGAATTTTTTAAAGTTCCAAAATTCCACACTTCGAAGAATTTCCAAGTGATACCAGTCAATGTTAGCCTATGGAAGGAATTTCAGGTTACTGTAAGTACAGTTAGAATTATGTTTCAGGATCAGTAATTGGCTGAAAGATGCAGCGCTGAGGTCTCTCCTGATAACAGGCGAGTAAATCAGAGTTAATAGTTCGACTGATTTTAGAGGAATTTTTTAAAGTTCCAAACCTTCACACTTAGAAGAATTTCCAAGTGAAACGAGTCAATGTTAGCCTACGGAAGGAAGTTCAAGTTACTGTAAGTATGGTTAGAATTACTTTACAGGATCAGTAGTGGGCTGAAAGATGCAGCGCTGAGGTCTCTCCTGATAACAGGTGAGTAAATCAGAATTCATAGTTCGGCTGATTTTCGAGTAATTTTTTAAAGTTCCGAAATTCCACACTTCAAAGAATTTCCAAGTGAAACCAGCCAATGTTAGCCTATGGAAGGAATTTCAAGTTACTGTAAGTACAGTTAGAATTATGTTTCAGGATCAGTAATGGGCTGAAAGGTGCAGCGCTGAGGTCTCTCCTGATAACAGGTGAGTAAATCAAAGTTAATAGTTCGACTGATTTTAGAGGAATTTTTTAAAGTTCCAAACCTTCACACTTAGAAGAATTTCCAAGTGAAACGAGTCAATGTTAGCCTATGGAAGGAAGTTCAAGTTACTGTAAGTATGGTTAGAATTACTTTACAGGATCAGTAGTGGGCTGAGAGATGCAGCGCTGAGGTCTCTCCTGATAACAGGTGAGTAAATCAGAATTCATTGTTCGGCTGATTTTCGAGTAATTTTTTAAAGTTCCAAAATTCCACACTTCGAAGAATTTCCAAGTGAAACCAGTCAATGTTAGCCTATGGAAGGAATTTCAAGTTACTGTAAGTACAGTTAGAATTATGTTTCAGGATCAGTAATGGGCTGAAAGATGCAGCGCTGAGGTCTCTCCTGATAACAGGTGAGTAAATCAGAGTTAAAAGTTCGACTGATTTTGAAGGAATTTTTTAAAGTTCCAAACCTTCACACTTAGAAGAATTTCCAAGTGAAACGAGTCAATGTTAGCCTACGGAAGGAAGTTCAAGTTGCTGTAAGTATGGTTAGAATTACTTTACAGGATCAGTAGTGGGCTGAAAGATGCAGCGCTGAGGTCTCTCCTGATAACTGGTGAGTAAATCGGAATTCGTAGTTCGTCTGATTTTAGAGGAATTTTTTAAAGTTCCAAAATTCCACACTTCGAAGAATTTCCAAGTGATACCAGTCAATGTTAGCCTATGGAAGGAATTTCAGGTTACTGTAAGTACAGTTAGAATTATGTTTCAGGATCAGTAATTGGCTGAAAGATGCAGCGCTGAGGTCTCTCCTGATAACAGGCGAGTAAATCAGAGTTAATAGTTCGACTGATTTTAGAGGAATTTTTTAAAGTTCCAAACCTTCACACTTAGAAGAATTTCCAAGTGAAACGAGTCAATGTTAGCCTACGGAAGGAAGTTCAAGTTACTGTAAGTATGGTTAGAATTACTTTACAGGATCAGTAGTGGGCTGAGAGATGCAGCGCTGAGGTCTCTCCTGATAACAGGTGAGTAAATCAGAATTCATTGTTCGGCTGATTTTCGAGTAATTTTTTAAAGTTCCAAAATTCCACACTTCGAAGAATTTCCAAGTGAAACCAGTCAATGTTAGCCTATGGAAGGAATTTCAAGTTACTGTAAGTACAGTTAGAATTATGTTTCAGGATCAGTAATGGGCTGAAATATGCAGCGCTGAGGTCTCTCCTGATAACAGGTGAGTAAATCAGAGTTAAAAGTTCGACTGATTTTGAAGGAATTTTTTAAAGTTCCAAACCTTCACACTTAGAAGAATTTCCAAGTGAAACGAGTCAATGTTAGCCTACGGAAGGAAGTTCAAGTTGCTGTAAGTATGGTTAGAATTACTTTACAGGATCAGTAGTGGGCTGAAAGATGCAGCGCTGAGGTCTCTCCTGATAACAGGTGAGTAAATCAGAATTCATAGTTCGGCTGATTTAAGAGTAATTTTTTAAAGTTCCAAAACTCCACACTTAGAAGAATTTCCAAGTGAAACGAGTCAATGTTAGCCTATGGAAGGAAGTTCAAGTTACTGTAAGTATGGCTAGAATTACTTTACAGGATCAGTAGTGGGCTGAAAGATGCAGCGCTGAGGTCTCGCCTGATAACAGGTGAGTAAATCGTAATTCGTAGTTCGGCTGATTTTAGAGGAATATTTTTAAGTTTCATACATAGACAGAAACTTTTCTGGTGAAAACCACACAATAGAATCCTATGGAAGGAAATACAAGTTACTGTAAGTATGGTTAGAATTACTTTTCAGGATCAGTAGTGGGCTGAAAGATGCAGCACTCAGGTCTCTCCTGATAACAGGTGAGTAAATCGGAATTCGTAGTTCGAAGTTCGTCTGATTTTAAAGGAATTTTTTAAAGTTCCAAAATCCCACACTTCGAAGAATTTCCAAGTGAAACCAGTCAATGTTAGCCTATGGAAGGAATTTCAAGTTACTGTAAGTACAGTTAGAATTATGTTTCAGGATCAGTAATGGGCTGAAAGGTGCAGCGCTGAGGTCTCTCCTGATAACAGGTGAGTAAATCAGAGTTAATAGTTTGATTGATTTTAGAGGAATTTTTTTAAGTTCCAAACCTTCACACTTAGAAGAATTTCCAAGTGAAACGAGTCAATGTTAGCCTACGGAAGGAAGTTCAAGTTACTGTAAGTATGGTTAGAATTACTTTTCAGGATCAGTAGTGGGCTGAAAGATGCAGTACTCAGGTCTCTCCTGATAACTGGTGAGTAAATCGTAATTCGTAGTTCGGCTGATTTTAGAGGAATATTTTTAAGTTTCAAACATAGACAGAAACTTTTCTGGTGAAAACCACACAATAGAATCCTATGGAAGGAAATACAAGTTACTGTAAGTATGGTTAGAATTACTTTTCAGGATCAGTAGTGGGCTGAAAGATGCAGACCTCGGGTCTCTCATGATAACAGGTGAGTAAATCGGAATTCGTAGTTCGTCTGATTTTAGAGGAATTTTTTAAAGTTCCAAAATTCCACACTATGAAGAATTTCCAAGTGAAACCAGTCAAAGTTACCCTATGGAAGGATTTTCAAGTTACTGTAAGTACAGTTAGAATTATGTTTCACGATCAGTAATGGGCTGAAAGATGCAGCGCTGAGGTCTCTCCTGATAACAGGTGAGTAAATCAGAGTTAATAGTTCGACTGATTTTAGAGGAATTTTTTTAAGTTCCAAACCTTCACACTTAGAAGAATTTCCAAGTGAAACGAGTCAATGTTAGCCTATGGAAGGAAGTTCAAGTTACTGTAAGTATGGTTAGAATTACTTTACAGGATCAGTAGTGGGCTGAAAGATGCAGCGCTGAGGTCTCGCCTGATAACAGGTGAGTAAATCGTAATTCGTAGTTCGGATGATTTTAGAGGAATGTTTTTAAGTTTCAAACATAGACAGAAACTTTTCTGGTGAAAACCACACAATAGAATCCTATGGAAGGAAATACAAGTTACTGTAAGTATGGTTAGAATTACTTTTCAGGATCAGTAGTGGGCTGAAAGATGCAGCACTCAGGTCTCTCCTGATAACAGGTAAGTAAATCGGAATTCGTAGTTCGTAGTTCGTCTGATTTTAGAGGAATTTTTTAAAGTTCCAAAATTCCACACTTCGAAGAATTTCCAAGTGAAACCAGTCAATGTTAGCCTATGGAAGGAATTTCAAGTTACTGTAAGTACAGTTAGAATTATGTTTCAGGATCAGTAATGGGCTGAAAGATGCAGCGCTGAGGTCTCTCCTGATAACAGGTGAGTAAATCAGAGTTAATAGTTCGACTGATTTTAGAGGAATTTTTTAAAGTTCCAAACCTTCACACTTAGAAGAATTTCCAAGTGAAACGAGTCAATGTTAGCCTACGGAAGGAAGTTCAAGTTACTGTAAGTATGGTTAGAATTACTTTACAGGATCAGTAGTGGGCTGAAAGATGCAGCGCTGAGGTCTCTCCTGATAACAGGTGAGTAAATCAGAATTCATAGTTCGGCTGATTTTAGAGTAATTTTTTAAAGTTCCAAAACGCCACACTTAGAAGAATTTCCAAGTGAAACGAGTCAATGTTAGCCTATGGAAGGAAGTTCAAGTTACTGTAAGTATGGTTAGAATTACTTTACAGATTCAGTAGTGGGCTGAAAGATGCAGCGCTGAGGTCTCGCCTGATAACAGGTGAGTAAATCGTAATTCGTAGTTCGGCTGATTTTCGAGGAATATTTTTAAGTTTCAAACATAGACAGAAACTTTTCTGGTGAAAACCACACAATAGAATCCTATGGAAGGAAATACAAGTTACTGTAAGTATGGTTAGAATTACTTTTCAGGATCAGTAGTGGGCTGAAAGATGCAGCACTCAGGTCTTTCCTGATAACAGGTGAGTAAATCGGAATTCGTTACTCGTCTGATTTTGGAGGAATTTTTTAAAGTTCCAAAATTCCATACTTCGAAGAATTTCCAAGTGAAACCAGTCAATGTTAGCCTATGGAAGGAATTTCAAGTTACTGTAAGTACAGTTAGAATTATGTTTCAGGATCAGTAATGGGCTGAAAGATGCAGCGCTGAGGTCTCTCCTGATAACAGGTGAGTAAATCAGAGTTAATAGTTCGACTGATTTTAGAGGAATTTTTTAAAGTTCCAAACCTTCACACTTAGAAGAATTTCCAAGTGAAACGAGTCAATGGTAGCCTACGGAAGGAAGTTCAAGTTACTGTAAGTATGGTTAGAATTACTTTACAGGATCAGTAGTGGGCTGAAAGATGCAGCGCTGAGGTCTCTCCTGATAACAGGTGAGTAAATCAGAATTCATAGTTCGGCTGATTTTCGAGTAATTTTTTAAGGTTCCAAAATTCCACACTTCAAAGAATTTCCAAGTGAAACCAGTCAATGTTAGCCTATGGAAGGAATTTCAAGTTACTGTAAGTACAGTTAGAATTATGTTTCAGGATCAGTAATGGGCTGAAAGGTGCAGCGCTGAGGTCTCTCCTGATAACAGGTGAGTAAATCAGAGTTAATAGTTCGACTGATTTTAGAGGAATTTTTTAAAGTTCCAAACCTTCACACTTAGAAGAATTTCCAAGTGAAACGAGTCAATGTTAGCCTACGGAAGGAAGTTCAAGTTACTGTAAGTATGGTTAGAATTACTTTTCAGGATCAGTAGTGGGCTGAAAGATGCAGCACTCAGGTCTCTCCTGATAACTGGTGAGTAAATCGGAATTCGTAGTTCGTCTGATTTTAGAGGAATTTTTTAAAGTTCCAAAATTCCACACTTCGAAGAATTTCCAAGTGATACCAGTCAATGTTAGCCTATGGAAGGAATTTCAGGTTACTGTAAGTACAGTTAGAATTATGTTTCAGGATCAGTAATTGGCTGAAAGATGCAGCGCTGAGGTCTCTCCTGATAACAGGCGAGTAAATCAGAGTTAATAGTTCGACTGATTTTAGAGGAATTTTTTAAAGTTCCAAACCTTCACACTTAGAAGAATTTCCAAGTGAAACGAGTCAATGTTAGCCTACGGAAGGAAGTTCAAGTTACTGTAAGTATGGTTAGAATTACTTTACAGGATCAGTAGTGGGCTGAAAGATGCAGCGCTGAGGTCTCTCCTGATAACAGGTGAGTAAATCAGAATTCATAGTTCGGCTGATTTTCGAGTAATTTTTTAAAGTTCCGAAATTCCACACTTCAAAGAATTTCCAAGTGAAACCAGCCAATGTTAGCCTATGGAAGGAATTTCAAGTTACTGTAAGTACAGTTAGAATTATGTTTCAGGATCAGTAATGGGCTGAAAGGTGCAGCGCTGAGGTCTCTCCTGATAACAGGTGAGTAAATCAAAGTTAATAGTTCGACTGATTTTAGAGGAATTTTTTAAAGTTCCAAACCTTCACACTTAGAAGAATTTCCAAGTGAAACGAGTCAATGTTAGCCTATGGAAGGAAGTTCAAGTTACTGTAAGTATGGTTAGAATTACTTTACAGGATCAGTAGTGGGCTGAGAGATGCAGCGCTGAGGTCTCTCCTGATAACAGGTGAGTAAATCAGAATTCATTGTTCGGCTGATTTTCGAGTAATTTTTTAAAGTTCCAAAATTCCACACTTCGAAGAATTTCCAAGTGAAACCAGTCAATGTTAGCCTATGGAAGGAATTTCAAGTTACTGTAAGTACAGTTAGAATTATGTTTCAGGATCAGTAATGGGCTGAAAGATGCAGCGCTGAGGTCTCTCCTGATAACAGGTGAGTAAATCAGAGTTAAAAGTTCGACTGATTTTGAAGGAATTTTTTAAAGTTCCAAACCTTCACACTTAGAAGAATTTCCAAGTGAAACAAGTCAATGTTAGCCTACGGAAGGAAGTTCAAGTTGCTGTAAGTATGGTTAGAATTACTTTACAGGATCAGTAGTGGGCTGAAAGATGCAGCGCTGAGGTCTCTCCTGATAACAGGTGAGTAAATCAGAATTCATAGTTCGGCTGATTTTAGAGTAATTTTTTAAAGTTCCAAAACTCCACACTTAGAAGAATTTCCAAGTGAAACGAGTCAATGTTAGCCTATGGAAGGAAGTTCAAGTTACTGTAAGTATGGCTAGAATTACTTTACAGGATCAGTAGTGGGCTGAAAGATGCAGCGCTGAGGTCTCGCCTGATAACAGGTGAGTAAATCGTAATTCGTAGTTCGGCTGATTTTAGAGGAATATTTTTAAGTTTCAAACATAGACAGAAACTTTTCTGGTGAAAACCACACAATAGAATCCTATGGAAGGAAATACAAGTTACTGTAAGTATGGTTAGAATTACTTTTCAGGATCAGTAGTGGGCTGAAAGATGCAGCACTCAGGTCTCTCCTGATAACAGGTGAGTAAATCGGAATTCGTAGTTCGAAGTTCGTCTGATTTTAAAGGAATTTTTTAAAGTTCCAAAATCCCACACTTCGAAGAATTTCCAAGTGAAACCAGTCAATGTTAGCCTATGGAAGGAATTTCAAGTTACTGTAAGTACAGTTAGAATTATGTTTCAGGATCAGTAATGGGCTGAAAGGTGCAGCGCTGAGGTCTCTCCTGATAACAGGTGAGTAAATCAGAGTTAATAGTTCGATTGATTTTAGAGGAATTTTTTTAAGTTCCAAACCTTCACACTTAGAAGAATTTCCAAGTGAAACGAGTCAATGTTAGCCTACGGAAGGAAGTTCAAGTTACTGTAAGTATGGTTAGAATTACTTTTCAGGATCAGTAGTGGGCTGAAAGATGCAGCACTCAGGTCTCTCCTGATAACTGGTGAGTAAATCGTAATTCGTAGTTCGGCTGATTTTAGAGGAATATTTTTAAGTTTCAAACATAGACAGAAACTTTTCTGGTGAAAACCACACAATAGAATCCTATGGAAGGAAATACAAGTTACTGTAAGTATGGTTAGAATTACTTTTCAGGATCAGTAGTGGGCTGAAAGATGCAGACCTCGGGTCTCTCATGATAACAGGTGAGTAAATCGGAATTCGTAGTTCGTCTGATTTTAGAGGAATTTTTTAAAGTTCCAAAATTCCACACTATGAAGAATTTCCAAGTGAAACCAGTCAAAGTTACCCTATGGAAGGATTTTCAAGTTACTGTAAGTACAGTTAGAATTATGTTTCACGATCAGTAATGGGCTGAAAGATGCAGCGCTGAGGTCTCTCCTGATAACAGGTGAGTAAATCAGAGTTAATAGTTCGACTGATTTTAGAGGAATTTTTTTAAGTTCCAAACCTTCACACTTAGAAGAATTTCCAAGTGAAACGAGTCAATGTTAGCCTATGGAAGGAAGTTCAAGTTACTGTAAGTATGGTTAGAATTACTTTACAGGATCAGTAGTGGGCTGAAAGATGCAGCGCTGAGGTCTCGCCTGATAACAGGTGAGTAAATCGTAATTCGTAGTTCGTCTGATTTTAGAGGAATTTTTTAAAGTTCCAAAATTCCACACTTCGAAGAATTTCCAAGTGATACCAGTCAATGGTAGCCTATGGAAGGAATTTCAGGTTACTGTAAGTACAGTTAGAATTATGTTTCAGGATCAGTAATTGGCTGAAAGATGCAGCGCTGAGGTCTCTCCTGATAACAGGCGAGTAAATCAGAGTTAATAGTTCGACTGATTTTAGAGGAATTTTTTAAAGTTCCAAACCTTCACACTTAGAAGAATTTCCAAGTGAAACGAGTCAATGTTAGCCTACGGAAGGAAGTTCAAGTTACTGTAAGTATGGTTAGAATTACTTTACAGGATCAGTAGTGGGCTGAAAGATGCAGCGCTGAGGTCTCTCCTGATAACAGGTGAGTGAATCAGAATTCATAGTTCGGCTGATTTTCGAGTAATTTTTTAAAGTTCCGAAATTCCACACTTCAAAGAATTTCCAAGTGAAACCAGTCAATGTTAGCCTATGGAAGGAATTTCAAGTTACTGTAAGTACAGTTAGAATTATGTTTCAGGATCAGTAATGGGCTGAAAGGTGCAGCGCTGAGGTCTCTCCTGATAACAGGTGAGTAAATCAGAGTTAATAGTTCGACTGATTTTAGAGGAATTTTTTAAAGTTCCAAACCTTCACACTTAGAAGAATTTCCAAGTGAAACGAGTCAATGTTAGCCTACGGAAGGAAGTTCAAGTTACTGTAAGTATGGTTAGAATTACTTTTCAGGATCAGTAGTGGGCTGAAAGATGCAGCACTCAGGTCTCTCCTGATAACAGGTGAGTAAATCGGAATTCGTAGTTCGTCTGATTTTAGAGGAATTTTTTAAAGTTCAAAAATTCCACACTTTGAAGAATTTCCAAGTGAAACCAGTCAATGTTAGCCTATGGAAGGAATTTCAGGTTACTGTAAGTACAGTTAGAATTATGTTTCAGGATCACTAATGGGCTGAAAGATGCAGCGCTGAGGTCCCTCCTGATAACAGGTGAGTAAATCAGAGTTAATAGTTCGACTGATTTTAGAGGAATTTTTTAAAGTTCCAAACCTTCACACTTAGAAGAATTTCCAAGTGAAACGAGTCAATGTTAGCCTACGGAAGGAAGTTCAAGTTACTGTAAGTATGTTTAGAATTACTTTACAGGATCAGTAGTGGGCTGAGAGATGCAGCGCTGAGGTCTCTCCTGATAACAGGTGAGTAAATCAGAATTCATTGTTCGGCTGATTTTCGAGTAATTTTTTAAAGTTCCAAAATTCCACACTTCGAAGAATTTCCAAGTGAAACCAGTCAATGTTAGCCTATGGAAGGAATTTCAAGTTACTGTAAGTACAGTTAGAATTATGTTTCAGGATCAGTAATGGGCTGAAAGATGCAGCGCTGAGGTCTCTCCTGATAACAGGTGAGTAAATCAGAGTTAAAAGTTCGACTGATTTTGAAGGAATTTTTTAAAGTTCCAAACCTTCACACTTAGAAGAATTTCCAAGTGAAACGAGTCAATGTTAGCCTACGGAAGGAAGTTCAAGTTGCTGTAAGTATGGTTAGAATTACTTTACAGTATCAGTAGTGGGCTGAAAGATGCAGCGCTGAGGTCTCTCCTGATAACAGGTGAGTAAATCAGAATTCATAGTTCGGCTGATTTTAGAGTAATTTTTTAAAGTTCCAAAACTCCACACTTAGAAGAATTTCCAAGTGAAACGAGTCAATGTTAGCCTATGGAAGGAAGTTCAAGTTACTGTAAGTATGGCTAGAATTACTTTACAGGATCAGTAGTGGGCTGAAAGATGCAGCGCTGAGGTCTCGCCTGATAACAGGTGAGTAAATCGTAATTCGTAGTTCGGCTGATTTTAGAGGAATATTTTTAAGTTTCAAACATAGACAGAAACTTTTCTGGTGAAAACCACACAATAGAATCCTATGGAAGGAAATACAAGTTACTGTAAGTATGGTTAGAATTACTTTTCAGGATCAGTAGTGGGCTGAAAGATGCAGCACTCAGGTCTCTCCTGATAACAGGTGAGTAAATCGGAATTCGTAGTTCGAAGTTCGTCTGATTTTAAAGGAATTTTTTAAAGTTCCAAAATCCCACACTTCGAAGAATTTCCAAGTGAAACCAGTCAATGTTAGCCTATGGAAGGAATTTCAAGTTACTGTAAGTACAGTTAGAATTATGTTTCAGGATCAGTAATGGGCTGAAAGGTGCAGCGCTGAGGTCTCTCCTGATAACAGGTGAGTAAATCAGAGTTAATAGTTTGATTGATTTTAGAGGAATTTTTTTAAGTTCCAAACCTTCACACTTAGAAGAATTTCCAAGTGAAACGAGTCAATGTTAGCCTACGGAAGGAAGTTCAAGTTACTGTAAGTATGGTTAGAATTACTTTTCAGGATCAGTAGTGGGCTGAAAGATGCAGCACTCAGGTCTCTCCTGATAACTGGTGAGTAAATCGTAATTCGTAGTTCGGCTGATTTTAGAGGAATATTTTTAAGTTTCAAACATAGACAGAAACTTTTCTGGTGAAAACCACACAATAGAATCCTATGGAAGGAAATACAAGTTACTGTAAGTATGGTTAGAATTACTTTTCAGGATCAGTAGTGGGCTGAAAGATGCAGACCTCGGGTCTCTCATGATAACAGGTGAGTAAATCGGAATTCGTAGTTCGTCTGATTTTAGAGGAATTTTTTAAAGTTCCAAAATTCCACACTATGAAGAATTTCCAAGTGAAACCAGTCAAAGTTACCCTATGGAAGGATTTTCAAGTTACTGTAAGTACAGTTAGAATTATGTTTCACGATCAGTAATGGGCTGAAAGATGCAGCGCTGAGGTCTCTCCTGATAACAGGTGAGTAAATCAGAATTCATAGTTCGGCTGATTTTAGAGTAATTTTTTAAAGTTCCAAAACTCCACACTTAGAAGAATTTCCAAGTGAAACGAGTCAATGTTAGCCTATGGAAGGAAGTTCAAGTTACTGTAAGTATGGCTAGAATTACTTTACAGGATCAGTAGTGGGCTGAAAGATGCAGCGCTGAGGTCTCGCCTGATAACAGGTGAGTAAATCGTAATTCGTAGTTCGGCTGATTTTAGAGGAATATTTTTAAGTTTCAAACATAGACAGAAACTTTTCTGGTGAAAACCACACAATAGAATCCTATGGAAGGAAATACAAGTTACTGTAAGTATGGTTAGAATTACTTTTCAGGATCAGTAGTGGGCTGAAAGATGCAGCACTCAGGTCTCTCCTGATAACAGGTGAGTAAATCGGAATTCGTAGTTCGAAGTTCGTCTGATTTTAAAGGAATTTTTTAAAGTTCCAAAATCCCACACTTCGAAGAATTTCCAAGTGAAACCAGTCAATGTTAGCCTATGGAAGGAATTTCAAGTTACTGTAAGTACAGTTAGAATTATGTTTCAGGATCAGTAATGGGCTGAAAGGTGCAGCGCTGAGGTCTCTCCTGATAACAGGTGAGTAAATCAGAGTTAATAGTTTGATTGATTTTAGAGGAATTTTTTTAAGTTCCAAACCTTCACACTTAGAAGAATTTCCAAGTGAAACGAGTCAATGTTAGCCTACGGAAGGAAGTTCAAGTTACTGTAAGTATGGTTAGAATTACTTTTCAGGATCAGTAGTGGGCTGAAAGATGCAGCACTCAGGTCTCTCCTGATAACTGGTGAGTAAATCGTAATTCGTAGTTCGGCTGATTTTAGAGGAATATTTTTAAGTTTCAAACATAGACAGAAACTTTTCTGGTGAAAACCACACAATAGAATCCTATGGAAGGAAATACAAGTTACTGTAAGTATGGTTAGAATTACTTTTCAGGATCAGTAGTGGGCTGAAAGATGCAGACCTCGGGTCTCTCATGATAACAGGTGAGTAAATCGGAATTCGTAGTTCGTCTGATTTTAGAGGAATTTTTTAAAGTTCCAAAATTCCACACTATGAAGAATTTCCAAGTGAAACGAGTCAATGTTAGCCTACGGAAGGAAGTTCAAGTTACTGTAAGTATGGTTAGAATTACTTTACAGGATCAGTAGTGGGCTGAAAGATGCAGCGCTGAGGTCTCGCCTGATAACAGGTGAGTAAATCGTAATTCGTAGTTCGGATGATTTTAGAGGAATGTTTTTAAGTTTCAAACATAGACAGAAACTTTTCTGGTGAAAACCACACAATAGAATCCTATGGAAGGAAATACAAGTTACTGTAAGTATGGTTAGAATTACTTTTCAGGATCAGTAGTGGGCTGAAAGATGCAGCACTCAGGTCTCTCCTGATAACAGGTAAGTAAATCGGAATTCGTAGTTCGTAGTTCGTCTGATTTTAGAGGAATTTTTTAAAGTTCCAAAATTCCACACTTCGAAGAATTTCCAAGTGAAACCAGTCAATGTTAGCCTATGGAAGGAATTTCAAGTTACTGTAAGTACAGTTAGAATTATGTTTCAGGATCAGTAATGGGCTGAAAGATGCAGCGCTGAGGTCTCTCCTGATAACAGGTGAGTAAATCAGAGTTAATAGTTCGACTGATTTTAGAGGAATTTTTTAAAGTTCCAAACCTTCACACTTAGAAGAATTTCCAAGTGAAACGAGTCAATGTTAGCCTACGGAAGGAAGTTCAAGTTACTGTAAGTATGGTTAGAATTACTTTACAGGATCAGTAGTGGGCTGAAAGATGCAGCGCTGAGGTCTCTCCTGATAACAGGTGAGTAAATCAGAATTCATAGTTCGGCTGATTTTAGAGTAATTTTTTAAAGTTCCAAAACGCCACACTTAGAAGAATTTCCAAGTGAAACGAGTCAATGTTAGCCTATGGAAGGAAGTTCAAGTTACTGTAAGTATGGTTAGAATTACTTTACAGGATCAGTAGTGGGCTGAAAGATGCAGCGCTGAGGTCTCGCCTGATAACAGGTGAGTAAATCGTAATTCGTAGTTCGGCTGATTTTCGAGGAATATTTTTAAGTTTCAAACATAGACAGAAACTTTTCTGGTGAAAACCACACAATAGAATCCTATGGAAGGAAATACAAGTTACTGTAAGTATGGTTAGAATTACTTTTCAGGATCAGTAGTGGGCTGAAAGATGCAGCACTCAGGTCTTTCCTGATAACAGGTGAGTAAATCGGAATTCGTAGTTCGTCTGATTTTGGAGGAATTTTTTAAAGTTCCAAAATTCCATACTTCGAAGAATTTCCAAGTGAAACCAGTCAATGTTAGCCTATGGAAGGAATTTCAAGTTACTGTAAGTACAGTTAGAATTATGTTTCAGGATCAGTAATGGGCTGAAAGATGCAGCGCTGAGGTCTCTCCTGATAACAGGTGAGTAAATCAGAGTTAATAGTTCGACTGATTTTAGAGGAATTTTTTAAAGTTCCAAACCTTCACACTTAGAAGAATTTCCAAGTGAAACGAGTCAATGGTAGCCTACGGAAGGAAGTTCAAGTTACTGTAAGTATGGTTAGAATTACTTTACAGGATCAGTAGTGGGCTGAAAGATGCAGCGCTGAGGTCTCTCCTGATAACAGGTGAGTAAATCAGAATTCATAGTTCGGCTGATTTTCGAGTAATTTTTTAAGGTTCCAAAATTCCACACTTCAAAGAATTTCCAAGTGAAACCAGTCAATGTTAGCCTATGGAAGGAATTTCAAGTTACTGTAAGTACAGTTAGAATTATGTTTCAGGATCAGTAATGGGCTGAAAGGTGCAGCGCTGAGGTCTCTCCTGATAACAGGTGAGTAAATCAGAGTTAATAGTTCGACTGATTTTAGAGGAATTTTTTAAAGTTCCAAACCTTCACACTTAGAAGAATTTCCAAGTGAAACGAGTCAATGTTAGCCTACGGAAGGAAGTTCAAGTTACTGTAAGTATGGTTAGAATTACTTTTCAGGATCAGTAGTGGGCTGAAAGATGCAGCACTCAGGTCTCTCCTGATAACTGGTGAGTAAATCGGAATTCGTAGTTCGTCTGATTTTAGAGGAATTTTTTAAAGTTCCAAAATTCCACACTTCGAAGAATTTCCAAGTGATACCAGTCAATGTTAGCCTATGGAAGGAATTTCAGGTTACTGTAAGTACAGTTAGAATTATGTTTCAGGATCAGTAATTGGCTGAAAGATGCAGCGCTGAGGTCTCTCCTGATAACAGGTGAGTAAATCAGAGTTAATAGTTCGACTGATTTTAGAGGAATTTTTTAAAGTTCCAAACCTTCACACTTAGAAGAATTTCCAAGTGAAACGAGTCAATGTTAGCCTACGGAAGGAAGTTCAAGTTACTGTAAGTATGGTTAGAATTACTTTACAGGATCAGTAGTGGGCTGAGAGATGCAGCGCTGAGGTCTCTCCTGATAACAGGTGAGTAAATCAGAATTCATTGTTCGGCTGATTTTCGAGTAATTTTTTAAAGTTCCAAAATTCCACACTTCGAAGAATTTCCAAGTGAAACCAGTCAATGTTAGCCTATGGAAGGAATTTCAAGTTACTGTAAGTACAGTTAGAATTATGTTTCAGGATCAGTAATGGGCTGAAAGATGCAGCGCTGAGGTCTCTCCTGATAACAGGTGAGTAAATCAGAGTTAAAAGTTCGACTGATTTTGAAGGAATTTTTTAAAGTTCCAAACCTTCACACTTAGAAGAATTTCCAAGTGAAACGAGTCAATGTTAGCCTACGGAAGGAAGTTCAAGTTGCTGTAAGTATGGTTAGAATTACTTTACAGGATCAGTAGTGGGCTGAAAGATGCAGCGCTGAGGTCTCTCCTGATAACAGGTGAGTAAATCAGAATTCATAGTTCGGCTGATTTTAGAGTAATTTTTTAAAGTTCCAAAACTCCACACTTAGAAGAATTTCCAAGTGAAACGAGTCAATGTTAGCCTATGGAAGGAAGTTCAAGTTACTGTAAGTATGGCTAGAATTACTTTACAGGATCAGTAGTGGGCTGAAAGATGCAGCGCTGAGGTCTCGCCTGATAACAGGTGAGTAAATCGTAATTCGTAGTTCGGCTGATTTTAGAGGAATATTTTTAAGTTTCAAACATAGACAGAAACTTTTCTGGTGAAAACCACACAATAGAATCCTATGGAAGGAAATACAAGTTACTGTAAGTATGGTTAGAATTACTTTTCAGGATCAGTAGTGGGCTGAAAGATGCAGCACTCAGGTCTCTCCTGATAACAGGTGAGTAAATCGGAATTCGTAGTTCGAAGTTCGTCTGATTTTAAAGGAATTTTTTAAAGTTCCAAAATCCCACACTTCGAAGAATTTCCAAGTGAAACCAGTCAATGTTAGCCTATGGAAGGAATTTCAAGTTACTGTAAGTACAGTTAGAATTATGTTTCAGGATCAGTAATGGGCTGAAAGGTGCAGCGCTGAGGTCTCTCCTGATAACAGGTGAGTAAATCAGAGTTAATAGTTCGATTGATTTTAGAGGAATTTTTTTAAGTTCCAAACCTTCACACTTAGAAGAATTTCCAAGTGAAACGAGTCAATGTTAGCCTACGGAAGGAAGTTCAAGTTACTGTAAGTATGGTTAGAATTACTTTTCAGGATCAGTAGTGGGCTGAAAGATGCAGCACTCAGGTCTCTCCTGATAACTGGTGAGTAAATCGTAATTCGTAGTTCGGCTGATTTTAGAGGAATATTTTTAAGTTTCAAACATAGACAGAAACTTTTCTGGTGAAAACCACACAATAGAATCCTATGGAAGGAAATACAAGTTACTGTAAGTATGGTTAGAATTACTTTTCAGGATCAGTAGTGGGCTGAAAGATGCAGACCTCGGGTCTCTCATGATAACAGGTGAGTAAATCGGAATTCGTAGTTCGTCTGATTTTAGAGGAATTTTTTAAAGTTCCAAAATTCCACACTATGAAGAATTTCCAAGTGAAACCAGTCAAAGTTACCCTATGGAAGGATTTTCAAGTTACTGTAAGTACAGTTAGAATTATGTTTCACGATCAGTAATGGGCTGAAAGATGCAGCGCTGAGGTCTCTCCTGATAACAGGTGAGTAAATCAGAGTTAATAGTTCGACTGATTTTAGAGGAATTTTTTTAAGTTCCAAACCTTCACACTTAGAAGAATTTCCAAGTGAAACGAGTCAATGTTAGCCTATGGAAGGAAGTTCAAGTTACTGTAAGTATGGTTAGAATTACTTTACAGGATCAGTAGTGGGCTGAAAGATGCAGCGCTGAGGTCTCGCCTGATAACAGGTGAGTAAATCGTAATTCGTAGTTCGGATGATTTTAGAGGAATATTTTTAAGTTTCAAACATAGACAGAAACTTTTCTGGTGAAAACCACACAATAGAATCCTATGGAAGGAAATACAAGTTACTGTAAGTATGGTTAGAATTACTTTTCAGGATCAGTAGTGGGCTGAAAGATGCAGCACTCAGGTCTCTCCTGATAACAGGTAAGTAAATCGGAATTCGTAGTTCGTAGTTCGTCTGATTTTAGAGGAATTTTTTAAAGTTCCAAAATTCCATACTTCGAAGAATTACCAAGTGAAACCAGTCAATGTTAGCCTATGGAAGGAATTTCAAGTTACTGTAAGTACAGTTAGAATTATGTTTCAGGATCAGTAATGGGCTGAAAGATGCAGCGCTGAGGTCTCTCCTGATAACAGGTGAGTAAATCAGAGTTAAAAGTTCGACTGATTTTGAAGGAATTTTTTAAAGTTCCAAACCTTCACACTTAGAAGAATTTCCAAGTGAAACGAGTCAATGTTAGCCTACGGAAGGAAGTTCAAGTTGCTGTAAGTATGGTTAGAATTACTTTACAGGATCAGTAGTGGGCTGAAAGATGCAGCGCTGAGGTCTCTCCTGATAACAGGTGAGTAAATCAGAATTCATAGTTCGGCTGATTTTAGAGTAATTTTTTAAAGTTCCAAAACTCCACACTTAGAAGAATTTCCAAGTGAAACGAGTCAATGTTAGCCTATGGAAGGAAGTTCAAGTTACTGTAAGTATGGCTAGAATTACTTTACAGGATCAGTAGTGGGCTGAAAGATGCAGCGCTGAGGTCTCGCCTGATAACAGGTGAGTAAATCGTAATTCGTAGTTCGGCTGATTTTAGAGGAATATTTTTAAGTTTCAAACATAGACAGAAACTTTTCTGGTGAAAACCACACAATAGAATCCTATGGAAGGAAATACAAGTTACTGTAAGTATGGTTAGAATTACTTTTCAGGATCAGTAGTGGGCTGAAAGATGCAGCACTCAGGTCTCTCCTGATAACAGGTGAGTAAATCGGAATTCGTAGTTCGAAGTTCGTCTGATTTTAAAGGAATTTTTTAAAGTTCCAAAATCCCACACTTCGAAGAATTTCCAAGTGAAACCAGTCAATGTTAGCCTATGGAAGGAATTTCAAGTTACTGTAAGTACAGTTAGAATTATGTTTCAGGATCAGTAATGGGCTGAAAGGTGCAGCGCTGAGGTCTCTCCTGATAACAGGTGAGTAAATCAGAGTTAATAGTTCGATTGATTTTAGAGGAATTTTTTTAAGTTCCAAACCTTCACACTTAGAAGAATTTCCAAGTGAAACGAGTCAATGTTAGCCTACGGAAGGAAGTTCAAGTTACTGTAAGTATGGTTAGAATTACTTTTCAGGATCAGTAGTGGGCTGAAAGATGCAGCACTCAGGTCTCTCCTGATAACTGGTGAGTAAATCGTAATTCGTAGTTCGGCTGATTTTAGAGGAATATTTTTAAGTTTCAAACATAGACAGAAACTTTTCTGGTGAAAACCACACAATAGAATCCTATGGAAGGAAATACAAGTTACTGTAAGTATGGTTAGAATTACTTTTCAGGATCAGTAGTGGGCTGAAAGATGCAGACCTCGGGTCTCTCATGATAACAGGTGAGTAAATCGGAATTCGTAGTTCGTCTGATTTTAGAGGAATTTTTTAAAGTTCCAAAATTCCACACTATGAAGAATTTCCAAGTGAAACCAGTCAAAGTTACCCTATGGAAGGATTTTCAAGTTACTGTAAGTACAGTTAGAATTATGTTTCACGATCAGTAATGGGCTGAAAGATGCAGCGCTGAGGTCTCTCCTGATAACAGGTGAGTAAATCAGAGTTAATAGTTCGACTGATTTTAGAGGAATTTTTTTAAGTTCCAAACCTTCACACTTAGAAGAATTTCCAAGTGAAACGAGTCAATGTTAGCCTATGGAAGGAAGTTCAAGTTACTGTAAGTATGGTTAGAATTACTTTACAGGATCAGTAGTGGGCTGAAAGATGCAGCGCTGAGGTCTCGCCTGATAACAGGTGAGTAAATCGTAATTCGTAGTTCGGATGATTTTAGAGGAATATTTTTAAGTTTCAAACATAGACAGAAACTTTTCTGGTGAAAACCACACAATAGAATCCTATGGAAGGAAATACAAGTTACTGTAAGTATGGTTAGAATTACTTTTCAGGATCAGTAGTGGGCTGAAAGATGCAGCACTCAGGTCTCTCCTGATAACAGGTAAGTAAATCGGAATTCGTAGTTCGTAGTTCGTCTGATTTTAGAGGAATTTTTTAAAGTTCCAAAATTCCATACTTCGAAGAATTACCAAGTGAAACCAGTCAATGTTAGCCTATGGAAGGAATTTCAAGTTACTGTAAGTACAGTTAGAATTATGTTTCAGGATCAGTAATGGGCTGAAAGATGCAGCGCTGAGGTCTCTCCTGATAACAGGTGAGTAAATCAGAGTTAATAGTTCGACTGATTTTAGAGGAATTTTTTAAAGTTCCAAACCTTCACACTTAGAAGAATTTCCAAGTGAAACGAGTCAATGTTAGCCTACGGAAGGAAGTTCAAGTTACTGTAAGTATGGTTAGAATTACTTTACAGGATCAGTAGTGGGCTGAAAGATGCAGCGCTGAGGTCTCTCCTGATAACAGGTGAGTAAATCAGAATTCATAGTTCGGCTGATTTTAGAGTAATTTTTTAAAGTTCCAAAACGCCACACTTAGAAGAATTTCCAAGTGAAACGAGTCAATGTTAGCCTATGGAAGGAAGTTCAAGTTACTGTAAGTATGGTTAGAATTACTTTACAGGATCAGTAGTGGGCTGAAAGATGCAGCGCTGAGGTCTCGCCTGATAACAGGTGAGTAAATCGTAATTCGTAGTTCGGCTGATTTTCGAGGAATATTTTTAAGTTTCAAACATAGACAGAAACTTTTCTGGTGAAAACCACACAATAGAATCCTATGGAAGGAAATACAAGTTACTGTAAGTATGGTTAGAATTACTTTTCAGGATCAGTAGTGGGCTGAAAGATGCAGCACTCAGGTCTTTCCTGATAACAGGTGAGTAAATCGGAATTCGTAGTTCGTCTGATTTTGGAGGAATTTTTTAAAGTTCCAAAATTCCACACTTCGAAGAATTTCCAAGTGAAACCAGTCAATGTTAGCCTATGGAAGGAATTTCAAGTTACTGTAAGTACAGTTAGAATTATGTTTCAGGATCAGTAATGGGCTGAAAGATGCAGCGCTGAGGTCTCTCCTGATAACAGGTGAGTAAATCAGAGTTAATAGTTCGACTGATTTTAGAGGAATTTTTTAAAGTTCCAAACCTTCACACTTAGAAGAATTTCCAAGTGAAACGAGTCAATGGTAGCCTACGGAAGGAAGTTCAAGTTACTGTAAGTATGGTTAGAATTACTTTACAGGATCAGTAGTGGGCTGAAAGATGCAGCGCTGAGGTCTCTCCTGATAACAGGTGAGTAAATCAGAATTCATAGTTCGGCTGATTTTCGAGTAATTTTTTAAGGTTCCAAAATTCCACACTTCAAAGAATTTCCAAGTGAAACCAGTCAATGTTAGCCTATGGAAGGAATTTCAAGTTACTGTAAGTACAGTTAGAATTATGTTTCAGGATCAGTAATGGGCTGAAAGGTGCAGCGCTGAGGTCTCTCCTGATAACAGGTGAGTAAATCAGAGTTAATAGTTCGACTGATTTTAGAGGAATTTTTTAAAGTTCCAAACCTTCACACTTAGAAGAATTTCCAAGTGAAACGAGTCAATGTTAGCCTACGGAAGGAAGTTCAAGTTACTGTAAGTATGGTTAGAATTACTTTTCAGGATCAGTAGTGGGCTGAAAGATGCAGCACTCAGGTCTCTCCTGATAACTGGTGAGTAAATCGGAATTCGTAGTTCGTCTGATTTTAGAGGAATTTTTTAAAGTTCCAAAATTCCACACTTCGAAGAATTTCCAAGTGATACCAGTCAATGTTAGCCTATGGAAGGAATTTCAAGTTACTGTAAGTACAGTTAGAATTATGTTTCAGGATCAGTAATGGGCTGAAAGATGCAGCGCTGAGGTCTCTCCTGATAACAGGTGAGTAAATCAGAGTTAATAGTTCGACTGATTTTAGAGTAATTTTTTAAAGTTCCAAACCTTCACACTTAGAAGAATTTCCAAGTGAAACGAGTCAATGTTAGCCTATGGAAGGAAGTTCAAGTTACTGTAAGTATGGTTAGAATTACTTTACAGGATCAGTAGTGGGCTGAAAGATGCAGCGCTGAGGTCTCGCCTGATAACAGGTGAGTAAATCGTAATTCGTAGTTCGGCTGATTTTCGAGGAATATTTTTAAGTTTCAAACATAGACAGAAACTTTTCTGGTGAAAACCACACAATAGAATCCTATGGAAGGAAATACAAGTTACTGTAAGTATGGTTAGAATTACTTTTCAGGATCAGTAGTGGGCTGAAAGATGCAGACCTCGGGTCTCTCATGATAACAGGTGAGTAAATCGGAATTCGTAGTTCGTCTGATTTTAGAGGAATTTTTTAAAGTTCCAAAATTCCACACTATGAAGAATTTCCAAGTGAAACCAGTCAAAGTTACCCTATGGAAGGATTTTCAAGTTACTGTAAGTACAGTTAGAATTATGTTTCACGATCAGTAATGGGCTGAAAGATGCAGCGCTGAGGTCTCTCCTGATAACAGGTGAGTAAATCAGAATTCATAGTTCGGCTGATTTTAGAGTAATTTTTTAAAGTTCCAAAACTCCACACTTAGAAGAATTTCCAAGTGAAACGAGTCAATGTTAGCCTATGGAAGGAAGTTCAAGTTACTGTAAGTATGGCTAGAATTACTTTACAGGATCAGTAGTGGGCTGAAAGATGCAGCGCTGAGGTCTCGCCTGATAACAGGTGAGTAAATCGTAATTCGTAGTTCGGCTGATTTTAGAGGAATATTTTTAAGTTTCAAACATAGACAGAAACTTTTCTGGTGAAAACCACACAATAGAATCCTATGGAAGGAAATACAAGTTACTGTAAGTATGGTTAGAATTACTTTTCAGGATCAGTAGTGGGCTGAAAGATGCAGCACTCAGGTCTCTCCTGATAACAGGTGAGTAAATCGGAATTCGTAGTTCGAAGTTCGTCTGATTTTAAAGGAATTTTTTAAAGTTCCAAAATCCCACACTTCGAAGAATTTCCAAGTGAAACCAGTCAATGTTAGCCTATGGAAGGAATTTCAAGTTACTGTAAGTACAGTTAGAATTATGTTTCAGGATCAGTAATGGGCTGAAAGGTGCAGCGCTGAGGTCTCTCCTGATAACAGGTGAGTAAATCAGAGTTAATAGTTTGATTGATTTTAGAGGAATTTTTTTAAGTTCCAAACCTTCACACTTAGAAGAATTTCCAAGTGAAACGAGTCAATGTTAGCCTACGGAAGGAAGTTCAAGTTACTGTAAGTATGGTTAGAATTACTTTTCAGGATCAGTAGTGGGCTGAAAGATGCAGCACTCAGGTCTCTCCTGATAACTGGTGAGTAAATCGTAATTCGTAGTTCGGCTGATTTTAGAGGAATATTTTTAAGTTTCAAACATAGACAGAAACTTTTCTGGTGAAAACCACACAATAGAATCCTATGGAAGGAAATACAAGTTACTGTAAGTATGGTTAGAATTACTTTTCAGGATCAGTAGTGGGCTGAAAGATGCAGACCTCGGGTCTCTCATGATAACAGGTGAGTAAATCGGAATTCGTAGTTCGTCTGATTTTAGAGGAATTTTTTAAAGTTCCAAAATTCCACACTATGAAGAATTTCCAAGTGAAACCAGTCAAAGTTACCCTATGGAAGGATTTTCAAGTTACTGTAAGTACAGTTAGAATTATGTTTCACGATCAGTAATGGGCTGAAAGATGCAGCGCTGAGGTCTCTCCTGATAACAGGTGAGTAAATCAGAGTTAATAGTTCGACTGATTTTAGAGGAATTTTTTTAAGTTCCAAACCTTCACACTTAGAAGAATTTCCAAGTGAAACGAGTCAATGTTAGCCTATGGAAGGAAGTTCAAGTTACTGTAAGTATGGTTAGAATTACTTTACAGGATCAGTAGTGGGCTGAAAGATGCAGCGCTGAGGTCTCGCCTGATAACAGGTGAGTAAATCGTAATTCGTAGTTCGGATGATTTTAGAGGAATGTTTTTAAGTTTCAAACATAGACAGAAACTTTTCTGGTGAAAACCACACAATAGAATCCTATGGAAGGAAATACAAGTTACTGTAAGTATGGTTAGAATTACTTTTCAGGATCAGTAGTGGGCTGAAAGATGCAGCACTCAGGTCTCTCCTGATAACAGGTAAGTAAATCGGAATTCGTAGTTCGTAGTTCGTCTGATTTTAGAGGAATTTTTTAAAGTTCCAAAATTCCACACTTCGAAGAATTTCCAAGTGAAACCAGTCAATGTTAGCCTATGGAAGGAATTTCAAGTTACTGTAAGTACAGTTAGAATTATGTTTCAGGATCAGTAATGGGCTGAAAGATGCAGCGCTGAGGTCTCTCCTGATAACAGGTGAGTAAATCAGAGTTAATAGTTCGACTGATTTTAGAGGAATTTTTTAAAGTTCCAAACCTTCACACTTAGAAGAATTTCCAAGTGAAACGAGTCAATGTTAGCCTACGGAAGGAAGTTCAAGTTACTGTAAGTATGGTTAGAATTACTTTACAGGATCAGTAGTGGGCTGAAAGATGCAGCGCTGAGGTCTCTCCTGATAACAGGTGAGTAAATCAGAATTCATAGTTCGGCTGATTTTAGAGTAATTTTTTAAAGTTCCAAAACGCCACACTTAGAAGAATTTCCAAGTGAAACGAGTCAATGTTAGCCTATGGAAGGAAGTTCAAGTTACTGTAAGTATGGTTAGAATTACTTTACAGGATCAGTAGTGGGCTGAAAGATGCAGCGCTGAGGTCTCGCCTGATAACAGGTGAGTAAATCGTAATTCGTAGTTCGGCTGATTTTCGAGGAATATTTTTAAGTTTCAAACATAGACAGAAACTTTTCTGGTGAAAACCACACAATAGAATCCTATGGAAGGAAATACAAGTTACTGTAAGTATGGTTAGAATTACTTTTCAGGATCAGTAGTGGGCTGAAAGATGCAGCACTCAGGTCTTTCCTGATAACAGGTGAGTAAATCGGAATTCGTAGTTCGTCTGATTTTGGAGGAATTTTTTAAAGTTCCAAAATTCCATACTTCGAAGAATTTCCAAGTGAAACCAGTCAATGTTAGCTTATGGAAGGAATTTCAAGTTACTGTAAGTACAGTTAGAATTATGTTTCAGGATCAGTAATGGGCTGAAAGATGCAGCGCTGAGGTCTCTCCTGATAACAGGTGAGTAAATCAGAGTTAATAGTTCGACTGATTTTAGAGGAATTTTTTAAAGTTCCAAACCTTCACACTTAGAAGAATTTCCAAGTGAAACGAGTCAATGGTAGCCTACGGAAGGAAGTTCAAGTTACTGTAAGTATGGTTAGAATTACTTTACAGGATCAGTAGTGGGCTGAAAGATGCAGCGCTGAGGTCTCTCCTGATAACAGGTGAGTAAATCAGAATTCATAGTTCGGCTGATTTTCGAGTAATTTTTTAAGGTTCCAAAATTCCACACTTCAAAGAATTTCCAAGTGAAACCAGTCAATGTTAGCCTATGGAAGGAATTTCAAGTTACTGTAAGTACAGTTAGAATTATGTTTCAGGATCAGTAATGGGCTGAAAGGTGCAGCGCTGAGGTCTCTCCTGATAACAGGTGAGTAAATCAGAGTTAATAGTTCGACTGATTTTAGAGGAATTTTTTAAAGTTCCAAACCTTCACACTTAGAAGAATTTCCAAGTGAAACGAGTCAATGTTAGCCTACGGAAGGAAGTTCAAGTTACTGTAAGTATGGTTAGAATTACTTTTCAGGATCAGTAGTGGGCTGAAAGATGCAGCACTCAGGTCTCTCCTGATAACTGGTGAGTAAATCGGAATTCGTAGTTCGTCTGATTTTAGAGGAATTTTTTAAAGTTCCAAAATTCCACACTTCGAAGAATTTCCAAGTGATACCAGTCAATGTTAGCCTATGGAAGGAATTTCAGGTTACTGTAAGTACAGTTAGAATTATGTTTCAGGATCAGTAATTGGCTGAAAGATGCAGCGCTGAGGTCTCTCCTGATAACAGGCGAGTAAATCAGAGTTAATAGTTCGACTGATTTTAGAGGAATTTTTTAAAGTTCCAAACCTTCACACTTAGAAGAATTTCCAAGTGAAACGAGTCAATGTTAGCCTACGGAAGGAAGTTCAAGTTACTGTAAGTATGGTTAGAATTACTTTACAGGATCAGTAGTGGGCTGAAAGATGCAGCGCTGAGGTCTCTCCTGATAACAGGTGAGTAAATCAGAATTCATAGTTCGGCTGATTTTCGAGTAATTTTTTAAAGTTCCGAAATTCCACACTTCAAAGAATTTCCAAGTGAAACCAGCCAATGTTAGCCTATGGAAGGAATTTCAAGTTACTGTAAGTACAGTTAGAATTATGTTTCAGGATCAGTAATGGGCTGAAAGGTGCAGCGCTGAGGTCTCTCCTGATAACAGGTGAGTAAATCAAAGTTAATAGTTCGACTGATTTTAGAGGAATTTTTTAAAGTTCCAAACCTTCACACTTAGAAGAATTTCCAAGTGAAACGAGTCAATGTTAGCCTACGGAAGGAAGTTCAAGTTACTGTAAGTATGGTTAGAATTACTTTACAGGATCAGTAGTGGGCTGAGAGATGCAGCGCTGAGGTCTCTCCTGATAACAGGTGAGTAAATCAGAATTCATTGTTCGGCTGATTTTCGAGTAATTTTTTAAAGTTCCAAAATTCCACACTTCGAAGAATTTCCAAGTGAAACCAGTCAATGTTAGCCTATGGAAGGAATTTCAAGTTACTGTAAGTACAGTTAGAATTATGTTTCAGGATCAGTAATGGGCTGAAAGATGCAGCGCTGAGGTCTCTCCTGATAACAGGTGAGTAAATCAGAGTTAAAAGTTCGACTGATTTTGAAGGAATTTTTTAAAGTTCCAAACCTTCACACTTAGAAGAATTTCCAAGTGAAACGAGTCAATGTTAGCCTACGGAAGGAAGTTCAAGTTGCTGTAAGTATGGTTAGAATTACTTTACAGGATCAGTAGTGGGCTGAAAGATGCAGCGCTGAGGTCTCTCCTGATAACAGGTGAGTAAATCAGAATTCATAGTTCGGCTGATTTTAGAGTAATTTTTTAAAGTTCCAAAACTCCACACTTAGAAGAATTTCCAAGTGAAACGAGTCAATGTTAGCCTATGGAAGGAAGTTCAAGTTACTGTAAGTATGGCTAGAATTACTTTACAGGATCAGTAGTGGGCTGAAAGATGCAGCGCTGAGGTCTCGCCTGATAACAGGTGAGTAAATCGTAATTCGTAGTTCGGCTGATTTTAGAGGAATATTTTTAAGTTTCAAACATAGACAGAAACTTTTCTGGTGAAAACCACACAATAGAATCCTATGGAAGGAAATACAAGTTACTGTAAGTATGGTTAGAATTACTTTTCAGGATCAGTAGTGGGCTGAAAGATGCAGCACTCAGGTCTCTCCTGATAACAGGTGAGTAAATCGGAATTCGTAGTTCGAAGTTCGTCTGATTTTAAAGGAATTTTTTAAAGTTCCAAAATCCCACACTTCGAAGAATTTCCAAGTGAAACCAGTCAATGTTAGCCTATGGAAGGAATTTCAAGTTACTGTAAGTACAGTTAGAATTATGTTTCAGGATCAGTAATGGGCTGAAAGGTGCAGCGCTGAGGTCTCTCCTGATAACAGGTGAGTAAATCAGAGTTAATAGTTCGATTGATTTTAGAGGAATTTTTTTAAGTTCCAAACCTTCACACTTAGAAGAATTTCCAAGTGAAACGAGTCAATGTTAGCCTACGGAAGGAAGTTCAAGTTACTGTAAGTATGGTTAGAATTACTTTTCAGGATCAGTAGTGGGCTGAAAGATGCAGCACTCAGGTCTCTCCTGATAACTGGTGAGTAAATCGTAATTCGTAGTTCGGCTGATTTTAGAGGAATATTTTTAAGTTTCAAACATAGACAGAAACTTTTCTGGTGAAAACCACACAATAGAATCCTATGGAAGGAAATACAAGTTACTGTAAGTATGGTTAGAATTACTTTTCAGGATCAGTAGTGGGCTGAAAGATGCAGACCTCGGGTCTCTCATGATAACAGGTGAGTAAATCGGAATTCGTAGTTCGTCTGATTTTAGAGGAATTTTTTAAAGTTCCAAAATTCCACACTATGAAGAATTTCCAAGTGAAACCAGTCAAAGTTACCCTATGGAAGGATTTTCAAGTTACTGTAAGTACAGTTAGAATTATGTTTCACGATCAGTAATGGGCTGAAAGATGCAGCGCTGAGGTCTCTCCTGATAACAGGTGAGTAAATCAGAGTTAATAGTTCGACTGATTTTAGAGGAATTTTTTTAAGTTCCAAACCTTCACACTTAGAAGAATTTCCAAGTGAAACGAGTCAATGTTAGCCTATGGAAGGAAGTTCAAGTTACTGTAAGTATGGTTAGAATTACTTTACAGGATCAGTAGTGGGCTGAAAGATGCAGCGCTGAGGTCTCGCCTGATAACAGGTGAGTAAATCGTAATTCGTAGTTCGGATGATTTTAGAGGAATATTTTTAAGTTTCAAACATAGACAGAAACTTTTCTGGTGAAAACCACACAATAGAATCCTATGGAAGGAAATACAAGTTACTGTAAGTATGGTTAGAATTACTTTTCAGGATCAGTAGTGGGCTGAAAGATGCAGCACTCAGGTCTCTCCTGATAACAGGTAAGTAAATCGGAATTCGTAGTTCGTAGTTCGTCTGATTTTAGAGGAATTTTTTAAAGTTCCAAAATTCCATACTTCGAAGAATTACCAAGTGAAACCAGTCAATGTTAGCCTATGGAAGGAATTTCAAGTTACTGTAAGTACAGTTAGAATTATGTTTCAGGATCAGTAATGGGCTGAAAGATGCAGCGCTGAGGTCTCTCCTGATAACAGGTGAGTAAATCAGAGTTAATAGTTCGACTGATTTTAGAGGAATTTTTTAAAGTTCCAAACCTTCACACTTAGAAGAATTTCCAAGTGAAACGAGTCAATGTTAGCCTACGGAAGGAAGTTCAAGTTACTGTAAGTATGGTTAGAATTACTTTACAGGATCAGTAGTGGGCTGAAAGATGCAGCGCTGAGGTCTCTCCTGATAACAGGTGAGTAAATCAGAATTCATAGTTCGGCTGATTTTAGAGTAATTTTTTAAAGTTCCAAAACGCCACACTTAGAAGAATTTCCAAGTGAAACGAGTCAATGTTAGCCTATGGAAGGAAGTTCAAGTTACTGTAAGTATGGTTAGAATTACTTTACAGGATCAGTAGTGGGCTGAAAGATGCAGCGCTGAGGTCTCGCCTGATAACAGGTGAGTAAATCGTAATTCGTAGTTCGGCTGATTTTCGAGGAATATTTTTAAGTTTCAAACATAGACAGAAACTTTTCTGGTGAAAACCACACAATAGAATCCTATGGAAGGAAATACAAGTTACTGTAAGTATGGTTAGAATTACTTTTCAGGATCAGTAGTGGGCTGAAAGATGCAGCACTCAGGTCTTTCCTGATAACAGGTGAGTAAATCGGAATTCGTAGTTCGTCTGATTTTGGAGGAATTTTTTAAAGTTCCAAAATTCCACACTTCGAAGAATTTCCAAGTGAAACCAGTCAATGTTAGCCTATGGAAGGAATTTCAAGTTACTGTAAGTACAGTTAGAATTATGTTTCAGGATCAGTAATGGGCTGAAAGATGCAGCGCTGAGGTCTCTCCTGATAACAGGTGAGTAAATCAGAGTTAATAGTTCGACTGATTTTAGAGGAATTTTTTAAAGTTCCAAACCTTCACACTTAGAAGAATTTCCAAGTGAAACGAGTCAATGGTAGCCTACGGAAGGAAGTTCAAGTTACTGTAAGTATGGTTAGAATTACTTTACAGGATCAGTAGTGGGCTGAAAGATGCAGCGCTGAGGTCTCTCCTGATAACAGGTGAGTAAATCAGAATTCATAGTTCGGCTGATTTTCGAGTAATTTTTTAAGGTTCCAAAATTCCACACTTCAAAGAATTTCCAAGTGAAACCAGTCAATGTTAGCCTATGGAAGGAATTTCAAGTTACTGTAAGTACAGTTAGAATTATGTTTCAGGATCAGTAATGGGCTGAAAGGTGCAGCGCTGAGGTCTCTCCTGATAACAGGTGAGTAAATCAGAGTTAATAGTTCGACTGATTTTAGAGGAATTTTTTAAAGTTCCAAACCTTCACACTTAGAAGAATTTCCAAGTGAAACGAGTCAATGTTAGCCTACGGAAGGAAGTTCAAGTTACTGTAAGTATGGTTAGAATTACTTTTCAGGATCAGTAGTGGGCTGAAAGATGCAGCACTCAGGTCTCTCCTGATAACTGGTGAGTAAATCGGAATTCGTAGTTCGTCTGATTTTAGAGGAATTTTTTAAAGTTCCAAAATTCCACACTTCGAAGAATTTCCAAGTGATACCAGTCAATGTTAGCCTATGGAAGGAATTTCAAGTTACTGTAAGTACAGTTAGAATTATGTTTCAGGATCAGTAATGGGCTGAAAGATGCAGCGCTGAGGTCTCTCCTGATAACAGGTGAGTAAATCAGAGTTAATAGTTTGACTGATTTTAGAGGAATTTTTTAAAGTTCCAAACCTTCACACTTAGAAGAATTTCCAAGTGAAACGAGTCAATGTTAGCCTACGGAAGGAAGTTCAAGTTGCTGTAAGTATGGTTAGAATTACTTTACAGGATCAGTAGTGGGCTGAAAGATGCAGCGCTGAGGTGTCTCCTGATAACAGGTGAGTAAATCAGAATTCATAGTTCGGCTGATTTTAGAGTAATTTTTTAAAGTTCCAAAACGCCACACCTAGAAGAATTTCCAAGTGAAACGAGTCAATGTTAGCCTATGGAAGGAAGTTCAAGTTACTGTAAGTATGGTTAGAATTACTTTACAGGATCAGTAGTGGGCTGAAAGATGCAGCGCTGAGGTCTCGCCTGATAACAGGTGAGTAAATCGTAATTCGTAGTTCGGCTGATTTTCGAGGAATATTTTTAAGTTTCAAACATAGACAGAAACTTTTCTGGTGAAAACCACACAATAGAATCCTATGGAAGGAAATACAAGTTACTGTAAGTATGGTTAGAATTACTTTTCAGGATCAGTAGTGGGCTGAAAGATGCAGCACTCAGGTCTTTCCTGATAACAGGTGAGTAAATCGGAATTCGTAGTTCGTCTGATTTTGGAGGAATTTTTTAAAGTTCCAAAATTCCACACTTCGAAGAATTTCCAAGTGAAACCAGTCAATGTTAGCCTATGGAAGGAATTTCAAGTTACTGTAAGTACAGTTAGAATTATGTTTCAGGATCAGTAATGGGCTGAAAGATGCAGCGCTGAGGTCTCTCCTGATAACAGGTGAGTAAATCAGAGTTAATAGTTCGACTGATTTTAGAGGAATTTTTTAAAGTTCCAAACCTTCACACTTAGAAGAATTTCCAAGTGAAACGAGTCAATGTTAGCCTACGGAAGGAAGTTCAAGTTACTGTAAGTATGGTTAGAATTACTTTTCAGGATCAGTAGTGGGCTGAAAGATGCAGCACTCAGGTCTCTCCTGATAACTGGTGAGTAAATCGGAATTCGTAGTTCGTCTGATTTTAGAGGAATTTTTTAAAGTTCCAAAATTCCACACTTCGAAGAATTTCCAAGTGATACCAGTCAATGTTAGCCTATGGAAGGAATTTCAGGTTACTGTAAGTACAGTTAGAATTATGTTTCAGGATCAGTAATTGGCTGAAAGATGCAGCGCTGAGGTCTCTCCTGATAACAGGCGAGTAAATCAGAGTTAATAGTTCGACTGATTTTAGAGGAATTTTTTAAAGTTCCAAACCTTCACACTTAGAAGAATTTCCAAGTGAAACGAGTCAATGTTAGCCTACGGAAGGAAGTTCAAGTTACTGTAAGTATGGTTAGAATTACTTTACAGGATCAGTAGTGGGCTGAAAGATGCAGCGCTGAGGTCTCTCCTGATAACAGGTGAGTAAATCAGAATTCATAGTTCGGCTGATTTTCGAGTAATTTTTTAAAGTTCCGAAATTCCACACTTCAAAGAATTTCCAAGTGAAACCAGCCAATGTTAGCCTATGGAAGGAATTTCAAGTTACTGTAAGTACAGTTAGAATTATGTTTCAGGATCAGTAATGGGCTGAAAGGTGCAGCGCTGAGGTCTCTCCTGATAACAGGTGAGTAAATCAAAGTTAATAGTTCGACTGATTTTAGAGGAATTTTTTAAAGTTCCAAACCTTCACACTTAGAAGAATTTCCAAGTGAAACGAGTCAATGTTAGCCTACGGAAGGAAGTTCAAGTTACTGTAAGTATGGTTAGAATTACTTTTCAGGATCAGTAGTGGGCTGAAAGATGCAGCACTCAGGTCTCTCCTGATAACAGGTGAGTAAATCGGAATTCGTAGTTCGTCTGATTTTAGAGTAATTTTTTAAAGTTCCGAAATTCCACACTTCAAAGAATTTCCAAGTGAAACCAGCCAATGTTAGCCTATGGAAGGAATTTCAAGTTACTGTAAGTACAGTTAGAATTATGTTTCAGGATCAGTAATGGGCTGAAAGATGCAGCGCTGAGGTCTCTCCTGATAACAGGTGAGTAAATCAGAGTTAATAGTTCGACTGATTTTGAAGGAATTTTTTAAAGTTCCAAACCTTCACACTTAGAAGAATTTCCAAGTGAAACGAGTCAATGTTAGCCTACGGAAGGAAGTTCAAGTTACTGTAAGTATGGTTAGAATTACTTTACAGGATCAGTAGTGGGCTGAGAGATGCAGCGCTGAGGTCTCTCCTGATAACAGGTGAGTAAATCAGAATTCATTGTTCGGCTGATTTTCGCATAATTTTTTAAAGTTCCAAAATTCCACACTTTGAAGAATTTCCAAGTGAAACCAGTCAATGTTAGCCTATGGAAGGAATTTCAAGTTACTGTAAGTACAGTTAGAATTATGTTTCAGGATCAGTAATGGGCTGAAAGATGCAGCGCTGAGGTCTCTCCTGATAACAGGTGAGTAAATCAGAGTTAATAGTTCGACTGATTTTGAAGGAATTTTTTAAAGTTCCAAACCTTCACACTTAGAAGAATTTCCAAGTGAAACGAGTCAATGTTAGCCTACGGAAGGAAGTTCAAGTTGCTGTAAGTATGGTTAGAATTACTTTACAGGATCAGTAGTGGGCTGAAAGATGCAGCGCTGAGGTGTCTCCTGATAACAGGTGAGTAAATCAGAATTCATAGTTCGGCTGATTTTAGAGTAATTTTTTAAAGTTCCAAAACGCCACACCTAGAAGAATTTCCAAGTGAAACGAGTCAATGTTAGCCTATGGAAGGAAGTTCAAGTTACTGTAAGTATGGTTAGAATTACTTTACAGGATCAGTAGTGGGCTGAAAGATGCAGCGCTGAGGTCTCTCCTGATAACAGGTGAGTAAATCGGAATTCGTAGTTCGAAGTTCGTCTGATTTTAAAGGAATTTTTTAAAGTTCCAAAATCCCACACTTCGAAGAATTTCCAAGTGAAACCAGTCAATGTTAGCCTATGGAAGGAATTTCAAGTTACTGTAAGTACAATTAGAATTATGTTTCAGGATCAGTAATGGGCTGAAAGATGCAGCGCTGAGGTCTCTCCTGATAACAGGTGAGTAAATCAGAGTTAATAGTTCGACTGATTTTAGAGGAATTTTTTAAAGTTCCAAACCTTCACACTTAGAAGAATTTCCAAGTGAAACGAGTCAATGTTAGCCTACGGAAGGAAGTTCAAGTTACTGTAAGTATGATTAGAATTACTTTACAGGATCAGTAGTGGGCTGAAAGATGCAGCGCTGAGGTCTCTCCAGATAACAGGTGAGTAAATCAGAATTCATAGTTCGGCTGATTTTCGTGTATTTTTTTAAAGTTCCAAAATTCCACACTTCGAAGAATTTCCAAGTGAAACCAGTCAATGTTAGCCTATGGAAGGAATTTCAAGTTACTGTAAGTACAGTTAGAATTATGTTTCAGGATCAGTAATGGGCTGAAAGATGCAGCGCTGAGGTCTCTCCTGATAACAGGTGAGTAAATCAGAGTTAATAGTTCGACTGATTTTAGAGGAATTTTTTAAAGTTCCAAACCTTCACACTTAGAAGAATTTCCAAGTGAAACGAGTCAATGTTAGCCTACGGAAGGAAGTTCAAGTTACTGTAAGTATGGTTAAAATTACTTTACAGGATCAGTAGTGGGCTGAAAGATGCAGCGCTGAGGTCTCGCCTGATAACAGGTGAGTAAATCGTAATTCGTAGTTCGGCTGATTTTAGAGGAATATTTTTAAGTTTCAAACATAGACAGAAACTTTTCTGGTGAAAACCACACAATAGAATCCTATGGAAGGAAATACAAGTTACTGTAAGTATGGTTAGAATTACTTTTCAGGATCAGTAGTGGGCTGAAAGATGCAGCACTCAGGTCTCTCCTGATAACAGGTGAGTAAATCGGAATTCGTAGTTCGTCTGATTTTAGAGGAATTTTTTAAAGTTCCAAAATTCCACACTTCGAAGAATTTCCAAGTGAAACCAGTCAATGTTAGCCTATGGAAGGAATTTCAAGTTACTGTAAGTACAGTTAGAATTATGTTTCAGGATCAGTAATGGGCTGAAAGATGCAGCGCTGAGGTCTCTCCTGATAACAGGTGAGTAAATCAGAGTTAATAGTTCGACTGATTTTAGAGGAATTTTTTAAAGTTCCAAACCTTCACACTTAGAAGAATTTCCAAGTGAAACGAGTCAATGTTAGCCTACGGAAGGAAGTTCAAGTTACTGTAAGTATGGTTAGAATTACTTTACAGGATCAGTAGTGGGCTGAAAGATGCAGCGCTGAGGTCTCTCCTGATAACAGGTGAGTAAATCAGAATTCATAGTTCGGCTGATTTTAGAGTAATTTTTTAAAGTTCCAAAACGCCACACTTAGAAGAATTTCCAAGTGAAACGAGTCAATGTTAGCCTATGGAAGGAAGTTCAAGTTACTGTAAGTATGGTTAGAATTACTTTACAGGATCAGTAGTGGGCTGAAAGATGCAGCGCTGAGGTCTCGCCTGATAACAGGTGAGTAAATCGTAATTCGTAGTTCGGCTGATTTTCGAGGAATATTTTTAAGTTTCAAACATAGACAGAAACTTTTCTGGTGAAAACCACACAATAGAATCCTATGGAAGGAAATACAAGTTACTGTAAGTATGGTTAGAATTACTTTTCAGGATCAGTAGTGGGCTGAAAGATGCAGCACTCAGGTCTTTCCTGATAACAGGTGAGTAAATCGGAATTCGTAGTTCGTCTGATTTTGGAGGAATTTTTTAAAGTTCCAAAATTCCACACTTCGAAGAATTTCCAAGTGAAACCAGTCAATGTTAGCCTATGGAAGGAATTTCAAGTTACTGTAAGTACAGTTAGAATTATGTTTCAGGATCAGTAATGGGCTGAAAGATGCAGCGCTGAGGTCTCTCCTGATAACAGGTGAGTAAATCAGAGTTAATAGTTCGACTGATTTTAGAGGAATTTTTTAAAGTTCCAAACCTTCACACTTAGAAGAATTTCCAAGTGAAACGAGTCAATGGTAGCCTACGGAAGGAAGTTCAAGTTACTGTAAGTATGGTTAGAATTACTTTACAGGATCAGTAGTGGGCTGAAAGATGCAGCGCTGAGGTCTCTCCTGATAACAGGTGAGTAAATCAGAATTCATAGTTCGGCTGATTTTCGAGTAATTTTTTAAGGTTCCAAAATTCCACACTTCAAAGAATTTCCAAGTGAAACCAGTCAATGTTAGCCTATGGAAGGAATTTCAAGTTACTGTAAGTACAGTTAGAATTATGTTTCAGGATCAGTAATGGGCTGAAAGGTGCAGTGCTGAGGTCTCTCCTGATAACAGGTGAGTAAATCAGAGTTAATAGTTCGACTGATTTTAGAGGAATTTTTTAAAGTTCCAAACCTTCACACTTAGAAGAATTTCCAAGTGAAACGAGTCAATGTTAGCCTACGGAAGGAAGTTCAAGTTACTGTAAGTATGGTTAGAATTACTTTTCAGGATCAGTAGTGGGCTGAAAGATGCAGCACTCAGGTCTCTCCTGATAACTGGTGAGTAAATCGGAATTCGTAGTTCGTCTGATTTTAGAGGAATTTTTTAAAGTTCCAAAATTCCACACTTCGAAGAATTTCCAAGTGATACCAGTCAATGTTAGCCTATGGAAGGAATTTCAGGTTACTGTAAGTACAGTTAGAATTATGTTTCAGGATCAGTAATTGGCTGAAAGATGCAGCGCTGAGGTCTCTCCTGATAACAGGCGAGTAAATCAGAGTTAATAGTTCGACTGATTTTAGAGGAATTTTTTAAAGTTCCAAACCTTCACACTTAGAAGAATTTCCAAGTGAAACGAGTCAATGTTAGCCTACGGAAGGAAGTTCAAGTTACTGTAAGTATGGTTAGAATTACTTTACAGGATCAGTAGTGGGCTGAAAGATGCAGCGCTGAGGTCTCTCCTGATAACAGGTGAGTAAATCAGAATTCATAGTTCGGCTGATTTTCGAGTAATTTTTTAAAGTTCCGAAATTCCACACTTCAAAGAATTTCCAAGTGAAACCAGCCAATGTTAGCCTATGGAAGGAATTTCAAGTTACTGTAAGTACAGTTAGAATTATGTTTCAGGATCAGTAATGGGCTGAAAGGTGCAGCGCTGAGGTCTCTCCTGATAACAGGTGAGTAAATCAAAGTTAATAGTTCGACTGATTTTAGAGGAATTTTTTAAAGTTCCAAACCTTCACACTTAGAAGAATTTCCAAGTGAAACGAGTCAATGTTAGCCTACGGAAGGAAGTTCAAGTTACTGTAAGTATGGTTAGAATTACTTTTCAGGATCAGTAGTGGGCTGAAAGATGCAGCACTCAGGTCTCTCCTGATAACAGGTGAGTAAATCGGAATTCGTAGTTCGTCTGATTTTAGAGTAATTTTTTAAAGTTCCGAAATTCCACACTTCAAAGAATTTCCAAGTGAAACCAGCCAATGTTAGCCTATGGAAGGAATTTCAAGTTACTGTAAGTACAGTTAGAATTATGTTTCAGGATCAGTAATGGGCTGAAAGATGCAGCGCTGAGGTCTCTCCTGATAACAGGTGAGTAAATCAGAGTTAATAGTTCGACTGATTTTGAAGGAATTTTTTAAAGTTCCAAACCTTCACACTTAGAAGAATTTCCAAGTGAAACGAGTCAATGTTAGCCTACGGAAGGAAGTTCAAGTTACTGTAAGTATGGTTAGAATTACTTTACAGGATCAGTAGTGGGCTGAGAGATGCAGCGCTGAGGTCTCTCCTGATAACAGGTGAGTAAATCAGAATTCATTGTTCGGCTGATTTTCGCATAATTTTTTAAAGTTCCAAAATTCCACACTTCGAAGAATTTCCAAGTGAAACCAGTCAATGTTAGCCTATGGAAGGAATTTCAAGTTACTGTAAGTACAGTTAGAATTATGTTTCAGGATCAGTAATGGGCTGAAAGATGCAGCGCTGAGGTCTCTCCTGATAACAGGTGAGTAAATCAGAGTTAATAGTTCGACTGATTTTGAAGGAATTTTTTAAAGTTCCAAACCTTCACACTTAGAAGAATTTCCAAGTGAAACGAGTCAATGTTAGCCTACGGAAGGAAGTTCAAGTTGCTGTAAGTATGGTTAGAATTACTTTACAGGATCATTAGTGGGCTGAAAGATGCAGCGCTGAGGTGTCTCCTGATAACAGGTGAGTAAATCAGAATTCATAGTTCGGCTGATTTTAGAGTAATTTTTTAAAGTTCCAAAACTCCACACTTAGAAGAATTTCCAAGTGAAACGAGTCAATGTTAGCCTATGGAAGGAAGTTCAAGTTACTGTAAGTATGGTTAGAATTACTTTACAGGATCAGTAGTGGGCTGAAAGATGCAGCGTGAGGTCTCGCCTGATAACAGGTGAGTAAATCGTAATTCGTAGTTCGGCTGATTTTAGAGGAATATTTTTAAGTTTCAAACATAGACAGAAACTTTTCTGGTGAAAACCACACAATAGAATCCTATGGAAGGAAATACAAGTTACTGTAAGTATGGTTAGAATTACTTTTCAGGATCAGTAGTGGGCTGAAAGATGCAGCACTCAGGTCTCTCCTGATAACAGGTGAGTAAATCGGAATTCGTAGTTCGTCTGATTTTAGAGGAATTTTTTAAAGTTCAAAAATTCCACACTTTGAAGAATTTCCAAGTGAAACCAGTCAATGTTAGCCTATGGAAGGAATTTCAGGTTACTGTAAGTACAGTTAGAATTATGCTTCAGGATCACTAATGGGCTGAAAGATGCAGCGCTGAGGTCCCTCCTGATAACAGGTGAGTAAATCAGAGTTAATAGTTCAACTGATTTTCGAGGAATTTTTTAAAGTTCCAAACCTTCACACTTAGAAGAATTTCCAAGTGAAACGAGTCAATGTTAGCCTACGGAAGGAAGTTCAAGTTACTGTAAGTATGGTTAGAATTACTTTACAGGATCAGTAGTGGGCTGAGAGATGCAGCGCTGAGGTCTCTCCTGATAACAGGTGAGTAAATCAGAATTCATTGTTCGGCTGATTTTCGAGTAATTTTTTAAAGGTCCAAAATTCCACACTTCGAAGAATTTCCAAGTGAAACCAGTCAATGTTAGCCTATGGAAGGAATTTCAAGTTACTGTAAGTACAGTTAGAATTATGTTTCAGGATCAGTAATGGGCTGAAAGATGCAGCGCTGAGGTCTCTCCTGATAACAGGTGAGTAAATCAGAGTTAATAGTTCGACTGATTTTGAAGGAATTTTTTAAAGTTCCAAACCTTCACACTTAGAAGAATTTCCAAGTGAAACGAGTCAATGTTAGCCTACGGAAGGAAGTTCAAGTTGCTGTAAGTATGGTTAGAATTACTTTACAGGATCAGTAGTGGGCTGAAAGATGCAGCGCTGAGGTGTCTCCTGATAACAGGTGAGTAAATCAGAATTCATAGTTCGGCTAATTTTAGAGTAATTTTTTAAAGTTCCAAAACTCCACACTTAGAAGAATTTCCAAGTGAAACGAGTCAATGTTAGCCTATGGAAGGAAGTTCAAGTTACTGTAATTATGGTTAGAATTACTTTACAGGATCAGTAGTGGGCTGAAAGATGCAGCGCTGAGGTCTCGCCTGATAACAGGTGAGTAAATCGTAATTCGTAGTTCGGCTGATTTTAGAGGAATATTTTTAAGTTTCAAACATAGACAGAAACTTTTCCGGTGAAAACCACACAATAGAATCCTATGGAAGGAAATACAAGTTACTGTAAGTATGGTTAGAATTACTTTTCAGGATCAGTAGTGGGCTGAAAGATGCAGCACTCAGGTCTCTCCTGATAACAGGTGAGTAAATCGGAATTCGTAGTTCGAAGTTCGTCTGATTTTAAAGGAATTTTTTAAAGTTCCAAAATCCCACACTTCGAAGAATTTCCAAGTGAAACCAGTCAATGTTAGCCTATGGAAGGAATTTCAAGTTACTGTAAGTACAATTAGAATTATGTTTCAGGATCAGTAATGGGCTGAAAGATGCAGCGCTGAGGTCTCTCCTGATAACAGGTGAGTAAATCAGAGTTAATAGTTCGACTGATTTTAGAGGAATTTTTTAAAGTTCCAAACCTTCACACTTAGAAGAATTTCCAAGTGAAACGAGTCAATGTTAGCCTACGGAAGGAAGTTCAAGTTACTGTAAGTATGATTAGAATTACTTTACAGGATCAGTAGTGGGCTGAAAGATGCAGCGCTGAGGTCTCTCCAGATAACAGGTGAGTAAATCAGAATTCATAGTTCGGCTGATTTTCGTGTATTTTTTTAAAGTTCCAAAATTCCACACTTCGAAGAATTTCCAAGTGAAACCAGTCAATGTTAGCCTATGGAAGGAATTTCAAGTTACTGTAAGTACAGTTAGAATTATGTTTCAGGATCAGTAATGGGCTGAAAGATGCAGCGCTGAGGTCTCTCCTGATAACAGGTGAGTAAATCAGAGTTAATAGTTCGACTGATTTTGAAGGAATTTTTTAAAGTTCCAAACCTTCACACTTAGAAGAATTTCCAAGTGAAACGAGTCAATGTTAGCCTACGGAAGGAAGTTCAAGTTACTGTAAGTATGGTTAGAATTACTTTACAGGATCAGTAGTGGGCTGAGAGATGCAGCGCTGAGGTCTCTCCTGATAACAGGTGAGTAAATCAGAATTCATTGTTCGGCTGATTTTCGAGTAATTTTTTAAAGGTCCAAAATTCCACACTTCGAAGAATTTCCAAGTGAAACCAGTCAATGTTAGCCTATGGAAGGAATTTCAAGTTACTGTAAGTACAGTTAGAATTATGTTTCAGGATCAGTAATGGGCTGAAAGATGCAGCGCTGAGGTCTCTCCTGATAACAGGTGAGTAAATCAGAGTTAATAGTTCGACTGATTTTGAAGGATTTTTTTAAAGTTCCAAACCTTCACACTTAGAAGAATTTCCAAGTGAAACGAGTCAATGTTAGCCTACGGAAGGAAGTTCAAGTTGCTGTAAGTATGGTTAGAATTACTTTACAGGATCAGTAGTGGGCTGAAAGATGCAGCGCTGAGGTGTCTCCTGATAACAGGTGAGTAAATCAGAATTCATAGTTCGGCTGATTTTAGAGTAATTTTTTAAAGTTCCAAAACTCCACACTTAGAAGAATTTCCAAGTGAAACGAGTCAATGTTAGCCTATGGAAGGAAGTTCAAGTTACTGTAAGTATGGTTAGAATTACTTTACAGGATCAGTAGTGGGCTGAAAGATGCAGCGCTGAGGTCTCGCCTGATAACAGGTGAGTAAATCGTAATTCGTAGTTCGGCTGATTTTAGAGGAATATTTTTAAGTTTCAAACATAGACAGAAACTTTTCCGGTGAAAACCACACAATAGAATCCTATGGAAGGAAATACAAGTTACTGTAAGTATGGTTAGAATTACTTTTCAGGATCAGTAGTGGGCTGAAAGATGCAGCACTCAGGTCTCTCCTGATAACAGGTGAGTAAATCGGAATTCGTAGTTCGAAGTTCGTCTGATTTTAAAGGAATTTTTCAAAGTTCCAAAATCCCACACTTCGAAGAATTTCCAAGTGAAACCAGTCAATGTTAGCCTATGGAAGGAATTTCAAGTTACTGTAAGTACAATTAGAATTATGTTTCAGGATCAGTAATGGGCTGAAAGATGCAGCGCTGAGGTCTCTCCTGATAACAGGTGAGTAAATCAGAGTTAATAGTTCGACTGATTTTAGAGGAATTTTTTAAAGTTCCAAACCTTCACACTTAGAAGAATTTCCAAGTGAAACGAGTCAATGTTAGCCTACGGAAGGAAGTTCAAGTTACTGTAAGTATGATTAGAATTACTTTACAGGATCAGTAGTGGGCTGAAAGATGCAGCGCTGAGGTCTCTCCAGATAACAGGTGAGTAAATCAGAATTCATAGTTCGGCTGATTTTCGTGTATTTTTTTAAAGTTCCAAAATTCCACACTTCGAAGAATTTCCAAGTGAAACCAGTCAATGTTAGCCTATGGAAGGAATTTCAAGTTACTGTAAGTACAGTTAGAATTATGTTTCAGGATCAGTAATGGGCTGAAAGATGCAGCGCTGAGGTCTCTCCTGATAACAGGTGAGTAAATCAGAGTTAATAGTTCGACTGATTTTAGAGGAATTTTTTAAAGTTCCAAACCTTCACACTTAGAAGAATTTCCAAGTGAAACGAGTCAATGTTAGCCTACGGAAGGAAGTTCAAGTTACTGTAAGTATGGTTAAAATTACTTTACAGGATCAGTAGTGGGCTGAAAGATGCAGCGCTGAGGTCTCGCCTGATAACGGGTGAGTAAATCGTAATTCGTAGTTCGGCTGATTTTAGAGGAATATTTTTAAGTTTCAAACATAGACAGAAACTTTTCTGGTGAAAACCACACAATAGAATCCTATGGAAGGAAATACAAGTTACTGTAAGTATGGTTAGAATTACTTTTCAGGATCAGTAGTGGGCTGAAAGATGCAGCACTCAGGTCTCTCCTGATAACAGGTGAGTAAATCGGAATTCGTAGTTCGTCTGATTTTAGAGGAATTTTTTAAAGTTCCAAAATTCCACACTTCGAAGAATTTCCAAGTGAAACCAGTCAATGTTAGCCTATGGAAGAAATTTCAAGTTACTGTAAGTACAGTTAGAATTATGTTTCAGGATCAGTAATGGGCTGAAAGATGCAGCGCTGAGGTCTCTCCTGATAACAGGTGAGTAAATCAGAGTTAATAGTTCGACTGATTTTAGAGGAATTTTTTAAAGTTCCAAACCTTCACACTTAGAAGAATTTCCAAGTGAAACGAGTCAATGTTAGCCTACGGAAGGAAGTTCAAGTTACTGTAAGTATGGTTAGAATTACTTTACAGGATCAGTAGTGGGCTGAAAGATGCAGCGCTGAGGTCTCTCCTGATAACAGGCGAGTAAATCAGAATTCATAGTTCGGCTGATTTTAGAGTAATTTTTTAAAGTTCCAAAACGCCACACTTAGAAGAATTTCCAAGTGAAACGAGTCAATGTTAGCCTATGGAAGGAAGTTCAAGTTACTGTAAGTATGGTTAGAATTACTTTACAGGATCAGTAGTGGGCTGAAAGATGCAGCGCTGAGGTCTCGCCTGATAACAGGTGAGTAAATCGTAATTCGTAGTTCGGCTGATTTTCGAGGAATATTTTTAAGTTTCAAACATAGACAGAAACTTTTCTGGTGAAAACCACACAATAGAATCCTATGGAAGGAAATACAAGTTACTGTAAGTATGGTTAGAATTACTTTTCAGGATCAGTAGTGGGCTGAAAGATGCAGCACTCAGGTCTTTCCTGATAACAGGTGAGTAAATCGGAATTCGTAGTTCGTCTGATTTTGGAGGAATTTTTTAAAGTTCCAAAATTCCACACTTCGAAGAATTTCCAAGTGAAACCAGTCAATGTTAGCCTATGGAAGGAATTTCAAGTTACTGTAAGTACAGTTAGAATTATGTTTCAGGATCAGTAATGGGCTGAAAGATGCAGCGCTGAGGTCTCTCCTGATAACAGGTGAGTAAATCAGAGTTAATAGTTCGACTGATTTTAGAGGAATTTTTTAAAGTTCCAAACCTTCACACTTAGAAGAATTTCCAAGTGAAACGAGTCAATGGTAGCCTACGGAAGGAAGTTCAAGTTACTGTAAGTATGGTTAGAATTACTTTACAGGATCAGTAGTGGGCTGAAAGATGCAGCGCTGAGGTCTCTCCTGATAACAGGTGAGTAAATCAGAATTCATAGTTCGGCTGATTTTCGAGTAATTTTTTAAGGTTCCAAAATTCCACACTTCAAAGAATTTCCAAGTGAAACCAGTCAATGTTAGCCTATGGAAGGAATTTCAAGTTACTGTAAGTACAGTTAGAATTATGTTTCAGGATCAGTAATTGGCTGAAAGATGCAGCGCTGAGGTCTCTCCTGATAACAGGCGAGTAAATCAGAGTTAATAGTTCGACTGATTTTAGAGGAATTTTTTAAAGTTCCAAACCTTCACACTTAGAAGAATTTCCAAGTGAAACGAGTCAATGTTATCCTACGGAAGGAAGTTCAAGTTACTGTAAGTATGGTTAGAATTACTTTACAGGATCAGTAGTGGGCTGAAAGATGCAGCGCTGAGGTCTCTCCTGATAACAGGTGAGTAAATCAGAATTCATAGTTCGGCTGATTTTCGAGTAATTTTTTAAAGTTCCGAAATTCCACACTTCAAAGAATTTCCAAGTGAAACCAGCCAATATTAGCCTATGGAAGGAATTTCAAGTTACTGTAAGTACAGTTAGAATTATGTTTCAGGATCAGTAATGGGCTGAAAGGTGCAGCGCTGAGGTCTCTCCTGATAACAGGTGAGTAAATCAAAGTTAATAGTTCGACTGATTTTAGAGGAATTTTTTAAAGTTCCAAAACTCCACACTTAGAAGAATTTCCAAGTGAAACGAGTCAATGTTAGCCTATGGAAGGAAGTTCAAGTTACTGTAAGTATGGTTAGAATTACTTTACAGGATCAGTAGTGGGCTGAAAGATGCAGCGTGAGGTCTCGCCTGATAACAGGTGAGTAAATCGTAATTCGTAGTTCGGCTGGTTTTAGAGGAATATTTTTAAGTTTCAAACATAGACAGAAACTTTTCTGGTGAAAACCACACAATAGAATCCTATGGAAGGAAATACAAGTTACTGTAAGTATGGTTAGAATTACTTTTCAGGATCAGTAGTGGGCTGAAAGATGCAGCACTCAGGTCTCTCCTGATAACAGGTGAGTAAATCGGAATTCGTAGTTCGTCTGATTTTAGAGGAATTTTTTAAAGTTCAAAAATTCCACACTTTGAAGAATTTCCAAGTGAAACCAGTCAATGTTAGCCTATGGAAGGAATTTCAGGTTACTGTAAGTACAGTTAGAATTATGTTTCAGGATCACTAATGGGCTGAAAGATGCAGCGCTGAGGTCCCTCCTGATAACAGGTGAGTAAATCAGAGTTAATAGTTCGACTGATTTTAGAGGAATTTTTTAAAGTTCCAAAATTCCACACTTCGAAGAATTTCCAAGTGATACCAGTCAATGTTAGCCTATGGAAGGAATTTCAGGTTACTGTAAGTACAGTTAGAATTATGTTTCAGGATCAGTAATTGGCTGAAAGATGCAGCGCTGAGGTCTCTCCTGATAACAGGCGAGTAAATCAGAGTTAATAGTTCGACTGATTTTAGAGGAATTTTTTAAAGTTCCAAACCTTCACACTTAGAAGAATTTCCAAGTGAAACGAGTCAATGTTAGCCTACGGAAGGAAGTTCAAGTTACTGTAAGTATGGTTAGAATTACTTTACAGGATCAGTAGTGGGCTGAAAGATGCAGCGCTGAGGTCTCTCCTGATAACAGGTGAGTAAATCAGAATTCATAGTTCGGCTGATTTTCGAGTAATTTTTTAAAGTTCCGAAATTCCACACTTCAAAGAATTTCCAAGTGAAACCAGCCAATGTTAGCCTATGGAAGGAATTTCAAGTTACTGTAAGTACAGTTAGAATTATGTTTCAGGATCAGTAATGGGCTGAAAGGTGCAGCGCTGAGGTCTCTCCTGATAACAGGTGAGTAAATCAAAGTTAATAGTTCGACTGATTTTAGAGGAATTTTTTAAAGTTCCAAACCTTCACACTTAGAAGAATTTCCAAGTGAAACGAGTCAATGTTAGCCTACGGAAGGAAGTTCAAGTTACTGTAAGTATGGTTAGAATTACTTTTCAGGATCAGTAGTGGGCTGAAAGATGCAGCACTCAGGTCTCTCCTGATAACAGGTGAGTAAATCGGAATTCGTAGTTCGTCTGATTTTAGAGTAATTTTTTAAAGTTCCGAAATTCCACACTTCAAAGAATTTCCAAGTGAAACCAGCCAATGTTAGCCTATGGAAGGAATTTCAAGTTACTGTAAGTACAGTTAGAATTATGTTTCAGGATCAGTAATGGGCTGAAAGATGCAGCGCTGAGGTCTCTCCTGATAACAGGTGAGTAAATCAGAGTTAATAGTTCGACTGATTTTGAAGGAATTTTTTAAAGTTCCAAACCTTCACACTTAGAAGAATTTCCAAGTGAAACGAGTCAATGTTAGCCTACGGAAGGAAGTTCAAGTTACTGTAAGTATGGTTAGAATTACTTTACAGGATCAGTAGTGGGCTGAGAGATGCAGCGCTGAGGTCTCTCTTGATAACAGGTGAGTAAATCAGAATTCATTGTTCGGCTGATTTTCGCATAATTTTTTAAAGTTCCAAAATTCCACACTTCGAAGAATTTCCAAGTGAAACCATTCAATGTTAGCCTATGGAAGGAATTTCAAGTTACTGTAAGTACAGTTAGAATTATGTTTCAGGATCAGTAATGGGCTGAAAGATGCAGCGCTGAGGTCTCTCCTGATAACAGGTGAGTAAATCAGAGTTAATAGTTCGACTGATTTTGAAGGAATTTTTTAAAGTTCCAAACCTTCACACTTAGAAGAATTTCCAAGTGAAACGAGTCAATGTTAGCCTACGGAAGGAAGTTCAAGTTGCTGTAAGTATGGTTAGAATTACTTTACAGGATCAGTAGTGGGCTGAAAGATGCAGCGCTGAGGTGTCTCCTGATAACAGGTGAGTAAATCAGAATTCATAGTTCGGCTGATTTTAGAGTAATTTTTTAAAGTTCCAAAACTCCACACTTAGAAGAATTTCCAAGTGAAACGAGTCAATGTTAGCCTATGGAAGGAAGTTCAAGTTACTGTAAGTATGGTTAGAATTACTTTACAGGATCAGTAGTGGGCTGAAAGATGCAGCGTGAGGTCTCGCCTGATAACAGGTGAGTAAATCGTAATTCGTAGTTCGGCTGATTTTAGAAGAATATTTTTAAGTTTCAAACATAGACAGAAACTTTTCTGGTGAAAACCACACAATAGAATCCTATGGAAGGAAATACAAGTTACTGTAAGTATGGTTAGAATTACTTTTCAGGATCAGTAGTGGGCTGAAAGATGCAGCACTCAGGTCTCTCCTGATAACAGGTGAGTAAATCGGAATTCGTAGTTCGTCTGATTTTAGAGGAATTTTTTAAAGTTCAAAAATTCCACACTTTGAAGAATTTCCAAGTGAAACCAGTCAATGTTAGCCTATGGAAGGAATTTCAGGTTACTGTAAGTACAGTTAGAATTATGTTTCAGGATCACTAATGGGCTGAAAGATGCAGCGCTGAGGTCCCTCCTGATAACAGGTGAGTAAATCAGAGTTAATAGTTCGACTGATTTTCGAGGAATTTTTTAAAGTTCCAAACCTTCACACTTAGAAGAATTTCCAAGTGAAACGAGTCAATGTTAGCCTACGGAAGGAAGTTCAAGTTACTGTAAGTATGGTTAGAATTACTTTACAGGATCAGTAGTGGGCTGAGAGATGCAGCGCTGAGGTCTCTCCTGATAACAGGTGAGTAAATCAGAATTCATTGTTCGGCTGATTTTCGAGTAATTTTTTAAAGGTCCAAAATTCCACACTTCGAAGAATTTCCAAGTGAAACCAGTCAATGTTAGCCTATGGAAGGAATTTCAAGTTACTGTAAGTACAGTTAGAATTATGTTTCAGGATCAGTAATGGGCTGAAAGATGCAGCGCTGAGGTCTCTCCTGATAACAGGTGAGTAAATCAGAGTTAATAGTTCGACTGATTTTGAAGGAATTTTTTAAAGTTCCAAACCTTCACACTTAGAAGAATTTCCAAGTGAAACGAGTCAATGTTAGCCTACGGAAGGAAGTTCAAGTTGCTGTAAGTATGGTTAGAATTACTTTACAGGATCAGTAGTGGGCTGAAAGATGCAGCGCTGAGGTGTCTCCTGATAACAGGTGAGTAAATCAGAATTCATAGTTCGGCTAATTTTAGAGTAATTTTTTAAAGTTCCAAAACTCCACACTTAGAAGAATTTCCAAGTGAAACGAGTCAATGTTAGCCTATGGAAGGAAGTTCAAGTTACTGTAATTATGGTTAGAATTACTTTACAGGATCAGTAGTGGGCTGAAAGATGCAGCGCTGAGGTCTCGCCTGATAACAGGTGAGTAAATCGTAATTCGTAGTTCGGCTGATTTTAGAGGAATATTTTTAAGTTTCAAACATAGACAGAAACTTTTCCAGTGAAAACCACACAATAGAATCCTATGGAAGGAAATACAAGTTACTGTAAGTATGGTTAGAATTACTTTTCAGGATCAGTAGTGGGCTGAAAGATGCAGCACTCAGGTCTCTCCTGATAACAGGTGAGTAAATCGGAATTCGTAGTTCGAAGTTCGTCTGATTTTAAAGGAATTTTTTAAAGTTCCAAAATCCCACACTTCGAAGAATTTCCAAGTGAAACCAGTCAATGTTAGCCTATGGAAGGAATTTCAAGTTACTGTAAGTACAATTAGAATTATGTTTCAGGATCAGTAATGGGCTGAAAGATGCAGCGCTGAGGTCTCTCCTGATAACAGGTGAGTAAATCAGAGTTAATAGTTCGACTGATTTTAGAGGAATTTTTTAAAGTTCCAAACCTTCACACTTAGAAGAATTTCCAAGTGAAACGAGTCAATGTTAGCCTACGGAAGGAAGTTCAAGTTACTGTAAGTATGATTAGAATTACTTTACAGGATCAGTAGTGGGCTGAAAGATGCAGCGCTGAGGTCTCTCCAGATAACAGGTGAGTAAATCAGAATTCATAGTTCGGCTGATTTTCGTGTATTTTTTTAAAGTTCCAAAATTCCACACTTCGAAGAATTTCCAAGTGAAACCAGTCAATGTTAGCCTATGGAAGGAATTTCAAGTTACTGTAAGTACAGTTAGAATTATGTTTCAGGATCAGTAATGGGCTGAAAGATGCAGCGCTGAGGTCTCTCCTGATAACAGGTGAGTAAATCAGAGTTAATAGTTCGACTGATTTTGAAGGAATTTTTTAAAGTTCCAAACCTTCACACTTAGAAAAATTTCCAAGTGAAACGAGTCAATGTTAGCCTACGGAAGGAAGTTCAAGTTACTGTAAGTATGGTTAGAATTACTTTACAGGATCAGTAGTGGGCTGAGAGATGCAGCGCTGAGGTCTCTCCTGATAACAGGTGAGTAAATCAGAATTCATTGTTCGGCTGATTTTCGAGTAATTTTTTAAAGGTCCAAAATTCCACACTTCGAAGAATTTCCAAGTGAAACCAGTCAATGTTAGCCTATGGAAGGAATTTCAAGTTACTGTAAGTACAGTTAGAATTATGTTTCAGGATCAGTAATGGGCTGAAAGATGCAGCGCTGAGGTCTCTCCTGATAACAGGTGAGTAAATCAGAGTTAATAGTTCGACTGATTTTGAAGGAATTTTTTAAAGTTCCAAACCTTCACACTTAGAAGAATTTCCAAGTGAAACGAGTCAATGTTAGCCTACGGAAGGAAGTTCAAGTTGCTGTAAGTATGGTTAGAATTACTTTACAGGATCAGTAGTGGGCTGAAAGATGCAGCGCTGAGGTGTCTCCTGATAACAGGTGAGTAAATCAGAATTCATAGTTCGGCTGATTTTAGAGTAATTTTTTAAAGTTCCAAAACTCCACACTTAGAAGAATTTCCAAGTGAAACGAGTCAATGTTAGCCTATGGAAGGAAGTTCAAGTTACTGTAAGTATGGTTAGAATTACTTTACAGGATCAGTAGTGGGCTGAAAGATGCAGCGCTGAGGTCTCGCCTGATAACAGGTGAGTAAATCGTAATTCGTAGTTCGGCTGATTTTAGAGGAATATTTTTAAGTTTCAAACATAGACAGAAACTTTTCCGGTGAAAACCACACAATAGAATCCTATGGAAGGAAATACAAGTTACTGTAAGTATGGTTAGAATTACTTTTCAGGATCAGTAGTGGGCTGAAAGATGCAGCACTCAGGTCTCTCCTGATAACAGGTGAGTAAATCGGAATTCGTAGTTCGAAGTTCGTCTGATTTTAAAGGAATTTTTTAAAGTTCCAAAATCCCACACTTCGAAGAATTTCCAAGTGAAACCAGTCAATGTTAGCCTATGGAAGGAATTTCAAGTTACTGTAAGTACAATTAGAATTATGTTTCAGGATCAGTAATGGGCTGAAAGATGCAGCGCTGAGGTCTCTCCTGATAACAGGTGAGTAAATCAGAGTTAATAGTTCGACTGATTTTAGAGGAATTTTTTAAAGTTCCAAACCTTCACACTTAGAAGAATTTCCAAGTGAAACGAGTCAATGTTAGCCTACGGAAGGAAGTTCAAGTTACTGTAAGTATGATTAGAATTACTTTACAGGATCAGTAGTGGGCTGAAAGATGCAGCGCTGAGGTCTCTCCAGATAACAGGTGAGTAAATCAGAATTCATAGTTCGGCTGATTTTCGTGTATTTTTTTAAAGTTCCAAAATTCCACACTTCGAAGAATTTCCAAGTGAAACCAGTCAATGTTAGCCTATGGAAGGAATTTGAAGTTACTCTAAGTACAGTTAGAATTATGTTTCAGGATCAGTAATGGGCTGAAAGATGCAGCGCTGAGGTCTCTCCTGATAACAGGTGAGTAAATCAGAGTTAATAGTTCGACTGATTTTAGAGGAATTTTTTAAAGTTCCAAACCTTCACACTTAGAAGAATTTCCAAGTGAAACGAGTCAATGTTAGCCTACGGAAGGAAGTTCAAGTTACTGTAAGTATGGTTAAAATTACTTTACAGGATCAGTAGTGGGCTGAAAGATGCAGCGCTGAGGTCTCGCCTGATAACAGGTGAGTAAATCGTAATTCGTAGTTCGGCTGATTTTAGAGGAATATTTTTAAGTTTCAAACATAGACAGAAACTTTTCTGGTGAAAACCACACAATAGAATCCTATGGAAGGAAATACAAGTTACTGTAAGTATGGTTAGAATTACTTTTCAGGATCAGTAGTGGGCTGAAAGATGCAGCACTCAGGTCTCTCCTGATAACAGGTGAGTAAATCGGAATTCGTAGTTCGTCTGATTTTAGAGGAATTTTTTAAAGTTCCAAAATTCCACACTTCGAAGAATTTCCAAGTGAAACCAGTCAATGTTAGCCTATGGAAGGAATTTCAAGTTACTGTAAGTACAGTTAGAATTATGTTTCAGGATCAGTAATGGGCTGAAAGATGCAGCGCTGAGGTCTCTCCTGATAACAGGTGAGTAAATCAGAGTTAATAGTTCGACTGATTTTAGAGGAATTTTTTAAAGTTCCAAACCTTCACACTTAGAAGAATTTCCAAGTGAAACGAGTCAATGTTAGCCTACGGAAGGAAGTTCAAGTTACTGTAAGTATGGTTAGAATTACTTTACAGGATCAGTAGTGGGCTGAAAGATGCAGCGCTGAGGTCTCTCCTGATAACAGGTGAGTAAATCAGAATTCATAGTTCGGCTGATTTTAGAGTAATTTTTTAAAGTTCCAAAACGCCACACTTAGAAGAATTTCCAAGTGAAACGAGTCAATGTTAGCCTATGGAAGGAAGTTCAAGTTACTGTAAGTATGGTTAGAATTACTTTACAGGATCAGTAGTGGGCTGAAAGATGCAGCGCTGAGGTCTCGCCTGATAACAGGTGAGTAAATCGTAATTCGTAGTTCGGCTGATTTTCGAGGAATATTTTTAAGTTTCAAACATAGACAGAAACTTTTCTGGTGAAAACCACACAATAGAATCCTATGGAAGGAAATACAAGTTACTGTAAGTATGGTTAGAATTACTTTTCAGGATCAGTAGTGGGCTGAAAGATGCAGCACTCAGGTCTTTCCTGATAACAGGTGAGTAAATCGGAATTCGTAGTTCGTCTGATTTTGGAGGAATTTTTTAAAGTTCCAAAATTCCACACTTCGAAGAATTTCCAAGTGAAACCAGTCAATGTTAGCCTATGGAAGGAATTTCAAGTTACTGTAAGTACAGTTAGAATTATGTTTCAGGATCAGTAATGGGCTGAAAGATGCAGCGCTGAGGTCTCTCCTGATAACAGGTGAGTAAATCAGAGTTAATAGTTCGACTGATTTTAGAGGAATTTTTTAAAGTTCCAAACCTTCACACTTAGAAGAATTTCCAAGTGAAACGAGTCAATGGTAGCCTACGGAAGGAAGTTCAAGTTACTGTAAGTATGGTTAGAATTACTTTACAGGATCAGTAGTGGGCTGAAAGATGCAGCGCTGAGGTCTCTCCTGATAACAGGTGAGTAAATCAGAATTCATAGTTCGGCTGATTTTCGAGTAATTTTTTAAGGTTCCAAAATTCCACACTTCAAAGAATTTCCAAGTGAAACCAGTCAATGTTAGCCTATGGAAGGAATTTCAAGTTACTGTAAGTACAGTTAGAATTATGTTTCAGGATCAGTAATGGGCTGAAAGGTGCAGCGCTGAGGTCTCTCCTGATAACAGGTGAGTAAATCAGAGTTAATAGTTCGACTGATTTTAGAGGAATTTTTTAAAGTTCCAAACCTTCACACTTAGAAGAATTTCCAAGTGAAACGAGTCAATGTTAGCCTACGGAAGGAAGTTCAAGTTACTGTAAGTATGGTTAGAATTACTTTTCAGGATCAGTAGTGGGCTGAAAGATGCAGCACTCAGGTCTCTCCTGATAACAGGTGAGTAAATCGGAATTCGTAGTTCGTCTGATTTTAGAGGAATTTTTTAAAGTTCAAAAATTCCACACTTTGAAGAATTTCCAAGTGAAACCAGTCAATGTTAGCCTATGGAAGGAATTTCAGGTTACTGTAAGTACAGTTAGAATTATGTTTCAGGATCACTAATGGGCTGAAAGATGCAGCGCTGAGGTCCCTCCTGATAACAGGTGAGTAAATCAGAGTTAATAGTTCGACTGATTTTCGAGGAATTTTTTAAAGTTCCAAACCTTCACACTTAGAAGAATTTCCAAGTGAAACGAGTCAATGTTAGCCTACGGAAGGAAGTTCAAGTTACTGTAAGTATGGTTAGAATTACTTTACAGGATCAGTAGTGGGCTGAGAGATGCAGCGCTGAGGTCTCTCCTGATAACAGGTGAGTAAATCAGAATTCATTGTTCGGCTGATTTTCGAGTAATTTTTTAAAGGTCCAAAATTCCACACTTCGAAGAATTTCCAAGTGAAACCAGTCAATGTTAGCCTATGGAAGGAATTTCAAGTTACTGTAAGTACAGTTAGAATTATGTTTCAGGATCAGTAATGGGCTGAAAGATGCAGCGCTGAGGTCTCTCCTGATAACAGGTGAGTAAATCAGAGTTAATAGTTCGACTGATTTTGAAGGAATTTTTTAAAGTTCCAAACCTTCACACTTAGAAGAATTTCCAAGTGAAACGAGTCAATGTTAGCCTACGGAAGGAAGTTCAAGTTGCTGTAAGTATGGTTAGAATTACTTTACAGGATCAGTAGTGGGCTGAAAGATGCAGCGCTGAGGTGTCTCCTGATAACAGGTGAGTAAATCAGAATTCATAGTTCGGCTAATTTTAGAGTAATTTTTTAAAGTTCCAAAACTCCACACTTAGAAGAATTTCCAAGTGAAACGAGTCAATGTTAGCCTATGGAAGGAAGTTCAAGTTACTGTAATTATGGTTAGAATTACTTTACAGGATCAGTAGTGGGCTGAAAGATGCAGCGCTGAGGTCTCGCCTGATAACAGGTGAGTAAATCGTAATTCGTAGTTCGGCTGATTTTAGAGGAATATTTTTAAGTTTCAAACATAGACAGAAACTTTTCCAGTGAAAACCACACAATAGAATCCTATGGAAGGAAATACAAGTTACTGTAAGTATGGTTAGAATTACTTTTCAGGATCAGTAGTGGGCTGAAAGATGCAGCACTCAGGTCTCTCCTGATAACAGGTGAGTAAATCGGAATTCGTAGTTCGAAGTTCGTCTGATTTTAAAGGAATTTTTTAAAGTTCCAAAATCCCACACTTCGAAGAATTTCCAAGTGAAACCAGTCAATGTTAGCCTATGGAAGGAATTTCAAGTTACTGTAAGTACAATTAGAATTATGTTTCAGGATCAGTAATGGGCTGAAAGATGCAGCGCTGAGGTCTCTCCTGATAACAGGTGAGTAAATCAGAGTTAATAGTTCGACTGATTTTAGAGGAATTTTTTAAAGTTCCAAACCTTCACACTTAGAAGAATTTCCAAGTGAAACGAGTCAATGTTAGCCTACGGAAGGAAGTTCAAGTTACTGTAAGTATGATTAGAATTACTTTACAGGATCAGTAGTGGGCTGAAAGATGCAGCGCTGAGGTCTCTCCAGATAACAGGTGAGTAAATCAGAATTCATAGTTCGGCTGATTTTCGTGTATTTTTTTAAAGTTCCAAAATTCCACACTTCGAAGAATTTCCAAGTGAAACCAGTCAATGTTAGCCTATGGAAGGAATTTCAAGTTACTGTAAGTACAGTTAGAATTATGTTTCAGGATCAGTAATGGGCTGAAAGATGCAGCGCTGAGGTCTCTCCTGATAACAGGTGAGTAAATCAGAGTTAATAGTTCGACTGATTTTGAAGGAATTTTTTAAAGTTCCAAACCTTCACACTTAGAAAAATTTCCAAGTGAAACGAGTCAATGTTAGCCTACGGAAGGAAGTTCAAGTTACTGTAAGTATGGTTAGAATTACTTTACAGGATCAGTAGTGGGCTGAGAGATGCAGCGCTGAGGTCTCTCCTGATAACAGGTGAGTAAATCAGAATTCATTGTTCGGCTGATTTTCGAGTAATTTTTTAAAGGTCCAAAATTCCACACTTCGAAGAATTTCCAAGTGAAACCAGTCAATGTTAGCCTATGGAAGGAATTTCAAGTTACTGTAAGTACAGTTAGAATTATGTTTCAGGATCAGTAATGGGCTGAAAGATGCAGCGCTGAGGTCTCTCCTGATAACAGGTGAGTAAATCAGAGTTAATAGTTCGACTGATTTTGAAGGAATTTTTTAAAGTTCCAAACCTTCACACTTAGAAGAATTTCCAAGTGAAACGAGTCAATGTTAGCCTACGGAAGGAAGTTCAAGTTGCTGTAAGTATGGTTAGAATTACTTTACAGGATCAGTAGTGGGCTGAAAGATGCAGCGCTGAGGTGTCTCCTGATAACAGGTGAGTAAATCAGAATTCATAGTTCGGCTGATTTTAGAGTAATTTTTTAAAGTTCCAAAACTCCACACTTAGAAGAATTTCCAAGTGAAACGAGTCAATGTTAGCCTATGGAAGGAAGTTCAAGTTACTGTAAGTATGGTTAGAATTACTTTACAGGATCAGTAGTGGGCTGAAAGATGCAGCGCTGAGGTCTCGCCTGATAACAGGTGAGTAAATCGTAATTCGTAGTTCGGCTGATTTTAGAGGAATATTTTTAAGTTTCAAACATAGACAGAAACTTTTCCGGTGAAAACCACACAATAGAATCCTATGGAAGGAAATACAAGTTACTGTAAGTATGGTTAGAATTACTTTTCAGGATCAGTAGTGGGCTGAAAGATGCAGCACTCAGGTCTCTCCTGATAACAGGTGAGTAAATCGGAATTCGTAGTTCGAAGTTCGTCTGATTTTAAAGGAATTTTTTAAAGTTCCAAAATCCCACACTTCGAAGAATTTCCAAGTGAAACCAGTCAATGTTAGCCTATGGAAGGAATTTCAAGTTACTGTAAGTACAATTAGAATTATGTTTCAGGATCAGTAATGGGCTGAAAGATGCAGCGCTGAGGTCTCTCCTGATAACAGGTGAGTAAATCAGAGTTAATAGTTCGACTGATTTTAGAGGAATTTTTTAAAGTTCCAAACCTTCACACTTAGAAGAATTTCCAAGTGAAACGAGTCAATGTTAGCCTACGGAAGGAAGTTCAAGTTACTGTAAGTATGATTAGAATTACTTTACAGGATCAGTAGTGGGCTGAAAGATGCAGCGCTGAGGTCTCTCCAGATAACAGGTGAGTAAATCAGAATTCATAGTTCGGCTGATTTTCGTGTATTTTTTTAAAGTTCCAAAATTCCACACTTCGAAGAATTTCCAAGTGAAACCAGTCAATGTTAGCCTATGGAAGGAATTTGAAGTTACTCTAAGTACAGTTAGAATTATGTTTCAGGATCAGTAATGGGCTGAAAGATGCAGCGCTGAGGTCTCTCCTGATAACAGGTGAGTAAATCAGAGTTAATAGTTCGACTGATTTTAGAGGAATTTTTTAAAGTTCCAAACCTTCACACTTAGAAGAATTTCCAAGTGAAACGAGTCAATGTTAGCCTACGGAAGGAAGTTCAAGTTACTGTAAGTATGGTTAAAATTACTTTACAGGATCAGTAGTGGGCTGAAAGATGCAGCGCTGAGGTCTCGCCTGATAACAGGTGAGTAAATCGTAATTCGTAGTTCGGCTGATTTTAGAGGAATATTTTTAAGTTTCAAACATAGACAGAAACTTTTCTGGTGAAAACCACACAATAGAATCCTATGGAAGGAAATACAAGTTACTGTAAGTATGGTTAGAATTACTTTTCAGGATCAGTAGTGGGCTGAAAGATGCAGCACTCAGGTCTCTCCTGATAACAGGTGAGTAAATCGGAATTCGTAGTTCGTCTGATTTTAGAGGAATTTTTTAAAGTTCCAAAATTCCACACTTCGAAGAATTTCCAAGTGAAACCAGTCAATGTTAGCCTATGGAAGGAATTTCAAGTTACTGTAAGTACAGTTAGAATTATGTTTCAGGATCAGTAATGGGCTGAAAGATGCAGCGCTGAGGTCTCTCCTGATAACAGGTGAGTAAATCAGAGTTAATAGTTCGACTGATTTTAGAGGAATTTTTTAAAGTTCCAAACCTTCACACTTAGAAGAATTTCCAAGTGAAACGAGTCAATGTTAGCCTACGGAAGGAAGTTCAAGTTACTGTAAGTATGGTTAGAATTACTTTACAGGATCAGTAGTGGGCTGAAAGATGCAGCGCTGAGGTCTCTCCTGATAACAGGTGAGTAAATCAGAATTCATAGTTCGGCTGATTTTAGAGTAATTTTTTAAAGTTCCAAAACGCCACACTTAGAAGAATTTCCAAGTGAAACGAGTCAATGTTAGCCTATGGAAGGAAGTTCAAGTTACTGTAAGTATGGTTAGAATTACTTTACAGGATCAGTAGTGGGCTGAAAGATGCAGCGCTGAGGTCTCGCCTGATAACAGGTGAGTAAATCGTAATTCGTAGTTCGGCTGATTTTCGAGGAATATTTTTAAGTTTCAAACATAGACAGAAACTTTTCTGGTGAAAACCACACAATAGAATCCTATGGAAGGAAATACAAGTTACTGTAAGTATGGTTAGAATTACTTTTCAGGATCAGTAGTGGGCTGAAAGATGCAGCACTCAGGTCTTTCCTGATAACAGGTGAGTAAATCGGAATTCGTAGTTCGTCTGATTTTGGAGGAATTTTTTAAAGTTCCAAAATTCCACACTTCGAAGAATTTCCAAGTGAAACCAGTCAATGTTAGCCTATGGAAGGAATTTCAAGTTACTGTAAGTACAGTTAGAATTATGTTTCAGGATCAGTAATGGGCTGAAAGATGCAGCGCTGAGGTCTCTCCTGATAACAGGTGAGTAAATCAGAGTTAATAGTTCGACTGATTTTAGAGGAATTTTTTAAAGTTCCAAACCTTCACACTTAGAAGAATTTCCAAGTGAAACGAGTCAATGGTAGCCTACGGAAGGAAGTTCAAGTTACTGTAAGTATGGTTAGAATTACTTTACAGGATCAGTAGTGGGCTGAAAGATGCAGCGCTGAGGTCTCTCCTGATAACAGGTGAGTAAATCAGAATTCATAGTTCGGCTGATTTTCGAGTAATTTTTTAAGGTTCCAAAATTCCACACTTCAAAGAATTTCCAAGTGAAACCAGTCAATGTTAGCCTATGGAAGGAATTTCAAGTTACTGTAAGTACAGTTAGAATTATGTTTCAGGATCAGTAATGGGCTGAAAGGTGCAGCGCTGAGGTCTCTCCTGATAACAGGTGAGTAAATCAGAGTTAATAGTTCGACTGATTTTAGAGGAATTTTTTAAAGTTCCAAACCTTCACACTTAGAAGAATTTCCAAGTGAAACGAGTCAATGTTAGCCTACGGAAGGAAGTTCAAGTTACTGTAAGTATGGTTAGAATTACTTTTCAGGATCAGTAGTGGGCTGAAAGATGCAGCACTCAGGTCTCTCCTGATAACAGGTGAGTAAATCGGAATTCGTAGTTCGTCTGATTTTAGAGGAATTTTTTAAAGTTCAAAAATTCCACACTTTGAAGAATTTCCAAGTGAAACCAGTCAATGTTAGCCTATGGAAGGAATTTCAGGTTACTGTAGGTACAGTTAGAATTATGTTTCAGGATCACTAATGGGCTGAAAGATGCAGCGCTGAGGTCCCTCCTGATAACAGGTGAGTAAATCAGAGTTAATAGTTCGACTGATTTTCGAGGAATTTTTTAAAGTTCCAAACCTTCACACTTAGAAGAATTTCCAAGTGAAACGAGTCAATGTTAGCCTACGGAAGGAAGTTCAAGTTACTGTAAGTATGGTTAGAATTACTTTACAGGATCAGTAGTGGGCTGAGAGATGCAGCGCTGAGGTCTCTCCTGATAACAGGTGAGTAAATCAGAATTCATTGTTCGGCTGATTTTCGAGTAATTTTTTAAAGGTCCAAAATTCCACACTTCGAAGAATTTCCAAGTGAAACCAGTCAATGTTAGCCTATGGAAGGAATTTCAAGTTACTGTAAGTACAGTTAGAATTATGTTTCAGGATCAGTAATGGGCTGAAAGATGCAGCGCTGAGGTCTCTCCTGATAACAGGTGAGTAAATCAGAGTTAATAGTTCGACTGATTTTGAAGGAATTTTTTAAAGTTCCAAACCTTCACACTTAGAAGAATTTCCAAGTGAAACGAGTCAATGTTAGCCTACGGAAGGAAGTTCAAGTTGCTGTAAGTATGGTTAGAATTACTTTACAGGATCAGTAGTGGGCTGAAAGATGCAGCGCTGAGGTGTCTCCTGATAACAGGTGAGTAAATCAGAATTCATAGTTCGGCTAATTTTAGAGTAATTTTTTAAAGTTCCAAAACTCCACACTTAGAAGAATTTCCAAGTGAAACGAGTCAATGTTAGCCTATGGAAGGAAGTTCAAGTTACTGTAATTATGGTTAGAATTACTTTACAGGATCAGTAGTGGGCTGAAAGATGCAGCGCTGAGGTCTCGCCTGATAACAGGTGAGTAAATCGTAATTCGTAGTTCGGCTGATTTTAGAGGAATATTTTTAAGTTTCAAACATAGACAGAAACTTTTCCGGTGAAAACCACACAATAGAATCCTATGGAAGGAAATACAAGTTACTGTAAGTATGGTTAGAATTACTTTTCAGGATCAGTAGTGGGCTGAAAGATGCAGCACTCAGGTCTCTCCTGATAACAGGTGAGTAAATCGGAATTCGTAGTTCGAAGTTCGTCTGATTTTAAAGGAATTTTTTAAAGTTCCAAAATCCCACACTTCGAAGAATTTCCAAGTGAAACCAGTCAATGTTAGCCTATGGAAGGAATTTCAAGTTACTGTAAGTACAATTAGAATTATGTTTCAGGATCAGTAATGGGCTGAAAGATGCAGCGCTGAGGTCTCTCCTGATAACAGGTGAGTAAATCAGAGTTAATAGTTCGACTGATTTTAGAGGAATTTTTTAAAGTTCCAAACCTTCACACTTAGAAGAATTTCCAAGTGAAACGAGTCAATGTTAGCCTACGGAAGGAAGTTCAAGTTACTGTAAGTATGATTAGAATTACTTTACAGGATCAGTAGTGGGCTGAAAGATGCAGCGCTGAGGTCTCTCCAGATAACAGGTGAGTAAATCAGAATTCATAGTTCGGCTGATTTTCGTGTATTTTTTTAAAGTTCCAAAATTCCACACTTCGAAGAATTTCCAAGTGAAACCAGTCAATGTTAGCCTATGGAAGGAATTTCAAGTTACTGTAAGTACAGTTAGAATTATGTTTCAGGATCAGTAATGGGCTGAAAGATGCAGCGCTGAGGTCTCTCCTGATAACAGGTGAGTAAATCAGAGTTAATAGTTCGACTGATTTTGAAGGAATTTTTTAAAGTTCCAAACCTTCACACTTAGAAGAATTTCCAAGTGAAACGAGTCAATGTTAGCCTACGGAAGGAAGTTCAAGTTACTGTAAGTATGGTTAGAATTACTTTACAGGATCAGTAGTGGGCTGAGAGATGCAGCGCTGAGGTCTCTCCTGATAACAGGTGAGTAAATCAGAATTCATTGTTCGGCTGATTTTCGAGTAATTTTTTAAAGGTCCAAAATTCCACACTTCGAAGAATTTCCAAGTGAAACCAGTCAATGTTAGCCTATGGAAGGAATTTCAAGTTACTGTAAGTACAGTTAGAATTATGTTTCAGGATCAGTAATGGGCTGAAAGATGCAGCGCTGAGGTCTCTCCTGATAACAGGTGAGTAAATCAGAGTTAATAGTTCGACTGATTTTGAAGGAATTTTTTAAAGTTCCAAACCTTCACACTTAGAAGAATTTCCAAGTGAAACGAGTCAATGTTAGCCTACGGAAGGAAGTTCAAGTTGCTGTAAGTATGGTTAGAATTACTTTACAGGATCAGTAGTGGGCTGAAAGATGCAGCGCTGAGGTGTCTCCTGATAACAGGTGAGTAAATCAGAATTCATAGTTCGGCTGATTTTAGAGTAATTTTTTAAAGTTCCAAAACTCCACACTTAGAAGAATTTCCAAGTGAAACGAGTCAATGTTAGCCTATTGAAGGAAGTTCAAGTTACTGTAAGTATGGTTAGAATTACTTTACAGGATCAGTAGTGGGCTGAAAGATGCAGCGCTGAGGTCTCGCCTGATAACAGGTGAGTAAATCGTAATTCGTAGTTCGGCTGATTTTAGAGGAATATTTTTAAGTTTCAAACATAGACAGAAACTTTTCCGGTGAAAACCACACAATAGAATCCTATGGAAGGAAATACAAGTTACTGTAAGTATGGTTAGAATTACTTTTCAGGATCAGTAGTGGGCTGAAAGATGCAGCACTCAGGTCTCTCCTGATAACAGGTGAGTAAATCGGAATTCGTAGTTCGAAGTTCGTCTGATTTTAAAGGAATTTTTTAAAGTTCCAAAATCCCACACTTCGAAGAATTTCCAAGTGAAACCAGTCAATGTTAGCCTATGGAAGGAATTTCAAGTTACTGTAAGTACAATTAGAATTATGTTTCAGGATCAGTAATGGGCTGAAAGATGCAGCGCTGAGGTCTCTCCTGATAACAGGTGAGTAAATCAGAGTTAATAGTTCGACTGATTTTAGAGGAATTTTTTAAAGTTCCAAACCTTCACACTTAGAAGAATTTCCAAGTGAAACGAGTCAATGTTAGCCTACGGAAGGAAGTTCAAGTTACTGTAAGTATGATTAGAATTACTTTACAGGATCAGTAGTGGGCTGAAAGATGCAGCGCTGAGGTCTCTCCAGATAACAGGTGAGTAAATCAGAATTCATAGTTCGGCTGATTTTCGTGTATTTTTTTAAAGTTCCAAAATTCCACACTTCGAAGAATTTCCAAGTGAAACCAGTCAATGTTAGCCTATGGAAGGAATTTCAAGTTACTGTAAGTACAGTTAGAATTATGTTTCAGGATCAGTAATGGGCTGAAAGATGCAGCGCTGAGGTCTCTCCTGATAACAGGTGAGTAAATCAGAGTTAATAGTTCGACTGATTTTAGAGGAATTTTTTAAAGTTCCAAACCTTCACACTTAGAAGAATTTCCAAGTGAAACGAGTCAATGTTAGCCTACGGAAGGAAGTTCAAGTTACTGTAAGTATGGTTAAAATTACTTTACAGGATCAGTAGTGGGCTGAAAGATGCAGCGCTGAGGTCTCGCCTGATAACAGGTGAGTAAATCGTAATTCGTAGTTCGGCTGATTTTAGAGGAATATTTTTAAGTTTCAAACATAGACAGAAACTTTTCTGGTGAAAACCACACAATAGAATCCTATGGAAGGAAATACAAGTTACTGTAAGTATGGTTAGAATTACTTTTCAGGATCAGTAGTGGGCTGAAAGATGCAGCACTCAGGTCTCTCCTGATAACAGGTGAGTAAATCGGAATTCGTAGTTCGTCTGATTTTAGAGGAATTTTTTAAAGTTCCAAAATTCCACACTTCGAAGAATTTCCAAGTGAAACCAGTCAATGTTAGCCTATGGAAGGAATTTCAAGTTACTGTAAGTACAGTTAGAATTATGTTTCAGGATCAGTAATGGGCTGAAAGATGCAGCGCTGAGGTCTCTCCTGATAACAGGTGAGTAAATCAGAGTTAATAGTTCGACTGATTTTAGAGGAATTTTTTAAAGTTCCAAACCTTCACACTTAGAAGAATTTCCAAGTGAAACGAGTCAATGTTAGCCTACGGAAGGAAGTTCAAGTTACTGTAAGTATGGTTAGAATTACTTTACAGGATCAGTAGTGGGCTGAAAGATGCAGCGCTGAGGTCTCTCCTGATAACAGGCGAGTAAATCAGAATTCATAGTTCGGCTGATTTTAGAGTAATTTTTTAAAGTTCCAAAACGCCACACTTAGAAGAATTTCCAAGTGAAACGAGTCAATGTTAGCCTATGGAAGGAAGTTCAAGTTACTGTAAGTATGGTTAGAATTACTTTACAGGATCAGTAGTGGGCTGAAAGATGCAGCGCTGAGGTCTCGCCTGATAACAGGTGAGTAAATCGTAATTCGTAGTTCGGCTGATTTTCGAGGAATATTTTTAAGTTTCAAACATAGACAGAAACTTTTCTGGTGAAAACCACACAATAGAATCCTATGGAAGGAAATACAAGTTACTGTAAGTATGGTTAGAATTACTTTTCAGGATCAGTAGTGGGCTGAAAGATGCAGCACTCAGGTCTTTCCTGATAACAGGTGAGTAAATCGGAATTCGTAGTTCGTCTGATTTTGGAGGAATTTTTTAAAGTTCCAAAATTCCACACTTCGAAGAATTTCCAAGTGAAACCAGTCAATGTTAGCCTATGGAAGGAATTTCAAGTTACTGTAAGTACAGTTAGAATTATGTTTCAGGATCAGTAATGGGCTGAAAGATGCAGCGCTGAGGTCTCTCCTGATAACAGGTGAGTAAATCAGAGTTAATAGTTCGACTGATTTTAGAGGAATTTTTTAAAGTTCCAAACCTTCACACTTAGAAGAATTTCCAAGTGAAACGAGTCAATGGTAGCCTACGGAAGGAAGTTCAAGTTACTGTAAGTATGGTTAGAATTACTTTACAGGATCAGTAGTGGGCTGAAAGATGCAGCGCTGAGGTCTCTCCTGATAACAGGTGAGTAAATCAGAATTCATAGTTCGGCTGATTTTCGAGTAATTTTTTAAGGTTCCAAAATTCCACACTTCAAAGAATTTCCAAGTGAAACCAGTCAATGTTAGCCTATGGAAGGAATTTCAAGTTACTGTAAGTACAGTTAGAATTATGTTTCAGGATCAGTAATGGGCTGAAAGGTGCAGCGCTGAGGTCTCTCCTGATAACAGGTGAGTAAATCAGAGTTAATAGTTCGACTGATTTTAGAGGAATTTTTTAAAGTTCCAAACCTTCACACTTAGAAGAATTTCCAAGTGAAACGAGTCAATGTTAGCCTACGGAAGGAAGTTCAAGTTACTGTAAGTATGGTTAGAATTACTTTTCAGGATCAGTAGTGGGCTGAAAGATGCAGCACTCAGGTCTCTCCTGATAACTGGTGAGTAAATCGGAATTCGTAGTTCGTCTGATTTTAGAGGAATTTTTTAAAGTTCCAAAATTCCACACTTCGAAGAATTTCCAAGTGATACCAGTCAATGTTAGCCTATGGAAGGAATTTCAGGTTACTGTAAGTACAGTTAGAATTATGTTTCAGGATCAGTAATTGGCTGAAAGATGCAGCGCTGAGGTCTCTCCTGATAACAGGCGAGTAAATCAGAGTTAATAGTTCGACTGATTTTAGAGGAATTTTTTAAAGTTCCAAACCTTCACACTTAGAAGAATTTCCAAGTGAAACGAGTCAATGTTAGCCTACGGAAGGAAGTTCAAGTTACTGTAAGTATGGTTAGAATTACTTTACAGGATCAGTAGTGGGCTGAAAGATGCAGCGCTGAGGTCTCTCCTGATAACAGGTGAGTAAATCAGAATTCATAGTTCGGCTGATTTTCGAGTAATTTTTTAAAGTTCCGAAATTCCACACTTCAAAGAATTTCCAAGTGAAACCAGCCAATATTAGCCTATGGAAGGAATTTCAAGTTACTGTAAGTACAGTTAGAATTATGTTTCAGGATCAGTAATGGGCTGAAAGGTGCAGCGCTGAGGTCTCTCCTGATAACAGGTGAGTAAATCAAAGTTAATAGTTCGACTGATTTTAGAGGAATTTTTTAAAGTTCCAAAACTCCACACTTAGAAGAATTTCCAAGTGAAACGAGTCAATGTTAGCCTATGGAAGGAAGTTCAAGTTACTGTAAGTATGGTTAGAATTACTTTACAGGATCAGTAGTGGGCTGAAAGATGCAGCGTGAGGTCTCGCCTGATAACAGGTGAGTAAATCGTAATTCGTAGTTCGGCTGATTTTAGAGGAATATTTTTAAGTTTCAAACATAGACAGAAACTTTTCTGGTGAAAACCACACAATAGAATCCTATGGAAGGAAATACAAGTTACTGTAAGTATGGTTAGAATTACTTTTCAGGATCAGTAGTGGGCTGAAAGATGCAGCACTCAGGTCTCTCCTGATAACAGGTGAGTAAATCGGAATTCGTAGTTCGTCTGATTTTAGAGGAATTTTTTAAAGTTCAAAAATTCCACACTTTGAAGAATTTCCAAGTGAAACCAGTCAATGTTAGCCTATGGAAGGAATTTCAGGTTACTGTAAGTACAGTTAGATTTATGTTTCAGGATCACTAATGGGCTGAAAGATGCAGCGCTGAGGTCCCTCCTGATAACAGGTGAGTAAATCAGAGTTAATAGTTCGACTGATTTTAGAGGAATTTTTTAAAGTTCCAAAATTCCACACTTCGAAGAATTTCCAAGTGATACCAGTCAATGTTAGCCTATGGAAGGAATTTCAGGTTACTGTAAGTACAGTTAGAATTATGTTTCAGGATCAGTAATTGGCTGAAAGATGCAGCGCTGAGGTCTCTCCTGATAACAGGCGAGTAAATCAGAGTTAATAGTTCGACTGATTTTAGAGGAATTTTTTAAAGTTCCAAACCTTCACACTTAGAAGAATTTCCAAGTGAAACGAGTCAATGTTAGCCTACGGAAGGAAGTTCAAGTTACTGTAAGTATGGTTAGAATTACTTTACAGGATCAGTAGTGGGCTGAAAGATGCAGCGCTGAGGTCTCTCCTGATAACAGGTGAGTAAATCAGAATTCATAGTTCGGCTGATTTTCGAGTAATTTTTTAAAGTTCCGAAATTCCACACTTCAAAGAATTTCCAAGTGAAACCAGCCAATGTTAGCCTATGGAAGGAATTTCAAGTTACTGTAAGTACAGTTAGAATTATGTTTCAGGATCAGTAATGGGCTGAAAGGTGCAGCGCTGAGGTCTCTCCTGATAACAGGTGAGTAAATCAAAGTTAATAGTTCGACTGATTTTAGAGGAATTTTTTAAAGTTCCAAACCTTCACACTTAGAAGAATTTCCAAGTGAAACGAGTCAATGTTAGCCTACGGAAGGAAGTTCAAGTTACTGTAAGTATGGTTAGAATTACTTTTCAGGATCAGTAGTGGGCTGAAAGATGCAGCACTCAGGTCTCTCCTGATAACAGGTGAGTAAATCGGAATTCGTAGTTCGTCTGATTTTAGAGTAATTTTTTAAAGTTCCGAAATTCCACACTTCAAAGAATTTCCAAGTGAAACCAGCCAATGTTAGCCTATGGAAGGAATTTCAAGTTACTGTAAGTACAGTTAGAATTATGTTTCAGGATCAGTAATGGGCTGAAAGATGCAGCGCTGAGGTCTCTCCTGATAACAGGTGAGTAAATCAGAGTTAATAGTTCGACTGATTTTGAAGGAATTTTTTAAAGTTCCAAACCTTCACACTTAGAAGAATTTCCAAGTGAAACGAGTCAATGTTAGCCTACGGAAGGAAGTTCAAGTTACTGTAAGTATGGTTAGAATTACTTTACAGGATCAGTAGTGGGCTGAGAGATGCAGCGCTGAGGTCTCTCCTGATAACAGGTGAGTAAATCAGAATTCATTGTTCGGCTGATTTTCGCATAATTTTTTAAAGTTCCAAAATTCCACACTTCGAAGAATTTCCAAGTGAAACCAGTCAATGTTAGCCTATGGAAGGAATTTCAAGTTACTGTAAGTACAGTTAGAATTATGTTTCAGGATCAGTAATGGGCTGAAAGATGCAGCGCTGAGGTCTCTCCTGATAACAGGTGAGTAAATCAGAGTTAATAGTTCGACTGATTTTGAAGGAATTTTTTAAAGTTCCAAACCTTCACACTTAGAAGAATTTCCAAGTGAAACGAGTCAATGTTAGCCTACGGAAGGAAGTTCAAGTTGCTGTAAGTATGGTTAGAATTACTTTACAGGATCAGTAGTGGGCTGAAAGATGCAGCGCTGAGGTGTCTCCTGATAACAGGTGAGTAAATCAGAATTCATAGTTCGGCTGATTTTAGAGTAATTTTTTAAAGTTCCAAAACTCCACACTTAAAGAATTTCCAAGTGAAACGAGTCAATGTTAGCCTATGGAAGGAAGTTCAAGTTACTGTAAGTATGGTTAGAATTACTTTACAGGATCAGTAGTGGGCTGAAAGATGCAGCGTGAGGTCTCGCCTGATAACAGGTGAGTAAATCGTAATTCGTAGTTCGGCTGATTTTAGAGGAATATTTTTAAGTTTCAAACATAGACAGAAACTTTTCTGGTGAAAACCACACAATAGAATCCTATGGAAGGAAATACAAGTTACTGTAAGTATGGTTAGAATTACTTTTCAGGATCAGTAGTGGGCTGAAAGATACAGCACTCAGGTCTCTCCTGATAACAGGTGAGTAAATCGGAATTCGTAGTTCGTCTGATTTTAGAGGAATTTTTTAAAGTTCAAAAATTCCACACTTTGAAGAATTTCCAAGTGAAACCAGTCAATGTTAGCCTATGGAAGGAATTTCAGGTTACTGTAAGTACAGTTAGAATTATGTTTCAGGATCACTAATGGGCTGAAAGATGCAGCGCTGAGGTCCCTCCTGATAACAGGTGAGTAAATCAGAGTTAATAGTTCGACTGATTTTCGAGGAATATTTTAAAGTTCCAAACCTTCACACTTAGAAGAATTTCCAAGTGAAACGAGTCAATGTTAGCCTACGGAAGGAAGTTCAAGTTACTGTAAGTATGGTTAGAATTACTTTACAGGATCAGTAGTGGGCTGAGAGATGCAGCGCTGAGGTCTCTCCTGATAACAGGTGAGTAAATCAGAATTCATTGTTCGGCTGATTTTCGAGTAATTTTTTAAAGGTCCAAAATTCCACACTTCGAAGAATTTCCAAGTGAAACCAGTCAATGTTAGCCTATGGAAGGAATTTCAAGTTACTGTAAGTACAGTTAGAATTATGTTTCAGGATCAGTAATGGGCTGAAAGATGCAGCGCTGAGATCTCTCCTGATAACAGGTGAGTAAATCAGAGTTAATAGTTCGACTGATTTTGAAGGAATTTTTTAAAGTTCCAAACCTTCACACTTAGAAGAATTTCCAAGTGAAACGAGTCAATGTTAGCCTACGGAAGGAAGTTCAAGTTGCTGTAAGTATGGTTAGAATTACTTTACAGGATCAGTAGTGGGCTGAAAGATGCAGCGCTGAGGTGTCTCCTGATAACAGGTGAGTAAATCAGAATTCATAGTTCGGCTAATTTTAGAGTAATTTTTTAAAGTTCCAAAACTCCACACTTAGAAGAATTTCCAAGTGAAACGAGTCAATGTTAGCCTATGGAAGGAAGTTCAAGTTACTGTAATTATGGTTAGAATTACTTTACAGGATCAGTAGTGGGCTGAAAGATGCAGCGCTGAGGTCTCGCCTGATAACAGGTGAGTAAATCGTAATTCGTAGTTCGGCTGATTTTAGAGGAATATTTTTAAGTTTCAAACATAGACAGAAACTTTTCCGGTGAAAACCACACAATAGAATCCTATGGAAGGAAATACAAGTTACTGTAAGTATGGTTAGAATTACTTTTCAGGATCAGTAGTGGGCTGAAAGATGCAGCACTCAGGTCTCTCCTGATAACAGGTGAGTAAATCGGAATTCGTAGTTCGAAGTTCGTCTGATTTTAAAGGAATTTTTTAAAGTTCCAAAATCCCACACTTCGAAGAATTTCCAAGTGAAACCAGTCAATGTTAGCCTATGGAAGGAATTTCAAGTTACTGTAAGTACAATTAGAATTATGTTTCAGGATCAGTAATGGGCTGAAAGATGCAGCGCTGAGGTCTCTCCTGATAACAGGTGAGTAAATCAGAGTTAATAGTTCGACTGATTTTAGAGGAATTTTTTAAAGTTCCAAACCTTCACACTTAGAAGAATTTCCAAGTGAAACGAGTCAATGTTAGCCTACGGAAGGAAGTTCAAGTTACTGTAAGTATGATTAGAATTACTTTACAGGATCAGTAGTGGGCTGAAAGATGCAGCGCTGAGGTCTCTCCAGATAACAGGTGAGTAAATCAGAATTTATAGTTCGGCTGATTTTCGTGTATTTTTTTAAAGTTCCAAAATTCCACACTTCGAAGAATTTCCAAGTGAAACCAGTCAATGTTAGCCTATGGAAGGAATTTCAAGTTACTGTAAGTACAGTTAGAATTATGTTTCAGGATCAGTAATGGGCTGAAAGATGCGGCGCTGAGGTCTCTCCTGATAACAGGTGAGTAAATCAGAGTTAATAGTTCGACTGATTTTGAAGGAATTTTTTAAAGTTCCAAACCTTCACACTTAGAAAAATTTCCAAGTGAAACGAGTCAATGTTAGCCTACGGAAGGAAGTTCAAGTTACTGTAAGTATGGTTAGAATTACTTTACAGGATCAGTAGTGGGCTGAGAGATGCAGCGCTGAGGTCTCTCCTGATAACAGGTGAGTAAATCAGAATTCATTGTTCGGCTGATTTTCGAGTAATTTTTTAAAGGTCCAAAATTCCACACTTCGAAGAATTTCCAAGTGAAACCAGTCAATGTTAGCCTATGGAAGGAATTTCAAGTTACTGTAAGTACAGTTAGAATTATGTTTCAGGATCAGTAATGGGCTGAAAGATGCAGCGCTGAGGTCTCTCCTGATAACAGGTGAGTAAATCAGAGTTAATAGTTCGACTGATTTTGAAGGAATTTTTTAAAGTTCCAAACCTTCACACTTAGAAGAATTTCCAAGTGAAACGAGTCAATGTTAGCCTACGGAAGGAAGTTCAAGTTGCTGTAAGTATGGTTAGAATTACTTTACAGGATCAGTAGTGGGCTGAAAGATGCAGCGCTGAGGTGTCTCCTGATAACAGGTGAGTAAATCAGAATTCATAGTTCGGCTGATTTTAGAGTAATTTTTTAAAGTTCCAAAACTCCACACTTAGAAGAATTTCCAAGTGAAACGAGTCAATGTTAGCCTATGGAAGGAAGTTCAAGTTACTGTAAGTATGGTTAGAATTACTTTACAGGATCAGTAGTGGGCTGAAAGATGCAGCGCTGAGGTCTCGCCTGATAACAGGTGAGTAAATCGTAATTCGTAGTTCGGCTGATTTTAGAGGAATATTTTTAAGTTTCAAACATAGACAGAAACTTTTCCGGTGAAAACCACACAATAGAATCCTATGGAAGGAAATACAAGTTACTGTAAGTATGGTTAGAATTACTTTTCAGGATCAGTAGTGGGCTGAAAGATGCAGCACTCAGGTCTCTCCTGATAACAGGTGAGTAAATCGGAATTCGTAGTTCGAAGTTCGTCTGATTTTAAAGGAATTTTTTAAAGTTCCAAAATCCCACACTTCGAAGAATTTTCAAGTGAAACCAGTCAATGTTAGCCTATGGAAGGAATTTCAAGTTACTGTAAGTACAATTAGAATTATGTTTCAGGATCAGTAATGGGCTGAAAGATGCAGCGCTGAGGTCTCTCCTGATAACAGGTGAGTAAATCAGAGTTAATAGTTCGACTGATTTTAGAGGAATTTTTTAAAGTTCCAAACCTTCACACTTAGAAGAATTTCCAAGTGAAACGAGTCAATGTTAGCCTACGGAAGGAAGTTCAAGTTACTGTAAGTATGATTAGAATTACTTTACAGGATCAGTAGTGGGCTGAAAGATGCAGCGCTGAGGTCTCTCCAGATAACAGGTGAGTAAATCAGAATTCATAGTTCGGCTGATTTTCGTGTATTTTTTTAAAGTTCCAAAATTCCACACTTCGAAGAATTTCCAAGTGAAACCAGTCAATGTTAGCCTATGGAAGGAATTTCAAGTTACTCTAAGTACAGTTAGAATTATGTTTCAGGATCAGTAATGGGCTGAAAGATGCAGCGCTGAGGTCTCTCCTGATAACAGGTGAGTAAATCAGAGTTAATAGTTCGACTGATTTTAGAGGAATTTTTTAAAGTTCCAAACCTTCACACTTAGAAGAATTTCCAAGTGAAACGAGTCAATGTTAGCCTACGGAAGGAAGTTCAAGTTACTGTAAGTATGGTTAAAATTACTTTACAGGATCAGTAGTGGGCTGAAAGATGCAGCGCTGAGGTCTCGCCTGATAACAGGTGAGTAAATCGTAATTCGTAGTTCGGCTGATTTTAGAGGAATATTTTTAAGTTTCAAACATAGACAGAAACTTTTCTGGTGAAAACCACACAATAGAATCCTATGGAAGGAAATACAAGTTACTGTAAGTATGGTTAGAATTACTTTTCAGGATCAGTAGTGGGCTGAAAGATGCAGCACTCAGGTCTCTCCTGATAACAGGTGAGTAAATCGGAATTCGTAGTTCGTCTGATTTTAGAGGAATTTTATAAAGTTCCAAAATTCCACACTTCGAAGAATTTCCAAGTGAAACCAGTCAATGTTAGCCTATGGAAGGAATTTCAAGTTACTGTAAGTACAGTTAGAATTATGTTTCAGGATCAGTAATGGGCTGAAAGATGCAGCGCTGAGGTCTCTCCTGATAACAGGTGAGTAAATCAGAGTTAATAGTTCGACTGATTTTAGAGGAATTTTTTAAAGTTCCAAACCTTCACACTTAGAAGAATTTCCAAGTGAAACGAGTCAATGTTAGCCTACGGAAGGAAGTTCAAGTTACTGTAAGTATGGTTAGAATTACTTTACAGGATCAGTAGTGGGCTGAAAGATGCAGCGCTGAGGTCTCTCCTGATAACAGGTGAGTAAATCAGAATTCATAGTTCGGCTGATTTTAGAGTAATTTTTTAAAGTTCCAAAACGCCACACTTAGAAGAATTTCCAAGTGAAACGAGTCAATGTTAGCCTATGGAAGGAAGTTCAAGTTACTGTAAGTATGGTTAGAATTACTTTACAGGATCAGTAGTGGGCTGAAAGATGCAGCGCTGAGGTCTCGCCTGATAACAGGTGAGTAAATCGTAATTCGTAGTTCGGCTGATTTTCGAGGAATATTTTTAAGTTTCAAACATAGACAGAAACTTTTCTGGTGAAAACCACACAATAGAATCCTATGGAAGGAAATACAAGTTACTGTAAGTATGGTTAGAATTACTTTTCAGGATCAGTAGTGGGCTGAAAGATGCAGCACTCAGGTCTTTCCTGATAACAGGTGAGTAAATCGGAATTCGTAGTTCGTCTGATTTTGGAGGAATTTTTTAAAGTTCCAAAATTCCACACTTCGAAGAATTTCCAAGTGAAACCAGTCAATGTTAGCCTATGGAAGGAATTTCAAGTTACTGTAAGTACAGTTAGAATTATGTTTCAGGATCAGTAATGGGCTGAAAGATGCAGCGCTGAGGTCTCTCCTGATAACAGGTGAGTAAATCAGAGTTAATAGTTCGACTGATTTTAGAGGAATTTTTTAAAGTTCCAAACCTTCACACTTAGAAGAATTTCCAAGTGAAACGAGTCAATGGTAGCCTACGGAAGGAAGTTCAAGTTACTGTAAGTATGGTTAGAATTACTTTACAGGATCAGTAGTGGGCTGAAAGATGCAGCGCTGAGGTCTCTCCTGATAACAGGTGAGTAAATCAGAATTCATAGTTCGGCTGATTTTCGAGTAATTTTTTAAGGTTCCAAAATTCCACACTTCAAAGAATTTCCAAGTGAAACCAGTCAATGTTAGCCTATGGAAGGAATTTCAAGTTACTGTAAGTACAGTTAGAATTATGTTTCAGGATCAGTAATGGGCTGAAAGGTGCAGCGCTGAGGTCTCTCCTGATAACAGGTGAGTAAATCAGAGTTAATAGTTCGACTGATTTTAGAGGAATTTTTTAAAGTTCCAAACCTTCACACTTAGAAGAATTTCCAAGTGAAACGAGTCAATGTTAGCCTACGGAAGGAAGTTCAAGTTACTGTAAGTATGGTTAGAATTACTTTTCAGGATCAGTAGTGGGCTGAAAGATGCAGCACTCAGGTCTCTCCTGATAACTGGTGAGTAAATCGGAATTCGTAGTTCGTCTGATTTTAGAGGAATTTTTTAAAGTTCCAAAATTCCACACTTCGAAGAATTTCCAAGTGATACCAGTCAATGTTAGCCTATGGAAGGAATTTCAGGTTACTGTAAGTACAGTTAGAATTATGTTTCAGGATCAGTAATTGGCTGAAAGATGCAGCGCTGAGGTCTCTCCTGATAACAGGCGAGTAAATCAGAGTTAATAGTTCGACTGATTTTAGAGGAATTTTTTAAAGTTCCAAACCTTCACACTTAGAAGAATTTCCAAGTGAAACGAGTCAATGTTAGCCTACGGAAGGAAGTTCAAGTTACTGTAAGTATGGTTAGAATTACTTTACAGGATCAGTAGTGGGCTGAAAGATGCAGCGCTGAGGTCTCTCCTGATAACAGGTGAGTAAATCAGAATTCATAGTTCGGCTGATTTTCGAGTAATTTTTTAAAGTTCCGAAATTCCACACTTCAAAGAATTTCCAAGTGAAACCAGCCAATATTAGCCTATGGAAGGAATTTCAAGTTACTGTAAGTACAGTTAGAATTATGTTTCAGGATCAGTAATGGGCTGAAAGGTGCAGCGCTGAGGTCTCTCCTGATAACAGGTGAGTAAATCAAAGTTAATAGTTCGACTGATTTTAGAGGAATTTTTTAAAGTTCCAAAACTCCACACTTAGAAGAATTTCCAAGTGAAACGAGTCAATGTTAGCCTATGGAAGGAAGTTCAAGTTACTGTAAGTATGGTTAGAATTACTTTACAGGATCAGTAGTGGGCTGAAAGATGCAGCGTGAGGTCTCGCCTGATAACAGGTGAGTAAATCGTAATTCGTAGTTCGGCTGATTTTAGAGGAATAATTTTAAGTTTCAAACATAGACAGAAACTTTTCTGGTGAAAACCACACAATAGAATCCTATGGAAGGAAATACAAGTTACTGTAAGTATGGTTAGAATTACTTTTCAGGATCAGTAGTGGGCTGAAAGATGCAGCACTCAGGTCTCTCCTGATAACAGGTGAGTAAATCGGAATTCGTAGTTCGTCTGATTTTAGAGGAATTTTTTAAAGTTCAAAAATTCCACACTTTGAAGAATTTCCAAGTGAAACCAGTCAATGTTAGCCTATGGAAGGAATTTCAGGTTACTGTAAGTACAGTTAGAATTATGTTTCAGGATCACTAATGGGCTGAAAGATGCAGCGCTGAGGTCCCTCCTGATAACAGGTGAGTAAATCAGAGTTAATAGTTCGACTGATTTTAGAGGAATTTTTTAAAGTTCCAAACCTTCACACTTAGAAGAATTTCCAAGTGAAACGAGTCAATGTTAGCCTACGGAAGGAAGTTCAAGTTACTGTAAGTATGGTTAGAATTACTTTACAGGATCAGTAGTGGGCTGAGAGATGCAGCGCTGAGGTCTCTCCTGATAACAGGTGAGTAAATCAGAATTCATTGTTCGGCTGATTTTCGAGTAATTTTTTAAAGGTCCAAAATTCCACACTTCGAAGAATTTCCAAGTGAAACCAGTCAATGTTAGCCTATGGAAGGAATTTCAAGTTACTGTAAGTACAGTTAGAATTATGTTTCAGGATCAGTAATGGGCTGAAAGATGCAGCGCTGAGGTCTCTCCTGATAACAGGTGAGTAAATCAGAGTTAATAGTTCGACTGATTTTGAAGGAATTTTTTAAAGTTCCAAACCTTCACACTTAGAAGAATTTCCAAGTGAAACGAGTCAATGTTAGCCTACGGAAGGAAGTTCAAGTTGCTGTAAGTATGGTTAGAATTACTTTACAGGATCAGTAGTGGGCTGAAAGATGCAGCGCTGAGGTGTCTCCTGATAACAGGTGAGTAAATCAGAATTCATAGTTCGGCTGATTTTAGAGTAATTTTTTAAAGTTCCAAAACTCCACACTTAGAAGAATTTCCAAGTGAAACGAGTCAATGTTAGCCTATGGAAGGAAGTTCAAGTTACTGTAAGTATGGTTAGAATTACTTTACAGGATCAGTAGTGGGCTGAAAGATGCAGCGCTGAGGTCTCGCCTGATAACAGGTGAGTAAATCGTAATTCGTAGTTCGGCTGATTTTAGAGGAATATTTTTAAGTTTCAAACATAGACAGAAACTTTTCCGGTGAAAACCACACAATAGAATCCTATGGAAGGAAATACAAGTTACTGTAAGTATGGTTAGAATTACTTTTCAGGATCAGTAGTGGGCTGAAAGATGCAGCACTCAGGTCTCTCCTGATAACAGGTGAGTAAATCGGAATTCGTAGTTCGAAGTTCGTCTGATTTTAAAGGAATTTTTTAAAGTTCCAAAATCCCACACTTCGAAGAATTTCCAAGTGAAACCAGTCAATGTTAGCCTATGGAAGGAATTTCAAGTTACTGTAAGTACAATTAGAATTATGTTTCAGGATCAGTAATGGGCTGAAAGATGCAGCGCTGAGGTCTCTCCTGATAACAGGTGAGTAAATCAGAGTTAATAGTTCGACTGATTTTAGAGGAATTTTTTAAAGTTCCAAACCTTCACACTTAGAAGAATTTCCAAGTGAAACGAGTCAATGTTAGCCTACGGAAGGAAGTTCAAGTTACTGTAAGTATGATTAGAATTACTTTACAGGATCAGTAGTGGGCTGAAAGATGCAGCGCTGAGGTCTCTCCTGATAACAGGTGAGTAAATCAGAATTCATAGTTCGGCTGATTTTCGTGTAATTTTTTAAAGTTCCAAAATTCCACACTTCGAAGAATTTCCAAGTGAAACCAGTCAATGTTAGCCTATGGAAGGAATTTCAAGTTACTGTAAGTACAGTTAGAATTATGTTTCAGGATCAGTAATGGGCTGAAAGATGCAGCGCTGAGGTCTCTCCTGATAACAGGTGAGTAAATCAGAGTTAATAGTTCGACTGATTTTAGAGGAATTTTTTAAAGTTCCAAACCTTCACACTTAGAAGAATTTCCAAGTGAAACGAGTCAATGTTAGCCTACGGAAGGAAGTTCAAGTTACTGTAAGTATGGTTAAAATTACTTTACAGGATCAGTAGTGGGCTGAAAGATGCAGCGCTGAGGTCTCGCCTGATAACAGGTGAGTAAATCGTAATTCGTAGTTCGGCTGATTTTAGAGGAATATTTTTAAGTTTCAAACATAGACAGAAACTTTTCTGGTGAAAACCACACAATAGAATCCTATGGAAGGAAATACAAGTTACTGTAAGTATGGTTAGAATTACTTTTCAGGATCAGTAGTGGGCTGAAAGATGCAGCACTCAGGTCTCTCCTGATAACAGGTGAGTAAATCGGAATTCGTAGTTCGTCTGATTTTAGAGGAATTTTTTAAAGTTCCAAAATTCCACACTTCGAAGAATTTCCAAGTGAAACCAGTCAATGTTAGCCTATGGAAGGAATTTCAAGTTACTGTAAGTACAGTTAGAATTATGTTTCAGGATCAGTAATGGGCTGAAAGATGCAGCGCTGAGGTCTCTCCTGATAACAGGTGAGTAAATCAGAGTTAATAGTTCGACTGATTTTAGAGGAATTTTTTAAAGTTCCAAACCTTCACACTTAGAAGAATTTCCAAGTGAAACGAGTCAATGTTAGCCTACGGAAGGAAGTTCAAGTTACTGTAAGTATGGTTAGAATTACTTTACAGGATCAGTAGTGGGCTGAAAGATGCAGCGCTGAGGTCTCTCCTGATAACAGGTGAGTAAATCAGAATTCATAGTTCGGCTGATTTTAGAGTAATTTTTTAAAGTTCCAAAACGCCACACTTAGAAGAATTTCCAAGTGAAACGAGTCAATGTTAGCCTATGGAAGGAAGTTCAAGTTACTGTAAGTATGGTTAGAATTACTTTACAGGATCAGTAGTGGGCTGAAAGATGCAGCGCTGAGGTCTCGCCTGATAACAGGTGAGTAAATCGTAATTCGTAGTTCGGCTGATTTTCGAGGAATATTTTTAAGTTTCAAACATAGACAGAAACTTTTCTGGTGAAAACCACACAATAGAATCCTATGGAAGGAAATACAAGTTACTGTAAGTATGGTTAGAATTACTTTTCAGGATCAGTAGTGGGCTGAAAGATGCAGCACTCAGGTCTTTCCTGATAACAGGTGAGTAAATCGGAATTCGTAGTTCGTCTGATTTTGGAGGAATTTTTTAAAGTTCCAAAATTCCACACTTCGAAGAATTTCCAAGTGAAACCAGTCAATGTTAGCCTATGGAAGGAATTTCAAGTTACTGTAAGTACAGTTAGAATTATGTTTCAGGATCAGTAATGGGCTGAAAGATGCAGCGCTGAGGTCTCTCCTGGTAACAGGTGAGTAAATCAGAGTTAATAGTTCGACTGATTTTAGAGGAATTTTTTAAAGTTCCAAACCTTCACACTTAGAAGAATTTCCAAGTGAAACGAGTCAATGGTAGCCTACGGAAGGAAGTTCAAGTTACTCTAAGTATGGTTAGAATTACTTTACAGGATCAGTAGTGGGCTGAAAGATGCAGCGCTGAGGTCTCTCCTGATAACAGGTGAGTAAATCAGAATTCATAGTTCGGCTGATTTTCGAGTAATTTTTTAAGGTTCCAAAATTCCACACTTCAAAGAATTTCCAAGTGAAACCAGTCAATGTTAGCCTATGGAAGGAATTTCAAGTTACTGTAAGTACAGTTAGAATTATGTTTCAGGATCAGTAATGGGCTGAAAGGTGCAGCGCTGAGGTCTCTCCTGATAACAGGTGAGTAAATCAGAGTTAATAGTTCGACTGATTTTAGAGGAATTTTTTAAAGTTCCAAACCTTCACACTTAGAAGAATTTCCAAGTGAAACGAGTCAATGTTAGCCTACGGAAGGAAGTTCAAGTTACTGTAAGTATGGTTAGAATTACTTTTCAGGATCAGTAGTGGGCTGAAAGATGCAGCACTCAGGTCTCTCCTGATAACTGGTGAGTAAATCGGAATTCGTAGTTCGTCTGATTTTAGAGGAATTTTTTAAAGTTCCAAAATTCCACACTTCGAAGAATTTCCAAGTGATACCAGTCAATGTTAGCCTATGGAAGGAATTTCAGGTTACTGTAAGTACAGTTAGAATTATGTTTCAGGATCAGTAATTGGCTGAAAGATGCAGCGCTGAGGTCTCTCCTGATAACAGGCGAGTAAATCAGAGTTAATAGTTCGACTGATTTTAGAGGAATTTTTTAAAGTTCCAAACCTTCACACTTAGAAGAATTTCCAAGTGAAACGAGTCAATGTTAGCCTACGGAAGGAAGTTCAAGTTACTGTAAGTATGGTTAGAATTACTTTACAGGATCAGTAGTGGGCTGAAAGATGCAGCGCTGAGGTCTCTCCTGATAACAGGTGAGTAAATCAGAATTCATAGTTCGGCTGATTTTCGAGTAATTTTTTTAAGTTCCGAAATTCCACACTTCAAAGAATTTCCAAGTGAAACCAGTCAATGTTAGCCTATGGAAGGAATTTCAAGTTACTGTAAGTACAGTTAGAATTATGTTTCAGGATCAGTAATGGGCTGAAAGGTGCAGCGCTGAGGTCTCTCCTGATAACAGGTGAGTAAATCAAAGTTAATAGTTCGACTGATTTTAGAGGAATTTTTTAAAGTTCCAAACCTTCACACTTAGAAGAATTTCCAAGTGAAACGAGTCAATGTTAGCCTACGGAAGGAAGTTCAAGTTACTGTAAGTATGGTTAGAATTACTTTTCAGGATCAGTAGTGGGCTGAAAGATGCAGCACTCAGGTCTCTCCTGATAACAGGTGAGTAAATCGGAATTCGTAGTTCGTCTGATTTTAGAGGAATTTTTTAAAGTTCAAAAATTCCACACTTTGAAGAATTTCCAAGTGAAACCAGTCAATGTTAGCCTATGGAAGGAATTTCAAGTTACTGTAAGTACAGTTAGAATTATGTTTCAGGATCAGTAATGGGCTGAAAGATGCAGCGCTGAGGTCTCTCCTGATAACAGGTGAGTAAATCAGAGTTAATAGTTCGACTGATTTTGAAGGAATTTTTTAAAGTTCCAAACCTTCACACTTAGAAGAATTTCCAAGTGAAACGAGTCAATGTTAGCCTACGGAAGGAAGTTCAAGTTACTGTAAGTATGGTTAGAATTACTTTACAGGATCAGTAGTGGGCTGAGAGATGCAGCGCTGAGGTCTCTCCTGATAACAGGTGAGTAAATCAGAATTCATTGTTTGGCTGATTTTCGAGTAATTTTTTAAAGTTCCAAAATTCCACACTTCGAAGAATTTCCAAGTGAAACCAGTCAATGTTAGCCTATGGAAGGAATTTCAAGTTACTGTAAGTACAGTTAGAATTATGTTTCAGGATCAGTAATGGGCTGAAAGATGCAGCGCTGAGGTCTCTCCTGATAACAGGTGAGTAAATCAGAGTTAATAGTTCGACTGATTTTGAAGGAATTTTTTAAAGTTCCAAACCTTCACACTTAGAAGAATTTCCAAGTGAAACGAGTCAATGTTAGCCTACGGAAGGAAGTTCAAGTTGCTGTAAGTATGGTTAGAATTACTTTACAGGATCAGTAGTGGGCTGAAAGATGCAGCGCTGAGGTGTCTCCTGATAACAGGTGAGTAAATCAGAATTCATAGTTCGGCTGATTTTAGAGTAATTTTTTAAAGTTCCAAAACTCAACACTTAGAAGAATTTCCAAGTGAAACGAGTCAATGTTAGCCTATGGAAGGAAGTTCAAGTTACTGTAAGTATGGTTAGAATTACTTTACAGGATCAGTAGTGGGCTGAAAGATGCAGCGCTGAGGTCTCACCTGATAACAGGTGAGTAAATCGTAATTCGTAGTTCGGCTGATTTTAGAGGAATATTTTTAAGTTTCAAACATAGACAGAAACTTTTCTGGTGAAAACCACACAATAGAATCCTATGGAAGGAAATACAAGTTACTGTAAGTATGGTTAGAATTACTTTTCAGGATCAGTAGTGGGCTGAAAGATGCAGCACTCAGGTCTCTCCTGATAACAGGTGAGTAAATCGGAATTCGTAGTTCGTCTGATTTTAGAGGAATTTTTTAAAGTTCAAAAATTCCACACTTTGAAGAATTTCCAAGTGAAACCAGTCAATGTTAGCCTATGGAAGGAATTTCAGGTTACTGTAAGTACAGTTAGAATTATGTTTCAGGATCACTAATGGGCTGAAAGATGCAGCGCTGAGGTCCCTCCTGATAACAGGTGAGTAAATCAGAGTTAATAGTTCGACTGATTTTAGAGGAATTTTTTAAAGTTCCAAACCTTCACACTTAGAAGAATTTCCAAGTGAAACGAGTCAATGTTAGCCTACGGAAGGAAGTTCAAGTTACTGTAAGTATGGTTAGAATTACTTTACAGGATCAGTAGTGGGCTGAGAGATGCAGCGCTGAGGTCTCTCCTGATAACAGGTGAGTAAATCAGAATTCATTGTTCGGCTGATTTTTGAGTAATTTTTTAAAGTTCCAAAATTCCACACTTCGAAGAATTTCCAAGTGAAACCAGTCAATGTTAGCCTATGGAAGGAATTTCAAGTTACTGTAAGTACAGTTAGAATTATGTTTCAGGATCAGTAATGGGCTGAAAGATGCAGCGCTGAGGTCTCTCCTGATAACAGGTGAGTAAATCAGAGTTAATAGTTCGACTGATTTTGAAGGAATTTTTTAAAGTTCCAAACCTTCACACTTAGAAGAATTTCCAAGTGAAACGAGTCAATGTTAGCCTACGGAAGGAAGTTCAAGTTACTGTAAGTATGGTTAGAATTACTTTACAGGATCAGTAGTGGGCTGAAAGATGCAGCGCTGAGGTCTCGCCTGATAACAGGTGAGTAAATCGTAATTCGTAGTTCGGCTGATTTTAGAGGAATATTTTTAAGTTTCAAACATAGACAGAAACTTTTCTGGTGAAAACCACACAATAGAATCCTATGGAAGGAAATACAAGTTACTGTAAGTATGGTTAGAATTACTTTTCAGGATCAGTAGTGGGCTGAAAGATGCAGCACTCAGGTCTCTCCTGATAACAGGTGAGTAAATCGGAATTCGTAGTTCGAAGTTCGTCTGATTTTAAAGGAATTTTTTAAAGTTCTAAAATCCCACACTTCGAAGAATTTCCAAGTGAAACCAGTCAATGTTAGCCTATGGAAGGAATTTCAAGTTACTGTAAGTACAATTAGAATTATGTTTCAGGATCAGTAATGGGCTGAAAGATGCAGCGCTGAGGTCTCTCCTGATAACAGGTGAGTAAATCAGAGTTAATAGTTCGACTGATTTTAGAGGAAGTTTTTTAAAGTTCCAAACCTTCACACTTAGAAGAATTTCCAAGTGAAACGAGTCAATGTTAGCCTACGGAAGGAAGTTCAAGTTACTGTAAGTATGATTAGAATTACTTTACAGGATCAGTAGTGGGCTGAAAGATGCAGCGCTGAGGTCTCTCCTGATAACAGGTGAGTAAATCAGAATTCATAGTTCGGCTGATTTTCGTGTAATTTTTTAAAGTTCCAAAATTCCACACTTGGAAGAATTTCCAAGTGAAACCAGTCAATGTTAGCCTATGGAAGGAATTTCAAGTTACTGTAAGTACAGTTAGAATTATGTTTCAGGATCAGTAATGGGCTGAAAGATGCAGCGCTGAGGTCTCTCCTGATAACAGGTGAGTAAATCAGAGTTAATAGTTCGACTGATTTTAGAGGAATTTTTTAAAGTTCCAAACCTTCACACTTAGAAGAATTTCCAAGTGAAACGAGTCAATGTTAGCCTACGGAAGGAAGTTCAAGTTACTGTAAGTATGGTTAAAATTACTTTACAGGATCAGTAGTGGGCTGAAAGATGCAGCGCTGAGGTCTCGCCTGATAACAGGTGAGTAAATCGTAATTCGTAGTTCGGCTGATTTTAGAGGAATATTTTTAAGTTTCAAACATAGACAGAAACTTTTCTGGTGAAAACCACACAATAGAATCCTATGGAAGGAAATACAAGTTACTGTAAGTATGGTTAGAATTACTTTTCAGGATCAGTAGTGGGCTGAAAGATGCAGCACTCAGGTCTCTCCTGATAACAGGTGAGTAAATCGGAATTCGTAGTTCGTCTGATTTTAGAGGAATTTTTTAAAGTTCCAAAATTCCACACTTCGAAGAATTTCCAAGTGAAACCAGTCAATGTTAGCCTATGGAAGGAATTTCAAGTTACTGTAAGTACAGTTAGAATTATGTTTCAGGATCAGTAATGGGCTGAAAGATGCAGCGCTGAGGTCTCTCCTGATAACAGGTGAGTAAATCAGAGTTAATAGTTCGACTGATTTTAGGGGAATTTTTTTAAGTTCCAAACCTTCACACTTAGAAGAATTTCCAAGTGAAACGAGTCAATGTTAGCCTACGGAAGGAAGTTCAAGTTACTGTAAGTATGGTTAGAATTACTTTACAGGATCAGTAGTGGGCTGAAAGATGCAGCGCTGAGGTCTCTCCTGATAACAGGTGAGTAAATCAGAATTCATAGTTCGGCTGATTTTAGAGTAATTTTTTAAAGTTCCAAAACTCCACACTTAGAAGAATTTCCAAGTGAAACGAGTCAATGTTAGCCTATGGAAGGAAGTTCAAGTTACTGTAAGTATGGTTAGAATTACTTTACAGGATCAGTAGTGGGCTGAAAGATGCAGCGCTGAGGTCTCGCCTGATAACAGGTGAGTAAATCGTAATTCGTAGTTCGGCTGGTTTTAGAGGAATATTTTTAAGTTTCAAATATAGACAGAAACTTTTCTGGTGAAAACCACACAATAGAATCCTATGGAAGGAAATACAAGTTACTGTAAGTATGGTTAGAATTACTTTTCAGGATCAGTAGTGGGCTGAAAGATGCAGCACGCCGGTCTCTCCTGATAACAGGTGAGTAAATCGGAATTCGTAGTTCGAAGTTCGTATGATTTTAGAGGAATTTTTTAAAGTTCCAAAATCCCACACTTTGAAGAATTTCCAAGTGAAACCAGTCAATGTTAGCCTATGGAAGGAATTTCAAGTTACTGTAAGTACAGTTAGAATTATGTTTCAGGATCAGTAATGGGCTGAAAGATGCAGCGCTGAGGTCTCTCCTGATAACAGGTGAGTAAATCAGAGTTAATAGTTCGACTGATTTTAGAGGAATTTTTTAAAGTTCCAAACCTTCACACTTAGAAGAATTTCCAAGTGAAACGAGTCAATGTTAGCCTACGGAAGGAAGTTCAAGTTACTGTAAGTATGGTTAGAATTACTTTACAGGATCAGTAGTGGGCTGAAAGATGCAGCGCTGAGGTCTCTCCTGATAACAGGTGAGTAAATCAGAATTCATAGTTCGGCTGATTTTCGAGTAATTTTCTTTTTTTTTTTTTTTCAAACTTTATTGACAAGTAGGAATAATATTCAAACAGTATCATACAGTCATACGTTCGTGGTCACATTTCGTACAGTTACTTTTCGTATGTGGCAGGAATCATGGCAGTAGGAAAGGCTGTGACGCATTAAACCTTGGAAGATTCATAGATGCATTACATGTGTTCCAATCGTATGTACTGTAATCCGTTGCTTTTCCCCCCCTTTGTGTATTATTCAACCGTAACAATACTTTTATATTATAGAAACAATCAACACCCCTGTCCCCCCCAAACTTGTGTCATCATCACCAGTGTGCTTCCACCCAGTTTCTCCACCAGCAAGTTCCTTAACGTGGTCATCGTTACATAGCCAGGTCAGTGCAGGAAATATTGTACTGTTGTACCGCTGAGGTTAGTACCACTTTCCTGCTTCGTTACTCCTCCTCCCCCTCTGAGTCCGGGTCGTCCCCTTCTGGCAAAGGGTTGCAGATCTCTCCTCTGTAGGTATTCCACGCCGTCCATACCTTGTTCCACTTGCGGGGTGCCGCACGGAGGACATATACCGCCCTTTCTGTCACCATCAGGATGTCCATGTTTTTAGCCCACCTGCTCGTGGTGGGTAGTTCCGGTGCGCCCCACTTCTGCGCTATATCTCGCTTGGCCACGGTCATGGCCAAAGTTGCCCAAATTAGTTCGTACCTACCCAGGTCATTGGGGTCCCAGATGTTCAAGAGGCACTTGCGCGGGTCAGGCAGTACAGAAATTTTAAGGGCCTGGGAGATCGTGCGCATTATTTGCCTCCAGAATTCTCGTATCTGCGGGCATTCCCATAGTGTATGAAATGATGTTCCCTCCTCCCCGCAACCTCTCAAGCAAAAGGGATGTGGCGCTCTCTGTATTTTATGAAGTAGTGTCCTGGTGTAGTAGATGCGGTGTAAAATTTTTAGTTGCACCAGTCTGAACTTACTCGAGATTCCAACCTCTGTTGGGGAGGCCAGCGCCTCATTCCATTCAAATTCATCCGCCTCACCTATATCCCCCTCCCACCTGTCTTTGAGTTTCAGTGTGGGGTCTTTGAGATTATTGATCAGCTTTTTATACGTGAGTGAGGTCGCGCTTTGGATCATGTACTCTGTTAGTAGTCTATCTTCTAGTGGAGAGGATTCCGGCAGAGGAGTACCTGCAGGGATCGCCCCGAGTAATGCGTGCCTAATTTGCACATACCTGAATGTTTCTGTGGGACCGAGGTTGTTTTGCTGCTGTAGGTGTGGAAATGGTATTACTGTGTCATCGTCCCAGAGGTCCCCCACCGTAGTGATTCCTATGGAGTCCCACCGCTCAAATCCCTTACAGCCTCTGAGGTTTCCCAAAGCCTTCGTGTCCCACAATGGTGTCATTTTGGTGATTCTACCTGCCCATCCCAGTCTGGCCTGTGCCATGTGCCATAGGGCCGCCGTGTGTCTCGTCGGACCGATTAGACTCTTAAGTTGCGATTTATTGTAAAGCACTGACAGCATACAGTCCGTTCCGAGCTGTGACCAGTCTGCCCGATAGGCCGGGTCCTCTCTTGGGGCGTGGATCCAAAAATTTACTATTTTAAGCTGGGCTGCCCAGTAATATAGCTGAATGTTAGGGAGCGCTATTCCCCCTTCATACCAGCTTCTGACCAACTTGTCGTACGCTATACGAGCCGGGCCCGTATCCCAGAGCAAGGTAGAGACCAGCGCCACAATCTGCTTGAAGTATCGCGGCGGCACTAGGTGCGGGGTATTTTCTAGGACATAGAGGAGCCTTGGGAGCGCCATCATTTTGTATAACGCTGCCCTGCCCAGTAAGGTCAGGGGCAGGGCCGCCCAATGTTTAACGTCCGCACGTAGGCGATCTATAGGCGGTTTTAAGTTGTAAGTAAAAAAATTTGCCTCTTCACTCGTGATGACAATACCTAGGTATTTGAATGAGACCGTTGTTGCAATCAGCGGACAGTCATCCTGCAACCTCGGTGCCGGGCCTTTTAGCATATACATGACAGATTTTGACCAGTTTAGGGTGTAGCCCGACGAGTGCCCGTGGGTGTTACAGAGTTCTAGCAGGGCTGGGACACCGTCGTCAGGTGCAGTCATGTAGATGAGCATGTCGTCGGCGTACAGTGAGACTTTGTCCTCCCACCCTTCCTCCCATTTAATGCTCGCAAATAAGGGTGTGGTCCTGATCTGAATTGCCAGGGGCTCCAGCACTAGCGCAAAGAGTAAGGGTGACAAGGGGCAACCCTGTCTAGTCCCCCTGCCTAATTGGAACCTCGGTGATATGTGGCCATTAGCCACTACTTGTGCGACTGGCTTCGTATAGAGCAGTCGTATCCATGCTATATATTTCGGCCCAAATCCCATACGCTCGAGAACCATGAAGAGATATTCCCACTCTACGAGGTCGAACGCCATTTTTGCGTCGAGGGAGAGAATCACAGCCCTCTCCGTGAGGAGGTGCGCACGGGCCATTACACCATGCACTCTCCGGAGATTCAGCGCTGTACTCCGGTGAGGCATAAAGCCTGACTGGTCGGGGTGGATCAGGGTACTGAGGTGTGGCACCAAGCGGGTGGCCAGAAGCTTAGCCAATATCTTGGCCTCAATATTAAGTAATGATATCGGGCGATACGAGGTACATTCAGTCGGGGGTTTCCCTGGTTTGGGTATCGTCACAATCGTAGCCGTGCGTTGATCCAGTGGCAATTCTGCTTTTTCCCTGCTTTCCAAATACATGGCCAGCAGTGGGGCACTGAGTTCCGGAGCCATGGATTTGTACCATTCCACGGGTATCCCATTCGGACCCAGTGCTTTCCCAGACTGTAACGCCTGGATTGCTAGCTGAATTTCCTCTGCCGTCGGGTCTACTTCTAGGGCTTCCATATCCTCCTGCGTAATGCAGGGGACGGCTATGTCCGCTAGCGTCGCTGCCGCCATTTGCTGTGTGACTACCCTGTCTGGGGTGTATATTCTTTGATAGTGCTGCGCCAGGGCGCAAACTATATCTTCTGGGTGCGTCAAAGTCCGTCCTTCCTCCGTGTGCAGTCTCTGAATACCTTTCGTTCCACTTCCCCTCTTATCCAACCACGCCAGCATTTTACCCGCTTTGTCCCCCACATCGTATATTCTATGTTTTGTGTTTGCGATGTATCCCTTCTCTGTTGTTTTAAGGTGAGCCTGGTATTGCTGTTGCCGAATCATGAGGGTGTGTGTCGTGGACGGGGAGGGGTTTGTCATGTGTGCAGTGTTGGCTTTGTTGAGTGCCAGTTCTAATTCTGTGAGTTCCTTCCGGGAGTCCCGCTTGTGCCCCGTTATGGCTGCAATGGCCGCCCCCCGGAGGACTGTTTTTTTTGCTTCCCACAAGATTGACGGGGACGCCACCGTCCCTGTGTTTTCAGCAAAATATTGCGTCGTGACCAGTTTAAGTTTCTTCCGAATCTTCTGGAGTTTTAAAAAATTGGGGTAAATTGGGTAGATCCTAGCACCTTTTTTTTCTCCGGTGGTAAGAGATAGAGCAATCGGAGAGTGGTCAGAGATGCCCCTGGGCAGGATGTCTACTGCTTCTAGCATTCCCAGTCCCAACCCCAGGGCTAGAAAGTAGTCTATACGGGATAAACTATTATGTACAGCTGAGTAGTAAGTGTATTGACTATCCTCGGTATGCAGATGCCGCCAGATGTCTACAAGGCCCAGGGCTTCTACAAAATCCGAGAGTGATGCAGCTCCTCGTGGTCGGGTCCCAGAGGGAAAGGTGTCCATAAGTGGATCCATGATGGCATTGAAGTCCCCCCCGACAATCGTGTCCCCTTCAGGGAGGTTAAGGAGAAATTTGCCTAGTGCAGGCAGGGCCACGGATTGTAACGCTGGGGGTATATATACCGACACTATATTGAGAGACCTGCCCTCCCACTGGCCATGTAGTGCAGCAAAGCGGCCTTGGTCATCCGCCTCACGATGTGTTATGATAAAGGGAGATGTTTTTTTCACCAGTATTCCTGTCCCCCTGGAGCCGGTAGTGAATTCTGCATGAATCGCCGTTGTGTAGCCGCGCCTATCAAGTGCTTTGCAGGTGGACCCCGCGAGGTGGGTTTCCTGTAGGAGGACCAGATCTGGGCTGTGTCGCTTTATGGCTTGCAGTACCAAGCCTCTTTTTATTTTGTCTCCCAGGCCTCTGACATTCCAGGTTAGCATGCGTAGTGGGGGAACCCCCATCGTCACAGGGGAGCCCTCAGCGGGCAAGTCATGAATCGGCCTGGCCATTGAGTTGATGTGAGAATGTCGCATGTAGTGTGCCCGCAGGGCAGGCACAAGTATTGCTTCGCGCCACACTATGTAGGAAGCTGGCGATATTCGGGGTGGTAGAATAATGTGAATGCTGAGTGATGACTACGAACAATAACATGAAGTCTAACAAAAAACCATCAGTCCCGTCCCCCCTCCCTGCTACCCTGCTCCACGGACAGACCCCCGCCCGTTTCCCCAACTTGGCAGAGTGCTTTAGTCCTTCCCCAACCATCTTACTTGCTCGTGGGGTTGGTGAGTCTCTTACGGGCACTGCCTGTGCCCACCTTACTCAGCTACGCCAGGTCCAAGGCACTCCGCGCCACACTCAGTCCCATATGAGTACAGTCTGGCTTCAAACCGGAGCCAGTTGTCCAGAGTCCAGCGGGTCTCTTTCAAGATCCGATTCCGTTTCTTCCGCGCCGTCTTGACGGGGCGATTGGGAAGTCTGGTTGTTCACCGTCTCACCGGCACGTTGTGTCGGCCGGTCCCGCTGTGAACGATGTCGCCGTCCCGCTGGCCTCCAGCCCTCCAGCCATTCCTGCGCTACCTCCGGCGTGTCAAAAAACCATGTCTTTCCCTCGGCCACAATCCGCAGTTTAGCTGGAAATAGCATGGAGTATGGCAATTCTCTGTCTCGTAGTGCCTTTTTCACCTCCGTGAACGATTTACGACGCCTGGCCACCTCCGCTGTGTAGTCTGGGAAGAAAGCCAAGGTTGCATTTTGGATTCTCACAGGTGGTGAGGTTCGCGCCGCCTGTAGGATCGCGTCCCTGTTCCTGAAATTGAAAAGCCTTGCCAGCACAGGTCTCGGTGTTGCTCCTGTCTTGGGTGGACCTCCCGGAACTCTATGCGCCCTCTCTACCGAAAAGAAGTGGGACAGGCCTTTGGGCTGCAGTTTGTTCTTTATGAGATCTTCCACGTAGAGGTCCATGGCCCCTTTTCCCTCCGTTTCCGGAATTCCAAGGATGCGCACGTTGTTGCGCCGCGAACGCCCTTCTTGGTCGTCCAGCTTGTCTTGTAGGAGCTTGGTGACTTTCTGCATGCGCTCCATGGCCACTTGCAGGTCCGATGTGTCTTCTACAAGAGATTTCGTGACCACCTCCACCTGCGACACCCTTTCCGCCATTTTGTGAAAGTCCGCTCGCAACAATGAGACCTCAGAGGAGATGGCGCCCACTGTTGTTTTAACCTCCGAGAGTGTTCTCATAATGTCTTCCAACGTGATTCTTTTGGTTCCTTCTGCGTCTTGGGCATTACCCGTGGAGTTGCGCCCTGTACTGTGTGGCTGACCTTGCTGCCCATAGGCAAATTTGTCCAATTTGGCCTGTGTGGATCCGCTCCTAGTTCCTTTGCCCGCCATGGTTCTGGGGCTCGTGGAATCCGTAGTCTTGCCCTACTGAATCGCGATCAGCGCTCCGTCCTGTCCCGCAGCTTCTAGTTACCAACCAGGGAGCAGTAGGCTGGCACGCGTAAGTTGGAGTATCACCTTTCCCTTCTGTATAGGCCTCACCAGCCGTGGTAGTGCTGCAGGATAGTACCAGCGGTCGCTGCGCGTGCTCCAGTGCGTTCACTGTAGGTCGCGTCTCGTGGTCTGCGTTCTTGCCCCTCGATAAACCCTGCCTGAGCAGGGACAGTCTCAGCGGCCCCCAGTTGGGGTCTCTTGGGCAGGGCCACCTCGCTCCTGTATACCGGATGGCAGAGGGTCTGGCTTTTGGCGGTCGCACCCCCTCCTATGGGCCAGGCAGGCTGCAAGCTCTCCCGCTTGGTGTACAGGATCTGTGTCCCCCCCCGCGCCAGGCTGATGCTTCTGGGTTAATATGTGGGCCCCGAGCCTCCTCCGTGAGTCCCTGCGTGGTTCCTCTACGTGTCGTCATCCCCCGGGGGCACCAATGTTTCTTACCGCCGATCGGAGCTTGTAGTTGCTTCCACTCCGACCCCGCGGGCAGATGAGGCGCGAAGGTCGCCGCAGCCGTCTCGTGCAGCACGCCGGGTCCCCCGGGGGGGTGGGGGGGGAGGTGGGGATTCGGCGCCGCGTGGCGCGCTCTAGGCCGTGTCTGCTCTCCCTCGTTCTGCGTGTTATGCCAGTCTTGCACAGGTGGCGTGCCGATGCCTGTGTGAATTCCGTAGGGTAATGCCACTAGTTGAGAGCCCCAGGTAGTTTTGCGTTTTATCGGGCGGGAGCCGGGATGCGTCCACCCATCCAGGCCGGCTCGATCTCACTTCCGCCGGGGCCTGTGTGTTACGCAAGGCCGGTGCTGTCTTCCCGCTGGTAGGCCCAGAGTCGGTCGCGCGGAGTTCGGTAGGCTCCGGTCTTCCGATTCACTTGAAAGTCGGACCGGTGACACCGCTTCGTGCCCGGACCCGATCGCCGCCGCTTCAGGTGAGCAGGATAACGGATGAATGTGTCGGATTTAGGAAAAGGCCACAGTGCCCTCAGGAGCTCTCACGCTAGGCTGCCTCCATGCTTGGCTGCTAGCCACGCCCCCGAGTAATTTTTTTAAAGTTCCAAAATTCCACACTTCGAAGAATTTCCAAGTGAAACCAGTCAATGTTAGCCTATGGAAGGAATTTCAAGTTACTGTAAGTACAGTTAGAATTATGTTTCAGGATCAGTAATGGGCTGAAAGATGCAGCGCTGAGGTCTCTCCTGATAACAGGTGAGTAAATCAGAGTTAATAGTTCGACTGATTTTAGAGGAATTTTTTTAAGTTCCAAACCTTCACACTTAGAAGAATTTCCAAGTGAAACGAGTCAATGTTAGCCTACGGAAGGAAGTTCAAGTTACTGTAAGTATGGTTAGAATTACTTTACAGGATCAGTAGTGGGCTGAAAGATGCAGCGCTGAGGTCTCTCCTGATAACAGGTGAGTAAATCAGAATTCATAGTTCGGCTGATTTTAGAGTAATTTTTTAAAGTTCCAAAACTCCACACTTAGAAGAATTTCCAAGTGAAACGAGTCAATGTTAGCCTATGGAAGGAAGTTCAAGTTACTGTAAGTATGGTTAGAATTACTTTACAGGATCAGTAGTGGGCTGAAAGATGCAGCGCTGAGGTCTCGCCTGATAACAGGTGAGTAAAACGTAATTCGTAGTTCGGCTGATTTTCGAGGAATATTTTTAAGTTTCAAACATAGACAGAAACTTTTCTGGTGAAAACCACACAATAGAATCCTATGGAAGGAAATACAAGTTACTGGTAAGTACACCTCGATTTACTTTTCAGGGTCAGTACTGGGCTCAAAGATGCAGCACTGACGTCTCTTGTGATAACAAGTGAGTAAATCGGAATTCGTAGTTCGTCTTATTTTAGAGGAATATTTTGCTCAATAGTGAAGGAAGGGGACTGGGCCTGAGGTGACATGTGTGCAAACACGCCCTGTGGCACGTTTTAAGTTGTGGAATTAATTCCTCTTCAATCCTGAGGTCCCCTGTGGGCCAACTAGCCCACCAGGTACCTCCAGTATGCGCCGGGGAGCTGCGTTGCAGAGAGGTGTTCAGAGGCCATGCCCCCTTTTTACAACACCCTGCAACGCAGCTCCTTGGCACTTACTGGAGGTACCTGTTGGGCTAGTTGGCCCCTAGGGGACCTCTGGATTGAAGAGGAATTAATTCCCCAACTTAAAACGTGCCATAGGGCATGTTTGCACATGTATCACCTCAAGCCCCGCCCCCTACCTTCACCACTGTGCAAACGTACCCCGTAGCACGTTCTAAGTTGGGGGATTAAGCCCCCTTGCATACTGGGGGTTCCTGGGGGCCACCTAGCCCACCAGGAACCTCCAGTATGCGCCAGGGGGCTACGTTGCAGAGAGGTGTAAAAAGGGGCGTGGCCTCAATACACCTCTCTGCAACGCAGCTCCCTGGCGTGTTTCCAGAGTGGGAACTAAATCCCCTTGAATACTGAGGGCCCTGGGGGCCAACTAGCCCACCAGGAACCTCCAGTATGCACCAGGGGGCAGCGTTGCAGAGAGGTGTAAAAAGGGGCGTGGCCTCATTACACCTCTCTGCAAAGCAGCCCCCTGCCGTATCTCCAGAGGGGGAACTAAATCCCCTTGAATACTGGGGTCCCTGGGGGCCAACTAGCCCACCAGGAACCTCCAGTATGCGCCAGGGGGCTGCGTTGCAGAGAAGTGTAAAAAGGGGCATGGACCCCCAGTATTCAAGGGGAATTACTTTCCCCTCTGCAAACGCGCCAGGGGGTGCGTTTGCAGAGTTGTGCAGGGAGAGGAGTGGCCTCCTCCCCATCCCGTTTTTTGGAGGGGTTTTGCTCTTGTTTTTGGGCCCTGGGGATCCCATCCCCCAGGGCCTGACCCCCAAGTATTTATTTTTAAATTTTTGTAACGGGAAGGGGTCCGCGTGGCCTACCTCCCGTGGCTAATTCCAGGCCTCGGGGACCCCATACCCCGGGGCATAACCACATTTTCCCCTCCTCAGGCCACTTAAGGCCCCAGGGACCCAATCCCCATGGGCCGGCCTGCCTCCTTTTTAAAAAATGTTTTAAATTTTTTTTATTATTTGGGGAGGGGGGCCGCATGACCCCCCTCCCGGGCCACTTCTGGCCCTGGGGACCCCATCCCCCGGGGCCTGGCCCGCTCCGTTGGTGACCGTGGGGGGGTCCCCAAGCCCCCCACGCTCCCTGCCAGCTCCCCGCATCCTGCGGGTGCCGGCATTGCTTTTCTGCATGGGGAGCCGCTAACATGCTGCTGCCCATGCAGAAAAGCAATCTGCTTTGGTTTCTGAAAGAGAGAGCAGGTTTCCTGCTCTCTCTTTCAAAAGCCAAAGCAGTTTGCTATGGTAGGGCGGGAGCGGCAAGGCTCCCGCCCAACCATAGCAAACTAGGGTGTCCCGGGGTGGGCACCCCGGGACACTGCACGAGCCAGCCCTGGGGGGTGGCGGTATCCAGGGCCACCACAAGGCTCCAGGAGGGGGCCACATGGCCCCCCTCCCAACATTTAAAACCCCCGAGGGTGGTGGTCCCCGGGGTGTGTGGGGGGACTTGAGCCCCCCGCATACATCATATGAAAGCCACGGGAGTGGCGGTCCCCGGGGCTCGGGGGGCCTTAGAGGCCCCCCATCATTATACAGTTAAATCCTGGGGTGGCGGTCCCCGGGGGTGCAGGGGGGATTGGGCCCCCCCATACTTTATTTGTATAAAACCCCCGGGATTTGGCCCCCGGGGGCTAAATAACATTAAAGCGCGGGAGCCATGCTTCATTTTTTGGGGGGATCGGCATGGTGCGCGTACCCTATGCGCATCCCACTATTGTTTTTTGGCCTTGTGGGACCCCCTAAGCAGGCCTAGAGGGTCAGGGTGTTTCTACCCTGCCCCCTTTTCTTGTTTTTCGTGTTTCTTTTTCTGTTTTCTTGTGCCTCAGTTCTACCCAGGCACAAGATGGCTGCCAACACTTCCTGGTTTGGAGTGTTGACAGCCAATTAGCATAAAGCTCCTGTTAGGGAGGATACGCGTACGGTACTTCGTCTATAGATATATCTATGATTTTACTTTTGATTTTCTCAGGAACTACTGAACGGATTTACGCCATTTAACAAAAGGTGTAATCTGCAAACCAAACTCTACCTTTTTGCCAAATTTGGTGTAATTCCGTTCAGCAGTTCAGGCTGTAGCCGTGTCTGAAGGTCCCTATGGAAAATTGCATGGGGAAAACACGTTTTGGGACTCCCCTTTTTTCTTGGCCCCCGCTTGACGAATCACCCCAAAACTTTCAGGATAGGAACGGAGCGGAGCGCCCCATCTTCTTGGAGAATTTCGCAAAGATTCGTCAACCAGCACCAAAGTTATTCAAAATAGAATGTGGAAACTAGGTCTTAACTATAACTACCTACTGGCGACCACCAGTAGGTTATATATATATATATATATATATATATATATATATATATATATATATATATATATTTTTTTTTTTTTTCAAGGTACATTGCTCAGGGTTTAAGAATAGTAAATACTTACCTCTCTCTATGCAGTTGCCTTTCAATATTTTGGGCCTGATTTTGATCTTGACGGATCGGATATTCCGTCCACCAAAATATAAATCCCATAGGATATAATAGGATTGATATACGTCACCATTGTCCAGGACCTTTGTATCTTGATGTTGTTGTAACAATAATCTGTCCCGTCGATATTTGGGATTCAATATTCCCTACTACAATCACAATTGAGTACAGCATGTGGTCATGCTCTGCGTGTCACTGCAGTGTGGTTATTCTTGGTGGGGTGGGATTTTCTGTAAGTTGGGCCTGTGTAAATTTGAGTAAATAAGTGCACCTGCAATTAGACTATGCCATGCATTGTCAGCTAGCAAACTGGGTACATCATTGAGGCTCAAACTTGAGATGGCATGTTTGTTTTATCTCAGTCATAGCATCATACATTTTTAAATAGCTAATATAATTATTGTGAGATTTCCCCATGTATAACTAATATATCCTTTACAAATACTGTTTCCTTGTGCTAATCATTCTCCATAACATTTACTAGTGCCTAGTAAATGTCATCAAATTAAAGTTAACTAACGTTAAAGGTATTTTTAGCCTAGAGGCCTTCCACTGTATTGCAGAGGAGTGGATTTTTAAGAAGGGTGCCAGAGATTTTAATTTTGGCTAACAACTGCTTTACAACAAGTAGTTGCTTGTCCAAATAAATGGAGCTATAATCTGGAAGAGGTAACGTTTGTAGGACTCTCTCTTATCCTCGTTCATTTCCTTCCACATGCATGTTTCCCCATGCTTGTGCACCGGCTGCAGAATTGTCTTTTTATTATGAGTAAACTATAAAGAAAGGCAGATTGCTAGAATATTGAAAAAATATTGATGTGCAAAAACATTGTGATCTAAATGCCGAATGAGCTGATGCACCTGTGCCCAGTGGGAGGTAACGAGACCTGAGAAGACTTTGGGCAGCATTTCCAGGCCCCCAAAAGAATGTGACACTCTACTGAAGAAGGACAACTATCCTTAAACACTTGTCTAGAGTTACACAGCAATGGCTGCACCAAAAAGGGTGTAAAACTAGAAAATGTCACTGAAGTAAGTGTTCTCATGCACTGCATTTACCATGATGCATTGGGGCGAACTGAGTGCTGAGATGTGAGGCAGTCTGTTCCCACCCTCTTTTCATTAGTACATACAGGCATTGTGCTAGAATATTGAAAAATATAGATGTGCAATAATATAGTGATTTAATATAAACGACTAAAATATTGTCAAACTAAGCATAAATAGGTAAGTATAGATTTACTATTCTTAACTCCAAATCTATGTACTTTGAAATTATATATATCAATATTTTGTTATGGATATTCAGACATCTGTGAAGAACTGAAAGTAAAAACACTTTTAATATACTCTAAAGAAATGTGTCTTATATATGATGTTCAACAGAAACAAAAATATAACAGAATTTTTGGGTTGAATCAGAGAAACAGTGAACATAGCCTATGGTACTTAACATGGTGTCGGTTTGAATGTGCATATTTTGATTTTAAATACAAAGTTTTCTTCTTAACTGATAACGTTGCAAGTCCACAAGTAAACAATTAATAGCAGCTTTCACTTAATTTCCTACCACTTACAAACTTTGTAAGCCTTCAGAACGATAGGGGGACATTCAGCCATATTCATGAACCTGAATTGCGCTCGCAAATGGCCAGATTCTGAGAATCTGGCCGTTTGCGAGTGCGATTTTTGCATTAGGGATTCATCATCCCAAATGCAAAAATCGCTATTTGCGAACTCGCATATTTGCGAGGAATTGGATTTAAGGAATCTCTAATAGAGATTCCTTAAATGCAATTCATCACCCTATTAGAAATTGCGAATTCGCAATATTTGGTCGCAATTTACCACGAAATCTGACTTTGTGGTAAATTGCGATAAGCGAGTAAAAAGCCCTTTTGTGCATTTTTTACTTTTGCATGTTGCACACACACATGTCCTCTGGACATGTGTGTGCGCAACACCTGTTCAAATGTACATTTGAGGGGTGCTACAGGGTGTCCTTTGGACACCCCTGGCACCCTTCAAATCGCAATCTTATTTGCGATTAGCAAATTGCTACTCGCAAATAAGGAATACTCCCCATTCATTCCTATGGGCCTTTTGGCCCATAGGAATGAATGGGGAGTTTTTCCTTATTTGCGATTAGCAATTTGCTAATCGCAAATAAGGAATCAGTAGGAATCGCAATAATTTTTGCTAATCCTACATGAATCCCGTTTTGCGAGTCCTTAATAGCGAATCGCTATAATTCGCTATTAGGGCCTCGCAAAACGGGAGATTGATGAATATGGCTGATTATGTTTAGTAAAAAAGTCAATAAATAATCTAATAACCACAACATGTTACTTTGTGTGATTTTCACGAGAAAATCATAACAATATGCAAGTGATTTACAAAGTTGTGGAATTTACTATGACTTAATGAAATTTGAAAAGAATGGTTTGCCTAAAAGGGTGCCTGCTTCGTAGGAAAGTACAACACTGTAAAGCTTGTTTTACCCAGCAGCACGGTTCCTTGTGCGTTATGGCGATTCCCTGGGTCTGAACAAAAGATAGCTAGATAGCTCTGCAGCCAGCGTCAGTGCTGCAGGTGCATATATTTGCATATACCCTAGATCTCAATAAACCATACATGCAATAATATTCAGTGCACCCACTTCCTTTCTTGTACAGGTGCAGGTGCTAGGGGAATTGGAAATAAATGCAATCTCAAGTATCTCAAGTTAAAGGTTAGGACAAAATGTATGCGCAACACAAAAAAAGATGATGGACGGAGTGCTGAACATTGTCAAACATTCTAGCTCACTGCACCACTGGATTCAAGCTAGCCTGGCTGATGAGGGGTGATACCCTGAAACCGGTCTGGCATGGCAGTTCGGGCTAGACTGTTCCCATGGGCAAGCAGGGTCAATATTGATTTGCATATGGCTGAGTCTGAACTTGAGTGTCGAATTGAGCAAAGGAACAATGATGGATTCAACCCCGATCTAATAGTGACTGGGGCTGAGTGTCTGAAAAGTGTCAGCGCTCCGTCCATCGTCTCATTGTGTTTGCATTGTTCGCCCTAAGTTGGCAGGGTATGCCCAGATGTGGGTCCCACACTCACTTTGCCACTGGACTCAAGCTAGACTGGCTGATGAGGGGTGATACCCAGAAACCGGTCCCAAGATTCTTGTTTCCGGTCCAGGGAGGACCAGGCCTGTCAGTTCGGGCTGGACTGTTCCCATGGGGTGCAGAATCAAGACTGATATGCATATGGCTGTGTCCAGACTGGGATGACGTGGCAAGTAAAATAATGATGGATTAAACACAGATCTGTGACTGCGGTGAGTGTTTGAAAAGTTTCAACACTCTGTCCATCATTTTATTTTGTGATGTTGCTAGGACAAAATGTAGTCTTTTGCAATTTTCATAAAATTCTGGGCCTGTATCTCAAAATGGCAGCACCCCAAGAGGATCAGGTGCAAAGGGGTTTACTGTATTTCTGTATTTCTCCTCTGAGCAGATGCATAAAGGGTACTGAGACCCTCAGAAGTCCAAGCGAATCTCCTCCGCAGGTGAAAGCACAGAAGGCAATCCTGAATCCTCCAATCCTTACTTGCCCACCAACAAGGAACCAAGCTCACCACATACAGGACTACAAGAGATGTGTTTACAAGTAGACACTGCATGAGCAGAATCGGAAAACTGGCTTCCTAAGCACACAATATCCACTATAGCCTTCTCCACACATCTATATCCGGATTGCTAGTGTTCAGTGCAGGAGCGTTCCAAAGTCCTTATCCTGGCCCTGCTGTCTAACCGTACCTCAATGTAAGTGCTGAGGGTGTCTCAGTGGAGCACAATAATGAGTTACCAGAATAAATCCAAAGTTGTTGGCAACAGAGGTGTAAGTGGTGCTCCATCAGGTGATTCCTACTTTTGAAAATAAAGTGCCTCTCTCATTGATTGAAAAGAAATAATTCCAGGATTTCTCCATCGGAAACAGGAAGAGGTGGTAGTAGAGTCCTATGTCGCCTGGGAAGTGCAGTGGGCCCATATATCCCACACAGTCCTGTGTCCAGGGTTCTGTTGCTAGACAGATCTTCCTGACTCTATTCACTCTTGCAGGAAGGTCCAAGGGCACAAGACCCTCCTCTGGGCTCTAGATATCTTGAGCTCTGGAGAGGAAACAAATAATCAGAAACTAGGAGATAATGAAGTTTGTGAGCTCCAGTGACTACAGGGCCTTGCGTCACTAGGGTAGACCTGTGACTAATAGTTGTGAAGTCAATGATGTAGCAAAACAGGTATTCAGCCCATGCCAGCCTGAGTGGCAATCAGAAATGTTCTTATAAAGTACTAGATGGGGTGATTTGCAAGCACATTTTCGATTAGAGGAAAGAGACGTGGCCTCTTTAAAAAAGAATTGGGCCGTCACTTTATTTTTCCACAAATTAAGCACTGATGGTTTGGGCCCGAGTCGCGGTGTAAGGCCACAATAATCAATCCAAAAACGCTAAATTACCCATTTAGAAAAAAACACAGTCTGACCATAGTTGAGGCTGCCAGATTGAGTTAAAGAACCAAGTCAGTCTTCTGGAGCATGGGTACCATTTTGCCAGCCTCAGGGGAACATTGGATTCTGTCCCTAGCCATGAATTTTCAATGGATCTCTCAGATCTCCTTATTTCACTTAAGGCAACTTCAGGGCCCACTGGGGCATATTTACTAAAAAATGTCAGATTGTAGTGTTATGCCACATTTGATAATTCCGCACTCTGACATTTTTAAAATCCAGGGATGCGCCATATTCACAAGAGTACGGTGCACCCCTGTGTTTCCCCTAGCGCTGGCACTAAAAGAGCTGCCTAGACCCAGCGCAGGCACTCTGACGCCATGGTGTGAAGGTGCCTGCACTGCAGGGGCGATTGTCTATATGCAGGAAGGGACACCTTCTTTCACATAAACAATCATTAAAGGCAGCGTGCTTTTTTATGTGTGCTGCAGAATGCAGCCCACATGGAAAGAGCAAAACATGAGTGGAAATTTATAATTTCTACTTGCATCACCATACTAAGATATGGTATTCCCTGGCATTACTTTTTGGTCCTGCCCCAGCCTTGTAAATCTGAGGCAGCAAGCAATGGGTGTTGTGGTGGAACACCCACTGCAACACCCATTGCCCGCCCGGTTTCTGCATAGGACTGAGGCGGAAAGGGACATATTTACAAGGTAGCGTTAAGTCACGTTAAGTGGCTTAGCGCCACCTTGAAAATATGTAAAATGGCGCTGCGTCACCCAGTGTCAAAAAAAGTGATGCTCTGGTGGCGAAAGGGGCTTGTAAATATGCCCCACAGTTTCACAATGGACTGTCAGATTTTACAAAACACTCAGGATCGCACAACAGTGGACAATGGAGATACAATCCTTGCATTTCTGATCCAGTGAATGATTTCTCCACATTCTTCAAATTCAGGCGAGGTCATGAATGGAGGATACAGAAGATGAGTAGTTGGTGGTTAGCTCATTAAGCCAAGTCAGGCATACACTGAAAAACTTCCAGGTTTAACAACAGCACTTCCGGGGCAAGAGTAACAGCGCTGGTATAAATCCTCCTCTTGTACTAACTTAGGTGCCTGTCAACATCCCAAGGTGTTTTGGCTTCTTCGCTACTTCTTAGCTCATCACTGGCTTCTTCCCCTGCACTTTTATTGTGTTTTCCTTCATTAGGTCGAGCATTTGACACCTCTTGTATATACTTTAGTATATACTTATATGTGTATGTACTTTGTGGGTTCTCGAGATCAGCCCTGGGACTTGCCTCCTTCCGCTTAGGGGCTTTTTTTCTGTTCAACTGCCTCTGTTTAACTGTCTTGATAGAAAACGACCTGCAGAGGTCAGTAAAACACCAGAATCGCTTTAGCATTCTCTAGATTTCAGTCCATAGAAATTGTCTTCCACGAGCACCCGTAGACAAAAATATTTTTTTCGAATCTTGTATTTTCAGTGATATGACCACTGAAGGCTCTGATTTTATATTACAAACAGAGCTTTAGACTATACCATTTCCCACTGAAAGGCAATATTTCTCTCCATGTGTTCCCATACCTGGTGTGTCACGTAGTTTGGTGCTTACTTTCCTTCCATGTTAAAGAACAGTAGATGTTTCAGCACCCAGGCTAATGTGCTGCATAGCTAAATACATATAAGGTCCCCAAGGGGAGACCGATTGCATTGCAAATGCTTGTTTTTTCCCCTATCCCTTCTGAACATACCTTGACTTTCAGTTTATACAGACATGCTTGCTGAACTTTGAACTTACTTTTCCTTGTGGATTGGCTGCCCCTTCTCTGCACCACAAGGCTTCACTCCTGGCTCTTTGTGGGATATAGAGCTCATTCTCATTTTGTCCAATGAGAAAGGGGGTAAGTTAGATTACTGGACCCAAAATGTCACTCAGTGGGATTATCTGTGTTGTGCTCTTTCTCAAAGCGTTTTGAGCAATGGTTCTGTGAAGGTCTTGTGTTGATATTCAGTCCTTGTTCTTAATCCCTTTTTTTAAAGGAGTTTTATATAGCGCTAACTACAACCAAAAGTATCAGAGCGCTTTACATGAGCACCAGTTGCATCATAGAAGGACACATTCAGTTCTTTTTTATTTTGTTTTTTTGGCAAGGGGAGATTAAGTGATTTGTCCAGAATCACAGGATGTTGAGCGTCCTGGATACGAGGTCGACCGCTCTAGCCATTAAGCCACATCCATTCCCTTGCCCTTTGCTCTCCTGCCATCACACACTATTCTTCTGAGGTGTTAATGCAAGTTTTAGGCAACCAGTGTTCTGTATATTGCAATTATTACGTTTTTTTCAACCAATTTGGTACTCTTCTAGCTGGTTTGAAGGCCTTTTCACAGGAACAACAGCATAGAAATTCCCATTTTTACACCTCAAAATATTATTTGAGTGTATACCTCTTTCAGCTTGTTCTGATTGAAATACTTGAAAGCCTATGTTGTTTTATCCCGGTTAAATACTTTATCTGTTTAAATGTTGAGTCTCATGAGCTATGGCTTAGTAACATGTATTTTTATTGTGCACGGAAACCCAAGGGTATCTTGGCTCTGAATAACAGATGTTTATTGTTACCCAACTGTACTTATTATATCGACCTCAGAAGGACGAAAGGCTGTGTAGACCTGCTGGGATTTGATCCTGTGACTATGAGGTAGAACACAGGCCCCTACAGTGGGCACATTAGTAGTGGCGGTCAGCACGGATCGGAGATAGGGGAGCGGGGGCGGGAAGTTGGTTGGACGCGGGGGAAGCAGGTATTAACAAATAAAAATAAAATTAAAAACGTACCTTCTCGCCGCTTCCTTGCCGCGTCACTCCTTCGTAGTCTTCCCTCACTGGTCTGTACAGGAAGCACACGCAGGCTCCCAGTCAGCTAATCACAATGCTGCCTTAGCAGCGTTGTGATTGGTCTGAGTGCCGTGTTTCGACGCTCAGACGCTGACTGGGAGCCTGGGCATGTTCTCCACATAGGCTGTAATGCAGCCTGCATGAAGAATATGCAAACTGTGCAGGGTTGTTTGGCCGGCCAGAGAGGGCCGACCGAGCAGTCATTGCGCACTTAGGATGGTGCTACCACTCCTCCCCTGTCTTCGCCTTAGTGGAGGAGCCACAACTGCGCATTAGTCCACTAAGCCACCAGATCCGGCTAGTGACACAATTACACCTTTCAGTCCTTAAGTGTTCTCCTTGTGTGTGTTTGGTTGCACTCGCACATCTTTTTCTTGACATTTTTATTGGCATCATCGTTCCTCAGGTCTGTTTTGTTGTCTTTTGGGTTTTACCCCAACCTGAAATACACTTTACTGGCCAAGTTGGTGCCAGTGGAGACAGGACACCCGAGTTTTAATCCTACAACTCGTTTTCTTGGGCTCATCACATTATCTCTCTGGTAGTAAGAACTACACTAAAAACTGAGCCTTTAGATAAGGGGTAAAGCTATCATTAGTGCAGCACGTGTAGTGCAATTGGGCGTCAGCAATTGAGGGGCCAATTTTGGCTATCATATACTACTTGAGCAGGGATGAGAGGGCATTTTGCTTGCATTAAAGCACACGGCACTGCAGCTACGTCACTGATTTGTATCTTTGTCTGCCTGCTGCAGCCAGAAAATAACCTTTTATTAGGTTTCGCCTACAGACAGCTTTTTTTGAAAATCTATTGTGTACAATACCAATACCTACCGTGAGCTTTGGGTCAGCCCTTTGGCTGGCTTTCTTGCAAATCTAATTTGCTTGCTTCTTAATCAATGTCTTTCCTTCTCTTCCTCTTGTGTTTGTCTCTCCCTTAGAGACTAGCTTTTTTTTACTATCCTGTGATTAGATGACTTCTATCTTTCCACTACCTACATTCAGACCACTATTTTTTTCTTTTTCTTTCACCGTTTTCATTATTGTGCTTTTTCCCCCCTGATGCACTTCCACATCAGCAAATAGGCACCTTGTTTCTTTTTGCCTATCCTGAACAGCATGGGCAAAAGCTCTAGTCAAAAACCAAATATTCGAGTAACGTCATGAATAATGAGACCTATTGGCTGTGCCGATGCTTGTGAATGGGACGAGGGGAATGGGTGTGGTTGGTAAGGAATGAATTGATGGAGGAAAGGAGAGTGGTTCTGAATTCAGAGAACGGTGAAGGCTTCCTTTGCATCAAGGGTGGCTCGAGTGTCCTCCCAAGGCATAGGGTGGGTCCCCATCCTGTGGAAGGAATTCAAGGAAAGGAGGGTCTGAAAAGCTTCCTGTCTGTGATAACACTGGAAGCCTCTATCGTGAAGTGGCTGACTCTGCCCTGAAGCACTGAGTGCTGTGTGAGTTTGTGATGGTGTTTGTTTTGGTAACAAAGACGTTTCCCTCCGGATCTGGACTCTTGCCACCATCTCTTTCAACACCCTCGACTGGAAGGCGGCCATTAAGGCCAATCAGACAACCAGAAGCCCTGGAAAATACATCAAAACTAGGGCCAAATTGCCCCGGACTCCAGCCACTGTTAATTAGGAGCATGATATCAGAACATTTTTTTTAATGGGTGCCAAGTGGTGCATTTTACAAACACATTTTTGCACAAATGAATTGACCGAATAGATTGTGCTGAAATAAAGAAAAACATACTTAAAAACGTTGAGGATTTCGGAGGGTGTTTGGGAAGGAAAGCTGTAGTGTGGGTAGGGATCTTAGATCATGTATTGGTACACAGAGCAACCACCAAGGATCAGGCAGCACAGCTCCTTCTTCCAACAGAGACACAAGCTCTCTCTGCCGCTTTGTTGGTGCATTCTTTCTAGGTGACCTCACTGTATTTTAAGATCGTGTCGTGCGTAAACCACAAAGGTAGCCCGGCGTAATGCGTCAACCGGGGAAATGCGCATGTGACCTAGAGGCCACAGAGTCTGTCCTTATGCTAATATCAATAAAATATGTATGCGTTCAATTGAGAAGTAGTAAAAGCAAAAGATGCAAAAACTACTGCCATGACAGCTATTGTCCAGCAGAGGGCGGCACGCACCCAGACATTTATTTTATTACATTCCACTGAAAATATAATAATATGATGGCAAATCCATATTTGGTCGCATCTAAGAATAAAACATAGACACATTTAGGCCTGAAAAAAAGCACTGTCGCAAATAAAATGATCCTCTAACAAACAATGACAATTCTGTCTTTTCCAGACTGAAAAGGGTTTTCAAACTTCGGTAAGCCACAGAGTAGCACAATTGTATCACCAGCATTCTGCATCAGGCACAGATAGAGGAACTTGCCTCATAGGATTGTTTTTGTGCTGGAATATGTCCCTTCCTTCACAAAACAATCCTGCCTATAATGTAGGCATCCTTGTAGTATGGTGCAAGGCTGCCTTCCATGGCCCTAGGCAGCCGCAAGGTCGCCAGAGCAAACAGAGCTGTGGTGTGGAACGATATATTTTAGTGGACATGCGCTGAGAAGCTCCCTCCACTTCACATAACCAAGTGGAGCACCTTTGCTCATCCCCAAACCCTTTTAGGTGGCGTACATGTGAGCTGAAGTTACCTAAAGTCTGTGAAAAGCAGACAGGGTGAATTTGATGCATGTTCTGCCTTGCTATTTAATAGCAATGTTGAGACTGCGTTTCTATGTATTTAAAAAATCTATATCACTCCAATAAAAGTATGGAAACAAAAAACATGATAAATAAATGGTATATTTTATTCTTGTCACCCTGTAATCTGTGTACTATGGGCTTGATTCAAGAACTGATTTAAGTAGGCTTCTGCCTACGTTTGCAGTACATTTCTGATTATCGTGGAATTCACAAAGGATTCCAGAAATCTGTGTTTTTGAATTCTTGTGAATTCCATGTTAATCCTAAACAAAGACATTTGTGTATGAGTAATTGTATCAGATGTGCATTTGTGCATGGCTAATTGTGCATATATAACCTTTTTTTTCTCCATAGAGAAACCCTTTTCCCTGCACCCCCACCAATTTTGCGGATGTTTCCTACACAGGATGAGAATTTACTCCTATCACCGACAGGAGTACATCTCCAACCTCATCTAGGGTAAGAATATGCCAGCCAAACATCGGTGAATAAATATGAACGTGAACATTTGTGAGTGTTCCTCCCAGAACTCTCACAAACTGCCTCGAAGACAAGATTTGCTCACTAGTGAAATTACACCCCGAAGATGTCATAGAGATTTCAGATGTATAGAACGTAGTTATGCAGCAGTTAGAGCATGAACAAAGCTGAAAAATAATATATTTAACTTTCTCTGAGAAATGGCAGAGGGTAAAAGATTTGCTTCTCATTAACTATTGACTGAAGCGTGGAGGTTTTTGGCTGGCGCGGCTGTGCATTTATATAAGAGGGGGTGTAAAGCTGCTTCTGATTTGTGGGCACCAGGGCTGAAGGAATGCTTGATGCCTGTCTAGAAGGACCCACGGGAGGCTTAGGAGTCCAACCACAAGCCTGAATGCCAGACGGTTTCTAAAGCGGTCATGAAATGAGGGAAGGCTTGAGTTCCGGTTGATAATGATGCAATGCAGACAGTGGGGAGTCCCCAAACCTCCCGCGGAGCGTATCGCGTTCCATGGAAAACGAATGCTTCCTTAGCAGCAGTTGACGTTCCTACACTCGAGAGCGCCCCATTTTAACCCTAACGCGCCCAGCAGTGCTCAGCGGGCCTGTGTATCAAATGCAGGCATTCAGTCATATATATATATATATATATATATATATATATATATATATATACACATCACTGGCGGCCCTCGCAGTGTTGCACGTGCTTAGGGATAGAATATCTCACCAACCGCGTGCCCCAGAGAGCGCGCAACCAATCTAGAGCCAATAGCTTTGAATAACTGGGCCTCCTCAGACACCATGACAGATGTCCCTAGTCTGTTTCATGCATTTAAGGCAGTTTGGGGATGTACTCCTGTCCATCTTCCAAAGTCGTTCATGGGATTAATAAATCCTATGAAAATATTTTAATTGGATCAGACGAAATTTGGCTGAAACGGCCTGCCCAAGAGAGGCCATCTTGTCTTCATGCTGGTCATGTTCATCAAGCGCCTGCAGGGGTAAGTTCAGTACACTGGCCGCCATGTTGTTTTGGTTTTACTTAGTTTAATTATGCATTATGTCAGGAGTTAACATATGGAGAGTTTGCTTAGGCAGGGTATATGGTATGTTTTCCTGTGTGAAAGCGTGTATAGTAAAATAGGCCTTTCTTGTGCGGCATGTTCTAGTGCTAGGTGAGAGACAAGACTCAGAGCATGAGATTCTAGTTGACGACCTCATGGAGGGAGAGAAGCCAGGAACTGTTCTTCCGTTTCCCGGAAAATGCTTTCATTGAATTACCATCACCCAGGATATCTGCTACCGAGGACCTGCCCCAGGCTTATCCTGAGTGAGGTCCCAGGCCCCCTGTTGGTTGAGCCTAATCCTCACTACCCAGCTAAACCATCAGGATCCAACTTCAGGGGCAGTGTAGGAAGGATGCAATCCCATGGCTTTGTCAGGAAATGTGCAGGTAGGACTGTAGAAATGAGTGAAGTGCAAGGTGTGTCTGCAAAGAAGTCAGGAGTGTGCCAAGTGACACTAAATTAGGGGTGAACAAAGATGCTGTTTGCAAATATAAAGGGGACAGATTGTAATTATGGTGTGCTCAATCAAAAAGATAGGTCAATAAAGTCATAGGGAGTTGCGAAGTATTTTCTGAAGTGGGCTTACCAAATGATTTTAGCAGGTCCTAGATGTTTTATGAACATGGCTCTGTAGTGCATTGTCCCTGTACTCATTATAGCTCAAATCACCCCATATGCGATATGAACATGCACAAGTCCAGATCCAGACCAAGTATCTGTAGGAGTACAATTAAAGATAAAGGTGTTGTGGCTGCAAGCTTGTTAAAACATTTTGGGAAAACTGAGACATTTAATCAAATAGGTACAGATAGCCGGATGAGACTGGCGGCAGCAACATGTGCATACAAAAGGACCAAGATACCTTATGCACATGTTTATCTTATGAATGACAATTCTTGAACTGCTTGGGCTGTGCACTCCTCAGTAGGACCATGTCATGGTTTCACAATACTGATTTTTAAGTTAGTACCCAAGCATTTTTTCAAAGAGATGGTCAGGATGTAACTCTTGTATCAGTTAAAGCCTATGATAAGGCTGGAGGAAATGTGACCAAAGGAGTTACAACATAGATATGCATTTCTTAGAGTCAAAAATAATGCAAATAAACCCAGGCTTTATATATGTCCTGAACTTCACTGCAAAACAGTGCTATTGCTGCAAAACAAGGTCCAAGCCGAGCTCTACCGACCATTTCTATGGACATAGAGTTTTGGAAGCTTTAATTAAATAGAATGATATGCCCCTATTCTAAGAGTGGACAGTGTTTTATAGTCTGATTGTAATGAAAATGATGCATTGGCCCTCATTATATTTTATAATTTTGTTTCTTTATTTGTAAACTAAAGTGGAGGTAATACATGGATTATTAGCATTCTTTCAGTTTTCACTTTACTGAAAGGTAGATGCACCTTATATTAGTTTTAGGTTCGTGGATTATTCAAAGAGCTCAGGTTGACTTAATTTTAGCACAGCTGAGAGAGTGAGACTCGCTTCCATTGCATTAACCAAGAGACACATACATTGGAATATTGAACCCTTGTGGGTTTGTAGATGAAGTAGTCTTACAGTGCTCAATCACACATCTACAGAAGAATTAGGGTGACTTTGCATGAGAATAAAACTGTGTTACGGTATGATGTATCCTCTTTTATAATGAGGTCCCACATGGCTAGAACAATGCTGCATAAAACATCCAGTACTTCATATGTAGTTGCTTTTGTTCTATAGAAGGCATACCAGATGGATTTTTATCCTTGTAAATAGAGGCTGTACATCCCAGTATAAAAAGCGTTTCTAGCAAAAAGGAGAGTACTTGCTGACTGAGTTCCGCAGGGCACAAGGTTAGTTGAACATTATGGACCAGATTACGAGTTTGGTGATGCGGTACCACCATGCTGACGCCCGCTTCCGCACTGCCAAACCTGTGTGCCTTTCAGATTATGACTTTTTTTTCCCACTGGCGGGTGGTTCTTTGGTGGTCCCACAGCAGTGCCTATGAAATAGGTACAGGAATTGGAACGTCAAAGGCAGTACCTGCACGGCATGCACTGGTGCAGTCCATGCAGTGCAGGTACTGGGGTGAATGCACACGGGGGGACAACATGTGCCCCCCTGCATGCACCCCATGGCCATGAGGCAACAGGGGGTCCTGTATGACCTCCTTTGTTTCCCCTCCGCCACGGTTTTCATGGAGCAGGAACCACAAGGAAAACCATGGTGGAGAGGAAACTCGTAATATGCTTGGTGGGGCCGCAGCAGTCCTGCCAAGTATAATGCGGCCACAAGACCGCTGCGCCACTGCCAGAGATCTGTAAACCCTCCCGGTTGTGGTGGTGCAATGGCAGTCTGATCAACCTGGTTTTAATAGTGCTGACGGATCACCAGTGCTGCAGTGGCCAGACCGCCTCCACCGCGCCTCTGTGAGTCTGGCAGTCCATGGACCACCAGACTCATAATCAGGACCTATGTTTTAAAATTTTACAAAGTGGTCTAGTGCATTTTGAATACTACTACTTCTTGTTTTGCATGTATAACCAAATATAAACTCTGTTCACTTATTGTATGGAGTGGACTGTTTCACTGCAGTATACACAAAGACATACATTGACAATGTATTTCCACCTATTTGGAGCTGCATGAATTTCTGAGTAGTATCCACATTCATTAAAAGTTGTTCTTCATGACAAAATCACTTCCACCTAGATCCAAGCATCACACAACAGCCAACAAATGTTTCGAGGTGTGATCCTCTTCTTCAGGGTTGTAAATTTAGTTATACAAAATTCAAAGATTAAAACCACATAGTTAAAAGAAGAAAAACATAAAGACAATAACCTAATCAAAGAGAAAAATATGTACACAATCTAAGCATGGGCGGAAAATCCGTTTCGCTCGCGGATTTTGCGGATTTTCGGTAAATTCGCAATCCGCGAGATTCGCGAATCTCCCGCAAAATCCGCAAATCCGCGAGCAGCGGATTTTATGGCTTGCTCGCACTATTCGCGTGAGTTCGCGGCTTCCCAGTACAACTTCGCGCCCCGCGAATAAGCGCAAAATTGCAGAAATACGATCTTAGCAAAACTGAAACTACTTACCAGGTTCAAAAGTTCAGGCTCATCATTAGTAGCCATTTCCTGTAGTGCTTCCTGAGGGGCCCCTCCAGAGTTCAGTTGCCAGTTGCAACTATTATGTGACCCTGCTCTGAACCTCAGAATAGTTACACATATGCCACAAAGGTCCTGAATTACAGCTAAGGGAGACAAGCAGGAGCCAGGCTGGAAGTTCAAATCCATTAATCAGCCCCTAATTCATTATTGTCAGTTGGGGCAGGGCAGGTGTTGTAACTCATTTTGCAACAATGAAAGCACTTAGCAAGTGCAAAAGATCACTAATCAGGAAGCACTAAGGAAGCAGGTGCCAGCTAAAAAAATATTCTGTGACACATTAATCAGCCCCAAATTAATTCAGGTCACTTGAGGCAGGGAAGGTGTGCTTGCTTTGCCACAATAATGTACACTGACTGGACAACCAGAGGGTGCTGTGATGAAACAGAGGGTGGCATGGGTGGGCCAGAGGGTGGCATGAGTAGTCAGAGAGTGGCAGTGGTGACAGAGAGTGGCAGTGATGAAGAAGAGTGTCCCAAACAGGCTGGACACGTAGAAACAACAAGTTCGCGAAACTTGCGACCCGACAGGTAAGTTCGCGTTTTGCGAAATTGTACAAAACCCTCGCGAACTGGCAGAAACCCGCGCGAACACAAAAAAAAAATCCGCAAATTCGCGAGAATTCGCGGATTTTGCGGATTGCGAGTTCGCAAATCCGCAAAATTCGCGAACGCGAGATTCGCAAAATTTGCCCATGCTTAACACAATCCCCAATAAAAATGGGTAGTTCAGAATGTCTTTAACAATATTTACTGAAAGCAAAAGCGTCATGTCTTATACCATAATAGATTTCACAATTTATCTCAAAGAAACTCAACATCATATAAAATACTTTAAGAATCTTGATTAATACATCATAAATTATAGAGGGCAATTGTGATACCCAAAGATGTTCTCTAATGATAAGATTGCTACACACACCACATACATTTGAGGTAATATGAATTTTTATGGTCAATTGTGTCCCCTATCGTAGACCCCAACGGCTCCATGTACATGCTTCTAGTACATGTTAGTTCCCTCCACAACCAGCCATGAAGACGCAAATACATTTGCGTCCAACGTTAACATGTCCTCTTTCAGATGCACCATGAATGGGTCCGATATTCAGTTCCTAAGTGTGCCTTGCCAACGTCTTTACATGGTGCACTTTCACGTTTTTCCTGGCCCTTGGCGAGTTGGGCCTTGTTTTCTGCCATTCAAGCTTTCTCCAGCCCTTCTGCCTCTGAAAGCCGCAGCCTGCTGCTTCCTGACCCTTGACTTACTTCCTGCGCGGCGAGCTGTGCCAGGCTCGGCCAGCCTTGCCTGCCAAGACTGTATTCAACCTTCAAGTTATCTGCTCCGCTCCTCGAAAAATACATTCCTGTCTAGTAGTTTAGGTAAACATCCTTCCCAGCTGCAGAGCAAAGGGCCCGGCCTCACTGTCTCCATGCAAGTAATTCATAGCTTCCGTTACCATGGTAGGCCCATGGCCCCTCACATCTCATGTAGACACGTAGTCGCATATGCACGCACTAGCAGTCAGTATAGAATAGCCTCTGCCCGAGAGACCTTTCCTTCTAGATAATACAGTTCCTCAAACACAAGATATTAGATATGATTTGGGATTAGGTTGTTCTGACATCCCAGACTTCTGTCTCCTCATGAAGGGCTAAATTTCAAGTCCCCTTCACCCTCCAGTTACACGTCAATCATACGTCATGCTGCTGCGCGCGCATCTCTGCCACATGTTTTTGCTGACTCTGCAGGATCCTTCTAGGGATCCACCCACTTATGGCACCTTTATGTGACGTTTCCAGCACACACCTCCGTGTACGCCCTAGTGCACGCCTTCTGTTACGTATTTCTGTTCTTATCTCGTTTCTCTCAGCTGTTACGCCTTCTGCATTCAATGCTACTGTATGAAATGACTATATATATGATTTCATGTTAATAAATCATTGTACATGTCCATTGCAATTCCCACCCTGAACCCTCGTGGCGATGGGTCATGCTACCATTGGTTCGAACCAATTCCTTTGTTAAGGAATAAAACCCTTTTTCAACCTCAGATACCACGGATTCTGCCTTCTTATTTTGACTGAGTTATTCTTATTGAACTTTACCGCATAAATTCCGTATAGGTAATTAAAATTTACCACATAATTTGGCGCCCGAACAGGGACCCCTCCCCCACCTCACGCGCCGGCGGTGCGTTGCAGGCCTGGTCCCCTGCCACAGCGCTGACGGACAACTACGCGTACCCGCAGGATTTCCTGTATCTCCCTCAGGCCAACGGAGGTGACTGAGGCTGCGATCGACACCCAGACGAGGCGGTGAGGAGTGCGGAGGATCCCGACCAGAGCCTAGCTGAGAGAGCAAAGTCCGAGGTATCCAGAGGCCCACCAGTTCCGAAGTTCCGAAGTGCTTACGTCACGAGTCGAGTCCAGTCGAGTCCAGTCCAGTGTCAAGTTTCCGAGGCCTTCTGTTCCGTGCTTCCCGGTGAGTACCGTTGCTGGGGACGCATCTAGACGAGCGCATTAATTTGTGCCGGTCAAGACGGGTTTGGGTACGCAGACCCGGTCTGCACTGTTTAGCGGTGTATCTGTACTGTTTAGCAGTATATCCAGTATGAAATTAGCTAGTTTTATTCTAATCATTATTGTTCGCTCTGAAATGTTTTAGTATGTTTTAATGTCGTGGTATGAGTGATTGTTCGATCTGCATAATTGTGTCTACTGTATTAGTTGTGTCCAAGTTCGAGTAAGTATCAAGCCCAGAGTAGCACGGCTGAAAACATGCCGCTGTTCTCTAAACTAAGACAGATAGGAACTAGAAAAGGGATTCTAGAAGAAGCAGTGCCTGTTCCACCTAGGGACACTCCAGGGCACTTTATGTACCACAAGCACGGCCTAGACGCTGTATTATATCTCGATTTGTGGGTAGACTATACTAAAGATTTAGCAGAGAATCAAAGATGGCCCGCTACTGGGACATGGGATGCCGAGTGCATCATGAGAGTAGAAGAAGCATTACGGAAAAAGAAAGCCAGACAGTCTCAGAAAGACGCCATTGAGTTATGGCGTAAAGAATCGCATAGGCGTACAGAAAAAGCACACAGAAAAGAAGAGAAAAGTAGAGAGGATTCAGACAAGGCCCGAGAAAACGTATTAGTTGAGGAAGGTATCCGAGTAAAAATAGAACAAGTAGATAGACAACGAAACACCCTTATGAATGGTATGTATCCTCTTCTGGCCGAGGGTTTACCTAAGGCCACCCCGGAAGTACCTAAAGATCTGCCACCTCCAATGCTCCCGACTAAAATGCATCATAAAACCGCAAAGGATATTTTCCTTTCTTCCTATCTAGACGATGTAGCCCCCGAATATGTTAATACCGCACCGCCCGCACACCCCCTACTGGCGGCGCTCGACCCCGAGATAGTCAACCCCCACCTCCGCGACAAGTTACTCCTCCTCCCGTTCCAACACTTCCGGCTGTCCTTCCACCTCTTCCCGCACCCATTCCTCCTACTTTACACCCAACGAATCCCTTCGGATCCGGCGCCTCAGGAGGCGCGTCAGGAGGGGCGATAGGTTTTCAAACCCCACCACCAACACATCGATGGACTTATAGGGATCTAGCACAACAACGTACACCTCAAGCAGCCGATTTTGACATATATAAAGAACGTCTTGCAGATTGTAGATATGATCCAGTACCCGGTAAAAAGAATGACGATAAAATGATGCTCGCATCAGTACGATTGCGACGAGTTACAAACTTTTTATTGACACTACCTGGAATGGTTGATCATCTAGATAGAATATATCATTTTGTCAAAACAGGGGTAGGCCCTGAAAGTATTGGCGAGGCCATGGCTTACCAAAAAGTTGATACTCAAGGCAAGATATTACGGTTTGTTATAAACTGCCTAATAAGAGAAGTGGATAGGCCGGGGGCAAATCCGGAAGAAATAAAAGCACTTCATAGATGGGGTCAGAATATAGCAGACGGGAATCATGATAAACAGGCTTGTATAGAAAATATGTACCGAAGGATCAGAAATGCAGTAATAAAGATACATGAAAGAAGACAGCCAGCACCAGAAATAGATTCAGACAAACTTGAATCCTCGGGGGAGGAGGACGCACCAGTAGAGACAGGAGGACAAGCACAATTACCAGCCAGAGAAATGATAGCATATGTAGGTAAGGGAAGACCCTATAATAACTCATTGCGTCCGGTACGTCCGGAAAGTAAAAGAATCTTTCGAACTGCCATGTCAAATCCAAAGACCCCCGAACACCTATTCCAGGCCACTGACAGAATACTACAAGAACGAATGGGGTACCATGTACTCAATTCCATGGATGAACAAGAATTGGCCAGGTCAGCCGTACAATGGACTGACGATCCTGATACATATAGTGATGATGGTTTAGTACAGACCTTTTTAAACCTTTCCCCTGACGAACAGAAATTAGCTGGTATATACATGGTTCAGCATCTCATTACATTATTCAAAGGCCAACATTCTGATCCAGGTCCCTTACCTGATATTTTAATAGAACTACTCTCGCCACAATGGAGAGGTCTAGGTACTGACTTGATTAAAATAATTCTAGAACATCGACACAGGTACAATACTTTCCTGAATACACGATTTGTTCCAGCTCCACCCGTGGAAAGAAAAATGTATTCCATAGACAGACAGAATCCGTTACGAGAAGTGCACCCAGTTAAGAATGATGATAATACGCTCAGACGCGTGTTTGTGTACACGCCCATAACTAAAATAGAATTATTGGAAATGAAAAAATTAGTGCCCAGCCATGACAAAGATCCAGCAGGTTTTCATCGTGAAATAAAAGACATGTTACTCATGGGTGACTACACTTATCCTGACCTTATGAAAATATTGAAAGTACTACTGCCTGCTGGTATTTACGAGAAACTCAAAGAAAAAGAATGGGAAGTGGGAAATGCAAAGATTGATTGGGCTGCATTAGAAAACAAAGAAAATACCCGAATTCCAGGCCTAGGGCTTGGAGACAAAGTTAAGGCGTTACCAGGATTGTTAGTACAAGTATTGCCACGTTTATTAAGCACGAAAAAGGAAGACTGGGATGCTATCTCAGCCTGTAAACAGAAACCCGATGAAGACACTAGCGATTTTTATTCCCGTTTTGAGAAATGTTTTGGTATTAATAGTGGCCTGAAAGCAAGTAGCGAGTCATATCCACATCTTTTCGTAACAAAACTAGTCGAAAATTCCCTGCCCCAAGTTAAGAATCGTGTACAGAAAGTCGAGAGCACATGGCAAGCAAATACACCTTCACAAATGTTACAAATGTTACAGTACCACCAGAATAGAATTAGAGAGGAACACGAACAGAGACGCATGAAAGACACGAAAATGAAAATGTTAGTTGCTCAGTCAGTTCCAGCTGATGGTCAGAAAAAGGGCACGACACAGTCTAATAATACAACAGTTCCCGTTAAAGGGACATGCAACTATTGTAAACAGCCAGGTCACTATATAAACGATTGTGCAGTTTTGAAACATAATATAGCTACGGGTAAAACTAAAGAGAGACCGCGTCCTCCTAGACAGGACCAGGTCCAACAACAAGTACCACAGAATATCCAGCCTATGCAAGCCTCACAACAGACAGTAGCGGTGCCACAGCCCCAACCGATTGATGCAACTCAACATGCATCACAGCAGATGTACCAGTATGCCCAGACTGATTATCCAGATTATCAGCGATACACATGAAACAGCCTAGAGAGGGAAGTTGGCTTGCCTCTTATTGAGGTTCCTGTAGATCAAGAGGGTCCTTATGTACACAGTCAAGTATTAGGGAAAGACAGAAAGTTTTTAATTGACACAGGGGCAAGCCGAACAACGATAAGTCACGACGAGGTCCCAGGGGCACCCCTCTCAGGCTCACAGAATGTTTCCCTTGGTTTTTCAGGCAAGCCTATTATTAATGAAGTATCGCAACCACTTCCCCTTGCAGTTGGTCCTTTGACACGTACTACAGATTTACTGCTCACTAAGTCATGTCCAGAAAACTTGTTAGGTATCAAGACTCTGAAAGCTCTAGGAGCTGTTATTTGCTGTTCTCCGGAAGGAGTACGGTTGTTTCTACGTGACTTTAAAGGTCACTATGTGTTGAGAGATATTGATCCCCGATTACAGAATGTACCTGCACATTTATGGGCGCAAGGCCCCACTGATGTAGGTTGTATGCACATTACACCGTATCGAGTCACACTCAAGCCAGGTGTCGTTTTACCACGAATTCGACAATACAAGTTACCCCCCGATGCTGTAGTGGCTTTACTGAAAATCATTGAAGAGCTCATTGCACAAGGAGTGGTTGTAGAAACCAACTCGAATTTATGTAATTCTCCTATCATTCCAATTCTTAAACGTACGGATCCCAATGCACCACCAGTTTACCGATTGGTTATTGATTTGCGCGAATTGAATAAATTTATTGTACCACAGTACCCTGTGGTCCCAGATATCTCATCTCTATTGACAGCCATTGATTCTGAGGCAACGTTCTTTACTGTTATTGATCTTAAGAACGCCTTCTTTAGTGTCCCTATTGATCCGGAAAGCCAATACCTTTTCGGATTCTGTTTAAATGGACGAAGCTTCAAATTTGCACGCGCACCTCAAGGATTCACAGAAAGCCCCAGCATCTATAGCCAAGCACTGAAAAGACAACTAGACAGTATACACATGCCTGAAAACACTGCCCTACTCCAGTATGTCGACGACCTACTGATCACCGCCCGAAGTGAACCTGAATGTGAACTAGCGTCGCTGACGGTTTTACATTTCCTGGCTGACAAGGGGCATAAGGTATCCCCTTCGAAGCTGCAATTCTGTGTTCAGCAAGTTGTTTACTTAGGCCACTTGCTGTCCAAATGGGGGAGACAGCTAACGCCCGATCGCATCCAGTTAATTGCAAACATGTTACCACCCAAGACACAAAAGGAGGTGCGGGCTTTTATAGGCCTCACTTCTTACTGCAGACAATGGATCCCTCAGTATGCATTTCTAGCAAAGCCACTCATTCAGTTAACAACTCAGGAGGCAGCGTCTTCGACCGTCCTCCCTTGGACACAGGAACATACACAAGCTTTTGACGACTTAAAGAAAGCCTTATGTCAAGCACTAGTTTTAGCGACACCATGCTACAGTAAGCCTTTTACACTTTTTGTCACAGAACGTGAAGGTACTGCATTGTCGGTACTCACGCAGGATCAAGTAGGTTCACACAAACCGTGTGCTTACTTCTCTAGTACATTGGATCCAGTAGCCCAGGCTCTGCCTGCGTGCTTGAAATCAGTTGCAGCAACAGCTCTAGCAATCAGACAAAGTGATTCAATAGTGTTAGGACATCCATTGACAGTACAAGTTCCACACTCCGTGGAAGTTCTTTTAAATCGAACACAGACTCAACACTTGACTATAGCAAGATTGACAGGTTATGAATTGACACTATTTCAGCCACATATAGAAATTAGACGTTGTAATACATTGAATCCTGCCACACTTTTGCCATTAAGTGGCGTAGACCCATTGGCACATGATTGTATTGAAGTCATTACTATCACGACGAAACCCAGACAAGACTTGACAGACACTCCATTACCAGATCCAGACCTGACACTTTATGTGGATGGTTCATGTATGAGAACAAGTACAGGAGAATTAGTGGCCGCCTACGCAGTCACAACAGAAACTGAAGTCATAGAAACAAATCGTATCGACATCCTGTCAGCACAAGCAGCAGAGCTCATCGCTCTGACACAAGCCTGTATTCAAGCTGAGAACAAGAGAGTTAACATATACACAGATTCCCGGTATGCATTTGGAGTTGTTCACGACTTCGGTGTCCTCTGGCGAGAGAGAGGTTTTTTGACTTCTCACGGTGCCAAAATTCAACACGGTCCCCTCATTCAAACTCTATTAGATGCAATACATCTGCCTACAGCGATATCCATCATGAAGTGTAAGGCACATACAAAGGTTACAGATACTGTTTCCCAGGGTAACGACCTGGCAGACCGAACCGCAAAACATACAGCTCAGAATCAGATTCATGCCACTGACCTGACAAAGACAATAGTCTCGACACCGACACATTGCATGACAGTTAAGGATCCCGCCCTAGATGTAATTGACATACAGACACATGCTACACCAGATGAAATCAAGAAATGGATTGAACTAGGAGGGACCCAGACAGAACAAGGATGGATGACGAAGGGAAAATCTATATGGTTTCTCCCCGACTCTATGGTTCAAGTTATTATTAATACCGTACACAGTCCAGCACATTTAGGAGAAAAAGCCATGTTAGACAGTATTCAACATCTCTGGTTCAATAAACACTTACGAGCAGCAGCCAAACAGAAAGTGCGTACTTGCATGATTTGTTGTCAGTTCAACCCAGGTAGAGGTGTTCCCGTAGAACAAGGTGGTTTTCATCCTCCCGATCACCCTTTTGAAGTCCACCAGATGGATTATATTCAGATGGAACGATGTCGAGGTTTCAAATATGTCCTCGTAGTTGTATGTGCACTTTCCCGTTGGACAGAAGCATATCCAGTCCCAGATTACACTGCTCCGACCACTGCCAAGCAGCTGGTTCGTGAATTCTTCCCCCGATATGGTTTGCCCCGTGTCGTATACTCAGACAACGGTCAGCCATTCTCGTCCGAGCTTATGAAGCAGGTATCACTCCTGCTAGGCTACCAATGGAAGTTCCACTGTGTCCGACATCCTGAAGCAGCAGGTCTCGTAGAGAGACACAATCAGACCCTGAAAACTCGTCTAGCAAAAATCTGTAAGGAGAAGGGTGTCGACTGGATCGTAGCTTTGCCAGTCGCCCTTTTTTACATGAGGATGGTCGCCCATTCCCGAACAGGGCTATCCCCGTATGAGGTGGTCTTCGGTAGACCACCGAATATGTGGGGGACGCCTTTGCCCAGAAAAATTACCGATGTCGATTGTAATATGTTGACAGATTACCTTGCCTCCTTGATGTCTGCACTACAATCATGTCGTTCACAGGTCGCTGCAGCCTTTCCCGACAACACCGAGGTGAAACCACATGACGTTGTTCCAGGAGATATTGTGCTTATAAGAAATTTCGACAGGAAAAGTCAGCTGGAGCCCAGGTGGCAGGCTCCGAAGTTGGTACTTCTCACCACGAGGACTGCAATCAAGGTCGAGGGCCGCAAAGGGTGGCTGCACTCCAGTCACGTGAAGAAATTTCGTGCATTGCCAGAGACTGACTCACCCTCCCCCTCTAAGGACTGTCCAGATTCTAGTGACTCTAAACTTCCCCTGATAGAGAAAACTCCACAACAGGAGTATAAAATGAAATTGAGGTCTAGCAAGTCAGACAGTTTAATTGTTTAAGTCCTCCCCTAGGTGAATCGGTTGAACGTGTTTTCTGATATGTATCCCCTAGACTCCAATAGAGAGAGAGATAGACAGAAACAGCTCAAGAAACGTGAATATTGCAAATCTCTTCGCAGCCATTGCATTGTGACTTTATTGGTTATGTTTTTTCTGATTATTGCTGCAAGTGTGCTTCTACACATATACTATACTATATTCAAACGTGCAAATTCTTCCTTCAACGTCACTGCCGAGCATTCTTTTAGCGAACTGCCCCCACACGAACTATCTTATAGACTTGCGCTGCGCAACAATACATTCATTAGTATGTTACATCATTCCCATCAGACCAGCAATGCTACTAATTGTTGGATATGTGGCCGACTCCCTCCCTATCAGAAATACAAAGGAGTTCTGCCTCTTTTTCCGTACCCGTTCACACATAATGGGTCCTGTGGTGCATGGTTTAGTTTGATTAATTCCTTGGATTCAGACTCCGTAGTTTACCAGGGTAACTGGGTATGGGGAAACCTGAACACTGTTTTGCATAAAGTATGTTTCCCTGACAAGGAGGGTCTCCCCAAAAGGACAGGAACTGATCTAGAAAATGAAGTATATGGATTAGGTAACTTTACACTCAACCTCATGATTCTCAGTGTTGAATCCGAAACAGAACCAGTCTTGCCCGCCATGTCCGTACTTCCAGTCAAAGGTGAATTATGTGTCCGGAAAAATGGTTCAGTACACCTGGGTCATAGTAGATGTACTACTGTGATCGAATTCAGTGATAAGGGCAAGTCTACCTTTAAAGCTTCACGTCATTCCTACTTCGTTTGTGGTCATACCGCATATATACGCTTACCTCTAGATTGGGATGGCACCTGTTACATTGCATTCCTTCTGCCACCTGTTTTCCTAGCCCCTCCTGACTATCATAGGAACACTCATCTAGTACACAATAGACCACAGAGAGATCTCCCGATTGTCGACTATACTGAAACGGCATGGGAGCAATACACAGATTTCAATAAAGGTTTCTTTCCCTACTTAGGTGCTGTCTTTAATAGTAAACTGATACGAAAATTAACTAGAACCCTTGAAGCTGTAGTGAATGAAACTACTTCTGCCCTAGGTAACTTAACAGAGGAGCAGTCTGCTATGCGGATTGTTGTTCTTCAAAATCGTCTCGTCCTTGACGTCATCCTGGCCGATAGGGGCGGAGCCTGTAAGGTCATCGGGTCGAGCTGCTGTGTTTTCATTCCAGAAAACGCGCCATCAGTATATAGAGCCATTACCCGTCTCCACAAGATTGCAAGTCTGATACACCAGAATCCAGGCACCTGGACTTGGTCCGGTTGGTTCTGGACAACGTTGTCAACCTGGGGATGGAAAGTCCTATCCTTCCTAGGTATTGGCCTTCTCATAGTATTCAGTTGTTGCCTATGTCTGCAATGTGGGCCAGCGATTTGCGGCTTGTGCGCCACATCATGTATTCCTCATTCGAGTCCTCATTCGAAACGCCATAAGAAGAAAGAAGAGCAAATGATGTTACATGAACAGATTGATAGATTAATGAGGATTGATATATCATGAAGGGTCCGTAGGGGACAAGGAGGGAATGAGGTAATATGAATTTTTATGGTCAATTGTGTCCCCTATCGTAGACCCCAACGGCTCCATGTACATGCTTCTAGTACATGTTAGTTCCCTCCACAACCAGCCATGAAGACGCAAATACATTTGCGTCCAACGTTAACATGTCCTCTTTCAGATGCACCATGAATGGGTCCAATATTCAGTTCCTAAGTGTGCCTTGCCAACGTCTTTACATGGTGCACTTTCACGTTTTTCCTGGCCCTTGGCGAGTTGGGCCTTGTTTTCTGCCATTCAAGCTTTCTCCAGCCCTTCTGCCTCTGAAAGCCGCAGCCTGCTGCTTCCTGACCCTTGACTTACTCCCTGCGCGGCGAGCTGTGCCAGGCTCGGCCAGCCTTGCCTGCCAAGACTGTATTCAACCTTCAAGTTATCTGCTCCGCTCCTCGAAAAATACATTCCTGTCTAGTAGTTTAGGTAAACATCCTTCCCAGCTGCAGAGCAAAGGGCCCGGCCTCACTGTCTCCATGCAAGTAATTCATAGCTTCCGTTACCATGGTAGGCCCATGGCCCCTCACATCTCATGTAGACACGTAGTCGCATATGCACGCACTAGCAGTCAGTATAGAATAGCCTCTGCCCGAGAGACCTTTCCTTCTAGATAATACAGTTCCTCAAACACAAGATATTAGATATGATTTGGGATTAGGTTGTTCTGACATCCCAGACTTCTGTCTCCTCATGAAGGGCTAAATGTCAAGTCCCCTTCACCCTCCAGTTACACGTCAATCATACGTCATGCTGCTGCGCGCGCATCTCTGCCACATGTTTTTGCTGACTTTGCAGGATCCTTCTAGGGATCCACCCACTTATGACACCTTTATGTGACGTTTCCAGCACACACCTCCGTGTACGCCCTAGTGCACGCCTTCTGTTACGTATTTCTGTTCTTATCTCGTTTCTCTCAGCTGTTACGCCTTCTGCATTCAATGCTACTGTATGAAATGACTATATATATGATTTCATGTTAATAAATCATTGTACATGTCCATTGCAATTCCCACCCTGAACCCTCGTGGCGATGGGTCATGCTACCATTGGTTCGAACCAATTCCTTTGTTAAGGAATAAAACCCTTTTTCAACCTCAGATACCACGGATTCTGCCTTCTTATTTTGACTGAGTTATTCTTATTGAACTTTACCGCATAAATTCCGTATAGGTAATTAAAATTTACCACACATTGTTAATGATTTCTCACAACAAACATAATGTTATTATTTCATACCATTTGTGTGTATATTATAATTTGTAAAAAGTTAACAGATTTCTTGAATTAGCTAAAAAATAATTATTAAATGAACTCTATCTTGGAGACAAGCTATTTCTTTTACAAAGCTATAACCAAAATTCAAAGTGTTCCTACCTTTTCTTAATCTTTTATAAAGAATTATAACCCTTGCTAAAACCAAATTTCCCTCATGATTTGTTAATATAGATGACTATCCCAAATTGGTATCTGCAAAAATGATGTCATCATATAATTAAGATTTCTCGAAAATGATAACAAATATTAACTCAAATTAAGTCCAAACTCAATATAAATTAAAAAGATACTAAATTGGTAAGTGCATATCCTTAAAGTTTTTTTATTTTTTAGCAAAAGTAATAACCATCAGCTTAACACTCAAATTCAAATATCAAAATCTTGTTTCTACCAGGAAAATGTTTGCCAAAATTAGAAAATCTTACTAAAAGTCCTGCCTTCTCGGTGCATCAAGTTCCCACTTCCTCGCTCACTGCTTACCAACAAACAGTAAGCACCAATTTTGTCTTTTCTATTTATATCCAGCCAAAATTTCTGCCCAGTACCCACCATGCGGTGTAACTCGGAAGTCATAACTACCGACATCTAAGAAATAGAAAAAATCCTCAATCAATAAAAAAGAAGAAAATTGACTCACTTTCATGTTCTTAACTTGGTTTGTACTTCACATTACATTATTTACTGATGAATTCTTCTTCAATTTATTACATTTATCATAACACATTTATCAACCGCTTATCCCATATCACAATAGAAGGAAGATAAAAAGAAAGAAATAGAAAAAATACATACCGTTGAGAATAGAAAAATCTCAAATCCCTATTTAAGAGAACTTCAAAAGCTGAAGACATGAACAAACTTATTGATATCGAAAATCGGTTAAAGCCTCAGAACCACACAGCACTGCATAATCAGATCCAATTAATCCACTGTAGTGTAGACTTGACAAAATGATAAGTCACAGTTGTTTTCCACATGTCGTGTAGCTGTAATACATTCCCATAAAATAAACTCGCAATTGGCAGTCCTGATTCAGCATTAAAAAACTCAAATATTTAAACATCACCATAGGAACAAGTCCCAACAATCGCCCACTAACTCATCTAGTTCACCAGCGAAAAAGCACATAATTAGAGAATTGCATATACTGTAGGGGTAGTCCATCTGTTAAAAAAGGTCCTATTTTAGAGAACTGGTATCATTAACGGAATCTCTCCAGAGACCCTATACATGGTACAATATAATCTATCTTGGAACATGTACTAAATCTAAAGGATAGCAAAAAGTTCTCTGTCAGTGTTCAAACCTTTCAATTCAGCTTTAAGTTTGTCAATCCAAAACGTCTCTTTACTTCCTAACAGATGTTCCACACCTCTTTCTCTACGGTTCAGTTTGATAGTTTCAATACCCACAAGTTTCAGACCATCAATGGCTGTTTGGTCATGATATTTGTTCAAATGTGTGACCAATGGATATTTGAAATGTCCATTTGCAATAGCTCTTATGTGTTCATGCCTTCTTTCTTTTAATTTCCTTTTGGTGGAACCCACATATCTCAAGCCACATATACATACAATCAAATAAATACAATTTTTGGCGTTGCAGTTAATGAAGGATCTTAGTTCAAATTTATTATTTCCATCACAACTATCAAATACCTTAGTACATCAAGAACAAATTTACAGCAATTACATGTTCCACACTTGTAACATCCTATAGGGTAGGAAGGAAGACAATTCTTCTCACTGTAGCACTGGTTCGTTTATACTTTATCGTATCACTAGAACTCAATTGATTCTAAAAAGAAGGACCCTTCCTGTACTTGACTAGTAGTTTGTCAGAAATGCATTTCTTAATGTACTCTTCCAAAAATAAAACTTTCCAGTGTTTCATTGGAGTGTCATATATACATTTATTGGCAATAAATGTAACTTTTGCTTCTTCCTTTCGAGCAGTACCTGGTTTCTGGGACCTTAATACATTTATTCTAGACTCACATCTAGCTTTCTTTTGTGCAGCCTCCTGCTTTGACAACTGATACCCCCTTCTGAGAATCTATCCTTAATAATCCATTCCTCTCTATAGTATTCCTCCGTGGAGCGACAATTCCTACCCGCTGTAGGAATTCCCCATAGAGTAAGTTCTCTTTCTGTTTTCATGGATGGCCTGATCTGACATGCAGTAGTTTATTAACAGAAGCGGGTTTCTGAAACATCTTGAAGGGAGCACGTCCTTAAAGTACAACTTAATATCTAAAAATACTATTCTATTTTGATGGTACTCTAAACTAAGGGTCACATTAAATCTATTATCATTAAGATATTGATGATGCTCAATCAGTTCTCTTCCAGATCATTAGGATATCATCTTTGTAGTTGCTCCAGAATATCACTGTCTCAGAACAGTCATTTACATTTTTAGCAGGCATGCTCACTCTCATACAAACCCACAAAATGTTTGCATAAGAGTGAGCAAACCTGGAACCCATAGCCTTTCCACAGTTCTGATGATATAGGAACAATATATTTTCTAGGACAAATTTAGTCAAATCAAGTAACATCATGGACTGTTGTAAATAACTGGATGATTTTGTGAATAGAAAAGATTTAAGTGCTTATGATTCCATCACATGGTCTATATTAGTGTACAAACTGAACACATCCATTGTGACCAGATAGTAATGCTTATCCCAAGGTATATGCAAGATTTGGTTAAAAAAGTCCTTATTGTCTTTAATGTAAGAGGGTAATGTCTGGACCATAGGTGCTCAATATATGTCAATGTATTCTGAAATTCTTTTTGTATGTGAACAAACCTTGAGATAATTGGTCTCCCATGTGAAATTCGGCACCTTTATGAATTTTAGATAAAAAATATATTACATGTGTTTTACAATCAATTACATTCATATAATCATACTCCTCAACGTAGTTGTTTCTTAGAGACCTGAAGTAAATTCATTTCAGCACTCTTGTAATTATCACTAATTCTGAGTTGGTGTCGTTATTCAAAATCATAATCAACATAATTATGAACAACAACATTCCGCCTTTATCAGCTTGTCTGATAACTATAGAAGAATCGTAAAGTAAGGATTTAATTGCTTAATATTCAGCTTTATTTGAAAGAATACTTTGACAATCCCATTTGATTTGACTTTACTATAGCGAAAATGTTTTACCAAGTTTCCCTAACAGGCGAGACAGATGTAGCAGTGGCAGTAGTGCAATATTTTTCTAACACTACACAAAGAATAGGTACAATTTGCTATGGCCTGGGTATTTTTTTCATTCTGTAGTAAGTGGAAGTGGATGGTATTGTAAATGAGTGAACTGTTGCTTATCAAATTACACCTGCCACAGATAAAAAGTAAGGTGTGAGATGAAAATAATCAATAATCTGAGAAATATTTCTTTCTTGAGCAGTTTGTGTTGTGTGTGTCACTAGTGTGGTTCTCCCTGGACCATGTTTTGCTGCCAGGGAGACTACACAAACTACATGAACCTCATAAATTCTGCACCTTTCTCTGGTTAGAGTGCAGAGTAGATTTGTGCATAGCCTGATTCTGCTCTGCAGTCATATTGGAGAATTGCATGCTTTCAGTCATCATCATCAAAGAGTCTTTATTCGGCCAATCATGGCCATAAAAAAGAATAATCCACACAGTAAAATAAAAAATAATCATGGAACATGCTAGCGAGAGCCCGATAATAACTTATTACAGTACTTTTCACCAACTTCTTTTGCAGCCTTTTTTTGGACAAAGTTCCAGAAACAAGCTCTATACCCGTGATTTGCCTTTTTCTTTAGGTTTATAGGGGACAAGAACAGGGAAGACAACCCCAGCAACGGAAGAGATGTAGAAATATATTTCAGCCAGGAAGTAGAACACCACTTTTCCAACTAAGACAATCTAAGATGACATCTCTACAGAACTTTGCTTGCGGATTCATACATATATTGACCCAGAGTAACAAGGGGACCAGTTGGACACTAGCCTCAATATAGTGCTGGTTTAGCTCTGCATATAAAATAAAGCTAGACATAGCTGGGGGAAGCTGTAAAAATATTCTTCGTATGTGATTTTCCTCAAACTGAAAAGGGGAGCAATTATAAAATCTCCATAGCCCTACTCCATACGTAGCAGCCGGAACACATTGAGCATTATCATTTTTAGAAGGGGTAAAATCTCCCCTTCCCACTTGATTTGGTTAAACTAAGAATGGCTCCAACTGACCTACTAAGTTTAAGACATGAACTGGTCATTTGTGGCTGCCAGGAGCCCGAGGAATCAAAATTACACCCAAATAGCTAAAATCTTTTATGCTATGCAAATGCTGCCCCTTTACGATAATTCTATGGGTTTCAATTCTACCTGGTCCACAGATCATAATATGGGATTTGCCCAAGTTGGTGACCAGGTCGAGGGTATCCATAAACTGGATGAAGCGGTCCACCAGCACCCTCAGCGTGCTTTCAGTCATTCTGCACTGTGAAAAATTATTTTACCTAACTTCAAGAGAATCTAGGTGCACCCATTAAATTGTCTCTAGATTTCCCTCAGTGTTACAATTTGCAGAATTCACTCATGCAGACTTCCCAGTAAGTGGACGGTCCACATGAGTAAATTCAGAATTGTCAATTTGGCAAATAGTTTGTATTTTTTCACCTACATCTCCATTAAAGATGATAGAGCCCCAGTGAAACAATAGGAAGGCACCTACTCCTGTCTGTCTTTCACTGGATTAAAACTGGATTTTCGGTGTGGAATGCTATCCGCAAGAGATATCTGGATTCCCACAAGCATACGTTGCTGGGTTTTCACCTACTTGTACAAAGTAGCCCACGCTGAAATTAGAAAAATCCTGCCCACAGGCTAAATTCACAATATTGGCGAATCTGACATGCTGGCAGAATTGATAACAAAGTGCACTTTATCATCGGAAATTTCCCCAAATCCTGATTCTGCGAATTATAATGCGGCATTCATGATTGAAAGTTCTATTGAACACCTAAATGGCAACCATATGTGAAAAATGTTTTTAATGGAATAGCTAGAAGGAGAGAAAGCAGGTCACCCCTGGAGGCAAGTGAATGTTCATCGGAGTGGCAATGTGTGAGCAGAAGGGACAGGGCGCAGAGATGGCAATGAGGGCTCATGCAGAAGTTAGCAAATGGGGCAGCGTGTAAACTGAAGGGACAGGGAACAGAGATGGCGGGGAGTGCTAATAAGATGCAAGGAGCAGCGGCCAGTGTGAGCTGAAGTAGTAGTGTGTGAGTAGGGAGTGTGATGAGAAGGGGCATGAACCAGAGGAAGCAATGTACAGGTAGAGAGAGCCGTGTGTGACTAAAAGAGGCAGGGAACAGACACTGCAATGTGTAAACATAAAGGGCAGTGTGTGAGCAGCAGGGCCAGGTTGCAGAGAGGGCAGTGTGTGAGCAAATGGTGCATTGTTTGACTAGATGGGGCAGAGTGTAAAGAAGGCAGTGAAAATTCAGGGAGGTCAGGGGTCGAAGGGGACAATAAACGTCCAGGGTTACTCTGTTGAGCTGGTGGAAAAACTTCCCGCCAGATTTATAAATGACTGTTAGGAAGGCGGTCATTTATTAAAGCATTGCCAGGAACCCCTGTGATGGTGGTTCCTGGCAATATATTTTACTTTCTGCTATGGGGCTGCATGGGCAGGATGCAGCACTGTAGCACAGAGTATTACATTTTTCTCTAAAAAACTAAAATCCAGAAACAGGATTTTCTTGGTGAAAAGAAATAACATAATGCTCCCCTCGTCGTGGGAGCCTTCTCCTATGGCAGGCGGAGCATTATAAGGATTTTGCTGTTCCTTTCTGCCATGTTTTACCTGCAGTAAGGAACAGTAAAAATGACTATATATCAACCCATGTAAATTGGGTGTATGGACATTGAGCCATTTCTCAGAAGGCTCTTACTCCCCAGGGCTGTCAGAGAAGTTAGGCCTCTGCAGAGACAGAGTAGTCTCTGCGATGGTCAAACTTAAGGTCTGCCCGCAATGAAATTTGGTGGGCGGACCACTACATGGGCGGGAAGAAAACTCCGTCGCGATGGAGTACCCTCTACCCCAATATTTAAATCATGCCCCTAGTGTTCAAAGGATAAAATTGTTCCTCTTCTGGGAGCTCTATCAATATAAGGGAGTTAAGCGACGGGCTCGCACTCCAGTTGTCATGTAATTAAGAGGAATTTGTATTAGAATGTCAAATAATATAGTTAAATAGACAGTTGCAATGTTAACATGCAATTTATATTGAACTGACATAACATTAAAATGTGCAAAAACACAGTATATAATAATGCCTTTTAGTACTAGGCCTCACAGTGTTTAAATCAAGCTTAATTTTACCAGCAGAAAAGTTAAATATGCTGAGACGTGCACAAAATGCTTAAAAGTTTACCTTACCATCCTGACTTTAGTGAAAGCTTCACATCAAATTACAGAATGTACTTGGTTAGCCAGAAACCGGTCCTAGGATGCTTGATTCTGGTCCAGGGAAGACATGGCTTTGCAGTTCGGGCTGGACTGTTCCCATGAGGCACAGGGTCAAGACTGATTTCCATATGGCCATGTCTGAACTGGGGTGGCTTGGTGAGCAAAATAACAATGGATTAAACCCAGATCTGTGACTGGGGGTGAATGTTTTGCCATTGTGCAACATTCCATCCATCATCTTGTGTGTTTTGCTGTTCACCCTATGTGGGAAGGGTATGCCCAGACGTGGGTCCCGTGCCCACTATGCCACTGGAGTCAAGCTATCCTGGCTGATGACGGCTGATAGCAAAAAACCGGTCCTAGGATGCTTGATTCTGGTCCAGGGAAGACATGGCTTTGCAGTTCGGGCTGGACTGTTACCATGAGGCACAGGGTCAAGACTGATTTCCATATGGCCATGTCTGAACTGGGGTGGCTTGGTGAGCAAAATAACGATGGATTAAACCAAGATCTGTGACTGGGGGTGAATGTTTTGCCATTGTGCAACATTCCATCCATCATCTTGTGTGTTTTGCTGTTCACCCTTTGTGGGAAGGGTATGCCCAGACGAGGGTCCCGTGCTCACTATGCCACTGGATTCAAGCTATCCTGGCTGATGACGGCTGATAGCCAGAAACCGGTCTTAGGATGCTTGATTCTGGTCCAGGGAAGACATGGCTTTGCAGTTCGGGCTGGACTGTTCCCATGAGGCTCAGGGTCAAGACTGATTTGTTTATGGCCATGTCTGAACTGGGGTGGTTTGGTGAGCAAAATAACGATGAATTAAACCCAGATCTGTGACTGGGGGTGAATGTTTTGCCATTGTGCAACATTCCATCCATCATCTTGTGTGTTTTGCTGTTCACCCTATCTGGGAAGGGTATGTCCAGACGTGGGTCCCGTGCTCACTATGCCACTGGAGTCAAGCTATCCTGGCTGATGACGGCTGATAGCCAAAAACCGGTCCTAGGATGCTTGATTCTGGTGAAGGGAAGACATGGCTTTGCAGTTCGGGCTGGACTGTTCCCATGAGGCACAGGGTCAAGGCTGATTTCCATATGGCCATGTCTGAACTGGGGTGGTTTGGTGAGCAAAATAACGATGGATTAAACCCAGATCCGTGACTGGGGGTGAATGTTTTGCCATTGTGCAACATTCCACCCATCATCTTGTGTGTTTTGCTGTTCACCCTATGTGGGAAGGGTATGCCCAGACGTGGGTCCCGTGCTCACTATGCCACTGGATTCAAGCTATCCTGGCTGATGACGGCTGGGAAAAGAGGTCTAAGAATCAAAAGGCCTCATACGTAGACATAGTTTTAAAATGTTTAATATTTCAAGATAAATCTTTGTAAACTCTTTTTGCAGAGTTGTGCGAAAGGATCAGAAGAAACTGTTCTCAAGAAAAATTGAGAGATGATTGGACGAAAGGAGAAGAAGTAACACGAACTGCAACATTTCTTTCGACTGTTTATATTAGTGCATGTTCCTAGAGTATGTTAACACTTTTTCTACCCACCGTTTTCCTCTATGCTCTTACTCATACCACTTGCCTGCACTGAAGCTGAATGCTAACAGCTTTATGCTGAGGCTGAATGCTGATTTGATATCCTACCCGACCTAATTACTGATGGCAGTTGTTACTGCTACTGCATGATTATTTTTGTTTATTTTGCTGAAGACTTTACTTAGTTTTGTGAATCTCCTTTTATGGGAATTTCAGCTGATATTGATTGATCGAATTTTGAGCTTAATGCTCCATCTCCCTCTTACCTCTCGAACTTGAACTGTTTATGGGCTCCTGCTAATGCAATTTCCACCCCATTCTTTAGAATAGGGATTCTTTCCTTTATAGAACCTACTGAATATTTCATTTTGTTCTGATTTGTTCTAACCATATTTTATTCTCAATTCTGTACTTTTACTAATGCATTGACTAATTGAATAAAAAGAAAAATATGAACTTTCTGAACCTTTTAATGAAAATAAAACCCTTAAAACTAAACAATACTCTCATTATTGATTGAATTTAAAAATAGTATTGTGGTTATGCCTTTTGTGATGTTTAGCTCCTGATCTTATAAACAATGGCAAAGGTCTATTGCAGAGAAATAAGAACAAACACTGCGGGCGAGGATCACCCCTGTTAGTGTAAGATAGAGATGCTAGACTAATTGGTTCCCTCTCCAGGATAACCAAAGTGTTAATGTCTCTTTTTTAATACTGCAAGATCTGTGCAGCACAAAACACTTCAGAGAACAGTGAGGGGCTAGGAGCTCTGCCCCAAGAAAAGCAATCAGAGGGTGGGGGGTGGGGGGGTGGCAAGTAAGACAAAGGTATGGGTGTGGTCTCCCACCGAGGTTGGCAACTAAATAATTGATGATATCCTGGAAAAAAATTATTGTAAGGCATTTTTCTTAAAAAAAAAAAAAAACCTTTATTGTACCTTACAATATTACACAGCCATTGGCCTACAACCCAGAGGGCCGGCCGCAATCATGTACTGTTGGTTACATTGCACCAGGTTAAAGCCTCAAACTGGTTGTAGTGGTTAGAAGAAGAGTGACAACTGACAGGCAAATTGAAAGGCACATAAATAGCGATAAGTTGCTAATCAATAGAGGTTTTAGTTTTCTATTTTTTATAAAAACAACAAAAAGAAAACAACAAAGAAATCACATTGCGGTCATCAATGAATAAGTAGCATTACATTAGCTGAATTTAAGGGTGTTCCCCTTGTGTGTACCACTGTTTACACCCGTTGAGTCAAGCATGTAATGAAAGGTCGGGAATGCCTAGGCTTTCTTTTACGTGGCTTTCCATGAGTCCCGTCCTTGTCTACCCTCAATTCCTATCCTCCGGGTCCCGGACCCCTTCCCCACTCCCGTCGTCCTGGTACCCTTGTCACCCCCTCAGGGCACATCAGTCTTCCCTCCTCATCTGACTCTAATGGGTCATCCTCCGGCAGAGGCTCACAGATTTCCCCTCTATACACATTCCATGGGGTCCAGATTTTGTTCCATTTCCCTGGGCATGCTCGGCTTAAGTATACTGCCCTCTCCGTCACCATCACCCTATCCATATTCATGCACCATTGTGTTTTCGTTGGTAGTTCTGCCACCCCCCAGCACTGTGCGATATCTCGTTTGGCCACTATCATGCCCAACGCAACCCAGAGTTGGCCATATCTGGAAAGGTCGTTTGGTCCCCATACGTTTCGTAGAAATTTTCGTGGCTCGGGGATGAGAGAGGTCTCCAGGGTCTGTGACACAGTGCGCATTATTTGCCTCCAATATTCCTGGATGCGTGGGCATTCCCATAGTGTATGGAAAAAGGTACCTTCCTCCCCACAGCCACGAAGACAATAAGGGTGTTGTGCTCTGTGTATGCGGTGCAGCGTTGTTCTTGTGTAGTATACTCTGTGTAAAACTTTGAGTTGTACGAGCCTCAGTCTGGCTGAGATGCCCACCTCCCTTGGGGACGCAAGCGCCTCATTCCATTCGTGCTCGTCCATTGCGTTTACGTCCCCCTCCCATTTGTCTTTCAATGGAGTCATTGGGTCAGGCAAGTTGTTAAGTAGCTTGCGGTATGTCAGCGACGTCGCTCGCTCAACCATAAAATCCGTGAGGAGACGATCCTCAATCGGGGATGATTCTGGTATTCCCTCCCCAGGGGGGGATGGCAGCGAGCAATGTGTGACGTATCTGAACGTAGCGGTAAGATTCCTGTGTTCCCAGATCGTACAGTTCCCTCAAGCGGGCAAATGATATAATCTCTCCCCTTTCCCATAGGCCTCCCACCGTGGATATCCCTATGGTGTCCCAACGAGAGAAGCCCTTACTGTGTCTCAGATTTCCCAAGGCACGAGAGTCCCAAAGTGGGGTGAGCTTGGTTATTTTCCCTTTCCAGCCCAACGCCGCTAGCGCCGCATGCCACAGCGTTGCCGTGAGTCTCGTGGGTCCTACCAATTTTCGCACTCGGCGTTGGTTTATAGAGCGGGGCTAGCATACTATTGGTGCCTAGTTGTGCCCTATCTGCCTGGAAAGCCGGGTCGGTCTGTGAGACATGGATCCATTGATTAATGGGCTTAAGGTGAGCTGCCCAGTAGTATAATTTGAGATTCGGCAGTGCGATTCCTCCATCGTACCATCCCCTGTGCATTTTGGCTTGCGCAATACGCGCCGGGCGGTTGCCCCATAGCAGACCAGATACCAAGGCTGCCACCTTCTTGAAGTATCCCGGCGCCACTGGATACGGTGTGTTCTCTAGTATGTACAAAAAACGGGGTAAGGACATCATTTTGTAAAGCGCCGTTTTACCCAGCATCGTTAAGGGCAATCCCGCCCAGAACTTGACGTCTTGTTTAAGCCGCTCCATGGGTGGCGCCAGATTCTTTTGTGCAAATTCCGTTGGGTCCATTGTAATATGGATCCCCAAATATTTAAATGAGGAGCCAGCTACTCTTAAGGGGCATTCTGTGCCCAATGCCGGGACCGGGCCTTTCAAAACATATATCTCTGATTTATTCCAGTTTATCACATACCCTGAGATTTTGCCATGGTCATCACAGAGGCGTAGGAGTGCCGGCACTCCACGTTCTGGGTCTGTTAAGTACACCAGCATGTCGTCCGCATAAAGGGAGAGCCGGTCCTCCCAGCCCTCTTTACAATGTATTCCTTTAAGTAGTGGTGTTTGTCTTATCAATATTGCTAGTGGTTCTAGGGCGAGTGCAAAGAGCAATGGTGAGAGGGGGCAGCCCTGGCGGGTGCCTCTCCCCAGAGGGAACGTTCGCGAAATATGACCGTTTGCCACCACATGAGCGACCGGCTTCGTATATAGTAGTCTGACCCACGATATAAATTTCGAGCCGAAACCCAAACAAGCAAGGACCTCAAACAAATAATTCCATTCTACTAGGTCGAAGGCCATTTTTGCATCCAGGGCCAGTATGACCGCCAGATCGGGGATCATGTCTGCCCTTGCCAACACCCCGTGCACTCTGCGAAGGTTCATTGCCGTGTTTCTGTGAGGCATAAATCCGGATTGATCCGGATGTATGAGGTCGGGTAGATGCGCCATCAGCCGGGTAGCAAGGAGTTTGGCCAAGATTTTAACCTCCGCATTCAGCAACGAGATAGGGCGGTATGAGGAACACTCCTCTTTCGGCTTCCCAGGCTTGGGAATCGCTACTATGGTAGCTATTCTCTGGTCGAGCGGAAGTTCGCCCCTCTCTAAACATTCTTCATACATGGCTAGTAGGTGTTCACTTAGCTTCTCCGATGCGGTCTGATACCACTCTATTGGAATGCCATTTGGTCCGAGCGCTTTGCCGGGCTTCAGCGCTCAAATAGCCATGTGTATTTCATCCCTAGTTATGTCCGCATCTAATTCAGCTGAAGCTTCCGGTTGCAGTGTCGGGGTGTCTATCTGTTCTAATGCTGCCCTGGCCATGTCAACGGATATATCCCGTTCGGGGGTATAGACTCCCTCAAAATGCACCGCCAGTGCTTCCACTATTTGTTCAGGGCTTGTTTGAGTCACACCTAAGCTATCCCTCACCTGTTGGATTCCCCTTGAGCTGCCCCCTCTATTATCTAGCCAAGCTAACATCTTTCCCGCCTTGTCCCCCACGTCATATATCCTGTTCTGTGTGTCAGTTATTTGACCCTTCACCTGCTGCCGGACGTGATCCGTGTATAGTTGTTGTTGGAGTGAAAGTGTATGCGCTGTGTCTGGTGTAGGATGTGTCTCATGTGAAGTTGTCATGTCACGAAGAGCCAATTCGAGTCTGGACAGCTCGGCTGCTTTTTCCCTTTTGTGGCCCGTGATCGAGTTTATGGCGTGCCCCCGCAGTACCGTCTTGTATGCTTCCCATATAACCTCCGAAGAACTCACGGAGGTGACATTTTCTACGAAGTACTGAGTTGTCGCCCTCTGAAGGGCCTTCCTGACCTTCGGGACCTTGAAATATGCTGCTTGTATGGGATAAATACGTTTACGAGACTTTTCTTGAGTAGAGACTGTCAGGGTGATCGGAGAGTGGTCCAATATGCCTCTAGGGTGAATGTCTATGGTATCTACATGTTGTATGCCGTCACCTAGCGCTAAGAAGTAGTCAATTCTTGATAGGCTGTTATGAACCGTGGAGTGAAATGTGTACTGCTTATCCTGGGGGTGGACATATCGCCAGATGTCTATTAGACCCATAGCTGTTAGGAATCGTTGAAACCGGGAAGGTCCCCCAATCGGGCCCATCGCCGGGAATTTGTCGAGTTGTGTGTCTATTGTGGCGTTAAAGTCCCCCCCAAGAATTACATCTCCCTCGGGAAGGGTCAGTAAAAAGTCACTGAGCGCTGGAAGCTTTATTGAGTGAAGTGACGGTGGGATATACACCGATACCACATTAAGAAGTCGTCCCTCCCATTGTCCCTGTATGGCCGCGAAGCAACCCTGCCCGTCAGTCTTTGTGCCCAGGGGGATGAATTGCGAGGATTTCTTAATTAAAATGCCAGTACCCCGGGAGCCCGAAGTAAACTCCGAGTGAACTATCATCTTATATCCTCTCCTGTCCAGGGCCTTGGAAGCCCCCCCCGTTAAATGTGTCTCTTGTAGTAGTGCTAGGCTAGGCTTTTGCCTCTTTAATGCGGTTAATACCAGGCCACGTTTCACCTTATCCCCCAGACCTCTTACATTCCATGTCAGTATTCGTAGGGGGGGAGCCATGTGAACGTGACTTGGCCTCCTCTGCACTACGTATCAGACCATCCGCCATTTCTAGTCATGTAGACGTATATGAGTGTATCCAGGTGTTGGACCCGGAACCTTGGCTTCATCTTATCAGCTAGAGTACTCAAACGTAAAACTCAATTTCTCGACCGTCGTTGTGAATTTCTAACAAACAACAAACAACCCCCCCTCTCCCTCCCCCTCCCTGCTTCCCTGCTTAACGGACCTTCAACTGCCCTCCTCCCCAACTGAGCAGAGCGCTTTACCCATCCCAAAACCAGAGTACTTGCGCGTTGGGGGAGAGCGTCTCCCCGGGCAGGCGGCATCCCTGCTCTCTTCAGGGCCGCCCAGGCCAGCGTCCAACCACGACTCTTGTGCAATGTTAGTCAATAAAAGAAGTCAGCGTCCATTGTTTCTGTGGGCTTTCTGTGCTATTCCCCTCCGCCAGCCTCAGTTAGTTCATGTGTCGGCGACTTGCTCGTGCCTCCTCTGCCTGATGATTGCGACCCAGTTTGGCTGCCGTCGCGTCGTCCGTGGTTCATTCTGTTGGACCTACGCGGAGGTCGCGCGGTGCGCCAACCCTCGAGCTAATCTCTGGCCGCCTCCGGGGAGTCAAAGAACCAGACCTTTTTGTCGGCGACCACCCGAAGCCGGGCCGGGAACAGCATTGAGTAGGGCAGCTCTTGCTCTTGCAGTGTCTTTTTTACTTCCAGAAATGTCCTCCTCCGTCACGAGACCTCAGCCGTGTAGTCCGGGAAGAAAGATATTTTTGAATTTGGATGGCCGGTGCCACTCTGGCCGCCTGCAAGATGGTGTCTCGATCGCGAAAGTTAAAGAGTCTCGCCAAGATCCGTCTTGGCGGGGCCCCTGGCCTTGGCTTCCCTCCTGGCACTCTATGGGCCCTTTACGCAAAGAAAAAGTTTGAGAGGCCCTTGGGATTAAGTTGGTTCTTGATCAAGTCTTCCACATATAGATCCATAGCCCCCGTAGCCTCCGATTCCGGAACTCCTAGGATACGGACGTTGTTCCTCCGGGAGCGTCCTTCATGGTCGCCCAGCTTCTCTTTGAGCAATTTATTATCAGCCTGCAGTTTCTCCATTTCCACCTGCAGATCCGACACATCTTCCACCAAGGATTTGGTTACCACCTCCACTTGTTTCACCCTTTCACTCATTTTCTGGAGATCTGCACGAATAAGGGTTACCTCCGTTGCTGTCGCCCCCACCGTCGCTTGCACCTGGGCCAGGGCGCTTAGCACGTCTTCCAGCGTGGGTTTCTTTGCACCGTCTCCCTCCGTCCCTTTACCCATCGACTTGCGTTGATCCGATAGGGGGAGAGACTGTTTTTCGTATGCAAATTTGTCAAGCTTAGCTTGGGTGGAATTATGCTTAGACCCTCTGCCCGCCATGATCACACACCAAGAAATTGTCCACTGCCGAGCGTAGCTTGTGGTGGTAGTCTGCCAGGTGTTTCCCTGAGGAGAATGGTCGATGGGGTCGCTCGAGTTTTGACTGCGTCTCGACTATGAGATCGTGCACTGTGTCCAAGTGTAACAAGTGGGCTTTCCGGGCTGGCGCTCCACAGGTGGGTTTACACCTCTTCCCCAGTCGCGTTGTTGATAGTAGGTTCTGTTTTCGGGCCTGCTGAGACCTCGGCGCGGGCCGTTCAGTCTGTTGTTCGAGGGAGCTCGTGCCCGGAATGGCGTAGGCTATTCAAAATGGCGGCGCTGTCGCACTTTTTTCGGGCTTCGTTTTCCGTCTGCGTTGTCGCTACCCCCAGTATTGTGTTGTCGTAGGACGATATACACTGCCCATGGATGGGCTGCAGGGACGTCAGGCTCTGTACTGCCTTTTTCGCTCGAGTCGTTCTTCACTACGAGCACTTCCGGCTGGTAAACACCGCTGACGCCTCACTTCCGCCCGGGCACCGCTTCAACCAGCGTCCGCTGCTTTCCATGTGCCACTAGGCCTTGTTCGGGTGTCGTCTTTTCCACCAGTTCCCGGTGCGCCGCTGCTCCGACATTTCTCTGCTGAATGCCGTTTGGTCACTGGACCCGGGGCATCCCGTCTGATTTCGTTGTTGGGCGGATAGGCATGCGGATTGATGCGGGATGCCGCCTTACTCCGGGAGCCTCTCTAATTTGCTGCCGCCATCGTCGGCTGCTAACCACGCCCCCCGTAAGGCATTTTTCCAAAATGAAATGCATTGATAAAGTTGGATTCAATAACTTTAGAATGTCTCTTTTTTAATTATAAATGAGGAAGCGCCTTAGACAATAAGAAGATCGTGATAACTAACAAATACTTTATATAGATACTCATTACATTTGCAGACAATTCACATTTTTGAAGTGGTGGCATTGTTTGCATGCAGGAAAGCAGGAAAGGTGCACCCATAGCTATCATCCAGTAAGGGTCACAGTATCTGCAGAAGCGAATGGAGGGGCTGGTTAAATAAGGATATCCTAATATGACTGTCACAAAGATGTATTGACCTTTAAAGGTACCCGTGGGTTGTCTACCACTGGGAAGAGAAAAATGTCTTTACTTACTAAACAGCAGATGATTAATGAGTATCCCTGAGAGGTCTCTCAATCTGCAGGTTCTGTTCACTGCTCCTTGGTACTCTGGACCACCCCCCACCTAGGTACAGAGTAAAGTAGCTTTGCTTTTCATAATACATGGTTTTACACTTATAAAATGATTTACTTATGCGTGAGATTGCCCCAGAAGGGTGCAATATTATATGGTAGTAAATCTTCCTAGAGAGTAAGTGGATGTTCAATGTCGTGAGACAATGGAAAGTGTGTTCAAACCTACTAATGTGTCAATTTGGAGGTATTCGCAAATGTTTTCTGCTGGTAATAGCTACTATATTGAAGGATTTACAAATTATAGATTCCATCCAGGGTTGTAAGAGATGTAAAAACCATGAACGGGGTACAAGACAAGCTGCAATAAGTAAAGATAACCACACAGCAAGCATTATTGCAGTTTTAGGGAAAAGGCCTTTTGGGAAAAAGAATAACGTCGAGGGTTTCTTCTGTTTGCTGATCAGGATCTGGATTAGAAGGCTTCAAGAGAAACAGACAGAAAAAGCAGACTTGTCCTTTGCTTTCCAGCACGAAACAACTATATTTTTTGGGTAGTTTTATACAGTGGAAACTGGACCCAAAGGTATCAAAACGTTAAATTACATTATTCAAGGTCATGTTTTTTTAAGGCACCGGGAGATTAAGTGATCTGCCCAGAATCACAGGATGTTGAGGCAACACCAGGTCTCAAACCTCGCTCCACAGTTTCAAAGTTGGCAGCCAGGCCATTGGGCCACATCTCCACTGTCTAGGCCTTCTCTGATTAGACATCCCAGTTTTCTGGAATACCTATTTTTATCTATTCTTTAACATATTTATAGATTGGGATTTGGCAACACCAGAAGAGTGTTGAGTTGAATGTCACAAAGAGTAGTGTTCTAGAGTACAGTGGTGCAGAGTAGATAAGAGTTACTTAGAGTGGACCGGCATGGAGTTCAGTGGCATAGAGTAGAACGATGCAGGGTAGAGTGGCGTAGAGTGCAGTGGTGTAGAGAGCATTGGCGTAGAATGAAGTAGAGTGGAGTAGAGCACAGTGGCATAGACTGCAGTGATGCAGAAATGAGTGTCATAGAGTTAGGTGGCAGACAGTGCACTGTTGCAGAGTAGAAATGGCTTAGAGTGGAGCAGTGTAGAGTGTAGTGGTGCAGGTTAGAGCACACTGGCATAGAGTAAAGTGACGCAGAGTAGAGAGGCATAGAGTGCATTGGTTTAGCATGGAGTGCAGTGGTGTATAGGAGACTGGCATAGAGTGCATTGGCATAAAGTAGAGTGGTGCAGAGTAGAGTGGGTAGAGACCAGTGGTATAGAGTATAGTAGTGCAGAGCAGAGACGAGGGGCGCAGAGTGGAAAAGCGCATCATAGATTGCACTGGCGTAGAGTGGAGTGGCACTGATTGTAGTGGCATAAAGTAGATTGTTTCAGAGTAGAGGGAAGTTTTATAGAGTGGAGTGGTGCACGGTAGAGTGGCATGGTGCAGGGTAGAGTGCAGTGGAGGACAGCGGAGTGGGGTAGAGTAGTGTAGAGTGCACTGGTGCAGAGTAGAATAGATTGGCATTGGGTGGATTGGCGCAAAGTGCACTGGAGTAGAGTGGAGTGGTACAGAGTAGAGTGCACTGGCATATGGTGCAGTGGTGTAGGGTGCAGTGGTGTAGAGTGCAGTGGTGCAGGGTAGAGAAGTGTAGAGTATAGTGGCATAGAGTGGAGTTGTGCAGAGTAGAGTGCAGTGGCATGTAGTGGTGCAAAGTCGACTGAGGTAAAGTGGAATATGCATAGTGTGGTAGCGCACTGTCATTACAGACAACACATCTTCAATTGCACAGAAATACAGCTTACTGATAAAAGTATACTGGCCGCACACAATAATGTGTAGAAATGTCATCACCCAGTGTATTGATTTGTTTTGATGACATTTAAATATTTGTTCCCACCATGCTTCACAGCCTTCCTTCAACACACCATTAGTAGCCAGCGTTATTATCACATAAATCCTCTCACTTTGAAGTCAGAGAAAGAAAAGTAAACACCATGCTCCCTGGAAGACAGAGCCTGACATTTGACCTCTGTCTTTGAATGCACAGAAATTGTGACAAGAAAGGATTTAATGGCCCGTTTATAGAAATCAAACACTGGTGCAATAATACAGAAGTTATAAATCCATGGGTGTGCAGTTTCTAAGGTTAAAAGTGGTGGTCAGGTCTCTGGAATAACCTCCAAATGGAGGAAGTGCTCTCACACACCCAAGAGGTGTCATGCTTCATCCTTGGGCGTGCTCCTCAGCGGGCCGACGCTGCAATTCCCGATGGGAGTTCTTTTGATTAGACGTTTGGTGAGTGAGGGTAAGTGAGCTGGAGTGTGTAGTTAGTGGGTGAAAGTTTAAAATAGGTTTAGCGAAAGTCTTACTAAATATATTTTGCCTTTTGTCATAGTTTCCGTCACAGCTCTGGACACAGTGAGAGGTGCAGAGCAGACACAGGTTTCTAGTTACATGGGAGAGCAGATCCCTAGCAGGCAGGAGCTCACTTAACTGCAGTGACCGCCCACCCCACACAGCATCAGAGTCATTGTATTATCCATGGCAGGTGTTGAGGCATTCGGGTCCTAGGTCGTAGAGGGCTTTGTGTGCGTGGGTGAGGAGACGGAACGTTATTCTCTTGTTAACGGGGAGCCAGTGGAGGTCTTTCAGGTGACCGGAAATGTGAGCTTGGCGGGGGATGTCTAGTATGAGTCTGGCTGATGCGTTTTGGATGCGTTGGAGTTTTTTCTGTAGTTTGGCTGTGGTTCCGGCTTAAAGGGTGTTTCCGTAATCCAGTCGGCTTGTGACCAGTGCGTGGGTGACCGTCTTTCTTGTTTCGATGGGGATCCAACTGAAGATTTTTTTGAGCATACGTAGGATGTTGAAGCATGATGATGAGACGGCGTTGACTTGTCTGGTCATCGAGAGGGAGGAGTCCAGGATGAAGCCCAGATTACGTGCGTGGTCCGTAGGTATGGGTGCGTTTCCCAGGGCCGGTGGCCACCATGAGTCGTCCCAAGCGGAGGGGGATGAACCTAAGATGAGGACTTCTGTTTTGTCCGAGTTCAGTTTTAAACGGCTGTTCTTCATAAACTCGGTTACTTCTTTCATCCCTTCGTGTAGGTTGGTTTTGGCGGTGTTTGGGTCTTTGGTGAGGGAGAGGATCAGCTGGGTGTCGTCTGCGTAGGAGATGATGTTAAGGTTGTGTTGGCGCGCGATGGATGCGAGGGGACTCATGTATACGTTGAAGAGGGTGGGACTGAGTGATGATCCTTGTGGTACGCCGCAGATGACTTCAGTGGCCTCTGATCTAAAAGGGGGGAGGCGGATTCTCTAGGTTCTTCTGCGAGGAACGAGATGATCCAGTCCAATGCTTTTCCTTGTATTCCGACGTTGCTGAGGCATTGTATGAGGGTGCTATGACAAACTGTGTCGAAGGCTGCTGAGAGGTCAAGTAGGATGAGGGCAGCTATTTCTCCGTTGTCCAGTAGAGTTCGAATGTGGTCTGTTGCTGCGATGAGGGCCATCTCGGTGCTGTGTTTGGCTTGGAAGCCGGACTGTGAAGGGTCGAGGGATTTGTTGGATTCGAGGAAGGCGGCGAGCTGACTGTTGACGGCTTTCTCAATGACTTTGGCAGGGAATGGGAGGAGCGAGATGGGGCGATAGTTATTAAGTTCAGTGGGGTCAGCTGTGGGTTTCTTCAGAAGGGCGCTGAGTTCGGCATGTTTCCAGCATTCCGGGAAGGTAGCGGAGTTGAGGGAGCAGTTGATGACGTCTCGGAGATGGGGTGCGATAATGGAGTCTGCTTTGTTGAAAATGTGGTGGGGACATGGGTCGGTTGGCGATCCTGAGTGGATGGAGTTCATCAGGCGGATGGTGTCTTCAGTGGTGATTGGGTTCCAGGCGCAAAGGTTATTGGAGGGGGGTTTTAGTTCGGAGGTGGGTGGGGTGGACTGGTTTTCAAAGCTGTTATGTATGTCAGCGATTTTGTTGTGGAAGAATGAGGCTAGGGAGTCGCAGAGGTCTTGGTAGGGAGTGATGTCGTTGGTGCCGGCGGTGGGGTGGGTAAATTCTTTGACGATGTTGAATAGTTCCTTGCTGTTGTGGGCGTTGTTGTCGAGTCGATCCTTGAATGCTGATTTCTTGGTGGATCGGATCAGTTGGTGGTGTTTACGGGTGGCGTTCTTGAAGGTGGTCAGGTTGTCAGTGGTTGAGTTTTTTCTCCAGGCTTTCTCGAGGGTGCAACAGAACTTCATGGATTTCTTAAGGTCATCGTTGAACCAGGGGGCTTTTTTGATACCTTGCTTGATTTGATGGTTTTTCAAGGGTGCTAAATCGTCAGCCCTGTGGGTGATCCATTGTGTGAGGTTGGTGGCTGCAAGGTTTGGGTTCGAAGATTTTGCAGGAGGGTTTTGGAAGCGATGTGAAGAGTTGGTCGGTGGTAATTTTGTTCCAGTTTCTGCGGGGAATTGGTTGAGGGGGGTTGTTGGACGTAGTCTTTTTGTAGTTGAAGTGGACACAGCTGTGGTCTGTCCAATGGAGAGCTGTGGTGTGATTGAAGGAGATGTGCTTGCTGGAGGTGAAGATTGGGTCGAGCGTGTGCCCGGCATAATGGGTGGGGGTGTTAACAAGTTGTTTGAGTCCGAGATTGGCGAGGTTGTCCAGAAGGGTGGTGGTGTTGCTGTCGTTGTTCTTTTCCAGGTGGAAGTTGAGGTCTCCCAGTAGAATGTAGTCCTCGGAGAGGAGGGCGTGTGGGCTGATGAAGTCAGTGATGTCTTCGCTGAATTGTGTGCAGGGTCCTGGTGGCCTGTAGATGAGGGTGCCTCTGAGTGTGGTCTTGGGGTCGGTGGGGATCTGGAAGTGAAGGTGTTCGGCGGCAGCGAGGTTATCGTCGGAACTGGTCGTGATGCGGATGGTGTTCTTGTGGACGATGGCGATGTCTCCTCCAGTCTGGTTGATGCGTTCCTTTCGGATGATCTTGTAGCCGTCCGGGATGGCTATGGCGATGTCGGGTGCTGATGAGGTGTTCATCCAGGTTTCTGTTAGAAAGGCGACGTCCGGCGATGTGGTGTCGAGTAGGTTCCAAAGGTCAATGGCGTGCCTGTGGACAGAGCGGGTGTTGAGCAGGATGCACTTCAGGTGGTTATTGTCGGAGCTCTGTTTGGAGTTTGTGGATTTGGTGTGGGTCTTGATGCAGTCGAACTTGCAAGAGTGGCAGGTGAAGGGTCCATGGAAGTGTCCTGGGGCGGCTTGGTAGCAGTTTGGGAGTCGGCCGGAGTTAAGTGCTGAGAGGGTTGCGGCGTCGTACGTTATGCGGGTGGAGTGGGTTTTGCGAGGACCAGGGGGTCTGGCGCTGGGCGCGGTCCAGGCGCGGACGGGCGTAGACAGGCTTACCTTTGGCGCACCTTCGGCGCGCATGGGGCGTGAACGCTGTGCGCAAGTACATCTGACATAAGTGGATAGTGGAGAGGGGGCGGAGCGAGGGAGGAGCAGCTGGGAGGCGGGAGCGGGGTGGAGAGACAGGCTGGGACGGCACAACAACAAAATGGCAGCAACAACAACAAAGCCAAACAGGGTGAGATTGGGGCACAATGTGTAACGTCGCAATGGGCAGTGGCACCGACACAATCAGGCACTGATTCCAATGCGAGCAATAGAGCGCTATGAAAAATTTTAAAGCACAAACAATTTGTAAAGTCGAGCAGTGCCCGCATCCTCTTTGGGGGCCGCGCAGCGTTCCACAACAGTTTCAGAATCTCAGCCTGTGGGTCCAGCCAGTCCATGCTCTGGGGACCAGTGGGTAATAATAGAAGATTGATGCTACTGCGGCAGACTCATTTGCCTCGAGGATTATTATAGTAAAAAAGAGAACTCCCTATGACATGATTGACAGTTAAATTTAAAAAATGCTTTTGTGAGAGTTCATACAGATGGTGAATGGCACGCCCAGCCAGCAATGAGTGAGGTCGTTTGGCCCTTTTTTGTTGGTGCAGCACAGCTCCGAAAATTCTTCATTAGCCATCACCTTATCCCACGGAGCTATTCACTAATTTCTCACAAATGAGCCCATAACTTTTACCATTCATTCATTCACACATTTATTCTTCTCCGAGGATTCAGTGAAGACTAAATGGAGAGCTGCGGGGCTATAGCGGAGGGCCTAAACTTAAAATGTATACACTATTTACACCTGCAGATTTAATTTTAATACCATGGTTTTCTCTAAAAGAAAGATTTAAAACACCCCACTATTCATTTTCGATGGATCAAGACCTGTTTAATTCTCCATTTATTTAATTTTTATTTAGAGATTTGGGGCCAGATGTAGGTTGTCAAATACCGGTCGGTAACGTCCGATTTCGGCCGTTACCGACCGGTATTTGGGATTTGACATGTAGGGGGCCTCATATTTACAGAATCGGTATATTTACCGATTCGGTAAATTTACAGAATCGGTAAAATACCGAATCGGTAAATGTACCGATTCTGTAAATCCATATGTAGGTGGCACTGTAATCAGTGCCACAGGCCCTTACTGAATCGTTATTTACCATGGAATACTATTCCATGGTAAATAACGAATTCCAGTGTACATGCACATCTGTGCATGTACACCTGTGCCATGTGGCACACAGACATGCCCTAAGGGCATGTATGTGTGTCACATGGCACACAAGCCAGAAACAGGGGTGAAACAGGGTGTCAAAGTGACACACTGTCCCCCTTGTAAAATCGGTAAATTTACCGATTCGGTAATTACCGAATCGGTATTTGCTATGGAATCCTATGGGCTTCAAGGCCCATAGGAATCAATGGCAAATACAGATTCGGTAAATACCGAATCGGTAAATACCGAATCTTACCGATTCGGTATCTTTACAGAATATTTTACCTACATAGAAATTACTGAATAGTAAATACCAAATCGGTAAAATTCGGTATTTACCATTCGGTAATTTGCTATTACCTACATCGGGGCCTAAATCTCCTAGCATGATCTCTAGGTTCTATTTGAAAGAATAATTCAGTTATATATTAATAATCCTGAAATAAAAGTTAAATTCAAAAACATTCATTTATTAGCATGACAGTTTTCGGAAAATAAGTTAAAGGTATATTACCCAAATGTAGAGACGCAGACATCAGCACAAAAAACTAAATAGTTCCTAAAGAAACATCTCTCTATCTCTCTCGATGTTCACTTCTCATAGGATTTCGCACCCATTCAAAAGTTAAAGTTCAGAAAAATGTCAAAGTCCCTGCGCCATAAGAAAAATTGCGCAAACCGACATCATTGTGGGGTGCAAAGATTAGGTCGAAAAGCAAGCTTCCTTCAAAGCCTCAAATGTCCTTTTTTATACCCATTTTCACTAACTTATCTATCTAAATTCGTAACTCTTATGTCCTAGAATGTCAGTGATTGGTCAGTTTAGAGTTGGATGAGCATCACCTCATCGCTTTGTTCAATTTAAGCGGAGTAATCATTATAACAAAAAAAAATAGTGGTGCTATTGTTCAAATTTTACTTCCTTCGAAGTGTCCTTTAAATTGTTATTCGGTGCTCTCCCCAGAGGGAACGTTCGCGAAATATGACCGTTTGCCACCACATGAGCGAAAGGCTTCGTATATAGTAGTCTGACCCACGATATAAATTTCGAGCCGAAACCCAAACAAGCCAGGACCTCAAACAAATAATTCCATTCTACTAGTTCGAAGGCCATTTTTGCATCCAGGGCCAGTATGACCGCCAGATCGGGGATCATGTCTGCCCTTGCCAACACCCCGTGCACTCTGCGAAGGTTCATTGCTGTGTTTCTGTGAGGCATAAATCCGGATTGATCCGGATGTATGAGGTCGGGTAGATGCGCCATCAGCCGGGTAGCAAGGAGTTTGGCCAAGATTTTAACCTCCGCATTCAGCAACGAGATAGGGCGGTATGAGGAGCACTCCTCTTTCGGCTTCCCAGGCTTGGGAATCGCTACTATGGTAGCTATTCTCTGGTCGAGCGGAAGTTCGCCCCTCTCTAAACATTCTTCATACATGGCTAGTAGGTGTTCACTTAGCTTCTCCGATGCGGTCTGATACCACTCTATTGGAATGCCATTTGGTCCGAGCGCTTTGCCGGGCTTCAGCGCTCAAATAGCCATGTGTATTTCATCCCTAGTTATGTCCGCATCCAATTCAGCTGAAGCTTCCGGTTGCAGTGTCGGGGTGTCTATCTGTTCTAATGCTGCCCTGGCCATGTCAACGGATATATCCCGTTCGGGGGAATAGACTCCCTCAAAATGCACCGCCAGTGCTTCCACTATTTGTTCAGGGCTTGTTTGAGTCACACCTAAGCTATCCCTCACCTGTTGGATTCCCCTTGAGCTGCCCCCTCTATTATCTAGCCAAGCTAACATCTTTCCCGCCTTGTCCCCCACGTCATATATCCTGTTCTGTGTGTCAGTTAATTGACCCTTCACCTGCTGCCGGACGTGATCCGTGTATAGTTGTTGTTGGAGTGAAAGTGTATGCGCTGTGTCTGGTGTAGGATGTGTCTCATGTAAAGTTGTCATGTCACGAAGAGCCAATTCGAGCCTGGACAGCTCGGCTGCTTTTTCCCTTTTGTGGCCCGTGATCGAGTTTATGGCGTGCCCCCGCAGTACCGTCTTGTATGCTTCCCATATAACCTCCGAAGAACTCACGGAGGTGACATTTTCCACGAAGTACTGAGTTGTCGCCCTCTGAAGGGCCTTCCTGACCTTCGGGACCTTGAAATATGCTGCTTGTATGGGATAAATACGTTTACGAGACTTTTCTTGAGTAGAGACTGTCAGAGTGATCGGAGAGTGGTCCGATATGCCTCTAGGGTGAATGTCTATGGTATCTACATGTTGTATGCCCTCACCTAGCGCTAAGAAGTAGTCAATTCTTGATAGGCTGTTATGAACCGTGGAGTGAAATGTGTACTGCTTATCCTGGGGGTGGACAAATCGCCAGATGACCGCCCACCCCACACAGCATCAGAGTCATTGTATTATCCATGGCAGGTGTTGAGGCATTCGGGTCCTAGGTCGTAGAGGGCTTTGTGTGCGTGGGTGAGGAGACGGAACGTTATTCTCTTGTTAACGGGGAGCCAGTGGAGGTCTTTCAGGTGACCGGAAATGTGAGCTTGGCGGGGGATGTCTAGTATGAGTCTGGCTGATGCGTTTTGGATGCGTTGGAGTTTTTTCTGTAGTTTGGCTGTGGTTCCGGCATAAAGGGTGTTTCCGTAATCCAGTCGGCTTGTGACCAGTGCGTGGGTGACCGTCTTTCTTGTTTCGGTGGGGATCCAACGGAAGATTTTTTTGAGCATACGTAGGATGTTGAAGCATGATGATGAGACGGCGTTGACTTGTCTGGTCATCGAGAGGGAGGAGTCCAGGATGAAGCCCAGATTACGTGCGTGGTCCGTAGTTATGGGTGCGTTTCCCAGGGCCGGTGGCCACCATGAGTCGTCCCAAGCGGAGGGGGATGAACCTAAGATGAGGACTTCTGTTTTGTCCGAGTTCAGTTTTAAACGGCTGTTCTTCATCCACTCGGTTACTTCTTTCATCCCTTCGTGTAGGTTGGTTTTGGCGGTGTTTGGGTCTTTGGTGAGGGAGAGGATCAGCTGGGTGTCGTCTGCGTAGGAGATGATGTTAAGGTTGTGTTGGCGCGCGATGGATGCGAGGGGACTCATGTATACGTTGAAGAGGGTGGGACTGAGTGATGATCCTTGTGGTACGCCGCAGATGACTTCAGTGGCCTCTGATCTAAAAGGGGGGAGGCGGATTCTCTAGGTTCTTCTGCGAGGAACGAGATGATCCAGTCCAATGCTTTTCCTTGTATTCCGACGTTGCTGAGGCGTTGTATCAGGGTGCTATGACAAACTGTGTCGAAGGCTGCTGAGAGGTTAAGTAGGATGAGGGCAGCTGTTTCTCCGTTGTCCAGTAGAGTTCGAATGTCGTCTGTTGCTGCGATGAGGGCCGTCTCGGTGCTGTGTTTGGTTTGGAAGCCGGACTGTGAAGGGTCGAGGGATTTGTTGGATTCGAGGAAGGCGGCGAGCTGACTGTTGACGGCTTTCTCAATGACTTTGGCAGGGAATGGGAGGAGCGAGATGGGGCGATAGTTCTTAAGTTCAGTGGGGTCAGCTGTGGGTTTCTTCAGAAGGGCGCTGAGTTCGGCATGTTTCCAGCATTCCGGGAAGGTAGCGGAGTTGAGGGAGCAGTTGATGACGTCTCGGAGATGGGGTGCGATAATGGAGTCTGCTTTGTTGAAAATGTGGTGGGGACATGGGTCGGTTGGCGATCCTGAGTGGATGGAGTTCATCAGGCGGATGGTGTCTTCAGTGGTGATTGGGTTCCAGGCGCAAAGGTTGTTGGAGGGGGGTTTTAGTTCAGAGGTGGGTGGGGTGGACTGGTTTTCAAAGCTGTTATGTATGTCAGCGATTTTGTTGTGGAAGAATGAGGCTAGGGAGTCGCAGAGGTCTTGGGAGGAAGTGATGTCGTTGGTGCCGGCGGTGGGGTGGGTAAATTCTTTGACGATGTTGAATAGTTCCTTGCTGTTGTGGGCGTTGTTGTCGAGTCGATCCTTGAATGCTGATTTCTTGGTGGATCGGATCAGTTGGTGGTGATTACGGGTGGCGTTCTTGAAGGTGGTCAGGTTGTCAGTGGTTGGGTTTTTTCTCCAGGCTTTCTCGAGGGTGCGACAGAACTTTTTGGATTTCTTAAGGTCATCGTTGAACCAGGGGGCTTTTTTGATACCTTGCTTGATTTGATGGTTTTTCAAGGGTGCTAAATCGTCAGCCCTGTGGGTGATCCATTGTGTGAGGTTGGTGGCTGCAAGGTTTGGGTTCGAAGATTTTGCAGGAGGGTTTTGGAGAAGCGATGTGAAGAGTTGGTCGGTGGTAATTTTGTTCCAGTTTCTGCGGGGAATTGGTTGAGGGGGGTTGTGGGACGTAGTCTTTTTGTAGTTGAAGTGGACACAGCTGTGGTCTGTCCAATGGAGAGCTGTGGTGTGATTGAAGGAGATGTGCTTGCTGGAGGTGAAGATTGGGTCGAGCGTGTGCCCGGCATAATGGGTGGGGGTGTTAACAAGTTGTTTGAGTCCGAGATTGGCGAGGTTGTCCAGAAGGGTGGTGGTGTTGCTGTCGTTGTTCTTTTCCAGGTGGAAGTTGAGGTCTCCCAGTAGAATGTAGTCCTCGGAGAGGAGGGCGTGTGGGCTGATGAAGTCAGTGATGTCTTCGCTGAATTGTGTGCGGGGTCCTGGTGGCCTGTAGATGAGGGTGCCTCTGAGTGTGGTCTTGGGGTCGGTGTGGATCTGGAAGTGAAGGTGTTCGGCGGCAGCGAGGTTATCGTCGGAACTGGTCGTGATGTGGATGGTGTTCTTGTGGACGATGGCGATGTCTCCTCCAGTCTGGTTGATGCGGTCCTTTCGGATGATCTTGTAGCCGTCCGGGATGGCTATGGCGATGTCGGGTGCTGATGAGGTGTTCACCCAGGTTTCTGTTAGAAAGGCGACGTCCGGCGATGTGGTGTCGAGTAGGTTCCAAAGGTCAATGGCGTGTCTGTGGACCGAGCGGGTGTTGAGCAGGATGCACTTCAGGTGGTTATTGTCGGAGCTCTGTTTGGAGTTTGTGGATTTGGTGTGGGTCTTGATGCAGTCGAACTTGCAAGAGTGGCAGGTGAAGGGTCCATGGATGTGTCCTGGGGCGGCTTGGTATGAGTTTGGGAGTCGGCCGGAGTTAAGTGCTGAGAGGGTTGCGGCGTCGTACGTTATGCGGGTGGAGTGGGTTTTGCGAGGACCAGGGGGTCTGGCGCTGGGCGTGGTCCAGGCGCGGACGGGCGTAGACGGGCTTACCTTTGGCGCACCTTCGGCGCGCATGGGGCGTGAACGCTGCGCGCAAGTACATCTGACATAAGTGGATAGTGGAGAGGGGGCGGAGCGAGGGAGGAGCAGCTGGGAGGCGGGAGCGGGGTGGAGAGACGGGCTGGGACGGCACAACAACAAAATGGCAGCAACAACAACAAAGCCAAACAGGGTGAGATTGGGGCACAATGTGTAACGTCGCAATGGGCAGTGGCACCGACACAATCAGGCACTGATTCCAATGCGAGCAATAGAGCGCTATGAAAATTTTTAAAGCACAAACAATTTGTAAAGTCGAGCAATGCCCGCATCCTCTTTGGGGGCCGCGCAGCGTTCCACAACAGTTTCAGAATCTCAGCCTGTGGATCCAGCCAGTCCATGCTCTGGGGACCAGTGGGTGATAATAGAAGATTGATGCTACTGCGGCAGACTCATTTGCCTCGAGGATTCTCATAGTAAAAAAGAGAAACTCCCTATGACATGATTGACAGTTAAATTTAAAAAACGCTTTTGTGAGAGTTCATACAGATGGTGAATGGCACGCCCAGCCAGCAATGACTGAGGTCGTTTGGCCCCTTTTTGTTGGTGCAGCACAGCTCCGAAAATTCTTCATTAGCCATCACCTTAACCCACGGAGCTATTCACTAATTTCCCACAAATGAGCCCATAACTTTTACCATTCATTCATTCACACATTTATTCTTCTCCGAGGATTCAGTGAAGACTAAAAGGAGAGCCGCGGGGCTATAGCGGAGGGCCTAAACTTAAAATGTATACACTATTTACACCTGCAGATTTAATTTTAATACCATGGTTTTCTCTAAAAGAAAGATTTAAAACACCCCACTATTCATTTTCGATGGATCAAGACCTGTTTAATTCTCCATTTATTTAATTTTTATTTAGAGATTTGGGGCCAGATGTAGGTCGTCAAATACCGGTCGGTAACGTCCGATTTCGGCCGTTACCGACCGGTATTTGGGATTTGACATGTAGGGGGCCTCATATTTACAGAATCGGTATATTTACCGATTCGGTAAATTTACAGAATCGGTAAAATACCGAATCGGTAAATATACCGATTCTGTAAATCCATATGTAGGTGGCACTGTAATCAGTGCCACAGGCCCTTACTGAATCGTTATTTACCATGGAATACTATTCCATGGTAAATAACGAATTCCAGTGTACATGCACATCTGTGCATGTACACCTGTGCCATGTGGCACACAGACAAAAAGTGACACCCTGTCCCCCTTGTAAAATTGGTAAATTTACCGATTCGGTAATTACCGAATCGGTATTTGCTTTGGAATCCTATGGGCTTCAAGGCCCATAGGAATCAATGGCAAATACAGATTCGGTAAATACCGAATCGGTAAATACCGAATCTTACCGATTCGGTATTTTTACCGAATATTTTACCTACATAGAAATTACCGAATAGTAAATACCAAATCGGTAAAATTCGGTATTTACCATTCGGTAATTTGCTATTACCTACATCTGGGCCTAAATCTCCTAGCATGATCTCTAGGTTCTATTTGAAAGAATAATTCAGTTATATATTAATAATCCTGAAATAAAAGTTAAATTCAAAAACATTCATTTATTAGCATGACAGTTTTCGGAAAATAAGTTAAAGGTATATTACCCAAATGTAGAGACGCAGACATCAGCACAAAAAACAAAATAGTTCCCAAAGAAACACCTCTCTATCTCTCTCGATGTTCACTTCTCATAGGATTTCGCACCCATTCAAAAGTTAAAGTTCAGAAAAATGTCAAAGTCCCTGCGCCATAAGAAAAATTGCGCAAACCGAAATCATTTTGGGGTGCAAAGATTAGGTCGAAAAGCAAGCTTCCTTCAAAGCCTCAAATGTCCTTTTTTATACCCTTTTTCACTAACTTATCTATCTAAATTCGTAACTCTTATGTCCTAGAATGTCAGTGATTGGTCAGTTTAGGGTTGGATGAGCATCACCTCATCGCTTTGTTCAATTTAAGCGGAGTAATCATTATAGCAAAAAAAAATAGTGGTGCTATTGTTCAAATTTTACTTCCTTCGAAGTGTCCTTTAAATTGTTATTCGGTGCTCTCCCCAGAGGGAACGTTCGCGAAATATGACCGTTTGCCACCACATTAGCGACCGGCTTCGTATATAGTAGTCTGACCCACGATATAAATTTCGAGCCGAAACCCAAACAAGCAAGGACCTCAAACAAATAATTCCATTCTACTAGGTCGAAGGCCATTTTTGCATGCAGGGCCAGTATGACCGCCAGATCGGGGATCATGTCTGCCCTTGCCAACACCCCGTGCACTCTGCGAAGGTTCATTGCCGTGTTTCTGTGAGGCATAAATCCGGATTGATCCGGATGTATGAGGTCGGGTAGATGCGCCATCAGCCGGGTAGCAAGGAGTTTGGCCAAGATTTTAACCTCCGCATTCAGCAATGAGATAGGGCGGTATGAGGAGCACTCCTCTTTCGGCTTCCCAGGCTTGGGAATCGCTACTATGGTAGCTATTCTCTGGTCGAGCGGAAGTTCGCCCCTCTCTAAACATTCTTCATACATGGCTAGTAGGTGTTCACTTAGCTTCTCCGATGCGGTCTGATACCACTCTATTGGAATGACATTTGGTCCGAGCGCTTTGCCGGGCTTCAGCGCTCAAATAGCCATGTGTATTTCATCCCTAGTTATGTCCGCATCCAATTCAGCTGAAGCTTCCGGTTGCAGTGTCGGGGTGTCTATCTGTTCTAATGCTGCCCTGGCCATGTCAACGGATATATCCCGTTCGGGGGTATAGACTCCCTCAAAATGCACCGCCAGTGCTTCCACTATTTGTTCAGGGCTTGTTTGAGTCACACCTAAGCTATCCCTCACCTGTTGGATTCCCCTTGAGCTGCCCCCTCTATTATCTAGCCAAGCTAACATCTTTCCCGCCTTGTCCCCCACGTCATATATCCTGTTCTGTGTGTCAGTTATTTGACCCTTCACCTGCTGCCGGACGTGATCCGTGTATAGTTGTTGTTGGAGTGAAAGTGTATGCGCTGTGTCTGGTGTAGGATGTGTCTCATGTAAAGTTGTCATGTCACGAAGAGCCAATTCGAGCCTGGACAGCTCGGCTGCTTTTTCCCTTTTGTGGCCCGTGATGGAGTTTATGGCGTGCCCCCGCAGTACCGTCTTGTATGCTTCCCATATAACCTCCGAAGAACTCACGGAGGTGACATTTTCCACTAAGTACTGAGTTGTCGCCCTCTGAAGGGCCTTCCTGACCTTCGGGACCTTGAAATATGCTGCTTGTATGGGATAAATACGTTTAAGAGACTTTTCTTGAGTAGAGACTGTCAGGGTGATCGGAGAGTGGTCCGATATGCCTCTAGGGTGAATGTCTATGGTATCTACATGTTGTATGCCGTCACCTAGCGCTAAGAAGTAGTCAATTCTTGATAGGCTGTTATGAACCGTGGAGTGAAATGTGTACTGCTTATCCTGGGGGTGGACAAATCGCCAGATGACCGCCCACCCCACACAGCATCAGAGTCATTGTATTATCCATGGCAGGTGTTGAGGCATTCGGGTCCTAGGTCGTAGAGGGCTTTGTGTGCGTGGGTGAGGAGACGGAACGTTATTCTCTTGTTAACGGGGAGCCAGTGGAGGTCTTTCAGGTGACCGGAAATGTGAGCTTGGCGGGGGATGTCTAGTATGAGTCTGGCTGATGCGTTTTGGATGCGTTGGAGTTTTTTCTGTAGTTTGGCTGTGGTTCCGGCGTAAAGGGTGTTTCCGTAATCCAGTCGGCTTGTGACCAGTGCGTGGGTGACCGTCTTTCTTGTTTCGGTGGGGATCCAACGGAAGATTTTTTTGAGCATACGTAGGATGTTGAAGCATGATGATGAGACGGCGTTGACTTGTCTGGTCATCGAGAGGGAGGAGTCCAGGATGAAGCCCAGATTACGTGCGTGGTCCGTAGGTATGGGTGCGTTTCCCAGGGCCGGTGGCCACCAGGAGTCGTCCCAAGCGGAGGGGCATGAACCTAAGATGAGGACTTCTGTTTTGTCCGAGTTCAGTTTTAAACGGCTGTTCTTCATCCACTCGGTTACTTCTTTCATCCCTTCGTGTAGGTTGGTTTTGGCGGTGTTTGGGTCTTTGGTGAGGGAGAGGATCAGCTGGGTGTCGTCTGCGTAGGAGATGATGTTAAGGTTGTGTTGGCGCGCGATGGATGCGAGGGGACTCATGTATACGTTGAAGAGGGTGGGACTGAGTGATGATCCTTGTGGTACGCCGCAGATGACTTCAGTGGCCTCTGATCTAAAAGGGGGGAGGCGGATTCTCTAGGTTCTTCTGCGAGGAACGAGAGGATCCAGTCCAATGCTTTTCCTTGTATTCCGACGTTGCTGAGGCATTGTATGAGGGTGCTATGACAAACTGTGTTGAAGGCTGCTGAGAGGTCAAGTAGGATGAGGGCAGCTGTTTCTCCGTTGTCCAGTAGAGCTCGAATGTCGTCTGTTGCTGCGATGAGGGCCGTCTCGGTGCTGTGTTTGGCTTGGAAGCCGGACTCTGAAGAGTCGAGGGATTTGTTGGATTCGAGGAAGGCGGCGAGCTGACTGTTGACGGCTTTCTCAATGACTTTGGCAGGGAATGGGAGGAGCGAGATGGGGCGATAGTTCTTAAGTTCAGTGGGGTCAGCTGTGGGTTTCTTCAGAAGGGCGCTGAGTTCGGCATGTTTCCAGCATTCCGGCAAGGTAGCGGAGTTGAGGGAGCAGTTGATGACGTCTCGGAGATGGGGTGCGATAATGGAGTCTGCTTTGTTGAAAATGTGGTGGGGACATGGGTCGGTTGGCGATCCTGAGTGGATGGAGTTCATCAGGCGGATGGTGTCTTCAGTGGTGATTGGGTTCCAGGCGCAAAGGTTGTTGGAGGGGGGTTTTAGTTCGGAGGTGGGTGGGGTGGACTGGTTTTCAAAGCTGTTATGTATGTCAGCGATTTTGTTGTGGAAGAATGAGGCTAGGGAGTCGCAGAGGTCTTGGGAGGGAGTGATGTCGTTGGTGCCGGCGGTGGGGTGGGTAAATTCTTTGACGATGTTGAATAGTTCCTTGCTGTTGTGGGCGTTGTTGTCGAGTCGATCCTTGAATGCTGATTTCTTGGTGGATCGGATCAGTTGGTGGTGTTTACGGGTGGCGTTCTTGAAGGTGGTCAGGTTGTCAGTGGTTGGGTTTTTTCTCCAGACTTTCTCGAGGGTGCGACAGAACTTTTTGGATTTCTTAAGGTCATCGTTGAACCAGGGGGCTTTTTTGATACCTTGCTTGATTTGATGGTTTTTCAAGGGTGCTAAATCGTCAGCCCTGTGGGTGATCCATTGTGTGAGGTTGGTGGCTGCAAGGTTTGGGTTAGAAGATTTTGCAGGAGGGTTTTGGAGAAGCGATGTGAAGAGTTGGTCGGTGGTAATTTTGTTCCAGTTTCTGCGGGGAATTGGTTGAGGGGGGTTGTGGGACGTAGTCTTTTTGTAGTTGAAGTGGACACAGCTGTGGTCTGTCCAATGGAGAGCTGTGGTGTGATTGAAGGAGATGTGCTTGCTGGAGGTGAAGATTGGGTCGAGCGTGTGCCCGGCATAATGGGTGGGGGTGTTAACAAGTTGTTTGAGTCAGAGATTGGTGAGGTTGTCCAGAAGGGTGGTGGTGTTGCTGTCGTTGTTCTTTTCCAGGTGGAAGATGAGGTCTCCCAGTAGAATGTAGTCCTCGGAGAGGAGGGCGTGTGGGCTGATGAAGCCAGTGATGTCTTCGCTGAATTGTGTGCGGGGTCCTGGTGGCCTGTAGATGAGGGTGCCTCTGAGTGTGGTCTTGGGGTCGGTGGGGATCTGGAAGTGAAGGTGTTCGGCGGCAGCGAGGTTATCGTCGGAACTGGTCGTGATGCGGATGGTGTTCTTGTGGACGATGGCGATGTCTCCTCCAGTCTGGTTGATGCGGTCCTTTCGGATGATCTTGTAGCCGTCCGGGATGGCTATGGCGATGTCGGGTGCTGATGAGGTGTTCATCCAGGTTTCTGTTAGAAAGGCGACGTCCGGCGATGTGGTGTCGAGTAGGTTCCAAAGGTCAATGGCGTGTCTGTGGACCGAGCGGGTGTTGAGCAGGATGCACTTCAGGTGGTTATTGTCGGAGCTCTGTTTGGAGTTTGTGGATTTGGTGTGGGTCTTGATGCAGTCGAACTTGCAAGAGTGGCAGGTGAAGGGTCCATGGATGTGTCCTGGGGCGGCTTGGTATGAGTTTGGGAGTCGGCCGGAGTTAAGTGCTGAGAGGGTTGCGGCGTCGTACGTTATGCGAGTGGAGTGGGTTTTGAGAAGGACCAGGGGGTCTTGCGCTGGGCGCGGTCCAGGCGCGGACGGGCGTAGACGGGCTTACCTTTGGCGCACCTTCGGCGCGCATGGGGCGTGAACGCTGCGCGCAAGTACATCTGACATAAGTGGATAGTGGAGAGGGGGCGGAGCGAGGGAGGAGCAGCTGGGAGGCGGGAGTGGGGTGGAGAGACGGGCTGGGACGGCACAACAACAAAATGGCAGCAACAACAACAAAGCCAAACAGGGTGAGATTGGGGCACAATGTGTAACGTCGCAATGGGCAGTGGCACCGACACAATCAGGCACTGATTCCAATGCGAGCAATAGAACGCTATGAAAATTTTTAATTGGTTCACAGAAAGTGAGAAACCCAATTGTACCCTTGAGGGCTTGGGTAGTTAAGTGAAAGGGTAGGGAGGCCTTCAAGGGATTTGATTCAAAGCAGAGATCAGTTGTTCAATTTACTATAAGGCTAAAGTTAAATAACCTAATGTATAAATCATGTAATTAAATACACACAATCAATTTATAAAACACATAAAAACATATAAACATATAAACAACAAAACACAAAGGTGTATCAAAAAAAGAGTTTTATCAAAAAGTTCATTAAGTCAGCAATAAATCAAAGAAGCAGGTAAGGCAATGCTGATATGAAAAGCCTAGTAGCAAATAATCAATAATACAGCAAAACCTAGAAAAAACATCTATCTCAGAGAACAAAGTGAATCAAACACTGTAGAGATAAGATGAAGGTCGACGTTTCGGTCTCTCTACAACAAAATTATCGAGACCATCTTCAGGACTGTTGTCATTAAAACACTGCTATAAGCTGTGCTGAAATCTGTAACATAAATATTAACAGTTACAAATCCATTTTAATTAAAAACCATTACTCCATACACCCATGTGACAAAACCTCACTACAAAAAATACGTGACTTATAAAGACTGGACATGAACATACAATATGAGAAATTCAACTACACAAATACATGACTAACTAAAAAATGGACAGACACTAAGTGCATATAGACAATATATTCCTGCATTATAACATTTACAGAGAAGCATATCCATTTTAAGCAAAGTTCTTGGCTATTAACGAGCTCACATTTTTTCGAACTGGTTATGCGCATCTATATGGCGCCTATCTTTTACTTAAAGGCAAAACCATAGTAGAGAAAATGTAAATAACGTTGTTGGTTCAAGTAACAAAAATAGCAGAGTCTTTTGATGACATATCAAGAAAATCGAATATTGAGATTTACAACACAAATGTGTCGACTTTTGGCTGCAACAAGCCTAAAAAGGTAAGGTTGTACAAGCGAGGGCACTACCGTGACATGTAATGATTATCAAAATAATGTGGATGTTTCACAAACATACCCAAATTAAATGAAATACCACACTGTTGGTCTTGAGGCAAAGTTACGCGTTGGAAACCTGGACGAGAGTCCTGCATAAAAAACCACGTGTTTTAATGCACATGTCGTGGTGAAAAGAGATACAAAATTAACCTAACACAAGGTTTGGAACAGTTACCTATGTGAGAGAGCACAGTTGTCCCGTGGGTGAGAGCGCCACGGATACCCTGGTAGATAGGTATTGGATGGTGAATGGCTCAAACAATGGATGATGCTTAAACAATCTAAATATTTAAAGAAAGGAACGGCTGTCAGTTTGGTGTGCCTCAGAAAACTCTACAAGTTAGACAATGACCTCGGTTAAACCCACCTCTCTGGTATGGAACTTGGTGACCAAGGAGCCTTTTTATTAGCATAGAGTATTTATGTCCATAGATATGGGATCTACAAGGGAAATAGCAAAACCTGCTTAGAAAAATATAAGTTTTTGAGACAGTGTATAAAATAAACGCACCGTAGTGCATAGCTACCTTGTGGGCTGATGCTGTTATCCAAAAGATGGTTGAATGGGCGCTTGGCGGCTTCGGTTCTAATTTTGCTGTAAAGCCAATATATGGCAAGAGGTCAGTATTTATGATCTAACCTAAACCAGCGCTATATCAGAAAAGCCCTAACTGGCGCATATCGCTTACCTTGGAAATCGAAGTCGGGTCAAAATCAATCTGACTGCAAACACGGGGAAAAAAACAACCGAGTGCAAAGCCTGCAGCTACCCTCGCTATTTGAGGGCTGGTTTGGAGCGCGAGATAGGACTACGCGCATGTCATTAGTTGCCTGAATTTACGAGCGCCATCTTAGAATGGGAAAAATTACCCATTCTAAGATGGCGCTCGTAAATTCAGGCAACTAATGACATGCGCGTAGTCCTATCTCGCGCTCCAAACCAGCCCTCAAATAGCGAGGGTAGCTGCAGGCTTTGCACTCGGTTGTTTTTTTCCCCGTGTTTGCAGTCAGATTGATTTTGACCCGACTTCGATTTCCAAGGTAAGCGATATGCGCCAGTTAGGGCTTTTCTGATATAGCGCTGGTTTAGGTTAGATCATAAATACTGACCTCTTGCCATATATTGGCTTTACAGCAAAATTAGAACCGAAGCCGCCAAGCGCCCATTCAACCATCTTTTGGATAACAGCATCAGCCCACAAGGTAGCTATGCACTACGGTGCGTTTATTTTATACACTGTCTCAAAAACTTATATTTTTCTAAGCAGGTTTTGCTATTTCCCTTGTAGATCCCATATCTATGGACATAAATACTCTATGCTAATAAAAAGGCTCCTTGGTCACCAAGTTCCATACCAGAGAGGTGGGTTTAACCGAGGTCATTGTCTAACTTGTAGAGTTTTCTGAGGCACACCAAACTGACAGCCGTTCCTTTCTTTAAATATTTAGATTGTTTAAGCATCATCCATTGTTTGAGCCATTCACCATCCAATACCTATCTACCAGGGTATCCGTGGCGCTCTCACCCACGGGACAACTGTGCTCTCTCACATAGGTAACTGTTCCAAACCTTGTGTTAGGTTAGTTTTGTATCTCTTTTCAGCACGACATGTGCATTAAAACACGTGGTTTTTTATGCAGGACTCTCGTCCAGGTTTCCAACGCGTAACTTTGCCTCAAGACCAACAGTGTGGTATTTCATTTAATTTGGGTATGTTTGTGAAACATCCACATTATTTTGATAATCATTACATGTCACGGTAGTGCCCTCGCTTGTACAACCTTACCTTTATAGGCTTGTTGCAGCCAAAAGTCGACACATTTGTGTTGTAAATCTCAATATTCGATTTTCTTGATATGTCATCAAAAGACTCTGCTATTTTTGTTACTTGAACCAACAACGTTATTTACATTTTCTCTACTATGGTTTTGCCTTTAAGTAAAAGATAGGCGCCATATAGATGCGCATAACCAGTTCGAAAAAATGTGAGCTCGTTAATAGCCAAGAACTTTGCTTAAAATGGATATGCTTCTCTGTAAATGTTATATTGCAGGAATATATTGTCTATATGCACTTAGTGTCTGTCCATTTTTTAGTTAGTCATGTATTTGTGTAGTTGAATTTCTCATATTGTATGTTCATGTCCAGTCTTTATAAGTCACGTATTTTTTGTAGTGAGGTTTTGTCACATGGGTGTATGGAGTAATGGTTTTTAATTAAAATGGATTTGTAACTGTTAATATTTATGTTACAGATTTCAGCACAGCTTATAGCAGTGTTTTAATGACAACAGTCCTGAAGATGGTCTCGATAATTTTGTTGTAGAGAGACCGAAACGTCGACCTTCATCTTATCTCTACAGTGTTTGATTCACTTTGTTCTCTGAGATAGATGTTTTTTCTAGGTTTTGCTGTATTATTGATTATTTGCTACTAGGCTTTTCATATCAGCATTGCCTTACCTGCTTCTTTGATTTATTGCTGACTTAATGAACTTTTTGATAAAACTCTTTTTTTGATGCACCTTTGTGTTTTGTTGTTTATATGTTTATATGTTTTTATGTGTTTTATAAATTGATTGTGTGTATTTAATTACATGATTTATACATTAGGTTATTTAACTTTAGCCTTATAGTAAATTGAACAACTGATCTCTGCTTTGAATCAAATCCCTTGAAGGCCTCCCTACCCTTTCATGAAAATTTTTAAAGCACAAACAATTTGTAAAGTCGAGCAATGCCCGCATCCTCTTTGGGGGCCGCGCAGCGTTCCACAACAGTTTCAGAATCTCAGCCTGTGGATCCAGCCAGTCCATGCTCTGGGGACCAGTGGGTGATAATAGAAGATTGATGCTACTGCGGCAGACTCATTTGCCTCGAGGATTCTTATAGTAAAAAAGAGAAACTCCCTATGACATGATTGACAGTAAAATTTAAAAAATGCTTTTGTGAGAGTTCATACAGATGGTGAATGGCACGCCCAGCCAGCAATGAGTGAGGTCGTTTGGCCCCTTTTTGTTGGTGCAGCACAGCTCCGAAAATTCTTCATTAGCCATCACCTTAACCCACGGAGCTATTCACTAATTTCTCACAAATGAGCCCATAACTTTTACCATTCATTCATTCACACATTTATTCTTCTCCGAGGATTCAGTGAAGACTAAAAGGAGAGCCGCGGGGCTATAGCGGAGGGCCTAAACTTAAAATGTATACACTATTTACACCTGCAGATTTAATTTTAATACCATGGTTTTCTCTAAAAGAAAGATTTAAAACACCCCACTATTCATTTTCGATGGATCAAGACCTGTTTAATTCTCCATTTATTTAATTTTTATTTAGAGATTTGGGGCCAGATGTAGGTCGTCAAATACCGGTCGGTAACGTCCGATTTCGGCCGTTACCGACCGGTATTTGGGATTTGACATGTAGGGGGCCTCATATTTACAGAATCGGTATATTTACAGATTCGGTAAATTTACAGAATCGGTAAAATACCGAATCGGTAAATATACCGATTCTGTAAATCCATATGTAGGTGGCACTGTAATCAGTGCCACAGGCCCTTACCGAATCGTTATTTACCATGGAATACTATTCCATGGTAAATAACGAATTCCAGTGTACATGCACATCTGTGCATGTACACCTGTGCCATGTGGCACACAGACATGCCCTAAGGGCATGCATGTGTGTCACATGGCACACAAGCCAGAAACAGGGGTGAAACAGGGTGTCAAAGTGACACCCTGTCCCCCTTGTAAAATCGGTAAATTTACCGATTCGGTAATTACCGAATCGGTATTTGCTTTGGAATCCTATGGGCTTCAAGGCCCATAGGAATCAATGGCAAATACAGATTCGGTAAATACCGAATCGGTAAATACCGAATCTTACCGATTCGGTAGTTTTACCGAATATTTTACCTACATAGAAATTACCGAATAGTAAATACCAAATCGGTAAAATTCGGTATTTACCATTCGGTAATTTGCTATTACCTACATCTGGGCCTAAATCTCCTAGCATGATCTCTAGGTTCTATTTGAAAGAATAATTCAGTTATATATTAATAATCCTGAAATAAAAGTTAAATTCAAAAACATTCATTTATTAGCATGACAGTTTTCGGAAAATAAGTTAAAGGTATATTACCCAAATGTAGAGACGCAGACATCAGCACAAAAAACAAAATAGTTCCCAAAGAAACACCTCTCTATCTCTCTCGATGTTCACTTCTCATAGAATTTCGCACCCATTCAAAAGTTAAAGTTCAGAAAAATTTCAAAGTCCCTGCGCCATAAGAAAAATTGCGCAAACCGACCTCATTTTGGGGTGCAAAGATTAGGTCGAAAAGCAAGCTTCCTTCAAAGCCTCAAATGTCCTTTTTTATACCCTTTTTCACTAACTTATCTATCTAAATTCGTAACTCTTATGTCCTAGAATGTCAGTGATTGGTCAGTTTAGAGTTGGATGAGCATCACCTCATCGCTTTGTTCAATTTAAGCGGAGTAATCATTATAACAAAAAAAAATAGTGGTGCTATTGTTCAAATTTTACTTCCTTCGAAGTGTCCTTTAAATTGTTATTTGGTGCCCCATTCCCACTAGTTAACTTGCTGACTTCAACAAACTTGGCATTTACTCCATGTAGCAGGCCACGCTGTCCTTGACCCATACTGCTCAGGCACAGGCAGCTCGCGCTTCCAGTTGGCGCATGCGTACCTAGACCGCCACCTCGGAGTCACAGTCAGCTTCCATTTTCTTTTAGTCACATAGGCCTCAATTTATGAACTATTACAGAAACAAACACAAATAACCATAAATTTACGAAATAAAGCCTTTCTGTTTATCTCCCCCCTTCTAATAGTATCCTAATTAGTATTTACCTAGCTTTAAGCAAAACATATGCATGAATTTACATACCAATCTTCATGATTTATGCCACAAATTAACAGACAAAAAGAACATTCATGCAATTTTCAATTAGATTACGACAAATGCGTACCCTTTATGACACAATATACGACAAATTAGTAAATTATGCTTGGCAATTTCATGCAAATTAATATCCACGTGAATTTGTGTGTGCGCATTCTTTTCTATATTGGTTAATTTCAAAACCACACGTTTAGTACATATTATTGTTATGGAAAGTTACTTTCACAAGGGGTATACAACATTTTTTGTTTCCACCTTGCTCCATCAACTTCCCCCTTTGGTGATTTTATCACCAAATACCTCCCAAAATGTAGAAATTTTTTATCTCAACATGTTTCAAATTCGTTTAATTAGTATGTTTTATATTTCTGTTTCTTCTAATTTCTTTCTATTTTGATAAAACTTTTCTTTAAATTGTTCCATCTCAATATCACCTTTTTCCCTTTCCCTGTCTCGTTTTTCTTCAATCTTTTTCTTCAAGGACCTTTTGACATTCCTTCTCTGCCTACATTGACAACTTAATCTCAAAACTAAAATCACTATTATTATTACAGTTACTGGTATTAGTATTTTCCCTATAATGGATCTACTTATTTCATAAAACCAATTTTTAACTGCTGATAAACTTCTACCAAGTTTCTCAAGAAAACTTTCAACTTCCAGTGGTTCTATTTCTTTATGCAATTGTGTAACATTTGTAATATATTTCTCAATGTTCTGACTTTTATCAGGAATGTAGGTACAATAGTCTTGCACCTTTAAAATTCCACAAACTCCTCCTCCTTTTGCCAAAATTATAGCTAAAGCAAGTCAATTTTGCATTACCACACTTCTCATAGCAAACATTTCAGTGTTAACCATTAAAAATCCTCCAGCTGTGTCGGTTGACAATCGATCTACTATTGTTGACAATTTTCTAATTCGGTTTGCATTAAATGATATGCCTACTGCTGGTATTAGTGCTCCAAAAACATCACCTATTATTTCAATTACACTTTTCTTCTTCTACGGCTTAGTGGTTTATCTATTTCATGAATCCCATTCGTACCTCTATCAACATGAAACATTTTAGGAAAGACCAAGCCAAGGTAACACGACCCGTACCAGTGATTTGGTAATCTATAATAAGCTTTGTTCCCACACAAAAAGTAAATTCCCTGAAAAACAGGGTCATTTCCACCTTTAAATCCCGATCCCCCTTTGATAATATAAGTAACTTCACATTGACTTGCTCCCACAAAATAATTGTCATATACAGTGTTATCTCTCTGAATACATAATTTCCCTAACAATGGTGTATCTATATTTATAGCCACATTTACATTATGTCCTTCAATATTAACATCTGAAAATGTCCATTTTGTAGATTTAGTCTGTTTCACTTTTTCTCGTTGCTTATATTGTTGTCTAATTTCCTCAACCATATTCAGAAAAACGTTCTCTTCATTTCTCATTTTACAAGTCAAATTATGTTTAAAGGCATAATCATGTGTCAATTCTTGTGTTTCTAAACAATATTCTCCAAATATTTTAGCAGGCTTAATTTGATTTAGTTCAGCAACAATTGTCAATTTTGCAAATACATCATCAGAATCAGAATAATAATATTCTAATCTCCCAGTTCTATAAAATAAACTTGTTATTACACTACAGTTTACTCCATATGTTAACGGTAAATGGTGGTACGTCACCTCTTCGGAGACAGATGCTGGCAGCTCTACACAGACATAGCAATCTCTGGCATCCATTGTCCTCACATATTCAGACAATAGTCTTAAAAAAGTATTTTTAGAAAAATCGCTGAGTGACTTATCTTGATGAATTTCGGGCCTATACACATGTCATTTTTCATTTTTCAAATCATCATTTTTATCTTTCAAACTCTCATTTGCTTTCAGTTTTTCAATATCGGGTCTGAAAGGAATCATAATAGCAAGAATTAACCATATTAACATTAATAATCCAGTACAAATTAACCACATTCTACACCATTTTCTAAAAATGAAACATTTCGATTTAATCACTCCATTAGTAGTCATTTTTTTATACAGTAGTTTTCACAATCTTTTTACCCTCAATTGTCTCCTTTAAACCTTATTTTCACTTACAATGTTCCCTTCAAGTTCAATTACAGCTTCTGTTTGGATATGTATACATCCCTTTCTTTTCACTGTTACACTTGGAAATCCTTTTCCTTTATTTGTGTTACAGTTTACTCACTTTCTTTTTCAACACCTTGACAATGCAAGTTCTCCTGGCTGCTGTTTACTTCTCTTATTGGAGGCAGCACCATGTAGGTCCACTCAGGTGATTTGTATTTTTGATTTGGTTTCCTCACTCTTTCCCAACATCTCCCTTTGACTGGTTATTTAATTTACTTGATCCTCTTGTATTTTTGCTTTATTATTCAGTCTGATTTTCAGTCCATCAATTTCTTTAGGCCATTTATCTCCTTTTCTCACTCTTTTTATTTCAGGTTCAGTAGTGTTTCGCTCCACTCTCCAAGTTTGTTTTCTTGAACTTCTTCTCAATTGAGTTTCGTCATCACTGTCATTTGTCTCTGTTTCAGATCTTTCTATAGTTTCATTTATAATGACTTTTACAGGATCTGATTTTTTTTTAATTTAAATTCTCTCTGGTCAGTTCTGTCACTCTGTTAGGAACTTCTCCATAGCTGGTATTTGGAAGTTCATCCTCATCGTGAGTTATTTCCTTTTCACCAGTTTCGAGATTTCGGTACCTGCATTCAGACTGTCCTTCAATATTTTCAGAACTACCAGTTTTATTTTCACTTAACTCAGTGTCCTTGCTGGTATCAGTTTCTACCAAATCTCGACTTACAGGTCGATCTTCAATTTTTGGAATTTCAACAATTTGATTTTCTCCTTCTGATGCAGAGCTAGTGTCTGATATCTCCAGATGTCGACGAACAGGTCGAGCTTCAGTATCTGGATCTTTTTCAGGTTGACCCTCAGTGTCTGAATCAGTGGTGCTTTCACTCTCCTCCTGCAGATTTTCAGGCTCCGGCACACGAATAATGTGTCTGGCGTGCACCCACCTTTTGATTCCAGCACACTTAACTGCAGTGGTACTAACCAGAATAACTTGTCGAGGTTTTTGCCAGCGAGGCACTAGACAATTTCTTCTCCTGTGAACCTTTATCCGTACCGAATCTCCAGGGACTAGATCATGAGCTGGATGTTTCTCTTTCGTTTGTGACTCAGTTCCCACCTGATGGAACACATAAGTTACTATGTCAGACAGATTTTTGCAGTAATCCAGTATGATATCAGCATTTATGCTCAACAGTTTATCAACTGGTACAAATGCTTGTCTCATTACTCTTCCCATCAAAATCTCATGAGGACTTAATCCTGTTCTTTTGTCAGGAGTACTCCTCAGGGTCATTAGAACAAGTGGCAGTGCATCGGGCCATTTTAGTCCTGTGGCCAAACACATTTTTGTAATTCTGTTTTTTATTGTTCCATTTACTTGTTCAACCACCCCTGAAGCTTCTGGTCTGTAAGCACAGTGCAACTTTTGACGAATGTCCAGTGCTTCACAAATCATTTGCATTAGTTCATTGTGAAAATGAGTTTCACGATCTGTTTCAATTGTTACTGGGAAACCCTAGTGTGGTATTATCTCACGTAACAGGAGTTTGGCAACAGTCACTCCATCATTCCTCCTAGTGGGAAATGCTTCAACCCATCATGAAAATAAACAAATGATCACAAGTACATACCTAAGTCTGTTACATGGTGGAAGTTCAATGAAATCTAACTGCATTCTTGTGAAAGGACCTCCCTCCTGTCCTATGGTTCCCAAACTCACAACAGTTTTCCTTCTTGGGTTCAGTTGCTGACACACGAGGCATCTCTGAAAAAGGCTCTCAGCAATCATCCTAAACTTAGGATTGTACCATATCTGTCTAAACCTCCGAATCATGGCGTCTCTTCCGATATGGGCTTGACCTTGATACATTCGGGCCATATTTGAGATCATGTTATCAGGCATTATTGGTCTTTCATCTTTGTAAGCCCAGATTTAATCCTCTTCTCTTTGTCTACATCCTGCCTTCAACCAGCTATCCATTTCTTCTTCACTAGCCTCTTCCTGCATTTGTTTGGCCTCCTGCCATGTCTCCACTACTGTGGTTAGCATCAAAGGACTGGAAACATGTTCAGTTTGCCTATCCCGATTAATAGATGCAAGATTTCTGGCACAGTATTTTGCAATTGAATCCACATATTTATTACCACGAGTGATATAATCATCTCCTTTTTTATGGGCTGCGCATTTTACAACAGCTATCTTATCTGGCAATTGAATGGCATCAATTAACATTTTCACAAATTAAGCATTTCTAATGGGGGATCCTGCCGAAGTCATATAACCTCTTTGGGACCACAGTTGACCATAATCATGGACAACCCCAAATCCATACTGACTGTCAGTCACTATGGTAATCATTATTTCTTTTCCCAACTCACATGCTCGAATCAAAGCAATCAATTCTGCAATTCGAGCAGAACGGATTCCTTTCAGACAAGATTCTTCCAAGACATCTGCCACTGTACAAACAGCATACACAGCACTCAGTACACCTTCATCTGTCCTCAGACATGATCCATCAACAAACGTCACGTAATCAGATTCAGGTAAAGGTACATCTTTGATATCAGGCCTTGGTTTAGTGCAGTATTCTAGAACATCCAAACATTTGTGATCCACTTAATCTCTTATTTCCACATTTATGACATCAGGTAATAATGCAGATGGATTCACATTTACACACCTTGAAATTTTAACGTTGTCTGCACCTAAAATTGTCTTCTCATATTTTGTTATTCTATTATTGGTAAGGTACTGTGTCTTGGTTCTAGTGAGGAGAATCTCTACCGAATGAGGTACATACACTCTCAAAGGAAATCCCATCACTATACCTTCACTTTGTTCAATACTCATACTTGTAGCAGCTACTGCTTTTAAGCATCCTGGCAATGCCCTTGCAACGGGATCTAAAACAGCAGAAAAGTATGCAATTGTCTTTCTCAGTTTTCCATGCCTCTGTATTAAAACTGACAATGCACATCCTTCCTCTCACTGCAGTATAGCTCAAACTCTTTTTCATAATCTGGCATTCCCAATGCTGGTGCTTCACGTAGACTTGTCTTTAGCAGCTCAAAAGCTTCCAGTTCTGCCTTATTCAGTATTATTGGGTCTTTTACATCTGCTTTTGTCAATCTCTGTAAAGGTTTCACTATTAATGAAAATCCACTAATCCATTGTCGACAGTATCCAACCATCCCAAAAAACATTCTCACCTGTCTCTGTGTTTTTGGAGGTTTCATTCCTTGTATCATTTTTATTCTTTCTAAGGTGACTTGTCTGATTCCCTTAGCAATCTTGTGGCCCAAATATTGTACTTCTTTCTGACAAAATTGTAACTTTGATGGTGACACTTTATGTCCTTCATCTGCCAGATGATTTAACATTGTAACAGTGTCTGAAACACACGCCAGTAACAAATCCTCAATGTACTGCACTAGAACTGCCTCTCCAGGTAGACTTACATTTTCTAATGATTTCTTTAACAATTGATTAAAGATTGAGGGACTTTCAGTATACCCCTGAGGAATTCGGAACCATGTCAAAATACGGTCTCTGAATTGGAACGCAAATATTGGTTGTCTTTCAGGGTGTAATGGAACCGTGAAGAACGCATTAAATAGATCAATGACTGTATACCATTCTGCATCATGTGAAATTTTATATAGAATTACTGCTGGGTTTGGCACAATTGGACAACATGGAATAACTATTCTATTTACTTTTCTCAGGTCCTGCACTATTCTGAACGTTCCGTTAGGCTTTTTCAATCCCATTATTGGCGAATTATAAGGACTGCTTTCTATTTCTCTCTAAATCCATTACTCAATCATTTTATCTATTACTGGTGCTATTTCTTCAATTATTTCAGCTGTCATTTTGTACTGAGGAATATTTGGATAGCTTATTCCTTCTTTCACAGAAACTTTAACAGGATCTCCGTTTTTCATCAAACCAAGATTTTCTCCAATGAAATCCCACACCTGCTCTCTGACTACCACTTCAATTAGCCAGGTATTTTCTCTCGTTCCAACACAGGAAACATACTATTATTTTCTGCTTCAATTAGTGTCAATGTCATTTTATGCAAACTATCCTCATCAGGGGCCCGATGTAGGTGGCCATTTACCGGCCGGTAACGGCCGAATTCGGCCGTTACCGACCGGTAAATGGGATTTCAGATGTAGGGGGCCTATATTTTACCGATTCTGTACATTTACCGAATCGGTAAATTTACAGAATCGGTAAAATACCGAATCGGTATATTTACCGATTCGATAAATCCACATGTAGGTGGCACTCCTAAGAGTGCCACAGGCCCTTAAGAATCTGTATTTTACCACCCAATCCTATTGGGTGGTAAAATACCGAATTCAGGTGTGTATGCACATCTGTGCATGCACACCTGTGCAATGTGACACACAGACATGCCCTTAGGGCATGTATGTGCGCCACATGGCACACAAGTCCGGAATTGGGGTGCTAGAGGGTGTCAAAGTGACACCCCCTGCACCCTTGCTGAAATCGGTATTTACCGAGTCGGTAAATACCGATTCGGTAAGGCCCATTGATTCCTATGGGCTTCAATGCCCATTGGAATCAATGGGCATTACCGAATCGGTATTTACAGAATCGGTAAATACCGAATCTTAACGATTCAGTATTTACCGATTCTGTATTACCTACATCCCCCCCTCTATTTTACCACTTCTTAAATACCATTTCGGTATCATTCGGTATTTAAGAAGTGGTAAAATGTAATTACCTACATCGGGCCCCTGGAGTTTGAAGGTCAATGCCATCTGGTGAGCAATAAATGGCACAGTTCATTTTACACAGTATATCCCTTCCAAGAAGATTTACAGGACTTCTGTCACACACTACAAACCTATGCATATCTTTGAAATTTCCAATCTCTATTTCAATTGGTTTTGTTAAGGACGTTTTAATCTGCTGATTAGCTATACCTACAACTTGAATGTGTTCACCCGAGAGAGGAAGATTTTGAATTTCCACTGATCTAACAGTAGAACGGGTAGCACCTGTGCCCACTAGGAAAGTCACATCTACATCATTCACCTTCCCATTCACATATGGTCCAGACTGATCTACTTATAATGTAGCGCCAAGCGCACACTTCTTCTCCCTCTCTCAGGCACGGTCAGAAACTGTCATCCGACTCGCTTCCGTCTTCTTTCAGCCAATATTGCGGACTCACATGCACTCTGTTATTTCTTGTTACCTGATCTCCTCGCAGAATCCTGTCTCTGTATTGTATGTCTGTGGGTTTACATTGTGAGGAAGTGGAGGCTGTGGCACCTGACACTGTGGATTAACTACCTGTTGCTGTGGCGATGGCTGCTGAATTATCTCATTCTGCACCTGTGGATTCAATGATGTATTTTCTGGATTAACTTTCGGTGGATACTTACACTCTTTTCTCCAATGTCCCATCCTACCGCAATTATGACATGGATATTTCTTCTTTAATTCTTCTATATTTCCAGTTAATTTCGGCTTACTAAAATTTCCTTTTACTCTATTTTGGTTCCCTTCTGTAGATTTATTTTCTAATTGAGCTACTTGATGCTCTGCAACCTTTACGTGTGCCCACATTGCTTTCTCCTGAGTTTCCTTTGTTTTACTTCAATTTCATCACTCCAGTATTTTCCATGTCTCAAGACTTCGTCCACAGAACATGATTGCCATCCCATTAAATTATGCTTAATCATATCGACTATTTCTGTTCTCAATCCAAACACAAAGCGATATACAAAATGACTCACATCCTTTTCATTCAATTCCTCATATCCACAATACTGTTTAAACACTAATAACAGTCTTTCCTAGAATGCGTGAACTGACTCATTGGCTTCTTGTATTGTCCTGTCTATTTTTACCCAATCTGTTTCTTTTGGTGGAATTTTATTTTTCAGAAACACTATCACTTGCTCATATTTTCTCATTACTTCAGGTCCAGGAGCACTTGTCAATTTATCTCGTGGATATTCAGCTTTTGGCCAGTTTACTGTAATCTTACTCTCGGACCATAGATCGGCTGGTAAAACTATGTCAAATAACCCATCTAAGTCTTCCCACAAAACTTGTGAAACTTTCACAAATCGATCTACTTGCCAATACCACTCTACTGGCTTCTCTCTCAATCTGGGAAAGTCATTTGTGAATTATAAAATATCTTGTCTACTCCCCCCAGGCACATGCACATATCCTCCTCCAGGTATTACTCTCATAGGAAATTCATTTACTTTTTCTCTTACTGGAAACGCTAATGTGGATTTGTCACTGCATTCCTCTCTTTTCTTTGTCCAAATCATTTTCCACTTATCAATGTCTCCCCATTTTCTCAATAACACAATTAGGGCCATGTGTAGGTAAACTACATTTACCGATTCTAAAATACCGAATTTTACCGATTCGGTATTTTAGAATCGGTAAATGCAATGTAGGCAAAAATTCGGTAAGTATTACCAAATCGGTACGATTCGGTATTTACCCATTCATTCCTATGGGCCTGGATTCAGTAAAAGGGGGAACACATTGAAGGGTGGCAGGGTGTCACTTTGACACCCTGTTGCACCCCTCAATAGTGCATGGGTACACATTTGGCACCATACATGCCCTAAGGGCATGTATGGCTGCCACATGTCACTGTTTTAAATTGCAAAAAATTGATTATTTTAGGGGTTTCGATATTTACCACTAACTTGTAGTTGGTGGTAAATAACGAATCCTAAAATGGGAAAAGCACTCATTTGAGTGCTCCCTAGATTACGGATTCGATAATTTACTGAATCGGTATGTTAAGATTTTGGTAATTTACCGATTCCTTAAGTTACCGATTCGGTAAAATACCGAATCCTACTATCATGCTACCTACATCTGAAAAGCCTAATACCGGTCGGCAACAGCTGAAATTCGGTAATTTCGGCCGTTACTGACCAGTATTAGGCTACCTACATCTTGCTCTTAATTCTTTTATTTGAGTAATTCTCCCTGCTGTATTCATGTTTTCTATATCTTTGTCAGTAAAATCCACTCTATAAGGTTTCTGCAATACTTTGTATTTTGTCAAATCTACATCCATTTCACTTGCTAAGCTTTCAAACCGATCATGCATGCTTTTGGTTTTCCACATAATACTCTTACACATAAATGTGATCTCATCATCCTGATAATTTTTCAATCTATCTGTACCAATTGTTCCAATTATTAATTCCTCCATATCAACTTTTAGTCTTGCTACATCTAACAATTTTGGTTCGTTTTTTTTCAGTTTTAAAGTTTTGATCCAATCTCTTAATTCCTGCTCTGTTGGCCCTACTGGAGTTTGTGTTAAATCATTTTTCTCTACACTTTTCACAGGAGTTATAGAACCAGACTCCGCTCCTGTTGGAAATTTATATGGGAGACTCTGATTAAAAGTCAAATCTGGTGGTGTCATTCGATTAGTACGTTTAATTTCTGACAAGTCTGGGTAAACCTTTTCTTTTACTTTTTGTAAACTCTGATTTAAAGGAATAGTTAGAGATGGCTCTTTTATTTTCTGGTTTTCAAACACTGGGATTACAGGACCTATTGTTACTGGAACAGTTAGGGCTTCTATATTTTTTAGTAAGCTCCTGTATCTTTTCAGCTAATTCATTTGTTGAACGTATAAATTCAGAAGTACTCTGCTGTGCTTCAACTTGTTGTTCTACTCTATTTCCAATTCTCTCTGTTCCATTCCCTTGTTTAGGTGTCCCAGTATATCTAGTTCCTATTAATGGAACATCCGAATCATATCTCATTTCTACTCTCTCCAGGACATCTCTGAAGTTTAAAAATCGTTTTGGAGTTTCTGCTAGCCTATCTTTATCTGTGGAGCACTTGGAGTTGTACCCATAGAATTTGCTTGGTATGGCGGTAGTATCCTATTTAGGATCTCCTCCAACACTGCATCTTCGGCCCCACAATCCTCATAACTTCTTTTTCCTGTTTCTATATTATTCCTTTTTTCTGTACATTTTTGCCTTTCTCCTCATCCATCATTCTAACCGGATACATTCCATCACACATGTTAGCATTTCTCCACCTTCGCTTTCTAGTCTCATGCGTTTCTCTCCAAAATCCGCGACCTCTATTTCTTGGTCCTATGTAATCTCCAAACCTTTCTTGCTCTAAATCATGCATTTCATCTTCCCACTCAGCTAAAGCTTCAAACTAAGTTGATCTAGGTCTTGGATCAAGCTTCATCATCTTGTCTCTCAAATTTCTTAACACCGCAAGACTGAAAGATCCTTCATTTTTGGTATATCTTGCCCAATTTTCTAACCATATACATGTATGGTAGCCATATTTTGTCATCATGTATGATGCAGGCGTTTTCGGCGGCGGAATTACTTTTCCCTCTCTTGTTTCAATTACTTTATCCTTTTTAAACAAATTTTTAAATTTTTGAAACCATGAAGATTTATCTTTCTCCATTCTGTAATAAAATTCCATTTTGCTATTAATCTCCTGTATTTTCAAAAGATTGCTCACTCTTCCGTAAACTGCTTCGTAATACCTTCCTATCGCAGCGCGGGTTACACTATCGCACCAATTAGAACAAGATACGTTCAGCCCTTACTCTGTCTTGGTCACACAGACCAATACCAGCGCAACACCTTTGACGTCAGCCCTGCTCCGGCTTCTGCAGCTTCGACTGGCCCCTCCATTACAAAATGTATCGGCACACTGTATTTACACTTTATACAGCAAATTCAGTTAGTAACTATATAAAACAACTCCCTTGGTCTGCTTCGCTAAAACCAAAAGGATAGTTCTTCAATCACACAAGAATTCTGTATTTCCAGTAGACAGCGCTTACCTCTTCTCAACCACAGAATTTGACTTTTGCCGATAAAGTAGCACTCCCCTCTACCTTACCCTTCTCTCGAGCTTAGGTTAAACTTTATTACTCTCCCCGGGTAGAGTTTTAGCCAGAATACGCAATGATCCCTATGCTCAGACCCAAGATTTCAGAGGTCGCCCTCGCTATACACTCACCACTTTTTACAAGTAAAAGTCCCTAAACTTGTAACATACGACGATGTCACCTATTTGAAACAGACTATGTGATGTGCGTCTTCACTTGCCACACTTCCTCTGCCTGCAGACAGAGTGACCAGCTTCACACACTTTCCGGAAGCCTTTTCCAGACTACATATAACGTAATACAAACTCAACAAATGTTAGTCCAAAAATTCTGTACATCAAATTCTATATATTCTACTCTACACATCATATATCCTAGTCAACCTATAGCAACCATTCCTCTGCTACTAAGTATTACTGGTGCAGCACGGCTCCAAAAATTCTTCATAAACCATCACCTTAACCGACAGAGCTATTCACTAATTTCTCACAAATGGGCCCATAATTTTTACCATTCATTCATTCACACATTTATTCTGCTCCGAGGATTCAGTGAAGACTAAAAGGAGAGCTGCGGGGCTATAGCGGAGTGCCTAAAATTAAAATGTATACACTATTTACACCTGCAGATTTAATTTTAATACCATGGTTTTCTCTAAAGGAAAGATTTAAAACACCCCACTATTCATTTTCGATGGATCAGCTAGTAAAGGTTAACTAAAGGACAACAAGACCTGCCTAATTCTCCATTTTTAAAATTTTTATTTAGAGATTAAATCTCCTAGCATGATCTCTATGTTCTATTTGAAAGAATAATTCAGTTATATATTAATAATCCTGAAAGAAAAGTTAAATTCAAAAACATTCATTTATTAGCATGACAGTTTTTTTTAAAAATAAGTTAAAGGTATATTACCCAAATGTAGAGACGCAGACATCAGCACAAAAAAGAAAATAGTTCCCGAAGAAACACCTCTCGATCTCTCGCGATGTTCCCTTCTCACAGGATTTTGCCACCATTCAAAAGTTAAAGTTCAGAAAAATGTCTGCGCCATAAGAAAAATTGCGAAGACCGGCAGCATTTCGGGGAGTAAAGATGAGGTCGAAAAGCAAGCTTCCTTCAAAGTCTCAAATGTCCTCTTTTATACCTTTTTTCACTAACTTATCTATCTAAATTCGTAACTCTGATTTCCTAGAATGTCCGTGATTGGTCAATATAGAGTTGGATGAGCATCACCTCATCGCTTTACAGTTCCATTTCTGCGGAGTCATTATTATAACAAAAAAAATAATGGTGCTATTGTTCAAATTTTACTTCCTTCGAAGTGTCCTTTAAATTGTTATTCGGTGCCCCATTCCCACGAGTCAACTTGCTGACTTCAACAAACTTGGCATGTACTCCATGTAGCAGACCACGTTGTCCTTGAGCCATACTGCTCAGGCAAAGGCAGCTCGCGCTTCCAGTTGGCGCATGCGTACTTATACCGCCACCTTAGAGTCACAGTCAGCTTCCATTTTCTTTTAGTCACATAGGCCTCAATTTAGGAACTATTACAGAAACAAACACAAACAAACGTAAATTTACAAAATAAAGCCTTTCTGATTACCTCCCCCCTTCTAATAGTATCCGAGTTAGTATTTACCTAGCTTTAAGCAATACATATGCGTGAATTTACTTACCAATCTTCATGATTTATGCCACAAATAAACAGACAAAAATGACATTCATGCAATTTTCAATTAGATTACGACAAATGCGTACCCTTTATGACACAATATACGACAAATTAGTAAATTATGCTTGGCAATTTCATGCACATTAATATCCAACATATATTTCTGTGTGTGCATTCTATTCTATGTTGGTTAATTTGAAAACCACACGTTTAGTACATATTATTGTTATGGAAAGTTAGTTTCACAAGGGGTATACAAAAAAAGTTTTGTTTCCACCTTGCTCCATCAGTGTCATAAGGATAAAGGTGTCTCTGTCAGTCTTAAATGACTCATCAAGCAGTGGTGAATATTTCTACAACTGTACCTTTTAATCTGATATTTTTAGTCCTTTCTTTTAAACCTGCTGGAGAGCGATTGCGCTAGAAAAGAATAATTTCTGAAAAAAATGCATCACCCTACTCTTGATAGTGCTTTATTGGGGGTGGAGGGGGGTTCGCATTTGAATCAAAACACAAGTGAAAGTGTAGTCATACAAATAATCACTATGGAACACCAGCTATTTTGTTTCATAGTATTTTTGATTTCATATAAAGTAGCAATTTGAACCACTCTCCGAAGCCCCCTACATCCACTGTAGTAGCTACAATGCCATGGTCTCTAGTACAAGTAAAGAAAGCGGGCCAGACAACTCGTTGGGGAGTACAATAAAGCAATAATTAAGGTTCATTGGACCCATTAGGCCACTGGACCCTAGTGCCACTCCACCTGGCGCACCCTTGATGCAAGCTGCAGCTCAGAAAATGATAACACATCTGTGATCCAGGGAGACAAGACCAAAAGAGGGGAATGTAGGGTCTGTGATTTTGAGAGACAATTCCACTCAGTGCATAACTGAACTGTTTAGGGGGTGTTTATGTTGGGGCTCTGTGTTACAGCTGTAACAGGGCTATCGGGTGAGTGTTTGTGTTTTTAGTGGGTTTAAGGGCCATAAAAGGTTGGGGTAGTTATGAAAGGGATGAGTGGTCTAGCCTGGGACCTGTCGCAACCGAAATCCCCAGATCGACTACTGTGTGCCAGCAGAGATGCCAATGTCTTGGTCGAGGCAAATGTGCATTGAACACAGTGCATGGCCTATCACTTAATTTTCTTACAAAGCACAGGACTTGGTAAACTGGCAAGATAGTTGTCCTTCTTGGCTGCTACGATACACCACAAACAAATGCAAAAACACTTGCGACCCGAAAACGTACAAGAAAGTTCATTTCGCAGTACAGACTGACATGGTGACTGCATTAGAGGGCCAATAACACAACAGATAAAGATTTGTATGTTCACCTCACTATAAAACCTCAGATGAAAGATTCAAGAGCATGGTGATATCTACCTCAAAAAGATGCAGCACACATCAAGAGCACAGCAGATGCAGTAGGCTAATTCTGAAATAGACCTCTGCCTCGTGAATGTCTACAAACAAAGAAGGGAAATGCCATGTGTCATGGCTGGCTTGTCCAACACAGAATTCTGTGATGAGTGCTGATACAAAATATGAAAGACACTTGCAGCAAGCAATTGTAGAAGGGGATTAAACCACTGCTCCTCTGTGTGTATAAAATCAAAGGATCTGAAAGACAGCCAAAGCTGTCTCTGATAGACCTTGAAAGAAGATAGTTGGAAACAATGTTGTCAGCGGTTAAAAAAGAGGTATACTGTACTTCATATTTGTAAAAAGAAATTGTATGTTCCCTTTAATTATAGTATTCAATAAATACGTTCTGACAGCAGCTCTACTAGGACAGCTAGAATAAGAATGCTCAGTTCTTCTAATCGTATTTGACTCAAAATAGATTTTTCCAGATTGTAATGGAGATAGATAGATAGATAGATAGATAGATAGATAGATAGATAGATAGATAGATAGATAGATAGATAGATAGATAGATAGATAGATAGATAGATAGATAGATAGATAGATATAACATTGGTATGACACTAAATCGAGGTTGATAATGCCAACCTACAAAAATATTGCCTCCACATCATCAGCAACTGCTCCATTGTCCAGGTAATTATATAACTAATACTCTCATCTCAATATATACTTAGCTGCATTTCAGATATAGAGGTAGCAATATTTTTGCCATGCAACACAAAGCATACAAAATAGTGGGGGTATACCACATATACCAAAAAGTATGGAAATATCTTTAAGTACTGCGGAGCACCTCTTGATAAATGAGCCGATGGGTTCTAATAAATAGGCCAACGCTATGTGCGGATCTGTGCCTTCCTAGGTGTGTATTGTTGTGGCAAAAATAATGGCACAGTTTCAAATCCTATGAAAGGAAGAATTTTCCTTACCTGCACTCACTCAGCTGAAATAAATCCAATGAGCACAGGACTGTCCCATATAGTAGTGATAAGATGACCATATCGTGCAAGAACAGCAAACATGTGTGTCAAGAATTTGGTACTTGGCAGGAAAGCTCTTTAAGAAACAAAAGAGGTGAAGGAGCGGTGAGATGACAAGAGTCAGGGATAGAAAGGCATATGGGCCACAATAAATACCTCCAAGGGAGTTTGTGCTGGGTTCCCCAACCTCATGTTGGATTTGAATATGGATCAAAGAAACAATAGATTTACGCCCATATCTCTGTACCGGGGTGAATAGTTGACGTTGTTCAACATTCTGATCATCAATTTTTCTTTTTGCATAAGGTGAGTGTGCTTCAACTTTAAAGCAAACCCTCCACGGGCAAATAGATGGAAAGGGACCTGTGAATGGAGACAAGACGCAATCATGGCAGTGGTCAGTTGATGGAGACGTTTTCTACACTATATTTGTCATGGCTATTTTAAAAACCCAAGACATGCAGGAACCATATGGTGTCATTATAAAAAAAACTGGTCAAGAGTTCCCCTCAATAAACGAAGAGCCTGATTTAGATCTTGGCGTCCAGGTTACTCTGTCACAAGGATAACGGATATCCCGTCCGTCGAAATATAAATCCCATTATATCCTATGGGATTTATATTTCGGTGGACGGGTTATTGTCACTGTTGCGGCGGAGAACCCTGTCCCCCAAGATCTAAATCAGGCCCATAATGTGCTATCTGCAAACAAGGAAACACTTGGCTTCCTGCTTTGCATGAATGGCCCTTTAATAGAGAGGATGATAGAAATGTTGATCAGACAAGGCAAGTAAGAGAAGGAACACAGAGAAACCCTATTTCCTTCCTCAACTTTAAATCAGAAGATAACTGGTTGCAAACCTCAGATTGGTTTTTGGAGATTAAACATTCACCAGAACATTTTAATAGCTCAGTCACACATTTTGAAAGAAACTGAGATTCAAGAAAATTGGCCCTAACTTAAGAATCAAGAGAAACATTCCCCACATTAATGCATTCTGGAAAAAATATTATTCTCATTTTGATATGGAAATTAGGGATAAAAGTAGTAAAATGTACGGTGGTTCCTGTCAATTATGGAGCCGCCCAGCTTGTCACCTGGATGGATTAATAGTATTTGTAGGCAGGAAGTACCTGTGTCTCTCTGGTGTAAGAGATCCTAAACTAGTTAAAGGAAGGAGTGGCAGTGGGCACTGTATCCCGCTATCTGATTCAGCAATAGGTGGTGACTATATATTAACATAAACCTGAGATTTAGTTGCCCCCACTCTCTGAGGAAGGAAGGATGAACATACCACCCTCATCCTTAATTTAAAAAAAAAGAAAGGTATGTCTGTTGACAGTCATGTTTCTATCGGTATTATTTATTAGTATGGACATGACTGGTGTCATTAGTGGATAAAAGTTTTATTATTTACAGCATTTAGAAACAGCAGAAGTACAGTATGAAGCGCTATATAAAAACAATGTGTTGTTAATAATAATAATCATAATAATAATAATACCGTTTAGTGTGAAATTTCCTCCAATTAATATAATAATACTTATGGCTGTCTAACCCCATTCAAATGTTGTTTCTTTCATGCGAGTCTAAGTTAATGCAATATTTATCATAGCTGGCCGGTGGATAGCCGAAGGGAGACTAGTAATGGCCAATTCTACAAGTCCATAAAAACTGGGCCTGAGCGGTGAATTCCGCTCCGTTCGCGGAGTTTGCAGAGTTTTCTTCACTCTATGCTCCGCAGAGCTCGCGGAGTGCAGAAAACTCCGCTCCACATAGCACAGCAGATTTTTTTCCCTGTCCGCCCTCGCCAACGGTAAGTTGGTGAGCACAAGCTGCCGCTTGGGTAGAATTACTGCCCGAGCAGCAGGAAGGTCAGCGTGAATGGCAGTTCGAGCGCACTCAGCTGCGTGTGGAACTCCACTGTTTTTTTCTCACTTCACAAAGTTCCGAATAGCGGAACTCCGTAAACTACGCCCCGGCCTAAAAAACAGGCCAGTGGCATACCTAGGCCATTTGCCGCCCATGCCAGGCCCTGTGTTTGCGGCCCGCGGCGGCCGCAAGTAAGAGGGGGGATGGCGATTCTTGCATTTTCACCTGTGACGGCTACAGATAAGGGGGGGCGGCTGCCACCCCTAAAACGTGTGCCTCCCTGGGCAGATCGTCCCCCTTGCTAAGCCACCACAACTGGCTAGTTCCCAGACTTTTAAAAAGTTTGTGAATGTAGCAATGTAGTACGTTACAGTTTGCGGAGTCACAGGCAGAGTGCTTACGCTGACGCACAAATCTGTACTGGGCTACCCTCTTACTGTCACGAAATCATGACACCACTTCCCGCCTCCTGTCATTAGTATCCGACTCTGAACTACTGTGCTTTAGAACTTGGAGCACAGCCATTGGCCATCTTTCAAACACATCCTCGTCTTGTCTATTATGCTGACGAGAGGTGACTGAACGGTGATGGGGTCGCGGTGAGAGATATTTCCTGTCCTTCTGTTTTGTCAGATCGCCTTTGGCTTTCCTGATTACTTGTTTTATTCACATGCTTGCAAAATGCACATCCCACTTCCCTCTCTCACGCTCATCAATTATCCTTCACTGCAGCTTAACCCTTGCCTACTGGAATAGTGCAGGGTAAAATCATTGAAGCCCATGCAAAGAATGTTGCCATTTCAATCTCGGTTTTGGAACTACAAAGAATCATCCCACGCAGTGGCAACCAACCAGTTGTTTTGGGGATTTTGGATTTGTCAACCCCTTGGGTGCTTATGATGGAACCATGCCGTCATGAGTCACGGGCGGTGTGTGCTCATGACGGTGTGGTACCGTCATGCCGCTGCCGCTCCGCCCACACAGCACTAATTCCCCGCCTGTGCGGGCGAATTAATGAGCGGGCGGAGTCATGACGGAACTACGCCGTCATGAGCACACGCCACCCGTGACTCATGATAGCGTGGAACCGTCATGAGCACTGAAGCTCTGCGCTCACCCCCTAGCTCCACCGCACCACGGCGGAATTTGCGGCGCAGGGAAGGGGTTACACAAGGAATAAAAAGAATGCATATCCTAAAATACTGGAATACACCCACAAGAATGTGGGCTCAATGAGAGAGAAAACCAGAGTGCATTTGAAGTTGGTGACAGGTAATGAGAATACGATAACTGTAGGATTAACAGATATTTTCAGTCGGAACAGATATCAACACAGTGAAACAATTATTTATGTGGTTCCTATGGACCAAAATATTATAGAAATAACCCAAGCAAATTCCTGATGTGGCACACCAGCTATCATCGATTAAGCGACCACAGATTCAGTACCTCAATTTCATTGACTAAGGGGCCAGATCTCACACATTCATTGCAACTTTGAACATAGTAATGCCTCATAACTGCAGTGAGATCACGACAAGAGTGAAAAACGTCACTTAGAATGAGACCATGGAAACAGTAATAATCTCTCACAACTAATGTTATCATGGACACACAGATAAACTCTCGTGGAAAATAAGACCTGTGATCAATTTCAACCTCGAAGAGACCATGGATACAGCGATAAACTCTTGAATGCCACAAGACCACAGACACTTGAATAGTTATTCATGTACAAATGAGGCCAAAGGCACTACCAGTGATAAACTACTACAGCTCAAAATACCCCGGATACAGTGATAAGATCTTGTGTTGCAATGGGCCTACATACACAGCAGTGGCATGATTAGTGAAGATGCCGTCCAAAGTATGTCCAGCAACGTGGGAAGCCATATTGACCAATTAGGATATATTGAAACCGGTCAAATTATGTATTAAAGTTTTATTGTCCCGATTTTCCAAGTGGAAATTGAAATCTCCTATAATGAAATAATTCACAAATTGGGAACTCGATTCAAGGAATTCAATGAGAGCCTCCAGGAATTGAGTTTTGGGGCCTGGAGGTCTATAAATTAGTAGCCCATGAAACATGGAGCTGTTGTCTACTTTACATTTAAAGTAAAGTACCTCACAGTCCTTTATCGTGGATGGTTCTCCAACAAGGTTGAGCTGCTCATGGTAGATTACCGCTAGACCTCCACCATCCTTCCCCTCACGTAGTCAGACCATAAGGTGGTTGGGTTTAGCATCTACTCATGCTCAAAAAAACACAGCCACCAAAAACTTAGGCCGGGGAAGCTAGTGCGGGCTTGGAATAAAATCAATAGGGAAGATATGATTACAGTTTTAGACTTCTTCCAACTAATGCTGTTGGGTGACTCCAATATAGCTGCTGCAGGCTACAAAGAATGGATCAATCTACAAGCCAACTTAGAAAATTGTAAAGGAATTGTAGAAAGCAGGAGGGATTCAGGAGGAGTAATTACTCCATTGACCAGAAAGTAAAATATAAACAACTAACTCAGGTCTACAAAAATAAGATTAATGAAGAAAAACTACATTCTACCCAGAAAGGATCAACGGGGGAAAGAAATCAAGTCAAGAACTATTTAAGATGGTTAAAGATTGGCCTATCCATCCCCAAGCAATATGTTAGCACCTAGCCACAATATCTGCAATAACCTGGCGGAATTAAAAACAAAGTTGAGACCGTCTATAGAACTTCAACATTATTACAAATACTAGCACTCCTTGTGAAGTAAATAAGTCAGAGGAACGTAATCATCCAAAGCTACTTAGTTTGCCTTCTCTCTATTGAGAGAGTATTGGACCTGGTCAAACCAACCAAATCAAGTGCACCATCTGCCCCCTGCCCTCCCTAAAAAATTCCATGAGATTGCAAACGCAGTGCCCCCACCCCCCATCTCACTACACTATTAAAGCATCATTAACACAAGCTGCTTTCCAACTGAGTGGAGAAAAGCATCCATCTTGCCTCTGCTTAAGAAACCAGCACTGGATCCTCAAAGAGGAAAAGAACTACGGCTCCATATCATACCTTCCTTTCCCCGCACAAATCTTATAAAAGCACAGCAACATCACCATATCTGAATATCTTGACCAAAACAAGATTTTGAATGGAGCTCAAATAGGCTTCAGAAAGGCACAAAGTACCGAATCGACACTGATAGTGGCCACAGAAGAAATTAGGGACATCATGGATAATGGAGGTAAAACTGTGTTGGACCTATTGGACCTATCCAAGGCTTTTGATACTGTGAGCCATTCGGTCCTGTTGCAAAGGCTAACGGAGATAGGAATTGACAGGCCAGTCCATGATCTCTTGCACTCCTTTATTGCGCTTAGAGACCAAACAGTCTTCTAGGAGCTTTTGTTTCCACTCCCTTCTCCTTGCCATGCAGAGTACCACAAGGGTCGTCAATTTGTCCCACCCTATTTAATATCTATGTGGCCCCCTTGCCAAACTCATTGAATCTTTCAGCTTCTCAACAATCCCTACGCTGATGACACACAAATTGTGTTGTCCATCATGAGCAATATTGGGGAGTCGGCACAACGGTTCAACAGCTGTATACAAGGAGTGGTTAGCTAGATGAGTAACCACTGTCTCAAGCTGAATTTGGAAAAAAACGAAGCACTTCTCTTTGGGAGGGATGCCTCCTTCTGGAGTGACACTTGATGGCCACTGACTCTGGGACCTCTCCCGACTCCAGGTCCTAAAGTGAGAAATCTTAGAATCACTTTTGATTCCAAACTCTCGTTTATGGATCAATCAAATAAACTCACATCTATCTGTTTTCATCAGTTAAAAACCCTCAAGAAAATCTTGCCCTTTATTCTAAAAGACTTACAAAACGACTGTGGTCATTTCTCTGGTCAATTCTAGACTACTGCATAAAGCAGGGCTCTCTCAAGAACTTGTAGAGATTTCAGAATGCAGCTGCAGGCTGATTAAAGACGTCAAAAAATCTGACCAATTCACAGAACTAACTTAAGACAAAATCCTAACTTTACTACTATTAAATGTCTTCTGTGAATACCAAAAGTAGTAAGTTTAGGATTTTGTCTTAAGTTAGTTCTGTGAATCGGGCCCAAAGGCACTGGAGGAGTTGCACTGGCTCTGGTTAAATAAAAGAGTGAGCTTTAAGGCACTGTACCCAGCACACAAAATCACTCTATGGCTTCGGGTCAGAATACCTTAAGAACACCTCTAAAATATGTATGTATATAAAGAATTCATATTGCCCTGTGGTGTGGCAGAAGTTTCTTACATGCAACTTGCAAACTCTACAACCTCCTCCCCTGGCACCTAAGAAGCCAGTAGAACCAGCTGATATTTTGGAAACAGCTATTCCCTCTTTCTATCGAGATACGTTTTCTAAAAGCAGACGATCCTATCTGGTAAAGATGCTAGTGCCAAGACGCCTTCAGGCATACATCGTACTTTATACAAAATATATATCAAAATATCAAATCGTAAAATATCAAAATTGGGTTCCAATTCAAAATAAAGAATACAATTTATAGAGTGCACCTTATTCATTGTGTACTGACCGCATGAAGTGACCAAGCAAACCTAATCCTAATTCTACACCAATGTGGGCCTAGCCATCAGTGTTTTAGCATCATGAACATTAGCCAGTGGTGATACCTGCAAATTTCAGGAAGAGTTAAAAGGATGGTGCAGACTCTTGAAGGGCTAACACGAGCTGGACTCAGCCTGACACACATAATCTCACTGAGCCTTACATTCTTCTATGTGAGTTGTAAAAACGTGTTTATAAATTTGGTAATGTAACTATCTTAGTGTTCAGATCTGAGTATTTTTTTATATTAATAGCTGGACTTTAAACCAAAATCCGCCCTGGCAAAACATTTTCAAACCTGCCTTCACTGCAGGAGACCAGAACTAGAAAAGGATCACTAGGTCTTGGCTGGACCGTGGCAGTCCACCCTGGTCTGAAATCAACCCCATACCATGCAGCCTATCAGTCATACCCCGGATGGCATAATGGCTACCCCGGCTCAGTTTATATTATTTACTTACAATAAACATGGGGACTCGCAGTCACCTAATGTTTTCTGTCTCACTGCACTACTTACTAAAGAGTGTAATGTAAAGATGTTTTTCATAAAATTACTATAACCAAAAAATTAAATGTAGGGAATAGTTTGTTTTATTGTTTTGCAACACATAGAAGTGGGGGGAGTTTGGTAAACACTACACTGTTGGCATCTGACTGTGACCATTGAACTTAGCCCATCTAAATTTGGGATTGAACAACCAGGAGTTGAGACTTTGACAGCAAGTGACAGCCTAGTAATAGTACAGATTGTTCGGATCGGCCTGTCCCAAACACCTGGCCAGTCGCAGAGCTCATGAGGACCACCTTAAGGCTACCCATCCCGCGTTATGGCCTTGTAGTTTTGCATTACAGAAGACCCTTATCTTCATGTGCCTTTTCTTTGCTCCTTGCCATGGAGAAATTTGTTAACAAGCACTGGCAAAGCCAGTAGGCTTTGCCTATGCGAAATCTGTCGGCTTTGTCAGTGTTTTTTTACACATTGGAAAGCTGCATGAGTTGCTGTGCAACATGGCTTTAAGTTAAAAAAAAGCGCTATGACGTGGCCAGCATTGACCGTGTCTCTGCGTTTTTTTTCTTTAAGCCATGTTGCAAAGTAGTTGAAAAAAACAGCGCTGGTTTGTTTGGGGGGATCAACACTTCGGGGAGCGGAAGAATGGGTTTCTGCAAAAAACAATGAAGGGTAGGGGAAACACGAATGGGATGAAGGAGAGTAATTTTTGGACATGCACTCAATAACAATACAAGTCCAAAAGTAAGAAAAGAGTACATGCAGGATCCTGTGGCCAGTGAAAGGACACTGGCCACAGACAGTTGTACTTGGTCCATGCTCCACAGCACCGGTGAAGTCTCAGAGCCCAGGAGGAAGCCATAGGCAAAAAGGAGGTGCTGACAAATGGTAAGTAAACAAGAGAGAGGTGGGAACTAACCAATGGTAAGTAAAGATAAGTAATGGGTGGACTCTAAGCCCCTTTAAAGATGTTTTCTTTAAGAACAATATCTTTCACTGACAGCGCATGTGCACTATAGGCAAAACCTAAAAAGGTTTGCTGGAGAGCCCCAGGACAATCTGGCATGTTTAATCATATCTATGCATTATGTGTGTTACTCCACCATCTCCGGCTCTCCAGCACGTACTGTCCTGAACAACTATGGGCCCCAAACATAAAGCCTTTCAATAGATGTGAGTGAAGTTGTGCTCCTCTCATCCCTAGCCAACCTCCACTAGGTTGCACTGGGGATTGTGTTTTATTTTTTCTGTACCCATAACATTGCATTCCTCAGGGAGCCTCTGGAAATCCTGTGCGCAGCCCATCAGTCCTTAGCAAGGACCCACCATATGGCTAGTAACCATAGGTAGGCATCACCCATGCCCCCTGCAGGCAGGTGTCCACTGGCACCCCAAAAGATGACAAGATGCATCTGCGCTTGCGCATTTACACACCACAATAGGTCAGGCCTGACCGTATCTCACAAACGCACCACCAAAAGAGAGAAAATGTGAGCCAGGTCACCATCAACTCATGACACAGCAGAAAGTTACAAAAGGAGCACTGAAGCAAAAAGGCCGGACAATAATAGGAAGCAGCCTGAGAGACTGCACGTAACCTTGGCAGCCCAACAAAACTCAACTTGATAAATCAGGATGTTGTATCTCTGGCACTTTAAGCTTCTCTGATTCACCTTCAGTTACCACCCCAAATACACATTGCAACAAAAGACCTGCCAACTGACATGATGCCACCGTGTGTCACCCGATTTTGGTTCCCTTCACACGGTCACACGGTGGGGAATGAAATCACATGGTGGCAGGCAAGGAAATATGGAAACCACTGCATATAGTCGATGTCCGGCTCGTCTTTTAAGGCTGTAAGTAGCCGATATCCATTAAGAGGTGTGGAAACAATCCAGGACATTGGCAACACGCTCAGTGACCCTTTTGTTTTTCGTTTTTTAGATGGGGAGGGGGGGAGTGGGCTTGCAGAGGGCATTGTGCCTCTTAGGTAGCTCTCAGAACGAGGCCCCACCCCCTCCAAGGCCCTGCTGCCTCCTCATACAGGGAAATATATTTACAGGTTGGCAGGTCTACAACAAGTATAAAAGAAAGTGTCTTAGCACCATAGCTTTTTAAGAGAACAAGGAAACCCGGAGGGGCCTTTGGACCATGGGTCATTTAAGCATTAAAGGGAACAAGGGTCCTAAGGAGTTACAAGATGGCGGAAAAATAGCAATATAGACCACAATCAGTGCTATATTTATCTCCAAGCCCAGCCGGGCCAGGAGTATTTATTATTTAAAGATAACACAAGAATAAAATGACCTGGGAGGGTCAAAATATCAGCAGTTAAATAGGGTATAATCCTGTACCTATCCCAAGGAAGTAAGAGAAACCTTAGAATAGAAAGGGTTTAGGAGGAAAGAAAAGAGTTTCGCAGGCAAGTAGGAAATACTTTGGAGCAAGAGAGTGGCTTGCGATTTAGGTAAACAATTCTGCAAATCGCACTCAACAGTGTCAACAACTAAATATGTACAATAAATGACATGTAACACTGTTGTAAAAGCGTCAACGTTTCGATCCCTATAGCTCCTAATTACACGGGATCATCATCAGGACTGTCTTAGATCATTGCCTGTTTATAATTCGAACGCCATCATGGGTCCTAATTGTAGGTCCGGATGGCATGCTGTCCCTGTTGGGGATGGATTTTCTTTCCGGCTCTGGGGGTGATGCGCTAGCTTCAGTTGGAAGCAGCGGTGAATGGAGGGCAGGAAAACGGGATGTTTCCTTCCTATTTGGAGCGGATATATACCTTTACTTTTGTCCGCTGGATCAATGGCTGACTTTTCAGTAAAAGCTGCGGCGGGCGGGGGTAGAAACACAATGGTCTTCTCCCTTTGTTGCTCGCTTCACGATGGAAGTGGCGGCGGGTTGAGGGAATGAGACACGATGGTCTTCTCCCTCTTCTTTGGCGGCCAAACGAAGAGGGAGAAGACAATCCCCAACCCGTTTTCCTGCCCTCCATTCACCGCTGCTTCCAACTGAAGCTAGCACATCACCACCAGAGCCGGAAAGAAAATCCATCCCCAACAGGGACAGCATGCCATCCGGACCTACAATTAGGACCCATGATGGCGTTCGAATTATAAACAGGCAATGATCTAAGACAGTCCTGATGATGATCCCGTGTAATTAGGAGCTATAGGGATCGAAACGTTGACGCTTTTACAACAGTGTTACATGTCATTTATTGTACATATTTAGTTGTTGACACTGTTGAGTGCGATTTGCAGAATTGTTTACCTAAATCGCAAGCCACTCTCTGGCTCCAAAGTATTTCCTACTTGCCTGCGAAACTCTTTTCTTTCCTCCTAAACCCTTTCTATTCTAAGGTTTCTCTTACTTCCTTGGGATAGGTACAGGATTATACCATATTTAACTGCTGATATTTTGACCCTCCCAGGTCATTTTATTCTTGTGTTATCTTTGAATAATAAATACTCCTGGCCCGGCTGGGCTTGGAGATAAATATAGCACTGATTGTGGTCTATATTGCTATTTTTCCGCCATCTTGTAACTCCTTAGGACCCTTGTTCCCTTTAATACTTAGCACCATAGCTGGCATCCCCACTGTGCTTGTGTTTGAACTAACAGGGACATGGCTCTTAAAAGAATCAAATGGAAACTCTGTGTTGAGTGCCATGGAGATATAGCTGGCAGACACAAAAACTGAAGCTAATGTAAAGAGATCCAGATGCCTCCATTTGGCAGACAACGCAGTGTCCAAACTTTTCAAATCTCTCATAGCGGCAGGCCCACCATTCACCTAAGATACAGTGCAAGCTACCCTCAATTTCCCTTTCTTAACCCTCTCAAATCCAGACTATGAACGTTTCCTACTCCACCAGACCAAGCAAGGCATATGCGAGATGAGTGACAAGCTCTACGGTTTTGCGGAGAGCGGCGAGACCAGTGGGCGTTCAGGGGAGAGATTGCAAGTAGTAGTGGGGGAGAGGTGCACGGTACCAAAGAGCCCTCCAACCCCCATGCAGGAGAGCCGTGTCAGACACCATTGCCAGTCACCGCTGGTCACTGGTCCCAGACATCGTCGCATTGTCACACTGTTGGAGCATTCCCCCTGCCTCAGCTCCCTTCAGCAATAGTCAGCAGGCAAGCGGGGCCACCATTAGTGTGTGTGCCCTTGGCGGCATCTCGGAGGTGGCCTGAATAGCTCAGGTGGAGCCTGCGATCCCGCCTCAAGTGCCCCGCTTGCCACAACAGACCTGCGTTGCCACTTTCCACAACCTTTACTTTTGACACAAACTTGTGCCATGTGCAACGAAGCAGACATTAAGCAGGCTCCCAGTGGCAGAGGGGAGAAATTCTTTTCCACTTGGAGCTAAGGTATGAAGGGGCTAGAGGCTAGGGTTGGGCTAGAGGCTAGGATTGAAGTATAAAGGCGAGGGAGTCAGGGGTGGCCGCAGAACCCCAGCAAAATCGGGTGTGGTTTGTGGCACGCCCGTGTGCTTACTCTCAGTTTTGCTCTTGCCCTGGGTTTTTACAACTCTATGACTCTACTCAATACCAGAAGATAAAAGAGGAACCCAGAAAACAGGAAAGAATATAGACAGCTATAGACTAAGCTTTTTTGCGCAAGAGACCATTGTCATGAGCTACGATCCACAGAGAGAACCTGCGCCGCAAAATGGCGTATAAAAATTGAGATCACAAACAATTTTTATGAAAAGATTCAGAACAGAACAAGCAATACGAAGGAGTGCCAGAAAGAAGGCCCGACTAGGAAACTCTGAACTGAATCTTGGAATAACTCAATATTTTACAAAACAAAGTACAAAGGAACTTGGGAAAAAACAAACCGAACAACAAAAAATGTTGACAGAAGAAGAAGAAAAGAAAGTAGCGTACACTAATTACTTCACTCAAGTCAAAAATGATATGAGGAAGATTTAAACAGTAAATCCAGAATCTTGGAAGAAGTAGTCAATAATTCCATAAACTTAGAACTAGCAAATTAAGAAGTACAAGGTGGCTCCAATACCTCTCTAGATTTAGGTAACCGGAAGTCACAGCAAACTTTAGAATTCAATGCCACCTGCCCAGATATACACATCAAGGACTTGGTTTTCTACCAAGATTCAAAGGCTCCAAAGGAGCCCCAATAATCCAGAATAGTACCCCACAAAAAACAATTGACCCAGAAGGGACCCTTTCTCATTAACCAGATTTTTCACTTTTGAAGACCATGGAATCCTCTAACGAATATACTCCAGTGTCTAAAGCCCTATTTACACTCCAAAGAATTTTGGAATCAGTTCTCTCCCATCTTGGGAAAATTTTGGAAAACTCCGATCAGATGTTGGATACTCAATTAGGAATGTTAAAATATCTAGTAGAAAAAAATAGGAAACAACAATTAAAAACACAATCACCAGCAGTAAAAGAAGAGCCAACTGCGGAAAACCTCCTTTAACCAAAATTCTTTCTATCAACAGGAGAACTTTCTCTGCCGAAGAAAGAAACAGCGACTCAAACGGGCCGGAGTACACAAAAAGCAAATAAGGGAAAATATGAGTTCAAACAAATTTATCCCCTTAGAAAACTTTTCAAGGAACCTAACAAGGTCGATACTAATCAGTCGGTCACCGCATATTATCCAATTTTCTCCCAACAAAAAACAAAAGCCCTATCAAATTTGAATATCACTCCAGTGTCCAAACAAAAAGCAATAGAAACCTCTGCAATTCCGTCCTTAGTCTCCCCGTCCCAGAAATATTGAAAAAAGAGAGGAGATTTAATAAGATCAGATGGAAAAGGGCAAAAAAAAGGGTGATAAGAAGATTTGCAAAGCAGAAGGCCCGGAAGACAAGGTTTTGTAATACCTTATCTTCTGCTCTCATGTCCTCAGAAAAAGAGGAAAGACAAGAAATAGTAAAAAATTTGGCAGACAAGGGGCAGAACTCTTCAATTAGAAAACAAAGGGTAAATTCCAATCAACTCAATCCTACGGCCCCAAGTTTTTTAGCTATAGCGAATGGAATAGAGTCGCCGGCAACAAAAGGACGTCCAATCAAGGGACCTTCCTATAGGGAAGATTTCAATTCAATCGCAGAAGACTCTACCACGCTGCCTGGAAATGACAGATCTATTTCCCTCGGGCGATGTCCTGCTTAACCAAGAGAGAATAACAAATCTACTTCAAAAGATACAGCTGCTACAGTCTCTATCAAGAAATTAAATAAAATTAGTAGTCTTCCCGGAAAGATCTAAAACCACGACGGCTGTCGTATAATTTTAGTCTCCAGTGATACCAGGAATAATATTAAAAGAAAGTGAGATTCTACACAAATATGGACTTGGCACCTGTACCAAATAATGAAACACAAAGATATGATAAACCTGGGGAAATTAATACAATTGAAAAGCAGAATTTGTTCCAAAGGCAAAGTGGCACAAATAACCCTTTACATTTCTTTAAAGAAAATATATCCGTTTCGATTACGAAAGGAGAAAGGAGAAGCTGGAGCAAAAATACACAAAAGAAGGAAAGTACAACCAATCAAAATACATGGGCATGGATAGCGGAGAATATAAATAGTAACAAACAGGGTCACAAAAACAAACGGCCTTTTTAACATTGGTTTGACCATCTCTTCCTGGAACATAGCTGGAAAAACCTAGGAGAAATTAGCACTAATTACGGAAGACCGATCAGGGATTGTGGCCTTACAAGAAACTTGGTCAATAACAACTTTCGACCAGCTTGATTATTTTATATATGACATTCCAGCAGAACCGGTCAAACGGGGCATGCAAAAGGAGGGACAGACATTCTCCTTAACGAAGACTTTATTTGGGATCAAGAAATCATCCCAATGTGTTCAAAGAACATTCAATGTATCAAGGTCAAATTCGGGATCACCCTAGGGAAACCTTGGATATCCTCCTTATTTTTAATGTTTATATTCCCCCAGGCTCTAAAATGGATGCACTAGCAATAGAAATATTTGAGGAAATAGAAAAGGTGGTAGAAGGACAAGGTTTTCCATCAGTTTTCCTAACAGGTGATTTTAATGGGAAAATATCTAATGGCTGATTAGAATAATGGCAAACAAGAAGAACCCTTGGCAATCCCAATTCCACAATTTCTTTCAGGAAGGAAAGCAGATAAAAAGAGGGAAAATTCTATTGTCCTCACTTCCAATGCTGAACGGAGTAATATTAAATGGTAATATACAAGGAGCTATTCCGGCATCCTGCACAAGGAAAGGCAATTTTAATACTTCAATTCTTGACTATATATTTGTAGCCAAGATTTGTTCGGATCAGCCTCACACCTAAATATTCATTTTGTGTTAGGAAGTGATCATGCAATATTACACTCAACAACTGAGTTAAGACTGAAACCTACATCTCCAGGGCACATCATGTATTTAAAGTACAGTACTGGTGAACTATGTCCAAGGGCGGCTGGTATGGAATACGAGAAATCGTAACAAAATTATTTCCGTAATTGAGATGTCACAACCACTACAGATCATTCACTAAACAAATCCGCGAAATTTTTTGAAGTAGTCACCAGTAAATTGGTACAATCCTGCCAAGATCAGAGAAAAACAAAAGACGAACCTAGACATAAGTGCAAATGAATTAAATAAACTAATAAGGGCACAAGTCCTTCAATTCTCTGAAATAAGACAGCGCAAAATTAACAATTTTTAAAAATGCCGCAGGAGGGACAAGGAAAAAAATCGCAAAAAAATACAGGATAAAAATGGGTGGACATACAGATAGAAGCAAAACAAAATGACAAACGTTCCTATTGGAATATAACTGCCAAAGAAACAGGAACAAAAAATCACTGCAAGCTATTCCAGTCCCCCCATCAAAATGGGAAATATATTTAACCAACCTATATAAACTAAATGAGAGGACAGAAAGTTCGACTCTAATGTCAAGCAAGCTAGGAGGAAAATGTTAGATAACGGAGCTCCATCTCCTCTCTAAATAGAACACTATATAAAAAAGGTAAGAAAGTCGGCAGCAATGGGACCGGACCAAATTCCAATTAAGGTCCTCAAAGCAACCCCAAAGAGTGGAGCAAGTTTTTAGCTCCCCTTTTTAGGTCTCGGCTGTCGATAGCAGTGTGCATGCGCTGATCTCGGCATCCGAGAGCTTCTTGAAATCAATACGGTCTAGGAAAGGGACTTGAAGCCCTGCCCCCTCTTCCCATTGGCTGGCTTCATAGCTTAGGCTAAACCCAGGCTGCTCATTGTAAAGAAGGCTTCTTAGTCCCTCCTTGTTGCCGCCTCCTTTTGGCCCCGCCCACCGGGATTGGATCGTGTACTCGCGGAGTTACATGGTCTTCTTCAAAAGCCTAGAAGCACTCTTTTTTTTATGGTTATTTTCAAAATTGCACAAGCGCGGTCCGTTTCTCTTGTTTATTTCACTTTCACCGCGCTTGCTTATTTTCATGTTTATCTGGTCATGCACTAGCACGGTCCGCTTATTTACTGTGACTTGTTTATTTCACTTTCACCGCGCTTGTTTATTCTCATTTTCATCGGGTCATGCACAAGTGCGGTCCGCAACGGCCGGGCTTGCTTATTTACTGTGACTTGTTTTTTTTTTCTCTAAGGAGACATTTCAGATAAAACATGAAATTCTGTCGCTGTTCTTTAGAAGACAGCTCCAATGATGAAGGTTCTGGAAGTGCATGGTCTTTTTTCACGTAACTTCTTGGGCGTGCCCACCATACAGCAGAAACAAAAACAAAAAAAATAAAAGTGCAGTGTTGAACATTCCAAAGTTTCCATGCCTGTTTTCACAGATGCTCAGTGTGGCGTTAGTGTCACTGCAGACTACTATTTTCAATTGAGCCAATTTGGGATGAAAGACCGACGTGTCACAACACACGGACTTTCCAAGTCCTACGGGCTCCCTTCCTCGGCGAAAGTGCATCGTAGAATACACCAGTGTAGGTACCGTCTACTCACCGATCTTGTTGTCCACATTCTTGGCTGCTCCCAGCATAGGGATCCCTTCGCTCTCCCAGGACTTGGAAAGCGCAACAGTCTGCTCACAGCTGGAGAGGGAAGGGGAGGGGTCCTGGGCGAGGAGGAAGAATCTGTCAGGGATGCAGGAGGGGAGACTGCCACGGGCGGGAGTAGACTGGGGAAGCAGGACTTGAGCAGAAGGAGTCAGTGGTGAGGACGAGAGATTGTATATGAGGCAGCTGAGTTTTAGAGGAGGGGTAAGCCCGTGGCGAAGAGAACGAGAGAGGAGGAGTGAGACACCAGATTGAGTATGTGGCGTAACAGTCAGAGCAGCCGGTTTTGGAGCTAGGGATCTGAACCAGGTTCAAGTCTTGGCATCTACTCACTCTCCTGTGATCATGGGCAATCTCCCCCTGACTCCTAAACAAGCATTAAAAATGCAATAGGTCTCATCTTTCATCAAGTTAAAACCATTAGCTTTGCTATACAATACCATTAGCAAAGCAAATGGCTTTAACTTAATCAAAGGCGAGACCTATTGTATTTTCAATGCTTGTTTTCCATAGCTTTAAAACTGGGGAAATTCCAAAATCTTGGAAGGAGAGCATTGTAATTCCAATTTATAAGAAGGGCTCCAGGCTGCTCCCCTGCAACTACCGGCAGATAGCTCTCCTTGATGCAACTGGGAAAATCTTTGCGGCAAGTGTTTTAGCACATCTCAAAGAGTGGGTATTTTCAACAAGTTCTATTCCCTTAAATCAAGCCGTGTTTAGACCAAAACAATTTACTGACAACATTGCAGCGCTGCAAACAATAATTGATAAATATGTCACCTTGAAGTCTCAGGTTGTGTATGCAGTCTTCGTCGACTTTACGACTGCATTTGACAGGGTGGACAGAGCAATGCTTTGGAGAAAACTTAGGAAAATGGGAATTCCGGATAACTTCCTTCCTTTAATAACATCATTGTATTCAGGGACATGGTGTCAAGTTCAAATGGGGAGTGAGAAGGGTCTCACTAGCCCAATAGCTACACCTAATGGCCTTCGGCAAGGGTGCCTCCTAGCTCCCATACAGTTCTATCTATATCTTAGTGACCTGCCGGAAAGTTTCAAACAGGTTAGCAATTTTACACCTAAAATCGCATCTTATAAAATACACACCATGGTGTATGCAGACGATGTAGTCCTCTTAGATCCAACTCCATTTGGTCTTCAAAGGAATTTACAAGCACTTACTAAATACACTGATTAAAATCATTTAATACCAAATTTCACTAAAACAAAAATTGTTCCATTCACAGGAAGGAAATGGTATCTTAAATACAACTGGACTTAAGGGGGAGAACCGCTGGAAGTTGTAAAGGAATACACATACCTAGGCAGAATTTTTGCACAATCCTTGCAAAACTTGCCTCACCTGCAGAACTTTGGCCGTAAAGTTGACGTCCACCTGGGGGCACTCGTACAATTAGACTCCTCCACTGGCCAAAGGCACTTTTCTTCTCTTCTTCAAGCATATAGCTCTAAGATCCCACCAGTACTATCATATGCACTTGAATATATTCAAATAAGCCGATGGAAACAACTGGGTCTGAAAGAAGGGAAAGTCCTCCGGAAACTGTCTAAGATGTCACAAGCCGTGTCGGCACAAGTTCTTCATCTTGAACTTTCATTAGTCCGTTTTTAAGCCAAAGGCATTACTAATATCTTAAGATGGGCATATAACCTTATCCATGTGGACCAAGGAACCCCACGATATATTCGCTCAATATATCTTCTAGCCCAACCTTCTGACTCATCTCAAAGTTCTTCTACTACTCCTTCCAATGCACTACCCTATCTCTCATCCTATACATCTATCAATACATCCTCTACATCCACTCTCATTTATCCCAAACCCCATACCACTACTATGATTGCCGAAATAAACCTTTTTAGACTCTCTCCTACTCTACCCCTCCTTGTATCATCTGACACCTCTTTAACTATACCAATCCCCTAAAACAAACCTTTCTAAACTCTTTCCTCTGAGTCCTCCCCTCCAAAAACCCTTTTTACTCATCCAAAAACCTCCTCCTATTGCTAAGACCTAAAAACAAAGTTTCACTCTTTTATCCCTATACTATACTTTTCAATCGAAATTAACAGACTAACATGTTCACTGCTCAAATTCCATATTAAACTATACTAATATACTACCCAAATAACTGAATAACATATCCACTACTCAAATTACTTCATATTTTTTTACTATACTTTTCAACAGTAATCCTTAATGGGTTCCGGAGTGGAGTGCTACTCACCAGAAAAGCGATTCAACACCCATCAGGGGTAACAAGTGCTTTATGAATGCAAATCTTTCTTCCCCTTTTATCCCTCTGCTATCCTTCTCACTCCAAGTAACAGACTAATATCCACCACTGAAATTACTTCATATTTCACCATATTAATTCACCACTAATCCTTTGTAGGCTTCCTGAATAGCGTGCGTCAACAAACGCTATATAAATACAAACCTTTGTCCTCTTCTATCCTTCTGCTATCATTCCAAATCCAAATAACTGACTAACCTATCCACCACTTAAAATGTACTTGCATGTTTCACTATACTAATTCAACACTAATCCTCTAAGGGTCCCGGAGCAGCGTGCTACTCGCCGAAAAAGCGCTTTGACGCCTCGTCAGGGGTAGTAAGCGGTATATAAATGCAATTACAATACAATACTCAAAATAGAGACTTTTGAACAAGGATCGTCGAATTATGTATTCTGTAGAAATGTAACTATCGCTTTTAAAATATCAGGGGCCAGATGTAGGAGCCTTAATACCGGTCGGAAACGGCCGATTTCGGCCGTTTCCGACTGGTATTTGGCTTTTGAGATGTAGGGGGCATCTGATTTACAGAATCGGTAAATTTACCGATTGGGTAAATATACAGAATCGGTAAAATACCGAATCAGTAAATTTACCGATTCTGTAAATCAATATGTAGGTGGCACTTCACAGAGTGCCACAGGCCCTTTAGGAGTCGGTATTTACCACCCAATCCTATTGGGTGGTAAAATACCGAATTCAGGTGTGCATGCACATCTGTGCATGCACACCTGTGCCATGTGACACACAGACATGCCCTTAGGGCATGTATGTTTGCCACATGTCACACAAGCCTGTACTTGGGGTGCTAGAGGGTGTCAAAGTGACACCCCCTGCACCCTTGCAGGATTCGGTATTTACTGATTCGGTAAATACCGAATCGGTATTTCCCATTGATTCCTATGGGCTTCAAGGCCCATAGGAATCAATGGGCAATACCGATTCAGTATTTACCGAATCGGTAAATACTGAATCTTACAGATTCGGTAATAATTGTGTTTTAAAAATTACCTACATCTGCTTCCTTCTAATTTACCGATTCATAAATACCGAATCGGTAAAATTCGGTATTTATGAATCAATAAATTAGATTTACCTACATCTAGCCCCAGATGTTACTATTGACCTGTTGTAATATTGGACTCCCGCTCACTTGAACCTCTTTTTAAAACACATAACACCAAGGGTAAGCTTTGATCTTGACATCCAACACTGCTCCAAATTCCATTGTATAAACAATATGCTGCAACAATTGAATATAAGAAAATGCAGCAGTATATTAGTTTTAATTTAAAGCATGGAGTCAGGCGAAGCATTATATTACTCTGTCTTGGGATACTTCCTCTAAAATCATTCACCTTTAAGTGGTTCTCAAAGGAAAATGCTAGTAGTTCCTGTGATCTGTGTAATGGTGGGGTGCAAGACTTGGAACTTGTGTTATTCGTTTGTCCAAATCTGACTGTTGTAGAAGCTAGAAAGAGGTTTATACAACCAATTCGAACACAATTTTAAATTAATTTGGTTCAGAACCTGATTTCTCTTTGTAAGGCACTGCCTAATTAATTTGTGTGTTACAATATGTGTAAATTCTTAAAATCTATTTTAACTTTGGACCAGAATGACATTTTACTATTTTAAATGTAATTTTGTTCTTTAAATAATTGTTCCTCTCAGTCGGGAACTAAATCAAATAAACTTAAAACTTGAAACTTGACAAACTCTACGCCATCTTAAGGAACTGGCCACACCTTCATACCTCATCATGAATGCGATGGAACAAGTATACAAGTCATCCAAGTTTGATGGTCTGCCAAACTGTGTTGCCTTATCTTGAGAGAGAGTGATAGGCATTTACTCAATATGCTTTTGTAGCATGCTAGTCTTCTTGCACAAACGCTATAATATCTGAACACTTCTTTGCGCTTGCTAGCATCACCCAAAAGTTTAAAGCAAAGGGAAAAAATAGGGGAAACAACCGGGTCATTCACTAGCCAAACTATCTGAAAGCCAAAGGTCGGCGTGCCCTCACAATGCTGACGGTCCAGAAAATTCAAAAAGTGTTCAAATTGTGGGAAGCTAAACCACTTTGGCAAGATGTATTTCTCCAGTGCCACAGGCCGTGCGTGTGCTATTGTGACTGCTGCCAAGGGCCAGGCATGGGCAGAGGCCTCTGATGAACTACCTCCAGCATCAGATGAGATGGATGCCTTTAATGACGTAATCATCATCATCATCATCCTGGATGATGATGATGATGATTACGTCATTAAAGGCACTGGTCACATGCGCATTCATCACCAAAAGGCCCTCCCCAAATACAAGGTCACCATCTAGGTCAATCTGATGAGAGCATGAAATGGATGCACAGGAAACAAAGATATGTTTAAGGCAGGTTATTTCTGTACATGAAGCCCATGAAACGGCTTGTTCCTGCCAGCTCGGATCCCAGCAGCTTAATCAGCTCTAACGGTATCCCAACAGACATTTCAACCCTTGAACATCGAACACAAGTCAAAACGAAACGATGCATTATTCAACACCAAAAGAGCTGAGCACGCCTACTCAGCTACCGAATGCCATTTATAACAAGAACTTATATACGGGCGTTATAGAACCCGTTAAAAGCCAAATAAGTCCCTACATTGGTAGACTATAGAAGTGAGGAAAAAGGCAGCGTCCTTTCGCCTAGATCCATGCAGCATGAGAGCATTTACTTTTTTAATTTCTCTTCCGACTCTTACGAGAGCTCTGCAGAAAAACGATTTACAGTCATTACAAAGGGCCATATAAAATATATGCGATTGTTATATACATAGGGCATATTACTCTGACAATTAATTTTGTTTTTGTGACTTCATTGCATGACTCGCCTTGCAGTTGTTTTTGTTTATTAATTTCTGTTGAAATAAATTATTTTAATAAAGGGTAAAAGCGCATCCACTAATTCTCTGACTTGGGGGGGGGGGGGGGGGGGCTGCAGTCTTTTGTGGCAGAGAGATGAGTCTTCCATTGATAGCTGTCAGGGGAGGCCTGAGAAAAGTCCTGGGATGCTGAGCTGCCTCCTGGCTCCCAGGCCAGGCTGCCCTGCATTCAAGTGTAAATGCTCCCCTCTTCTACATGAGAACGCCCAGTCTGCCTCCCAGCTAATGATAGATCTGAAACTTCAGTGCTCTCACCAACCCGGGAAGACAGAAGGAACAGTGTTCATGGAGCTAATAGGAAATCTATCTATGCCATAGATTAAACTCCTTGTACCAGCAGCATGGTGTTCTAGGAGGGGTGACATATCTTCCAAAGCCAGACAGCAGCATCGGTGCATGTTATAACAGCATAGGGACAGTGACATCACATTGATTCATCCCTTGGGCGATGAGTGCATTTCCTACCTCAATAGTCAGGGTTTAACAATCATTAGTGCAACAGGTGGTGTGAAACTAGGGCTCATGGGTGTTAAGGCCCCATGCATCCCATTTATTTGTATCTTTTACTACCCAAGAAGATGCTATCGCTGGCTGCCTTTGGCCAGACATTAGAAGCAATAATAACTCAACAAGAGCATAGAGAGCTTGGATGTGGTAGCTGCACATGGCACAGCAGCATAAAGACAGTTTCAAAGTGCAGCAAAGACTCCCAGTTTCCTATTGGTCATGTTACAACCGGTAGCGCGGCCAGTGTGGCATGGGCCCTAGTGTAAGAAAGGAAATACCTTCCTGTCTGCTGATTGAATTATAAAATACAACAATAACCTGGGTTGAGTGGGCCACTCAGTCTTCTAGGGTCTAGTGCCCTGAACCTACTGCACCAATGGAAAGGGGTGTGGCTTTTAGGGAGGGGCGGGGGTTGTAGTGTAGTTCCTATATTCCCAATAGGCTCTGCGCATTGGAATAATATATCCTATAGATGTGACGTAGGACTTATGTCTACTAAGTCTCTGTTGAATTTATTAGACTTAATTGTGAGTGCCAGCTAGCTCAGAGGTCACTAGAAACTTTCTCGAATAAACAAGAAGGGATTAGTTTCTGACAACCGCATAAACATGAAAACTTAGTTTTCCCAAGATAAAACGTATCTTCAGAGTCGTGGAAACAATAGATAGATATTTTACTCAGTCAATCGTGCATGCTTAGTTTCATCAGAGGTGCTGAAAAAATAGAGAGACAGGCGTTTTCAATAAAAGTATTTATTGAACAGTCTTCTTTCTCATGCAGAGGAAATGAACTGCTACAATCGTAATACTGGCTGTAAAGTATAATGCGTACAGCAAGAAGAGTATTATAAAATAATACTGTAAAAGCATGGTATAGTTTCTAAGCCATAAAATACATACATATATAAATAAAGACTAAAAGTACTCAACTGGTGCTTCTAAAATACACCTAGCCCGATGTACCTAACCTAAGTCTAGTACGAGGGAAGAAGTAAGTGTGGTGTAGCATAAGTTTAGTATTCTTTTGCCAAGAATCTATCCAAGATTTCTCTTAGGGTCTAATCAGCTCCGTACCTTGGTTTAGAATGAAAGAGGTCTGGTATCTCTCTGTCTCCGGACTCGATTTCCCAACACCCCGCAAGGGGAGCCTGGAAACACTGGAGCTGGATTTCTCGGCAAGAGAAAAGACAGCTCCTCTCTCAGTGCATCTGTTGGAGGGTCGGCTTCCTTCGGCACTTGCTGTAGCGAGCTGCGTCGGGCAAGTAGATAGTCGAACTGCTCCAAATGACAGTGTGTTTGCTATGGCAATTGTGGGCATATTTATACCTTGAAGGTGCGGAGTTTGACGTAAAGTTGGACATAATAACGTCATCAAAGAATTGAAGTTCTTTGAAAACTCCATGAGTTCTTGGATAAAGCAATATTCAAGCAAGCGGAAGTCCCTGACTGCTGAAGCCGAGTTTTCAAAGAAATCGTTGTGGCTTTTCGGAACTAGTGGAAGAAGCCATGCCTGTATTTGGACTGCATTGGTTTTGTCTAAATATGGTTATGATTTCTCTGCCTATATAAGGACGTGGTGATTTATACCTATATAAGTGCATGAATCGGGAAACTTACATTAGGGTCCTAAAATGCTATACAACACCCTAAAAAATATATTTTGGATGAAATAGTTGGGTACAGGTGCTTTTAGTTGTATGGTGAGGTATCTGTCCTATTTCACCCTAGATTTTTACATGCACACAGAGACAAAATCACACACACTCTCTCTCTCTCTCTTTCCCTCTCTCTCTCTCTCTCTCTCCCTCCTCTCTCTGCCTTAAAACTTGGTTAGTTTGAAAACAATTGTGTTTTAAGCACTCTGCACTCCTCTCTCTTTCCACTGCCTCATAAGCCTCCCCGTGTCCTGCTTCTCATAATGTATTTTATCAAGATATGCCAGTGTGATTGTGGTGAAATTTGTAGCTTAGGCCACCCCCAATCTTACTTCCCAAGCTAAGCCCCTGCCAATGGAATGTACGTCCCTGGTTATGACAGCACAAAAAGCACAACAATAGCTCCCAGGCTATGCATGCTATGGCCGGATAGGAGAAGCTACTAAGCCAAGCATAGCAACAATCCACAGACTAATTATTTGTAGTCAGAGTCAATATAGGAGCAATTATAAATAAAGCTCCCAGTTTAATGGTATTTCTTTTTTCGACATTACCATCTATATTTATCCATATTTATTTTGCCTGCATTTTTTCTGTATTTATCCATTTTTATTTTGCGTTTCCTGCATAAATTAAGCTGCAATGGGTATTTTTCCACATGTATTTAACTGATAAATGAATACTTGCATTTGAATGTCCAAAAGGTGTCAGCAATATACAGTGCAATAGCGTTATTTGAAAACACTTGCACTGTAGACTATATTAAATAACTGTAATTTGTACTTAACGAAGCTTAATTAGGAAATCTATTGTCTTTTTTGCATCTCTCCTATCTCTCAATCTGTACACCTACTGACCAGGCACTCATGATTGACAGTAGAAAAAATCCTCTAAAGAAGGCCTATTTTCCGTATTTTTCTGTATTTAAAAATAAACACAGACAGGAAACTAAAAAGTTTCCTGTCTCTATTTATCTGTAAAAATCAGTAAAAAATAAGAAACTGGGATCACTAAATATAAAGCACAACAAGCACCCTGCTGATATAGGATCCTGATTCACAAAAGGAGTCATAATCCCTTCACCCTTGCTCATTAATATTTGCTTCATATTGACAATAGTATGACTGCAAAGCTGCACCAGTCACAGCTTACTGAGCTTACTAATGGGAATGTGAGTGATGTTTGTTGGGGCTGCTATTTTTAAAAGGAAGAACTACACTCACTTTTTGGGTCTCACTGAACAGAGCAACTGTCTGCAAGACTCATTGTTCCCAATCCTTTCAAATATACAAAGGGCCTGATTACAAGTGGGTCGGGAAAGAAGGTGCACCACAAAAATAATGATCCCCAATGTATGTTGTGTATCCGGTGCAATAAATAGAGCAGTTTGCGAGTTTTTAGGGGAATAACATGTGGATTCTGGTGTTTAATGTACCAAAACCCGCATGGTATGGGAAATACTGTACGCATTTCCCCTGTCAAATTTAGGCAGGATTGATCTGCCGGATTTTAACGAAGGTTGAGGTATTTAATGCATCTGATAATTATTGAATGTGATACATAACTTCCAACTCATAATTCTGTCCTGTGCACAAACAGGAGTTTACACACTGGACAGAATACATCACACACTTATAATCAGGCCCAAAGAATGGGCATTTAGCTCCATCCAGAGAAGTATAATTATCCCACCAAATGTTATTGGCTGTTTGGTGAAACAGTCCACCTCCTATGGAGTGCTTGCCCTGAAATATATTACCATGCACAGGGCACTAGTTTACCTCTCAACAGTACACTAAGTTAATACACATTCCATCATTTTTCTCACAGATGAATTGTATACAGAAAGCAATCGTTTTTTTTTTCTTTCTGCAGTTTTTTTTTAAAATAAAATGTTTAGTCAGATCTCCAAACACATACCAGACTTACTGGCATTGCCAATGCGTGTTTCTTTTTTTATTCCCAGGAGAAAATACACATTATCCCTATGGAGAACCAATTTCTCCACACCCCCACCAAATCAGGAGGTGTTCCATTCCAATTCCCAACCTGGACAAGGATTTATTACAAGTCTTTCAGGAAACACATCTCAGACCATTTCCACGAGTTTGATGGGTTTGTGAATACATGCAAATTCACAATTATTTAGGCATTCACCAACACAGAAGGCAAACCATGCCTTGCGCCTCCCAATTCCACCATTTGCATGCCATTTATTTTTGCATCCTTTATAGTTATGACTAGGGCTCCCTGTTTTCTGTTTCTAAGGATTTTTACAGATAAGTACAGCCAGAAAACATTGTGCTTCCTGTCATGTATTTCTTTTTAAAAGTGGAAATATACAGATAAATGACTTTCTTTGAGTGGCTCTCCATACTGAGGTTAATGAATTTCAGGCCAATAGCTGTACATATTGGCAGCACAGGGAGTTACAAAACTGAATCAGATTTTCTTAAATTACTGCAAATTCCAACATGTATTTTTGCTATTACGCTCATTTCTTTCACATTAGATTATTATTTTATTATTTTTGGCTATGTAATTGCTAAAGCCTGACAGGCCCCAAACTATGAGTGCAAATGTATCCCTTAAATAAATACAGAAATATACAAGTTGTCACTTCATCTGTTCACGAAACACAAAATAAGGGGGTCATTAGGATGGCGGACGGACTTAGTCCGTCCGCCATCCTGTCTTGGGCTGGGACCGTCCGCCATAAGGGCGGAGGTCCCGTGCCTCGAATTAGGATGCTGAAAGCACCGTCCGCCGCAATGCCAAAAATGCATGTTATTCGTTTCAAAGCACAACATGACAGGCACCGCGCGGTGCCTGCCATGTTGTACTTTGAAACGCAGGGGGGTACCATAGGTACCCCCTATGGGCACCCCACACCCCCCCCTTCACCATGGGGGCCCGCAACGGGCTCTCAAAGCAAAGACCGTATGCCTTTCCGTGGCGGCATTGCTGCCACGGAAAGGCATTCCACAAGGCACATCTCAATATGGCTGACGGTGTCTGATAGACACCGCCACCATATTAGACCTTTTCCACCACGGTCGCAAGGCGGGTCATTTCTGTGAGGATGGCGGACGGATTGCCCCCCCCCGGGCCGGCGGTAGCTACCGCCAGCCCGGCGGGGGCAATCCGTCCGCTATCCTAATCGACCCCTAAATGTGGATAAATACTAATAAGATGGACAAAAAATAAATATGGTTAAATACAGACGGAAATATTAAAAAATAAGCCCTAGTTATAACATACAAATACAAAGGAGTAAATGGATTTATGATCACAATGTCACTTTTTGGGAATGCCTAGCAACAGTAACACTTGCACTTGTAAACCTGATTTAGGAGTACAAATGACTTTTGAATTGAGCCCTGGCGGTGCATGCTACAGTAGTATACAGATCACTACAATGATCAGAAAGAGGCACGGGTGATAGAACCAGGGGTGTGACAGGTGCTGTAGCACACCAGGCCTGGAGATCGATCAGGAAAATCATGGAAAAATGAAGCCTTCAATTAGGTTTAATTTTTTAAGTACCATTAATTGTTTGTTCCAGTACAGTGAAAGGGACATTTCAAATACGAAGAGCACACAGAACAACCTACAACAAACCATTCTGCATTTGCTTGTCATGCACATCTATGGTTATGCTATAGTTAGTTATACAATACTGTATGAATAGCGTCTTTTCAAAGTTTTCAAATATTAAAAAAGATGTGCATTTTCATTTGGATCTTTATGTGGAGGTGGACAAGGTTCAAAGTGTGGTGAGAAAACAGACGAATACACATCTATGTTACCTTTGTGTGCCCGCATGGCTACAGCCACCTTGATTTATTAATTGTGTCTTCTAAATATCTACCTTTTGAGCACAAATTGACACAATCTATTCTTATTTGGAAGCGTACTGCATTACAATGCACTAAGAACCACATTTTTGCACAAAATGTCTTGGACTCCCATCTCATCCACCTCTTTCCTGCCCACAAGCACAATAGTTTTTAAATCCAGCACCACTGAAAACTGGTTCCAGGGCCTAAAGCCCAGCTCGACACCCAGTACTGCAAGACCTTCCCTTTACTACTCATTGAAGAAGGGGCGGACGACATAGGGTCAAAATACTTAAATGAATGTAACAAAAAGTGCTTTGACACCCAGTTGTTTGGCTCTTCCCGACTGGACTCATCTGCGTAACTCAGCATCCTTACCGGATCACACGTAAACAAACTGTTGTATGTTGGTGTGAAGTATTGGTGAGAGAATGGAGCATACATGAGTAGGCTGAGTGAAAGATGGAATGTGTTCTGTAGAGTGTTCTGAGTGAGTGAATGTTCCACTTGGAGTCAATGAGCTCATTAAGAGAAGGGCTGAGCTGCATTAAAACCTAGCTTCTGGTGGGGGTTTTGTAGGTATTAAACCTATTTAAGCTTGTACCTAAACTTGAATATAGTTAGGTAAACTTACAGGAGGAGTTAGACTTCCTATGTGTGCACTGCACACACAACAACTTAGTAATGAGTTATGATGGCACAAGACTCCACAACGCTGGCATCCACGGCAAAGCGCTAGAGTGGAACCACTCCTACCTCACTGGCCTAACCCAGAGAGTCCGACTCCCACCGTTCTCCTCAAATCCTACAGAGATCAGCTGCAGAGTCCCCCAGGGCTCCTCCCTGGAAAGCCCTACCGCTACACCTCAGGCAATCACTGTGTCTTGATGGTTTTAAAATTTCCTCTGTCCTGTATTATGCACTATGTTATTTTAGTTAGCCGTGTGTGGCTATATTGCACACATTGAAGTTCTTGTTTGCGGTCCATTATAACCTGTATAAAGCAGAAAGGCCTGTTTGACTAGAGCACCTCCATCATCGATTCCGCAATCACTGCCAGTTTGCGTTTGCTTCATGTTAGGCCTAGTAATGAAATTGTTTGCTTCAGCAGAACCGTTCATTATGTTATAATTTCCTCTGCCATGTCCAAGGTTACATCTGCCCTTGCTAATGAGAAGTACAATTGTTTTTCATTCCTAAGGATACACTTCATGATGTTCTCACATAAGGAAGACGCTGGGATACGGCTTAGCGGCCTTGGGCCGCTGGTAACCGGCCCACCGGCAGGTGCAGACCCATCTCTATGTCCCTCCTTTGTTCGTGTCCGGCTCAGGCTGGTAGTTTTCCATTGTGGGCTTGGCCGAAGTCCCTCGAGGGGTTTATCCACTATTACCAAATGTTGGGGAGTCAGTCCTCTCGATGCTCTCCTTTGGATGAGGTTCTGATGGGGCTCCTCTATAGAGATATGCTAATAAACGTTTGTTGTATCTTCTCCACTGTCTGACCGACTCTTCATTTGGGAAGGCGTAGTAGGAGGTGATTACCCGCGTGGCCCTAGAATTGCCACATTCTTCAGATGGTGCCACTCTTGTCTGATACGGGCTGGCAAGCCGTGCCTTGTTTGACACGAGCCTATGGGCCGTGCCTTGTCTGACATGAGCTGACGAGCCATGCCTTGTTTGACCGCCACTGCCTCCCTGCGGCCCGTCCACCCCCAGCCCATTCGCCGTCCCGCTCCCGCCACCCAGCTGACCCGCCCTCCCGGCTCCTTACTTAAGGGTACCGCAGTTGCCAGTGCTGGAGTGACCACTGTGCCTGTAACAAGGCCGGGTCACCCCTCCTGCTCCTGTCGCCGATTTCCTGCCTGTAGCTGACCTCGAGCGACCCAGCCGCCGCTCAGCCGCCCCCCTGCCTGCACAGATTTCCCGCCGCTGCCTCCCTGCAGCCCCGCCCACCACCAGCCCATTCGCCGCCCCGCTCCCGCCACCCAGCTGACCTGGCTCCTTACTTATGACGCCCCCAGAGCGACCGTGCAGCGGACGTGCGCAGCGGGAGCACCGACTGAGCGCCGAAGGTGCGCCAAAGGTAAGCCCATCTGCGCCCGTCCGTGCCTAAACCGCACCCAGCGCCAGACCCCCTGGCCCCCGAAGCCACCAGCCTACCCGCCGGACCTACGATGCCACCAAACTCAACACCCTCAACGCCGGCCGGATCCCTGGATGCTACCGAGCCACCCCGAGACGCACCCACGGACCCTTCAGCTGCCACTCCTGCAAGTTCACCTGCATCCGGACCTGCACGGCGCCAGCACCCACGAAACCGAGCACCAGCAGCAACCACCTGGAGTGCATCCTGCTCAACACTCGCTCCGTCCACAGACACGCCGTCCAACTCTGGAACCTGATCGACACTACATCTCCAGACGTAGCCTTCCTCACGGAAACCTGGATGAACGCCTCCTCAGCGCCCGACATCGCCATCGCCATCCCGGACGGATACAAGATCACCCAGAGGGATCGAGTCAACCAGACCGGTGGAGGCATCGCCATCGTCCACAAGAACACCATCCGCATCACGACCAACACCGACGACACCCTCACAACTGCCGAACACCTGCACTTCCAGATCCACACCGACCCCAAGACCACCCTCACAGGCACCCTCATCTACAGACCCCCGGGACCACGCACACAATTCAGCGAAGACATCGCCGACTTCATCAGCCAGCATGCCCTCCCCTCCGCTGACTACATCCTCCTCGGGGATCTCAACTTTCACCTGGAGAACAACAACGACAGCAACACCACCACCCTGCTGGACAACCTCGACAACCTTGGTCTCAAGCAGCTGGTGACCTCCCCCACCCACTACGCCGGACACACACTCAACCCCATCTTCTCATCCAGCGAGCACATCGCCTTCATCCACGCCACCGGACTCCACTGGACGGACCACAGCTGCGTCCATTTCAGCTTCAGAAAGAACACGATCCACCACCACCAGCAGCAGGTCGCACGCAGAAACTGGAACAAGATCACAGTCGACCAGCTCGCCGCAGCCCTGAGCCAAGATCCCCCCGCCAGCTCTGCAAACCCCAGCCAGGCCGCCAACAACCTCACGAAGTAGATCAGCAACTGCGCAGACGACCTCACCCCACTGAGGACCCCGCCCACCAGACCCGGCAGTAAGAAAGCACCCTGGTTCACCGACGAACTCAAGAGCTCCAAGAAGAACTGCTGTGCCCTCAAGCGAGCCTGGCGCAGAGACCCTACACCAGACAACATGACCACCCTCAAGCTCGCAACCCGAAAACACCACCAACTGATCCATACCACCAAGAGAACCGCATTCAAGGAACGTCTGGACAACAACGCACACAACAGCAAGGAACTCTTCAACATCGTCAAAGAGCTCTCCAATCCCAACGCCGGAAACAACGACATCACCCCATCACAAGACCTCTGCAACTCCCTCGCCTCCTACTTCCACAACAAGATCGCAGACATACACAACAGCTTCAGCACACAACCGACGCACACTATGACCGCACCAACGACCCCCACCACCACCCTCCGCGCCTGGACCCCGATCACCACCGAAGACACCGTCCGCACGATGAACTCCATCCACTCCGGATCCCCAACCGACCCCTGCCCTCACCACGTCTTCAACAAAGCCGACACTGTCATCGCACCCCACCTGCAGGACATCATCAACACCTCCTTCGACACCGCTACCTTCCCAGAGAGCTGGAAGCACGCCGAACTCAGCGCTCTACTGAAGAAACCATCAGCAGACCCCACCGAACTCAAAAACTACCGCCCCATCTCGCTCCTCCCGTTTCCGGCCAAAGTCATCGAGAAGACCGTCAACAAGCAGCTGGCCGCCTTCCTCGAGACGAACGGATCCCTCGCCCTCTCGCAGTCCGGCTTCCGGGCCAACCACAGCACCGAGACCGCCCTCATCGCAGCCACCAATGACATCCGAGTCCTGCTCGACAACGGGGAAACGGCGGCCCTCATCCTCCTGGACCTCTCCGCGGCATTCAACACTGTCTGCCACCGCACCCTAGGGCAGCGCCTCAGCAACGTTGGAATCCAAGAGAAGGCACTAGAATGGATCATCTCCTTCCTCGCCGGAAGGACACAGAGAGTCCGCCTCCCCCCGTTCAGATCAGAAGCCACCGAAGTCATCTGCGGCGTCCCTCAAGGCTCCTCGCTCAGCCCCACCCTCTTCAACGTCTACATGAGCCCCCTCGCGGCCATCGCACGCCAACACAACCTCAACATCATCTCTTACGCTGACGACACCCAGCTGATCCTCTCCCTCACCAACGACCCCGCCACCGCCAGAGCCAACTTACACGAAGGGATGACAGGCGTAGCCGAGTGGATGACGAACAGCCGCCTGAAAGTGAACTCAGACAAGACGAAGTCCTCATCCTGGGCTCTTCACCCTCCGCCTGGGACGACTCCTGGTGGCCCACCGCCCTGGGCAGTGCACCCAAACCCGCAGACCACGCACGCAACCTGGGCTTCATCCTGGACTCCTCCCTCTCCATGACCAGACAAGTCAGCGCCGTCTCCTCGTCGTGCTTTACAATCCTGCGCATGCTACGTAAGATCTTCCGGTGGATCCCCTCCGAGACCAGGAAGATGGTCACCCAGGCCCTCGTCACCAGCCGCCTGGACTACGGCAACTCCCTCTACGCCGGAACCACCGCCAAACTCCAGAGGAGACTCCAGCGGATCCAGAACGCCTCAGCAAGACTCATCCTCGACATCCCCCGACACAACCACATTTCCGGACACCTGAGAGACCTGCACTGGCTCCCGGTCAACAAGAGAATCACCTTCCGTCTCCTCACCCACGCACATAAAGCCCTACAGAACCAAGGCCCAAGATACCTCAACAGCCGCCTCAACTTCTACACCCCCATACGCCAGCTTCGATCGACCAACCACGCCCTCGCCGCCATCACCCGCATCTGAAGAGCCACCACAGGAGGAAGGTCCTTCTCCTACCTGGCCGCCAAGACCTGGAACTCCTGACCAACCTCCGCCTGACCCAAGACCACCTCGCCTTCAGGAAGCAGCTCAAGACCTGGCTGTTCGAGCAGTAGCGGACCCCCCCCCCCCCCCGCCCCAAGCGCCTTGAGACCCTCCGGGTGAGTAGTGCGCTATATAAATGCTTTGATTGATTGATTGATTGACACAAGCCTACAGGCAGTGCCTTGTCTGACACAGGCTGACGAGCCGTGCCTTGTTGACATGAGCGACGGGTCGTGCCTTGTCTGACACGGGCTGATGAGCCGTGCCTTGTTTGAAATGAGCCTACGGGCCGTGCCTTGTTTGACACGAGCCGACGGGCCATGCCTTGGTTCTACATTAGCCGATGGGCTGTGTCTTGGTTTTGGTGGGTTTGCGGACCCTTGAGAGACACGGAGAGCTTGTGAGCAGCCTGCGGGCCAACTGGAAATTGGATTCGCTAAAAGGTCCGGGGCTGAGGCCTGTCCTCTTGTCTTGGTACAGTCGCTGGATCGTCTTGGGTGCAGTTTCTGAACTGCCCAACTTGAACAACACGATTCAATGGGCTGTGTCTTGGTGAGGTATACCGTCTTGGTTGGTACTTGGTAAGTCCGAAGATCCCTGTAATTGGCATGCTTTGTTTCAATAAATATGATTTTAGGAATTGATACTTGAGTGTTGCAACGGTGTGTGTGGAGTGATGTGGATCGGAGGCCGGTGTGAATGAAGACGCGGATGTGGCGAGTACATGTGTTAGAGGCGTTTGGGGCTTCCGGACAGTTAATTTCGATTTGAAATCATTCATGATTGTTTCGTTCAATGTTTTATTTGTCTGTGTTGTTTGTATGTATAGAATGCCCTGTTGTAGTAAACTTAGGTTTTTTGGATGCTGCTGTGGCACTGTGGACGCGCAGTTGGAAGAGAGCAAACCCGCGCCTCCAGAGGGCACTCCGAATTTCGATATCTATGTTTTTAACATGGAATTGCTCCAGTTATGTTTAATACATTATGGCACAAGTACACAAAAGACAATATAGAATTGCAATGGCCGCTTTCTGGTTCTTTCGATGAACAGAAAATAAAGTACTTGCAAGAGAAAATATTTTCTAAGCGGAGTCAGCAGGCCATGTTCGACTCCTTGAGGGTGTGGCAGAAAGAAGCGAGACAGCGACGTTTGAGGGAGAAAAAAGCAGCTAGGAGAAAAGAGACGGAGACCATCACACAGAAGGCAGTCGCTTATGACAGGGCAAAGACAGAGAAAGGGATAGAATGTGAGGACAGGAGTTTTCGGTTGCAGGTGAATGAAAGATATGTTGCTAGAGAGGAAAAGGATGAATTGATTGAGGATGTTTTAGACTCCCGCCCACCGCCGCCATATGCCCCACAGATAATATACACTACGGTCCCTGTCTCCACTGCCCCAGAAGGGGGGGGCTGTTTTCCCCGACTCGCAGGGCGCTACTGCTATGACCCCCCTCCACAGCAGGGAACAGTTACTGCTTTCCCAACTTCCCCTTCACTTACACCTCCCGCCTTGGAACACTAAGTGGAGGGGTCTAGCCCCGCTTTCGCTTCGTCTTCGGACAGTGTTTCACCACAGTCAGTGGCCCACACTCCGACACATGGACACGTAGATAATGACCAATCGGAAGGGCGAGACCCCGTGAGTAAAATGTTAATGCGTTCGGCAGTAGGCCTAGAGAGACAGGTTGTAGCGAACCAGGCTGCTCAGTGGGTTCGGCACCCGATTTACAGTGTAGAGGATATCTGGTGTGTGATGAAAGATTATGAGCCCTTCATACAGCAACTTGCTCTTAAGCATATGTCGAATGCTTTGATTGCTCTGTGGGAACAATATTGGGCAGAAGTAGCACCACATGTCATTTGCGACATATACGAGATAGGGTGTACATGACAGACATGGCCCCGAATTATGTATTTTAGTAATGTAACCACACTGGTAGGTTATAGAGGTCGATTGCATCAGAAGGTCCCATTACTGGGGACCCAGCACCCTATGAGAGAGGAGCACCCCATTTATCATCCTGAAATACCGGAATTACATGACAGCATGAATACGGTCATTAGACAGCGAGTTGATGCTCGGTTTCAAGAGCAGTGGGTTTATACTGCTTGGAAGAGGAGTGAGGTTCTTTCACTGAAAAGTCAGTTGCCAGATCCGAGGAAGAATCTGACGGCATACTATAAGAAACTGACGGAAGCAGCCTCTTCCACTGTGATGACGCTGGCAGACATAGAGTTATTTTTTGGACTGTTGGTACCGGTGGACATTTGGAGACAAGTACATGATCAGGACCACGCGCTAGAGTTAGGTGGGACATGGACTGAGCTTAGGGAATGGGATAGGGAATGCAAGCCAGGAGAGAAGCCTAGGGCAGAGATATTAGCATTACCTCGGCGCGTCATTACTTACATGCACTCTCTTATCTCGCCTAAGAAGGTGGATTGGGATAAGCTGATGGCATGCCGGCAGAAGAAGGATGAAAGTGTCTCTGATTTCTTCACAAGGTTTGAAGGAGTATTTTTGGACTTTAGTGGTCAAGATTTGGCACAGGAAGGGGAAGTTCGACTATTTGTAAATAGATTTGTCACCAATTTACTACCAGAGATTGCGGCTCGATTGCAAGCAGCAGAGAGCACCTGGACTACGTCCACCCCATCAGTGATTTTGAGTATGGCTCAGTCCTATGAACATAGAGAGAATGAGAATAAGGATAAAGTTGAGAAGAAAGCAAAGGAGCTGAAAACGAGAGAGTTGTTGCAGCAGGTCGCGAGAGGAGGAGGTAGAGGACGTGGTTCAGATTCGGGTTCTCGAGGCCCTGGAACAGGCAGAGTTGGAGCGCAAGGAGAGCCTTTGGGGGAAAACCAGTGCGCATACTGAAGAAAGGAGGGGCATTGGAGGAGTGAGTATATGGAGTTGTTTTCCAGAGGAGAAAATGAGAAAACCTGAGGTTTTGGGGGTAGAGGACCTGGAGGAATGTCATGAGGAGACGTGCGCAGAGACAGTGCAGGAGTTGGCTCAGGCGCTATGAATAGCTCTGTTTCCCACTCCCTGGTCCCAGGGGTGGCTCTGTCTGGCCAGAACAATTTTTCGGTAGGTTTCTCAGGTTTACCGGTTGTCAGCCCCATCTCCAAGCCCCTTTCCCTGACACTGTTGACTCGCTATTTTTACTAACATCACATTGTGGAGAGAATTTGCTGGGACTGGATTTATTAAAGAGGTAGCATGCAACTATATATTGTTCCCCAGACGGTGTTTACCTTTCTTTAGGTCCACGATTTGCCTCTGCCTGACAATGCTTTGAGAAGGATGACCCACTTCCCCCTGAATTTCATGAGGTGCCACGAGAACTGTGGGCCACAGGTGACACAGTAGCAGGATTGCTAAAGATTCCACCTGTTTCTATCAAGGTAAAGCCTGATGCCAGGCTGCCCCAGACACCTCAGTATAAGATTTTCCAGGTGGGAGAAAAGGGTTTATTGAAAGTAATACATGACTTGATAAAGACGGGGTGGTAGAGGAAACGGACTCAAATGTGTGCAACAGCCCTATTCTTCCGATTCTTAAAAAGGCCTCAACTGACTGCTCTGACACAGATCCAGAGTTTACAGGTTCGTAATTGACCTGAGAAAGGGTTTATAAAGTGGTGATTCCTCTGTATCCTGTTGTCTCCAACATCACTACGATATTAACGATGATCCCGCCCATGGCTAAGTTCTTCTCTGTTGTGGATTTAAAGAACACCTTCTTTAGTATTCCCATCCACCCAGACAGCCGTCATCTTTGAGGCTTTGTTTTGGAAGGCCGCAGCTTCAGATTCTGTCGTGCTCCACAGGGGTACACAGGGGTACACAGAAAGTCCCAGTATTTACAGTCAGGCTTTAAAGGCACAATTGGATTCACTAGAACTCCCTTCTGGTAATGTGTTGTTGCAGTACGTGGATGATTTATTGGTGGCTTCGGATACTGAGGAGGGTTGTAAGGCAGCTACTGTTAAATTGTTGGTGCACCTGGCACATAATGGACACAAGGTGTCCCTTTCAAAAATGTCAGTACTGTCGACAGGAGGTCACCTACTTAGGTCACTTGGGGCTACATGTAGGTAAATTAGATTTACCGATTCTAAAATACCGAATTTTACCGATTCGGTTTTTTAGAATCGGTAAATCTAATGTAGGTAATGATTTGGTATTTTTTACCGAATCGGTAAGATTCGGTATTTACTGATTCGGAAAATACCGATTCGGTATTTGCTATTGACTCCTATGGGCCTTGAAGCTCATAGGATTCAATAGCAAATACCGATTCGGTATTTACCGAATCGGTAAAAATACCGAATTGGCAAGGGGGACAGGGTGTCACTTTGACACCCTGTTGCACCCTTGTTTCTGGCTAGTGTGCCATGTGGCACACAGACATGCCCTAAGGGCATGTCTGTGTGCCACATGGCACAGGTATACATGCACAGATGTGCATGTACACAAGAATTTGTTATTTACCATGCAATTGTATTGCATGGTAAATACCGAATCCTGAAAGGCCTGTAGCACTGTTACAAGTGCTACCTACATCTGAAAATACAGTTTCGGTAATTTTACTGATCGGTAAAATTACCGAATCGGTAAAATTTACAGAATCTCTTCTAAGTCTTAGAGAGGATTTGTTGACAAAACTTGATCAGAAATTTGACACATCCGAGGCCAACCAAAAAATCATTCATGATCAGTGCGCCAGTTTGGAGCAAAAATTGGTGGATGTCAGCAAACGCACTGAGGTGCTGGAGGAAGATGTCAGTTTCTTAAAAGGAGCCTCACAAAGACATCAAAGAGACATTGAGACACTAAGAGCGCGAAATAGAGACCTTCAGATGGATGTGGAAAGATTAGAAATCCACTCAAGAAGGAACAATCTGAAATTCTTGAAAATTCCTGAAGGGCTGGAAAATGGGGATGTCAAAGCCTTTATATGTAAAATCCTCAGAGAGGGCGTCCTAAAAGACAGTCCAGAAATAGATCTTGAAAGAGAGATACAAAGAGCCCACAGAGATCCTTTTAGGCAGCGCACAGGGAGGTCAGAGCCTCGAAAAATCTTGGTGAATTTTTTATCTTTTTCGGTTAAAGAATTGATTTTGAGTAAAGCTCTGAAGGAAAAATCTCTACAATTAGGTTCAGCTAACTACCTGATTCGTTCTGATGTGGGGAAGATAACAGCACAAAGGCAGTGGGAGTTGGGGAGTCGAATGCCTGATCTGAGGAGTTTAGGGGCACAGGTGCAGATGAAGTTCCCTGCCTTTTTGAGAGTGGTTTGGAAAAACAAAACTCATAACTTTAATTCAGTACAAGAGGTCGACTCCTTCCTCACCTTGATGCGCGAAAATACATTTGAGGAAGATATATAAGCCTCTGAAAAGCCCCTGGGGTGTAGAGAGCAAAATTAGTTAGATCTTTAGCTTAGAATCTAAGCAACACGGGTTTTAAGGTGATAAATGGTGTGTGTAGGGTCGTTGGGTCTCAGGGTGCGAGTAGATTTCAAAAATAAGGAAATAAATGGTAAAGTAAATCAGGAAGTTGAAAAAGAAGGAAAAAAAGAGGGTTATAAAGTAAAAAAAAAAAAAAGAGAAAAAAAATTTCTCTTTCAAGATAAGGGGTGTTCAACCTGGGAATAGTGGGGAAGAGGGGATGAATTGATTAATCTATCTAGCCTTAGTCGTATGTATATAGAAAAATAATCGCATAAGGGTTTCCACCCGGAAGTCAAGATCGCCGTAGGAGTAAAGGGGGGGGTTCCTCAGGGGAGGGGGGGTGGAGGGAGGGGAGCAGGGGAAAAAAGTAAAATAAATCCTCATATTGGTTTGAAAATAATTCATGTCCAGGTAGGGACCTGGCTCAAAATGCTCAAAGGGATTATAGAGAATTATGGCCGATACGATATATAGCATAAAATGTATAAGCTGGAATGTTAACGGGTTAAGGGATAGGTCTAAAGCAAGAAGGGTCGTAGATTTTTTGTTCAGATCAGGGGCACATATTTGTTTATTAGAGGAGACGCATGTAGAGAGGGAAGAATGTAGTCAAATATTTGGGAGATGTAGATGGGTCCAGGATATCATTTCCTCGGGACAGAGCGGCAGTACACGGGGGGTGGCTGTGATTATTAGAGCAGGCACAGGGATCAGGTTGATAAAACACGATACGGACATTTCAGGCAGATGGTTGATAGCTTCTCTGATGGTGGGAAGCGCCCCTTTGGTCTGCGCAGTATACTACGGCCCGAATCTAGATGCCCCGGGGGCTTTGATAAAACTTAAAACTAACTTAATAGAGACAACAGGCCCGATAATTGTAGGGGGAGATTTTAATCTTATTTTTGATAGAGATCTTGATAGAACATCGAGAGTGAAGTTTTCCCCCCCAAAAAAAACTAGTCTAGAACTTAAGAACATTATGAGGGATTTTAATTTGATGGACATTTGGAGATTCAAAAACCCAGGGGGAAGAGATTATTCTTTCTACAGTAGAAGATATGGGCACCATTCGAGGATAGATTTTTTCCTGGTAGATAAGAACCTCTCATCGGTAGTCGACTCTATATCTTACGTCCCTGCAATTCTGTCAGACCACTCAATGGTGGAAATGGTAGTCAATATGATACAGAAAAAACATCATAGGAGATGGACACTGGATTGGACGCTGCTGCTGGAAGAAGGAGTGCGACAGGATTTAGTTACCCAGTCTGAAGAATTTTTTAGGGTCAATACAGGGTCAGCAAATACACAAATTGTCTGGGAATCGTATAAAGCTTTCTCCCGTGGCTTGTTAACAACTCTGATGATTAGGAGGAACAGACTGAGGAAAGAGAGAAGGGAAGCTTGGATTTCTAGAATCAAGCTTAAGGAACTGGAGTTACAGAGGGCATCGGCAGAGGAGTCGGATAACAGGCAAATACTTCAGAGAGAGCTCGACTGTCTGGGAGCAGAATTTAAAGCCGGGTTGGATAAGGATTTGAAGGAAAAGTGGGACATTAGTAATTTACAGCAGTTTGCTTACGGTGAGAAGTGTGGACGTCTCCTGGCATGGAAGGCCCGAGCCGACAGAACAAGAAACCAGATAGACAGCTTGGTTTTATCAGGTACAGGGGAAAAAACTAACGAGGATGACTGTATCAGAGAAGAAGCAAAGAGATACATGCAGTCTCTTTATGGACCTAACTCCTCTGGGGATAGGCAACAAGCAGAATCCTGGTTTGCAAATGTCCAGCTCCCTAAGTTATCTGAGACTGATTGTTCTTATCTTAGTTCAGAAATCAAAGAAGGGGAAGTCAGGGCTCAGGTGGCGAAAATGGCTAAGGGCAAAGCCGCAGGCCCAGATGGGCTTCCAGTGGAGCTGTTTAAGATCGTTTTAGAGCAGATCATAGGGGTTCTGAACCTATTATTTAACAAAGTCTTACTCAGGGGAGGACAGGTCCCCAGGTCCTGGGCGGAGGCAACGGTCACATTATTGTTGAAGCCAAATAAGGACCCGAGTAGGATAGAGTCCTACAGGTCCATTTCACTTCTAAATGTTGACTATAAAATATTCGCGGGGGTATTGGCTACGAGATTAGCAAAGGTAGTAAAAGCGGTAGTACATTGTGACCAAAGGGGCTTCATTCCGGACAGGCAGCTCAATGAGCTGACCTTTCAAGTGGTGGCTGCCATTGATGTAGCTCAAGAAAAGAAACTGCCTCTAACCATAGTAGCAGTAGACGCCGCGAAGGCATTCGACCAAGTTGACTGGAACTACTTGTGGTTGGCGATGGAAAAATTTGGCTTTCCGACGAACTATATAACAGCCATTAAGCTTTTATACTCAGACCCAACAGCAAAGGTCCTAGTAAATGGTTCTCTGACAGAGCAGTTTCATATCTCCTGAGGCACTCGTCAGGGATGTCCCCTATCCCCCCTTTTGTTTGACTTGTATATAGAGCCCTTCGTTTGTTTATTAAGAGCCGATCCAATAATTAAACCCTTTAAGATTGCGGAAATGGAGTTTAAGTTGGCTTTGTACGCGGATGACTTGTTAATGTATACTATAAATCCAGATGTGGCAATCCCCAGACTATTAGATCTTGCAATGGGGTTTGGTAACATTTCGGGGTACGCAATTAATGCTGAAAAGACGGAAATAATGGAATGGAACCAGCAGTCTAGCTCGTTAGGGAAGAAGAATAAAATGAGGTATCTGGGAATCCATTTGGTTAATGAGATAGATGAAATCCCCAAAACTAATCTAGAAAGGATCATTAAAGATACAATTGCTCTATTGCAACGTTGGTCCTCTCTGCCTCTAAACATATACGGGAGAGTGAATCTCCTGAAAATGATAGTGCTCCCTAAGGTTACTTTTCTATTTAATGCCATCCCATTATCCTTTCCAGCACCCTTAATTAAAAAACTACAAGGAAAACTGGGCTCATTCATTTGGAATGCCAAAGGCCCTCGCATAGCATGGAAGAAATTAAGAAGGGGTCTCAAGACAGGAGGACTCGCCTTTCCAGATTTAATGCTGTATTGCCACGCTTTTCATTTTAAGCATTTTAGAATTATGGCGGGTCATATGGACCAATCATCAATGGGGCTGCTATTCTCTGCGCTATTAAAGGAGGTTCCTCAGGGTTCCAGTTTTTTTCTTTATAAGTTTGGGGACCCAAAATTCTTTAAAAAAGTAAGGTTGAAGATCTTAAGGTCAGCCTTGAAAAATTGGGTATTTGTAAGGATTAAACTAAACATTACCTATTACGCGCCGCAGGCACCCATATGGGACTCACCAGGCCTCCCAGCCTGCCTTAATGATCAACTGTCACTACCTTTGAAACAGGCAGGGCTGCAGAGGTGGGGAGATCTGCAGGGAGATGGCCAACTCTTAAGCTGGGACGCATTGTCCAATCTAACTAGGGGGGCCCTGACGCGGTTTAAATACTACCAATTGTCAGGCTGGTGGACAACGAGATCTGGGATACCTAATGATAATAACCCCCCTAACCCTAAATTTGATGCGGTAGCTAGAAGGGGTAAGTGGAAAAGCCAAATATCTTTTTGGTATTCGGCAATGTTAGAAGGGGAGGATGTGACGGAGGCTGAAATCAGTAAATTGTGGTGTAACGCCCTCACCCCGACTAACGGGCCTCTCTTGGATTCTTGGCGCGACTCCTTCAGGGTGTTGAATGCCGTAATAAAGCCGGCTGCGTTGAAAAGGAATCACCTATACACTATGTATAGGGTTTATATAACTCCGAAGAAATTGGCAAAATTCTCAAATATTGACTACAATTGCCCAAGGTGTGGCCTCTTGAAGGCTGACGATGTTCATATGTTTATGGATTGTCCTGATTTAGCGGAATATTGGGGGAAGATAAAGAAATTTCTGGAAGAAGTCCTCTTAATGCCTATAGCACTCCCAAGGTTCACAGTCATGTTTGGGCTTGTGATGAACTATCAAGTTAATGACTTTTCCACCAAATTTGTATTTTTTATCATCCTCTTAGCAAGGCGCGAGATTTGTAGGGCATGGAAAGATCCAACTCCCCCAACCTTTGCTAATTGCCTGAGGCAGATTATGTTAACTTGTAAATCAGATGTGGCATGCGATCCCAGAAGCATGACGAATGTGTGGGCAGCCTTGGTGGCATGGCAATCTCGATGATTGGTTTTCCAATGATTTGTCTGGAGCCCTGCTGCTTCCCCGTACTCCTAAATAGCAAAGGGCGCACACGGATCGGTGAAAGAAAAGGAGTTTGGAGGGGAAGGTAGTGGCTACTTGAGGGTCGGTGCAGAACGGCCAGCAGTGCATGGAGGAGCCAGTGTCCCATCAAGAGTTCCATCTGTGATATATGAGGATTACCAAAAAAAGAAAAAAAAAAAAAGAAAAAAATTTACAGAATCTGTAAATTTACCGATTCTGTAATTTTACTGATTCGGTATAATTACAGATTCGGTAAAATTACAGAATCTGTATGTATTTTGAGCCCCTACATCTCCATAGCCCAATACCGGTCGGAAATGGCCGAAAATTAGTATTTTTGGCCGTTTCCGACCGGTATTGGGCTACCTACATCTGGACCCTAGTGTCGAAGGAGGGTCGTCGACTAACACCTGAACGTATAGCTGCTATTACTAAAATGTCTGTTCCCAAAACCCAATGTGAGTTACGCGCGTTTCTGGGTATAACCTCCTATTGTCGTCAGTGGATTCCCAACTTTTCCCTATTAACGAAACCCCTTGTTTACCTTACCACTAAGGATGTGCATGAACCTTTGCCTTGGACACCTGCATGCCAAAATGCTTTTGATCAATTGAAGACTGCGCTTTGCTCTGCACCTGTGCTTGGTACTCCTGATTACCAGAAGCCTTTGGTGCTTTACATACATGAGGCGGAAGGTTGTGTGCTGTCGGTTTTAACACATGGTTTCAGAGGTGAGCAGAGACCCTGTGCTTATTTTTCTGCTATGCCTGACAATTTTGCCAGAGCGCTCCCGAGCTGTCTAAGAGCTGCAGGGACTGTTGCAGTACCTATCAGACAATCAGCATTGCTTGTCCTTGATGCTGACCTCACAGTGATGGTACCGCACGCTGTTGATACGTTAGTGAATAAGACAAGGACACAGCACCTCACCAGTGCACGTCTTATCGGTTACGAACTGGCTCTATTTCCCCACACGTTACCATAAAACGATGTGCCACTCTGAATCCAGCCACATTACTACACCTTCCTTCAGACGAAAAGGACAATCATGTCCATGATTGTTTGTTTTGGATTGAGGAAGAAACAAAGGGATAGACCTGACTGATGTTACCATACCAGAATCCCAAGGGGAACTATATGTCGATGGCTCTTGTTTTAAATTACCGGATGGCACTATTACTGCAGCATACGCGATTACTACATTACACACTGTAGTTGAGACATCCAGTGTCCCCTACCAGTCAGTGCAGGCAGCGGAGTTGGTGGCTCTACTTCGAGCTTGTGAATTAAGTGAGGGGTTGACAGTTAACATCTACACTGACAGCCAGTACGCTTTCGGCATGGTGCATAACTTTGGGCGCCTGGGGGCAGAGAGAGGGTTTTTCACCTCGCATGGGCAGAAGATACAACATGGTCCGTTGATACTTAGACTGTTATCTGCGCTGACACTACCTGAAAAACTAGCTATCATTAAGTGTAGTGCACACAAAGCTGTAGTGGACAATGTAGGCAGATGAAATGTGTTTGCAGACCAGACAGCCAAAGAGACAGCGAGATTCAAATTGAACAAAATGTTTGTGGCAGGTCCAGCTAGATGGGTGACAGATAATGAGATTTTTGAGATTACAGTGGAAAGTGTAGAGGACATACAGAGTTAAGCGACGGCAGACAAACCAAAAACATGGAAGGAAAAGACACGGCGCATTGACAAAAATGCTTGCTTGGATGACCTGATAAACGAAGGTGGTTATTACCTAATGCCTATGTCTTTCCTGTAGTCACCATGGCACATGGACCAGCACACATAAGCACGAAGGGCATTTGCAGATTATTAGATCCAGTTTGGGAGAATGACAACATTGCTAAGGTTGCAACACATTTGGTGAAGCACTCTATAGTTTGTCTAAGAAATAATCCTGGAAAAGGTACCACTGTCCCATCCGGAAATTTTGCTCCTCCTTCATTTCCCTTTGAGGTCATTCAGATAGATTACATTGAAATGGAACATGTACATAATCTGAAGTATGTGTAGTGGTAGTCTGTGCCTTCAGTAAGTGGGTGGAGGCCTATCCAACAAAAGAAGAATACAGCCATAGCTACAGCAAAGGCGCTTTTAAAGGAAGACTTCCTTCGCTACAGATTGGAGTGATAACTGAGTCACTTTAATGCTAAAGTAATCGAATTTATATGTAAGGGTTTCCAGATAAACCAGAAATTCCATGCCGCAAATCATCCCCAATCAGCAGGTCCTGTTGAAAAATACAATGGTACGCTTAAACTGAAGTTAGCAAAGATTCAGGAAAGCACAGGAATGAAGTGGCCAGACGCTTTGCCTCTGGCTCTATTGTCCACAAGGGTAACAACACACTCATGGTTTATCACCCTATGAGGTGATTTTCGGGCGTCCTGCTAATGTATGGGGTGTCTCGAGGCCAAAGAAATTCTCTGACATTGAATATCCTCTGCTGATTGATTGTTTGTATGTCTTGTCTAAAGATCTTCGTTCTATTCATCAACAGATATTTGCTGTCCTACAACCATTGCCAGAGAGGCCCGGACATCAGATCCAGCCTGGAGACTTCCTCCTCGTTCTGAATTTCCAGCGCAAATCCAGCCTTGAGCCGAGATGGCATGAGCCAGCTTAAGTTCTGTTAGCGACCAGAACAGAGGTGAAAGTCGAAGGCCGGAAGCATTGGGTGCATGTGTCCCGTGTGAAGCGCATGCCCCTGCCACTGCCATATGACTCTTGGGCGGAGGACGGGATCGCGGATCAGAAGGGAGAGAGAATACCTGGGTACACCCCTTTTTTTTGACGCCCGGCTGAATTGGGCACAGACCGACAAAGAAGGTGAAGAGGCCGTGTTAGAGGTGACCCCCCTGAAACAAGGTTTGCCTCGGACGCACTGAGTTCTGAGCATCAAGCCCCTGAGTCATTGTCCCCAACTGAAAGTGAGCCCGCGCCTCTGTTTGCTGATCAGGTGGTGCCTGGGCGTGACAGGTACAATCTGCGGCCCCGACGAAAGGACAGTGCGCCAGCAGGGCAATACAAGAGTTAGGGAATGACTTGAGTTTAGGGTACAGTTGCTGTGCTTCTGGTGCCTGTTAGATTAGAGCGACAAATACTGGTGCACTTCCTGAGACACTGGACAGGATCGTTGAGGGTATTTGCCCCAGAGGTTGGGGGCCCTATCCTGAGAGAAAGACTTTGGGCCGTTATTGTCTGTTTGAGTTGCAAGCTGGGCAGCTCCTTCGTGGGAAAAGGAACACTTGATAAACGATAGGCCCCTGCCCGTGAGGCTCTGATGGACACAGGGAGAAGACTCCCCTCTGGCTGATGTACAGTGGATTTGATTTTCCTAAGTAATTTTTAGCAATGTACCCCTTTGGTCGTCCCATTCCAGAGGAGGAGCAGCCTTTTGCAACTCCTTGCCCGAATTCCCAAGGCCCCGTTTGGTCCTCCTGACCACCTAAAATGAGGATATTTTTTTGTGATTATAATTGCGATTGCTTTAATGTTTGTGCTTGGCATATTAATTTTCCTGGAAGAAAAGTGCCCTGTGCATTCCCTAATACGTACTACTCCAATCCCCCCTGAGCATATTATTGGTACCCTTTCCCATCATATGGAAGAACATCGAAAGGCTTACCGAGACAATGTGTTTATCCAGACTTTACACCAAACGCATGCTGTTTATAATACGACAAACTGTTGGGTGTGTGGCCTATTACCTTTGTCTAAGCAAAAAAAAGTGAAAAATGATTACCTGTATTGTTGCCCTGTGGCAGGAGTTGTCAAGGCTGGCTTACCCTGATTAGTTTGGTCCGACTTTTCTCCCAACCTGATAATCTGGATTATAAAGGTACGAGATCTTGGTCGTCAATGACCATGCAGGTAGGCCCCTAACCCAGAACTCCATATGGTACTCTCTCTGGTGCCGATGACTTTGATCGCATTTTGGCAGCTTCCTGTAGCAAGGCGATAAGTAGGAGGATGAAGATAAATGAAACAGATATGGATAGAGAAAGATTTCGCCAGTTCAATGCCTCTGAATATTACCATGCTTTCCAAGTTTGTAATGTTACCGAAGATAAACCTATATTTTTGGCCGTTGTCGATGTTAGATCATCTTTCTGTGTTCAGGGCATGGGGAATATTGAGGTTGGAAACAGTAGTTGTAACACTACTTCTGTACTAAAGATGTCTAAAAGACCCTTACTGATCCCTCCTCCCAATGTTTATTTTGTTTGCGGAAATAATGGTTATGTATGGCTACCTGAAGGGTGGTCTGGGCAATGCTACCTCTCTTACCTCCTTCCCTTAGTGTATGTGGCCCCCTCTGACTATCACAAGACACATCGACTCCAGGGCAGACAAGTTATTTTCCGGATTAAGAGGGTTATCAATGCGGAGTATATCGATCAAACTGATACATCCCTGCAGCAATTCACTGTTATTACGAAAGGGCTAACATCGTTCCGGGGCCCAATATTCAATAGTCTTAACATACGCCGTCTGGCCAGGGTGGTGGAGGGAGCCATCAATACCACTGCGGATATAATTGCCAATGTTACAGTTGAGCTTCAGGCGACGAGGCTCGTTTCGCTTCAAACCCGGGTGGTTTTATATGTCATCCTTGCAGACAGAGGAGGAGCTTGTCACGTCATCGGGAGCAGCTGCTGCGTATACATACCGAATGCTGCCCCGACTGGCAATCTATCAATCCAAAAATTCCATAGACTAGCATCTGAAATACAGGAGGACAATGGGTCATGGTCCTGGACAGGATGGCTCTGGAGTCTGTTAGTATCATGGGGCTGGAAGATCCTTCTGATCTTGATACGGATTGCAGGTGTTATATTTTCCTGCTGACTTTGCATACACTGCCTTTCAATGTGCTGCACATATTGCCTAAGTAAACTGACTCCTACATTTCAATTGTCTAAACCTGACCAGAAGTGTTCACAAATGATGATGCAAGAAATACAGTCACTTATGCTAATAGATGAAGGCATATTTGAATACTGAATGTAACGTTTGATTCTTTCATTTTCTTTTTGCTATTTACCTTGCAAGCTAATCAGTCATTCTATGGAATAGGGTAGACCCTGCCTAGTAGCTAATAAAGGCTTTGCTTAAGTTAGCCATACCGGCTAAAAGGAGGGTTTGATGGTTTTAAAATGTCCTCTGTCCTGTATTATGCACTATGTTAATTTAGTTAGCATTGTGTGGCTATATTGCACACACTGAAGTTCTTGTTTGCAGTCCATTATAACCTGTATAAAGCAGAAAGGCCTGTTTGACTAGAGCACCTCCATCTTGGATTTCGTAATCGCTGCCAGTGTGCGTTTGCTTCATGTTAGGACTGAACTGCAGAACCATGCCCCCACCTTCTCCTCCCCCAAAAGCACCTTGAGACCCTTACGGGTGATTAGTCGTGCTTTATAAGAACCCTGATTGATGGAGTTTGGAACCTAAAGAGCGTTTGGAGTTTCAATGAAACCGATAATTGTTACATAAATACACTAAAGGGATAAGAGAGCAGAAAGGGAGACCCCACTGGTACCACAACAACATCTGACAGCTTGAGAGAGACAGTGTTTGCAGATTGTATATCAAGAGTGGGCATCTAGTGAGGCTTTTGTGCTTGCAGTCTTATGTAGAAAGAAGGACAGCAGCCATTGTCAGTGCTTTTCAGCAGAGAGAGGGAGAGGAGGAAAAGAGGTATTTTATCAATCCATTCCTACAAGCATAAACAAAGAGGATCGAGGGTGCTGCGTGTGTCTGTTTCAACATTAGACAAGTGCTGTGGTGAACTACAATGTTGATTTTTTTTTCTACTCCCAGATTTATCCAGGGTGCCTTCCTCTGCACATCAGTTGCTGCTGAGACCAAACCCAGTTATGGGAGGCAAATGACAAAACACATTAAGTGCCCGATTTAGATCTTGGTGGACGGGTTACTCTGTAACAACGGTAACGGATATACCATCCACCGAAATTTAAATCCCATTATATCCTATGAGATTTATATTTCAGCAGACAGGATATCCGTCACTGTTTTGATGGAGTAACCCATCTGCCAAGATCTAAATCAGGCCCTTAGCCTGCAGTGACTACCTTTGAAGGGCAGGGTATCTTAGATTTGTTAGCAGCTGGCTTGTGGAAAAGTTGTAGCTTTTCCTGCATCATGCTGATTAAGGTTGATGGGTTAGCACTATGTTCCTAGGTTGGCTCTACTGCGTTTATTTGGGCCTGAAGCTCACAGGCGAGGTCAGGCAGTGTACAATGGCAACAGTTTTTGAATTATTATTGTGTTTTTAAAAAGAGCAATGCTAAACACCAGTATCTGTGTTTTTCACAGACACTATCAGTGTTTCCTTGACCAGTTGTCGCAGACTAAATGGGAACAGGGTTCTCAGTGAGTGGCAGCAGCTTGCTCAAGCGCATAATATTGTCTTTATGGGAGGCCCGGCACTCAGGTCATGTCAGTGTGTGCTGAAGGGACAAGGCTTGCTCTGGTTCAAGGCACACCTTCTGTTCTACATATCAGGGAACACTTTTGTTGTTGAGCAAATTTGACTTATTTTGTGTCTTTAAGGTATACTTGTGAGAGGTGTATGAAATTGTGATCTGTGTGCAGTTGTTCCATGTGCTAATATCATGCAGCTCTCAAGCTAAGGTATTGTGCCGCTAGTCTATGTCTGTTACGCAAATGTTGTGTGTGGTCAGATTGCAAACGTAGGAGACCTTCAGTTGTATTGTCTTGCAGTTGTCCATTGTTTACTGGTGCATTTTGCTGTATTGTCAGTCTAGGGGGAATTTGATTAAGTATGGAGCCCCCAGTCAATTAAATTTGTACAAGGCTTGAAAATCTTTGAGGTGCTGGTAGTCTGTCTTTGTGCATTTATATTTGTACAGTTCAGTCTCTGCATATGGTATGGAAACTTCAGACTGGTGTAGTGCTTGGCTGGGGTGTGGAGCCCCCCAGTAAGCTCTTCAAAGTTCAAAAGTTTATTTATTCATGATTTGAAATTCCAATGAGGTTCACATGAAGAAAATACTGCACATACATAATAGGACACAAAGATAATACGACGAGTGGTAACATCAGAAAATCATTAGTTCCATGAGTAGTAACTTGATAAAATAAATAACCCACCATGGTACAGACAGTTTTATGATTTAAGAGAAGGACAATACACAGACAGGTGGGCAAAATACGTTTTTTTTTAATGGAATGCGCCCTAAAAACAGCATTAACTTCATTCATTACAAAGGCAAAAAACACTTTAAAAAGTTAAAAACATAGATACAAAACATTTCATTTGGGAGGTAAAGCAATAATTACGAAGCCTCAGCAGTCGCATGTGCTGAAAATCTCAGAAAGAGGGGTCCCAGACACTTATGATGATATAATAACAAGGAAGGACATATAAATAAAACATGCTTGAAATCCTGACATCCATGCTCACAAAAGTGACATGTGCTTGATATATTGTGCCATTTCGATGTTACGAAATTTAATGGAACAATGTTTAAACGATTAGTACCCCATGAGCCATATACTGTGCCACATACTGCTGTGATTTGTTCATAATAAAAGATTTTATTATTAAAACAGAGGTTGTCTTTTCTTATAAAATTCCAGATCCAAATGGAAACTTAAACCAGAAGTGGCCTACTTAACAAATGCTTTAAGCTGTGCCATTGACATGGAAGACTATGTAGTTAAATCAAGGACAAATCGCTCCACTGGATATTGAAAATTCCTAAAGAGTGAAGCTTTGTCTTTTATAATTTTGAAGACCTCTTTAAACATAAAGTGTCAAAGAGAGTTAAAATCACTGTCTGCGAGGCAATGACCCCATCGTACCACTTCCGCTAAACCTGCTTGAGGTCTGCTGTATTCCCCAGATGCCTGCCCTGCTGCTTGAGACCTGCTCTGCACTCTGAGATAGAAGTCTGGACCATCTCCCTTTATCCCAGACTAACCTGAGTCACTCCAAGGGTCAGTTGACGACCTCCTAGTTGAAACAACAGAGTCACAATAAACTCCAGAGATGTGCTGCAATTGGACCTGCAATGACCTCCAACTGGACCTGCCTGAGCAATGCTGGCCAGAGCTAGTGTGAGTCCTTAATCTTCAAGAAGTGCCTCCCAGGACTCACAATGACATGCAATGCAAAGCTCTGGTAAACCCGACTTGCTGTGCTACAGCAACTGCTAGCCGCAAGTGTCAACACACAATCTGCACTTCACGCTACAGCAATGCCAGCCTGTGGTGACCACAACGCGAACTCCAGCGCCGACAGTCTGCAATTCCCTACCAGATCTCAGGACTACAGCAGTAACTATCCACAAAGCTAGGCCTGATCTTCGTGGTATAGTGACAACCACCCACGACGCTCTCCTTGCTCCTTGTGGCCTCCTCCACTGTGCAGTGGACACTTCGTGCTGGACTTTGAGATGGTAACTTTTTCAGCTGGACTAACCTGGTCTCTGTATCCGGCCCATGCTCCATCTTGGTCGGCCTGAACGTGTGAATTTCACCCTGTCTAGAAAGACCAGATGATTGTGAGTGGTGCTTTGTACTTTAAGGCACTATACTTACCTACGGATTTGGAATCAATATCTCCAGTTCTACTGATTGGACTTTTGTCGTTCTAGTCTAATTTTATTTATTAAAATGTACTTATATTTCTAAATTGGTTTGGGATTTTTCTTAACTTGTGTTTTCACTTTATTACTGTTTGTGTGCTGCATAAATATGTTGCTTCTGATTTAAGCCTGACTGCTTTGTGCAAAGCTACCAGAGGGTTAAGCTGAGGTTAATTTTGTGACTTTTGTGGTTTACCCTGACAAGGAATTTGATTATTGCCTGAGTAGGGCTTCTATCGCCCTCAACCAATAACCCAATTTCTTACACTGGGAATCCAGGTTTGAGTCCCGATGTTGGCTTTGGGCAAAACACTTAATCTCCTGTGCTTACAATAACAAGCATTTACAAAGCAATAGGTCTCGCAGCATTAAAGTTTGAGTTATTGGCATTGTGTATGACAATGCGTTGCATAAAATGTTTAGCAAACTTTGAATTGGTGAGAAGTGAGAGTGTGTGCAAGAGTATGCTGTTGCTCACAGCGGTTATTATTCACACAGCTCTGATGATGCACCTCACGCACGGGGCTGATGCAGTTATTATTCACACAGCCCTGATGATGCACCTCAGGCACAGGCTCACAGCTGTTATTATTCACACAGCTCTGATGATGCACCTCAGGCAAGGGCTCACAGCTGTTATTATTCACACAGCTCTGATGATGCACCTCAGGCACGGGCTCACAGCTGTTATTATTCACACAGCTCTGATGATGCACCTCAGGCACGGGCTCACAGCTGTTATTATTCACACAGCTCTGATGACGCACCTCAGGCACGGGGCTCACAGCTATTATTCACACAGCTCTGATGATGCACCTCAGGCACGGGCTCACAGCTGTTATTATTCACACAGCTCTGATGATGCACCTCAGGCACAGGGCTGACGCAGTTATTATTCACACAGCTCTGATGATGCACCTCGGGCACGGGGCTGACGCAGTTATTATTCACACAGCTCTGATGATGCACCTCGGGCACGGGGCTGACGCAGTTATTATTCACACAGCTCTGATGATGCACCTCGGGCACGGGGCTGACGCAGTTATTATTCACACCGCCGTGATGTTGCACCTCAGGCACGGGGCTTACAGCTGTTATTCACACAGCTCTGAATGCACCTCAGGCACGGGGCTGACGCAGTTATTTTTCACACAGCTCTGATGATGCACCACAGGCACGGGGCTCACAGCTGTTATTATTCACACAGCTCTGATGATGCACCTCACGCACGGGGCTGACGCAGTTATTATTCACACAGTTCTGATGATGCACGGGTTCAGGACTTGTATATAGCTATGTGCTGAAGTAAAGTTTATCCGGCTTCGAAGCACTACTCTGAAGTGATACCGCCGTTACTCAACTTGGTGCGTATAGATCGCTCCCGTGGGCATGCCACTACCTCGTTTAATACATCAGTATATTCCGGGAAACTCCAGAAACCTCGCAAATCTGCCAGTACGTGCCCCCCCTCCCGCCTTGGTGGGAGTTATACATGTATTATACCATGTAAGAAAGAGGAGAGCAAACATTTTAATACCAAGTTCATGCCCGGGGGTTTTCTCATTAGTGTACGCTATATAGGTTAACTTTTTGGCATATGGAGAAATTATAGACGGACTATTTCCTTAAAGGGTACTTCCGCATACATCTTTCCGTTGAAATGGTCTGTTTTGGTAGGGCCTTGTCGGAGCGCAGGGCGCGCAAATGAAATACAGCTGCTCGCCCATAGTCAGCCACCCATCCATGGCACGTGCGCATGGTACTGCGGCCGTGTCACGAGGGTGGTCATGGACAAGTGGGGGCACATGAAAGTGAACAGCAAAGAGGCGTCCTCGGACTGCCCCCTCTATACCCTACGCCCCGGGCTCGAGGAGCATTCACCTGCAGGCAGAGCTCCTCCGTGGACGTCATTCCTCCACTTCAAACCCAGGCTTCAAGGCGCACTCACCTGTAGCCACCGCTTTACCCCGGCTACAAGGTGCAACTCACTTGAAAGTACCATCAAAGCCATACCTTTCCCCCGTGCCCAGGCTTCAAGGCCCACTCACCTGAAGGTGCCGCTCCTCCGTGAAGCCACCCCCTCACCCCAGATGCAAGGAGCACTCACTAGTAACGCCGCTCTTCCTACAATGCCATACCTCAAGCCTAAGCTTCAAGGCGCACTCACCTGTAGCCACCCCTTCACCCCAGCTGCAAGGTGCACTCACTTGTAAACACCGCTCTTTCTCCAATATCATACATACACCCCGAGCCCAGGCTTCAAGGCGCACTCACCTGTAGCTACTCCTTCACCCCAGATGCAAGGCGCACTCACTTGTAAACACCGCTCTTCCTCCAACGTCATACGTCCACCCCGTGCCCCGTGGACATCATTCCTCCACTTCAAACCTAGGCTTCAAGGCGCACTCACCTGTAGCCACCCCTTCACCCGATGCAAGGCGCACTTCCTTCACCCCGGCTGAAAGGCTTACTCACTTGTAAAAATCGCTCTCTCTCCATCATACTTCCACCCCGAGCCCAGACTTCAAGGCGCACTCACCTGTAGCTACCCCTTCACCCCAGATGCAAGGCGCACTCACTTGTAAACACCGCTCTTCCTCCCTCCAACATCATACTTCCACCCCGAACCCAGACTTCAAGGCGCACTCACCTGTAAGCTTCGCCTCCGTTCAGGTAGTCCTGCCCCGGCCCCATGCCAGGAGGGTACTGCAGGCTGGCCAGCTCGTAGCGGTGGTACTGCTGCTGGTAGGCCAGGGAGTCGCCCTGCATGGGGGCATAGGCAGCATTGTGCGCCCAGCTTTAGGGCTCCATGCGCGGGCTGCCCCCGGGCCCGTGGCCCATCATGGCCCCGGAGGGCAGCGCGTACTTGGTCGAGTCCTTCTTGAGCGCAGCCTTGCTCTTGCGCCGGGGCTTGTACTTGTAGTTCGGGTAATCCTTCATGTGCGTGGCCCGCAGGCGCTTTGCCTCGTCGATGAAGGGCCTCTTCTCCGCGTCGCTTAGAAGCTTCCACTCGGCGCACAGGGGCTTGCTGATCGCCAAGTTGTGCATCTTGGGGTTCTCCTGGGCCATCTTGCTCCGCTGGTAGGGCACACTCAAAATCGGTGGCCGATGGATGGGGGGCCACACCACAAGCTATTTGCTGGAGACTGCTCCGGCCCAGAGGCACCAATGCCCCTCTTCCACTCCTGCGAGGTCTCACTCCCTCCCCATCCCAAATACGACTGACTCATGTGAAAGGAAGTTCGAAATACAAAATGACACACCAGACTGTTAGAACTGGCTATTTCTGGTAGGCTAAGGCTGACGCCAAAGCCAGGCAGAAACCACCATTCTAGTCAGGGCAAGGAAGTCACACGCCAAGATAACCTCTGCTCACCCCCTTGGTAGCTTGGCTCAAGCAGTAAGGCTAAACTCGGAGGCAATGTGTAAAGCATTTGCGCCAGCGCACAACAGCAACAACATACTAGGTACACCACAAAAGAGACTCCACACAAGGTTATTATAAAAATAACTTTTGTATTGTAAAAACACATCAGATAAAATCACACATATACATGGTGCCAACTGGCACGGGCAATATTCACAGGGATTATGTACACAAGACAGGGTCACATGGGCGCCTGTCAAAATCAGATATAGAACTTCTAGATAAAGTGTAGAATATAAAATCACTTCTAGAATGAAGAATAAATGTAACATAAAATAATAATCAAAGATAACCACCAGTAACCACTGGTAACAGGAACCAGGACCTTACTAGGACCACCTGTACTAAGAAAGAAGAACCACCTAAGTATCACACAGCATTAGGGGTCTAAGAAAGGATACATTACTCATGATGTAATAAACCTACATTCAGAGGAGTAGGAAAGACAGCCACCTAAGTATCACTCAGCGTTTAGGGGTCTAAGAAATAATACCTTACTCATGATGCAATAAACCTACATTCAGAGGAGTAGAAAAGACAACCACCTAAGTATCACTCAGCGTTTAGGGGTCTAGGAAAAGGACACATTACCCATGATGCAATAACCTACATTCAGAGGAGTAATTAGGAGAAACACATGATGCCATAAAATACATTCAGCGGTGTTTAGAATAAAGCACATGATGCAATAAAATACATTCAGGGGTGCAGCGCAAGAAGACACATGATGACTAACCATTCAGAGGTACAGCGCAGGAAAAGAAGACACATAATGCATAAACATTCAGAGGTGCCATAACATAAGTCAATAGCGCAAAAACACACAGTAGGCAATTACTATTAAAAGCATAGAAATCACATTGCACCTAACTTACATAAGCCACCACCTGTGGCAGTCCCTAGGCCAACTGGCCTTGTGGGGCAAAGATGCCCTGAGTCCAAAGTCAGGGTGCGCTGCCATGCAGCGCCAGTCACAAGTCAAAAAAGCCTAAACGTGGCAGCTGCCCACAAAGTGCTGGGCAACTGGAGAACAACAAAACTGCGCCAGGGCCCTCACTGGCCCTTAGGCGCCAACTGCGCCACTGCTGGAGCCACACAGGCTCTAAAACAAAACAATTATAGGCTCCTCGAGGCTCTTAACCAATCCCTCGCAGGCAGGAGGGGGGCGGGCACCGGCAATATGCCCCGAGGCCCCCTCTTAACTAAAATGGCCCCCAAGAGCCTCTCATGGCTCTTAATAACTATGGGCCCCCTAGAGCCTCGTGGCTCTAAACACAACTGGGCCCTCTGGGGACGGGCAACGACAATCTGCCCCGATATGCCTCCTTTGTTGGAGCTTTGCAGGGCTCAACTCAACCAAATGCCCTCACGAGCCTCGCAGGCTCGTAAATCAAAATTGCGGGCATGGAGCCTCTCAGGGCTCTTCACCAATAATGCTCTCTTCGGTGGGGCGGCCCGCTGCCATCTGGGGCCGCCCTACATGTTAGCAGCCCACGGGGGGGCGGGCACCGGTAATGTGCCCCGACACCACAAAACTCCATCTGCCCCCTCACGGAGCAGCAACAGCACTGCCCCCGTCTCACCCGGTCCACACGGAGCCCCCCAGCCCTTCAACTCACCGGGCTCTCCTGGGCGGGGCTCCTCCTGGCTGCTTCTTCTTCTTCTGGGCAGCGCGGGGCTCCTCTTCCACCACGGAGCCCCGCCTGCAAGTTCAGCTGCACTCGAGGCTCTCCCTCCATTCGGGGAGCCTCGCGGTGGGGGCAGGCACCGGCAATGTGCCTCGCGCCCCCTCCGCTCGTGTCTGCAGGCCGCTCCTCTCGCTGCAGGGCTGCCTCCGCTCACGGGAGCCCTGCAGACCAGCCGCCATCACTCGTCCTTCTTCTTCTCCCCCGGGCAGCTTCTCTTCTCTCGGGCTGCTTGGGCGGGACTTCCGGCCGGCCGCGACCGGATTGGTCGGCCGGCCAAGCGCGTCCGGGTCGCCGCGGGCAGCGCGGCGGCCCCTCTCTAGCTAGGCAGGCGGGGAGGCATTTAAAATATCGGCAATACCGAAATGAAATTAAAGTACAAATAAGCGAGGTGGGCACTCGCAATGTAAATAAAGCGCTCCCAGCGCTACATGACGACCCACAGCGCTCCCAGGAGCAGGAATAAAGCACTCTTAAGCGCCAAAGGAAATCCAAAGCGCTCCCTGCGCCAAGAAAGATGAATCCAGCGCTCCCAAGCGCTATAGCCAAGAAAAATCACTTCAAGGTGCTTAGGGGGGCAGAAAGTTCAGCAAAGTCCCCCCCTCAGCCCAGGCAAGGCAGAGGGGTCCCCCCAGAAGTCCTCCAGGCATCCAGGGGCTGGGCAGCGCCCGCCCCTGGTAGATTCAAGTCAGAAACAAGAACATTTTGGAAGGGGGCACAGCCCCTTCTTATACACAGAAAATCCTTTGAAGTCCTTTGAAGTCCTTTGAAGCAGGCAGTGTGAGAACCAGCTGGACTGGTTTAGAGGGAAGTCCCCTTCAGTATCAGGGACAGAGGTGTCAGTCGCCCAGCGGGAGGTGGAGCCAGCTTTGTAGTTACACAGGAACAGCCCTTCACTATCAGGTGCCATCTCCTCCCACTTCCCTGGCAGCAGATGCTGCCTTTCATCCATGGGCTGACTTCAGACAACCTCCTGGGCTCTCCAGCCCCTGTCATCCTCAAACCAGACAGTCAATCCACAAGCAGGCCCAGGCACTCTGGGCCAGGCTCACCAGCCAATCACACGCTAGCACCAACTTACACAAATATTCCAACTTCCAAAAGTAGTACTTCTAGACTAGACACAGTCATGCCGCATACATCATTTTGCAGCATTCATTCTCACGAGTTCTCTCATACCAAACTCGCCCCTGCACTCCCCACGCATCAGGAACTACCATGGGCATACATATTCCCCATTCATTCCTATGGGAGGGCAGGTCACTCATCATTCATTCACAGAGAGCTCAAGCACTTTACACTGTACCACAGTGAAAAAGTGCGCAGAGGCCTAAAATCACCAACACCAGGTTCCATAAATAGGCTAGGAAAACGCAAAAAGTCTAGGGGTGAACCTGCCCAACGGGCCGGGTCCAACACTGACTAAACCAGATAGTTATAACTGCTCTAAGAGAATGCACCCACACTCAAAACTTTAATAGTCATAACACCTCCCAATAATGCTGAAAAGTTATAAGCCCTCGTTTCTCTCCTCAAAGCCGGGGGTGGGTGGAAATTGAAAACAAGCAAAGTTCCCTCTAGGTGCTGCAATTAACAAAACAAGACGTGCACGCGCACTCCTAAAAACGAAACCTATCGTGGGGGCGAGACCTCCGTCTTGTGCGCGAAGCCCGCGCCCACGGAGTGCCTGGCCCGAGGAGCAGTGGTGACGCGGGGCTCCCATGCCCGAGGGAGAGCCCAGCGGAGGCTGTAGATGTCCGGAGTGGCGGTAAGTGGCCCTTACTTGTAGGGGGGGGGGCGCAGGGGGGGTGTCGGTGCGCTCGTGTGTGTATGTGTGCGCACGTGTGTGTATGTGTGCGATGGTGGGGGGGTGTCTCTGTATGTGTGCGTGCATGTATGTGCGCTTGTGTGTGTGTCTGTGTGCGACGGCGGGGGGGGTCTCTGTATGTGTGTGTGCAGGTGCGCTCGGGTGTGTCTCTGTGTCTGCGCATGCGTAAGCAGGGGGAGGTGTGGCTGTGTGTGTGTTTGCGCTTCCCAGGAGACAGGAGATGGCCACAGCGCACGCGTTCGCGCGCGCGTGGCCCGCTCTGATCGCCTTCTTCAAGATGTAGGCGGCCAGCTCCTGTCTCCTGGCAAGCAGTGTCGCTTACTATAGGTCTCTGGCGAGACCGCGGTTAACGCCACGAGACCCAAAAATGAATTTTACCTTTTGTAATGTTTTCTGGTGCTCATGCAAAATGTCACAATTCCCTTGGACAGTGTTTGTGCTAATAAAAACTGCAATATAAATATATATAAGAAGTCCAAATGCCCCACTGGGCTTTGTTTTAACACAAAAATGAATATGAGGCCTTTCCCATAATTTGCTGCAGACGGAGTTTTTCATACTAGCTAAAATCACTGGAATCAATGGCTAGGATTTTCAAAAGTTTGTGATTTTAGGGAACTTATGCCAAAGACCAGTACTCCACTCTGTAATGTGTTCTAGCTCCTGTGCAGTTCACTTTTATGGGCAGATCAGTATTGTGGATACAGTGTGTCAAAGCCATATCGAAGGGAGTGGTCATGGTTGTAACATTTACAAACAATTGCTATTAGAGAGGAACTCAAAAGTAGTAAATAGTATGTTATTTTGTTAATTAAAAGCATTTTAAAAGCATGTCTACTACTAAATTAAACAAGCATTTGCAATGCAATAGGTCTCGTATTAGGAAAGTTTGAGCTATTGGTCTTGTAAATGACAATTTTTTTAATTATGTGTTGGTTTTGAAAATAGCTAAATTAATAGCTTTGTCATTTACAATGCCAATAGTTATAACTTTCCCAAATGTGACACCTATAGCATTTGTAATGCAACATGTGTTCTATTTACGTGACTTAGATGCATTGATATTACAAATAACAATGGCTTTTAATTTTTTAAAATAATTAATACTTAAATAAAAGTGATTGTAATTTATAATGGTAAAGCTTAAACTTTTGTAAATAACTTTTTTAAAGATTATGTTCAGTGTATTTTATTGTGAAGAAAATGCAAGAACAGAAGTGAAATATTAACATCTTTTTGTGACATTTGTAATAAAGCTTGAAACATTGAGAGAACATATTTGAACCAGTTGTTGTTGAATGGTTGCACAGATTGATGCTGTGATGCCGTGGAGTGATGTTGTGGTGGCGACGAGTGATGCTGTGGCGTTCAGTGATGCTGTGGCAACGCATAGTGATGTTGTAGTACCCTTGAGTGATGCTGTGTTGGCCCTGAGTGATGCTGTGGAGGCCGTGAGTGATGCTGTGGAGGCCCTGAGTGATGCTGTGGAGGCCCTGAGGGATGCTGTGGAGGCCCTGAGTGATGCTGTGGTAGCGCATAGTGATGCTGTGGTGTTCCAGAGTGATGCTGTAGTGTTCCAGAGTGATGCTGTGGTGGTGCTCAGTGATGCTGTGGTGGTGCTGAGTGATGCTGTGGTGGTCTGAGTGATGCTGTGGTGGTGCTGAGTGATGCTGTGGTGGTGCTGAGTGGTGCTGTGGTGGTGCTGCGGTGCTGCTGAGTGATGCTGTGGTGGTGCTGAGTGATGCTGTGGTGGTGCTGAGTGATGCTGTGGTGGTGCTGAGTGGCGCTGAGTGATGATGTGGTGGTGCTGAGTGGTGCTGTGGTGGTGCTGAGTGATGCTGTAATGGTGCTGAGTGATGCTGTGGTGGTGCTGAGTGATGCTGTGGTGGTGCTGTGGTGGTGCTGAGTGGTGCTGTGGTGGTGCTGAGTGGTGCTGTGGATGTGCTGTGGTGGTGCTGAGTGGTGCTGAGTGATAATGTGGTGGTGCTGAGTGATAATGTGGTGGTGCTGAGTGATAATGTGGTGGTGCTGAATGATAATGTGGTGGTGCTGAGTGGTGCTGTGGTAGTGCTGAGTGATGCTGTGGTGGTGCTGAGTGATGCTGTGGTGGTGCTGAGTGGTGCTGTGGTGGTGCTGAGTGACAATGTGGTGGTGCTGAGTGATAATGTGGTGGTGCTGAGTGATGCTGGGGTAGCGCTGAGTGATGATGCTGAGTGGTGCTGTGGTGGTGCTGAGTGATGCTGGGGTGGAGCTGAGTGATGCTGTGGTGGTGCTGAGTGGTGCTGTGGTGGTGCTGAGTGGTGCTGTGGAGGAGCTGAGTGATGCTGTTGTGGTGCTGAGTGATGCTGTGGTGGTGCTGAGTGATGCTGGGGTGGCACTGAGTGATGCTGTGGTGGTGCTGAATGGTGCTGTGGTGGTGCTGAGTGATGCTGGGGTGGCGCTGAGTGATGCTGTGGTGGTAGTGAGTGGTGCTGTGGTGTTGCTGAGTGATAATAGGGTGGTGCTGAGTGATGCTGGGGTAGTGCTGAGTGATGATGTGGTGATGCTGAGAGTGCTGCTGTGGTGCTGCTGAGTGATGCTGGGGTGGCACTGAGTAATGATAGGGTGGTGCTTAGTGGTGCTGTGGTGGTGCTGAGTGGTGTTGTGGTGGTGCTGAGTGATGCTGTGGTGGTGCTGAGTGATAATGTGGTGGTGCTGAGTGATAATGTGGTGGTGCTGAGTAATGCTGGGGTGGCGCTGAGTGATGCTGGGGTGGCGCTGAGTGATGCTGGGGTGGCGCTGAGTGATGCTGTGGTAGTCACATCATGTTCACATTTAGAAAAGTGTTTCAGAGGGTTGAAGTAAGATGAGCAACCTGCCAGAAACAAATGGGGAAGAAAGGAACTGACGGGGAAAAAGCTTCAGCAGCAATTTAGGGCATTACATCAATAGTGAAAAAAGGATATCGTGCAACACTAAAATGACACTGATATTAGGAACTGTTCTAGAAATCCTGTGGGGAAGATGAATGCTGCAGAGAATGACACCCCATACCAGACTAGAACAAAGAATGATATCATTGCAAACAATATCATTTCATGTTACGGAAAGCTGTGGAAATGTTGGCCCCTACATAATTGATGATGTCAGCACAAAGTGTGAGTGGATCTTCTAAACGGTCAAAAAGTAACTTAATCTTCTAATTCTGTGTGAGTATTTTTTAGATTCAACGACAGAGAGGGGCTGTGAAGGACGGAGAGGCGACAGGCAGAGGCCACGCGCGGCGGACATCAAAGGAAGGGTGGGAGGGGAAAAAAACTGATTAGCGAGCGAGAAAAGCCAGAAACACCAGGAGGCAGGGAATCAGATTGCCTTCAAGCTTTAAGCAAGCCCCTTTTACAAAAGCTCTTGACGTGGCCAGCGAGTGGGAGGGAGGAAAGGGAGTGAGGGGGAGCAGAAGCCTTTGATGGTGGTGTGTGAGGCCAAGCACGCCTGGGGAAGCTTCATGCATGAGTGAACAACATGCATTTAACGAAATCCGCTTGGTTCAAGAGACTCTGGTTCAGTAGTAATAGGTCTTTGAGTTATAAATAACTCGACCTAAAAAGGCACTATCCAGTCAAACTCTTTACTCAGGATCTAGTGGGAAAGAGAGCTAATTGGGAAAAAAACACTTCATGTAAAACATAAAATGACACACGAACAATAAAAAGCTGAATTATTTCTATAGCAATGCATTTGTGTGTAATATAACTACTATGCAGATACTTCTAATGCGTACAGACTTCCTTCTAAAGGTTTGCCACCAGAGGTAGCTAGAATGTGAAGCACAAACTCCATGGCAATAATGGAATGTCTCACATTTGACACACTTTGCCGAAACTTTGGAATTTGACTGAGACAGGCCCCTATGACCTTGTGCCGCCTTAAGGTGAGACAATATCCTGAGCATTTGCTAGGAACGTGTGAAGCTTAAAAGAGGTACACTCTGCTGAGATTGTGCAGACCCACGCTTATTTTGTGTGCCTCAATTGTGTGGTGAAAATGCCTCAGTAAATGAGCAACGTGATGAGATGGACTCTTGTCACCGAACAAGAGACAGTCGTTTGACATCCTACTCATACGTGCAGTTTTACCGCGTTCCATATATGTAAAAATGCACTCTCCAGCTGTGCTCGGTGATGCAACGTAACGCCTTTATTATCGTGGCAATAAGGTCACTTTGTGAACTCAGTGCTTACTAATGCGGCGGGGTGGTGGTGAAGCGCTGGAAATGAAACGCCAAAGTGCTCAGCGCCGTGCAGTGAGCCCCACTGTGACTGTCTGCTGAACATAAACGTAACATTCAGAAAGCAGCGCGTTCTTGTGTTAAGAGTAGCGTGTGTTTTTAAAATGTGGTGCACATGGAGCACTTGTTTCTAACACAATCCACACTATTAAGGTTCAACAAGTAATGCTGTTATTGTATAGATTTCATGTTTTGAGGAACACAAAACCACATATACGCGAAGTGCGCCTTGAAGTTATAGTGCTCAGTTGTAAGCTGCACTGCGAGCCATGGGAAAGTCGGTGCCCCTCTACACATTGTAAGGACGACGGGCACTTCATTTTCAGTTACGCCACATTTATAAACACGGGGTGCCTCGCCATGGAAACGATGCACACCTGCCTAAATAAACCCTGCTCTGTGCCTGCTTAGGACAGGGCAACACACAGAAGTAATTTGTCCACTTGTAATTTTTTGTTCCTATTGTGAAGTGCTCTGACGCCTTCGGGTAAAGTCCGCGCTATATAAAAACGCATAAATAAAAATAAAATAAAATAAATAAGGAAAATGTGACCTTCGAGAGTGCGCTTGAGAACTCGTCACCGATGTTTGTAAACACAGCGCTCAAATGACACGTGGAAACAATTGTCCACTAACAGAATAGTCTGACGTCATCGAGATTCTGGGCATGAACAACAATGAGGCAAGGCTCAGGCAACCGCAGACTTCAAGACCCTTTCCTGCAAAGCAGACTAACCATTGCAAAAGATGGTCTAATGCACAATCTCGTCCTGAAGAAAAGAAGCCCAGAGAAGGGGCCAAGTACAGCGCACCTTCATTCCTTTGATGCAAGCGCTGTATATACCTCAAATCAGTGCAAATTTCACACACAGAAGAGAAATGGCAGAGGCAGGTGTAATGAAACCTTCTGCCAACCCGAGAACATTGTACATTACAGACAGAATTGGGACACCACACGCAGCAACAATGCAACACTGCAGCGAGCACACAATAGTTGCACTATAAGCAGCAATAGAGCAGCATCCCTCACAGATCGAGTAGGCAATATATGAATTCCATACACTGAGTATGTACATTCTAGACCATCTCCTATGCACAGGTCAGATCTAAAGGCTGTGGACACCGAGATAAGGTTGAAAGCAGAGATCAAAGTACAGCTGTGGTCAGATCCTGGAAAAAGTATACGAGACAGGCGGTGAAGTGAAAGGAAACTGCAAGATATGTAGGTGAATGCTTTGGTTCAAGAAATGCATTTCTGGTCAGATCTTCCCTCGTTTGGCCACAAGAATACAGTTATTCTAACATGACTTCTGGCAGTGATGTTTCAGTGTGGCATCAGCTTATTGCACTCTCTTAAAACAAGGCAGCGCTGGGAGGGGGGCTGGGCAGAAATGCGAGTCACGGCCTGGCGGCCGTGAAGTGTGAAGCAGTGGGCGGGGAGGTAGGAGCAAATGATGAGCACGTGCACTTCTACAAATCCGCATTGTGAACTCAGCTTTCTGGTTTGACTGCAATAGGTCTCTCTACGAGACCTAAAAATCGCCCTCCCCTCATGTCAGTTGAGGCTAGGTGGTTCGCAAACTTGTATCATTCTAAAAATTGAGTTGTGGTTCTAAAAAGTTTGGAAAGCACTGTATAGTCACTTCTACTCCCTCACTCCCTCCTAGCCCAGACCACTGACCCAAACCACAAAGAAAAACGAAGCTTCTGGGGCTACTGCAGATGTTCTTGGGAAATTGTAAACAGCTAGTGAACATCAGCCATGCAAACCGTCCTCAAACGAACTGGAAACCCAGTTTTTGAAAGTGTTTCCATCTCACATTATCACAATATCTCCCACCATGTGTGATATTGGCTCTCAAACTAGTGACTCTGTGAAGGAATCTGATATTGTGTTACATATGATGGTACCGTGTTAATTGACAGTTTTGGAGATTCATCGGAGAGGAGGTGTTCCTAGATTTTAATCCACAGCTTGTTGATTGTAGGGAGCCGCTTACACGCCATTAGAGGTAACTCTGTTTCTTCTTCCTACTGGCTTGGGATTTTGGCTTCTAAGACTCCCTGGGAGACCCAAGACTGATTTAGTTTCCTTGACCCTCAAGTGGTAGCTGTGTCAATCACAGGCAGTTAGAAATGCTTCAAAAGGCTTTCTTTAACATATATGAATAACAGTTAGAATGGAACAGTAGTGAAAAACAGAAATCTCTAGCACATATTGTTCGAAAGTATTGCTTTATCACTTCTTAGCTCCCCTTGTCCAACTGTAATGGGACAAAGTGAGTATTAGGAAGACCAGGTGAAAAACGACCCCCTGACAACACAATAAATTACAGACACAATGAATAGACATGAATAACACAGGAGTGCTAACAAAGATGTAAGAAAAGACATAGGATGAAGAATGCCTCAGCCTTAACTACTGTACTGTGCACCACATGGAGCAGTGCCCAAGATGAGCTTGGAAATGCAAGGGTTTGGTGTCAGTAAGACACTACTTCAACAAAAAAAGAGAGGTCTGGTCAGTCATAGGACTGCCACAAAATTGGAGCAAAATTTGGAAGAGTAACACACTCACTCAGTTTGAGTAGGAAGGCCCTCACACACCGACCTAGTCAGTGTCATGCTTCATCATCGGGCCCCACCAAAGAGGCCGAGTGCCTCTTCGGTGTGCTGCGACGCCAGAAAGACTGCGGAGCTGGTTGTGTGAGGAGGGCGTGATGTGAGTGAAAAAATATAATTAAAAGTGCCTAAGAGGGTATCCAAAAAATGTTTTTAATGAGTGATCCCTAAGACACAGGTAAGTGGTATATATGTGTCTGAATTTACATGCCAAGGTTTTTAGGGTTTGGTTAAATTCAGCTAAATACCACAAAATTAATCAGTCAGTCAACATGTTTCTGCCATACTAGTGGTTTACATTTACCAAGGCATTCTTCAGGACTATACCCCGGCGGTATGGACACTCTAATAGTCCACCCTATTCTGGGGGCGTGAAAGTGAAAAAAGAAAAGGTGAAAAAAGTGCTTAAAATTAGAAGAGCGGGAAGCTCATTCTAAAGAAAAAAGAAAAAAGGCCCCAATTTCAGGGGTATCTCAGCACCTGTAAAATGAAAATACATAGACAAACACACACAGACATACATATAATTAATATACGCCATTGCGAATTGTCATACTGCTCCATAGATGGTGGCAAACATTAGTGTGCCCACAGTAAACGCTATTTTTAGCACCATCCAAGTAGCCCTTTGGGGATGCTAGCGTTAAACTCTGGGAAGTGAAGTGATAGAAGTGTTTAATTAAAACTACAGTTTGTAGATGTGGGGATAAAAACACGATATGGATTCTCCTTATAGGAGGGATCAATGGACCAAGAGGTCTGTGACCCCCCTAAGATGGTAATTATGCGTGATATCTCACTTTAAAACAGGGCGCTACTTGCACCATGGGTCTCGGGAGGGGGGTTGGAGCGCACCTGGCACATCCTGAAAGGGAAGAGAATTAAATGACATTGCTTACAAAGCATTCCGGTACTTAGCTCGTTAAAAACGGGATACCAGTCCTGTCGGTAAAGTACACTCACGCCCTCAGCGCTCACAGCCCGCTCTGAACCTTCAGAGTTCCTCTGAACCGGACCCCGACGATGAAGAGCGGGGCCGGCGAGTGAGTATAAATGCGTTTGTTGTGTTCCAGCGGGTTGTTCCGGGTGGGCGTGTCTCGCTCGGAAACGAGGCATGGAGCGCACACGCCCATGTGGGCGGGGCGCAGTCTGTTTCCAAGACGAGGCTTGGAAACGGGAGCCTATCGTTAGCCGGCCAGGGTATGACGCCGGTAGGCTTTTATCATTCTAGGCTAAAATTGTAGTGCGCGCTACGGGGGGCATCAAAATGAAAAGGACGGAATCCTCCTGCATTTACCAGGTACATAAGGAAAAGTATCACGAGGCACTGGGTGCTCAGTGCAAGTTAGTGGCATTATGTGTACTCAGTAGATGTTGTATTGCCTCAGCAGGTTTATTCACGATTATGTTTATTTACATACAGTAAAAGGGCAAGGATCAGGTATCGATAGAATTCAGGATTTTAGCGTCAGGGAAAAACAGAGAAAGAGAAAGCATATGCATATAGGTGTTAGGCACAGTTATTGGATTTCAGAGCAATGATATAGGAAACCCAGTTTAAAAGTTCATGACAGGACAGTATTCCACTGGATGTCGTCGTTAAGGCCATTGATGTTAGTGCCCAAACGATACACCCAGCGCTGTTCTTTTTCGAACAGTCTGTTTTGTACATTTCTTGTGCCACCAATTGCTTCAATAATGGTCCATCTCATATCATTGGTGGTGTGGTTATTGTCCAGGAAATGACGGCTCAGTTTCGTTGTTGCCTTTTTGCACCTTACATTGCTACGGTGCTCGCAGATGCGCTGTTTGATCTTCCGTGTAGTCATGCCCACGTAGCGGAGTTGGCAGGGACAAGTGATTAGGTAGACCACGTTTACTGAATTGCAGTTAGTGTGTTCGCGTTGAGTCCACACTCTGCCTGCTTCAAGGGACAGTGTTTTAGTTGCTTGTGTTAAATGGCAGACGCTACAGTCAGAGCAGGAATAATGCCCGGTGATTTTTGGCAAACCCCAAGCTGTAGTCACTGACGGCATCGTGTTAGGTGGTTTTTCTTTTGGGCGAGTGTGAACCAATGCGTCTCGCAAGCTACGTCCTTTTTTAAAAGAGAATAGGGGTTTTTCCCAATTTTCTTTACAAGATTTCGCAATGTTCCAATGTTTATTAATGCTTTTTTTCATCGGATTCGAGAGACTGCTGTATGTGGTGACACATGTAAGCGGAATTTGATCTGAATTATTTGTCTTCTCTTCTAAGAGTGCCTCCCTTGGTTGGCTTCTTGCTCTTTTGAATCCCTTGTTCAAGGTAGATGCTGGGTAGCCTCTGTTTTTAAGTTTTTCTGTGAGGTTAGCCGACTGATCTTCGAAGTCTGTAGTGGTACTACAATTCCTCCTTAGTCTCAGATATTGCCCGTAAGGAAGGTTTTCCTTCAAGGGACGGGGGTGAAAACTACTGAATTTAAGGAGGTTATTTTTCGCAGTTGGTTTGTTATGGGTTTTGGTAGTAAGTGTAGTTCCACTTACAGAAATGACCACATCCAGGAAGACAATATCTGTTTTGCTTATGGTGTTGGTAAACCTCAGATTGTGGTCTAAGGTGTTAATCCATGTCAAAAAATTCTCAAGGTCACTGTTATTGCCTGTCCAGATGAGCAAGACATCGTCTATATAGCGCTTCCATAGACGCATTGACGATGAGAAAACTGCATTAGGTGGCAAAATGTGTTTGGCCTCAAAGTCAGCTACATACAACCCAGCCACACTAGGGGCAAAAGTACTGCCCATAGATGTACCTGAGCACTGGAGGAATAGCTTGTCTTTAAAAGAAAAAAAGTTTTCTTTTAACGCTATAGTGGCACATTCAATGATGAAGTTTTTCGGTGTCTGGTAATCCCATACGATAGAGTCAAGTACCTTGGTCAGGACTTCGATGGTATCATCCTGTGGGATACTTGTGTAGAGGCTTTCTACATCCAGGGTCACGAGAGTGATTGAGTTCTCTGGGAATGTGATCTCCGCTAGTAGTCGTAATAGGCTTTTAGTGTCTTTCAGGTAGGTAGGGGTTGACTGTACTAGAGGCTTCAAGAAGTGGTCACAGAACTGAGATAGAGGCTCCAGAAGTGAGCCAATCCCTGAGACAATGGGGCGTCCGGGGGGCGGTAATCTGTTTTTGTGCATTTTAGGCAAAGTGTAAAAGTAGGGTATGACACTACTTGTATTGTTCAAAAATTCTGCTTCATTTTTGGACAAGTGGCCTTGTTCCTCTGCCTGTTTTACCAGGGTCGTTATCCTTTTTGTGAGGTCAGCAGTGGGATCAGACATAAGTGGGGTGTAATTTCTGGAATCCCCAAGTAAGTCATTACAGGTATTCTCATAATCAGTTGTGTTTTGGATAACAATACCTCCGCCTTTGTCTGCAGGCTTTATAGTTATTGAGGTGTTGTTCTGTAGTTGGTGTAATGCTTGGAATTCAGCAGTACTGAAGTTCCCAAATGTCTTTGGGTTCTGGCAGGTTTCTCGGTCTTTAAAAACAGCCTGCTCAAAGGCGGTTATGGCCGCAGGTATTGTGTGCGGGGGGGGAATGAAAGTGGAACTTGGTCTTAGTCCCGTATCGCCTTTCCTGATTGATTCCATTGGGTCCGTTTTGCCTTCAAAGAACGCTTTCAATTTCAGTTTGCGAAAAAAGCCAGCAAGTTCGCAGTGCAGCTTGAACTTGTCAGGTTTCGCTGTTGGTACGAAACCTAAACCCTTTTTTAATACTTGGATTTCTATTGGAGTTAATGTTCTTGCAGACAAATTCGTCACCAAGCTCATATTCCGCTCGTTCCCGGCTGTTGGTTGCTCCGGGTGTGGTTCGCTACCGAGTCGTCCTCTTGCCAGGATACTCTGTTGTTGCCTCTCCTTTTGCCTCGGCCTCTCCGGCCGCTCTCTAAAAAAGGCTGCCTATATTGATTCTGAAAGTTAGCCGGGGGCATAAAGCCCGGATTCCAGCCCATGAAGGGATAAGGTGCATGCTGGTAGGCATAAGGATGTGGGCCCATCCCCATTTGTGGTGGGTACCATTGGTGATGGTTACCTTGATTACTTTGCCCCCCTCTGTTATTCCTATTGCCACGGTTCCCTCTTCTCTTTGTTTGTTTGAAGGAGCTGCTGCTTGATCCACTACTATTAGAAGAGTCATCGTCTGAATAATCAGAAGTGTTAGCATTGCGTGTTGGTGGAGTGAAGGTTGCAGCAGAGTAAGTGTACACCTTTTCGAACTCAAACTTCTTTTGGTCCTTTTGAAGTTTAGTAGCTTTTGATTGCATCAAATTGTCTTTGTACTCATTCATTTCTTCATTTAGTTCATCAAGTCGTTTTTTATAACCAGTAATTGTGGCTTTAAAATGAGATTCAGTCTCTCTGATTTCTACCATTAGAGCCTCGGAGAGTCTCAGTGCTGTCTTTATTATTAGGATCATCCAGTCGCGCGTGCAATGCCACACGATCATGGCCCAGTCCTTTCTGAAAGCAGCATCATTGAGAAAGATGCGGGGGCGTTTGTTACCAACAGACCTTTAGGTGCCGTGTTGGAGGTCAGATATCCCTTAAGGATTGTGCCGTGAAGGATAGTGCGTATATGGTCTTTCTTTTTCTCTGATAAGTTTTCCCATTCAGTGGTATTAGCTATTGCCTGTGATATGTGTGGATCTGCAAAGATGGTAGCATCTGATATCAGCTCCTCAATTTCGGCCTCAGAGCATGTCAGACCGAGGTTCGCCATAGTGAGATATCAATGTAAGGAGATTAGTAAAAAGACAAGCACTGATAAAAAGGTATTTATCTTGCTTGGGATAGAAAACTCTCACAGCTGTGCGCTGCTATGATATATTCCAACAAAGGGAGAGGTAGGGAGAATCAAGGACACTCTCTCAGTCCCCGGTTAAATGTACTTCAACAAAAAAAGAGAGGTCTGGTCAGTCATAGGACTGCCACAAAATTGGAGCAAAATTTGGAAGAGTAACACACTCACTCAGTTTGAGTAGGAAGGCCCTCACACACCGACCTAGTCAGTGTCATGCTTCATCATCGGGCCCCACCAAAGAGGCCGAGTGCCTCTTCGGTGTGCTGCGACGCCAGAAAGACTGCGGAGCTGGTTGTGTGAGGAGGGCGTGATGTGAGTGAAAAAATATAATTAAAAGTGCCTAAGAGGGTATCCCAAAATTTTTTTTTTATGAGTGATCCCTAAGACACAGGTAAGTGGTATATATGTGTCTGAATTTACATGCCAAGGTTTTTAGGGTTTGGTTAAATTCAGCTAAATACCACAAAATTAATCAGTCAGTCAACATGTTTCTGTCATACTAGTGGTTTACATTTACCAAGGCATTCTTCAGGACTATACCCCGGCGGTATGGACACTCTAATAGTCCACCCTAACCTGGGGGCGTGAAAGTGAAAAAAGAAAAGGTGAAAAAAGTGCTTAAAATTAGAAGAGCGGGAAGCTCATTCTAAAGAAAAAAGAAAAAAGGCCCCAATTTCAGGGGTATCTCAGCACCTGTAAAATTAAAATACATAGACAAACACACACAGACATACATATAATTAATATACGCCATTGCGAATTGTCATAGTGCTCCATAGATGGTGGCAAACATTAGTGTGCCCACAGTAAACGCTATTTTTAGCACCATCCAAGTAGCCCTTTGGGGATGCTAGCGTTAAACTCTGGGAAGTGAAGTGCTAGAAGTGTTTAATTAAAACTACAGTTTGTAGATGTGGGGATAAAAACACGATATGGATTCTCCTTATAGGAGGGATCAATGGACCAAGAGGTCTGTGACCCCCCCTAAGATGGTAATTATGCGTGATATCTCACTTTAAAACAGGGCGCTACTTGCACCATGGGTCTCGGGAGGAGGGTTGGAGCGCACCTGGCACATCCTGAAAGGGAAGAGAATTAAATGACATTGCTTACAAAGCATTCCGGTACTTAGCTCGTTAAAAACGGGATACCAGTCCTGTCGGTAAAGTACACTCACGCCCTCAGCGCTCACAGCCCGCTCTGAACCTTCAGAGTTCCTCGGAACCGGACCCCGACTATGAAGAGCGGGGCCGGCGAGTGAGTATAAATGCGTTTGTTGTGTTCCAGCGCGTTGTTCCGGGTGGGCGTGTCTCGCTCGGAAACGAGGCATGGAGCGCACACGCCCATGTGGGCGGGGCGCAGTCCGTTTCCAAGACGAGGCTTGGAAACGGGAGCCTATCGTTAGCCGGCCAGGGTATGACGCCGGTAGGCTTTTATCATTCTAGGCTAAAATTGTAGTGCGCGCTACGGGGGCATAAAAATGAAAAGGAGGGAATCCTCCTGCATTTACCAGGTACATAAGGAAAAGTATCACGAGGCACTGGGTGCTCAGTGCAAGTTAGTGGCATTATGTGTACTCAGTAGATGTTGTATTGCCTCAGCAGGTTTATTCACGATTATGTTTATTTACATACAGTAAAAGGGCAAGGATCAGGTATCGATAGAATTCAGGATTTTAGCGTCAGGGAAAAACAGAGAAAGAGAAAGCATATGCATATAGGTGTTAAGCACAGTTATTGGATTTCAGAGCAATGATATAGGAAACCCAGTTTAAAAGTTCATGACAGGACAGTATTCCACGGGATGTCGTCGTTAAGGCCATTGATGTTAGTGCCCAAACGATACACCCAGCGCTGTTCTTTTTCGAACAGTCTGTTTTGTACATTTCTTGTGCCACCAATTGCTTCAATAATGGTCCATCTCATATCATTGGTGGTGTGGTTATTGTCCAGGAAATGACGGCTCAGTTTCGTTGTTGCCTTTTTGCACCTTACATTGCTACGGTGCTCGCAGATGCGCTGTTTGATCTTCCGTGTAGTCATGCCCACGTAGCGGAGTTGGCAGGGACAAGTGATTAGGTAGACCACGTTTACTGAATTGCAGTTAGTGTGTTCGCGTTGAGTCCACACTCTGCCTGCTTCAAGGGACAGTGTTTTAGTTGCTTGTGTTAAATGGCAGACGCTACAGTCAGAGCAGGGATAATGCCCGGTGATTTTTGGCAAACCCCAAGCTGTAGTCACTGACGGCATCGTGTTAGGTGGTTTTTCTATTGGGCGAGTGTGAACCAATGCGTTTCGCAAGCTACGTCCTTTTTTAAAAGAGAATAGGGGTTTTTCCCAATTTTCTTTACAAGATTTCACAATGTTCCAATGTTTATTAATGCTTTTTTTCATCTGATTCGAGAGACTGCTGTATGTGGTGACACATGTAAGCGGAATTTGATCTGAATTATTTGTCTTCTCTTCTAAGAGTGCCTCCCTTGGTTGGTTTCTTGCTCTTTTGAATCCCTTGTTCAAGGTAGATGCTGGGTAGTCTCTGTTTTTAAGTTTTTCTGTGAGGTTAGCCGACTGATCTTTGAAGTCTGTAGTGGTACTACAATTCCTCCTTAGTCTCAGATATTGCCCGTAAGGAAGGTTTTCCTTCAAGGGACGGGGGTTAAAACTACTGAATTCAAGGAGGTTATTTTTCGCAGTTGGTTTGTTATGGGTTTTGGTAGTAAGTGTAGTTCCACTTACAGAAATGACCACATCCAGGAAGACAATATCTGTTTTGCTTATGGTGTTGGTAAACCTCAGATTGTGGTCTAAGGTGTTAATCCATGTCAAAAAATTCTCAAGGTCACTGTTATTGCCTGTCCAGATGAGCAAGACATCGTCTATATAGCGCTTCCATAGAAGCATTGACAATGAGAAAACTGCATTAGGTGGCAAAATGTGTTTGGCCTCAAAGTCAGCTACATACAACCCAGCCACACTAGGGGCAAAAGTACTGCCCATAGATGTACCTGAGCACTGGAGGAATAGCTTGTCTTTAAAAGAAAAAAAGTTTTCTTTTAACGCTATAGTGGCACATTCAATGATGAAGTTTTTCGGTGTCTGGTAATCCCAATCGATAGAGTCAAGTACCTTGGTCAGGACTTCGATGGTATCATCCTGTGGGATACTTGTGTAGAGGCTTTCTACATCCAGGGTCACGAGAGTGATTGAGTTCTCTGGGAATGTGATCTCCGCTAGTAGTCGTAATAGGCTTTTAGTGTCTTTCAGGTAGGTAGGGGTTGACTGTACTAGAGGCTTCAAGAAGTGGTCACAGAACTGAGATAGAGGCTCCAGAAGTGAGCCAATCCCTGAGACAATGGGGCGTCCGGGGGGCGGTAATCTGTTTTTGTGCATTTTAGGCAAAGTGTAAAAGTAGGGTATGACACTACTTGTATTGTTCAAAAATTCTGCTTCATTTTTGGACAAGTGGCCTTGTTCCTCTGCCTGTTTTACCAGGGTCGTTATCCTTTTTGTGAGGTCAGCAGTGGGATCAGACATAAGTGGGGTGTAGTTTCTGGAATCCCCAAGTAAGTCATTACAGGTATTCTCCTAATCAGTTGTGTTTTGGATAACAATACCTCCACCTTTGTCTGCAGGCTTTATAGTTATTGAGGTGTCGTTCTGTAGTTGGTGTAATGCTTGGAATTCAGCAGTACTGAAGTTCCCAAATGTCTTTGGGCTCTGGCAGGTTTCTAGGTCTTTAAAAACAGCCTGCTCAAAGGCGGTTATGGCCGCAGGTATTGTGTGCGGGGGGGGAATGAAAGTGGAACTTGGTCTTAGTCCCGTATCGCCTTTCCTGATTGATTCCATTGGGTCCGTTTTGCCTTCAAAGAACGCTTTCAATTTCAGTTTGCGAAAAAAGCCAGCAAGTTCGCAGTGCAGCTTGAACTTGTCAGGTTTCGCTGTTGGTACGAAACCTAAACCCTTTTCTAATACTTGGATTTCTATTGGAGTTAATGTTCTGGCAGACAAATTCGTCACCAAGCTCATATTCCGCTCGTTCCCGGCTGTTGGTTGCTCCGGGTGTGGTTCGCTACCAAGTCGTCCTCTTGCCAGGATACTCTGTTGTTGCCTCTCCTTTTGCCTCGGCCTCTCCGGCCGCTCTCTAAAAAAGGCTGCCTATATTGATTCTGAAAGTTAGCCGGGGGCATAAAGCCCGGATTAAGACACTGCCACTCCAGCTGAGCACCACACTAGCCACCCACCAGAGATCCCCTTCACCGAATGATTGGTGCACTAATTTCACCAGCTATAAGGATGACAGCCCCTATTAAACTGTTGTATTGTTTTCTTGGGAGTATTGGTGGACTTTAACCAATGGTGAACTGTTTGTGGACCACGTGAACAAGCTGGCACCGCAATAGGTCACAAGTTTGTGACACAATAAACTTTAATTGAAGTCAGCTGAAGACCCTCACTTGGTAAACGTAAATGGCAACTCTCTGACTGGTAGAAGCCCAGATCAAGAAGGACCCATCCGCGTTGATTGTCACTGGAAAAGGGGGGAGTTTAGGTCATCTATGTGGAACCCGCACATCACACTGCGATGGTAGGTGTTTACAGTGTTCCCTCCCCACGCTACCTGTTAGCCATTTAGCTCTTACCTAGATTATTGTCCCCTTCCACAAACACACAGAGGTCAAGCAGGCATGATATTAAGTCGGTGCTTAATTTATGGAAAAATAAGTGCCAGTGCTCTCTTCTGGAGGCTACTGCAGCCTGCACCACACATTGCCCCTGCCATGCTGCCAATGATAGTAACGATTCAGAAAAGGGGGCGGTGATGGACAGAGTATCTGAATTAAACAGAACACTCGTACCCAGTCAACAGATCAGGGCTTGATCCATCACCGTTTTTTAGCTCACTGCACCATCCCAGCTCAGAACCTGGCTACATGCAGATTAGTCTGTCCCTGGCCCAGTGCATCATGGGAACAGGGCAGACCAAACTACCAGGCCAATTCTTATACTGGAAAGGAAACAAGCTTCCGGGGACCGGTTTCTGGCATTACAGCCGTCTTCCGACCGGCTTGCTTGAAACATGATGGTGCAGTGAGCAAGGGACTCACATCTGAGTATACCCTTCCACGCTTATGGTGGACAAAACGATTCAGAAAAGAGGGGGGTGATGGACAGAGTATCTGAATTAAGCAGAACACTCGTACCCAGTCAACAGATCAGGGCTTGATCCATCACCGTTTTTTAGCTCACTGCACCATCCCAGCTCAGAACCTGGCTACATGCAAATTAGTCTGTCCCTGGCCCAGTGCATCATGGGAACAGGGCAGACCAAACTACCAAGCCAATTCTTTTACTGGAAAGGAAACAAGCTTCCGGGGACTGGTTTCTGGCATTACAGCCGTCTTCGGCCCGGCTTGCTTGAATCCTGATGGTGCAGTGAGCAAGGGACTCATGTCTGAGCATACCCTTCCACGCTTATGGTGGACAAAACGATTCAAAATAGGGGGTGGTGATGGACAGAGTATCTGAATTAAGCAGAACACTCGTACCCAGTCAACAGATCAGGGCTTGATCCATCACCGTTTTTTAGCTCACTGTACCATCCCAGCTCAGAACCCGGCTACATGCAAATTAGTCTGTCCCTGGCCCAGTGCATCATGGGAACAGGGCACACCAAACTACCAAGCCAATTCTTTTACTGGAAAGGAAACAAGCTTCCGGGGACCGGTTTCTGGCATTACAGCCGTCTTCGGCCCGGCTTGCTTGAATCCTGATGGTGCAGTGAGCAAGGGACTCATGTCTGAGCATACTCTTCCACGCTTATGGTGGACAAAACGATTCAGAAAAGGGGGTGGTGATGGACAGAAGATCTGAATTAAGCAGAACACTCGTACCCAGTCAACAGATCAGGGCTTGATCCATCACCGTTTTTTAGCTCACTGCACCATCCCAGCTCAGAACCTGGCTACATGCAAATTAGTCTGTCCCTGGCCCAGTGCATCATGGGAACAGGGCAGACCAAACTACCAAGCCAATTATTTTACTGGAAAGGAAACAAGCTTCCGGGGACCGGTTTCTGGCATTACAGCCGTCTTCGGCCCGGCTTGCTTGAATCCTGATGGTGATGGATCAAGCCCTGATCTGTTGACTGGGTACGAGTGTTCTGCTTAATTCAGATACTCGGTCCATCACCACCCCCTTTTCTGAATCGCCAATGATAGTAACAACACAACTACTGACCATCACACTCCTTCAAGTGTGACAATTCAGACTATTTCAGGCCCTCAAAGCTGTATGAATCGCTTGGGCTGAGGGTAATAGTAACTTTTATTGTATATTGAATGAATAATTAATTGTTGCTGAGGACAGAAACTATGGCTCAAATTAGGCACTGGGTGAACTAGTGGAAGACAAGATGGATTAAATCCCCAATGTACAATAAATCAAGCCCAGCAACATATAGCTGCGACAAATAAATGTACACTAGAGTTCCATCAATCAATCACAGCATTTGTAAAGTGCACTACATACCTGTGAAGGTCTCAAGGTGCCGAGGGGGGAATGCTGCTATTGTTCGAAGAGCCAGGTCTAGAGGAGTCTCCTGAAGGTTAGAAGGTCTTCGGTCTGTAGTAGGCGGCTGGAGAGGGTGTTCCACGTCTTGGCGGCGAGGTGGGAGAATGATCTGCCACCGGTGGTCACTCTTCGGGGGACGGTGGCGAGGGCGTGGTCTGCTGAGTGGAGCTGGCTTGCGGGGGTATAGAGGCCGAGTCATCTGTTGAGGTACGCTGGTCCGGTGTCGTGGAGTGCCTTGTGTGCCTGGGTGAGGAGCTTGAAGGTTATCCTCTTGTTGATGGGGAGCCAGTGCAGGTCTTTCAGGTGGGGTGTGATGTGGCTGCCGTGGGGGATGTCGAGGATCAGGCGTGCTGAGGCGCTCTGGATACATTGGAGTCATGTGTACAAAAACTTCCTAGGCAATCTGAGTGACAGACTACAGATAATGGGACCAAATAGGACTAGGCGTAGGCAAACAATACAAGAAAAACATTAATAAAACTGAATCATGATTTTAATCAACATATTAAAAATCATATAAAGAACAATTAGTTCAAGTTATATGACACACAATAACATAAAATGACACAATATACAATCTTTATAAAAAAAAGACACCGACATGAACCTAATAGTGTCTACAATATAAAATATAGTGGCGAATTACTCGACGCGCGTTTCGGCGAAAACGCCTTCATCAGGAGCCGCAAGTTACAATCTGTGTTGTTAGGAAATGATTCCTGTACTTGAAGTGATTAGAAAAGATGGGGCGTATGGACGAATGGAAATCCTGTACTATATCAGTAAAGATTCTTTAAAAGTCTGTTCAGGTGCCGGCATGCACTCAAAAGGGGCAACAGGATAAAACGTTGAGCAGCAATATGTTTACTTGCATGAATAGTCGAAGGTTCTGAACAGTCAGATAAATGTCTGTAATAATTGCTGGAATGACACTATGTGGGCCAGCTGATAACTTAGTATTAGTGGAATGATGGCAGGGTTACCAAAAATGCAACTGATACAGAGAATATCCCCGAGGTAACGGTGGTTTCTACGGCGGTACCGGGATGTGGCGAGCCGTCGATCGGGTGGAGAGATAGCCTGGAGTCATGTCAGGAGTTTGGTTGGGGCTCCTGTGTAGAGTGCGTTGCCGATGTCCAGTCTACTGCTGACGAGGGCCTGGGTGACCGTCCATCTAGTTTCTGTGGGGATCCACTTGAAGATCCTGCTAAGCATGCAGAGGGTGTTGAAGCAGGAGGAGGAACAACAACAGGAGGAGACAGTGTTGACCTGCTTTGTCATGGAGAGTATGGAGTCCAGGATGACCCCTAGGTTTCGTGAGTGGTTGGAGGGTGTAGGGGGTGCTCTTAGTGCCGTCAGCCACCAGGAGTCGTCCCAGGCCAAGGGGGTGGAGCCGAGGATGAGGATCTCGGTCTTGTCCAAGTTCAGCTTCAGTCGGCTGTCCCTCATCCAGTCGGCGACGGCCTTCATTCCTTCGTGGAGGTTGGTTTTGGCTGTGTGGGGGTCCTTGGTGAGCGAGAGAACCAGCTGGTTGTCGTCGGCGTAGGAGATGATGTTTAAGTCGTGCTGTCGGGCGATGTGGGCGGGTGGTGCCATGTAGACGTTGAACAGCATTGGGCTGGGAGATGAGCCTTGGGGTACGCTGCAGAGGATCTCGGTGGCTTCGGAGCGGAAGGGGGGGGGGGATGCTCTGGGTTCTCCCAGAGAGGAAGGAGGTGGTCCAGTTCAGGGCCTTCTCTTGGATCCCGGTGTCGTGGAGGCGTGCTCTTAGTGTGTTGGGCAGACTGTGTCGAAAGCGGCTGACATGTCCAGGAGGATGAGGGCCGCGGTTTCTTGGTTGTCGAGTATGATCAGTTTCGGTGCTGTTGTTGCTGCCGAACCCGGACTGGGACGGGTCCATGATGTTGTTCTCTTCGAGGAAGCTGGTCAGTTGTTTGTTGACGGCCTTTTCGATGACTTTCACTGAAAAGACATGGGGGCAGACTTTGCGCCTCTGTTGCGTCACTTTTGTGACGCAGCGGCGGCATAAAAAATACAGCCAAATTACAAAGTGACGCTTCTAGGGAGATGCGAACTGTTGTAAAGCTCTGCTTCACATTATACCTGCGTCAGGTATAATATATGCAGGGTGGGCATTCCCACACATGAACTCTTCGTAAAAGTGATGCAGTGAAATCTTGTAGATTTCACTGCGTCACTTCTAGGACGCCACTGCATCAAAACATTATGCCTGCTTGAAGCAGGCGAAAGGAGTGACGCAATGTAGTGGGAATAGGCCTCAAATTGCTTTGCTGGAGTTGCGTCGTGCGTGACTTTTTCCCCAACAGATGTGTCCGTATTTCTCACGCATCTGTCAATCCTTGTGCCATGGTGCGCCGTATTGTAAACACGAAGCATCCATGGTGGCGCAGGGGTTTCTCAGGGTGGCGTAGGGAAAGTGACGCATCTCTACAGATGCATCACTGAAATCTGTCCAATGGGTTTGAAAAATACTCCAAAATAATCTATTGAAGTTTGCTCAACAGGAAGCAGATTGTGTTACAATTTTGCTTTGTCATATATTATGCTATTTTCTTGTGAGCTCTTACATTTCTTCAGAGATGTCAACAAATGCTACTACATCTCAAGGAAAAAGAAACACACTCCTTTTAGATTCCAGGGACAAACCACGTATGTCTGTCTATGCTGGGTGGAATAGCAGCGCTCCAGTTCTTCTGGGAGCCTAAAAGAGTGACAGAAACTCACTCTAGTCTAGCGTGTTCTTTTCCATTCCTGCTTTCTCCTTCTGTCATTGTCTTCCTATCCTTCTCTTTCCGCCTTTTCTGTTTTTCTCTCTCTTGCCCTGGGGCAAAGTCTAAAGATGATAAACAAGTTCCAGACCCCCAAGCATGAGCGCCAGTACCCGGCACCACCTGTAACCACCGGTACAAATTAAGCACTAGCATCACAGCTGCATTTTGGCTGGGTGCGTAGGTACAATGTGTTCAGGGTAGTGTCCTCACTCTCCCTCACTCAATCTAGCAGTATAGCGCGAATGTCCGCTGACGGCAGCAGTCACTGTGTCACAAGGTGGGATGGGGAGACAAACAAACAAAGACCTCGGGTAGGTCGAGGGTGGGGGGGCAGGGAAAAGTGCTGACGCTCCCGACTCCCTGACTCGGCACTCTGACCCCGGGTTCCGCCGATAGTCTTCGTGGGGGACGCTTCCAGAGCCGGTTGCTGGGCGAGGGAGGGCGCGCTTCCCTTTTCCATTCCCTGTCAGGAAATGAGAGCTGCTGCGCGGAATCCGGCGGGAAGGAAGAGGGTGGGAGCGGTGACGCCGCGACAGGTTGAGACCGGCCGTGATAAGAGCCGTCCCAGTGACCTGCCGGGAACTCTGCGACGTATATCACAGCCTACTGAACCGGAGGAGCCGCTGGAGCTCAGCCTTACCGCGCAGAGAGGCGCTGCCAATCACAGCCGGCCACTGGGCCTCAACCTGCCTCACCAACCGCGACCCCCGCAGAGCAAAGGACAGGCTTCGTGACCTGTTAACAGGCACCGGAGCACCGACCGACCCAACGCGACAACCGAGGACGCCACGAGGTAGCGCTTACTTGTATTTATTTATGTAGCGCTTACTACCCCTGCCTGAAGAGGCGTTGAAAGCATGGGAGAGTTGGGAGTATTGTGTGTGTGTGAGAAGTAGGGCTTGGGTGTATTGTTGTAGGAAAGAAGAAGGGGGCGACGTAGAAGGGGAAACTGAGAAAAAGAATTAGAGCGAACAAGAGAGGAATGCCTTAAAACGGACTATATTTGTGAATCCATGCCAAAACGTTTCTGATGTCAAAGGATTTGTATTGTTGGGAGCCCGAACTTTCAAGGTAATGTTACCCCGTACAGAACTCACAGGCTGGGGCTTCACACAGCAGAATCAGCCCAGGAACAAAACAAAAGCACCACTCCTCCAGAGGAAACACCGACGTAATAGGCCTGCTTACCGTACAGCACAGCTGGCTTTCATGTGGCAGAGATCACCCGGGGGTTATTGTTAGCCAGCAGGACTAACCCTCAAGTTACACAGATATCACAAGTTGTTAGCACTGAGCACACCAGGTGCCAGAAGCATTACACGTTCAGGCTTCACAATGAAGATCTGGTTTTTAAGTGGCAGAACAGCAGGCTACGTATCTGGATTTGGAGCAGTTACCTTACAGTTCTTCTTTCTTTCTTCTTTATTAACTTTATTCGATCTTAATGAATTTGACAATGAAAGTTCATAAAAGATGCATATAATACAATTTAAATCACACGTAATTAAATAATGCATAGTACAATCATTTAATATAATCACTAAACACTGATAGTGTACGATTATAACATTCATAAAACATGTTACCTTAGTTACAGTTTATATCAATATATCGGCGTTTGCTTTGGACAAATCTCTCTATTGATATAGAAAGCGCAGGCTCAGGCAATAGACAGCAGAGAAAGGTCTTAGACAACAAAGGATGTACAGGGTCAGTTCAGACAGCAGCGCTACCGATCAGTTTTTACTGATCTTAAAAGATCAGGCCTCATAAAACAGAGCTATTTCACATGCTTAGGCCTCAGTCAGAACTATTTTTCATGCTACCAACATCTGACAGAGGCTTCACAGAATAAGAGTATTGCTTAGGTTACCCTGCTCCTGTGCCTGACTAAACAAACTTAACATCATCTACCAAGTGAGTTTCCCAAGATCACACTGCGAGTCAGCAAAGAACCACCTTACTTTAAGCCCAAAGCATAATTTACCAGTCCACTCTGCGCCTGACCCTTCATGCTCTTTGATAGATGAAGCATCTGACATTTTCAATATTCAAGGTTTACTTACCAAATTTCCGAGTAATCTTATTTCTTTCAGTTGTGCCGCACACCTGGTTCATGCACAGTGCACAGAAGCTATGGCTTTAAGCAGTGATTCATTTTCATCTTTTTCTCCCCTCCCCTTCAGCTACTCTGTTTTAATTCCAAAACTTTGCCATAAAGAGGGAGGAAGGGTGCTTTCTGCAGTTAGAGATTCCCCTCCCCCAGTACACCCCCACATTATTTGAAATTAATTGAGGAGATGAGGAATAATAAATCAAAGATGGAAACTTTCATGACTTAGGGGTGAATGTGAGACAGAGAGATGGCAAAGAAGATATCTAAATAGGGAGAAAGACCGAGCTGGTGAGTTTTGGCAATCCATATTGGGATTTACTGTGCTGATGTTGTATTGTAGTTGTTTATATGTAGTCAGTCAAATGCCGTGTAGGAGTTGAAGTGCATTTGTGGATGGGCTGCATGCTACTCTGTGTGAGTGCTATGGATGAAGAGTTTGGGTCATATGACCTATATGGATCGTGTTTTGGTGAGTGTGAGGAACAGAGTTGAGCTCTTGTCTTTTTTTCCTCTGTGCCTCATGATTGTCAATTCACCAAAAGGCTAGGGGTGGCGGAAGTGACATCACACGCCATTTGACCTCTACGTTCACTCACAGATACATGCTTACACATACACACACAATCAGACATACACACACTCTCTCTCTCACACATTAACAGACTCACCTGAACGCATGCGCACAACATACATATACAAGCCTTACTTACCTCTGTTACCAGGGCGATCATATTCTAACTAATTGTACTCCATTTTTTATTACACTAATACCGAACAATATATGGCTATTCACTATAAGTATAATAAGAACATTGACAAAAAACAAGGAGATTGGTTCCCAAACCGATCTCCATGAGGACCAGCTGCTCCTGTGTTCCAGGCACTGATTGTGCAAACCTCTGAGGCGAGGGGTTGCAAATGCATTGGCAGAGGTCGCAGCTGTGACCCCTGGTGACCTGTAAATACTGCCCATGCTGTGCTTACGCCTGAATTTGAAGCAAAAAGAGCTAAAGGACTCTTCAACATTACATGGTGGTGTATGGATGGACAGAACGTCTATGAGAGCAGTGTGGCCAATGTGGGATGTGTTTTGGCGTGGTTCATGTGTGGCAAAGAGTGTTTGACTTGTGTTGAAGCTACCGGTAGGGGAAGAAGCATCTCCAGCCAGGATGTTTTTGCAGGCCAGAGGCAAAGCACATAGAGGGCTTGTATACCAATCACTTTGGGTGCAGGGATTGCATAGCCAGTATGCTGTTGTTGCAGGTCAAGGATACTCCAAACAGGGCAAAGATGCCATGTAGCTAAGGTTTCAAAGCATTCTTGGCTAGGATTTTACATGTCTTTTGCATCTCTCTGAGTCCTGTTCATTTTACCATTAGAACTTTGAGGTGACCTTAAAGTGAAATAAAGCACTGTAAAAATGGAGCAATATTACGTGGCGAGGGCCCTGGACGTTCTTGCATGGGTATGCATTTAAAAGACACACAAATGATGGACAGAATTCAGAACAAATCAACTATTCACCCCCAGGCAAGAGATCTGGGTTAAATCCATCGTTCTTTAGCTCACTTCGCCACCCCAGTTTAGACCCAGCCATATGCAAATCAGTCTCTTGACCCTTCTCCTCATGGGAACATTCCAGGCCAAACTGCCAAGCCAGGTCCACCCTGGACCAGAAACAAGCATCCTGGGACCAGGTTTGGGGTAACACCCCTTACCAGCCAGGCTAGCTTGAATCCAGTGGCACAGTGAGCCCGGGACCCATGTCTGGGCATACCCGGCACACTTAGGGAGATAAAGCAAAAGACACACAAATGATAGATGGAATGCAGAATAAATCAAACATTCATCCCAGTCACGAGAACATTGGAGGGCTCTTCGCTAAGGAAAACCAGTCACCTTTTCTTTGCTTTTTTCTGTATTTGGGTGATAAACTGGTATTAATGGGGTGAAGCTTTTGCCCAGATCATGTTAAAGTGTACAAATGACAAGATTAAGAAGCAATACTGTTACACAATGTGTAGGCCATATAATTTGCCTTTCTTGACACATAATTTAGTCAACGTTGTTGCAAAACTTTGCCCTGCCCTATCACATCATTCTATTTGTTCTGGGTGTGACCCCGGCTCACTCGCTACGTAAAAGGGTGAGTGTGTAATTGTACACAAATTTGGAAAGCAATTTTATATCATTGCCAATTCCATTGTACAAGTTGTCTTTCAGCTCCCTAGATGCCATTGTCATATAAAAAGGGGTTTCGGGGGGTGCCGTGGTTCTTGTCCACTACTCTGACCCACAGAGCATTACTTCACTGAGCAACGGGTTGTAGAGGAAAAACTAGACTTGAATATGGAGTCTTTGAAGACACCGAGTAGTCTAGAAATCTCATTCCTAGCGCTATGTTCCTATGCCTCTCTGCTGAGGTTACCATATTTTATTATATTGGTATTGTAATTGCATTTATATAGTGCTTAATATCCCCGACGAGGCGTCAAAGCTCTTTTTTTCGGTGAGTAGCACGCTACTCCGGGACCCATAAAGGATTAATGTTGAATTAATATAGTGAAATATGAAAGTAATTTGAGTGTAATTGACGTTTGACCCCATGTCAATGAGGATGCCATGTTATAATCTAATCACTGGCATTCATTCAACAGCAATGAATTCTGGGAGTTGTATTGCTGGTCCAGCTTAATTGGATTAAAGCTACCTTTACCTCAACCCACTACGGAAAAGAGGAATCGGTTTCTAAATGGTGAGTCCTCTTATAGGCACTCTATGGCTCTCCTCCTCAGGGCCTAAAGTTTACAGAGGCACTCAAAGCGCGTTCATTTAGTGCCAAAGTCCTAGACTGCCTTGATGTTGACTTGAGCAGTCAAAGTGCTTAGAAGGCACCACATTAATCATTCGTCATCTAGATGGCGCTCCAGTGGATGAATAGGTAGTACATCAATGCACATTCAATGTTTGGACTCTTGGCAGGGACTTCTTACTGCTGTGAGGAAACAGTGAGGATATAAGAAAGAAATATCGCAGAGATGAGAGAACGAATTTGGATACAGCGAGATGGGGGGGGGAGAAAACGGAGAGTCAAGAAAAGAGAGGGTAGAAAGGGCAGCGCTGGTTTGGAAGAAAAGTGCAGAGACAGAGAGGAAACAAAAAAAAGGGGAACAGTGTCTAGAAAGATCGAGAGAGAAATGAGGGGGATAGAAAGGTGGCAGGAAGAAAGGTGAGAGGAAGAAAAGAAGTTGTGGCTTGGCGGAGGAGGGAGTGAACAAGGGAAAGGGTTGCGAAGGACACATGCACTGGAATAAGTGGGATAAGCAGAAAGGTGGGAGACTTGAAAGAGGAGAGGGGAGAAGAAGAGGTAAGTGTGGTGGAAAAGTCAGTGGTAAGCAGAGATTGAGGGGAGGAAAGAGCAGAGGTAGGAGGGAGAAAGCAATGGGGTTCCATAAAAGATATATACACAAAATGGAGGGGTTTAGAAAGGGCAGAGTTATAAAGGCAGAGAAACAGGGTAGCAAGAGCAGTGGTACAAGGGTAGAAATGAAGGGCAGAGAGAGGAGGGAAGAAAGCCGACAGGTCCACTTTCTTCGCCATAAGTTGGCAGGGTATGCTCAGACGTGAGTCCCTTGCTCACTTTGCCACTGGATTCAAGCAAACCGGGCTGAAGACGGCTGGAATGCCAGAAACCGGTCCTCTGAAGCTTGTTTCCGGTCCAGGGAAGGCATGGCTTGGTAGCTCGGGCTGGACTATTCCCATGAGGCACAGGGTCAGACTGATTTGCATATAGCCATGTCTGAACTGGGGTGGCAGAGTGGGCTAAAGAACGGTGATGGATTAAACCCAGATCTGTTGACTGGGTGTGAGTGTTTGATTGGTTCAGATGCTCTGTCCATCACCACCCCCTTTTGTACCACTTTGTTCGCCATAAGTTGGCAGGGTATGCTCAGACGTGAGTCCCTTGCTCACTTTGCCACTGGATTCAAGCAAGCCGCGCTGAAGACGGCTGGAATGCCAGAAACCGGTCCTCGGAAGCTTGTTTCCGGTCCAGGGAAGGCATGGCTTGGTAGTTCGGGCTGGACTGTTCCTATGAGGCACAGGGTCAGACTGATTTGCATATAGCCATGTCTGAACTGGGGTGGCAGAGCGGGCTAAAGAATGGTGATGGATTAAACCCAGATCTGTTGACTGGGTGTGAGTGTTTGATTGGTTCAGATGCTCCGTCCATCACCACCCCCTTTTGCACGACTTTGTTCGCCATAAGTTGGCAGGGTATGCTCAGACGTGAGTCCCTTGCTCACTTTGCCACTGGATTCAAGCAAGCCGGGCTGAAGACGGCTGGAATGCCAGAAACTGGTCCTCGGAAGCTTGTTTCCGGTCCAGGGAAGGCGTGGCTTGGCAGTTTGGGCTGGACTGTTCCCATGAGGCACAGGGTCAGACTGATTTGCATATGGCCATGTCTGAACTGGGGTGGCAGAGTGGGCTAAAGAACGGTGATGGATTAAACCAAGATCTGTTGACTGGGCGTGAGTGTTTGATTGGTTCAGATGCTCCGTCCATCACCACCCCCTTTTGTACCAACAGGTGCAAAGGGCAGAGGTCAGCAGGCAGAAAAGATTGGATCGGGCTGAGAGGGCAGTGGTGGAAGGAAAAAAAAGAAGCGTGGAGTAGAAATTCAAGAGGGAGGAGAGAAAAGGGGAGGGATAGAGTGGACAGAGCAGAAGGAGAAAAGGGAGGGGTTCATAAAGGTCAGAGTTGTTGGGCAGAGAGACAGGAGAAGGTAGAAAGAGCCTGGGGTAAAAAGAATACATGTCTGTGCCATAGAGTAACTAGAGAGGGTAGAAAGGCGAGGGTAGAAGGAAAGACAGACAGAATAGTTGAAGCTGTGGGTGGGCAGATGACCAGACAAGGGGGGGGGGGGGCAGGCACATGTTGAAACGGCATCTCCTTGTATCTTTTCCTCCATCTGTTTCCTGAGGCCCCGAAGTCTCTTTATCTGACAAGACTGCTTCGGATGCCTTAGGCGCTTTGAAGATTGCTCCATTAAATCCTCGTTTTGACAAGGAAATGTATCTCCCCCAGTCTCTGTGTTCTTGTGTCTCAGACCCCGCTCATGCAGGGCAGCAGGGGAAGGGATGACTTTGATGGAGGGGATATTTGGTAAAATAAATGGCCGCAGGAGCGCGGCTTTTCAGGGGCTGGCTCTGCTTAACCAATCGTTCCGCCTTTTAGGCCTTCGTGGTAATTGGCCGGGATTCTGCCCAGTTAACCCCACCCTCCATCCAGAGTTACCGATAGCCGAGCTAAAATCTGAGAAATTAGGGATTATCGGTGGAATCTGTAATTTCAGGTTTGAATCCACTAGTAATTCAGTAATTCAACCCCTACCCCCCCCCCCCCCCCCCACACACACACACCCCCACCCACCGACACACACACGCACGCCGCCGAGTTTCATTTACAGTTTTGGCTGCTTTGGAGAAGGTAGAACAAGCGTTGGCAAAGCTAATAGGTTTCTCCTATTCGAGATCTATTGGCTTTGCCAACGTGTTTTTTTCATGTTGCACAGCAGCTGTGCAGCATGGCTTAAAGTAAAAAAAACATTTATTGTATTAGCGCCATGAAGCGCCCAGCATTGGCAGCGTCATAGCGTTTTGTTTTCTTAACTTTAAGTCATGTTGTACAACTGCCTGCGCTGCAGAGTGAACGGGGTCACGCAGCACGAGGGAGGAGGAGGGTGGGGGCAGGTGGACGGGGGAGGGGGTAGGGGGGCAATGGACAGTGGGGGTGCTCATTCGAGAACAATTCCCATTTTCAAAAGACTGCGCCTCCCAAAGAAAGCAGGGCTGGGTCAGAGGCAGATAGAACTGGTGCCCTCTCATCCACCTGGCATGCATTATTGGGTTTCACGGGTCAATCATGTGTCAGCCTCGAATTCAAAAATCCGTCTTCCGCTTAGAAGTGGGCAGCACAGAGCTACAACGCCAGTCACCCCCAACCAGGCCCGGTTCTAGAGGGTGGGCCAGGCCCACCCAAGGAAGATCCTGGCCCACCCAAGGCCATCCGGAGAAATGGAAAAGCAGGTGAACATACCTGGGCCGGCTTACCTGCTGGCGCACAACCCGAAAGGCTGCTCCAGCTCGAGTGCTAGTCTCTGCAAGCCACAGAGCCAGCTGGTCCTTTCTCGTGTGCAGAATGACAATGCCTGGCAGGGGCGGCACAGCATGGTGCATCTCCTCCCACCCCAGGCCTCAGGAGAGGACTTTGAGTTCTTGGGGAGCTGCTGATGCTTTCTAGCAGCACAATTAACACGTCTTGGGGAGGGGGGGGGGGGGGGGGGGGCGTTGGCTCGCAGCAGGTCACACTGATCAGATAGTAAAGCTAGGGGCGGGGGGGGGGGTCTTTCTTGGTTTAAAAACGGTGTAGTGATATCATAGCAGATGCAGATTGGAAGTTTCATTCTGTGCACAAAGAAGAGTGACGGAACTTCAGAAATATAACAATAAGGACGGAAATAACGTTAACCATGACTAGAAATGGGTAAAAGGGGAAAATTCGATTTTGACAAAGTGGCAAAAGTGCAAAGATGCAGTAAAAAAGTAATGAACCCTCTAAGTTGGGGCAAAAGGAGAGATGCGTAGATAAAGAGAGCGACAGAGGCAACAGAACATAAGAGACGGAGTGGGAAGTAGAGACAAAAAGAGGAGGAGAGGAAAGATGCTAGAGGAGAGGGAAATAATTATAGATAAGCACATTGAGTAAGGGAAACAGGGAGAGAGGGAAACAGCCTCACACACTTCTTAGTTCTGACATTCCAGCAGTCCACAGCTTGATTTAGAGGTTGGTGATACCTAGAGGAAGTGCCATATATTGAGTAAACTTCAAGAAAACCATAGTATGGTCAAAGGAAGGCCAACTGTGAAATCTCCCCTGTTTCTAACAATTCCACCGGAAATAGATGGATTTTCCCTTACTACTCAACAATAAAACATACTTGTGGTCTGATATCGACTAAAAGTAGAGCAAGCCCTCCACTTTCCTGAGTAACATTTGGGAGCTGCCGACCGTAAAGCACTCACAGGGACAGGAATCTATTTATTGTCCTCAGAGAATGGTCTTCTGCAAATGTCAAGGGTGGATAAAGCAGGTAGTTACTGACAGCAGCAATTCAGTAAATGGGACACAATGAAATATAACATTAGGTGTAGGACACAAACAAGTTCAAGCACTAGAGAGACGTTAGGGTGACAGACACCAGAAGACACAATTGAAGAAAGGGAGAATTTTTAGGACGGGAATAAGAAATGAAGTAAAAATCAAAGAGGCAGTAGAAATTGAGAGAGTGGGGGATAAGCACATGGGAGGTAGAAAAAGAACGAAGGATAGAGTGTATGTGGGAGGCAGAGGAGTTAGAAACAGGGGGAGTTTGTAGACTAAGGGAGAGGGAGGGAAATAGTGCAGGGGCGATGGAAATCGGGAAAATCAGGGCTACAAGGGCGAGAGAGAGAAATAAAGAGATGGAAAACAAGAGAGGCACAATAATGGGAGGGAGAATGATATAGGAGGGGATTAAAGTAGATAGAGGGGTTTGTAGAATAAGAGAAAGAGAGGGAGGGAGACAGAATGAAAAGTTCGTACGACATATGGACAAACATACGTAAACATAGAAAATCCAATAGATGTGGGGGGGGGGGAGAACATAAGAGTGCTGGTGAAATGAGAGATTAAAAGAAAGGGAAGAGAGGGATAACAACTAGAAGGAGCAGTAAAGGACTGTTCATACGTGTGGGGGAGCAAAAGAGAGAGCAAGGGCACAGGCAGTACATAGAAAAAGAAACAAACGACTGTTGTTGAAGTGATTTCCTCCAGCATGTCAAGCAGAGTCAGATCGTATCTCTTCCCACAGTATAAATGTCACCAAGTACCAAGCTGTGTTACACCCCCTCGGACATCACACTCGGAGAGATTTCTGTGTGGCAATCAAAAAGGTCCATGAAAGACTTGGATGTATGTATGTATGTATGTATAAACCATTTTATAGCGCGCTCCGTTACTGCAGCCACTGCAGCTTGTAGATTAGCAGTCAGTTTTCTGACTTATTAAGGGAGGGAAAAGAATCAGAAGACCTCAGGGTGACCAGGAAAGTCAGTGATCTGATGGGAAACAATATCTTCTGCTATGTGAAATTGAGAAGAAGATACAGCAACAAGAGGATGACCTGAGCCCCAGGGGCCTAAGGTGGACCAGAGCTCCAATGATTAGTGTCCCTGAGAAGGATCCTCTGGGCACTTGAGCGGCGCCAGGAGCCACAAGTAAATGACACTGAGCCGGAGCCTTAGCACCCCCCATGGTGAGAAGGAGAGATGGGGACTAGCAGGAGCCTTGAAAACCTTGGAGTGAGCAGGATTTCGGGCAACTTGGGGTGAGCATAAACCTCAAGTCTCTGAGAGTAAGCTTGAGGTACATGGACCTGAACTGATCAATGCCCCTAAGGTATGTGTTCACTCCCAATGCCCACTGCGAGGATTGAGGGTGGGCAGGAGCTTCAGCTGTCTGGCAGTGACAGCACACCTCATGCCCTTAAGGTGAGCAAAACATCAAGGAAGATATTCGGATATATAAGGTTTGTGGAATCTCATGGTAAAGTTCAGGGAAATGAGGCTTATCTTTATTGCGAGTGGGATAACATCCATGCATTTCGGGCATTTCCTCACTGCCTTGTTCACGATGTTGCGCCACACATAAAGCTTTGTTTTAAATACATACATTTCTTGATTAAAAAGATGGTCCTAGAAGGAGACAATGTTCATCACAGTTCAGATAGTATCAACACAGGGTAAAACCATGGTGGCCATTTTGTAATGTATAGTGGTATAATACTTTTCAATGTGTTAAAAGTACATAGAAACTTTTTTTGAAAAGGACAGTTCCTTACACATGAGAATATTTTCGTTTTCTCTTTACAACACCACATCACACCACTACTTCACTTATTTTATGGAAAGTTCCATTACTCAATATATATATAAGTTGCAAAGAGATATGTGGCAGCAGGAATGTTTCTGCACATGACCAGGAGCAGGCTGCAGTCCACCTGCGTGCTGCACCTCTCCCTTTCAACAAAGGCGGAAATCCAGTAGGGAAACCAGAGAAGGTACCTTGTTGGTTGGTTGTTATGGTGTTTATGTCAAAGGTCGACAATGTACTTAAAATATCAGATCTCTGCAATATTTGTTACCACTGCCCCTTCTTGTTATCGTGGTGAACCCAATCTTGTTCATGGCCCTCCCTGAGCTAGATTCCAAGAGACGGGCCTGTCCCCAACAAGCACGAAGTGCCTTAAAGAGCCTGGTAGGGTGCTGGGTTAGTAGTCTGCCTGTTCGCTCGCTATTTGCAAGCAGGTCTGTGCCTCTGAAAGACAGCAGCGTCGCCCGTGACCCGGCCACAGGCCCAAGGATGACGTTCCTGGGTCTAGTTGAGGCCTACATTTTTGGAGAAGTGGAATTTTGGAAGTAAGTCCTGAAAAAAAATCGGCCTCTACTCTAGAAGGGAGAACTGGAGCAGGGAACGGAGGGCGATTATAAGCTAAAACAAAATGTTTGCTGACGGTCGCGCCAGTGATGAAATGAAAATCATATTTATTGAGCGCTAGCAGCTGCCCTGAGGCGTCCAGGCGCTAAAAACTACCATCAGTTCTCAGAGAGAAGAAGAGGGGTGAGGCAACACTATTGATTGAACAAAAAAGTTTTAAGTTTCTTGCGGAAGCTCAGAAGGTTAAAGTCTGCTCTAAGATGAAGTGGTAAGGTGTTCCATATTTTCGGGGCTTTATATGCGAAGGATCGACCTCCGGCCCTCGCTCTATGAATTCTTGGGATTTGGGCTAGGAAGGCGTGTGAAGATCGGAGAGCTTTGGTGGGTTCGTATGGCGATACCAAGGAGTGGTTGATCTCTCGGCCTAATTTCCAGTACGCCTGATGTGCAATGCACAGAGATTTAAACTTGACTCTCTCCCTGATGGGGAGCCAGTGTAATGCTCTTGATGGTGACACATTAGAGAGCGAAGGCCTTGAGACATGATGCATTTCACTACTAAGTAAATCATCCAGGCAGGCACAGGCTGGCAGGCCGGGGAGCATAACAACGCGGGGCATTTGTAGGAGCCTGAACGCGCCATTTTAAGGGACGTCATCCACCCGATATTCTTTCTCAGTCTGTGCGCTGCTGCTCCCCCTGTATTTATTGGTGACTGAACTGTCCGAGAAGGCCAAGCCCTCAGTTTTACAAATTTGCTCAATGTCAGATGTATGAAAGGTTGAGTCAGTCATACATCACATGTTCATTCACTCTGACTGCCATAGGACTTCTTATACTAAAGGACTCACATGCAAATTTGAGATTATGGGGCCTGGTCAGACATTTTAGAGTATGCGAAGAGTAATACTCCTGAAGATGTCATTTGAGTACTTGAACATCTCTTTGTGAAAAGGTTCAAAATATCTATAATTGGAGAAAATTGGACTTTTAAGGAAATGTTCATATGCAATTAGTATAAAAAGAAAGTACTGTGTCCTCTTTTCACTATTAGTAATAGGGAGTTGGGGGTTTCAGGGCCACTTCACACAGGAATGTAAAAGTACGTACGAAAATACTACTGGAAAATACAGAATGCTTTTGTAAATAAGTCACAAAGCCATTATATTTTCTCACCAACTGTCTCAGGCAGAAGAAGAAGATTAGTAAAAAGTCCTGCTAACATATTATGATAAAAAATGTTATTGTAAGTATAATAAGCCGGGATAGTAGCAAGACTAGACTGGACAACCAAAAGCAGCACAGGCGAAGATTCTCAAAACAGCCCTGCTCTCTTCCCCTTTCTGTGCTACCTCTCTCTTTCCATCCATCCATTCTCTTTCTCGCCTTCCCCTCTCTCTCTCTGATCCTTTTCAGACTACCTCTTGCTCCCTCTCTCTGTCTTGAAGCCCACCCTTGCCTCTGGTACGGCCTGCTCAGCATTCAAGGGCTCCAACCCACGGGGGGAAATGACTGGTGGGATAAAAGGCCAGTCCGGCCCTCTATAGTGGGACTGCCATTCATCTAACTTTCATCTCCAAACAATGTCTAAAAAGCACCAATGGCCAGATTTAGAGTTTGACTGAGAGAAGTCCCTTCCTCCGTTGGAGGGAAGTTACCACCGCCACCTCAGCGTATGAGAGAAATCCAGCACATTTCTTCTTCTCCGCCAAGTCAGTGAAGAGTTCTTGGCCAGAGTAGCTGCATCTCTCAGTGGCATTTACCACTGTCAGGAAAAAGTTGCAGGAAATCTACGGGTGCTTTAACCTCAGCATTGGGGCCTCGCGACTAGCTTGTCCAAAAATCTTCCTCTTGCATTTATGAGCTGTTTATTGACATTTAACCAAAACAGGGTCCTATGGAAGGCAGGGCAAAAACACTGTTTATATTTATGTCTAATTCAGTATTTAGCCAGAGTATTAACATTTATTGATGATTCTTCACTCCTATGGAGCACTAAGTGTTTTTGGAGAGTTCAGTCTCTGGACGTACCAACAGAGGCGTAGCGTGGGTTGGCAGTGACCGGGGCAAGTCAAGTATCCTTCCACTTTTCTTTTAAAATTTGCGCCCCTAAAAATGCCCCTAAGAAATTTGCGCCCGGGGCAACTACACCTGTGTCCTGCCCCCCACCACGCTACACCACTGCGTACCACACCTTCATTGAAGTGTAGGCTTAACTTTGCCTGAAGTTGTTCTCTGGCTCCTAGTCAAGCTTTGAATGCCGTGTCGTGTCTGAGAGTAACCCCCATCTATTTTTAGTGCTGGCTGGCCCTGCCGGTAGTCGTCCTAAGTACCCTTCTTGTGAACCATGATCCCCCAAACCCTTTGGACACCTTTTTTCAGACCAAAGGAATGCCATAATCTTACTTCTGATTGTGGGATTCCCACATTCTTCATTTATCCTCCACTCTTCTCTCTTTTCAGGTCTGGTGTTAGCAAAGAGCTTTTGATTTTACTAATGTTGTATGTATAATACACTTACTTAAAGGGGCTTCCAGCCACCTCTCATTATCCATTGGTCTGTTGGTATGTCATTCACATGTTGCTTCCGCGCATCACAGCATACAGCCAATAGGTGAGCCTACTTCAGCCACTGGCTGACATCCTTCGGAGCAACTGCATTTAGCCCTTACTCAAGGAGCACATCCGCACACAAGGTAGTTTCCTTCAGTGCCAGTGTTTTTAGTTTTACTTTATTATTACATTAGTGTTGCAAATGTTCATAGACTGATGTGATAGCATGAGGGTCTCTACCACAAGTGCCCAGTACTGGTCACCCTCCAGCTTTATCAGCTCCCCTCTCCTGCCAGTGCTGTTGTAAATTCATTTTAATTGGCCTATTTATCTGACTGCTGTTTTTTCACACCATAGTAGCAGCTCACATGAACTCTGAGTATAGGTTCATTAGGGCACTCTTGGGGTGCTCTTTCTTTACAACCCTCTCAGTCATTCCATCTTTTTTTCCTTCTCTTCCTTCTTTCTTTCTTGCCTTCCTCATTTTTCCTTTCCTTCTTTACTTTCTTTCTTGTCTTCCGCTTTCTGTCTTGCCTGCCACTTACTTTCCTTCTTGCCTTCCTGTCTTGTCTTTCTTTCTTTCTTACTTTTTTCCTCCTTCTTTCTGTCCTCTTTGCCAGCTTCAGGCCATGGTGCAGCCCTGATTGGCCAGCTTAAAGACTGTGGTCCAATAGATGAGCTGAGTTTAGCACCCTTCACATCCCTTTGCAGCACTTCCTGCCCTCAACCACACTTCTGACCAGTTCCCTCTTTGTTCGCTGCCTCTTGGGCCGGACCACTGGAATCATGCTCTTGGTCTCTGTACCCTTTGAGTGCATATCTGCTGCGCCTGGCTCGCTGCTGGCTAATCCTCCGCCCCATAAGGCCTTCTAGGAGTCCTTGCGTTCATTAATAAGGAACTGGAATGGGTGTTAGTAAATTTAACTGGGTACATGTTTCTCTGAAGGCTGGCTTGAGGCCCTCTTGAAATCTCAAGCCCAAAACGGGCGAAGCCTTTCATGTGGCTTCTGGCTGTCACCCACACTCCAACTTCATGTGCCCAAGAATTAAAGAGAAAGTATTAGCATTTGATGTAAAAAGGAGAGAGAAAAAGATACCTGCTTTAGTGACTGAATTATACAAAGCGGAACCAGAAAACCTGGAATAAATCATGGCTTCCATGTTTAATCAAATTGTGTGATCTTGGACATATATTTTATTTCACCAAGAAGCCTCTTTTATATTTATTCTCACATATAAGAGCACCTTCATATATGTGAATTTGGGATGTGCGCTGCACAAAACCCTCTAGTGTTTGATTTAAAAGACTAATGCTTCTCAATGTATTAATTAACACATACACATAAGGGTGCGCAGGGTAATTCACTTGCCACTTGCCTCTAACGGGGTAGTCAGGGCGGTGGGGGAGGCAGCAGTGTCATGTGTACTAACTATCACTTGTACTAAGATGGAAACACTTCTACATGTTAAAGAAACACTTTTTTTAAAGATATGTTATCCTATTTTTATGTGATGATTATTGCTCGATTTACAAGCTAAATATGTTCAGGGCTCGACTGCTGCATGGGCTCTTAGAGCCACGCCAGACCCGTGGCTCGGCTCCCCCTGTAAACGTGTTGGCTCGCCCACTTTAGTTCAGTTGTCTGGTTCCAGGGACAGCAGCACGGGAGCACAATGTGAGGAGTTATTATCGGTTATAGGCACGTCCTTTTGTCTTCACACAAACGGCACGCTGATTATTTACCTTGTGTACACAATCCGCTTTTACATTGTTCGTTATCCGTAGAGATACCTCGGCTCCACCCGTGAGTCTACACTTCATGTGTACCCGTGATTTAGCGGTTTGTCTGCATGGAACGCCTTTCATGGCACTGGCGCTTCCAAGATTACCGGTGGTGTAACTTTGCCTTCCTGTGGCGCCACATTCAGTCCATGCCCCCCCCCCCCCCCCCCCAGCAGTTTGACGGCTGAAATACAGCAATAAACCGGGTTCAGTAGCGGCCTTTGGGCCCCGGTGCAACTGCACCTGCTCCACAATTGAAAGCTACGTACCTGGCGTTACCCACATACGTGCCACGCTTTCGCCAAGCAATATGCTGTAATGTAACTTATTTCACATACTGTTCTCTCAAGATGCTTAAATACTCATACTCAAAAATCCAAATGCATGTCCTCTGCTGAAGCCCAGACTATATTTCTAACTACATTGGTGTTTGCAGGTGGCATCCTTCCACTGGTGCCGCTGGTCATCACGGGCCATTCTGTAAGGGCATAGGTTGTGACGCGCTATCTGCGCACTTTGAGGGAAGTCAGGGGTTTAGGTGGTCACCTGGCTGGCAACATTCGTCTTCACTTGCGCGCATCGTTCAGTGATGGCGCTGGGTGGGACTCCGCTTCAGAGTGTGAGGCCAGTGACGTGGGAGTCCGTCAGTGAGAATCCAGAGCTCCGCGAGAGGCAACAGGTAAGAAAGCCGTGACACGCCCACTGCAGGTGACAGGCCAAGAGGGAACGAGGGATCCGTTATTGCAGAGCGAAGCCAGCGCCTGGAGGGTCAGTGATACCCAAGTGCAGCCCTGGGCCCCCAGTGCACGCTGGCGATACAGGCCTCCTGCCCAGTGGTTGCGTGGTAAACAGATGACGTGATCGGTGTTCAGTGGTCTCTGAGCACAGGGGTCGGTAGGAAATAAGCGAGTTTTTGAAGTCTGTATGAGAGGTGCAGGTCAGGTTTCTGAGGTGAGGTTCTATGGAATTCGGTGGTCCTGCACAAAAGGGCATAGGTGCATCAGTACATCGAAGGATTTATTTATTTTATTTTATTGCATGCGTTTACCCGAATGTGTCAGAGCGCTTCACAAAAGGGCGAGTTACCTCACATTAGGACTTCAGTGTTCCCGTCGCAGGCCTCAAAGAGGGCCGCGGGCCTCGCGCAGCCGCCTCTTCTCTGCCTCGATTGACACAGGACTGTCCGTAGCCTCCAGCTTGTTCTCTCGACATATTATTAGTCACTTTTGTGTCCCAGGCCCGTGGTCGAGCGGGAAACAAAAATGTTGAAGCCAGGTACTAATCCACGGTTAGAATGGGACCGCAGGTGACTGTTACAGTCTAATGAGCCCATGGGACCGTGGGGTGGCTGTTACAGCCCATGGGACCGTGGGGTGGCTGTTACAGCCCATGGGTGGCTGCTGTTACAGCCCATGGGACCGTGGGGTGGCTGTTACAGCCCATGGGACCGTGGGGTGGCTGTTACAGCCCATGGGTGGCTGCTGTTACAGCCCATGGGACCGTGGGGTGGCTGTTGTTACAGCCATGGGGCCGTGGGGTGGAGTGGCTGTTACAGTCCACCCTGCTTTAAAAGAAGCCTCCCAACCTGCAGCTTTCAGGGGAAACGACAGATTGACGAAGAGGACAATCCGGCCCTGTCCAGGACTCTTACATTCACAGACGCGTTCAGTTGAGGGCCCACCCGACGCCGACACTTGTCCCGTGAAAGGCCTGAGCGCCGGTGGCTTTCTCATGGAAGGGCTTCTCTGATGGCTGGACGGCGGCCAGGCGGCCGGGTGGCTGCGGCGCGCCACCGCTTGGGAACGCCTTGGCAGGGGTGCCGAGGTCAGCGACCCCAGCAGGCGCTTGCATTCCTGCCCTGAGAAAATGCCATTGCCACGGCTACGGGCACTGGGAGCCGGGCCCCCGCCTCTTGTTAACTCGGAGCTGGGGGAATGAAAACAGACAGGGCCTTGGCGCCCAGGCCGCCGCGCGCGCCAGCATAGGACCTGCTACCGCCTACCGACCCTCTGAAGGGAAGTTTGCAGATATCCTGACAGGCTAATTTAATTAAAGACAAGCACTCATGTCTGGTTAGCGATTTCCACAGCCAGATACAGGTGGGTATGTTTTCACACAGGGCTTTAAGTGGGCCGGGTCTCCTTTAAATCCTTTATAGAGTCATTTTCTCTCTGGATTTCCCTTCTCTTTTTGAAACTCAGGAGCAGCAACATCGTCGTGGTGTCACCAGGGCTTTAAGTGGAACCTTTTTCAATATTATATACAAGCCACAGTTGCTGCTTATTTATCTTATGCAACTAACAACCACTGACAAAGCCAATTATCATGACTTATTAAAGGTATGATGGTATTTGTTGTATCACATATCTGGATGCAATGACAGAAACAGCAAAATACCAGTCGGGCGACACACTATGCTAAGCACAGATTTTTAACTTATGTGTTTTAAGCTACACCCTTATTTACAGTGGCCACGCCCCTTTGAGAAACCCCCCAAGTTTTTCATCCCAATTAAAGCCCTGCCCTCCCATTGCTTTCCCCGTCTCAAAATGTACAAAAAATGTTGCATGTCATCCAGTTGTGCTGCAGCCTTTATATAAATGTAAATTGATACTTGTATAACGCACTACTCACCCGCAAGGGTCTCAAGGCGCTTGTACGAATACCGCTGTGGAACCCGTCCTGGCTTTCCCTGTGAGGCGTCCACTCCTGGGCACCCCCAGGGTGAAGGCCAGGCATCCTTAGCGTTGTGGGGGCCGTTGTGGAAATTAAGAAAGCTATTGCCCAGAGTTGCAGAGTGGGACTCAATGATTGGAATAGGCACCGAGGCGAGAATTACCAGGTCCATGGAATTTTGAGCCCAAGACGCGCCGAGGCAGGGAATTGAACCCTGGTCCCGGGCTAGACCTCTGCATCAGGGTCTGCCGCTCTAACCATCGAGCCACACTTCTCCACTTCATACCCGAACGTGGAGTATGGACCACACTTTTGGGTGGGTAGCTCAAGCATCCTCCATTGTTGGGGGCGGCTCGAAAGGCATACTGTTGTTTTTTTGTGAGCCTGTGGATGAAGAGGCGAGGAGGTGTGCGAGTGCCAAGAGACGTGCTCTTTTTGGTGGTGGGCGCGCCTAACAGTGTGAGTGAGGAGATGAGAGAGAGACGAGGCAAATATAATTATAGTTAGGACAAAAAAACACATAGGCCGGTACCGTAAACAGCTCCAGCCTTGCCCAAGAGGGGGTGTGGTGGTGTGTGTGTGGAAAATCAGAGGAGGCCCAGTGATCCATATGGCAATATGTGGAAGGCAGAGAAGCGTTCCAGTGACAGTGAGTAAAATAATGAAAGGGGGAAGAATGGGTGCTGGTGACACGAGCAGTAGCTTCTTTTTGAAAGGCCTGGATACTTCCTACTTCTGTACAAATATATCCAATGAGGGAGGAAGGAAGTGAAAGAGCAAACAAGGTCAATGTGAGGAGAAGCTGTACACTCGTAGAAAATGCCCCAGACTCCACCTATTCCTGCCAGTCTGTAGGGAGTAAGCATTTTGAGCATGAGTCGTGTCCCCTGGCCCTAAAGGTGGACGAGCACCAGCTAACCCTCCTACTCAGCTCCTGAGACTGCGGCAGAAAATGTACCCGAGACATTTGAAGTGCGATTGGACCCAACAATATAGTGAAGTGGAAGCTATCCTAAGAGCGCGCGCCTCCAGAGCACGCAGAAGAGTGCAGACGAGGGTTGAAAGATGATGCAGCTATTTTCTACGTGTCCCAAAAACCTGGATGCCCAGACTCAAAGCTTGAACAGTAAAACAATCCCGGTTTAAAAACCATCAGACTATCATGTAAAGAGTATAATGGAAAGTTTTTATGCTGCATTTTAAATTGAGAATAACAAGAGTGGCGCAAAGTTGATAAAACATGCCTTTTAATAGGCTATTGCTAATTCTTAAAAACGCATGAGAATATGATTGTATGCACAACTGTAGTATATGAAAGTTGTGCTTCTATACTGAGAGATCATGTCGATTCGATTTTGCATTTGGCCTATAGTTTAAATGAATTCTTACGCTAAGGTTGCCTCACAGTGCAGAGAGCGCAACGGGCTGGAAAGAAGGAGTCAGATAGAGGAAAACATGTTGCTGGCGCTCTACTCCTCAAAACTAGCATCTCACTAGACCAAGCACTAATGCACCACAATCCGAGTACTAAAGCCATCCTCCAAAGTTAGGGGTTTTGTGCACCACCCTGAAGCAAGCGCCCGGTCAGGAGGCTAACACAACCCTCTACGGTCTGGATGTCTCTAATTCTAGTGTATGAGAAGCTTCTCCAAAGCAAGGCCCTGAACAGCCAGCCGGGCCGGGCTCCGGTCCCGTACCAGTCTGTACAGTCATATGTAAGAAAGAGGCGGGTGGGAGGGGCAGGGGCCGAGTGGTTTACTCCCAGGCCAAGCCTCAGCTCGTGCTCCCGCTCTCCCTCCCCCATTCTCCCAGCCCCTTCCTCTCTCAGCTCTCCCTCCCAGCGCCTGTCCCCCTCTCCCAGATCTTCTTTTGTTCTTCCTGATTTCACACACTGCCCGCCGCTGCTCCCGTCAGTCCGCACAGAGGAGAGCGCTGGCCCCTTTAAACCGCGGGCAGAGAGTGCTTAAAAGTCACCGCGGGCTGTACCAAGTACGTCCTTCGCAGGGGGAGGCGGCGTTCTACCGCCTTCAATCTCGTCATTCTGCGTCCGAGCTGTCGCGTACATTTCAGACCTCACCCTCCCTTGAACCCGTGGGAGTGGAAGCAGCTGATGAGGCCTCAGTGGTTCGTGAAGAGGGGGGTTTCTCTGGCAAAAGAGGCCTGTCACCCCCCCTTCTCCACAGGTGCCCGCGCCCAGCCAACCGCGGAGTTTGCTTTAAAGGAGCAGCCAGGCGGGCAGGAGCTGGCTTGGCAGCGTGCATTTCACCCTTGGAGGAGCCTGGCGCCTCTGCTGGCTGCCCGCACCGGGCACCGAGGGTATGAGGATGAGCGCCAAGCCAGGTGAGTCCCAGGCAGGTCGGGTAAGTTACGTACCTTGTGCAATATTCGTCCGGCGAGGGGAGTCAGCCTTTAAGACAGGAGAGCAGTGTTAATACATTGGTATGGATGAGAGCAGCGAAGCACTCTCCTTCAACAGGTCACGGACAGCAGATTATTCTCAGCACTAATCTTGGAAAGATGCAGTGCTGGGAAACAACACTCCCTTGTTCCCTAGCATGTGTCGACAGGCAGAGAAATATTCCATGCATATGCATTTAGCTAGGAAGCACCAGTCCTGCTCCAGGTCTCGTTGTGGGTATTTCAGCCACGTCCAGGGAGGCTGAAGTGCTTTTGAAACAGTATCTCTAGCTCTCAGTACCTCAATCCAGGTTTCGTCCTCCGCCCCCCACCAGCCCCCAACTAACCCCCCATGTCCTAAGACCTCCAGGGTTTCCTTAAATGTCCGCCTTGGTCTAAAAGGGTTGTTCAGCGCGATTTTCAGGCTAGGTCTCAACACTAAACAGCACATCTCCTGGCAAAGCGGCTTTTGTAATCCATTTTTTTGCTTGTGGAAGAATGTTGGTTATGAAAAGGCATTTTTTTGTCGCAGTGGAGAGCAGGCAGAAGCAGTCTGTGTCCGTGCCATGCCGTGTAGTGGTGCTTCCCTCCTTCACTTACTTGCCTGCAGGGGCTCAGTGATGTGAAATGTGTTCATGATTCAAAAGAAGAGTGCACACTTCTTCTTGAACCCGTGAATTGTAAAAGATAGCATGCACTTGGGCCATGGACATATGTTCTTGCCAAATGAAACTTCCTACCATGGTAATTGGCTAGATAGAGGGCCACTGGTCGGAGCCGGCTTTCGGGCGGTGCAACCGGTGCGACCGGTGCAGCTGCACCTGGTACTGACCTTCCGGGAGTTTGGGTTGCATTTTGTTTTCAAATTAACCAATGGGTTTAAAAGGATGCTCTGCAGAGCTCTTTGTGTATAGAGCAGTTTTCGGGTATCTATAACAATGTCAGGATAACTCTGGTGGTTAATGTTCCTGCTGGGGAGAGATCTTTTGTCTAGTGGCAGTTTTGACTCATCATAAAGTATTGCAGAGGGTTAATGTGCTTGCTGCAAACAAAGAACATGTACCATGCAGGTCACAGAACTGTGTGTAAGTGAAATATGAGTAGCGCTATAAAAAGTTAAATGTATGTCATAGAGGGGCTATGGAGAGATGAGAGGCACTGTTGCAGGGTGGTAATGAGGGAGTTTGTGGAGGAAAGGTCACTGGGGGGTGCCAAAAAAGATTGGCGCACCAGGCGCTACCAGCTCTGGCACTGCTAAAATGGGCTGCAAGAAAACGCAAATTAGGCAGCACAATGTGGCGAATTTTGAAGCACTATTCACTATTTTGATAGTTGTACAGGGTAATCCTGTATGAGCTAGTGTTTCAGTTTATTAGTATCAGTGTAACACCTAAATACAGCAATCAGCAGGTGAAAAGCGATGTGCGTGACAAAAGGCCTGTCACTGCGCTGCAATGTGTGGTAGCCTCTTCATTAATTTTTGATATGTTTGAGCTAGAAATGTTTTTTGGGTTAAAATCTGCAAATTATGCAATAGGAGATGGATTATGTGACAAATGTGGCAAATTCGTAATTATGTAGAAAACGCTGTCGAATTCCAGTGGCCTTCCATATGTGTAACAGAGTTGTAGAATCTTGCATTCTATATATTGTATTGTATTGTAATTGCATTTATATAGCGCTTACTACCCTGACGAGGCGTTAAAGCACTTTTCCGGCGAGTATATGTGGACTTATAGAGACTGTCAGTAGGCCTTTGGGCTAGAGCCCAGTTTTGGGTAAACTAAGTATACAGTAAAGTACTCAAAATTAGCAGAGTCTGTTTATTAAGATATTATCTAACTGCACTGAGTTTGTAAGGACAATCAAACAGTCTGTGCTTGGGGCTATGTTGAGATGTTCTTTGTATATGGTTAGACTCTCTGTTGACTTTTCTTGAACAGAAAGTCTTAAAATGACGTACTTAAATATTGGAAGTCATTCAGTTTTTTGGTTCACTAAATACTTCCATGCCTAAAGCGTTGAACCTGCTGCATTCCACCTCTAAAACCAAATGGATATCTATAGTTGGGAGATATGCCCAGCAAAGTTATGAGGATCTACATGTTTATGACATTGGAAGTTGTGAGTCAAATCCTGGGAATGGTAGGAAGTACTCAGGAGAGATGTGAAATCAATAAAAACAACTTTTAAATGCCAGTTTACGAATAGTTGTGAGATGTGAAAATTATGTTTTAGTTACAATTTAATCTGCGGAAGTCGTTGGCTTCCTCTCTGTTTTAGGGAGGATATTTTGGTTTTCTGGACTAAGGAGTTTACTGAAGCTTTGGTTATGGCCTTGTAAAAGGTCATTTGTAGACACTTTAAAGAGATGGTCGTACCCTGGCCAGGTCTGTATGAGAGGTTTTCCATATACTCTGGCGGTGTAAGAGATGGTTCCACAACAAGTCTTCCGTACACATCCTCTCTAGGGATGTTAATATGTTGGCTGTGCTCTTGAAATGTTATTGTTAGGTGTATTTGTAAAGCGCAACATTCATCCTACAAGGATATCACGGCGCTGCAAAAAATAACAGTAAAACCAAGGCAGTAACCTGGGAGCATATTGATTATTCTGAAGTAGGGAATAGTGCGGTTTTTAGTTTTTTCTTGAAGGTGGAGTAGGAGTCTGTGAGTCTGAGGTTGATGGGTAGCTCATTCCAACATTTCGCAGCAATGTGTGAAAAAGCACTTCCGCCCATTCTGGATAGCTTAATCCGAGTAGTGGCTGCTTTGGCTGAGGCTTGTGAACGTAAGTTCCGCGCTGGGGCATAGAACTTAATTCTATTTCATAGAATGTAAGGGCCAGTATTGTGAATTGTTTTATAGGCAATACATAGCATTTTGAACGTGGCTCTTTGACTAATGGGCAGCCAGTGTAAAGCTCTCAGACAACTTGTGGCCGAATCATACTTTTTCTTATTGCAGACAGCTTTTGCTGCGGCATTCTGGACCAGTTGTAATTTTCTAAATAAGTAGTCCGACATTCCTACAAATAGTGAGTTGCCATAATCCAGCCTGCTAACTAGTAACGACTGGACTAGGATCTGTCTACATTCAAGTGGGATCCAGGGGAAGACCCTTTTCAATCTTTTTAATATGGCAAATCCTTTGCCACATATTGAGGAGACATGGCATTTCATTGATAGAGTGGTGTCCATCTGAATTCCTAAATTTCTAGCAGACGATGTGGGGATTGGTGGAGAACCTAAGGAAATTGGCCACCAGGTGTTATCCCAGAGCTGTTTGGCCCCACCAAAGAGTAGAATTTCTGATTTGTCAGCGTTCAGTTTTAAATAATGGCCGTGCATCCAGTTGGATAGCTCTGACAGGCAGTTGTGTAGTCTACTTTTGGTGTCGTTATCTCCATTTAGGGTAACCATCAGCTGAGTATCGTCAGCGTAGGAGCAGATATTAATGCCCCATTTCTTGCCAATCGATGCCAAAGAGGAGACATATACATTGAACAATGTTGGGCTCAATGTAGCTCCTTGGGGAACTCCATATTTAATCTTACGGGGGGTGGAGGTAAAGTTGCCTAAACAAATAGACTGGGATCTGTTTGATAGAAAGGACTCCAGCCAGTTTAGGGCTTTACCTTGTATTCCTTTTGCAGCAAGTATGTGGATTAACAGTTTATGGGACACGGTATCAAATGCCGCTGATAAATCGAGAAGTATCAGGGCAACCGTTTTACCTTTGTCGACCTGCATGCGAATGTCGTCCATTACGGCCAGTAGCGTTGTTTCTGTGCTGTTATTAGATCTAAAACCTGTTTGGGAAACGTCGAGAAGTTTGTTGGTTTCTAGATAACTTGACAGTTGTTTTGTTACCAGTCTTTCTTTTCTTTAATGTGCCTTCTTGGGCTGTGCAATATCTAGATCATAGATGTGGAGATGGCTAGACTCCATCAAGCAGCCTCTTTTGCTGTGAAGAGAATTATAAAAAGGTCTTCTAAAGATTAGAGATGTTGTATAATATCTATGATCTTATAAAGGACTTGTAAAGATTAAGGGCCTATAGAGAGATTGTCTTATTACAAGCCTTGTTTAAGCAGTTTGGCTATGTAGAGGTCTTCTCACAACAGACACTGCTGTAGAGGGATATACATATCTTGTCTGTAGTCTCATAAGATGACTCGAGAGATGCTAGCCCTTTAGAGGGACATTAAATTGTATGACTTTTTTGTATATACTTCTGCTCTGGAAAGAATTATCATAGGATTTCTGTGGAACCTGAGACCACTGAGACACTTTGTGCGTTGACTGTAGTCTTACAACATGACTTATGTGGTTACGGAGGCTGTGGAGGGATGACCACCTTTGGGCAAGGTCTTATAACTTGATTTAAGTGGACTCTGGGGTCTTGGTAGAGATGCTCACATAAGAAGACTTGAAAGGATGCTGGATAACAAGACTACTGCAGATGCTCGAGCTGTGGAAGGATTTTCTTATATAGGTAGGTTGACCATCTCCCCCCAGGCCATTATAGACGCCACCTCCGTCATTAACTTTTTATATACAAATATGGTTTTCTTGTATTTTTATCAGTTAGTTTAATGCAAGCAAAAGTAGCCTGCAACATTCTGGATGCATTAAGTTTGAACTTGACAGTTCAGGCCTGAAACCAGTGTCTGCATTGAACTGGTGGGAGGTAGGCGCCATATATGGGTAACATGCTTGCTACAGAAATAGCCATTATACAGCTGAATGTAGTGTGTCAAAGGGAAATTTCTCTTTTGGCTGTAGTGCTCTTGTGAAATGTATTCTAACATACTTCTCAGTGTATGGTGGGTAAAAGCAAATAGAGAAAATGATTCACTCTGATACGCAAACAAAAACTACAGTTACATGTTACACACCACAGTGCCCTCTTGTAGTCAGTTGACTTCTAGGCTCTGCTGTTATGCTCTGTTATTATGAACTTTAAAACCTGGTGCAGCTTTAAGACTGCTTCAAAGCGCACAGCACCTCTTCTGGTAAATGGATGGAAGAGAAGGCAATCTACAGAAGCCACTGTAAGCGAGTAGAGCTGCCTAAATCGACCTTATGGACTCATGCTTCGTAACTTTTATCTGCTCCCTCCATCTCAAACGTCCAATGGGCTTATGCCGCCTGAAAATCAATTTTTGGTTGACTTTCGTTGCAGATGGCTCTTTTATACTTAATAAAAGATGAGGACGCGGTGGATCTCTGCAGAGGACTTCTGCCAGAGCCCTGCATTTTAGCCACAAGCTAATGAATTCCAAACCTGGATCTGTTTTCTCGTTTGCCCCCCTTCTGTGTATTTTTGCTGGAGGTCTGGAACACATTTGGCTGTTAAACTTTTCTCCTGAGCTAGTGTGATACTTTCTACGGCTTCCTGTTGGGAGTTGAGGTATTTGCAGTAAATTTTGTGTTGGCGTCGTCCGATCGCGATGTTGCACTCTCCATCGGTTGCCCAGTCGAGTTGTCTGTATATTTTTTAATATCCGCTTTAAAGTTGTATTTGCATTTTCTGTAATTGGAGAGGTTAGCTGCCAACTCGACCCATGTGAAGAGCCTTACATGAAATTAAAAAGTGGTGTTGGCCAAAAAGTAGATGTGGGCAAGCCCCTGGAGGGTCGAGCTTGCTGATTGGCTCTGCCTGGCTCCACTCGAGTCCCCTAGAAGCTGTGTGGCAAATATGGACTGTTGGCCAGTGACTGACTTCAAAGCACATGTAGTGGCAAAGAGATGAGACAAAGGAGCAGATGATGGATTAGGGTTCGAAAGAGGTGGACAGAGGGGGTGATGGTCATGTGAGGGAGAAAGGACACAAAATAGGGGCTAGAAAGTGGACTAAAATTGGAAAGAAGGAAAAGGACAGAGGAATTATAGCCATGCCATGGAAGAGGGGTAAAACTACTACAGGCTGATGTGAAATGCAACTAGAGCTGGACACAATGCAATATTGTAAGATGACACTGATTGACTGCACAGTGGCCTATCAAGGTTGCCAGTCTGTCACAGCATGCTCATATCTACCAATGGGTTAATCGGCTGCTGCACCTCCGTCTAATAGAAGGACTATACCACCCTCTGGCGTGTCACAATGTGACAATGATTTTGCTGTATCGGCTCCTGCCCTGGCGCTTAGAGCCAAGCCAGAACTCTGGCTCTGCTCTCCCATCTCTACTAAAAAGTCAAGACTGGATTTTAAAATCATCAATGTTTTGGGTTGTGTGACTTGTGATTTTACTTTTTTTGAATGTAGTGAGGGGACTAAAAGTCCCAGCACCCAGTGGATGGATAAAAGTCCAGGGCGATATTCAGGGTCACTGAAATTATGCAACTATGTGGCTGCGATGTTTTCCGCATATTTATAGATTTGCCACATTTGGCACATTAATCATCGTCTGCTCGGTAATCTTCGGATTTATACAAACATTTTTTTGTTTCTAGCACAAATGGATCAAAAGGTTTGAAAAGTGCAGTCTGGAGTTGCTGAGCAGTGGAACGTCCTATGCAAAGGTTGACTGATCATCTTTTAGTTGCTTGTTACTGTGCATCTTATCTGGTCCTAATGAGGTGAAAAATGTGCGCAGTTGTTAAGATGAGGAAAAAATTGACACCATTATGAGGTAATACTATCACAAAATGTGCCGCATTAGTTCGCAGGATTTGCCTTTTCTTGCAGCAAAATTTAGTCAACCCTGCCCCACAATATGGCCCTCCCGTGCCGCATAATTCCAGCGGCTTTCACTATATTACATAACTACTAAGTAAAGTGTCCCACTATCCCGGTAGGCTAGAGATGGGGTTTTTCTACTTGTATTCATCCTCTCACAGTCACGCGCTATTGAGAATTCAGTCTGCCCGTTTTTTTGCTGACACATTGCATTTTTTTCATTCAAATTGCATTAACAGGTCCCTCCCAAGAGTAGCCTAGTTTCCAGTAGGCTGCAATGTGACCAAGGTAGATCTTTTATCGCCGCGGCCCTCGCCAGGCCTTCTCGTCTTTCACAGCTGTTGCTGTCAGCGCCCAGTGAAATGTAGCACCATCGAGCTGACCTACAGCTAATGTTTTCAAGCAAGCCATGGCAGCAGGCAGGGTTTTATGACAAAACTAACACAACTCCTACATCTATAATCTCAGTCACTCCTGTATTTTAATTTTTTTGTATTTATGGGCTTTTAAGAAGCTAGAAGTGGCGCATTCAACGGAAGCCATTTGCATTCAGCTTTATGGTCTGTTCTGGGATCCGTTCTCGATTGTATTGTATTGCAGCATTTATATAGCGCTTAGTATCCCTATGTGGGGCGCTGAAGCGCTAGCCTATCTGGGTAGCACGCTACACTGTGTAGGTTTGTGTGATTGAAAGGACGTTGTCTTTGATTTGAGCCTATGTGGGAAGTGTTTCCATGCCATGGGGGATGCCACCACCACGGTGCTGTTATCCTGTTATGGGACGCAGCGCTCAGCAGTGTGATGGATAATGAAGTGTGAGAGACCGATCGCCTTGCAGAAGCTAGGACGCCATAGTGGGGCACAAATGGATTAACTTGAAATGAGGTCACGACACAATAGTTTGTTACATTAAACATATTTACAGTTTGGGACACTAAGGTGATGTATAATATGCCCAGAATCACGCAATTGTTATTGTCAAGCCGGGATTAGATCCCAGGCTTCTGGGTCAGTTTTACCACTAGACCATCTCTTTAAAAACTGTGCTATGGTTGCAAGTTCTTTAAGCCCACAGGGTATTCACACAAAATGTAAAGGCCTTTGAGAAAATAATAGAGGAACCTCTGCAAGTTTGTGTCCACTCTAGAATGGTTTATTGTCTGGCTCCAGGAGATGGGTAGCTAGTCAGATGGCATGCTTCACGGTCCAGCAGACGTGGGCAGTTTTAGTAAGATGATCATCAAGCTACAGGAGCTCCCTGGTTTAGATAGAAGGCTTTGCGGAGGGCTTAGAACAGGTGTTTTTAATTTCCTTATGACAGTCCGGTGGCAGTATTTTGCTTGTAAGTTACAAGGAGGAGTGTCCCACAGTGGAAAGTCCTGGACTGCAAAGTTTCCTTCTCCTTTGATGTTGCAGCTGATTTTTGGGATGTGTAGAAGGTTTGGGTTTGCAGCGGCTGCCTCTTGGGAAAATTACTTTATACTGTTGATGGGAATTCAAAACCAGCCTACTCATCTTCCAATTGAAAATAAGTAATTTTTTTCATGCTATTGCTCATCGTAACTGGTTCCAGATTTTAGGCAGCATGCTTATCCCGCATCTTCATCTCATTAGACAAAATTATTGGAGTTATCGCAAATCTTTTCTCACTCTGCAGTAGGGAAAACATTAAGAACTGGTGATAATTATCCAAAAGTCAGTTGTAAAAATCTAAGAGCAGTTTCACATGCAGCGAAGCTACAGGGGAGCAAAGCTACAAACAAGACGAAAGATGCACCACCCAACACGCTGACGTATGTGAACACCCACACAAATAGGAAATATGTTGAACACCCAGACTTATGGACAAAGACTTTCAAAACCAAAATCAAAATATGGAAAGACGTTGGACACCTACATAGAATGCGGTGGGGCGAACATGGCACATTCAATAAAGCAAGGGAAAGCCATGGCACAGAAACCAAGATGCAGGCAAAACCCATAAGGAGAAAAGGGAAAGCTATGGTAGATCCAGGGAAGCAGACCATAAAGAAAGGATAGACCCACAGACTGAAGTATGAGGTAAAGGTGTAGTACATCTAAAGATCTTGGCAGGCCCAGATAGATTCTGAGAAAGCCTTATTTGTGGTTGATGGTAATACCCAGGCACACAGGGAAAGCCAGCAAAGCATGTCATTCATGTACACCATTGAGTAGCCACAAATAGGGAACATTTTGAACTTTCAGTCTTGCAGTTGTTGTGCGGGTGAAAAAGGTACATCACAGTCCCAAAGGCAGGGAAGAGAATGCAAACTTCCCAACTCACCCTATTTTAATTGGAGCTTTTCTATTTCTTTTACAGTTTTCTTTAAAAATGACGAATTCCTCCTATGGATGTCTAAGGGACATTCAGAAATTGTCCCAACTGAAGATTTCACTTTTCAACACGAACCACTGAGCAATGCTGCACTGGGGGCAATGTTATGAGGCTGTCCTCAAATAGTAGGGAAAAGAGGTAGGGCTGTCTTACTGGATTTAGTCTGCCCAGCATTGAGGAGGGCAGGACCTCTGTTCTTTTAAGACCTAGGACTGTACGTTTTAAGCAGACAGCAACGATGCAAACCTAACTTTAAAAAGGTAGGACTCTGCACCTTGAGTGGAAGTGGTGGTCTCATCAGCACAGGCCGAAAAAGAGATGTGTACAGACAGGAAGTTGCAACTTGCAGTAGTTCCATACTTAGTTGGTACTATAAAGTACTGTGAGAAACTAGGTTGGCTAGTAAATGTAAACGCATAGAATGTAGCCACAAGAAGTCATTCTAATTACACAACGAGGGCCCCCAAGAAGGTTACAATTTGATGCAGTGGAAGTAGCATGACTGGTAGCCCTTACTGCCATATTCGGAAACTCTTTGAAAAAATAGATCTCAGGTGGTAAACTTATTACTGCTAGTCATTTATGCACCTTTATTTTGGAAATAGAAAGTTTATGGCGACATGTACCAAAGTTACTGGGATTTGCGTAATATTACAGTTGCACACCTACCAGTAATTTGTGTAACTGGTGTAATGCTGTGAAGCAGAAACCATGTGCGGAAACCCAGCAGTTCTTCCACATTACATGCAGATTTAAATTACCCCCTAGCAGAAGGCGAGGGGAAGCATTGAGCACTAGAAGAGAATAAGCCTCCAAAAGGGAAGGTGAAAGAACGTATGAGAGAAATGTGAAGGCCTGTGAGTGTTGGGTGTACAAATGGCAAAAGGCTTGAGAAGGAAAAGTCAAGGGGTCTGATCAGATCGGCAGCCCTCTAGAGGGGTAGGAGGGTTCAAAATCTTGGATGTCTGTTTGATGTGGGGGACCTGAACTGCGAGAAAGGTTTGTGGGGGATTGGTGTATTCTGACCTGTCAGTTGTTGGGTCCTGACCTTAAAGACAACCATCAAACATATAGACTGAAGCTATTGGTGAACAGGTACAGAGTTTCACTCATTGAGTTGGAGTCATATATTTGAGACCCTAAGGGGTTGTGGACAAGGGAGGCGTGGAAGGAAATCTTAAGGAGATGTATTGGAGTCTGACCTAAGACTTGGCAATTATAGAGCAAGTCTGAGAGGTCTATGGTGCCTCTGATAGTGTGAGACCACCAGACCTGTGAGGAAATGCTAAGACTGAAATGGAACGGTGTGACACATGAGCTGTAAGATGACTCTGAGAAATAGATATTGGAAGGGAATGATATCTGACCTGTGAGGCAACCCTTAGCAGACGTGGTTGGTGGGATGGCGTTTGCCCATCCTGAAGAGAAATAGAGTGGGAAGTGTCTGACAAGAGAGCTGAGTCCTAGGATAAGTGGAAGGGAAGGCGTGTATGGTTAGGTAGAACGACTAGTGGGGGAAATGAAGGATGCCTACCCTCGGGATACAATTAAAAGGGTCAAGTTGATGAATGGTTCATTTGTCTTTTTTGTTCGATACCACCAGTGTCGATCTAGACAGTGTGTGTGACATGTGCCTAGACCCGAAGAAGATGGGGACGCAATTACATCGATTGTCATTTTGTAACCATTTGGTTTCCTTTATCCCACAGCTCCTGATCTCCATCAATGACCTGAGGTCTGTCTTGCTCTACACCTGCACTGACCTGCTCAGACTGGAGAGACAGAGAATGCCCGGCGGGCCAACTCTGGTGCTACCATGGTTCCTCCTCTTTGCTCTTGCCAGTGGCCAGATGGAGGATGAGAAGCCTACAGCCCGCCCAATTTTCACCCGCCGTCCGTTCATTGTGGCTTGGAATGCCCCCACACAGGACTGTCGGCCACGCTTCAAGGTGCAGATGGACTTTAGCCTTTTTGACTTGCAGGCCTCCCCCAATGAGGGCTTTGTGGACCAGAACCTCACCATCTTCTACCGGGAGCGGCTGGGCCGCTACCCATACTACTCTGCGCAGCTGGAGCCCATTAATGGTGGTGTGCCTCAGAACAGCAGTCTCATGGAGCACCTCGACGAACTCCAGAATGGCATTGACCAGTACATCCGCTCCTTGGACAAAGAAGGGTTGGCCGTCATCGACTGGGAGGATTGGCGGCCCAACTGGGTACGCAACTGGCAGACCAAAGATATATATCGTAAGGCCTCACGCCAGCTAGTCCGTGAGCGGAACCCTTCCTGGAGGGATGAGCAGGTGGAAAAGCAGGCCATATATGAATTTGAGACATCAGCTCAGGAATTCATGGTGAATACTCTGAGGAAGGCCAAAAACTACCGCCCTCGGCAACTCTGGGGCTACTACCTCTTTCCGGACTGTTACAATCACGACTACAGTAATAATGCTGAGAGCTACACGGGGCGATGCCCTGACGTGGAGGAGAGTAGAAATGACAAGCTAGCCTGGCTGTGGAGGGAGAGCACAGCCCTTTACCCCTCCATCTACCTTGAGCGGAGCCTGGCCTCCTCAGAGAATGGGCGCAAATTTGTGCGTGCGCGTGTGAATGAGGCCATGAGAATCGCCAAGAAGCACCACCAGGACTACTCCCTTCCTGTGTTTGTGTACACGCGTCCCACCTACAACCGTGAACTAGAACTGCTGAGTGAGGTAAGGAGGTACAAGGGCCTGGTTTGATTCGGATTCGATGGCAGGACATTGGTAGTGCTTATTTGACTTTGCATGTTCTGTTACAGTGTACATCAAGGCAAGGCAGAAGAGCACACACCACTACAAATACTTTTAAATAATGTGAAAAAAACTAAAAGGTGACTGGTGCTGGTAGTATGTGGTTTGTACCGGTGCATATTCAGTAGGTGCAGGCCGAGGGCTTTGTTTGTCTTTCTTGCATGATTTTTATTGATGCGGGACAGGGTCATGTTTTTCTCCTGTAGTTGTCGATTGGGAGTTTGGGAGTGGCGCATTGCTATATGGTTGGGCTGAATGGGTGATGGTGTTAGGGCTGGTGGTTTGTTGTAGGTGTGCTATCTGTGGGTGTTGACCAAAGTGCTGCTGTTGGTCTGGATAATATGGGTTTGACAAGTGTCCGTGTGTTTTAAAAAAAAAATTAGCATCATGGAAGTCTGCTGAGCAGTCCTTGGCCTTTTACCTCTGCTGTTAGTTTGGAATCAAACAGTGTCGATCTGGTGGTTGTGTGTTTAGTGTTGTATGGAAGTAACCTAAGGGGCTGTAGATTTGCTGTATGTCTCTAATTCATAGAAGCTTTGAAAGCTCTGTCTTAATTTACAGAACACGTGATTGAATCCTTGTAAGAACAATTCAGCCTTACCTCCTTGATTAAATGTAATGCTGCAGGGGCGTAACCCATGCCACTGCAGCTGGTACAGTTAAAAGGGGGAATGGGGTGGGGGCATCTTTCAAGGGTCCTTAATTTAGTCTAAGCCAATGAATATGAGGGGCTCCTCGTCAGTCCCGCATGGTTTTTAAGTGACCCCAGACGTCATCATGTAAGCAGAAGACTTATCATGTACAATTTTAAGGTGTTCTTTATCGCATAGGCTCCTAAATCTAATGGCGTGACGTCCAGCGGAAGGAGGTTCGAATGTGTTAAGACAAGACTCTTTTTTTTTGTCAAATCTGTTTATTGGCATCTGTCTTATTTTAAGCATTACAATGAGTGCAGCACTTTATACATCACATCTGATTGGTTACGTCAATTGTACATGCATAGGCAAAATAGTGTGTCTTTTTGGCGCTGCACCGTTTTATAGAAGTGCCACAGGGTTAGGAGTATGCGTCTGGGTGTGTCCACAACATGGGGGGGTCCATGATCCCCGGCCCCATGCACAGAAATGATATTTATATAACAACTGTAGAAAAACAAATCCAATCAAGCGAACAAACAGCGGCATGAGCACAGATATACATTGCGTGCAATCACCTCAAACTGAATGCTCTAAAAACTGAGTTCCTACTCATCTCACCTCCGGCGAAAATCTCCACCACCCAAACCTGGCTCAACAACCTAACAGCACTCAATGTCCAACCTACCATCGTGGACTCGGCGAAATCCCTAGGCATCACACTCGACGCCAAGCTCGACATGCAGCAGCACGTCAGCAAAGCCACAAAAGCAGCTAATTTCCAAATTAACACGCTGAGGAAAATTAAACCCTTCCTCCCGGCCAAAGACTTCCAAACTGCTGTACAAGCTCTAGTCATCCCTCGAATAGACTACGGAATTGCGACCCTCAGCGGTCTCCCACTATCCACAACAGCACCCTTAAGAGCCTCCCTGAACGCTGCCTCGAGACTCATTACTGGCTCTAGAAAGCACTCGCACATATCCCCAGACCTAAAGTCTCTAAAATGGCTGCCTTTTGAAGCCAGAATACAGCTAAAAATTGCAACTATGATGACACACGCGGCCGTGCACCACAAGGCACCCAACTACCTCGCTCAAAAGCTGTCTATATCAGGAGGTTCGAGATCCAATAGGAGTACTAAAAATCTACTCCTGAAACCTCGTAGATTTCGGAAAGCGAAAACTTACAAACGCTCCTTCTCAGGAATGGCACCCAGGATCTGGAATGCGCTCCCTCCTGAAACAAGGCTAATCACCTCCACTGCACTCTTCAAGAAAGAGGTGAAAACAATGCTTCTGGCCAAGATCTCCTGATCGCTACAGATGTTGGGTCAGAGACTCTGCATTGCTTGTACCGCTGCTCTGCCTATCCCCTGGCACTATACTTGACTTGTTGGGGGCACTATTACGCTACTCTCTTACTACCGACCAAGATATGATACACGTTGGTTTACTGATCCACCTGTACGCCATTGTAGTCGGATCAATGACCTGTGCTGCTCTATACTACTCCCTTACCTTATCATATATGGATTGGTTTTATGTTTGTTTTTATCATCCATGTTATTACCATGTTACTTACCATGTTATTACCATGTTATTACCATGTTACCATGTTATTTACCTGATCATATATGGATTGGTTTTATGTTTGTTTTTATCATCCATGCTATTACCATGTCACTGACTATTATACTGTTCCCATTATCTCTGTTTACTCCTATTGCCCCTTCCCTGTCTTTGTGAAGCGCTCTGATATCTGTAAGGATCCTGTTCGCGCTATATAAAACTTTGAATAAATAAATAAATAAACCCCCTCCCCACCTGGCCCCCCCGCAACCCTCCCCCCCGCATCCCCGGCGCTCATGCACTTTCAGCCTCTGCCTTCCCTGTATTGCAGCGCTATGCATCGCACCTAACAAGAGGCGCAATATCAAGTCAGGTGTACTGTCCGCGGTGCATCCCCGTCCCCAAGTATGCCCGTCTGATCCCCTGCTGCCCCGTCGCTCATAGAGCTTCCCACTGGTTGTAGGGCCCTAAGCATGTGTTCCCAGCGCTCTGCAATAGGTTCCCTGCAGAGCCCCACCGTTTCCTCCCTTCGTATGGCAGTCCATTCTGCCCGGGCCCATGCTTGAAGGGACAGGGTCCATGCCTGTACGCTGGGTGGGTCGCGCGCCTTCCACCTCTTCGTGAGGAGGCGCGCTGCAACTATCCTCCCCAAATCCAGGAAGCGGGATGAGACCTTATCTTTGGGTGGTCTCTTGAAATGATGCAAAAGGTATTCAGGCCAGTTGCAGGGGATGGCGCGCCCAGTGCAGTGCCTAAGTAGCTCACTAATGTCCCTCCAGTAAGTGCCCAGCCCTGGACTGTGCCACAGGATATGGAGCAGATCTGCATCCACCTCACCGCATCTGGGGCAGGATGCGTCGGTTCTGCGAAAGTATTTGTTTATCAGTGCAGGGGTGAGATAGGCCCTGTGCACAATATAGAGCTGGACTTGGCGAAAGCGCAAATTTCTGGAATGCGCATAGGGCTTTTGAGGATTTTCTCCCATTCTGTATCAGCGAGTGCCTGCCCTAGATCCCGCTCCCATTTGCCTCACAGTGGGGCCAAATCCAAATCCGTGTGTGCCCACAAGGACGCAGCAAACCTTCTGATCAAGTGCCTACCCCTACCCATGACGTGCAGGTATTGCATGGTCGGGTGTTGCTGGGGCTCCGCCCTGACCTCTCCCCACCTAGCCATGTGCGCTATAAGTGAGCGGTGTAGTAAGAACCCCCCAGAAGGAAGCCCATCCTCAGCAACTAATGTCTCATATGTTATCAGTGTTCCATCCCTGTATAAGTCACCCAACGTCCGGACATCCGCCTCATGCCACTGCTCTAAAAATTGGCGCGTGAGAACCCCCTCACCTGCCGGTGAGCCCTCTAAAGGCACCGCAGGCGCATAGGGGAGCACTTTTCTTGTGAGAAGCAGCGCTCTACGAAAGCATTTATATGCCACCGCCAGCAGCAACGGAGCGGGACGCGCTGGCGCAGTTAGCGGATGAAAAAGCTTGGTGACCCCTTCCAGCGTGTATGGCGGCGCATCTGTGGCAGGGTCCTCTCTCCCCCTGTCTGCTAACCAGCAGGCGATCCATTGGAGCTGCGCAGCTAGGTAGTAGTGCTCAAAACAGGGAGCAGCTAGTCCACCTCTAACTGTGGGGAGAAACCATTTCCCAAGTGCCAGCCGGTGCTAAGACGTGCCCCAGAGGAAGTCGCGCAGGACTGAGTTAAGCGTGGAGAAAAAGGATGCCGGTATAAATAAGGGCAGGTTGGCAAAGTTGTACAGAAGGCGGGGGAGCATGACCATTTTGGCAAGAGCCACTCTGCCTGTGGGCGTCAGCGGGAGAGTGGGCCAAAAGCAGATCTGGGACCTGAGCACTATCACCGCTCGTCCCAAGTTCCCATCAAATAGGTCAACCGGCTGACGATAAATCTGGATCCCCAGTTACTTAAATGTGTCTTCCTTCCATTGGACTCTTGTGCCATGAAGGTGGTATTCTGGATCGTCTACTTCGCTGCTAAATGCATATAGGCAGGACTTGCCGGCGTTTACTCGGAGCCCCGAGACAGCGGCGAAGCGGCTCAGTAAGTGGGCCAACTGCTCCGGTATGTGTCTCACGTCCCTTAGGAATACCAACAAGATTGTCAGCATATAGTGATACCTGATGGGTGGCATCGCCTAGGGGGATGCCATCTCCCAAGGTTCGCCTCATGGCCTCAGTTAAGGGTTCCTTGGCCAGTGCGAAGAGCAGTGGGGACAGAGGGCACCCCTGCCAGGTACCCCTGCCCACCGCCACTGCCTCCGAAACATATGGCCCCAGTCTCACACGGACCACTGGATTTTGATACAAAAGGTCTACCATCCACAGGAAGTCCACGTCTAGCTCATATTTCTCCAGCACCAATGACAGGTAACCCCACTCCAAACAGTCAAAGGCCTTTTCCAAGTCTAACACCAAGCACCCTGCTGTAGGCCAATCCCTCGTCGCCTCGGCCGCCACCCTGAAATATCTCCTAGGGTTCAGGGACGTGGACCGCGCTGGCACAAAACCATTTTGGTCTGAGTGGATCAAGTGGGGGACCACTGGCGCCAGGCGCTCCGCTAGTAGTTTGGCAAAGACTTTGTAGTCAACATTAAGCATTGCCAGTGGACGGTAGGAGCCCATGGCCGTGGGATCTCTGTCTGGTTTAGGTAGTGATACCAGAAATGCCTCTCGCAGAGACGGTGGGAACGAACCTGCATCTATCGCTGCATTGTACAGCTGAAGGAGTCGGGCGCTAGAATGTCATTATTCGCTTTATAGTATTCAGCTGGCAGACCATCAGGTCCTGGGGTTTTCCCGGTCGCCAACTTCCTCCAGGGCAAGTGGGGCATTAAGTGCATTTTTGTGTTTGTCAGAGGCTGTGGGCAGTGCAACCGAGCCCAGGAACTCAACAAGCACGTGTCTAGGTCCGGTGCTTCGGGCCGTGTAGAGCTGCCGATAGTGATCAGTCAGCGCCCAAGACAATTCTCTTCTCTGCGTCCGAACTGATTTTTTTTGTGGAACGATAGTCACAGCAATAAGTAAAAATGCCTTTAAATGCCTTAGTTATCTTGTCACATTTGCAGCGCTTCAAAGACAGGTAAAATGTCAGGCTGTGGCTTCTGCTGCTTATCTGCTTATGTGTTATTGAACATGAGGACTGGTGTTTTAAATACTCCTCTCACTTTCTTTCAGTGAAAGAAAAGTTAACTGAATTATGTGACAATCTTGTTGGGGTACATAAAGTGTGAAAGGAAAGGCTGTATAATGTCATTTGTTCGTATCACACAACAAAATGTAAATACCTTCAAGTCAACTGTACATTCCTGGTGCGATGCAGTGCTCCTGAGGCCTAGGGGAAGGTCTTTCTAGGCTGTAGCCACTAGGTGAGAGAGAGCGTCCTCCACGGTTGGATTGGTGGATCCAGGGGGTGTCTGCGCGGAAAAGGGAGGCCGTTCACAGGAGTCTTGATTGGTTGGGGGAAGGTTATTCCTTTGGTTGGTGGAAGGTCATTCCTTTGGTGAGTCATGCTGCCACTGCTTCATGCAGGGCTTTGTATGTGTGGGTCAGCATATTAAACTGGCATCTTTTCTGGATCGGGAGCCATGTAGCTTTTTGAAGTGCGGGGTGATGTGAGTCCGTATGGGAAGGTCATGGATGAGTCTTGCCGCTGTGTTTTGTATTGTCTGTAGTATCTTCAGAAGGCATGCAGTGATTCCTACGTAAAGAGTGTTACCATAGTCCAGCCTGCTGGGGACAAGGGCTTGAGTGAAAGTCCTTCTGTTATTGATTGGGAGCCATTAAGCTGTCCAGTATATCAAAGGCTACTGATAGATCTAGAAAAGTAGGTATGGTTTAAAGATAGTTGTGATGGGCTGGAGTCATACAGATGGAGACAAGAGAGAGTACAGTTGTGGTGAAGTTAATGGGACCAAATTCGGACTGGAGTGTGTCAAGTGATGGCGTGGCATGGTTAAAGTGTTGTGTAGTCGATTGAGAACTGTTGCTGTGGTGATAGCCTCATGCTCAGTCCAGGGGCCTGTGAAGAGGAACAGCAGAGAGAGGGAGATCAGGTGGTTGGTTTTGAAATAAACCTTCCAGCAGATAGATTAGGCACCGCGTTAATAATCCAAGCATGATCCGGGTGGGGTGTCAAATTTTGTGTCTTTATAATCTTTTATAGTGCAGGGTTTGTTGAGTGTTCCTGGGGGACAGTGGGAGCGTCCAGTTTTAGGAAGGAAACAGTTTCCTAAAGCAATTTATGATTTAAGCCTTAACCACTTTTCACACCTGATGTAGTCTTAATTCGATGGATCTGTATCTTTAAACCCCAAATGGCACTACTTGAAATCCCGGGTGGGTAGATTGTTAACAGAAGTCAGATAGGTGATAAAGGCAGCCGATGATCCTGAATGCATGGTTTGCAGAGCCTTAAGAGTGGGGCACTGTTACTGGGGTAGATTGTCATGGGAGGGAAGGCAGTGCCTCCACTAGGGGTCCTACTTTGACAGTGTATAGAAGGTTTGTGAAGTATTTTTACAATGAGCAAATTATAGTGGGGAGGGTTATTATATTATGGGATTGGAAGACGGGGGGCATGAAGTAAGAAATGGCAGCAGATAGGCAGTGAAAGAAACCGTGAAATGAAGAGTGGTTAATATGAAATTCGACAACCAGCCACTATTCCCAATGTTGGTGAGTTGCTAAGGTATGTTTAGCACAATGGTTATGGATTGTATTTGTGATGGGTTCAGCTTAACCTTTGATAACCTTGAAAATTGAAAACCATGGATCCACCGAGCAGTGTAACATTAACATAAACTGTTTGTAGTGCTGCAGCAAGCTCTGTATAAGAGAAGTTCTGATTGCACTGGATAGAAAAGCTACTTCCTGTGCAATCGGCTTGGTCAGAAGTTCCTTGTTTTGCTTCTAGGAAATCCTTAAAGGTCTGTGGCACCAGGCTGATTACGAGTACTGCATTGGCAAATGAAGATGACCTTTTCAATCTCCTTGCGTAATTGTAATCCGGTCTGTATGCAAAATCGGTAGATTGTTTAGCCCAAAATAATCGCTATTAATACATTTTACAAGGTTCCTAAAGTTGAAAGCCGACTCAGGGTCTCCAGAGTTCAGCTTACTTACACTTGTCAGCATCCAGGCCAAAACCCGCGAGAGCAGACTTTGGCCGATGTCGCAAGCCCCATGAGTGATGGAGACCAAGGCTATTGTTCATATTATATAGGTTTTGCTCAGTTAAAATATTTTTGCTGTTAGAGCAATCAGGCTTTTTTTACTGACCATAACAGAGGACCCTGCTTTATCTCAATTGTCCTTGCAATGTCCTGATATTAATTATTTAATTTTATTATACGAGGTAATCAAATCCTCACTCCTTCATCACAGGAACCACGCTCCAACTGAATGAACTAATGAACTAAATTCTTCCATCCCTTTAATATAATGACTTGCCTCTGAATTTTTGTCTAATTTTTAATATGCTTTTTCTTAGGCTTACCAAAATGGAAAGCAATCTTCTAAATGGGACCAGAACAGCACCTTGCTCATTTTTAGAAAGAGCCTGTAGCACTTTCTGTACCACCTTTATTTCTCTTCTAAAGATGCCTCTCAAAACAAGGAAATTGTAACAATACGGTTGCCCCTGCTGAAACAACCTTACACCAATTTCCACTTGCAACGGGATTTGCTTAGTCGAGAAAAAAACACTCATTTAGACATGCATGCTCTCTCTTTAGAGCAGTGATTTACTCACTCTGTCCAAGTAAGTCCATGTTTTATTGCCCTCTGCAATCCTTCCTGAAATAAGGTGAGTGCATAGCACTGCTGCTGGATCCGACTGTTGTCTTCACAGCCCCCCGTTAGGGACGAGGATGCAGGGTGCCTTTGGACCATTACATACAGACTATTTATCCCTGGCTAGCCAGGGACCTGGTAATTTGGGGAGTAATATGTGACTACACCCCCCACCCTGATGACACATCTCCTCACTTTTAACAGGAATCCATCATTTGTATGGAGCCATGCCTTCAAACCGTTGAATTAGTGGTAAGAATGTGCAAACTCTCAGTAGATGGTACAGAAGAGGTCACACAAAGAATGGATGCTTGTTTCCGGTCCAGGGAAGACATGGCTTGGCAGTTTGGGCTGGACTGTTCCCATGAGGTACAGGGTCAGACTGATTTGCATATGGCCATGTCTGAACTGGGGTGGTGGAGTGAGCTAAAGAATGATGATGGATTAAACCCAGATCAGTTGACTGGGGGTGAGTGCTTGCAATGTTCAACGCTCCGTCCATCATCCCCTTTGGTTTTGCTTTGGTCACACAAAGAACGCCTGCCCATTTTGTAAGGCAAAAATTGTAGAAGAACTCAAAAGATGGGTGGAAACACCTCTTTAACTTTCAAGGCAATTTTGCTTGATCGGGCTGATAAAGCTCCGTCTTCTTGGAGGGCCTTCGCTAAATGCCTAAAGTTGACCTCCTGATTTCACCCTGCAAAAAAAGGCTTCCGCTAGGCCTCCATTCCTTTGGATGTCCAGTTTGATCAGCCGTAGGCTGCTCCGATGACGTCATGAAGCCTTTTAACTAGTTTTCTCATGGTGAGCACAATCCTACCCCATATAATCTAACCATTGGTCACACTGTACTTAAATTGTCTGGGAGAATTAACAAAAAACTAAACATAGTCTTTGGAAAAAAGTCAAAATAAATTACTCTAGTGAATAACTTCACCAGGTAAAAAATTCAGCATACCGGAAAATGACCAATATATTGTGTTTTGATGTCAGATTAAGTATCCTATCTCGTGTCTGAACAATAGGAAAGCAAAGCAAAAAACAACAAGGAGTAATGAGGACTGTGATAGGACAAACCTGCCACCTTCAACATAAGGGTGTAAGTGAGGATCTGCAATTCTATTTGCCCTGTACTTACAACTGCTCTGGCTGAAAAGCCTCCCCGGTACCTACCAAAGGGCAGGACTGGCTTTGGCGCTGGTGGCACTTGGTGCGACAATCTTTATTTAGTGTTCCCGCCTCCCATTACCACCTCCTCCAGAAATCCCCTAGCTCCCACCCTCCAGCAGTGCCCCTCATCTCTCTATAGCCCCACTCTCGCAAGCATTTAATTTGTTTTCTAGCGCTACTTATACCAATGTAAGTTGTCTGGTCACTTTACATCACACACACGTTACACAAAGACAATAAATACATGTGTAAATTAGTCTGTAGGAAATGTTACATAAGACAATGCGGATTGCAAGGTGTAGGAATCACATGTTATCCATACTAGTAGGGAGTATATTTTAAGACTTTATGGTCTGGAGAAGCATAAACTCGGGATTTAAAACATACCACAGTGGTTGGGGTTGGCTTTACTAATAAGAATTTATTTCTACCCAAACAAGCCCTTTTGTTTGCAATATTAGGATAATGAACGACTGGGGAAAAAGATAACGTTCTAACCTATATTGTGCAGTTTGCATGCAGCTCATTGATGACTGTTCATCGGTCACTGTGCTATATTAGGATTGTATCTTATGAACTACAATTAACAAAAAGATCTCTGTGACAAAAGCAGTAAACCACTGAGCTATTCATATAAAATACAGTTCTTTTATCTGATTAGTACATGTTCTTTGCAGCAGGCCTATTAACCCTCTACTTTATGGTGAGTCAAAACTGCCACTAGACAAAAGATATATTCCCAGCAGGAACATTAATCAACAGAGTTATCTCGACGTTTTTAATGTTGCCTGAAAACTGCTGTAAACACAAGGAACACTGCGGCAGGTGCTAATAAATCCATAAGTTATTTCTAAACACTGCACCTTCCTTGATCTCAGCAACACTCTGATATATCCTGAGGCAAATTCCACAACAATCAATGTTCATAGTAAATCAAAGTCGACGCAGTCTTCTTGTATCTTTTTTCTTAATCAATGATGATCTTCACACTCGAGCCTTGGAGTGTGAAGATCATCATTGAATAAGAAAAATAAATGAAGGATACAAGAAGACTGCGTCGACTTTGATTTACTATGAACATTGATTGTTGTGGAATTTAGCTCAGGATATATCAGTGTTGTTGTTTATAGTAGTGGATTTTTCCACGTTATTTGGTTGGTGGTAGATGGCCATCACCTTATCCTTTGAGCTTGGAGATTGTGGCTTACCCTACTAATTACTACCCTGCGCAACTATCACCAGCCATCTGTTTGTGAGTGCTTCCTTGATCTCAGCACAGGTGTGTCTGCACCAGTTGCACTGTTCTGAAGCTGGCCCTGCCAAAGGGACTGTGAGTGTATCAGTCTACAAGCCCTTCGTTGATCCATACTTGTCCGAATATTCTCATGTTTTATCTCATCTCCTGTGATTCCTCATTCTTATAGTATGTAGTAGACCCCCAGCTCCTTTGGGTTGATCTAGGCTACCACGGGCTGTGATGTTCACTGTGGCTGATTTTAAGATCACAGAGATAACAAGTGGCTCGCCAAACATGTTACACCAGACTCTTCGATCTGTGGGCAGCCTTCATTACTGTTCCGTTAACCTTTCTGTTATGTTATTGCAGCTTGGAGGTCCCACCTCAGAGGCCTGCAAGTTGGCATTACGTGCTGCAGAGAACACAGTGAGTCCTCCGGCTAGTCTTACATGCAGCAGAGAGCACAAAGAGGAATTTAATTGAGAGGTGTGCTCACCTCTGGTGGATGTACTAAGTTGCTATATGTTCTCTGCCTGAGATATGTCTGGTAACCATTTCAGCTGCACTTGGTATTCTGTGCTGTCCCCATCTGATGTGCTGTCAAATCCCTCGCTCAGTCACATCAAAATGTGCTATTCTGTATTCTGATAATATACTGGAGGCACGCTGGTCGAAACCCAGATCATATTGCTGTGGTCTAATTATGTATGTATGTATGTATAGGCATTTATATAGCGCACTACTTACCCGGAGGGTCCCAAGGCGCTTCGACCGCTGCGAAACCCTTCCTGGCTTCCCTGAGAGATGGTCCCTTAATGGGTATCTCCAGGGTGAGACCAGGCATCCCCGGCGGTCTGGTGGGGCCGTTAGTGAAGATGAGGCAAGCTAATGCCCAGAGTTGCCGAGTGTGATTGCTGATCAGAGTGGGCACCGAGGCGAGAGAATTATCGAGTCCGCTGACCCTGGTCCAGAAACCTGCCGCGCCGGGATTCGAACCCTGGTCCCGGGCCGTCCTCTGCTCTCGGGTCCCTAGTCGAAAGTGACCAGCTTCTCAAACAAACTTACCAACGGGAAATGTGCAGAATCAACATGGTTGGTGCATGATGCTTCTAAATGGTATAGTGCTTCATGTACAAGCTATCACCTGTGGTGGCGGTTGGTTACATTTGCATTTTGCTCCATCGCACTTCATGCTTATCCTCATCCAAACAGCCTGAGTTTTGTAGACTCCACACTAGAAGACCTCATTCTATACCACTTCAAAGGCCTCTGGTTCTCTGTATACACACTTTGATTACCTCTTCCCTATGCATTCAGCCGGTCTATTCTCTTTTGTCTGAAGGGCCTCTTGGCACCCAATGCAGTTGTCTATTCCCTGCTTTGAGTGTGCCTAGCACACACTGCAGTAATAATTCTTTCCTCTCTGACCAATACACATGGATCTTCTCCTTATACACCCTTTATTACTTACCTCAGTTATAGACTCTTCTATTCCAGTAAACATTTGATGTGTCTGCTTGGTGTGCTCCCGATGCCTAAATCCGGCAACATTTTGAATGGGCTGTGGATGGACGTCCAGTTGAAAATATGTGCTTGGATTGTTGTAACTTTTTGCTTACACAGAATATAGTTTGAATGGCCGGGATATATACCTTGCAAGATTGTAAATAGGCAAACTGACTTCGCAATGAAGAATGTAATAGTACCTTAAAAAAAGACTTCAAAGCTAGAAGGTACCAGGTGCACTTCTGACAGAGATTACAAAATAAGATTTATCCAGTTTGCTCCTGATAGAGAACACAAAGCATGATTGTATCAGCTGAACACCTGACAGAGAATACAAAACAGGATTGTATCAGATACACCTCTGAAAGAGATATCAAAGCATGATTGTATCAAATACACCTCTGACAGAAAACACAAAACAGGATTGTATCTGGTACACCTCTGACAGAAACACAAAACAGGATTGTATCAGGTACACCTATGACAGAGAATACAAAACAGGATTGTATCAGGTACACCTCTGACAGACAATACAAAACAGGATTGTATCAGGTACACCTCTGACAGAGACAACGAAGCATGATTGTGTCAGGTGCACCTCTGACAGAGTCTGCAGAGCATGATTGTTTTAGATACACCTCTGACAGAGAACCCAAAACAGGATTGTATCAGGTACACCTCTGACAGAGAATACAAAACAGGATTGTATCAGGTACACCTCTGACAGAGACAACGAAGCATGATTGTGTCAGGTGCACCTCTGACAGAGTCTGCAGAGCATGATTGTTTTAGATACACCTCTGACAGAGAACCCAAAACAGGATTGTATCAGGTACACCTCTGACAGAGAATACAAAACAGGATTGCATGAGGTACACCTCTGACAGAGACAACGAAGTATGATTGCATCAGGGGCACCTCTGACAAAGAACACAAAACAGGATTGTATCAGGTACACCTCTGACAGAGACAACGAAGCATGATTGTGTCAGGTGCACCTCTGACAGAGTCTGCAGAGCATGATTGTTTTAGATACACCTCTGACAGAGAACCCAAAACAGGATTGTATCAGGTACACCTCTGACAGAGAATACAAAACAGGATTGCATGAGGTACACCTCTGACAGAGACAACTAAGCATGATTGTATCAGGGGCTCCTCTGACAAAGAACACAAAACAGGATTGTATCAGGTACACCTCTGACAGAGACAACGAAGCATGATTGTGTCAGGTGCACCTCTGACAGAGTCTGCAGAGCATGATTGTTTTGGATACACCTCTGACAGAGAATACAAAACAGGATTGCATGAGGTACACCTCTGACAGAGACAACGAAGCATGATTGTATCAGGGGCACCTCTGACAAAGAACACAAAACAGGATTGTATCAGGTGCACCTCTTACAGAGACTGTAAAGCATGATTGTATTAAATACACCTCTGACGGATTGTATTAGATACACCTCTGACAGAGTACACAAAAGATTGTAACAGATACACCTCTGACAGAGAACTCAAAATAGGATTGTATCAGATACACCTCTGACAGAGAACACAAAACAGGATTGTATCAGGTACACCTCTGACAGAGACAACGAAGCATGATTGTGTCAGGTGCACCTCTGACAGAGTCTGCAGAGCATGATTGTTTTAGATACACCTCTGACAGAGAACCCAAAACAGGATTGTATCAGGTACACCTCTGACAGAGAATACAAAACAGGATTGCATGAGGTACACCTCTGACAGAGACAACTAAGCATGATTGTATCAGGGGCTCCTCTGACAAAGAACACAAAACAGGATTGTATCAGGTACACCTCTGACAGAGACAACGAAGCATGATTGTGTCAGGTGCACCTCTGACAGAGTCTGCAGAGCATGATTGTTTTGGATACACCTCTGACAGAGAATACAAAACAGGATTGCATGAGGTACACCTCTGACAGAGACAACGAAGCATGATTGTATCAGGGGCACCTCTGACAAAGAACACAAAACAGGATTGTATCAGGTGCACCTCTGACAGAGACTGTAAAGCATGATTGTATTAAATACACCTCTGACGGATTGTATTAGATACACCTCTGACAGAGTACACAAAAGATTGTAACAGATACACCTCTGACAGAGAACTCAAAATAGGATTGTATCAGATACACCTCTGACAGAGAACACAAAAGATTGTAACAGATACACCTCTGACAGAGAACACAAAACAGGATTGTTTCAGGAACACCATTAACAGAGACTACAAAGTTGAATTGTATCAAGTGCACATCTGATAGTGCATGAATGTGTAAAGGGGCCCTCTGACAGTACACATAATTGTTTCAAGTGTTCTTCTGATAGGTAATACAAAGTATGCTGGTATCAGCAGGTGTACCACTGATGAACACTTCAAAGCATGTTTGTATCAGGTGTGCCTCTGACAGAGTGCATGATTGTGTTGAGTGCACCTGTGACAGACAACACAAGACGTGACTGTTTTGATTGATCCTCTTATGGAGAACACAAAGTACGATTCGACTAAGCACACCTCTCACGAGATGGACGTAGAGCTCCTCTGGTGGAGCGGTAAACTCCTCCTTGACATAAGCACACCTCTAGAAAAGATTACAAATGGTAAAAGCATCCGCGACAGAGGAGGGTGGGTCGGGGACGTGCAGAGTGCAAACCTTGATTGGGCACACATCTGTCAGAGAAGGCTATGCAAGGCTGTATCAGGCATACATGCAACAGAGAGCACAGTAGGTCCGTAGGCAAGCCGTATGTGCAGCAGGGAGGGTAAAGTGGAATTGAATTGAGGGGTGTGCTCACCTCTGGTGGATGTACTAAGCCGCTCTGTGTTCTCTACCTGAGATCTGCCTGGTAACCATTGCAGCGTCGCTTTATATTCTGTGCTGTCCCCATCTGACGTGCTGTCAAATCCCTCGCTCAGTCACATCAAAATGTCTCTCAAAACATTTATTTCCACACCAAAATAACGCATTTATGTGCTTAAATCCCTCTTGCACACTTTCTTTAAAAACACTTTATTCTGTGCTTCCATACTAACCTATTTAAGTAGTAGGGCTGCAAAAACATGACGGTAAAGTTTACTCATTATTAATAGGCAAATATTTAGCGTTGCCAAGTTAATATAAAGCTCACATATCTCCGCAGAGACCACGCACGCTTTGCATTGTGTGACAGAGGTATCCGTGGAACGCAGCGCAGCCCCCCTTGTGTTTGTGGCTGGCGTGCACCGGTTCCTCGCACAGTCGCTCTTTTGTATTCTCTCTGAGGTACCTCGGGCACCAGGTCCTCTCGACCTTGTATTCACTGGCAGAGGTGCATCTGGCATCCAATCCAGTCATGACTTCATGGCCCACAACACAGACTGTCTCTTCATCACAGAACCCTGGCTTCCCTCTGACACAACAACATCCTTGCTGAAGCAGAGCCATGGAATTACTCTGTTGTGACTGAGCATGCTGTGAGTCAAACAGGAGGAAGTTTGGCGGGAGCACGCAAACCCTACCTCAACCTCACTGCACACCCCATTAAACTTCATAAAGGCACTTTCTCTTCATCTTCAGTCTAACCCGGCCTTATCCGGGTACATGGGCTACAGGCTGTCAAGCAAACAATCCGATCCCTATCGCCAGTACTACAGCTCTATAATGCTGTAGAAACCAGTAGACCCTTGTCTGGTGGAAATTTCAGTTAAAAAATTTCAGTTAACTAGTAACAAATTGTTTCTGTCGGAGAACGATACTGGAAAAAGGTATTTGCACATCTACTGAACTGATACGAAGAAAAGTCAAGTTGCTTCTTGGAGACTGCTATTTAAAGGTTTAGACAAGACCTTTAAATTTTTACTAAAATTCTATAAACAATATACTTGCGTAAAAGGGGTTTTAGCGAGCCCTCTTCATTTGTTGGTCCGTGCCAAAAAGTTTTTCCCACCTAGTACAGCATGGGGGAGTGGCCTCAGCCCATTTCATCCATTACATGTATTCCCATTGAGTCGGGAATTTGTATTGGTAATTAGCACTTGATAAGTACATAATCTGCCATTAGTATGGCCTTGCAGTGTTTTCTGGTTGTCCAGTGTATGGTTTTCCAATCATGCCAATTGCAGACCGGAGTACATTTTTGGGTTTGTAGAGGTGTATGGTCAGTAGGTTGAATATGTCTGTTTTAATGATTTGTAGGATTTTTTGGTAGGTTCGATGGGAGTACTGAACCAAATTGCTTAAGTAGCTCATGATTTCTTGTATGGGTGCTCACTGCCCTGCAAGTGTGTTCTACGCGCTGGTGGTGCCAAGTGCTGTTGTATGCCTTGTTGCATATTGGGCTGTATTGGATGTATGTTAAAGTTGTGCCTCAGTAAAAGCTGTTGTAAAGCGCTGTGTGGTATATGGTGGTGGACAGTGAAAGTTGTAGTAATGTGGACAGCCAACTACAGGGCATGTCTGTGCTGTGCTTGTTTGTGCAGAGTTGACTTAACGTATACTGTAACAGATTTTGTTATGAGTGCCAATGGGGCCAGAAGACAGTCACTGAAGGCTAGCGACGCTGTGCTTGACACTTATGGTAGGGGATGTTCAAGGGCACTGTTGGACCAATCTTTGGAGACTCTCAAGGAAAGTTAAATGTGTCCTGGCAATCAAAGGTACAAACGGAGTAAATAGCAGTCTGGCACAGTGTAGAATCTGCTTCTCATGTTGAGAAGGCAGATAAACTGTGGACCAGTTTGCCAGGTGAAAATGTATGCATGAGTACTATCATTTTTTGTGGGTATTAATTTTCAGAGTGGGTGTGTAGATAACCATGGACTGCATTGGGGTATTGTGTACACCGGCTAATTGCTTTATTTGAATTATGGCTGTATATCACATTATATCAGTTGTGTATCAGTATGTTGCGTGGGTTCACATTAGTTTCGGCTGGACCACATTTTCAGTTGTACATGAAAAGTGCACAAGCCAACTTGACATGAAGAAATAGGGGGAAGATGCTCATCGGATGCAAAGTTAACAGTTGCACTGGGTTTTTGACTTGGTGTCTGGCATACATCCTCCATAGATGGAATCACATGCTGCCAAAGTGGTATATGAGAAGGCCTGGGGTCTAGTGACAGAAGTGCTAGACATTAAAGTTTACTGACATGTATGTTTCCATGTTGGTTACTGTGCTATGGAGAGTGCTTGGCGGTGGTATCCCATGTAGGCGGGTGGTGGTACAGCAAAGGGAACCAAATCCTAAAGCCACTCCCGCATTAATCCTAAAGAGATGCAGAGTGTAGACGGCTATTTGATGACATTCCTTGGATCGCTGGTAGTGCGGCGCGTTTGTTGAACTGTCCCGGAAATCCCTGGGACCATATCATGCATTTGTCTTGGATCTGTCGGAAGTCTTTTCATGCAGTCTTCTGGTTCTGTGTGCTTTAATTTGTTATTGTTGATATTTGGCATTTTTATTGCCCACATTCTACCATTAGATACAACTGTAGCACTCACTGGATTAGACTTCGAAATATGAAAGATTATATGCAAGAAGAATATGAAATAAGAACGGGCGGGGTGTCCTGTACCTCTTTAACAGGAAAAACAGACATACGTCATTTAAACCACAGGTGGATCCTTTGATATCCAATATCAGATGCGTCCATCAAGACACAATGCCGCTGGTTTCGTAGAGCAGCAACAAAAGAATAAACACCGCTTTATTTTGCTCAGAGGCAATATATCTGTATCATGGGCCCATGGGATCTGATGGGAGTGATGGCGTGGTGACAGTGCTGCGTTCTGCCATTTGACTGGTGAAGGAGAGATGCTTTTATCTCACCTAGCAAGTTTGAGGGGGCGTGTGTGTACGTACCTGTGTGGACAGAAGACCTTCCTCTCGGTTTCTGGGTCGGGACCCAGAAAAAGGATAGGCCGGATTCCTTCAGGCCGACTTCTTTGAAAACCCGTTTAGGGCAATCTATAGGGAAAAGTGAGTCATCATACCGAGGTCACATGACGCATGACCTTGCGCCAGCCCTACCTAGCTTTCCTAGGCGGGGTGCATCCGGTAGCTTCAGTGCGTTTTTCAACAGGCCTAGGCTCACTGTTAAAGCAACACTCGAGGCAGCAAACAGTGTAGGTACCCCTTGCCTGAGAATACCTGTGTGCTCCTGAGATGTGCCGGACCCGGTACTCTCGAATGAACACTATTGAACTCCTCACCGAGGAGTACAGGTGCCGTATCTGTGAAAGTAAAGAAGTACAGGTACTCAGTACGTGCGAACACCTGCTCACTGAAAGCACTTTTCCGAGGTGAACTTGAAGGTGGTGGAACGTCGACACGACGGCGGCCATTAAGCACCGAGCCCCGCCCGGTGGCTCCGTCCCCAGTTCAGGGTTCAGCGCTTCTCTGCAGCGTTCCTCCCCTCCATGCTCTCCAGATTTCGCTAGATGAACGCAGGTGCCTATGCACCCCGAAGTTACCTTATCACACTTCACATGCTTGTCATGCTCCGTTTATGTTTACCTTTGTAATGACTACTCCGCAGCACCGCAGGAACAATTTACTTTTTCAAATGCTGCCTTAAGCTTCCTGTTCACCATTAGTACAGGTAATGAATACAGAATAAAAGTAACTGTGCTGCCTTTGCTTCTATCCCCTGTGGACGCAGATTGCAGGCCAGCGCGGGGTGGCATCGGCAGCCTGCACCTGCCGCAGTGAGCTGACCGACCTGGCAGCGGCGAGGCAGCTGTTCTCTCTCTCTGAGGCGCGGTCACCTGCTCATCGTGGCCTCCTCAGAACGAGGCCGGTGACGCACTAGAGCACAAAGGGCGCGCGCACAGGGTGTGCCGCTCTGGGGCGCGGTCACCTGTTCACCGCGAGGCACTGGGGCTGGAGCACAAAGGGCGCGCGCACAGGGTGTACCACGAGGCCGCTTTGTTTCCCGGCCCACAGAGTCAGATACTGCCTCCGGCAGGGGTGGGGTGGTGTCCTGGAACACCCTGTATATGGGAAGGTATCACGAGCTTGGTAGTTGGCCTGGAGCGTGTGCGCAATTCCAGAATTGTGTTATGACGGACACACATGTTGTAATGTACCAATTCACTTTTGTGTTTTACGATTACAACACGAGTATTACCATATGATTACAACACTGTAGCATCATCATACGATTACATTGTGTGCAAGCATTGTATAATTTGTATTCTGCTAAAACACCAATGCTTTTGGGCGTGGTACACATGTGCGATGTGACTGGACTTTACAGGGCGAGTTTTTCTAGCTTTCTTATATATAAATGCAAATGTAAATGTAGTATACTTGTAAAGCGCACAGCTGCCCCAGCAACAGGGCGTCCCGGCTCTGTATAACGCTGTGGAACCCTTCTTGGCTCTAACACCAACAAGTGATGTCACTATGTTTTACAGCATCTAAAGATACAAATGCAATAAGAAAAAAATATATAAATTTCTTATGCTAGGAACTGAATCACTTCTAGGCACTTGAACCTCATTATCGGTGACGGCTATCTGATTGCGGATCCTGTAGGCCGAAGTATTCTGTGGCAGCACGCTAACTTGCGCCATGTGCGCTTCTTCGCATTTCCTGATCTAGGGCTAGATGTAGGTAAATCTTTTTTACTGATTCTAAAATACCGAATTTTACCGATTCGGTATTTAAGAATCAGTAAATTAGATGTAGGTAATAATTTGGTATTTTTTACCGAATCGTTAAGATTCGGTAATTGCCGAATCGGTATTTACAGATTCAGTATTTGAGTCGGTCCTTCAGCAGTTAAGAACTCCCTTAACGCAGAGGGATAGGAACTCCTCCCGGGGATCTGGGATCTCTGTCCATTCTGCCATTCCGGAAATTATGGGAATAGATTCGCTGGAAGCGGGCCAGGTCGCCCTGCACACAGAGCCTGCAGGCAGTGGAGTGGAACAGCCTCCAAAAAGGAAAAGGTCCAGGAAACCAAAGAAGGCAAAGAGGGCCAAAGTTGATACAATTGAGCCAAACCGGGTTGATAGTACAGACATTTCCGCCTCCCCTGAGCTTATTCTGTCAGGGTCTAGGCCGGATCACATGGGCTCTCCAGCTCCTGCTGCCTTACCATTGCACTCGGGTCCATTTATTTTTGGTGGGGCAACCTCTAATAGCACTGACACAATAATCAATTCACTCACAGCCATCATGAAGAATTTGCTAATTCCCATCTCAGCCAAATTGGACGCTATAGAGAGTAGACTGAAGGCTTTGGAAGATAGTCACATAAGGAAAAGCCCTGGGTCAGCTACAAATGCTACAAATGCTCCTGCAGCTCCCCGGGTTCCATCTGGGAAAAGACCGTTGTCCTCTGCACCGTCCCAGGGCTCTAATACAGCATTGCTGAGTACAGACGGTGCGTCTGCTCCCCAGACGCACCCTTTGCCACCTTCAGCGTCTAGGCCCCCTGTCCCGGCCCCCAGGAGATCTAAGCAACCTCCTGCGCCACAACCAGGGGGAGTAGTGAACTCTACCAATGGCCCCACTGGTGGTATCACTCCCCCCCCCCTGATAGGCGCAGGGTGGTCAATCTGCCCCCAGAAGCAGTCCCATACACGGCAATTATGGTGGGAGTACCTGAGCTAACTGGTGATATGAGGGAACCTCAAGACTCTTTACGAAATAAGGTGATAAGCTGGCTTAGTATTAATAGGCCGCTGCCCCCCTAACCTGAAAGGCGAGGTCTTGATGGTTAGGAGGATCCCATGGATTGGCCTTACCCTGAAGAATAGGGCAGGGGACTGCATCATCATAAGTTTCAAAAGCCCTCACGTTGCCAACTACATCTGCAACTGGCTTGTAAGGCCTGACAAGTCCAATATCGAATTAGTACCCCTCTCACACTTCTACCCAAATGTTAGCAACACAGAGGTAGGGAGGGAGAAGGGGTGGACTAGAGTAGGCTTTGCTGTAGATGGCTCACGTTACAGACCAAGGCATTACTTACCACCTGCCCAGGCCAATTTCATACATCATAATAGATTTTCCTGTTTAGATCAGGTCGACTGACCACAAACCGGGGAGACTTCTCTTAGCCCTGGGAAGATGGTGGATGAGGTGCAAAGTCGAGTGGGAGTGAGAACAACCCCTGTAACTGAACACGGTCCGCAGGATACCGCTAAAGATCGAACGCTTATCACGGATGATAGTCTGGGTCAACAGGAGCCTCCACCTAACATCGGGGCTGACCATATCCTGCAACCTGGGGTGGCGGAGTTGGCTGGGCCATCCGCCATCGCGGTTTGCAACACTGCTTTGTCAGACACTCACCCATCCACAGTCATTGTGCAACCTCCTACTGGAGGTCAAGGTACTCTACCGACAGACCCTGGGTTGAGAATTGTCTCCTGGAATGTGGCAGGAATTGCAAATAAGGAAGGTACACCGGAGTGGGATTACCTAGTAGGTAGCAGTGACATCCTCCTTCTTCAGGAAACATGGGCGAGGGACACCCAAACTAGAAGAGGGTTTGAAATATTTGAAATCCCTGCCAAATGGAGTGGGAGGGGGAGGCCGTCAGGTGGCTTAGCAATCTGGATTGCGAGTCACACTGGGTGCCAGGCGGAACAGGTGCACACGTTCTCGCAGGACATTCAGTGTGTTCGGCTCACATGGCCTGGTAAACCACCATGGGCTATTGTTAATGTCTACTCGCGACCAGTTGCCGCGCCAAATGAATCACCGACCCTAAATGATCTGTCCTCCTTCCTGGGTCAACTCCCGGGAGATTTCAAAGTGGTGGTTGGAGGAGACTTCAATTGTCACTTTGAACCTCTGGAAGGCCTACTGGAGGGTGCCCTCACGGCCGAGGATGACTACTGGGGGGTCCCACCCTCGTCTTCCCCTCACCCCAAAGCCTGGTCCCCCCTAGCAATACAACTCATGTCCCTTACCCTGGGCTACGCACTGAGGGCTTGTAATGGTCGTACCCCTTCCGATACCCCCTCAGTGTGTACTTTTAATAGAAGGGGCCATGAGTCGAGGCTAGACTATATCATGTTAGATATTACACTCTGGCCAAAAGTCCTCGACTTTAGGGTAATAAATAGGTCAGATAGTGACCACAATGCCCTTTGCTTAAACATCCAGTGCCCCCTGCCCCCAGCGGGCACATCCGTAGAAAATGGAGGGGTAGACACGGGGGAATTGCTCCTTACAACTAACAGGCGTCGGGTTAAGTGGGGAAATCTTGTGAGTTCAGAAGAGGCCATCAACAAGCTATACGAGTTGGCACTCCCAAGGTTCATGGAGGTGGACGTACTTCTAAATGAACCAAGAACCTCAGAATATAATGAGAAACTGGGTAACATACACCAGGATCTAGTGAGGGATTTGGCTGAGGTATTTCACCCGGTGGTGCCAATTCGAAAGAAAAAGACCCATGTTCCCACCTGGTATACCTCCTCTTGTAGGGCAGCAAAATCTGAGCTCATTGCTGCAATAAAAGAGGGGTCAAATAAGGCCAAGGTACGTGACCTTAGGAAACATTACAAATCAGTGATGGCGAGTGCTGGGACCGAGTGGGACTGGAACCACTGGCAGGATCTTCATGATGCCCTAAAAGTCAGGGACTCCCGGAAATTCTGGGCCCTTGTAAATAATGGGACAGGGGAACTTAAAACAGCAACTGAACCCAACATTGCCCCCGAGGTTTGGGAGGCCCACTTTGGGGCACTTTACCAAGACACTAACTCTTGCCCTGATACAGCCCTGCTAGCGCCCTTAGGCCCACAGGACCCTGACATGGAACTATCCTTGGGGGAAGTGGAGGCAGCCCTGAAGCATTTATCATTGGGGAAGGCGCCAGGTCTAGATAGATTACCCGGGGATTTGTTCAGGCATCACCCGGACATCTGGGGCCCATACCTTCTCATCCTGTTCAATGCCATTCTAAGAGGTATGGCAATCCCCGGGTCGTGGCTGGGGGCAGAGATTGTTCCGATCCACAAGAAGGGATCCACTCTGCTCCCCGCCAACTACAGGCCTATTAGCCTAATAGATGTACCCCAAAAGCTTTTTGCGCGCCTCATTCTTAACCATCTCCTGGACTGGGTGGAGGACAATGACATCATGAGCCCCCTCCAGGCTGGCTTCAGAAAGAACACGTCGACCATGGACCAGATCTTCCGCCTTCTTCTATATTGGAAGACGGTAACGTTAGAGGGAGGAAGACTGTACATGGTCTTCGTGGATCTGAGGTCAGCCTTTGATCTAGTCCCTAGAGGTAAACTATGGGAGGTTCTGCAAAAGCTAGGAGTACCCCCCCACCTCCTTAGTATTATCATCAGGTTGCATGAGAACAACTATGCACAAGTGAGGTGTGGGAGGGATGGTAAGCTCTCGGGCAAATTCCCGGTTCGCCGAGGAGTCAGACAGGGCTGTGTCTTGGCGCCGACCCTGTTCTGTCTTTTCATTAACAGCGTCATCCAACACCTTGACACTGTTAAGGACAATGATGCCCCGCTTTTGGCAGGCAGGAGGGTCCCGGCAATTATGTTTGCTGACGATACCCTCCTGCTTTCCAAATCCCCCATGGGGATTCAGAGGATTGTGAATGGTTTTGGCCTTTTTTGTCGTGAACATGGGTTGGAGGTGAACACGGAAAAAACTAAGTTCATGATCTTCAACCCTCCTACCAAGACTAGACCCAATCCTAAACTGGGGGAAGTTAGTCTTGAGAGGGTCTCGACCTTTATATATTTGGGGGTAACACTACAAGAAAACTTAGCATGGGACTGCCAGATAGCGAGATCCAGGCTGAAACTATCCCAGCTATCGGGCGCACTCCTGAAGGTGGCTAATAAGTCCACCTTTAAGCCTGTAAGCCCGGCCCTGGAAACATATAGATCCCAAGCGAAGGCAGCAGCCATGTATGGTAGTGAGCTGTGGGGTCACAAAGCTGGGAAGGTTCTGGCAGTTGTGGAAAATAGTTTTTTAAGACGCTTACTTGCTCTCCCGCAAGGTACGCCACTCCTTCCCTTAAGATTAGACTTGGGCCTCCCCTCCATTGCTGAAGATCTCCTGTCGAAACCCGTGAAGTTTTGGCATCGGATATGGACCACCGAGGAACTGTATCATTATAGACAGGACCTTATTCATGTATTGAGGCTGAATGCTAGCAGCAAAATTCCCTGGCTGGCTTTTATCAAGTCGGAACTGTTTAGTTTGAACTTGCCAGACTTATGGGATGATCCAGCTCAGGGCTGTCAAAGGATTACGCGCAAAACTCTCGCCCAGCTGTATAAAAACAAAAATCTTGCCGACATGGATAACGCTCATAATAGTGGCACCCTGACGGGACGTTTTATGGAATCCAAAAATTCTTATGCTTTTGAACCTTTTATGGATTTTATTTTTCCTCTTTTGGCGAGGAAATTGTTCCTGCAATGGAGGTTTGGTACACTCCCCACCAAAGTATTCACTCATAAATGGTCCACAGGGGGTGACAAACTTTGCCCCTGCTGCAAAACCCAGGATGAAGATGACCTACACATAATGTTTGTTTGCCATGCTTACCAGAGCCCCAGGAAGCGTTGGATAGCACCGTTGTGTCAGAACCTGGGCTTCAGGAAATACTTACAGGCCTACAGGGTCATGAAAACTAACACCCTGGGCCATATTGTCTTTGCTGTCTCAAAATTCCTAATGGCAGCATGGATAATAAGGAAGAAAATGTCCCCCTGAACTGGTACTACCATGTATTCCCTACCTCATGCGGGCCCAGTAGAATTATTTATATGTAAATATTGTGTTTTAAATATATGTACTGTATTTTATTGTATCTTTTATGGCCCATGTGGCCGAAATAAAGAATTTTTGGAATTGGATTCAGTATTTGCAATAGATTCCTATGTGCCTGGAGGCCCATAGGATTGAATGTCAATTACCGAATCAGTAATTATCGATTTGGTAAATACCGAAAAATTCAAGGGTGGCAGGGTGTCACTTTGACACCCTGTTGCACCCCTAATTAGTGCTTGTGTGGCAGGTGGCACACATACATGCCCTATGGGCATGTATGTGTGCCACATGGCACAGGTGTAAATGCACATATTTGCATTCACATAGGAATTTGTTATTTACCACCAACTAGTAGTTGGTGGTAAATAACGAGCCCTTAAAGCCCTGTAGTACTGTTTACAGTGCTACCTACATCTCAAAACACAGATTCAGTAAATTTACTGAATCGGTAATTTTACCGAATCAGTAAAATTACCGATTCGGTAAATTTACTGAATCTGTGTTTTTTAGTGCCCTACATCTCAGTATCCAAATACTGGTCATTAACGGCAGAAAATCAGTATTTTATGGCCGTTACCGACCAGTATTTGGATACCTACATCTGACCCCTAGTGCCTTGCAAGCAGCAATGCCTGACGCAGGCAAGGAGAGAGACTAAAATAGGCCCTGCTCCAGTGGGCCTTTTCCAGTGGAGCATCCTATGTCCCAGGCAGAATTCCGCCCAAAAGTCTCAGTAACAGACAATATCGCTATTTTACAAACGATACTGGACAAATATGTTGTGTCAAAATTACAAATAGTATACTGTGCTTATATTGATTTTACCACAGCTTTTGATTGGGTGGACAGACCAACGCTCTGGAAAAAAATTGAGTCTCTAGGGATCCACAAAATCTGCTAACAATTATATCCCTCCATACAGAAACCTTGTGCAGAGTCCAAATGGGGGGAGAAAATGGTTTAACTAGACCAATTTCCACGTCAAACGGTCTAAAACAAGGCTGTCTCCTTTCCCCCTTGTTATACTCTTTATTTAAGCATTCTCCCAGAGTATTTCACCCAAGTAAAAAAAAATCCACAGAAATTTGTGCTGACTGAGATACATATTTTAATGTACGCTGATGGCATTGTGATATTGGATCTTTCACCGATAGGACTCAAAAGAAACTTAAACGCTGAGGGAATGCTGCGCAGAGCCAAATGCAACTGTCTGCTTTTTGGGATCTTATGCCCCCCAGATGTTGCCCTGTAAATATATGGGAACCCTTTGCCTACGCAGAAGACAACTTTTCAGCCCCAAACATCTCGAAAACCAAAATGTTACTTTTCAGGGGGGAAAAACCGATTCCGACCTTTTCATTTGACATTGGGGAAACCACTAGAGACCATCAAATAATACACTTAGGTCAGATTTTTACCCAAACTTTACAGAACTCCACCCACCTACATCACAGAGGTCGAAAGGCAGATGCCCACGTGGGAGGACTGTTGAGGATATACTCCTCCAGAAACAGACACTTCCAACCTTTGTTAGATGTCTATCATGTGAAAATCCCTCACATTCTAACGTGTGGTCTAGAGTATATACACATAAAAACTTGCCAATTTGTAAAAACAAGAGAAGGGAATTCTTACCGAAACTGTTAATAGTAAACCTAGCTCTTCTGGCCCAAGTAATACGCATTAAACTCTCCTTAGCTGGTTTAAATGCAAGAGCTATCTCGAATATATTAAGATGGGCAGATCATCTTTTCCATGCTGACTCTGGTTCTTTAAGGAACATTTTAAAACTGGAAACCTTCAGAGATGAGTCGTCACGGTACACTTTTAATATACATCTTAATACAGCTTTTAACCCGTCTAACTGCACAGTAGCACTTTTACAAACATGGACACCAGCACTTTTAAAGCTCTTTTTAAAGAATCTGACCCCAGGATTAAGCTTCAACCTAGACTTAGAGCACTGCCTCCATTTAAAACACTATACGGAAAATGCAAAAGCTAAAGACTATAAATCCCCCGAGAAATGCACTTATTTTTCATTAGATCTTAGGGTACAGCGCTGTATTCTTTTAATGAGGTTTGAAATCCTCCCTTTGAAAATTTACTTAGCAAAGTGGAATAACTCTGGAAACACAATAGGGCTCTGTGACTTGTGTAAGGGAGGAATACAAGATCTAAATCATGTATTATCTGTTTGCCCTAATCAAACCCTAGTAGAAGCTCAGCAGAGGTATTTAAGGCCTATTAGTATTAGATATAACGGCTCATCCACCCAAATTCTAATTAAGCTTTGTAAATATCCACCGGATGAATTTGCCTGTTATCAACTGTATACATTTTTAAAGAGTTTTTAAAAGTTGTTTTAAGGTCTATGATGATAATGTTTTAAAATTATAAACACTTAAAGCTCAGTTAAGATCTAGCTAAGCTCTGAAAATCGCCTTTGGTTGAATTTATCTGTTATTAGCTGTATATTTCTTAAACAAGTTTTTTTCTCAAAGCTGTTTTAAAAGCTATGATGACAATGTGTTTACATTATACATTCTTACAGCTGATGCTACGGGCACTATGATAAATGTTTTTAAATTATGTCTGTATATTTGTTGACCTCAGTTGAGGTCTATATCAAATTTAAATAAATGGTAAAATGGCCCTCCTGCAGTAGACTCATTATGCCACTTCAGTCATAAACCACCCATATGCAAATAAGCCTTGGTCCATGCTCCCTTAGGAACAATTCTGTCCAAACCACTGTCTGAACTGTGAACAGGAACACAAGCAACCATTGGTCGGTTATGGCCTGGGTAAGCTCATCAGTGAGATTCAGCTTGCATCCTGTGGCACAGTGAGTGCGGGACCAGCCTCGGAGCCTGCTCTCACCCTTAGGATTTCACCCTTAGGATTTCACTCTGAGGAGAACACAAACGAATGGCTGGAGTGCTAGCACAAGCCTTAGCTGCAGGCAATGGCCTGGGCACATTCCACTCCATCCTATACAAAATTCAACTAATGAAGCACTTGGTACTAAAAAAAAAAAGCAATTTGAAAGAGCCTTCATGTAGAGCACTCAAGTTTTCCACTTTCATGGAGGAGTATCTCGTCAAGTTTATTTTATTTGTCTTCTCAGATTCATAGCCCTGATAAATGATTATAGTAGTTAAGGCACTGATTACTTACTAGTAATCCTCATTACTCTTAGTCCCAATCGTCCTCGACCCAGTCATATAGACACAATGTAGTATCCAATTGCAGACAGGAAATGCTTACTGACTCCACCCTCCCTCCTGCTAAGGGCTATAACCATCTAGCCATACCATAGCACTTCCTGAAATAGTAAGCATCAAACGCAAAGGCCTAACATTGGGAGGGTGGGTGGGAAGTATGACTGGGCCAAGGACAATTCGGACTGAGAGTTATGAGGATTACCAGTAAGTAATCAGGGCATTACCTCTACGTCCATCAACTTCGACCCAGTCATAACAACACGACGTATACTAAAGTATATACCCCACACAATGAAAGCTTTTTTAATACCGACATCTGAAATACAGTACAACACAGGATATAAAGCACACCCAAGTACATTTAATTCCATATCCAAAACCAATTAAACAGGAGCAGGAGGATCCACAGCCTTTAACACACCACTGCCAAAATTCAAGCGATTGGTTTGTGCACAGTTCAAACGATAGTGTCTAAGAACGTGTGCTCAGAGGCCTAAGTCCCTGCCTGACATATCTCATCTAAGGACACTCCTTTAAATGTGCCCACAAAGCTGACAATACTATTGGATCTCTCCTGAATATTGGAAGGACAAGGCAAGTCTGAGCCCTGATAAGCTAAGGAGATGGTATCATTAATCCAATGACTCAGGGTCATTTTGGATACTGCTTGTCTGCGCCCTTCAAGACCAAAAGTCACAAAAAGGCCGTCACAAGTCTGAAATGCAGCTGATCTGTCAACATAAACAGAAAATACATGTTTTACATCAAGAGTGTGCAACACCTGTTCCTTAGGAGAAGAAGCAGAAGGACAGAGGAAAGGTAACAGCAGTACCTTAGAAGTAGGAAATTTAAAATGAACTTTTGGGAGAAGCCCAGAATTCAATCTTAACAGCACATCACCCTCCATCAACCGCAAATATGGAGGGGAACATCTCACAGCAGAAAGGTAACCTAATCCCCTTACTGACTTGAAGGCCACCAGGAAGGCCACTTTAAAGGAAAGGAACTTCAATCCACAGTTGACAAAGCCTCAAAAGGAGTGGTTTGAAGAGTATGAAGAACCAAAGCAAGATCGCATGCTGGAACAGAAGATTTGACAGAAGTGAGGGGAAAAATTACAAAACAACCTGGTAACCACAGACCCAGCATTCGAGGAAAAGGAAACTGAATCCATGAATGCCCTGATAGCTTTCCACTGAACTTTCAAAGTAGATCATACATACCCTTTTTGAAACCCATCCAAAAAGAATAGGACAATAAAATTAGAACCAGATGTAGGAGAAAGATCACGAAGAGAGCACCATGTGTCAAAAGCCGTCCAATGTTAAATACAAAGTAGAATCCCTACGAGAACACTGGACCGCCAAAATAATGTGGGCTGGCAAACCTTGCCTCTCTAGGAGATGGTCTTTGTGGCAAGATTCAAGGAGGTCTCATGGCCCAACTCTTCAACAACAGGAACCACATATTCCGTTGCCAATATGGCAGTTTTGTCACTACCAAAGCTGTTTCCTGCTGGACCTTCAGAGGAAAAGCCTGAATGAGGGTAAAGGGAGGAAAAGCATACAGCATCATTGGTGACCTTGGAATCGACAAGGCATCCACTCCCAAGGTCCCCACTTCTGGTGCCCTGTAGCAGACGTTTGTTAGGAGTGCATTGGTTCTGGAAGCAAATAAATCCACCTCTGGACATCCGAACCTCCGGCAGACCAGGTGCCACACCCTGGTCTGCCAGAGATGCAGATCCAGAGAGTATGGAGACTTGTGGCTCGGAGCTTCTGCTACCACATTGTCCATATTCCTGAAGTGTTGATCAGAAATGGCTTGGAGTTGAAGTTCTGCCCAACTCGCCACAGCACATGCAACCCGATTGAGTGACTGGTTGTGGGTGCTGCCCTGATGGTTGACATATGCCACAGTCACCATATTGTCCGATCAAACCAGGACATTGCAGTTGGACAGGAGTGGCTTGAAATTCCAGAGTGCCCTCTCCACCACTGACAGTTCCTTTCAAATTGGATGATCGCATGGCGTCCGATCTGACCATCAAGCCTGAGCGGACCACTGCCCCAGTGTTGCCCCCCAACCCAGGGCACTGGTGTCCGTTGTCACCACTTTTGGAGGAGAAAAATGAATATTTATTCCTTTGGGAAGATTTGACGAGTCCAGCCGCCACTGCAAGCTGTGAACAATGTCTAGAGACACCGGAATCTCCATGGTTATATCCTGCATGGGAAAGTTCACAAAATGGTGAGGGTGCCACAGTATTGCCCGTAGGTGCAACCTAGCCCACAGTACTGTTTAGACAGAGGCCGCCATGTGACCTTGCACTTCCATCCACTGAAACAAAGTGGCAGGCATCTGAGACAACAGAGATGGTAACAGGTATTGTAGACAGTGGATCTTGGACTGTGGCAGGAACACTTTGCACAGAGCTGAGTCGAATTTTGGCCCTATGAATGTTCTTGTTAAGGGCTGGAGCTTGCATTTCAGAACATTCAAGAGAAAACCCATGGCTCTTTAGTGTAAGTGTGGCCAAGTCCAGATGTTGCTGCATCACCCGAACAGATGGTCCCTGGAGTAACCAGTCGTCCAAGTAGGGAACCATTGATCTTCCTTGAAGATGAAGGTGAGCCACCAGGGGTGCCACTACTACCTTGGTGAAGAATCTGGGGGAGGACCGTAGACTGAACAGTAGTACACAATACTGTCAATGATGACCCCTCAGAGAGAATCGCAGATACTGCTGGAACCTCAATGCCATAGGAACATGGAGATAGGCATCCATGAAAGCCAGCGTAGACATCACAAAACCTGCCTGAATCAATGGAATGATCATTGCAGGGTCTTCATTTTAAATGGGATTTTCCGAACATATTTGGTCATGGACTTGAGGTTGATCATGATTCTGAAACCCCTGGTTATCTTCGGGATTAGGAACACAATCAAATAACTGCCTTGCCCCCTCTCTGACTTTGATACTGGAGCAATTTCTTCCTTTAGGAGAAGCAACCAAATCTCTTCCACCAATGTATTCTTTCTGAGTGGATCTCTTGGAAGAGGCGTCTGAACCGTTCCTGATGATGGGGGAAAGGACACTAACACGATCTGGTAACCTCCTTTCAGAAAACTCAGCAATCACTTGTTTGAAGTCGTGCAACTCCAATTTTCCAGGAAATTATGAAGCCGCCCACCAACATCTATCCTGCCAACTGGAACCACTGAGGAGGCTTAGTCAGGAATGCTGATTAGAATTCCCTGGATCCTGATGAGGTTTCTTCTGGAACTTGCCATAAACCTTTCTGCTGAAATTTCTGATCTTTAAATGTATTACTTTTTCCTACGGGAAGGCTGATGAAATGACTTTGCCAAGGAAAAGAAGGATTGTTTGCTGCTGTTTTTGAAAGGAAAACAAATGTTTCAGCTCCTTGAAAACAATATGAAACGTCTGCACTAAATGCTCCTCAAGACAGAGCAGATGTTCTTACTTAATCAAAAGCAATACCTGAAAGAAATTCAGTCTGTCTTTCCATGGATTCCTATTATTCTGGACCCACCCCCCCTTGCATCGTGGTGAACAAAGTTTTAAAGTCTGATAACGATTGCGCAACATATACCCCATATATACCAGAATGAATGGCTAAATGGGAACCCTCGTAAGCATTTTTTTAATGAGAACTCAATATTTTTGTCTTCTTCCCTCTTTTAGAACATTTACTTCTGCCATTGACTGGTGCCCCACCAGACTGGTCACATTAGAATCCACATGGACCATCCCTGGGAGGTTATCCTTCATGTCTGTCAATGGATAAAGCTTGGACATAAAGAAAGGCCAAAGAATGCGTTCTGGATCCTTACACTTATTTTATAGAACGTCCATCATGAAAGGATGAATGTGCAGGGCCTTAGTTGTCTGCTTTCTTTAGCTTTGTTTGCTGTCTTTAGACGTGCTGGCTACTTCCTCATCCGGAAATCCCATGCTTTCACTAAAATGGGCAAGAATGTCCGGTAACATTTCTTTAGAAACATATTTTCTCTTATGCTCCATTGAACCCATAGACAACTCATCCGATGACTCAGAACTGGAAATGTTCCTGCCCACCTCCAGACTGTTATCCTGCTTTCTTTTTATCTTTAAACCAGATAACGTGTCCAAAATCAGCAACTTAAGCCTCGCCTCCTTCTTCAACTTCTTTTTCTTAGGTGGAGGCATTGGCACAGGACTCTTCATTGAGGATGATGAATTTGGGGAACAATGCCTCCTCTTCCCAGCATGTTTTCCCATATTGCAGTCAACAGGTATATCCACAGTCCACTATAATTCTAAATGAATGTCAAACAGACTAAACAACTATATATATATATATATATATATATATATATATATATATATATTCCACAGCCTTGGCTCAAAAATTCGTAGTCCAATGGCGCTCTTCCACCGGTGCCGACTACAAAGCAGAGCCCCGCTTTTAAATAATCCACAAATCCATCATCCGATAGAGAAAGTCCGCACTCACAAAGGATTTGCTTCCCAAATTCCAAAGTTTATTTTTCAGATTTTAGCATGTATACACAACACCAACGCGTTTCGCAACCTACTGTCGTTGTTCACGGTAAGGGTACATTGTCACAGACTCCTCCTATATTTTGAAAAAACCCGCCACAAACAAATGCTAATGATGTCACTTCCTGTATGAAAACAGGAAGTTGGATGGGAGTTGTAGTTTTTAAATTAAATGTATGTTTTTGGAACAGCGCTTTTAACGAAAAGAATACATTTTCATTAACATATAACACTTCAGCATTGTCTTTCATAAAGTGGCAATTCAATGTAAAGGAATGTTACAAATCAGTCTGTTTGGGTAATACATCCGGTCTATCGTGTATTTAAATTAATATGAAAAACCAAAAGCCCTCTAGTGGGCAAGGGGGGTTATGAGCGGCTGTTTTTAGAATAGAGCTCTCTGGTGAGCAATTTTATCTCCACGGATAACAGTCTATATTTGAGCCCTCTAGTGGGCTGAATTCATACTCTTATGCTTCCCCCAGTTATATATGATCCAACCCAATTATGATGCTTGTTGTGGAAACCCAAACAACCTTCACACTCTATATTTACTGTTCACCAAGTATTATGTTCGTCACTATTAGTTCATAATACAGAAAAAATTGCGCTGTCCATGAATGATTCAATTGTTCCTAGAAACACATATGGTTCCACCCATATATCTGTACTGCCAAATTTTTCTTATTCGGAATCCTACTCTTGCCTCTCGCTTTCATTGCAAAGAAATCAGGTACACAAACAGTTCTCCATTAGTCCAATTATTTACAAATGTACATAAAGTTCTTCGCTTTGATTTAGTCCCCAGGGGCTCATTGTTCGAAAATTTAGAATTTGTCTAGATTCTCTGCATCTTAGTTGTTTTTCTTGATCTCCGCCCCTTTCGTGTGGCAAAATACATTCCAATGCATATGTTTTTAGGAGTTTCCAGTCACTGTTATGAGCCAACTCCATATGCTTTGCGACAGCATTACTTTTATCCTTGTTCACTGTTGCTCTAATGTGCTCCAGGATACGTTTTTTAAATTCATTTTTCGTGCTGCCGATATATTTTAGCGCACACGGGCATTCAATCACATATACTACGTGTGTGCTTAAACAATCAATCAACTGGTTAATTTTCCACCATTTTTTGTTTGGAAGCATTACTTCTTTTTTGTTGATGGCAATTTGGCACACTTTGCATCTTTGACATTTGATGAATCCTTTTGTATTCAACCATTGGATTCCTTTTTTCTTTTTGGTCCTGTCTTGGTAATGGCTCTGTATAAGTCTGTCTCTTAGGTTTCTAGCCCGGCAATATGTAACAAGTGGGTGATTCCCCATTATTTTGCCCATTGTCTGATCTAATTGCAATAATTTCCAGTTCTTTCTCAAAATATTTACAATTTGTTTAGATTCTCTCGTATAATCAAGTATCAATCTCACTTTTCTTTCATTCAGTTCTTTATTTTGGGTGGTGTCCTCTGATACTAAACTAGATTTAGTATCAGAGGATACCACAAAACTATCATAAAAAAGGGATGGCAAAGAGCAAACATGAAAGAACGCAAAGATGCCTTGATTACTAAAAAAGCATTAATAAACACCACCCAAAATAAAGAACTGAATGAAAGAAAAGTGAGATTGATACTTGATTATACGAGAGAATCTAAACAAATTGTAAATATTTTGAGAAAGAACTGGAAATTATTGCAATTAGATCAGACAATGGGCAAAATAATGGGGAATCACCCACTTGTTACATATCGCCGGGTAGAAACCTAAGAGACAGACTTATACAGAGCCACTACCAAGACAGGACCAAAAAGAAAAAAGGAATCCAATGGTTGAATACGAAAGGATTCATCAAATGTCAAAGATGCAAAGTGTGCCAAATTGCCATCAACAAAAAAGAAGTAATGCTTCCAAACAAAAAATGGTGGAAAATTAACCAGTTGATTGATTGTTTAAGCACACACGTGTAGTATATGTGATTGAATGCCCGTGTGCGCTAAAATATATCGGCAGCACGAAGAATGAATTTAAAAAACGTATCATGGAGCACATTAGAGCAACAGTGAACAGGGATAAAAGTAATGCTGTCGCAAAGCATATGGAGTTGGCTCATAACAGTGACTGGAAACTCCTAAAAACATATGCATTGGAATGTATTTTGCCACACGAAAGGGGCGGAGATCAAGAAAAACAACTAAGATGCAGAGAATCTAGACAAATTCTAAATTTTCGAACAATGAGCCCCATGGGACTAAATCAAAGCGAAGAACTTTATGTACATTTGTAAATAATTGGACTAATGGAGAACTGTTTGTGTACCTGATTTCTTTGCAATGAAAGCGAGAGACAAGAGTAGGATTCCGAATAAGAAAAAATTGGCAGTACAGATATATGGGTGGAACCATATGTGTTTCTAGGAACAATTGAATCATTCATGGACAGCGCAATTTTTTCTGTATTATGAACTAATAGTGACGAACATAATACTTGGTGAACAGTAAATATAGAGTGTGAAGGTTGTTTGGGTTTCCACAACAAGCATCATAATTGGGTTGGATCATATATAACTGGGGGAAGCATAAGAGTATGAATTCAGCCCACTAGAGGGCTCAAATATAGACTGTTATCCGTGGAGATAAAATTGCTCACCAGAGAGCTCTATTCTAAAAACACCCGCTCATAACCCCCCTTGCCCACTAGAGGGCTTTTGGTTTTTCATATTAATTTAAATACACGATAGACCGGATGTATTACCCAAACAGACTGATTTGTAACGTTCCTTTACATTGAATTGCCACTTTATGAAAGACAATGCTGAAGTGTTATATGTTAATGAAAATGTATTCTTTTCGTTAAAAGCGCTGTTCCAAAAACATACATTTAATTTAAAAACTACAACTCCCATCCAACTTCCTGTTTTCATACAGGAAGTGACATCATTAGCATTTGTTTGTGGCGGGTTTTTTCAAAATATAGGAGGAGTCTGTGACAATGTACCCTTACCGTGAACAAGCAACAGTAGGTTGCGAAACGCGTTGGTGTTGTGTATAAATGCTAAAATCTGAAAAATAAACTTTGGAATTTGGGAAGCAAATCCTTTGTGAGTGCGGACTTTCTCTATCGGATGATGGATTTGTGGAAAAAAAAAATATATATATATATATATATATATATATATATATACTAGCAGCCCGCCCCAACGTTGTCCGGGGGCAATGAGGCTTCAGGGCCAACCGCCCGCCTAGGCCCCCGCCCGCCCCTACTTTGTCCGTGTCCCGGTGCCACCTCCCGCCCCGGCCCCTTCCCACCCCGACATTTTACGTGTCCCTTTGCCTTACCTGAGCCGCCGCTCCTTCCCGCGCTCCTGACTTTACCGCCGCTCCTCGCCGCTCGTCACTGCTCCTGTCCGCCGCTCCTCTCGGCTCCTCCCCGCCTGTCTGCCGCTCCTCCCCGCGCTCATGTCCGCCGCTCCTCCTCGTCATCACGCACGTCGCGGCCAGTGCTACGCCGCAGCCAGCGCTACGTTGCGGCCGGCGCTACTTCCAGGTGACTACTTTTTTTTTTAAGTTACATTTTTAAATGTACATTTTATTTTAATTTATATAGCCTATGTCCATCTGCACACCCTGACATTTTCAACGATGTATCGGGTGTGTGGATTGCCGCTGTGGTTCCCGAGTTTACCTGGATCAAAGGTTTGTGTTCTCTCTTTATAATAGTAGTATAGATAGATATAGATATAGATAGATGGCTGGTAGTGGCAGAGGTTCCAAATAGAAAAATTTGACCTGTTTAATAAATTTATTTATTTTTTGAAGGCTCTTGAAGTTTTTTCCCTCGTTTTAATAATGTGTCTGTTAATTTTTTTTACATTTTCTGGCCAATCCCTTGCTCTGTTAAATTGATTAATTTGAGGCTCTTGAAGGATTTTTCCTTGTTGTATGTTTGGTATGCCTTCAAGAAATTGTCCGTTTCGTTTTGTTAATTGTCTCTGCAAGCCCTTGCACTGTTGAATTGATTTTGTTCTGGCTCTGTAAGGCTGTTTCCTTGGTCTTCGTTTTAATAAACTGTCTGTGTTTTTTTTGTGAATTGTGTGCAAGCCCTTTGTGTTGTCTAAACTTTCCTAATCCTTTTTTTTATTCTGTGTGTAAGTCTTGGCCCTGCTCGTGTGAATATGCCTAGTTGTGTTTTTATTTTAATTGCTAAGTATTCTTTTCAGCGTGGTGGTTCGTCAGGTTATTTTTCACCCGATCGCGTTTCACTTTCCGAATCGTTTCCTCTCTTCTGTGTGCAAGTCCTGGCCCTACTCGTGTGAATTTTCCCAGTTGTTTGTTTATATTTATTTTGTAAGTATTATTTTCTTTGTTGAGGTTAGTCTGCAGATTTCGCGTTTGTACGTGCATAAAATGCGCCTTAGTTTGTTCCTGTTTACCCCCCTGTGACGTCGTTGTCTAATGGTTGAAGACTTGTGATGTGTTTTTGCAAAAGTCGTGTGTTTATTTCTTTATTAGCGTTGCCATTGGTGTTCTGTCCATTTAACCCTGCCCCCTGTTTGACGTCTTTTGCGTGTCAATGGAAGACAGTCATCGTAGATGCAAGTCACGCCCGCTGTTGAATGTTGTCTGGGTAACTCCTTGCAATTTGTGTATATTTCTTATTGTTATAGCGCGCACGTCGCGAGTTTTCGTGCACCTCGTGAGTTTTAAGGCCATTTCCGCTGTATGTTTTTTTGTTTAGAAATGTGCGTCCTAAATTCTATTTCCGCTTTTTATTTTAAATGTGCGTCCTAAATTACGTTTCCGCTCTATGTCTGCATATTAAGCGCATTTCCGCTATATCTGGGCATATGTATCTGTGTTGTTCTTTACCTTGGACGCTGTTTGTTATTAGCATTTGGCATTGCTTTGTAAACGGCCACATTTGTTCTTTGAGACGCCCACGGCCACATTCTTACACTCAACCACGCCCCCAAGGGACTACTTTTCCACTTTTAGCGTTTTTGATTTTTTAAATGTATATTGTTTTTCATCTATAGCCTATGTCCTTCTGCTACATCTCCCCTTTCAAATGGTGTATTGTGTGCAGTGATTGGTGCATTACTTTTGTAGTTTACCTACCTGGCTCAAAGGTCTGTGTTCTCTTTATAATAGTAGTATAGATATATATATATATCCATAGAAAGTTCAAACTGCATTTTACTTGAACACATGCGATTGGCAGCGCATTACCATAAGAATGCTGTCAATCATCACATGTTCAGTATGCAAAAGTGGAGACCGGCTCTGGAACGTGCCTGCACACCCTATTCCAACCAGTCTCCACTCCCATTGTTTACTCAGTGTACGCGTTGCTTCTGCGCTGAATGCAGCCGTACCTGGAATGTGCGGCTTTCAGCGCTGTGTTCCTTAACATGCTGCTTTTCAGCTTCACTTCAACGCGCTGCTTTCATACAGCTTTCACTCCCTTTAGTTTTACACTGCCCACGTGGCTTACACGCCATGCTCATTTAGCCTCTTGAATAGCCCCCTCGTGGGGATTATTGATTACCTGCGGAGCCGTAGCTCGCTGTTCACTGCTCGCGCAGCTTACACGCCACGCTCATAAAAGACGCTTGACGCCAGAAACAAAGCGGAGTGAAGCTTCTAAAATAATTATACACACCACACCGGAACCAATGCAAGACCAGAAGATAGATCTCCCGATGGCCTAAGAGCATGAAAAAAACATATTCCCAATAATTATTTTCCTGATACCTTAAGTCTAAGGAGGCCATAATGTGCCTGACTCCTGTGGCTCCCATTATGGTCGCAGGTGCCCCAAAGCCCAGCAGAGGGAAAGCCTGCAACAACTTTGTTGGAGGTGAAAGCCCATCAGTCATCTGTGCTCCCCGTATTCCGCTGGATTCAGGAAACAAAATTGGAAGTGCTACTGTAAGGCTAGATTATTATAGGCCTTAGTAAGACAGTGGGTGCGGTCAGTAAGCGTTTCCCGTTTTATTTCCTGTCTGTGATTGGATACTACCTTATGTGGTTATTACTGGCTCGTGGACGAGAAACGTAGAGGTAATGCTGTGTGTCAAGTTGGTTAATTCAGTGTTAATCTAGAAATAGTTTTGTACTAAACTTCAGCAACTTCAAACACTGCTGATCTAAACCATGTCACTCTCATCTATTGCAGAAAGACCTCATCTACACCATTGGGGAGAGCGCAGCACTAGGAGCCGCCGGCACCATTTTTTGGGGTGATGCAAACTACACCCGGAGCAAGGTGGGTACTACAGACAGAGCTGGACAAGTGCCTCCTAGCAATGGTCTCTAGGATGTCTTTTTCTTACATTGGTTTTCTGTGGCTTGGCCTGAACGTGAAAATTTGACAGTGAATGTAATTACCCAGTAATTGTAAAGGGAAATAAAAATATTTTTTTTACCCTTTGGAGTAGCTGAAACAAGGGGCCTCAGTAACTTTGGGGGTGCAGAATTACTTCTGTTTAAGCACTCCATGAGAGTACATGTGTTCTAGCTGTGTCCTTAGTGAGCTTCTCTTCCCCTCCCTGCGCTGCGCTCTCTCACCCATGTGGTCCTCGACTGGACACCTCTGTGATGTGCTCACCTTTATGTTCTCCCCTGCCCACGTTGCTTTCTTGTTCTTGTGCTTCTCCTCCCTTTCTCCACGCTGCCCCCTCTCCACACACGTTTGTCTTTTTCCCATGCTCTGTGCCCTGCATAACTTTTCCTCTCACCTGTTTGCTCCCCATGCCTGCCATTTTGCACCCTATCCAAGTTGCTTCCCCACCCTGCTTTGCCCTATATTGTTTCTTTGCCCCTGCCAATGTTGCTTCCCCATCCGCTTTCCTTAAACACTTTTGCGCTTTTTTCTTTCTTACTTGCTGATCCAAGTTGGATCAACAAATAAAAAGAAAACAAAGAAAAAGTTCACATAATTTTATAGATGCATGCATGCCTGCAAAATAACACAATAGGCTTAATGTTCTTATTTAGTAATGCTGCACAGCATGGCTAAAAGGTACTGGCCAAACCAAAAGCGAGACCTATTAGCGTTGCCTGTGCTTGTTTAGATCTGGCTTTAAGTAAGGCCTTTTGATTTTACTAAAATTATATTATATACTTTTAGGGACTTTCAGCCAGCTCTTTTAATCTGTTGGTTTACTGTGTCATTCACATTTTTCTTCTGCCCCCTACAGCAGGGGGCCGTAGGTTAGCTCCTTGCAGCTATTGATTTTTAGGTCTCGTCCGAACCAGCGCATGCGCTGGTCTGGCGAGACTTATAGTAAGGGCTTCAGAAAATGCTACCACTGTGGCCCAGAGCTTGAGTGCATGTATGCGGGCGCGCGCTTTCGAGCAGAGGGGCCATATGGCTTTCCTCTCTCGTCATGGGTCATCAGCTTTCAAGTTACGAGAGCTTTCTTTCACATTCCTGAAGTCGATAGCTTCCTTGTTTTTTATGTGCTCAATAAGCTTTCAGTGAGACAAAAAATATTGCAATAGATCATTGTGATCGTAGTAAGTCCTAATTCTTTTTTTACCAGCCTTATTAGTTAACCCATGCATGCCGCAGGATGTACATCTTTTTAGCAAATAGTAGAAGGTGTCAACGATTCAACAGTTAATGGAAGCCCTGCTAACTTTTTTGACAAAAGAATATCCACTTTGACCATTCCTACCATACATGAAAGTCTGAGAAACACTGTTAAGAAATGCTATCGGGTTAGTCAAAGCTGCTCAAAATCGCACACACCTAATTTGTGCGTACAAAGCCTATAAACCCTTTATCCTCCTAAACTGAGAATTCAAAAATAGATAAACTCTCGGGACTCCACATGCAAGACTCCTCATTCCAACACCTCTGTGGTTGCTCCTCTCCAATCACTGCATTCCTACTAGAAGCATTGTAACATCTGCTATCTAACAAGAACGGAATTGTGTCGTCTTCAGTGACCAAAATAGGTTGCTGTAAAAAGGTTCATAAAACCATCAGTCATGTTCATATAATATGTATTCACCAATCATATGTTTTATGTTTCATATAATACAGGAAACATATTTTCCACTTCAACACTCCCCAAAAGACAAAAGGAAAAGGAGCATATTCACTTCTACATATTTTAAGCAGTAATATCAGTGTTTCCAAAGCATCAGGTTTATCTATGTGCGGCACATATTTCATGCACAGCAATTAAAAAGACATTCCCTGTCATCACGGATATGTAGGTAGATTTTAGCTCTCACATCCACACACAACCTCTTCCTTGGTATGAACTTACTCCTTTTGTTTATTAATACATTCTTCCTTGGCCAATGCTGCTCTCCTATCTGCACTACTAGTCAGTCTAAAAGATCTGCAATAAGGCACCACAGCTTTCAATCACCATAACACAGATATCCACCAGCCAAGGTGAATCATTACTAAACTCTCTCATTGTAACTGATTTTACAGCAGGCATAACACCCTGGACGCAGCAGCTGTGCAAAGCTACACCAGCTAGAGAATGGGCCTCAGAAACCGCCATACACTTAGGAGTGCTGCTCGAGTAAACAACTGCTACCCAAACAATAAAACAGTTCCGGAAAATAGGTGCACCATGTTCCTGAACACCCTGACATTTGTCATAGGAGTCACTCCTGGGCCAGACACGCGGTGCGGAAATCTGGATGCAACAATCAAGAAAGGGATAGGAAGCTTGCCATTAAAGGCGGTCAGTAATAACAAAGAATGTTGACCGTTGTGATTGAGACCCAAAGGGAGTTAACAGTTTACTGTTTCCATTATTTTAGAGTCGCAAGCGTTATGTTCTGTACTGGATGGACCACTTCCCTCCACAAACACCTAAGGGTGTGACTGTAAAAAAGGCACTTGTATGTATGAATCCTAACACTCCATCTTTCCCTTAGTTATTGGCCTCATACTCATTCTGAGTGCCTCAATGTCTTAGTACATTACATATGCCCATATACATATGCAAATATTATTTCAAACATTAATTGTACATAACACACAGATCTCCGTGGTAGAAAACTGAACACTAACTCTTAAAACGCCTCCTCCAATCTCCATGTTCATGAACCCTCTTCATTTATCTTTGCTCACTTAGGATCGCTTTCTGACTCTATTCTTGTTATGTATGCTTCTTAAACCTATCCTTAGCCCATATCATCATCTTTCCACACTTGTACAACAGATTTTACCATGCACGTTCCCCTCCTCCTTGCAGTTGGTCCACTAAGCTTCATGCATTCCTTTACAGGACCCCAATACCATAAGCATTGCTTGTCATGTCTGAACTGCTCCCCAACCCTTTCCATAATTACACATATAGGGAGGTGGGCTACTTCCTTGACAAAGTCTCCCTTGAGATAGTCCCACCTGTTTTTAATTTGTATCTTCCCACGCTGCCTTTTGCCACCTGACTTTGCGATGTAAAGCAACTTGGCATAAGAGCGTAATAAACAAATACAAGACACTTGGATGCCATCAGAAACTCCCAGTCACACAACATGTTCATGCAGACTCGATGATAAAAAACATTAGTGCTATCCTAGACTGGTGAAAGCCTTCGTTGTTGCATGTCTCTAAATACACATCGCATTTCCTCCCGGATGATCAACGGCTCTACAGAGACCTAAATGCTACTGCACCCTGGAGCACCTTTTCCATACACCGTTGTGTGTACTACTCACATGCCATACAAGAACTTCAGAAGTTGGCCTTTCACTTGCCACACGATCCAATAACTAAACACAAAGGGACAATTATCTGGGATTTCTTGAGCCCATTCAGGAATTCTAGGAAAGCAATCAGAGTTGATTTAGCCATGCCAAGTTGCTAATGCTTAAAAATAGTCTTTAAAATATATGGCACAATACTGGCAGCATACTTTAACTTCCTCCCACTACAAGTCTTACTAAATAACAACAGAGGCATTAAAGAGCAATTAATGGCTACTCTGTATCACAGCAGCATTAAACTAACAAGCATCGGCATAGCCAATAGGTCTCGCTTTTGGAAGCTTATAAGTATTTAGTAATGCAGCACAATATCCTTGGTGCAACAACACTAACTGTTGCATGGCTAAACCCTTATAAGGTCCCAAAGGCGAGACCTATTGGTTATGCCAATGCTTGTTACTGTGAGTGACTGGTGATGGCGTTATGTTCTTTCACAAGGAACACATCCACTAAGTAGTTCCCTTTAGTGGCAGAGACTACTATGGTTCTGTGAGCTTTTTAAGATCAAAAATATATTTTTTCTTTTAGCAGTTTTATTTAATGAATAGAAGCCAGGACCAAGGAGCTCCACAAATATAAAGTTGTACAAAAACCATGACAAAACTAGCATTGGTAAAGCACCAAGGCTGGCAATCAAAGCCAGATCTATTAGCCTTTTTTTATTATACAGTTGAAACTTTTCCTGCGGTCATGCATAAGTGTTAGTATGCTTTCTCAAGTGGATATGTAGTACATTTATCAGTGGGTGTTGGTAAAACATGCCCTTTGTGGGTTGTACTAGTTCAGTAGACCATTGAGAAACACGATTATTTGGCATCCAGGATGTCGCTAGTGACAACTGCACTAAATTTGTAATTTGATAACTTTCTGGTGTGGCAGTGTGCTACTTGGGTGCTCATTTTATGCTTCTTTGCTTCCACTCTAGGAGACCTGTGGACTCCTTAAAGATTACCTGGACCAAGACCTGGGCCGCTACATCGTAAACGTCACTAAGGCTGCGCAGCTCTGCAGTACTGTCCGCTGCCATGGCAATGGGCGTTGCTTGCGCCAGAATAATCACTCCAATGCCTACCTTCACCTCAACAGCGCCAGTTTCCGCATTGAGCGCCAAGAGGCGAACGCACAGCTGGAGGCAGTGGGAGAGCCCTCATCAGCTGATGTTGATCAGTTTTGGACCCAGTTTCAGTGTCAGTGTTATGTTGGGTGGCATGGAGGAAGCTGTAACAATAAGATTGGGGCTAAGGGTGGAGCTGCAACATTGGGCACTTTGAATGTCATATCACTGTTGGCAATGACTTTTTTGGTATTCCTTTGCTAGCCCAAGTGGAACTGGAAGAGGGCACCTGACGCCTGCTTCAGGCCAATGCTGCTAGGATGTCAACATGGCTGTGGAATAAGCATTCAAGTGGCAGCATTCCAAGGGGAAGTGGAGATGACCAGATCTTCCTAGTAAAGAAACCGTGTGTTTCACTTTTTCCCCAAGGAGCCCAATGTTCAGTCTGTGGTCCTGAACCTTTGACAATCAGCACTGCCAGGACCCCCTCTGTGCCAAAGCCCTCCCTTCTTGTTCCTGTTTCCAAAGGTTGATAGTGACTGAAGAATGTGGGATGATGAATATGCCCCTGGATGGGCACAGGGTTACAGAGACCCTCTCCTCTAGGACAGTGTGTCCTTTGGTAGTTGGTCAGTCGAGTTAGGCACGAGGTCATTGGACTTCATCTACACTACAGGTATACAGAGCTTTCTAATTCTAGGGCCACGCGGCCCCGGAGAAGGCACTGAGGCACAGCGTCTTTCACTGCTAGGTCTAGCTGGCTAAGTCGATTGGCAGAAGAGTACAGAGCCTCATTCCTCTAAGACATACAGCTCTGGGGTTTGAGTCTGTGATAGTCTGCCACGATTTGTCTAGAAGGGTAAAAAAACTGCTGTGTATCGCGAGGCCTGATTAATGTCTAACGCGAACGCCAAACCATTTCAGTGTTCTTGTTTCTACATCAAATGGTGGGGGTGGAGGCAATAATAGCCACTATGAAATGCAGTAGAAAGGAAACCTTATTTTCATAGCAATATCATGATCTTTTAGAAGTCTCTATTACTGAATGTCTCTAAGGTGGCGGTCCTGAGATAGAGTACCTAAGATCAAGGATTGGACAGCTCAGTGGAGTGGCAAGCCATTTAATCTCAGGCCTGTAACTTGAAAACTTGATATTAGAATGAATTAATGAATGAGTGACACTTTGCTATAGTGCGCACGACTTCGCTAGCATCCGGGCACTGAGTCAATTCGGACCTGGGGCAGAAGCGGAGACTTAAATATTAGCAGAAAACAAGGGTTTTTTGTGGGTTTTTTTCCCCTCCCAAAAACTGTGTATATTTTGTATGGAGTGCAGGTCCAAATGATTCATAATCCAGAGAATGTTTCCTAAATAGAAAAATCTCCTGCCCGCTATAGAATAGAAGCGCACTCTAGACTCATCAGAATGACTAGGGCGTAGTAGGCGACCATGTACATAGAAAGCAGAACAAGTGTAGATGTATCTGTAGCTGTTTCCTGCTAAGACTTTATGAACGATGAATAACAATTACAAATGAGTACAGTTAGCTAGAGTTTGCTAGAGTTCCAGTCTAGCGATTAGCTCAATCTTCGGTTTGCCTTGCCTCGAATAGTAAAATGCCCCTGAAGTGAAGTGTACATGGGCCAGCGCCCTTTACCGTCGTGTGAAACCTATGGGGATCTTGTGTACTTCATCTTACTGGCAAGAGCAGAAGGAAGAATGGACATTAACGCCCAGTGGAAGTCTGCCGGATACATGTGCCTATCCCGTCAGGATAAGGCTGGGGGATACATCTGTCATACCCTACAGATAAATCAAATATCCCTGCACCTTACCCTATGGTGAAAGGCAGAAAGATGTATAGCCCTTATCCTACAGTAAAGACTGAGACCTGGCCCCATTTCCTTCAAATGAAAGCTGGAATTGTGTCACATTTGTGGAAGGAGGAGGGATTGTGATTTTTCCCTCTGTAAATCTGGGATTATAAGTTTTTGTCCTTCAGTGCATCACTGAACGTTTTTGCAGTGTGCCTCCCATTAAGATCTGAGGGCATGTGACAACTTTCGGGGAGGATGCTGACCATTGTACCGACTGGTAAAGGTTTGATATTGAAGTTGTATGCACCACAGTTGTTGGCTACAAAGGGGATTTTGGGGCTATCAGCATCAAACATCTGAATTCAGTCACAGTGCCATGTGTGATCTTGTAGGAATACTGTAGGGGGTATGTATTTTTAAATATCCACAGGCTGGCTATAAAGGCAAATCAGGTAGATCATGTTGCTACTCTGGAGCTGACTTTGCCTCCCCTCCACGCACACACTTCAGGCAATTAAACACTAGAAAATGAATGAGGATGTTATATGGGCAGACTCTAAAAATCGTGTATTTTTTCCGTGAGATGCTGCAAAGGAAATTCCAATTTGAGTCTTGGGTTGAAACATAGTAAAATCCCTGTTCTGCATCTCTGGAGCAATCATTTTCTCCTCGCATTGCAAGTGGGGATAGAAGAATGTGAGTGAACAAGATAATTCTCGAGGCTGGGTTTGTGGCTTTTTCATGCAATTTGGGACTTTTGTCTAGCAGATGTGGCAATGGTGGATTTTGTCATGCAGGAATTGGGATGGGGGATTGCACCTTGTCGAATTTGAATTATGTTTTTTTCTAGCCGGCAGTGAAATGGGGGCTGTCCTGCGGGTACTGGGATTAGGGCTGTTTGTCCTGCAGATGTCGGCATGGTTGCTTTTCATTAGACAAAGGTGGTATGAAAGCTTTTATTCTGCATTGAGGAGAATGGCCTACACTGGAGAAGTCCATAGGTGTGGCTCAACGTTCTTCTGTTTTAGGAAGAAGGAGAGCCATCATTGATCAAAGTTCATAGATTCTATTTTCCATCAGTGAACTGGGTGAAAAGAAAATGGAGTGATCCCACCCCAGCTGGAAGTGCTGGGATGAATAGAAAGGAATGGACATATGTTTGGATTACTTTAAAAAGGGAATTGAACTTGGAGGGGATCTTACTTTGTGGTGTAATGTTATTGTTAGAAGCACGAAGAACTGGTCATAGGGTAGCAAGGGGGTGGTCTCAGGATAACGATTAGGGATGAGGAGTAAAGTTTGTTATTAACCACTTGTAGGAGTCCATCGGTACCCCTCATTACCGCAACTCCTCCGTGCCCCTGGAGACCCCACCTGAAGAAGCAGGAATGACCCGTGAATATTCTTTATTTATACCGCCAAACCTCATTCCACGTTTCCTTGTTCTGGTGTGCAGTGTAGTTCTAGTGTGTGGTGCGCTTATCCGAATTGTATTGAATTTTCAGTTTTGTAAAGCAATTTGAATTAAAACAACAACAAGCATCACCGTTCCTTAATTAACATTTGTTGCCTCCGTTTGATTACTTGAATTCTGAGGTGTGGAGAGGGGCTGATGTGTAAACTTCTGAAAATCCACACATGACTGAAATATGGAAAGAAAATGAAGCATTACTGAATTCCTGTTGGTTACATGATCTGTACTGTCTTTTACGGCATATGGTAGTAAAAAAACAATGAAACCACTTTTATTTGGTAAAATAAGTTTCTTCATTGTTTATGTGGTTGCAGTGCTTACAGACTACTCAATCGTACCTCAATATGCATGTGTTAACTCACTCCAAGAACATGACATGTCGCAGTAGGATGTTTGATTGATGCATTTTCACCATGGCCCCCAAATTTTCAGTTTTCACAGTTACAACATTCACAACTCCAATAGCGACACGACAGTCCCTTTGCTGATAAAGAAGTGGACAGATCTAATGGCCATGATGGCGGGCATGTCTGCACAGCATGGACTCATCTCATGAGGTTCATTCCAGGAGATCTTTGAATTTGTGACCACTCTACAAATGCATGGCCTACCAGACGGTGTATACAAACTGATCATGACCACTCACCTCTTTCCTGATCCCAATCCAAGATGGCCACTGTGCACATCAATAACCTACTTGAATGAATTTGAGTTGCCTGCATAACTGAATCCAAGATGGGAGCAGACTTCATATAAGTGAAAAGAGGAACCTCGATGTATAAAGTGTATCTTCTTGATTGATTTGGGTATTACCACTTTGCTTTAACCATTGCTACAGTCCTAGTTCTTTGTTTGATCACCTGACTTCTGTTCCATCACTAGTCCTTGCCTGCTTGATTACACCCTGAATAAGTGGGTATGGAACGGTGTCTTCCTTTATGATTTCCCTTTTAACCCATTTCTATTGTGTGCATCTATACCATGTCAATCTTCATTATCATTGAGGATCTAAAGTTTAGTTGCCTCTTTCCTAAATTTGTGTAGCAATGGTTTCAAAAGAAGTGGGAGAAATAATAGGTCACCTGGGAAAATGCAGAGGTTGACTTCAGGATTCTGAAATTGTGAGGTGGTCATACCTTTCTTGGCACTGTTTTTGCTGAATATGGGTCAATTGACTTGCACACCTTCAGTAACCCCTCCATCATTCTACCAACGCCGCCCCTCCTATATTTTAATAATACCGATATAAGATGCTCATGAGGAACTTCATAAGAGCTGTATCAAGAAGTTGATATATTACTCGGTGATGCCGTCATTTATATTTATTTATGTTGTATGTTGAAGGAGGCTGTAGGTCACCAGGTAGAAATTACATGTGTAGTTAATTTGCCTTGGTGAAAATTTGATTGTATGTATATGGTATTTCTACAGCACAAACCTAGCCAAAAGGTCAAAGACAAGCATAAAGTCAACGAGTAAGAGGAGAAAGGGCTGGGTTGAGGATGGTTAATACGTTCTGGTGCAGTGCTCTTTAAAAAGGTGAGTCTTCAGCCTTTACCTACATTGGAGCAGTGTTGTGGTGGTCCTACTGAATACAGGGATGTTGAGATTCTGGGTGCATAGATGGAAAAGATCTGCTGTCTTACCATTTCTGTCTAACACTTCTTCCTCTGAAGGCATGTTCCTTACAAAGTATTGGCGCCACTCCATTTTGATACAAAAAAGGGGGTGGTGATGAACAGAGTGTCTGAATTAAACAGACCACTCTTACCCAGTCAAGAGATCAGGGCTTGATCCATCACCGTTATTTAGCTCACTGCATCACCCCAGTTCAGAACCTGGCTATATGCAAATTAGTCTGACCCAGTGCCTCATGGGAACAGGGCAGACCAAACTACCAAGCCAATTCTTCACCGGAAAGGAGACAAGCTTCCGGGGACCGGTTTCTGGCATTTCAGTCATCGGCGGCCCGGCTTGCTTGAATCCTGGTGGTGCAGTGAGCAAGGGACTCATGTCTGAGTATACCCTGCCACACTTGTGGTGGCCAAAAACGATTCAAAAAAGGGGGTGGTGATGAACAGAGTGTCTGAATTAAGCAGACCACTCTTACCCAGTCAAGAGATCAGGGCTTGATCCATCACCACCCCCTTTTCTGAACTCCATTTTGATAAGCAGGCAGCAAAAGTAACAACTCTGAAAGAACTTTTCAATGCCATATGTGTGGCTTTAGTACCAAATGGATACTCAATAAGATTTATAATATCCAGTGTTCAACACAATTTACTGGCCAAAGTGAAGGATACGAAATTCAAATGGTTCATGTAGAGCCAATTTTGTACATTCTAAGGGAATGTCTCTTTCGATGATAAACAAAGGGCACTCAGATGTTGCCTCAACACTGCTGTATATGGGTCAGTCCCAGGATGGAAGGCGAAGGTGCCAGACAATTATTCCATCTTTGTCATAGAAAGCTATCACCAGTCCCGGGTGAAGGTGAGACTTTTGCAAAATGAGTCTTTAGTGAATGTTTGTTTTACATATACATGTTTACCCAGGTACCTGGAAGGCATATTGGGTTGGTCTTGTTTTTCTGCAAGACCAGAGAGGATTATGGGATCCCTCTTGCCCGTAGAAGGCAAGGTGGGCAAATCTAAAACCATAAGAAAGGTTGTTGTGGTGCCACCTGAAGTCGACATGGGAACAGGTCATTTTCATGCTATTACCAGAGGAAATAATTCCTGTCACAAACTTTGAATTTGCTGCCAGGGGCTTCCTTGTTCGTATCACATAGACCAGTGGTTCCCAAACTGGGGTCCTGGACCCCTAGGGGCCCGTGACACATTCCCAGGCATCAACAAACAGCAGTTTTAAAAGCACTACAAAGTTCCTTGTATAATTAACAGTTGTCAAAGCAAAAATACAAGTTTTAGGATAACTCCGGTGATTAATGTACCTGCTGGAGAGAGAGACTGTAGTTTTGTCTATAGGCAACTTTGACTCCTCTAAGGAAGCGCAGAGGTTTAATATGCCTGCTGCACCGAACATGTACCATGCATTTAAAAAAAATATATTTTATGTGCATAGCTCAGTAGGTTACGGCTTTTGTCACTGAGCTTCTGTTGTTGCTGTGCAGTTCACAAGTTACAATCGTAAACTAGTAAAGTGAGCTATGAACTACCATCAAAGAGCTGCATTCAAACTGCATGGTACAAAGTAGTAAGTTATGTTTTCTCTGTCTTCCACTATCCTGATGGTGCTAATAAAGGTTTCTTTGGGTAGAAATAAATTCTTATTATTAACTTCGGTGCTAACAACTGTTAGGTTCTGAATCCCGAGTTTGTGCTTCTACAGACCAAGCACTCTTAAAAAATGCCTACCTGCATAGATGATATGAATCCCACACCTTGAAGTCCCCTTTGCCTTATGTAACAGTTTCTATACACTGATTTGCACATGTATGATTCATTGTCTCTGCCCTACATTGGTATGAGAGTTGCTATGAAACAAATGCAATACATGTGACTGAGGAGCTATGGAGAGATAAGAGGCACTGTTGGAGAGTGATAGTGAGGGAATTAATTGAGGAGCCCCAACAAAAGATCGTTGTATCCTGCTACACAGTAAGGTCATAATTTACGATGCTTTAAAGGCTAATAAAATTCAATATATAATGACGTATGTGAAATGCACAATTTTTTCTTGGGGGGGGGGGGGCCAAAGCTCCCGTTGTAGTGGTCAGGCTCACTCGCTACACTTGGTGCGCATAGTGGAGGGACTGTTCTGACAACATTTGCCATGGCTGCCTTGGGTTTCCAGTGCGGCCCTGCCAGAAGCAGGAGCCTCATACGGCAAAATGAAAGCAAACATTGAAAAGTTAGTCACCGAGGTGCAGCACCAACCTTCCCATTAAAATCTTTACATTTTTGCCAAATTTTTCAATATAAAATAATCAAATCTTTAGGTATTAGGGTATGTGTTTGGTATGCACTTGCTTGTGTATTTTTCACGGACTTCTGTATTAATGTTTGAAATTTAAATAGTACAAATTGCTTGGGGGTCCCCGGCTTCCAGTAGTGACTTACTGGGGGTCCTCAGGAGTCAAAAGTTTGGGATCCACTGAATAGACAAATTCATTTTCATTGCAAAACTTAACATTCTTGGTTAAGGCAAAACAGACCAGGTTATTTTTATATAAAGGCCTTGACTTTGGTGTGTCACAACACCTTCATCATATTAATAACTCCAATAGTAAATAACCCTGTTCTCACAGAAATAAGAACATGTATGCTAGTAATAGTTTTTGAGCCCTTTAAAAATGACAGCTTTTTATATAGCATGCTATACCCCAATCCTGCCTTTTCTTAGCATAGTACATAACTGCTATTACTAATACCCAATTTACCGGTACTCAGTTCAGTGACTTTGGGTGAATATACTTGCAGAGTTTTGAACTTGTCACCTGTAGATCAACACATCTCTCATTGATTCATATTTAGGGCAGTGAGCCATCCTGACAGGTCCACCAAGCTTGCTTTTTCAGTTGTACTCCTGATCTGCTTAGAGCAAACTTTATGATAATGGGCATTGGGCCATTGATCCTTTTTGATTCTCTGTGCAGAAAACATTGTTGTGGGTACATAAGACACATACCGTACATCTCCAGAAAAACGGAGGGTTGTACAGTGGTCTTTCTCACTCTAGATATCTTCTCTTAACAGGAGGTTTTAGTCCAGGGTAGGTAGCAGCTCCAAAAACTAGTGAATGCCCATAAACTACCCTTGGGCGAAGTACTACGCTACGCTCATATAGTTTGCGAAGTTTGCGCTACTTCGCACTACGCGAATTGCACGTAGCACAGTGCAAACATGTGTAGCGTAGCGGTAATTATTTGCTTGCTCGCGGTCCTCAACGTCAAGTTGGCGACCGCGAGCGAGCAAAATGACATCCGGGCGAGACTTTTTCCTCGTTCGCGATCAGCAACATCAAGTTGCCGATCACGAGCGTGGAAAATAAACCTCCTGGCGAGATTCTCAACGCAGGGAGGTCAAGTTTCTCATTGCGAGGTGTTGCGTATGCTCGCGATGAGAAACTACCAGTCCTCGATGAGAAAGCTGCTGCTCGAGTAGAAATATACTTGAGCAGCAGAAAACGACCGCTTGCACTGTGCAAGATGCAGTTTGCACTGATCGCACAGTGCGGACAAGCTTCCGGCACTGTGCAATCAGTGCGAACAGCATTTTGCATAGTGCACTACTCAGTTCGCGTAGCTAACGTAGTGCGAAGTGCACTTTGCATAGCTAATGGTAGCGCTACTATGCGAACTACGCGCAGGGTTACCATAAACTCAGATGTTTGTGGATATTGATCACTTTTTGCAGATGTGTCTTCTCTCGGAACACACCTCTTCAGCCATAATCCTAAAATACATACCAATGGACAATCCGTCATAAGGGAGAAGTCTCCATATTGGTAAGCAAGATATAAATGTGTAACAACTAAAAGAGAAGGAGTTGGACCTACTCGTAGACCTAAAAACAGCGAGCAAAGCTATTATTCGTGTCTCTGCTCCTAAAGAGGAGTCAATGTCTCAGTAAGAAAAATTCACGTTTTCAAGAACTAAGGATCCAGCCATATGCAAATCAGTCTTGACCTTGTTGCTCATGGGAACAGTCCAGCTCGAACTGGCAGACCTGGTCGTCCCTGGACTCAAAAACAAGCATTCTGGGACCGGTTTCAGGGTCGAAAAAATAGACGCTAGAGAAAGATGGGAAAAACAGCTCATGTTTATACAAACTATTTATTAGGTGAGAAGGCACATTTCAGTTAATACACAGCGTGATTTGTGACAGTAATTGCAGAAAGACGATATTTTGTTTTGATTTTAATAATGTAATTTAATTTACTCTGCCATAGTTGGTCCCTATTCAGGCCCAGCAGTATAGGAATTTCATTGGACCCCAAGAGTAAGATGGTAACCACATGATGTGTGACCACAAGAAAAAACATTGTCGTACTTGGTTTGCGTTAAGGCTTGATTTCACAACAAGTAAACTGCACTGTGTGTGTGCAGTGACATGTTACCTGTATTTTGGACATATACATTATTTGAATGGAATGGTCAACAGTAATAATTTTTACAAGTGTCTTTTTATTCTTACTCTAGATGCAAGATTAGTTTGTAAACTAGGGTGCCCACCTAGGATCAAAGGGTCAAGAATTAGGCCAAGTAGTCATTTGTATTTGTTGTACACAGCTGTGTAGAGGCAAACTATAGACATAGGGGGATATTCTCAAGAATGTGTGATGAGCATCGCAAAATTAGCTTAACGCAACTTTTCACATCGCAGTCTATCACTGGATAATAATGCAGTGTTCTTCGTATTCTCAACACAGCAGTACCATGCGATAAGCCCACGATAACGCATCAAATGTCCGCGAGAAAAGTCAACGCGATGCCGCAAAAATGGGAAACGCAAACGCCAGAAAATTGTGATGAGGCCAATCACGATACAAACATCAGCGATAACCAGCGACATGCCTGCAATTCCCACGCGTCATGCGGGAAAATGCTCCATAAAAGCAGAGTTAAAAAAACGGTGAGATAACAATGTACGAGCACAGCCCTGACGTAGAACAAATGACCATTGTCCCGCATCAGATAGGCATCTCCTCATAAACAGTCACAATGTACATTGACATGCATTCTGTATGTAAACTGTGCCAATGCGGAAACATACATGGAACACACTGTGAAATCGCATCACCCCTTAACATTGCAGAGGGACAATCAACACCTCCTGCACACAGACTTGCCATGTCCATGATCAAACAATTATGAAAGCATGAACAGATGTAGGGGCAGTGACCCCCCCTTACGTACATGTTGCTCATGTCGTAGGATTTGAGTCACAGGGTGCATTCCTGCATCATTGCAGTACATATCTGAGCCCAAAAGAATCCCTGTTGTCACTTGTAGGCCGCAAATGACAGCCAAAATGGAATGATCGCTGAAGAGTGGGATACCGTGACACACAGAACTGGCAGTTCGAATACGTGACACCCTAAACAGCCTCTCTGAACAGAGGTGACACACCCACCATCCATTAAAAAATTTCACAATTGCTAGCACAACATGTCACACTTACACTTGTCTGAGTGATGTACTTGTACAGATGAGTTACATGCACGCAGGGAATGTGTCTTGGAATGCATTTATTTGCACATGCTGTGCCTGTGGTCATTCATCGTACTGTCCCATGATTGCTAAGGACTGTCACAATGTGACGTTAAAATGAGAAGAAATTGTCAATGATGGTGTTCCTATGGGCTGTTCCTGCTGCGGCTGCAGTGGGATGTGGTCCACCTGCCTCATCTTCATAATCATAGTCTGGTGCATCTGGCACCTGTATCCATGGGGCAATGCTGCGTACACATATGTTGTGCAACACACAACATGCAACAATCATGTTGCACACAATCTCTGGCCTGTACAGGAGCCTTCCACCTGTGATGTCCATGCACCCGAAACGTGACTTCAACACGCCAAGTGTGCGTTCCACGATGCCCCTGGTGCGTTTGTGAGCCAAATTGTACTGTCTCTGGGCCTGTGTGTTCGGGGCTCAGAGGGGTGTCATCATCCAAGCACAGAGTGCATATCCTTGATCACCTGTGCAGTGCAGAGAGACATGCGTCAAGACTTCGCACTGCATGATGGGTTGGCAGGCTCACTGGTTCAGTGGTGAGTGATATGTGTGACTATATGATTCCTGAATGACTTGTACTGCTTGTTCCAAATGAGCTGCAACAATGTGTATTCCGTAGCCTCACTGCTGCTCCTCCCTCCCCCTGAGCATATTCCCTAGTGTGTGCAGCGCAGTAGCATCATTTGCACCCCTAAGTCACACCATTGTCATGCCTGTCTGCGCATGTCCACGAGCCTGACTACGACACATTCATGTGGTGTGCTGAAGGTGGCCGGCCACGTGTGTGTAGGCCTATGGTAAGGACTGGGCGGAAACAGATGTAGAGCACATGCCTGGCTGAACTCGCCATGCAGTTGAGGGTAGACATATGGCGCATGCTGCGCTAATAGCAACACACAAAACAGTTGGTATGTGTGATCCCTGACCGTGCTGCTAGACAACAAGGCTGAAAGACATTCAAATTGACAAGGTAATATCTCGGGCATTGCGGAGATCTATTGGTTTTGCCAATGCTTGTTCGGAGTTGAAGGTACTGCTGAAACAAATGTGGAAGCGATAGCGAGAAACAGTTGAGTTTTGAAGTAAAGCAAGGATGTGGCGTAACTACCAGAGCTGCTGACAGGGGAACTGGGCAACCAGGCTGGATTCTTGGTCGGCTGAATAATTAGTGATTCTGAGAAAATCACTTAATCTTCCCCCTGCTTACGACAATGATTGTGTCATTGTGCAATGTAACTGTTAAGTACTTAAAGCAATCCAATACCATCAGCTGGTGTTAGCACCATGGCAAGATGGAGGATGGAACAAGTGCTCCAATACCATCGGACCATGCAAAATAAATAAATAAATAAACAAGTGCTGTCTGTGTTTTAACAACCTTTTAAGAAATGCATTCATGTATGTGTAGTTGCTTTATGGGCTGTGGAGGGACAAACACAAGAAGAAGGCATGACACCCGCATGCCATGATGAATGGCATCAAAGAAAATTAGTGTGACGCTGAAGTTTACCAATGATAGGAGATGGGCAGCTTTTAAAGCCCACAGATAGAACAGAACCTGTCTTTTCGAGACAGCTCAAGTGCTGCCTAGGCAAGACCTAAAAAACTCCTTGTGCATCAAGGCTTTTAAAATTTTGCTGTTTTTTTTTTTAGAAACACCTCACTTTTGGGATTTGTATCTGAATCGTAAAAAATGCCATGTCAGAATAATTTTGCCGAAACTAGCTCTGCAAACTGGGTAGGTTGTTTTGATTGAACAGGAGGCCTTCCACCAGCCAAGTGAGGTAAGAGGCTTTGTATTGGCAGGCTGATGAGGTCTGCCGGTTCAATTTAAAATGAAGCCCTAAATGCCTGACTTGGGCATAGTTATGAATACAAAATTACCACGTATGGAAAATTGTACATGTGTACATTTCCCTTCCTTTTTTTATATTCTTTACAAAAATATTTCTCCATGTGGAGAACCCTGCACCTGCCTTTCCCCCACTGTGTTCTCTCCTCATTACCTCACTGAAACCACACCTATCCCTGCATTTGACAGGAGCTTATTTGTGTGTGTTTGAGTGTGGGGAACTAACTGCAAGGGGTAAATAAATACCCATAATTTATGTGGTGGTTGTTTTGTAGGCTGACCCACCCGAACACCCAGAATACCTGAAAAATATCCACCTAATTGGGGCAATTCTGCCATAGTAACAAAACCTCCACTTTCCTTAGTGCAACTCTGATTTGGTAAATCAAGATTGGGATTTTACAATTTCAAGAGCACATATTTTTTACTATTAAGCTCAAATTTGATGAGCAAACTGCTTTGTGAATCAGGACCTTAGAAAAAGGGACATCACAATGTAGGTCAGTGAATGTGAAAGATAGGAGCATGTGTGAAAGTGAGAATTGCATACAGTGTAGCATAGGAGAGCATAACAGACAAGATGACGGTTTCTTAAACAAACAAGGTAATTATCTTCCAGGATGCTAGTCTATTATGTTTCTAGGAGAGTTTCTCAGCACACCAAACACCTAAACAGCATTATGAAAAAAGACTCTACCTGGAGCTTGCTAATGACTGCGACCTATTTCAATAATTATGGTTAGTTACCCTGTATTCTTACGTTGATTAATTCAGTTTTAGAATTCCTATATCTGATAGAGACATTGAGCCGCAGATTCCTTACCTTTGAACTTCCAAGCGTCAGGCTGGATCCGTAAGATTTTTCTTAGCGGTACCCCTGCGTGCCGGTAGGTGGCGTCGGTCGACTCCGCGTGACGTCGTCTGCATCGTGGTCGTGATGTCTGCGTCGTCAAGATAACTGCCACTCTGGCTCTCTGACATCAGTCCATGTCTTTCCGCGCCAACCAGCACCGATCCGCTGAAGAGAGCTCCCCTCTGTCATTTTTTGACAGACTTTTTTCGACTTTTTGTCGAATTTGTTGGTGTTAAAAGTCATGTTGAGCAAGACGACTTCAGGGTTCAAGCCGTGCGGCCCCTCTCACCGCGGAGAACACCCATTACACCGATGAGAGAACATCGCAGGCGCATTACAACGCACATAAACAATACCATGCCTTGGAGACAGACCATTAAAAGACTGCCAATTCTCCGGTGCTGTGCAAGGAATGTGGACTGGCCGTCACTGGGTCTCACACCAACCACCTTCTACGTTTACGTCCTGCAAGAGACGCATAAAATAATTCTGACACAGCAGTCCAGTCTAAAGGACAACCACCTCCCAATAAACAGATGGTTAAAAAAAATTGTGGGATGCAAAGGCACAGTCTTTGATGGGTATCACCACACCGTGGGGTAGCTTGGTTGGCAAAGAGAACTGTATTTGTCGTGATCCTTTGTTGGGCGTGTTTTGGTGTTGTGTGTAAATGATGCGAGGGAAGGATGCTTTTATGTTGTCTTGGGGTCCCTGCCTAGCAGTGGGACAGAGGAGGACGCGTTGACTAAAAAAGCACAAGCTACAACTGTAATTACCTGCTGGTTCTAATTTCCTCTGCAGCTTCTGTGCTATGTTTCATGGTTTCAATTTTTCTAGAAGCAGAAGGAAGAGGCCAGTATCAACCATGGTGGTGTGCTATAGGTGGCCCTGTTGGGGTACGCGGCTGGGGTGCTAAATCATAAAGGCGGCATCTCATTACCAACACAGAGGGGCAGCGCGGTGCGGAGCCGGCAGACACCACAAAAACGAGGGGAATCGAGAAGGCTCAGCAATTCATATCAGAAGAACTTGCATAAGGCAGAGATGCTTCTGAATGCATAAAATGATGCCAAAGTAGGCGAGTGGAAGTTGGTGACGTGAGCTGTAGCAATGAGTCTTTTTCAAAGGCAAGCAGGCCAAGCTCTGCATAAGCGCCAAGAGGACAAGCAACTGGTGAACACAGCACCAGAAATACCACATAACAAGCAACTGGTGAACACAGCACCAGAAATACCACATAACAATCAGTGCTCGATCCAGTCACCTAACAAAGATGAAAGGGTCAGCGAACCCCACCGCCTGAATTATCACTGATTATTTGTGGCAAATTCGATATTTGGACCAGTTGAAACCCTGTACAAGTAAACAAATGACGTAAGCAATAGCAACACACAAGCAGACATCTGAGTCAATAAAAACGATAGCTTGGTAACTTGCTCAGAGAATACTTAGGTCTGCCTGCAGTTTTCTCCCCAGTTTGTATCCTTGGACAATACTGCCAGCTAATGGACGGCTTGTGAAATATTTTAATTTTACCAATAATTATCGATGCCGTTTTCAGCGTTGTACTGACGTGCGATTTTCCAGTGTGCGATGTCATGTACTTGCCCATAGGAATCACTGTATCTGCGTTGCAACAGCATGCGTTGTGAGCATTGCCGGTGTAATGGTGTTTGCGATGCATGCACGCGTGGTAAAAGCACACATTGCAATTGTGTGCGATGTATGAACATACATTCGTCACCGCGCCATATTGGAAACGGACCCCCATTTAGTATGTCTTTGGTGCCTGGAATGCGACCACGACTCCAAGTCATGCTCCGACTGCCGGTCCATGGCACCAAAGGTTTTGAGGGAGCGGTCCCTAAAGTTTCCCGTGGCCTGGCGTCCTGCACCTCAGAGGTCACCTCATCTGTCTCGATCCCGGTCCAGGTCGAGAGGAAAGTCCGAGCACCGCTCTTATGATTCGAAGTCCTCGTCATATAAGTCAGGTAAGAGGCTCCACAAGAAGTCAAAGTGTGCTTCGACTTCCCCCGTATTGCGGAGGAACCTCTGTGTTAAAGGCCCCGCTCTGTGAGTGTCTGGGTCGGCTCTGCGTTTTACTCCCTTTCCAGGGCTGGGAGCGACCCCTGACCAGCAGAAGGAATTTTATGACGCCATGTGTGCCGTATTTGGGTGGCCTGAGCCTGCCGGCGTGTCTTCGGGCCCCACAGGCTCAGAGGACGGAGTGGACCCCGTGGTTCCCATGCCGGTGGCTCTGGCCCTGGTGCCACTGCCTCCGAGTGGACCTGTTCCCCGGTCCGGACCGACGCCAGTCACACCTCCACAGCGACCTTCCCCGGCATCACATCTAGCGCCGAGGTCCTCAGCGGCTCCGGCGCCTCCACGATCCTCATTCCCTCGGAGCCAGTCGAGCATCCTCCGACGCCAAAACCAGCGCTGACGGAGCCGTCACCCTGCCCAATTCTGAAGGGTTAGGGATGGAGTAAGAGGATTGGGAGGGTGAACAGGATCCCTTAGAAATCCTGCACCAAGATGTAGACTGGTGGTACGAGGAACTGGGTGATGCCAGTGGTTGGACACCTCCCCAGGCTCTGCATGCTTTCCCCTCCTATCCTGGCTATGGGAGAGGGAGTATCTTTTGTCATGGTGGTGCGTAGGGCTGCGGAGGTCCTCGACCTGCAACTTCCTACAGTGGCGTTCAAGACTAATGTCTTGACAGAGGGCCTCCAGCCTGGGGTCTCTAGCTTCAAGCCCCTACTGCCTTTCAAAAAGGCCTTACAGACATCCTTCTGGGAACCTGGTCCAAACCCAGCACAGGGGCTCCTCTGAATGGGACCATCGCCCATTGCCCTGCTCCGGGTGACCCACTTTCCTTCACCACCCACCCCACCCATCTAAAGCTTGGCGGTCCAGGCTTTCACTTCTCGTGGCGCATTCCCTTCCGCACCCCCCGGACAGGAAATCCAAGAGACTGGAGAACTTCAGAAAGAAAATTTTTCTTCCGCCAGTCTGGCATTGCAGTCGGTGAACACCGCATGCCTTTTGGGCCGTTACTCCCATTCCATATGGGATGCTGTAGCACAGGTGCTGCCCAGAGTTTTGGAGGAGGACTGGGCTCTATTCTCCCAAGCTATCACAGACGGAAGAGACGCAGTTAAGTTCGTCATCAGATGTGGCTTGGACTCGACGGACTCGCTAGGTAGAGTGATTTCTACGACGGTGGGCGTTCGTCGCCACGCCTGGTTGAGAACATCTGTTTTTTTGGGAGATGTCCAGGCTAACCTCATGGTTATGCCCTTTGATAGCTCCCGTCTCTTCAGAGACAAGGCGGATGCTGCCCTTGAGTGCTTCAAAGACTTGCGGGCCATGGCTAAGTCATCAGGCCTCCCCACCACCCCAGGGCTTCATCCGCTTTTTGCTCCGTTCGTGGCAACAGAAGGGGCTATCAGCCGTGCCAACCTTATTCCAGCCAGCAGGCCCGCAAGTTCAGCAACCTCTGCCGGGCTGTTGACGCAGTTCACCTCGGCCTCCTGGGTCGGGAAACCAGAAGCAGAGCCAAGCCACGATCCCCTCCTCCACCGCAAAACCTTCCTAGTCCGATCCCCCGGGATCACTGAGGAAGTCGTGGCAGAATATGCCATCATCTCCACCACTGGCAAAACATTACATTGGACAGGTGGGTGTTGCAAATAGTCCGAAGGGGCTACTCCCTCCCCTTCGAGACTGCCTCCAGTTTAAGATCGGCTGACGGAGGATCACCTTGTTTTTCTCTGGGAGGAAGTCAAAACTCTTTTGACCAATGGAGCTATAGAGAGGGTTCCCAGGCCCGAAGTAGGCAGTGGTTGCTATTCCCGCTACTTTCTGGTCAGCCTTCGTCCTATCCTAGACCTCAGAGCCCTCAATTACTTCCTCAAAAAGGAGAAATTCAAGATGCTCACCCTTGCTCAGGTCCTGTCTGCCTTGAAACCAGAAGACTGGATGGTAGCGCTGAACTTGCAGGATGCCTATTTTCATATGCCCATCATGCCTGCTCATCGTCGTTATCTGCGGTTTGCGGTGGGTCATGTGCACTTTCAATTTGTGGTACTCCCCTTTGGCCTCACCAGCGCCCCTCTGGTGTTCACAAAGGTGATGGCGGTGGTCACAGTCCATCTGCGGAGATCGGGGGTTCCAGTCTTCCCCTATTTTGACGACTAGTTTTTGAAGACGGGCTCGCCCCAAGCAGGTATCTCCCACCTCCAGGCTACGGCGAACCTCCTGCATTTGATGGGGTTCACTATCAACGTGCCCAAGTCACACCTGACTCCCTCTCAGACGCTCTTTTTCATTGGAGCGGGTCTGGACATGTGCAGTTTCGAGCCTATGTTCCTGAACTGCGAGTCTAGAATATTCAGGCTATGATACTGATGTTTCAGCACTATTGTGAGGCTGCCAAAACTATCTATTAAAATGCATTGAAAGATCCGCACAAATTATTCAGACCTGCCAGGAGGGACTATATAGCTAGTTGTATACTCAAAGCTGAAAACTCTACTAAAGAGGTATTTAAGGTGGTCAATCCCTTTTTCAAGCCAAAAGCACTAGAGACCGGTGTACAACCTTCTATCTCGTTGTGCGACAACATCTCTGACTTCTTTGACAACAAACTCAAGAAGGTCTACCTAACTTTCTCTGAGGTTCAAGAAACAGTAGAATCTGACAGAAAGGTGGAAGGTGCATATTATCCCTCATCGACATTTACACATTTTAGCCCGATTCCAATGCAGGAAGTGGTGGCTGTAATCCAGGGGTGTAAGTCAGAGGCTTCAGATCACCCATGCCCCCCGAAACTATGGAAAGCCATGACACACTCTGTTAAACAGATGCTGTTGCACATCTGGAATTTATCCCTGATGTCTGGCATTTTTCCTGATATATGGGACCATGCCACACTCCTTCCCCTGAGGAAAAAACCAAATGGGGATCCCGGGGATCTAAACAACTATAGGCCTATCATTGCTACCTGCTCAAGGCAATATGCTGGCAAAACTGGTGCAGCGGCAACTGACCAAATTCATTGAGAATAAAGGTAGCTTGCATGACACCCGATCGGGCTTTAGATCGGGTTTCAGCACTGAGACGGCCCTTTTGGAGGTGGCTGAGTCAGTGAGACTGGCGGTGGATTCAGGGGCATCCGCCATGCTTGTGCTCCTGGATCTATTGGTGGCATTCAACATGGTTGACCATACCCTGATGTCTCGGAGACTGCAGGAGTAGTGGGCATAGGGGGTACGGTGCTGGCCTGGCTGAACTCCTTTTTAAGCAAACTCTCACAGAAGGTCTCACTACAGATATTTGTGTCAAAGCCTAAACCACTATGGTGTGGAGTCCCTCAGGACTCAGCTTTGAGTCCCCTCTTGTTCAACATTTACTTGGCTCCGCTGTTCTCTCTGGTAGCCAGCTGGGGGGTAAAAGGGATATACGCTAATGACACCCAGCTGGTCTTCTCTTATAAAGAGCATTGTGAGGACTCTTCAGGAGCTTCAAAGGTTGTCTAAGAGATATTGCGTTGTGGATGAACAAAAGCAAACTGAAGCTCAATGCAGGAAAGACGGTGGGGATGTTTTTTGGGAAAAAGACACCTCCAGCACTGGATCTCTGGTGGCCTGTGGAAATGGGCGCGCCCCTGTCCCCTGCAGACGGTATTAAAAATCTTGGGGTGAAGTGGGAGTCTGACTTGTCATTTTCGGCTCAGATACGACAGGTGACAGCTACCTGCTTCAGTAAACTCAGAAATCTGCGCACATTTCTACATTTGCTGCCAGAAACATGCCGTAAAATTACCGTCCCTACTATGGTAACCTCCAGGCTGGACTATGCCAACAGCCTCTATCTGGGCCTACCTAAGTATCAGATCAGATGTCTTCAGATGGTCCAGAATGCGGCTGCAAGACTGATCAGGTGAGTCCCTTTCCGACATAATGTCTTCCTGCACTTAAAAGAACTTCACTGGTTACCATTTGCTAAAAGAATCGAAGTTAAGGCACTGACGTTGGCTCTCCGATGGTGTGGAGTGCAAAAAAACGATGGATTTGGGCCCAGATCTTTTGACTGGGGGAATGTGTGACATTGATCCACATTCGGTCCATCACTTGTTGTTTTTGCAATTGCTGCCCTAAGTGCGCTGGGGATGCCCAGACGTGGGTCCCAGGCACTCCACACCACTTGGAGTCAAGCTAGCCGGGCTGATGAGAGGTGTTACCTCGAAACCGGTCCGGTCCTCGGATGCTTGATTCCGTTCTGGGAAGGACATGGCTTTTGTAGTTCGGACTGGACTGTTCCCATGGGGCAACAGGGTCAGAGCTGATTTGCATATCGCCATTGTCTAACCCAGGGTGGTGTGGAGTGCAAAAAAACGATGGATTTGGGCCCAGATCTTTTGACTGGGGGAATGTGTGACATTGATCCACATTCGGTCCATCACTTGTTGTTTTTGCAATTGCTGCCCTAAGTGCGCTGGGGATGCCCAGACGTGGGTCCCAGGCACTCCACACCACTTGGAGTCAAGCTAGCCGGGCTGATGAGAGGTGTTACCTCGAAACCGGTCCGGTCCTCGGATGCTTGATTCCGTTCTGGGAAGGACATGGCTTTTGTAGTTCGGACTGGACTGTTCCCATGGGGCAACAGGGTCAGAGCTGATTTGCATATCGCCATTGTCTAACCCAGGGTGGTGTGGAGTGCAAAAAAACGATGGATTTGGGCCCAGATCTTTTGACTGGGGGAATGTGTGACATTGATCCACATTCGGTCCATCACTTGTTGTTTTTGCAATTGCTGCCCTAAGTGCGCTGGGGATGCCCAGACGTGGGTCCCAGGCACTCCACACCACTTGGAGTCAAGCTAGCCGGGCTGATGAGAGGTGTTACCTCGAAACCGGTCCGGTCCTCGGATGCTTGATTCCGTTCTGGGAAGGACATGGCTTTTGTAGTTCGGACTGGACTGTTCCCATGGGGCAACAGGGTCAGAGCTGATTTGCATATCGCCATTGTCTAACCCAGGGTGGTGTGGAGTGCAAAAAAACGATGGATTTGGGCCCAGATCTTTTGACTGGGGGAATGTGTGACATTGATCCACATTCGGTCCATCACTTGTTGTTTTTGCAATTGCTGCCCTAAGTGCGCTGGGGATGCCCAGACGTGGGTCCCAGGCACTCCACACCACTTGGAGTCAAGCTAGCCGGGCTGATGAGAGGTGTTACCTCGAAACCGGTCCGGTCCTCGGATGCTTGATTCCGTTCTGGGAAGGACATGGCTTTTGTAGTTCGGACTGGACTGTTCCCATGGGGCAACAGGGTCAGAGCTGATTTGCATATCGCCATTGTCTAACCCAGGGTGGTGTGGAGTGCAAAAAAACGATGGATTTGGGCCCAGATCTTTTGACTGGGGGAATGTGTGACATTGATCCACATTCGGTCCATCACTTGTTGTTTTTGCAATTGCTGCCCTAAGTGCGCTGGGGATGCCCAGACGTGGGTCCCAGGCACTCCACACCACTTGGAGTCAAGCTAGCCGGGCTGATGAGAGGTGTTACCTCGAAACCGGTCCGGTCCTCGGATGCTTGATTCCGTTCTGGGAAGGACATGGCTTTTGTAGTTCGGACTGGACTGTTCCCATGGGGCAACAGGGTCAGAGCTGATTTGCATATCGCCATTGTCTAACCCAGGGTGGTGTGGAGTGCAAAAAAACGATGGATTTGGGCCCAGATCTTTTGACTGGGGGAATGTGTGACATTGATCCACATTCGGTCCATCACTTGTTGTTTTTGCAATTGCTGCCCTAAGTGCGCTGGGGATGCCCAGACGTGGGTCCCAGGCACTCCACACCACTTGGAGTCAAGCTAGCCGGGCTGATGAGAGGTGTTACCTCGAAACCGGTCCGGTCCTCGGATGCTTGATTCCGTTCTGGGAAGGACATGGCTTTTGTAGTTCGGACTGGACTGTTCCCATGGGGCAACAGGGTCAGAGCTGATTTGCATATCGCCATTGTCTAACCCAGGGTGGTGTGGAGTGCAAAAAAACGATGGATTTGGGCCCAGATCTTTTGACTGGGGGAATGTGTGACATTGATCCACATTCGGTCCATCACTTGTTGTTTTTGCAATTGCTGCCCTAAGTGCGCTGGGGATGCCCAGACGTGGGTCCCAGGCACTCCACACCACTTGGAGTCAAGCTAGCCGGGCTGATGAGAGGTGTTACCTCGAAACCGGTCCGGTCCTCGGATGCTTGATTCCGTTCTGGGAAGGACATGGCTTTTGTAGTTCGGACTGGACTGTTCCCATGGGGCAACAGGGTCAGAGCTGATTTGCATATCGCCATTGTCTAACCCAGGGTGGTGTGGAGTGCAAAAAAACGATGGATTTGGGCCCAGATCTTTTGACTGGGGGAATGTGTGACATTGATCCACATTCGGTCCATCACTTGTTGTTTTTGCAATTGCTGCCCTAAGTGCGCTGGGGATGCCCAGACGTGGGTCCCAGGCACTCCACACCACTTGGAGTCAAGCTAGCCGGGCTGATGAGAGGTGTTACCTCGAAACCGGTCCGGTCCTCGGATGCTTGATTCCGTTCTGGGAAGGACATGGCTTTTGTAGTTCGGACTGGACTGTTCCCATGGGGCAACAGGGTCAGAGCTGATTTGCATATCGCCATTGTCTAACCCAGGGTGGTGTGGAGTGCAAAAAAACGATGGATTTGGGCCCAGATCTTTTGACTGGGGGAATGTGTGACATTGATCCACATTCGGTCCATCACTTGTTGTTTTTGCAATTGCTGCCCTAAGTGCGCTGGGGATGCCCAGACGTGGGTCCCAGGCACTCCACACCACTTGGAGTCAAGCTAGCCGGGCTGATGAGAGGTGTTACCTCGAAACCGGTCCGGTCCTCGGATGCTTGATTCCGTTCTGGGAAGGACATGGCTTTTGTAGTTCGGACTGGACTGTTCCCATGGGGCAACAGGGTCAGAGCTGATTTGCATATCGCCATTGTCTAACCCAGGGTGGTGTGGAGTGCAAAAAAACGATGGATTTGGGCCCAGATCTTTTGACTGGGGGAATGTGTGACATTGATCCACATTCGGTCCATCACTTGTTGTTTTTGCAATTGCTGCCCTAAGTGCGCTGGGGATGCCCAGACGTGGGTCCCAGGCACTCCACACCACTTGGAGTCAAGCTAGCCGGGCTGATGAGAGGTGTTACCTCGAAACCGGTCCGGTCCTCGGATGCTTGATTCCGTTCTGGGAAGGACATGGCTTTTGTAGTTCGGACTGGACTGTTCCCATGGGGCAACAGGGTCAGAGCTGATTTGCATATCGCCATTGTCTAACCCAGGGTGGTGTGGAGTGCAAAAAAACGATGGATTTGGGCCCAGATCTTTTGACTGGGGGAATGTGTGACATTGATCCACATTCGGTCCATCACTTGTTGTTTTTGCAATTGCTGCCCTAAGTGCGCTGGGGATGCCCAGACGTGGGTCCCAGGCACTCCACACCACTTGGAGTCAAGCTAGCCGGGCTGATGAGAGGTGTTACCTCGAAACCGGTCCGGTCCTCGGATGCTTGATTCCGTTCTGGGAAGGACATGGCTTTTGTAGTTCGGACTGGACTGTTCCCATGGGGCAACAGGGTCAGAGCTGATTTGCATATCGCCATTGTCTAACCCAGGGTGGTGTGGAGTGCAAAAAAACGATGGATTTGGGCCCAGATCTTTTGACTGGGGGAATGTGTGACATTGATCCACATTCGGTCCATCACTTGTTGTTTTTGCAATTGCTGCCCTAAGTGCGCTGGGGATGCCCAGACGTGGGTCCCAGGCACTCCACACCACTTGGAGTCAAGCTAGCCGGGCTGATGAGAGGTGTTACCTCGAAACCGGTCCGGTCCTCGGATGCTTGATTCCGTTCTGGGAAGGACATGGCTTTTGTAGTTCGGACTGGACTGTTCCCATGGGGCAACAGGGTCAGAGCTGATTTGCATATCGCCATTGTCTAACCCAGGGTGGTGTGGAGTGCAAAAAAACGATGGATTTGGGCCCAGATCTTTTGACTGGGGGAATGTGTGACATTGATCCACATTCGGTCCATCACTTGTTGTTTTTGCAATTGCTGCCCTAAGTGCGCTGGGGATGCCCAGACGTGGGTCCCAGGCACTCCACACCACTTGGAGTCAAGCTAGCCGGGCTGATGAGAGGTGTTACCTCGAAACCGGTCCGGTCCTCGGATGCTTGATTCCGTTCTGGGAAGGACATGGCTTTTGTAGTTCGGACTGGACTGTTCCCATGGGGCAACAGGGTCAGAGCTGATTTGCATATCGCCATTGTCTAACCCAGGGTGGTGTGGAGTGCAAAAAAACGATGGATTTGGGCCCAGATCTTTTGACTGGGTGAATGTGTGACATTGATCCACATTCGGTCCATCACTTGTTGTTTTTGCAATTGCTGCCCTAAGTGCGCTGGGGATGCCCAGACGTGGGTCCCAGGCACTCCACACCACTTGGAGTCAAGCTAGCCGGGCTGATGAGAGGTGTTACCTCGAAACCGGTCCGGTCCTCGGATGCTTGATTCCGTTCTGGGAAGGACATGGCTTTTGTAGTTCGGACTGGACTGTTCCCATGGGGCAACAGGGTCAGAGCTGATTTGCATATCGCCATTGTCTAACCCAGGGTGGTGTGGAGTGCAAAAAAACGATGGATTTGGGCCCAGATCTTTTGACTGGGGGAATGTGTGACATTGATCCACATTCGGTCCATCACTTGTTGTTCCTGGATCTATTGGTGGCATTCAACATGGTTGACCATACCCTGATGTCTCGGAGACTGCAGGAGTAGTGGGCATAGGGGGTACGGTGCTGGCCTGGCTGAACTCCTTTTTAAGCAAACTCTCACAGAAGGTCTCACTACAGATATTTGTGTCAAAGCCTAAACCACTATGGTGTGGAGTCCCTCAGGACTCAGCTTTGAGTCCCCTCTTGTTCAACATTTACTTGGCTCCGCTGTTCTCTCTGGTAGCCAGCTGGGGGGTAAAAGGGATATACGCTAATGACACCCAGCTGGTCTTCTCTTATAAAGAGCATTGTGAGGACTCTTCAGGAGCTTCAAAGGTTGTCTAAGAGATATTGCGTTGTGGATGAACAAAAGCAAACTGAAGCTCAATGCAGGAAAGACGGTGGGGATGTTTTTTGGGAAAAAGACACCTCCAGCACTGGATCTCTGGTGGCCTGTGGAAATGGGCGCGCCCCTGTCCCCTGCAGACGGTATTAAAAATCTTGGGGTGAAGTGGGAGTCTGACTTGTCATTTTCGGCTCAGATACGACAGGTGACAGCTACCTGCTTCAGTAAACTCAGAAATCTGCGCACATTTCTACATTTGCTGCCAGAAACATGCCGTAAAATTACCGTCCCTACTATGGTAACCTCCAGGCTGGACTATGCCAACAGCCTCTATCTGGGCCTACCTAAGTATCAGATCAGATGTCTTCAGATGGTCCAGAATGCGGCTGCAAGACTGATCAGGTGAGTCCCTTTCCGACATAATGTCTTCCTGCACTTAAAAGAACTTCACTGGTTACCATTTGCTAAAAGAATCGAAGTTAAGGCACTGACGTTGGCTCTCCGAGCTACCAGTGGTAACTGCCACAGTTACCAAGACTACGTGGCTAAAAGCTGACGAGATCGCTATGGTCTAATTCAAAAAACCTGCTCTGCATACCCCGTTTTAACAAGGTCCACCTGGGAGGCAGGTCCTTCACAGTTGGAGCAACAAAATTGTTTACCTCCCTGCCAGATGGCTTATGTAACATTGAGGCATAACCTCTTTTCAGGAAAAAAGTTAAGACCTGGCTCTTTAGAGCAGAATAATAGGTCTGTGGCTTTCCTTACTGGTTTCACAGCTTCATACTGTCGATCGCTTAGGGCCGGGACACCTCTGCTTGAGGTAGCTGTTGCGCTTTACCACTATGATAGACAGATGTGGTCGGACATCTCTCCCTTCATCGAGATGTTACCTGAACCCTCCAAGTCAAAATCCTCCAGGAGGGAGAACGAATCTCGGCTGAGATTATCGATTCTGCTGTGGATGTTGCGTCTACAGGTTTTCGGCAACTGGCAGGTGCTGCGGCCCTGCAGCGACAGGGCTGGTTGAAATCCACCTCATTTCGTCAGGAAGTTCAGACGAAAATAATTGAGATGCCTTTTGACGGCGAGTTTCTATTTGGCCAGCATATTGATGATGCCCTCCAAGCCATTAAAAAAGATACTGAGAAAACAAGATCTCTTGGTACTCTTCAGTTTTGAAAACCGCCCTTTCAAGGCGCTAGAGGCCATGGATCCTTCTCCGTTCTAGGAGGCTATTGCCAGTCGAGACAATACCAGTCCTATCAAGGTAACCAATGTTACTCTTCTCAGAGACAACAATCCTTCAGGCAACAACCAACTACATCATATACACAGAACAGAAGGAAGTCCTCCTACCACGGACATGACACATCGAAGAAGCAGTGTCAACTGCCACCTGCTCATTCCTACAAAAGTTGGAGAAAGGATCTCCCGTTTTTACTCAACCTAGTCTGCTATAACCACAGACAAATGGGTCTTAGACATTGTGGCCAGAAGCCACGTTCTAGAGTTTGTCAAACTTCCTCCTAATTCTCCTCCCAAAGGCCCGCCTATAGCTTATCTCACAGAGCTTTTCTCCCAAATTAATTTGATGTTAAGGAAGGGAGCAATCAAAGTGGTTCCAAAATTACAAAGAGGCACCGGTTTCTATTCCAGATGTTTTCTAATAAAAAAGAAATCGGGAGAATTGTGCCAAATGGATCTTCGCTCCCTAAACAAATATCTCAAAAAGAAATCCTTCCAGATGTCGACTCTCCAAGAAGTCCTTCAACTCCTCACTGCAGAGGATCACATGACCACCCTCAACCTCCAAAACGCTTACTTTCATGTCCCGATTTTACCCAGACATAGAAAGTTCTTGAGGTTCAGAGTGGCTGACAGGGACTTCCAGTTCAAAGTCATTCCCTTCAGACTATGTTTCGCGCCCGTGTCTTCATCAAGGTCTTGGCACCGGTGGCTGCACAGCTTCAGCTAGAGGGGATTCAAATTTGTCCTTATTTAGACGACAGCCTTATCAAGACGAATTCTTTCACAGTCGCAAACGCTTATACTCAGAGATGTCTGTCACTTTTCCAATCTCTGGGTCTTTCCATCAATCTAGACAAGTCTCAACTCATCCCCTCGCAAACAAGAATGTTCCTAGGAGCCACCATAGACACTCTAAGGACACAAGCCTTTTTCTCAAACGAAAGACAACAACAGCTTTGCAAGCTTGCCCAACTACTACGATCAAAAAGATGCGTTTCTGTCCGACATTTCAAGTCACTTCTGGGGATGCTCTCATCCTGCCTTCCCCTGGTCCCCAACTGTCGTCTCAAGATGAGACCCTTGCAAGAGGAGCTTAACAAACAATGGCTACAGGTTTCAGGGTCCTTCGACGATCTCATCTGCATCACTCCGCAGATACGGAAAGCATTGTAAAAGGAACATTGCAGCAGGCCTCTCATTCCTAGTGGAGGCTCCAAGTTTCGTCATCACCACAGATGCCTCCTTTGAAGGGTGGGGAGCGCACCTTCAAGGAATCACAGTCAACGGCAATTGGAATGCTCAACAAAGGACTTGGCATATCAACCTTTTGGAGTGGCTAGCGATCTTCCTGGCTCTGAAATCTTTACGCACCATTATTCTCGGAGCATCAGTGTTGATCCGGACGGACAACACAATATGTATTCACTACCTAAACAAACAAGGAGGGACAAGATCCACTTTGCTGTCCCAGCAACCCCAGCAAATCTGGGATTGGGCGATCCAAGATCGAATAACTATGGCAGCGGGCCATGTCCCGGGAGTATCCAACATCCTCGCGGACTCCCTCAGCAGGTCGACAGCGTCCAACTAGGAGTGGGAGCTCCATCAACCAACGTTGGATCGTATATTTCAGAAGTGGGGTCGACCCGATTTGGACTTTTTCACGACCAGTCTGAACCGCAAATGCCCGTTCTATGCAAGTTGGCTTCCCAAACAGGACTTGTGCGGGAATGCATTTTTGATGACCTGGTCGCAGATCTATGAGTCCGCTTTTCCGCCAATACCGTTGGTTCCCAGGGTACAACGGAAAATGAAGAAAGAGCCTTGTCACCTACTTCTCATAGCTCCCAGGTGGCATCGCCAGTTCTGGTTTACTGAACTCCTCCTTCTATCCGAATGCGATCCCACTCAGTTGCAACCAATACCGAATCTCCTATCCATTCACAACAGGTAAATCTGCCATCCGGATCCTGCATCTCTTCGCTTAGCGGTCTGACGCCTGAACACCTTGAATTTACTCACTTAGACATTCCTTCAGAATGCAGGGAGGTCTAAGCTAACGCCAGAGCGCCTTCCACAATCAAAACCTACATGCTCAAATTGAAGCGATTTTGCCTGTGATGTCAAGCCGCCAACATTCACCCAATCCATGCAAAACCAGATCTTTTGCCTTTCCTTTTACATCTGGCAAGGTCAGGCCTTTACCATTCTAATCTTAAGGTATTCTTAGCGGCTATCTCAAGATTCCGACAGGAGGGTTCACAATCTCTTTACTCCTCTAGGATCATTCAATAATTCTTCCAAGGATTGTTTTGTATGTTTCCTCCCATCCGCCGCCCGCCTCCACCCTGGCATCTTAACATTTTTCGGACACAACTCACGCGACATCCCTTTGAACCTATTCATAGGGCTCATTTGTAGTTTGTTTCATAGAAGATGTCTCTGCTGTTGGCTCTCACATCAGCCAGGTGGGTCAATGACCAGTGCTCCTGATACAGCAGAAGAGTCGGTAGGAGGGGGAGTCCCAGCGGTGGTAGGGACAGTAGGTGGTAACTAAGTCACATTGATTGCTTATTGACAAATTAAGTATACTCATTGTATTTGTTAAGCAAAGCAGAGATCCCACCCATTATCATTCATCACTTCCCTGCCCATCATATTTCGCCACCCGTGTCCAAACTGATGGTTCAATTCAGCACTGCCTTGTTGGCTGTGCAAGTCGTGTCTTCTTCAGTTCATGTAGTTTTGAATTCACTACAAACCGAAAACAAGGTGTTTCCTAGTGCCCACTCAGTCACCTCCTAGTACTTCACTCCTTTTTTTCCATAGGTTCTGTCTCAGCCTACCAAAAAAAATCGAAAAATCCATTCTTGGCATGTGCCACATTTTTCTGGCCTAGTGGTTTATTTACATATATTTCATCGCTTCCATAATAGATTAATGCCTGTTTAAAGTTTTCCATTCGTGAAATACAGAGACTGGCTAAGCCAAAGCTTAGCACATGATGATCAGTGACACCCCTCTATTCTATAGCAAAACTTCTGCCTACCTGGCCTAATCCCTCTATTTTACCCTGCAGTATAGTAAATTAAGTTTCCTTACGGCCAAGCACAGGTATTTGCTGAAAATAGTTTGTGGTGGAGGAAAAGGCAAGGGAATAAAGTGGGATTTGTGCCTGATTTCAAGTTTGGTGGATGGGATTTTCTGTGGCGAAAGTGCCAAATAAAATCTATATCCCGTTCTTTTCCCTGTACTACAATGCATTGTTAATCCCACTGTCTACTTATGACAGACAGGATATCCGCTTTTTATACTTGATATGCGTGACATAGTTTTATTATTATTCAGCTGCCTCTTTGGAGTCAGGGTAGAATTTAAAGGCAGTCGGAGAAGAGCAGGGCCATCAAATTAAAGTAAGATAATTGATCATTACAGCTGCCTCAGCTGCAGACTGCAGAGAGTAGCAAAGTTCCCAATGCGCTTGCATGCCTTCATTTATTTAGCACAACAAGAATACTTGTGCTGTACAGTGCATAATGCCTTACTCATTAATGTGAGGTAATTTGTTTTCTCTTTTACGCACACTGTGTCTGTTTAGTTCCTTTTTCTTTTGAAATCCATAAAAAGAAAACAAAAATCACTTATTTTTAATCTGGTGGTATTCTGGCTTAATTCCTTGCAGCCAGTCGGTGCTTTCATGTGAGGCATGCATGGGTAAAAGTGGGCCTGTGACTAATCACATAAAAAATTCTAATGGCCCCAGGAGACCAGCAATGTACTGCCTATGTGTGACTATGTAAGGAAGTGTTTGCAGAAAGCATTGTTTATAATTTGTCTTTTTATTGTTTTCTCTTCATCACCATCTCGGTAGGAGATAGCAGCCCGGTTGTGGTGGCACCCGATAGAGGACATCCAGATCAAATATCGCCTAGAGGAGGAGTAGGCGGAATAATTTTCCCCAGTTCTTCCAGCTTTCTGTCAGTGCCTCATCCCGACCTCAACAACGCCAGCGCAGCCGGCAGCTGAGATCACCCTTAAGCACCACTGCTGCCCCCCCTTACCCGGACCACTTCCAACACTGCGTGCTTCAAAAGCTGGTGTGGCTTCGTCAGGAGGTGGCACGCCTTGGCCAGGAGTTGGGAAGCCTTTGGACCCTCATACATGATGCCCTCTGAAGCTCTTTTGTTTAGTTTTGCTTTGGTGGGAGGGACTTTTGTTGTGGGTGGAGAGGGTGTGAATTGGAAAGGGAATGGCACATTGTGTTGGACTTTTTTTGGACATTTTGGACATTGACTGGAGGCGGGTGATTTGTTTGGGGAGAGGGAGGGCATGTTATGGGTGGAAAAGGTAGGTTTTATTTATGTTGTTAAAAAAATAAAAAGGGAAAAATTATGCCTATAATCATGTTCTACTTTTATTTTGCACTGCCGCCTTTTAACGCAGCCTGTTTAAAAAAAATCTGCTTATCAAAGTGTATCCTAGTTAGTTATACCCTTGTCCTACTATACTCTGTAACTATATTGGCCACTTGAGAAGGATGCAGCTATGGTCTATGCCTATATTGCCTACAACAACCTAGATAAACATCTTATTTTTAATCTGCAGTAGAAGTTAGTTACTAACTAAACTAGTTCACTTCACTCAATACTTAGTACTAAGTTATTAACAAGTTCCTACTTGAATAGATGAAGGGATAGCTGCTACCACTTTCAATCTTTTAAAACTTTACTGTAGGTTTGAGAAATACAAATTTATGAAGGCGTGAACTCACACCGATCTGAAACTTATGATTGTTGAAAGAAAAATTATGCTGCACAAATGACAAATTTTGTGACACATCTGCATTCTTCCCGGAATATCCGTCTTCCTGGGTGCCTAGCTGAACCGGTTCGGTAAGGTAAGCAGGAGTCTTATGGAACTTTTTTCCATTTGTGCAGGAGAAGAGAAGGTCTGCGAATTGTAAATTAGAAATGATATTGTAGAGTCAAGGAGAAGGACAGAAGGTAAACTTCATGAGGAATGTACCAAGACTCAGAGGCAGAGCAAGAGCATAGTCTGCTGCAATCATTCATTATGACTCGTGTACGATTAGCTGAGACGTGAGAGCAATTTCACAACCTTTCCTGGGCATGTTGTTGCATGTACCAGGCTAATCAGTCTCACAACTGTCATCATAGCATTTAGCCAAGTGTGTACTTCATGTGATGACGCAACATCACATGTATGGCTCCACTTGCAACAACCCCTCCCTGAAAATAACCACATAATAGAGCAGTGTCACATTTGAGCCAAAACACACTCAGCAGCATTACCCAAATCAACGCACATCTCTCCAGTCTACAGACCTGAATAGATCTCTTAGAGTCATCATCATGTTGATTTCCCTTTGAAGTCAATAACTTCCTTCTTCTGGTTGTTGAGGTAGCCCCGTCCTGAGCCCTTCCTGACTCCGAGTAATGAATCAGTCTGACTCTGCACCAAACCAAATGAGATAGAGAGAATAAACATGTAGTGCACTGCTGTTGAACAAGAAGAGGAAAATAATTTGAGTATTTTGTGTAGATTTGTGTTGGTTAACTGAACTGGCTGGTCTAGTCCATGAAGAACTAGAAAAAAAGTACAGCAAGGAGTGGATCCCGCAAGTAAATCTAGTTAAGTGTGAAAGGGCAAATCACCTTCAGGAAGAAAAATCACCCATCAGGCTCCAAACATTGCACATCATCCAAATCAAGTTTACAAATTAGTTAAGCAACCTCCCTCTGTCTGCCACTACATAAATCATCAATTATCACCGACGATCACTAAATAATATATCACCTGGACTACACCATAGTCACTCTTCCTCTTCTAGGGTTAACTAAGAAGTTTCAAATCAAATGTTCACCTGATAGCGATCATTCGGTCAAGCATATTGAGCTACAAATAACCCCTATAAAACATCAAGAAGCGCCAATAATAGCAGGGGTAACTTTTTCAATAAATTTGAAACGTCTAAGGTGAACATGTACCACATTACCACAGATAGCTCAAAATGCTAAAAACCTAATGCTAACGCTCGCTCCAGAAAACCAAATGACCATTGAAACATGGACTACCTTCTCGAAAAAGCTACCAAAAGTAGGATTCTCCACTAAAACGACACACAATGGAAATAATAACAGCCATCTTAGTCAGATATCCCGAGCTTTAAGAAGGCGCCTGAGACAGTCTCTGAGGAGAGCTCAAAGTCATAATCTTCAATCGAAAGTATGGCAGGAAGTACGTTCTCTAAAGAAACAATATAAGAAACACATTTGGAATGATAAAAAAAATGAGGATAACAACTTCTGGACGAAAATAGTTAATAATGCAAAAAAATCTGACTCTAGAGCATTCTGGTCTCAGGTAAATTCAATGAATAGAACCACAAATACTATAAGTACAACCTGCGTTTCGGAGATGGCATGGGTTCAGCATCTAATACATTTTCGATAAATAACATGGAACAGCTGCCACTAGCTGCAACCGCAGTGTACGAAAGTAAAAACGTAGAGTTTCAGTTTTTAACCGCTTCCAACTCCATAAACAACTTGGATCAGAAAAACGAAGATTCAGCTCAAACTACCCCAGCTTATACTGAAGTAGAAATTCTGCGAATCATAAGGAAAAGTAGGTTAGATAGCGCACCTGGACCGAACGGAGTCCCACAGGCAGTTTACAAGCAAGATTCTCATTGGGCCTGTAAACTCAACAACCTGTTTCAGACGATCACTGTTACCAGTCGCATTCCGGAAAGCTGGAGAGGCGCGATTATCAACTCAATATATAAGGGCGGGGATCATACGGATCCAGCAAATTATCACCTGATCGCGCTGATAGATGCGGAGGCTAAATATTACACTTCGTTGATTCTAACTGACCTTGTAAAATGGTCCGATGATAATAAAAAAATCTGCGTGGTACAGGCACAATTGCAAACGTCATAGCAATAAGCCTGATTGCAGAAAAAAGCCTACGAAACCGACAAGCACTTCATCTATGTTTTGTGGACTTTAAGGCGGCCTTTGATCGTGTTAGCCGACAGACATTATAGGCTAAATTAAAGCAACTGGGCCTGCCGGATACGATCTTAAACCCAATCATGGACCTTTATACCAACACTTGGATGCAGGTTAAGATCGATTACGGCCGAAGGGTAACAAGGAAGATTGCAACCAGTGAAGGATTAAAACAAGGCTGCGTCTTGGCCCCCATCTGTTCAACCTATTCATGGCCGACTTGACACCAAGGCTAGATGGGGTCAACACACATCCGCCACGGCTAGGGACATTGCCCTTTACGCACCTATCTTATGCAGACAATGTTGTCCTTCTCAGTCAAACAAGAATAGGACTGCAACGTCTAATCCACGAGTTGGCTGAAATCTCCAAAATGAATCTGATGGAAATAAATAGTAAAAAAACAAAGGTCATGATTATAACACACCGTCGCCCCAAACAGCCGAAATACACAATCAACAACATAAATCTGGAAGTGGTGGACAGTTACAAATATTTGGGGATACATCTGGATAGAAGGCTTACATTCTCCATGCATTTTGATACTATTGAAAAGAAGGGAACTGCTTTATTGCATGCATTCTGCAGATTATCTAAACGGCTAGAAGGTCCCTTGTTTACCCCCCTTCTCATAGTCATCAAAGCTAAGCTACTTCCAACGATAGCTTATGGCAGTGTGGTACATAATGGAAGAAGTGCCCCGCTATTAGATAAAATTCAAACAATAGTATACAAGCCAGTATTTTGTTTACCGTGGGATGCTTCACCAGCACAGGTACGTCTCGAGTTTAGATTGCAGTACCAAATATTGCATAAAAGATACGAGTCAATTAAATTTTGGTATAACATCTGGCTCAACAGCGACGTAGAAATTAACTCTGCCATCTGGGCAGCCTTGCAAGGCAACCCTAAATCTTACTATGCAAAGTACCTAAATGCCTCCCTGAAAAGCACTAAGATGACTGGTGCAATAGTTACCTGTTACAATCTAAGCATGGCGGAACACAATTGTGCCTCCTCTTTAGATGGAAGCAACACATTAACACATTAACAGTCTTGTAAACCAAATGATCTTCACTGGGGCCGCCCATTAGGGTATGAAAAAAAGAAGGATAGGCCTGGGATGGAAGTAGGCATTGTCTCCAATGTCCTTGAGGGGAATAGGGAGGCTTTTCCACTGCATACTGGTCCAACGTAAACCCTGCTATACATGTGCCTAAAATGGCGGGGCTACATAAGTCAGAGATAAACAAAATATATGTTCCTCTAGCTATAATCTTTTTTTTCCTGCAAAATAGTTGAACGATAAATAATTAAAAAGTTCCATGATGGCCTACTCGGTCAGGGAAGTAGAGTTCATCCTCAAACTCAGGTGGTTCACCCAGAAGTTGGTCAGCTAGCACACTTGATTCTGACCAATCTCCCTCATTCTCTGACTCCTCCTGTGGTATTTCAGGAACAGTGTAATTGTGTGGTATGAAGTGTTGGCCATTTTGATCATGGTCAATCTCTCCACGTTTTGAGGCAAGACACTGGTCCTTCTCACTGTGACAACTGCACCAGCTGCACTAAACACATGCTCAGCAGACACCCAGGCTACCGGACAAGCCAGATACTTTATAGCCAGCTAGCTGAGCTCTGGCCATTGGTGCAGCTTCCCATACCAATAGACCAAGGAGTTTTGATCCACATAGACCTCTTTTGGGTAATCCTGATAGTCCTGGAACATCTTCCGAATGGTCATTGGTGCTGCCACATGCTCAACCTCTTTTACCTTCACCTCTGACTTGACTTAAGCCCTGCCTCTTGAAACCAAGCCAATGCAGATGTTCGGTCTGATTCTTCTGTTCCTGCTGTTGTTGTTGCCAGTGTTTTTGCAGGTTGCTGGTGTTGGCTGCTGTGAGACAACAGCACTGCACTCTCTGGAAGTTGAAGGCTACACCCCAGAACATTTGAAGGGATCCTAACTTCCAGCCGTTCTTCTTTCAGGTCTCTCACTTCATCAACAAGCCACATCTTGAATAGTGAAACATCCATTTCTGAAAAAGGAATGAAAGTGGCCAGAATTTTCGCCAGTATTTTTTTTCTACCATGGATCAAGTATTGTGGCACAGATGTACTCTTTGGATGACACAATGCCTCTTTGCAGCCTTGGTGACAGACAAGCTCATGATTCCCCAGGAGCACTACAGTCAAAAGCCCACCTTCCAGATACACTGACTCTATGTTTGAATAATCATCTGGGATCTGAGTGGCTGGATGAGAGGAAAGGAATTAGGAAGGGTACTGTGGGAAGGGAGACCTGGAACAAACGATGTCCATGATTAGCAGAGAATTCTGGCGGGCTTTACTGCCACTTCTAATCATATGTCTTCAGCAAAAGAATACATAGTATGTCAGCTTTACCTGAAAAAGAAACATGTGAGGAATTCCTGTAATGTGTTAGCAACTCTTTTTCACTTAAAGAATAACAATTCCTTGGTTCTCACTGTTCATGCCTTAAGATGTAGTCATACATGAAGTAATATCTTGGTACCACTGAATTCCTTAACTCAGCCAATGTTCACCAAAGTACAAAAAACAATATGAAGTTCTGACTAAATGTACATACTGCACTCAGAGCATCAACACCACTATGTCTGCCACTTGGGAACACAACAAGAACTCCTGTATGCATGCATTCCTTTCATAATCAGTACTTGTCTATGCGCACTGTATGTAAACAAGATATCCGTAATGTGTAGATAAAGAACAGCTGCTCCTTTAACCACTAAGATAATGGAATCCTGGAAACATGTTTGTTCCACACGCACTTTGGAAGTTTTGAGATTTGCTTGGTAAAGGCTTTAAAATATTCACAAAGCGAATGTACTAGAAGTCGTCACGTGCCTTAAGGAGCACTGGCTTTGCACAACTAAAAACAAGAAATTTGGAAGACACACCTTACCGGTCTCACTGATCAGGTCCTTGCAGTGCCTCTTAGATTATGAATGGTTCACTGCAAGTGTTCGATGTCGGATGCGGCCGCTTTTTATGGGAGAAGACGTCGCCTTGGCAACCATGACGTCAAGCACCCACAACACGGCGTTCATCCGCAAGATGCTTCACATGCATGGAAATTACTGCAAAAAAAGAATAAGGACATCAACAACAAACAACAAGGGCCCAAGAATAACATAATGACGGTGATGGTTTGAGTGTTCACCGTGAGAGAGGGCTATTCCCTGTGTACATTGTCTCCATAGTATAAGTAGATCAGCACCCTGGTAGCCAGTGTTATATTATGCCGCCAGTGTCAGTCAGTGTTTCTGATTTGCCAAATACATGACTCCTGTTCCTGTATAGTGCAGCCAATGTCATGCATTTGCCCAGTAGCACTACTGGTATCAGGTTCATTTGCCCAAGACTACGTGGCCCAAATGACTTTAGTTAGGAGGCAGATAGGAAGGAGGCCTGACACTTGGATTAATAGCAAAGTGAAGAATTAACCTCTCAACCAAGCCATGCTCTTCTCCATTATAGTTCACAACTGCAAACCTTTGTGACACCATTTTTAACTGGTTCTGTAGCAAATGCAACTACAGGATAGCTTGGCTCGTCGTACTGTTATCCTCTCTGACTTCCTTGTGAAAACCTCAAAAGGAAGCAGCATCTGTGTTAGGTATTTGACTAGGCCTCATTTGTTCACCTCCATGGTCATGCGTTTCCCAGTTTCATTCTCTCCTCTTTGAATGACATTGTCATTGATCAGTTTGTTCTACTCAAACAGACATTGCAACATGTAATAGGTCAAGTTCCACTATGTTTGCACCTCCTTTATGAGGGCTTTAACTGGCACTCTATTAGCACACTGAATGATCCTCAACTGCTTTCAGAGTTTAATAGATTGGCTGAAATGAGTGCAGATTCTTCTGTAGGCAGTCAGTATGTTGCTGACTATGTCTTTTTTTTTTTAAGAAAGTCCTGCATAATCAGGTTGATGCATTGTTCCAAAAACAGAACCCTGAAATAGCCACTATCTGCTATGGCCTTGACTATATTACTGTCATTGTCTATGGCAACAAATCCAATTCTGAGACCGCTGGATCACAGCCATTCAACCACCTTACTGTTAAAGTCTTCCAAGATGTTTGCAGCTGCATGGGATTTTTCGATGGCGAACATGGCTACTTTTGCATGCCCCCAAACTTCCTTAAAAGTTTCTTCTGCACTGTGGCCTGTAAATATGTGTTGCCTAAGCCCCACAAACGAGATCACATGTGCAGTTTAGTGGTGGCTGGTATCAGGACAGAGTGGTGTGGCCTGGGATGACACTTTTTTTATAAAACCCCTTACCTGTCTCTCGCCGCATCACCAACTCAGTGCTCTTCTGCTGCTGCACTGCACAGGCTCTCAGGCTCCCCTGCGGCCAATCCTGATGCCACCCTCATGTTTGAAAACTGCATCAGGATTGACCTGAGCACTGTGAATTTGCAGCCCCAGGGAGACTGGGAGCCTATGCTTTGCTGTCTCCAACCCGGCAATGTAGCTCGGTTGGAGACAGCTTTAGTGCGCATGTCGGTTTGGCCGTACTGATACAGCTGTCCAAACCAACATGCGCACAGACAGCAGTGCTCCCCACCACTCCCCCTCCAGCCTATCATTGTCTGTCCTGCCCCAAGACTCGTTCATGCTAAAATTAAAACAATAATAAACCTATGTTAGTATTGTTTTATTTTTTGAGTTTTGCTGCTGCTTGCATGGGGGACAATACTCCTCCACCATAGCGGAGGAGCAGCTGCTAGTGCAGTGATACATATAGGTCAGGGGTCTCCAACCTTTTGTGTAGTGAGAGCTACTTCTGGTCCGTGAAAATCGTCGAGAGTTACTAAACCCCAAGCAACTCACGCATTTTTCAAAGAGACCCCCCACGCCAATTCTAATAGCTTAAAAGTGGCCACATTTGCAAATTAAGTTTTAAACTGTAATGTAAGTACATGTTGTATAGGAGGTGATTTTCAAGGTATGGAAGACTTATCTATTTGTGCTTGCAGCACGCAAAGTTTTGTAGTATCAGAAAAATTAACAATAAAAACCAGCCCACCAGCCAATAAAATCAGCCCACAAATAGCCAAAAAACAAAGACAAGCATTGGCACAGCCCACCAGCTAATAAAATCGGCCCACAAACAGCCTAAAAAACAACCAATGCAATGATCTGTCAGGCCAGCCCTTTGTGTAGGGGGCCTGGTTCACCTGTAGGGCATTCCCACCCCACTGACTTCTCGAGTGCAGTCCTATCAAATGGCGTCACTCCCACATGTACATATGTTTTAATAGTCAATAATGTAGCACATTTAACAATTGTGGCCATTTACTAAGTGCACATTACAAAAAGACATACTTTTCTGGCTCATGGCAGTGTTGTCAGGGCATCATTGGTGAGGAAAAGTTTATGTTTAAAAACTACAGTTTTTACCCAATCATGTCAACTCTGTGCTACAATCTTATCTGCTTCTCATCAAATCAGGGCTTCAGGAGCAGTCATGCTCCTTTAAGCACTCTTATCAAGACACTCTAGAATGGATGTTTACAGACTTTTTGAATTGAATATCAATCCGTGTGTGCCTGGTACCATAACTTTAATGCTCTTTTCAAGCGGCACACTGTGAAAAAATTGCTTTCAATATGCTTTCTTGAAGATGTGGCATGGCGCATTATGAGAACTGTCACAGTACTCAACGAGGTACATTCAATGAGGTGCCATCAACAAGATATGTTACTCTAAAAGTGTGCTCGAGGATACAGTGCACATTGGCTCCGAACACTGGGAAGTAATGCCAACTCTTCACACTATTATTTTTGCCATGCTTTGCATGTTTGACTCCTGCCTAGGGATTTACGTGAAAAACAATAATTATAAGCAATGAAATAACAAATATACCTTTGGCAGTTCAGCCTGAAAGCTAATGCAATCAACCCCAGCTCCGACTGGAGCAGCTCAACCGCTGTGGTACTGGCTAAAAAGATAATGGTGCCTTGCAGCTGCAAACTTCACTTTTCACCAGCAGCTTTTTCTCCGTTCCTCCCCACCCCCGACTAGGGCACCATAAAGCGTCACGGGGACTGTTTTAAGGAGAGAGTTTAGAACCCCGTGTGGTCGAGTTTTATTAGATGGAGATCCTGCTAAATATACTCTCTGAGAGATCCCCTGTATACATAGTGCACATGCAGCAGGCCTCTTCCAGCTGCAGGAACAGCGAGTCTGTGTGTCCCAATGCACCCAGGGCCTCTGCCTCACTTCACAGATCACTGACTGTAGGCTTCCCTCTTTTACCCGGCAGACACAGAAGAGGCCTCCACCTGGCTGGGAGCCCGCAATAATGATGCGAAGTGCTGAATTGGTGTTGCGCAGTGATAATTGCAGCATCTGGAGTGGAATAAGATGGCATGGGAGCTAGAGAGAAGTTTTCCCTCACATGGTACAGCAGCACTAAGAAAGGTAACAGTTAACAAAACCAGGGCACGGCTGAGGTGTTTATTAGGCAAGTACATAGACAAAAGCCGAAGTATGCCACGTCTGACTAAAAGCATTTATTGAGTATTGTTGAAAAAGATTACTTTTACCAGCTCAAGTGTTGCAGGTCTAGGCCCCAGCGTGTGCTCCCACGGCTTGCCTGCTGCTCTGATGAAATATATGGTGGCAGGCTGTACTGCTAAACTCGGCAGATGGTGCGGGTCCCGGCAGTTCTATACTGCTTGTGTGACCTGGAAACCAGCTGCTTTGCCATGCCATACCTACTTCAATGACAATGAGCGGTCAGCTGCCCCATCCCCTTCCATAATTGTAAGGCTTTCAGGAGCTTACCTTTTTCCTTGTCTCTCCTGGCGGGTCTCAGACTTAGCTGGCGTCCAATCCATATCCAGATAATCAGACGGGGGGACTTGGAGAAGATGGTGCAGTACCCCTCCTCTTTTAGGTCGAAGGCCTAAAAGGCTGCGCTTGCGCAGTCTTAGGCATGAGATTTAATGATTCTTAGTAGCGCAGAAGGTCCCGCCTCCCTGCCCTCTCTCTCCTTCATTGGCTGGCTTCCTAAACGGAGGCCAGCCATTGGAGGAGAGATGCGTCACTTCAAACAAGCCCCGTCTTTTTCGGATTTGGGGGCGTGATTTTTTGCATTCTGTAGCCCTGTGACGTCGTCCGTCACTCAGGACAGCAAAACCACGCCCCCAAATCCTCAAAATCCGGAAGCTTGTGTCCGCCATTTTCTATCCTTCGCAGTGAAGGTAAGGCCGTGTTTGTTTCCCTCCGTGCCTTTTTCCCCCCTGTCTGTTTCCCGCCCCCCTCCCGCTCTCCGTGTATTTTCGCTGTCCGTGTGTATTTGTGCCTTCTTCCCCCTGTCTGTTTCCCGCCCCCGTGTATTTTCGCTGTCCGTGTGTGTTTGTGCCTTCTTCCCCCTTGGTGGGCACGAGTTGTAGGGACGTTTGCTGTCCCAGTGGTTGAGCGGTGGTTGGTGTGGCATGGGGCCCGGGAGGTCAAGGGCAGGCGGTTTTCGGTCCCAAGTGCGGCATGTTGGGATAGGCCGGGGGCGTTGGAGTGTTAGACGCGGCTCAGGGGGCACTGCTAGAGTTAAGTGTGGATATGCCCGACACCCGCCTGGATGGCGCCGCGATCCTACAGTGCTGAGCGGCTATGCGCTATTGTTTTGCTGCAGACCCGACAATGACGGAATTGGGGATGGTTGATTGATCGAACGGGTGGGGCTGCAGCCACCCAGCATTTCAAGCTTCTGTTGAATATCTAGTCGGGGGTCGCTTGGCAATGGAGGGTGCTGTTTGTCCCGGTTGTGTTTGTTAGAAGATGCCGAGCTTGTGCTGGCAGCCAGCGCCGGGCAGCCTCTCTTCGGTGCTAAGCCCGAGCAGTGTTGGGTCTGGCGGTGTCCGATCGTTGGAGAGATGGGAGCAGGCTGTGGCTTAGGTTGGCGGGCTGTCTGTGGGTAATGGTGAGTTGATTTGTAGTGGGAGGCCCCGTTTGTGGGAGGCCCCCGTTTCGCACATATTTACGGCACAATTGCATTCCGGGACCTATGCAAAGGCTTCCACTTAGAGCTGGGTTGGAAGGGACCGCATCTGCACATTATAAATCGGGTCGCTTGCCAATTTTCTGCCAGACGTGCTGTAGTGGGGTGAATATTGCATGTCAGTTGTTTAGTCTTCATAAGATGTTACAGGCATCTGCCGCGCGATTGATATAGTTTCAAGTGTTTACCCTAGGAACTGCATTAGAGTGGCGAGCTTGGCTCTCATTATTTAGGAGGCACATGTTTGGCGACGCTGCATCGCGCACGGGCACTTCATGAGTGTTTTTGTATTAGTTCATTCCGAAGATCGTACGCTGCTTACTGTCTCTTTACTATATATGCGAGTCTGGGAAGCGCTGCAATATGTGCTAGACACTCAGCCACAAGAACAAATGTTACGCATGGTGGCGCGGAGCCTCACGTGGGCCCAGGATGCGGCCTCGGGCGTCGCATGTGTAGGGCTACTGTTGTGTGATGCGTTTCTGTGAGTGACGGTGTCCATTTCTCCTCGAGTGCGGATCCAGCATATAGTGACCCACTGGGGCTGGGAGCTCGTCGCGGGTCGCGTTCTTTTCGAAGCATAATAGCTTGCCGGTCCATGTCGTCTATGGAAGTGCTTGCTAGGATGTACGGCTGGGGGGGGCGCTTTCGGGACAAACGCCGTGCAATGAAGTGGTATATCAGCGGTTCACTGTATCCCCTGCTCCCCGTGTCAGCAGGCCAAAATAGCGCGATGGGAGAGCGTTAGACTGAAGATCGAAAGGTCCCTGGTTCAATCCCGGGTTTTGGCACAATTTGCACTGCAGCGTTATAGATTACGGGTTGATGGGAATCTAATTGACGGCTACATTATTTATTTAACTATGCAATTTTATGGCGCGCAGGTTAATACCCTGGTTCACGGGTACAATCACAGTTGTCCTCCTACACCCTATTTGGAACGTGCCCTCATTCAAGGAAATCAATGTGATAACTTTCAAAACTTAACGAGGGGACTGCGTTTAATATGAGGTGGCGCCGGAATCCCTTAACTCGTCAGGGCCTGGTATCGCGATTGTCGTCAGGAAACATCATCCTGCGACTGCCTGCCTCTCTGCAAGCGGTTCGCCCGCGACCCAAGTGTTGTGCGTCGTCGGTCTATCTAGAAGTACTGATTGTGCCTTGCTTCTCAATTGCTTTTACAGCATTCTGCCTTTAGCTCGGCAAAGGGGGTTCAACATTGAACCCATGTCACCTCAAATAGACCTAGCACATATTTATTTGTGAATAGCTCTGCCTAGAAGATGTAGGATTGTAAGTATAGCACATAAAATCATTACTCACTGTCCACCGCTTCCAAGACAGAGAATCCATTACCGCTCATTTACAGTGGCTAAGTGTGGGGACTGTTAAAACATTATTTTATATAAAGAGACCCCAGTTACCTTCGGATTTCAACTGTGCGACAGGAGATTTACACGGGAGTCGTGTTTTATGCCACAAGCTGTATTTTTAGGCTGTTAATGACAGTCTCTTATGCATAGGATTTGCGTGACATTAGCACGTCCAATTCGATTCATTTCTAATTGGTTGTCCAATTCGATTCATTTCTAATTGGTTGTCCAATTCGATTCATTTCTAATTGGTTGTCCAAGTCGATTCATTTCTAATTGGTTGTCCAAGTCGATTCATTTCTAATTGGTTGTCCATCATATCTAGAGCAGGCAGGGGCAGTACGTTGATATGTACATCCACTAGAACCCATATGTGAAAACGAATCTTTTAATTCACACGGCGCTTACATATTTGTCACGTGCAGCATAGGCGTATTAGGCGCTATAAACGCAATATCTTTCACTACTGCTATCTGGAAAAGAAGGATCACTATGGTTCACATAACGTCACTGATAACTGATGTCACTGAGGCGCGCTCCGTAGGAATGCCCTTGGGAAAGCGCTGCGAGGGGGAGAAGATCCGGTACCTACTCCGGTTCTGAGAGTGCAAAGCCAGTTTAGAAAAAATTTAACGACATGTTCTGAGTTTCATTAAACAACATGAACAAGACATCGATACCAGAATAATTGACGTTGAGTTAGGGCAGGTGGATTTCTTTCATACAGCGAGCAGGAGGTAGGGGCGTTGCGGGCTTATTCAAATCGGCCCGACTTCATGCCCGGTTTAATAGCACGTTTTAAAAACTCCATGCCAGCTCAGGCCCACCCACGTAATAAAGGGCAAAAGTCAGGAAGCAGGAGATGCCCACATGCTTGGCTTGCTGCAACAGTGCGACGTGGCGGACACCTTAGGGCAGGGAAAAGAGCTTCCGCCGGCAACTATTATGTGGGCATATCTGCAGGATAATTTAGTGACTAGGCAGTGGGCGAGTAGGCAATAGCCTCGAAGAATTCTAGTATAATACATAAGGAACTTCTTGCCGACATGTTAGAGTAGCACCGAGTGGTTACTCAGGTCGGACTTTGTCACAATGTTTAATTCAAATGTCACCGTACACAACCAGCCGGGCCATTTGTTTTCCTCGGTTAGCAGCTGATGCTTTGTCTAGCTAAGATAGAAGGATATCAGAAGCCGCCAGACATTTATTGTGGGAGGGACACACTTTTAGAAAACAAGTGTGCATGGTCCAATTTTGCGTTTTTAGGGCTGTCTGAAGAGAGCTGTCGTGTTTCACTGCATAAATGGGCAGATTGCTGCTGTTTACGTACGCCACATTGTGGTTGGAATAGCATCAATTAAAGTAGTGATGTACGGCAAGGCATGTGCTCTGATTAGTGCGAGCTGCAGGCTGGCAATCGAGTACAATACCTCCATGCTTTCCGCGGGGAAAGGGTGTGTCGCATTGTGTTTCAGACATTTGAAGCCCCTGGATTCAAAGTTTCTATAAGTTCGGAAAGCCCGCTTTCACTCAGATGGGGAGACAGAGGGGGACGTTCTAGCGACTATGATACGATACGGGTTTGTATATTAATTTATTTAATGCGATTTTATATAGCGCAAACATCAGCCGAAGGGTCAAAGCGCTAGGAGGCCTCATAATGCTTGTTCGGAATTGCTTCCTGTCGCTGAATGAGAGAAATCTGCACTATCTTGGCAGCCTGTCTTCAGAGATCCGTCATTCCAACTTCTTGAAAGCAAGGTCGATTCCCTGATCAACTAGGGTTGATGCTTTTAATGACAAGAGCATCTCCTGTTGACAGATAAACCCTATTGCCATGGAGCAGAGCTCACTCACTTATATCACAAAGATGGTTGCCTTGTATATTTTAAGTTGTCGTGTACAGTGCACTTAACGTGGGTGGGGCTGAAAGTAATCCATGTGTGTGTACTTTCCTTGCTTTTGCTCTCTATTTTATCGATTTAATTGGCACTTTAACACACAGCCTCACTCTCCTTCAAAAAGAAATACATCGAATTAAACACTTGAAACAACTACTAGTTCATCTCTCTTATTGCCTATAAGGAGTAGGGCTGTCCACTGATAGCACAATGTGCCCAGGTAAGATGTGCTGGGTTCAGTTTGTGTCAGTACAAAGTAATACAAATGTATGTACAAAACAAAAAACACAGGGCATACACCCGAAACTAGGAAATGGCAGCTTCTTCTGGGAACTGCAAATGATAGAAGTAACTCCTGCCACACCCCTCCTGACCAAAGCTGTCTATAAGCTTGTGATCACGGGCAGTCTTTCTTTTGTTTACTGGCAGAAAGATGTCAGCTTTCTGAGGCAGCTGCCACATCCTTTTTAGTAAAACAGGGCCACAATCTCGTTGTTGTTTTAGGTATGTTTCATTTTTTCTGTACGTTAGTTATTTTTAATGGAATATCTTTCATACGTGTTAATATCGAAACAAATTAACATTTAGAGTTACCTTTAAACATACAGAACTAAATGTCTTGTTCTAATGGGAGTAATTCACACTAACAGCGGTAACTTTTATCTTTAATCCAAACTCATGTTTGGGAGAAATTGGTGATAAGTGATTGAAATAAACTAACACCGTAAAAAATGTGCATTCAACATATTTATTTTTTAAAGAATTTTAAATTGCTTTCCAAAAAAAGGATCTATGTTTGGCTTAGTACACTTCCGTGCTATGTCTCTTTATGAAGGAAGGCACTTCACATGCTGACAGGTCCTGCATCAGGCCCACAGTGTTGGTAGTGCAAGTCTGAGCACACTGCTTTCAGCGTAACAAGGAAGAGATGTTAGAATTGACATAAGAGAAGCTAGTGAAAACTATTTTCTTTTTAGAAGGTGACTGGCAGAAAAAAAATATGGCTATACCACGCCCATAAATAACACCGATAAGAGGCCGCTGTTCTATGTGTGTTTTTTTCTGTTCATGTTTTGCCTTTTGTAGCATTGTTTGAATTGTTGGCTTGATAGCACTTACCACTTAATATTTTATGCCATTTTAAAAGGGTTTTGGTTTTTCGATTTCCAAGAATTGCTCGCCAGCCTGCGTCCAGGAGGGTTGTGCATAATTTATATTGTCTGTGTTCCTGTTATATCTGAGGTAGTGGTGGATGTTACAGCTAGAATAAGGCATCTCCATGGCAATAAAGCCCTCGAAGGGAGGAGGAGAGAGGGCTCTCAAATTCACTACAACACTCTCTCACTACCTCACAACTTCACACTCTCTCTAACTCACTGCTTCACTCTCTATCTCACTACCTCACACTCTCTCTATATACTACCTCACTCTATTTCTATCTCACTATCTCGCTCACTATATCACGACACACTCTCTAAAGTTCACTACATCACTCTCACTACCCCACAACTTCACTCTCTCTCTAACTCACTACTTCACTCTCTCTATCTCACTACTGCACTCTCTCTCTCTCAAATACACTAACTCACTTTCACTCTCTCATACACTACCTCACTCTCTCTCTAGCTCACTACTTCACAACATCGCTCTGTTTCTATCTCAATACAGCACAACAACTCTCACCCTCACTGCCTCATTCTTTCACTACCTTACTCTCTCTATCTCTCACTACCTCACTCTATATCTACATCACTCTTCCACAAAACAAAAATAACTACATCACTACTCAAATTATATCTATAAAACTATCTCTCTCTCTCTCACTAACTCTCTCCATAAAATCACTCTATTTCGATATCACTCTCACTACCTAACTATAACAAAAGTTACTCACTCAAAAAATAACTACAACACTCTCTCGCTGACTCACTCTCTATCTCACAAGTTCACACTCTCTCTCCAACTCACTACGTCACTCTCTATCTCACTAACTCTCTCTTTCTATATCACTAAGTCACTTTCACTCTCTCTTACACTACCTCAATCCTTCTCTATCTCACTACGTCACAACATCACTCATTGTTTCTATCTCCCTACCACCAAAAATCACTCTCCATCACTAACTCACTCTTTCACTACCTCACTCTCTCTGTCTCACTACCTCACTCTATCTACCTCACTCTCTCTCACTACCTCACTCGCTCTCTTTCTATCTCACTGAGCCACTTTCACTCTCTTTCACTACCTCACTCTCTCTCTATCTCACTACCTCACAAACTCACTCACTGTTTCTATCTCACAACCTCAGAACATCCCTCTACCTCACTCTTTCACTACCTCACTTTCTCTGTCTCTCACTACCTCACTCTCTATCTACCTATCTCTCACTACATAACTCTCTACCTCACTATTCCACTCTATCTCACTATCTCACAACTTCTCTCTCTCAAAACATCACTACCTCACTCTCTCACTACCTCACTCTCTAGCTCACAACCTCACAACGTCACTCTCTTTCTCTATCTCACTACCTCAATCACTCTCTATCTCACTACCTCACTCTTTCTATCTCACTACCTCTTTCACTCTCTTTCACTACCTCTTTCTCTATCTCACTACATCACAACATCACTCTATGCTTATATCTCACTACCTCACAACATCCCTCTCCCTCACTACCTCACTCTTTCCTACCTCACTCTCTATCTACCTCACTCTCTCTCACTACCTCACTCTCTCTCTATTTCAATACCTCACTCGCTCTCTATTTCAATACCTCACTCGCTCTCTCTATCTCACTCTCTCTCTGCTAATGCAATAGGTATCCCATATGCAAAATACAAAGCTAATGCCAATACAAATGACAATGCCATTTATTTAGGGATACAAAAAAGATAAAAAAATAATGAGCAATTCCAATAGCTCTACCTATAATATTGCCGAGACCATTGCATTGTAAATGCTTGTCTTGCTGGAGATGTGGAAGCCAATGGTTTAAGAAGAGGTACATTGTGCACTTCCTGTTTTGCTCCTACTTCAGAAAGATCTACTTTTGCTGTCTGTCGCTCCTGTTGTCCACTTTCTCAGTTTCCTGCGACAATTGGGTACTAGTTTGTGGCTGCGACAAATCCGATTCAGACTTACTGCTCGTCGCCATGATTTCAGCGGCTGCCTCGCTTAGAGACATGGCCTTAGGTTGGGGTGTTGCTGTTCATGTGAGAGTACTGTCCCAGCTTACTGCCCGGAGGATGGTGCTGGAGGCACACATCTCCTGAAAAAGGTTTGCGGTGGCACACCAGTGGGGGTAATCAACTTCTTTTCCTCCTCACTGGCCACTTTCTTGGCAGCAGCTTTCTTAGGCGCCATCTTGAAGCTCTGTCAGTTCGCATTGGCACTTAGCTGCAGAAGCGGAAGAGACTGGAGGACTCACGTGCTGTGGTCATGTCACTTGGGGCCAGCCTTCTGTCTGGCAATACTGAGACTGATGTCTCTTGTGCACCTAAAAGCAAACAAGCAAGAAAAACATTTATTAAACATGACATTTTGCAGTTTGGATTATTCATTGTACATACAATATAATTTAGTGTCATTACTTATTATCCTAAATATTGAACAACAAAAGCGCATCCATTCCAAAGTCAAACCACACCACCATAACATAATATTTCATTTTAAGTCAGGTTCACAACATACAGATGTAACTGCATCTAAGAGGAGTCCCTTGTGACAGTCTGGGAGGTGCAAGGGAAATGGAATAATCCTTAAAAAATGTATGCTGGTGTGCGCTTATGACAGGCAGGGGGTCCAAATGAAAATTGAATAATCCTTAAAAAAATGAATGCTGGTGTCCACCTATGACATTCAGGGAGGGGGTCCAGAAGAAAATGGAATAAACCTTAAAAAATGAATGCTGGTGTGCGGCTTTGTGCCTATGGCAGGCAGAGGGTCCTGGCGAAAATGAGTAATGACAATCTTTAAATAATGAATGCTGATGTGTGGAAGGTGCCTACAGCAGGCTGGGGGTGGATGGAAAAATGTAAAAAAAAAATAAAATATATATATAGTTAAAAAAAAGAAATTGTCACGTTCAAAGGATACACTGGTTCGGCCCCCTCAGGAACAGATGCTCTTACCCCAAATCCACCCCAGGGATAACTCAGGGACTACTGAGAATCTCGCTGTCCACAGAATTAACCCCGTGGGGGAAAGGGGAAGTGGATGACAAACAAGAGAGACACGCTTCGGACACTGGCTTCCAACCTGGTCTGGTCTGGTCTGCGCTGTAAGGTAAAACACTTATTAAATTTCTGACTCACCATGAAGTGTTACATCTTATTATCTATTCTGCTAAACCCAAACTAATTCTTACCAGTGTTTAATTAGAAGCTAGCTCCTCCCTATGAATGTTTGACAGGTACTGAATATCTGATTCACTGCAAGAACAGGCTGATGACCAATTGGGAAAACTGCAGAAGGACTGACCACCAATATAGTTCACGGTGTGTAGCAAATATTCAGTCTTGATGCTTTCATGAAGAAGGTTGCAGGAAAATCACAGTCTGTTAATAAGCACTCTCAGAAGTCTTGAATTTAAACAATACTCTCTGTACTCTGAAGCGCTAATCTCTCAGGCTCAAGGATCCTCTTGCTCCAAACACAGTTAGCTTGAAGATAACATCACCTCAGTCATTGCCTGGAGACTGAAGCGCAAGAACCACACTCTTACTTGGAATACGAGGTCTTCTCTTCACAGAAGACGCTCTGAAGACTCAGCTCCGCTACTCTCGCCCTGTGGTAGCGTCTTTATTCTGTCAGGATTCAGGTAACTTTCTCGAAGAACATGGACAACGAAACACTCGAACCGAGTGTCAACAGAACCTTGAGACTCGTAATTACTGTGACGAGGCAAGGGGAAAAGTTCTCAAAAGAAATACGTCAAAGATTTCCTCAGGAAGATGACAGCGAGCCGAGGAAGCTCCTGTCAGGGATAAAAGTCGGTTGAAGTGCGCAGCGCGAGGTTCGCGCATGCGCATTGGCGACAATGCGCGCCACTGCTCTCAGCAACTAGTCCGCTGAAGGAGGTTTCACTCGATGGAACTGAGCGCTACTCTTGCAACATGGCGGGACGCTGCAGGACCTTAGTAGTAAGCGCAAAGATGTTTTCCAGCATGGATTCTTCCTCACAGATAGCCTTTGGCGAGGTGCATGGATTCTGACAGTACCTCCCACCAAGAATGCTCCTTCTCCTTTGGGTTTGGAAGGATTGGCCTTGTGAAACTCTCGAAGAAGTCTGGGAGCATGAACGTTGTCAGAGGGCTCCCACGATCTTTCCTCAGGGCCAAAATTCTTCCAGTCAATCAGATAGTACAAGATACCTCTCTTCAGTTTGGAATCTAGGATTTTGTGTACCTCAAACTCTTCGTGTGTGTCTATCTGAATTGGTTTTGGTACTAAACGCTCTCTCAACTTGGGTGGACTTTTCTTTAACAGGGACACATGGAAAGCGGGATGAACCTTGAGATATGAGGGTAACTGAACTTTCACTGTGACTGGATTAAGCATTTTTTCCACTTTGAATGGGCCTAAAAATCGGGGCTGAAATTTTCGATTGATTTTTAGCCTCAAATTCTTAGTGGATAGCCACACTCTATCCCCTGCCTGAAACACTGGGTTCTCTCTTCTTTTTTTATCTGCATGTCTTTTATAAGATTCTTTGGCCTTTTCTAAATTCTTTTTGACTTGAATGAGAGATTTTTGCATCTCACTAACCTTCTGTTCTACTGCAGGAACTGGGCTTTCCTCTTTTTCTACAATGAAGACAGGATGCCTACCATAATTTACAAAGAAGGGTGAATAACCAGTGGAAGAGTGAACCGCATTGTTATAAGCAAACTCTGCTGCCCATACCAATTCTGACCAATCTAATTTTTGGTCCAAAAGGTATAAACGCAGGTACTGCTCAAGCTCCTGGTTCACTCTTTCCGTTTGGCCATCAGTTTCTGGGTGGTAACTTGTGGAGAAGCGAGAGTCAATTCCCAACTTAGCTGAGAAGGCTCTCCAAAAATGTGAAACAAATTGGGTTCCTCTATCCGAAATTAGTACTTTAGGGATGCCATGAAGGCGCACTACATGCTGGACAAAAAGCTGAGCTAGAAGAGGAGCATCTGGAATTTTCTTCAAGGGAATAAAGTGTGCCATCTTGGAAAAAACGTCTACAAACACTAAAACTGTGGTATACCCCTGACTTAAAGGCAGTTCCACTATCAAATCCATGGACACAGTGTGCCAAGGATGAGGCGGAACAGGTAAGGGTCTTAACTTTCCCTGCGGAGGCCTTCTCTCGGACTTCCCCCTCAGACACCTCTCACAAGTGGTCACAAATTGTCGTACCTGAGATCTCATGTCCGGCCACCAAAAATTTCTTTCCACCAATTCGGTAGTTTTCTGAATTCCTTTATGCCCTGCTAACAGATTATCATGACACGATTCCATGGCCTTTTCTTGAAGTGCAGGTGTTGGAAGGAAAATGCGATGATCTTGGTAAGGAACTCCATTCTTCACTTCTCGGCCCTCCGCTTGCTCGGACCAATTCTTCATCTCTTGCTCAGTCATAGATTTCTGCAACTGGACAACCAATTTTGAAGAATCTACAGCCAACACGATTTTTTCTTCTGGAATGATATTTTGAGGTTCTTTCTCTGCATCTGAAGATCCGGACTCTATCCGAGATAGTGCGTCAGCTTTAGCGTTACTCTTTCCTGGTCTGAAGGTAATGATGAAATCAAAATCAGCAAAAAATAAGGACCAACGTAACTGCCGCGCCGTGAGGGTACGAGCAGATTTTAAAAACTGGAGGTTTCTGTGGTCCGTAAAGACTGTTATCTTGTGCCTGGCTCCCATTAAATAATGACGCCATTCCTCAAAAGCATTCTTGACCGCGAGCAGTTCCTTATCCGCAATTGAATAGTTGCACTCTGGAGGACTTAATTTTCTGGAATAATAAGCCACTGGATGCAGCTGTCCTGAAGTCGGATGTCTTTGCGACAAGATCCCTCCTATAGCTCCATCAGAAGCATCTGCTTCCACAAAAAAGGGGTCTTCCATTCTGGGATGCAACAGAATTGGTGCTCTTGTGAAGGAATCTTTTAGGAACTGGAAGGCTTGCTCAGCTTCGGTGCTCCAAATGAACTTGACTCCCTTCTTCAGCAAACGAGTTATTGGAATCACCTTTTGAGAGAAATCTGGGATAAATCTTCGATAAAAATTGGAAAATCCCAAAAAACTCTGAACCTCCTTGACTGACTTCGGAGAGGGCCACTCCTGTACCGCCTTGACTTTTGTGGAATCCATACTCACACCATCAGGAGACAGTACAAACCCCAAAAACTCCACACGAGTTACATGAAACGCACATTTCTCCAGCTTCACATAAAGACGATTTTCCAATAACTTCGTTAAAATCGCTCTCACATGAGGGATGTGCTCTTCTTCACTCTTTGAAAAAATGAGTATATCGTCTATGTAGACCACTGCGACCCTGTCCAAAAATTCTCCTAACACGTCATTTACAAAATGTTGAAAAGCAGCGGGAGCGTTGCAGAGTCCATAGGGCATTACACAATACTCAAATAACCCATATCGTGTTCTAAACGCCGTTTTCCATTCATCTCCAGGAGCCACTCGAATTAAATGATACGCCCCTCGGAGATCCAACTTGGTATAGATCTTGGCATCTTTTACTTGATCAAGCAACACTGAGATTAACGGAAGAGGATAGCGGTTCTTCACTGTTACTTGGTTTACTGCTCTATAGTCGATGCAAGCCCGAAGATCCCCATCACGTTTTGGGATGAAAAACAAAGGAGATGACACCGGGGACTGAGATGGGCGAATAAATCCATTTGTCAAATGTTTATCCAGATATTCCTTGAGATACCGATTTTCTTTTTCTGTGAGAGCGTATATTCGACTGCAAGGTAGAATTGCTCCGGGCTCAATTTCAATTTTACAATCATATGGGCGATGGGGGGGTAACTGATCCGCATCTCTCTTATCAAATACCAATGCCAAATCCTGATATTGCTCTGGAATTTCTTTAACCTCCAAGGCACAGATTTGTGTGGGATGACCAAAGGCTAAAAGCTTAACTGGAGTGGGCTCTTCCTTAGATTCTGGAACCTGGAAACAATTTTCGCAACAATAAGAAGAGTTCATTTCAATGGTCCTTTTACTCCAATCTATTCTCGGGTTGTGTTCTGTTAACCAAGGTAAACCAAGAATCAATTGGAACTGGGGCGCGTCGATTAAGTTGAACGACATCCACTCCGAGTGCCCATTCAAACCAGTTAGCAACACCATTTCCGTTTCATGAGTTATCGGACCTGATGACAGGTTGGTTCCATCAACTGCTCGAACTGCTTCCGGTACAAGTTTTTGGACTGATCGGATTCCATTTTGCCTGGCATATTTTAGGTCACAAAAATTCCCTGTGGCCCCGGAATCAATCATCACGGAAACTTCATGTAACTCATGATTACGAAATTTGACCACAAAAACATCTGTCAGGTGAGGAGCTGCAGACTGTAAGGTGTTCATAATGTGTTGTTTGTCAGGAGTCGTCTTTGAAAACGCTTCCACCTGTGCGACTCTGTCTACAGGCGAAGCCGATCTTTTACTGGCGAGGCGGTCTTTGGTCTCTTGGAACATTCCTTAACAAAATGACCAGCGCTTCCACAATATAGACATAACTGGGAACTTCTTCTTCGCTCTTTTTCTTCTTTAGAAAGTGGTCCGCGCACCGAGCCTATCTGCATAGGTTCTTCTGAGGAGGCTGCTTCTGAATTTTTTGGAGACTCAACCTTAGCTCTATCAAATCGTGGCGGCACGAAACGAAAGTCTTTCTTCTTCTCATTCCTCCGCTCACTCAGCCGATGGTCTAACTGCAACACCAGATCTATTAGTTCAGAAACTTCTGTAGGTCTTTGAGGGATTTGAGCCAAAGCATCTTTAAGTTCATCTCGCAGGCCTCTGTAAAAGATCGCTGCTCGTTTCGCCTCTGGCCAATTAGTTTCCACCACTAACTTATTGAAGCTTGCCAAATACCCTACCAAGTCTTTACTTCCTTGTTTAAGGTCCAATAACTCATTGTCTGTAGCTTGTGATGCTGACCTTCGGTCAAATATTCTTTCAAATTCTAACTTGAAGTTGTCATAATTAGTCAACACAGGGTCCTTCCTGGTGACCAAGGACATGGACCATGCGGCTGCATCTCCAGTCAGGTACGACAAAATGAAAGCCACCTTAGCTTGGTCGTCTGTAAAAATTACCGGACGACACAGAAAGTGTAAGGAACACTGTGTCAGAAAAATTTGCGCCTTCAAAGGGTCACCTCCATATCTCTCAGGAGAGGCTAACGGAATTACGGGGGAGATGGAGTGAATCACCTGGGTGGAGACACCCGCTGAGGTTGAGGGTTGAGATGTAGGGAGACTACCTTGAAATAAGGACCCAGCCGCTTCTAAATCGTCTAACCTTTGCTTAGTTTGGGTGAACTCCTGCCTCGACCTCCTAATCTCCTCTCTCAGGGCTTTATTTTCTTCTACTGTATTATTCAACTGTTCCTGCATACCGCTCAAAACAGCCGTTAAGGCTTTCAAGTCTATGCTCTCCACCATCTTCTGCTCAGGAGGGGGCCTGATTCCTCAATAAAGAGGCAGGCACTTCAATCTGTCACGTTCAAAGGATACACTGGTTCGGCCCCCTCAGGAACAGATGCTCTTACCCCAAATCCACCCCAGGGATAACTCAGGGACTACTGAGAATCTCGCTGTCCACAGAATTAACCCCGTGGGGGAAAGGGGAAGTGGATGACAAACAAGAGAGACACGCTTCGGACACTGGCTTCCAACCTGGTCTGGTCTGGTCTGCGCTGTAAGGTAAAACACTTATTAAATTTCTGACTCACCATGAAGTGTTACATCTTATTATCTATTCTGCTAAACCCAAACTAATTCTTACCAGTGTTTAATTAGAAGCTAGCTCCTCCCTATGAATGTTTGACAGGTACTGAATATCTGATTCACTGCAAGAACAGGCTGATGACCAATTGGGAAAACTGCAGAAGGACTGACCACCAATATAGTTCACGGTGTGTTGCAAATATTCAGTCTTGATGCTTTCATGAAGAAGGTTGCAGGAAAATCACAGTCTGTTAATAAGCACTCTCAGAAGTCTTGAATTTAAACAATACTCTCTGTACTCTGAAGCGCTAATCTCTCAGGCTCAAGGATCCTCTTGCTCCAAACACAGTTAGCTTGAAGATAACATCACCTCAGTCATTGCCTGGAGACTGAAGCGCAAGAACCACACTCTTACTTGGAATACGAGGTCTTCTCTTCACAGAAGACGCTCTGAAGACTCAGCTCCGCTACTCTCGCCCTGTGGTAGCGTCTTTATTCTGTCAGGATTCAGGTAACTTTCTCGAAGAACATGGACAACGAAACACTCGAACCGAGTGTCAACAGAACCTTGAGACTCGTAATTACTGTGACGAGGCAAGGGGAAAAGTTCTCAAAAGAAATACGTCAAAGATTTCCTCAGGAAGATGACAGCGAGCCGAGGAAGCTCCTGTCAGGGATAAAAGTCGGTTGAAGTGCGCAGCGCGAGGTTCGCGCATGCGCATTGGCGACAATGCGCGCCACTGCTCTCAGCAACTAGTCCGCTGAAGGAGGTTTCACTCGATGGAACTGAGCGCTACTCTTGCAACATGGCGGGACGCTGCAGGACCTTAGTAGTAAGCGCAAAGATGTTTTCCAGCATGGATTCTTCCTCACAGATAGCCTTTGGCGAGGTGCATGGATTCTGACAGAAATTAATGAAAAGGAAAAAAACAATTCATTGCTGTTGCACTAGGGGACTATGAGAAACCCATTGGGAAGCAAGGAAGAGCAGGGACAAAACTGAAAAATGCACTGTTCATATGGAATATGCTACTTACCAGTATGCATCTGTTCTTGGCATAGAGGGCTGCAGAGTGGTACATTATGAATAGATCGCCATCTGGTGTTGGGCTCGGATGATTGCACTTTGTTTTTCTCTTGGAGAGTCTTTTGTATCTTGGTGACTCCTCCCTTAGTTGGTAGTGCGCATGGGCATCGGCTCCATCCTTAGATTGTTTTGCCATAGTAGGGTTAGATGGAGTAGTGTAGTAGAATACAGATAAGAATGCCCATGTAAGTGTATCTAAATAAGAATAATGTTGGAACAGACACAGGTTTCCGGGGAGGCTGGGAGGGCATGTACCACTCTGCAGCCCTCTATGCCAAGAACAGATGCATACTGGTAAGTAGCATATTCCGTTCGAGGCAAATGGGCTGCAGATGGTACATTATGAATAGACTATACAGCAGTTCTCTCCCTAGCGGTGGTCGCCAGTGTCTGTTGCAACTGTCTGAAATAAAGTTTTTAATACTGCTTGACCCACTCTAGCTTGTTGTGTTGTGTGCACATCTACACAATAGTGTTTTGTGAAGGTGTGTGGTGTAACCCAGGTAGCTGCTTTGCATATGTCATCTAGTGGGATGTTTCCCAAAAATGCCATGGATGCTCCTAGTTTACGTGTAGAGTGAGCTTTAGGAGGAACAGTTAATGTTCTCTTTGCTTTTAAGTAGCATATTTGAATGCATTTTACAATCCATCTGGCAATGCCCGCCTTAGAGATGGGATTGCCTTTGTGTGTTGGAGAAAACGCAACAAATAGCTGTTTTGTCTTTCTGAAAGTTTGTGTTCTTTCTATATAGTACAATATGGCCCTTCTAACATCTAATGTATGTAGGGCTCTTTCTGCTACTGTTTGTGGTTTTGGAAAGAAAACCGGTAATTCCACTGACTGATTGATGTGGAATGCTGAAATTACTTTTGGTAAGAATTTTGGGTTTGTTCTAAGAACCACCTTATTTTGGTGTAACTGCATAAATGGTTCTTGAATTGTAAAAGCCTGCAGTTTACTTACTCTTCTAAGTGACGTGATAGCTATGAGGAAGGCCACCTTCCATGTGAGGAATTGTATTTCACACCTATGCATAGGTTCAAAGGGTGGCCCCATTAGTCTGGTAAGTACTATGTTGAGATTCCAGACTGGGGAAGGTGGTCTTCTTGGTGGAATGACTCTTTTGAGTCCTTCCATGAAAGCTTTAATTGCTGGTACTTTAAACAGGGAAAGATGTTGCCTGTTTTGTAGGTACGCCGCTATAGCTGCGAGATGAACTCTTATAGAGGTATATGCTAAGTTACATCTCTGTAAGTGTAGTAAATAGCAAATGATTTGTTTAGTGGATGCGTCCAGAGGGTTGATTTGCTTACTGTTACAGTGTATAGCAAACCTTTTCCATTTTGATGCGTAGCATGCTCTGGTGGTAGGACGTCTTGCTTGTTTAATGATTTCCATACATTCTGGTGGTAGATCTAAATATCCAAACTCTATGACCGCAGGAGCCAGATCGCTAGGTTCAGTTGTTTGGGATCTGGGTGCATTATTTCTCCATGGTTCTGTGTGAGATGCATGGGTAGTAATCTTAGCTTTTGATGTGGTACTTGTGAGAGTTGTAGCAGTGTGGTGAACCACGGCTGTCTTGCCCACGTGGGTGCCACTAGTATCATTGTCATTGAGTGTTGCTGCAGCTTCTGAACCAGTAACTGAATTAGTGGTAGAGGAGGGAACGCGTAAGCAAATTTGTTGGACCAATTTATCCATAGTGCGTTGCCCTGGGACCGTTGGTGTGGGTACCTGGATGCGAAGTTTTTGCATTTTGCGTTCTGATGATTGGCAAACAGATCTATCTCTGGTTGCCCCCATTTTTGGAAGAATGGCTGCAGTATTTGGTCGTGCAGCTCCCATTCGTGTACTTGCTCTGACTGTCTGCTTAGGATGTCTGCTATCTGATTTTGAACTCCTGGTAGGTGTTCTGCTAACAGATAGATCTTTTGAGGAATGGCCCATCTCCAAATGCCCTGTGCTAGTCTGGATAGTTGGAGAGAGTGTGTCCCCCCCTGTTTTTGAATATAATACATTGCAGTCATGTTGTCTGTTCTGATCAGGACTGCCTTGCCTGTTATTTGCATTTGGAAAGCTTTTAGTGCTAGAAACACTGCTAATAGTTCCAGGTAGTTGATGTGCAGTTTCTTTTGCTGCACACTCCACTTCCCCTGCACTGTGTATTTGTCCATATGCGCTCCCCATCCTGATAGCGATGCGTCCGCTGTTATTATTACTTGTGGAATTGGCTCTAGGAACGACCGTCCCTTGGAGATGTTTTCTGTGTTCCACCACTTCAGAGAGCGGTACGTCCGGTCGTTTACCAACACCAGATCTGTAATCTGACCTTGAGCCTGATTCCACTGTGTCGCTAGACACTCCTGTAGTGGACGCATTTGAAGTCTGGCATGTGGTATTAGCAGTATGCATGAGGACATCATGCCTAATAGTTGCATAAACACTCGTGCTGGTAGTGAGTGTTGTGGTTGAAATCTTTGTATTAACCCGACCATTGTTTGTATCCTGACTGGGTTGGGGTATGCTATTGCTCTTTCTGTGTCTACTGTAGCCCCCAGGTATTGCTGAATCTGGTTTGGTTGCAGCTGCGATTTTTTGTAGTTCACCGTGAACCCTAGGTGGTGCAGCAATTGAATTGTCTTCTGTGTGTTGTGAAGACATTCTTCTTTTGACTTGGCCTTTATTAGCCAATCGTCCAAGTATGGGAAGACATGTATTTGTTGTCTTCTTAGGTGTGCTGCCACCACCGCTAGACATTTTGTGAAAACTCTTGGTGCTGTTGTGACACCGAACGGAAGGACTTTGAACTGATAGTGTTGTCCTTCCAACACAAATCTTAGGTATTTTCTGTGGGCTTTGTGAATTGGGATATGAAAGTAAGCGTCTTTTAGATCCAGTGTAGAAAGAAAGTCCCCTTTCTTCAGTAAAGGGAGTACTTGTTGGAGCGTGACCATGTGGAAATGCTCCGAATTTATGTAAGCATTGAGAGGTCTGAGGTCTAATATTGGTCTTAGGGACCCGTCCTTTTTGGGGATCAGGAAGTATAGAGAGTATACTCCTGTTCCTTGTTGATCTTTTGGGACCTTCTCTATTGCATGCTTTTGTAGAAGTGCTAGAACTTCTTCTCTTAACAATATCAGATGATCTTGACTCATTGGACGCTGTTTGGGGGGGATGTTTGGTGGGGTAGCTGTGAGTTCTAGGCAATAACCATGTTGGATAATTTGTCTCACCCGCTTGTCTGATGTGATGTCTTCCCAGACAGGTAGGAACTGTGATAGACGTCCCCCGACCGGTGTTATGTGGTCTGGGGGGAGTTCTATGAAGTCACTGTTTTGGTGTTGAGGCGTTGCGGTTGTTATTATTTCCGCGGCCTCTACCCTTGTTGTTGTTACCCCTGTAACTGCCTCTTGAATTACCTCTGGGTGATGTTGGTGTGAAAGAGGTGGATTGCTGATTTGTTCCTGTATTCTTTGAGCCCCCTCTATAGGTGGATCTACGAAAGGAACCTCTGTGTGTTGGCTGTTGCAATGCTCCCATTGACTTAGCCGTTTCTCTATCTTTCTTCATTTTTTCTAAGGTCTCGTCTGTGCTTGAACCAAACAGTGTCTTTTGATCAAATGGTTTGTTCAGTAGGGCCGTTTGTACTTCTTGTTTGAATCCTGAGATTCTAAGCCATGCATGTCTTCTTAGCATGACACTGGTGTTAATAGATCTTGCTGCAGTGTCTGCTGCGTCTAGTGCGCATTTAATGGAGGTATTAGTTATAATTTTACCTTCCTGTATTAATTGATCTGCCTTTTTCTGATGTTCTTTGGGGAGATGTGTGATAAGTTTCTCTAACTCATCATAATGTGCCCTGTCATAACGTGCGAGTAGTGCTTGTGTATTGGCTATACGCCAGCTATTAGCTGCCTGTGATGCTACTCTTTTGCCTGATGCATCTATTAACTTTGACTCTTTATCTGGTGGAGGAGCCTCTCCTGTAGATAATGAGTTTGCTCTTTTACGAGCGTTTGAGACCACCAGCGAGTCTAGAGGTACATGGCCTTTAATAAATATTGGGTCCTTTGGAGCCGCTTTATATTTTTTATCAATTCTTGGGTTTAACACCCTGGCTCTCACTGGGTTTTCGAATATCTCCTCTGTGTGACTAAGAAGACCCTTCAACATAGGAAGAGTACCTGATGTTCTCTGTGCATTAGGTAGAGTCTCTAACAAGAAATCCTCTATTTGAGGTTCTGTATGCATATCTAGTTTGTGATATTTTGCTGCCCTATTAATGAGCTGCACAAACCCTGTGTTATCATCAGGTGGTGAAGGCTTTGAGGGATATAGCTCTGGGTCGTTGTCCTCATCTGACCCTACATCATAGTTTTCCCATGGGTCCTCCTCATCTGGGATAGTTTCGTCATCCCCTTGAGGTTCTCCCTCCCCTAGATCACTGTCTACATCTGACTGAGGTGTAGCTGGTCTTGGTGTGGAAGGTGTAGGAATATTTGTCCTATTGTGAGGAATAGGAGAAGAGGGTGTGACTTTAGGTCGAGGAGAAGCAGGAGGAGTTATATTTGTCCCCATTGTTCTCTTTTTCGAAGGAAGAGGTTTATCTTCTGACTGTTCACTCTTTCTCTTCTTCGTGACCACTTTCCCAGTTTGCGGATCAATAAACAAGATCTTTTGTTTGGGATCTGTCTGTTGCTCCTGAATCGGTACCGAAGGTCCTGGTTCCGAGAGGTGCTTTTGTTTTCGATCGTCAGATCTTGTTGTTTTCGACACCGAATGTCTGCTCGATTCCGACTTTCTGGGTATCGAGTGTATCTTGGACGATAAATCATATTTATGCTTCGACATGGAATGTTTCGATACCGAGCTTTCCCTTGTATGTAGCCTCGGTGCCGAAGTCGATGTCGCCCTTTTCTCGGATCCGACATGGTGGGGGTCCGAGTGTTTCGGTTTCAGTTTCGGTTTCGTTGCCGGGCCCGAGGGCGGGGCGTCGGAAACTTTTTTCTGCGGTTTGACCGGGCCCGAGGGCGGGGTCGTTACCGCACGGGGTCGGTTTTTCGGTAAGGGGACGTCGTCACTCACGGTTTGTTGCTCGATGAGTTCTTCAACCTCTGACTGGTCCCCTTCCGACCGCGACTGGTCCTCTTCTTCCTCGATTTGTTCGTCTCCGAACAGCTCCGGGATCGCCTCGCCTGCATTCTGGAAACCTCGTGTCTTCGAGCTCGACGATTTCTAATCGTTAGCTTGGAGGAGAATGCTGCACAGGCTTCGCAGTCCCTGGATTCGTGTTCAGGCGATAGACAGAGGTTGCACACCTCGTGTAGGTCCTTGTGTGGGAAATTAGCACCACACGTTGGACATTTTTTGAAAGGAGTCCTTTCCATGGACTCCGGGCTTGACTGTGTCGAGAAAGGTCTCCTGTTCTTCGACGTAGATCCAAGTTTTTCTCTTCGATTTTGAATTTGCAACGCGTCGGAATGGAGATGAAACGCGTTCGATAACAATACCGTCGAATTGGAAAGGGAATACGCGCCGATAAATCACTTTCTTCTGAAGTTGATCTGGAGCGTCTCGATCCTCATCCGAACCCGATGGCGGAAAAAAACAATCTAAGGATGGAGCCGATGCCCATGCGCACTACCAACTAAGGGAGGAGTCACCAAGATACAAAAGACTCTCCAAGAGAAAAACAAAGTGCAATCATCCGAGCCCAACACCAGATGGCGATCTATTCATAATGTACCATCTGCAGCCCATATGCCTCGAACATACATTTACTACAATGTCCTCAAGCATATCAAACTGATATCAGGGAAAAGTTTTAAAAAATGAACAAAAACAAAAAGGTATAGCCCTCTCCTATCAACATGGCAAGGACAACAAAGAACACATGCAGACCTACTGCAAAAGCATACTGGCTGGCTGCACAAAATGGTCGCCGGCCACACGATCAACCGAGAACAATAAGGAGGCATGGACGCAATAAAGAACACAGCAGGCCTATGGCAAACACACACCGGCTGGCTACACAAAATGGTCACTGGCCATGTGGTCAAACAACAACAAGCAAGGAGATATGGACAACAAAGAACACATGCAGGCCACTGCCAAAAGTACACTGGCTGGCTGACAAAATGGCCGCCGGCCACATGGCCAAACAACAAAAACAAGCAAGGGGCATGGACACAACAAAGAACTAATGCAGGCCTATCGCAAAAACACACTGGCTGGCTACACAAAATGGCCCCCGTCCACATGGTCCAACACCATCCGCATCAAGCAAGGAGGCATGGACAACAAAGAACACATGCTGGCCCATGGAAAAATCACACTGGCAGGCTACACAAAATGGCCACAGGCCACATGATCAAACAACCACAACAAGCAAGAAGGCATGGACATAACAAAGAACACATGCAGGCCTATGGCAAATGCACACTAGCTGGCTACACAAAATGGCCACCGGCCACATGGTTAAACAACAACAAATAAGGAGGCATGATGGACATAACAAAGAACACATGCAGGCCTATGGCAAAAGCACACTGGCTGGCTATACAAAATAGCCACCAACCACATGGTCAAACAACAACAGCAAGCAAGGAGGCATGTCCACTACAACAAAAATAACAAACTCATGTAGGCCTATGGCAAAAGCACACTGGCTAGCCACACAAAATGGCTGCCGACCACATGGTCAAACCACAATCAAGGAGGCATGGACAACAAAGAACACATGCAGGCCTATGGCAAAAGCTCACTGGCTGACTGCACAAAATGGCCACAGGCCACATGGTCAAACAACAACAACAAGCAAAAAGGCATGGACACAGCGAAGAACACATGCAGGCCTATGACAAATGCACACTGGCTGGCTACACAAAATGGCCACCGGTCACATGGCCAAACAACAAAAAGCAAGGAGGCTTGGTGGACACAACAAAGAACATATGCATGCCTATGGCAAAAGCACACTGGCTGGGTGCACAAAATGGCCACCAGCCACATGGTCAAACAACAAGAAAGGAGGCATGGACAACAAAGAACACACGCAGGCCTATGGACACAGACCACACAAAACTGCCCCGGGCCACATGGCATTGTGAACAAAGACAAATGGTGGACTATGACAAACACAACCACACTGGCCACACAAAAGAGGCATGGTAACAATAAAGAAAATACTACCATTAATTCAGCAATGCCAAAAGCGAAAATTAAGCGAGCTGTAAAATTTTACAACACACATCCTCCCAAGTCTTCATATATTAACCCACCACAATACACTTTTTACAGGACAAAACTAAAAAACAATTTTTTTTAATGGAATCCAATGGCATTCCAGCCCTAAATGATGTTTTAAAACAAATTATTCCACAGAAGCAGTTGTTTCATTACCCATGACTAGTACTGGGCCTACTGGCTGGATGGCCCATGGGCAGACTAGGCCACTTAGTAAAATAAATGAATAGTGTACATTTAGCAAGCATGGAGAACATTTACTAAACTGTGCAACCTTTTTTGCTTTTAAAAGTTAAAAAATTAAATGCAATAAAATAACTAAGCCCCTTCTGAAACTCCAGGCCTCCCACCACGATCAAATTTAAAAATTGAATAAAAGTACAAATAAATACAGGTGCCTGCCCTCTATCAAACAAACATCACCCATATACAAAGGTTTTTCAACTTACTTGTGATATCACAAAAACAAAGTCCTTCAGTCCAATGGTATATATGCAGCAGACAAAGAGAGTGATCCTTCCACCTCGAAATCCAAATAAGATGTGACCAGGAGATGAACAAAGCACTGAGATGAGCCTGCTGGACAGGAAAAGGAAGTTGGAGTTTCTGGGGCACTTCCATCTTGTTGGAAAAAAAGTTACATTAAAAAACACTTCTTGCACTAAGAAACAATCCAAGCGGTCCGTTAAGAAGAATATTAACTTGAAAACATCTTTTCGAGTAGATTTACCTGTTTCTCTAGTAGAGAATCAATTTGAGATGCAGCCACTTGCGCTCACTACCGTCACATAAATCTAACGGAAATCTCTGTGGTGACCGGAAGCCATGCTAACGGCCAGCAAATCTTACGTGCGCTCGCTAACGGCCGACAAATCTTGTCACTGTCGCTAGCATGCTAAACCAAGTCTTGCGCATGTCAACAGAAAATGAATTCCACCACACGCCAGAATTTAGCAGTAACTTTGCATTACACCTATAGCGCGGAGTTCCAAAATTCAACCAACTCTGCCAGCGAAATTATATTTCCACCTAGGCCTACTACTCACATGTTTACATTTGATCTAAATTAAAAGCCTAATGCATGGAAATGTATGGAATATATATACATTTCAGGCCTGTGACATTTTTTCTGAACAATCGACTGTGTAGTGTCTTCATTAAAGAAATTAAACGTGTAGGGAAGTTATCAAAAGTTTATAAAATTGCTTTTAATTCTCTTTTCTCTAATCATAGAAAAAGATTTTACATTATACATCTACTTCCTTCACACCAACTTTGGATATGAGGCAAAACAGAGCACAATCCCACCCTTATTACATCAATTATATCTGGATTATTTCGTTGTAAATTTGACAGTGCAAATAACTGTAGTTTAGACATTACAAATGTTTTTCAATACACCTATAGTTTCAAATGTATGGATGCTCAAGTCTAGGGCTTTGCTTTGCCTCTAACCACTCTTCTGACCCACCAACCCATTGAGTGCACCTACTTTCATGCCTTTAAATGTCCGTTATGAGTGTGGAAGCTCTTCATACTACTTCTGCGTGCAAACATAATGTTTGTGAATGAGAAACCAGGTTTGTGAATCACCAGGTGAGTTTGCACGCACAATGCATAGATTTTTCACTGTATTAGGTACTCTTACATTTGGAAAAGGGTTTGTGAATCTGGCCCTTTTCACTTCGTTTTCAAGTTTCTTACCACATAAGTAGATAATTGACGTTAGCAGTGATTAGTGTATCCTGTTTCCTTAAAAAGCCACATCTTTTCCCAACAATTTGTTCGTTCTGAGTTACTTCTTCCGGCCTTGGTGGCCAAAGCACACCCATGATAATTGTATACTATGTTAATTAGCCACAATTACACACAATTTCACTTTTTGCCATTTAAATGCTTGGACTTGAATGCCTCTAACACATGTTGGCTCTCCAGTCACGTTTTTCCTTACCTTTCCTTTCTGTACACATTCTAGTTGTCTATTGTTTGAAGCATTCTATTGAGTGTCCCAGGCATCTATGTAATAATAATGTGAGCTAAAAGTGATAGAACACCAGAGGGTATGTTTTTTGATTCGTACGCTGTTACTATTAGGGAGTAAAATGCCTATGGTGTTCCTTATTGCATGCACTAATAGGATTTATTAGAGGATACACAGGCCTTGGAAATGGTATTAATTTAATGGATGGATACTATGACATAGAAGGGGTCTAAGTGTGTGAGGGTGTCCTTGATTAGGTGCATCAATAGAGTAAGATAGAACTAATAAAAATGCTAGGGGATCACACTTATTCAATGCACTCATAAAATAAGGCAGATCGTATAGATATGACTTGGAATTTTGTTTATTCCATGCCCTAACAGCCGAGGGAAGGGTGATAGATACGTCAAGAAATGCTGTTTATTCCATGCACTGATCGCATGAGATAGAGGGGAAAGATATGTCTGGGGATGTTGTTTATTTCATGCCCTGACAACATGAAATAAAGCGAATGGAAACATCTATAGATGTTGTTTATTCCATGTACAGATAGCAGAAGATAAAGGGAATATATATTTCTGGGGAATTTCTTTATTACATGCACGGATAGCATGAGATAGAGGGAGTAGGTACGTCAAGAGAAGTTGTTTATTCCATACACAGATAGCAGGAGATAGAGGGGAAAGAATTGTCTGGTAATGTTAATTCCATGCATTGATGGCATGAGATAGAGGGCGTAGGTATGTCAAGCGGTGTTACTTATTTCATGCACAACATAATTCGTCTAGATAGAGCTTTGAAGCTGGGTGGTGGCCTTGCTTGTATTCACCGGAGCACACTCTTGGCTCCCCACTCTGAGTCCTCTACGCCATCCTCCTGTGAATACTTTTGTCTCAACATTTCAAGTAATAACCTGTCGGTGTGCAAACTTCACATTTTTTATCACACCCCCAGGGGACAATATCCCCTTCATCGAGCAACTAATGGAAATCACCTCTGGCAATGTCGACTCAGTATTGTCCCAACCCCTCCTCTGTGATTTCAACCTTCACTGTTCTAACCCCAACGACCATGCGGTAACTTGCCTTAGATCATTCTTAAGTGATCAAGAGTTGATTCAGCATTGTGACCAGCCAACCCATTATAAAGGAGAAATTCTAGTCCTCATCCTCTCCAAAGGACACACCATCACATTGGATACCATTACCCCTTGCGATTGGTCCGACCACCACTGCATCCTCTTTTATATTAAAATGAAGGTGTATATTAGGAAGGCTCAACCAACAAAATCGAAGATCTGGTAAAGGGACCTCAGATCTATCAATATAGATGAACTAGCAGCCCACTTTAAATCTGCCCTCTCCTCCCGAGCTGACATGTCTGAGGTTCAGGTACTCACTGACTTTTACAACTCGACCATCTCTAACACCATGAATGCCATTGCACCACTCCAACAAAAACATGCCTCAACACAAATATCCAAACCGTGGTTAAATGACAATTTAAACGCGGAATGCCTCAACCTTAGGCCAGTTGAGCAATCCTGGAGATCCAAACTCTCCTCGAATCAACTAAAACTCCTTAGAGAGGTTAGGAGCTCCTACAACAAACAAATCATGAGCACTAAGGCAGACTACTTTAGATCCCAACTTGATCAAGCCGCTAACCGCCCCAAGAAACTTTTTGAACTGGTTAAACAGCAATCGGTGGAAGCTCCAAACCACTCTGACTCTGGAGTCAGCCCACCCTCATGCGACAAACTGTCTGCTTTCTTCACTGAAAAATCAAGACTCATTTACATTAAACTCACTTCTAAGAAGGCTCTACTGATATCCTCTAGTTTCGCACCACCTCCTGCCCTCTTAGAGAAGCTCATACCTATCAGCCTGAGCACCAAGAACAATGCTTCATGGGGCACCTTTACACCCTTCAGTGAAAGAGACATCAACAAGATTCTTCAGAGTATCATCCCATCTAATTACTTCAGCAACCCTTTGCCTCCTTCCATCTTCAAAGGAATCAAGAATGTCGTCATTGCCATCTGGACAAACATTGTCAACGCTTCACTGTCACAAGGCACGATCTCAGATTGCCTAAAAGCAGCTCAGGTATCACCTATACCTAATGCAGATAGTGCTGACTTTACAAACTTCCGCCATATCTCTAACATCCCCACCCTAGCCAAACTCCTAGAAAAATGCATCCAATCACAACACTGTGCTCACATAGAGAATTTACAACTCCTGGACCAGCATCAATCTGTCTTTTGTAATGGGCACACTCACGTTATGGATGATATTTTAAAAATGCTTGACCAAAATGAATCCTGCCTTCTAATCCTCCTTGACCTTTCTTCTTCCTTCGAAACTGTCAATCACGACAACCTCCTATCCATAACTACCCCATCCTCCGCCTTCCCTGGTGACATCGACATTTCCATTTTCAAATCTGGTAACATTCTTATTCAAGCTTCCGAATTCCACCTCAACATCTTTGATAACCATTTCAGTTCCCTGCATTTCAAACTATCCCAACCAGTTCCTAACACCACCTCGACCCAACTACTTGATACCCACCTATCATCACCCCCCTCCCCAGACCTGACCTCCCCTCCTCTACATGCCCCAACTTCCCCCGCCGTAGTTGACGTGACCCCAATACTTCTCTCTGGATCCCCCCTACGACCCCCACATATCTTGGGGCCTCTCCCCTACTCTCTCTCACCAAACCCCTGCCATCTTCCCTATCTCTCTCCCTACCCCTACCCCTCCCCCTTCCCCAAGCACCCTCTCAAGCTCCCTCCGGCACTCCATCCTGTGCCCAATCCTTCTCCTCCCTTCATCGATGTCAGTAGTACCCCTCCTACCCACCCCCAGAATCTCCCACCAAATCCCCGCAAACTCATTTACCGCTCTGTGGAACCCCCCCTTGTCCTGTCCTCTGGATCTCACGACCCACTTCTTACTCCTCATAATGACCACCCCCTCCTACACCTCGTTTACTCCCTTTCTCTTCCTCCAACCCCACCTCAACATTCCTGCCCGCCCCTTGACTATCCTACTGTATGCTCCCATCCACCTAACCCTCCTACCTCCAATATCATCCTCCCTACCCAACCCGAAGTGACTAATCCAGGTACCCCTCACTCTCTCCTGTCCTCTCCCATCACTTTACCTCAATCCTATACCTTACCGCCACTTCATACCCGAAATACCTTGTTCAATAGCATCCTCCCGACTCTATCCAATGCGGTCCTTCCCTGCTTCCATCACCCCCTCTCATCCCCCCTTCACACCTTCCAGCACCAGTACTGAACAGCCCTTTCCTTCTCTAAATCCCTTGATCATCACCCAGAACACTGTCCCTACCCTCGCATCCTGCGTCATTCTCCCTCCGCTCATTCGATTACCTTCCTCTATCAACACTAATCCCCCATCACCCCTACCCCCTTTCTCCATTGACTCTCCCATTTATCTCATTGAGCAAACACTTTCCAACATAGACTATAAACTCACGGCTATGACGACCGAAATTCTACATCTCCGAGAGTATTACCACACCCTTTACTCTAAGACTTACCCTAATCTCACTGACTCATTCCGCCCTTATTCTCACAACCTTTCCCGGCACATATGATGGCGCACTATCCTCCTCTGCAACCGAATTCACAGACCTTTCCATGCTGCTAGCTAACTTTCCACCTCTGACCTTACTAACCGTGTTAACTCCTACCTTCCTAAGCCTCTAATAAGTGATCTCCCCCTTCCCTACTTCAACATCCCAGTGGTTATGGGCATAAACAGAACATCCTCCTCTCCCATCTCACCTCGACCTACAGCTCATCTTGCCTCCATCCTCTCTTGCAATACTGCCACTGTCCCAGTGATCATGGGCATAAACCAAATTCCTTCCTCTCCCATATCCCCTTGCCCCCCCAACCCAACTTACCTCCATCCACTCTTGCAAACCTACAAATGACAACCCCAAACCCCTTTCTTGCATGCTTAATTGCTGGACCGCAGTCCGCCATGCAAGTGAAATATCTGAAACCATCCTCACTGAGGCTATTGACATAGCCTTCCTCACAGAAACATGGCTCAATGAACACTCAACAGCTATCCTTGACTTACTTACCCCCCTCTCCCCAGGCTCCACCATCATTAGGAAAGACAGACCTGACAGAATAGGGGGTGGTCTAGCTTTAATCTGCAAAAATGAACTTCAAATCACCACTCTAAAAAACTCTGACCATTCTACCTTTGAATACCTCAGCGTTGAACTCACCACCCATGGCTATCCCCCGATTATGCTATTTACTTCATAAGTTCTATCACCCCCCTTGTGAACCTCTTCTCTTTGCTGATGAATTTTATGACCTTCTTTCTCAATCCTCCCTATCTGTCTCGAAAAATCTTTTCACCTAGGAGACTTTAACATCCACTGGAATAATCCCAAGGAACCTTCTGTCATTCGCCTCTCCAACCTTCTTGAGATTCACGACCTGAAGCAACTCTGTAACAAACCAACCCACATCAAAGGGGTCACCCTTGATGCCATCATCTCCAGCCCTGACATGGCCTTCATTTCCAACATTATCCCCACAGACTGGTCGGACCATCACCTCATCCTGTTTCAGAATGCTTCCATTGCCCCACTACCCCCCAACTGTAATACCAAACACTTTAAGTGGACCACAAACCTTAAACAAATCCCCCCTGGTGTACTTGAATCCAAACTCCAAGCACAACTTCTCCCCCCCTCTCCCAAAATGTTAATGAACCCACTGAGCACTTTAATAATACCATTAGCGACGACCTGGACCAATTTGCCCCTCCTAATCTTAAGCACCAAAGAAAAATTCAGTCCAAATCCTGGTTTAATCCGGAAATCAATCTTGAACAACGGCAACTTAGACTGGCAGAAAGATCATGGAGACAACACTCCTCTTCCTCACACCTTGCCCTCCTCAGATCAGTCAGATCTCTCTACAAGAAACACATTTTCCAATCTCCCTTCTCTCACCACCCAACCCCCCCTCCCCCAGATATGGACAGATCACAGCCTGATTCCATTCCACATCACTAGTAGCCACCCTCAAACTATCAATAAAACCAATCTTTTTCGCGACCACTCGGTCAACTGGAAAACCGTCCAGGAAAACCTCATTCTTAATCCCATTCTTCAAGCCCACTTCCCTCCTCTTTCCGGAAAAATTGAAAGTGATGCCGAACTCTTTCATAACTGGATCACACAAGAAATTACGAAACGGAGCCCCACCAATCACCCTGATAAAATTCAGAAGAAAACAAAAAACAACGCTCCCTGGTTCACCCATGACTTAGCATCCGCTCACCTACTTTGCAGGAAAGCTGAGCGTAAATGGCGTCGAACCTATGACAACGACGACCGCCTCGCTTACATCCACAAGAGGAAAAACTACCTCGCCAACATTAAAGCAGCAAAGAAAACGTTTTACGTAAAAGCTATCACAGAAGCCAGTCAAAAACAAAAAACCTTATTCTCGATAGTAAAAACTTTCACTCAAACCAAGGCTCTCCAACCCGAAATTCCCCCATCCCAAGATCTATGCGACAAAATCTCAGTCTACTTCGGCGAAAAAATAGCCTCCATCCAAAAGAACTTCCCCCCTCCCCAATCCCCCCTTGCACCAACCCATCCCGTCCAACTTTGCTCGACAGTTGGCAGTCTTAAAAATTTCACCCCGGTCACTCTAGCCCAAACCAGAGATGCAATTCTATCCTGCAAATCCGGCTCCCCCTCCGACCCCTGCCCCCCCAAGATACTCCACCAAATCATTGATGAGATAAACCCTACCATCAATGACATAGTCAACCTGTCTCTCAGTTCTGGATCTGTTCCTCGCTTATGGAAAAAGGGTGTAGTCAAACCACTCATGAAGAAAGCTAATAAATCCCCAGTGGACTTGACTAACCTCCGTCCAATCACCCTTCTCCCAGCTTTGGGTAAAATAACCGAACAGCTAGTCTACAAAGAACTAAAATCCTACCTGGAAACCCACAACATACTTCATCCCCAGCAATCCGGTTTCCGGCCTAAACATTCAACGGAAACCGCTCTTATCTAATTGACTGAGACCATCAAAACGTTGCAAGACCAGAGGAAGAAAGCCATTCTGATACTTCTCGACCTTACGGCAGCGTTCGACACCATATCCCACACCATCCTGATCAACAGATTAATGGACATTGGCATCTCTGACACAGCCCTATCATGGATCAGATCTTTCCTCAGCGACAGGTTCCAAACGGTCGCCCTGGGCCCTTTTCAATCCAAGGAGAAAAAGGTCTCCTCTGGAGTACCTCAAGGATCCATCCTAAGTCCCCTTCTTTTTAATATTTACCTAATCCCTCTCCTCACCCTTATTGAATCATTCGGCATACCTGTCACCTCGTATGCCGATGATACTCAGTTGATCGTACCACTAGACGACAACTCCAACAACGCAGAACTCAATCTCAAAAACTGCCTAACTGCTGTATTCCAATGGATGGACTCCAACCACCTCCGGTGCAACTCTAGTAAAACAGAGATCCTCCCCATCGGAAAGAACACCTCCTTCAGTCCAGCCCTTTGGTGGCCGGATAACTCTGTTGCCCCCCCCCCCAGACCGTCACCACTGCTAGAAACCTCGGGGTACTTTTTGACTCTGATCTTTCTTTTGACCAACACGTCATGACCGTGGCTGGCAGATGCTTCGGCATAATCAAATCTCTGAGAAAGTTTTTTGACTTTCTCCCCCTTGAGGCCAGAAAAACGGTAACAGTGGCCCTCATAATCTCGCGTGTGGACTACTGTAACGGCCTCCTGGCTGGGACCAAGAAGTCCACTCTTTCCAAACTCCAAAGCGTCCTACACACCGCCGCCCGCCTTGTCCTAAAACTACCCCGCAAATCTTCAATCTCCGCAGCTCTAAAGACCCTACACTGGCTACCTCTGCACAAGAGAATACTTTTTAAGATTCTCATTGTTGCCTTTCGGGCCTTTAACAAAACAGGCCCTAAATATCTAACCAAACGCTTCCCACACTACAACCCGAGCCGCTCTCTGCGCTCCGCCCATGAAAATCTCATCTCCTCTGCCAGGTTCAACCTGAAGTCTAAAGGGGGGAAAACCCTAAGCTCCCTGGCCATCAAAGCGTGGAATATCATGCCCAGGCACCTAAGACAACAGACCCTAGAGAAGCCTTTTAGAAAGCTTCTCAAAACGTGGATTTTCAACCTTCCCGAAGACTGGACCAAAGCTGCCATCTAATCTCCCCCTTTCCACTCTTCGACCTGGCTCTAGGGACTTTCAGCGCCATGATGCTCCCTCCGGAGCGAACGCCGCGCTTTAGAAATACACCATCAAATATCAAATATCAAACATTTTCGCCGAAAAAGCGACCTTTTTCCGAGCACAACTTGAGAATACCAAAAATCGACCCAGAGAACTGTTCAACATTGTTAGAAAACAAACGTCATCCTCCACTCCCGAGTTGTTAGCCTCAACTGAGAGATGCGAGGAAATTGCTAACTTCCTCTCTAACAAAATCACCAGAATCGACCAATCCTTCCATCTTCCTCTGGTTATGAACAATCCCACCCATACCCCTAATGTTTCCAATGACATGCCCCCATTGCTAACTCCCCCCCAATCACATTATCCTCCTATTCTCCCTCCCACCACTAATTCCCCAGATGACCACCCTCCCAACTTAACGCTGAAAAATAATGCCTCCTGGCATAATTTCCGTCCTATGACTGAGCTCGAAGTGTTTAATATCATCTCTAAACCTTGCATACTAAAGATCCTCTCCCTTCGAACCTTGTTCATCAACCTAATCACATCATTGCCCCCTCCTGGACTAATATCATTAACTCCTCCCTCGCCACTGGTTGCGTCCCGGACTCCCTTCAACTCGGTCAAATCACCCCTATCCTAAAAAACCCAACTGCTGACCCGAACGATCTCAACAACCTCTGGCCTTTCTCTAACCTCCCTCTTCTCTCTAAAGCCTTGAGAAATGTGCATTGCTCCAATTGGACAAACACATAGGTAAATTCAATTTACTTGAAGGTTGTAGTACTGAAACCGCTATGCTAAACATCATTGATGACATTCAAGTGGAGTGGTGTGGCTCATTGGTTAGAGGCGGCAGACCCGTAAGCAGAGAACGGCCCGGGACCAGGGTTCAATCCCCGACGTGGCAGGGTCGTGAACCAGGGTCAAACGGACTCGATAATTTTCTCGCCTCGGTGCCTACTCCAACCAGGGAACACACTCGGCAGCTCTGGGCATTAAGCTTGCCTCATCTCTACAACGATTCAGAAAAGGGGGTGGTGATGGACAGAGTATCTGAATTAAGCACAACACTCCTACCCAGTCAACAGATCAGGGCTTGATCCACCACCGTTTTTTAGCTCACTGCACCATCCCAGTTCAGAACCTGGCTACATGCAAATTAGTCTGTACCTGGCCCAGTGCATCATGGGAACAGGGCTGACCAAACTACCAAGCCAATTCTTTACTGGGAAGGAAAGAAGCTTCCGGGGACCGGTTTCTGGCATTACAGCCGTCTTCGGCCCGGTTTGCTTGAATCCTGATGGTGCAATGAGCAAGGGACTCACATCTGAGCATACCCTACCACGCTTGTGGTGGCCAAAACGATTCAGAAAAGGGGGTGGTGATGGACAGAGTATCTGAATTAAGCAGAACACTCCTATCCAGTCAACAGATCAGGGCTTGATCCACCACCGTTTTTTAGCTCAATGCACCATCCCAGTTCAGAACCTGGCTACATGCAAATTAGTCTGTCCCTGGCCCAGTGCATCATGGGAACAGAGCTGACCAAACTACCAAGCCAATTCTTTACTGGGAAGGAAACAAGCTTCCGGGGACCGGTTTCTGGCATTACAGCCGTCTTCGGCCCGGCTTGCTTGAATCCTGATGGTGCAATGAGCAAGGGACTCACATCTGAGCATACCCTACCACGCTTGTGGTGGCCAAAACGATTCAGAAAAGGGGGTGGTGATGGACAGAGTATCTGAATAAAGCAGAACACTCCTAACCAGTCAACAGATCAGGGCTTGATCCACCACCGTTTTTTAGCTCACTGCACCATCCCAGTTCAGAACCTGGCTACATGCAAATTAGTCTGTCCCTGGCCCAGTGCATCATGGGATCAGGGCTGACCAAACTACCAAGCCAATTCTTTACTGGGAAGGAAACAAGCTTCCGGGGACCGGTTTCTGGCATTACAGCCGTCTTCGGCCCGGCTTGCTTGAATCCTGATGGTGCAATGAGCAAGGGACTCACATCTGAGCATACCCTACCACGCTTGTGGTGGCCAAAACGATTCAGAAAAGGGGGTGGTGATGGACAGAGTATCTGAATTAAGCAGAACACTCCTACCCAGTCAACAGATCAGGGCTTGATCCACCACCGTTTTAACTCAGATACTCTGTCCATCACCACCCCCCTTTTTGAATCGTTTTAGCCACTATAGGAGTGGCAGGGCATGCTCAAACATGAGTCCCTTGCTCACTGCACCACTAGGATTCAAGCAAGCCGGGCCGACGACGGCTGAAATGCCAGAAACCGGTCCCCGGTAGCTTGTTTCCTTTCCGGTAAAGAATTGGCTTGGTAGTTTGGTCTGCCCTGTTCCCAGGATGCACTGGGCCAGGGACAGACTAATTTGCATATAGCCAGGTTCTGAACTGGGGTGATGCAGTGAGCTAAAAAACGGTGATGGATCAAGCCCCGATCTCTTGACTGGGTATGAGTGTTCTGTTTAACTCAGATACTCTGTCCATCACCACCCCCCTTTTTGAATCATCTCTACAACGGCCCCCCACATGGCGGTTTAACCGGCCATTTTAGGACTGCCAATGTGTTGTCCAATCTCTCGTTCTCTCCAAACTTGATCATGGCAACTCTATCCTCACGGGAACCCCTAAAGTACACATACCTCCCCTTAGATCTGTGCTCCATTTGGCGGCCAGACTCATCACTGACTGCAAACGATTTGATCACATCACACCGACCTTCAACGCCCTCAACAGGCTACCCATTGAAGGCAGATGCCTCTACAAGACTGCATGCATTACACACAAAGCACTTCACCAACAAACCCCGCTTTACCTTACTAAAAAACTCAACAAAGCAGGGTGCTCCTGACCGATGAGAAGCACCAACTCTCTCCTCCTCATACCCCCTTTGTTTACTTCAAAATCTACCCAATCTTGCTCCTTCTCTGGGAACTCTTCAAACATCTGGAACTTACAGTCTAAAGACCTGCGCTCCTACTCCAGCTTTAAAAAATACCTTAAATTCCACCTCCTCAACAAATTCTTTGGCCCTTAATCTCTCCTCTGACCCTATTCTCTTGCTCTCCCTGTATAACTGTACCTGTTGTATTTATCCCTTCCCTCTCCTTGCCCCCCCCACTTTATTCAGCCACCATCTTTCCTGTTACCTGTCCACCACTCTACCCCCTCCCCATTTCCCATTTTTCCCCTCCGCGCAATACCCTTAGCTCGTCTCCTTCGCTCACTTTATTATTCAACTCCCAATTATTTGTTTTTATCCTTGCTGTTCATATCATGTTAATCCTCAAGAGTGTTGGCCCTCAATCTATTGCTGAGCCCTTCCGGTGTGCTTTTATTTACCTTTGTAAAATTGCTCCTCCTTCCTCCCTCCTCCCATGGTAACTACCCTGTTCCGTTCCCATCTTATTTCCATACCATTTTGTGGTGATGTAACTGACTGACTTATGCTTTCCTCTTATGTATATTGCGTATGCCCTTCCCTTTGTACCAAAATCAAGTTGTTGTTTTGTATTTGACTGTAACAATTGTTTATATTTATTGTACTGCTCCTGTAAAGCGCTCTGATACCCACGGGTCTAGCCAGCGCTATATAAAACCTCTCAAATAAATAAATTAAATAAATAAATCCATTTTGATGAACAGGATGGGACTCTCTGGTCGGATTTTACAATGGTTCTCGTCCTTCCTCCACCACAGACCACAAAGAGTCAAGGGTAGAGGGGGAAGATATGTCTGGTAATGTTTATTTTATGCATGGATAGCATGAGATAGTTGGAGAGATATGTCAAGAGATATTGTTTATTCCATGCACAGATAGCATGAGACAGAGGGGATAAATATGTCTGGGGACGGTGTTTATTCCATGTACTGATGGGATTAGATAGAGTGGATGGATATGTCTGTGGATATTGTGTATTCCACGCACTTACAGCATGAAATAGAGGGGATACAACTGTCTTGGGATGATATTCATTCTGTAGATCGTTTGCATGAGATAGAGGGGATAGATATATCTGGCTTTCTTTATTCCATGCACCGATAGCTTGTGATAGAGGAGGTAGATATGTATTGAGCTGTTTATTCCATACACTGATAGAATGAGTGGGTCTTTATTTTATGCACTGGTAGCATGGCATCAAGGGTATGGCCCAACCCGAGATAGGCTTTGTACTGAGACAGAGAGCACACAAACACACAAGAATGATGTTTGAACTATACAATAACACTGTGAATTAAGAGAGATTGAGAAACCTTATGGTATTTTCTATGTTTCTTTTCTTTTATATTTAGTCATATAATGATGTAAACGAATGATGTGGCTGTTCTTTGTTCAGTGTATTTATTTTGAGTCTATATGAACAGCCGCATCCCACTTCAGCGGCGGCTCCTCTTCTATGGCGGAGGAGCATCGCCCCTCTGCCCATAGCGGCAGACAAAAATTAAATGAATATCATTTTATTTTGTTTTCGTTCGAGTTTTATGGGCGTGGCCACAGCACTGCAGCAGGGAGAGGGTGAATGTCGGGCACTGCTGTCAGTGCACATGGCGGTTTAACGGCCATTTTAGGACTGCCAAATCATCATGCGCGCTGACTTCTTTCCAACTCAGCTGCCTTGCTGGATGGAGAGAGCAGCAGACAAATGCTCCCAGCTCCCGATGGAGTGTACACCAGTGCGCTGCTCCCAAACACAGCGCTGCTAAAATGGTGAGAGCAGCATCAGGATTGTCCGCAGGGAAGTCTGTGAGCCTGTCCCCAGAGAGGCAGAAGAGCGGCAAGGAAAAGAGCGCCGATGCATCAGGTAAATGTTTCTTTTTCTTTGTTTGTTTGTTACTGCCCCTGTGCTGCCCCGTCATTTTTATTGGACACCAGCCTCTACTGCACCTACTTGCACTATTGAGGTGTGCTTTAACACTAGAAAACAAGCATTAGAAATGCAATCGGGCTCGGATTTATTTGAGTTTGAGCTAATGGCATTGTAAATGGCAATGTCTTTTCGCCATGTGTTATGGAGTATGTGCATGTGGTGTGTAGTGGAATTATGTGGGTTGGATTGTAATTTTACCAATGGTGGCATGCTGTGCTTTAGATGAATATGTTTAAAAGTAAAGTGTACCATACTGTGATTGCTACAATAGTTAATTGTGGATGCGTTAACAATTGATGCGTGCACTGATGGCTGGTGGTGTGTGTGCTTGGTGGAAAAGTGAACTGCCGGCTGGAGGTGTGTGTGCCTGGTGGAAGGGTGCACTGACGGCTGGTGGGTGTGTGCTTGGTAAAAGCGTGCACAGATGGCTGATGGTTGTTGGTGTTTGTGCATGGTGAAAGCATTCATTGACGGCTGGGGGTGTGTTGTTGTGTGTGTTGTTTTCTGTGTACTGGTGAGTGTGTGGTGGTGAGTCTGTGGGGGTGAGCCTGGGGAGTGAGTGTGGTGGTGAGTGTGTTGTGTTGAGTGGTGACGAGTGTGTGGTGTTGAGAGACTGAGGTGTGTGGTTTGTGTGTGCGTTATGTGTGTGTGGTGTGTGTGTGGTGTATGTGTGTATGGTGTGTGTGTGTGGTATGTGTGTGTGGTGTATGTGTGTGTGGTGTTTTCTGCACACTCACACACTGCCCCTACACATTCACACACTAACACGATGTGCACCCTGCAGCCTTACACACTGTCTCTGCAGTCCCTCTGCACTCTACACTCACTCTGCACTCACTGTCACTCTGCACTCACTGTCACTCTACACTCACTCTGCATTCACTGCCACTCTGCACTCACTGTCACTCTGCACTCACTGTCACTCTGTACTCACCCTGCACTCACTGTCACTCTGCACTCACTCTGCACTCACTGTCACTCTGCACTCACTGTCACTCTGCACTCACTCTACACTCACTGTCACTCACTGTCACTCTGCACTCACTGTCACTGCACTCACTGTCACTCTGCACTCACTGTCACTCTGCACTCACTCTGCACTCACTGTCACTCTGCACTCACTGTCACTTGCTGTCACTCTGCACTCACTGTCACTCTGCACTCACTGTCACTCTGCACTCACTCACTCTGCACTCACTGTCACTCTGCACTCACTGTCACTCTGCACTCACTCTGCACTCACTGTCACTCTGCACTCACTCTGCACTCACTGTCACTCTGCACTCACTGTCACTTGCTGTCACTCTGCACTCACTGTCACTCTGCACTCACTGTCACTCTGCACTCACTGTCACTCTGCACTCACTCTGCACCCACTGTCACTCTGCACTCACTGGTACTCTGCACTCACTGTCATTCTGCACTCACTGTCACTCTGCACTCACTGTCACTCTGCACTCACTGTCACTCTGCACTCACTGTCACTCTGTACTCACTCTGCACTCACTGTCACTGCACTCACTGTCACTCTGCACTCACTGTCACTCTGCACTCACTCTGCACTCACTGTCACTCACTGTCACTCTGCACTCACTGTCACTCTGCACTCACTGTCACTCTGCACTCACTGTCACTCTGCACTCACTCTGCTCTCACTGTCACTCTGCACTCACTCTGCACTCACTGTCACTTGCTGTCACTCTGCACTCACTGTCACGTGCTGTCACTCTGCACTCACTGTCACTCTGCACTCACTGTCACTCTGCACTCACTCACTCTGCACTCACTGTTACTCTGCACTCACTGTCACTCTGCACTTACTGTCACTCTGCACTCACTGTCACTCTGCACTCACTCTGCACTCACTGTCACTCTGCACTCACTCTGCACTCACTGTCACTCTGCACTCACTCTGCTCTCACTGTCACTCTGCACTCACTTTGCACTCACTGTCACTCTGCACTCACTCTGCACTCACTGTCACTCTGCACTCACTCTGCTCTCACTGTCACTCTGCACTCACTCTGCACTCACTGTCACTTGCTGTCACTCTGCACTCACTGTCACGTGCTGTCACTCTGCACTCACTGTCACTCTGCACTCACTGTCACTCTGCACTCACTCACTCTGCACTCACTGTTACTCTGCACTCACTGTCACTCTGCACTCACTGTCACTCTGCACTCACTGTCACTTTGCACTCACTGTCACTCTGCACTCACTCTGCACTCACTGTCACTCTGCACTCACTCTGCACTCACTGTCACTTGCTGTCACTCTGCACTCACTGTCACTTGCTGTCACTCTGCACTCACTGTCACTCTGCACTCACTGTCACTCTGCACTCACTCACTCTGCACTCACTGTCACTCTGCACTCACTGTTACTCTGCACTCACTGTCACTCTGCACTCACTGTCACTCTGCACTCACTGTCACTCTGCACTCACTGTCACTTTGCACTCACTGTCACTCTGCACTCACTGTCACTCTGCACTCACTCTGCACTCACTGTCACTCTGCACTCACTCTGCACTCAGTGTCACTCTGCACTCACTGTCACTCTGCACTCACTGTCACTCTGCACTCCCTCTGCACTCACTCTGCATTCACTGTCACTCTGCACTCACTGTCACTCTGCACTCGCTGTCACTCTGCACTCACTGTCACTCTGCACTCACTGTCACTCTGCACTCACTCTGCACTCACTGTCACTCTGCACTCACTGTCACTCTGCACTCACTGTCACTCTGCACTCACTCTGCACTCACTGTCACTCTGCACTCACTCTGCACTCACTGTCACTTGCTGTCACTCTGCACTCACTTTCACTTGCTGTCACTCTGCACTCACTGTCACTCTGCACTCACTGTCACTCTTCACTCACTGTCACTCTGCACTCACTGTCACTCTGCACTCACTCTGCACTCACTGTCACTCTGCACTCACTGTGCACTCACTATCACTCTGCACTCACTCTGCACTCACTTTCACTTGCTGTCACTCTGCACTCACTGTCACTCACTGTCACTCTGCACTCACTGTCACTCTGCACTCACTGTCACTCTGCACTCACTGTCACTCTGCACTCACTCTGCACTCACTGTCACTCTGCACTCACTGGTACTCTGCACTCACTGTCATTCTGCACTCACTGTCACTCTGCACTCACTGTCACTCTGCACTCACTGTCACTCTGTACTCACTCTGCACTCACTGTCACTGCACTCACTGTCACTCTGCACTCACTGTCACTCTGCACTCACTGTCACTCACTGTCACTCTGCACTCACTGTCACTCTGCACTCACTGTCACTCTGCACTCACTGTCACTCTGCACTCACTATGCTCTCACTGTCACTCTGCACTCACTCTGCACTCACTGTCACTTGCTGTCACTCTGCACTCACTGTCACGTGCTGTCACTCTACACTCACTGTCACTCTGCACTCACTGTCACTCTGCACTCACTCACTCTGCACTCACTGTTACTCTGCACTCACTGTCACTCTGCACTCACTGTCACTCTGCACTCACTGTCACTCTGCACTCACTCTGCACTCACTGTCACTCTGCACTCACTCTGCACTCACTGTCACTCTGCACTCACTCTGCTCTCACTGTCACTCTGCACTCACTCTGCACTCACTGTCACTCTGCACTCACTCTGCACTCACTGTCACTCTGCACTCACTCTGCTCTCACTGTCACTCTGCACTCACTCTGCACTCACTGTCACTTGCTGTCACTCTGCACTCACTGTCACGTGCTGTCACTCTGCACTCACTGTCACTCTGCACTCACTGTCACTCTGCACTCACTCACTCTGCACTCACTGTTACTTTGCACTCACTGTCACTCTGCACTCACTCTGCACTCACTGTCACTCTGCACTCACTCTGCACTCACTGTCACTTGCTGTCACTCTGCACTCACTGTCACTTGCTGTCACTCTGCACTCACTGTCACTTGCTGTCACTCTGCACTCACTGTCACTCTGCACTCACTGTCACTCTGCACTCACTCACTCTGCACTCACTGTCACTCTGCACTCACTGTTACTCTGCACTCACTGTCACTCTGCACTCACTGTCACTCTGCACTCACTGTCACTTTGCACTCCCTGTCACTCTGCACTCACTGTCACTCTGCACTCACTATGCTCTCACTGTCACTCTGCACTCACTCTGCACTCACTGTCACTTGCTGTCACTCTGCACTCACTGTCACGTGCTGTCACTCTACACTCACTGTCACTCTGCACTCACTGTCACTCTGCACTCACTCACTCTGCACTCACTGTTACTCTGCACTCACTGTCACTCTGCACTCACTGTCACTCTGCACTCACTGTCACTCTGCACTCACTCTGCACTCACTGTCACTCTGCACTCACTGTCACTCTGCACTCACTCTGCTCTCACTGTCACTCTGCACTCACTCTGCACTCACTGTCACTCTGCACTCACTCTGCACTCACTGTCACTCTGCACTCACTCTGCTCTCACTGTCACTCTGCACTCACTCTGCACTCACTGTCACTTGCTGTCACTCTGCACTCACTGTCACGTGCTGTCACTCTGCACTCACTGTCACTCTGCACTCACTGTCACTCTGCACTCACTCACTCTGCACTCACTGTTACTTTGCACTCACTGTCACTCTGCACTCACTCTGCACTCACTGTCACTCTGCACTCACTCTGCACTCACTGTCACTTGCTGTCACTCTGCACTCACTGTCACTTGCTGTCACTCTGCACTCACTGTCACTTGCTGTCACTCTGCACTCACTGTCACTCTGCACTCACTGTCACTCTGCACTCACTCACTCTGCACTCACTGTCACTCTGCACTCACTGTTACTCTGCACTCACTGTCACTCTGCACTCACTGTCACTCTGCACTCACTGTCACTTTGCACTCCCTGTCACTCTGCACTCACTGTCACTCTGCACTCACTCTGCACTAACTGTCACTCTGCACTCACTCTGCACTCACTGTCACTCTGCACTCACTCTGCACTCACTGTCACTCTGCACTCACTGTCACTCTGCACTCACTGTCACTCTGCACTCCCTCTGCACTCACTCTGCATTCACTGTCACTCTGCACTCACTGTCACTCTGCACTCGCTGTCACTCTGCACTCACTGTCACTCTGCACTCACTGTCACTCTGCACTCACTCTGCACTCACTGTCACTCTGCACTCACTGTCACTCTGCACTCACTCTGCACTCACTGTCACTCTGCACTCACTCTGCACTCACTGTCACTTGCTGGCACTCTGCACTCACTTTCACTTGCTGTCACTCTGCACTCACTGTCACTCTGCACTCACTGTCACTCTGCACTCACTGTCACTCTGCACTGCACTGTCACTCTGCACTCAACTTCAATACCTGCCATGAATTCTGTACCTGTATTAATTCATTGAATCCATATATGAGATTCACTAAAATAATCTCAGATAAGGGCCTTTCATTTTCGGACCTTTTCATCTCATTTGACGGGGGCAAATTGACCACCACCACTTTCAAAAAACCTACTAATTGCAATACCTTCCTCTTGTAAAATAGCCACCATCCAAAGTCACTCCGAGATAATCTACCTTATAGACAGTTCCTTCATCTGTGATGTAATAGTAGCACTTTAAGAGGCTATGATACACTGTGAAATACAACAGCGTTTTGTTATTCATTAAAAACACTGGCACTGGCCTTTAAATTCATTGTCAATAAAGTTATCTGAATTTATTAGGCCATCAGATCCAATCACAAAAAAAAAGGAGAATATCAATCCTCCAGTAACAGTACCCGAATGTATTACTATCCAATCAAAACAACAGAGAGAAAAAAAGTATCTAGTAACAATCCATCCCATTGGTCTTAACCAGAAATAACTTAACTGTTGTCAAGCCACAACCTAGCAGTGAAAATGATGTCAAGGAATACTCTAAACTCAGAACGCCTAGCGATGTGAAGATGGCTGGGAAGTAGTTGGGGAGAGTCCAGTTGTAGGAATATAGGTAAGGACATTCATTGGCACCTAAAAAATCACAAACTAGAAAAAAACTTCTAAAATAGCATCAGTATGAGTGCACGTGAAAGTGCACACCTGATAGTTGGTTTGGGGGTAATTGTTTACTAGACTCACAACATGGCGTGGCTGTTCAAGCATGTTGCAGGCAACACTTACAAAGGGGGGGGCAAGTGCCTTCTAACCCCATCAACAGGTGCGCCCTTCCCCCTTACCTGGGCCAGGTCCGATTATCAATATTAATTTCCCATCGCGCTGTTACTTGTTTTTGCTGCAGTCCTGGCCCCGGGGGCGTCTAGCATCGTGAGCGGTGTTCACGGCCAGCGCTTCAGAGGAAACAGGCGCTGTAATTTGCACGAAGGGGAACAGCTAGGCTAGGGGCTGGGAACAGAGCCACGCGGAGAGGCACGGAACTGGAGACAGCACGGTGCGGAGAAGCAAGGTGCTGGAAACACCATGAATCGGAGAAACAATGGGCTAGAAACAGCACGAGGGAGAGAAACCAGGAGCTGCAAACTGCACGCCAAGGAGAAGCCAGGGCGGGAAACAGCTGATGGGAGGAACAAGGGTCTAAAGCAGCACGATGTGGAGAAGCAAGGGGTTGGAAACAACATGATGGGGAGAAACAAGGTACTGGAAAGTAAACACCATGATTCGGAGAAACAATGGACTAGAAACAGCACAATGGAGAGAAGCGAAGAGCTGCAAACTGCACGCCAAGGAGAAGCCAGAGGGAAACAGCTGATGGGAGAAACAAGGGTCTAGAAGCAGCACGATGCGAGAAATCAGGTGCTGCACAGAAGAGATAGTGTGCTGTGCCCAGTGAAACAGGTGCCAGTGCGTCATGGGCACTAGTACAAGTAAAGACTTTTCCCCGCACCTAATGTTTGAATTCCAAAATACAATAACCGGTGCCTCGGGTCTCTAGTCCCTGGTGCCACTGTACCTGCCGCACCAATGGAAGCAAAGCCCTTTCTCGGGCCCTGTCCTTGCGCGTGACTGAGCCTTGCTTACTTGAATAGATGTTATCAAACCTCTGGTGTGCAGGACAAGGGCCGCTGCTTTACATGGGGAGGTGCTCTCCGGTACTGTGTACCTGCGCTTGTTTAATTTGAAAGAGTGGGTACATGCAGTTCTCTGAGCTCCTGAAATATATTTAATGGGAGAGAACAGGTTCTGTTCGGGAGCAAATAGGTACTCTAAAATAGTACCTTCATCTCTATATTTGCATTAAAAGTACTGTCAAGGACCATGGTCCCCCTAAGGGCGGGGTCGTCCTATAATTTAATAAATGGCAGGCCACACGTGTGTGTAAACATGTGCACGTTAATATATATATATATATGTATATTTCCAGTCAGGGTGCTGTTTCCGGAAGGACACGGGATAGCTCCATTCCTCACACTCAGATGTTTTGATTTCCAAACAATGTTAACATTTCCACTGCTGCAGCAATTTTGAAAGGTTAGCATGTAATAGTTGTGTTTTTATTTCAGGAGGGGCAGGCTGAGGTCACGCTAGTCGCTTCCAGGGCCCTGTTCCTAAACCCTAAACATTGACAGAGCAGAGGCCTGCAAGCTTCACACGTGTGTGAGAAGCCAGCGAGCAGAGTGTGCTTCCGCTGCCGCTTTCAAGACCTGTGAGGTGGGAAACGGGACCAATGTCACGGGGAGACGAGAAGCGGCCCGGGCGGTGTTTGTAAACACGCGCCTGTTTGTCTTTCATTTATTTCTAATACCACCGCACAGCCACCTGGGAAAACTGGCATTGCACCCACCGTACGTAGACGCTGATCAGTGCAGTGCTCACGCTGCAATATTGAACACGGGTTTCGGCTTTAATGCATACTATTCTTAACTCGTCAGATGTTTCTCAAAAACACACAGTACTCATGTCAAATATAAAATACACCAATCGTCGATCAAAGGACAAAGTGTAACTGGCGATTCCTAACAGAGAGGCCCGGGTGATACATGCAATGCAATGGTGAACGCGCTCGCACCATCTGGATTGCATTACACGGGCACTCTGACAGCTCCTAATTAAGATTAATCACTCTGCAGTGCTCGTTCGCGCACAGAATATGCCATGAAACTAACATCAATGACGGACGAAAACTAAATATAGCCTATCACGTCAAGGCTACTAAATAGACAGCACAGCGAAGACGAATCACTAGGCAGATGCCATAAAACACTAAGGAATGTGTCTGGCCAGAGCCCTTGAGATACTTTTTTTTTTCTTTAACATTAGGAGCTCGAAGCTCCGCCCCACTTCGTGTTGCGGAGGCCGAGCCCTAAAAAGGATTATGGCAAGTTCAAATATAGGACACCATCAGTGATCCATTGTCCGGCATTCCATAGTCACTTACATGACATTGTGAGGTACTCCCTCAAAAGCCAGTCTCTGTGGTTCAGTTTTCAAAAGTCTCCTAGAGTGAAGATACTTTGACTGAGCTACTATCTGCCCAAGTCTCAGGGTGTTCCAAAGTATGCATGTATGAACGTGTGTATGTATTTATGTATGTGGTATTTCTATAGCGCAAACCTAGCACAAAGGAAGCAGGGCACTGTACAGGGTCAAAGGCAAGCATAAAGTCAATGATTCATAGGAGAGGTAGGTGAGGTCTTGGAGTAGAAGTATCCTCTTACTGCATTTTGATGCAGTGTTCTTTAAAGAGGTGTGTCTTCCACTCTTTCCTAAATTGAATCAGCATTAGGGTGGATATGGGGCTGTTTGTTTCAGATCCTGGGTGCATGGGTGGGAAAGACCTGCTGCCTTTTTTCTTTACTTTAGTCTCCAGTAGAGGTGGGCATAACTGGTGTAACCCTCTCTAGCGTAATTGCTCCAAAAACTGATCCGTAATTAAGCGTAAATATGGGAGAAGTGTAATACAGCATTTAACGCTATTTTCTTAGTGCAAAGTGCACCCTTGCATCCAAAATTTGATGGAGGATGCATATTGCACCAAGGGAATACCACGTAATGCTACGGGACAGGAACAGCAGTAGCCAGGAGCCGCTCGCTCTCTCCTGGGCCAGATTTACTAAAAAGAAATGTAACGCAACGCAGTAAGACAACTCGCTGCACTGTGTGACAGGGAGAGAAAAGGAATGTGCCATATCTACTAAGATATTACTCATTCCTGCTGTCTCCCTGCTCTGGTGCACCGAGTGCTGCCTAGCGCCAACGCAGTGTCATAGTGCCATGGTGCAAAGGTGCCTGTGTTACAGGCAGGATGCTTTTGTGCAGGAAGGGGCACCTTCCTGCACAAAAACAATCCTCATAGGCATTATTTCTCTTATGTGTGCTGCAGAATGCATCACATGTGGAAAGAGGAAATAACAAGAAGAAATACAAATATTTCTCCTTATTACACCTCTGTGGGAAAGGCATACTATTTTGACGTATTTCCGGTTTACAATTCTTAGTAAATCTGGGAAAACGCCAAAAGACAAGGGTGGATGCGTGGGAACCCCCACCTGCCCCCATGTAATGGCTTCCCAATGCAGAGTGACGCAAGGCAGCGAGTTGCGCTGCCTTGCGTTACTTTACTAAACAATGCAGTGCCACACAGGGTGGCTTAGTAAATCTGATTTAAGGGCTTGAGTTGCCTTTCATCACCTTGTGTGACACAAGTGCAAAGCAGGCCCTTAGTAAACCAGGGCCTTACTTCACTGTTCATGTTCTCCTGTGGTAGGATTTTTGCCCCAAATTACTCTTAATTACTACAGCTGGTGTAATTGAATAATTTTGATAATTTTGCATTTCCATAAGTAATTCTTAATTACTGAAATTACTCCGATGACTCCAGCGTAATTCAAATTTTGCCCATGCCTAATTTCCAGTCTGATGGTCTCCTGGCTGGGTGTGGGCTGAGGACACCAGAGATGGGGAGCTTGCATGTAAGATAAACAGTGGTGCTGGTTGCCATGGCTCTTTAGGTCGAGCATGGGCAGCGCATGCGCTGCACTGCGAGCAATGCTGTATTGGAGTATAGACTTAAAGCCCCGCCCACTCCCCGCCCATGTTTGTCATTGGCTTGTGTCATTGTCCTTTGTAAATGCTGGCTTCTGATTACTTAATAGGCTTGTTAGTCCCTCCTCGGTACTTTATTGTCTTCATTTGTAACTTCCCATGAGGACTGGCCCTTTTACTTCGGTTGGTACACTGTACTCTTATTTAGTTTGCAAGCGCTGTTTTTTTAATGGGTTCTCCTAATGCAGGCACTACATTCTTTCCTGCAACATTCAGTGCGCCATGAACGCTTTCCCAGGGCTATTTTACAAAATAAGCATTTGTTGATGAGATAACCTGAAACAGCCCCAAACTCCTTAGTTAATTCTAGAAGGCATTCCATTGACAGGTGTAACTTGGGGGTTAAAATAATTATATCATCAACATATAACCCGATTTTTCTAGACCAACCCCCAAATTCGAACGGGGCAATTCTCTCTGCTGCTCTAATCCTACAAGCTAAAGGCTCAATGTAGAGGTCGAATAAAAGAGGAGAGAGGGGACACCCTTGTCTAGTCCCTCTCATAATTGGCACTGGCTGGGTTAGTATCTCGTTAACTAGCACTCGGGACGTTGGAGAGTGATATAGCGATGCAAGGGAGGTACTAAAATTTGGACCCAGCTTAAGGTGCTTTATCAAAGCCTGTAGGTATACCCAGTTTCGAACGCCTTGGCGGCATCCAATGCGATAACCGCCAAGGGAAGATCGTAAGCAGAGGCCACATCCATACTCCCAATAAGGTAGAAAGTTAATTCCTTCAAATATCTGTCCTTTTGGTCTTCATGGACTAGCTGAGGAATAACTTTGCTCAGCCTGTCGGCCATAATCTTCGCAAATAGCTTGTAATCGCAATTAAGTAATGATATCGGCCTATATGAGTCCATGTATTTAGGCAACTTCCCTGGCTTAGGTATTAGTATAATATTCGCCACATTCCATGAGGGGGGCAGATCGGCCTTACCCAGAAAGACCTTATTAAATAGCTGGGTAACAAAAGGTGCAGGAATGCCTGTCAGTGCCTTATAAACTTCAGCTGGAAGCCCATCAGGCCCTGGTGCCTTGCCCCTTTTTACCAGTTTAATCACCCCTTCAACTTCTGCCTGTGATATTTCTTTGTTCAAAACCTCTTGGAGGTCGTCAGATAGCGGCTTCACTACCTCTAACCACCGCTCTACTGCCTGGGCTTCAGGTCTGAGATCTTCATTATAGACCTTCACAAAATACTTATGAAAGGCTTCCGCTATACCCTTACTATCCGTGACCGTCAGACCTGACTCAACCTCTCTTACTTCCTTTATCAAGTTACGTACTTGATCATTTCTCGCCTTCCAAGCTAGCAATTTACTGCTCCCCTCCCCGTACTCAAAATGTGCAAGTTGACTGGCATCCCATTTCTCCTTTTCTCCTTGACCCTGTGACTTAGAACTCCCGCCAAATCTAATTTTAACTCAGCCAACTCATGAAGTGTCTTTTGCCTCCACCTCCACCACAGAAACACACAAACTTACAATATCTGCCTCACGCTGACGTATTTTCCTTTCCAACTCGGCAACTCTATTAAAGTATGCTCTCCTCTTCTTAGCTCCCCAAGCACCTAACCTTCCCCTCAAAAAAGCCTTGCATGTATCCCAGACAATCTCAATCCTCACTGACCCCATATTTTTATCCAGAAAAACGTCAGTCTCCTTACTCAAACCAACTAAAGCTTCCTGATCATAGAGGATCATGCGATCCAACCTCCACATTGAACCCGGTAAACCGTTCTCCAATTTTAATGACAAGGTGATAGCCGAGTGGTCCGAAAAATGCACCCCTACATGGGCCAGCATCAATCAAAAAATAATCTATCCGCGATTTATGACTGTACTTTTTGTTGTAAAATGTGTAGCCTAGTAACTGGCCAGACCTACGTCTCCAAATATCACACAATCCTGACTGAACCATCATCACCTTTACCCTATTTGACATTTTAGTATTCACCATGGCTCTGCTTTTTTCTGACCGATCTAACTTATGATCCAACTCCGTATTAAAATCGCCTGCCATAATTATTTTTCAGAGGAAGCTTAAAGCTTCCCTAGCCAGATCGTCTAAAGGCCCAACATCATCTTGATTCGGGCCATAATAGCCAATTACAGTGTATATTTGACCTGTCATCCTTAAACTCACAATCAACCATCTACCTCTGACATCCGCAATTTGACCCTCTATTGAGCAATTTACCCCTTGTCTGATTAAAACTGCTACCCCTTTCGTAACCGCCGTTTGAGGAGTATAGAATGCATGAGCCACTCAACGCTGAGTTAAAAAAGTTCTTTACTCTCAGCCCCTGTTAAGTGGGTCTCCTGAAGAATTATAATCTGAGCTGAAGAGTCCCTCAAATATTTCAAAATTAGTCCCCTCCTTAATTTTACACGCAAGCCATTTACATTCCATGATAGGAACGTCAACTCTTTAGAAACAACCTGGCAGAAAGAACGCTTCTGAGGAATTTTTAGGTTTCGCTGGGGAACGGAGCCGTTAGGCTCCGCCTCCAGAGAAATCTCTTGATTGCAGTAGTGACTCTGGAACACGCCCCTCTGCTTCATTGGCTAGCTCCATAAATGGAGGCTAGCCATTGGAACAGAGAGGCGTCCGTCAATGCCGGACCAGACACGGGGGCGTTCCCGACATTCTTTGGCTTTTGCCGACGTCACGCGACGTCAGCCGAAAGCCTGGAACGCCCCCGAGTCTGTTCCGGCATTGCCGGCACTTCTGCGTCTCTCCTCCCCCCTTTCCCGCCCCCTGGGTTTATTTTCGTCATTCGACCACGCCCCCCCTCGCCCACCGGTGCCCACCCGGCATTTGCCCGATAAAATCAGCCCCCGCCTGCCTGCCTAAGGAGAAGGGCCGCTGCGCTGCCCGCAGCGACCCGGAAGTGGTTGGCCGGAAGTGCCCGCCCCCGCAGCCCGGGGGGAAGAAAGAAGAAGCCTGGCGGCCGGTTTGCAGGGCTCCCGTGATGCGAGGGAGCCCTGCTGCATCTAGGAGAGCCCAGGAGCAGAGGTACCCCGCCCGCGGCCCCAAAGCGACCGCCGGAGGAGTGCTGCAGGGAGCAAGGCCAAATCCTCTCTCCCGGACCCGAGCGCTTCAGAAAAGGATTCCTGCGCTCCTTCTGTCCGGGTAGGGTTTCCTGCCGTCCCTGCGTCCCCGGAGATGAGCCCTTCGCCCGGTTTCCAGACTCGGGTTGGAGCTGTCTTTCAAACAAAGCTTCGGATGTGCTCTGTGAGGTACGTGCGGTCCCTGCCCCCCTTCCGAGCTTGTTATATATATGGGCGGGGGAGGGGGGCAAATGCTTTTATTTGTGGGGCTCTGAAAGAAAGGCGGCACTACGCTTCACCGAAAAAGAAAGGGCTTCTTGTTACTTCTACCACAAGAAAACCCGGAGAGCCTAGGAGTGAAGTCACGACACGAGGTGACCGACGTCTGACTGGAAGTGACAATGAGGACTGGCCGTCAACAATGCAGGGGACCGAGCAGCCAATCTTTTCTTTATGTATTCTGCAAGACCAACATATTGGGTGTTGTTCGCTTCTGAGTCTGACGCTGTAGTTTGTCGCCTCTCTGGTGTCATACGTTGCGCCCTCGCAATTAGAACATACTTTGTTTTTCAACTTCAACCTGTTGACATTCCGGGGCTCAAATGTGACACAAACGGAGCATCTGCTGGGTGTGTGTTTAAAAGTATGACCCATTGGGCTTTCACGTCATTCGGGGCATTAATTTAAATCAACGAATCTAGAATTACTGCATAAAAACGGGCAAATGTCCGGAAGGTTGGCCCATGAGAGGGTGAGGTGCTCATTCAGCATCTTTCTTCATTTTATCTTTTAAACACTAGAATAGGTATTGTTCCCCCTGATACCAATTTTGCACAAAACTGATCTCCTGTGCGAGCCATGCCGGGACTTGTGGTTTATTTTATTTTTTAATCCGCGACCGCAAATACAGTTTTGCATGTTGGGGCTTGGATGTCCCTATGTAGAAGGAGAACTGCAAAACTGCAAGTCCCAGAATGCAAAGTGTTGCTTGCTGAATAGGTAGAAGGGGTATATGGGCTACACATGACAAGGAAGTATTTTGCATATCTGCCACCTGCCTAGAAGGAATGCTGCTTTGTAGGTTCTCGTTCCAAATCAGCAGCAAATTCCAAAAGTTGTCCCAAATGCATTTTTTGAGGTGGCCATAATGTGTTTGTGCGCTGAGTTCTTGGAATGTAAGGTGAGACTGAGTGGACAAACTTCCTAAACAATTTTGTGTACCTGGAAAACCTCCCACGCGCCTCGGAGCACGCGAATCAGCTGAAAGATCTCTTTAGAAATATATGTTAATAGGAGAAAAATGGGGCGTAGTTACGTGTTTATTTCTTTAACCGTTCACCAAGTCTTTTCGAAAAGACCCACGTCTCCCAGTCTGTGGTTTCATCAAGTTTTAAATCTGTAAGGGTGAAGTGGCACTCTTCTTGTGAAGTTTTTCATCCGTACGTTATTATGGATAAGCGCCCAAAGCTTTATCAATGGGGGCGACAAATAAGCAAGCACAGAAACGCCAAACATTGTTATGTAAAAAGCCAAGGCTGACAGAAGAGGTCATACATCATGGCACGCTTGCTTGTCCCTCTCTTTCCCCTCTCCTCGCCCTTCTCTCTCTCTCGCCCTGTGCTTGTAACGCATTAACTGGTTATTCTCAATGTATTTCTAAGCGACCCGCATTTTAGCAGCTACTAAATGGGAGGGAATGGATAAAAAGCAATCAGCCCAACATTGCAAAATATCGGTAAGTGGGAAAAGCAGAGGAGGAACTAAGTAATACTTTTTATGGGGTCGCGGTACTTTTAAAAATCGTACTGAAATGGTCTGCCGTGACTTCTACGTGCCCTCCAGCCACCTCCTACACAGCTGTTAGCCTCTAGCAGTGCAGACGCACACCTTGCCAGCTTACTGACTGCTCCTCCACCATCCCCTCCTGCGCCCTCCCCTCTCCCCCCAAGCCCCACCTTCCCCGTGGGTGGGTTGGTATCTCCTCGTCAGCCTCGCTGAGCCCTGCGCGTGCAGAGGGAGTCCCTCCCGCATGAATATGGAATAGGCTGCACGGGGACAGTGGGAAGTGCAGCCCCGCCTACCCCCACACTACACCCGGGGACGAGACCGGAGTGGGACATGGAAGCGGACCCAGGGCACGGGCAGCATGACAATTCCCAGCTTCATCGTTGCTCTGGTGCTGGGGGCCATCCCTGGAGGGGGGCTGCTTTGACAAAACAGCTGGTGCCCCTGCCCACCAGCAACTCTCTAACCAGGGCCTCCCCTCACGTCACCAGCCCCTGCATCCCCATCCTCACCGTCCTCTGCCACCATCCACCCCATACACCGGTTGCACAAAGGGCAAGGGCCAGGGCAACTCTGTGGGTGACTTTGTCAATGTGACTGACTTTGGGGCACAGTGCTTGAACTGGTTGGATGTGCCAACTTTCTTGGAGAGGGCCCCGGGCAAGGGTCATGGCTATCATGGTAAATTCAAACGGGCTCTGAAGGATAAGTGCCAGGTTATGCTATAGCCATTAAGTAGCCAGCCCTTTATTTTGTCAGAATATCTATCTATCGGTCTTTCTTTAGGTCTGACCTTAAGACATCTTTGTGTTTTGCCAGACTCATGTTTCCCCCCCCCCAAAATATTACAATTCTACATACTTGCTTGGGTCTTATATTATCCCTCTTCACCAATTAGTCTGTTAAAGTTTCGTTCGTATGTTTCTTTCACCCACCACAACACACACAGCACGGGGCAGTGGGTCCGCCAACTTTATTAATTTGCTGTCTGACATTGTGATAGAAGGCATTTTATTTGGTCATTTGCACAGCCGGCTGAAAAAGTGCTCTGAGGTTTTGTGCATGGGTTCCAAGGCTACATTGCTAATTTTGTGTATATATATTTTTTGTTTTTGTATATTGCTTATGTTTACACAAAAATTAAATTGTAAAAGCATCTGATGGCAGGCATATTGGCCTTGGCAGTAGTTAGTATAGCTAGGGAATCCCACAGCAGAGCACTTTAAATTTGAAAGGATATGTCGCCCCAGTTGGTTCATCTGTATTTTAATATAGAAACAAGCATTTTGAAAGAAATAGGTCTTGCAACTGCTGTGCTTGCTTCCCTGCCCCCTCGCTGTGCTTGCTTCCTTGCCCCCTCGCTGTGCTTGCTTCCCTGCCCCCTCGCTGTGCTTGCTTCCTGCCCCCTCGCTGTGCTTGCTTCCCTGCCCCCTCGCTGTGCTTGCTTCCTTGCCCCCTCGCTGTGCTTGCTTCCCTGCCCCCTCGCTGTGCTTGCTCTCCCGAGTGTGTGTGGGGCTTTGGGTGGGTGTGTGGGGCTTTGGGTGGGTGTGTGGGGCTTTGGGTGGGTGTGTGGGGCTTTGGGTGGATGTGTGGGGCTTTGGGTGGATGTGTGGGGCTTTGGGTGGATGTGTGTGGCTCTGGGTGGGTGTGTGTGGCTCTGGGTGGGTGTGTGTGGCTCTGGGTGGGTGTGTGTGGCTCTGGGTGGGTGTGTGTGGCTCTGGGTGGGTGTGCGTGGCTCTGGGTGGGTGTGCGTGGCTCTGTGTGTGTGTCTGTGTGTGTGTGGGTCTGTGTGTTTTTGTGTGGCAATTGCCAGAGATTAAACTATTGGCATTGTAAATGACAATGCCATTTATTTATCTGTTTTCAAAACCAACACATAAATACAAATGTTGTCATTTACAATGCCAATAGCTCAAACTTTTCAAAAGGCGAAACCATTGCATTGTAAATGCTTGTTTACATTATCTCATCAATGAGGATAAGACGGAGGATATGTCTTGGAATCTGAATTCTGAGGGTATAGCCTGTAAATCAGAGATGCGATACCTGGGGGTGAGGATAACCCAAGATATACGGAACCTTACCAAAGTAAATTTTTTGAGAGTGAAGAAGGAGATAACTGCTACCCTCCGAGGTTGGGCTCATTTGCAGCTTTCTTTGTTTGGGCGTGTGAATCTGGTGAAGATGATGATTTTACCAAAGATAACCTTTTTGTTTGAGTCACTCCCGTTATTATTTGAAAAAGACTGGTTTGTAAGACTACAAAGTGAGATCAGTTTGTTTATTTGGGCTTCAAAAGGGTCCTGCCTTTCTTGGAAGAAGCTTAGGAGGAAACTTCTAAAGGGAGGGCTGGCGGCTCCTGACTTTCAAATGTATTCATGGGCCTTCCTGCTGAAAAACTGCCGAATGTTGTTGGTTACACCGGCGAGCTCAGTTATTGGGAAACTGTTTGCTGTATTACTTAAAATGGCTAACCATAAGGAGCATGGCTTTATGTATAAATTTGCTGATCCGATATTTTTTAAGAAGATCAGAAGAGTTCTGAGAGAGTTAGCGGAGGTCTAGTATAGAATTAGGAGGTTATTAAAAATCCCATATTACAGCTTTATGGCCCCCGATCTGGGACGCACCAGGGTCCCCTCTTTGGTCAAAAGATGCCTTGGCTAAACCACTGAGAGAGGATGGGCCTCAGAGGTGGAAGGACTTATTTCCGGATGGCATGCTGATTACATGGGGGTTTTGTGAGCAGGAATGGGGTCGGAGATTCTCCAGGTTTAAGTACTTGCAGATACAGAGTTGGGCAACTGGGAGGGGAATCATAATTGGTCTCCACAACGACTGTGAAGAGAAGCTTATTTCAGAATCGGAGTTTAAAAAAGAAGTTGCGTTGTGGTACTGGCTAATACTGGAGATGGAAGATGGTCCATTTACGTTGTCTGAGATCTTGTGGGGAGAGTGCTTGCCGGAGATTGCTACAGAAGACCAATGGCAAGTAACAATGTCTATGCTATATAAAATAGTTAAACCCGCAAATTTAAGGAGGAACCATTTGTTTACGATTCACAGGGCATATTGGTCTCCTAGAAGATTGTCGAAATTCAACCCTGGCGGTATGGTGGTGTGCCCTAAATGCAAGAGTCCCAACGAAGACGACCTCCATATGTTTGTGCATTGCCCAATGATAAAAGAATTTTGTGAGGCTGTAAGTGCGAGTTTGTCAAAAGCTCTTGGTCTGCAGATCAAGGTAAGCCCTGAATTTGTTATGACGGGGAGAATGGACCTGCAAGGTAAGGGCACGGATGACAATGCTAAACTCCTGTTCTATGCTATACTGCTGGCTCGGAGAGAGATCTGTAAATTATGGGTTTCCTCGTTGCCTCCAACAGAACTCGACTGGATAAGATCAATGAGAGCTATTGCTTAGTTAGATATTTCGGATCAGCGTAAAAAAAGATATTGATTTAGGACTTCTTTTTTGCTATGTTTTGGGTGAAGGGGATGTGGTTAACCTTTTTCTTTCTTTTTTGCACGTCCTATGATTAAGCCTTCTCTTTTCTCGGTTGGCTTTAAAAGTCTTTCCTGGTTAGGTAAAGACTTGAGGATAGGGTGGTTGCGCTTTGGAGGAAGTCCCTCTGTCCAATCAACTCAAGGGGCCATGCCCGGAGGAGGGTTCTGACTTTAAGTAGCGTTGTATAAATGCCCCTCCTCTACAATAGAGTCAGTATATGAGTTAAACAGCCCAAGGGCGGTTTCGTGGAGTACTGGGCGGTGAGAAGGCAAATGAGGAAATAAATAAATAAATAAATAAATAAATAAATAAATAAATAAATAAATAAATAAGCATTTGTTTGTCAACTTGACAAACAAATGCTTTTTTTGGTAAAAGCGCCCCATACCGCGCTTTCACTTTAATAGCTGCCGCGGACCTTTCTTTAGACACGCTCATCTAAAGAAAGGGGCATGATGTCTAGTGAAAGCGCAGCATGGGGTGCTTGTAAACAACAAGCATTTGCAATGCAATAGGTATCACATTTTAGAAACTTTGACCTATTGGTATTGTAAATGACAATCCCTTTTATTAATGGAGGATTTTTAAACAATTAAAAGGCATTGCCATTTACAATGCCAATAGCTCAAAATCTCGCAATTTGCGAGACCTATTGCATTGGAAATGCTTGTTAAATGATGCAGCTGGTTTTGAAGGTTGTGCAGGCAGGCAAGGGGAGCCAATGGAACTCCACCAGGTTCATCAAAGTCAGGGGTCCTGGGCCCCAGAGGAGTATCATTGTGGATCAGTTTTGGGGAGGCCGGTCATAGGTTCTGGCCTGAATGTGGTGCTTTCCAGTTTTTGAAGGTAATGTGATGCTCAATTCGGCTTTGGGTATGATGCAGGGTGTTTTTTCACATTTGAACATTCAGTTCCCTGTCCGACTCCTTTGTGCCCACACCCTACAATTTTATGAGGTTTTTGGGGCAGAGCGCGAGCTATTTTCTAATGCTCTTTATATTCAGGGAAAGCAAGCAAATATTGCATGCACACACTTAAATGGTAAATTGGTTTCAATAGTCTCAAGTTTATTCGGCATTGTTGCCATATATATAAATATATTCAGTGTCAAGGACAGACAATGTGAACCTGACTGGCATGTGCCTTGTGGACTGTGCTTTCCCAATGTTATCAAAATAGAAACAAAAGTGCATTATGTGTACAATGTGTCACAAATCTGCTAAATACAGATCATGGCAAAAGAAAATGCAGAGCGCCAAGCAATTCTATCCAAATAAGTACTTGTTTGCACTCGAAGTTCTTGTTGACTTGGGAGTTTTAAAGAAAACACTGATGCAAAAAACACAGAAGACCTAAAAACAAACTAGAGAGTCACATGAAAGTTTCAGAAAAGATGAAATCCAAAGCAATTGTGAGGTGCATCCTTTTTATCACGATTCCTGTTTGTTTAAAATATATCAGAAAAATACACGAGGCGGGTATTAAGAAAATAACAAATACATATATATGGTTACTTACTGAGGGTCTGATTCACAAAGGCCCGTTTGAAAAAGTCAGAAATGTATTCCAGTAGACTTTCTATAAAGTGTATGGTACATTTTAAGACAATGGAAAAAGGTGTCATTAAAGGCATGTTTAAAAACTGTCATGTATGAGTTCTGTAGCATGAATAATCAGCCTAAAGTAAAGGGTCTTGAAGGTCGGTTGTTGTACCCTTCTGCAGCCTTCATCATACCATCCAGATGGTAATCTCAGAAGAAGGCCTTGTAGGACATAGCCCCACGAGGCGAGAGAGCACAATGCCTAAAAGTGTGGCGGGGGGGATCTCTTCCATGACCCAGGGTACCACCTGGCTAAAATGGGCCAGCTCACTGCACAGTAAGGTTTCCAAAGGAATATTGGCAGCTGTGAAGCTCAAGGCAGTCTTAGGGAACTAGAATTACACTCATTCTTCTTAAGGATTGTTGAGCGACACAGCGGTATGGATGGCCTGGAAAATGTAGGGGACAAGACTGAGGAGCAACCTGTTTCGGTTCAGCCTGAAATAAAGAGGACTTCTTCTTGTGAAAACATCTTATATGAAAAGAAATAACTTTGACATCAGAAACTTATTTGATCAAAACTGAACAGAGGGGCTGAGAAAGCTTAGCCAAAAGTTGTAATGGGCAAAGGTTTGTGGGCCAACCAGAGAGACCAGGACGGTTTTCATTAAAATCCCAGGTCAAAGAGGAATGAGAATGAGGTGGGGAGAGAGAAGGATGCCTTGCATTGACCTACAAAGGGGCTCTTGCCCAGTGTGAATAGGTTAGTGTATGGAAATGATGGACCAAAAAATATGGATCGAAACGTAATAAAGACCTCTCTCCAATCAGTGGTAAGACAATGAGATAGAGCAGCCGGAGAGGCGCTAGGGGGATACAGATTCCTATCTTATAAGCTCTTCTAGGTTCTCAGGCCCCTGACTACTCCACAAGTGGGAGACTGTAAAGTGAAGCATATCCAATTGAGCATTACTAGACTCTCCAAATTGGTAGCAGAAGATGATACGCCAGGACAGGGCTGTGAAAATTACCATTGTTTTGAGGGATCTAGGGAGTCTAAAGAGATTCACTGCACATTCCTGGAGTGGAGAAAACAATACCTGAGAGCACTAGATACAGTTATCAGGATGCAGCTGTGGCACAGATGGAGAACCATTCAGGTAGCAGAGATAAGAGTGGAATGGCGTTGTTGAAGCAGAGAATCCAATCCTAGAGAAAATCCCATAATATCTGCCTCCTTGTCTTTATTAATATGTAGAGTTTCTCTGTGCCAGTTAAGAAAATGTGAATACAATTGGAAACATGGAAATAAAAGACACATTTGAAAGGGTGTAAATCTGAGACAGAAAAAATATACCCAGCTGACTGTTCTTTTATATATGAAAACAAAAAAGACAAGCTTGGAAGAATAAATGTCTACTGTTAGACCTGACATCATTGGCTTGAGTCTCTCCTCCATTTTTTCTGTTTGCCTCCACTCTTTTACGATGTTTTGCTGGTATATGCTTTGGGCGCGGTGCCACTGCTGGTCAGTGCCACAGCGCAAGTGCTCCCTATGTTAAATTGATGTATCTATAATCCTTGTTTGGCTTATTTGGTTTACTGTCAGTCCCTAGTCTAGTGCACCAGGAGTGCCGGGGCTTGTAAATACAAATGCCGCTCGTGGGCTTGCAGCACGTGTTGTGCCACCCACAGGAGCGGCCTCGTAAAAGAATGTCTACGGGTCAGTCATTGCGAGACCCACGTACAGTCTGGTACTGTCACGCCGGCTGCGCAAGTATACCTACTTGCCAGCCCCTCCAACCTTCCCTTGACTTCATGTTAGTCACCCCTATGGTAGGCCCACGGGCAGGTGCATTGTAAGTATAAGGTAGGACACGCCTGACCAAGTTGGCATGTCCTAATAGTGAATTACCGCCATCTTCGTTCTTCACTATTGCGAGGTAGCCTGCTCTCCATTAGTTAGAATGGGCCGCCGGGATTATTAATGCTATAATCCTAGCTGGCTCGGGGAGCATGGTGCAATGTCGAGTTTGGTATCCCTGAACTCGGGGTTTAATTACGCATCCGTTGGTGTGGATGGTTTTTGGACTCTGGGTTTGAAAATAGCACTTTTAGAAAGTGTCTATTTTCTTGTCTAACCATTTCTGGTTTCTGCTGGTCTTGCATGTGTGTGACAGGAGCTGGGTGGCTCCACAGGTCTGGATGAGTCAGTGTGGGATGAGTGGGACATTTGCGTTGAGAGTAGGGGGAGAGTAGTTGTTGATAGCCTGCCCTGCCTGATACAATGCTGGCTCCACCTCCTGCCAAGCGGCTGATGGCTCTGTGCCTGCCATGGACGATCCTAGCCCCACCTCCTGCCAGGAGGCCGATAGCTCTGCTCCTGCCAGTGTCAATGCTGGCTCCACCTCCTGCTGGGCGTCTGAGGACCCAGCCCTGCTCAGTGAATAAGCCAGGTGCTTCTGCCTGGCTCCACTCACAACAGACCCAGGATGTTGGGAAAGTCCCCGGCATGGACAAAGGGATCAAAGCCGAAAAGGGGTATAAGAGAAGGACCCCTGAACTAAGAAATCAGATCACTTCTGACAAGGAACCCTGTAACCAAGGACAAGAGGCCTGCTGATCTGAGGACTTGCCTACCCCTTCTGCCAGTGTGCTGTTTGCTGGGGGGAATCCTGCAGTGCTTCTTTATTTTTGCCAAGGAACCAGGAGAGAGGAACTGTGTGTGTACTCTCACGCTTGATAAGAAAATCTCCAAGGACTGGAAGAGTGCCAGTCTCCTGCTGAAGTCACAGGGCTAAAGGACTTCATCTGCTTAAAGTGCTATTTGCTGGAACCTGTGAATCCAGCACCTCTGAGAGAGCCGGCAACCTCGACGCCGATGGACGTCGCCGAATCCAGCTCGACATAGTGGGTAACGGCCCCAGTGTCCCGCTTCCTCGACGACCGGCCGCCGGGCCCGACCGACGCCAGCAGCAACGCCAGTGAGTGGGAGTACGGCTCCAGCTCCAAGGGACCTCGTGTCTGCACCGCTGCTGATCGCAACGCCCTCGTGCCCTCTCGACGCCGTGAGCGCTGCTCACTCTGTGCAACCGCATCATCGACAACGACGCCTGCTGAGGCCTGATCGACACCGAAGACGCGACGCTGGATTGCTCGACGCCGCTGATCCTCGTGTGCTTCATTTTCCTAAGGTACTGTGTTGTTGGGGGTCCGTGTGACTCCAGGCTCGACGTAGCGCTCCTCGCGGTCGACGCCGAACCTTTGGATTAACTTTGCCTCGACGTCGTGTAGCCCCCGTGTGGGTTACCCTGTTGCTAAGAACTGTATTGCCAAGAAGAAGATTTGCTTTGATACTAAAGACTTTTTGTGCTAAAGAAGAAACTACCTTTGAACTATCATTTTTCCCTTCCCAAAATATTTATTAAGATTGTGTACATTTTTGTCGTTATTTGGTCTTGTGCTAAGCCTTATATAAAAATACTTATTTTTATATTACTACTGTGTCGTGTCCATTTGTAGTGTATTCACTTTGTTACTGTATGTGGTCATAAATGCTTAACACACAGCCTCTGAGATAAGCCTGTCTGCTCTGCCAAGCTACCAAGGGGGTGAGCAGGGGTTATCGAAGGGTGTGATCCCCTTGCCCTGACTAGAAAAGGTGTGTCCCTATTTGTCAGAAGTGCATACCTCTGCCAACTAGAGACAGCCGGTTCTAACATTGGATGCAGCGGTGAGGATTTGGACCTTGCATTTATGACCCATATACAGTGATTAGTGTGCGCTACATAGTGAAAGCAGACCATAGCGCAGTCACAGTCCGATTTGGAAGGATCCTATTTTTTGTTCTCCGCTTTTCTGAAATTTGATTTTTTGAACACTGCCAGTTTTGACCATGAGTGACACTGGAGTCACTACCCCTGTTGTTGTTGTTGTGGAGGAATTCGACAGAGCGAAGATAAACGACTACGGCTTGAAGAAACTAAAATCCTTCTGCAAGCAGTTTAAAGTTCCCACCAAGGGCCTCTCGTTGAAGGAGGAATATCTCAAAGCCCTGGAGGCCCGGTTGGAGTCCAGAGATCCCACTGATCCGGTGGTGGTACCGCCAGTGGAAGGGGATGAGGAGGCGCCAGCGAATGGGCCGAGTCCTCTCCCGGAAGCAGTGTTTCCTCCAAAGGTCTTTCCCCTGAAGAACGGGAAGAAAGGGAGAAGGAGCGTGCATACCACATGGAAATGGCAAGGCTAAAGATAAATGGGCAGTTGGAGTTAGAAAATGCAAGAGGTAGAAGAGAAGCTGATTTGGAGACCAAAAGGTTAGATTTTGAAAGAGAGAAGTTAGCTTTGGAGCGTGATACCAAGTTGAGGGAGTTGGACATCCAAGCTAAAAAGTTAGAATTGAATCCCTCTGGTGGCAGCAACCCATCCGAGCCTGCAGAAAGTAAGTTTTACTTTCCCAAAGATGTGATAAAAGATTATCATAGGAACGAAGATATTGGTCAGTGGTTTAAAGCATATGAGTTAGCATTGTTGGCCCACCAGGTCCCTGAGAAGAATTGGGGAGCGGGGTTGTGGGGTCGCTTTGTGAATGAGGGGAGAGATACCCTGTTAGACATGCCTGTTGAGGATAGGATGTCGTATACTCATATGAAAGATGCTTTAATGTTGCAGTATGGCCTAACCCCCGAGAAGTACAGACAAGCTTTTAGAGAATGTAAGAAGTTGCCTGGTACGACGTGGGTTGAATATGTGTCTTATTTTTGCAGAGCCATGGATGGTTGGGTAAAGGGCAGCAAAGTGGAAAGTTATGAAGCTCTTTATGATTTGTTTGCTTGGAAGCATTTGTCTAATAACTGTTTTCCAGAGCTGCGCCAGCACCTGATTGATAGCAAGATATCTAACCCTAGAAAACTTGCTGAGGAGGCGGACCGCTGGGTCAGTACCAGGGTTCACAAGGGTCCAGTGGGAGACTCAGCCAAAGGTGGGCAGGGTCCCCAGCAGAAGAGTGGGGGGGACAAGGGTAAACAGAAGGAGTCTCAGAAAGGGCCCCAAAGTAATCCCCAAGGGAACCAAGGGAAAGGTTCCCAGCCTCCCCCTGAGAAGAAGCCAGGGGCCCCGACGGGTAAACCTGTTCATAGGGGCCCCCTAACCAGCTACGGTTGTGGGCAGGTGGGACACCCGTTTTATGACCCCCAGTGTCCCAAAAAGGATTCGAATGCACCGCCGCGTGCACCCCCCGTCAGTTGGTGAGTGTAGCCCTGGGAGGGGAGGAGATGGTTGTCCATGGTGGGAGGGGTCCCGCAGAAATGTCTCTGGTCTCGCTAGGAGACATTGAAATGGCCCCTCCACCCCCTCTGCCTAGTAACACTAGTAAATATAGGCAGTGGGTGACCATTAATGGCCATAGAGTGGAAGCTCTCAGAGACACCGGAGCGAGTGTGACAGCTGTCAAGTGTCACTTGGTGTCCAAAGAGCAGGTGGTTCCCCACGCATTCTACCCTGTGATAGCTGCCGACAACTCCCAGAAAGAGTGTGAGGTAGCTCAGGTTTCCTTTGAAAGGGGGGGAGTTTCAGGTACTCTTCAGGTTGCTGTGAGGCCCGCCATGCCTGTCGATTGTCTCCTGGGCAATGATTTAGAAGACTCCCCTTGGGCTAAGGTGGAGAGGGAGACGCACTTGAAAATGTTGGGCGTGCCAGAGTGGGTGTGTGCAACCACTCGATCGATGACAGCGAGTAAGGGTGTTGATGGGGTCCCGGAGCCTGAAAGTACGGCCCAGGACCCAGCTGTGAAGAGAAGAGGCAGGGGGCGCGGGAAACCGTCCCCCATAGTTCCCGTGGTCCAGGAGGAGGTAGACCCTGAGGGGGATGCCCTGGAGCCCACAGGGGAACAAATTGCCGAACTGGGAGACCTGCCCGAGCTGACCCATTGGCAGCAGGATGGTGGTCCCTCCAGGGAGGAATTCTGTGCGGAACAGAAAGTGTGCCCTTCTCTTGTGGGCATGAGGCAGCAGGCCTCAGCCCAATCCTCAGGTGATCAGTCAGGGTCACATTTTGTGTACTGGGAGAACGACCTCCTGTATAGCGAGCCTAAGGCTGCTGAGCCTGGGTCAGCCCGTGTGCTGGTGGTACCCCAGCGCTTCAGAGCCTTCCTACTGGGGTTGGCTCATGACGTTCCGTTAGCTGGACATCTGGGGCAGGACATGACCTATGACAGGCTTGTCACCCATTTTTATTGGCCTCAGATGTGAAGGGATGTAGACATCCATTGCAAGACTTGTCACACTTGCCAGGCAAGTGGGAAAAGCGGAAGGAAGCAGAAGGCTCCCCTCCAACCTTTTCCAGTGGTCAGTACCCCCTTTGACCGGGTGGGCATTGACATTGTTGGGCCCCTGGACCCCAAGACAGCCCTGGGCAACAGGTTTATCCTGGTCTTGGTGGACCTTGCCACCTGGTACCCGGAAGCCATCCCTCTCCGAACAGTGACGGCCCCCGTGGTGGGACGGGCACTGATGGGTGTTTTCTCCCGGATGGGGTTCCCCAGAGAGGTGGTGTCAGACCGGGGCACCAACTTCATTTCGAACTATATGAAGTCTCTGTGGAAGGAGTGTGGGGTAACCTACAAGTTCACCACTCCTTACCACCCTCAAGGAAATGGGCTGGTTGAGAGATTCAACCGGACCCTGAAAGGCATGATCATGGGTCTTGAAGAACCAATGAGGCGGAAATGGGACGTCCCCTTGCCATGCCTGTTGTTTGCTTACCGTGAGGTGCCGCAGAAGTCTCTAGGGTTCAGCCCCTTTGAGCTCCTGTACGGTCACCTGGTAAGAGGGCCTTTGAGTCTGGTTAAGGAAGGCTGGGAGCAATCTCCCAGGAAACCTCCCCAGGATGTATACAGCTACATGCTGGCCTTTCGGAACCAGACTCGGCGCTTCAGAGAACTTGCTCAGGCAAATCTGGAGGCCAGCCAGGAGGAGATGAAGCGTTGGTACGACCGGAATGCCACTCTGGTAGAGCTTCAGCCTGGTCAGGAAGTGTGGGTCATGTCCCCTGTGGAACCTTGTGCGCTCAAGGACAGGTGGACTGGACCGTTTAAGGTTGTGGAGAAGAAGAGCGATGTCACCTACTTGGTGGACTTGAAATCTCCCAGGAACCCCTTGCGGGTCCTGCATGTCAACCGTTTGAAGCCCCACTTAGAAAGGTCCGAAGTGGGCATGCTCCTAGCTACAGATGCTGGAATGGAGGAGGAGAGTGAGCCTCTTCCTGACCTCCTGTGTGCTAAAGAGCAAGACGGGTCAGTGGATGGTGTGGTCCTCTCTGACACACTGACCCTTGAGCAGAAACAGGATTGTCGCCACCTGTTGGGACAATTCCCGGATCTGTTTTCCTTGGTTCCGGGTGTCACTAATTGGTGTGTCCATGACGTTGACACCGGAGACAGCCCTCCTGTGAAGCACAAGGCTTACAGGGTGACTGACAAGGTTAGAGCATACATTAAGGAGGAGGTCTCCAAAATGTTTGCGTTAGGGGTGGTTGAGTCCTCTAGCAATCCTTGGGCCAGCCCAGTGGTCTTGGTCCCGAAGGCTGCAGCGCCTGGTGCTTCACCAGAACTCCGGTTCTGCGTGGATTACCGAGGACTCAATTCGGTCACGAAGACTGACGCGCACCCCATCCCCAGAGCTGATGAGCTCATAGATCGGTTGGGGGCTGCCCGGTACCTTAGTACATTTGATCTAACGTCTGGGTACTGGCAGATCGCCTTGACTGATGGGGCAAAGGAGAGGTCCGCATTCTCCACACCAGATGGGCTATACCAATTCCGGGTGATGCCCTTTGGGATGAAGAATGCCCCTGCCACCTTTCAGAGGTTGGTCAACCAGGTCTTGGCTGGACTGGAGGATTTCAGTGCCGCCTACCTGGACGACATCGCAGTGTTCAGCGCCAGCTGAGAGGAACACTTGCGCCACCTCCAGGAAGTGTTGTTGGCCCTGCGCGGAGCAGGCCTCACAATCAAAGCCAGTAAGTGCCAGATTGGGCAGGGTTCGGTGGTGTACTTGGGGCACCAAGTAGGGAGCGGCAAGGTTGCCCCCCTGCAACCCAAGATTGATACCATCCTGGCTTGGGCGCCGCCCAAAACCCAAACTCAGGTGAGAGCCTTCTTAGGACTCACGGGTTATTACAGGAGGTTTGTCAAGGATTACGGCAACATTGTGCAACCCTTGACTTCGCTGACTTCCAGGAAACAGCCCCGAAATGTGATCTGGACTGATGCCTGTCAAACGGCCTTCGATACCCTGAAAACTGCAATGTGCACAGCACCTATACTCCAGGCACCCGACTTTTCGAAAGAATTTATTGTCCAGACGGACGCTTCAGAGCATGGCGTGGGAGCTGTTCTAGCTCAGGTGAATGAAGAGGGCTGAGACTTGCCTGTAGCCTTCATCAGTCGGAGGTTACTTCCCAGGGAAACGAGGTGGAGTGCGATAGAAAGAGAAGCCTTTGCTGTGGTCTGGGCGCTGAAGAAGCTAAGACCCTACCTGTTTGGGACTCACTTCCGGGTTCAGACAGACCACAGGCCCCTCAGATGGTTGATGCAGATGAGGGGTGAGAATCCAAAACTGTTGAGGTGGTCCATTTCCCTACAGGGGATGGACTTTACGGTGGAACACCGCCCTGGTACAGATCACGCCAATGCTGATGGTCTGTCCAGATTTTTCCGCCTTAGTGAAGAGGACTCCCTAGGTCAAGGGTAATTCTCCCCACATTTCAGCTGGAGGGGACACGTGTTAGACCTGACATAATTGGCTTGAGTCTCTCCTCCATTTTTTCTGTTTGCCTCCACTATTTTACGATGTTTTGCTGGTATATGCTTTGGGCGCGGTGCCACTGCTGATCGGTGCCACAGCGCATGTGCTCCCTATGTTAAATTGATGTATCTATGGTATCCATGTTTGGCTTATTTGGTTTACTGTCAGTCCCTAGTCTAGTGCACCAGGAGTGCCGGGGCTTGTAAATACAAATGCCGCTCGTGGGCTTGCAGCACGTGTTGTGCCACCCACAGGAGCGGCCTCGTAAAAGAATGTCTACGGGTCAGTCATTGCGAGACCCACGTACAGTCTGGTACTGTCACGCCGGCTGCGCAAGTATACCTACTTGCCAGCCCCTCCAACCTTCCCTTGACTTCATGTTAGTCACCCCTATGGTAGGCCCACGGGCAGGGTGCATTGTAAGTATAAGGTAGGACACGCCTGACCAAGTTGGCATGTCCTAATAGTGAATTACCGCCATCTTGGTTCTGCACTATTGCGAGGTAGCCTGCTCTCCATTAGTTAGAATGGGCCGCCGGGATTATTAATGCTATAATCCTAGCTGGCTCGGGGAGCATGGTGCAATGTCGAGTTTGGTATCCCTGAACTCGGGGTTTAATTACGCATCCGTTGGTGTGGATGGTTTTTGGACTCTGGGTTTGAAAATAGCACTTTTAGAAAGTGTCTATTTTCTTGTCTAACCATTTCTGGTTTCTGCCGGTCTTGCGTGTGTGTGACAGGAGCTGGGTGGCTCCACAGGTCTGGATGAGTCAGTGTGGGATGAGTGGGACATTTGCGTTGAGAGTAGGGGGAGAGTAGTTGTTGATAGCCTGCCCTGCCTGATACAATGCTGGCTCCACCTCCTGCCAAGCGGCTGATGGCTCTGTGCCTGCCATGGACGATCCTAGCCCCACCTCCTGCCAGGAGGCCGATAGCTCTGCTCCTGCCGGTGTCAATGCTGGCTCCACCTCCTGCTGGGCGTCTGAGGACCCAGCCCTGCTCAGTGAATAAGCCAGGTGCTTCTGCCTGGCTCCACCCACAACAGACCCAGGATGTTGGGAAAGTCCCCGGCATGGACAAAGGGATCAAAGCCGAAAAGGGGTATAAGAGAAGGACCCCTGAACTAAGAAATCAGATCACTTCTGACAAGGAACCCTGTAACCAAGGACAAGAGGCCTGATGATCTGAGGACTTGCCTACCCCTTCTGCCAGTGTGCTGTTTGCTGGGGGGAATCCTGCAGTGCTTCTTTATTTTTGCCAAGGAACCAGGAGAGAGGAACTGTGTGTGTACTCTCACGCTTGATAAGAAAATCTCCAAGGACTGGAAGAGTGCCAGTCTCCTGCTGAAGTCACAGGGCTAAAGGACTTCATCTGCTTAAAGTGCTATTTGCTGGAACCTGTGAATCCAGCACCTCCCTCTGAGAGAGCCGGCAACCTCGACGCCGACGGACGTCGCCGAATCCAGCTCGACATAGTGGGTAACGGCCCCAGTGTCCCGCTTCCTCGACGACCGGCCGCCGGGCCCGACCGACGCCAGCAGCAACGCCAGTGAGTGGGAGTACGGCTCCAGCTCCAAGGGACCTCGTGTCTGCACCGCTGCTGATCGCATCGCCCTCGTGCCCTCTCGACGCCGTGAGCGCTGCTCACTCTGTGCAACCGCATCATCGACAACGACGCCTGCTGAAGCCTGATCGACACCAAAGACGCGACGCCGGATTGCTCGACGCCGCTGATCCTCGTGTGCTTCATTTTCCTAAGGTACTGTGTTGTTGGGGGTCCGTGTGACTCCAGGCTCGACGTAGCGCTCCTCGCGGTCGACGCCGAACCTTTGGATTAACTTTGCCTCGACGTCGTGTAGCCCCCGTGTGGGTTACCCTGTTGCTAAGAACTGTATTGCCAAGAAGAAGATTTGCTTTGATACTAAAGACTTTTTGTGCTAAAGAAGAAACTACCTTTGAACTATCATTTTTCCCTTCCCAAAATATTTATTAAGATTGTGTACATTTTTGTCGTTATTTGGTCTTGTGCTAAGCCTTATATAAAAATACTTATTTTTATATTACTACTGTGTCGTGTCCATTTGTAGTGTATTCACTTTGTTACTGTATGTGGTCATAAATGCTTAACACACAGCCTCTGAGATAAGTCTGTCTGCTCTGCCAAGCTACCAAGGGGGTGAGCAGGGGTTATCGAAGGGTGTGATCCCCTTGCCCTGACTAGAAAAGGTGTGTCCCTATTTGTCAGAAGTGCATACCTCTGCCAACTAGAGACAGCCGGTTCTAACATTGGATGCAGCGGTGAGGATTTGGACCTTGCATTTATGACCCATATACAGTGATTAGTGTGCGCTACATAGTGAAAGCAGACCATAGCGCAGTCACAGTCCGATTTGGAAGGATCCTATTTTTTGTTCTCCGCTTTTCTGAAATTAGATTTTTTGAACACTGCCAGTTTTGACCATGAGTGACACTGGAGTCACTACCCCTGTTGTTGTTGTTGTGGAGGAATTCGACAGAGCGAAGATAAACGACTACGGCTTGAAGAAACTAAAATCCTTCTGCAAGCAGTTTAAAGTTCCCACCAAGGGCCTCTCGTTGAAGGAGGAATATCTCAAAGCCCTGGAGGCCCGGTTGGAGTCCAGAGATCCCACTGATCCGGTGGTGGTACCGCCAGTGGAAGGGGATGAGGAGGCGCCAGCGAATGGGCCGAGTCCTCTCCCGGAAGCAGTGTTTCCTCCAAAGGTCTTTCCCCTGAAGAACGGGAAGAAAGGGAGAAGGAGCGTGCATACCACATGGAAATGGCAAGGCTAAAGATAAATGGGCAGTTGGAGTTAGAAAATGCAGGAGGTAGAAGAGAAGCTGATTTGGAGACCAAAAGGTTAGATTTTGAAAGAGAGAAGTTAGCTTTGGAGCGTGATACCAAGTTGAGGGAGTTGGACATCCAAGCTAAAAAGTTAGAATTGAATCCCTCTGGTGGCAGCAACCCATCCGAGCCTGCAGAAAGTAAGTTTTACTTTCCCAAAGATGTGATAAAAGATTATCATAGGAACGAAGATATTGGTCAGTGGTTTAAAGCATATGAGTTAGCATTGTTGGCCCACCAGGTCCCTGAGAAGAATTGGGGAGTGGGGTTGTGGGGTCGCTTTGTGAATGAGGGGAGAGATACCCTGTTAGACATGCCTGTTGAGGATAGGATGTCGTATACTCATATGAAAGATGCTTTAATGTTGCAGTATGGCCTAACCCCCGAGAAGTACAGACAAGCTTTTAGAGAATGTAAGAAGTTGCCTGGTACGACGTGGGTTGAATATGTGTCTTATTTTTGCAGAGCCATGGATGGTTGGGTAAAGGGCAGCAAAGTGGAAAGTTATGAAGCTCTTTATGATTTGTTTGCTTGGAAGCATTTGTCTAATAACTGTTTTCCAGAGCTGCGCCAGCACCTGATTGATAGCAAGATATCTAACCCTAGAAAACTTGCTGAGGAGGCGGACCGCTGGGTCAGTACCAGGGTTCACAAGGGTCCAGTGGGAGACTCAGCCAAAGGTGGGCAGGGTCCCCAGCAGAAGAGTGGGGGGGACAAGGGTAAACAGAAGGAGTCTCAGAAAGGGCCCCAAAGTAATCCCCAAGGGAACCAAGGGAAAGGTTCCCAGCCTCCCCCTGAGAAGAAGCCAGGGGCCCCGACGGGTAAACCTGTTCATAGGGGCCCCCTAACCAGCTACGGTTGTGGGCAGGTGGGACACCGGTTTTATGACCCCCAGTGTCCCAAAAAGGATTCGAATGCACCGCCGCGTGCACCCCCCCCGTCAGTTGGTGAGTGTAGCCCTGGGAGGGGAGGAGATGGTTGTCCATGGTGGGAGGGGTCCCGCAGAAATGTCTCTGGTCTCGCTAGGAGACATGGAAATGGCCCCTCCACCCCCTCTGCCTAGTAACACTAGTAAATATAGGCAGTGGATGACCATTAATGGCCATAGAGTGGAAGCTCTCAGAGACACCGGAGCGAGTGTGACAGCTGTCAAGTGTCACTTGGTGTCCAAAGAGCAGGTGGTTCCCCACGCATTCTACCCTGTGATAGCTGCCGACAACTCCCAGAAAGAGTGTGAGGTAGCTCAGGTTTCCTTTGAATGGGGGGGAGTTTCAGGTACTCTTCAGGTTGCTGTGAGGCCCGCCATGCCTGTCGATTGTCTCCTGGGCAATGATTTTGAAGACTCCCCTTGGGCTAAGGTGGAGAGGGAGACGCACTTGAAAATGTTGGGCGTGCCAGAGTGGGTGTGTGCAACCACTCGATCGATGACAGCGAGTAAGGGTGTTGATGGGGTCCCGGAGCCTGAAAGTACGGCCCAGGACCCAGCTGTGAAGAGAAGAGGCAGGGGGCGCGGGAAACCGTCCCCCATAGTTCCCATGGTCCAGGAGGAGGTAGACCCTGAGGGGGATGCCCTGGAGCCCACAGGGGAACAAATTGCCGAACTGGGAGACCTGCCCGAGCTGACCCATTGGCAGCAGGATGGTGGTCCCTCCAGGGAGGAATTCTATGCGGAACAGAAAGTGTGCCCTTCTCTTGTGGGCATGAGGCAGCAGGCCTCAGCCCAATCCTCAGGTGATCAGTCAGGGTCACATTTTGTGTACTGGGAGAACGACCTCCTGTATAGCGAGCCTAAGGCTGCTGAGCCTGGGTCAGCCCGTGTGCTGGTGGTACCCCAGCGCTTCAGAGCCTTCCTACTGGGGTTGGCTCATGACGTTCCGTTAGCTGGACATCTGGGGCAGGACAAGACCTATGACAGGCTTGTCACCCATTTTTATTGGCCTCAGATGCGAAGGGATGTAGACATCCATTGCAAGACTTGTCACACTTGCCAGGCAAGTGGGAAAAGCGGAAGGAAGCAGAAGGCTCCCCTCCAACCTTTTCCAGTGGTCAGTACCCCCTTTGACCGGGTGGGCATTGACATTGTTGGGCCCCTGGACCCCAAGACAGCACTGGGCAACAGGTTTATCCTGGTCTTGGTGGACCATGCCACCCGGTACCCGGAAGCCATCCCTCTCCGAACAGTGACGGCCCCCGTGGTGGGACGGGCACTGATGGGTGTTTTCTCCCGGATGGGGTTCCCCAGAGAGGTGGTGTCAGACCGGGGCACCAACTTCATTTCGAACTATATGAAGTCTCTGTGGAAGGAGTGTGGGGTAACCTACAAGTTCACCACTCCTTACCACCCTCAAGGAAATGGGCTGGTTGAGAGATTCAACCGGACCCTGAAAGGCATGATCATGGGTCTTGAAGAACCAATGAGGCGGAAATGGGACGTCCTCTTACCATGCCTGTTGTTTGCTTACCGTGAGGTGTCGCAGAAGTCTCTAGGGTTCAGCCCCTTTGAGCTCCTGTACGGTCACCCGGTAAGAGGGCCTTTGAGTCTGGTCAAGGAAGGCTGGGAGCAATCTCCCAGGAAACCTCCCCAGGATGTATACAGCTACATGCTGGCCTTTCGGAACCAGACTCGGCGCTTCAGAGAACTTGCTCAGGCAAATCTGGAGGCCAGCCAGGAGGAGATGAAGCGTTGGTACGACCGGAATGCCACTCTGGTAGAGCTTCAGCCTGGTCAGGAAGTGTGGGTCATGTCCCCTGTGGAACCTTGTGCGCTCAAGGACAGGTGGACTGGACCGTTTAAGGTTGTGGAGAAGAAGAGCGATGTCACCTACTTGGTGGACTTGAAATCTCCCAGGAACCCCTTGCGGGTCCTGCATGTCAACCGTTTGAAGCCCCACTTAGAAAGGTCCGAAGTGGGCATGCTCCTAGCTACAGATGCTGGAATGGAGGAGGAGAGTGAGCCTCTTCCTGACCTCCTGTGTGCTAAAGAGCAAGACGGGTCAGTGGATGGTGTGGTCCTCTCTGACACACTGACCCTTGAGCAGAAACAGGATTGTCGCCACCTGTTGGGACAATTCCCGGATCTGTTTTCCTTGGTTCCGGGTGTCACTAATTGGTGTGTCCATGACGTTGACACCGGAGACAGCCCTCCTGTGAAGCACAAGGCTTACAGGGTGACTGACAAGGTTAGAGCATACATTAAGGAGGAGGTCTCCAAAATGTTTGCGTTAGGGGTGGTTGAGTCCTCTAGCAGTCCTTGGGCCAGCCCAGTGGTCTTGGTCCCGAAGGCTGCAGCGCCTGGTGCTTCACCAGAACTCCGGTTCTGCGTGGATTACCGAGGACTCAATTCGGTCACGAAGACTGACGCGCACCCCATCCCCAGAGCTGATGAGCTCATAGATCGGTTGGGGGCTGCCCAGTACCTTAGTACATTTAATCTAACGTCTGGGTACTGGCAGATCGCCTTGACTGATGGGGCAAAGGAGAGGTCCGCATTCTCCACACCAGATGGGCTATACCAGTTCCGGGTGATGCCCTTTGGGATGAAGAATGCCCCTGCCACCTTCCAGAGGTTGGTCAACCAGGTCTTGGCTGGACTGGAGGATTTCAGTGCCGCCTACCTGGACGACATCGCAGTGTTCAGCGCCAGCTGGGAGGAACACTTGTGCCACCTCCAGGAAGTGTTGTTGGCCCTGCGCGGAGCAGGCCTCACAATCAAAGCCAGTAAGTGCCAGATTGGGCAGGGTTCGGTGGTGTACTTGGGGCACCAAGTAGGGAGCGGCAAGGTTGCCCCCCTGCAACCCAAGATTGATACCATCCTGGCTTGGGCGCCGCCCAAAACCCAAACTCAGGTGAGAGCCTTCTTAGGACTCACGGGTTATTACAGGAGGTTTGTCAAGGATTACGGCAACATTGTGCAACCCTTGACTTCGCTGACTTCCAGGAAACAGCCCCGAAATGTGATCTGGACTGATGCCTGTCAAACGGCCTTCGATACCCTGAAAACTGCAATGTGCACAGCACCTATACTCCAGGCACCCGACTTTTCGAAAGAATTTATTGTCCAGACGGACGCTTCAGAGCATGGCGTGGGAGCTGTTCTAGCTCAGGTGAATGAAGAGGACCGAGACTTGCCTGTAGCCTTCATCAGTCGGAGGTTACTTCCCAGGGAAACGAGGTGGAGTGCGATAGAAAGAGAAGCCTTTGCTGTGGTCTGGGCGCTGAAGAAGCTAAGACCCTACCTGTTTGGGACTCACTTCCGGGTTCAGACAGACCACAGGCCCCTCAGATGGTTGATGCAGATGAGGGGTGAGAATCCAAAACTGTTGAGGTGGTCCATTTCCCTACAGGGGATGGACTTTACGGTGGAACACCGCCCTGGTACAGATCACGCCAATGCTGATGGTCTGTCCAGATTCTTCCGCCTTAGTGAAGAGGACTCCCTAGGTCAAGGGTAATTCTCCCCACATTTCAGCTGGAGGGGACACGTGTTAGACCTGACATAATTGGCTTGAGTCTCTCCTCCATTTTTTCTGTTTGCCTCCACTGTTTTACGATGTTTTGCTGGTATATGCTTTGGGCGCGGTGCCACTGCTGATCAGTGCCACAGCCCAAGTGCTCCCTATGTTAAATTGATGTATCTATGGTATCCATGTTTGGCTTATTTGGTTTACTGTCAGTCCCTAGTCTAGTGCACCAGGAGTGCCGGGGCTTGTAAATACAAATGCCGCTCGTGGGCTTGCAGCACGTGTTGTGCCACCCACAGGAGCAGCCTCGTAAAAGAATGTCTACGGGTCAGTCATTGCAAGACCCACGTACAGTCTGGTACTGTCACGCCGGCTGCGCAAGTATACCTACTTGCCAGCCCCTCCAACCTTCCCTTGACTTCATGTTAGTCACCCCAATGGTAGGCCCACGGGCAGGGTGCATTGTAAGTATAAGGTAGGACACGCCTGACCAAGTTGGCATGTCCTAATAGTGAATTACCGCCATCTTGGTTCTGCACTATTGCGAGGTAGCCTGCTCTCCATTAGTTAGAATGGGCCGCCGGGATTATTAATGCTATAATCCTAGCTGGCTCGGGGAGCATGGTGCAATGTCGAGTTTGGTATCCCTGAACTCGGGGTTTAATTACGCATCCGTTGGTGTGGATGGTTTTTGGACTCTGGGTTTGAAAATAGCACTTTTAGAAAGTGTCTATTCTCTTGTCTAACCATTTCTGGTTTCTGCTGGTCTTGCGTGTGTGTGACAGGAGCTGGGTGGCTCCACAGGTCTGGATGAGTCAGTGTGGGATGAGTGGGACATTTGCGTTGAGAGTAGGGGGAGAGTAGTTGTTGATAGCCTGCCCTGCCTGATACAATGCTGGCTCCACCTCCTGCCAAGCGGCTGATGGCTCTGTGCCTGCCATGGACGATCCTAGCCCCACCTCCTGCCAGGAGGCCGATAGCTCTGCTCCTGCCAGTGTCAATGCTGGCTCCACCTCCTGCTGGGCGTCTGAGGACCCAGCCCTGCTCAGTGAATAAGCCAGGTGCTTCTGCCTGGCTCCACCCACAACAGACCCAGGATGTTGGGAAAGTCCCCGGCATGGACAAAGGGATCAAAGCCGAAAAGGGGTATAAGAGAAGGACCCCTGAACTAAGAAATCAGATCACTTCTGACAAGGAACCCTGTAACCAAGGACAAGAGGCCTGATGATCTGAGGACTTGCCTACCCCTTCTGCCAGTGTGCTGTTTGCTGGGGGGAATCCTGCAGTGCTTCTTTATTTTTGCCAAGGAACCAGGAGAGAGGAACTGTGTGTGTACTCTCACGCTTGATAAGAAAATCTCCAAGGACTGGAAGAGTGCCAGTCTCCTGCTGAAGTCACAGGGCTAAAGGACTTCATCTGCTTAAAGTGCTATTTGCTGGAACCTGTGAATCCAGCACCTCTAAGAGAGCCGGCAACCTCAACGCCGACGGACGTCGCCGAATCCAGCTCGACATAGTGGGTAACGGCCCCAGTGTCCCGCTTCCTCGACGACCGGCCGCCGGGCCCGACCGACGCCAGCAGCAACGCCAGTGAGTGGGAGTACGGCTCCAGCTCCAAGGGACCTCGTGTATGCACCGCTGCTGATCGCATCGCCCTCGTGCCCTCTCGACGCCGTGAGCGTTGCTCACTCTGTGCAACCGCATCATCGACAACGACGCCTGCTGAGGCCTGATCGACACCGAAGACGCGACGCCGGATTGCTCGACGCCGCTGATCATCGTGTGCTTCATTTTCCTAAGGTACTGTGTTGTTGGGGGTCCATGTGACTCCAGGCTCGACGTAGCGCTCCTCGCGGTCGACGCCGAAACTTTGGATTAACTTTGCCTCGACGTCGTGTAGCCCCCGTGTGGGTTACCCTGTTGCTAAGAACTGTATTGCCAAGAAGAAGATTTGCTTTGATACTAAAGACTTTTTGTGCTAAAGAAGAAACTACCTTTGAACTATCATTTTTCCCTTCCCAAAATATTTATTAAGATTGTGTACATTTTTGTCGTTATTTGGTCTTGTGCTAAGCCTTATATAAAAATACTTATTTTTATATAACTACTGTGTCGTGTCCATTTGTAGTGTATTCACTTTGTTACTGTATGTGGTCAGAAATGCTTAACACACAGCCTCTGAGATAAGCCTGCCTGCTCTGCCCAGCTACCAAGGGGGTGTGCAGGGGTTATCGAAGGGTGTGATCCCCTTGCCCTGACTAGAAAAGGTGTGTCCCTATTTGTCAGAAGTGCATACCTCTGCCAACTAGAGACAGCCGGTTCTAACATCTACAAACCTAGGTATAGGAAAAACACTAATGATTGCATATGCATAGAGACATGGAACATACCATGGATGTCAATTAGTTGCAGTGAGGCCTAGTACCTCGTACTCCTCTCCTGCCTGGCTCTTTAATGCCCCTGGCCATGTCACTGAGTTCATGAAAGCAGCAGCAGTATGTGTATCACATCAGGACTCACAGCGAGTGACCCAATATGTCCAGATGGAAACACTGCCTGTATTGGCGCATGTTGGCTTCCAGCCTCGGTTTATCCCGTCTAGACAAATCTGGTCTGTCTCCGTGAGTCCTGATGTGATATACCCATAAAAAGAACTAGGACCTAAGCAGAGTGATAGAATGACACTGGCTCCTGGAGCCTGGAAACAACGAGAGCAGTGCTTAATTTGAGACAGTTGGTTGCTGGTGGGGGCTCACCAGCACCAATTTATGGGAACAAACGCTTATTTATCCTCAAGAAACTTTGACCCAGAGCAAGCAAGAGATGGAAAGAAGGAGGAGAAAGAAGGAAATACATTGACGAAAAAGAAAGCAGGGATGAAAAAGAACCTGAAAGACTGATGTAAGTGGGCATGGAGTGTCAGGAGATGGATGTAAGAGGCATGAGGTGGAAACCATGCAGCCTTTTTGGCTTGCCCGACATTTTATGGCACCTGTTTGGGCTTCTGCCCCAAACTTTAGGGGCTGGCACTTATACAGATACAAACTAAGCACAGACTGAGAAAAAGGTACATCCTGAGTCAGGCTGGTATTTTTTAAAGTATCACATAAACTTCAGTCCTGTGATGACTCCATTTAAACAACTCATACTTGTAAAGGTAGAGTGCTGATTTTATGGTCTCAATGAGCCTGACGAGCATTTTAAGGATGACAAGGAAACATTAACCTTTACAATGTTGGTAAGAACATATCAGTGTTTTAGGTTGCACTGTATTTGATATCAGAAAATATTGATTGATCACTTGTAAATTTGCAGGGTTTGGGGGAATGGTGACTGGAAATCAGTCAATAATATGCCAGGAACTGTGGAATTGCCATTATTTGTTCCAAAATGGGTGACACGGTCGTGCTTTTCAAGGGGCTGAAGCTAGACACACTTCAAAGGGATTTGTGTATCTCGTTTGTGATGTCAACTGTGTGTGCCTGGAATAATTAATTAGCTTATTCAACATAAATACAATACAGTATAGGAACACAATGGAACACTATACGATTAAGGTTTCCTGACCCAGCCGGGAAAGGAATTTATTCTCAAGAAACAATGTCCAGTATACAATACAAATGAAATAGCATGACACAAGCCTGTGCCGTACCAGAAAAAAGGAAAAAGAAGAATAGGAGTAGAGTGAAAGGGGTGCTTTTCAGGCAAAGGAAGGGAGCAAGAGCAGGGCACTGTAGACAAATTAAAGATCACTGACAGTGTCGCCTGGAGTGGAGTATACACAATTTCATTTGACAATATTGTAAGTGTAAACCCACTCATGGGTGTCGACGTTTCGATCCCTATTGCTCAACAAGATACATGGGATCATCATCAGGACTTAGAAATAAACAAAGCATGCCTGAATGTAATACAGCCTGTTAGGAGAAACAAAAAAGATAAAGAGTTTTAAAAGTACCACTAAGGAGTCGTTTACACATGTCTGCAGCATACCACGCATGTCACTGCGATTCCGAGTACTGTCAAAATAGCATTGTTATGTTCTTTTACCTGGCACGCACACTCTGCACTAGTTCACACACTGCGAATTCGACTGTGTTACAACGTTGGCAGACATGTGTAAACGACTCCTTAGTGGTACTTTTAAAACTCTTTATCTTTTTTGTTTCTCCTAACAGGCTGTATTACATTCAGGCATGCTTTGTTTATTTCTAAGTCCTGATGATGATCCCATGTATCTTGTTGAGCAATAGGGATCGAAACGTCGACACCCATGAGTGGGTTTACACTTACAATATTGTCAAATGAAATTGTGTATACTCCACTCCAGGCGACACTGTCAGTGATCTTTAATTTGTCTACAGTGCCCTGCTCTTGCTCCCTTCCTTTGCCTGAAAAGCACCCCTTTCACTCTACTCCTATTCTTCTTTTTCCTTTTTTTTGGTACGGCACAGGCTTGTGTCATGCTATTTCATTTGTATTGTATACTGGACATTGTTTCTTGAGAATAAATTCCTTTCCCGGCTGGGTCAGGAAACCTTAATCGTATAGTATTCCATTGTGTTCCTATACTGTATTGTATTTATGTTGAATAAGCTAGGCACCTTTTGTTTTCTATAACGCAGTTATACCCATGGTCCTTAGCTATCCGTTGGGTTCCCCTTGTTTCTAAAAAACGAATGGAATAATTAATTATTCATGCATGCAAATCGGTAGGGCATAATGTTCTGATCTAACCTCACTACCTCGTCTCTTCCTTATGTTTGAAGGGAGTGAACGATGATTCTAAGAGGAAGTTATCATGTCAGTCGTTTTTACCTTCGAAAAATAACATGAATAAAAAAGTATTTACATTATTTAGAGCTCTGAATAATTTTTTTTTCAAGTATTTACATTACACATTCTCCACTTCAATGCAAACAAAAGAGAAACATGCATAACTCCATCTTTATTCTTTTCAGCACATAACATTTACAACACATCTACAAAATACATACTGTTAAACGACTATCCAAACATTCATTGATGGCCACATGCATTCACCTACATACACAGCACATCACACAATCATGCTGCAGCTTACAAAAATAAAATGCACATTCTGATGTACGTAATAGTTAATGATTCAAGTCAAGGCAAAAATTACTTTATTCGTTTAAAATTTAAAACCATCAAAGTGCAGATCACATTGCATGTTACATTAATACAAAATATTGGATGGAAAAATTCATTTAAATTCTTATACCATTTACAAGAACACAATGGGCCATCATAAAATACACAATTCTACCCAAAAAAAACATCCCTGGTTTTTTAAATAAATATATAAAAAAGTATGTCACATACCGATGTAACCATTCCATTTATCAGCATTAAAAGCATTTATATCCACGTCAAATTCTAACAAAGTTTACCTTTGTCTCAAAATAAATTCACAATTTGTATTTCATTGTTTACTTATTAAAAACAAAAAAAACTTTACAAATAAGCATTAGCAAAGCCAAAAGCATACCAATTGCATTTTAACTTGAGGGACTTATTGGCTTTTGCCAATGCTGGTGAAGAATATTGAAAGGAGAAGAGTATCGTGATATAAGTTCCATACTCTATCGTAAAGAGTTGTAAATTATTTTTCTGTGAAATAATAACAGAGTCTTTGGCAATGCTGCTGAGGTATGGGCTGGGGTGTGGGTAATTTTTTCATGGCTCCTGTTTTGGTAATTTACTGGAAAAGGCTGACGCTCTGTGTTTTGTTTTCTGGGCCCTCTTAAAGCGCTTCATGGCGTTGTGAACCCTACCTCGGCCCCATGCAGAGTTTTAGTGCGAGGTAGAAGTGATATAAAATAAATGCCTGCAGGATTCCTTTATTTCAGCAGTGATATATTTTGATTAGACGAGGTGGGTGGCTGTTCTTCACTTAACACACTGATACACAGTATTTGAAAAACATTCCTCTAAAGAATGTTGTTTTGCCTCCTTAGCTGGTAGTTGTTTTTTTCTCAGAACTAAAGCCAGCCATAATGTGAAGCTCGGCTGGGGGTTTGCAGGGAATGGGGCAGCGTTGGGTAAGTCACATTACTGGACTAATGAAAGGCCTGAGCCAGGGAGCCAGGAGCTGAAATGACCGCAGCCTGGAAAAAATTAACCATTCTCCGGCCTTAAACTTTACAAGTCTCAGCAAGGGTAGAAAGAATTCTCTCCACCCCCCAAGGTAAGGAAGTTAAATAAAACGGGGGCCTGCAACAGCTGGCCGTCAACACAGTGAAGCGAGGGCTACGCACAGCAGTATTTATGGACATTTAAAATGTATGGCGAGCAGTCACACACAACAGCAGGACTGCCCTGGGGGTGGCCGGGGCCCGGCTGCTGCAGCTAGGCCAGAGCACTCCCACGTGACCCCCGTGACCTGCCTAAGCTCCTATGTAACATATGTATGTTTGTGCGGCGCGAGACAGAGAAGAAGCTTCACGTGACACCTCTACACGTAGTCCCTACTAAATGAGGCTCTGTTCGAAAGACCTCTTTGTATTTCCTTGAAGTCAGGGAGCATGAAATGTGCATTAGATTTCTTAGTCCCCGAAATCATGTCGTGACGTAAAGAGACTAGGCCTGGGTGAAATTTTGATTAAGCCGGTGTACTTGACGTGATTTCGGTAATTTTCTATAGCAACATTTCTGCAAAATTTCCACGAGCTCTCCGTTACGTCTCATCTCATAATTTTGGGGAGACATTTTATCTCAAAATGTACCGTTCGAGTACATTTTTTAATGCAACAAACTTTATAGGACCACTTTTTACCCGAGTGGACCATTCGGGTCATTTTTGAGCGCAAAAAACTACAGATCCAAACACGAGCCGCAGGGGGCAGATTTAAAAGTTCTGGCGCCTCTCTGCAAATCAGCAGGGATGCGCCAGAACACTTGCGACAGGCAAAACCACCTGTGCGCCACCACTGATGCGCCGCATTGTGCGTTTACAATGCGGCGCTCCGTGGCGCATGGATGGGCAGATATGTGTTGCACCGTTAACAAAAAACATTAGAAACCACTGGTCTACAATAGGATTAATCCGTCAGGATGTTTTCAGCCATCACTTATTGTATCTTTAACTTATTGGGCATTAGCAGGTATTTGCATTTTTTGTTTTTCAAACAGATGACTATTTAAAGTTTCAGGTTAAACATAAGGGGTCAAATTGACTTACATTTTAGCTATCATGTGCTCCTCAAAGACAGATTACTTTCACCTGCTTGACTGTCAGCATCAAGTCATGTTCCCTCAGCTCCAGGATCATTGCAGAGAAATCCATTGCCATCCATTTGTATTCAGTTTCTATCCTGGCATCAGTGCTTAATTTGAGCCGGTGCTTTCCGGTGCTGAGTACCGCCACTTAATTGGTTTCTGGTGCTCTGCACTCGCACCTATTGTCAACACCACATTTAGGGCAGTCTGCCACAAGGTGAAACTGCTCATGTAAATTTAGAGATACGCAGTATAACTGTTGTTTAGGAAAACAATATACATTAAAAAAAATGGTAATACCTGCCTCCCCAGCCATTTCTTTAGCTTTGGGGACCTGGAATAATCTAAACTGTTGCATTTACATGCAAGAGAGATGGTTAGTAGTTGTTTTGGCAGCGATGACGAGGGCGAAGGGTCGTGCAAGCGCTGCAGTGGCCTCCTGGTCAGAGCCCTGGCACTTAATATTTTACAAATTAAGCACTGCCTGGCATATTCCACAGATTTAAGTAATGAAATGTAGACAGTTATTGATGTTATAATGCGCTTGCAGCTTGATGACATACTTTCTCTCTACCGAGAGAAGTTGCTCAGGTCTGGTGGAAATTTCCCAATTCTCTGGTGTCATCTGGGGCTTCCACCAAGGAATGGCCGGAAGTACTGCAGCATAATTACATCTAAGGGTTCTTTCTGACACAGCAATCCTGAGTAACCACCTAAGGTACTGCAGGCTGCAAGGCTGAACTGGCCATACCAGGCATCGGGCATTTCCCCTGGAGGCTGGAAGGGTGGATGGCAGTTTTGTTTGTTGGGGCCGGTTTTGTAGCAGTGCAAAGTTTCTTGTATATTCAGCAGTTTTCAGGCAACAATAAAAGACTCAATTAACTCTGGTGATTAATATACCTGCAGTAGAGAGATGGGAGTTTTGTCGAGTGACAGTTTTGATTCATCTAAGGTAGCGCAGAGGGTTAATATGTCTGCCTCAAAGAAACTGTGCATAGCAAAGAACAATATTTTATGTACATAGCTCAGTGGGTTACTGCATTTGTTACAGAGATTTTATTGTTACTGTGCAGTACATAAGTTGCAATCATAATTAGGACTCCCGGTTTTATGGTATTTTTTTAACATTTCCGTCTGTATTTATCCATATTTATTTTTGCGCCATTTTATCTGTATTTATCCATATTATTTTGTGTATAAATGATTTAGTAAAAATTTATATTTCCATATTTATTTAACTGATAGATGCGTACTCATCCGTTGATCTCTGTCATGATTTAGCTATTTAAGCTACCAAATATACGTAACACTACATCCACTTATTAGCATTATACACAAATGTATGTTGACATATGCCATTATTTAAGGAAATGTTATCCTTCTTTTTAATTTCCAATGCTGTCCATCATGGATTTCTGTCTGTATTTATCTGTAAAAATCTGTAAAAATGGTAAACAGGGAGCCTTAATCATAATCTAAGACAGTGAGATATGACCTGCCATCAAAGATCTGCATGTTAGCTGCATGGTACAGGTTAGAAAGTTCTGTGTTTTCTCCAGTCTTTCATTATCCTGCTGTTGCTAAAAAGGGTTGTTTGGGTAGAAATACATTTTTATTATTAAAGTGAACCCTAACCATTGTGTTATGTTCTGAATCTTGAGTGAGTTTGTGCTTCTCCATACGAAGCACTCTTAGAAAGTGCCTACCAGTATGGATGGCATGTGAATCCTACACCCTGTGGTCCCCTTGCTTTATGTAACATTTTCTACACACTGATTTACACATGTATGATTCATTGTCTCTATATGTGTGTGTGATGTAAAGTGCTCCCACACTCAACATTGGTAGGACGGGTGCTATAGAACAAATACAATACATGTGAGGGAGGGGCTATGGAGAGATGAGAGGCAATGTTAGAGGGTGATAGTAAAGGAATCACTAAAGAGCCCCAACTGAGATTGTCATATCATTTACTATGTTTTAAAAGCCAATAGAATTGAATATATAATGACAAATGTGTTGTAGAAATCACAATTTTCCCCTAATTTTCTTAGGGAGAGAGCCCTCTCAAAATCCCCCTTTGTGATGGCCAGTCTTGTTTGCTGCACTCCCAATGCACCGTACGGGGACTGGCCTGACAAAAATTGCCAGGGCTGCTTTGGGTTGCCAGTCAGGCCCTAGTAGCCTGGTACAGAGAAGGACTGTGTCTGACTCCAGGGTCATATACAAACGACCTAAGATACTGCAACCTACTACAAAGCATTTGTGTGTGACAACAGCAATATTGCTGGCCATGTTTGTACATGCATCTTGACACATGCGTTTACGTATGATTGTCAAAAGTATTAGCGAAGTCGAGACAGACTGGGTTTGCCAATGCTTGTTTTTTGGGGTTTTGTTTAATAGCCTTAGCCTAGCCAGAACGTTACCCTCCACCATAAACTTGCTTTTGGTATAATCAAAGTATGAAGGCTCAATTTACTAACTTCACTACTAGCCATTATGAGGGTATTTAGTGCACTTGCAATATACCTAATGAATGCATAATGCCAACTGCCTTATAATCTTTTTGGCATAATGAGCCCACTGTCATGGCTATCATTTGAAACGGCCGTTTTGGATGTTAGACGTACCCTGATCACTACTGTTGTTCATATGGAAAACAATGCATTTACCAATGAAAAGGAAATCTCGTTCTTATGAACAGATTTGTTTGTTGTGAACTCTACATCAACCCTGACTTGCAAATATGTAGTCAAGCAGGCCTTGAGACCAAGGACCGGGATTGCGGATAGGTCACAGGTGGGAGGGTGCATACCTGACAGGCTAACGCTCAGCCAGGAAACTCTTGATCAATCCACAGATAGGCAAAGCAACATTAGAAATGGTCAAGGGGGGCAACATGGTGGCTAAAAGGGACATTGCACAGAAATGGGGAGCCCCACAGTAGAGATGTGGAAGGCTAACATGGACTGGTGCATGTTCCGGGAGAAAACTGTGTATGTTGCATGGGGTAGGCCCAAAAAGTGGAATAAGATTTGGGGGCCCTGGAATGAGTATAGAGGAGATATTTGCCTCCCGCCGGACACAGCGCCCTTGGAGGAGCGACTGTCCTCTTAGCCCCTGAGTCCAGCTGAATTTGTGATACACAATGTCCTGTCTCCTCCCTCCCTTCGATACCCAAGCATGTGACCTGTTCATGTATCCTATTCCATATATAGGCCCATCCTTCCCCGAAGTAGGGTGATGCCGCACTCATTTCCTTTGCCTTGCCCTCTTGCACCGTTATAGGTGCTTTTCCGTTGTTATACTGTTTCCTTTCTTTTCATATTATAAAATAAACCTCATGTGATTCTGTATTGTATTCTGTGTGCACCATTTACACTGCGTAAAGTCTTGCTGCCAAGCCTTCGGGATGTATGGCTGAATAGCTGTGTACTACTGTGTTGTAAATAAAGGTTTTCCCCCCCAAAAAAAGAAAAAGAAATGGTCAAGGGAGATTGCCCCAGTAAGCACACATGGCTGGAGGGAGTACGCACGCTCCTGAAATACACCGTAAAAGTCGGTTGCCACATGAGTTAGGAATACATAGCTGATCAGGAACTAGGACTCCTAGTGATGACGCACTCCCCGTGCTGGACATCTGGACATGTTATCCACTGGCCACATTGTGTCCGCGCGAAGTAGAGACCTACCAGTGGTAACCATTAGACAATTAATTTATGATTCCAAAGGCAGCAACCAACATTCCTCACCATATATGGTACGCTGGAAACTTTTACAACCTATCATGTCTTGTATATAAGAAGGACATATACCGAATGTAAATGGAGACAGTTCTCAGACCTTGTGCTTGTAACTGTTGTCCGGGCCTTAATGTTTAATTAAACATGCTGTTCCTGTTTTGCCAAACACCTCTTGTCTTCTGTTTTTAAGGGATTTCAAACTCAAGCAACACTGTCTTGGTTCTTTTACTCTGTGGGCCGAAGCATGTCGCATTTTGCATTTGCAAAGGGTCCAATTAGTAAAATCGGACCTTTGCGACCGCAAAATGGCCCTCTAGTATGTACCAAACCAAAATTGCGATACAGTAACACGTTACAGAATCACAATTTAAGTTTGCACCCTCATACCCCCATGCAAATTGGATTTCGGAAGGGGTGTGTTTAGGTTTAGGTTCTCATTACCATACAGCAATACAGAATTGGATGTATCAAGGTTTTGCAACCAGAATCAGGTCGCAAAACAATAGTATATTACAGACTACACCAAGGTACTGGTAACCTATTCACAAATGAACAGGGGTCCCCAAGTGACCCCTTGCCCTTTGTGAAAGAAGCCAAAATAAATAACAGAATTATTACTTTATTTACACAGTCACAAAAAAGGTGGTCTGCCTACCCCAGTAGGCCACCATTTCTATGATGGCTGCAAATCATGGTGGGCCAAAATTTGCACCCTAGCTCATTGGTATTATTGAGGTATTCAATTAGCAACCCGCAACAATTCGGTATTTTGCCAACTCAGCTGTTAGTAGGGAGATAGGTTTACATAGACAAATAGAATAGATAATGGTTGAATAGAGAGAACGTTAATTTTCTCGGGGGCCCTTTGGAACATAGGGGGTCCTAGGCAAATTCCCACACCTTGGTTTGCAACTTGATACTACAATTTATAGCAAACAAATTCTGACCCATTTCATATTTAAGAAACACATTTGTTCTAATCTAGGCTAAAACAATTGACAAAAATAATTGTGGAATATTTTTTGTCTATCAATCAATTAGGGGTTTGTAAAGTGCACTACTCACCCGTGAGGGTCTCAAGGTACTGAGGGAAGGGGGGGAGCACTGAGGGAGGGGGAGAGCTCCGGATCAATCAAAGAGCCAGGTCTTGAGGTCCTTCCTGAACGTGTGCAGGATCAGGGAGTGTCTGATGTTCACCGGGAGTTCGTTCCAGGTTTTGGCTGTGATTTAGGAAAAGGCCCTCCCGCCTGTTCTGTTTCTGCTGATGTGGTGCACCACTGCCAGGGCGAGGTCGGCAGAGCGGAGGTTCCTCTTGGGTACGTGGAGGGATGCGCTCTCGTTGAGGTATTTGGGTCCGATGTTGTTGAGGGATTTGTAGGCGTGGGTGAGGAGTTTGAAGGTGACCCTCTTCTCGACGGGAAGCGAATGGAGGTCTCGTAGGTGACGGGTCATGTGATCATGATGCGGTGTCCCGAGGACGAGTCTGGCTGCGGCGTTCTGGATGGTTTGGAGTTTGTGTAGAAGGGTTCTGTTGATTCCGGCGTAGAGGGCATTGCCGTAGTCCAGTCTGCTAGTTATGAGCGCGTGGGTGACGGTCCTTCTGCAGTTGGGGGGGATCCATTTGAAGGTCTTGCGGAGGATTCACAGGCAATTGAAGCTGGTGGAGGCGACGGCGTTGATCTGTCGGTTCATGGAGAGAGAGTAGTCGAGGATGATGCCTAGGTTTGGTGCGCGGTCTGTGGGGGTGGGTGGATTCCAGAGGGCCACCAGGTGTCGTCCCAGGCGGAGGAGCAGGGTTCAAGGATGAGGACTTCGGTCTTCTCTGAGTTGAGCTTCAAGCAGCTGTCCTTCATCCAGGCTGCCACGTTCTTCATTCCCTCCCAGAAACAGAGTTTGGAGTTGTCAGGGTTCTCTGTGAGTGAGAGGATGAGCTGGGTGTCTTCGGCGTAGGATACAGTGCTGAGCCCATGCTGTCTGACGATGGCGGTGAGGGGGGCCATGTAGATGTTGAAGAGCGTGGGGCTGAGCGATGATCCTTGGGGTACTCCACAGTTGATAACGGTGGATTCGGAGAGGAAGGGTGGGAGTCTGATCCTCTGGGTTAGGCCGGAGAGAAAGGATTGGATCCAGTCGAGGGCGGCTCCTTATATCCACGCTTCATGAAATCTGGCTGCGAGCGTGCGATGTTAAATGGCGTTGAAGGCTGTGGAGAGATCTAGAAGTATGAGGGCCTCAGTGTGTCCCTGTTCGAGTAGCATGCGGATGTCGTCGGTGGCGGCGAGGAGGGTGGTTTCGGTGCTGTGGTTGTGGCGGAATCCAGACTGGGAGGCGTCCAGAATGAAGTTCTCTTCTGTGCTGCCTGTAAATCATTTTTGGTGTACAAAAGAGTTTTAATAAAGATATGCTAGCCTAGAAATAACTCTTTAAAGCAAATGGAAAGAAATAATTTCACTGATTATGCAGTTTATGTACTACCATTGGAAGGAACTGATTTTCCTAAATTGTTTTTATAATGTTCAGAAACGGAGACCTCAACTTACTTGCTGTCATAGTTGAGACATGGGTTTGTGGAAATGCTTGTTCGGAAGGAGCAGGATCCTCCTAGGTCTAAGCCAAATGGGGATAAGAGTTTCTAGTAGCATGGCCGGAAGAATGATGACAATGATCATAGAAATTGTCAGTGCTCCCAGCCATGGACGCCATTTCACCAAATTGCTAGTGGTAGCGGAAGTGACATCACAAACATCATCACACACCATTGACATTTACTTTCACTCACACACTTACAGATACACACACACATTCATATTTACTTACACTGTCCCTCACATAAACCCGCTCTCACCCACAAACACGCATATAGCATCCATTTAAAAGCATTTGAACTTACCTTGGTTGTCCTCGACTCGAGGGTCATATTCCAGCTAACTGTACTCCATTTGTTTATTACTCTAATAGTGAATAGTACAATATTATTAATTATTAGTGTAATAAAAATTGACAGAAAACAAAGAAAGTTGAGCCCCAATCAAAGTCCGTAAGGATGAGTTGACCCTGTGTTCCTGGCACAGTTTTTGCCACCTCTGGGACAAGGGGTCGCAAAGGCAGTGTGAGCGGTCACAAGGAACAAGGCAGGGGTTGCACATGCAACCTCTGGCGATCCCTAAATGATGTCCTTGCTCCCAACATGAGGAGAAGCCAAGAGGCGACGAGTCCCAGGGACAGAGACACAAAGGAAACCGAGGGAAGACAGTTTAATTTTCATCTTAGGAAACTGGAGCTTTCAAGTATGGCAAAGAGGACCATGTTAAGAGTTACTGCTAGGTGTTGAACTGCACAGTTGCTGCTCCTTAAGTATTCTCCTCTCTATTACTGAGGGCACTAAGGTTGCCAGGGACATTATCAATGTTGATCTAGGAGACACTGAAATGTAAGCATACTAAATCATTATGTTTTATTCAGGTGGTTCAAATTGATGGTCAGGAGCTTCTTGAAAATGCAGGACTCTGCTGCCTATAGGGCAATGGTAGAGAAAGCCTATATACATCTTTCCCAAAAACAGAGGCCTAGCTATGGTAACTAGTGGAGGTAACATGGAACACCCCTTCACCAGAATAGAGGTGGAAGTCAATGGCAGGGCTGCCATTGTAGACACTGAGGTGAGGAAAAAGCAGGAGACTAATCTTATCCCTCGAATGCTGTTGTCTTCATTGGAGAACAGCCTGCCGAGAAACCGCCCCTCCTGATTAAGTAACTCCTGAAGTGTCAATCTAAAAAGAATAAGCTCTATAGTCAGTCCTACATGGGCTCCAAGACAATACTGCGTTAGGGCCATCTTCTACTCTAGACAGAAGATAGGGCAAATGCTCTGAGGCAGACATGGTGCTGTAGCCTGAATTCCCTTCAAGAGCTAGTCATTGCTAAAGGGCTATCCATGGATGAGATTTGACTTGCCCAGACAGTGTCCCCCACTCTGATTGGCCTTAGGAATCTGGTTGAGGACCAGTCCACTGGGGGACTATAGACATGTTCTGTTTCGCTTGTGAGGATGACCTTCTTTACCCTAAGGTCCTGATTTCATTCTTGTCGGAGAGGGAACTCCATCACAAAAGCGATGGAGCTCTCGCCCCACCAAGACTATGGGCCATCTGATTTAAACGCGGGCAGATCATAGTTTGACAACTGCGGAGACGACTCCATCTCCGCTGTGGTCAAACTTCTTCGACGGCCCACTGAGTAAGTGTCTTTGGAAATTTGGCTACATGTCTGCTCACCTAATTTAGGTGGGCAGACTTATAGTTGTTTTTCAGTGCTAACCCTAGGCGGTGAACTCCGTTCGTAAAGTTTGCAGTGTTTTCTGCAGTCCGCGATCCACGGGGCACGCGGAGTTCCCAAAAACTAGTTTTTTACCTCGCTCATCAACCTCCCGGCTCGCGCTTGCCAAGGTCTAGTTGGCGAGCGCGAACGACAGCCACAGCACTTGCAGGTAAGAGCGGTGGGGCTGGGTGGCGGGGATTTTGATGGACGAGGGAAAATACATTTTTTATTTAATTTTCCCTCGTGATTTTTTGTTGAAACGCCCCCCCCACCCCTCAATCTGGCCCCACTGCCCCACCGCTCTTACCTGTACAGACTGCTGATGGCAGCTGAGGAAAATCAACTGCCTGGTGAGATTTCTCAATATAGGTGGTTGGATTTCTAAATGCGAGTCGTTGCAGCAGATTGAAACCACTTGTGGTGAGAAACCATCCGTTCGCATTGAGAAAGCTGCCACACGTGTAGAAAATCTACTCGAGCAGCAGGAAGGAAACTGCACCCTCTTGTGACGTGCATGGTGCCATTTGTGATGTTTTTACAGCGCAGGACAAACAGCCGGTGCTCAAACTCACAGCGAACGGCATGCCCCTAATGCACTCTGCCACTCGCAGAACTTTTTTTGTCACTTCGCAGAGTTCTGCGTAGCGGAACTCCGCCCAGGCTTATTCAGTGCTCATTACCGCCCAGAAAAGCCTGGCTGTAGGGGACACTGAATGTACTCAGTGCCCTCCTCGCCATAGAATGAAACTCTCATAAAAAAAAATGTATTGCAGTTTTTCACATCTTAATAAAATCGAAATGTATAGTAGTACAGTAGCGTAATATCTTTACAATGCCTTCAGGACGAGTAGTGCAGCATAGTACTACAGCATTAAAATGCAGGTTAGTGAATACATTCCCCACAGTAACCCGCCTTACTCCCTCCAGTCCTCGACGTTTACAAGGCAAAAGGATTCTGCACATAATTCTGAAGCAGGTGGAATAAAATATTCGAAACAGAAACATAAAACAAACAATTCAAACAAACAATCAATCAATAAATCCGTTTGTAAAGCACACTACTTAGGCGCTGGGGGAGGGGAATGCTGCTACTGCTCGAAAAGCCAGGTCTTGAGGAGTCTTCTGAAGGTCAGCAGGGCTTGGGTCTGCCTTAAGTGGGTGGTAGAAGGTGTTCCAGGTCTTGGCGGCGAGGTGGGAGAACGATCTGCGGCCTGAGGTCGCTCTTCGGATGCGGGGGACTGTGGCGAGGTCGGTAGAGCGGAGCTGGCGGGTGGGGGTGTGGAAGCTGAGTCGTCTGTTGAGGTACGCTGGTCCGGTGTTGTGTAGTGCTTTGTGTGCCTGGGTGAGGAGTTTGAAAGTTATCCTCTTGTTTGACAGGGAGCCAGTGCAGGTCTCTCAGGTGGGATGTTGAGGATCAGGCGTGCAGAGACGTTCTAGGTGCTTTGCAGCCGTTTCAGAAGTTTGGCAGAGGCTCCTGCGTAGAGGGCGTTTCCGTAGTCCAACCTGCTGCTGACGAGGGCCTGGGTGACCGTTCTTCTCGTTTCGGTCGGGATCCACTTGTAGATCCTGCAAAGCATGCGGAGGGTGTTGAAGCAGGAGGAGGAGACCTGCTTAGTCATGGAGAGGGTGGAGTTGAGGATGACCCCTAGGTTGCGTGCATGGTCGGTGGGTGTTGGGACCATTCCCAGTGCGGTCGACCACCAGGAGTCGTCCCAGGCCGAAGGGGTAGATCCGAGGATGAGGACCTCCGTCTTGTACGAGTTCAGCTTCAGTCGGCTGTTCCACATCCATTCGGCGACTGCCTTCATTCCTTCATGGAGGTTGGTTTTTTGCGATGTGGGGGTCTTTGGTGAGGGAGAGGATCAGCTGGGTGTCATCTGCGTGGGAGATGATGTTGAGGTCAAGCAGTCGGCGACGTGGGCTAGTGGTGCCATGTAGATGTTGAACAGCGTTGGGCTGAGGGATGAGCCCCGGGGTACGCCGCAGATGATCTCGGTGGCTTCGGGCGGAAGAGGGGAAGGGGGACGCTCTGTGTTCTGTCGGAGAAGAAGGAGGTGGTCCAGTCCAGGGCTTTCTCTTGTATCTCCCGGCGTTGTGGAGAAGTGTGCATAGTGTGCGGTGGCAGACTGTGTTGAAGGCAGCTGACAGGTCCAGGAGGATGAGGGCTGCAGTTTCACCATTGTCTAGCAGGTTCCTGATGTCATCGACGGCGGCAATAAGGGCAGTTTCGGTGCTCAGGTTGCTGCAGAACCCGGACTGGAAAGGGTCCAGGATGCTGTTCTCTTCGAGGTAGCGGGTCAGTTGTTTGTTGACGGTCTTCTCGATGACATTCGCCAGGAACGGGAGAAGGGAGATGGGCCAAAAGTTCTCGAGGTCCTTGGGGGTACGCCTTGGGTTTCTTGAGTAAGACGTTGATCTCGGCGTGCTTCCAGCTCTCCAGGAAGTTTGCTGTCTCAAAGGCGATGTTGATGACATTCCGGAGATGCAGTGTGATGGCTGTGCCGGCTTGTTGAAGATGTGGTGTGGGCAAGGGTCTGACGGAGATCCGGAGTGGATGGTTTTCCTGATCTTGATGGTGTCGTCGTCGCTGATGTTGGTCCAGGAGAGCAGGTGGGTGGTGGTCGTGGGGGCAGAGGTCTTGGTGGTTGTCGGGGCGGTCATGGCGTTGGAGCTGTCGTGGATGTCTGCGATCTTGAGGTAGAAGAAGGTGGCCAGCGTGTCGCACAGGTCTTGCGAAGCTGGGATGTTGTTGGTGTTGGAGCTGGGGTCGGGGTTGGAGAGTTCCTTCACAATGTTGAATCAATCAATCAGTGACACTTATAAAGCGCGCTACATACCCGTAGGGTCTCAAGGCGCTGGGGGGGGGGGGGGGGGTGCCGCTACTGCTCGAACAGCCAGGTCTTCAGCTTCTTTCTGAAGGAGAGGTGGTCTTGGGTCAGGCGCAGGTCGGACGGGAGGGAGTTCCAGGTCTTGGCGGCCAGGTAGGAGAAGGACCTTCCTCCTGTAGTCGCTCTTCGGATGCGGGGGACGGCGGCGAGGGCGTGGTTGGCTGATCGGAGGTGGCGTCTGGGAGCGTAGAAGTTGACTCGGCTGTTGAGGTAGCTCGGGCCTTGGTCGTGCAGGGCTTTGTGTGCGTGGGTGAGGAGGCGGAAGTGTTACATTCTCTCATGCTTCTGTATATCACTGTTCCTTTAATTCTTGTGGAATGTTGGTGACTCCACTTTGTGTACTTAGGAATGCAAGGGCAGTTAGAGCTTAGCTTGTCTACCTGTGGCATCACTGGGTTTTATCTCTATAAATAAATCTCAGTGAGGAAGAAATCGTATTTGATTGTTCAAAACTTGAAGCATCTTTATCTGATGAATATTTAGATGCACTTAATGCTTTAGAAGAAAATTTTGGTAAAAAAACCAGCATTGTTGTAGAAAGACACAAATTCTTTTCAAGAGCACAAATGGTTGGTGAAACAGTTGAACAGTATGTTACTGCCTTGAGAAGATTAGCAGTTACCTGTAAGTTTAAGGAGTTACATGAAGAAATCATAAGGGATCAGTTCATCAATAGAACTAACAACGTTAAAATCCAAGAGAAATTACTTGATTTAAAAGACCCATCCCTTCATAAAACTATTTCTATTGCCAGGAGAGTTGAAAATAATTCACGTTATGTTAAAGAGTTGAACAAAACACATAACACTGATCTAAAGTTATCTGAAAACAAAGACTCTGGTGTAGTATGTGCTGTGTCCTGTAAGCCGAAAACCTTTGATAGTAGATTTAATGTTAAACGTGATAATAGAATTAGACCTCGCAATCCTTCTGGTATCAACAAAAGCACTGTAGCATATAACAAGGCATTTTCTAATAAGACTATGATTCCTAACAATAAGCAATTTTGTTTCAGGTGTGGTAATGCCAAGCATACCACTGAAAATTCTTGGTGTCCTGCGTCAAATGTCACTTGTTTCAAGTGTAACAAATCCGGTCATTTTTCAAAAATGTGCAGGTCAGGGAATCCCAATGCTTGGAAAAGTTCTGTAAATGTCATTGATGATTCTGTCTACTACAATAGTGATAGCGACATTGAAGTTATGACCATTTGGAATGATGATGAGGTCAATCAAATCTCTGATGAGATTCAGCCACCTAAATGTGAAGTCACTATCAACAATCACAAATTATTTCTTTGGGCTGATTCTTGCTCGTTGTATACCATTATTGATAAGACCATGTGGGAAACGTGTGGTAAACCTGCATTAGTTCATTCACAAAGATCTCCTGTAGGTTATCTATGCATTAGACTACCTGTGATTGGATGCTTCACATCTGAAATCATTTTTAGGGATAGGAGCACTCTTGGTACTGTGTACGTAGTGGAAAAAGGAAGAGCATTATTAGGGTGGAAGGAAGTTTGGAACTTAGGATTGACCTTGGATCCTAATCATCCTGACCAGGTTTTACTATCTCCTAATTGGCATAAAAAAACTAGTGAAGAAGTTTTAGTAACTCAGGATGACAATGTTGTGTTGGATTTGCATAATAAGTTCCCCAATTTGTTTAATACTAAATTAGGTTGTCTCAAAAAATTTGAACACAGAATTGTTCTTAAACCAGATTGTGTGCCCATTGTCCATAAAGTACGAAATGTACCGTTAGTGTTAAGAGCCCAACTCAAATTAGAATTAGATCGCCTTTGTCAGCAAAACATTATTGAACCGATTGAAGCATCTGATTGGCTTAGTCCAGTAGTTTTGGCACGAAAACCCAATGGAAAATTGCGCATGTGTGTGGATTTAAGAGATTTGAACAAAAATATTTGGGTAGATCGCTACCCCTTGCCCAAAATTAACGAAATGGTTGCTTCTGTTAAAGATGCAAAATTTTTCTCGTCCATTGATTTATCCAATGCATACCATCAGATAAAGTTACACCCAGAATCCCGTCACCTTACATCTTTCATCACTCCTGAGGGTGCATTTCAGTTCTTGAGAATGCCTTTTGGGTTATCTTCTGCCTCAGCTGTTTTCCAAAGAGTCATGTGCAAGGTCCTTGAGGGCACACCTAATATGTTAGTATTTCAGGACGATGTACTTGTATGGGGTGCAGACAAAAGTGACCATGATATGATTCTACATGAGGTATTGGGTAAACTTCAAAAAGCTGGGTTAACTGTAGCTGCTGAAAAATGCAAATTTGCGACAAATGAAATAGAATATCTTGGGCATACTTTATCCGCTGATGGTGTTAAACCAAAAAAAAATTTGTTAGATGCTATCAAAAATGCTCCGGCACCATCTGATAAAGACCAGCTCCGTTCTTTTTTAGGTCTTGCCGAGTATTACTCGAAATTTGTACCAAATTTTGCTTCTAAAGTCTTTTGTTTGAGATTGTTGATGAAAAAAGGCACCAAGTTCATATGGTCCACTGAGTGTCAAGCTGTGTTTGATGATGTAAAAAGAGAAATTGCAAATGCTGTTGCACTTAAACCTTATGATCCCAGTAAGAGGTCGATCATAGTTGTGGATGCGAGTGCATATGGGCTTGGAGCTGTTTTGATGCAAAGGAAAGACAAATTTGAGTGGGTGGTAGCCTTTGCCTCACGCACATTGAAAGGTGCTGAACCTTCTTATTCTGTCATCGAGAAAGAGGCTTTAGCTTGCTATTGGGGTGTGAATTATTTCAGGAACTACGTCTGGGGCACTAACTTTGAGTTAAGAACAGATCATAAACCCCTTGTTGATATTTTTTCCACTAAGGGTGCAGGGAAGGCCACTCCTAGAATAGCCAAATGGATTTATAAGTTACAAGAATATGACTTTTCGATGGAATATGTACCGGGAATCAAAAATGTCAATGCTGATTGTCTATCTCGTCTTCCTCTTGGAGGTGAAGATGTTGTGGGTGAACAGGATGAAGACTGGTCAATTGCTTCTGTGGATGAAGCATGTGGGGGTGCCATAAGTTTGGAAGTATGGAGACAAGCGGTTCAGGATGATGCGGTATTAAAGGAAGTAATTGCACGCTTAACATCACCATGCAATAAATTCTCTTGGAGTGATTCTGACTTGTCCGAATACAAAACAGTGTGGGCTGAACTTTCTTATGACCCTATGGTTGGTGTAGTTAGAAGAGCTGATAAACTTGTGGTACCGTCTTCATTACGAAGTAAGTTACTGGATCTAATGCATGAAGGGCATTCAGGCATGTCTGGCATGAAAAGAAGATGTAGGTGTGATTTCTGGTGGCCAGGCATGGACAAGGATGTCGAAAGGTGTGTAAGGAATTGTGCCGCTTGCACATGCAGTGACAAGTCTCATGTCTCCCAAGAAACTACAATCTCTGCTGTCTCATTTCCTGACGGACCATGGCAGAAGTTAGCTATGGATATTTGCGGTCCGTTCAGTGTTGGTAACATTACCGGGAAGTTCGCCATTGTATTAATGGATTATTATAGCAAATGGCCAGAGGTTGCATTTGTTAAGGAAGTTAAAGCTTCCAGCATTGTTAACTTTTGTGAGGAGGTTTTTCATAGGGAAGGTTTCCCCGAAAACATTACGACTGACAATGGCCCCCAGTTCATCGCTTCTGAGTTCCAAAACTATTTACACCAATGTGGTATAAAACATATTACCACGGCTGTTTATTGCCCAAGGGAGAACGGCATGGTAGAAAGGTTCAACCGTGTTTTAAAGGATTGTATACAATTAGCCGTGTCTGGTGGCAATGATTGCAAGGTTGCTGTCAAAAATTTGATTTGGAGTTATAGGAACACTCCACATTCTGCTACCTTGGTATCTCCATTTCATCTTTTAAAGGGGCGTTCTGCTGGTAATAAGGTGACTCCTGCATGGATGCTCAAGATTTCTGCTGGTCGTAATTATAAAGAGGGTCTTGATAGTAGGATGAATTCTTATCAGAAGAAGTATGTGGACAGGCATAATGACAAAGTTATGAAACGTGTTAATAGTTTTCATGTGGGAGAGTTAGTCAGATCTTCTCGCTTTGGGTTATCCAAGGATGGTTCTTCTAGATGGTCTCATCCTAAAAAGGTGTTAAAAGTATTGGGCAATTGTGTATTACTTGATGACGGACAGAAATGGAATTTATGCAATGTTGCCAGGTGCAATGATCTAGAACGTGATCTTTGGTTGAAAAAGGAGTCTGGTTCCATTTCTGCCTCTAGTTCTGTTCAGTCTCCTCATGTTCAATCCACGTCACCTGAACTTCCAAAAGAAGATGTTCCTAAGTCCAGAAGATTATCGGGACGCATTATTGTGAAACCTGTCAAGCTTAAGGATTATTTGATGTGATTCTGTACATAGGTATATTACTTATTTTCATTGCAATGTATATAGTTTTTTTTTATTTGTTTTTTTTTATTTTAAGAGGAAAGATGTGTTACATTCTCTCATGCTTCTGTATATCACTGTTCCTTTAATTCTTGTGGAATGTTGGTGACTCCACTTTGTGTACTTAGGAATGCAAGGGCAGTTAGAGCTTAGCTTGTCTACCTGTGGCATCACTGGGTTTTATCTCTACAAATAAACTTCAGAACTGCACCTGCTTCCTGTATTTCTTACTTGTAAAAGGAAGGTGATTCTCTTGTTGACGGGGAGCCAGTGAAGGTCTCTCAGATGTCCGGAGATGTGGCTGGATCGTGGGATGTCGAGGATGAGTCTGGCTGAGGCGTTTTGGATCCGCTGGAGTCTCTTCTGGAGCTTGGCGGTGGTACCGGCGTAGAGGGCGTTACCGTAGTCCAGACGGCTGGTGACGAGGGCCTGGGTGACGGTCTTCCTGGTCTCTGTGGGGATCCACCAGAAGATCTTCCGTAGCATGCGTAGGATGTTGAAGCACGCCGAGGAGACGGTGTTGACTTGCCTGGTCATGGAGAGGGAGGAGTCCAGGATGAAGCCCAGGTTTCGTGCATGGTCTGTCGGTTTGGGTGCGGTGCCCAGGGCGGGAGGCCACCAGGAGTCGTCCCAGGCGGAGGGTGAGGAGCCCAGGATGAGGACCTCCGTCTTGTCCGAGTTCAGTTTCAGGCGGCTGGTCGTCATCCACTCAGCTACCTCTTTCATCCCTTCGTGTAGGTTGGCTCTGGCGGCGGTGGGTTCGTTGGTCAGGGAGAGGATCAGCTGGGTGTCGTCGGCGTAGGAGATTATGCTGAGGTGGTGTTTGCGTACGATGGCCACGAGGGGGCTCATGTAGACGTTGAAGAGGGTGGGGCTCAGGGATGATCCTTGGGGGACGCCGCAGATGACTTCGGAGGCCTCTGACTTGTACGGTGGTAGGCGGACTCTCTGTGTTCTTCCGTCGAGGAAGGAGATGATCCATTCCAGCGCCTTGTCCTGGATTCCGATGTTGCTGAGGCGCCGTACTAGGGTGCTGTGGCAGACCGTGTCGAAAGCCGCGGAGAGGTCTAGGAGGATGAGGGCCGCTGTTTCTCCATTGTCCATCAGGGCTCGGATGTCATCGGTGGCGGCGATGAGGGCGGTCTCGGTGCTGTGTTTGGCTCGGAAGCCGGACTGTGAGGGGTCGAGGGATCCGTTCGTCTCGAGGAAGGCGGCCATCTGCTTGTTGACGGTCTTCTCGATGACTTTGGCTGGAAATGGGAGAAGCGAGATGGGGCGGTAATTCTTGAGGTCGGTGGGGTCCGCTGTTGGTTTCTTGAGTAGAGCGCTGAGTTCGGCGTGTTTCCAGCTCTCAGGGAAGATGGCGGTGTCGAAGGAGGTGTTGATGATGTCTTGCAGGTGGGGTGCGATGACAGCGTCGGCCCTGTTGAAGACGTGGTGAGGGCAGGGGTCGGTCGGTGATCCGGAGTGGATGGAGTTCATCGTGCGGATGGTGTCTTCGGTGCTGATCGGGGTCCAGGCGTGGAGGGTGGTGGTGGGGGGGGGTGGTTGGTCGGTCATGGTGTGCGTTGGTTGGTTGTTGAAACTGCTGTGTATGTCCGTGATCTTGTTGTGGAAGTATGAGGCGAGGGAGTTGCAGAGGTCTTGCGATGGGGTGATGTCGTTGTTTCCTGCGCTGGGGTTGGAAAGCTCTTTCACGATGTTGAAGAGTTCCTTGCAGTTGTGTGCGTTGTTGTCCAACCGGTCCTTGAATGCTGTTTTCTTGGCAGCGCGGATCAACTGGTGGTGTTTCCGGGTGGCAAGTTTGTAGGAGGTCCTGTTGTCCGGTGTCGGTTCCCTTTTCCAGACTTTCTCGAGGGCTCGGCAGTTCTTCTTGGAGCTCTTGAGTTCGTCGGTGAACCATGGGGCCTTCTTGCTGCCGGGTCTGCTAGGCGTGGTCCTCAGCGGGGCGAGTTCGTCCGCGCAGTTGCTGATCCACTTCGTGAGGTTGTCGGCGGCCTGGCTGGGGTTCGCTGAGCTGGCAGGAGGGTGCTGGCTCAGGGAGGTGGCGAGCTGGTCTGCTGTGATCTTGTTCCAGCTTCTGCGGGCGGTCTGTTGCTGGTGATGGTGGGACGTCGTTCTCTTGAAGGTGAAATGGACGCAGCTGTGGTCCGTCCATTGAAGCTCTGTGGCGTGGCTGAAGTCGATGTCTGTGCTGGATGAGAAGACGGCGTCGAGTGTGTGTCCGGCGAGGTGGGTGGGGGTGGACACCAGTTGCTTGAGTCCCAGGTTGGCGAGGTTGTCGAGCAGGGTGCTGGTGTTGTGGTCGTTGTTGTTCTCCAGATGGAAGTTGAGGTCTCCCAGGAGGATGTAGTCGGCGGAGGGGAGGGCATGCGGGCTGACGAAGTCGGCGATGTCCTCGCTGAATTGTGTGCGTGGTCCGGGGGGTCGGTAGATCAGGGTGCCTCTGAGGGTGGTGTTCGGGTTGGTGTGGATCTGGAAATGTAGGTGTTCGGCGCTGGTCAGGGTGTTGTCGGTGCTGGTCGTGAGACGGATGGTGCTCCTGTGGATGATGGCGATGCCTCCTCCCATCTGGTTGGCGTTTCGGTCCCTCCGGACGATCTTGTAGCCCTCTGGGATGGCGATGGCGATGTCGGGAGCTGAAGAGGCGTTCATCCAGGTCTCCGTGAGGAAGGCAACGTCTGGAGCTGTGGTGTCGAGGAGGTTCCAGAGTTCGATGGCATGTCTGTGGACGGAGCGGGTGTTGATCAGGATGCACTTGAGGTGGGTGCTGCTGGTGTTCGGCTTGGCAGGTGCTGGTGCGAGGCAGGTCCGGATGCAGGTGAACTTGCAGGCGTGGCAGCTGAAGGGTCCGTGGGTGCGTCTTGGAGTGGCTTGGTGGCATTCTGGGAGTCGGCCGGTGTTGAGAGCGATGAGGGTGGCGGCAGAGTACGTCAGGCGGGTAGGTCGGGGTCTTCGAGGACGAGGTCCAGGGGTCCTGGCGCAGGGCGCGGTCCGGTCGCGGACGGGCGCAGACGGGCTTACCTTTGGCGCGCCGAAGGCGCACAATCGGCGCGCCCGCTGCGCGTTACCGCTGCGCGTTCGCACGGTCGCCATTTAAGGCGAAGTGCGCGGGTGGGCGGGGCAGCTGGGAGGCGGGAGCGGGGAGGGTTACAGAAGGCAAAAAGGGGCGGGGACAAGCGGCAGTGGCGGGAAGGGAGGGCGGGGGGCGACGAGGTAGGCGGACAACAAGGAAGGAGAGCAGGCACGGAGAATACAATAAAACAAGCACAAATAAACGTTAAAACCGGGGAAAAAGAAGGTTAAACTTAAGCAAGCACAATATACTGTCAAAACAAAGGCAAAAAACACTCGCAGCGGCGGCAGCCGGGAAACGAGGCAGCAGCGAGTCAGAGGGCAGGCAGGGGGCACACGCAGCAGCTGGTGGCCGTGCGGCGCGGGGGTGTCCCACAAGTGGGTCACACTCACCTGCGTCGCACGGTCGCCATTTAAGGCCAAGTGCGCGGGTGGGTGGGGCAGCTGGGAGGCGGGAGCGGGGAGGGTTACAGAAGGCAAAAAGGGGCGGGGACAAGCGGCGGTGGCGGGAAGGGAGGGCGGGGGGTGACGAGGTAGGCGGACAACAAGGAAGGAGAGCAGGCACGGAGAATACAATAAAACAAGCACAAATAAACGTTAAAACCGGGGAAAAAGAAGGTTAAACTTAAGCAAGCACAATATACCGTCAAAACAAAGGCAACAAACACTCGCAGCGGCGGCAGCCGGGAAACGAGGCAGCAGCGAGTCAGAGGGCAGGCAGGGGGCACACGCAGCAGCTGGTGGCCGTGCGGCGCGGGGGTGTCCCACAAGAGCTCTTTGCTGTTGTGTGCCTTGTTGTCTAGGCGGTCTTTGAAGGAGACCCTTTTGGCGGATCTGATGAGGTGATGATGTCTGCGGGTGGTGTTCTTGTGGGCTGCATAGCTGCCCAGTGTTTGTTCACGGAGCCAGTTCTTCTCCAGTTTTCGGCAGGTTTGCTTGGAGGTCTGGAGGTCTTCAGTGAACCAGCTAGCTTTCTTGCTGGTGTGACTGTTGGAGGGCTTCTTGAACGGGGCGATGGTGTTGGCGCAGTCGTCGATCCACTGATTGAGGTTCTGGGCGGCAGTGTCAGAGTCGGTGGGGTCGGTGGGTGGGCTCTGGGCGAGGGTGGTGGTAAGCTGGTCTTCGGTGACTTTGCTCCAGTTGCGGCGAGGCATCTGTTGTGTAGGGTGGTGCATGGTGGGTTTCTTGAAGGTGAAGTGAATGCAGCAATGGTCGGTCCAGTAGAGTTTGTTGGTGTGGTTAAAGGAGACATGGGGGCTTGCGGAGAAGATGGGTCAAGCGTGTGGCCGGCAGAGTGGGTGGGTGTTGTGACGAGTTGTCTGAGTCTGAGGTTGGCTAGGTTGTCGATCAGGGTGGAAAAGTTGGTGTCGTTGTTGTTCTCGAGGTGGTAGTTCAGGTCACCGAGGAGGACGTAGTCTGTGGAGGCGAGGGCGTGTGTTCTGATGAAGTCGGCGATGGAGTCGCTGAACTGTGGTTGGGGTCCGGGGGGTCTGTAGATGACGGTTCCTCTGAGGGTGGTGTTGGGGTCGGTGTGGATCTGGAAATGCAGGTGTTCGGTGGTGCTGAGGGTGTCGTCAGTGTTGGTCAAGACTCTGAGAGAGTTCCTGTGGACGATGGCAATTCCTCCCCCCACTCCGTTGATGCGGTCCCTGCGGGTGATCTTGTAGCCTTCCAGGACGGCTATGGCGATGTCGGGTGCTGAGGTGGGGTTCAGCCAGGTCTCGTCAGGAAGGCGACGTCTGGGGAGGTTGAGTCGAGTAGGTACCAGAGCTCAACAGCGTGTTTGACGGCGGAGCGGGTGTTGAAGAGGATGCATCTGAAGTAGTTGGGTTCTTTCCTGGTCGGTTTGGCGGGGCGGATGTTGGTGAAGCTGTAGTTTCGGCAGGTGAAAGGTCCGTGGGTGCGCTTCGGGCGGCCAGGGAGCAGAAGTGTGATCGTACGGTGTTGAGTGCGTGGAGGGTGCTGGCATCGTAGCAGTGTCGGGCATCGTGGCGGTTGCGGGGGCTAAGGGTTCTGACCCTGGGCGCAGGGGAAAGAAAAGAAGGGAAATAAGCAAGAACAATAAACAAGTACAGTCAAGCAGGCAAAGCAGTGCAGAGAGAAGAGTACAACCGAGGCAGTACCGCGGCGTGGGGAGCGACCTGCCTGTGAACAGGGTCAAAGGAGGACAATGGGTTCTAGATGAAAGAATATCCTGCTCCTCAACCATGCGTGGGTCCTAGGTGACACGGGTCGGGGGACCCCCGTGCACCATTGTGTAGCTATACAAACTAGGACTCACTCATGTCAGCCGCACCAAACATCAGCTAGGCTAGGGCACATTGTAGCAGTACCCTAGACAGCGTACGCCAGGGCACTCACAGACATTAGAGTGTCTGCCATACAAACTGCCCTATCCCTAGGCAGTCATCATATCCTCATTCCCGGTTTCTGAGCTACTGCAGGGTGAGCAGCTCCGATCTCCAGGGTTCTCGAATATGTCCAGTACTTCCACCTAGAGGGCGCTATTGGCCTTCTCCACACCCCTCGGGCCTCCTCCTTGTGAAGTGCTTGGTCCTCTGACCGTCCCATTCCTTAACAGCTGCCTCCCACCTGGGCACTATCAGGCCGGCTGCCAATTTCCACATCACGGCAATCTGGTTCTTAGCCAGCAAAACGCTAAATCTAGAAAACGTTGCCCCCATCTTTTTGGGTTGTAGATGTGGAAAAGACACGAACAGGCACACCTCCAAGGTACATGGCACGGCACAGCCCAGTGTTTCATTCACCTTACCCACCACCGATGACCACAGGTCCTGCGTGTAGGCGCAAGATCAAGCCATGTGGCAGAAATGCACTTGTGCCAGTGCATAAGGGGGGTAACGTCTGGCCTCTCGCTCCCCCATATATCCCTGTGAGCTTCTTCAAGTGAAGTAGTTCTGATGGATGTAGTTACATTTGATCATCTTCAGCTGGGTATTCCAGGAGATCCTCTATTGGGAAGCAGGCATCTTTGTCCAATCCTGGTTTGAAATATTTCTTCCCGATGCTCCCTACCACTTCAGTTTGAGCCTAGCTAAGGGTTTCAGTATCATCCAATATAGGGTGCCAAAAAACCATTGGACTAGGTGTCTTCCTGTTTCCAGGCACATTTATAAATGCAAGACAGTATGTGTCCTGGGTTCATCCACTCCCTTATCCCAGAGTGCAGTGAATGTCCGAGCTAACGCCTCATATGTAAGGAACTGTCAGGGGGTAAGCCATGCACCTCAATAAGGATGCACAAGTGCAGTAATGTGGAGGCCTCAGAACGGTCACCCTCTGTCACCAAGCCCCACCTTTGTCCTAGAAGTCAGCTGCGCTGCTGAGAAAAAGTGGGGAGGGGTCACCATGTGGGTACCCCACCAGCTGGAGGGCCCGGGGCATACAACTGACAGTCCAGCATTTGACAGACACAACACCTCCAGGCTGGAGGTTCCTACAGCGGAGCACCTTTGGCCAGCAGTAAGCCATCACCTCCCCTCCCCCCGGGCATCCTCTGCAAAAGCTGGGCCAACAGCGCTCCCTGATTAGGTGTTGCCCCAAGTGGTCCCAATTCAGTCAGATTTGCACTGTCAAGCCATTACGTGACCCACTGCAACTGGGCAGCCAAAAAGTATTGCTCAAAATCTGCCACCCAAACCCCCCTCTATTGTGGCCCACCAGATGGTCTCCCAGGAGACGCTGCGTTGCTCGCCATCCCATATAAGGTCCGGGAGCAATGAATCCAGTTATCAGAACCATGCGCCAGGCACCTAGGTGGGGAGGTTAACAAAATAATACAGCGCCCGTGGCAACATGATCATCTTGGCCAACGCAATCCGTGGGATTAAAGGAAGCCTCAACGACTGCCAAAAGGCCTTGTAGCCCCGCAAGGAGTGTAACACCACCTCCAGATTGCCTACCCGCAAATCCTCCAGCTTAGGATAGGTGGAGGGGGGGCGGGCTGAACAAATCATACGTTCACCTCCAGTCAAGAGATCTGGGTTAAATCCATTGGTCTTTTGCTCACCATGCCACCCCAGTTTAGACCCAGCCATTTGCAAATCAGTCTTGACCCTGTGCCTCATGGGGACAGTCCAGACCGAACTGCCAAGCCAGGGCCTCCCTGGACCGGAAACAAGCATCCTGGGACTGGTTTCTGGGTATTACTCTTCATCCGCCAGGCTAGCTTGAATTCACTGGCACAGTGAGCAATGGACCCACGTCTGGGCAGACACATCACACTTAGGGTGAAAAGTGCTACGCAAACAAATGATGGACGGACTGCTGAATAAATCATACATTCACCTCCAGTCAAGAGATCTGGGTTAAATCCATCGTTCATTTGCTCACCTTGTCACCCCAGTTGAGACCCAGCCATATGCAAATCCGTCTTCACCCTCTGCCTCATGGTAACAGTCCAGATGGAACTGCCAAGCCAGGTCCTCCCTGGGATGGAAACAAGCATCCTGGGACCGGTTTCTGGGTATTCCCGTTCATCAGCCAGGCTAGCTTGAATCAGTGGCACAGTGAGCAAAGAGCACAGCACTGCCCTCAAAAAGTCATTAGGATAGTTATCATTGTAGCATGTATTTCTCCTTATGCTTCTGACGCAGCTTGCAGATGACAAACCCATCGGTTGGGCACCACTTTGAGAATCCGAAACTGGGCTGTAGTGATGGGTGAAAACTGCAAGTGGAAACCGTCTGTGAGTGTCACAGTAGCAGAGTGGGATGAGGAGTGTGCCATGATTTAGGAAGCTAGTGGGGTGTGTTTTTTTGAATCATCAAAAAGACAGTTTAGAAGGGAGAGTAGTTAATCATTATGGGACCACTGCCTGCTCTTAAAAAACATCTTCGCTACTGTACACAGAGGGAAAGGGATCCTCTTGGGACCCCTTCCCCCTTGTGCTGGCTTACCACCTACTTGAAGTTGCATTAAACTGTGATTGTTTTATGACCGCATTCGTACATCCCCCTGTAACTCGCTATTAGCCCTTGGCACACTCCTTCCTAATAGCGACTTGCAAACCGTATTTTGTGAATCAGTAAAAAGCTACTGACTCTCCAAATTGGGTTGATACATGGCAAAAGCCATTTTAGCAATTGCAAATGGTCTGAATCTCCTTTTGTGACTGCTAAAAAATCTCGTACATGTGGCCCTGAGTTCATTAAACATGGCTGTTACAACGGAATCAGCGGAGTGATTGGAGTTCGTGGACAATTGATCGCTGTTTGCCTTGGCTTCCCTTTTATTTTAAGGAAGCTTGGATTGTTTGTGAGGATGTATGACGTTACAACGCAAACTTTTACAACGCACACCGTTACAACGCATTTTTTACAACGCAGATGCATTTACAACGAATGCCTTTACAACGCATGACATTACATAGCAGATGCTATTACAACGCATGCCATTACAACGTAAGTATAGGTAAGTATATTATTTTATTAAAAAATGTAATTAATTAAAATTAAATTAATTTAATAAATTAAATTATTTTTAAATAATTATTTTGTACATATATATATATTTTAAAAATAGATTAGGTATTTAAAAAACCCTAAAAATACCCCTGTACCCCAAAACCCAAACCCAACCCTGAAACCTAAAAATACCCCTGTACCGCAAAACCCAAACCCAGCCCTGAAACCTAAAAATACCCCTGTACCCCAAAACCCAAACCCAGCCCTGAAACCTAAAAATACCCCTGTACCCCAAAACCCAAACCCAACCCTGAAACCTAAAAATACCCCTGTACCCCAAAACCCAAACTCAGCCCTGAAACCTAAAAATACCCCTGTACCCCAAAACCCAAACCCAGCCCTGAAACCTAAAAATACCCCTGTACCCCAAAACCCAAACTATATATATATATAAAATAACTTTAATTAATTTATTTTAATTATTTTTAATATTTTTGAAATTAAAAAAAAAGGTTAAATAAAATGATATACTTACCTATACTTACGTTGTAAAGGCATGCGTTGTAATAGCATCTGCTATGTAATATCATGTGTTGTAAAGACATGCGTTGTAAAGGATCCTGCGTTGTAATGGTGTGCGTTGTAACGGTGTGCGTTGTAATAGTTGCGTTGTAACGGCTGTTTCCCTGTTTGTGATCAGGTTTGCCCATGCTGAAGGGTGCTCGTCAAGGATAGCCAGAGGCAGCCGGGCACCACTTACTGTAGCATCAGACACCAATGCAGAGTGGACCAGGCGGATGTGGACTGTCAGACACCAACTGATGATCAGTGAATTGTACCGGGAAGAGCAGTGAGACCAGGTGGAAAGCTACCTAAGATCAGCCTCGGTACTTGTGAATGAGAGGTAATCCCGAGCATGAGAAGCCTGTGATTAGCACAGAGCTCCAGTGGAGACCTTACGGGTGCATGCGGGGACAGCGCAAACTGGTAGCAGGCCGTCCCTAGTCGCTGTTTTGAAGGTACTGTCCAGTGCCAACCACTCAGTCCCTTGGCCGGCAACCCCGCCACAGGCATCATGAAGGAGGCAGGACATGCCACCTCCCCACCAGTGTAGTGGAGAGGCTGCGGCAGGGAAGGCACTGCGCCCTTGCAGAAACAGGCAGGCCAGCGAGCTAACAGAGGAGACGGCCCTAACAGGCCCTGGTCTTGTCAAGTGGTAGGGTGTGATGGTCACGGCCCATTGTGGTCAGGCCTCTGCAAGTGGTGCAGACCAGCACTGGGCCACAACACTCATCCATGTCGGCCTCTGCCGAGCCTTCACCAGGCAGCGGGGGACTGGCCGCTCAACTGCAGTGAGTGGCCTCAAAAGACCCCAGTACCAAGTCCCAACTAGACTGCCTGCTGCTGTGGGTTTGTGGCAGGCACTGAGGACCCAGGGCAGGAGAGGGGGGGTGTGAGGAGATGAACAAGCCAGCCAACCATGGGAGATGGCTCCGACAGGCCCTCGTCTAGCTCAGTGGAGCAGTGTGATGAGTACGGCTCAGTTGCAGTTCAGCTGCAGATGGTGAGACTATTGTAGAGCCTACATTTAGCCTCCATGTTTAGCTCTTCCTTTTGACTCAGCATCATTTTCTAATATTGGTTTGCACATGTTTTCGTCTAATACGTGATTGTGACACACACACACACATTCATTCCTGGTTGGCATTGTCACCCTGTAGTCTGCACAGTTAGTTCCAGGATCCCACAATGTTTTATTTCTGCTCGTAGGGGATGACTCTTTCAGCCCAGACTAATTAAAGACATTGTTCTGCACCTCTGGCTCAGTACGATAAGCTTGCTGTTTTATTATTTGAGTAGTTTACATGCTGAACTCGGTGAGAGGCACTTTACGCTGAGATTATCATGGAACACTGCTCTGAGCTTTGGCTGAGATGCAGCCCTGCTGACCCCGACCTTCGTCCTGAGAAGGAAGATAGCCATGGGAGGGAGGTGTGCAGGTCTGCACACTAAGGGGGACATTTACAAGGGAATGGCGAAACGTGGCGTTAAACAAACATTGCTAACGCCACGCTCTGCCATTCTGAAAATGCAGGGATAAACTGTATTCACAAGAGTGTGGTGCACCCCTACGTTTCTACTAGCGCTGGTGCAAAATCAAGCGGCCTAGTGCCAACGCAGGCATCTTTGCACCATAGTGCAAGGGTGTTTGCATTGGGGGAATTAATGTTTATGTGCAGGAAGGTGTCTCTTCCTGCACCTCATCAACCCAGAATGACGAACTGCCACTTCTTTGTGTGCTGCATTGTGCAGCACACAAAGAAGTCGCAAATCATTATTTTTTAATGATTGTTTATGTGCAGGAAAGGACACCTTATTGCACATAAGCGATCCAGAATGGCGAATTGTAACTTCTAGTGTGCTGCATTGTACAGCGCACATAGAAGTTCCCAATGGTCATTTTTAAATGATTGTTTATGTGCAGGAAGGGACACCTTCCATAACATGAAAAATCATTCATGGTGATTTTCTATGAGGGCAGTGTTAAAATCAATGGATGTTATGGCGGAATGCCCACCCCATTCACGCTGTGTAGTGTGAAAGGGGGCTTTATTTACAAGGTGGCGTTAAGCCACGCTAAGTGGCTTAACGCCACCTTGTGAACTAAGACAAAGGGAATATCGCCACAGGAATGTCACAAAAAGTGACGTTCCTGTGGCGATAAGGGCTTGTAAATATGCTCCTCAGATGGGTACATTTGTTAATGCATTGAGCCTAACTTCCTGACATACAGTTCCAAGGTATGGGGTTAGATCTTTCTAATAGGCTGGCAGAAGGGTCATCCATGCTCTCTTTAGTATGTAGAGATTAGTAATAGATAGGAGTCACATTATGAACAATTAACATGGTTGAATTGTTTGTGTTTTTCACCATTCTAATAAAATAATGCTTATAACAATGATGTGTCTCACCTGGCTAATAATCAGAGTTCTTATTTTATTTACAAAGATTAGTCTGTTTAAAAAACACTTGAAAACGCATTACTGTTCCTTTTCTTTGTAACACCTTGGGCATTCAAAAGTGACAAAAAAAGGGTATTAGAGTGGTCATATTTGAGGTTATCAGAATCATCTATAACTTTAAAAAGTTAGTATTGTAGATGTGGTACTATGAGCTAGCCAAACAAACCAACATTTACTGATTTAATAGAAAAACTCAGTTTCTATATTATGGAAGTTTTGTTGATTCAAAACACAGTCCTACTATATTTGTAGAAACCGTACAACAAGACCAGAAGGCATGCCATGGACAGAAGCCTTGGCAGCTGCAGCCGAAACCCACCAAATGATGGGGGTCAGGCTGTTCAACTGCAGTGATAGGCCCTGTAAAGCCCTGATCTGCAATCCCAACCAGCTAGGAAAACTAGTCGGTTGAATGCAACTCCCAGGGGGCATCAGCTATCTGGTTAAAATTCTAGGGTTTGGCTGAGGAGGCCGGTCCTTTTTCCTTCTAGGCCCTTAAGCCTTGAATGGGCTTCCTGCTGAAGTGCATCAAATTCCAAGCGAAAGGCCTTTCAGAAAGCTCCTCAAGACCGGGCTTTTTACACCAAGCTCTGCTACTTTTCTGCTCTCTTACATTCTGCTCACCACCGAGACACTCCTCTGAATAGATGTGTGCTTTTGAAATCTTGCAATTCATTCATTCATTAATTCATTCATCCATTCAATTCATCAACCGTGGGTCGAAGGGTCCAGAGAGTGGGAAGGTGCCCTGTGAGCAGAGGAGACCAGGAGCCAACAGTGCGGGTGAGCAGGGTGTGAGCAGGCTGTGGTTGCAAATCAAGAAGTGCCACAGCGGGAAGCTGCACATAGGCTGGCACTAACCCACCTATTCCCTGCTCCAACGTGAACACGGGGGTCTCCTCCACATACACTCGTCTGCTAGAGCTGCCCAGTAGCCAGAATGATATGGATGGGAGCTATTGTGGCATGAGAGCAACGATTATGCTCAGGGCATCCAGAGCTCTCGTTTTAGGTGGCCATCTTCGTCGCTGGCTCTCCGGTGTCCAAAGCAGCCAATTGTTGAGGTATGGGTAGACAGGAATTCTCAAACTCTGGAAATGTGCTACAACATCACTATAATGTTTGTGAGCTCCTGACAGTCACTGCTGAAACCAAAGGGAGCACTGAGAACTGAAAAAGCACTTGACCCACCATGAATTGCACAGGGAGGTGAAAACAGGTGTCCTGCAAATCCAACACCACTATCCATGCACCTGGTTCCAGAGCCAATAGAACTTGGCAAGAGTGGGCAACTTGAATTTGTCCTTATGAGAAAAGAAGTTGAGAGGGCGTAGATTTAAAATCGGACAAAGGCCTCTGTCCTTTTTCAGCACCAGGAAATAGCAGGAATACTACTCCCTACTTCGGATGTTGGAACTGATTCCATGGTTCCTTTGGATAAAAGAGCATGGACTTCCTGCTAGAGCAGAGCTTTAAGGACTGTGTGTCCTGACACAGTACTGTGTCGCCTGCAAAGGGTGGGTGTGTCGCGGGATGACACCGGTATTAATGGGTGCTTAGCACCTAACTGCTGCTAATTAAGAGGCATTCCTTTGAAAGAGTGTCAGCAAACACCGCCGCAGCAGCACGGCATCCCTGACACTCTGCTCTATGGGGGCTGGGAGATTCACAATAAAGCAATAAATGGTCTTTTAAAGATCTGCGAAGTACTGGGGTGCGGCTGTGTCTGTGTCCAGGAAGCTGTCTCTGCCCAGGCTGAAACACACACAGGGTGAGGGGACAGAGGGAGACAGACAGAGGGAGAAAGACAGAGGGAGAAAGACAGAGGGAGGAAGACAGAGGGAGGGAGACAGAGGGAGGGAGACTGAGGGATGGAGGAAGAGAGAGGGAGACAGAGGGAGAGGAAGAGAGAGAGGGAGACAGAGGGACAGATACAGAGGGAGACAGAGAGAGAGACAGAGGGCGACAGAGAGGAGGGAGACAGAGAGAGAGAGGGAGACAGAGGGAGGAAGACTGAGAGAGAGGGAGACAAAGGGAGACAGTCAGGGTGAGACGAGGGAATAAGAGGGAGACCGACAGAGGGAGACAGAGAGAAAGAGACAGAGGGAGAGGGAGACAGAGTGAGAGGGAGACAGAGGGAGGGAGATAGAGGAAGACAGACAGAGGAAGACAGAGAGAGGGAGACAGACAGAGGTATACAGGGAAAGGGAGACAGAGGGAGAGGCAGAGTGAGGGAGACAGATGGAGGGAGACAGAGGAACAGCGACAGAGGGAGGGAGACAGAGGGAGAGAGACAGAGGGAGAGGGAGACAGAGGGAGAGAGAGAGGGAGAGGGAGGGAGACAGGTAGGGAGACAGGGAGGGAGACAGAGAAACAGAAACAGAGGGAGACAAGGGTGACAGACAGAGGGCGACAGACAGAGGGATGGAGACAGAGGGAGGGTGATAGACTTAGAGGGACAGAGGGAGGTAGACATGCAGAGGGAGACAGGCGGAGACAAACAGAGGGAGACAGAGGGAAGGAGACAGAGAGAGAGGGAGACAGATGGAGACAGTCAGGGGGAGACAGAGGGAAGGAGAGGGAGAGAGACAGAGGGAGAGAGAGGGAGACAGAGGGAGGGAGACAGAGGGAGAAAGACAGACAGAGGGAGAGGGAGACAGGGAGAGGGAGGGAGAGGGAGACAGAGGGAGAGGAAGACAGAGGGAGAGGGAGACAGAGGGAGAGGGAGAGGGTGACAGAGGGAGACAGAGGGAGAGAGACCGAGGGACAGAAGCAGAGGGAGACAGAGGGCGGGAGACAGAGGGCGACAGACAGCAGGAGACAGACAGCGGGAGACAGAGGGAGAGGGAGTCAGAGGGGGAGGGAGAGGGAGTCAGAGGGAGATGGAGTCAGAGGGAGAGGGAGACAGAGGGAGAGAGAGAGGGAGAGGGAGAGGGTGACAGAGGGAGACAGAGGGAGGGAGACAGAGGGACAGAAACAGAGGGAGACAGAGGGCGGGAGGCAGAGGGTGACAAACAGAGGGCAACAGACAACGAGAGACAGACAGCCAGAGAGAGACAGAGGGAAGGAGAGGGAGCCAGACAGAGGGAGATAGACAGAGGGAGAAAGGGAGAGGGAGACAGGGAGAGGGAGACAGACGGAGACAGGGAGAGGAAGACAGGGAGACAGAGGGAGACAGGGAGACAGAGGGAGACAAGAAGAGGGAGACAGGGAGAGGGAGGCAGAGGGAGACAGCGAGAGGGAGACAGAGGGAGACAGGGAAAGGGAGACAGAGGGAGACAGGGAGAGGGAGACAGGGAGAGGGAGACAGAGGGAGGGAGACAGAGGGAGGGAGACAGGGGGAGGGGGACAGAGGGAGGGGACAAAGAGCGGGAGACAGAGGGTGACAGACAGAGGGGGAGACAGAGGGAGGGAGACAGAGGGAGGGAGACAGAGTGAGGGAGACAGAGGGAGGGTGACAGAGGGAGAAGGGTGATAGAGGGAGGAGGGTGACATAGGGAGCGAGACAGAGGGAGTGAGACAGACAGAGACAGAGGGAGGTAGACAGACAGAGGGAGACAGACGGAGAGAGAGAGGGAGACAGAGGGAGAAAGAGAGAGAGGGAGAGAGCGGGAGACAGAGGGATGGAGGCAGTGGGAAATAGTCAGGGGGAGACAGAGGGAAGGAGAGGAAACTAGGGACCAGTACCGCAAGAGGCATTACATCAACTAAATACAAATTACTACGAGAAGACAACCGGGAACATGTATCAAAGCAGCATCAAAGCTTATGATGATTTAATCAGCAAATGGTACAACAAGAAAATGTTGGGACCGGAAGAACATTTGTTTCTACGCAGCTCCAATCCTGTTATCCCTACTTTTTAAAAAATTTTTTTTTATTCCTTTCAGGTTGCAAACACACAGAAATTAACGCAATTACATATTATATATATCAACACAACATAGTCATACAACAGAAATTTTACATAAATGAATATTTTAACTCGTTTCCTCTTGGATCCACTGTTGTAGCGGAGCCCAAATTTTCATCCCTAATTGTCCTTTCTTCCTTCCCTTGGTTGCATATATAGCTGATTCAAAGTTAAATTTTGCTAATAAGCGGGCCCTCCACATAGAAAACGATGGTGGAACTGAGTTGATCCATTCCTGGGTAATGCATGCTCTATATTCAGCTAATAAAATAAAGATCAAGTATTGATGTTCACTTACTACTGTATCTGATGATAGTCCAAATAAAATCAGTTCTGGTGTAAGAGTTATTGTTTTCCCTGTAATTCTTTCAATGAAAAATTGTATTTGCTGAATAAATCCATGTAATTTGGCGCATGAAAAAAACATGTGTATTGAATCTGCACCCATCTGTGTACATCGATTACAGTTTGTGCCAGCAGTACCCCCCCATTTCATGATTTTTGCTGGAGTATGATAAAGATCAAACATAGCCATATAGTGCTGGGTTCTTGATCGTCCAGTAATTAGAATATTATTAGCTATTATAATTGATTCTTTCAACAACAAATCTTCTACACACAACTTTTCCTCCCATTTGTGTTGAGTTACTGAAAGATCATAAGGGAGATAAGTTATAAGAAGATTATAAAAATAACCTATTTTTCTTTTAACAAACATACTCTCTATCAACAAAATCGATTTTAACACTTGATATTCAATGGGCCTCGATGAGTTTAAAAAACTAGATATCTGTAAATATTTAAAGTAGTCCTGTGGAGGAATTCTAAATTTTTGTTGAAGTTCAGAAAAGGATGATACAGTAATAGAATTAACTGAATATAAATCACTCAAGTAAAATATATCACTATTATTCCACCTTTTCATCACCGGATCTCTAAATATGGGAGGGAAGCAATGTGGAGAATTTAGGGGAGTGTATCTTGTAATCCTTGGAATCCCCACCAGTTTTTTAATGATTTTCCATGCTTTAAAAGCTGCCGATATAATCTTGGATTTTGTTTTTATGTAGTAGCTTGGTTCTATTATTCTTAGAAATTGATTATTAGACTCCAAACCTAAGACTAATTCATTAATCGAAGAGGAATGTGCATTTGAGATGGGAGTTGTTTTGCCCATAATTAGTGGCGATATGCACGGAAATATTGTAGCAAGATAATAAAATAAAAAATGTGGAACAGACCATCCGCCTCTTTCCCTTGGTAGTATAATTTTTTTGTAAGCTCTTCTAATACCTTTGTACCCCCATAAGAATCTTCCTGTCATTCTTTCAAGTTGTTTAAAGTATTCCAACGGGAACTCCAAAGGAATTGTTCTAAATAGATATATAAATTTTGGCAATATCAGCATTTCTAACACATTATTCCTGCCATGAAGAGATAAGTACAGATGGTCTATTCTCTCCAAAGTTGAATTAGCCTTCCTCAAGATCGGGGCAAAATTAAGGTCTGGAATTTTTGATATGGGAGTAGTTAATTTAATTCACAAGTATGTTGCTTCACAGACTATATTATTAAGGGGCGGAGGATTTTGACCCACATAAATTATTTGCGTCTTAGATAGATTTAATTCGTATCCTGAAAAGGAGCCAAAATTTGTTGCCAGTTCTTCAATTCTAGGGAACGTTCTCTCAATATCACTAGTAAGTACCACTAGATCATCTGCATAAGCGAGGGCTCTATAATTTATACCACCCACGACCACCGGAGAAATATGTTCATCTTGATTTAATTGGTTAAGAAATATATCAATGTATATAGCAAAAAGGAGAGGGGAGGATGGACAGCCTCCCCTCTCCTTTTTGCTATATACATTGATATATTTCTGTTATCCCTACTTTCTACCACATTCCTAAACTGCATAAGGACAATCTACATCCGCCTGTTAGACCAATTGTTTTGTCTCTAAATGGACTAACAGAACATTTATCTATGTTGGTGGATCACTATTTATTTCCATTTGTGGCACAGTTAGACTCGTATGTAAAGGATACAAAAGACTTTCTGAATAGACTCATGCATGTGGAATGGGACCCTACATACCAATTAATGGTTCTAGATATTACTAGTCTCTATACCCGCATAAGCCATGAGGATGGGGTGAAAGCGGCAAGGTTTTATTTAGAAAAACGCCAATTGCGGTATTCTGAACATAACAAAATGTTATTAGAATTTATGGAATTCTGTTTGAGAAATAACATATTTTTGTTTGAGGAGCAACATTACAAGCAGTTGACTGGTATTGGGAAGGGCACCTGTTTCGCCCCCAGCTATGCAAACTTGTTCATTGGCTAGTGGGAGGAGCTGATGCCCAAAACCTACCAAAGTGAAACCGCAAACGGTTGGGTGATAGAGTGGTATCGATATATCGATGACATGTTTATTGTGTGGCAGGGAACAGCAGATTCGACTCATGGGTATATCGATCTCCTCAACCATAACAACGCGAATCTGAGATTCTCGGGTACAGTAAGTCCAGTGGCAGTGGACTATCTGGATCTGAGGGTATTTGTGGAAGAGGGGAAATTCAAACAGCTCTGTACCGCAAATCTACTGCGGGAAACTCGATATTATTTGCCACCAGTAGTCACCCTCCTAAACTCATTCAGAGTATTCCTTACGGTGAATTACTTAGGCTGAAAAGGAACAGCTCTAAGGAAGGAGATTTCGAGGCGGCTGCCTCGGAAAGTATAGCTAGGTTTATTGTAAGAGGATACAATCTCACAGCACTTAATGCCACATTAAAGAGAGTGAGAGGCATCCCAAGAAACCAACTATTAATCAGCAAAGAGAAATCCACAGTAGATAAGGGCAAATTCCGGATGGTAACTTCCTATTCTGCTGAAGCCAATTATTTGACAAACATGCTTAAGAAGAATTGGCACATTCTAAAAAATGATATCACTATAAGTGATGACATTCCTCCTTTCCCATTAGTGACCTTTAAGAAGGCTAGGTCACTTCGGGACATACTAGTGAGAAGTCACTTAGAGAGAATACCACAAAAAGTGAGCACTCTAAAACAAATGATGGGCTTCTATCCCTGCAGTAAATGCAAGGCGTGTGCCAACAGTAGGAGAGTCTTATCATACACAATTTCAGACATAGAGAAAACAAGTAAAATCAGTAAATTCATCACATGTAGCATGCCCTATGCAGTTTACTGCCTGGTATGCCCCTGTGGGCTTCGTTATATAGGCAGTATGGTCCACCAATTAAAAATCAGAATATTGGAGCATTTAAGGCTATTGATAAAACTGATCAAGCTTATCCTGTGGCACAGCACTTTGCAGAGAAACATAATAGTGACCGCAATCAGCTACAATTCTATCATCTGGACTATGTCCCCTTGAGTGCACGGGGAAGGGGGAACAGAGTAAAGAAGTTACGTAGACTTGAGTCACGTTATATAATATATCTTCTCACCAAACATCCATGTGGTTTAAATAGTGGAGAGGAATTGTCTGCGCACATAGGCTGATGAATCGAGGTGCAAATTGATAAGATTGGTCAAGGGATATGTAAAGTTGCGGGCCCAACTGCTCTATTAGTTTCAATTAGTAATTGTGAATAATGGTTTAACAGAGGGTAAAATGGGTTTTTTTGATAACTGAAAGGAAACATGAAATAGGTGATTGCCTCACGATGCAAGTTGAATGATGATTTACAATGTAAAACATGTAAAAATGAAAAAATGTGTAATGTAAGTTCTAAATTGTTTACAATGTCTTCAAGAAAGGGACAACAGCCGATCCACGGCTCAATGTAATTTGATATACCTTACTGGGTATACTGTATAGTCGATATACGATTGCAAGCGTTTTTTAGCATTTGTATTTACAAGCTAAAACAATGGTGGTCACAATGAAATGTACTTTTATGTGTCAGGATTCACCGGGTAGCCACTGTTGTTTCCTCAAGACAACAAGTTAGTTTCCCTGCTATGCCCCGTTTTACACGGGCCAATGTTTGGTTCCCGTGCTCCTCTGGGAAGCTTAGAAATTCTAGGGGGAATCGGGGATATTAAACAGAAAACTGCTTAAGATTGTAAATAGTTCACCTCCCTAAGATGGCCGCGCAATGTCCCCGTTAAGATCAACCTGGGTGGTGCGCCCTCTAGTGGGTATCGGGAAGTCGCGCGCTTCTAACTGCGCACTTCAACAAAGATTCTGTTCGAGCAGCTGCTCCTTGCAGCCGCTCCGCGTCAGAAATTCATGACGGGAGTAGTCGGAGTGAGGAATGGTAGAGAGTTTAGAGATAGAGCAGAGTATCTCAGAGACTATTTGCGAACAGTAAATTTCCCACAGTGCGCTCTCACAGTCCAGAGAGGGGACAGCGTTTTTGACAGATTCTCAGTGGTACAGCTGTCTGACTGCCCTACATTCTGAAGGGGCAAGAGGTTGTACAGCAAGCCCGACATAGCAGGTTCCAGAGAAATTCCTGCATCCTGTAAGACTCGACTACAAGAAGTAGAAACTTCTGTTCTAGAGAAGAGGTTACAGAATTCGACAAGTAAGGTGTTAACATTCATTATAACTAAAGCCTTCAAGTACAAGAACCTTAATTTTGAACTTCCCACACGGATTTGTCCCTGGACATTCCCCTTGCGCTTCCCCTCTTTTTTCCTTCCCGATTCTTCCTTCCTATTTCCTTTTTGCGCGCTTTGGAAAAGACTTGAAGGAACAATTCCTTGAACTGCACTAAAGAATTCCAACCTTCTAACAGAACCCCCAAGACCACGTCTGGCAGAAGGCTTCACAGGTATTAGTTCAGCCAGAGAGAGAGAGAGTAGGAGGGACTCTTCGAGGTAGAGAGTCTAATGTTTGTGTATTTCTTCACAGCAAGAAGCTCAGCCAGATATTTATCAACATAATAGAAGAGGGGCAAATACCTTGGCTAGAACTGGTAGGACAAGTTTTGTTTACTTTTAAGAAAAGACTGCGTAGTGAAGAAAGGTTTGTGGTATATTCTCTTTCTCTCCCTCTTCTGTGTATTAGGCACCTCCAGAGTAGACGGCAGGAAGTAATTGCAGTCTCTTGAAGGTACAGGTGACAGTTGGAGCTGAGGTATTCTCTTCTCTGTCCAATTGCCCTTTCCCTTCTGCTGGTGGTCTTGCTCTAAGAAGCGGGAGTACTGGTGGAGGGGTGATTGGGACATTCGTCACTACTGCCCCCGCGAAGAGTTGGAGCACCAGAGCATCGTGACATTATGCGTATGGAATAATGCATAAACATGATTGCAAATCCTTTTATCTGGTTACTAGTATGGTATAATGAAATAATTCACTTAATGAAATGTTTTATGTATCTACATAAGAGGGCTTAACCCGTTAGAAAATGGCGCCCACGTTAAATTTGTCAGCGCTGGTCCTTTTCTTGTTTTCATGAAAGTAACAATGTTGAAAAACGTGGTGTTTCCGATGTGCCATTGACATCGAAAAAGGCATTTCTGCCGAAACGCATTTGTTGTTGGTCACGGAATAAAACTTTGTGTGCATCACCCCAGGAGTGCGATATCTTCTTTTGGAGTTGAAGAAGTGGAGCGAAATATATATATATATGTATATATATGTATATATTTTTTACTTTTATTACAATCACAAGGATCCTGAAAAGCATACAGCATAACAGAGACCAGAACGTACAGCAATGATAAAATAGACAATATAAAAAGTTTCTAAAACCATTACACAATTTACACAATTTAAAAAAAACTCAGTGGGAAAAAAGTGCAATATGCAATAGCAGCCAATAACAAGTCTGTTTGAACAGAATTAAAGTGCTTAATGTGCTGGGTTACAGAGCCAATGGATACAAGATCTTAAACAATTACAAAAGGGATTGGGACAAGCCATTCCTTATGGTCAATAGAAAGCTTTAAGAACATAATTTCCTTCGCTAGATCCAGAGCGCATGCCAAAATTTAGAAAGGCCAAACACAATGGGTTGTCTAGTATCAGTGCACAGAGCTTTTAACATCTCTAAGTAATGACCACGTCCTACTAGAGTACATAACGGGACAATCCATTTTTTCCTCAGTGACCAGTAGGACGGGCAAAAGAAAAGTAAATGGACAACAGATTCTGAACTTCCTCTGCATGTCGGACAGAGATTATCAAAGGTAATACTGCTCGACCATTTTGGACAAAACGGTTTGGTAGTAAGTGTTTTATGACGGAATTGCAAGAAAAGCTTCTGTGCAAAAGAAGGAACAATTTAATCAATGCTTGGTTAAAAAACCTTCGCCCCATCTCACTGCTTCTGGCCCCTGCAAAGATGCTCGAGTTCCATTTAAATGGGCATCTTGCGGCCTTTGTGGAGAATTCAGGCTGCTTGGACCCTTCCCAGCATGGTTTCAGGAGGGAACATAGCACCGAGTCCGCCCTCACCCTGGTTCTCGATTCCATCCGCATGAGTGTGGATGAGGGTCGGACATCCCTCCTGATCCTTCTGGATCTCACGGCTGCCTTCGATACCCTATCTCCCCGGGTCTTAACATCTCGACTGGGTGAGATTAGGGTCCGGGGGGCAGCCCTGGGTTTGCTCTCTTCCTTTCTCGACCATAGGGAGCAGAGGGTAATGCTGGGAAAATTTCTATCTCCATCCCTGTCTGTGCAATGTGGGGTCCCCCAAGGGTCGGCGCTCAGTCCCACCCTTTTTAACATCTATGTGACCCCCCTTGCCAGACTTATTAGATCTTTTGGGATGGAGGTAGTTTCCTACGCGGATGACACTCAGATCCTCGTGTCTCTCTCCCAGTCAATTGAGCTGACCGCCTCCAGATTTAGATCTTGTATGGAGGCCGTCGGCCAGTGGATGATTTACAATTCACTGAAATTGAATGGGGAGAAGACCGAGGTGATGGTGTTCGGCGGAAGGGAAGATATTTGGTCCATGGAGTGGTGGCCTGACTCGCTCGGTCTCTGCCCTAAGCCTACTTCTTCGGCTAAAAACCTCGGGGTGATGATTGACCCTACTCTGGACATGCGCCAACAGGTTAACAGGACGGTATCGACCTGTTGGGGTATAATCCATGTTCTTAGGAAAATTAGGAACTACCTTTCCCCGCAGGCAAGAAGGCAACTTGCTGTCGCCCTTTTGGGGTCTCGTCTGGACTACTGTAATGCGCTGTATGCTGGACTGAATAAGAGTCAGATGCAGCGCTTGCAGGTAGTCCAGAATGCGGCAGCCAGATTTGTCCTCGATCTTCCTCGACGCTCTTCGGCCACGCTGGCCAGGAAGCAGCTGCACTGGCTTCCGATAAAGGAGCGGATCGTCTTTAAGTCCATGTGTATGGTCTATAAGGCCTTGGCTAAAAGTAGCCCTACAGGGATTAGAGCCATCTCGACCTACTACAACCCTGGCAGGAACCTCCGCTCCTCCAATCATTCTCTTCTCCACATCCCTCGCATTCGGAAAGCCAGATGGGGTGGTAGGGCTTTTTCCCTCTTGGCTCCTAAATGGTGGAACGACCTTCCATTAGAGCTTAGGTCCCTCCCTTCCCTCCTAACTTTCAGAGCTGCCCTTAAAACACGCCTCTTTGTCCAAGCGTATAAGTAAGCGCATGAGTGCCCGCTTTCAGATCTTTTTGTTAGGCGCCTTGACACCTTCGGGTTTTAGTTTGCGCGTTACAAGATGCATAATAAATAAATAAATAAATAAATGGTTCGAAGGATAAAAAGCATTTAAATGTAAAAAAATCTTTAGCCAGGCTAGATTCTGAAACTAAAGCATCCTCTGCTAAGGTGGTTTCCCAGAACACTTCCTTCATTCTTGCTCGTGAGATTCGGCTCATACTTCCCGGGTTTGACCAAAAAGCATCCATGCCCAGCTTCCCCAGGATTTTCTGTATGGCAATGAACCAGTTAATTTTTGATGCAGAGTCTCTCGATATGGTTCAAGCTCATCCACAGTCCATAGTCTAAACCAGAACATTAGTAATCTATAAGTCGCCTTGTGTATCAATTCTCTATGTGCCAGATCCGTATACAAAGGTTTCATTGGGGAACTTTGAGGTAAATCCACTAACGATCTTAAAAAACGGTTTCAACAACAATTAGCGGCGCTATGTTTCCTGTCCCCCACAACTCTACACCATACATTATGCTCCCCAATACCTTAGTGTTGTAAATTTCAAGTGCTGGAGCAATTATGCGTGAGACTGTTTTTCTATGAATCTTGCTAATGTGGTTACACTGGACAATTTGGTTTAGTTTTACCTTTTTCATATGAGCATCCCAGTGTACTGATGGGGACTCTTGAATTCCCAAGTAGTCAAATACATCTACTTGTTGTAGTCTGGTATTGCCAACACATATCAGATTCTTCTTGATACTTTCCTTCCCATTTTATTAAAAATCATATAATTAGTTTTCCCCTTGTTTAAAAACAAACCCCATTGTTACAAAAGTGTATAAAATCATTTAAAAGTTGCTGGAGACCATGGGGTGACTTTGAAATTAGAAGGGTGTCATCTGCAAATAATAAGGCAGGAACTCTTTTAGTGCCTATTTTTGGGGCATCGCAGCCATCCCTGTCCAGGAAATTAATAACACCATTATTAAAAAGAGTAAAAAGGGTAGGCACAAGCACACAACCCTCTAGTACACCACACTGTACAGGAAAGGTATCTGTAACTTCTTTTTTTGGGCCCCACCTAACCTGTGCTGAATTAGAAGAGTGGAGTCTAATTAAGATGTCTACAATGTTTATCGGCAAGCCCATCTCTTTTAGTACACCCCACAGCTTTGCATGAGGCACTGAATCAAAAGCTGTGTGCAGATCAACAAATGCCACATCTCATTTCACACCTTTGTCATCCACTTCTTTCCAATAAATACAAATAAAACGAAAAGCCTGGTCTGAAGTATTAACTTTACTGCGAAAACCAGCTTGGTTGTCACTTAAAATTTGGAACTCCGTCATCCATTCTTGGAGCCTTCCTAAGACCTGTTTGCAAAAGAAATTCTGGAGCAAGTCAATGAGGCTTATCGGCCTGTAACTCGAAGGCTTGGTTTTGTCGCCTTTCTCAAGGATAGGCACAATTTCTGCAATCAGCCAAGATGGCGGTACGGGAGCTCCCGCCAAGACCAGATTGGATAGCATATTAATGTACGTGCCCCACAATGAATTATCTTCTTTGTACAAATCATTTGGAATTTTGTCAGGGCCTGGGGCACGGGCCGTTGCACATGACAAAATTGCCAGCTGGGTTTCCTTAAGTGAAAAGACCAGGGGTTCATGTTCCCCAATATATATAAATGGAGTGGGCGGCTGAAACGGTCTTGGGATTGTACCTACAGCAGGAAATAAGCATCTCACACATCGAGGATTTCCCTGTACCCCGCTATCCACTTGGATTTAATACAGAATTTCCCATGCAGCACCTACCTGGATGAAAGTGCATTCTGGGACTGGCAGTCCATACCAACTGCGAGCTGGTTAGCGGACACAGAAGGGGCGGAGCGGGGTCTATCCAATAGGTAACTTGCATGAAATTTAAATGCCTGGTGAAAGCATGCCTCCTGACTGATATGGCGTCTGAAGAAGGCTGTCCAGGCCGAAATGCATTATGCCGCTGAAAAATTAAAGGTGCTGCCAAAGATTCCCCTGTGTGGCCTCTGCTCTTTCGTTGTGGGGAGATTGCTTTGATATATATATATTACCTACTGGCGGTTGCCAGTAGATAGTTATAGTTAGGACCGAGTTTCCATAGGAAGAAAATTTTTTGTTTTGCTTATAACTTTGGCGTCGTTTGATGAATCTTTATGAAATTTTCAAAATGAATTCTTTGTGCATATCAGCTCCTATGTTAAACGTTTGGGAGTAATTCGTCAAGGTGGGGTCGGGAAAAAAGGGGGTCCCAAAACGTGTTTTCTCCATGTTAATTTCCATAGGAAACTTTAGACAAGGCTACAGGTTGAACGGGTGAACGGAATTACCCCAAATTTGGCAGGGAGAAGGATCTTTATCTAGAAAGCACGCTTTTATTTATTTGGTGTAAATCCGTTCAGTAGTTTTTGAGAAATATTGAAATTTACAGATATCGATATGTGGAAATTCTGCCTTCTGATTGGCTGAGGCGTCCCGAGCACTAGCCTGCTCCTGATAGGCTGTGAGCGGTGCTAGCGGTTGCAACTAGGAAGTGTTGGCTGCCATTTTGTGATTCCGTTGAAGCGAGTAAGGAGAAAAAAGGGCAAACAAAGTTGGAAAGGAGGGTAGGAGCACTGTAACCTCTGTGGGAAGGGGGAAGGGAAGTAGTCACTCTTACCAGTCTGAAAGTGCGGTGTTGTTCAGAGTGACATGGTGCTGAGATGATATGCTGCTACGCTCGGGTATGAAACTGAGAGCCTAAACCGTGAGCTCATTGCTGTAAAGTAATGTGGTCTGGTTTTTGTAGCATACGTGTGTAAGTAGTGTTAGTAGGCGTGTATACCATACAGGGAGTGGGAAGCGAACTACTCACCCCTACAAGTCTCAAGACTCATTGCTGTAAAGTCATATGCTCTGTGTAGTATTCCAATGTAAGTCATAGTAGAATGTTAGTATGTAATGCTACTAGAATGTAAGTATGTAACGTTAGAATGTATGGCTGTCATGAGGGGAACCTTGTGGAGTTTGTACACATTGCTGGAGAATGCGGTTGCCTTGCTGTCTGCTTTTGTTGGTGGCTGTTTCAGGTGTCTTGTTTTCCTGTAATAAATCTACTTATCGGATTCACTGCTGTCTGCCTCTTCACGACATAAATTTGGCGACGAGCAGGAGAAGGTAAAAAGAAGGAAGCATTCACCAATATTTCAAAATTGCTTGCGTTGTGCTGAAGACCCGTTTTCTTCGTGTAGCTGTTTTTACTCATGCCAGGGTCGTCGGCTCATTGAACTATGTCATCCGACTTCTGGTAGGATTTATATTTTTAGATTTTGCGTTTCCTCTGCTTCTTCACTACATTCTGGTCGCTGTACTACACGTGTGTAAGTAGTGTTAGTATGTGTTTATACTAACAAATGCATTATGGTCCTAGGGAGAGCGACCGCTCATGCGCAGCTCATAAAATTTCCTGGGGTGTGTATTCGCGGGACATTTGTGTTTGCTATTAGAGGGTGGGTGCATAGCTTCCACCCTGTGATAGCAAATCCTTGTTTGACTACTTGAAGCGAGAGAAGGAAAACCTCGTACTGCTATAATAGAGGCGATGCAAATGGTAAAAATGGAGAGAACCCCCCCAAAAAAAGCGGGGTCTCACCCGTTCATTTAACTAAGGCCCCTGGTGGGTAGTGTTTCGTGGCCAATCCAATTATTATATTGTGTGGTCTCTGTAGGACTAGGGATCTTAATGTCACATGTAAATTAGGCGCTGGAGGGCACAGAGACGTTTCGCAGCCTATAGGACCATCACCTTCAAGGGCATTGTCTACTAATTGTTTGGGGGTTTGAGACCAAATGAAGTCCGAGGATCGCCACACTCCGGGGCTTTCCTTAAATATGCAGGGTGGGCCTCGGCAGTCCCTGAAGCCTCGATGGTCCTAGGCAGTGCCTTGTTGGTTCTGTAATGACAAGGGCAGTACTCATGGTGTTATAAAGTGATACACTCATAGAACCCTTGCAGTTGTAGAATTACCCAGGCTTTTTTTGTGTAATAGTCAGTTGGATTATGTTTGGTTGGTGCACTGTAATAATACAAAGGTTTGCCCTCATAATCTCCTATAAACAGATGATTTTCACAATAAACTATAGACAAGTGTTGTCAGAAAAAGAAGACCTATCCTCTCAGGTATTTATTTGAAAAAAAAGTAACCTTTATTAAAACACAAATAAATAGAAACTTAAATTTAATAGAACAAACAGTATAATATAAAAAACGTGGGCTGTACTCCAGTGGAAGCAGCATAGAAAACCTGCAAGACAAAAAGGAAACATAAGTATGTGTGCTATGTGGAAGAGGTAAAGAAAGGTAGTCCGAATGAAAGACGATGGTGCGAATGGGAGTGAGAGGGAGTGGGTGGAAGGGAGAAGGGGAGGGAGAATCAAAAGAAGAGAGGTAGGAGGAGACAGAGTGTCGGCCTACTGCACCCAGCACTCAGTGTTTACCCTCCCATCACACCGTTATTTTTGGACGCTGGGGTCTGCGAGAAAGAGTGTGGTCCAGCAAGTTCTTAAAATGAAACATATGAGGCCAGAGATTAGAGGACGTATTATCAAGGAACTGCAATAAGGGGCTTAATAATATGCCCTTGTGAATTCCCATAGAAGCCCAGGTTCTGGTGTGAAGCTCACCTGCTGTTATTGTTGTGTGAGCAAACACCACGGGTAGCAGTGCTCACAGTTCAGATGGATTGATGGTTTCAGGATGGTGTACACCTCATGGCTCCCATTTTGAAGACGACGGGCAGTAGGGCTCACAATTTAGAGCCAGTTTTGATTGCCAGGATGGTGTACCGAAATTCCTAAAATTAGGATTTTTCTCAGTTTAAGAGTCCTAAAGTTAGGAGTCCTAACTTTACTACTACTAAATTGAGAAATATCCTAATTTTAAGACTTTCGGTATTCACAGAAGGCATTTAGGAGTCCTAAAGTTAGGAGTCCTACTTTACTACTACTAAATTGAGAAAAATCCTAATTTTAAGACTTTCGGTATTCACAGAAGGCATTTTGTTGTCCTAAAGTTAGGAGTCCTAACTTTACTACTACTAAATTGAGAAAAATCCTAATAAAGTTAGGAGTCCTAACTTTACTACTACTAAATTGAGAACAATCCTAATTTTAAGACTTTTGGTATTCACAGAAGGCATTTAGGAGTCCTAAAGTTAGGACTACTAACTTCTGTGAATACCGAAATGAGTAAGTGCCTTCTGTGAATACCGAAATGAGTAAGTGCATTCTGTGAATACCAAAATAGTAGTAAGTTTAGGATTGAGTCTTAAGTTCATTCTGTGAATCGGGCCCTGCCTGTGGCTCCTGATACTTCTTTGAGCCCAGGCCGAAAGGGAGCACAATAATGTGCACACAATAATGTGCATGTCGCCCTGCTGCAGCCCCCCCCAGCTATGACCTCACTCATCCTGTCCTCCCAGGAGTCTTTCTGGAGCTCCCGGTGCTCGGGGTCTTTGTAGGAAATGAGCCAAGAGGAGCGGACCCGAAGGACACGCAGGGCAGACATGAACCCCCAGGAGGCGGAGGGGAAGCATCCCCTGGGGAGAGAGAAGAGAGAGAGAGGAGAGGACAGAGTGATGGAGAGAGGGGGAGCAGCAGCATCCCCTGGGGAGATAGGAGAGGACCGTGTGGTGGAGAGAGTGTGTGGGGCAGTCACCTACCCCGTCAGACTTTGGCAGACTCTCCTTCGTCTCTCCATCCTATTTACCTCCTACCCCTTTACCCTACACCCTTTCCCTCCTAAGCTCCACTTATCTCGTCTTCCACGTTTTTGAAATGTTTTTCTAGTAACTGATGTCATTTGTAACTTATGTAATTTTGTAACTTTGTGGAACCTTATGTAAAGCACTCTGTTACCTCTGGATCTAGCCAGCGCTATATAAAACTCAAATAAATAAAAATAAAAATAAAAATTGCGTAACACACATTTGCTTTTTGATGGCACGTTTGAGATGTATGGCAATCACACGTGGAAGGCTAATGTACAGACCATAAATATTGATCAAGATGATCGTTGCATGTTGTGTGTAGTATAAGATATGTGTATACAGGAAAACACCTTTCAAAAAAGCTTTCTAAGCGGAAGAGGTGTCTCTCATCAAACGCAGTAGAGAGAATGACTAAAATGGGTGGGGTCGTCCAACTGTTACAATGGGAAATGTTATGAAGCAATCAAATGCTTTTTTTTTAAGTGCACATGGCAAATGCGCACAGAGCGCGCAAGGAGGCTGCACCTGACGCGATTTTGATGATATATATTTATCATAATATGAGTTTATTACAGTTAGAAATATATAAATGTTTAAAATATTTTAGATTATCGCTTGCTCTCATATACTGTTTAAAGTTATTTTGATATACTTTTGAGACAAAAAAACCGAGGGAATGGCATACCCGGCGCTACACTTTACGTCTGTGACGTAACACAGGGCCCGACAGCGTGTCCTCGTCGCATATGCAACGCGCAGCGGGCGCAACCCCATACGTACATGATTGAACGTGTGGCTTGGTAATGCGCCCCCGTCGGATACAAAAGTAGCAGCTGGGGTGACTTCATGCTTATATGATGTTACTCGGGACGCGGGGCCACAAACTCGTCGGATATGAAATGTGCAGCATTTACGAGTTTAGCAATATGTCGGATAGGATTTGCGTGGTGATGGAGCTTGGTGCACTACCGGTATGGGAGTGCAGTTTTCTAAAAAAAAAAGATATATATACATATTTTTGGGGGAAGATATAAAACATTGCATAATTTCTAAAGTAAAAAAAATAAGTATAATAGAGTTCCAAAATATTTTTTAAAAATTTGAAAAAATGTAGGTTTTAAAAACACTAAAATATGAAATTAACATTTAAAAAATCCTTCGAAATGCACTTAAAAAACCATAGGTTTCAGACACGTTATAGTTAGGAATTAACATTTAAAACAAACCTTAGAAATTCACTAAACAAGCATTTGCAATGCAATAGGTCTCGCATTTGCAAACGTTTAAGCAATTGGCATTGTTCATGACAATGCATTTTTTTTATCTGTTTTGAAAACCAACACATAAATAAATGGCATTATCATTTACAATGCCAATAGCTCAAACTCTCGCAAATGCGAGACCTATTGCATTGCAAATGCTTGTAATTTCTTCCCTGCCTTCTGTGTCCACCGCTTCGTGCACTAACTCGATTAGTTTTACAGCCCTCTCGCCCCCCGCCTGATTCTCGTCTTGACGGAATTCGAAATATCACCATTACCGATTTTATAGTGGTAGATATTAAAATTAAGAAGATATATGTGCAAACAGTCAGTGTGAATTTAATCAGTGTGATGTAAAGTAATAGAAATGGGCAAATGGGATTTAAAACCGTCTGAAAACGGAAGAGAACATCTAGTGGAATAAAAGGCACCGCATTACTTTCTGCTAAAGCGACACATCTCCGGGCCGGGCCTCATTAGCGAGTAATCCCCGAAGCCAACGCCTCGACAGTTCGGGAGCCGGTAATCTGCAGCGCCATTAAATTATTAAAAATAAAAGTAAGCGCTGCTTGAGCCAGAGTAAGCGACTTTTATTGTGTGGAAATACACCCCGCTGGGCCCTGCGTGGCAGAGACAAAGCTCCTAATTCAACTCTTGGAGCCCCGCTGCTCCCGCCCGGTGCTGTGTCCCCTCACCTCAGCCCGGACCTGGGGGCTCAGAGAGCAATGGAGCAGACGTCAACGGAGATAAAACACCCCAGAAAAGAACACTTTTTCGCATAATCAACAAATATCCCAGCAGCTCCATGGCCCTCTGCCGTGCCCTCAATGAGGAGCCAGGGGGCAGGAAGGCCCGGGTAGAGGCAGGGAAATGGGGCAGGGATGAGAAGAGGAGGGGACAGTTCAGCGAGTGGCATTAACAGGAGAGGAGAGACGTGTACTGCAGGAGCCAAGGAAGCGCGTGTGGGCAGAAAAGTACGATGTTGAGTTTGCTGAACAGTGCAGAATAACAGGAGAGGAGTGGTCAGTAGTGTGGGTGGTAGGAGTAAGAGAGTATGCAGGGAAATTGAAAGTAAGATGAGGGATTGGCAGAAGGAGATGTAGGTAGAACGAAAAAAGGGGTGAGTTGATGGGAGGGGCAGCGGGCAAGCTGACGAGAGAGAAGGTGAGTGGTGAGCAGCAGTGCACAAGTCCTAAAGAAACGCTCGCCATGACGTAGACTTTTCTCTTTGTCTGCCGTCCCACTTAGACGGCTCTGCCTTCTTTCCTCTGGCATAAAAGGTTTTTATGGGGCCATGTGTTTTGCCCCATAAAGATAAGAAAGCTTTTACGGCAGAAGGAAGGCCGGCCAGGCCGTCCAAGTGGGACGGCAGAAAAACAGAAAAGTATACGTCATCAACATCTCTTTCCCAATGGCTGGCCACCATTTAGCATAAACGGTGATGCCGGCCAATGGGCAAGAGGGGCGGGCTTAAAGCCCGCTAGTGAAAGCTCCTCTAAATCATTAAATCTTGTAAGCGAGACTGCGCATGCGCAGCCTACGCAGGCTCGTCCTAAAAAAAACATAGGTTTCAGGGATGTTATAGTTAGTTGAACATTTGACTCATATAAAACCAGAGAAATTCGCCTGTTATAGTTAGTTAAGCTAACGATAACTCACGCGCCCGCAATGCACTGCTGATGATGTCACATATTACATCACTCATGACATGGTCAGTGACATTACTGATGGCATCACTGATGGGGCTTGGGGGGGTTGGTGGCGGGGTATTTTGACAGACGACAACAAGGGAAAATGAATTTGAATTATTTATTTAATTTTCCCTCGTAGTCGTCTGCCGAATCCTCCAACCCACCTCCACCGTTCTTAACTGCACGGGCCGCTGCAGAATTCCCCTCAGGAAGGTGGAGAAACTGAAAGAGGCCCGAGCAGCGGGTCCAGCCCTTTAAATCTAGTCTCCAATGGCTCCAGCCCCGAGGATAAACGCCAGAGGGGATTCATTGCAGCCCATGCTTTAAAATAAAATCTTGCAAAGCATGACTTTTGTGAAAGATGATTAACAACAGATACATTTCTAGGAACTTTTGTCCCATTCTGCATAATTATTGGTCAATGGCACAGCTATGTGATGGGCAAGGGTCATCCTACCTCAATTTGAAAAGAAGGGGACCCCTACTATTAATGCATTCACTACTTGTAGGGAATAATATAAACTCTTTTTTACAAAGCAGACAGTAGTGAGCTAAATTGATTAGCCAACAAACCCAAGGAAACCATACAGCTGACTAAATTGTGACATGTAATAGAAACTAAACAAAACGAATTATTTATGTTTAAATTGATTTTTTTGCTTTATTTAAATTATTTTCTTCATTTTTGGTAAACATTTCCTATATATAAATATACATATATTGCATTAAAAAGTCAGTGATAAACATATTTATAGTCTAAAATATATGTGAAGACATACTATACTACAAATAAGAAAAAGAGAAAAATAGACAACACAAATGACACCGATGTTAAGTGGGGCTAATGGAGTAAGCAAAGCGGTGGATGGAAACTCTATGCGCGTTTCGGCATTTGCCTTCTTCAGGAGTCTGTCATTTGCAATAGGACATAGGACACAACAAAATCGATTTGGCCACGACGACGTACACGATCCAGAACCCCATTACACGATGGCGTCTTGCTGACGAAAAGGAATGCCAGCGTTTTCGAGCACCCGTTTTAACATTATTCAGTATCCTGTTTTATCACGGCATCTGTTCACGCTAAGTATTTTGAACGTTTGGCTGTGCTTGGAGCCCCTCAGTTATCTATTAAGACCTATCTGCATAATCTACAGCTGGCAAGACTACATCTACTTGGATACAACAGTCGGCGTAGGTTCCAACATATTACCAATTTTGATCCTTTATAGATATCGTACAACATCAAGGTACAGCTACTTAAAAATAAGCGCCTGGCTCTTATTTATCAACTCCAAATTGCCAGCAAGTCCTCAAAGAAGCGCATAAAAAATGAACTAGATGATAATAAGTACGTAATGGGAGTAATAACCCCTAGCTGATTTATCTATCTTGAATATAACCACGAAAATAGTGTGCCTCTCCATTTCTATTGTTGTGTCCTATGTCCTATTGCAAATGACGGACTCCTGAAGAAGGCAAATGCCGAAACGCGCCTAGAGTTTCCATCCACCGCTTTGCTTATTCCATTAGCCCCACTTAACATCGGTGTCATTTGTGTTGTCTATTTTTCTCCTTTTCTTATTTGTAGTATAGTATGTCTTCACATATATTTTGGACTATAAATATGTTTATCACTGACTTTTTAATGCAATATATACGTATATTTATATATAGGAAATGTTTACCAAAAATGAAGAAAATATTTTAAATAAAGCAAAAAAATCAATTTATACATAAATAATTAGTTTTGTTTAGTTTCTATTACATGTCACAATTTATTCAGCTGTATGGTTTCCTTGGGTTTGTTGGCTAATCAATTTAGCTCACTACTGTCTGCTTTGCAAAAAACAAGGGTCATCCTACCACCTTATTAGCAAGGGGCCAGATCACTTTCAGGCCTACAATGGCAAAATTAATATGCAGTATTCCAGCTACATACCTCATACAAGGAACTTGCATACAAGGAGGATAGTTGTTAATATAATTATCAAAATATTCCTGCCACAAGTTCTGGGGCCATGAATCTAATCTTTAGGAAGCCCTAGTGGGAATATTTTGCAAATTGCATTGGAAGGAGCATGCTGCAGGCAATATTTGATCTTTTTCTTTCTCTTTAGCATCTTACAGAATTTTGACCGCAGTTAAGGGGTTTGATTGACATGTCTGACAGTGCCTATTTTCAAGCTCGGTGTAAACCATGACTCTTACACGCTAGGCCACCCCGCTCCAACATAAGGCAGTGTACACATCTGTTCCTGTGAAAACCAGAACACTACAGGACCTCATCAGGGCAACAAAGCTCTATATAAGTGATACATATGGGGTAGTCGCTTACATTACAATGCAGAAAGTGCTTTGGTCCTCGCAAGAAGTAGGAAAGTGACATATAAATAACACTAGAATACAAATGTACTAAATTTTCTTTGCTTTATAGTCTTTAGATGACTAAAAAGTTGTGATCAATATTGCTAGCTTAAGGTACTTATGTGTTACTTATTAGATTAAGGTACTTATGCAGAATTTAACAATGTAACAGCTTAGAGCACTCCTGCAGTATTTCCACATCCTCACGCCTAGGTCCACCTGGCACCAAGATTATCGGCGCCCTAAAGAGCATCACAAGCTTTCTTTTCCCCACTTTTCTATGCTAACTGCATTTCTGTGACTGTCTACCCTTAGGGCCCCAGACATCCCTCTTAGGTAGCAGAATTTATGTAGCAATTTACTCAAAGAGGCCAGCCATGTGGTTGACTGGCAGGCTTAAAACTGGTTTACATTAACCAAGGTTTGCATTTGTGCTAATTGCTTACTGATGGTGTGCAATGCAGAGTGGTTTGTTATTGCAGGGTTTAAAACTCCCGACGCTTTCATCCTCAGATCTAGGAACATTCTATTGCTCGAGAAGGTTTTTAAGAGTTGCTGTTATGTGTCTGTGTTACCTATAGCTTTATGGCATTTGTTAATCCTCCATCTATGGTGCCTCAGACTACTATTTATAAAGAACAAGGGGGCATATTACCAAGGGGGGCAATAGGCAATTATCGCCGGTTTAGCAGCCGTTTTCGGCCGCTAAGCAACGATAATTCTATCACTATATTAGCAAGCTGTCGCTAACTGATGTTAGCGACAGCTTTTAGGCGATAGCGAGCGGTTTGGGGCCCGCTTTGCATGTCAGCGATATTTATCGCTAATGACATGCAAAGTGGGTGTACCCAACCTGTTAGCGACTGAAAGCAGTCGCTAACGTCGCTATCGCCCATTAGCAAGGCGGGCGTAGCGATGGAAATATTCCCGCTATCGCCAAAAACTAACGCCGGCTCAGACCAGTTCTTAGCCATGTTATCCAATGGGAGGTGAATAACATGGCTAAGAGCATTTCATCGCTAATGCGTGAATATCGCTGTATTCTCAGCGATATTCACGCTATCACCGGAAAAATTATCGCTTTGGAGATAAACGTTGCTAATAGCAAGTTATCTCAGCGATAATTTCCGGCGATGCTTAGCGATAAAAAAATCGTTGCTAAGCCCAGTTAGCGATAAATATCGCTACTCATTGGTAATATGCCCCAAGGTATCCAATATAACAGTGAAAAACGAATATTTATGATTTTAGAATAAATATTTTTTTATATTTGTTTGCAAAATGTCATATACGAGTTGAGAAAAAGAATAAAGGCAATCGTGATGTCAATAAATCCCAACTTTAAACACGGATACTTTGGCAGTTTACGGCATTTTAACATTGTTGCAAATACTTCCATGTCCAAAATTTTTTAATGGTAGTTTTTTTTTAGTTACCTTACACTAAGAATAGAAAAGAAAACAAATAATAAACTTGCCGTTTCCTGCACAGTACAAACTGCATTGCATCAGGTGGGTTTATAAAGTGACTAGACACCTGCATACGGAATTAAGGACCTAATTTACAAGGAACTCATGCAGTGCAGTCCCGCAAGCCATTGGCTGCGCCTTGCTAGATTGATTCGGAAGCACGGGGATGCGTCATACCTACAACGACATTAATCCATATGCGCTCCCCTGTGCTGGCGCACAATTTGCTGCCATGCACCGAAGTAGGCAACGTTGCACCATAGTGCAAGGGTGCATGCGTTGAGGGCTGAGGATTGTTTAGTGCAGGAAGGTGTCCCGTCCTGCACATAAACAATCTGAAATGTTGTTTTTCAACTTCTATGTGTGCTGCTTAATGCTTAATGCAGCGCACACAGGAGTTGAAAAACGTCTTTTTTTTAAACGATTGTTCATGTGCAGGAAAGGACACCTTCCTTCATTCACATAAACAATCACAAGAGGTGATTTACTCATTCTATATGTGCTGCAGAATGCTGCACGCATAGAAAGAGGAAAAAGAAACAAGGAGAAATTAAAACTTTTATCCGCATAGCGTCTCACTATTCCTTTCCTGGGAGGCGTAGCATTCTAACGCATTTCCAGGTTTACGATTTCTCATTAATCGGGAAATGCGGCAGAAGCCATTGGTGTTGCATGGGAAGACCTTACTTGGCAGTACAGGCTGGACTATTCCCATGAGGATTAGGGTCAAGACTGATTTGCATATGGCTGGATCTGAACTGGGAAAGTGACTTAAAACGACGATGGATTCAACACAGATCTAATAGTGACTGGGGGCGAGTGTCTGAAAAGTTTCAGCGCTCTGTCTATTATATCCTTGTGTTTGCTTCATTTTCAATACAGTTTATAAAGTCACACAGTGGGTGTTGCTAGTGCACTAGGGAATGATTGTTTATGTGCAGGAAGGTGTCCCTTCCTTCACATAAACAAGCCATAATAGTGATTTGTTACCTCTATGTGTGCTGCAGAAAGCAAATCGTCATTATTTTATGAATGGGGACACTTTCCTGCACATAATCAATCATTCATGGTGTATTGAAGAATGCAGCACACATAGATAAACAAAAGCGAGGAAAATTAAAAGTATTTCTCCTCGTTGCGCCATTCTAACGCCTGGTATTGAATGGCGTTAGTTTCGGTGTTGCCTCAGATTTACACCGCCTTATAAATCTGGGCCAACATAAAAAAAAAGCAATAGGTGTTGCAGTGGAACACCCACAGCATCACCCATTGTACGCCCCTTTCACTGAGATACCTGAGTAAAAGTGGACCATATTCACGCCACTTTGTAAATATGGAGCAGGGCATTGCGCCACAGAACGGCATTTAAAGTGATGTTCCTGTAGCGCAATACTCTTGTAAATAGGCCGCTAGTTTCACAGGTGTCTGCAGGTTATTTGTGCTCGAATGAGTCACCTGCAAGTGAAAATAACCGGTAAAATGCAAGCTGGTGAAAAAAGGAAAAAATATGCAAAATATGCATACCTCAATAACCAGGAATTATGCAACATTGTGCTTGTGTACAAAACAAATTGCCTAAGCTGATCTTGGAGTCATTTAAGGACAGACTTGGAGGCTGGCATTACAGCAATTTCACAAGACCTTTGACTAATAGATGAAACGATCCTGGCTGAGGTTGACACCCCTCACTCCCTATTCTTGTCAGAATGCTCAGTTTGCACATTGTTAATCTTTACCTTAATGCTGATTTCAATGAACTCAGATATTTTTACTCCATACCTCTTCTTTTCTATTGCCTGTTTCAGCCAGGAGAAATTGAATGTTCTGGCCTCTGCATAAAATCAAACCACATGCTTTGCAGAAGCTGTCTGCTGAAACAAGTAATCTTACTCCAGTGCCATTCTTTATTGCATTTGGCTGAGAGTCACTGTTTGATTTTCTTTTATTTACTGAGTTTATAAACGGCTTTTTATTGTCTCAAGACACATTGGAGGTGCTCTACTGTATACAAACTTGATTTGAGGATTTGAGAGGGTGTAGGAATTTAAAGAGAGAGTCTAATGACCATGCAGAGTGAAAGACAATTTGGGGTCAAGGGTTAGAGAGATTAGTGGTGGGATTGCTGGGTTCTTGATTTTGAAGTATACAAAAAAGTGATGGATGAAATACTTTAATCAATATCAGCCACTCGTAATTACTTGGGCCGCATCCCAGTCCATCATCATTTCGCAAACAATGACACCTTATATTGGAATTAGCAATATGCAAATCAGTCTTGACCCTGCTCCAATGGGAAGAGTCCAGCCCAAATTGTCTTGACTTTTTGCACTATGCAAAGCAGTTCGAAGTTTATCAATGAAGGAGGTGCGCATCAAACTAACAAGTGTGAGTTCACGAGTACTTAAAGTTTTGTAGTTGAAGTGTAGCCCTACAAAGGGTTGATGGTCCACAGAGTTCTGTACAGGCTGAAGAGGTAACTGGCAAGTCCATGCATGGACAGCAGGCTGACACTAAGCCCAAGAAGGAGGGTTAGGGCGGTTTTAAAGTCCTTTCCGAAGAACAGCGATGTAGGTCCTGATCAGATGAGCTATTTCACAATCTGGCAACTTCTTTGAAGAAACACTGGTCAGCCCTGCCTTCAGTCCTTCAAGTGACAATTTTCTTCCATTAAAGGTATTCCATCACTCTGAGAAATGCTGGTACCTGAGAGTGCCTGTCCACTTATAGCACTGCCTGTATTTGGCAGAAGGTGTGGCTAGGAGAGTCATGGATCATGATGTGCAACACAGGAGTCCTATCAGAGATGTAGGGAAGGATATTGTTGCCAAGGTAAGATGTAGTGGCTCTGCTCAGAATTCATATTTCAGGTATGAGATCTTGAATTATAATGAGGCTCTCACAGACAACCAGGGCAGGCCCTGTACAGCATACATGGATTTTTATTCTTTTTGTAGAATTAATGGCAAGCCAGTTGGGTGCTTTTTTTTTTGGAGCATGCAGAGTTGGTATTCCATAAACTGCTATCAAACGTTTTGGTAATATCTATCCTAGAGTTGATTACAGTATCTAATGTATTCACTTGAAGATCATCTGTGGAGAGTAGAGAACAATAGTTTTCTAAGCTGATACAACACCTTCGTGTTTGTAGTATTAATTTGTGAGGCCATGATGTGCAATTTGACAAGGAATGTAGGGATGACATTCTTCACATTGCTGTGAAGTTGTGCCACCTTTGCTGGTCTTACTTTTCTGGCCTGTTCTTTGACATATTCACCATGGGACTCTATAACTGGAAGCTCACTGGAGGAGAGCCATATTTTGATATTTCTTCTACATAAGCAGTGACGGAGAAAGTGTGCACTTGAACTGCACTTCCACCTTCAATGGTCGGTGAGTATTGGCAAACTCACTAGGCTGTAGGTAGAATGATGGATTTCAGGTCTTAGGGACTACTTAAATTTGGTCGGTTGGCACGATGGCCTGCACGATACTATTAAGTCCACCCCGCTGGCCATGGGCCACGGCCAAATTTAGAGGTTCCCACCTGCCTTACGAGGATTTCTAAGCCTACGGTTGAGCCACTGGTATTGTGTCTCCACTGTGGTGTTGGGGACCTGCAGAGCTGGTGCTATGTTGTTTTGGCCACGTCCAGCATTTCTGTTTGTATTAAAAAATAAAGTCGTAGTTTGCTTTGGAAAAATAGCAATGGGCCACCAGGTCAAGAGGTTCTGTTGGCGGGGGAAATGTGTAAATGGAGCTAGGAGGACACAGTATATTGGAGCAGTTACATGAGCTACATTGTGTGAACTTTCAGACAACATCCTCATGAGGGTGGCCTGATGGTGCTGGACAAACTATGTCTAGGAGAAATCCAACCCGCCTCCATACGCACCCGCATTTCATTTATGGTGATTGTCTAAATGCACAGCCCAACAACATTATATAATGCCAGCACTTGGACAGATGCAGATCTGGTTGCGTGGGACATTATGCTTGAGAAGGGAAAACTATGTTTTTTTCAGAATCTAATGCAAGTGTATGAACTTAGGCTTGGTCAGTTTCTTTTGTATATTGCACAGACTTGATCGATGACTCCGATGTAGGACACGGTACAGGAGATGCCTACCGGTTCCCAGGTGCTGAGCATCCTTCTGACACGCGGACTACATAGGAAGGTGATTTCATGTCAGTACATAGAACTGAACCAACAAAGAGATATAACATCTCGTACACGTATGGACTGATGAGAGACCAGGTTGAGACAAGGATTGCATGGCGATCCATGGGGTAAGTGCTGGAGCTCGGTGAACGATTACAATAAACCCAATTTAGTTACATACGTCGTACATACCTGACACGCAAACCCGTAGGACATAGACTCTGGAGCTGCGAGTAAATGTCCCAGATGTCCAGCAACCAAAGGAAGCGAATATCTGCTATATGGTGTGGCAGTGCTCAGTGATATACCAGTTTTGATATTGTTCTATGTTGCACCAAGAAGGTGCAGAACTAGGTCAGGAGTGGCTTGCCTAACTGCTCGTCAAAAGGTGGAAATATATAGGGGAGGCAACTGATCCAATCGGGAACACGAAATCAGATGGGATGAACATCTCCATTCACTATAGGCAAACAGTTTGACTCAGCAAACAAAATAATTGACCTGAATGTTGGGCTAGACTTGTTGGCTAATAGTTGTTTCTGTTAACAAGTTTTTCTTTTCTTTTTCTTTTTTTGCACTTTTTTAACGATTGTCTGTAGGCAATAATTTCCCTGGGGCTCAAGGGAGCAAGGACAACACATGTAATGGTGATGCTGTTGTAATACACAGCATGAAGTTGGAGAATATATCTTGGAGGGAGATGTTTAGATTAAATACAGATCTACTGGGAAAAAAGAGGTTCTGTCAACATAATGAGTTGAGGGATCATCATCAGAAGCTCTCTCATTCCCCCAATTCCAAACGGAATGGGGAACCAAGAGTATGGTGACAATTTATGGTGGTTCACCTGCTTCACCAACCCTTAAATGAGAACTGTAGTGTTTAGTGCAGGGTCACGGGGTACTTTAGGTGTACACCTGTGAGAGGGTCTACTAAACCATCTAGGAAAATCTGTTCAGACCCTACAAATGTGATTCTTCACATCCTCCTGTGTGTATGTCATCGATAGTGGTATGACAGTGATGCCTGTAGAGTGATTGTTCATACTTTTATGTTCATTGTTGCATGCATAGTGTCCCCTATGAGGACATAATGAATGCAGCACTGAATGAAGGTTCCCATTTCGGTTGTCTTTATCAACACGACATTCGGCAGATATCTTCTCTCTGCACAGCCCTTAAGCCATCTGGCGGAAATTGGGGAATCCACATTTCGTTTTTATCCTGCCATTTGCAAGCTCAGCTTAAAGTTTGGCCACAATTGATTTGGCTGCTGAGGCGGTCGTGTTCCAAGATAACATGTTTAACATATGTCCTTGCTTGGGATTTCTGAACTGTACTTGCATGAATACACATTCCTGTGGTCATCTCTGACCGTTCACTTTTGTGTTATGCTTGGAACTAGGTAGAAACAGGAGTTGGCCATGCAGGAAATTATCAGTATGTTGCTCTAATCTACTTTGACTATTTGCTGCAACTTTCTTCTTACAGAAATGTTGGGCCTGATTCACAAAGGTAAACTTAGACCAAAAGTGTAAGTTTAGACCTGAAGTCTCAGTTTAGACCAAAAGTCTAACTTAGACCAAAAGTCTAACTTTAGTAGTAGTAAAGTTAGACTTTAGGTCTAAACTTAGACTTCATGTCTAAACTTAGACCTAAAGTCTAACTTTATAAGTAGTAAAGTTAGACTTTAGGTCCAAACTTAGGCCCCCATTAGGATGACGGGCACCCTACCGGTGAATGGGACCACCCACCATAAGGGTGGGGGTCCCGTTGTACATATTAGGATGCGCCCGTCACAGTGACGGGCGATTCCCGCATTTTTAGCATTGCGGTGGGCGGTGCTGAAAGCACAGCCCGCCGCAATGCTAAAAATACATGTTGTGCATTGAAATGCAGGGGGTACCATAGGTACCCCCCATGTGCACCCCCCACCCCCCGGAGTCCTTGAGGGCCCGCAACGGGCCCCCGCGGGGGGACTCCGCATTTCTTTCCATGGCAGCATTGGCGCCACGAAAAGGCATTCACAAATGCCCATCATAATATGGCTGGCGGTGTCTAATAGACACCGCCACCATATAAACCCTTTTCCGCCCCGGCCGCAAGGCGACCTAGGCGGAAAAGCGGCGGACGGTCTATCCGTCCGCCGCGGTACCCCCCGCCATGCTAATATGGTGGGGGGGTCATTCAGGGTAGGATGGCGGGCGGATAGCCCCCGCCAGGCCGGCGGTGGCTACCGCCAGCCTGGCGGGGGCGATCCGCCCGCCATAGACTTTTGCTCTAAGGTTACCTTTGTGAATCAGGCCTGTTGAGAGGAAGATCTAACCAGGGCCAATTGGCTGAAAATGCAGATTTCTAACATGGCACACCAGAGACATTTTAAGACATGCACAAAGTGGACCCAAGGCCCCAGCATTTTAGTAGGGCTCACTGATGTAGCCAGCACTGTTCTGCAGAGAGTCTTGCCCTGATGATCTTAAATAATTCTTAAACAGATTGTTTTAAATGCCGTTTTCATTTAATTTATTTTTAATGTTGGTGATGTGTGAGAATCTATTACAGACATTTTTCAGAGAAATGTGTTCATTTTATGCAACATCCATAAAAAAAGTTTATTTTAGATCAAAACAGGACCTCACATATGTGAAATGGGAGGGTGTCCCAGATCCCTCAATATAAATGTAAACACATTTAGAATTTGGACTGGTGTGACTGTGCACTGCCAGTGGCCTTCTCAAAGAGGGCATGAAACAGCTGCAACTGGATCATTAAATGACTGGGCTCGATTCACAAAAGTAATCTGAGACAAAATCCTAACTTTACGACTTTTGGTATTCAAAAAAGGCATTTAGGAGTAGTGAGGTTAGGATTCCTAACTTTACTACTCCTAAACTGAGACAAAATCCTAACTTTACGACTTTCGGTATTCACAAAAGGCATTTAGGAGAAGTAAAGTTAGGCTTCCCAAGCCATTGCGGAGGAGCGTTGCCTCACTGCCTGGCTCAGAGCCAGCATATGTAAAATAAAGCAATGTTCTTGCATTGTTTTATTTTGCATTTGTCGGCTGTTAGCCAGCGCTGTTGGGAGGGGTCAGGCAGAGGCATGGGTGGGGGGTGGAGGACTGCTATGTTGTCTCCACTCCTTAAGTGCTCATCTGTGTTTGGCCGGCCGTCTCAGGCCGACCAAAACACACATGCTCACTAGGTTTTCTTCAGCCCAGCTGCATTGAGCAGCCGGGCTGGAGAAACCCCACCGACTTCCTGGTCTGAGCAGGGCATCTTTCCTGCCCGATCAGACCAATCCTTGATGATTGGACAGGGAGTCTGTCCAGGGGGCTGCTGGGACCAGGCAGGAAGAGAAGAGGCGGCAAGACAAGATGCAATGCTGGAGGCGGCCGGCAGCAAAAGGTACGTTTCAAAAAAATATGTTGAATTTCTAATCCCCGTGACACCTCCTGTGCGACCCCACCCACCCCACCACCCTTTGTTTATGGTGGCTGTCGCTGTCCCAAGCGCTAGCGCACAATTAGGCTCCAGGTGCCACCCATACACCTTTGCTCCCTAATTTACAGTGCAGAAAACATGTAAAGTTTAAAACATATCGGGAAATAAAAACAAGGTTTGGAGAAATAAAAACCATGCATGCCATCGTTAGTAGATCAGGCTTTGAAGCTTAAACTATAGGTGGTAGAGTGGGAACACTCTTGTACTACCAATGGGATGCTTCCTTAATTCAAAGCAATAGCAAAGAAGCACAAGTGCTATTTTCTGTTCGTTTTAGGCAACTTTCCAGCACGAAAACAAATTTGCACTGGTTATTTTACAATACAATCAACAGTTTGCACCGGTTTATGTCACTTTTGATGAATTTGCACTTGTGCAATAAATCAATCAATCAATCAATCAATCAATCAATCAATCAATCAATCAGGTATTACTTATAGAGCACGGCTTGTCACCCCAAAGGGTATCCAGGTGCTTGCTGCAGGTATTAGTTGAAGTGCCAGGTCGTGAACCCTTTACTGAAGTGTGTCAACAAGGGTGCGGTGTGGAAGTGGAGGGGGAGGGCGTTCTAGGCTTTGGTGGCGAGATGAAGTGCGGAGGGGAGGTTCCTGGGAGGTAGGTGGAAATGTAGGTGGTGGTTCATGTAGGCGGGTCCTTGATCATGGAGGGCTTTGTAGGTGTCGGTCAGGAACTTGAACTGACATCTCTCCTGGATCGGGAGCCAGTGGCGGTCTTTCAGGTGCTGGGTGATGTGGGTCCTCTTGGGCTGGTTGAGGATGAGTCTGGCGGCTGTTTTCTGGATTGTTTGGAGCCTCTGAATGAGTTCGGTGGTGGTGCCTGCATAGAGTGCATTGCGGTAGCCCAATCAGCTGGTGATGAGAGCCTGTGTCATAGTCTTCCTTGTGCAGATGGGGAGCCACTTGAAGACTTTGCAGAGAGTGTGAAAGCAGGCTGATGGGATGGCATTGACCTGACATTTCATGGAGAGTTCGCTGTTAAGGATGATACCGAGGTTGCAGGCGTGGTCTTTCGGCATAGGGGCAGATCCGAGTTCTGATGGCCACCAGGAGTCGTACAGAGGGTAGTGTGTCTGCAGAAGATCAAAACTTCAGTTTTGACCGTGTTGAGCTTCAGGCAGTTGTTCCTCATCCAGGCTGATACGCTCCTCGTGCAGAACTGGAAGTTGGTCTTAGGCAGGGTGAGGTCTGCTGAGAGTGAGAGGATGAGCTGTGTGTTGTCGGCGTAAGAGATGATTTTGATGCCGTGTGATCTGAGGATGTCTGTGTAAGGTGTCATGTAGATGTTGAAGAGGGTTAGGCTGAGGGGTGGGACTTGGGGGGTGCCGCAGATGGTGTGTTTGGCTTGTGAGGTGACGGGAGAGAGGCAAACTCTTTGGGTGCACCCTATGAGAAAGGATACCATCCATCTGAGCGCATGGTCTGTGATTCCAATGTGGCATAGTCGATCAATGAGTGTGTGGTAGGAGATTGTGTCGAAGGCTGCAAAGAGGTCAAGTAGGATAATTGCGGCTGTTCTCCTCTGTCGAGTAGGGTGTAGATGTCACGATGCGCAGGCTCCTTGGGATCAGGATGATGCTCAAAAGGAGTCCACCTCCAGCTTTCCTCGCACTCTGGCTAACTATGTGTATACAGAGTACAGAAGTAAGCAGGTGAGGGAAAAGGAAAGGGTGGGAACAGCAGTGGAAGAGGGATACCTGTAACAAAAGACCACACATTAATACATGTCCTCTCCTCACTAATCTCTGTATATTTGTGCTTGAAGTTATCAATACCTGATACTCTTTCAGGATATAACCCTTGATTTCCCCTTGATGAGATGTTCTCTCTCACCATCCGGTAGGTTTCCCAGCTATCATCCACCCTTTGAACAAAAGTAAGCCCCTCTGCAACACCAGCTTCACCGGATTACTTCATCCGAATAAAAGAAGGTAGTGGTTTGAAACAGTAAGGATTCTAAAAAGCAAGCTGGCACTCCAAAAAGGGGAATCACTGCTGACTCTATTTCTTCCGGGATAGACAAGTCAACCATAGAAAAGATACTACAAAAACTAATAGGTCTGAGGATATCCTCATGTGTTCCGATTCTCCGCCGAGGATCGACACATCCAAGAAGCCAAAAGAATATTAATCTACTCCGCCGAGTAGATTACAGAAGGTAAGTAACGGCCCAACACAGGAGGGGGCAATCCAGCGTATCCTGGTCCCTCAAAGAACACAACTAAGGGAACTCTCACATCCCGACACAGGAGGGGGCAATCCAGCCTCTCCCGGTCCGCCGAAGAACACAACTAAGGGAACTCTCACGGCCCGACACAGGAGGGGGCAATCCAGCGTCTCCCGGTCCGCCGAAGAACACAACTAAGAGAACTCTCACGGCCCGACACAGGAGGGGGCAATCCAGGGTCTCCCGAACAGCCGAGTAACAGAACAGGACGAGTGTTTCCAGGGACGGAACAGGAGGGGGCAATTCTGCGTCTCCCTTCCGCTGCCGAGGAAAACCAAGTAAGAAAACTAACAAGGCGTTCTGCTCAGCTGAGCAGAACGCAACCAAGGCACAGAAACGGAACACAGCAGCCGCTGTGTTTAACGGGAGAATATCGAACTTCCATGGCTCAGCGGGGACAAGGCGTCCGCCAACCACTTCCTCCCAACTGACAAGAATCACGTGCGAGGCACCCAGTGTCTCGCGTGATTATATAGCACATCTAGTACCTCCCAGAAGGATGGCCTTCTGGGAGATGTAGTCCCACCATGCTGAATCCAGGAAGGCACCAGTCAGACCCTCACAGTAGATGTCCTCTGTGGTGGCGATTAGAGCTGTCTCTGTGTTGTGGTTGGCTCTGAAGCCTGATTGGGATAGGTCCAGTAGGTTGTTTCTCTCCAGGTATTCGGTGAGTTGGAGATTGATGGCCTCCTCCAGGACTTTGGGCGGGAATGGGAGCAGTGAGATTGGATGGAAGTGCTGAGCTCAATGGGGTCTATGGAGGGTTTCTTGAGGAGCAGTCTGATCTCTGCATGTTTCCAGGTGTTGGGAAGGTGGGCGTGGTTCCCGAGGCATTGAGGATGGTGGAAAGATGGTGACTGATCTCATCTCTTCCCAGGGTGCAAAGCTTTTGGGGGCTGGGGTCGGTGGGTGCTCCAGAGTAGATGCAGTTCATAAGTGTAGTTGTGTTCGGTGTGCTGAGAAGTTCCCATGCTGTGAGAGGGTGGTCGGCGGTGGTGGTTGATGGGGTGATGAGGTGGTCAGAGGGTTGTGGATCGAAGTTTCTATAGATGGTTGCTATTTTGTTGTGGTCAACAAGGGTGTCACAGAATTTCTGTGAGGCGCGGATTGAGTTTTTGGTGGCTAACGGGCTGGTGAACTCTCTGACGATGGTGAAGGATCCCTTGGCTTGGCTGGTGCTGATCTCGATCCAGTGGGTCAGGCCTCCTTTCTGTGGCTTTTATCTGGCAGGGGAGTCGTTGAGGGCTGATTTTAAGGTTGCTCAGTCGTGGTTCCTGCCGGTGATCCTGTCGTTGAAATTCTGTACTGCCTGATCCACATCGGTGGTGACATTGGGCAGTGTGGTACAGAGGGCATCATTCCATTGTTGCTGAGTGACCTTGGTCCGGCTGCAGAAGGTGTCACTGTAGGAGTTAGGGGTGGTGCGGGGAGGCCCGGCGAGGGTGAAGTGTATGATGAAGTGGTCAGACCAGAGAAGTTCTGAGGTGTGACTGTATCTGATTTTGTTGCTGTACATGAAGATGGGGTCCAGGGTGTGTCATGCTTTGTGTGTGGGGTCAGTGACCAGCTGCTTCAGGCCGATGTTGTCCAATCTTTCCAGGAGGTCAATGGAGTTGGTGGAGTCTCCCAAGTGGAAGTTGAGGTCTTCCTGGAAGACGTAGTGTTCAGATTCAATGGCAAGCAGGGTTATAATTCAGTGATGGCATTGCTGATACTCATTTGTGGTCCTAGTGGTCTGTGTGTGAGGGTGTCTTTGATGGTGGTACAATCATAGGTGCAGAGCTGGAAGTTCATGTGTTCCATTATTTGAGTGGTTTTGTCATCAGTGATGGTGTAAGTGGATCAATTCCTTGTGTACAGAGGTGATGGCACCTCCATGTTGGTGTGGTCATAGTGTTTAATCTTGTATCTGGCGGGTTTAGCCGTAGCAATGTCAGGGGCTGATGTTGGGGTGAGAGTTCGATTGTGTGTTTGCAGAGTTATCTGGCATTGGTCAAGAGGCAGCTGAGTCATTCCAGGGAGGTATCCATCGGTGGGGATGGTGAGGGGTTAGTAGCTGAGGTGGTGATCAGTCCTGGGTTGGAGGAGTACCGGCAGCAGATGTAGATGAATGGTCCAGCTGTGGTGCATGGTGATGTGAGGTAGCAGCTGTTGTTGCATCCGGGGTCCAGGGCAAGGAGATCTGCTGGGGAGTATCTGTGGGAGAATGAGGGGGTATGGTTCCTGGTACTGGGCACGGTACAGGTGCAGACAGGCACAGACAGGCTTGTCTTTGGCGCACCCACTGCACGTTCGCGCAGCGGCCTCCATAAAAAGTCCTAGGAGGTGGGAGGGGCTGGCCGCGAGGACGGAGGACGGTGGTTTGGAGAAGAAAACGGTGGGAAAAGGGAGTGGGCACTGGGCCAGCAAGGTCAAAATTAAAACGATACAAAAAAGAAGCCAACAATGCAATACAATTAAAATGACCAACAATCCCTACAGATGCCAAAATAGAAACTGACTTCAGGAGCAGCGCACCAGTGTGACTGGCCTGGCAAACAGCTGGCTTGAACCAGTGGCCTTGAGGACTGTGAAGGCAGTAGACATGAGGCCCTGGGTGGCGGCAGCAGGGGAGTGGTGCAGAGACTGGAGTCAGAGGTTACTCAAGGTGCCAGGTGTTGATAAATCTCTCCTGTGATGTGGAAAAGCCAGTAAATATGCAGCTGACTGCCATGTGACTCACCTGCGCATACTTTACGTGTGCAGCTATCCAGCAATGCACTTAGCATTAGGGCTACTCAAAATGTGCAAGTTGCTTTTAAGAATGGCAAGCTTGTTTAACGCATGTTACTGGGTCTCTGTGCTTAATTTGAGCCAATGGCTTCCGGTGCTGGGTACTGGCACTGGCACTTAATTGTCAACACTGGCACTCATTACAGTGTGCCACGTGGTGGTGTTGTCTGTCTAATTTAGAGATACGCACAACAACAGTTGTTTTGATAAGCGTGGCTCAAATCCACCCGAGTGATGATGCTAACTCACACATCAGCAATGGGTAATTAGGGTATCGAAAACTGAATTCTATCAGACCCTCCTTTTAGCATCATTGGCTAACTATGGCCTCATTTATTTGCCAAAAGGTAGTGCCGACATCCATTCTAGGGGCAAGACTTGTTCTACACCTTTATTTCTTTCTTTAGTCTAGAACATCCTCTGCAATAAACATCAACCAACTTGCATCGGCAGGAATTTCAGTAATCATAGAAGTGGTATATTGACCAGGTAACTTCTTTTTCGGGTGTAAATTCGTAGCACACATTGAGCAACATGGAGGGAGGCAATATATGCAAAGGCAGCAAGTCAGAATTACACTCACCACACCAACCAAACCCATCAATATTTTCCAACCCCAGGAAGAGAAGGCACCCCAGAGCCACCCCTGTAAGGACCATGTCCCATTATCCTGATGTAGTTCAGTCGCTAATCTATGTAATTTCTGTACTGCCAAGTTAACAGTCGGGGCTGAGTCAGGTATATAAACGCAACAAGACGTCCCGATGACGCGACAGGCCCCGCCCCTATCAGCCAGTATGACGTCAAGCACCATCCTGTTCTGGATCGTAAATAATCTCATAGCCTGAATCTCGACAGATATGTTAGTCGTAATGTCAGCTTCGGTGAGAACTACCTTTTCCATTACCCTAGACAGTCGTCGAATAGCTCTGCTGTTAAATATCGGACCCCAGAAAGGTAACAAACCCTTAGAAAAATCAGTCCATTGTTGGTACGAGGTGTCCGTCTGATCAACGTCATCTACCTGAAGCTCCCTCCTTTTACGCTGCTCTTGCGGCTGCTCTTGTGGACTGGGGAATCGACGATGAGTTTTGTGATAATCAGAAGGAGCCACATATACGGGAGGAATCATGTAGGCTAGGTAACATACCCCACCCCAACCCTCGGGCAACCATAAGTATCCATTATCTCCACACACGAAATAGATGCTGGGTGGGGCAATCAAAGAGGGGCTAAGAGGCAAGCGTATCGAAGCAGTCACATTACAGGAGCTATTACCGACTTTGATGGGACCCCTTCCCTCTATACAGAAAAATGGAGAAGGACCTACTACAGCCAGGGGTATCAGAGACTTGGAACTGTTGTTACTCTTCGGGGGGTGTCTGTAGGACAGAGAAGCATTCAATTTCAGGAAACTTTCCCTAAGTTTGTCAGTATCATTTGGTGTCAGAAACCGGCCCAACTTTTTCTCACATGTCTCTATAAAGGTCTGGTCAAAACGTCCATCAGTGTATATTCGTCCAAGGGAAGATGGAGGCAGAGGACGTACTCGCATTGTCATTGTCCACCCCCTATTCTGCAGTCGAGGACTCAGGGAATCTGGCTGCTGGAAATATTTAACAAGACCTATGAGAGTATACCACCCGACACAACTATTCACTGGCGTCAAAGGGAGGGCAAGAAATCTGTCTTTCTTATAGGCAGCAGAAGGCAAGAGCCCACAAACCCAACAATCTGTCAAGTTGGTAGTGGCGTGTGCATGGTGCAAAGTCTTAATAAAAACATTTTCTTTATAACCTTTTCTCAACATTCTTTCACCATAATCAACAGTAATCATATTGTGTTCAGGAACGGCAGTGGGTGTGGGTGCAAACACATGAACGGGGTAAGCTTTATCCAGGAAAAACAATATTCCAAGAGTCACTATAAAAGCAATCAGAATAATAATGATGACCACGATCTTTCCTTTTCGGGGAAGGGCCAACCAGGGGGAATCAGGCACAGGTCTTGGGGGAGCCGCAAAGGGCTGCTCCTCATCAGGAATGGGGCGTCCAAAAGGATACATTCTCAAGAACGTTCAAAATATATCAAAAATCAAAAATGAAAAACACTTCTACTAAAAAAATAGTCCCAGACAATCCTCAACCGGCCAGAGGGGTTCTTCAACCCTTAAAAAAGGGATCTTCTCCCTGTGTCCTTCAAAGCCTCACAGGCAGGCTTTTACCGTCCATACCTTATTCCAACGTCGCTGTTCAACAATTGAAAACAAGGGAGCACTTAATTCGGGCCCCGCGCCACTCTATAGTCTCATAACACACAATCTTCGGCTAAACACCAGGGCTCTTACAAGTCCATCCCTACCACTAAATCTTCGTATTCAGAAAGTTCACTAAGCCCTTCTTCCAGTGTTTAGTCCATCATGTTTCAGCACTGTTACTTATTTTCTTCGGGGCCGCAAATTATATCGAGTGCTCCCTGGCACTTCGGGGTCAGTGAACAAAACAGGTGTATCTGTGGCAGATGCTGGACTCTCTGGTGTCTCCTCACTAGTAGCAACAGGAGTAGTAGAGCTCACTGAATTCTCTATTCCGCTTCGCTCTTCTCCAATCAGTGAAGCATCCGAGAAAGGAGCATACCTTGGGATATTCTCATGCTCTTCGTCAGCAATGCCATCCTTTACCCATTGGTCATAGGGCAACGGGAGCGGGACCCTCTTCACATGTGAGGCGTGGGTCCACGCCTTCCTTCCGTCCACCCGAAGTGCAGTACGCGTGGTGAGGAGCACCTGGCGCGGCTCCGACCACCTTGGCTCCAGACAGGACTTCCGCTGATATCTTCTGATCACAACCCAGTCCCCTGGGTTGATGGAGTGTCCAGGCCCCTCCGGCAACGGCTTCAGAGTGTCTGCTACCTGCTGATGAATAGAACGAAGATCTTTAGTCAAAGCATACAGATAATCTGTCAACAAAGGATATGGTACTTCTGTGAAACATTTAGGCCTGGGCACTCCCCAGATATTGGCCGGACGGCCAAATACCACCTCGTGAGGGGAGACGCCCATCTTCGCATTCACAGTAACTCTCGTTGAAAGCAAGGCTAAGGGAAGGGCGTCTGGCCAACGGAGACCTGTACTCTCACATATTTTGGCCATCTTTAATTTGAGCGTGCCGTTAAACCGCTCCACAAGTCCTGCTGCCTGAGGGTGTAAGGCTGAATGAAATTTTTGGGAAATCTGTAAGCCTTTACATATTTGCTTCACTAGTTCTGCATTAAAGGACGTACCATTATCACTCCAGATCACCCTAGGTAATCCAAAGCGAGAAAAATACTCCTTGATCAACATTTTTGCAGTAGACATGGCCGTGCAATCTTTAGTTGGAAAAGCCTCCACCCACCTACTAAAGGCACATACGACTACAAGGACATACTTCAAGTTATTGACCCTTTCCATTTCGATGTAATCCATCTGAATCACCTCAAAAGGGAAAGAAGGGGGTGCAAAATTCCCAGTTGGGACAGGGGTACCCTTTCCAGGATTATGTCTCAAACACACCATGCATTGTCGAACCAAGTGAGTGGCCACTTTAGAGATATTCTTATTGCTCCACACTGGGTCTAACAATTTACAAATGCCCTTTGCACTAACATGAGCAGGCCCGTGCGCCATCGTCACTACTGGAAGAACATATGCATTCGGGAGTAACCATCGTCTCTTATCGGTCACATCTGTCCAACATTCATCCGCATCCAATCGCCCCTGCCCATCCTTCCATGCCTTCAATTCATCTTCTGTCGCTTTTCCCTGTATGTTCTTGACACTCTGTACAGTGTCTGAGAACATATGAACATCTGGGACCCATCTAGCTGGTCCTGCCACAAACATTTGTGGTAATTTTTCTCTAGCAGTCTCTTTTGCTGTTTCATCGGCGAGGGCATTGCCTCGTCCTACATCATCCACTATTGTCTTGTGTGCGCTACACTTTATCACAGCCAATCTTTTGGGTAGTGTCAGTGCCGCTAGCAGTCGTAATATCAGTGGGCCATGTTGTATGCGTTGTCCGTGAGAAGTCAGAAATCCCCGTTCTGCCCAAAGTCGCCCATAATTATGAGCCACGCCAAAGGCGTATTGGCTGTCAGTATAAATGTTCACGTCTAGCCCCTCACTCAATTCACATGCTCTCAGTAGGGCTATAATCTCAGCAGCTTGGGCAGAATTGTAAGGTATCCTAGAAGTCTCCACTACCGTCTGTAATGTTGTTATTGCATATGCTACTGTCGATGTACCGTCTGGCAATTTAAAACAGGACCCATCCACATACAACTCCCCGTCTGGTTCGTCCAAGGGCCTGTCTGTCAGATCCACCCTCCCCTTTGTCTCTTCTTCGGTCCTAAACAAACAGTCATGTATGTCATCGTCCTTTGTATCTGTGGGGATAGGTAACAATGTGGCCGGATTCAGTGTAGCACACCTTTTGATCATCACATGGGGTGCAAAAAGAGTCATCTCATAACCCGTAAGACGAGCACTAGTTAAGTGCTGCGTCTGTGTTCTGTTCAACAAAATGTCCACAGCATGCGGTACCATGACTGTGAGGTCTGATCCCAATACGAGCCCTGCCGATTGTCTTATAGAGACCGCAGCAGCCGCCGTGGCTCTCAGACAACTCGGCAGTGCTCTTGCCACATTGTCAAGCATTGCGGAAAAGTAAGCGCAGGGTCTCTGTTTCCCCCCAAAACACTGAGTTAGAACAGACAACGCGCAACCTTCCGCCTCATGTACGTAAAGAACAAAAGGCTTCTGGTAATCAGGTGTTCCAAGAACAGGCGCAGAACATAAAGCCGTTTTTAGTGACTCAAACGCTTCTTGACATGCGGGGGTCCAGGGTAGGGGCTCGCGCACTTCCTTGGTAGTCAGATACAATAGGGGTTTTGTTAGTAACGCATAGTTAGGTATCCACTGGCGACAATACGATGTTATGCCCAAGAACGCGCGCACCTCTCGCTGCGTGTTAGGTACACTCATATTATTAATAGCTTTTATGCGCTCTGGCGTCAACCTCCTCCCCACTTTCGAAAGGAGGTGACCGAGGTAGGTGACCTCCGTTCGACAGTATTGAAATTTTGGAAGGGACACTTTATGCCCTCTTTTAGCCAAATGGTGGAGCAATTTCACAGTAGCATCCCGACAACCCTTCTCGTCGTCCGATGCTATCAGGATATCATCCACATACTGCAACATGACGTTGCCAGGTGGAAGGTCCAGTTCATCCAATTGTGTCTTCAATGCTTGACTATATATGCTCGGACTCTCAGTGTACCCCTGAGGAATTCTCTTAAAGCGGAAGCTTCGGCCAGCCAATGAGAATCCGAAGAGATAACGGCTTTCTTCATGTACTGGAATACTGAAGAAAGCATTTTTCAAGTCTAGGACAGAGAAATATTTAGCAGAAGGGGGAATCATTGTCAATATTGTAGTAATGTCCGAGACCACCGGGTACTGTGGCTCCACTACTCTATTTACGTGCCGCAAATCAATCACAAACCTATAGACATCAGGGGTATTATCAGGAGCGTCAGGTGACCGTCTTTTAAGGATAGGTAAAATAGGGCTGTTACATATGTTCGAATCAGTCTCCTCCACTACACCAGATCGTATGAGATCTTGTATTATTTGTAACAGGGCCTTCTCTCCCTCCCTAGGAATCCTGTACTGTGGGACCCTGGGTAATTTTGCCCCCACTTTCACCCTTATGGGTATCCATTTTACCTACATCCGTGTCATTGACCGCCCACAAGCTGTCGGGTATGCCTTGAAATTCAGGTGGTAATGGATCATCTTTTGAGAAACACTGTAATGGGCGGGCGACATTCGGGCCCAAAGTAAGGTACACACCATCTGTAGAACAATAGATGGTGGCGTGCAACCTTTTTAGTAAATCCAGGCCCAACAAATTTTCCCCACAATTTGATGTCAATAGAAACGGTGAATCAACAGTGAAAGGGCCAATCGTCAACGTGAGTTGTTTAGAAATGGGGCTAATCACCGGGGTACCTGCGAAACCCACAGAAATATTATTTTTACCAGACAGAGCCGCCCCTGGGACTCGAGAACGAGCCACTGAACTTTTCATCGCACCCGTATCCACTAGAAATTTTTGTGGAGACCCCAATAAATCTGCCTCAACATAGGGTCCCCTCTGATCAACTTCCACAAGTACTGGTCCCATGCTCTGTCCTACGCTGTCCTAGTTGTGGGAAAACCCTGTCAAATCGTCCACTGAGTAATCATCATTATAGTACTGACCACCGCCCCTCTGCAACTGTTGTCTGTCTGCACCATTGTCAAAGTAATTTCCTCCCGGTCTCCCGCCTCCTTCTGATCGTGTAGCCTGTCTCCCAAAATCACCACTACCTCGTCCTCGTCCTCGTCCTGGACCAGCGCCCGACTGAAGCAGTGGGCAATCCCGCCACCAATGCCCCTCCTGCTTACACTTTGCGCACTGATTCGGTCCCAGCCTTTCCCTACTCTCACCTCTCCCAAAACCGCCCCCACGACTCGGCGCTGCACCCCTTCCTCTGCCTCTAGCCACTTGTTGCAACAAAACTCTTGTCTTTAGATCCTTAGCCTTCTTTTCCTGCTTGTCCTTACTTTCATTTTCTCTGTGTTCATAATACTGTGCCATACTGAGAATGCCCGAAGGAGAGGACGTCGTCCACGTGCTCTCCGACGCTTGCAATCTTGCTGAAATTTCAGGCAATAAGTTCCCGACAAACCTATTAACAAAGAGCCGTAACCCGCCATCTTGTGACACATCTTGCCCACTAAAATCTATGAACGTTTCCTCAAACCTCGTAAAGAAGTCCGAGACTGCCTCATCCTTTTTCTGCTTACAGGCCGTCAACTTGACCCAATCTACCTTTTTCGGGGGAATGAGAGAATGCATATATTTTATTATGCGCCCTGGTAAAGCTAAGATCTCAGCCTTCGCCTTCTCCCCTGGCTTACGCTCCTTGTCCCAATCCTGCAACTCCTGCCACGTACCTCCTAACTCTTCCGCATGGTCAGTACCTTTCACTTGCCGCCACACATCAACCAGGACCAAAAGCCCGAAAAACAATTCAACATCAGCCAAAGTCATCACAGTGGAAGACGCGGCTTCTGTTAGCTCTTTGTAGTAGGCAGTCGGATTCTTTCTAGAATCCGGCAGCTGAGCTTTCAATGATAATACCTCACTTCTCTTCCATGGCGTATACACCCATTGCTCCTGGAAATGCGCATCTATCCTGTTCCTGGTAACAGCCTTCGTTACTGGATCTAGCAACTCGGGGACCTCGGGATGAAAAATAGGGTGCACCTCGCGCATTGGGTGGAGACCTGGGAAATGGGGTGCGCCGGCAGAGGGTAATTCGTTCCTGTATTGTAATAGTGCACGTAAACTACTCATCACTTCTTTCACCCCGGTATTCGTTCTATAGGCTCCAGCCTGTATATCTCGTAAAACCGCTGGAGCCACACCTCCATACCCCTGCTCCCATAGCGGTATCAATACATTTGACATGTGCCACAAAGCGTGCTGCTGCATCAAAGGCTCAAAATCTTTCATAGTGGACCAAATATCTTCAAACGAATAAATATTATTCCTGGCCCACTGACATGCCTGATTAGCCACCATACTCTTTTCATCTAAACCAACTGTAGAACGCGTAAGCAACTTCCGTACCTGCGAGAGTAATCCACTACCTGCGCCTCGACTCGGTGTTAGCATTTCCTGACTGGGGGTGGTACTAGCTGAAACAGTAGGGAGTGCTAAAGAAAATTGGGAGGGTGCGGGTGAAGTGGTCTGGAGTAATGAAACAAGGGGTGTCGAGGGCGAGGATTGTTGGGGGGCACTTGCTGAAGGACCCGGAACTCCACTACCGGGGGCTGGAATTGGCAAGGAGGGATACAAGGGCTGTGGGGCATAAGGGGGAGGGGGTCGGGTATTCAAAATGTCTTCCATCTCATCTGGGTCGTCCTCTCGCACGACATAACTTTTATTTTCTTTCAACCTACAAAGTCTATCTGAGCGCTCCATACGTAGCGCATTCTCATTTCCAACCTGTTCTCTCGCCTTCTGCGCCATAGTCTGGGTGGACTTTTTATAAGCCTCTTTCTCATCTCTCAGCTTGCGTTTCCTGGCCTCTTTCTGCCACACTCGCAAAGAATCAAACATACTCTGACGGCTACGCCTAGCAAACAGTTTGTCTTGCAAATAGTCCAACTTAGCTTCATCGAAAGAACCCGTCAAAGGCCATTGTAAATCCACATTATCAGCAGTGTACCGGTGCCACAAAGTACCAAACAAAATCGGGAACAATCCATGCTTGACATACATATCAAAGCTTGGAGTGCCTTCAGGGGGTGCAGGTTGGCTCTCGGCCAGTCTAGTATCTGAGGGTCGACAACAACATCCAAAGCATCGTAACTTACTAAAACACGGCATCTTTACTTCGGTGTGAAAGAAACACTTCACCACAGGCTACGTTACCTTGATTCGCTAGCTCGAGCTCGTTCATACACACATATAGACATACATTAGGAAACCACACACGCACATATACAATACCTCCAAACACGTGTTACCAAATGGGACAAGGCCCGTCGACCAAGTCCTGGGGAACCTGGACTCTACCGCAGACCGAACAGTACACTAGCTGTTCTGAGGATGGGGAACAGATCCGCCACCCGTGCGGCACTATGGATCACTGCGCACTTTACCACGGGAAACCCAGATCTCACCTCCACTGAACCACCACTCTAGGAGTTCATGGTAAGCACCGGAGTCTGCCCGCAATGAGCCACGCCTTCACCACAGTACCACCCGGTCGGATCGCTACAAACAATACATCTAGATATTTCCCCAACCTCGTCAAGTCTGTCAGAGCACCTTCTCGTACTCTGAGTTCCCCGGAGCACACTAGCCCCAGGAGCACACCGGCTCCTCAAACCACTGGAGACACCCTAGTCTCCCGGAACACTCCTGTTCCTTAAACAATCACAGGTGGACCACTCACCTTCCGTAGGCGGCACCGACCTCTACCGTTCTCCACCTCCGGCTGCCAGGACCAACACGGTCAGCTTCAAGTTCCGCCTTCTGGACCCCGGCGTAAGATCCGAACCGGGACCTCTCCCGATCAGCAGGGTGGGGCAGCGCTGCGAGAACCAAGCTCGGCATCAGATGGGTACCCGGACCCACCGTGCCGACCAGCGGGTCCCCGGTCTTCTGCTACCCACTTACGGGTGAGAAAGATCCTTATCGCGGGGTCCCTATTCGGGCGCCATCTGATAAGCGTGGCTCAAATCCACCCGAGTGACTTACCGCACTCACCTATAGTCACTATATAGGAAGTCAGCCGGACAGTGGAGAAGAATAAACAAAAGTCTTTATTAGGCCAAACAACACTCATATGAGAGGGCCCTGTCCGACCTCACTCCTAGGAGTGCGAACGAGAGGACTGACTCTCTGCATCACAGCAATACATTATAATGCAATACAGTAAAAAGGGGTACGCCCCTTGTGGAAAGTTACCGAGCCTCGGACCAGTGGACAATGCTCTCATACAGCAGGCATCTGCACCTGCAAGGGATACATCATTATCTCTACTCAAGGCCATGGAGCTAGGCTTCGGCGTCTCTGGGCATGAGAACATTACTGATAAAGAGACTTGTTAGTTTCGGCCACAGTAAGCCGAGAAACGAAAACTGCTGTATTAGTGAATTTCTGTATTCCTGCGGGAGGGGCATATGAGCGAGCAGGGCCCGCAGGCACAGAGGGATACACAAAATGGTGGCACACAGGCTAAGCTAAGAAACTAATATGGTCACACATACATTTGAATATAAGTAAGGAGCAAATAAAATAATTCAGCATAAGTACATATACGAAATTCATCAGTTAGCCATATGATGCTAACTCACACATCAGCAATGGGTAATTAAGGTATCGAAAACTGAATTCTATCAGTTTAATAATTAAATATACATAAAAAATGATTAATAACTGCTCCTCAAGCAATTCTTATAGCTTGGGGCATGGAATAGTCTGTATTGTCACACTTGCAGGAGTGCGATGATCAGTAGTTGTGTTGGTATGGCATTTGCAGCGTTGGAAGGGGCAATGGGTTGTGCACGCTGCAGTGGCTTCCTGAGGATTGCCCTGGCACTTTAAAAAAAACATTAAGCAATGATGGTTCCTCAAACATATTTTAGGGCAATAGAGGCTGAAGTGCATAGCCTGCTATAGGACAGGAAGTCACCCACCATAGCTACGAACAAATTGATAAGAGGATGGTACGATGGCAGTATAGCACTCCCACACATACAGGCGTATTATTGGGCTTTACAGCTCACAGTCCTTAACCAATAGATTCACTCCCCTCAGACTGAAGCATCCCTACGGATATATCGATACGTCCTGGGAGAAGGAGGGGTCATACGAGCACTCTCAACAAAGCAAACATAGCATGTCTCTCGGGACCCAGAGCACACACGGTCCACATATGGCACACAGTGCTTAAGAAACTGGGTTGGCACAACAAAATAACACAGTTCATCCCACTTTGGGAAGCTGAGAAACTAGGTAGACTGAGTAGCTGCAAAGGTTTCCAAAAATGGGACCTAATAGGAATCTCAAGGGTGGGAGATCTTTCGGACAAGGGGAAAGTTATCCTGTTTACTCGGCTACAACAACAATATAATATGGCCCAAATGGAAACATCCGTTTCCTACAAATCAGACATGCACTCATGGCCACAATACTGGCAGACACAATTCTCCCAGAGGCATCACCACTGGAAGACAGGTTATTTACGGACCGGATCAACCGGAAGGCAATCTCCCTAACCTATCAGAACTATATCAATTGATTGATTGATAGGGTTTATTTCGATATAAAAATATCATAAAAGCATGTACAATAAATATAAGACACGGTATTTAAAACAGTCAATTTCCAGATATACAAAGGGAAAAAACAGTAGGAAAAAGTGTTAAAAACAGTTAAAACAAGATTAAATTGATAATGAAATCCTTCTTGCACGAATCAACCAACACCACTTTAAAAATTTTGACACAGTACAGACAATCAGGGTTGATGTGTCAGGCATTAAAATACGTAGCGCCACTTTATGTTGACGGGTGCCTAAAAGTCTGCAAAAGGGTTTGAGCCATCGCCTCCTAGGCGCACAATAATCCGGACATTCGAAAAGAATGTGGGCTACCGACTCCACACGAGTGGGACAGCGCGCACAAAAGGGAGATATCTGGTTAGGGGATTTCCAACGGGCAACTAATTCACCTACTGGTAAAGTTCCCACTCTGAACTTAAAGTACAGGGTACGATCAAAAGGGATGGAAATCATGTATAGGTAGGGTTCATAGGCCACCACGTCTTTAATCCCCAAGAAGGCTACAGTGGAATTGCAATGACTTGGATCTGAGAGTAGTTTGGAAGAGACCCAATCCCAATATAATTTCTTGATCACAGCTTTAGGAGGGGTGGATCTCGATGCCCAAGCCTCGCCTAGCCCTATCTCCACTAGCAGCCATTTTACGTCCCTCAACCATTTATTCCTAGACCAGCCTACCATTGCCATTATCTCTGATAGCGCTTCTGCATAGGAGGCTAATTCCGGCACCCGCCACAACCGAGCCCAAAGAAGCAAGGGGCGAAGTTGCGCATGATCCTTGATCGATTTACAGCCTAAGTCAAGAGACACTGGGACGGTTGGAGTACTCGATGTTAGAGCCATCAGATCTTTCAAAAATTTGCTCTCCGATTTTACTAGTACATCCAAATTACAAGTACCCCACAACTCGGCCCCATAAAGGGCGGCGCTAACCCCTCTAGCTTTGTAAATCTCCATCACTGGGGCTATAGGTTTACTTGTGGAGGAGCGTTGTTCCTTGAGTAATGTTCCGCCCACTCTTTTGTGACCAAGGAGCATTTTGTTAATATGTGGAATCCAACTTAGAGAATCATTAAGGCGGATACCCAGGTAATCAAACTCGGGTACCCTCTCCAATGGAGCAGAATTTAAAGTTGGCGGGCGCCCTGGGTTTTTGGGGGGATTCATAATCAAATACTTGGTTTTGTCAGTGTTGATTACCAACCCCCTCAGTGAACAAAACTCCTGGAAGTTATTCAGGAGGCTCTGAAGACCCATTGGGGACTTTGAAATAAGAAGAGTGTCATCTGCAAAAAGCAGTGTAGGAATCCTTTTACCCGCCAGGGAAGGAGCATCGGAGGGATGTCTTAACAAATGCTCAACCACTCCGTTCACATAGAGATAGAACAGAGTGGGAGCTAGCACACATCCCTGATGGACACCCCTTCCTACAGGAATCCTGTTGGTTTTTTCACCGTTCTTGCCCCATCGCACCTGTGCAAAATTACCATTGTGTAGTCTCACAAGGAGGGATAGAATATACGAAGGGAGCCCCAGTTCTGATAAGACCTTCCACAACTCCTCTCTAGGTACCAAGTCAAAGGCAGTTTTAAGGTCTATAAATGCCAAATATAGACTGCCTTTGCCCAGCACCACCACCTTCCAATACAAGAGAGCCAGTCTAAAGGCCTGTTCAATAGTCCCGGTTCCAGAACGAAAACCGGCTTGGAGATCCGACAGAATCTTGTTGTCGTCCACCCACTGGAGCACCCTTCTCAAAATCACCTTCCCTGCCACTTTTTGTGAGGAATCAATGAGACTTATTGGCCTATAATTAGCAGGGTTGTCCCGACTCCCCTTTTTGAATATCGGGACAACCTCTGCCCCCTTCCAGGAATCTGGTACAGGCGCACCTCCGTTAATGGCATTGAGTAAAGAAGAAACCAACTTCCCCCACTCCTTAGGGCTAGCCCGTAACAAATCGCCTGGTATGCCATCCGGCCCTGCTGCTTTAAGTGGAACCAATGATTTAATTTCATCTTCCACCTCTCTGGCGGTAAAAGAAACATCCTCACTACCCCCTGCACAGTTGGCTATAGAGAAAATGGTATTAGGAGCCACCCCAGTAGGGGTATAGAGAGTTGAGAAATGGTCGAACCAGTTCTGGGCAGGGATGTTGCACGTCAACAGAGTGCTATCTGGCCTATCCCTAGATCTTATAAGGTTCCAGAAGCTTCTAGCATTGCTGCCCTTGCTTGCGTCCATAAGATCAGCCCAAAACCCATCCTCCCATTCTCTCTTGGCTGGCGCGATAGTCCGGGAATACTCTTTCCTAGCCAGTCTAATTGCAGCAGAACTATATCAATAACCTACCAGACCCTCCGTTGGGCCTTCATGAGAAATGGCAAAAAGACATAGGGGAAATAGATGACACCAACTGGCAAGAAACGCTGGAATCCCCACTGGAGGTGGCAGTACCCTCCAGATTGTGACTCATAAAACTTAAAGTGCTCCACAGAACATACTTATCTAGGGCAATATTAGTCAAAATAGGGAGCGTCGACACCCAACTCTGTCTGCAGAGGTGTGGGGTAACAGGCACATTCTATCACACTCATGAAGACAATTACACAAATCGACTGGCCCCTGTACCACCTGAACCCAAAACATTTCTTCTCAATATATGGGAGGCCACAGACCTCAATCGAAAAACCCAAGACTGGGCAAAACTGGGTATGATGTTCGCGAAACACAGGGGAGCGCAAAATACACCAACATATACCGAACGTTGCAAAGATATGGACTGGGTCAATGCAATGGAAAAGCGGTAAATGTAAATACGTGATGCCCCAAGAAGTGGGAGCAGGTGTGAGGAGGGTGGAATACGTACAGAGGGAATATTTGTACCTTGCCACCCATGGGATTGGTATCGGAGGAAAGCTGAACGATACATCAAGACATGAAAAGAACTGCAGTCTTTAAACAAAGCTATCTATGTATAACACATGAAATGGTCATTGTCTAAGATGTCAGGTTGAGGAAGTTATGTACATGATTGCTTATAGTGTGATGATAGCCTGCGATATGTTCAATAAACAGAGTTTTAAAAAAAACAATTAAGCACCGATGGGTCTGTGTAGGTGAACTGCCCCCTAACTTATGATTTACACCATTTTTAGTGAAGCTGCACCTTTGCTGAAAGCTGACTTAGAGAGCTACTTATGATACCTTGATTTATGTGACCTGGGGCCTGGTTGTACGTTTTTGTCCTAGTGCCGGGTCATTTAGGTGTACTAAGAGGAGATATTTAGCTTTTTATACTGATCCTGCATAAAAATACAGTTTTGTGCAAGGATTATAAAGGTTCAATGGTAATTATTTCTCTACCTAAATTTACTGATAGGTAGAGTCATATTTACTAAAAATATGTCTGAGCGTGGCACTGTGCCAAATGCGGCAGCGCGCGCTCCGACATTTAAAAAATTCAGGGATGCGTCGTATTCACAAGAAAACGGCGCCAGTTCAGACACCCCGCCGGCATGTTGCAAGGGTGCCTGCACTGCACGAACAATTGTTTATGTACAGAAAGGGACATCTTCCTGCACATAAACAATCAATAATGGTGATTTGCTGTTTCTATGTGTGTTGCAGAATAGCACATATGGAAAGAGCAAAATACGAAGAGAAATTAATCATTTCTCCTTGTATCGCGTTTCTAATGCCTGGCATTTCATGGCGTTAGTTTTTGGGGCTGCCTCAGCCTTGTAAATCTGAGGCAGTGTCAAAAAGCAATGGGTGTTGCGGTGGAATGCCCACAGCAGCACTTGTTGCATGCCCCATTGCCGCAGAGGACCGCCGCGGAGGGTGGCATATTTACAAGGTGACGTTAAGCCACGTTAGGTGGCTTAGCGTCACCATGTAAATATGGAAAATGGTGCTACGCAATCCAGAGCATCAAAAAAAAAGTGATGCTCCGGTGGTGATATGGGCTTGTAAATATGCCCCATTTTCTTTGAAAGGGGCGATTGGTATTTCCCATTTGACTACTATTCTCAGTAGTGTCAATGTGTTGTATTGAGTTAACAATAACGCATTTTACGTTTCACAGTAATACCATGTGGGATTAGCCTATGTGGTATTACCCGATGTGGTAAATCCAGCAAGTTTAAAGTCTCTCACTAACACTTAAAAGTACCAGTAATACCCTATAGAAATAGATCAACCGCTAAATAGTTGGTCGTCACTCGCTGCCCTGAAGAATACAAACAATTGAGGCCCAAACAATATAGATGAACACGCCTATAGCAGCAGGTACCACTACAGTATTGGCTATATATGATCTGTAAGTGAACATAGGGAATCTGATATTCCCTCTGATTTATCACTATGCACTGAAGTGCTGTTGGACGTAGCAGTGAACGGTGATGGATTAAACCCAGATCAGTTGACTGGGGGTGAGTGTTTGTATTGTCAACGCTCCGTCCATCATCACCTTTGGTTTTTCTTTGTTTTTTGGACGTAGCAGTGGTCCAGTGATCCATTAAGCATGTACATTGTTCCTCACAATACAAAGACATTTGTACTGGCACCAATTCTTATGAATTCCTGCCATTGGCACCTCGGTACAAACAATGCCAGCAGATTTCCTGTCTGCTGTATTAACACTGGGTTTGCTGCCACTTTTCCCACATAGTTCACGATGGCCTTGTCAGCGAATTGTAAATACAATGGTATTTGCATACTGTAATGGTGTGTGCACATTAGGCAGTTTCCCTCTCTAACAGCCCCTCTCTTTCCCTGTGATTGAATTGAGGCCTCTGTGTGGAAGCTGTTCCCATGTCTTTGAATACATTCTCTGGAGATGATGCTAGGGTTGTGTGAATATTTAATTTCTCGAGTGAAGTTTGCTCAGGTGGCAAGCTTTGTAACTCCCTGAAGTTGAAAACTGTGTAATCCTAGCAAAACGTCCAACTTAGAGAAGAATATCCCCCCAAAACCTTTTGAGAGTAATTTTTCCTGCATGGCCTGTCAGGGTCTTTTTTCTGCAAAAACTACACTATGCAGAGTGTTTTTTTACAAAAAAGACTTTTGAAATCTTTTTTCACTGGCTCTTTTTTTAAACTTCGTCAAAATGCTTTAAGTAGAAGCCTAAAGGCAACTTTGGAAAGTTTGCACAACCCCAGTGATGCTACCTTTTATCATATAAATCGGTTACTTGATATAGGCAAATTTGCAGACTACTGGTGCCATTTCTGTCATGGAAATCATTTTATTAAACAAAGCTGCGCCATTTTTTCCTATTCAGATAACTTATATCTGAACAGGAGCCCTCAGAAGTCCTGAAAGAATATACGTATTTCAGTAACAGTTGTAGATCATTTTATTGTATACATAAGTAGAATAAATGCCTCCAGGACAGTTTATTCCTAAGCAAGCACTTAGGGGCTTATTTACAAGCCCCTTGCGCTGCCGGTGCGTCCCTTTTAATATTTCAAAATGGTATGGTGCAAGGGAGCCTGCGCTGCAGAGATGATTATTTATGTGGAGAAAAGAACTCCTTAATGGCGTTTTGCTCTTTCCATGTGTAGAAAGTGCAAAAAAACGAGGATAAATAAAAGTATTTCTCCTCGTTGCGCCACTCTAACGTCTGCTTTTCAATGGCGTTCGTTTTTAGCGCTGCCTCAGATTTACAGATCCTTGTAAATCTGGACCAGCATCAAAAAGCAACACCCATTGGAACGCTCATAGCAACACCCATTGCACGCTCCTTTCATTCAAAGTGATACGTGAAAAGGGATCATATTTACAAGGCCATGAAAATCCAAGCAGGGTAGCTTTGCGTAGCCTTGTAAATAAGGGTCAGCAAACAGCGCCGCCGGAGCATCAAAAAAAGTGACGCTCCAGTGGCGCCAGGGGCTTGTAAATAGGCCCCACAGTTTTGAGCCCAACGCTGCACATGTGGTTTTCATTGTAATGCACTCTGGGTGAAAGTGAACTGAATCTGCAGGGGGGCATGTAAATTACACACAAATAGATGCCAGATTGAGTTTGTAGCAATTGTTTCAACATTTTAATAGTCAGATGTGTACTGCTTAATTAGAGGAGAAATATTCCACAATATCCTCGTTGTTCCACATCATATCCCACCCTAATGACCGGCTCCAGCCCACCCTCTGCCGCGCGTGGCCTTAGCAGAGCCAAACTCTGTTTCCTGGAGGGCAGTGACGAGTCATCATCTGTTGATTCAAGTTTCCGGCAAAACAGCGTACTCATGCATAGTCATGTGACCTGTTTAGTCCCCGCATGAAGTCAGCCGTTTTGTACTAGCATCGGAATTAATCAAGAAAACATACCCACTCCGGAATGGATGAGATAAGGCTCAATGGGATGGCAATAAACCATAAATGCCAACATTTTAGAAGAGGAAAGTGGGAGATTTAAAAAAATAGTCAGAGAATGTATTTCTCCCATTGACTTCTATTGAAGACAAGGAAATTTCAGGCGAGAGACAGCCAAAATAAAGCCATTTGGGCTTCAAAAATCGGAAGTCTGCTGTGAATTGGGCCTAATGGTATGTTAAGTATGGTATATAGGTTAGGGTGACCAATCGTCCGTAAATTTCACGGACAGTCCCGCCGTCCGTTATTTTGGCATGTTGTCTATTGTCTGTCATTCCTTTTACGTACACCATTTGTCTGTAATTTTGGGGACTGCAGCTGCCTGTGTTGTTTCCCTGGAGAAGCCCTAATAAAAGTTTAAATATTATTGCTATCAGGGCCATCTCACACTTCTTAAACTGTAGAAGCTGCGGCAGCCCCTCCCCCACTTCACACAGACTGAGGACTGGCCCATTGTCATTCTGACTTCGGCTGATTGTCACATACAGAATGACAATGGGCCCTTGGGTAGTTACAGCAGGGTGTGCCTTCTCCCACATCTGCCTAGGGCATGGCATTGTGCTTTTGTCAAGCAGCCATGCTGAAAGCATCTGCAAAAACCCGAATGAATGTAGGCCAATCTTGTTATGAACTAGTGAGAGTTATAAGGTGAAGGTATTTGATTAATCTCGATCTTTACGTTGCATTCATTTCCTACCTAGTTTCATTTAAAACACGTTTCGTGTTATTAGTCATCAAGTAGGAAAACCTGACCACTACTTCGTTCAATAGAAGAAAATCCTTTCCAGATGTGCTCTATACAGTGGACACTTCCTTCCTGTCCTGAATTTTGTCCTTCTGTCCTGAATTTCTGTCCTGAATTTTGGCCCTTTGTCCTGAATTTTTACACTCACTGTCCTGAAATAGCACCCGTGCCACTTGGTCACCCTAGTTAACCTGTGCCATAAGAGCTACAATGTTTGCGCAATCCAGGGGGGGGAATCCGGGGGAGGAGAGAGGGAGGGGTTCAAGGATGCTGTTCCCAAGCCCACCTTCACATAAGCGGTACAGCCAAGAAGCCAGAAGGGTATGGGAGCAGTGACTAAACCTACACATCAGGGCTATTCTCCAATTTTGTTTAAAATTAAGCAGAAAACACCTGGTCGTGTATACTGTGAATGGATATTGCATATAGCTCCCAGTCCATAGGGTAACCAAGTCCGGGCATGCAGTAACATTACCGGTTTTCACCATCTGCCCCAGTAAATTTCCGTAAGAATAGCGCTTTCACGTTTTCAGAGAGTGCCTATTGAACGCAGAAGGAAGCACGTTTCCATGTTTTTTCAGTGTATAATTAGTTAGCAGCACTTTGTAGAAGGTTATTTAGTTAACACAGATGAAGGTGGTAAACAGTCAAAATATCGACTACAAAATATCGAATGGACATAATATCGAGTTTTAAATATCGAATGGACAAAATACCGACTGGACAGAATATAGACATCAAAAATACCGTTTTAAGGTAAGTAATGTAATATCGAATGTTAAAAATATAGACTGTTAAAATATCGAAGTATATAATATAGGTTATTGAAATTATCGAATTTTTAATAATATCGAATATTTTATAGTGTTTTTTATATTATTATATGTGTGAAAAGTGTGTATTTATGTTATAATGTATTTTAATTAATGAAATTTGTTTTTTTTATTTTTGCGTAATTTAATTCTGTAGCGGGTTGTGGGTTTATAGGGGAATAGGGTGGGAAGTAATTTAATTATAATTAATTAAATATGTAAATGTATTTATTGGTATTCATTTTTAATTAATTGTTAATTAAATTATATTTGGTAATTAATTAAATTTTATTTGGCAATTAATTTTAATTAATTGATTAATTGTTAATTATGTTAATGTTACTAATTTATTTTCTGTAGCGGGTTGTGGGTGTATAGGGGAATAGGGTGGGAAGTAATTTAATTAAAATTAATTAAATATGTAAATTTATTTATTGATATTCATTTATAATTAATTGTTAATTAATTTATATTTGGTAATTATTTAAATTTTAATTGGCAATTAATTTTAATTAATTGATGAATTGCTAATTATGTTAATTTTAATAAAAAAAATTCTGTAGCGGGTTGTGGGTTTATAGGGGAATAGGGTGGGAAGTAATTTATTTATAATTAATTAAATTATTCAATTTATTTAATTGTATTTAATTTGAATTAATTGTTAAATAATTTTTAAATGTTAAAATATTAATTGTTAATTACTAATTAATTTGTATTAATAGGTCAATAATTTTAATAATTAATTTTAATTTGTAATTTAAATAGATTAATTATTATATTATATTAAATTGGTAATTACTTTTAACCAATTTTTAAAGATATTAATTTATATTTATTTAAATAATATATGAAGTATTTAATTTCCCTACTATTGCACTCTCTGGAGTGGGAATAGTAATTTTTACCCCTACGCTATCCAACGCTTTCCCTACTGTTGCACTCACTGGAGTGGGAATAGTAATTTTTACCCCTACGCTATCCAACGCTTTCCCTACTGTTGCACTCACTGGAGTGGGAATAGTAATTTTTACACCTACGCTATCCAACGCTTTCCCTACTGTTGCACCCACTGGAGTAGGAATAGTAATTTTTACCCCTACGCTATCCAACGCTTTCCCTACTGTTGCACTCACTGGAGTGGGAATAGTAATTTTTACCCCTACGCTATCCAACGCTTTCCCTACTGTTGCACTCTTTGGAGTGAGAATAGTAATTTTAACCCCTACGCTATCCAACGCTTTCCCTACTGTTGCACTATTTGGAGTGGGAATAGTAATTTTTACCCCTACGCTATCCAACGCTTTCCCTACGGTTGCACTCTTTGGAGTTGGAATAGTAATTTTTACCCCTACGCTATCCAACGCTTTCCCTACTGTTGCACCCACTGGAGTGGGAATAGTAATTTTTACCCCTACGCTATCCAACGCTTTCCCTACTGTTGCACCCACTGGAGTGGGAATAGTAATTTTTACCCCTACGCTATCCAACGCTTTCTCTACTGTTGCACCCACTGGAGTGGGAATAGTAATTTTTACCCCTACGCTATCCAACGCTTTCCCTACTGTTGCACCCACTGGAGTGGGAATAGTAATTTTAACCCCTACGCTATCCAACGCTTTCCCTACTGTTGCACTCTCTGGAGTGGGAATAGTATTTTTTACACTTCTGCTATCGTACGGTAATAATATTGGATATTATGTAATTATATTATGTATAATTAATATTATATATGTTTTAACAAATATGATTGTAATTTTTTTATAACTTTCATTAATTATTTAATTATTATAAGTTAATTTAATTATTTTTAAGTATATTTTAGTAATTAATTTTTAATATTAATTTAATTTAACACTGTTTTTAATAAAGTCGATATTTTTATAAACTATATAATTGTAAACGATATTTTGTACTCGATATTTTTTGTACTTACCTGTTTGTAGATACAAACTCGATATTATGTCTGTCGATATTTTTTCCTCGATATTCTTGGTAGTCGATATTCTGTCCCTCGATATTATTTCAGTGATCCGATGAAGGTGTGAAGGTGTGCCTCATCTGGCTACATTTTGTATGTAGGGTTGATAAAAAAAACTGTTGTTCTACTACTATGTTTGTGAATTATCCCGGTTTTTGGTTTTGGGAATCTGGTCACCCTACCTGTTCACTGCATCCCTTTCATGACCCTAAGAATACATAATCCCTGAAAAGGAGATGAAGAGGAAATGAGGGGCAGATGGCTGGAAGCAGATATGTAACCTGCATGGCAGGGCACGTCATCAAGATAAAAAAGAAGGTGCAAAGCAGGGCCAGGAGCAGTTACACAGGCCCAAACTGGCACCACAGGACAACCAGAGCTGCCTCGGACTCTGTCTCATACCCTCTCCGAGGAGGATGCTAAGCCTCTGGGATAGCAGCCTGCAAGGTGAAGACAACAGTTGCGGCTGGCATCTACGGGGAGTGGTGGGCGGGCAAATGGTTGGTGGGTAAGAAAAAACACCTTGAGCACGGACTCCTCCTCACTGCACAACCTCCTTCTGCTGCTGCAGTCCGACGCAGGCCCCAGCCAATGCCATTACCAATTCTGGAGCTACTCTCACCAGCATGAGAGCAGTGCCAGCATTGGATGGAGCGGCCTCTAACACTGCTCCCGAGGACATTGGAGCCCTGCACTTGCTCTAACTCAGCTGTTTTAAGACTACTGGATTAGAGCTTTCAAAGTGCGCATGTCTGGCTAGCTGTCACAACCGGCTGGCCAAAAGGACATGCACGCTGTGAAAAATGCACAAGTAGCCCATCCTCTTCCCTGCTGCTGTCGAGACGGGGGAACGAAAAATATAATGGTAATGAGTTAACTTTATTACCATTTTATATTTAATCTCTGGGGCTTTTGGGGGCAAATTAGGTGGCGGAGTGACACTCCTCCGCTCTCACAGAAGAGCCGGCCCTGGAAGACAATCCTGATAAACAAAGAAAAATAAAATTTGCATTGGTTTCTGCGTGTGAACCAGCAAGTCTTGTAGAGGCAGCAGTGCTTAATTTGAGCTGGAGGTTCCTTATGGAGCCTGCCGGCACACATTTTGGAGCACCTGGACTTATTTTTATCATCAGACTTTGACATAGAGCAAGAGAGAGAAAGGCAGAAAAAACTGTAAGAAGGAGGAAGAACAATAAAGGAAAACAGTGACAAAGGGAGAAAGAAGGGTCGAAAAAGAACTTGCAAGAGTGAGATAAAGAGGCCAGGATTAAGGGGAGATGAATTAAAGAGGCAAAAGGTGCAATCGAGACTAGACAGCAGTGGCATCACTGATGATGGGCCTCTGAGAAAAGCTTTGGGCCTCGGCCAGCGTCGGCCTCCCCCGTCAGGAGCTTCAAAAAGGTAAAAAATAAAATGATTTTAAAAAGTGTTTATTATAGTTTAATTTTTTCTCTCAGAGCTAAGGCTTGTGGGCAGGGCCATCGAGGAGAGGGGGGCAGTCACAAGGGGAGTGATTGGCACTTTATTCAGTGTGCCTGACAGTTTCGTCCCCCCGCCTCACCTCTCTACCCTGACACCAGCCGCCACTGGCCTCTGCAGTTATTCTTTTGTAGATTAAACACTAAAATGCAGAATCCCTCCACCGCATAAAGCCAAACAAATCAAAATGATTTCACAAAAAACAACAGGGAACCAAAGAAAACAAAGCTTGATACAGAGGAGCCTCTATTGCACTGTCTGCCTCAAAGTCGCAGAGAAGCAGAACCTCCAAGAGAAGGTCAGAAACTCATGTCTTCAGTGGAAAGAGAATTGCCTGCTTCCTGGGCATGACTCATCCACAAAAGGCAAATACTGTGACAAGGACAAATATGTCTCAATGTAACAAAAATTAGCATGAGAAACTGCAGCATTGTTGTGGGTTTTAGATGATGTAATATAATCCTAACATTTTATGCTACACTAAACAACGACACTTATTGAAACACAAACCTTCAGGTGTTGATACATTTTAAAAGATACACTTAAAAAAATATTCATCAGATGACAGAAATAAAATAAAAAAGTGGGTATGGAAGTTCCTTCAACAAAATGTTCTCACTTGCACAAACACTTTCTTTGTGCACGCTTTGTAACTAACTGAAGTAGAAACAAATCCAAACACATGCAAAGGCAATGTTGGGCCAGTGGATGCACAACTTACACAATAGCTTGACATTGGATAAGAAATAACAGTTTCAACCAGAAAAAAACAAGAGTAAAGCGTGCATGGAATGTACACAGCATAGCAAAGAAATTGTGCTATTTTAACCCGTTAACCGCGGGCGTTTCCGTGCGCGGGCTGGGCCGCGTCGGCAATTGGCCGACGGCAGCACTGGGGAGGTAGTGCTGCCGTCGGCCAATGGCCGATGGCAGCAAGGAAAGGGTTAACCAAAGCAACAGATTGTAAATATACCTCCTAATGCTGTTTTCGTTATTGGTTCCACAACAATGAGCAACCTGCCCTCATCCTACATGAACCTTTTGGGCACACCCTCAAAAAAATTAAAGCGACAAGGTGGTTGCAGGTTTGCAGTGCTGGCACCCAGAATCTGGAATTCCCTTCCATCTGACATCAGAGCCTGCATGCACCTTTTGAGAATCAGAAGGCTCCTCAAGACATGGTTATTTACCCACGCCTATGACTGAAATCTGAGTATATGATAAACCAATCATATCCTAGAATCAGCACCAAGAAACCAATCGGTGTACGTGTGCTTTACAAGAGACTTTAACATTAACATTAACATTGTAGTGTGACCTTTCGCTGCACAAATATATACCCTTCATCAGACTACATTCAGTGTAGTGTAGTTCCTATTTTCCCAATAGGCCCTGCGCATTGGAATAACATAAACAGTAGTATGGACGTAGAAGTGCGGATCTTCCAGGTCTCCACTGACTATGCTAAACTTAATTGGGTTTGTTTCCAACTAGCTCAGAGGTCACTGGAAACTTTCTTGACTGAATAGGAAGTGATCAGCTTCCCTGGTACAGACAAGAAGGGATTCAGTTTTCCAACAACCACATAAACATGACAACTTTGCTCCTTAGATAAGAGTCAATCTCTAGAGTCGTGTGAAACAATAGACAGTTATTTTATTCAGTCAGTTTTGTGCAGATTACTTTCACCAAAGTGCAGAGAATAGAGAGACGGGCGTTTTCAATAAAAAGGTATCATTTATTGAACAGTCTTTCTTCTCATGCAAGAGAAATGAATTGCCACAATTGCAATACTAGTTATTATAAAAAGTGCGTACAGTAAGATGAGTATTGCGAAATAATACTGTAAAAGCATTGATATGGTTTCTTAGCCATACAATGGTTTAAAATGAATAAAACATATATACATTCATATATACATTAGGCTAACGTACTCAACTGGTGCTTCTAACTACGCCTACCCCAGTGTACCTGACCTAAGCCTAATACTTGGGAGGGAGTAAGTAAGTAGCTTTAAGTTAAGGTGGTTTTGCCAAGGTTTGCTTCAAGAATTCTCTCTAAGGGTTTAGTCAACACCATACCTCTGGAATAGAATGTTGGAGGTCTTGTATCTCCTTCCAGGACTCGATATCCCAGTCACTCGCAAGAGTAGGCTGGAAACGCCGGAGCTGGATTTTCTCGGCAGGAGAAAAGACAGCGTCTCTCTCAGCGCGTCGAGGAAGAGGAGGGGCAGCGTCCGCGGGCAGCTTGCATCTGCTGGGCTCTGAAGGGGACAGCTGTTCTGCTCCTATGTACACCACACCATCACTCGCTGATGTCGTTAAGGCAGTGATAGCATCAGTATCAGCAGGGCAGCGATAGCTTCAGCTTCAGCATTTGCTTAAGGCAACATTGGTAATATTTATACCTGAAAGGTGCCTTGTTTGACGTACGTTTTTGGACATAAGACGTCAATAAAGATGTCACTAGGAAGTGATCGTCTCTCAGTGCTCATTAGAGTTCTATTACTAATCAAAACATAGCTAGTGGGGCTTTCCCAAGTTGCTTAGTTTTTCTCTTGTTGAAGAACTCGGAGTGTAATCTAGGAATCTTAGATAGTGGCTTCTGCTGTGTCATTTGCTCTAATGAGCTACAGAGGAAGCTGCAGAGGAAGTGATTCTGAAAAGTGGCTCTGTTCGTGTTAGGCCAAAGACGAGTTTCTGAATTTTGCATTTGATCGGTTATGCCAATATAGGGGTACAAAGGGATTATAGCCGTATAGGGGCATAAGGTCACAATATTGATCAGGGTCCTAGATTAGAACGCGACATCAGGACCCTAATCACATTGCTATTTTCAGTTGTAAAGGTGATTTTGTGTTCGAAAGTGGCTATATCAATGCCAGCAGGGTTTTAACAAATGGTGAATTGTGGGTATGCAAACAAGAGGTGTGTGGATCAAAGTGTTGCAGTCAGCCAGAGTTAAGAGCTCTATAGAGGCTTACCCCCAGCTTGCACTTTTGAGTAGCCAGACTAGGGGGCATATTTACAAATAAATGTTGGAGCGCAGTGCAATGCTAAATTTGGCAACGTCGAGCTCCGACATTTTTTTAATGCAGGGATGCACCGTATTCACAAGAATATGGTGCACCTTTGTGTTTCCCCTAGCAGTGGTGCAAAAATAACTGCCTAGCACCAGCAGAGCCACCCTGCTGCCATGTTGCAAGGTTGTTTGTGCTGCAGGGGTGATTGTTTATGTGCAGGAAGGGACACCTTCCTGCACATAAAGAATCATTCATGGCGATTTGCTTTTTCTACGTGTGCTGCAAAATGTAGCACACATAGAAAGAGCAAAAAACAAGGAGAAATGCTCGTATCATCATACTAAGACCAGGTATTCTCTGGCATTAATTTTTGGTGCTGCCTCAGCCTTGTAAATCTGAGGCAGCGACAGAAAGGAATGGGTGTTGCTGTGGAATGGCGATTGCAACACCCATTGCACGCCCCTTTGCTGCAGAGGACTGCGGTGGAAAGGGACATATTTACACAGTGGCGTTAAGCCACGTTAAGGGGCTTAGTGCCACCTTGTAAATATGGGAAATGACACTAGGCCGCCCGAGCGTAAAAATAAAGTGCAGCTACGGTGGCAATATGGGCTTGTAAATATGCCCCTATGTTCTGTGTGGTCCACCCAGAAGCAGCAGAGGCTTAACTCCCAGTATGTACTGTTAAGCAACCACAGCGCATACCATGTGAGGTCCACACAGAAGTGCCTGAATCCCAACACCCAGTACGCCTCATTAAGCAACAAGGGTAAGTCCCATGTGGCATCGACCTAGATGAGTCAGCGGCCCAACCCTCAGGAACACGCTTTTGCAACTAAAGTGTATGAGTTCAGCGGATCTACCTCTATAACCACAAGGGGCGGCGATGGGTCCCAGGGTAGTTTTTCTAACTCGGGCACAAGTTAGTGCGGATCAAGTCAGTGAACCTGGTGGAAGATGATCCTAATCTATCTTTGGAAGAAGAGGAGGAGTGGGAAGGCAGAAGGTCGAGGACTGGCCTGGGCGAGTACAGCAAGGCAGTTTCTGCCCTCATGCTCTAATTGGCCCGAACGCTCACCACCAAGGAATATGCTCTAGGAAGATCCCCTTACCCTCTCTGTCTTATACCTGGATGCCAAGACTGGAAACCCTTGGAGGGGAGATTAAACAGCCGCAGGCCGTGCAGGTACAAGCGGTGGGGATGTGGGGCCTTGGAATTTCGAGGGATGATGCAGAGGGAAAATTAAATAAATAATACATTTTACCTTGTTATCGTCCGTTGTAATCCCCCCCAACCCGGCTCCACCGCTGTTACCTGCTCAGACCTCGCTGAGATTAAATAGAAACATAGGGGGAGGGGCCGAACCACAAGGTCAAGGACAGGGAATAGCCCCACCTGGCTGCTAAATACAACAAATCAGGCGGAAGGAGGGTGAAACAAAACAAAGGGCAAACAATGAGCATTATGGGCGGTGAGCGGCAGAAAAGAGAGTTCAGCAAGGAGGTAAAACATCAATCACAAAAGCAGGGCATACACACAGGTAACCACTGTAGAGTGTACAAGTCAAGCACGACAAGTAGAACACTTTTAGGAACATCATGTAACCCACATGCCCACACTGGCCCCTAATATAATAATGAACTCCAGTACTCATAGATGTTTCATGCACCCATGTCAGTGTCACTGGGATGGCTGAAATAAACATATCCCTTGGTGCCATAGATTATGTGGGCGCAGAAACATTGAAGAATTAGACCAAACGCTTTAGCTATTTACAAAGGCAGATTTACCTTTTATCTCACAATTATAACAAATAGAAGGGACAGAGGACTCAGTCCCTATACCAACCCTGTTCACAATCTGTCGCTGTCCAGTGATATGGGGACTCCGAAGAGGAAGTCGAAGCATCATGAACCTGGACACATCACATTTAAATTTATCGCAAGCCTTTGAATGTCAATGTGTGTAGAATACGGAATTGGTCTACTAAATCTGTAGCATGGGGCAGACAGTACTAGTGATAGGTCACCATAGGTTTATGTAAGTTCAGTGGGAAAGGAAAGTTTGAACAAAGGGAAAGCCAGACAATGAAGATTTTACTGGGGTAATTAAGTGTGCAAAGGCATGCACCTAACAGGAAGGAATACTACACTGTTCTGAGATGGGGACAAATAGGTCGGAAAGTGTTAGTTTACCCTTGACAAAAGTATCACTACAGGGAAGTGCCAACCCCTCGCCTTGCCTAGCAGCAGCCGGCACAGGTAAACGGTAAGCGCGGGGGCAGGGCAGTGCATAGCGGGGCTGGGGTCGATAGACGATGGAATAGGTATTATTTATTTATTTAACTATACCTTTTGTGGCGTATATCTACTTCCCCACCCCGCCTCACCACCCCACTGTGTTTACCTGTGCCGGCCACCACTGGCCTTGCCCATGGAGTAGATACAAAGCCCTAAATGTGGTAATTACATACCAGGGAAAACGGGTATGAAAGCCTTATGCCTCAAGTAAATTGCATGAAATGGTACTGCAATTAGACAGGAATTAGTGAAGTCCTGAAGAATGCCGGAGACCCATTGGGTTATCATAATGGCTAAAACATGCAAGCAATTTTCCAATGGTTGAATGAAACATTATTTTCAAGTATACATCCAGTACACATCTATTTCTAAAATGTGCATAGGGTACTTGTTAAATAAAAGAAATATCATGGATATAACCCTAGTCATTTTTAAATCAAATTCCGGATCCCTGTTTTTATCCAGACAAAACGTAATTACGAGCTCCTCATCAGCGGTGGAGCCCACCGAGTGCCATAGAACTACACAGGTTCGACTAGAGGAAGGCACCTATGTTGAAACATGCAACTAGAATCTGCGGACGAGGTGTCTTCTTATTATATACTAGCAGCCTGCCCCAGCGTTGCCTGGGGCAGAAGGGGGCTGGGGGCAGCATTTCAGGCTTGCGTGCACTCCCGACCCGGCCCCTGCCCGCTACGACATTTCCACTCCTCCCCGCTCTTCACTCAGCCGCACACGTTCCGCCTTGCGTGCACTCCTGCCCCGGCCCCCACCCGCCACGACATTTCCACTCCTCCCCGCGCTTCACTCAGTCGCACACGTTCCGCCTCCTCCCAGCGCTCCCGCGCTTCACCTACCTCAGCCCGACTTCACCGCTCCTCGTTCCACCTCCTCCCATCAGCCCGACTTCACCGCTCCTCGTTCCGCCTCCTCCCATCGCTTCTCTGAGCCGCACACGTTTCGCTCCTCCCCACGCTTCATGTATCTCAGCCCGACTTCACCGCTGCTGTCCACCGCTCCTCCCCGCGCTAGATGATGTCAGCACGCACGTCCACATTGTTAGCGCACACGGCCGGCGCTACTTCTTAGGGACTACTTTTTTTATTGTTTATTTTTTAAATAACGTTTATTTTTATATTTTTATAGCCTATGTCCATCTACAGGACCCCCCCTTTCCAACGCTGTATTGGGTGTTGCGATTGGTGGTGTACTTTTCGAGTTTACCTGGCTCAAAGGACACAGTTCTCTCTTTATAATAGTAGTATAGATTTAAGTATCTGTGATATAGGTGCAGCTGCAGAACAGGGCAGTCCCTGATTTGGAGCCTACTTACCTTTTGCATACAGGTGTATTAATTAAGGAGGATGTGCTTTGACTTTTGCCACACACTCTCACATTTTATGTCATAACAATAAAGTAAACCTCCACCGGTGAAAACCTTATAGAAAGGAAATGTATCCAAGGGAAACAGACTGTCACCAATACTTATTACAGAACCCTGGAAGACAGGATCCCAGACATGCCTCACTTGAAAGTGCGACGTGGATGCATTAGACCTCAGCATACACATAAAACCAATAGATCACAGTTCCTTGATTGTGTCACTGTGGACTATGAGGATCGTAACCTTTAACCTTCTTGGGAGTTCTTATTGACCTGAAACTTGAATCGTGAAGATTGGTGTCGATGTGAGTGCACTGAACAGCTCTGGGTTATGCATCTCATTCTATTCCCTCATGGAAGAGTTGACATCAGTCGTCTGTAAGTACTTTGCTTGCTGGTCGCTCCAATTAGAAGCAAACCGCATTCCCTATTTTTTTGTTTAAAGGTCTCAGGTAAAAAGACGGACCCTCCCCATATCTCTCAGAATTTTGTCACGGTTGTCCAAACAATCATCACTCCTTCTATTCACACCATGACATATGCCCCCTGCTCTGCTGTAAAAATCTTTATTTTAAGCAGGCAAGTTCATTTTATCTCCCCTACGGCCACTCTTTTTTGTTGGAAATTCGGTATGGTCATAGACTCAACATTTTAATTCACTTCTAGTTTCTACAAATGGCCTGGTATCGTAGAAGCCGCCCCCGAAGCTGAACATCGCCTCGAGCAAATTCTGGTAAACCAACAGGTTGGAAAGTATCAAGCATGGGCTCATCCACCCCGGCCGCCCAGAACTCTATGGGCGGGACGGTGTCCATCTGTCAGAAGACGGGATACAAGTGTTCTGGGACAACCTGTGGGGTGCCAGGACTAGCAGGTTTCCCCCCCCCCAAAAAAAAGAGGAAGGTGTTAGGGGGAGCCACAGGAAGACGTTAGCCTCCCTGACTGCGTGGCGAAGAAGTAGGGGTGCAATGGTTGGTTATGGAGACACACCGACGGGCGGTGTGTAGGAGTAGTGCCACTCACTTTGGGATGCCTCACGGCAGGGTGAGTTGGCCTAACAAAAAGGGGATAGCAAACTGAGACGGCACTCGCAGACCAGCCCCCGTCAGACAGCCGGGCACAAAAGAGTCTAACAAGGTAGCAGGTTGGGGCCTAATTCCGGGGAGAAGCTACCCCCGAAGCAAACAGAGCACAAATCCAACCGAACAATGGTATGACCCAGAAGGAACAAGAAAGGAGCTAAGCCTGCAAAAGAACTAACCAACGAACTGTCATTCCAATTTGCTAATTGGTGATGTACATTTGATTTATGGCAGATTAGGTGTATGACAAACAAGGCATATGATTTATGATCCAAGTTATAACTGTTCACTGATGATGATTTATGACCAAGGTCATTGACAAAAATAAATGCATGTATTCATAATAAATCTGCGGCCAACAATGACCACTACAAACACAAACGCATGTTGGCTTGTTCATTCGAAGGAATACGGAGGTGGGAAATTTCCATGTACTCTGGAGTGGGCACAGTGTGGGGGTTATTCACCTTCTCTTTCATGAATACTGTAGTTTCTTTTTTTCCTACTAATTCTAAACTTGTTTGTTTACTGATATGACTTTTTTCGTGCAAAGACCAGACAGAGGGCTTCAGCATCAAAATTGTAATAAGTAAGTAGTTGCAGGTGATTGAAATCTCTCCCTCACCCATCCAGATAAATGCAGTAGTCAAGGAAACAAACCACCAACTGGGAATGTTATACAAGTCACTTTATCGTTTGCAGTGAACCAGTGAGTTGAGCTTACTAGATCACCAATGCTGAACCTCCTCAACATAATATACAGGGCTCTGCCTAGCAAACCCAAACTATAACAAGCATTTGCAATGCAGTAGGTCTCTCATTTATGAGTGTTTGAGCTATTGGCATTGCAAATGATAAAGCCTTTTATTTATGTATTGTTTTTAAAACAGATGAATAAAAGGCATTGTCATTTACAATGCCAATAGCCTAAACTCTTGTAAATGTGAGACCTATTGCCTTGCAAATGCATTTGGTGTCCGTGCTATAACAATTAAAAAACAAGCGTTAGGAGAGAGCGTGCCCTGCCTGCAACAGCAGGCAGGACAAAGCTATTTGAGAAAATAGTGCGTGAATGCTATAATTGTTTTCCCAAATTGTATATAGCGCAAACTAGACCCGAGACATCTGGTATCAGAGCGCTTTACATGAGCACCAGTTTCGTTACACATGGACAGACTAATTTTTATTAGGCATGGGAAGATTAAGTGATTTGCCCAGAATCACAGGATGATGAGCGTTGTTGCTGAGACTCGAACCCGGTTCCCCAGTGCTGGATAATGTTTTGGCCCATGTCATCTACAGAAATTGTCCCTATATGCCCCCTCTAACAAATTTGAGTCTGGCTTATCCAGCTGCATGGACTCTTTGTTTTAGAATGTTCTTGATCCAGCACTGAGACTGCAACGAACACATGTAGCCAAGAGAAGTCAAACAAGGCAAAACCATTACTATACCTTGCCTTTATACTCAGGCGTTGTTTACCTCCTGATTCCCAGTTACACAGGTTGGAATGAAGCATAAGATATGGTTTCGCTTTTAAATCATCCAACATGTTTTCCCTTGTTCCGATCTGGAAAACTCAGAGGCCCTGATTTATAAAAAGGCTCACGCCGCCATTGCGTCACTTTTTGTGAAGCTGTGGCGGCGTAAAACATGCGCCACATTGCACCATATTTACAAAGTGATACATCTAGGCTGATGTGTCACTTTGTGAACTCCTGCACTACATTATATCTGTGTCAGGTATAATGTATGTAGGCTGGGCATTCCAACACAGGAAAGCCACGTAGAAGTGATTCTGTGAAAAGTTGTGTTTGTTTTGCGACACACTCCAGCAATGTGTCATTACTGTGCCACCAGTTACATCAGGATTTCTGACTTATCTTGTCAATCCTTGCGGCAAGGAGCACCATACTGTAAACAAGGTGCATCGAAGGTGCTACAAGGAGGGTGCAATGAGGCCCAGAATATCGACCATTTCCTCACCAAAATTCCTCCAAATACAGCCAGGAGGAGGGGAATTACTGTCGACTCAGAATTTGAAATGAGCTTGAACGATCTTTCTTGCACATCTAGGTCTGCAGGACAAACAAGAAACCTGTGTTCTTTAGATAAGCATTCAACACCTAGCAAGCTACCCGGCAACCAGAAGAGATCAGAATGTGGACAAAGGCACTGCTATGAATTTAGTTCACAATAACACACTTGCCATATACAGGATAATGTGCCAGGGGTGTTACTTGACCATACAAAATAAGAAAATGGACTGGACAAGGCCAACACAAGAAACATAAATGCACAAAGTAATGCTGCTTTTTCAGAGCATGGTGTGCATTACCATTAATTAAAGTAGGCTCAGTGAAACCTTTCAAACACAGAGCAGGACTTTGTGTGGTCACTTTTGGAAAGCTGTGTTCAGGTTTGGCTACTATAAATGAAACCAATGAACTGGAAAATGTCAGCAGGGAATTTGTTCCAGAGAAACAGACTTAAAGTTAGTGAGATACTATAGCTGGAAGGAAAGTGATTGTTGGTACCATAGGAAAGGATTTAATTGGAGTATCCATCATCGTCCCATAAAATGCAAGGTTTTCAGGATATCTACATGTCATAAAGCTACATACTATTGATAGTTATGATAGTTATGTTGCTCATTTCAATGGTGACCTGTATGGCTTCTTAGAGAGGCATGGAATTTGGAGAAATTACTTTTTTGCTACAACTATTGGAAATGGTCGAAAGAGAACTTATAGGAAATTGGCTTTTTCTTTGTCTTCACTGCTGATTTTTCGCCTTTTGCTGGACCCTATATGTTTGATTGCTTTAGAACTCTATGCATCTTACCACTACTAACCGGTGATAAAGTGCTTGTCCTCCTCCTTTCAAATATGATCGAATTAGCGTAACCGTAATTGCCACTTTACGTCAAGTAGCACCCTAGTTCGTAACCGAAGGTTACTGGTTAACTCAGTAGGTAGGTATTGTTGTTTACTGTAATTAGTCATGGACTGTCCGGGAACCATTCCATGCAGGTATGTTGGTGATGTTTGAGGCAGAGCGCAATGCCTTGTCTAACATACATTTTTTAATTTGATGAAAGTTTAAATTATTGGATCTTGTGCCACTGACAAAAAATACGAAAGGTTGCTCTTGCTACCAATCTAGCAGTTGTAAAAACAAAACGTGGCACTCATATGACATACCACTCAAGAAATTCACCATAAATGGTCACAGCAGCGGCAGATGAAGTTTAATTTAGGAAAGTGCATAGACAACAAGCTGAATGTGAGGGCACAATGCCATGGTGTGACTTGCAAAGTTGGGTATGTGTCAGAGGGCAGGGACGGATATAGATTTTATTTTAGAATGTGTGAGTGGGCTTGCATGAGTAGTTAACACTCTAGTGCCTTAGCCTCTGATCAAGGACTTATCCTGACCAAGTTGGAATTTTGGTCCCAATTCTCAAGGAAATTTGTGCAACTACATTTCACTGTGGCATACACATAACATTATTTTAACTGTATATTCACTTTACTGATTCACATAGTATGCTGCTGTACTTGCCAATGCTAAATTATTGCAGTTTTGTGGAATTTTCAAAGTGGGCAAATTTATTCAAAGTAGTGGGCTGTGGGCATTTCAGTTTAGGGACACCTGTCAAAGTAGATGAACGCCCACAGACTCACAAATTTGTAGGTGTTCATAAAGCTTTATCAAGCATGTTCCTTCCCTAACAAAGTTTCCTGAACTTCTGCTAAGTTTGGTTTTCGGGTGGGAATTAGGGGAGAGAGCCTGTAAAATTAGTAGGACAGTAAGGGCAGCTGTTTCTCCAAAGTGGGGGGAAAGAATTACACTGGAGAAACTAAAAGTAATAGATTAAAAGTACATATGGACATCAGGAGGATATTTCCACTTATGGAGTCGGTCCAAATGCGTAAACATCTATGCATGCCAGTTCTCCAGAGAAACCGCAACAGTTACAGATTCTTGCTTAAATTCCATTAATTTTTGGGGGGAAGTCTGAAGAAGTTAGACATGTACTCACAATTTAGAAATTAAAATATGTGGGAAAATGTTGGATTGTTTTGTGAATCAGGGCCACTTTCTTTACCTGAGTGTTAAACGCGACCGCTGGAATATGTTTTGGGCTGATGTGTATGCTCAGGAAAGTCTTTCAATGGATACTTTTGCAGACCAGGAAAACACCCACCCAGGCACTCATAGTGAGTTGCCTGGACTACGGGAATGCCTTAATAGTCGTAATGAATGAAGGACTCTTTTCCAAACTCCAAGTGGTTGAGAACATGGCTGCCCACCTGATCTACAGTCTTCCACTTCACTCCGCTCTCAAGCCGAACCTACGCTACGATCTCTCCATTGGCTTCTCATAAAAAAGCGTGCTCTGTTTTTAAAATCCTTGCTTGAAAAAGGTCCATGCTACTTGAAAAACAAGCATTAGGAATGCATTAGGGCTCGGGTTTGTTTGAGTTAGAGATAATGGTATTGTAAATGGCAATGTGTTTTAGGCATGTGTTTTGGAGTGGAAGCATGTGGTGTGTGTTGGAGATATGTGTGTTGGATTGGAATGTTATCAATGGTGGCATGCTGCACTTTAACGCATTATCTTTAAAAGGTAAAGTGCAGCATAGTGCGATAGGTACAATATTATTTGGTGGATGCATTATCAATTGGTGTGTGCATTGATGGGTGGTGGATGTGTGTGCCTGTAGGAATTGTGCAGTGATGGCTGTTGGTGTGTGTGTTTGGTGGAAGCGTGTAGTGGTGGCTTGAGGTGTGTATGACTGGTGGCAGCGTGCAGTAAGAGCTGTTACTGAGTGTGGCTGTCAAGCGTACAGAGCTGGATGGTAATGCGTGTGGTTGGTGAAAGGGTGCACTGACAGCTGTTGATGATTGTGCCAATTGAAAGAGTGGCTGGTGCACTGCCAGCTGTTGGTGTGTGTGTGTGTGTTTGGTGAAAGTTGCACTGACATTGTTTGTTGTGTGCGTGGGTGTTTAGCGGCACTGATGCATGGTCGTGTTTGTTTTTGGTGAAAGCGTACATTGATGGTTGTTGGTGTTTGTCCTTGGTGAAAGCATTCATTGACGGCTGGGGGTGTGTTGTTGTGTGTGTTGTTTTGTGTGTAGTGGTGAGTGTGTGGTGGTGAGTCTGTGGGGGTGAGTGTGTGGGGGTGAGTGTGTGGTGGTGAGTGTGTTGTGGTGAGTGGTGACAAGTGTGTGGTGTTGAGAGAGTGAGGTGTGTGTGGTTTGTGTGTGTGTTATGTGTGTGTGGTGTATCTGTGTGTGGTGTGTGTATGGTATGTGTGTGTGGTGTATGTGTGCATAGTCACACACTGTTTATCCTGCACACTCATTCTGCACACTCACACATTGTGCACCCTGCACCCTTACACACTGTCTCTGCAGTCACTCTGCACTCACTGTCACTCTACACTCACTCTGCACTCACTGTCACTTTCGCACTCACTCTGCACTCAGTGTCACTCTGCACTCACTCTGCACTCACTGTAACTCTGCACTCATTCTGCACTCACTGTCTCTCTGCACGCACTCTGCACTCTCTGTCACTCTCCAGCTCACTCTGCAGTCACTGTCACTCTGCACTCACTTTGCACTCACTGTCTCTGCACTCATTCTGCACTCACTGTCACTCTGCACTCACTCTGCAGTCACTGTCACTCTGCACTCACTCTGCACTCACTGTCACTCTACACTCACTCTGCACTCACTGTCACTTTCGCACTCACTCTGCACTCAGTGTCACTCTGCACTCACTCTGCACTCACTGTAACTCTGCACTCATTCTGCACTCACTGTCACTCACACGCACTCTTCACTCACTGTCAATCACACTCACTCTGCACTCACTGTCACTCTGCACTCATTCTGCACTCACTGTCACTCTGCACTCACTCTGCAGTCACTGTCACTCTGCACTCACTCTGCACTCACTGTCACTCCACACTCACTCTGCACTCACTGTCACTTTCGCACTCACTCTGCACTCAGTGTCACTCTGCACTCACTCTGCACTCACTGTAACTCTGCACTCATTCTGCACTCACTGTCACTCACACGCACTCTTCACTCACTGTCAATCACACTCACTCTGCACTCACTGTCACTCTGCACTCACTCTGCACTCACTGTCACTCTGCACTCACTGTCACTCTGCACTCAACTGCACGCAACTGCACTCAAAAGCACACAGCACTCAAAAGCACACAGCACTCTGCACTCAACAGCACTCTGCACTCAACAGCACTCTGCCCTCAACAGCACTCTGCCCTCAACAGCACTCCGCACTCTACACTCAACAGCACACATCACACTGCACTTAACAGCACACAACACTCTACAGCACTCTGCACTCAACAGCACTCTGCACTCAACAGCACTCTGCGCTCAACAGCACACAGCACTCAACAGCATACAGCACTCAACAGCACACAGCACTCAACAGCACACAGCACTCTGCACTCTACAGCACACAGCACTCTGCACTCAAAGGCACACAGCACTCTGCACTCGAAGCCACACAGCACTCTGCACTCAAAGCCACACAGCACACTGCACTCTACAGCACACAGCACTCTACAGCACACTGCACTCAACTGCACTCAACTGCACTCACCTGCACTCAACTGCACTCAACTGCACTCAACTGCACTCAACTGCACTCAACTGCACTCAACAGCACACAGCACTCTGCACTCAACAGCACTCTGCACTCTACAGCACACAGCACTCTGCACTCAACTGCACTCTGCACTCAACTGCACTCTGCACTCTACAGTACACAGCACTCTACAGCACACGGCACTCTACAGCACACAGCACTCTACAGCACACAGCACTCTACATTGTGTATGTGGTGTGTGTGGTGTATGTGTGTCTGGTGTGTGTATGGTGTGTGTGGTTATGTGTGTGGTGTTATGTATGTGTGTGGTGGACTTAGTTTGAGTGTTCGTTTCCTGCACACTCACACACTGTCCCTACGTATTCACACACTGCTCACCCTGCAAACTCACACTGTTCACCCTGCATAGTCACACACTGTTCACCCTGCACAGTCACACACTGTCGCCCTGCACACTTACACACTGTTCACCCTGCACACTCACACTGTTTACCCTGCACACTCACACTGTTTACCCTGCACACTCACACACTGCAGTCACTGTCACTTTGCAGTCACTGTTACTCTGCAGTCACACTCACTCTGCAGTCAGTCTGCACTCACTCTGCACTCACTGTAACTCTGCACTCATTCTGCACTCACTGTCACTCACACGCACTCTTCACTCACAGTCAATCACACTCACTCTGCACTCACTGTCACTCTGCACTCACTCTGCACTCACTGTCACTCTGCACTCAACTGCACGCAACTGCACTCAAAAGCACACAGCACTCAAAAGCACACAGCACTCTGCACTCAACAGCACTCTGCACTCAACAGCACTCTGCACTCAACAGCACTCTGCCCTCAACAGCACTCCGCACTCTACACTCAACAGCACACATCACACTGCACTTAACAGCACACAACACTCTACAGCACTCTGCACTCAACAGCACTCTGCACTTGTTGGACAGGCCACATGAAAGGCCGCTCTCCCCCGGCCCGACCAGGCCTGAGCCCGGTCACGCAGGTACTACACACCACCCTTGCACGTCCTCCGTCCCCTCAGGGACCCCTGCCCTCGAGCATGTCAACCTCGTGGGTCCGATCCACTGCCAGCCCACGCGCCCATTCCGGGGCGCCATCTTGGACACTCCACCACGTGGCCACCTGGCCCCCGGCCGACCTCAACCCTGGGCCTGGCCAGGCCTCAGACATCCCGGCACCACCATCCACCCAGGAGGTGAGCGGGCTACTTGGCAAGTCAATGGGAGAAGGAGGTGTCGATGGCTCTCCCCCACCAAGTGCCGCTCGCCCATCGCCTCCCCGAGCGCTGGCTCCACCCCCCTGCTGGGTGTCTGGACTCCCTCATCCCGGACCTCCCGACCTCCAAGTGCGAGGGTCCGGACATCAAAGCACACCAGCCCTATAACTGGGGCAGCTCCAGAGCAGGAAGGCAGTTGTATCTTGGAGTCGAGAGACGTAAAGAGGAACTCATCCTAGACGGACTACTGGCGCTGCCGTAGCTCTGTCTTGTGCACCATCGTCCTGCCTGTTGGCGCTGCCACAAGACTTCGCAACCTTCATCTCCTTCATCGTCGTCGGGACCTGCTGGCGTGGCCGCGGACCGTTGTAACCGTCATCTTCACCGGGACCTGCAGGCTCCGCCGCGGACCGTCGTTTTTCCTTCGTCCATCTCGGGACCTGCTGGCTCCGCCGCGGCCCGATCATCTAGAACGCCGAGCTCGAGGATTGAGAGCTATTTTCCACTCATCGGTAACAAGACTGTCCCGCTACCCCTTTTCCTAAACCAGAGACCAGAACCGAGGGGACCCCTGAGTCCAGACCTCCTTGTATCATATCATCGTAACCTAAGAATTGCATATAAAGCCTCGTTAAACTTCAACCTTGTGTGGTGTCCGTCTGTGGGGGGGAAGTTACTTGTCTGTACAGTCGTTGGAGACGGCTCTCCCCGGAGACCTCTCCCCGTAGTCTCGGCCGACCCTCCCGGTCCGTCTAACATTTGGTGGCCAGCGGCGCGATCCGAATCACCGCATAACGTACAGAGAGTAGCTCACCCCACGACGAAATCACAATGACAACTAAAGAAAGCGGATCAACCGAGAAGTTCCAAATGGAGAAATTAGAGGAGTACAGCCATCGTGAACTAAAACAATTCTGCATCGAACTGGGTATCGCTACCACCGGACTAAGCACCAAAGATGATTTTAAGCATGCCCTAGAATCTTGGGCAGAGACCGGGGCTGCCGGAACCCCCGATCAAAGCACCGCAGAAAAAACCACCACGGCCCCTGAAGGGCAAAGAACGGGTCTCTCGCAAGACGAGATCCAGGAAAGAGAAAGAACCCGACTACACGAGCTAGAAATGGCCCGGCTCAAAATGGACGTTGAACTTAAGTTGGCCGAACAAAAAATCAACTTAGAGCACCTGCGTCTCCGAGAAGAAAGAGAGGAGAAACAGAGACAAAGGGAGCTCGAGGAAAAGAAACTGGCATACGAACACGAACGGAACCTAGCCGAGATCAACCTACGCAAGCAGAATAAAGAAGTAGGGGTGCCCGAGCGACCCCACACCTCAGGGGCCACAGAGAAAAAGGTACACATCCCCAAGGATGTTGTCCGAGAATATTTCCGAGAGGACGACATCCAACAATGGTTTAAGGCCTATGAAATCGCTATGACTGCACACCGGATCGATAGAAGCGATTGGGGAGCCGGTCTATGGGGGAGATTCCTCAATGAGGGCCGCGATACCCTGCTACAGCTCCCGGACCACCAGATGACCTCCTATGACCATATGAAAGCGGCACTCCTCACCCGCTATGGCCTCACGCCCGAGATGTACCGTCAGAGGTTCCGAGACTGCACCCGCATCCCGGGTACAACTTGGGTGGACTATGTAACCTACTTTAGCCGAGCCTTCGAGGGCTGGATCAAAGGAAGCAATGTCACGACCTATGAACAACTGTTCAATCTGATGGTATGGGAGCATCTGTCGAACAATTGCTTCATTGAACTCCGCCAACACCTCCTCGACAGCAAGTTAACGGATCCCCGGCAGCTCGCAGCCGAAGCTGACCGGTGGGAGATCACCAGAGTGGGCCGGAATGGGTCCTACGAACAGAACCGGAACAACAATGGTCAGCACCGACCCAGAGGAGGAGGAGGGGGCCAAGGACGAGGAAGAGACAACGCTCCGGTCGCCCCTGCTACCAGCACCACCCCCCCGGCCAACCGGGGCAGCACCCCGGCGCGACCGGGGTACAGAGCCAATGTCACGTGTCACCGATGCCAACGGGTCGGCCACTATGCAAACGACCCAAATTGCCCGCAGTACCAGAGCCCAAGACCCCGCCAAGTGGCCGCTGCGGCCCTAGGGGAAGAACAGATCTCCGAGGAGCAGGAAGAATACGAACAAGAGCATCAAGAGTGGGAGCCAGCCGCCATGGCTCTAGCATGCTTAGGGGGGAAAGACATGGTCCCGCGGGTCCCCCTACCCGCTAACACCCAGAAGTACAGCCAATGGGTGAGCATCAATGGACGCCGGGCCGAAGCCCTTCGTGACACCGGGGCCAGTGTAACAGCCGTCCGCTGTCACCTGGTGACCCCAGAACAGTATCTACCGAACATTCTCTGCCCTGTACGATCAGCCGATAACTCGGAAAGTCTGTGTCGGATGGCCTGCGTCCCTTTCGAATGGGGAGGGGTCTCCGGCATGTTGAAAGTAACGGTCCGAGACGATGCCCCCGTAGACTGCCTCCTGGGAAATGACCTTGAAAGCTCTCCGTGGGCAGCCGTGGAGCGAAGAGAACACCTGGGGATGTTAGGCGTCCCGGACTGGGCGTGCGTCACCACCCGGTCCATGGCCGCCCGTGCCAACCACCGCCCCGAAGAACCCAAATGGCCGGCACCACCGCCCCCAGTCGCCCCAGCCGAAACCACCGACCGTGACATCCCCCCCGAACCAGCTCAACCTTCCGACCTCGCTAACCTCGACCAGTGGCCTCAAGAGGGGGGGCCCACGCAAGAACAATTTCGCCAAGAACAGAAGACCTGTCCCTCCCTCGAGGGACTCCGCCAGCAAGCGCTCGCCCAAAGCGCAGGGGATACCTCCGGAACTCATTGGGTCTACTGGGACAATGATCTGCTGTACAGCGAGCAAAGAATCGCCGAGCTGGGGGCCAACCGAGTATTAGTGGTGCCCCTCCGTTTTAGAGACTTTCTGCTAAACCTGGCCCACGATGTCCCCCTGGCAGGACACCTGGGACAAGATAAAACCTACAGTCGCCTAGTGACCCACTTCTTCTGGCCCAAAATGAGGAACGATGTGCACCAGCATTGCCGGTCTTGCCCCACGTGCCAAGCCAGTGGAAAGAGCGGCCGCAAACTAAAGGCTCCCCTGCAACCTTTTCCTGTGGTCACTACCCCGTTTGAGAGGGTCGGAATAGACATTGTGGGGCCCCTGGACCCGCGCACAAAACAAGGCCATCGATTCATCTTGGTGCTAGTGGACCACGCCACCCGCTACCCTGAGGCTGTCCCTCTGCGGACTGTGACAACCCCGGTAGTCGGCCGGGCTCTGATGGGGATCTTCTCCCGTGTGGGCTTCCCCCGAGAAGTCGTCAGCGACAGGGGCACGAACTTTATTTCTAAATACATGAAATCCCTCTGGCAACAGTGCGGGGTCACCTACCGATTCACGACCCCCTATCACCCTCAAGGGAACGGACTCGTTGAGCGGTTCAACCGCACGCTAAAGGGGATGATCGGGGGGTTGGAAGAGCCCCTCCGTCGCCAGTGGGATGTGCTGCTGCCGTGCCTCCTCTTCGCTTATCGAGAGGTCCCCCAGAAATCCCTGGGCTTCAGCCCATTTGAACTGCTATATGGACACCCAGTGCGGGGGCCGCTCAGCCTAGTCAAAGAAGGCTGGGAGCTGCCTCCGTTAAAGAACCCTCCAGAGGTCTTCCGGTATCTCTTAACCCTCCGCAACCAGACCCGGCGGTTCCGGGAACTGGCAAAAGCCAACCTAGAGGCCAGTCAAGAGGACATGAAAAAGTGGTATGACCGGAATGCCTCATCCATTGAATTTGAACCTGGCCAACAGGTATGGGTGATGTCCCCCACCGAACCATGCGCCCTACAAGACAAATGGACGGGGCCCTTCAAAGTAATCGAGCGCAAGGGTCCTGCCACCTATCTCATCGACATGGAATCCTCCCGGAACCCACTCCGGGTCCTCCACGCTAACAGACTAAAGCCCCACTTTGTGCGTACAGAACTCAGCCTCCTGATGGCCACAGACACTGGGGCTGAAGAAGACTCCGAGCCCCTCCCTGACCTCCTACGGACTCGGGAGCAAGACGGCTCCGTGGATGGGGTCCGACTCTCGGAGGCCCTCACCAGAGAGCAACGCCAGGAATGTCAAGTCCTCCTATCACAGTTCGCCAGCCTGTTCTCCCTCACCCCAGGTGTCACTTCCTGGTGTGTGCACGATGTGGACACGGGGGACAGCCCCCCTATCCGCCACCGGGCCTACCGCGTGCCAGATCGGGTACGGGCATGCATCCAGGAAGAAGTAGCCAAGATGCTCACACTCGGGGTCATCGAGGCCTCAGACAGCCCCTGGGCCAGCCCTGTAGTACTGGTCCCCAAAGCAGCTGCCCCCGGCACCACACCAGAACTCCGGTTCTGCGTCGACTACCGGGGCTTGAATGCGGTCACCCGAACGGACGCACATCCCATCCCCCGGGCAGATGAACTGATCGACCGCATGGGAGCTGCCCGCTACCTCAGTATCTTCGACCTGACGGCGGGCTACTGGCAGATCGGCCTCACACCCCGGGCGCAAGAACGTTCTGCCTTTTCCACACCCGATGGCCATTACCATTTCACAGTCATGCCCTTCGGCATGAAGAACGCCCCAGCGACATTCCAACGGCTCGTCAATCAGGTCCTGGCGGGGCTCGAAGGATTCAGCGCCGCCTACCTAGACGACATCGCTGTGTACAGCCACCATTGGTCCGAGCACCTCCACCACCTCCGAGCAGTGCTGCAAGCCCTACAGCGGGCTGGCCTCACGATCAAGGCCAGCAAATGTCAAATTGGGCAAGGGTCTGTAACCTACCTCGGGCACCAGGTGGGAAGCGGCCTGGTGGCCCCTCTGCAGCTAAAAATTGCCGCCATCCAGTCCTGGCAGTCCCCCATCACCCAGACCGAGGTGCGAGCCTTCCTGGGCCTCACAGGCTACTACCGAAGGTTCGTGAAAGACTATGGGACTATAGTGGGGCCCCTCACAGAACTCACGTCGAAAAACCAGCCCAAGAAAGTCAACTGGACCCCAGAGTGTCAAGCTGCCTTTGAACAATTGAAAGCCGCCATGTGTTCCGCCCCTGTGCTCCAGGCCCCCGACTACAGCCGGGAGTTCGTCGTTCAGACGGATGCCTCCGACCATGGCATTGGGGCAGTCCTGTCTCAAGTGAACACCGACGGCCTTGATCAACCGGTGGCCTTCATTAGCCGGCGACTCCTACCGCGGGAACAGCGCTGGAGCACCATAGAGAGGGAGGCCTTCGCTGTGGTATGGGCCCTCAAAAAGCTCCGGCCCTACCTTTTTGGCACACACTTTCGGGTACAGACCGACCACCGACCCCTGCAGTGGCTGATGCAGATGCGGGGGGAAAACCCAAAGTTACTACGCTGGTCCATCTCCCTACAAGGTATGGACTTCACAGTCGAACACCGGCCTGGGCCAGATCACGCCAACGCGGATGGCCTGTCCCGGTTCTTCCGCCTCGACGAGGAGAGTCCCCAAGAGGATGGGTAACTCTCCCCGCCTTCAGCTGGGGGGGACGCATGTTGGACAGGCCACATGAAAGGCCGCTCTCCCCCGGCCCGACCAGGCCTGAGCCCGGTCACGCAGGTACTACACACCACCCTTGCACGTCCTCCGTCCCCTCAGGGACCCCTGCCCTCGAGCATGTCAACCTCGTGGGTCCGATCCACTGCCAGCCCACGCGCCCATTCCGGGGCGCCATCTTGGACACTCCACCACGTGGCCACCTGGCCCCCGGCCGACCTCAACCCTGGGCCTGGCCAGGCCTCAGACATCCCGGCACCACCATCCACCCAGGAGGTGAGCGGGCTACTTGGCAAGTCAATGGGAGAAGGAGGTGTCGATGGCTCTCCCCCACCAAGTGCCGCTCGCCCATCGCCTCCCCGAGCGCTGGCTCCACCCCCCTGCTGGGTGTCTGGACTCCCTCATCCCGGACCTCCCGACCTCCAAGTGCGAGGGTCCGGACATCAAAGCACACCAGCCCTATAACTGGGGCAGCTCCAGAGCAGGAAGGCAGTTGTATCTTGGAGTCGAGAGACGTAAAGAGGAACTCATCCTAGACGGACTACTGGCGCTGCCGTAGCTCTGTCTTGTGCACCATCGTCCTGCCTGTTGGCGCTGCCACAAGACTTCGCAACCTTCATCTCCTTCATCGTCGTCGGGACCTGCTGGCGTGGCCGCGGACCGTTGTAACCGTCATCTTCACCGGGACCTGCAGGCTCCGCCGCGGACCGTCGTTTTTCCTTCGTCCATCTCGGGACCTGCTGGCTCCGCCGCGGCCCGATCATCTAGAACGCCGAGCTCGAGGATTGAGAGCTATTTTCCACTCATCGGTAACAAGACTGTCCCGCTACCCCTTTTCCTAAACCAGAGACCAGAACCGAGGGGACCCCTGAGTCCAGACCTCCTTGTATCATATCATCGTAACCTAAGAATTGCATATAAAGCCTCGTTAAACTTCAACCTTGCGTGGTGTCCGTCTGTGGGGGGGAAGTTACTTGTCTGTACAGTCGTTGGAGACGGCTCTCCCCGGAGACCTCTCCCCGTAGTCTCGGCCGACCCTCCCGGTCCGTCTAACAGCACTCAACAGCACTCTGCACTCAACAGCACTCTGCACTCAACAGCACTCTGCCCTCAACAGCACTCTGCACTCTACACTCAACAGCACACATCACACTGCACTCAACAGCACACAACACTCTACAGCACTCTGCACTCAACAGCACTCTGCACTCAACAGCACTCTGCACTCAACAGCACTCTGCACTCAACAGCACACAGCACTCAACAGCATACAGCACTCAACAGCACACAGCACTAAACAGCTCACAGCACTCTGCACTCTACAGCACACAGCACTCTGCACTCAAAGGTACACAGCACTCTGCACTCAAAGCCACACAGCACTCTGCACTCAAAGCTACACAGCACACTGCACTCTACAGCACACAGCACTCTACAGCACACTGCACTCAACTGCACTCACCTGCACTCAACTGCACTCAACTGCACTAAACAGCACACAGCACTCTGCACTCAACAGCACTCTGCACTCTACAGCACACAACACTCTACACTCAACTGCACTCTGCACTCAACTGCACTCTGCACTCTACAGCACACAGCACTCTACAGCACACAGCACTCTACAGTGTGTATGTGGTGTGTGTGGTGTATGTGTGTGTATGGTGTGTGTGGTTATGTGTGTGGTGTTATGTATGTGTGTGGTGGACTTAGTTTGAGTGTTCGTTTCCTGCACACTCACACACTGCCCCTACACATTCACACACTGCTCACCCTGCAAACTCACACTGTTCACCCTGCATAGTCACACACTGTTCATCCTGCACAGTCACACACTGTCGCCCTGCACACTTACACACTGTTCACCCTGCACACTCACACTGTTTACCCTGCACACTCACACTGTTTACCCTGCACACTCACACACTGCAGTCACTGTCACTCTGCAGTCACTGTTACTCTGCAGTCACACTCACTCTGCAGTCAGTCTGCACTCACTCGGCACTCACTGTCACTCTGCACTCTCACTGTCACTCTCGCACTCACTCTGCACTCACTGTCACTCTCGCACTCACTCTGCACTCACTGTTACTCTCGCACTCACTCTGCACTCACTGTCACTCTCGCACTCACTCTGCACTCACTGTCACTCTCACACTCACTCTGCACTCACTGAACATCTCGCACTCACTCTGCACTCACTTTCACTCTCGCACTCACTCTGCACTCACTATACACTGTTCACCCTGCACACTCACACTGTTTACCCTGCACACTCACAAACTGCAGTCACCGTCACTCTGCAGTCACTGTTACTCTGCACTCACTGTCACTTTGCACTCACTGTCACTCTCGCACTCACTCTGCACTCACTGTCACTCTGCTCTCACTGTCACTCTGCACTCACTGTCACTCTCGCACTCAATCTGCACTCACTGTCACTCTTGCACTGACTCTGCACTCACTGTCACTCTCACACTCACTCAGCACTCACTGTCACTCTCGCACTCACTCTGCACTCACTGTCACTCTCGCACTCACTTTGCACTCACTAAACCTCTCGCACTCACTCTACACTCACTAAACCTCTCGCACTCACTCTGCACTCACTGTCACTCTCGCACTCACATTGCACTCACTAAACCTCTCGCCCTCACTCTGCACTCGCTGTCACTCTCGCACTCACTCTGCACTCACTGTCACTCTCGCACTCACTCTGCACTCACAGTAACTCTCGCACTCTCTACACACTGTTCACCCGGCACACTCACACTGTTTACCCTGCACACTCACACACTGCAGTCACTGTGACCAGTGCCTATGTGAGCGCGCAGTGCCGGTATGTGTGAGCAGCCTGTGTGTGTATGTAGTGCCTGTGTGTGTGAACAGTGTCTGTGTGTGTGAACAGTGTCTGTGTGTGTGAGCAGTGTCTGTGTGTGAGCAGTGTCTGTGTGTGTGAGCAGTGCCCGTGTGTGTGAGCAGCCTGTGTGTGTATGTAGTGCCTGTGTGTGTGAACAGTGTCTGTGTGTGTGAACAGTGTCTGTGTGTGTGAGCAGTGTCTGTGTGTGAGCAGTGTCTGTGTGTGTGAGCAGTGCCCGTGTGTGTGAGCAGCCTGTGTGTGTATGTACTGCCTGTGTGTGTGAACAGTGCCTATGTGTGCGCGCAGTGCCGGTGTCTGTTTGTGTGAACAGTGTCTGTGTGTGTGAGCAGTGTCTGTGTGTGTGAGCAGTGTCTGTGTGTGAACAGTGCCTGTGTGTGAGAAGTGCCTGTGTGTGAGAGAAGTGCCAGTGTGTGTGAGAAATGCCTGTGTGTGAGAAGTGCCTGTGTGTGTGAAAAGTGCCTGTGTGTGTGAAAAGTGCCTGTGTGTGTGAGCAGTGTATGTGTTTGTGAGCAGTGTCTGTGTGCGTGAAAGTGCATGTGTGTGTGAGAAGTGCCTGTGTGTGTGATGTAGTGCCTGTGCGTGTGAACAGTGCCTGTGTGTGTGAACAGTGTCTGTGTGTGTGAGCAGTGTCTGTGTGTGTGAGCACTGTGTGTGCGTGAGCACTGTCTGTGTGCGAGCAGTGTCTGTGTGTGAACAGTGCCTGTGTGTGTGAGAAGTGCCTGTGTGTGTGAGAAGTGCCTGTGTGTGTGAAAAGTGCCTGTGTGTGTGAGCAGTGTATGTGTTTGTGAGCAGTGTCTGTGTGCGTGAAAGTGCCTGTGTGTGTGAGAAGTGCCTGTGTGTGTGAAAAGTGCCTGTGTGTGAGCAGTGTATGTGTTTGTGAGCAGTGTCTGTGTGCATAAACAGTGCCTGTGTGTGAACAGTGCCTGTGTGTGAACAGTGCCTGTGTGGACAGTGCCTGTGTGTGAACAGTGCCTGTGTGTGATCAGTGCGCGTGTGTGTGTGCGCAGTGCCGGTGTGTGTATGTAGTGCCTGTGTGTGTGAACAGTGCCTATGGGTGCGCGCAGTGCCGGTGTGTGTGAGCAGCCTGTGTGTGTATGTACTGCCTGTGTGTGTGAACAGTGCCTATGTGTGCGCACAGTGCCGGTGTCTGTGTGTGTGAACAGTGTCTGTGTGTGTGAGCAGTGTCTGTGTGCGAGCAGTGTCTGTGTGTGAACAGTGCCTGTGTGTGAGAAGTGCCTGTGTGTGTGAGAAGTGCCTGGATCAAAAGGTAAAATATCCTAATGAGCTAGAACACAATAAATACTATAAAGGCACACCAATTCATAGAGAAATTAAATGAAGCAGTTTTATTGTAGCAATTAAAAATTACCAAGAAACGGCATGCAGTAAACAGGAAAACGCTGGAGGGAAAGTATATAAATGCCAGCTGCTGCCAGCAACAACGTAAATAATGATTTAGGCACGTGCTGCAGCATCGCACTCTTTTATTTCCTCATTTCCCTGGCTGAACACAAACTGACTTTCCTTGGCTGTTATCTCCCATGGTATTACGGAAATTGTTGTTTCTTTCTGCTAAACCTAGGTTGCGCTACCGACCAAACATTACTGGAATACAAGAGATAGAAATAATAGAATGAGACTAGTGAAAGTAACAGTACACAATACCTTAAAATAATATTTTCAGCCAAGTGCATACTTCATTGGGCATCAGGAAAATCAAGCTTGTAGGGTCAAAATACAAAAATAAGATTATGTAGGCTTACAGCTGCTGCCAGCAACAACGTAAATAATGATTTAGGCACGTGCTGCAGCATCGCACTCTTTTATTTCCTCATTTCCCTGGCTGAACACAAAGTGCCTTTCCTTGGCTGTTATATCCCATGGTATTACGGAAATTGTTGTTTCTTTCTGCTAAACCTAGGTTGCGCTACCGACCAAACATTACTGGAATACAAGAGATAGAAATAATAGAATGAGACTAGTGAAAGTAACAGTACACAATACCTTAAAATAATATTTTCAGCCGAGTGCATACTTCATTGGGCATCAGGAAAATCAAGCGTGTAGGGTCAAAATACAAAAATAGGATTATGTAGGCTTACAGCAAGTTTTGGAGACTCGAGATACAATGAGGCGGCTACCACAACACGAAGGCGAGGAGGCGGGAATGGACGGGTGAGTGGTGAGGCGTGAAATGAGCTCCTTTGATGAGATGACAAGAATGCGGCAAAATGTGGGACTGTTCGTAAGCCTGTGAAAATAAATCAGTTTCGTACCTGGACGTTACTGTCTCCAATACAAACGCACTTACATACTTTGTGGGGTAATGAAGACTGTGTGTCTCATTGTCGGGCACGACCAAGCCAGCTCTTCAAAGGCCAACACTTACACATGAAAGGATGCAGACGAACGTGCGCCCACCAAACTCACTGCAGACTGGTGAACGCGCCCGACCATCTGGGTTCTATTACCGCGGCACCGTGACAGCTCGTAATTGACAATTTATTACACTCCCCTGCGCGTAACCACACAGAATATGCAGGAAGTGCAGAAACTGAAATCCATATGGCCTATTGCGTGAAGGCTACTAGAAACACAGCACCACGAGGACCAATTAGCATGCAGATGCCAAAATAAACTACGGATAAATCTCGCGCACTGAGGAATTTTTACTTCACTATTCTGAGCCCCGTAACAAAACGGCTCGGAGCTCCGCCCCACTTCTGACGAAGTGGTGACGTAGGCCGAGCCCTAACAAGCTGCAGCCATAATTCCAGCCCGCCATCTTAGATCTAGCGAGTTGCTGTTGTTATGTCGAAACTTATTCGTACAGCCAGGCATAGGGGCCACTCCTTTTCTTTACTGGCCCCTCAACATTGGAATCAGTTGCCTCTGCAGCTACGTTCTTGCCCAGATTTATTTTTATTTAAAACATCTTTAAAAACATGGCTGTTTAACTTGTAATGGTACTTAGAACTGTGATCTTTGTTGGCTGCACAAGTGCTGATAGATCCCCTCAGGGATGATTTGAGTCCTCTATAAATGCAATTAGCATAACATAAAGATGACAATGTCAGAATTTCTGAGAGCACTTAGCAACAGTGTAATTAGCTAATTTTTAATTTTATTAAGATATGTGGAGACTCATCTGTTTATAGCTGTATCTCTGATTGCCTAAAAATCAGTATTTCGGCTACATCCGAATCAGTCACCAACGTCACCAACATATCAAAATAATTAGTGTATTACAATCCACAGGCAATATTAATCTACATAAATGCCAATAAAACATTTTGGTCACTCACTTGCAGTTTTCTTGAGTGTCAGAAAATCTGTTGTCTTTGTGACTATTATTATTTATGTGGCAAGAGAAGAGGACATTGATGCATGTCACCCCTTGATATTGTTTCGGAAATACAGTAAAATGTTTATTTCTTTTTGTGTGACGTTTTAGTCAGGGCCACTAGAATTATGCAATTCTGGGGCCGCTGCTCTTTTTGTATAATTAAGGACTTGCTGCATTTACCACATAATCATTCATCTGCTGCATAATATGCACATTTTTTATTGTTTCTTGTTCAAACGGATCAAAAGTTATTCAAAACATGGTGATATGTGTTGGCGCCCATAGGGGGACCCTACAAAAAGATCAACAGGTCTTCATCTATTTGGTTGTGAAACAGGTACAGGTACTAACGAGGTGAAATCTTTCCCCAGACAGTATTACCATGGATAAAAATGTCAAAATAAGGAAGTAATACAATAAAAATACACTGAATTATACAGCATAATTTGCTTTTCCTTACCGCATAATTAAGTGAACCGTGCCGCATAATTTGGTGCTCCCCTGACGCAAAATTCCAGTGACCATGGTTATAGTCTAGCTGTGAATGCAGCATGGGGATGTTAGTCAGTTAGAATGTTTCAGAAATGGCCTACTACATTTAAAGGTTTGACGCCGTAATGTCTGAAGAGAGGCTTGTCCATGCGGATGCGCATATTTTGCCAGCCAATGAATATTCAAATTAAGAAATTTCAATAAATAGCACCGATTTTTATTTTTTTTACTGTGTGAATGGTTACACCAGGGAATATGCTTTCTGCACACCTGTCATCTTCAGAAACACTAGGAAGAGTAGATACCTGGCATTTTCAGATCATATTTTGACATATAGACACCTATCCCTGTTTTCCTTTTTTTTGCATAAAAGATTCACCAGGCACCCGTTCCTGGCAATTAAAAGGCCGATGAATTAAGCTGAAGGGGAATCAAATATTTCTTTGCCACTGAGTGAGCGAAGGAACTTGGAACACACACAGTGTTTTTTGCAAATACCCACCCTAGCCAAAGTATGCAAGAGTTCCATCTATGGCATGTCGTGTTCAGGAAATATTCTGCCCAAGCAAATAAAAGCCTGCCATTTAACAGCAGATGAAAACTAGCAGGCACGCCGGCCTCTCAATGCCAGGCCCCGCTGAAAAGCACACATCCTCCTTGGCCTCACATCCATGGCAAACTTCATTTGCCATGGATACTGCTTGGTTGTGTCACATTCAGGAAACACTCAGTCCAGGGTAAACACAATGTTTAGAGAAAATGGCTTCCAGGACGGCTGTTATTAATCGCATTTGTGATGTTGTTTGTCACGTGCCATTGAATTAATTTATTTAAGTGTTTAATTATTTGGGAGTTTTTGTGAAGTGCTTTAGTGCTGCAAATGGAGTCTCTTGGCCCTGAGAGAAGCTGCCGCCAAAAGGCAGAAAAAGAGCTATTTGACGATGCACGTGAGGGTGTTTAATTTCTCGCCAGAATTTTTTCCTCAACTCAGTTGATTGAGTATGTGGTGCTGTTGATTTTCACCAACGCCGAGACGTGTGGCCTTGTGGAAGGCACTTCACGGGTCGTCTCTGACTACAACCTACCTGTATAGGTAGATTATATTGGTGACGTGAAAAGGGAGTTGTACCTGTTCTGCTAGGACACACAGCTACTTTTAAAAGTCAACCGAAGTGCGGTACCATTTCCCCAGAGTAGGATGTACCTGTGTTGAGTTTGCTTGCCCCCCACCCCACACCGTTCCACAGCGGAGGGTTAAAATAGCACCACCACGTACAATGATAAACTATTATATGTGGATATTTTCCATGGCAGCATAGGCAGAATGTTTTTGGGAGCACAGTTTAACTATGCTTAAAACCCTGGAATTGCATTTTGGTTTTTTTATTAGAAAAAACTAATTCAGAAAGCAAGTGTTACAAAGATGAAATACTGTATATTTTCCAGCCGTACAGTATGGCATGTGGTTTGGTCTATCTGAGCTGGGGTGTCTGTTCAGCAATGGCACAGGAGCATCGCGGTACAAAATGGGGTGGTGATGAACGGAGCATCTGAACCAATCAAACACTCACACCCAGTCAACAGATCTGGGTTTAATCCATCACCGTTCTTTAGCCCACTCTGCCACCCCAGTTCAGACATGGCCATATGCAAATCAGTCTGACCCTGTGCCTCATGGGAACAGTCCAGCCCGAACGAATGCAGGAGCATCGCCCCACTCGGCAGAGTCAGTCACAGAAAAATAAAATGATAATAAAACAATATTATTTTATTTTTCTGTGACTGGCTCTGGCTTAGGCAAGCGTGTAGGGCGGGCGGGGCGGTGCCGGCCATGACAGGGAGGAGTGGTGGGCACTTAGAAGTGCGCATGTCAGTTTGGCTGGCTGCCTTAGGCCGCCCAAACAGACATGCGCACTTCTATGTCTCCACCGGGTTGGGGAAAAGCTGCAGGCTTCCAGGCACTGTCTGAGCAGCAGACCAGGCCGCTCAGACCAATCCTGGTGCTGCTCTCACAGCATGAGAGCAGTGTGTGGATTGGGTGGGGAGCCTGTGCTTTCCCAGATACTGCCAGGAGAGAAGCACTGAAGGAGCCGTAGGAGGCAGTGGCAGCAGCGAAAGGTAAATTTAAAAAAATGATTATTTTCCCGTAAATTCCCGGTTCCGACCACCCATCTTCCCCCCTCCCCTCACTTTCGTTTTGTGGCGGTGACATAGAGAGAAAGCAGAGATGAAAGGTACCTGCAGAGTGAAATACAGACAGGAAGTGATGGGAGGAGGAAGAAATAGGGATAAAGTGGGATTAACACTAGCAGCCTTGGCATTCAGCAGCTCTGCACTCAGCAGCACTGTAGGTGGGCTCTTAACATAAACTGTGTCTCCTTTCACTTTTTTCACTAATTAAGCACTGTTCTATGCTAGCATGGAAGCGTCAGACGTTTTCAAGTGGACATCAAAGGTAAACAAAACAGAACAGAAACTATTCTCCAAGAAGGCTTTCTATAGCTATCAAGTAACTCTAATGTCAATTCGGTTATAAAAGTGGGTGGATTCAATACACAGAGACATCAACTATTGCTTAGTTAAGGAGTTTAAAACTCCCACCATCACTGATGTATAAATTCCCTATATAATGCCAAGCGGTGAACCCCCTTCCTGGATGTTTGTGGAGTCCAGGCCACTCAATAGATAAGGGCATCTTCCCAGCCTGCACCCAACTAGGACTGACATTTGCCTCCAGGACAGGACTGCCTGCTCCATGATCACCGGGCCCTGTATGATGCAATACAGCTTTATTTGAAGCCACAAGGGTTCTGTTGGCTTGAAAATGAACTGGCCACAAGCCTGTGAAACTGTGACCGTCATCTTTGGAGGTCCAAATGTTCTCTGCCCTTGATGGTAAGAAGAAACTATCATCCCAAATCATGAGGTCTCTATTAGACCATTTTCAACACTTGGCGGAGCCCTGATATAGTCACCGACGCAGCAGAGCATTCGAAAGGATGAATGCACCAAATTGGCAGCAATCGTTGCTTCCGCAGGTAAGTCCAGGTAATTTGAAAGCATGCCTTTGCTTCCAACGGCTGGTGGAGAACTGATCCCCTCTCTCACCCAAGGGTTTCCCCAAGCAAGTAGGGCTAGGGCTATCATCACTTGGAAAGACAAGCCATAAAACATCTGAACACTATCTAAATGATCATTTTTATCACGGCTACATATGAGTTGATGCATTTGAAAGTTCAATTTAAAGTAAAAAAAAATCAAGGGAAAACCCTATAGGCATTTGCAGCCACCCTTTTGACTTTGACCATGTTTGTTTGGTTTTGTGACAAGTTTCGCAAAACTTTATTGTTGGGGAAAATGTCAGGCCCTCATCAATTCAATAAGAAGTTGTCTAAATGCCGAAGTATTTTTTGGTCTCAAAAAGCACCCATTGCTATAGTGACCTTGCCAATTAACGGAACTACTTTGTGTGATAATATGCTCCTTCTGAAAGGGCAGAATGCTATCACTGTAAGTGAAGTTAGCCAATGGCTGAAGTGGGTTCACTTCCTGCCCCATACAGTATTCTGAAGTGGGCGGAAGAAAAGTGTCAATGATACAATGAGCCCAATGGATGAAGAGGGTTGGCTCAAAGCCTATTAGTAAGTATTACATACACATAAGATTAGTAAAAGCAAAAGGTCTTGGCTAACACCAGACCTAAAATGTTATGGGGGCATATTCTTAAGGATGTATCGCCGAGTTATCAGCACTTCATTGCAGCCAAAGTTGCGATAAATGTATCTCCCCATTAACAAGCAGGTGCTAACAGCCCATATCACCAGTTTACCTGCAATAGCAGCCGCAAAAAACATTTCTAGAGAAGACCCTGGCAACTATTGCTAATGAGATGCAGAGTAGGTGTTCCCGTGCAAAAAGCAGCGACAACACCATGTCACAACATTCCCAACGACCAGCCAGATCAGTGATAAGATCCCAAAACAGGCGCAACGGCGCATTAGCAGCAGGAAATTAACACCTGCTCTGACCTGGTGTAAAGTCGGACGACAGCCTGCACCAGAAAAGGGAGCCCAGCTCAGAGCCACACCTGAAGGGCAACAAATACAATGGATCCACTGATAATGCAGCTCAGAGCCGCAAGAGGGCCACAACACCCACCGCCACCACCCCCAGGACACCCCACATCCCCCCGGAAACCCAGCACCCCCCCCCAGACCAACACTGAGGCAGCGCAGGCAATAACAGTGACCCTCTGAAAACGCACCAACCTCACAGACCCAACACCAGTGTCTGTTATTGCCCACTACAGGCCCAAAGGGACAAAAATCCTCTGCATCCTGACCACCATTGCCCACAGGCTGACGGTACCAACACAGCAGACAACCAACATCCCACCTCAGACAAAGCTGCTGGCCGTGCTGTATGTGTTGGCCCCTGGCACCTTCCAACCAACAACTGCCAGAGTCGGAGGAGTCTCACACCCAGACTAATCCAAGTTCCTCACAACAGTCGTGGATGACATCATCACTTTGGTAGCCCACTATCTATACTTCTCCCACACTGTGCAGGAACAGCTGGAGACCAAGCAAGGCATCTAAGCCATAGCTGGCTTCCCGTAGGTGTGGGGGGCAATTGACTGCACACATGTCCTACTTGTGCCCCTGGTAACCCTACACACAATAACCGCAACAGAAAGCACACGTATTCCATCAATGTGCAGGCAATAGTGGACAATCAGGGAATCTCCACCTACGTCAATGTCAACCACCCAGGTAGTGTGGAAGACCCTGGGGCGATGATGAGGAAGATGATGCAGGTCTAACACACCCCACTGCAGCTGCATCAGGAATATCCCAAAGGAACACAATCCTAGACATTTTCTTTACATGAGCGCGCTCAGCTCTAGTGCCCCAACCTCAGTGCACTGCAACTCACGGACACTTCTGTTTGCTCATGGGGGTGACCTCTGTACTTGCACCAGCTACCACCATGATGCTCCACAGTTGTCTCTGCAATGCTGGTGTTTTCTGTTTCCGTTTTGATAGTGTTCACTGTTGTAGTTGTTGCCAGCACCAACCACTCCGTGAGGGCTGGCTTATACGCACCCCACCCACATCCAGCACAGGCGTCACTGTACATGTGACCCTGCCAATAAAGGGGCCGGGCGCACGTGCCCGTAGCCAGTTCCACAAACTATCTGCGTGTGTCAGTGTGGTCATAATGTATGCATGAGTGCCCCGGGCCCTACACCATTACATTGTGCTGTGTACAGCGGACAAAATCATGCCCCCACTGGCAGTAGGAATGACCTTGGACATGTAGCTTTGTCGTCACCCACTCAATACGTAGGAGGAGTGGACTGGGCTGTCGTAAGGCGGTTCAGCGCGTGTGTGTGAATGGTAATTCCGGGTCTCTGAGTGTGGTTCAGTACAGGAAATGTGCAAATACATGTGTCTCTGTCGCAGTGTGGGTCTCCTTTGTGGGGTGTAGGTGGTCCCTGATTGGGCTTAGACAACCAGGTATGTGATGTAGTTCGGCTTCCATGTGCTCTGAACCCACCCGCACCTGTTCGGCCACCTCCTTTTGACATTCTGACGCTTGGCCTTTGAATGCGATGTGTGCCTCGGTGGAGTATTGGGAGCCTGCCGTGGTTGTGGGTTTTTCCTGCTGTGTGGACTGTGCAGGGGCTGAGGTCTCTTCTATGTGGCTTGGCTGCCCTGCTCCTGCGGGTCGGTTGCCTAAGATGTCCATGAGCTGTTGTAGGGCGTCGGTGTCGAAGGTGTGGTGGTCCTCTCCAGCATCACTGATGAGTTGTCTGGTCTGCTCTGCTGGAGGTGTTGCTTGTCCCTCTTCAATGTGAAGGGGAGATGCATGTTGTGTTGACTTGTATGTTGGTGCATTGTTTTTGTTTACATGCAGACTGTATGACAATGTACATTGTGACTGTTTGGGAGGTTCTGAAGATTTGATGCGGGACAGTGGGCATTTGGACTACATGATGGATGTGAGGTTGTACACGAAGATTCTCACACTTTCCTGCTATGTTAGATGTGATTGGCCTATTTCTGCACATAAGTGGACCCAGTTGTGTCTCTGTTCTGCAGTGTCGGTGTTGCACTTCGTACCACATTGTCGTGGGATGTGCTGTGATTGCTATGTGTGTGTGCTGCAGTGTGCCATGGGGATCAGGGACATGATCCTGGGTCATTTTGGGTGTGCAGTGTGCTTCACGTCGTTGTGCATGTGTGCCATTGTGCCCATCTCCCCCCATCCCCCAGTCCCTGGTCATTACTCACCCTGTTGATGTTATGTCAGGTCCTATCGAGCTGTGTCCGTACTCCCAACTCCTTGCTCCGTCTCCACACTGATGACTGTAGCCTCCATTTCCTCCAGCTCCTCCTGTGGTGCAGGACTCCCACCTCCTGTCGCCATTGCTGCCTTTCTGTTGGCAGCGGGTTTGTGCTTGGTTTGACTTTTCACATCATGCCAGCGCCTCTTGGCCTCCTCCATTGACTTCCTCGACACTCCAACTGCATTCTCGTTAGTCTAATTGTGGGTCCGTTGATGGTAGTGTTCTGTCACCTCCGTGACACTGATCTGGTTTTCCTGCGGACTGCAACCCGTCTTCCTCTCCCTCCTCTCCTTTGCCTTCCCTGACCCCGTTGTTCCTTGCTGGTGGTCTGTGGGGCGTTGACCTCTGCACTCGGTCCGGGTGCATCCATGGTGCAACGCACTTTGGATTGTTTTTGCTGTGTTCTTGCTTTAGCTTTTATAGTGCATTTTCCTGCATGACGCATGGTATTTGCAGGCCTGTCACTGGTTTTCGTTGCATTTTGTATCGCGATTGGCCTTATTGCAACTTTTTTTGCGTTTGTGTTTCGCATGTTTTGCGGCATCGCGTTGACTTTTTCGCTGACATTTGATGCGTTGTCGTAGGCCTATCGCATGGTACCTGTGTTTTGTGAATACTTAGTTAACACAGAGTTATTTTCCCGCGATAGACTGCAATATGGAGAGTTGCGTTAGGCTAATTTTGCATAATTATCACACGCTCTTTAGAATATCACCCTATATGTTTTAACTTGTTAATTTTTAACTTGTCAATGTGAATCTCCATATAGGGGCCATTGAACATAGGTCATGTATTCGAAATAAGAAAATGGTGACCCCCCTCTTGTTTGCCACTATGTATACAAAAATATGCAGAAAATACCTCACAGTGGTGGGTGATACAACAGTTATAAGTGAACTTAATAATTGATGACATTGATAGGATAATGAATTTACACCAAGGCAATGGATTTTTAGAATTAACAGTGTTGAGATGAGACTGAATGAATAAACGGAGTGGTTTTGTTTGATCCATGAATAAAGTAAACTAACGTTTTGAACATATTCCAATTTCTGTCCATTTAAAAACACGTTTTCTCTAAAAGACTTATGAGGATTTATTGCCATGTACTTTGTCTTATTGGTATTAATCTCAAGGCCCTTTTTACTGCAGTAGGTTTGAAAAGTACTAAGTAAACATTGTAGGCCCTTCGGTGTTTGTCATATAAGAATAGTTTTGTCAGCGAATAATAGGGCAGGTATTGCTCACCCCCCAGTTTCGATGCATCATTGTTGCAACCTTTTAGAAAACATGGAATATCATTAACAAATAATGAAAACAAGGTTGGTGCCAGCACACAGCCTTGGCGAAACCCCCTTTTTTTGGGGATTGGGCTAGTTAGTTCGCCGCCCGGGCCCCACCTCACCTTTGCATAGTTGTTTTCGTGCAATCTTATGATCTGTTCCAGGAGGTTGGCTGGTAACCCCTGGCTGCTAAGTGTCTTCCATAACAAGTGTCTGGGGATGAGATCAAACGCAGCCCTTAAATCAACAAACGCCACATATAAGTGGCCCTTCCTTATGTTTACGTACTTCAAACACATACAACAGAACCTGAACACCTGATCTATGGTGCTTATTTTGGCTCTAAATCCTGCCTGGAACTATGAGAGAACTGCTTTTTCCTGAACCCAAAAATAATACGGTTTAAAATATGCCTTGCGTATATCTTCTGTAAAACATCAATTCAACTAATTGGGTGATAGTTCGCAGGATCACTCCTATCGCCCTTTTTAAAAATACAAATGATTTCCACCCCCCTCCACGTCTCTGGTAAATCAGCTCCTGAGGCTACAGAATTGCACAAATAGTTAATATAGGAGCCCCAGACACAGGTATCATGTTTATATAGGTCTCCTGGAATCTTATCTAGTCCTGGGGCTTTACTATTTTTAACTGAGTTAATAGCCAAGATAGTTTCTTGTAAATTGAAATCTAAAATTCCTTCACTCGAGCTTAGTAATAAGTCGTCATTGGGTGAACTTTCAATCTCAGGGGCTCTATACAACTTTGTAAAATGATCTATCGGGGTAGTCTCATCAAGATAAACATCTCTAGAGCCCTTTTCATTTTTATTTCCTTTGGCCAAGAGTTTCCAAAATGCCATTTGGTCCTTGTTTTTTGCTGCTATCAATAATTCAAGCCAAATTTCATCATCCCAAAGTGCTTTAGCATTCTCTAGTACTCTCTTATATTTTAATCTAGTTTCTTTAACTGTCAGAGTACTATTATTTTTAACAGCTAGTACTAACTCAGTTTTGGCAACACGGCAATCCTTATTATACCAAGGTTTCCCCATCGGCTTTGAATGTCCATTTTTCCCGCTTGTTTTAGCTTTTTTTGTTACCAGTGGGACTAATGCCTTAAAAAACCTTGTGTAGTTCTAGGAATGTGTTTTTTTCTATTTCCATAGTAGTATAATTGCAAAAAATGTTCGCAAGAGTACTATAGACACTTGCCAGCTTTTGGCCATGCTCCAACATATGTGCCCATTTAACCGAGCGGCGATTATTACTAACTGTAATATTATCTATGCTATTACAAGGGATACTGCTGCTCTCCACTGAAATTGGAAACAATCTACTTTTCAAGAGAAGTTCAAGCGGAGGGTGATCGCTCTCTACCCTTGGTATAATTTTTATATCTTCAGCATGGGGCCAAATATCAAAGGATTAGATTATATAATCTATTTTGCTTTGGGTAGTACTTCTACAAAAAGTTGGGGCCTTTGGTACATCTGATAGAAGACGACCATTTCATGCCCTTAAGCCATGGGCCACCATTAATCTCATAATTTGGAGTGCTAAAGCAGTACACGGGACAGTTTTACAATTATGTATTATAGGAATCTTTTTGGCCAGGTCTTCATCTTCTAAAATCGTTCCGAGCCCTTCGAAACGTTCATAATTGCAATTAAGATCTCCACCTATAACTATGCTTGCACTTGAATCCACTAAATTTAAAATGAAGTCCATTTGCTCAATTATCGGTGACTCCTTTGATGCCAAGCCAGGTTGATTATAAACATTATATATATACAGCACCCATCTATCCTTAGTCGCTATTTTAATCCCAAGTATATCTAAAGAATTTGTAACTAATTGTGTTACACTAATATCAAGGGTCACTTTAACCCAGATGACTAGACCGCCCAAAGGTCTTCCTCTTATGGATGGAACAGCTGCTATATAAAAAGTTTTATATCCTACCCTGTGTAAAATCTTAGTTGTCCAGGTCTACTGTAGTAGACAGGTGTCATTTGTTTCGATAAATTCATTCCATTCAGGATCCCTGACATTCTTTTTGAGGCCCGCTATATTCCATGAGATAACTTTTAGATCAGCGCGGGCCCTATGGCTTACATTTCTTATCGATCCTTTACTGGATATTGTGTCAATGCCTCTTGAAGATAGTAACACGTCGTCGCTCGCACAACATGTTTCTTTCTCTCCCATTTCTTCACTAGAGTTCGTGATTGGTGCTATATTTATCCCCCTACTTTCCTCTCTGCTGCATTCAATACATTCACAATAACATTTGACTGATGCAGTCAATCTACCGCTTCCAGGGAAGACAATCCTTGGAAGCTATTTGAGGTTTCTGGGAATAGTAAATTACATTGCTTGTTATTAGCTCCAATTACCGTCGGTTTACAAAAATATCCCAAGGGTAGGGCATAGATATTGGGTTTCCACGTTGGCGTTTCCTCATGTGCTTTCAATAGGGTGCGAACTACGTGAGGATGTCTAAAATTGACAACAATGCAATCTCCCTGTATATCCTTAGGAGAATCTTCCACCCACCCTACCCTGCGCACCATCAGGATTTCGCTTATTTTGTTAGAATTAAACTTTTTATATTTGGATAACCAATCAACAACTATATTCCTAAGATTGTGCCAAGATTCATTTTGGTCTCTTTTCAATGCTGGGACACCAGCTAAAACTAGAAAATAAGGACATGTAGCAGGAGGTAGATTCAAGATATCCGAGTTAGGAATTAAGTCTGTCCCCTTTGGGCTATACACTAATGCCCCACAACTAGCATGTTGTGGATTAATTAAACTGTTATCGGGACGGGTAAGAGCCTTCTTCTTTGGCTCATGTACCCCTAAAGCCTCTGCTCCATTCCCTATCTGAGCACTATTTAAGATTTCTGTGCTCGGTTGGTTCAAAGTACTATCAACGCCATGGGATTCTTTGCTGGCCTTTGAAAGCATCTTTAAATCGGCTATTAGGTTTGCCCCTTCTTTAATTATTCCATTTCCCTCTCCAATATTGTTACCTAGTTGGTTTATTGCGTCATTTAACTAGGTAATTTTATTATCCATAGCCCTTAATTTGCTATCCATGCATTCGTTTATCTGGGTCTGAATAGAATCTAAGGCAGTTTTAAAAATATCTACCACAGTTTGTTCTACTGCTCCTACTACTTCATTATCCCTGCCTTGTCCAAACTGGTTATTAGCATCAGTGTGCACCCCTATTGTTCTATACCTGCTACCTTCATGTTCCAATGTATTAGAATCCCTATTACATGAACCCCCTTTTCCACCCACTTTCCCTTTTTTTCACCAGTTCTGTTCACCCTCTGCAATTTTTCACTCTTATCACTTTTTTCTTTAGATACTCCCACTGTTTTCTGTACCCGTAGTCTTGTTGAAATCCCCGGACTTGCTTGGTCGTTTACATCAAGCGATCCCATAAGGTCCATTGTGGGTTTATTCAAAACAAGTTGGGCATTATCATGTTGAGTATCCATACCTGTGTTTGGCTTCAATGCATTTATTGGTGACTGTGCCCCAGTTTGCATGTATGTCGGGAGTTTAGAGGGGTCTAATGAAAGTCTTCTATGTACAAGTTCAATTTCATAGCATAATACAGATTCTGCTCGCGTTATAAAATCGTATAGCGTTCCAGCAGTTCCCTTCCGTTTACTCATTGTTCGGTTAGCCTCCCCTGACATAATCAACAAGCAAGCGCTAAGTATCACCAAGCTGCTGCAATGGGTCAAAAGCCACCCACCACCAGCTCTGAAGTCAAAATAAATATAACAGAAGTAAACAAATATAACCAAGATATTCGATTGGCGTAGCCCGCTTAACTATTTATATAATCCAGCCAGACAAGTTTTTAGGGCTAAAATGAACCGCCTTAGGTGGTATGGCGCTCGATGATAAATTGCCTAAATTTGCGCCTTACAGCGTACCATGAGTTTAACAGAATATGTCCCTTTTGCCACAAAGTTTTCAATAGTTGCCCACGAGGTAGAGTCAATAAAGCGGCAGGATACAGGGGCAGTCAATAGAGAGAAGCACCCAGATAAATTAACTGGGCGGATTAACAGTTAACAAAAAAGGGGCAATGCAGGGATTTAAACGTTATTTCACCAAGTGTACCTTCGGTATGCAGGCTATTCCGGCCCCGAAGGCGTTAGGCGGCCCCACCCTTTTTCACGGGCTTCTCCCGGCGTGGCCCGCACGCGTCCCGCGTTGCGTGGGGGAAGGCGGCGCTTTATAGCGCGATGACAGCGCCTCCCCCTGCAGCAGCAACTGTGAGCACTCAGGCACTCGGGCAGGTAGGAAGGATATTCAGTGCACCCTGGGACCACGAGTCCCACCAGGGCAACAGGACGCGTGCAGCGAGTGTCCCGTCCAGGCAACACAACAACACAGGTCACTAGCAAAGTCTTGAAAAGTGCCCCAACATACTTAGTTTATGTGTGCACAAGAAGTCATTTATGGGTATTTTTCTAATGTACAAACATGCCAGACTTATGTGTGAATAGTTTAGATACGTCAAACAATGTTAAAAAAAGTATGTGGAATTCACAAAGAATGCGTACTTACTCCGCTCACTGTCACTCACAGTACATGTGTGTTGAGGCAAAGAAACTTGAAGCTTCTCATTTTTCCTTTAGATTTAGTTTTTCTTTTTCAGAAATCGTTTCCCTAAAATATATCTCCTTCTGACTAAGCCTTTTGCTATGTGCACAATGTAAACACATTTTGGTGCATTTTTACTCATCTAATGCAGCATTAATTCCTAAATTGTTCTTAAATAAGAGCCTCAAACTTTTGAAAGATATTTCTTTTTGACAGGTTTTCCTCTTTTTACCTTTGACAGAGTTTAGTTCAAATTCTTGCTTATTGATAAAGTCACTTTTTAGTTTTTAGGTCTTGTCTACCAGCCAGCGACAACTGCCTGTTAACAAAGAGACTGATTGTAAGACTACGGTGGGGTTAGAGTCTGCTCTTTGCATAATAATTGCTTGGCGTAACTGTCAATCTCATTTGCTGGCTTTTCATTTGTTGACTTGTGTAGGCTTTTATTTCTCTTCTTGTGTTTGTCCTTTCCCTGGAGCATGGATGCATTACTTTTGTCTTTCCACTGCTTGCTTTTCAAGCTTTATTTTTTTCTGTTGGGTTAAGCCCTCTGCGACAGTGCATGTGTTTTCCAGCTGTCTCTCTTATATTCTTTTCTCTCCTGGCTGCACTCTATGTTGGTCTCTGTCACCTGCGTGCCTCTCTCCCATTCCCTCCATGTTGTGCTCGCCCTTGTATGCTTCTCACCCCCATATTGCTTTCTCTTCTGAGTGCTTCTCCCTATGCCCGCTCAATGTTGCGCTCTCTTGCCTGTTGCTTCTTTGCTCCTGGCCTGCCTCTATGTTGCAACCGACTCCCCACTCTCTGTGTTGCTTCCCCCACAGCGCCCTCCGTGTTGCTTCCCACCACCATGCCATCCTTGTTATTTTCCTAACATGCATCCTTTGTGCTCCTTCCCTCAAACACATCACTTGTGTTGCTTTCAAAAAAACGTTTTGCCCTACATATTTATTTATTTGCCAACTCAATTTGGTAAAAAAAAAGACAATTGCGTCATTTTGTAGGTGAAGGCTTACAAAATGACACCACCACAACTTCATAACGCCTGTTTTTTCTTGTTTTCTTTGGTCATGCTGTGAAATATCTGGAATGCTGCACAGCATGGCTAAAAAACATTGGCAAAGTCAATAGATCCCAAAGTCCAGACCTTTTAGCTTTGCCAATGCTTAGTTAATCAGCTCAGCTAGTTTTCTGACTCAACCTTTGGGCAACATTTGCAGCCTGGTCATGTGGTGAGATCATTTCCTCGTCAAATGTAATATAAGCAGAACACTACTTAAGGCAAATTTGTCAAAGTTATTAATAAACCTGGTACTTGATTCACAGCATGGCACTCCAGATGCTTAGTAAATGTTTGTCCACTCCTAGACAATCTTTATCCAAGCCATATTCTAGCTACTCTAAATAAGCCGCTGCTATTAAGGGTGCTGGAATCTTTTCAAAAGAAGTCCACTTGTTGCAGACTTAATTCTTAACTATGGTATATGCCTTAGCCTCTCTAAAACTAAACTTCAGCACCTGACAGAAATCAAATTATACCTCTGTCAAATAAAAAATAAAGATATGCCCATTATATATAAAAGGCTCTTTACTGACGTGCGTGAAGAATTCTACACTAGCTGGATTCTTATGACCCGGAACACTCCAAAAATGTTTTTCACAGCAATCAAGACTCTACCTCACCCAACATCTTTGCATTCCTTAGTCATGCTTTCAGAATAAATTTGCCACACTCATAATTCATTTTTAGTTAATATGATTCAAACCATTCTCACTTCTACTAGTGCTATTAAATTTATATCTATTTGTGTAGTTACTGAACCTCATTGGGAACTACTGTGTTTTCCTCTCTAGCATTTGAGAGTTTCTGTACAGCCCTTTCTAAGTCTCGTCTACAGACCACTTTAGCTGTTTGGTGTTGAAGTCCCATTGCCTACAGAACCTATAGTGGGATTTGGGTTAGCTCCAAATAGTTCTGATGGAAAGAAGAATTGGCAGATCTTGTAGGTTTACACGTTCGTTTTAAAGGTGCGACTTATTGCTGTTAACGTCTGCTAAGATAATATCAGGATCTCCTAGAAACAACTGCCCTACTGACAATCTCAAATGTCTATCCTTGATTGAACTGCGGAAGAATATCCCGAACTCCTGTGTTGCACCTGTCCTAGTCTCCATTCCTTTTCAGACACCACACATTGTTCCTTTATTTACAGATGCTAATTCGCTTTGTTGACTAGTTATAGGCCTGTATCTTTGCTACCTGTGGTAGTCAAGTTATTTGTGGCCCAAGTCGCCAAGCTTATATATGATTTCGTAGGAACAGCTGATATTTTGTATCCTGCCCATGCTGGGTTTTGTCTTGGTCACAAGCACCGAGTCGGTGCTCCTGTATTCCTTGATGGCCTTAGGTGGGTGGCTAATTCTGGTGGTGCCGATGCCCTGATTTCTCAGCTCATGCCTTGGTTGAAGCGGGTGGACCTTGGTTTAGGAACCAAGATGCATCATCCAGGAAGGATGACAATGATCACAAGCATGGTTGCTACAAAAAAACATTTAAAGTGAAATTTATATGATGCCATTCCTAAATAAAAGGAATACACAGCTCATAGGAAGTTGCTCAAGAAGTGAATTTCTGTATTAAAAAATCAAAATGTCAATTAGTTCCTCTTTAAAGTTGAGTGGATTGCTGGCAGAGTGTGGGAGATCTCCATATTATTTCAAAACAGGCAGGCGTTAGTTGCTGTAACAAAAATTACAGAAATGTTAAGAAGAGAGAATCTTTCTTTCTGCTATTGGGAAACTACGTGCACCAGGCGACATTGCAGCATCATCCAACTGAGCACAGAGCTAATGTAGAAAGAAGGATGTTTAGATACAGTTATCTTCCTTTCAGCTATGTCTCTGAGGCATTGTTCATGCAGTAATGTAGATGCAAGAAGCTGCACACACAACTCCTACCTTCTCTCTCCATGGAGAATCATGGAGGAAGAAGCTATAAAGATATCTTGTTGGAGGTATTCAGGGATAATACATGGCTTGTCACAGGATAGGAAAAAAGGGTGCTAACAATCCAGCCAATCCCATAATTGGGAGACTGACATTAATATAGGTATGTGCTATGGGCGTGAACCGAACCATGAAAAAAGTGACGAATGTGACTCATTTGCCACGCAAAAGAACCAGATTTAGAAAGGCACTGAAAGGAACCAATTAAATGCAAGGGGCGTGAGAGGGGCATGTCCAAAGACCATACAGTAGATACATCATGTCTCACAGAGCAGTTCATGTGCACTGCTAGGCTTGACCTAAAAACGATTGTCATATACATCAACTGCTGTTTGTGTCAGCTATTCTGAGGGATAATGGTATGCGTCAACTACAAATCAGGGCTTCTGACTCACAACATTCATGCTCTAGATGAGCCTCATTTCTTATAGGGAAAAGTGTGAAACACCTGTTTTCCTTTTCATTCTATACGAATGTGCTCAGAGGCAGCCTTAGGCATGTGCAATCTGTGCACCTGCAAAGGGCCGCAAAACCCCAGGGGCCGCCACTCCAATATATATCTTTAATTTAATAATCCTCTGAGGATGGATACATATTTGCGTGGAGGCCCCTGGCAGGGATTTGGCGGCCTCCAGCTCTGTTCCACTTCCAAACACCCTGACCCCTCCCCCCCCTCCTCTTCACTGGCTTCCGCGCCTGCGTTCCTCCGGGGGCCCCCTACCTACGCTCCCCGCCCAGGGCCGCCATGACCCTAGAGCCGCCCCTGATGTGCTCCACATTTTGGGGTCGGTTCGCAACAGTATTTGCTCTTACACCCTGAGATCGACATCTACAATTTTAAACATTTAATAACGCCTGTATTTTCTTTCTCAAACTCATAAGTAGTTTTGGCATTTGCCTTTTTTTGCATAATACTAATTAATATCTTTTGTCTTTAAGCTAATTGCGTACTACAGTTTTATAATTATTGGTTGAATTATGTTACAAATATGTACAATAAACAAATATGTGAAATTTTCAATAAATATAGATATTTGTGTTACTTAGCTGTCGTTGGTCAAATAAAGTTTTTACAGTGAAATATTTCTACCACGTACCTTGGTACTTCATTTTTTTTGTCTGCAAATCAATTCAAATAAATCAGAATTAAATCAGAAAAAACAGAACAAACCTGATATAAATACATCAGGCAGAGACGCTGAACAAATATGATAAAAAAGACTTCCATGAAACATGCCTAGTTACTACTGGTTGAGCTAAACGATTTTAAAGCTAGGAACTGTAGACACATAGAAACTGAGATGTATGAAATACTTAACAGTCTCTCTGGATCACTGCTGAGCTAGAAATGGCTCACATATTTATATCATGCATTGAAATGAGAAGAGTTAAGGTAAGAGCACACTTCCAATCCTAGACAACCAAGAGTCATTTTAAATGAAAATGAAGGACCCTGGTGTCAAGGTTGGGGAGAGAAAAAAGGCAGAGGAAGAAACAGTTTTAGCAGCACCATCAGTTCAGCCTCATTCACAAACGCAAGGGCACATTTTGATCCGGGTATCTCTGGACTGAAAGACTGGAACAGATGCACGCTACCTTTGAGTGAGTATTACTCTATCCATTTTTTGGAACTAAGGCTGACTGTAACTTCTATGCAAATACTCTTAGGGATAACTCCACATCAGAACACTTTTATCCATTGGATCTCCACTTCCCAGAGGCACTTGTGAAATACAAAGGAAGTGCCATAAATATATGGCCTCAGCTTGCACAAAACCCATTAGAGGGCAAAATTCTCAGAAAGAACTAACCTTGTAGTCTGCATCCAACTGGAACAACATACTCCTCCACACCTCTCAGTTAACCACAAATAGTTGTAATATGTAGGGTAGCCATTGTCATGGCGAATGAGATAGGAGAAAAATCAATGAAACTGTATATCATCCCTTTCATTCATCACACTGGTTGTCATAGAGACAAGACAAACATTTTAGCACTTAACCATTAGAAGTAGGTCCAGGTAAAATGTAGTTTTTTGGTTACGTCTGCATGATCTCATGTAATTTCTGGATTATCATGCTTTGCTTGTTATGCAAAATGCCTGAAATTATCCCATTGCGTTGCGTTGCCTAAATGAGCTTCAATTGGAGTAAGAAACCTTTCAAAGGTGCTCCTAAATATTGTGAATGAACAGAAAGTGAGTGGCTGTTTTCACATCATTTGTAATTTTGTGTCATTTTTTCAAGCTCAAAATGTGTGCTGACATTATAAAATGAATATGAAGCAGGTGTGGTTTCTCCATTAGGGCTCTGGTGCTGCGCCCTCCTGAAATCCCTACACATTCCTGTACAAATATTAAATGGATCAATTTATTTAGAGATACAATCGTATCTCTAAACAAATGTATTTATTTAAATCTGGCTGCCTGACCGTCCTCACTCTGAAGCAGGAGACGGTAGCCAGACAGTAAATAAACTTTCTGAACTGTGACGCACGACGCAGGCCATATTGTTCTAAGCCCTTCATTGCCATTGTAGTCTGTGGCAGTATCCACTATAGGAACAAAAAACAAAGTATCCCTTGGTTCACTCAATCAACAAGAACCCCCTATCAATAGTAGAATTCTTAATTCATATAAAACACATAGATAAACTAAAAAGAGCTCACTCAAAGTCCCTGAAACACTCAAACAATGATACTACTATAACATGCAGTGCAAACAAGTCAATTTATTTCTTTAGTACATGTAAATATTATGAAAACACAAATATTATAAAAACACCTATGATAAAACACAATGCATCATTTCAGCATAATTAAAAATAATACCATTCATCAGATCAGGACATAACATAACATCTCATGACACTTTTACAGCAGGGAACCCTAAAAAATAGGGAGGACGAACAATGATAGACAGTATGGTTTGTCTTTTACCTCAACACTTCCCTGGGGATAATTTTAGCAAGATTATCCTGGATACATATACTCTGTTTTGTATCTACAGGTCCAACTTGTCCTCTGGATAATGCATAGAAATGCGTCAACGCGTTTCGATGGGTATCTGGTTATTCCATCTTTATCAAGACAGTCATTATGTTCACTTTTCTTTGCAGTATATTTGATTGTTATACCCTGTACAAACAAGTTTATAAAGAAATATGTATTTAAAAACCTTAAAATAATTCTACTATACATGAAACTTACAATGACATTCTACTAACACAACTCATAATTCTATGATTCGTTTTATACATGCTCAAATATGTTATGGCTCAATTTAATCTCCATATACGATATGCCCATGATATTTACATCAAAAATATTTCTCCAGTTGTCTACACTGTACATCAACATTTCATAAGGATATTTACGGCTTGTCCCTTCAGAGCATCACATTACTCCTGCTTACTATCTTCAAAAAAGGAAACAAGGAAACATTTTTTTTGCTAAAGCACTTCTTAAGCTACCCCACATTTGTGTACAGTTTCTGGGTCCAAAAAGACACTCCACAGTCACCCGCTGTGGGGTGTCTTTTTTGAAGATTGGTAAGCAGGAGTAATGTGATGCTCTGAAGGGACAAGCTGTAAATATCCTTATGAAATGTTGACATACAGTGTAGACAATTGGAGAAATATTTTTAATGTAAATAACATGGGCATATCGTATTAGGAGACTAAATTGAGCAGTAACATATTTGAGCATGTATAAAACTAATCATAGAATTATGAGTTGTGTTAGTAGAATGTCATTGTGAATTTCATGTATATTAGAATTATTTTAAGGTCCTAACTTAACTACTACTAAACTGAGAAAAATCCTAACTTTAAGACTTTCGGTATTCACAGAAGGCATTTAGGAGTCCTAAAGTTAGGACTCCTAACTTCTGTGAATACCGAAATGAGTAAGTGCCTTCTGTGAATACCAAAATGAGTAAGTGCCTTCTGTGAATACCAAAATGGTAGTAAGTTTGGGATTTTGTCTTAAGTTAGTTCTGTGAATCGGGCCCATTGTGTGAGTGTTTCAGGGACTTTGAGTGAGATCTTTTTTCGTTTATTTATGTGTTTTATATGAATTAAGAATTTCACTATTGATAGGGGGTTCTTGTTGATTGAGTGAATCAAGGGATAATTTGTTTTGTAATGATAGTACTCTATTCCCTTGGTTGCTGACAAGGGGTCTCTCTCTGTTTAAACACAGTATCCACTATAGGCCAGTGAGGCTTTCGGTGTCATGATATCACGTGATGGAGTCTTCGTCCCTGCATGAGAGCTGCCATCTGACATTCCCAGGCATAGAACCCACCCTTTCCCATTTGTCACACGTAGGAGTGGATGCAAGCATGTGTGTTTTGGTGCCTTTTTCCCTGTAATGATGAGTGTTAGAATGCTAATTTTCTGTTATGTATTTTGTGCTGAGATCCCTCACCACTCTAACCTCCCCCACTGTGACACTCCAGGCCCTGGCCGCACATCGCTGGCCTGATAGAAGTGGAGCTGCTGCATTTGTTCCCCCACAAAATTGATCCAAAAGACGAGCATGCCAGGTTCTTGTTCCCTTGCGCAGTTGATCCAAATATCTAAGTAAGGCACAAAACGAGAGCTATGTGCTTACAGTAGACAGTTATCTGCTGTATGACATTAAAAATGGTGCTATCTTCATGGCCATAACAACATTAATGCCAAAAACACAGATTGATTTACGAACAATGAGTGTTAAAAATGTTAAAGCAATGCAGGTCAGCGATTTAGTTCCTCTCTTATTTTGCGTTTTACTTAATCTTGTCTTCCTCAAAAGTTTCCTATTTAATCATGTTGTGTTTCTGTATTTTATTCCGTGCATACTTTGAGCTGTGGCACGTGCTTATGAGATGCTTTGATTGAGAGCTCTGACACTGACGCTGAAGCCAAAGTAAAGTGCATGTCAGTGGGTTGGCCTCTCTGCAGAGCACACAGAACAATGGTCATGTATTCCAGTTGTAATTGCATATATGTGGAAATGTGTGTGAAGTGGGTGCACAGATGTCAAAATATTTTACAGAGCTAAAGCAAAAGGAAATATTTTGCTTAAATGTGAGTGAGTGTGGTATATCTGTGGAAGTGGTGAAATGAGGGCGATGCGAGGAAGTGGGTTCAGGGAAGAGTGAAAAGAAGGTGCTGAAGAGGAAGGAGAGGTGGTTAAAGATGTGCGGATGGGCAGAGAAAAAGGACTTACATATCTGACATAAAGCGCATATAACTGAAGGGCAAAACTCCTTCCACAGGCCTCAATACTATTGAAATGTCAGAACTGAAATGTTGTAAACATTAATTATTTATAACAAATCCTTGTTGTTACTCATTAGGTCTCGGAACTACGAAAAGATCGCGAAGCGATCTGTCGTTCCGAGACTCTATTGCAATCATTCCTGCTTTCAAGGAGTCAAGGGAGACAGGAGACAAGTGAGGTGCACGCGCAACCTTGGAACTGGGATCAGGTCGCGCGCGCTTCCTGTCTCCCATGTCTCCTTGGAAGCAGACTCACACGCACGCACATACAGACCCCCCCCCTCGCCGCGCATACACACACTCACACACACAGAACCCCCCCCCCGCCGCCGCGCATACACACAGAGACACCCCCTTCCTACCTCGTCTCGGCGTGTCTTCGCGCTCCCTTGTTTAAGTATGGTGACGTTCGCCAAATGAGGGTGAGCACTGGGCAGACTGTCTTGCACAAGGACGGGCAGGTGCACAGTCGTCTACAGGCCCCCAACAAGTCACCAAGCGCCTAAGGAGGGGCACCCTCTCTCAACCGAACAACCGAACACACCAGGCTTGCCTCAGTCGCGTGCCGCCCCTGCCTCTCACGCGGCCGTACGTGCGCGCTCTCCTCGCCCTGTAACTGGAGCTTCTCGCCCTTAGCTCATGATGGGAGCGCGTGCCAGTGCTCACGCAAGGAGTGAAGTGGCGAGCGGGCCTGTGGTCCGAGGCAGATTCAAAGCTCTACAGGGAGAGGCAGACCTTCGTGTGGATGGAATAGTAAGCCCTCGGTGCGATTTGAACAGGCAGGTCTCGGGCGGCGCGAATTGACTTCCGGGGCACTCCAGGCAGCATGAGTGCTGCTTGGGTGTCCGGTGTCCCCATCCAAGCCCCCGGCAGTGGCGCGAAGGAATCTTTCCGAATGCAGCAGGACCAGCTGAGTTCAACAAGAGGACACAAAGCAAGTGGCAGAGGGAACCGTCCTGAATCCCCTAAGCCCTGTGAGCAAACGAGCGCTGTGTAAAAGGTCAGGGCAGTTGGAGCGGAGGTGAGAGATTTCAGACAAGCAATAGTTCATCTATCTAGCACAAAATCAGGCAACCCCAGCCTCGCCCCCCTGTAATTGTTCCTATCCCTTGCTCCATGCCTGGTTCTCCTATATGCTCCTCCCTTTTGTTGTTCCTGGTTCTGTCCCTCCCCCTGTAATTGTTCCTGGACTCCTGCTCTGTGCCTGGTTCTTCCACGCTGCTGTGCTCCACAGACACCCCTCTTTCATTTGCACTGCATGCGGGGTTGTGTGCGTGATTAAACAGGTCATCTCTTCCAGGAGGAATTTTCCATGCAGCCTGCCTTCCCTGGTTAGTCATGAAGCCCGGGCGGAACACGAGAGGACATTCACCTCAGCCCTACCCATGGCCTTGGCTGCAGCACTCTCTCTCTCTCTCTCTCTCTCTCTCTCCACAGGAGCGCCTTGATGCCCCTGGAGGTGAGCTCCACCCAGGGGACTCCTGGTAAGGAGGGGTGGCCCAGGTGCAAGCGAGGAAAACGGCCCTTTGACAGCTATTGTGGGAGTAAAACCAAACAGTATCAGGGTGGACTCATTGGGCCCTCAGCCAGGCTCCTGGCCCCGGTGCCACTGCACCTGCTGAGCCAATGGTCAGTCGCTATGCGCTGGGCACTGCCTGCTCTTAGGATTCCTATTGTTTCCTCCTTTGTCAGCAGTTCTGTCCCCTTCACCCACTGCCTTCTGCATTTTCTCCATTGCCTGGGGCTTCTCTCTCAGCACTCCCTGCTGTCACTCCTTGCATCCTGTCCCAGCAGATCCTGAAGTCCTCGCATTTCACCTGTTCCTGCCCTCCCCTGGGTATGACTCGTGCCCCCCCCCCCCCCCCGCGCGGCCCGGTAGAGTTCCTAACCTTTTAGATCAACATATATATATATATATGCAATGTGTGTGTGACTCAGAGCCCCCTCTTTACTTTCTGCGACGGGTGGAGTGGGGGCATCATTTGATGTTACACCACTCTTCTTTTGGGCATCACTCAGCAATTGCATATGAGATCCTTTGTAGCGTGGCACACCAGAGAGAATGCACTTTTTAGAGAATCAGCAAGTAACACTAAATTAATGCATTTCACTTAATTAATGAGAGCAGAGGTTGCCAGAAGGACCACGGTTTATTGTGAAGTCAAGACTCACACTCTTGACTAAGTTGGCTGGCCTGTCATTCTTTCAGTGTTGCTTTAAAATAATAAATTCCAAGGTATTAATCATTAAGGGCCCATATTAGCTCTCTGTGCATCCAGTGGCCTCTCTGTATATATGTTAGCCTGTCTTCTTATCTATAAGGCCATGCATCAGTTTCATTGTATGGTTCTATGTCTCCAGGTCTGTATCCTTGTCCGTTGTAGGTAGAGCATCCAAAACAGAGCACATGCTGTTGTGAGGCATATTGTGGGCCTTCTAAGAAAATACAGGAACCTAGAGCCCTCCCATTGATTTCCATTGGCTGGCTTTCCTGCCATTCTCTTTTGCCTGCTCCTTATTCAATGGTTTTCCTTTTCCGACTTGTGTCTGCCCCTCCCAAGAGCCCTGCCAATTTACTTGCATCCTTTCGAGTGCCTAATATGTGCTGGTGGTGTCCCACAAGAAAGCCTTGGGTCTTGAGTTGGGTAGAGCCAACGCAGCCCCCCCCCTTCTTATCAAAATATTTGTGGAACACAGGAAGATACACTCAGAAAGGGAAAGCTTAAAGCGCTTCCATCTCTGACCCCGCAGGGTTTGGTATCTGCCGCCACCGAATTGGACTGGTGATAATTATAACTCTCGGGATTTCTGGAGGAAAGGAACCACCTAACTATAAAGATCAGCCTCTCTGTGCTCCTTCTTTAAGGTTCAGTGCAAAAAAAGGAGCAGCACATAACTTCATATCCACTTAGTCCACTCCTAGTGATGGGAGCAGAGTCACAGGAAAGCGACCCCAGAAATGTGGAGGGGCAGGGGAAAGAGGGATCTCCCTCGGTTTTTGCTTTTCTTCCCCCATTCACACCTCACTCCTTTGCTTCTCTCCATTCTTCTTTCACTTTCTGCCCTACATTCGCGTTTCCTCTTAATCTCCGCCTCCCCTCATTAACTGCTTTTAATTTTTTAGCTTTCATCTCCACACACCTTTCATGCGCTCCCCGCTGTCTGCTCTTCTTCCCTTGCCTTTCTCCTCTTTCCACTTTACATTCTCATCATGTTTCACTCCAATCTCTGCTTTCCCAATCTCTGCTTTCCACACTTCTCTTCACCTATTTTTGTCTACCTTTGTATCTTTGCATCTATCCTTGCTTTCAGACCTCTCCTTCTTCCTCCCTTTCCCTTTTATGTTTTTCCTTCTTGTACATATCTTTATATCCACTCCAGGAATCTGTTTGATTTCAGGGTCATACATTAAAATCTTGGTGTGGCCACTCAGTCTTTCATCTTTCTGGGGTCGATAAAATGATTGCCATTGAGCTGAATAGCAACATTTTTTATTTGGTGTCAAGGCCCCCTCTGCTGAATAAGTGCTTTACCAACATACATGGCGTGTTAAGGACACAGAAATGTATTTTAATCTTTGTTTTCCAATTTCTTTGCTATATTGCACTGTCATCATTCCCTCTGTACCTTTTAAACTCGCATCCATTCCCTTGACCTCCTTTCTTTCGTTCGTCCCATCTTTTTCCTCCGCACCTCCAGCCATAACTCCTTTTTCTTTCCATTCTTGCTTCCATATATCCTCATTCATTCCTCATCCTTCCTCCCTTGGTGCATTTTTCCTCCGTTTATTCCTTACTTTCTTTTTTTCACCTACTCCTTCATTAATTTCTTCCTTTCTTATCCTCAGCTCTTCCTTCTGCTGTTTTTCCTCCTTTTCTTTCTTCTTTGTATTCATCCATTACACATTGTTCACTTCTTTTATCACACTATTCCTTAATGTCTTCCTTTCACTTTCTTTTCTTATTTTCGCCTTCTTTCATCCATTACTTATTTGTTTCCTCACTCCAGTACTCTCCTACACGCCTGCATTTGTTGCTGTCTTCTTCAATGTATTCCTTCATTCATCCCTTCCTTTCTTCACACACACACAGCCACACACACACACACACACAGCCACACACACACACACACACAGCCACACACACACACAACACACACACACAACCACACACACAACCACACACACAGACAACAACACACACACACACCAATACACGCACCACCACACACACACACACACACACACAACCACACTGTCAGTGCACACTTACACCAGGCACAGGCACCATCAGTCGTCAGTGCACGCTTTCACTGGGCACAAACACCACCAGCCATCAGTTCACGCTTTTACCGGGCCCAATCACCTCCAGCTGTCAGTGCACGCTTTCATCAGACATACACCACCAGCCGTCAGTGCACACTTTAACCAGGTACACACACCACCAACCGTCAGTACATGCTTCCACAAGGCACACACACCACCAGCCGACAGTGCACACTTCCACCAGGCACACACACCACCAGTGCACAATTTCTACAGGCACACGCACCACCAGCCATCGGTGCACACATCAAATGTTAACGCATCCACAATTAACTATTGTAGCAATCGCAGTATGGCGCACTTTACTTTCAAACATATTCATCTAAAGCGCAGCATGCCACCACTGCTACAAAAATACATAAACATTTTTTTGGCCTACAATTTATAGACTTTTGGTGCAATTAGTGTTGCAATATTAAGCAATGCAAATAGCTCAAACTTAATTAACCCGAGACCTATTGCATTGTAAATGCTTGTTTATCTTAAGCAGCTGAAAACCATTGACAAAGCCAATCGTACTGACAGGGTTTAGGTGTAGATCAGTTGTTGTGTTATATATCTGGATGCAGTTAATTCCCTTTAAGAGAGCCCCCACATTTTTCATCCCACTTAAGGACCTGTCTTCACATATTTCTATATGACTGATTGCAGTCAGCAGCTGTGGGTCCTTCCCAAAGTCTAATTAGAGCATTTTCTTCCAAAGCTGACGCTACATGCAGTGCATGACACTGGGCAAACACACATTTTTAAGGCTTAAGTTGTTGCGATGTACAATTTGCTAATTTCAGTAACTGTTGATCATATTGTGGAGAAGTGTGGCTCAATGGTTTAGAGCGGCAGACCCTGATGCAGAGGTCTGGTCCGGACCAGGGTACAATTCTCACCTGGACAGGCTTGGGCTCAATATCCCCGGACCTGATAATTCTCGCCTTGGTGCCTATTCTAATCATGGGTCCCACTCTGCAACTCTGGGCAATAGCTTGTTTAATCTCCACAACAGCCCCACCAGCGCTAGGATGCCTAGCTTCACCTTGGGGGTACCCAGGAGTGGGCACTTCACAGGGAAAGGCCAGGAAGGGTTCCACAGCAGTATGTGTACAGCGCCTTGAGACCCCTTCGGGGGTGATTTGTGCGCTATATAAGCACTAAATTTTAAATTTATATTAATGCAGTAAGATATTGGGCAGTATTTAATGTGTTTAATATTTCAAGACTATATGTTCCCACTGCTTTATAGGCCTTGCTTTATCACTAACTTAATTTGCTTTAAAATGCACAATTTGCCAATCTTTTTTCAATGTTTTCTCTGGTGGAGGATCCAGCCTGGACCCCACGTTTGTCCATTAAGCTTGCTCAAGTCGCTCACTACATAAAAGTCAAACTTCTACGCCCACCACTTTCGAATGTCACCAGCCACCACTGATATGAAGGCTCAAACCGTTGTAAAAATAGTACCAAAAGCTTGATAAACGTTTTGCATATTTTCAAGTCTTTTGTTCTGGAATTTGGTGTAATTTCTGCAAAGGAAAGTATGCAAATTTCACACATGCCTAAGAACAACCATTCACCTATCCCTTTTTAAAGAACTGATATAAATACAGAATATATCTCATTTTCTGTCTCTCTGTGTTGAAGTAGAATACTGGCATTTCTAAAACTGAAACATAAATAATATCCTTGTAATCACTCTGGTGCGACCGTAAATAAAACTGGCTCTTTCAACAATACAACCATCTTATCATTTTGATTACATGCTCTCTCCTGCTGTGATTTTTATTCAAAATGTCCTTAGCAACTACAATCCTAAAAACTTTCATTATTATTATGTAACTCACATTGAACACTATTTAGTTTCCTCCTTAAACATCACCACCACTTTAAATGCATAATGCGTATTGTGAATATTTTAAACGTTTTTAGAAAGGAATAAAAACATCTTCTTTTGCTTCACACAATAGAATCCAATAATGCTGAAAACAATATCATTCTCTAAATCTTTGAAGTACTTCTACTTCAGTACTGCAAGAAGTGAGCGTTTGTGTCTCCAAATACAACAATATATCCATAGAATACCTCTCCCTGTTTTCTCAAATAATCTTCAAGTAAAGGAAAACACTCTCGAAGGTATCCATAAGTACTTGAAATCAGGTCCTTGGTGCAGCAACAAAGTACATTGATTACCTAAGAAGGACCCTGTGAGCCACGAGAAAACATACACCCCATTGCCTTTAAAATGATTGCCATTATTTCCAAAGGAAGTGAGACGTCAATGGAATCTTGGGAAATGTAGTTTGTTGTTGGATACAGTGGGACCTCCAGAGATGTTATACCTTTCTCCAACATTTCATGACCACCGCCAGCCTTTCTCGCCTTTACATTTGTGTGAATGATTTGATATGATACTCACAGGCCCACCTAGAACTACAAGGAGAGTCACAGACCATGACAAAAGTGCTCTCTCTCAGCTGTTTCTCGTCAGGCTGAATATTAACCATGGCTCATATACATTGAAATTGATAAGCTCTTGTACAATGTATGTGGTTTAAAAAAATCCCATCTCTGACACCTAGTAAATTAGTGATGGGTCAATATACTGGTTTGTACTTGCTAGGGATGGGGCAACACAGAGGATGTACTTCCTTAGGTTTTTTCCATAGGGTTCTGTTTGCTTACATTATCTATTTTAGACCAAGGAAAAAGCATAGGCATACAGGATTCCATGATGAGAAAACTATACATAGCATTCTGTCAATACACTGTTAGTACGTACTTAGCTCTATGAATATGGTGGCAGCGGCAATAGGCGAATGAAGGGATTGACTGCTGCAATTTGGGACTTCATTTTGCTTGCTTTGTACACTTTCTACTAATTTTATATACCCCTGTGTAGGGTGGACGAGCCCTTGACAAGCAATCTACATTTGCTTGGTTAAAGAAAACACTTTCGGGCCTATTATGACCAAAGGTTGCCCGACGTCCAGCCAGATTATGACTTTTTAGTAGTCTGGTAGGTGGATGACGTGGCGGTCCCATGGTGGTGCCTCATTTAAAGGCAGCGGTGCCGTTAAAAAAAACACTACAAGGTTCCTGCCCGGCACGGACTTGAAAGTCCATGCTATGCAGGAACCTATGTGCATTCACACAGGAGGGTACATGTTATGCCCTGTAGGGCTCTCTTTGTTTCCTCTCCGCCAGGGTTTTCATCGCAGTGGAACAGCCATAAAAATCCAGGCACAGAGTAAACTCGTAAAATGCTTGGCGGGAGTGTGGCAGTCCCACCAAGCATATTGTGGCCTCTGACTGCTGCTCCTATGCCAGGACACTGCAGCTCCCTGGCGGAGCCGGCATTCCCAGGGCGTTCCGACTGCCCGAGTCGTAATAGGGCAGTCGGACAGCCAGTGCGGTGGTGGCTGGATCTGCTATTGCCGCTCCACAAAGAGTCTTGCAGTTCTTGGACCGCCAGATTCATAATAGAGTCCTTATTGACATAGAGCTGGGCAATGTGCACAATCATATATGAAAATATCTCAAGGCCTTATTGGGGATAGTGGTGGTTCTGGTGACTTATGGATCTCTTACAGCAATGTTTTTTTCTATAACCTTTGGGGAAAAAATCTATTTTTCTGGTGGCATATTTATTAGGGTGCATAGTGGGCTCAGACGTGTCTTAAATGTACAGAAAATGTACTTTTGCAAGGATAAATTATGTTGCATGCTTTTATTTATTATACTGCAAGTCACGTGGGAGGTGAATCAAAATTAGTTTTCTCGAATCTCCTCCATTGTTTTCCAGTCTTACACTGGCGAACACATAGCACTTGTGTGTCCTTCCTACCTCTGCTATATTGCATGTGTTATCTTGCATCTACTACATCGTCTTGGTAAGAAGATAGGGATGTAACAATATAGCCCTATAGCCCGCCATAGAGGGCTATACCGGCTATTAAAGGCCCTCTCCAGCGTTAAAGGCCCCGAGCCGAAGGCGAGGGCCTTTAACAAGGGAGAGGGACTTTAATAGCGGTATAGCCCATCTACGAAGGGCTATAAGGCTATTAGAACATTCTGTCACTAGAGGACAGAATGTTCTAACAAAAAAAAAAAAATTTTGGGAGCGTGAGGGGATTGGAATGCCCTCAGGTTCCCTGAAGCCTTTGTTCACAGCCAGAGCTGTGAACAAAGAAACATTGGAATGTTGGAGCTCCAGGCTTATACCAGCCATTATAAGCCCAGAGCACTTCATTGTTTTCAATGGACCTCCCAACATTCCAATGTTCTAATACTAATTAGAACATTGAAATGTTGGGAGCTCCATTGAAAACAATGGAGTGCTCTGGGATTATAATGGCTGGTATAAGCCTGGAACTCCAACATTCCAATGTTTCTTTGTTCACAGCTCTGTCTGTGAACAAAGGCTTAAGGGAGCCTGAGGGGATTCCAATCCTCTCACGCTCCCATAAGGCTTTGTTCTTTTTTGTTAGAACATTCTGCCCTTTAATGGCAGAATGTTCTAATAGCCTTATAGCCCTTCGTAGCTGGGCTATACCGGCTATTAAAGTCCCTCTCCCTTGTTAAAGGCCTTCTCCTTCGGCTCGGGCCTATAACGCTGGAGAGGGCCTTTAATAGCCGGTATAGCCCTCTACGGGGGGCTATAAGGCTATATCATACGTTATCAAACTCAATACAATGGCATTCAACCCTTTCCGGGGTTCAAGTGGTGCCTCAAGCAAAGCAAGGAAAGGGATGCAGGATGGAGCTTTATTAATAGCCATCCCTATCTTCCATTACATGCAATCGGAGAATAGGTGACAACGATGGAATGATCTGAACAAGGGCCCAGATGTACGAAGCATTTTAATGTTGCAAAGGCTCTGATTCAGTGTTTTCAATTTTTAATATGCTTTTGCCTATGCACTAATACCCCTTTAGGAGTCACAAACGTTTTTCTGATTCCTAAAATTGGATTCTGAATGGATAGTGATTCGATATCTGGAAAAGTTGTGTGGTAGGTGCCCCTCTCAAATACGGTGTTGGTATCTTATGGATCAATGTTTTATGACGGAGATCAGGTCGCAAAACATTGAAAATGTGCCATCACCTTAAAGGAGGTGATAACCCATTCAAACAAGCATTGGCAATGCCAATAGATGTGGCTTATGAATGCACTGTGAAGCCAGACCTAAAAATCAATGTACATTAATGACTGCCCTTCTCTAATCTGTCCTGCTGCCAGAGAGAAATGTCATACATTATTTAGTTATCTAAAATACTTTAATAGTATGACAATGGCATGGGTCTGCCCCTAAAAGTTCGAGCTCAGACAGCAGGATAGATAAAACAAAATCATCACAGCTGTGTGGAGAGCAAGCACTTTTTTGTGGAAGTACACATCTTCTGCCCAATCAGAACCTGTACTCCTGGCCCCCAACATGTGGGCGGGGCCAAAGCCCCTCTCCAGGTGATACTCACAAACTGTCTGGGGACAGCTGCACTGTCAAGCCAGACCATAAAAAGTTTTTTTAAGGTGTGCACACATTTGGCCACACTGGAACACGATCCTGGAGGCATTGAAAGATAATTGGAGCTACCAAACTCCTTGTGAGATGGAATCAGTACTGCTAGGCCTGAGATCCCCACTGCTACGCCATCAAACAAAAGCAGACAGGATGTTACTTTGCAACTGCCTAGGAGCAGCTAAGGTTACACTGATGGAATACTGGATTTAAAAATATCTCCATCCTTAGCTCACTGGTATTTGAGGCTTTGCAACCTTTCAGCACTGGAGAGGCTTTATGAGTACCCCAAAGCCAGACTCTAAAGACTTGCAGCCCACTTGGCAACTGGTACTTGATTACTTAATACAAAACTTTCCCCAGGCCACTTGCACTCCTAGATTACGGGCCGTGCGCCTATTCTATTGTTAGCCCAGTGCACGCGGACACCTGGCAAGAGTAAAATGCATAACACTGGCTTGTTTGTTGCATTATCATATGACTAGGGACAGGACCTGAAAACGACTTGATCCCCACTAATGAGGATGTCTCCAACTCAGAGACTGATCTGTGGCCTTCTGTTTGGGAAATGGAGGGAAGGGTTGGGAGAGAAGAGTTAGAAATTGGGGACTAAGGAAAGTAACGCTGAGAGCGTTTTTAATCATAAAGGGCCAGATGTAGGTAATTCATATTTACCGACTCTTAAATACTGAATTTTACCGATTCGGTATTTAAGAGTCGGTAAATATGAAGGGGGGAGATGTAGGTAATTCGAATTTAAGAATTACTGAATCGGTAGGATTCGGTATTTACCGATTCGGTAAATACCGAATCGGTATTGCCCATTGATTCCTATGGGCCATGAAGCCCATAGGAATCAATGGGCAATACCGATTCGGTATTTACCGAATCGGTAAATACCGAATCCTGCAAGGGTGCAGGGGGTGTCACTTTGACACCCTCTAGCACCCCAATTCCGGACTTGTGTGCCATGTGGCACACAGACATGCCCTAAGGGCATGTCTGTGTGTCACATTGCAAAGGTGTGCATGCACAGATGTGCATGCACACCTGAATTTGGTATTTTACCACCCAATTGGATTTGGTGGTAAAATACCGATTCTTAAGGGCCTGTGACACTCTTAGGAGTGTCACCTACATGTGGATTTACCGAATCGGTAAAATTACCGATTCGGTATTTTACAGAATCGGTAAATTTACCGAATCGGTAAATTTACCGATTCTGTAAAATGATGGCCCCTACATGCCAAATCCTAAATACCGGTCAGTAACGGCCGAAATCGGCCGTTACCGACCGGTATTTTCTCTCCTACATCTGGCCCAAAGATCGGTAATATACTTGACAAATTGGTAATACAGAGGGTTTACACCAATAAAAAATAACATGTTTGAAAAAAGGTTGGTCAAAGAGTTGGTAGTGGTTCCCTCTTCGACAAACTTTAAAAAAATTAAACACATCCCTGTTTCATTTAGAAAAGGCTATTAGTCTCAAAAAGGTTTCACTTGGAGATCACTAATTTACCACAATTTTCTCTAGGAATCTTACTGCCAAGCATACATACACACAACCAGTATTAAAAAAGCCAAATGTTGAGAAAACCACTTTATATCTCAAAGTTTAATAATGAATAAAATCTCACATCAATAGATCAATAAAATACCTAATGTCCAAAATGCATCCAAGATAAATACATAAAAAGAAAGGAGAGATAATACATAAGACATTCACATTTGTCATTCAACAGTGTTCATTTGTAGGAAAAAATACAAGAAACACATCGTAGAAACAAATTTATTTTCAAGTATGTGACACTGTGTTCCCAAATACTTTACAAAAGGAACTTAATAAAAAAAAGGTTTACTGAAAATCATCCACGGACGTGGTGTCCTGCTGACCCTTGGTAATCCCTGTGATTGTGGTGAATCGGATTGAGTCGCACTTTGCATTCTACCTAATGAATATTAATTAGGTGGGTCAGACTGCAACTATCCCATTCTGATTTTTAGTTACAGACTGATGGTACATAGGCTAGATGGTAAAATGATATACTGGTTGCAAAAAATAGTATTTACATTTATCAGATTTTTCTCTGATTCGCTTAAAATGTATTCAGGTAGAATTATTGATAAGAGGGGTGATGGAGAACTTGCTGCGTGAGCTTGGGCAGTTGAAAATCCTGCTCAGTGGACTTTTCTTTTTGTAGGATGGTCCCTTAGATATCAAAGGAGAAAATGATTAGTCTGTAAAAACACAAAATACAGAATTATCCTAGGAAACAAAGCACTTTCTTCGCATAGGCTGTTCTCTTTTGGTCTGATGATCCTTGGGGTGAAAATTGTACTAACCAATATATCAAAGAGATTTTTTTCTGCAGGGCACACTATGGTTTTCTAGGACAATGCCACGTTTCTTCTTTTCGTCTTTAACTAATTCAGCAGCCAGGAAGAAACTTTACGCCAGTTGCTTACACACCCTGTGGTTGAAATAAAGACATAAGTATTCATTGCAGGGAGCATCATACAGTTTGGTGGCCGTGCGGGTCTGTACATAGACACTTTTACCTTCTCTTTGTATCATAAGAGTGGTGATTTTGATCATGGATGTAAATTGAGGTTAGTCTGGGGCAATAAGGAAGAACTAGCCTTATGATCTAGGCTTTGTCCACAGGTGCATGTGGTTGCCATTGGATGCTCTCTGTGTTTATGCTACCACTAGTGACTTGCCTTATTGATCAAGGATTTATTGCAACTAGAGAATCATTCTATGTGTTAATGCTTGTTGTGATTTCTTCAATTTTTTCTGCTTTTTGTAAACAAAGACATGCCAGATTTTCACACTAATAAGGTGTTCTCAAGACATCGCCCACTGGCGTTGCTGCTATAATGCATCTTGTAAGTAAAGTATAATATACATTTTGCACTGTGGGTTGCACAAAGGATATATCTATAAAATCAATGCTTAATTTGTTAACAAAATAAGGGCCAGGACCCTCGTCAGGAACCCACTGCAGTTTGCACTACCCATTGCCCCTGCCACCACTGCCGATTAAAGCACCAACACAACTACTAGCCTTCAAACTCCTATAAGTTTGACAATTCAGAGAATTCCAGGACACCCAAAGCGTTAAGAATGGCTTGAGTCCCCGGTATTAGTAATTTTTAATGTATACTACATTATTAAACAACTGTAGTTTTGCTCATCACTAAATTAGACAAGCATTGCCACCATGTGGCATACTGTCGTAAGTGCCGGTGATGCCAATTAAGTGCCGTTGCTGAGCACCGGAAACCACCGGCTCAAATTAGGCATTGCACAAAACCCTGCCATTGTACCTCAATCTACCCACAATTTAATAAATTAATCAGTGTTGGGATACTAGATACAGCCATGAGAGCCAGGTTCACCAAATTATTGTTGGGGCTCAGGTCTTATGAGCAGCTCCATGAATGCAAAATGCAGAGCGTCCAAATGTATGTCCTTACGCAACTGCACGATGCTCAATGGAAAAGCCTTGCAATGAAAGCACTCTTACTGACTCAAGATACAGTGCCAGCTAAACGGTGCTGGACACTCAAGCTTGTCATCACCTAAACCCGGAGCAGGGACTAAGGGCCTGATTACGATGATGGTGGGACTGCCAGCGACAGCCCGTTGGCGGTGGTCCCACCCCCATCTTAATACTGTGTACCGCCTGCCACATTAGGATAGCGGGGGATGTCTGTCAGTTGAGAGACGGACCGCCACACATTTGAGGGACTCAAGGAGCCCGTCAGTGTGTTGGCGAGAGGGAGGGAGGGAGTTGTATCCCTACAACAGTGGCAGTGCCTGCTCAAGCACCGCCATAGGGTTTACAATGTGCCTTTCTGCCAGCTGGCGGAAAGGGACCTTGGGGGTCCGTAGTGGGACCCCCTTCCTCCCCAGACCTCCGGCATGGGCCCTGGGGGGCATCTATGATGCCACCAAACATATCCCAATACAAAAAAACAGTGGTTCCTGTGGACTGGTATACATATATATAAGTATTATGATGTGCAATCACGATACAGGGGTTAGGGTGAGGTCAGAAAGAATAAAAACCACAAACACCAATGGTCTCATTGAACACATATGTATGAATTACTCAAATAATATATAAAGTAGGCAGTTGTGCGAAGTGTCCCAAGTGATACAAGAACCTAAAAATTACGTGACATAGTGTGACAATATTTACAAGGTTTCAAGGATTCTTTCCACAGAAAACGACCATTTCTGAATTTGTACAAAATATACAGTGACTTTATACAATAATAAGTGCTGAATCAGTGGTTCGCTTTCATCATTACTGTTGATGGAGTTTCGACCCTTTCTAGAGTGTAGGGTCTCATTAGGACCTACGATTATAGGGACATCTGGGAAAGGAAGAGTAAAAACAGTGAGGTCAGCATATGGCCCATATACCGGCACAAATGTGATAGATTGGATCATATAGGCAAGAAGTATTAGTGAAGGTACCTGAATTTTCAATTGCTCAGCTAAGTGAAGAGAAAAGTGCCAACCTTGGGTAATAGTGAAAGAAAGATACTCACAGGGAGACCCAGCCGGGTTCTGGTAATGTGAGGAATGAAGAAGGAGAATAATAAATAAGGTTTGGAAAGTCATTGGGCTTCTAAGTAGGGGAACTACAGGTGTGGCGCAAAGGAGAGACTTACCCCTGATGAGGGTGTGGGCTGGCAATCAAAGGATGATGCAGCGCTGATGCAGATGATGCAACTCGGCGTGGACAGGCCGGTATCAGTGTTGGAACTCTGGGGAAAAGGTGTATTTAAGTCAGTACAAGTACCTGCTCTGTGTCATTGACCTAAAGCAAGCAGACGCACGCAGTCTTGCTGAAAGCACGAAGCACCGTCACGTGCCCCATGGAACTTCATCCCTACTTAGATAAGGCACACGCCTGGCGCCTCGAGCACTCGCACCCCCCTTTACCGCATTGTGAGTCAAACTCTATGCTAATATTCCGATTCCTCATTACACAGGAATCTTCACACGAGCCCGCGGAGAAGCAGACAGCCTGCCGCAGATCTGTGCTTAATAATATATTGTCTGTGTACCACGAGCCAGGCCCTGGTAGGATTTTAGTTGTGTACAACCTGTCAAGCGTTCCCTATTGCTTAATTTCGCACGGGTTGATCTAAAAAATCCACTACCACGTGTGTGCCCCGCCACACAGGTCCTGATTTTTCCCCTTTCCCCAGAGTTCCAACACTGATACCCGCCTGTCCACGCCGAGTTGCATCATCTGCTTCAGCGCTGCATCATCCTTTGATTGCCAGCCCACACCCTCATCAGGGGTAAGTCTCTCCTTTGCGCCACACCTGTAGTTCCCCTACTTAGAAGCCCAATGACTTTCCAAACCTTATTTATTATTCTCCTTCTCCATTCCTCACCTTACCAGAACCCGGCTGGGTCTCCCTGTGAGTATCTTTCTTTCACCATTACCCACGGTTGGCACTTTTCTCTTCACTCAGCTGAGCAATTGGAAATTCAGGTACCTTCACTAATCCTTCTTGCCTACATGATCCAATCTATCGCATTTGTGCCGGTATATGGGCCATATGCTGACCTCACTGTTTTTACTCTTCCTTTCCCAGATGTCCCTATAATCATAGGTCCTGATGAGACCCTACACTCTAGAAAGGGTCGAAACTCCGTCAACAGTAATCATGAAAGCAAACCACTGATTCAGCACTTATTATTGTATAAAGTCGGTGTATATTTTGTACAAATTCAGAAATGGTCGTTTTCTGTAGAATGAATAGTTGAAACCTTGTAAATATTGTCACACGATTATTATTATTATTGCATTTTTTAGAGCGCTCGGCTACCTCCGACGGAGGTGTCCCAGAGCTAACAGCAGAAGCATCTGCATGACCAGGAGACTAAGAGGGCTTTAGGACAAGTCAAACAACCATGTTTTCAGTGCTTTCCTGAACATGCGTTCCGACATGGCCTTCCGTAAGTGTTCCGGCATGGAATTCCATAGCAAGGCTGTTCTTACAGAAAAAGCTCGGTGTAGTATTGTGTTTATTTTAGAATGTTTTCTATTTGAGAATTCCTCTTGGAATTCTCATGGCTCATTCTCTGTAGAATGTATTCTGCACTATGTTCTCTGCTTGGGCTGTATATCTTTGAAAGTGTTGTTTGTTATGTTACATCTTGAAAGATCAGTTGTGAGCAGTTGCTCTGCTGATCTTCAAGAAGATGGATGCTCCAATAAATACCACTTCTCAACTAACCTAGATTTACTTGGATATTATTTCTTCTTGAACCCTTACTACATATTGGCGACGTTTGGGATATTTTGTATGTTTGGAGCATCTACTGATCTATATTTGGAAGCTATTATTTCATTTTTTTCCATTTTTTCAAGTCATGGATAATGGATTTAAACTATGGATTTTAGACTTCCTTGCAGTGCACTCAGGAAACTAATCTTTTAATGGATTTATTCCAGATTATGCTCATTTTCAAGTAAGATTTGAGTATTTCTTTATTTTTCAACGAAAATATATATATGCTGTTATTTTCTGGAGAAAATTTAGCATTTCGTTGAAGAGCGTGGCTGAGTTTCCGATATTTTGTCTCAGCTGTATTTTTGCCGCAGTTGAATTGAAGCCAATTTAAGTTATTGCCGTTTATTTGAACTTTGGCTACTGCTACAGGCATTGTGTTTTTTCCTGCCACTGGAGTGTGTTTTGCAATACTGGTTTCCTGGAAGCGTAAGATTTTCGGAGCATTTGGGAGTCTGGGAACACTCTGAGCACTTGGAGAATCTGGGTGCATTTGGCCGCGGTCGCTCTTCACTTGCATAGTTAAAATCTGTGTACATTTAAAAAAGAACGTACCGTGAAGCCTGCATCCTGGAACGTGTCTCTTCTCGAACTCTCTGCAACTCTCCGCTCCTCTTCCGAAGCCCGCATCTTGGAACTTTTCTCCTCATTGAGCTCTCCGCTCTCAAGCTACGTTCCTGGCGCGTTGCGGTGACGCGCACACCAACTCATTAACATTCTCTTTTTGCGTGATGTCATCACGCTAGGGCGGCCATTTTGTTTATTTTCTTTGTTGCTTAGCAACCGAACGAAGAATTACACGAGCATTGGTACTGTTTATTTATACTTTTTAATGAGAAAATATACAATTTACTATATTGATGTAGTAGTTTAAGTATTATTATTTACTTGTTTAGCTACAAATTACAGTTTTTGTTACATTATGAGTACTGTGTGTGGCACTCCTCCACCTCCTTTTTATTCAGGTCTCAATCAGCCTAGCATGAAATGGGAAAAATGGTATAGATTATTTGATCATTACTTATTAGCTATTGATGGTGCAAGCTTTACTGCTTCTAGAAAACTGTCTATTTTACTAAATACTTTAGGGAGTCATACTGAGGATGTGTTTATTCATTTACCAGTCTCTACTACTCCTGGTGGAATGGACAGTGGAGATTATGATTGCTTTACAGAAGCTATTGACAGATTAAAAAAAAGGTTTACTGAACAGCCTCATATAGTTATGGAAAGATACAATTTCTACACTAGACATCAACTACTTAATGAACCTGTTGATACTTATGTTGAGTGTCTCAGAGTTTTAGCTGCTGACTGTGATTTTGGGGATCAAGTTGATAAATACATTAGAGATCAACTGATTATTCGCTGTTCAAATAAAAAGATTCAGGAGCAGTTACTTAGACAACGCAATCGTCGTTAGAGGAAACGATAAGGATTGCAAAAAGTGTTGAACGATCTATTATCTCTTTCAACACTATCAATGTTGACAAAATTACTACTGGTGTTGCTGCGGTTAATGTGAAAGATGTTAAAACTCAATTTGTTTCTAACAATAAGAATGCATTTAAAAAATCTTATGTTCAGGATAATGTGAAGTCACATATTTATTCTAAAAAGATTTTTTGCAATCGTTGTGGTTCAAGAGCACATACTTTTCAATTCAAACAGTGTCCAGCTAGGGGCAAAGAATGTTTTAAATGTAAAAAAATTGGTCATTTTGGGACGTATTGTTTATCCAATAAGAGGGTTGCTGTTCTTTCTGAGCTTGAAGATCAGGAAGAAATATCTACAGAAATTTTTTGTGATAATGAGATTCTTGCTGTCACTGAAGTTCATAAATTGGGACAAGTTACTACCAATGAAGGTGACGTTGATTCTGAACCTTACATGCCTCCTGTATGTATCATTTCTGTAGAAGGAAGGGATATTGAAGTTATGGCAGACTCTGGGTCTCCTTATACTATCATTTCTGATTCTTTCTTTTATAAGTCTTGGCATAACAAGCCTTTACTTCCAAATGATATTCGTGTTTTTGGTTTGGGTGGAAAAGAAATTCATATGCTGGGTTATTTCATTTCTGACATTATTTTTAGGAATAAAACTATTACTGGAAAAGTTTATGTCGCAGTAGATGGTTTGCAGGTACTCGGGTGGAAACACCAAAGAAAATTTGACATTACTTTGTGTCCCAATGCTAAGGTTCAAGTGTGTTTCTTTGAAGATTTGCTTGTGAACAGTATTGAAAATGAAAGTAATGGATGCTCTATGTCAGACGTTATTAGTAAGCACAGCAATATTTTTAAAAAAGAACTTGGTAAGGTTAAAGGTATTTCACATAAAATTGTGCTTAAAAAGAATGCAATTCCTTCAAAACATAAATTGAGAAATGTGCCTTTATCAGTTAGAGGTGAACTTTCTGAAATGATTAAGAAATTATGTAAGGAAGGTGTTATTGAACCTGTTAATGCCTCTGAATGGGTTTCTCCCATTGTTTTAGAATGTGCACGGATTTGAGGTCTGTAAATAAACAAATTGTCATGGAGTGTCATCCGTTGCCTAAAATACAAGATTTATTAACAAAATTGGATGGGGCAAGAATTTTTAGCAGCATAGATTTGAAGTCTGCTTACCATCAGGTAGAACTTACAGAAGATTCGCAAGACATAACAACATTCATTACTCCTGATGGCACGTTTAGATATATTAGGATGCCATTTGGACTTTCATCTGCAGCCTCTGTGTTTCAGAAGTTGATGAATTCTCTATTTAAGGATATTGATAATGTTATGGCCTTTCAGGATTACATTTTAGTATTTTCTGAGTTAGTTACACAACACAGAGACATCCTTGACAGAGTATTGTCCATTTTAGATGAAAGAGGTATGACTATTAGGCTAGATAAATGCAAATTTTTTGCATCAGAGGTTGAATATCTGGGACATATGATTAACTTGCGAGGTATTTTTCCTAAAAATGATCTTCTTGATTCCATTAAAAAAATGTGTGAACCTAAAGACAAAGATCAACTTAAATCATTTTTAGGTTTGTGTGAGTATTACTCAAGATTTGTTCAGCAATTTTCAGATATTGTTTTACCTTTGAGATTACTCTTGAAAAAGGGATGTAAATTTGAGTGGAGTGATGTGCATTCTAAGTCTTTTTCTACTATTAAATCTGCTAATATTGATTGCAAACCTCTTTCTCCTTTTTCTGCTAATGCTTCAAGTGTAATTACTGTTGATGCTAGCGCCACTGGGCTTGGTGCTGTATTGAGTCAGGTTAAAAATGGTAAAGAGGTAACAATTGCTTTTGCGTCAAGACCTTTGTCAACTGCTGAGGTAAAGTACTCTACGATTGAGAGAGAGGCTTTGGGGTGTTCATGGGCCGTTGAACATTTTAAAACTTATTTGTGGGGTAAGTCTTTTAAAATTAAGACTGATCATAAACCCTTAATTTCTTTATTGTCTAACAATGGTGTTGGAAAAGCATCTTCTAGGTTGGTCCGTATTTTGGCAAAATTATATGAGTATAATTTTGACATTGTTTATATTCCTGGTTCAGAAAATACCAGAGCTGACTGTTTTTCAAGGTTGTTACCAAATGTCAGTTTTCATAATCATTCAGAGAGTTTTGATGAATGCGTAGTTGCATCTGTTGATGATGTTGTTCTTTCCATGTCAGATTTGGTTATTAAAGATGAGTGGTCCAAAGCTATGGATTTGGATGATCAACTTAAGTTGGTATGTGAATATTTGATGGATTGTTGGCCAGTTGAGAAATATCTTTCAAAAGATCTTGCTGTGTTTTGGAAAGTTAGAGATGACTTGACTTGTAATGGAAATTTGGTTTTGAAGGGTATTTGTTTTGTACCACCGGTTTCTATTAGACAAAAGATTATTTCTATTGCTCATCTTGGTCATTTAGGACATTCTAGTACCATTAAAAAGATTAGAGAAATTTTTTGGTGGCCTTATATGGATGATCAAATTGTTCAGTTTATCAAAAAGTGCTCTTTATGTGCTGATTCTGATAAAGTTTTGAAGCCCTTACATTCGAATGTTGTAAAAGTTCAGACTCCTGATACTCCATGGAATAAAATAGCAATTGATATTCTAGGTCCATATGAGGGTATTCAGGCACAAAAAGTGTATATTTTTGTAGTCATTGATTATTTCTCAGAATGGTTAGAATATAAATGGTCTAAACAAATTGATACTATTTCCGTGATAAAATTTCTTAAGGAAATATTTAAAAGAGAGGGGTTGCCATTAACTTTGGTATCTGATAATGGAACTCAATTTACATCACATTTATTTGATGTTTTCCTTAAAAAAAAATATTAAGCATTGCAAGACTGCTTTATATTCTCCTAACATGAATGGTCTTGTAAAAAGATTTAATAGAGTTTTGGTTGAGGGTATACAATTAGCTATTAAATCTCACATTGATGTTAAAAATCACGTAGCAAATTTGGTTTGGTCTTATCTCTGTACTCCACATTCCTCTACAAAATTCTCGCCTTTTCTTTTATTTAAAGGCAGGAGTCCCCAACAAGAAATGTCTCTTTCCTGGATTGAAAAGACCAAATCAAAAGATGACAGGAGTATCATTTATAAAAAGGTTAAACAAAATGTCGATGCCTCAAATAACATTGTTCATACAACATTTAAATCTAAATTGCGTTTTGGTGACAAAGTTAAAATTAAACTACCTATTTTTGTTAAAAAAGGTCAGTCTAAATTTTCGGATATTTTTGAGATTTGTAAAATTGGAAAAACCTCAGTGTTGTTAGATAATGGATCCTGGTGGAATATTTCAAAAATTGCAAAGGTTGATCCATCTATTTTTAGAAATTCCATGTCTATGGATCCTGATTTTTCAAGTGATACTGTTGTTGCAGGAAAAAGTTCAGGTTCTGAAATTCTGGATCATAATAGTGTTGACACTAATGCTTCTTCTTCCTTGTCACATTCTTCTTTTCAGGAAGGTAATGTTCAACGTCTCTCTAAAAGGCAGAAATTTGTTCCTAGGAAGTTTGATAATTTTGTTTTATACAAATAATTTTTATATTCTCTTTTCTTTTTGTTTATAAAGGGAGGGGATGTGTAGTATTGTGTTTATTTTAGAATGTTTTCTATTTGAGAATTCCTCTTGGAATTCTCATGGCTCATTCTCTGTAGAATGTATTCTGCACTATGTTCTCTGCTTGGGCTGTATATCTTTGAAAGTGTTGTTTGTTATGTTACATCTTGAAAGATCAGTTGTGAGCAGTTGCTCTGCTGAACTTCAAGAAGGTGGATGCTCCAATAAATACCACTTCTCAACTAACCTGGATTTACTTGGATATTATTTCTTCTTGAACCCTTACTACACTCGTCCACCAATCCTAGCTTTCCTGAAGCGCGGAGTCACCAATAACTCCTGATGGTTTGACCGTAGAGCCCTCGTTTGATAGTATGTCATATAATGTTTAGGTTCTTGCATCACTTGGGACACTTCGCACAACTGCCTACTTTTGGATATTATTTGAGTCATACATACATATGTGTTCAATGAGACCATTGGTGTTTGTGTTTTTTTCTTTCTGACATCACCCTAACTCCTGTATTGGGATTGCACATCATAATACCTATATATGTGTATACCATTACACAGGAACCCCTGTTTTCTTGTATTGTTAATCACCCTGGTTCCATAGTGAGTAGGGTTCCCTTGTTTTCTGTTTTCAACCCAACATATCACTCCACAGCATGGTGCCTACCACATAGTGCAGGGATATGCGCGGGGTGAATATTTTGTACTGCGGCGTGAGCTGCAGCCTGAAGCTCCTGCCGCAATACAAAATATAAACTTTGCGACCGCCTTGAAGGCGGTCCCATCGGGATTCGGAGTGTGGGACCTCCGACCACCGACAGCTTGTTGGGCTTTCCTGTTTCCCACCAGGACGTCCATCCGCCATCCTAATCAGTCGCTAAATTCCAGAAAATTTGGTGGAGAATAATTACCTTAGGCTATGTGCAGCTACATCACTTCATCATTGGAAATGCTTTCACAGACTTATTAAGCCCTTCTTTACATTCATACTCGAGGTAAAAACTTTGCAATGTGTATTATACATGCAAGTAAATATACAGTTTACAGTGCTTATTTTCACATATAGACAGTGCTTAGTTTGAGCCTGTGGTTGGCGTCAGGCCACAATACTTCTTTTTGGGCACCAGCGCTTATTTTAACTCATCAGATATTTACAGAGGGAAAAACACACAGATCAAAAAGACAGAGGATGAGAAAAATAATAAATCTGCCACAAAGAGAAAAAGCTGGAATCTGTAGGAGCGAGATAAAGGGGCAGTTAGTGTCCGTTAGTGGATTAAAGAGGCATGAGGTCGGTTTAAGACTAACAGCCTTGGGCACTGCACTCTTTCTTTTACAAATTAAGTACTCTATATAGAACACATGCAGGGAACTCAGAGACTTATAATTCGGTTTTGTTCGTAATGATGCCCTGAAGAAGTCTCCTAGCTTTTTGAGATCTATAAAAAATACACTAGCCATTGGTGTACAACTGTTACCACTGATTTTTTACAACGGATTCCATGACCACGGATTTTTTACAACTCAGGTCATGTTACAACGGATCCTTTTACAACGCTATTCACTATAACGCAGGTACTATTACAACGCAATACCATTACATCGTAAGTATAATTATAGGTAAGTTTATCTTTTTTGGGGGTTTTGGGTACAGGGGTATTTTTAGGTTTAAGGGCTGGGTTTGGGTTTTGGGGTACAGGGGTATTTTTAGGTTTAAGGGCTGGGTTTGGGTTTTGGGGTACAGGGGTATTTTTAGGTTTTAGGGCTGGGTTTGCGTTTTGGGGTACAGGGGTATTTTTAGGTTTTAGGGCTGGGTTTGGGTTTTGGGGTACAGGGGTATTTTTAGGTTTAAGGGCTGGGTTTGGGTTTTGGGGTACAGGGGTATTTTTAGGTTTTAGGGCTGGGTTTGGGTTTTGGGGTACAGGGGTATTTTTAGGTTTTAGGGCTGGGTTTGGGTTTTGGGGTACAGGGGTATTTTTAGGTTTTAGGGCTGGGTTTGGGTTTTGGGGTACAGGGGTATTTTTAGGTTTTAGGGCTGGGTTTGGGTTTTGGGGTACAGGGGTATTTTTAGGTTTTAGGGCTGGGTTTGGGTTTTGGGGTACAGGGGTATTTTTAGGTTTTAGGGCTGGGTTTGGGTTTTGAGGTACAGGGGTATTTTTAGGTTTTAGGGCTGGGTTTGGGTTTTGGGGTACAGGGGTATTTTTAGGTTTAAGGGCTGGGTTTGGGTTTTGGGGTACAGGGGTATTTTTAGGTTTTAGGGTTGGGTTTGGGTTTTGGGGTACAGGGGTATTTTTAGGTTTTAGGGCTGGGTTTGGGTTTTGGGGTACAGGGGTATTTTTAGGTTTTAGGGCTGTGTTTGGGTTTTGGGGTACAGGGTTATTTTTAATATATATTTACAATTAAAAAAATTAAAATTAATTGTATTAATATATGTTTTATTTTTTTAATAATAAATAATTTTAATTAATAATACATTAATAATTATTTACTTTAAATATTAATTTTATTTACTTACCTTTAATTATACTTACGATGTAATGGTATTGCGTTGTAATAGTACCTGCGTTGTAGTGAATTGCGTTGTAAAGGGATCCGTTGTAACATGACCTGCGTTGTAATGGATCCGTGGTCATGGTATGTGTTGTAAAAGGACGCGTTGTAACATCATATATCCCTAGCCATTATCCCAAATGGAAATGAGAAAAGTACAGCTATTTTCCTATTGCAAGTCACATCATACTTTCCATGTATTGAGGGGCTGCCTTAAGAATGAGACAATACAACATTTTAAAACAAGGGGGTACGCTTGCTTGGGACATTTAAAAAGGTCAGATTTTCAACAAGTAAAACAAGTTAATGTTTTACCTTGACTGTTATGAAGTTTTGGTGAAAATGGTCTTAGAAGTGAGAGATGGCTTTGAATTGGAGCCTTGGGTGTGTCTATGACTGCCCATCTCAGTCCATTTAGAAATGATGATCACTATACCTAGTGGCGAAACGCAAAATAATGGGGGCGGCTGCAGAATGTGATGGGGGGGTCCGGCGTCTCATATATCTCATTGAACGTGGCTGAATGGGGCCCCTTTGAAGGGTTGGGGTCACCTGGAAGTTTGAGGGTACCCTGCACAGCAGGGGCCTGCATTACGTCCCTGACTATAACATAAATTGTTTTTTCCGAAAGCAGGCGTCTGTCAATGCATAAGCCTCGCTTATGTCCAGCCAAATGTGAAACGTCCTGGACCAACCCCCGGGCTCTTGTCATATGCCCGGTGGTGGTACCTGATAGCTAAAGAGGAGATGGGGTGTGGACTTCCCCCTAGGCCGTCACATACCCAGCCGGACTTGGGGCAGACTTTCCTTCGTCTCGCCGTCGTATCTCCCTCCTACCCCTTCGCCCTATCCCCTTACCCTTCTGAGCTCCATTTATCTCATCTCCTATGCTCTTTAAATGTTTTACTATCAACTTATGTGACCTGCTAACTGATGTAATTTTGTAACTTTGTGGTACCTCATGTAAAGTGCTCTGATACCTTCGGGTCTAGCCAGCGCTATATAACACTCAATAAATAAATAAATACATTATTAGTGGGGCCCAAGCCACACAAGCTCTTATAACCTAGCGCCTATCAACGCAGCCATGAAAAGTGTACCTTAATTATGCCACGGAGCACCAACACCTAGGTTCTGGTTTACCAATATTTGATGAAATGCGACGCAGAAACCAAAATTGCTGCACCTCGTTGCATCAAAGAGAGAGAGAAAAATACACCTTATGTACTAGGATAGGGCACTTTTACTCTCCCACAGCACTGGTGCACTTCTGGCGGCCATGCGTCACTGCACACACCCTTGTGCCACGAAGCAAGAGTGTGTGCGTTCTCCAAAGTATATATTTTGTATTGAAAGGGGACCCTGCCAGTACATAAACTATCCCTTAAGACTTTTCCCACTTTGTATGTGTTTTGTACAATGCAAAACTCATGAAAAGTGGGAAACATCAGGAGAAAGTAAAACATTTCTCTTCGTTATGCCTGTTTGGGGCAGCATAAGGTTGTGGCACAAATACCTGTCTACAAATGTTAGTATATAGGGATTTGATTTGAAGCCAATGTGTGGTTGCATTTAAACACCCCTGCACCAACCATTGAACATCCCATTGATGCAACGTAGTGCAAAGTAGCACATAGCACAACTTTGTGTTACCTTGGGAAACTTTGTAACTCGAATGCTGATTTGCATTGGATAGTAAATGCCACCCTTACAATTTGCAAATGCAAACCCAATGCAAAGCATTAGTAATCTGGGCCCTAGTTTGGAAGCTTGTCTTGAGAGCGTCACCGCGTTGTCCTCCCTTACCTACACTCTCCATAGGTTGGAGTTTGGTGCTAGATTTAGAATTGGAGCACGTGGCAGGTTGCTAGGTTTAAAATTGGTGCACGTGTCAGTTGGCCTTGTTTGGGTTCTGACCAGCTACTGGGTCGGATGCCTGGTTGTGAGAGGGCCAGCAGCTCGTCTCGTTCTCGCTCCTCTCCTGTAGATTTTTCCAGGCCAAGATTCACACAGCAGTTTATTTTCAAAAGGTTTCCGCTCCCCTCAGTCTTTCCGTGCCCTGCCTTTTCCTCCTTAGAAAAAGGGCCCATTTTCCTCTGAATTTGTTCAATTTTTAATGGTTATTTCTGATGGCAATGATTTTTTTCCCCACAACGTTTTGCAAATGTACTACCCTTAACCTGCAGAAGATGGCATACTTTAAGCCCCCTCCCCCACCCTGAGCTTTCTGGTGATTTATGCTGGTCACCCCAATGCAATCCCCCTCTCCCCCTTAGTGGTTGACCTCTCCCTCACTAAATGACAGACATAATCTCCCTCTCTACAACTCGGGACCCATGAAGGCAAAGCTCTGTTGCTGCATCTCCATCTTGTCCTGGTGGTATGCTGTGCGAATGCACGACTCTGCTGATGCGTCTCAATCCTGACCTTCAGCCAGTGCTTTAATTGGGCCGCTACTGTCCGGTACTGAGTACAGACACTTTTTTATTTTGAGAAGGAGAGTACATGCACTTCTCCAACAAATTCAATACTTTCAATTGGAGAGTACCAGCACTTCTCAGAAACAAGCATAGAGTACCTGTACTTATATTTTTCCATTTCACGCACTGCCTGCAACAGCACCTGCTGCATACTGCTGCTTCACCCCCAAACCATGTCTCGTCTGCAGCACCCAGTCTGCTGTTAAAGAACTGTGATCCCACCAAAAACCATACCCCAATTACATTGATGCAGCCCTTGCCACCCCTGACAAGGCATTGAAGAGCTTTGTAGCAATCAGCAACCTACTCTGGAACCCACAGTTAGTATTTAATCCAATTGATTATTGTTGATTAGTGGGATAAGAATGCTGGCGGTCGGACTGGCCCAGGCACCAAAATACAAGTGGTCCCCATTAGTGATCCAGATAGCTAAAAAATAGGCCCACATCTGAAAATTAAGCTATTTTTGAACTTGTAAAGACAAGCTGTATGGGTATTTAGCTAGGTATGGGAAACTGCATGCATTTGTGTTGGCTGCTGGCAACGCTTGTGGTGATATCTGGGAAACAAGCAGTAAAAAACAGGCCTGCAGACCATAAAACAGACCCACAAACAGCCAGAAAATGGCCCACTGACCTGACAGACCAGCCTGATTGCCCTGTAGGCCAGTCCGACCCTGTAAGTCTGGTGCTAGCCAGGAAACCATTCTGTGCGTTTACTACAGTTTTTAGTGGTTGATTAAATGGATAGGAATGAGGTGTGGCCATCAGTTGGGGATGTGTGAGTTCATGCAGGTGATTGATATGGTGAGAAGATAGGATAGAGGCAGCCACAGCCCGTGCAGGTAATGCGAGTGGGGCCGGGTGGAGGGGATTCGACAAAGAGGGAAATTGAATTATTTATTTAATTTTCCCTTGTCAACATTCATGAAAATCCCCCCCCCGGCCCACCGCTCTTACTTTCACAGGCCACGGCTGGATAGAGGAGCGTAAGTATCGTTAGGTTGGAAGGTATGGCTTCAAAGATGGAGAAGCTGTGATCTATCTTACTGGTGTGTGACAACCACTGGCTCTGTCATTGCACCTCACTGGTGATATGCAGGACATTTGCTAATCCAGTAGCGTAACTCAATGGACTCTGCCAGTGCACATTTTACTATTACAGGAAGCATAAAACCATCTGCTAGCCCACCAGCGCGCTCCAAATATGTACCCCAATCAGTGCTTAATTTGAGCCGGTGCTTTCCAGTGCTCAGCATTGGCACTTATTCATCAAAGCCATCGCTTTTCATGACCCCCAGTTAAGGACACATTAATTTACGGGGTGATTAAGTGATTGGTCCAGAATCCCAGGATGTTGAGCCCAGGCCAAGACTCGAACCTGGTTCCTCTGCTCTAAATTCTGCAGCTCTGGCCAGAAGGCCACACCCTCCCCCCACTTTCATAGTTCGTAGTTGGTTCTGTTTTAGGCGGCGCTAACAGGAGAAATGGGCTGGTGCAAACTGCCTCCTGACGAGAGCCCGGGCACTTTTTTTTTTTTTTTACAAGTTAACCACTCACCCCCAATGCTTTTATGCAGTACTTCTGGTGATGCAGATTTGTGGCTCAACTCCAAAACTCGACCAGAGTACCTAAATAGTATTTTCAGACATCAGCAGGGTTCCTGTTGAAGGCAGTCGCGTAGCAAGAATGCCATGGGCCCTCGTGCAAGCAGGGAACTGGGCGACTTTGCTGCTGGGGTAGTAACATGCAGCACATATGAAGGTGCAATGGGCCCCTCAGGGCTACGGGACCCGGTGCCACTGCATCTGCTGCACCAGTGGTAGCTACGCCCATGGATGAAGGCCCCCCTACAGTTCTAAGACACCTCCAGCGCTGCAGCCACCGTACCTACCCATGCCTGGCCCTCAACCGCACAGATTTGCTGTGTTGCCGCTGACTCAGCCTGGAGCTCGTTTCTCCACTGAACTGACCCTCCGAGGGGGGCCTCGGCTTGGCCAGCTCTTGAAATGTATGTAAATTAAAAAGCGATGTGTAGAGACAAAAATGTGAGCTGACGTAAAACAGCTAAGAATCGAGCAGAAAAGAAACGTGATGCATGCTGCAAACTCTCAGCTGGGGGTGGAGGAGCGTCTAAGGGGGGCGCGGAGCTCACAGGCGGTGGAGCAGCGGGGAGGTGGGGTTCTTGCTGAACAACCACAGTGAACCCCGGGGAGGTCCTTGTTGAACTTCATCCAGGCCCGGCATGCTTCTGGCAAGGCGCGCGCGTTTATTGCCGTCTCTAAGAATGGACCCCTTGTTCTCCAGGAACTGGGCAGAACAATTGGAGGAAAGGGTGAAGAGGGGCGGGGTGGGGGTGAGCCCAAGGAGGCACTAGAAAATGCTGACTCGTGTTCCTGGAAACCGTACGCCCACGACCAGCATGTGCTGTACCAACCCATGGGAGGGGATATTCGATCCTGCATCTACTCTAAACTTTTGGCAGAACTTTAAAAAAAAAAAAGAAATTGTTATCGAAGTTAGACTCACACCTACACCTTTCATTCTTTATTTTTTCTTCTCTCTTTTTCCTTCCTTCCTTTGTTTCTTTTTTTCTTAATGCTTCTACCCCTTCTTCGTATATCCACCTTCCCTCCCTTTCTAACATCCATGTGTTGTTTATTGTTTTTTATTTTCTTTTGTAGTTTTTCTTTCTTTCTTTCTTTCTTTCTTTTTCTTTCTCTCTTTTGTCCATTAATGCTTTCTTCCCTTTTTAGTACATTGTTTTTCTTTTTTCTTTCTCTTTCTTACAACCATTATTTTGTTCATTCATTTTTCTTTTCCATTGTAGCCTTTCTTTCTTTCTTTCTTTCTTTCTTTCTTTCTTGCTCCTGATTCGAATAACATCTCATTTGATGGGGGCAAATCATGTTGGAGAACACCGTGTCAAACCCCCAGTGTGAGACCCCTCTGGATTCAACCTGCTTGAATGCAGAATACATGTGAATTGATCCCACAGGATACATTTTATTTCATTTTAATTATTAGGCATGAGCATGATGGTAAGTAAAAAAAATCATGTCAGCCACCCGGCCATGGTCTGAGGGTTATTTTGTGCTAAAAACATTAGAGTAGAAATTTTAAATAATTTTGCTTTTCTGGGCTTCAGGTTCAACAAATCTGGAATAGGAACGTCGCAGATTCAAAATAGTAGATTCACACTTCCATTCAATGATCAGTTTCTATCTGGTTACCATTTCAAGCTAGAAGAGAGTTCTTTCACAGCACAGGGAGAAACCTTTCCAGAACAAAAGTGCAAGTTTATGTCCTATACCGTACTAAACCAAATTTCATCTTGTTTGATTCGACCAGTAGCTACCTATCCCCCCATCCCCCTTAGCGCCTTGAGACCCTCACGGGTGAGTAGCGCACTTTACAAATGCCTTGATTGATTGATTGAATGGATCTAAAACAAACAGCAGTTTTTTCGGGAGATATTGAGCCTTCCTAAAGCAGCTCTCCTAATGCCACCCAAGCTTAAATTGGAGGTAAGAAGTGTAGTGAGAAAGACAGCCATTTTGTCTGTCCATTTTCCAGAAAGATTAGTGTGTAACATAGAAACCATTGTGCAAAACGTTCTCAATGGAGATGCATTAGATTGTGAGCCAGCATACCCTGTTTCTAACACATTAGTAGAGCTCTTGTGGATTTGGGATTAAATACCCCTTTGTATGACCCTGAAAGCAATGTCAAGGATCACTTGGCTGTGGTAAAGCGATAGCCCAGAGAATGCATGGAAATGCAATAGTTTAATGCTAGTAAACTGGGATTCAATTATGTGTTAGTAAATGTAAGCAAGGACCTCCAGTACCTTGAGCAGTTGTAGACAAAGGCCATAGCCTCATCTCTCTATACACAGAGTTGTGTGACAGAACCACGTCTTAACCACGCGTATGCCTTTACCACGCTTGCTTTTACAATGAAATATGCTTAGTTAAGACATGTATGGCAAAGACATATGCGTGGTTAAAACTTACGACCCCTGCCCTCGCCCTGAACCCTAAACTAGACCCAAACCCCAAAAATGTAACCTGATCCCTGCATCTAGACCTGAGCCCTAAAGCGTCCCCCAGGTCAACAAAAAAATACCCCTTCCTCCATGCCCTGAGACCTAGAACGACCCCCTCCCTCCTGAACACCAAACCAACCCCCCACCCCCAAGCCCTAAAAACGTCCCTGACCCCCCCAAATTATCCCTTCCTCCCCGCCCTAAGACCTAAAACTACACCCTCCCTCCTAAAAACTAATTCCCTCCCCCGAGCCCTTAAAATGTTCCCGACCACCCAGCCCTAAAAAATACCAATACCCCGAGCCCTAAAAACGACTTGACCTCTCTCGTGCCCTCCTGAAGGCCTAAAAACTACCCCGGCCCAGCTGAGCCCTAAAAACACCTCGACCCCCCTTTAGCACTTAAAACCAACCCATAACCCTTAAAAAGAATCCCACCTCCCCAAAACCCGGCCCGACCCACTTACCTTATGCGTCCTCTCCCGATCCTTCCTCTTCCTGGGCCCGCCCATTCCGGACATCTAGACCGCGCATATGCCTTAACCACGCAATATGTGTTGTTAAGGCTAGCATGGCTGTCTAGCGTTGTTCAGGCACGCGTTGCTGAGTGCAGCGTTGCTCGGCCATTTCCCACACATGGATCCAGATGTATGCACTGTGTGCCCGGCTGCTCTTAGAGTCATCCAGGGAGCCCCAGATTGCTGATCTGACTCCTCTGTCACCTGTAGGCTCTGCTGAGTCCCTCTCTCTGCAGCCTGCTGCTAAGTATATACAGGGCGTGCATTGCTTGCATATTGCAGTAATGCTGATGTGCTTCCAACTACTTACAGGCAGCTTCCCAAATCTACTCTGTAGCGTTCACTTCTTGGGTTGCCACTCATTAGGAAATTGATCCATGGAAGTCTGATCAAGGACCAAGTCTAGAGGGTTTCTGATTTTTCCCAGATCACATGACTTTTTAAAAAAAACAAATTGAGGCTCTGTAATCCTCCTGACTACAGCCAGTCCCTGAATTTGTCCCTTGCAGATTCACCTTGAGTTCCCTGGACTTTCCATGGTGATACCAGAAGACCTTTTAGGGGCTGAGATTCCTAATTGGCCTAACTCTAGGTAGTCCAGTTGTGAGAGCCAACCTCGTTTCTAAATAGTCATCTCTCACCACCCAATAAGTGGGAGATTTGGAAGCATAAATCCAAAGGTAACCTTTGCAGTTTCTTTTTAATACCATGTTCTGGCAGAATCCTACGCCATTCAAGTGGACCCAGCTCAGATACATTCCTGCTTCTGTAGCATATTCATCAGAGTCCAGTGCGTTCTAACGTTTAGTCCAACAGATTGCTTGTTTAATTGGAATTCCTGACACCCTCCCTTGTGTATTCTGATCAGCTCTGCGTGTAGTGAGAAAGCATCTAGTCCCCAGTAGTGCTACTTGCCCCTTGATTTTAAGAAGCTCTGACAAAGATTATCTGGCCCGGCCCAAAGTGTCCAAATGTTTCCCTTCACAGACATTAAAGGCAGATTTGTGATACAGAAAATGTGATAGGGTTTCCTCACTGCAAGGTTTGTGCGCACTCCGCGCATGTTCCACCCCGATCCAAGGCAAGAACGCATGTTCCTTGAGTGGACGAAAGGTGTAGAGCACACCCAGGGACACTGGACATTCATGTTTAGGTCCCAGCACAACTGTAGTCAGGATAGGATGCACAATCACTTTTTCGCACAAACATACCCGCCCCCCCACCCCCCCATTTACTCTGACCACACTTTACACTCTATTTCCTTTTTGGGGAAGTGTCAGTCTGCTATCAGAATGGGAGAAAATAAAGAAAACTCAAAAGGTACACAAACAATTAAGTAATCCATGAATATCAATATTCATAGTCATATTATTAATACATTCATGGTCATTTCTTGGACACATATGTCCTGCGGTTACATAAGTGTTGTGTACTTGAGTAAAATGAATTCTGGCTCAGGTAATCTCAAATTCTTGGTCATGTACATATGCAGAATATGTAGCGCTTATGTAACAGCATGATATACATGTCTCAGGAACGTCCATGAATTTTTGATCAATATGGACTATAACTATTGATAGTCATGGATTGCATTGGGAAATAAGAACTGTTGCCAATTTAGAAATATTGCCCTGATGAAGTTCTTGATTTAATCATGGAACGAAACACATTGGCAGAGGCTGAGTCGTGGATGTTTTTGTAAGAGCAAGTGAAAATAAAGAATCTTCTTGTGAATACATAAAAGAGTGGACGCTGAACGTATTACACAGAGTGAACATGGACTTAAGTCTACTGATGCAATAGAAATATATTTTAGTTTGAATCCAAACTAATACGTGCATCTCCAATGATGATATGCAGTGAGTTAGTGATATCATGGCGGATCACTGATAAATTAGAGCTAATTTGTGGCTGCGCTATGGAAGTTATGTTCCACACAACAAAAACTTAAGAAACTTGGTGGGAAGTGTGGTGTCTATGTCTACAGCTGTTTTTGTAAACTGAATAAAATACACTAAAAATTATGAGTGCCTGGGAGGGTCTGGAGATAATTGTTGTACCAGATAAAATATGATAGCCCAGGGTTCACTATTTATCCATATTAATCAAGCTGGGAGATACTCCCTCTTTTCTGAAGGACGTCTGCAAATCCTAGCGTATTAGCCCAGTTTGGAGACCGTCCCTCCTTTGAGAAGGAAGAATACAAATCCTAGAAAATTAATCAAGGTGCAAGACATCCCCTCCTTTGATACGGAATGCTACAAATCCAGCATAGTAGCCCAGCTAAAATGCATTCCCTAATTCAACAAGCAAGGCTACACATCCTAAAATACTAATCAAATTGAGAGACATTCCCTCCATCAATAAAGAAAACTTTAAAGTCTAGCATATTTTTCAAGCTTGGACACATTCCCTCCTTTTAGAAGGAAGTCTGCAAATCCTAGCATATTAATTAAGCTTAGAGGCATCCCCCTCTTCAACACAGAAAACTACACAGTCTAACGCATTACTGAACCTGGAAGCATTCCCTCCATTGAGAAGGAAGACATCAAATGTAGATGGTGCCTTATTAGGTTTCAGTGAATGCAAGTGTCTCTAATCTGCTGGCGGTCGTGGAGAATGCAAGGAGCATGCTGGATTCGGGGGGATCAGTGGCAGTGATCCTCCTGGACCTCAGTGCTGCTTTCGACACCGTGGACCATCAGGTGCTTCTCCAACGGCTGTCGGGGGTGGGGGTCACGGGTCTGGCCCTCAAATGGTTCGCTTCCTTCTTGGAAGGTCGTACATTTGAGGTGTGGGAAGGCCATGAAAAATCATCTTCTACCCCTCTCCAGTGTGGTGTGCCACAGGGCTCTTCATTGAGCCCTACCCTATTCAACGTTTACATGGCCCCCCTGGAGAGTGTGGTACTGCCGCTGGGTATTAAAATCATCAGTTATGCTGATGATACTCAGCTGGTGGTAGGCCTCATCCAGTCGGCGCACCATCCCGACAGGCTGCACGCGTGTCTTGAGAAGATCTACACGTGGATGTGCAGCTCAGCCCTAAAGTTAAATGGCTCCAAGACGGAGTTGATGCTGTTGGGGAACTCTTCTCCATCTCTGTCCCCCAGCAGCTGGCCAGACTGTCTGGGTCCGGCACCCCCCCCCAAGCAGGAGATCAAGAGCTTGGGGGTGTGGCTGGAGCAGGACCTATCGTTTAAAACTCATGTCAAAAAGACTGCTGGCGTGTGCTTTGGCCTGCTCCGCTCAGCCCAGAAGATTCTGCCTCTGCTCCCTGTGGCTACTCGAAGGCTTCTCATCCAGGCACTTATCATCTCGCGGCTGGATTTCAGCAATGCGCTACTCCTGGGTGCGCCCGAATCCACCCTGAATAAACTGCAGCAAGTGCAGAACGCGGCTGCCAGGCTTTTGACGGGTCTCCCCAGGCGTCAATCTGCTCGCCCGGCGTTGAGGGCATTGCACTGGCTCCCTGTGAGGGACAGGGTAAAATTCAAGTCCCTTTGTATCGCCCACAAAGTTCTGCACGGGGTAGGACCTCCTATTCTTGAGGAGATGGTCCAGCCTTACAAGGCCTCTCGCTCCCTTCGCTCTGACCATCAACATCTCCTCCAGGTCGGCAGGGTGAAAAAGGCTAGAACGGGTGGCAGAAGGTTCTCAATAAATGTGGCCTCTCTGTGGAACTCATTGCCCCTACAACTTCGATCGGAAGCTAGTCTGCTTCGCTTCCGTAAACTTTTAAAAACCTTCTTGTTTTCTGTTTAATTCCTTCTCTTTTCAGTAGTGTTATGTTCTGGAAGCGCTGGGATGCCTACTGGTAACCAGGCGCTATATAAAACTCAGAATAATAATAACAATAATAATCTCTTGCAAAGTGAAAGGATGCAAACGTTATTATCCATACTCCATTTCAGCAAACTTTGGACATTGGTTTGCCCCTAGAATAAATTAGCTGGAAAACTGTGCAAGTTTGTAATATGTGACATCTATATGGGCTGAAATGAAGCCATGCAACACTGTTGGACTACACCTCCTACCCTGTCCACTTACTTTATATTCCTGTTAATAGCTGCATCTGAAAGCTCTGCTCATCATAATTCTTGGTTAATATGCTTTTTTCACTCAATCAACTTTTTATATTCTATGCACAATTTTTTACTGCATATCTACCATCATTAACTCTCGCTTTAATGGTGCTTGCAAGTTGACTTTCGTTGTCAAACTAGTGATATGATTTTAAAAAAATCAATGCTTTGTGTTATGTGGGCTAAAGTACCCCTGACAGGCATTATAAGGATATTGCAAGTCACCAAAAAGTTCTCTGATAGAGGAACGAGGTTGAAGGCATTATCTTCAGTTTGCTCAAGTAAGGTTGGCAGTGATATTAAGGCATTGAAATCGCTGCACAGAAAATAAAGGATGAGCTGAAAGGTCCACAATAACAGGCTGGAGAGAACTACAATATTATTCAAAGTATTTAAAAAGTAGATCTCCTACTATTTGTACATGTTCAGTATATCTAAACGGTGGCCTCCTCAAAATGAGAGGGAGATTATCATCCCCAAAAGGCAATTCAGTAGTGTGACCATGGCTGCCAAAGGGGTAGCCCATTGAACACCTGGGGATCAACACTACAAAAGTTCTCCAACCTTCAAGATGGGTTAGTATGCACATCAATGTCACTTGAAAACAGCATATATCCTATTCGGATGACTGTACTACTGAATACCGAGGCTAACAATGTTGAGATACAAGACTATAATGGACAAATATCAAATACAAAAATATCGAAAGGTTAAGTGTATGCAGAGGAAGCATAGATTTACTATTTACTAATTCCACATTTACGTACCTTGACATATATATCATCAAGGTACGCAGATGCAGAGTTAGGTACAGGAAATCTGTCTGTCAATATTGTATCAAGTAACAGACAAAGTGGTGGACACATTCTGTCCTTCTATGTCTTGTGGCATAGGATGACATACAGCCAACACAGTTCCTAAGAATGTTACCTAATACCATAGGGAGAATCCTGTCATGGTACCGCTTTCTACAAATGGTCATACCCAATGAGCCCCGGGGAAAGTAATAACATTTCAGATTAAATGGTCATATACCAATCCGGCTTCTGCAAGATGTATCCCAAGTATATCCTAGTAATGGGACTTCTTGTCTTCAAAACACTATAATAAACTCCAGTAGATCACTCCAAATAGTTTACATTACAGGCTCACTTTTTTCAATGGTTCATCAAGGAGCTGGTATATTGTCACTCTTACCTGGGATTCCCAATCAGAATATGAGTTTCCCAGAGGGCATGTGATTAAGATAGGGTAAATGATCCATAGTCTTGAATAAAAAGGCAGAAACTGTCTAATTTACCTCATAATGATAAGTTGACTATTTGGATGAGCAGAATGGATAAGCTTGAAATTGAAGATATTTAACATGTTAATGCTATCAGTGTTAACAATATTGTTTAATGGTCCGTAAGCTATTTCCTTAGTACTAATTTGCAATGGATGACTTGGTTGGGCAAGACTTGGGATGGGGGGGGGGGGGGGGGGTGCAAGGAACATTTCCCTTCACTTGAACTCAAGCCTACAGGAATTTTCTGATTCTGTAGTATCTCCCAATAACAATGGCTTTGGAACACAAACCATATAATCCACTGTTTGATACACATTTAGCAGATTTCAACAAATAAAATTAATCCTAGCTCAAAAGACTAAAAAGTACTAAGAAAAATGCTACATATAGTGCCATACAAAGGTTAATTAGTCTCCATCTTGTCATCAATTAAACTTGCACTAATGAGGAAAAACGTTAAACCAGGCAGTATTTATGTGGCAAAACAGTAAAATAATACTGATAATGCTGCTGCAGAATGTAGTGTGTGATGCTGCATAATTTGCTTTTTATTGCCCCATAATTTAGGTACTCCTGACACATAATTTGTTCCTTCCTAGCTGCATAATTCCAGTGGCCCGCCTTATCTCTTGCCACATGCTTCTCTAGGATTCGCAGAGATGTCCAACACAAATTTATATACATGCAGTCAGGATCACCTCAGCAATACAAACACAAATTTGTATACCTGCAGTCAGACTCACAACTTTGTGCCCCTTCCATTTTAGAGCAAAAGACACACAAACGATGGACAGAATGCAGAACAAATAAAACATTCACTCCCTGTCAAGTGATCTGGGTTAAATCCATTGTTCTTTTGCTCACAATGCCACCCCAGTTTAGACCCAGCAATATGCAAATCAGTCTTGACCCTGCACCTCATGTGGAGTCCAGCCCGAACTGCCAAGTCAGGTTCTCCCTAGACCAGAAAAAAGCATCCTGGGACCGGTTTTGGGGTATCACTCCCTCATCAGCCAGGCTAGCATGAGTCCAGTGGCATTGTGAGCCTGGAACCCACATCTGGGCACACCCAGCGCACTTAGGAAGAGATAGCAAAAGACACACAAATGATGGAGGAGCAGGGTTCAAGATTGATTTGAATATGGCTAGGTCTTATCTGGGGTATGGTGAGCAAAAGAATGATGGATTTAACCCAGATCTCTTGACTGGGGGTAAATGTTTGATTTGTTCTGCATTCCGTCCATCGTTTGTGTGTCTTTTGCTCTTTAAAAGATAGTATACATCTTTTCTTGGATGTTTAGTCGATAGACTAATGGCTGTGATTTCTACACATTGTAACCCTGAATATTAGGCGAGGAGGCTCATATTTGCTGTCTTAAACATTAGCTATTCCCCAGCCACTCAACTTTAAACCTCTTATGGGTTGTCCTGATGAAGGTGGTTTCAAATTGAGAGTCGCCACTGAAACGTGCGTTGACCTGGTTGTTCAATCAATCAGAACATTTGTAAAGCGCACTACTTACCCGTGAGGGTCTCAAGGCGCTGGAGGGGGGGGGGGGGGGGGGAAGCTGCTACTGCTCGAATAGCCAGGTCTTGAGGAGTCTGCTGAAGGTTAGCAGGCCCTGGGTCTGCCGTAGGCGGATGGGGAGGGTGTTCTAGGTCTTGGCAGCGAGGTGGGAGAATGATCTGCCACCGGAGGTCGCTCTTTGGATGCGGGAGACTGTGGCAAGGGCGAGGCCTGTGGAGCGGAGCTGGCGGTTGGGGGTGTACAAGCTGAGTCTTCTGTTGAGGTATGCTGGTCCGGTGTTGTGGAGTGCCTTGTGTGCATGGGTGAGGAGCTTGAAGGTGATCCTCTTGTTGACGAGGAGCCAGGGCAGGTTTCTTAGGTGGGGTGTGATGTGGCTGCTGCGAGGGATGTCGAGGATCAGGCGTGCAGAGGCGTTCTGAATGCATTGAAGTTGTTTCAGGAGTTTGGCCGAGGCTCCTGCGTAGAGGTTGTTTCCGTAGTCCAACCTGCTGCTGACAAGGGCCTGGGTGACCGTTCTTCTTGTTTCGGTGGGGATCCACCTGTAGATCTTGCTGAGGGTGTTGAAGCAGGAGGACGAGACAGCGTTGACATGCTTTGTCATGGAGAGGGTAGAGTCGAGAATGAACGCTAGGTTGCGTGCGTGGTCGGTGGGTGTTGGAGCTGTTCCCAGTGCAGTCCCATACCAGGAGTCATCCCAGGCCGAGGGGGTGGATCCGAGGATGAGGACGTCAGTCTTGTCTGAGTTTAGCTTCAGTCGGCTGTTCTTCATCCACTCGGCGACGGCTTTCTTTCCTTCGTTGAGGATGGTTTTGGCAATGTGGGGGTCCTTGGTGAGGGAGAGGATCAGCTAGGTAGCGTCGGCATAGGAGATGATGTTGAGGTCATGCAGTTGGGCGACGTGGGCGAGCGGTGCCATGTAGATGTTGAACAGTGTTGGGCCGAGGGATGAGCCCTGGGGTACACCGCTGATGATCTCTATGGCTTTGTAGCGGAAAGGGGGGAGGCGGACGCTCTGGGTTCTGCCGTAGAGGAAGGAGGCGGTCTAGTCCAGGGCCTTCTCTTGGATCCCAGCATCGTGGAGGCGTGTGCGTAGGGTGCGGTGGCAGACCGTGTCGAAGGTGGCTGACAGGTCCAGGAGAATGAGGGCTGGGGTTTCTCTATTGTCTAGCAGGGCCCTGATGTCATCCGTGGCGACGACAAGGGCAGTTTCGGTACCGTGGTTGCTTCAGAAGCCGGACTGGGATGGGTCCAGGATGTTGTTCTCCTCGAGGTAGCGGGTCAGTTGTCTGTTGACGGTCTTCTCGATGGCCTTCGCCGGGAACGGGAACAGGGAGATGGGCCGGAAATTCTTGAGGTCCTTGGGGTCAGCCTTGGGTTATTTGAGTAAGGCGTTGATTTCAGCGTGCGTCCAGCTCTCCGGGAAGGTTGCTGTCTCAAAGGAGATGTTGATGGCTTTCCGGAGATGGGTTGCGATGGTGATGCAGGCTTTGTTAAAGATGTGGTGTGGGCATGGGTCTGACGGAGATCCGGAGTTGATGGTGTTCATGATTTTGATGGTGTCGTCGTCGATTATGTTGGTCCTGGAGAGCAGGGGGTCGGTGTGAATGGAGGGCCGTGGGGGCGGAGGTCTCAGTGGTTGTCGGGGCGGCCGTGGCATTGAAGCTTTCTTGGATGTCTCCGATCTTGCGATGGAAGAAGGTGGCAAGGGCGTCACACAGGTCTTGCGAAGGTGGGATGTTGTTGGTGTTGGAGCTGGTGTTGGAGAGTTCCTTCACGATGTTGAAGAGCTCTTTGCTGTTGAGTGCCTTGTTGTCTAGGTGGTCTTTGAAGGAGGCCCTGATGAGGTGATGGTGTCTATGGGTGGCATTCTTGTGGGCTGCATAGCTGTCCACGGTCCGTTCATTATTTTTTTTTGTTTAAATAGCTTCATTGGCATTTTACTTATTTGACATTGCTGACACCGTGAATCTATACAAAGAAAAAACATTTTTTGGAATATGAATATTAAAAATGCAAATCCCATTTGCAGAATAGCTTTACCCATCACAGCAGTTTAGAAACAACACATTTATGCTATTCCTTACTGCTGACATTTATATCATGTTTGAACATACGCATGAGCTACTCTGTATGCTATTGTCCACAATCGAGCTACATCATAGAGTACCAAAATAATGTCATTGCTATCTACTGCATACTCCAAAAACACATCATAGCGATATAGCCTTAACAGGAGTTTCCTTGCGTGTACCAGATACACCCAGTGCCCAACGGTTGGATCTTATCGGCAAATCACTGTGTGATAGGAGAAAGATCTTAAAGACTTGCAAAGGCGCACATATCGCTCACTAGCGAATTCCAAAAAGAGCATATATTTCCCAAAATATTCTAAACATAACTAAAACTTAAAACATCAAAAGAAACATCTGCCACCCACTAAACGCAAATTAGTGTTAACCACACAGGACTGTACATTAATGTGCATTATCAAAACACTTCCAGTTATTTGCATACCCAATGGATAGTTAACAGTATACACATAACAGGGCAGACCAGTCATTAACAAGGAGGATCCATGTGCCCGGGGACTGAGGGGGGATGTGAGAAGCCATCCATGACAGACTAGGGGAAGCAACATAAATCCACTTTATAAACTCTGAGGCGCGCAGCTCCCCATTGCTGAGTATTGGGGGGCTGATAAGTCAGTCAAGGATTGGCTAACAGGGTGGCACCTATTGCTGTCAAATTGTCAGTCTGGAAGGCGACCAGCAATTCGTCCCACTCTTGTGAAATAGGAAATTTACGAAGCCCAGCTATCTCCTCTCTATGCAGTGCTGTACTCTCAGCCTGAGCCTACCCTGTGAATGAACGCCTCCAGCTAATTATCTCCGGGGGGACCGCATTTTTCCATTTCTTAGTTATGAGACGCTTCGCAGTGATGAGGCCTAGGTCCTTGAATTTCGAAGTAACTTTATTTTTTCTTGATCTGGCATACAGCCCCAAAAGGCACACTTCCCACGACAGTGGTATTTCTGTGTTTGTGCATGAAGCTAGGGTTGGACTACCACCTGCCAATAATGTTGAAGGGATGTACAAGCCCACTGCATGTGGATCAGATCTGTATCAACATGCTGACAACGTGGTCATGCAGAAGTGGCGTTTTGGAAATATCTATTGATCTTGTCATGCAAGAGATACACCCTTTGTACAATGTGTGTTTGAATAATCTTAAACCTCGAATTTCTGGGTATGTTCCTAACGCTCCCCAATATAGCATCCCATTCCTTGTCCGTCCAAGGCCGGCCTCTGTCTGCCTCCCATCTGTCCTTAAGGCGTGTCATCGGCTTCAGCGTATGCGTGAGAAGTGCTTTTACCAGCCAGTGTACCACATGTGTACCCATTACATGTAAATATTGCACCAACAGGTGGTGTCGATGGCTCACTAGTTATATCCCCCCAGGCAGTTGACAGAGCTTTCAGGAGGGAGGTGTGCAACAAGAATTGACCCGCTGGGAGTTCATTGTCTGCGACTAGCGCCTCGAATGTTAGTAACGCACTGTCCCTTTATAAATCGCCCAGCGTCTCAAGCCCTGCCGCATGCCAAGCCGTGAGAGCCACCCCTGTGGTACCCAACCTTCCTCGTGGCATCCCCATCAGTGGTAGGATTGGGGCATATGGAGGCGTCATGCGGGTGAGGTACAAGCTTCTTTTGTGGCATTTAAGGGCTAATACCAAATGTATCTGCGGTGGGTGTGGGAGTTTAGCGATGGGGTGGAACAAGTGACAAATTTGGGAATGGGACCAGGGCTGGTGCTTAGTCGCCATGTCTTCCAGGCACATGTCATTCAACCACTTTGTTGCCCATTGAAGCTGGGCAGCCAAGTAGTACAGTTCCAGGTTGGGGACCGATAGCCCCCATGACCAGTGGGGATGTACATTTTCCACAGCGCAATACTTGGTCTGTCCTTATTCCATATTAAATCCCTGGATAGTCGCTCCATTTCACGGAAAGTCTTAGGAATAGCATACAGCAGAAGGTTAACAAAATAATAAAGTAGTTTGGGGAGTGTGATCATCTTCAAAAGGGTGATACCGCTCATTACATTCAGTGGAAGCGTCTTCCAGAAATGCGTCTGAGCGCGTATGGCCGAAATTGCTCTTGTTAGGTTACCTTCCATTAGATCTTCAAGCGAGCGATAGATGAATACACCATATATCAGAATGTGGTAGGATACCACTTGAGGGGGCATGCCATTTAAGGAAACATCCACATCTGTGGTGTGAGCGCAGAACGGGTAAACCCCCGATTTGGCCCAGTTAACCTGGAGTCCCGACTTCTCCTCTAAGGATGCAAGTATACCAGCTATGGACGTCGGGATTGCAGTAATATCCCAAAGAGACAATAACAGATCATCTGCATATAGGGAAACGACATGTAGCCAGTCTCCCAGTCGTATCCCCAATTTTTCACCGTCCCTCTGGAGTAACATCGCCAAGGGTTCCATAGCCAGGAAAAACAACAGCGGAGATAGTGAGCATCCCTGGCGTGTCCCCTGTCTCACTCTGATATTTTCTGAGATTAACCTGCCTGTACAAACCCAGAGAGTGGGCTGTTGATACAATAAGCGTACCATAGTGAAGTAGCCGTCTCCTAGTTCGTATTTGCCTAGCATGGACACCAAATAAGGCCACTCCAATGAGTCAAAAGCTTTCTCTAAGTCGAGCACCAAGCAGCCCGAACAGGGCCAGGCCTGCGTGGCATACTGCTGTATCCTAAAGAATCTGCGTAGATTTATGGAGGTACAACGCAATGGGACCAAACCATTCTGATCAGGGTGGACCAGCGTCTTCACTAGCGGTGAGAGACGCCTAGGCAACAATGATGCAAAAATTTTGTAGTCCGTGTTAAGAAGTGCCAATGGATGATAGAAGCCTTTTAGATCAGGATTCTTATCTGGCTTGAGGAAAGAGACCAGAAAAGCCTCGTTCTGCGTTGCAGCGAGGGAGGACTCGTCCAGCGCTGTTTCATACACCTTGAGCAGTTGTGGTACTAAGATGTGTGTATATGCTTTATAGAATTCAGTCGGCAGAGCATCCGGTCCTGGCGACTTCCCATTGGACAGGAAGAAGATGCTGTCCCTAATCTCCTCAGATTAAATAGGGGCATTCAGGTAATCACTTTGTGTGGGTGTTGGATGCAGTAAATCAAGAATGTCCAGTTAGGACTGTACCTCTAGGGTGTGACTCGTGTGCGCGATTTATATAAATCACCGTAATGTGACACAAACGCATTATGGATGTCACTCTGCGTATATGCTATTGCCCTGTCATTGTTTTTACCAACGCTATGGGCGCAGCCGATTCATTCTGACGGATGAGCCATGAAAGCAGTTTGCCTGCCTTGTCACCGAAATGGTGTGTTCTCGCCAAATGTGCAGCATAGTTAAGGCACTGCAGTCACTCAAGCAACCACGCCTGTTTCTCTTTGAGGGAGCCATGCTGTCCCTGAGTAATCTATGTCCACCTGTTCCATGGCGGTTAGCGTGCGCTCCAAAGCGGTGAGTTCCGTTTCCAGCTGTGCACGCATACCTGCTTGCGTTCCCAGACAATGTCCTCTAACAACCACCTTAAGGGCATCCCACTCCATCAATGGCAACATGGGTGACCCTGCATTTTCCTCAAAGTACTGTGCCACCTTAGGTGCCAATAAATCCCGGAATGGTGCGTCCAGTAGAGTATCCGGCTGGAGGCTCCAAATTGGTATCCGTGGCAACCCATCTTCCTATTGTAACTCTATGATATGTGGGTTATGATCCGAGTGTGTACGTCCCAAGTAGGTGGAGTCTGTTATACGCTGTAAGAGATCATCAGACACCATGAAGCGATCCAAACGCACATGTAATCTATGGGCCCCAGAGTAGTAGGAGTGTACCATGTCTAGTGGGTGTCTATGTCGCCACACGTCAGAGAAGCGCCACTGTGATGTCCAGTGTGTACGTGCTTTCGCAGCTGTGTGTGTGATGGTGCCAGGCAAGGGAGGAAAGGACCGGTCCAGGGAAACGTCCAGCACACGATTATAGTATCCACCCAGAATCATAGGGAGATCAGGCCACATAGATAATTTTTGCGATAGGAGATCTAAGAAAGCAGCCTGCACCATATTAGGTGCATTAATCGATGCCAAGATTACCGGTTTCCCATCAAGCACCCCCTTCACTACAACATATCTGCCCTCCCCGTCCACTAATGCAGCTATAACTTTAAATGGGGTACCTGGCCTCACCCACGCTAGGACTCCCCGTGCATAGGCAGAATACCCCGTCTCATACTGCTGCCCCGTCCATCGACGGTGAAGTCGTGCTATCTCTACTTGTGCTAAATACGTCCCCTGGAGTAGCGTAATTTGTATGTGATGGCATTTCAAGTAAGAAAATGTTAGATAGTGCCGCTCTGGACTGTGGATGCCAAGCACATTCCATGTGCCTATTTTAACGGGTGCCATAACCAGTTAACGCCAAAGGTGCATTCGGGCTGACACAGCTGTGTGATAGGAGGGGGTGACAGTGTATATATATGGGTCAGTGTGGTGAGTGCTCCTGTGCAGAGTCTTACTGTGCTACGATCATATTTTCGTCTAAGAGTGATGGCAGAAATAACAGAATAACAATTAACAATTAAAAATACCATGAGAGCAATCTTGCAACAGGCAATCGTCCAAACGTAGAATGCAATAGCACACAGCTAACGCCTGGGCGGGGGGCGGCTATTGTGCACAGCAACAGAGAAGTTTAAAAGATCTACAAATGGGTTCCCATCATATCTTGCTAAACCCATCCCCGGACATACCAGTGTCTGTGCAGGACCACTGCCTGCACATTATACATAAAATTTCCATACATTTCAGAGTTAACGAAAGGAGAGTAGTAATAGATCCCGGGCCCACCCTGCAATGACCCAGACATGAACAACAAATGCAATCATTGCAATACGGATACAATATAATAGGCTCTTGAATACTTGTGTGTTCATAAAATTCGTGAGTCGCTCAAAACAGAGGGGAGGGGGCGTGCAAAAAACAGGTATACATTCAAGAAATATTGTCAGAGGTCTGTGGAGTCACGTGCGGCAATTCACAGGAACCTTGGGAAACAGAAAAGCGCCCGACAATTCCTCTTCGCTATTCAGCCCTTGGTGATCGGAGTCGAAATCGAAGTCTCCCTCCGGGGAACCCCTGATGTTTGCTACTGCCTGCGCCGCCTTGAGTTGACCACCCAGTATTAGTTCCGGCGTCAGGCCGGGTATCTCAGGGGCGGAAGGCTGTGACCTTCTCCTCCGCTGCCAGCGGCGCCGCAAAATAGTCTCCATCGGTTGCTCTCTACACCTGGATTGCGAGGTGTTGAATGAATCCAGCCATTCCTCCGCACTACCCTCAGCTTTGCAGGGAACAACAATGAATATTTAAGATCACATTGTCACAAGCGTCTTTTCACCGCCAAATAGGAGTGACGTGGCTTCTGTACTTGGAACGTGTAATCAGGGAAGATCATGACTTTGTGATTGTCAACCTGTATGTCCTGTAATTTTCTGGTTTCTTGGTGAATTGCATCCCTGTCTCTCTAATTCAACAGACGGATTAAAAAAGGTCTTGGGTTCGAGCCCAGAGGTGGGGGTTTGGCAGGGACCCTGTGCGTTCTTTAAACCACAAAGTGCGGGGCCAAGGCCTCTCCTGGTAATAGTGACCAGATCCAGTCCTCCGCATTACTTACTGCATTTCTCCCCTCCACTTCCTCCGGAAGGCCCACGACGTGTACGTTGTTGCGACGGGCCCTCCCTTCGGCATCCTCGAACCCTTTCCTCTAAGAATTCGACTTGGTTGTACAGATCTCGAATGTTCTTATCAGCAGTGGCCGTCCGTGGTGAAACCTCCGCAATTTCCCCCTCGACAGCAGTGGTACGATCCGCAAGCTTCCGATGATCGGCATGTAGTAGTGTTAGATCAAGCTCCACCTTATCAATTTTACCCTCCAGAGAGGTGCGTATTTGATTCATCGTCTCTCAAGCTTCACAACCACTGCCAGCACCACATCCAACGTATGCGACATTGGATCCGCTGTCTCTGCCTCCACCATCTTGTTGGATTGTGCCCAGGTCTGCGGGTGAAGGCCCGACGCACCCCCAGTGCCTGTCTTTGTACCATCCCCGCGTGACATGAAGCTGATGGTGACAGGCACCAGACCGGATATATCACACTGCCGCTCTAAGTGGATCAGCGTCTGGGTCCCCGCCCACCTCCCGCAGCACGTAAAGTCCAAGTGTGATCCAAAAAGGGTCAGGCATGCTTCACTTATGCCGTCCTCAACTGTGCTGCTAATTGCTTAGGCAGGGATAGCTAGTTGGGAACTGCTACCCCCGGGCCCGGCAGCGTAGTTCCGGAATATAGGGTGTAGCAGATGCTGTGCAGTGCCGTTTGTCAACATACCCTCATTCCATCCACAATCGCCGCTATATTAGTCCGGTCCAATGCAATGACCAGGGGTGGGGTACCCAGCGTAGTGGGTCTCCCAGGTGGGGCGTGTAGAGAGGGGCTATCTTCACCTGGAATCCCCTCCCACTCCCAGGTCAGTACCACGGACCCCGCATGATGCAAGGCCGGGGTCCAGTCCTCCACAGGAGGACACAATCACTTTATTCGTCCGCAGCAGGGCCTGTTGGCTTTATGTAGAGTCAGGAAAGTCCCTCAGAGTGGATGGCTAGTTGTGTGGGAGGGAGGGTGCCAATACGTTAATCCAGGCACTGATGTGGGGTAGTCCCCACATTTCTAGTGCCTGTTCGTTAGGCACTTTTCACAGCATCCACAGGGGGAAACAGGCCAATCTTCTCACAACTACTTCCTCGTCGCCAAGCCACACACCTGCAGCACAAAAAAAGAACAAAGGCAAAAGCGAGGCCCGCACCGGAGGATGCCGCCTACCGTCTCTCTCCTACGGTGTTCCCGGGCCAGGCCTAGTAGGCGAGGCCAGACCCCAGCTTCACGTAGGAGGACATGGCCGACAGCGAGGCTCCATACATGCGTGCCGCGTGGATGGCAGGGTCCGGTCCGGGGCAAAACGCGATCCCCAATTCAGCTCCCACAGATGCCGCCCTGATGATCACAGGGTCTCCATAGCCGCGAGAGGTCCGGGAAGGCTGAGCGGAGCTGCGGCGCAGATCGAGGCCGAGGGGGCGGGGCGATCCCCAGCGTTGCATACCTTGCAGCGCCCAACGTCCAGGAGCCTCCCTCTGCAGCAATACAGGCAGGGGGGAGTACTCAGCAAAACCGCAACGCCTCCGCCAACATTATGCTTGGCAGGGCAAGCGGACCATCTCCGGAGCAGCCACAGCTTCAACTTCAGGATTACCAGAGTATAGCGGCCAGGCAAGGGGGCCACCGACGGGGCTCCTCAGCTACTCGTCCTCCGCCATTGCCGGCTAAGCCACGCCCCCTGTCCGCTCATGGTGCCATTTCTTCTCTAGCTCACCGCAGGTTTGCTTGGTGGCCTGTAGGTCTTCAGTGAACCAGCTGGCTTTCTTGCTGGTGTGACTATTGGAGGGTTTCTTGATTGGGCCGAGGGTGTTGGCGCAGTCATCAATCCACTGTCTGAGGTTGCGGTGTCGGTGGGGTTGGCTGGTGGGCTCCGGGCGAGGGTGGTGGTTAGCTGGTCTACTGTGATTTTGCTCCAGCAGCGCTGGGGGATCTGTTGGGTGCGGTGGTACGTGGTGGGTTTCAGGAAGTTAAAGTGAATGCAGCGATGGTCGGCCCAGTGGAGTTCGGTGGTGTAGTTGAAGGAGACGTGAGAGCTTGCGGAGAAGATGGGGTCAAGCGTGAGGCCGGCGGAGTGGGTGTTGTTGTGATGAGTTATCTAAGTCAGAAGTTGGCGAGGTTGTCGATCAGGGTGGTGGAGTTGGTGTTGTTGTTGTTTTTGAGGTGGAAGTTCAGGTCCCCGAGGAGGATGTAGTCTGTGGAAGCGAGGGCATGTGTACTTACGAAGTCGGCGATGGAGTCGCTGAACTGTGGCCGTGGTCCGGGGGGCCTGCAGACGAGGGTTCCTCTGAGGGTGGTGTTGGGATCGGTGTGGATCTGGAAGTGCAGGTGTTCGGCGGTGCTGAGGGTGTCGTCGGTGTTGGTCGAGACTCTGAGAGTGTTTCTGTGGACATTGGTGATTCCTCCTCCTACTCCGTTGGTGCGGTCCCTGCGGGTGATATTGTAGCCGTCCGGGATGGCTGTGGCGATGTCGGGTGCCGAGGAGGGGTTCAGCCAGGTTTCCATCAGAAAGGCGACGTATAGGGAGGTTGAGTCGAGTAGGTCCCAGAGTTCAACGGCGTGTTTGCAGGCGGAGCGGGTGTTGAGAAGAATGCATCTGAGGTAGTTGGGTTCTTTCCAGGTGGGTGGGTTGGCGGGTCGGATGCTGGTGAAGCTGCAGTTCTGGCAGGAGCTGGGTCCTTTGGTGTGCTTCGGGGTGGCCAGGAAGCAGATGTGTGGGCATCCTGTGTTGAGTGCGAGGAGGGTACTGGCATCGTAGCAGAGATGGGCAGTGTGGCGTTCGTAGGTCCAGGGGTTCTGGCACTGGGCGCGGTCCAGGCACGGACGGGTGCAGACGGGCTTGCCTTAGGAGCGCCCGCTGCACGCGGCCATGCAGCGGCCACCATAAGAAGGGGAGGTGGGAGGAAGGAGGTAGATGGGAGGAGGGATCGGACGAATGGGCGAGCGGGGAGCAGGGGACGCAGCGGTGGGTAAACGGGGGCAGGAACAGTGAAGGGAACAGAAGGCAAAGGGCACAGGGCACAGAATTGAAAACGGAGAACAAGGAGGAAGAAACAATAAACAAATAAGGCAATAGAATTACAAAAAACAAATAAGAAGCAATACAATTCCAGCAAGACAAACCTATGGCCTACCACTCGCCACCAGGGATGAGGTGAAGGTGGCAGCCTGCGGGTGGAGGAGGACCTCGAACTCTCCTCAGCAGCGGCAGCTGGGGCTTAAGGGCGAGACACACAGGCGGTGCTGTGCGGCGTGGGGAGCGGCCTACAACACTTTCACGGACATCTTTCAAGTTGCTTTTACTGTGATATTTATAGTGTATAGCATCTAGGCGGGTGGTGAATGCATGTGATGAGAGAGTGGTAATGTGTGTTGGTATGATATGTTAGAATGATCATGTGGTATTGATTTGAGGACTTATTAACTGTTTTGATATATGTATAGGCTGTCCGGTTTTAGGTTTAAACCTATAATAACTGATAAAACCCACCGAAAGGGAAATAGCCCTCACCAGTGTAAATATATAAACACTGAAAAAACACCTGCACAACACAAACCAAATCTTATTCAAAGAAAGGAAAAGGAGAGTGAAAGAGTAATTTTTTTCTTCCTGAAGGTGCAATACAATGTAACTTTGTTATACAAGCTAGTAGCAAGAAAGACTGGCTAACATTATTCTGCTTGACTTTTATTCTTTATGGCTGTCACTAAAATAGTGTTTTTTTCTTTCTTTTTCTTTTTTCAGATTTGTGGTGTTTGTCTAAAGATGCAGGGTTTAGCAGCATGTTTTAGGTCTTGTTTAATTATTTTGTAAACTGTATAGAATCAGGAAAATATTAAATCATATTTGATATTTTGGCTGCGTTTGATTCTTTCACAGATATGGAAAATGGCTGGTTCATAAAAATCTTTCCCAATATGTGCCATCACATTAACCCACAGAGAAATGGTAAAAACCCTTGATACATCAGCCCTCAGTTTCTAGTGAGTCAGTATTGATAGTAAGTGAATTGCCAACACCTCAGGCTTTAAACATTCAATGCAAGGTATAGTGACAAGAATACGTGAAAAGAGTGCTATCACCAAGCATCTGGGATAGTGGTGAAAATATGACACCAGACTTTTGAAAAACATGGAACACAGTGTCACTTGAAATGCTGCTGCAAAAAAAGGTTCTTTATAAGTTCAACAGAGATTGAAGTGGTATTGTTTGTATTTGCAGTGATTCAGCTATGTATATGAAAAAGTTGTGTTATGACCTGTCAAAACCGAGACTTGAGCTGAAGTGCTTCCCTGTAAGAGATCCTTGCCACTTGTTAGATGGTATGCTGAGAGCATATTTACAATCTTCAGACTTAATGATAATGCTATTGACTTTTTAGTCCATTTTGATGCACTGTTTTGTTATGCGTGGGAACTAAAACGCAAATATATCTCATTTTGTACTTTGTGGGGCATCAAAGAGTCATCCCAACTGTGTCACTTAGTTGATGGTTCTCTTTCCAAGGGAAGGGGCTGTGAATGGTATGTTATCCTTGTGGCAACCGTTTACAGAATTTTTGCTGAGTGATGATGCCAAAGGCAAGAAATGTGATGATCTTTGGTCGCATATTGATAGAGATATGAAAAAACTCTACTTACAGGAAAACATAACTGCTGTAGTGGACATGATAAAAAAAACTAGAGTCTGAAAACACCTTTGTCTGCCAAGTGTTCAGCATAATTGGTGTAGATGTGAAATATCTCATTGAGATTAGGCTGGGTGACACCTTTAGTGAATTTGGCACTGCAACATGTTACATGTTAGAGTGTGTACTGGCAATTCTGGCGTTGCCATCTCAAGTGCCAATGTTGAGAGGGTCTTTTCACAGAAAAAGGTTTACATGGGAAGGAAAGAGCGAGTGCACATGACCAAAGACCCACTGAAGAAGTATTCTATGCTGTACTACAATAAGTTTGATTTGCAAAAATGTATTTGGACCTCGTATACACTGTACTTACACTGTCTATATACCATGCACTATCAGTGCAGAAAGCAAGCAATAATAAAAGCAAAATGTTCCATAAACACTGGAAAAACACTGTTTCTATTGTTTTTAATGGCGTGAAAATGTGTAACCACTTATAACCACTGTTTTTTTAAGGTACTGAAATCGTTTGAAAACACTGAAAAAAAAGGAAAACCTATATATGATCATTTTTGTAATGAAGAAATACATCAATGCAATGTCTATGTCTATTAACAGATGAAATTATTGCATATTTGAATCTATGACATTTTTAATTCGTTTTTTACATATTTTTGTACACTTGAAAAATTGAAAAAAGAAAAATATAAACAATCTAAGAAATACAATAAAAAGATAAATACTATCATGATTTTGGGCCATATGTATCAAGCAAATTTGCATTCGCAAAGGCCGAAATTCTGCGAATTTCAGCTTTTGCGAATGCGAATTTGCTAAATGGTATGTATTAAGCAAAATGTGGTGCAAAAAAGGAATCGCAAAATTTGCGATTCCTTATTTTGCAATTGCATTTAAGGAATCGCAAAATATGCGATTCCTTAAATACAATGTATGAAGCAAAAAAAAATTGCAAAATATCCTTAAGGAATCGCAAATTACCACCAACTTCTAGTTGGTGGTAAGTTGCGAATTTCTAGAAAAATGCACATTTTTGCATTTTTCAAAGTGCCATGTGACGCACATACATGCGATTAGGGCATGTATGTGCGCCATATGTGCATCCATGCATATTTCAGGGGTGCAACAGGGTGTCCTTTGGACACCCCTGCACCCTGGAAATTATTCTCAATTTGCGATTTGCAAATTGCGAATCGCAAATTGAGAATAACTTCCCATTAATTCCTATGGGCCTCCTGGCCCATAGAAATGAATGGGAAAGTATTCCTCTAGTGACTCTTTACAAAGAAATAGAGGTTGTGTGGGAGTCTTGATTATTTTCACTTGTGACATACTGTGAGATCATTAGCCAAACACAAATACGAAATATCTCAACTCATTATTGACCACGATCTGGATGTACTCTGCCTGACCGAGACATGGGCGGATGCTGCATCTGACCCTGACTTTGTTACTGCAGCTCCGACAAGCTACCAGGCAATAAGGGTCGACAGGCCTCTCAAACGCGAGGGAGGGGTGGCAATCATACTAAGGGACCATTTCTCAGTCAGGTTTTACCCAACTTCTACATCTCTTTATGAGTCCTTACTCTTCATCATTGAACTAAACACTAAACAAACCTTCAAAGGTATCCTTCTATATCGGCCTCCCGGATTCAGGAGCCATTTTATCTCCAACATTGACAGCCTCTTAGAATCCAGTCTACAAAATGATGAATTCACCATCCTCTGAGATTTTATTTTCTATCTCGAGGATAAAGCCAACAGGGAGACAGAAGCACTACTAGAGACCCTGGAAGCAGTAGGTCTCTCCCCAAAAATTCAGACCCCCACTCATGAGGCGGGCCATACCTTAGATGGTTTCTTTTCTTCTAATAATAACCTCGCGCCTATGGAAACGCTGGCTCTGACATGGTCTGACCACGCATTGATCAAATTCGCATTTCCTCTTACCCCCTGGGATCGTCCAAGGTACCAAAGACTGCCACTACTACCAAAAGAAAATGGGATCTCATGGACAAAGCAATCCCTTCGCTCCCTGCTAGAAAAGTCCTGTCCTTCATTCCTAGTGTCCCCCGAAGTTTCAGCCTCAGAATACTCTAAATGGCTTAACGATGCATTTAACACCACCGTTCCTATAAAGAAAATTTCAGGAAATAGACAAAACCGCTCAGCTCCCTGGTTTTCTGAAGATCTTCGGCAGGAAAAACAGCGCTTCCGGCAATTAGAAAGACGCTGGCGCACAAAGTATTGCCCCATCCTGAAATCTGCTTACAAAACAGCACTATCGCATTACAAAGATCATCTAATAGCTAACAAAAAGGATTTCTATACCAGACAAATCAAGGAAGCAAAAAACTCTTCTAAGGAACTCTTTCGAGTGGTGAACATACTCACTTCGATAAAAGGTCCAGCAATTAAATGCGACCAAGAGCTTTGCGATAATATTGCAACAGCCTTTAAATCTAAAGTATTGAACATTTTCAATAACTTTCAGAACTCTACCCCCCTACCATCGACAGATTCCTCTTGCAGTGAGCATATTACCAACACTCTGCTTGCCTTTTCTCCCGTCTCTGTTGAGACCGTAGCCAGATACATCCAAGATGCAAATCCGGATCCCCCTTCGATCCCTGCCCACCAATAATACTTAAAGAAATCGGCGATGTGGTTAGCCCAGGCCTCACGGATATTTTCAACTCCATGTTTAGGACTGGCTGCTTTCCTTCAATCTGGAAAGATACCTCCATCTTCCCATTGCTCAAGAAACCATCACTGGAGCCCACTGACCCTAACAATTACCGCCCTATTGCCAGGCTTCCTTTACCAGCCAAAATAATTGATAACATTATGAACTCCCAATTGACTCAATTTATCAATGATAATAACCTGCTGGATCCATCTCAGTTCGGCTTTCGCGGGGAGCACAGCACTGAGACAGCACTGATTAAAGCTACAGAAGAGATCAGGATGGCGATGGATCGGGGCGGCACAGCCATGCTTATACTTCTTGATCTGTCAGCCGCATTTGATACAGTTGACCATTCTCTCTTGCATGAGCGGCTCGAGAGAATAGGGATCAGGGGCACAGCTTTAGCTCTGCTATCCTCTTTCCTCAAAGATAGAAGACATATAGTTGAGCTGGAGGCCCACCGCTCGGATACATACACCCTCCCTTGTCGAGTGCCTCAGTGCTCGTCCCTGAGCCCGTCACTTTTTAACGTGTACGTCTCAGAGCTGGCCCCAATAATTCAGAACTTTGGGTTCCGCCTCACGTCATATGCTGACGACACTCAGATTGCCATAACAATACATAAAAAAGAATCATCTCCCACCACACAATTTCAAACTTGCATGCAGACGGTCAATTGCTGGATGAACATCCACTGCCTCAAGTTAAACTCTTCTAAAACAGAGATTTTGACTTTTGGCAATGTCCAACCATGCTGGGGTAGCCTCTGGTGGCCAGTGGAGATGGGTGAACCCCCTAGACCGGCGGAAAAAGTTAAGAATCTAGGGGTGTGGCTCGATCCTAAACTCACTTTAATTCATCACACAAATGCTATTGTCTCAGAAAGCCACTTTCTTATTAAAAAGATCAGAAACATTCTCCCATACATTCCAGTAGATGCCAGGAAAACTGTTATTACAGCTTTGATCTAGTCCAAACTGGACTATTGCAACGGATTACTAGGCAACGCTCAAAAACAATGTCTCAAAAAACTACAAAGTTTGCAAAACTTGGCCACCAGACTGCTTCTCAATATCCCCAGAACTCACTCAATCACCGCTAAAATCCGCAAGTTGCACTGGCTTCCGGTGGAGCAACGGATTAAATTCAAGGCTCTGTCCATAGCCTATAAGGCCCTATCTTTTTTCAAAACCTGTTCTCCTGGTATGAACCCACCAGGAATCTTCGGTCCACGGGATCTAAACTACTCCAGGACCTAATAACCCGTACCGTGCAATGGGGTGGGCGTAGTTTCCATTTTTTCACCTCTAAACTTTGGAACACGCTCCCTCTTGAGCTCAGAAATTCTTCCTCTCTCATCAGTTTTCGGAAAGGTTTGAAAACCTGGCTATTTCAGAACTAGCCGACAGTGCAGACTTCCTCGCCCGTCCATAGCGCCAAGACACCTACGGGTATACGTGCGCTCTACAAATTTATATAACATAACATAACATCAATGCTTTCCATTTCATAGTTCCATGGCAGTCCATTTGGTTTCTTGCTCCTTTTTCTGTGTTCTGAATCACCCTCACATCAATCTCCCACCTCCTCCGTTGCTTCTCTCGCCCCTCCACTTCCCAGTCAGCCTTTGGTTTATTAGTATGTTTATGTTTTTAGTTTGTTTGACGCTCCAATTTACTTGCTGGCATTAAATTACTTCCCTGACCTCCCAGGTCCCTCCCTTGTACACCCACACCTCCAGAAATGTACAATAGCAATCTGCAGCAATTTGCTACAGAGCTCCTTCTTTCATGCACTCTGCTTTTTTATTTTTAATGTACCTCTCCAAACAGGCTTAGTCCATCCCCCCTGTCATGTGTCTCAGCCCGGGCTGCTCAGCCCGAGTTTTTCACGGGTCTTTAAAGACCATTTGCATATTTACATACCTTTGTAAACTGGTTACAGAGGCTTAGTTTTTTTCTGATTCCAGTACCCCCTGGGCCCCCAATCTCCCTATTCCTTACAGCTGTATTTTACATTTACTGCTGTAGTGTGAGAATGCATTTCATGAAAAGGAATATAAAGTAGGGTTTCCAAAAGAAAAATGCCAACCATGTGTTGTTTAAAGAACCTGCAAAGACCTTGTCTTGACACTAAATAGGGTTATAAATAAAAAAGTATGTATTAATTTGTAATGTGACTTCTCTGTCTTGGTTCCCTTTAATGATCAGTCATGGATCATTCAGGCAGCCCTAGAAAACAATTAAAAGCGCTTTAGTTTTATATTTGCTGTTCAAGGTTTGCACAGATAAGTGCACAAAATATAGCTTTAGGTGAATGCTTATTTTTGCACCGTCTGGGACATCAAAATAATGAGCTGGCAACCCTAATCATAAGACTGGAAGTTTGTTGCAGGATCAGCACATTATTTATTTCCTCCACCCTCAATCCCTGATTAATGCTATGGCATATATATATATATATATATATATATATATATATATATATATATATATATATATATATATATATATATATATATAGATATATACTTATAGCAGGGCTTGAAGTAGGCCTATCCTGCCGGTGCTCAGCACCGACAGTTCTTAAAAGCAGGCGCCGAGATGGGTCCCTATCAGGCTCTCCATTTTCACACTCACACTCAGAATGGAAAAAAAATTCTTAACTCTGAAGCAGTTCACTGTTTTGATGTAACTTTTATTTTTTTTAAAGTTCTGTATTGCTAAACTCGAAGTGCTGGGGCGGTGGACTAGGACGTGTTTCCCAATCCCTCTGGCGCCGCCTGACTTCTCGCGTTGTGTAGCGCCCTACCTGGTGCCCATCCACGCTGCTGACGGGGTGCATCTGTGCCCTCTTGCTTTCCTGGTTCCGGCGGTGCCCTTCATTTTGGTCGAGGTGCGGGCATTTTGCCGAATGGAGCGGCGCGGCCCAAACATCCCCTGGGCCTGACACGCCTCGTGGTCTACGAAGCGGAGGTCTGTACGCTGCGGTGTGGTGCATCGCATGCCGTGGACTGCTGCCCCTGGAAACGGGGTTTGCGAGTGGAGAGGAGAGTGGAGCAACCGCTGCTGGGTCCGGTGCAGCGCCTCTCTGCGGCGCTGTGGTCTGCCCCGGGGAGGCTGGAGTGGTGAGCGAGCTCCCGCTGCGGAGGTGGCGGTCGAGCACCTCGGACAGGGCCTGCTTAAATCCCAGAGGTGAGGAGTGAGGGGGCGGTCGGCCAGAGGTCCGGGACTCAGACTGTGAGCCGGCGGACGGCGTGAGGCCCACGCAGGTCTTCCCAGCGGTGGGCCCCAGTATTGGTAGTGAGTGCGGCCCCCGCCCCTGGTCTAGGCTGCCTCCTGGGCCAAGCTGCGGTTGTTTTTGCTGCCTGCCTGGTTGGGGCCTGCTGCTTTGTGGCCCTGCGGTGCTTTATCCCGGCCCACGGGTCGGCAGGCGGCGCATCGGTGGGGCCCTCCCCCCGCTAACTGGAGGGCGCAATATCACCGAGCTGGTGTGGGGCTTCCCTTCGGCCCGCATTTCGGTGGGCGGCGTTTCCCTGCTTCGACGCTTCCCGGCTGGGCCTCCCTCGAGGGTAGAGAACAGTGGTGCACGGCGGGCCCCAGTGGAAGTTTGGGCACGGCGAGGGGGAGAGAATACTGAAAGGCCCCCAGAGCTGCCCGCAAGAGGGCTTGTCAGTAGAGAGGTGGAGAGTGGCGAGGCCTGGTGTTAGCCTGCCTGAGTCGGGGCTTTTGTGGAGCTTGTGGAGCCTGGGCCCAGTCGCTACTGCCTGGGAGGACCTTTGTGGAGCATGTGGGGACCCTGGATAGTGGATTGCCGCGACGACCGGAGTTGCAGAGAGGTGTGCTAGCGGCGGCCCTCGCGGACCCTATGCCAGGGCGGGCCTTTGCAGTTGGTGGTCCTGGGGCCTGCTCCCCCGCGGCGCTGCCTAGGCGAGGAGATTGCCGGGTAGAGGAGGGCGCGCCATCGGCCCGTGCTTCGGCGGGTGGCATTTTCCAGCGTCGGCCCGGGTCTGGACTGAGCGGGGAGGTACAGCTGCTGCTGGAGCCTGTTTGTGCCCCACGGGACCCCGACAACACCGATATGTCAGCTGCTAGGGGCAAGAAAGATAAACCCCTGAAAGATTTGCTGCAGAAGACGGTGGGTCAGACCGCCTCACAGTCTGATGCCCAGTCTGCACAGCCTACGTAAGCGCCGGCGACTAAGGCCTTCATGCTTATTGCTAATTGCGCAGCTTCTGAGGCACCCTCGAAGTTGTGCATTGGGGATTGAGAAGCCCGAGCCACATTTGCACCGACGCACAGCCCTCCACACTCCACGAGTGCCGCGTGGGGCCTGCTGTTGCTTTTGAGCTTGATGCGCCTCTCCGGTCACTTGCCCGTTGGCTAGTGGCCTCTGTGAAGGCGAACCTTTGAATCTACACTGCTGGCCTGGTTGCTCCAGGCTTGCTCCTGCTTCCCTGAAAAGGAGAATCCCCCCAGACCTTGCTGGTCTGACTCTAAGCGAATATTCAATTCCTGCGTGGGTTGCATTTGCCGAGAATCGTTGGGTCCAATCCGGGTCCCGACACCACAGACATCTAGATCCATTGTGGGACAGCTCGATTCCAGCGCCTGGTCTTCGTTGATGCCTCCTGGACCTCGTGGCTGCAGAGGCAAGCTTCACAACATCACCTGATTGCTTCATGACATCACCTGGTTCCTTCCTGGTCACTGGCTAGTGACCCAGACTCTGTCCCCTCTGCTTTCAGGTACTCTTCATCCTCGATCCACCCTTGGATCCAACCGGACACTTCTCTCCTGGTCGCCTGCAGCATCTTTTCACAGGTCTCCATAGGATTCAGCGACGAAACCCGACACAATAAGACACCTATGCACCCGGTTCCTGTGGGTGAGGTAACACGAGTACTCCGGTGCTCCTGTGGGTACTGACTATCCAAGTGTCCTAGTTTTCAGTAGCTTTCTCCTAGTCCATCTGGAAGTGTTCTAAATCAACTAGTTTCTGACTCTTACGTTCCCATTGTATCCCTATGGTAACTCGTGTGTGTGTTAAGACACTGCACACTCTTCCCGTGGGCCTCCTGCTTCCTAACCTTTGGTAGTTCAGTGTAGCCCCAGCGATTCCCTAGGCCCTAGGCCTACTCCCTGTTCGTGATGTGGTTCTTATACCACTATTTTAGTATATGGTTTAACTAGGCTCAACTGTATTTTGCGCAACTTATTGTATGATAATTAAGTATCTTGTTATGTGCTTGTGCCTCTGACCTCATAAAGAGTTCAGAGGGGTTGTGTTAGTAATAAATACATATATATTTTATATATAACCTGTGTAGTGTCCTTTCATTTGGTATTCAAGGGGTTGCATATAGTAAAACAGTTCGCTTCACATGCTCTCTGAAGTTTTAGCCTAAGACTGCTTTGTCCATGCTACCACTAGGATAGCTGGTCTATAAGGTTGACTTTACAACAATCACCATAAGGGTTGTTTGGACTGATACAGGGTTCCTACTAGAATAGTGGATGTTAGACGGACCGGGAGGGTCGGCCGAGGACAAGAGGAGAGGTCTCCGGGGAGAGCCGTCTCCAGCGATCGTACAGACGAGTAACTTCCCCCCCACAGTCGGACACCACACAAAGATAAGGTTTACGTTCTTTATAAGCAAACTTAAGGTACGGTAGAATGGTACAAGGAGGTCTGGACTCAGGGGTCCCCTCGATTCTAGTCTCTCGGATGGGAAGGGGGTAGCGGGACAGTCTTGTTACCAATCTGGCAGAAGTGATGATATGATTGTTAGCTCACAATCCTCGAGCTCGGCGTTCTAGATGGACGGGCCGCGGCAGCGCCGGCAGGTCCCGAGATGATCGTAGGTAGCGACGGTCCGCGGCGGCGCCAGCAGGTCCCGGTGAAGATGGTAGTTACAACGGTCCGCGGCAGCGCCAGCTGGTCCCGACGAGGATGAAGGATTCAGAAGGTTGCGGCAGCGCCGGCAGGCAAGACGATAGTTCTCAAGGCAGGGCTACGGCAGCGCCAGTAGTCCGTCAAGGATGAGTTCTTCACGGCGTCTCTCGACTCCAGGATACAACTGCCTTCCTGCTCTGGAGCTGCCCCAGTTATAGGTCTGGCGCCCTTTGATGTCCGGACCCTCGCACTTGGAGATCGGGAGGTCCGGGATGAGGGAGTCCAGACACCCAGCAGGGGGGTGGAGCCAGCGCCCGGGGGAGCTGGGGGCGATCGGCACCTGGCGGGGGAGAGCCATCGACACTTCTTTCTCCCATCAACCTGCCAAGTGGTCCGTTCACCTCCTGGGTGGATGGTGGTGCCGGGATGTCGGGGCCTGGCCAGGCCCAGGGTTAGGGTCGAGCTGAGGCCACGCGGCCTCGTGGTGCAGTGTCCAAGATGGCGGCCGGGCCGGGCGAGGGAGCCGGTAGTGGTTCGGCCCCATGATACAGAGATGTCCGGGGCAGGAGTCCCGTATGACACGGGGTGCGGATTGCTTCTGTGGGTAATACCTGGTGGGCCGGGGCTCGGGCCCTGTCATGCGGGGAGGGAGCAAGCCCTTCATGTGGCCTGTCCAACATGCGTCCCCCCCAGCTGAAGGCGGGGAGAGTCACCCATCCTCTTGGGGACTCTCCTCGTCGAGGCGGAAAAAGCGTGACAGGCCATCTGCGTTGGCGTGGTCTTGGCCAGGTCGATGTTCCACAGTGAAGTCCATCCCCTGCAGGGAGATGGACCAACGCAACAGTTTGGGATTTTCCCCCCGCATCTGCATTAGCCACTGCAGGGGCCGATGATCGGTCTGCACCCGGAAGTGGGTACCGAAGAGATAGGGCCGGAGCTTTTTGAGGGCCCACACCACTGCGAAGGCCTCCCTCTCGATGGTGCTCCAGCGCTGTTCTCGGGCCAGGAGACGTCTGCTGATGAAGGCCACTGGTTGGTCAAGTCCTTCGGGGTTCAACTGGGAGAGAACCGCCCCAATGCCATGGTCGGAGGCATCCGTTTGTACGATGAATTCCCGACTGTAGTCGGGGGCCTGGAGCACAGGGGCAGTGCACATGGCGGCCTTCAGCCTCTCGAAGGCCGCTTGACAGTCTGGGGTCCAGTTGACCGTCTTCGGGTGGTTCTTGGACGTGAGCTCCGTGAGGGGCCCCACAATGCTGCCATAGTCCCTCACGAACCGCCGGTAGTAGCCGGTGAGCCCCAAGAAGGCTCGGACCTCGGTCTGCGTGACGGGAGGCTGCCAGGACTGGATGGCAGCGATCTTGAGTTGAAGGGGGGCCACCAGACCGCTTCCCACCTGGTGTCCGAGGTAGGTTACGGACCCCTGACCAATTTGGCACTTGCTGGCCTTGATGGTGAGGCCGGCCCGTTGGAGGGCCTGCAGGACCTCTCGGAGGTGGTGGAGGTGGTCGGACCAGTGGCGGCTGTACACAGCGATATCGTCCAGGTAGGCGGCGCTGAACTCCTCAAGTCCCGCCAAGACCTGGTTTACCAGTCGCTGAAAAGTAGCTGGAGCATTCTTCATGCCGAATGGCATGACTTTTAAGTGGTAGTGGCCATCGGGGGTGGAAAAGGCGGATCGTTCTTGAGCCCGGGGGGTGAGACCGATCTGCCAGTAGCCCGCTGTTAGGTCAAAGATGCTGAGGTAGCGGGCAGCCCCCAGGCGGTCGATCAGTTCATCTGTTCGGGGGATGGGATGAGCGTCGGTTCTGGTGACAGCGTTCAGGCCCCGATAGTCGACGCAGAATCGGAGCTCAGGTGTGGTGCCGGGGGCAGCCGCTTTGGGGACCAGCACGACCGGGCTGGCCCAGGGGCTGTCCGAAGGCTCGATGACCCCGAGCGTGAGCATCTTTGACACCTCCTCTTGGATGCAGGCCCGTACCCGATCTGGTACGCGGTAACCTTCTTTGACTAGGCTGAGGGGCCCGCGCACAGGGTGTCCGTACAAGAGTTCGAACGGGCTGAAGCCGAGGGATTTCTGGGGGACTTCTCGATATGCGAAGAGGAGGCACGGCAGTAGCACATCCCACTGGCGACGGAGGGGCTCTTCCAACCCCCCAATCATCCCTTTGAGCGTGCGGTTGAACCGCTCGACTAGTCCGTTTCCTTGAGGGTGATAGAGGGTCGTGAATCGGTAGGTGACCCCGCACTGTTGCCAGAGGGACTTCATATATTTGGAAATAAAGTTCGTGCCTCTGCCGCTGACGACTTCTCGGGGGAAGCCCACCCGGGAGAAGATCCCCATTAAGGCCCGGCCAACCACCGGGGCTGTTACAGTTCGCAGGGGAACGGCCTCGGGGTAGCGGGTGGCGTGGTCCACCAGTACCAGGATGAACCGATGTCCTTGTGCTGTACGGGCGTCCAGGGGCCCCACAATGTCTATTCCCACCCTCTCGAACGGGGTGGTGACAACTGGGAAGGGTTGTAGAGGTGCTTTAAGTTTGCAGCCGCTCTTCCCGCTGGCCTGGCACGTGGGGCAGGACCGGCAGTGGTTGAGGACGTCGTTTCTCATCTTGGGCCAGAAAAAGTGGGTCACCAGGCGACTGTAGGTTTTGTCCTGACCCAGGTGTCCAGCCAGGGGGACATCGTGGGCCAAATTTAACAAGAAGTCTCTAAAACGGAGGGGCACCACCAACACTCGACTGGCCCCTAACTCCGCGATTCTCTGTTCACTGTACAACAGGTCGTTGTCCCAGTAGATCCAATGGGCTCCGGTGGTGTCCCCTGCGGTCTGGGCGAGGGCTTGCTGGCGGAGTCCCTCGCGGGAGGGACAGGTCCTCTGCTCTTGACGGAACTGTTCCTGAGTGGGCCCCCCTTCTTGACGCCACTGAGCCAGGCCGGGAAGGTCCTGGGGCTGAGCGAGCCCTTCGGGAGTTTGCTCTGGGGGGTTAGTATGGTCGGTGTCCTCTACTGGAGCGATCGGGGGAGGAGGTGCTGGCCATTCGGGTTCTTCTGGTCGGGGGATGATACGGGCGGCCATGGACCGGGTGGTTACGCATGCCCAGTCCGGGAGGCCCAACATCCCCAGGTGCTCTCTTCTTTCCACGGCGGCCCACGGGGAGCTCTCAAGATCATTCCCCAGGAGACAGTCCACGGGGGCATCATCTCGGACCGTCACCTTCAACATGCCGGAGACCCCTCCCCATTCGAAGGGGACGCAGGCCATCCGACATAGGCTCTCCGAATTGTCGGCTGAACGGACGGGGCAGAGAATGTTCGGCAGGATCTGTTCCGGGGTCACCAGGTGACAGCGGACGGCCTTCACACTGGCCCCGGTGTCACGTAAGGCTTCGGCCCGGTGCCCATTAATGTTCACCCACTGACTATATTTTCTGGTGTTGGCGGGTAGGGGAGCCCGCGGGACCATGTCTCTTCCCCCTAAGCACGCTAGAACCATGGCGGCCGGTTCCCATTCTTGTGGCTCCTGTTCGCCTTCTTCCTGTTCTTCGGAGATTTGTTCTCCCCCCAGGGCGGCGGCAGCTACCTGGCGGGGTCTCGGAGTTTGGTTCTGGGGACAGTTCGGGTCATTGGCGTAGTGGCCTACTCGCTGGCATCTGTGACACGTGACATTGGCTCGGAACCCCGGGCGTACCGGGGGGTTGCCTCGGTTGGCCGGGGGCGGGGTGCTGGCAGCGGGAGCGGCCGGGACGGTGTCTCTTCCTCGCCCCTGGCCTCCTCCTCCTCCTCGGGGACGGTGCTGACCTTGGTTGTTCCGGTTCTGTTCGTGCGGCCCACTCCGGCCCACTCGGGTGCTTTCCCACCGGTCAGCCTCGGCGGCGAGCTGCCGTGGGTCAATCAATTTACTGTCGAGGAGGTGCTGCCTGAGCTCGACGAAGCAGTTGTTAGATGCTCCCACACCATGAGATTAAAAAGTTGCTCGTAGGTCGTTACATGGCTGCCCTTGATCCAACCCTCGAAGGCTCGGCTGAAATAGTTTACATATTCCACCTAAGTGGTACCCGGGATCCGGGTGCAGTCTCGGAACCTCTGGCAGTACATTTCGGGTGTGAGCCCATATCGGGTGAGGAGGGCAGCCTTCATGTGGTCATAGGAGGTCATCAGATGGTCTGGGAGCTGTAGCAGGGCATCACGGCCTTCATTGACGAACCTCCCCCATAGACCGGCTCCCCAGTCACTTCGATCGATCCGGTGGGAGGTCATGGCGATCTCGTAGGCCTTGAACCACTGTTGTATGTCGTCATCTCGGAAATACTCTCGAACGACATCCTTGGGGATGTGTACTTTCTTTTCTGTCGCTCCTGGGGTGCGCGGTTGCTCGGGCACCCCCAGTTCTTTGTTCTGCTTCCGTAGGTCTATTTCTGCTAGTTTGCGCTCGTGTTCATACGCCAATCTTTTTTCTTCGAGCTCTCTCTGCCTCTGTTTTTCTTCCCGTTCTTCTCGGAGCCGCAAATGTTCTAGGCTCAGTTTTTGTTCGGCTAATTTGAGTTCACCGTCCATTTTGAGCCGGGCCATTTCCAACTCATGTAGTCTGCTTTTTTCTCTCTCTCGGATCTCTTCCTGCGAGAGACCCGTCCTTTGCTCCTCGGGAGCCGTGGTGTTCCTCTCTGATGCTGCAATGTTTTGGTCCGGGGGTCTGACGGCCCCGGTTTCTGCCCACGACTCAATGGCGTGCTTGAAATCGTCTTTAGTACTCAGACCGGTGGTAGCAATGCCTAGTTCAATGCAGAATTGTTTCAATTCACGATGGTTGTACTCTTCCAATTTCTCCATCTGGAATTTCTCGGTGGATCCGCTCTCTTTGGTTGTCATTGTGGTTTTGTCGTGGGGTGAGCTACTCTCTGTACGATTACGCGTTGATTCGGATCGCGCCGCTGGCCACCAATGTTAGACGGACCGGGAGGGTCGGCCGAGGACAAGAGGAGAGTTCTCTGGGGAGAGCCGTCTCCAGCGATCGTACAGACGAGTAACTTCCCCCCCACAGACGGACACCACACAAAGATAAGGTTTACGTTCTTTATAAGCAAACTTAAGGTACGGTAGAATGGTACAAGGAGGTCTGGACTCAGGGGTCCCCTCGATTCTAGTCTCTCGGATGGGAAGGGGGTAGCGGGACAGTCTTGTTACCAATTTGGCAGAGGTGATGATATGATGGATAGCTCACAATCCTCGAGCTCGGCGTTCTAGATGGACGGGCCGCGGCAGCGCCGGCAGGTCCCGAGATGATCGTAGGTAGCGACGGTCCGCGGCGGCGCCAGCAGGTCCCGGTGAAGATGGTAGTTACAACGGTCCGCAGCAGCGCCAGCTGGTCCCGACGAGGATGAAGGATTCAGAAGGTTGCGGCAGCGCCGGCAGGCAAGACGATAGTTCTCAAGGCAGGGCTACGGCAGCGCCAGTAGTCCGTCAAGGATGAGTTCTTCACGGCGTCTCTCGACTCCAGGATACAACTGCCTTCCTGCTCTGGAGCTGCCCCAGTTATAGGTCTGGCACCCTTTGATGTCCGGACCCTCGCACTTGGAGGTCTGGAGGTCCGGGATGAGGGAGTCCAGACACCCAGCAGGGGGGTGGAGCCAGCGCCCGGGGGAGCTGGGGGCGATCGGCACCTGGCAGGGGAGAGCCATCAACACTTCTTTCTCCCATCAACCTGCCAAGTGGTCCGTTCACCTCCTGGGTGGATGGTGGTGCCGGGATGTCGGGGCCTGGCCAGGCCCAGGGTTACGGTCGAGCTGAGGCCACGCGGCCTCGTGGTGCAGTGTCCAAGATGGCGGCCGGGCCGGGCGAGGGAGCCGGTAGTGGTTCGGCCCCATGATACAGAGATGTCCGGGGGCAGGAGTCCCGTATGAGACGGGGTGCGGATTGCTTCTGTGGGTAATACCTGGTGGGCCGGGGCTCGGGCCCTGTCATGCGGGGAGGGAGCAAGCCCTTCATGTGGCCTGTCCAACAGTGGACATCACATATCAGGCCAACTTCTCACAATCGGGATTATACGTATTACTCTTCAGCTCATAAAACGTATGCGTGTTTAGATCACTTTTTGGCTACGACCTCTCTCTTGCCCCATTTGTCTGCAGCAACTATCACCCCGCGCTCTTTGTCAGACCATGCACTTATTTCAGTTCAGCTTACCTGTAGTGGACAGCGGCCAGCGTCGTCTGGCTGGCGTCTCCGAGATTCTCTACTCCACTCGGAGTCTGAAGTCACTTGCATTAGGGACGCTATCACCCAGTACTTCGCCACCAATGACCAAGATGGTATGTCCTTAGTGTCAGTATGGGAGGCCCTCAAGCTGGTGGTTCAAGGAGAGTTTATTGTGCTGTCTGCGACATGCTCAGGTGCGTAAGGATAAGCACGCAGAGCTAGAGAAGGAGGTGGGTAACCTGGAGGCGATACACTAGAGGACAGGGGCTCCACGCGTATGGAGGGAGTTGGAAACGAAGAGACGCATGTGTCCTGACATGAGTTTTGGCTCTATTTCTGAGTGATGATGACTTTAAGCTTGCTAACATCTCGAATCTGTATTCGTACCTTGTGTTGGTCCTTTTAAAGCCTTTTCCCAGACCTAGAAGCATAAACTAGAGGATAGCTGCTTTATATGATGATAGATCCCTTATTCTTGACTCTAATCCTTCTATTGCCTATTGGCTTTGACATAATTATGTGTCCTTTCATCATCCTGCCTATAGTAGAGGGTGGATCCTGTAGTCCTGACTTTATATTACATATTGGCATGGTTTGTGTAGGTACTCTGACAGAGTTAAGTGTTATTTCATCCTTCTCAGGCCTACAAGGCCCAGAACTAGAGAGACTCCATTTTGCTTTCTGTCCCTGCAGAACTGAGATGCTTGCAGGGTAAAGGTAATGTTTATAGTTAAGCCTGTTGTTCGCTAGGGGAAAACCAGCCAAGACTGGTTCTTATCGGAAGAATGTGTTTGTCTCCTGGGCCCAGACGTAACATGCGGATGCGCACTGCGGTTGCGCGAGGGGCCCTGGAGCTGGCACAGGAATTCGGTGAGAGGCAGCCCTCTGTTGGAAATTTCCATGAGGGAAGAACATTCTATATTAGTGAAGTGCAGTTGCAGAAGGAGTGGAGAATCAGAAAGAGTTTGAGCTGGAAGCAGTTGAGTTGGATTGGAGCAGAGGAGAGGAGTGAAGTTGCAGAAGGAGTGGAGAATCAGAAAAGAGTTTGAGCTGGAAGCAGTTGAGTTGGATTGGAGCAGAGGAGAAGAGAGGAGTGCAGTTGCAGACAGAGTTGAGTTGGATTGGAGCAAAGGAGAAGAGACAGTGGATGCTTGGAACAGAGGGAAGACAGACAGACAGTCAGTGAGCTGGAACCAGAGAGAGAAGCCAGAAGCAGTTGTGAGCAGATGGTGTTTTGAACAGAGAGAAGTGAGACGTTGTTTGGAACTGTAGGAAGCAGTCAGAAGCAGTTACTTATCAGAAGGAGTTGTGAACAGCTGGAGTCTGAAGTAATGCCTTTTGGAAGAGACTGAAGTTATATCCTGGATTAATCAGTGGGAGCAGCTGGAGTGAATTAAACATTGGCACAAAGACAATCAGACAGAGTGAAGAAGCTAGTGGAGCGAACGGTTATCAGAGCGGCAGAAACAATTAGACTGAAGTTGGAAGGTGGAGAGAGTTCGTGGGGGAGAGTAATCCAGTGCAGAGTGATCAGCGCAGATGTGTGTATAATAGTGCAGGAGAGGATCTAAGACGAGCTAAGGCACATACGAGAGAGGAGCCCAGATGACAGCTAGAGCAAGACCCCGCACTCCTCAGGTGATACCTTTCCTTATCTTTAAGTATTAACCTTGTCCCTACTATATGTCTAATCCTTTTTCTTTCAGCGGTGTGCAGTCTATTTACAGTTCCTGTTAGTTACATGTGGATGTGGTATATTAACAGAGCTTTACAGAGACCCCGCAGATCTGTGTATGTGTCTATTCCCATTTTATTGTTATTGTAATAAAGATACCCCAGTTCTTAGTGAACCAGTGTGCATGTGTTGTTCTTATGATAGAGCTAACCTTTCTTCTAACCAGATGCTGTGTAGCAACTGATGGATCAAAAGGGAGTAGGAGCGCTTAAATCAGGGAATAACTTTTGCATACAGTGTGTGTCTCTTGTTCTTAAAGCGCAGGTAACCTTTCCTTCCAGTCAGGTGTTACAGCCAGAACAGATGCTGCCCCTGATCAGGTAAGTAGCCACTGAATAATTAGGGAGAGAGAGGAGCCCTTGAGCTAGTAGAATAAGTTATACACTAAGTAATTCGGCCATTCCATAATATTATTGTAGTAGTGAACCTTTAGTGAATAGTGAGAGAAACTTCCCAACATAGAGAGAGAGAGAGAGCTGAAGGTATTCATAGGAAAGTGATCGTCGTTGGGATGCGGCATTATACCCACCGGATTGTGGCTTGTTATTGAGAGCACCGGAGGGACACGGTGTGTAGTGAGATTGCTGCTAGAGAGAGAGTGGCATTAGTGAGAGCACTGATTGTGGTCAGTGTGTATGCCCACAGGATTGTGGCTTGGGCCCTGGATAAAATAGTGAGAGCACTGGGGGGATACAGTGCCTATATTGAGCGAGCACTGGGTGTAACCAGTGTGTAATGGTAAATAATCAGAACTGCCCCAGGGTAGATTAGTCTGGACCCATGTGGTCGCGAGACTATGAGGTATGAGTGTGGTGTAGGGCATGGACGTCCTTAGTAATCAGTGAGTATTCCTAGTAATCCCTATAGATTTAGTGGTGTTTCTGATGATATGAGCTTGTATATTGCGAGTTCCCCATCCTCAGGTAGGTACCCAGGTGTCTGGACAGATGGGTCCTGAGGAGGGAGGTGGTTACGTTCTGGCTGGGTTGGAGGTGCTCTGAGGAGCTGATCCTATCTGGTCCGACAATCCGGTCGTTACAGCATGCTAAAGCACCTTGACCTGGAACGAGCGTATTATGCCCTTTTGCGCTTGCGCCACAAGTTTTATCTTAGCGGGGACAAAGGGGGCCGGATGCTGGAAAACAGGTTGAGGGCGCGAGCGCAGCAGTCAGCCATCCAATCCATTAGGGATTCTCAAGCAGTGGAACATACTACTGATTCCCTCATTGTAGACTCCTTTCGGCAGTTTTATCAAACTTTATATCAGAGGAAGCCTTCGGACTCCGAGCAGGTAGCTGCTTACCTGGCATCTTGCGGCATTACACCTCTTCTTAAGGTCTCTGCGGAGGCTCTGGATGCAGGGATACGTATTGAGGAGGTCATATCTGCGATTGCGCGTCTGAAACTGGCCAAATCCCCGGGGCCGGATGGCTTCTCGGCCATCTTTTATAAGCCGTTTTGTGTGGAGCTTGCTCCTTTTTTAATGCGCCTTTTTAATTCCTTTCTAGAGGTGGGGAGGTGACTTTCTCCATGTCGGAGGCTGCTATCACAGTTATCCCCAAGCCCGGGAAGGACCCTGCGGAGTGTGGATCGTATCGCCCGATCTCGCTCCTTAACATTGACGCCAAGCTCTTCACCAGCATCTTGGCTGCGCGGCTCAGCCCGTTGATGGACGGGTTCATAGATCCGGACCAGGCAGGATTTATTCCGACGTGACATGGGGGAGATAATACTAAAAGACTTTTGCACCTCACGGATTTAGTCCATCGTTCTCGCACGCAGGCCCTTTTCTTATCTATAGATGCAGAGAAGTCCTTCGACCGTGTTGATTGGAAATATCTGTTTGCTGTATTGAAGGTCTTCGGTTTGGGAGATAACTTTGTGCTATGGGTCGGCTGTCTATATGCGGCCCCGAAGGCGGCGGTACAGGTGAATGGATGCAGATCTACCCTTTTTCTTATCACTAGAGGGACGCGGCATGGGTGCCCCTTGTCCCCGCTGCTTTTTGCGCTCTATATGGAGCCCTTTGCTCAGCGGGTACGGTCCAACTGAGGTATAGCTAGGATTCGGTTTGGTGCGGATATGCACAAAATCAGTTTGTACGCGGATGACGTGATTCTCTCGCTTACGCAGCCCCATTCCTCCTTGCGGCACTTGTCGGCAGAACTACACGAACTTTGTAAGGTAGCGGGATTTAAAGTTAACTTCTCCAAATCGCAGATATTTAATGTATCGGTCCCTGCAGCTGATGTATTGGATCTGCAGCAGGACTATGCCTTCCAGTGGGTTTACTCCGACATCCCGTGCCTGGGAATCCGCCTTGCCCCATCTATCGCAAAGACAGTTTCCCTTAATTACAAGCTGTTAGTGGACCAGGCAGCCAAATCGCTGTCCGACTGGTCCCGTCTCAACCTGGCCTGGTTCGGTAGAATGGCGGCAGTTGAAATGACGGTGCGCCCGCGTATCTTGTACCTCTTTCAAATGCTCCCATTGAGCTCTCCACCGGGTTCCATTAAGAAGCTACAAGAGCTTATTAATACGTTTTTATGGAACCACAAAGGACCACAGCTTGCCTTATCACTGATTATGGCTCCTAAGTCCAGCGGTGGGATGGGTTTTCCTTTGCTGAAGGCGTACTTTTAGGTGGCCTGCCTGCGGTTCATCCTTGAATGGAACAGGCCATGGTCCAGTAAACACTGGAATTTCATGGACCAGACGGTAGCGGGGTGCAACATTTGGCGTGAGTTTTGGCTCCCTCGAAAACATAGAGCGTGGGGTCTTTACTCTTCCCCGGTGACGTCACTGACGTTGAAGGCGTGGGACCAATTGGCGCAGCGTAAAGGCTGGACTACTTTCCCGTCCCCTATGACGCCCATTGTAGATAATCCGGACTTCCCGCCGGGTTGTGCGTCCCCGATCTTCCAGCGCTGGAGGGAAGAAGGTTGTAAGAGAGTGGGCTCCCTCTTTGAGGCGGGGGGGAGGTCTGGGGGTGGGGGCAAGGGGGGTTTTCTTTGTCTTTGTTGTTCTCGTTCCTATACTTAAAAGCAGCAGATTGGTGTTTGTACGGGCTGCTCATCACTGCATTACATTCTCCCTCGCGGGGTCGCCTTCTGGGGTATAGGCCCAAACGCTGTGTCTAATGCTATTGGATCTTGCTCTGCCGACCAGTGGATGTAGGCAGCTGAGCTGTGTCATGAGATGTTATACTGCTCAATAAAAACGATTGATTCTAAACTCGAAGTGCTTTACATGAGCACCGACAAGGACATCTTCATTTATTTTTTGGTAGGCACGGACGATTAAGTGATTTGCCCAGAAACACAGGATGTTGAGCAGACGCTGAGACTCAAACCTGCTTCCTCAGCTCCAAATGTGGCATCTCTAGCCATTACGCCACAACCTCTTGCGCAAGAACTAAAGCATATTCAATATTATATACGACGCAGTCATAGTTGTATGTATGCATGTAGTATATTTATCTTATGCAACTGACAACCTTTGACAAAGCCAATAGTCCTGGGATGTTGTAGGTGTAATGTTACTTATGTGGAGGCAATAACAGAAGCAGCGAAATACCAGTTGGCCGGCACATTATGCTGAGCACAGATTTTTAACATAAATGTTTTAAGCCATGCCCTTAATTATATCGGCCAAGCTCCTTTGAGAGACCCTCCCAGTTTTTTCCATCCCACTTAAAGCGCTACATAATAGCAATAGTTTAACTTATATATGAAACTCTACGCTGCCGTCAATAGCATGCTGAGTTACTTCAAGTATCTGGGAGTGCACCCTGCATTCAGACAACTCACTCCTCATTCTTGCCCTTCACTTTCACGCTCACCCTGGAATCACAGCGATCACAATGCACTCATACTGATTACCATGCACTCACACCATTCACCCACTCACCCTGCATTCAGTGATCGCTGTGCACTCACAATGCACTTGCACTGTTCATCCTGTACCTCACCCTGCAGTCACACGACCCCACTAGTCACCCTGCACTCATATGACACTTTTCTCACCTGTCCCCCTCACTGTTCAATCTGCAATCTCACTCAAACAAGCCCATCACTAACCATCCATTAATGTGTCCACTCTGCACTTACATCTGCACCCAAATTCATCTGGTCACCTCATTTACAGTGCAGTCACTCCTCTTACCCTACTCTCACACTGTTGCATCGCTCACGGTGCACTCACATGGGCAGTCCTGCCACCCACACAGCGCAGAGGGTTAATGTGCCTGCTACAAAAAACCTGTACCATGCAGATCACAGAACTGAGTGTGAGTAAACTATGAGTAGCGCTATAAAAAAAAGAAATGTTTGTCAGAAAGGTGCTATAGAGAGATGAGGTGCATTGTTGGTGAGTGGTAGTGAGTACATTTGTGGAGAAGGACGAAATGGGGGGAGGGGGCACCAAAAAAGACTGTTGCACCTTGTGCGACCAGTGCTAGGGCCAACCCTGGCTGGGAGTGTTAGTCCCCCCTCCCCAAGTTCGCGTGGAGTTGCGCCCCTGGTATATATACATGCGGCGTGCAAGGTGACGCCCATGCGCCTATATTATCACGTTGGGGCAGGCCATTGTCAGGTTTTTTGCCGATGCAGTTCAGCATTGGCACAACCTTTTTTTCTATTAGAACAGCATCGGCAAGAAGCATTGGCAAATTCAAACGATCATCGAACGGCTGTCAAATGGCGAGGCCTATCGGCTTTGCCTCCAGTTATTGTTTTCCTTTATCGTTGACTAGTTTTTAGACAGGTTGTACGCAGTTGGGGAGTTAGTGGATACCGTACTTTTATTTTCGTTTGCCATTATCACTTCTTTTTTTACGAGATATAAGGCTGAATGTGCCTGTTCATGAGCAGATTCCACTCTGTAATGAGATAATGTTGATCAGTCACACCGGAAGTGGTGTTACCAGTTGCAACCCTCGTTATGGGCCTGGGTTCTAAACTGTTTTGGATATGTTTCCAGATAACTCGTGTCCTTCCTCCTTCCAACGCTTACTTTCCACAAACGCTGCAAGTCCTGAGGGGCAGGAAAGACATTTTACAGTTCATAAAAAGAAAAGTACCCACATTTTACAGAGTAACACACTCGTAAATCAAATGGTACAGCTCCTGCAATTATGCCGGGAACGCCCGACTGGCTATGAGGCCACACTTATTTCTATCATCTCACCCACGTCATTGTGACATAAGCCCCAAAAGCGCTTGAACATTCAACACAAACAAATACGGTGGTATAATACACGACGCATTTTTCTTTGCCCAAGTGGTGGAGGCACACAAAGACTCCGCGGGCACTGGCGTTCAATCTCAGCTCTAAACCTACATGGAGCATTTAGGCAGTGTGAGCGGGGACAAGCACCTACTGTTTCCGTTGCGGTTTTCTTCCTGGGTTGGTGGGAAAAACGGCAGCAAAATCACGCGAATGCCAAGTTTGCACGCGCACCTCACGCAAGCCTTGGTGCCTACGTCACCGGGCCTCCACGCCTTTCTGTAATCAAGGGTGCGCGGCGTCTGGGCAGGCAGCAGGTGTGTTATTTCAGAGGCAGATTGATCTTGCATTAGTACATGAATATTTCTCCGTGGGTGCGGCAGGGTGAGGGAGTAGCCTCCCAATACCACCGTGATAGCTGTGGTTCGCTCACGATCTTTTTACAGGAACACTTTTTTATGTAATTTTCTCATCATTCCTAGCCTGCCTTTTGAAAAACTTGGAGGCAGATTTACAAGCCCCTTGTGCCACTTTTACGCCGCCGTTGCGTCACTTTTGTGACGCAGAGGTGGCGCAAAAGATGCGCCATAGTGCGGGGTATTTACAATGTGACGGGGGAGGCGTTCCGGGCAGAAACGCCTCCCAAAAGTGTCTGAGTGAAATCTACAAGATTTCACTCAGCCACTTTTGGGCCCATGCTGCGTCAAAACCCTTCTTGAAGCAGGCGTAAGGATTGACGCAGCATTGTGCACATAGGGCCCCCCTGATCATTGCTGGAGCTGCGTCGCGCTTGCGACGCAACTTCAGCAATGCGCCGCTTTTACTGCACAGATGCGTGACGCATCTGCGCTATTTTTGCCCCATGGTGCGCCGCATTGTAAATGCGGCGTATCAAGGGTGGCGGAGCTGCGGCGCACAATTACTGGCGCATCCCTGCCGATATGCAGGGATGCGCCAGTAATTGTAAATCTGCCCCTTGGAGTTCGCTGTTATTATCCCCACACCTTCCTCCTTCCTTTTACCATACTAGGGCTCTGTTGACAACACAACTGTCTGCAAGACCTGTTTCAGTTGCTGGCTGTTCTATTCAGGTGTTAAAGAGATACGAATTAAGTAAAACCGTTGCCCGTACAATGGTAACATGCGCAAAAAATGTCAACATAGTGAAATAATACTGCACGAATTATGTAAATGTAAATGTAAATGTACAGGAATTTATATAGCGCAAATCACCGAGCGGTTTCTAAGCGCTTGCTTAGGAAACCCGTCCTGGTATTCCCCTGTGAGATAACCCCAGCAGGGTATCCGCAAGGTGAAAGCCAGGCATCCCGCCACGAGGGGCCATTGTGGAGATTAAGCAAGCTATTGCCCAGAGTAGCAGAGTGTGAACCCGTGAATCAAGTAGGCACCGGAGCGAGAATTGTCGAGTCCATGGACATTTTAGGACTCAAGACACCACCGAGCTGGGAATTGAACCCTGGTCCCGGGCTGCCCTCTGCTTCCAGGTCTGCCTCCTCTAACCAGTGAGCCACACTTCTCCACAATTATGTGACATTATGCCAAATAATTTGCCTTTTCTTGTTGCATGACTTAGCCCTGACACATAATTCGGTCTTTCTCTGCTGCGGAATTCCGGTGGCTCTGCCTATTGCTCTCAATACTGCTACAGTGTGCTTTGATCAGCCCCTTCATCCAATGAGTTACTTGAATCAGCCTATGTCATCAATTTGTTTGAGACATTATAAATCATATTGTAGACAAGCTCTATGGAGTATTTCTCTTTCACCATCATTTTCTTGGCTGTTTGATATATCGTTCCTCCTCTTAGGGAGTGTCCACATTGCAAGGGAACTATTATACATTTAAGCATTTGCAAATCAAATAGTTCACATCTATGCAAGAGCTACTAGTTTTGGAAATGTCTTTTAGCCATGTTGTAAGCCAGCGTGACTGCTGTTCAGAATGGCTAAAAGTTAGCGGAATGGGGTGAGGTGGTATAGATTCGGGACTTCTACATTGACAGGTTGGATAGGCAGGGCAAAAACGGGGGAGTCTTGCAGTTATTCGTAGGGAGTCATTGAATTGTCATATTACACCACTCAAGATCGCTAACAGTGAGAGCATGTTCTTCTCACTACCCTCACGTCCTACCTTCTCCCTTTACCGGAATTCTCGTTGATAGACCTCCAGGACCATACTCACAGTTCCTCCAAGCTTTGCCAGGCGTGGTTGCAGAACTAGCTTTAGATAAAGGGAACTTCACTGTACTAAGGCATTTTACCCTACATGTAAATGACACAAACAATAGTGCGTCTAAATACTTCTGCAGGACATGGCCTCCCTACAGCCTAGTCAGCTGGTGGACGGTCCCACACACGAGATGGGCCATACCATTGATATGGTGTTTAATAACAGCAACTCACTTCAGCTTCAGACCCCTCCTTTCATGTAATCTGGTCTGACCATTTTATGATTCCCTTTAGGCTCCCAATAACCTCTTCAATTTCATCTGCTACTTATGCCAGGTGACTTGACTGCACCTGGCACAAGCTAAATGAAAGGGGGGGGGGGGGGGGGCGGGGTCGGGAACTTGCTCTAGAAGCACTATCACCAGACCTCTCAGGTGGGCGTCACAAGGGCTGCCTTCCAGTACAACCAATTAATCACTGACTCACTTGATAAAGTTCTCCCAAGCAGTCTGAGAAAAGTTGCAAAGAGGGCCCATAAATCCCCCTGGCTCAACGCTCATTTACCGTCCCTGAAAAAAGAATGCAAACGTATGGATGGGATATAGAGAAAGTCCTTTGATGATTTTAGCAAAGCAAATTACTGGAAATCGATTAGGTTATACCACTCTGAAATAAAAGAGGCGCATGCCACCTTCTGTGGCTCCCAAATCACTAATGCTGCCAACTCCCCCAAAGAAATCTTTGGATCCCCAAAGACATTGTAGTACCACCCATAGCCTAACTTAAGGAGAATGCATCTGTCAAGCACATCAATGACCTGGCCCACTTCTTTCCGGGAAAAATAGCAGGTATATATTCCTTTTTTCTGGAGATGATTGGCCCTGAGCACTTTGGTAAGACTGATGCAAGGCACCACTCCCTAAACACATCCCCACTTGCACCAACAAGGGTATACCTATCATAATTTTCTCAACTCACAAGGGATCTGGTTAGGGAGCTGTTAGGTATGGTATAATCAGGCTCCTCTCTGGACCCAGCCCCTCATTATATCCTTCAAAACAGCAGACTGCATTGTCCCTGTGCTGACAGAGCTGCTAAACTCGTCTCTCTTGAGTGGAGAGGTCCCGCAGCCCTGGAAGCATGCCATAGGTAGACAAATTGTGAAGAAACCCTCCCTGGACCACGTTGTCTGAACAGCTATTGGCCCATCTCTCTGCTTCCAGGAGTAACTAAGATCCTGGAAAAACATGTCAACAGAAATCTCTCTGCCTTTCTGGAATCGCAGGAAGTACTCTATCCTACCCAGATGGGGTTCCGACCACAACACAGTACAGAATGTGCTTTGTTGGCAGTGGTCGAAGAACTAAGAAAATTCCTGGATCAGGGTGGCTCTGCAGCTATTATCCTTCTTGACCTAAGTGCTGCCTTCAATACCGTCGACCACACAATCCAAATTCAGAGAGTCTCCAATGCAGGTGTTGAGGGCAGAACACTGAAAAGGCTTTCCTCCTTCCTAAAGGACCGGTCCTTTCAGGTCCTTGTTCAATCATATGATTCAACCAGTCTTCTCCTTGGCTCCAGAGTGTTCCAGGGCTCCTCCCTGAGCCCCACTTTTTTGAATGTGTATATCCTCCCTCTCGCCAAGCGGGTGCAATCATTTGGACTGTCAATGGTGTCCTATGCTGACGACTTCCAGCTGGTCATATCTATTTAACCTGATCAGACGATCAACCACAAATCACTTACCCTGTGCCTTCAAGCAGTAGCCAGGTGGATGGCCAGCTGCATACTAAAACTCAATGAAGAAAAAACTGCAGTCATGGTATTGGATAATAACTCTTTGGGCAGTCTACAGAGATCCACCCCAGACTGCCTAAGTAAGCTACCAACCCCCACAGGCCCAATAAAGAGCCTGGGAGTATGGCTAGACCCTAAACTCACGATGGAACACCAGCCTGCACATTTCGAGTTCTGATGAAATTTGTTTATAAACTTAAATGTATTTTGTAATAGGAAAATAAATGTAATATGATGTCCTAATTTTGTTCTTGTCACTCAATATAAAATAAAAAAAGCAATATCCATAAACTTATTGTTTTTGGCTAAGATATTTCAGACATCTGATTTTAAAATCCATTATTTGACTACTCGTATTAGTACAATTTGTAGACATTTCCCAATTTCTCTTTAGTGGTGACCAATAAAACAAGCTAACAGAGACCCTGGCAGCAAATGGCAGCTGGCAGGCCCTCCAGAAAATGCAACTTAAAAAAAGCATATAAATGCCCAGAAGCAGTGGGGGGTGGATGAGCGGATGGGTGAAAGGAAGAAGAAGGGATAATAAAATAAAAATAAAGCTGAGTGGGAAGGAGGGGAAATGCAGCACACAAGGAAGACGGCAACACATAGTGTGGGAGTGGTTAGCAGGGCGAAGCACACGAGATAGAGAGAGCAGCATGGAGTGTGTGGGGCACTATTTGAAAGGTGGAAGCACATGATAGAGAGAACTACAAAATGCACATTTTCGTGGAGTATTTCCTTAAAAATGAGCAGTAGAAGTATACAAGTCAGGCAATCAAAAGTGTGGTAAAGAGACTATGAGCCACCTTGAGTGTATGGAGGAAAGTCCCTAAGTTCCTTCCTGTCTCAGGGTAGACCGGAGTGGGGTGGAGTGAGATGGGGCAGACTGAAATTGTATAGATTATGGTAGATTGGAGTGAAGTGAGGTAGATTGTGGCAGAGTGGGCTTGATTAAAGCAGATTGGGGTAGATTGGGTCAGAGTGGAATGTAGTAGATTGGGTGGAGTGGGTAGATTGAAGTGGAGCAGAGTGGAGTTGATTGGAGTAGAGTAGGGCCGGGTTGGTTGAGGTGGAGTGGGGTGGGGTGAATAGGGTTAGACTGAAGTGGATTGTGGTAGATTGAGGTGAAGTGGAGTGGATTGGGGTGGAGTGGGGTAGAGTGGAATGGGGTAGGTTGGGATAGATTGGTGTGGAATTGTGTAGATTGAAATGGACTGGGGTAGATTGGAGGGAAGTATATTAGAGTGGAGATGGAGTAAAATGGGGTTTATTGGGTGGAGTGGTGTATATTGGATCAGGTTAGATTGTGGTAGATTGCAGTGGGGTTGACTGGTGTAGATTGGAGTGAAGTGTGGAAAATTGGAATGGAGTGGAGATCGAAGTGAAGTGGGGTAGAGTGGAGTGGGTAGATTGAGGTATATTGCAGTGGGCAGATTGGAGTGTGCTAGATTGGAGTGGAGTGGGGTAGAGTGGAGTGGAGTGGAGAATGGAGTGAAGTGGGTAGATTGGGGTAGAGCAGGGTAGATTGGAGTGGGGTAGATTGTGGTAGATTGGAGTGGGGTAGATTGGAGTGGAGAAGATTGGAGTGGAGAATGGAGTGAAGTGGGGTAGAGTGGAGTGGAATGGGGCAGACTGGGGTGGAGTACGGTAGGTTGGAGTGGACAGGGGTAGATTGGAGTGGAGCGGGTTGGATTGGGGTAGATTGTAGTGGAGTGGGGTAGACTATAGTGGAGTGGGGTAGTTTGGAAGGCAGTGGGGTAGATTGGAGTGGGGTAGATTGCACTTCATACAAGGAACAGGACATAAGTTAAAAGCAACCCAAAAGTGTTGGTAAAGGTAGCACCAAACGTAAAATAAAGTTACAAACTTATTGCTGTAAAAGGAATCTCCGAATTTCAACAAATGGTTAGTAATGGGTGGGCTCCAAGCCCTTTCCTGTATATGATACCCCTCGCAGAAACAGAGCATGTACACTATTATACAAATCCTAAGAAGTACACTCAACCATCACACTTTTTGTCACATTCCATTCTTTATATGATACATGAATTGTATACAGAATGCAGTCCTTTTTAGGGCTTGCGCCATGCGTTGCACTGCGCAGCAGTGCTGCGCAGCAAGAGTTCTTTTGTCCGGGTTTTGCAAATGGACCTGGAAATTCCACACGCTCATGCATGTGATTTTCCATTTGGGGCCTGCTATTGGCTTTTCACTGCTTGCTGTTTTGTAAAATAGACACCAATAGGCCAGAGGCGGGTGCATAGCTCCGCCCCTTGCTTATTGATGTCTATTACGCACATTTCCTGACATATGTTTTCAATTATCGTGCCCAGACACGGACGGGTGCGATAACTGAAAGCATATGGCGTGCGCACACCACTCGCGGTTTTGTTGTTTTCAAAAGCGATCAGCGATCGTTTTCAGTTTCGCGATTGCGGCGTTGCTTTTTTTTTTTACAATAGGGATCGCGAAAGCGATCACTTTTAGTGCTGCTTCCTTTTCTTCTCCACTGTTAGGTGTGTGCCCTGTACGTAATGTGCTACCAGGTTTTGTGATTTCCCAGCTCGTTTCGACATCCTCGGAAGGGTTTGTCTCCTGATTTGCCCCCCTGCTGGGATTGGAATGCACGATCTACAGGTTGCGCCCTGATCTCCGCAGCAAGCGCGCTAACCAGACAGGCTACCCTAGTCAGATTAGAGCCTCTGGGTTGGATGTTGCGCAGATAACTCCACAAGAGGATTAGAAAAAAAACGGGTCTGAACTTTTGAGCAACAGCTTACACAGATAGTTCTACTGAATGTTTTGAGTTTCCGTATCCCTTTGGGGCAGACATTGTGGGGGAAATAGCTCTTTCTCTGTCCAGGAGGGAAAAGAAAGGGCGCAGCGAGTCAAAGGCAAGATGGCCAAAGGGTGCAACATGTGACTTCGTGCAGGAGGCTCCCCGCGGAAGACAGGGCCCACTTCCGGGGACATGTGGTCCCAAGGCGTGCTGTAGCTCGAGTCTGATTCGCTTTGGGCCGGGTGACGGGGACATTACTGCTCTTTGGGAACTGACCATCCCCCCTGCTCCCAGGGGCCACAGGGGACCGGGTAGAGGGCCGAGGGTCTTGCAACCTTCCTCCTCTGCCACAGCTGACATCTCCTTCCTCCTTCACACCCCCCCCCATTGCACCCTTTCCCAAAAGCAACCGCCTACTCTTGACGACTCCCGCATGAAGCACATTTTCTGCATCGGGCATTAAGCCGCCCCTCCCCCACCGCCGTGAATTCAAGCCCCCTTTATATACAATCGTATTTCTCACAGAAGCAACACCTGTTGCAGTTCAATCGGCTCCCACCCCTGGAAGCGCCCCCTTCCTGCAGCCCACTGCACTGAGAGCTTTGCCACACTGCTCTCCATCCTCACCCAGCCCCACCGCCGCTCAGGAACAGGCACCTGTTGTACCCCCGAAAGGCTCCTTCGTCCAGTCCACGCCCCAGCCTCGAGCCTGCTGTCCCCGTGCAGAACCGACGACCTATAGCAGCAGGACCCACACCCCCCCCCAACACATACGTATCATCAACACTTCCTCCTCTGCAGCTCCCACCCCCAGAGCCAAGAAACCACCGAGGCCCCCTCCCCTGGCAGAACCAAGAAAGGAACAGCTGAAGTGCCCCCCACACTTATAACAGCACCGCCCCCCGCAGAACCAAGGAACAGCTGAGGTGCCCCCCCACACTTATAACACACTGCCCCCCGCAGAACCAAGGAACAGCCGAGGTGCCCCCCAAACTTATAACAGCACCGCCCCCCGCAGAACCAAGGAACAGTCTAGGTGCCCCCACACTTGTAACAGCACCGCCCCTGCAGAACCAAGGTACAGCCGAGCTGCCCCCCACACTTATAACAGCACCGACCCCTGCAGAACCAAGGTACAGCCTAGGTGCCCCCCACACTTATAACAGCACCACCCCGACAGAACCAAGGAACAGCCGAGGTGCCCCCCACAAAAGCATTGTGTTGAGCTCTTGAGGCGGAAGCCGGGAGCGAGCGAAATTTTCTTTAAAAAAATTACTGTCACTCATTTCCTGTGTTTTTAAAACCACTCACCCTCACTGGTAACGATTTGTCCAAGGCAGCGGACCTAGCGCTGACGCGGCATCTCCAATCCAACACTCCTTGGCGCCATTTCGCCAAGCCCGGAGGCCACGCCCCTTTCAGAGGCCACGCCCCCGCCAACCACTACTTAAAGACGCCGATCCAGGGCACCTGTCAAAAGCATTGAGTTGAGCTCTTGAGGCGGAAGCCGGGAGCGAGCGAAATTTTCTTTTAAAAAATTACTGTCACTTATTTCCTGTGTTTTTAAAACCACTCACCCTCACTGGTAACGATTTGACCAAGGCAGCGGACCTAGCGCTGACGCGGCATCTCCAACCCAACACTCCTTGGCGCCATTTCGTCAAGCCCGGAGGCCACGCCCCTTTCAGAGGCCACGCCCCCCTGGTCGCCACTTAACGGAAGTATAAATCATGTGTATGTTGCGGACGCGCAGCGGACGAGCGCAGCGGGCGCGACGTTTGTGCGCCGAAGGCGCGCCAAAGGTAAGCCCGTCTGCGCCCGTCCGCGACCGACCGAGGCCAGGGGCCATTCCCCCCGCTCAGCCATCTAGCCAGATCATCACCTATAACTCCCACTCCCTTCGTCAACTAAACCAGGCACCCGAGTTACCCTGCCTATACGCATGGGATCCATCTATAAAACATCCTGCATGTAGTAAGTGTGGCTTTCATTTTGCCCCTCATTCGCCAATGAAACCCACAACATACTCTATGCTCCTGCTCAATTGCCGCTCACTTCCCAAACACTCCACAGAAATCTATCTAATGCTAGAGGAAATAAGCCCAGACATCCTCTTTGTCACAGAGACGTGGCTGCAGGAACACTCAGAACCCGACCTTGTACAAGCCCTCCCGTCCGGATACCAAATATTCCGCCTCGACCGGAAAAAAGGAACCGGAGGCGGCCTAGCAGTAATCCACAAAGTGGATTACGAAGTCACCAGCACCCCGGTGCATCTTCCAGACAGCGAATGTCTTCCTTTCTTTATAAAATTCAGCCCCATTCATACCTTCTCCGGTATGCTCATATACCGCCCGCCAGGGTCACAAGGTGTATTTCTTTCTAATCTTGCGCCGATCGCTGCAAACCTGGCACTTAGCTCTGCCAACTTTACAATCCTGGGCGACCTCAACACTCATCTGGATGACCCGACCGACTCCAGCGCCAGAGAACTTATATCAAGCCTACATGCCCTTGATCTACATCAACATGTCCTTGGGCCCACGCACCAAAGAGGTCATCTTCTAGATCCCATCTTTAGTACCTGCCCCAACCTTCACGTCAATAACCCTTCCCCCTTGCCCTGGTCTGATCACTTTCTTATTCCATTCAATTGGACCCCTCCCCATCACCCCCCCCCCCCACACCCCCGATGACTCAACAGTCACGCAACTGGCAAAAAATCCCCCTACCGGAATGGCAGGACTCCTTACAGGGCACAAAACCCACCAACTCGTCTAACCCTACCCAGGGCAACGAGAATTACAACAGATGGATTACCAACTCCTTAGATCTAGTACTCCCACTAAAAACTATCCATCCTAAGCGAGACAACCCAACAGCCCCGTGGTACACAAATGATCTACGGGAGGCCAAACGTACCTGCAAACGACTCGAGAGAAAATGGAGCCTCGACTACCTCCCAGCAGACAAAGCCAGCTACAGAGCAGCTATTAAAAATTATAAAGCAGATATTCAACGAGCGGAGGCCAAATATTACGAACAAAAGATAGATAAGGCAGCGTCTAAACCCAAGGAGATCTACCGGATAGCCAAATCCCTCCTGCAACTTCCCGAGACCTCTAAGGCTCACAACAATACCCAGACCCACTGTGAAGAAATAGCAGAGTTCTTTCACCATAAAATAGAAGTAATCAATTCCTCTTTCCCCCACTCTGCTACCCCGCCTAAAGACTCCACCGATACAGACCCCACGACAGTCCCACTCAACGTTCTCAATAGCTTCCCGGTACTAGACCAAACCAACCTAGAAAAATTCATGAGACTGGTCAAATCTGGATCACCAGTTGATCCAGCTCCTCCAAGGGTTCTCACCCAGATAATCAGCCAGATATTACCCACCATCCTAGACCTGCTCAATTCCTCTCTCCATACTGGCATCGATCTGCCTCTATGGAAAAGAGCTATGGTCAAAGCCTTATTAAAAAAAAACAGCCTCGATTAATCCAACCCTTCCAACTACCGACCCATCTCCCTCCTACCTTGGCTCAGCAAACTTCTTGAGAAGCATGTCAACTCTGTTTTGACCGACTTCCTAGAATCCAATAACATACTGGACCCCACCCAGACTGGCTTTAGGGCTCGTCACGGAACGGAGACTGCCCTGATTGCAGTGACGGAGGAGGCAAGTAGGATCTTGGACGGTGGCGGGTCAACGGCCATCGTCCTTCTCGACCTGAGTGCCGCCTTCGACACTGTAAATCATAACATCCTACTCCATCGCCTTGGTATGATAGGAGTGTCAGGAACAGCACTCACCTGGATTAGATCTTTCCTCACAGATAGATCCTTCCAAGTCTTCGAGAAGGAGTTCACCTCCTCTAGTAAACCTCTTAACTGTGGAGTACCTCAGGGCTCCTCCCTGAGTCCTACCCTTTTTAATGTTTATCTCAGACCTCTAGCTGATGTCGTCCGCCCCTTCGGGGTGAAAATTGTCACCTACGCGGACGACACACAGCTGGTGGTAGCGCTGGACCCCCCTCAATTCTCACCATAGCCTACACAAATGCCTGGAAGCTGTCGTGGCCTGGATGTCGGGCTCTTATTTAAAACTCAACGGGGACAAAACAGAGGTAATGCTCCTTGGAAATAACATCACGAAATCCATTGATACCCTCTGGCCCCTCTGTTTAGGCAGCCCCCCGCAACCCAAGGAGCAAATTAAGAGTCTAGGCATCTGGCTTGACCAAAATCTTACCTTCAATCACCAAGCAACCAAACTTGCTGCCACCTGCTTCGGGTTGATGAGACTGCTCCGAAAGATTCTCCCTCTCCTCCCGTTCCACTCAAGACGGATCATGGTCCAAGGACTAATTCTTTCGCGTCTCGACTGCGGCAACGCCCTATATCTTGGTGCCCCACAGTCCACACTCACTAAACTGTAAATCATTCAAAACTGCGCGGCAAGAATCCTGCTGGACATCCCTCGTCGAACCTCAGTCAAAGCCAGATTGAAGGACCTCCACTGGCTCCCTGTAAGAGCCAGAATAGAATTCAAAAGCATGTGCGTTGCACATCGCTCTTACTGGGGAACAGGCCCCGCCATCAATCGCCCCTTGGTGAAAGCCCATCTTCCTTCTCACCCCCTCAGATCCGCGACCTCCCACTTCACCTCTGTACCACGCATAAGAAGAGCCAGATGCGGAGGCCGCTCACTCTCCTATAACCTGGCCAAGACTTGGAACTCTCTCCCCCTCTCAATCAGATCAGAATCCAATCTGCTCACTTTCCGAAAACTTCTAAAAACCTGGCTTTTCAATAAAACTTCGACCTAAATCCTCCCTCTGCTCCCCAATCCTACCCCTTCTGCTCAACTCATCTCTTTTCCTCTACAGCACTGGGATGCCCCCGGGTAGCCAACGCGCTATACAGATCTTCTTTCCATTCCATTCCATTCCACAATTATAACAGCACCGCCCACGCAGAACCAAGGAACAGCCGAGCTGCCCCCCACACTTATAACAACACTGCCCCCACACTTATAACAGCCCTCCCCGTCCGCAGAACCAAGGAAGAGTCGAGGTGTCCCCTCCCCCCACACTTATAACAGCTCTGAATCTCCCTGTAGTACCTACGAACTGTCGACCCCCACACTCATCACAGCACTCCCTCTCGCAGGTCCAAGGAAATCTCCCCCTTTTATCACCGGGCCCTCTGCCTCCCCCTCCCCGCGCTGCCCCCAGCCTTGCAGGACCATTGGCTTGCCAGGGATCAGAGAAGCCCCCCGCCCGGAAGAGCCGCACACCTGCCGGTGCAGTATCGCCGCTCCCCGCTGCTAGAGCGCCCCATACTCACCCTGCTCGCCTGCAGGAGCAAAGGCAGTTTCCAAGCAGGTAAATCTGCCCCCACCCAATAAACCATTCCTTAAAAATAAACCTTTTCCATATCATATGTTCCCGCCCCTTTAAAACCAAGCACATGGTTTGGATCACCCCAGTGCCCTATCGTCCACCATCATAAAACCACTCCCCCTTGGCACAACGCATCTTTTGATGGCAGTCCACTCAACACAGTTGCCCCTTCACCCCACTTGGGCACCTTTACTACACACGACGTCCTCACGACCACCCCACCACCACCCCGTGCTCCTCCCACAGTTGCAGCTCTGTTTCAGAACCCTTTCTAAACCCCCTTCAACCCCAGGTGGTGCTTCCCATCTGATCACCTCCACCCACATCGCAGGTCACACACTCGACCCCATCTTCACCTCCAGCAAACATATCTCCTTCAGCCACACCACAGCTCTCCTTTGGACTGACCACAGCTGTGTTCACTTTACCTACAACAAGCCCACATCCAACAACCATCCTCAACCTACTCTGCATAGAAACTGGAACAAAATCACCATCGACCAGATTTCCTCATCGCTTCTTCATAACCCCCCAGCCCACTCCTCAAACCCAGACCAAGCAGCAACCAACTTCACCCAATGGCTATCCAACAGCGCCGACATCCTAGCACTACTGAAAAAACGACAAATCAAAGTAAGCAGCAAGAAGGCCTCCTGGTTCAACGATGATCTTAAGAAATCCAAGAAACTCTGTCGCTCCCTTGAGAAGGCCTGGAAAAAAGACCCAACCACCAGCACCAAGGACGCCTTCAAAAACGCCACCCGCATACACCACCAACTAATTCGGAATGCCAAGAAAGCCGCTTTCAAGGACAGACTGGATAACAACGCCCACAACAGCAAGGAATTATTCAACATCGTCAAGGAATTTACCAACCCTTCAGCCAACTCCAACGACATCACCCCCTCTCAAGCCCTCTGCGACTCCCTAGCCTCATTCTTCCACAACAAAATTGCAGACATCCACAACAGCTTCGACAACCGACCCGAAGACCAACCCTCCCAACCCCCCGCAGGACCCCCACCCCCCCTGAACATCCTCAATGACTGGAAGCCAATCTCCACTGAGGACACCATCCGTCTGATGAACTCTATCCACTCAGGATCCCCCACAGACCCATGCCCTCACCACATCTTTAACAAAGCAGACTCCATTATTGCACCGCACCTCCGAGACGTCATCAACTGTTCCCTCAACTCCGCAATCTTCCCGGAAAGCTGGAAACATGCCAAACTCAGCGCCCTCCTGAAGAAACCCACAGCGGACCCCACCGAACTCAAAAACTACCGCCCTATCTCACTCCTTCCATTCCCGGCCAAAGTCATTGAGAAAGCGATCAACAACCAGCTCGCCGCATTCCTCGAAACCAACAAATCCCTCGACTCCTCACAATCCGGCTTCCGAGCCAAGCACAGCACTGAAACCGCCCTCATCGCAGCAACAGACGACATTCGAACTCTACTGGACAATGGAGACACAGTCGCCCTCATCCTCCTCGACCTCTCTGCAGCCTTCGACACGGTCTGTCATAGCACCCTTTTACAACGCCTCAGAAACGTCGGAATCCAAGGAAAAGCACTGGAATGGGTCACCTCGTTCCTCACCGGAAGAACCCAGAGAGTCCGCCTTCCACCATTCAAGTCAGAAGCCACTGAAGTCATCTGCGGCGTACCACAAGGATCTTCCCTCAGCCCCACCCTCTTCAACGTATACATGAGCCCCCTCGCGGTCATCGCACGCCAACACAACCTCAACATCATCTCCTACGCCGACGACACTCAACTGATCCTATCACTCACCAGAGACCCTAATACCGCCAAAACCAACCTGCATGAAGGAATGAAAGAAATAGCCGAATGGATGAAGCACAGCCGCCTGAAACTGAACTCAGACAAAACAGAAGTCCTCATCCTAGGCACCTCCCCCTCCGCCTGGGATGACTCTTGGTGGCCAGAAGCACTCGGAAAAGCACCCATTCCGACGGACCACGCACGGAACCTATCCGTCATCCTGGATTCCTCACTCTCGATGAACAGACAAGTCAACGCCGTTTCTTCATCTTGCTTCAACATCCTTCGCATGCTCAAAAAAACATTTTGCTGGATCCCCACCGAAACTAGAAAAACAGTCACCCACGCTCTGGTCACGAGCCGACTGGACTACGGAAACACCCTCTACGCCGGTACCACCGCAAAACTCCAGAATAAACTCCAACGCATCCAGAACGCCTCAGCCAGGCTCATATTAGACATCCCGCGTAAAGAACACATCTCTGGTCACCTGAAAAACCTCCACTGGCTCCCCATCAATAAGAGAATTACTTTCCGGCTCCTAACCCACGCACACAAAGCACTCTACGAAATCGGACCCGAATGCCTCAACACACGACTTTCCTTCTACACCCCCTCCCGCCAGCTACGATCCTCCAACCAAGCCCTTGCCACTGTACCTCGCATCAACAAAACCACCATGGGAGGTAGATCCTTCTCCTACCTGGCAGCTAAAACCTGGAACTCACTTCCCACTCACCTTCGCCTTACTCAGAACCACCTAGCATTCAGAAAACAACTCAAAACGTGGTTATTCGACAAGTAACTCCCCACCCTTCCTCAAGCGCCTTGAGACCCTATGGGTATGTAGCGCGCTATATAAATCTTCCTGACTTGACTTGACTTGACTGTCACCCCCATCCGCCCGGCAGTCCCCACCCCTTCTTCCAAGCTGTCGTCCAAGTAAAAATGGGGAAGCAGCAGAAGGACGTCCTGCCGCTGCCCCCCAGATATCCTTCAGGGACCTCCTGCTGGGAGAGTGGCAGGCGGACTACAGGTAAGCCCTACCCGATTTAATTATGAATTGTTTACAGTAATGTTGTTGGCAGTAAAGTTTGTTCCTATTTACGTGTAGCGACTTTTCATGTCTTCCAGCACATAATATATTGATAAACACTTTGATATTTTCCCATGATATATCTAGATGGTCCACCTTTTGTCTCTTTAGGGTATTGAAATGTGGGTCTGGGATTTGAAACTGCAGCTTTAGATGTCTGCAGCGCGAGTGAGAACGCGCCAAACGAGGAATCGAGCCTGCTGTCTGCGGGTTAGGCGCGCATATGAGCAACAGGTACATTTACCTACTGTACTATATACATACCCAGTGCTAAAGTAGGATAACAAGCATTTACAATGCAGTGGTCTCAGCATTGTTAAAGTTCGAGCTATTGGCATTGCTCATGACATTATTTTTATTTATGTTTTTGTTTTTAAAACATATAAATAAATGGCATTGTCATTTACAATGCCAATAGCTTAATCGCTTGCAAATGCGAGACCTATTGCATTTGCACCCATACACAGAGCCACACACACAAAGCCACCCACACACACATACAGAGCCACCCACACAGAGCCACCCACACACACAGAGCCACCTACACACACACAGAGCCACCCTCACACAGAGCCACCCACACATAGAGCCACCTACAAAAAAAGCTACCCACACAAGGCACACACACACAGTAAGAGCCACACACACACAGACAGAGCCACACACAAACAGAGACACACACACAGAGCCAGAGACCAACACACACACAGCCAGAGCCCAACACACACACAGCCAGAGCCCAACACACACACAGCCAGAGCCCAACACACACACAGAGCCCAACACACACACAGAGCCCAACACAGCCACAGAGCCCAACACACACACAGAGCCCAGCACACACATACAGAGCCAAACACACAGACACAGTGCCCAACACACACACACAGAGCCCAACACACACACACAGAGCCCAACACACACACACACAGCCCAATACACACACACAGAGCCCAACACACACACACAGAGCCCAACACACACAGACCTCCCTCAGTCTAGGTCAGCCACACGCCCATCTCTGCCCAGTAACACCCCAGGGAACAGAGGCAAGAAAAAACAAGCAGCTCCCCCAAAAATAAAAGTTTTACAAAAACCAAGAAAAAACTAAATTCAACAAAGGCAAAAGGTAACTAGCCAGCGCCGGCCCTACTAGTTTTTCCAATGCCTGCTATAGAGTGATTCAAGTCTAAGAGTAGCTTTATCCGGACTTGTACAACTGCCTTGGTCTCCGGACAGCAATCAACCGCCACACTGATGGCAATTTGTAACAGGCCTAATTGTGAAAAGTAAACATACCAATCCAGATATGACTGTTTCCAGAGCACATCAAAGGATAAGAGATACCACTAAATAATGGACAAGTTGGAATCAGCCGAAGGGAGAACTCCGTTCTTGGCCTGCATGATGCGCAACATGCTATTGATCGCTGCGCGGGGTCTCCAACACTGGGGACTTCCATTATGTGAGATGTGGTAGTCAGGGTTCACCAGAGGAGCAATCAATAAGGCTGATTAAAGACTGCCAAACAATAGGAGGAAAAGGAAATGGGGAATAACAAAGCATCGGGTAAACACAGAAACGTAAAAAAAAAAGCAAGCACAACGAGGGAACGGGGGGGCAGGAAAGCAAGCACAACAAGTGAACAGGGGGGCAGAAAAGCATGCACAATGAGGGAACAGGGGGGGCAGAAAAGCAAGCACAACGAGGGAACAGGGGGGGGACAGAAAAGCAAGCACAACAAGGGAACGGGGGTAGAAAAGCAAGCACAGCGAGGGAACAGGGGGGCAGAAAAGCAAGCACAATGAGGGAACGAGGGCAGAAAATCAAGCACAACGAGGGAACGGGGGGGCAGATAAGCAAGCACAATGAGGGTACAGGGGTCAGAAAAGCAAACACAACAAGGGAACAGAGGGGGCAGAAAAGCAAGCACAACGAGGGAACGGGGGGCAGAAAAGCAAGCACAACGAGGAAACAGAGGGGGGCAGAAAGGCAAGCACAACGAGGGAACGGGGGGGCAGAAAAGCAAGCACAACGAGGGAACGGGGGTAGACAAGCAAGCACAACGAGGGAACAGGAGGCTGAAAAACAAGCACAATGAGGGAACAGGGGGGCAGAAAAGCAAGCACAACGAGGGAACGTGGGCCGGAAAAGGGCCTCTCACCTGCATTGTAGAAGCGGTCCAGCACGCCGGTCTCCCCGAAGTCCAGCTTGCCGAAGGGCAGCATCTCAAGGCGGACGCCAGCCCCCTCGCACGCCTCCCACAGGCTCTCCAGCGCGGAGCCCCAGCAGGCCTGCACCCCGGGGCTGGCCTCCTTCACCACGTACTCCAAGGAGGTCCTCATGCACCCGGGCGAGCACAGGCAGGGAACAGAGGCAAGAACAGTGGGGGGGGGGCAGAAAAGCAAGCACAACAAGGGAACAAGGGGGGTCAGAAAAGCAAGCACAACAAGGGAACGGGGGCAGAAAAGCAAGCACAATGAGGGAACAGGGGGGGCAGAAAAGCAAGCACAACGAGGGAACAGGGGGGCAGAAAAGCAAGCACAACGAGGGAACATGGGGGGCAGAAAAGGGCCTCTCACCTGCATTGTAGAAGCGGTCCAGCACGCCGGTCTCCCGTCAGTCCCCTGTCGCCTCTCCCACATGCAGCTGCAGAGCATACACTGCCTGGCCCAACACATTCAACACCACAAGCCGCAGCACACGGTCCTGCGTCACCGCACTCCCAACGAGGTCCTACACTCTCCTAGCGCGAGAATATGAAAACATCCTCCGTTTCAACATGACGCCATTCCATTTTGAATTGGTGCTGGATCTGACTTAGTTGCGAGTCCAAAACTAGGCTGGGGAATGCAGTACCATCCCTCGGGGAGAGGCGCTGGGGTCGGGAGAGGGAAGGAGGGAGATGGGCTGCCACGGAGTGGGAGGGAGGAGCGGGTCAAAGGGAAAGTGCTGCTCCTGCGGGGGTGATCGCCGCACGAGTCACTGGAGCTCCATCGCGTGGTCTCGAACTCGCTTTCCAAACATGCTCTAATGTGTGCTAAGCAATAACAATTAGGAAGTCTCTTTATTGTCTCTGGGGATCTGACGCCCAATAAATCCATCCATCGGTAAAATATCTTCCACTTACAGCACGTACCAACCAAACCAGCCGGCCAGACAGCACTATAATAAATCACACCGCCCAGCCTCACGTGCGTTAATATGCAAACATAGAACATCGCTAAATGGCGGATGATATTTGGTTGCTTTGTGTATGTGCGCAGGGACTTTATTTCTGAAAGACCGGGTTACCCGTTTGCAACCGTAATGGTGTGCGAGCACTAATCCCATATGCAGAAATCCCAAGCTCCTGAATGGTCTGTCTGGCAATCAAAGAAAACACTGACGAAATAAGGCAAATGTCAACTTTTTCTTTAAAACCTTGTGATTGATTATTTCAAGCTCGGGGAGAGGCGCTAGGCTCGGGAGAGGGAGAGGGAATTGAATTTGAATTTGAAGGGATTTGTATAGCACTCGTACACCTGGCGGTTTCTTGGCGCTTAACTGGCAACTGCTACACGGGGAGTAGGAGAGGTAGGGAAGGTGACCGTTCAAGATGGGAAGGCTTGGGTGAAGAGGAAGGTCTTGAGGTTTCTGCGAAAGAGGGGGTACTGGGTGCAGGTTCTGAGAGAAAGTGGGAGAGAATTCCAAAAAGCTGGACCAGCGGTTGCAAACTTGGAACCACCCCACTTCTTCCGTTTGAAACGGGGAACCACGAGAAGGTGATGGGAAGAGGATCGGAGATCTCGTGAGGGAGTGTAGTTTTGGATGGCCGAGTTGATGAAGGAGGGTCAGAACCTGTCCGGGCTTTAAAGATGGTGCAGCCGAGCTTGAATAAGGCGCGCTGCCGGACAGCGAGCCAGTGCAAGGAGAAGAGGAGGGGAGTTAAATGATGTGATTTAGATAGGTTAAAAACCAGCCGAGCAGCCTGGTTTTGAACCAGTTGAAGACGCCTCATAAGATAGTCGGGCATGCCATGGTAGAGGGCATTGCCATAGTCTAGGCGGGATGTTACCATGGCCAGGAGTATTAATTTGAGCGCGTCGGGGGCGAAGAATCGAGAGACTCTGCGAATTGTCCTGAGGGAGAGGAAGGCTGAGGATACAACAGCAGAGACTTGAGAGTGTAGGGAGAGTTGGTTATTGATTTTGAACCCAAGGGTTTTGACGGAAGAGACAGGAGTGGGTGGGGAACCTAAAGAAGGGGGCCAAAAGGAAGAGGACCAGGGACTGGAGCAACCACCTGTCAACACCAACTCCGTTTTATCGGGATTGAGTTTCAGGTGGTTGAAATTCATCCAGTCCTGGATGAAAGTCATGATGGACTGAACATTAGACATAGACTCGGGGGAAGAGGAAAGGGAAAAAATGAGCTGGAGGTCGTCTGCGTAGTTGTACACAGAAACCTCCAGTTGCTGTAAAGCAAAGATGAGGGGGGCGATGTAAAGGTTAAATAAAAGGGGGGACAAAGAGGAACCCTGGGGGACCCCGCACTGGATGGGTTGAAATTCAGCAGAGAACTCTCACAAGAGGGAGGGAGGGAGATGGGCTGCCACTGGGAGGGAGGGAGCGGGTGAAAGGGAAAGTGCTGCTCCTGCGGGGGTGATCGCCGCACGAGTCACTGGAGCTCCATCGCGTTGGGCTGCACTTTTTGCTGCAGGGGGAGGCAGGCTCTGGGTGGGCGAGCTGTCGGCAGGCTCCGGGGGCTGGGGAATGCAGTACCATCCCTCGGGGAGAGGCGCTGGGGTCGGGTTACAGCGAGTGGCCCGCTCGGATACAGGTCGAACCCCCTTTCGTTGAATTGCTGGCGACGACAAGAATGGCAAACAAGCGAGCTCCGCCATGACACCACCACGTTTCTCCGAGGGGAAGCAGAAATGCCTTGGAGAAGCGCACAGTCATTTTGGGATTCGGGGGCGTGTTTTTCTTTCTCTCCTCTTCCCATTGGCTGGAATGTAAAATTCCAGCCAATGGGAAGAGGAGAGAAAGAAAAGAGAAAGAACAGAACCCCCCCCCCGAATCCGGGCTTGAACGGAGTGAGGCCCCTCTCCTCCAATGGATGGCCTCCGTTTAGGAAGCCAGCCAATGGAGAAGAGGGGAGGGTTTAAGCCCCCATACTGAAAAACAAAATTTCTCGCCAGCGAGACTGCGCAAGCGCAGCCTACGCAGGCCGAGACCTAAAAACGGAGAGGGGGTCTCTAGAAGGGATGTGGCAAAAGAATTAGAATTATTTTCCAAGAGTCGTGGTCTATGTTAGGAAGGGCATGGCTGAAAACACAAAAACTAAAATTCTCTGTTTCACGCAGTTGCAAAACCGTATCATCTCTTTCCTCTTCTGCGCTATTCCTTTCGCTCTCTCTTTCTGCACATACCCGCTTTTATCTTCTCCACTTCACTATCCCTGCCACACACAACCCACACACCTGGAAGCGTTTCATTTCTATTCCTTTTGCACTGTCTCTATTTTGACAGCCGTGTACTTCCTTCACACACTTCCCCAAAGTTATAATTGGAACATATGAGACCATCGCTCTGTGCGCTCTGCGGAGAGGCCAAGGATGGGATGTGCATGCAGTCTGAATACCTGTATAACCCACTGACAGGACCTGACAGAAACTCATTCTTCTTCAGCCTCAGCTGCAGAGTTCTCAGTCCTGCTGCATCATAAACACCCACCCACAACCTGAACTCACCCATACGCCTAAAGGCGAATCAGTTTACAATATGCACTATACAAGAGTCATACCTTGTGTAACAAGCATTTCAAAGCAACAGGTCTCGCATTATTAAAGTTTGAGCTATTGGTGTTGCATTATTTAGCAATGCCAATAGCTCAAACTTTAATAATGCGAGACCTATTGCATTGCAACTGCTTGTTTTTTACTGCGGCAGGCATTGTGCAATGCTTTTGTCAAGGTTGAGTGCAATCCTGAGCCCAACATAGCCCCCTAGTTACTTTTTATCACACCCCCAATACCAGTCGAACACCACCAGAAATAAGGACAAGACTGATTCTTGTAAGAACACTGTGAGACCTCTAGAGGTATTGAAGGAACACAGGACAAGTGGGTGGCAAGTGGGTGTTCGGGTGGACTTTTATCATAGTCCTGGCCTGGAATATGCCTGTAAAACGTGCACATATTTTCATGCAGTATGCAGCATTTTGTGAAAGGTTTATTTATATTTCAAACTATTTTAATGCACATTTCAAGTTCTGATGAAAACTTGTTGTTTATAAATTGAAATATATTCTGTAATAGGAAAATACATTTGATATCATGTCCTTATTTTGTGCCTGTGGCTCATTATAAAATAAAAAAAACAATTTCCAGAAACGTATTGTTTTTGGTGAAGATATTTGAGAATCTGATTTTAAAATCCATTATTTGACTTCACGTATTAGTACAATTTGCAGACGTTTTCAGTTTTCTCTTTAAAGGGGACAATAAAACAATCTAACAGAGACCCCGACAGCAAACGGCAGCTGGCAGGCCCTCCAAAAAATGCAACTTAAACAAGCATTGGAAATGCAATAGGTCTCGCATTAGGAAAGTTTGAGCGATTGTTATTGTAAATGACACTTTTTTATTTATGTTTTGGGTTTTAAAATAGCAAAATTAATAGCTTTGTCAGTTACAATGTCAATAGTTTTAACTTTCGCAAATGTGACACCTATAGCATTTGTAATGCAATGTGTGTTGTATTTACGTGACTTAGATGTATTGATATTACAAATCACAATGGCTTTTATTTTTGTAAATGATTAATACTTAATTAAAAGTTATTTTAATTTATAATGGCAATACCTTAAACGTTTGTAAATAAGTTTTGTGAAGATTATGTTCAGTGTATTTTATTGTGACGAAAATCCAAGCACATTGCATTTGCACCTACACACACACAGAGCCACACACACACACACACACACACACACACACACACACACACACACACACACACATATAGATGTGGTGGATCTGGGGGATATGGTGGTGGTGGATGTGTTGGTGGATGTGGTGGTGGTGGGTGTGGTGGATGTGGTGGTGGTGGGTGTGGTGAAAGTGGTGGTGGATGTGGTGGTGTATGTGGTGGTGTATGTGGTGGTGTATGTGGTGGTGTATGTGGTGGTGTATGTGGTGGTGTATGTGGTGGTGTTGGATGTGGTGGTGGATGTGGTGGTGGATGTGGTGTTGGTGGATGCGGTGGTGGTGGGTGTGGTGGTGGGTGTGGTGGTGGTGGATGTGGTGGTGGATGTGGATGTGGTGGTGGTGGATGCGGTGGATGTGGATGTGGTGGATGTGGTAGTGGTGCATGCGGTGGATGTGGTGGTGGATGTGGCGGTGGATGTGGATGTGGTGGTGGATGTGGTGGTGGTGGTGGATGTGGTGGTGGATGTGGATGTGGTGGTGGATGTGGTGGTGGATGTGGTGGTGGATGTGGTGGTGGTGGATGCGGTGGTGGTGGATGGGTGGTGGATGTAGTGGTGGTGGGTGTGGTGGATCTGGTGGCGGTGGATGTGGCTGTGGATGTGGCAGTGTATGTGGCAGTGGTTGTGGTGGTGCATGTGGAGGTGGATTTGGAGTTGATGGTGGATCTGGTGGTGGTGGATGTGGTGGTGGATGTGGTGATGGTGGATGCGGTGGTGGTGGTGGATGCGGTGGTGGTGGCGGATGGGGTGGTGGTGGATGGGGTGGTGGATGTAGTGGTGGTGGGTGTGGTGGATGTGGTGGTGGTGGGTGTGGTGGATGTGGCGGTGGATGTGGCGGTGGATGTGGCGGTGAATGTGATGGTGGATGTGGTGGTGGATGTGGTGGTGCATGTGGAGGTGGATTTGGAGTTGATGGTGGATGTGGTGGTGGTGGTGGATGTTTAATGAGCAATTGCACAGCTGTGTTCCATTTACTCATGTGAAGTTGCACATCAGTTAAAGTTAGCACGTGGAAACGATTATTAGCAGGACTTAAAAAGAACTGGGTACTGTTGTAGTGCAGGCCAGCCAGCCAGAAAGAAATGACTGAACGAAAAGGACCCCATTTCCTATTTCCCCTTGTGACCTCATATTTATTAGGATTATTGCTGTTCGTGATAACCTTTGAGAGTTTGTGAGCACTGTGCCTTTAGTGCATATGCGAAATTGAGACCCACTACTCCAATTCGAAAATGCGGTTCTTGTAGATTTGTTAAGCTGCTTGCATTAAATCCAGCATTTGGACTGTGACTATAATTATACAAAATGAGATAATTCAGTCCGTGTTTTAATAGTCATTTGTTGGCCCATCAATTGGAGGTGGGAGGGTGAAATAGATCAGTTAGCCTAAAAAAAATTGATTATTCCTGTTCGTGATAACCTTTGAGAGTTTGTGAGCACTGTGCCTTTAGTGCATATGCGAAATTGAGACCCACTACTCCAATTCGAAAATGCGGTTCTTGCAGATTTGTTAAGCTGCTCGCATTAAATCCAGCATTTGGATTGTGACTATAATTATACAAAATGAGATAATTCAGTCCGTGTTTTAATAGTCATTTGTTGGCCCATCAATTGGAGGTGGGAGGGTGAAATAGATCAGTTAGCCTAAAAAAAATTCCTACGTTTTAATTTTTATCATGCTCCTGCGGAAATTGTGCGTAAAACAATGAAAGTTACAAGTTTATCATTATTTATCATGTGAACTATATCAGCCATGCGTCAACGCCATTATACATTATAAGCAAGCTCTTTTCAGATGTGACTTTGAAATGACATTTAGGTAAGAGATTGAACTCCACACGTTACACGTGCTGGAGCCTGGTGTAATATGCCGGTTAAGGTAATTGTTCAGGCAGGAAGGTTTGAGTGTTAGTAAGTACGCTTCATTTGTAGCTTAAAAGAAGGCAGCAGTCACGTGTGGGGGAAGGGTGGGGTGCTGAGCAGAGTGCCTGTTGAAGAAACTGAATTTCCTTCAAGGAGACCCTTTCATGCGTGTCGCGCTCACTGTCAAATAATCGACAGCCCCAAGCTAAGTAAAATAAGTCAAACTTCAAGTAAAGCATATGTTTGGTGACTTCCCATTCCCCCTTTCATGAATTGCAGACTTGCCACCGCGAAAGTGATGAGTAAATAATTTGGGCGTAATTGTGTTTTATAAAATATGGTAGTTTTAAATAAGTTACAGGAACATGTCAATTGGTTGGTACTAAAATAAATCGACGAGCTGGCGGAGCCTGAATTCCGTGTTGTATGCTGGAGGGGGAGGTGTGCTGGGAGAGAGAGTGGGGAGGGGGCGGAGCGGGAGGAGCGTCGTGAGGGGAGAGAGAGTGGGGAGAGGGCGGAGCAGGAAGAGCTGCTCTAGGCAGGCTGGGGAACAGATGCTGCTGGGGAAGTGATGAGGGGAGGTGCCCTGAAGAAATGCGACACGGCAGGCAGGGGAGGGCTGGCGGAGCGGGGAGCAGAGTGCCTGTTGAAGAAACTGAATTTCCTTCAAGGAGACCCTATCATGCGTGTCGCGCTCACTGTCAAATAATCGTCAGCCCCAAGCTAAGTAAAATATTTCAAACTTCAAGTAAAGCATATGATTGGCGACTTGTCAATTGGTTGGTACAAAAAGAAATCGACGAGCTGGCGGAGCCTGAATTCCGTGTTGTATGCTGGAGGGGGAGGTGTGCTGGGAGAGAGAGTGGGGAGGGGGCTGCGACACGGCAGGCAGGGGAGGGGGCGGAGCGGGGGTGTGGGAGGAGTGCGGCTGAGGGAAATGACGTGCAAGGCAGGCGGCTGGGGGCATGTGCACGCGCTTTTAAGCTCAATGCGCATGCGCATTGAGCTTAAATTTCACGGGCACTGCAAAGAATCGCCACGATTCCTTGCAAGTTGGTTAAAGAGTGTTTAAGCCCCCATAGTCTCGCAAGCTCGATGCGCATGCGCATCGACAGGCGAGACCTAAAAACATATAAATGCCTAGAAGCAGTGGGGGAGTGGACGAGCGGGTGGGCGAAAGCAAGAAGAAGGGGTAATAAAATAGAAATAAAGCTGAGTGGGGAGGAGGGGCAATGCAGTATACAGGGTAGGCAGCAACACAGAGCGTGGGAGTGGTTAGCAGGGTGAAGCACACAAGAGAGATAAGATAGAGAGAGCAGCTCATGAGAGAGAGTATTTTCTTAAAAGTGAGCAGCGGAAGGATACAAGTTAGCCAATCAAAAGTGTGGTAAATAGACTATGCTCCAAGGGAGGGACGAACACAAGAAGGGGCTGGAAAAAGAAGGAAAGGCATCAAATAAGAAGCAAGCAAATTAGAGCAACAACAAAGCCAAAGAATGGAAGCAGAGGGTAGACTCTACACCCACTGTAAATTCTTAATATAGCACACAAAAGAGTTCTTTCACAATCGCATACCTGAATGCTGTCTGTGAGGCGAGACTTCAAAACGCTCTAGTTAGCTGTTTTAAAAACGCAATTGTTTAGGAGAGCCTCCAAATTTCAAATGTACATGTATCAATAGAAACTAGCTTATATTAGTCAATAGACAGGGTAAAATTCACTGATTATACAATTTGGAGATACATTTTATGGCTTCTAAGTATGTCAAGAGCTCTCTCTATCTACAACTGAAAAGGTACTTGGAAACCTTCTGCAGCTCATTAGTTGGACCAGTGTTTAATTTGAGCTGGTGGTTTCTGGTACTTAATTGTCAACACCTGGGATTGTGGCAGCCTGCCACAAGGTGACGCTGTCAGGTGGATTTAGAGATGACCCTAACAACTGTTAATTATTCACTCAATATACATTGCCCCCCCCCCCCCCCCCCAAACGGGGCCAGTGCATCTCACTACCCTTCCAACCCCAAGCTCGTGCTAGTCCAGTTAAATTGCCATGGCTGGTTTGTGTTCCAAGTCCTGCCCTGCGTGTAGGAGTGTGATGGTTAGTAGTTGTGTTATCATTGGCAGCGCTGGCAGAGGCGATGTGTGGTGCAAGCCTCAGCGGCCCCCTGACGAGAGCCCCTGGCACTTGTGGTTTTACAAATTAAGCACTGAGTTGGATCACACAAGAGAAAGTAGAACTTTTGGCACTCATGGTTTATGGAATAATCTGTGTCCTGGATTATTAGATTTTAATCTTAAACAGAACCCGCAGAACCTGCAATTTAAAAAAGAGATTTCTAAATGTTGTCTGTCTGCTGAAAAACCTCTACTTTAGTGCATGCAACATTTTTCAGATGCTATTGGTAGGCCAACGATAATTTTACAAATTTATATAACGTCCGGACCTATTGAAGATTAGGGCCTGGGAAATTGGACGTAAACAAACATTGGTGCCTGTGGCAGGAATCCCGTTTGTGGTATGTTGGTCGCCGCTGTTATTTTTACGACAATTATACAATGCCTTATGTTTTGTTTGTCTGTGCCCGAGCTGCATCTTTGTTAGCAATGTTTATTTCACTTGGAATGAGGCCACCTTTTGTTGGGATGCAGAATAGTTTTTCCTGTTAAAACTAAACGTATGGGCCACAATAATTTGTCATGGAACAGTAAATGTATATTGTTATGTCCAGGGCTCTTTGAATGTTTCTTATCTATATTTTGTTTTCACAACTTCATCTCTGCCTCTCAGTGTTCTGGTTCTTTGTCTCTAGGCCCAGCTTCCTGTTTGATCAATGAAGCTTCAGTAGCCCCGTATACCATTCTTTTAGTCAAATGGACCCTTCATTGATTGTTTTGCCTGTCGATTGGTAACATTTACAATTGGCCTATCAATTAACCGATTGGTCTCTCCATCTGTTGGTCGGCCCATCGGTTGGTGGATTGAGATGTTGGTCTGTCTCGTTCATCTGGTAGATCTGCCCTTCAGAAGACCTATCTGCCAGCCTATTGGTCATTCAGGCGGGTTGGCAGTGAACGGGTCTGCCTAGTCTTTGCCAATCACATTGTCAGTGAAGCTCTCCACTGATCTGAAAACAAATGGTCGCCACTTATCTGGGCAATGGAAGCAGAGGATGGTGCATTTGATGGAAGTGTGGATGTGAATAAATGAACACATAATGAAAACTGTAGTTCACATACATCAGTGCATTCAAAAGGTGTGGGTGGAGATACTGAATATAAGTCCCCAAAAAAAGGAAAATCCAATCTGAAAAATGGAAGAAAGTTCACACATTTTTATAGTGTTTCCTTTGATTCATGTGTTACATGAATAGTAACTCCAGCCTGGCCATCTTGCGCCTCCTTACCTATTAGCAACATCACTTCCTCAGAGGGGGCGGCCAGCTGCGAATGGGGGGAGTCAATCTGAAATACACAGTGCTGGAGCTCACATTCAGGGTGGGGCACTTGGGTGGCAGCATGACCCATCATTTCATCTCATATGGTCTCCACATGTGGGAGCTCCCACGCAGTGTCACAAACAATGAACGGATGCCCACATGGAGACCCCACACCAGCATTTTATGATGTCTCATGAATCCTTCCTGAGATGCCACCAGGAAGGGGGTTCACTGGCTTAGTGGCCACTTGGACTGTAGGAGGAACAGAAGAAATGGTGGCTGCGGAGGGCAATGGCATGGAATCCATGGCTACAAAACACACTATTTAACAGAGGGTCTAAGGGCAGGTTTTACGACTCGAGACTGGACACATGCCCCTACAAGACTTATAACAACAAAGGGTGTCCAGGAGTCGCCACTCAATGTTTGTACTCGAGACCTTTCAACCAGTGACTATATGAGTTAGACTGTGTGTGCTCAGATGTGAAGAGACGTTTAACTACTCAAAAGTTGTACACCTGAGGGAAAGCAGTGCAGTGAGTGTAAAGTGACACCTGCTTTTCAGGTGAAATTTTTCCCTTTTAACTTCACTTATTAAATTGCAAGCAGTAGCACCATCTAGGTCCTGACGAATGCATAAGGAAAATCTTCCGATGGTATGCAGAAACATGTTGACCTCTTGCCGGTAGATATTCTGTCAAATCTACCTTTCACTTGTTTTTAACCTTGGGGTCTGAGAGATACTAATAAATCACTTTTCTACTCAGTTTCACCCAATTTTACCCACTTATCACTTTACACTCACTGCACTGCTTTCCCTCAGGTGTACACTTTTTGTTTAAACACCATATTTTGATACCATCACACAAACATTTTACATCGGTCTCCCTACTCCTCACACCTGTTAGAGTGTGATTGATCTTGTATACTAACTCCTGGGTAAGGAGAACCCACATGATGTGATAATGGTGGTACAGAACGGCAACTGATGGGAAAAATTCCTACCCATGTTGCATGTCGTATATATGAGTAGTTAAACGTCTCTTCACATCTGAGCACACACAGTCTAACTCATATAGTCACTGGTTGAAAGGTCTCGAGTACAAACATTGAGTGGCGACTCCTGGACACCCTTTGTTGTTATATGGAATCCATGGCTGCCACAATTTGCTGACTCGGCCCACACCCTACTACTGATTTGTAATCATGCTGACATCCAGAGCAGTCCCCTCTCCATCCTGATTCTGATCTGTCCTCCATGGGTGGTTCTACGTACCACTGACTTCCGCTGCACATGCTCTGGTTCTCAATGGCGTACAGGGTCGGATTGGGATCACAATTCGGCCCGGGCACTGACGAAAAAAGTGGCCCACATTCAAGAGGCGTGGCCCATATTTAAGGGGCGTGGCCCACATTCAAGGGGCGTGCCCTTTAATGAAACACCATTTGCGCAGACAAGGAATGAAAGTGGCAGGATACTGTTCTTGCACAGGACACAGGGCCATGGTGACAATGGCCTACATGCTGAGCAACTAAAAATAATAGCAAGGCCCCTTTTTGTCACAAAATTATTCCAGCCCTCCAGCACAGGAGCACCTGAAAAGCAGCAAAGCCCCTGCTATTACTAACCTACTTAGCCCTCCCCAGACCTCCCCAGACCTTCAGCTCAGGAGCACATGAACAGAGGTAAGGCCCCTGCAATTAGTAAATTAATCAAATCTCCAGGCCTTCAGAAAATGTCCTGGCAGGGGAGCACAAAACACAGCTTTCTGGGTCATCCGAGGTAGCCAGGTAGCCAGGGGGGAGGCTGAGGTGAAGCTGGTGCATGGGAAGTGCCTTTCCATTGTGTTCTGGCAGTTTGAGTATTTACCATTTACTGTAGTATTACCCTTGTACCTGTGCATGGTACCCTTTTGTAACTTGCACACGTCACTTTTCTCTTGTAACACACTGTTTGCTACCTCTCACTTTTGTTTGCTTTAGATACTTGCACAAGTGCCTCCATTGCCTACGTAACGCTTGTTCTTGTGCTGGAGTGTCTGCCATTAATTGCAGTAATATACCTCTACTTGTGTTTTGTATGCTTTTGTAACCTGCACACATATCACTTTTTCCTCCTGTAATGTATCTTTTGCTCCTCTTGTATTTTGGTTGCTCACTATTGTCACTTTTGATTCATGTAACTTAACGTTTGCTTTTGTAATTTGTCCACTTATAATTTTCTTCTCATGTATTATTGCTGTTCCTAGTGTGAAGCGCTCTGACACCTTCGGGTAAAGTCTGCGCTATATAAAATCGCATAAATAAATAAAACAAAAAAATTCCAAACATCACCAGGCCCCCACAGCAAGACCCATTCTTCCTCGCTCACTATGCCCTGAATGTGAAGGGCTGTATGCGAGGTGTTAAGACTAACACCGTTTCTGGGCTGCATGGGCGCCAGGGGGCCGAGGTGCAAATGGCTCAAAGGCCTGAGAAACACCTGGCCCCCAGAGAGGCCGATTATTGCAAACAATCACCCCTCACCAGCCCAGCCTCAGCTTGATTGCTTGGCAGGGTAGGGGTGAAGGAGAGCCCACAGCTGACAATCGCTGTCTGGCCGCACTGTGAGGCTGCTTTCATTTTCTCAGTCTCTGTCTCCGTGCACTCTGTGGGCCGTTTTTTTTCTCCCCTTTCCTAGTCCACTCTCTGTGGACTGGGACAGGGGAGAAAAAAAACGGCCCACTGAGGCACCGGCCCTTCGGCCCATGCCCGAATGCCCGTCTTGCCAATCCGCCCCTGATGGCGTACCGAAACTTGATGGCTCCCCCTGCAAAGTACATAGAGGGACCCCCCGCCGGACTCACTCAGGAGCTCTCAGGCCAAGGTACTGTCCTGAGGGGGCCCCTGGAGCTCGGTGGCTGTGGGGGCCTTGGTTCATCCCTCTTCAGTGCTTGTTCTCTTCACGGTTCCGGTGGTGCTTTCTGCAAAGACAGAAGACACTCTTATTACATTTGACTCACCATAGCATAAATATGCACACGCACACTACCTTCTAAGACTACAGGTCCATCCACAGGACTACCACATGCAGTCGATCCACCATACTCCTGCCTTCCCCAGAAGGATGACAGACGTATGTGTGCTTTGGCATCACCTGTGAATTCTCTTAAACCAGCCTTTTCATCCCATTTGAACATCAATCGTTCAATAGATTTCTAGATAGTCCCACTATTGTGCCTTATTGCAGTAGAAGCCCAAGGCACTGCCTGTTTCCATTTCCTCCAAGTGATGTGTTCAACCTACTTTTGTGCTGCAGTGGAATGGCTTCTTTGCATATGTGTCATTTGCCTTCTTTACATGTGTCAGAAAAAGTCTTCATTGTTGTGCAATCTTGCTCATGACGACCACATTCTACACACACTTCGCTTATCTTAACTTGGAGAAACACAATGCGTCAGTGTCATGGTAACTGTGACACACTCATAACAGAAATATTCTAGGGTGCACCTAACCACCTCACAAGCATTGTCAAGTTATGACGAGGCAAAGGGGTGTTAGTTCAGGGAGCTTCAGAGGTGAGGCAGATACGTTTGCCTCAGATGGCCTGCCTGCTCATTGTGCACAGTGGGTGTCTGCTGCAGCCACCACCTTTCCGGTCTAGCATCCACCACACCGCATGCCCCCTCTGCTGCATCACTTCTTATTGCTTGCAACCAATGGAGAAGCTGCCAGACACCCCTGGGACGACGCACAGGGGCAGAAGTCTGGTCAGTCTTAAATTGAAAGAAATATTGCAGTTATATGGCATCCCATTGCCCCGGTGACAGAGAGTCACAAACGACTGCATCTTTAAGTTTGCTATAGGTTTCCCCCGATTGACTTGAGAAGTGTGTTTTATTTGAAACCCACGCTATCAAGAAGATTGTGGTGTTGTACATAGTTTTCCAATAGTGAGCGAGATGAGTTAGGACCACCTGTGTCTGGGTAACCCTCTTTAATAATTGTGAATAAAGGTCAGACAATGGCAGGCAGCCAGCCAAGCATGAGCCTTTATAAGTACATGGGTTCCTGATTTCCAAAACAAAATGGAGGCTCAAGTTATACAATTAATCTCAATAATGAGCTGTGTCGCTTATGTATGCCAGTACATCCATGAGAGTGAACTTTGAACACATATTCCCACCCACACTGAACACCAGGAGGTTTGCTCACCCCTGTGTAGGTTAACATGACACTGACATGCCTGTACTGATGGTTCGTGTTGCCCGAAGAGTGGTACCAGGCCTACAGGTTAAAATTAAAATATACTCAATGTACAGGCACCATATGTAGGTGGAAGTTCTGGGGGCAGGTTTAATGTAGCCACCGGTTGAGAGGAGCAAAGGCTGGGCTGTTTTTTTTAGGCAACAGAAGTCTGAACAATTCATAGTTGCCAACATTGAGCAGTGGTAGTGGTGGCTGCTGCCTAGAAGGTGTTTACATTTCCATCTGAATAACAGGAAATAGGGGCACTTCTATTCCTGGGGGCAGGGTATTCAGAGTGCGGAGATTGCTTGCACAGCTGGAGAACGCTTGCTTGCATTCTCAATCACTCACATCTTAATGATGTAGAAAGTTGTGAAAAGCAATGACAGATAACAAACACCATCACCATTGTGCTGAGGTGGGGCCACAGGCTGCAACACACATCTAGGGTCGGAGTTTTGTGGATATATATATATATGTGTGAGTATGTGTGTGTCTGTGTGTGGGGGGGCGTGGCTTGGGCGCCGATGGCGATGGTCGCCTGAGAGCTCGGCTCCGGGACTGAGCCCGGGATTATCCTGTAAATCGGAGGCCGTGGGGCACCCCAACCCCCGCAAACTGTTGATCGGCCCGACGGGGACCTACCGGGGCACTTGGCGCAGTCCGAACGTGTGGTGACCCGGCGGAAAATCGAAGTTTGTGGAACCGCGGAGTGCGACCCAACATGGCGCCCGGACTTCATTGTCGCCTTGGCCGGGACCATTAGACTGGAGGAGCATCACTAGCAGCGGCGCACCCTCCACCCTTCCATCTCCCTGTGATATGAGGGTCTGGATATCGGTCTGATTGGACTCTGGCAACGGGGATCGCACCTAGATGGTCGGATGCCCTCGCTATAGCGGATCCCGGCACGCGGACGCCTGGAGGGCCTGATCGTAGCGCCCACTCCCTACACCGCACTTGGCTGCATCTCCCTGACCGACCCACTCCCATGGGAGGCACAACCCTTTGGCGCCACAAAGTATCCGGTGGAGTTGGTGACCCTCATTCCGGGACCTCATCAGCCAAACGGGCCTGCCCGACCTGGTGCCGATTGTCTCCGCCTCCTCCTCGGTGCCCTCAGACGACGTGGTGGTGGCGCGAGCCGAAGCTGAGAAGGTCCAACAGGCCCTGGAGACGGGGATCACCGGCACTCGACCCGAAGACCAGCAACTGGGAGAGACATAGCTGACGCCCGCACTCGGTGGCGCCTGTCCCTGGAACCGCACTGTGTGCTTCCGGCGACATGGGGAAACCTAGGGGAGCCAAGGGGACTACCCCAGCCGCCTCAGACTCGGAGACCCCGGACAAAGAGGAACGTGGAGACCCGGAGAGTTCTGGTGGTGCACCAATGCAGCAGCAATTTGACCGCGTCTTGGAGGCGATTGCGACCACACGCTCAGCCCTCCAGCAGGACATTGCCCAGGTGGCGACGAGCCTAGGCCTCCTTAGAGCGGATCACGGCAAGCTTTCGGATAGGGTCAAGGAAGTGGAGAGCTCGGTGAAAACCTTGGAGCCGGCGCAGCGGACCTTGGCCGCGACTATGAAGTATGCCCTGTCCCGGATTACTGCCCTGGAGCAGCGAGCGGAAGATGCGGAAGGCCGTAACAGGCGAAACAACATTCGTGTGGTGGGCCTGCGGAGAAGATTGAGGATGGCGACATGGTGGCATACTTGGAAGCCTGGCTCCGAGACACGGTGGCCCCGGAGGGTCTATCCTCCTTCTACACCCTGGAGCGAGCTCATAGGGTCCCAGCGAGGCCACCACAACAGGGACGTGCCCCGCGACCGGTGGTGGCACGGTTATTGCACTTTCGGGACAGAGACCTCATCCTCAATGCCGCCAGACATAATGGCCCATTCAAAGTGGCGAACAGCCAGGTGAACATCTTCCCGGATTACACCTATGAAACCCAACGCAGGCGGTTTTCATTCTTGGCGGTCAAGCGCGAGCTCCGGAGCGAGGGCATCCAATACTCGCTCCTATTTCCTGCAAGACTCCGCATAATTGTGGATGACAAGACTCAATTCTTTGATACTCCGGAGGATGTCTGTAACTGGCTTGAACTCTATAGAGCTGGGAAAGATGGCTTTAGCTCCTCATCTCAGCTGGCGGCGGAGCCGGAGCAGAGACGGCGGTCCAAAAGGATTCGGAGTCGCCGTGGCCGATCAGGCGGACCCTCAACTGCGGAGACATCGACGGAGCGAAAGGGAGTGCTGGAGGTGTTATCTACGCTGTCTGGCTCACGAGACGGTGCCATTGAAGAGGAAGCGGACCCTGGTGACGAGGGGGCACCGACGGACTCTGAGGAACCGGTGACTGATAGCGTCCACACGCCGGTGATCACACTGAAATCGGTGGAGGACCTTCTGGATGGTCAGGGTTAACGGGGTGAGCTACATCCATTTGGGTGGGGGCCCGAAACGGGGGTAGCGGGTACCGACGATTGATGCTGACTCCCAGGGAAGGGGGGGTGGGGTGCCTTGCTTTTGCCCCGAGGGTTTCTGGTACTGTTTTGGGCTTGCTTTAGTCCTGGTAGCCAGGGCATCGAGGGCCCACTGCCACCGCCCGGCCCGCACCTGGCCCTTAAGGCCTTTCTATGGTGGCGACCGCAGGATTAGTCGGGGACAGTGGGTTTTTGGAGGGTATGGTTTGGATGGGAACTAGATGGTGCTATTTGGGTCCTGTTCTGGGGAGGGTGGATGGGGGTTCGGTTCGAACTGGGGTTGTTAAGTTTTGGTTGGGGAAAATGGCCGCCATCAGTGCTGGGTTGATTGATGCTCTTTCTTTGTTGGGACCCGGATGGGGAGACTTTGCACGAACGATATGGGACAATGGCTGATGTTGCTAATGTGAAATGTATTACTTGGAATGTGCGGGGGCTCCACACCATGTCTAGGCGTCACAAAGTCCACGCTTATTTAGTGCGTAGGGGAGTACAAATGGCGCTGCTGCAGGAGACCCATCTGAACAAGGCGGAAGGGGCGGCGCTACAGCGTAGGTGGAGGGGGCAGGTCTTTTGCACTTCGTACTCCGCGTATGCCAGAGGGGCGCTGATTTGGGTTAGAGCTGGGGTTCCCTTCCAGGTCACGAAAACGGTGATAGATCCAGAGGGGCGTTATGTGGCCATTTCGGGCACTTTGGGAGGGAGGGACCTAAACGTATGCTGTGTGTACGCTCCCAATATAGACCAGATTGCCTTCCTTTCCAGGTTATCGGGCTCGTTGGCCCACTTCTTCTCCGGGCCCCTCCTGCTCGGTGGAGATTTCAATTCAGTAGTGGATGTGGACACTGACCGCTCGCATCCGCCCCTCCCTGACTCTCCGGTTCGCCGTGTGGCTAAAGGTCGCAGGGACTGGCAGACACACTGGGGTCTAACGAATATTTGGAGGGCGCAACACCCCGCAACTAGGGACTATTCCTACTTCTCGGGCCTCCATGAGTTACACGTTAGACTGGACGGATTTCTTGGCTCGGCTGAACTGGTTTCAGCAGCGGTCCGGTCTGAATATTTGGCCAGGACCATCTCAGATCATAACCCCCTCCTGCTGGACCTTCGTTGGTTTCCGGGGGTGCCTGCGGTGCCCACCTGGAAGTTACGTCCCGAGATCCTTGAGGACAGCGTTTTCAAAGCGGACCTAGGAGATAAGATCTCGGAGTACTTTGCGTCCAACGGGGGCACCGCGAGCTCGAGAGCGCTAGAATGGGATGCTTTTAAGGTGGTGGTGAGGGGATACTGTATTTCCAAGAAGGTCGGCATGAGGCGAATTATCCTTGCCGACTTAGATACAGCTGACCGGAAACTCCGCGAGTTGGAACTCCGCCGCCCCGGGCGCCCTGAACTACAGGAACGCACGGCGGAGGCGAGGGAGACGGTAGCGGTGGAGGTCGAACGGCTGCGCTGTTTCGACTACAAGGCCTACACGGTTAGGTCCCTCGCAGAGGGGGATAGGTCGAGCGCGCTGCTGGCATGGCTGGCCAACCCTACGCGCCAGTCCTCATTGACGACGTCCATGCGCCTGGCGGACGGGACCGTGGTACACACCCAGCCTGAGATTCTGAGCTGCTACCTGCACTACTACGAACGTTTGTACCGCAGTCGCTCTGTCAGAGACCCTGACCTGCTTGATAATTATCTACGGCCCCTGGAGCTCCAAACAGCGGAGCAGGACGTGGCGAAGGCCCTGGGGGCCGACATAGAACTGGGAGAGATCCGCAGCGCCATTAAAAAGATGGCGAGGAATAAGACCCCGGCCTAGACGGCCTTCCTGTGGAATTTTATGCAGCTTATGCTGATCTCCTAGCCCCAAGGTTATTAATAGTATATAGAGAGGCGAAGAGGCTTGGTCGGCTCCCAGGCTCGATGTGTGAGGCCTTAGTGGTTCCCCTCCTCAAGCCCGGAAGGGACTCGTCCGATCCGGGGTCTTACCGTCCCTTATCAATGTTGACGGTTGACTATAAAATTCTGAGCAGCATCTTGGCTTCGAGTCTGCTGGGTCACATGAGCTCTCTGGTACATGAAGACCAGGCTGGATTTATCCCCAGGCGAAACACGACCATGAACATCCGCAGGTTGTTCCGCTTGCTGGGAGAACCGCTCGTGGATGCCCCGTGCCCGGTAGTCCTATCGGTAGACTTAGAGAAGGCTTTTGACAGCCTGGAATGGGACTACCTGTGCACTGTGTTACGGAGGTTCGGCCTTGGCGAGGGCTTCATCAGATGGACCACGGTCCTGTATGCCTCTGCATCGGCCAGGGTTCGGGCGGGCCCGCTAATTTCCTCACAATACCCGGTGGAGAGAGGCACGAGGCAGGGTTGTTCGTTATCCCCGCTTCTCTTTGCGCTGGCGGTGGAGCCACTCGCGCTGCGCCTCCGATCGGGAGCCCATTATAATGGCTTGTGGACACCTTCAGGCCCACACTACGTTTCGCTGTATGCGGACGACCTGCTGCTCTTCCTTGAGGACCCGATTGCTGCCCTGCATGGAGCTGCGATGGCGCTCACGACGTTTGGGGAGGTCTCGGGCCTCCGGGTGAATTGGGCTAAGACCTGTCTTTTCCCGGTTCGCAAAGGCACCCCTAGCCCTGCTCTCAGTAGAGAGATTAGATGGGAACCTGACTGCTTTAAGTACCTGGGGGTGTATGTCTACCATGAACCAGCTGACCTCCTGGATGGGAACATTGCCCGCGGCACTCGAGCACTACGGGGCAGTATGGACTTCTGGGCTACACTACCGCTCTCGGTGGCAGGGCGGATCGCTTTGCTCAAAATGGTGGCGCTTCCCCGGTTGCTGTATTATTTCCGGGCGCTACCGATCTGGGTCCCACCGGCCACGTTTCGACTATTACGATCAATGATAGTCGGATTCCTCTGGGGCTCGGGCCGCCGAAGGGTGGCCCTCAGGACCCTGATGAGGCCGAAAGCCGAGGGTGGGCTTGCGGTGCCGGACTTTGAAAAGTACTACTTAGCGGCGCAGCTCCAGACCTTTACCCAGGAGGTCGCCCGGGAATTCCGGGGCCCAGAAGACAGGAGAGGTACGGGTATGGCCAGGCATGTTCTCTCCTTCATAGCGCTGCGACAACGTTTGGCCTTACAGGACTTGTCGCTAGAGGAGAAGACCATTCGCCTGTGTTGGAACCGAGCTCAGGCCCGGGGCCAAATGAGAATACCGTATGCGCCCGAAATACCTTTGGGGATGCTGACGGCCTTGCCCCATGGCGGTGATTGGTCACGGTTGGCAAACTGGGAGGACGCAGGCTTACAATTGGTAGGTGACCTCTACGAGGACGGGGCGCTCTTGCCCTTTCAGGAGCTCATTGATCGCTTCGAGGTTCCTCGCGGCGACTTTCTATTGCACTCGGCCCTAGCCCGAGCGATCCAGGCGCACTGGAAATGCGGGCAAGAGGAACCCCCTATATCTCCGGTGTGCCAATACGTCATGATGTCTGCGGGTACGGTGAAGGCGGTCACTTGCCTCTACGGTAGACTGATCAATGAGGGGCTGGCCCCCCTCACTACTCTGAGAATCCGTTGGGAGGAGGACATTGGCAAGGAGATCCCGGAGACGACCTGGTCCCAACTGGTGCGGCGAGCTTGGAAGAGCACACGCCACGCCCGCTTTCAATTGGTCCACTACTACGTACTCCATAGGGCATATCTGACCCCGACGAAAATCCAACGATATTTTGCTACGAGCTCGGCGGACTGCCCCAGATGCCCGGCGCCGGAGGCAGACCTTCTCCACATGTTGTGGTCCTGCCCGGGATTGTCCTCCTATTGGATGGAAGTGGGGAAGACCCTGGAGGAGGTGACAGGGAGATCCTTATCGGTTGATGCGGCAGTGGGACTCCTGCACTGGTTTCCACATACCCCCAAAAACAAAATTACTAGCAAATTCATCGATTTGGGGCTTCTCCTTGCTAAACGAGAGGTGACCAGGAACTGGAAGGCACGGGCTGGTCCGACAGGGAGCCGGTGGCACAGCGAACTCTTGAAGTGGGCAGCGGGGGAAAGCACACTGAGATACCAGCTAGCTAGGAGACAGCGTAACGAGAAGGCACAGGAGGCAGCGCTAGAATGGGAGACGTTAGTGCAGGCCCTCAGGGATTATTGCGCCCCCAGCGACTCTGAAAGTGAGGAAGCAGCTCGCCCGAGTCCCGATAGACGATTGTACTTTACAGCTCTGTTGCTTTCCCCATGGGTCCTCTCACAGCTCCTAATGCGGTTGTTACCGTGCACTGATGGCGGGGTTGGGTAGGGACTACTTTGGTTCATAGTGTTTTGTGGGTGGGGTTTTCTTTCTGGGTTTTGTAGGCTTGTTTGGAAAAGCAGATGACGGACAGTGGATCATCCGGACCAGCTTCCCCTTCCTGCTGAGCCCCCATTGAATTTCGCCGCCCGACCGTTGGGTTGTGGGCTGAATGGCTGTGTAAGAGTACATACTGCTGGGGGACGGAGGGTTGCGTTTCATTGATTTTGTTTGATCTATAATGCTGGTCGAATATGTAACGATTTACTGATTCCTGCAATAAAAATATATTTAAAAAAAAAAAAAAAAAAAAATGTGTGTGTCTGTGTGTGTGTGTGTATATATATTTACAACAGATGTCATCACCCTCCGTGACTCACCATACGGCGGAACGCAAACACCATAGACATAGGTCTTAGTAGGTGTAACATTCACCTTTCATTTAAATTTTCTTCATTTTTTTCATTAATGATTAAGCCTTCATTGACTATTCACAAGATTCTGCATGTTGATGCTTTAATCCCAGGCCAACGTGTTTCGACTCCCGCCTTCTACTAGGCCTCCATTTGCACCTGAGTGGCCACCCCCCTCCTATTGAACATGTCATTTTACTATGTTCATGCCCAGTTAACTGCTAGAGCGTGGATGAATGACTCTCTTAGACAGGTAAATCCTCACCGCCATATTACATGTATTCTATCCTTAATTCATTGCAATCTTTCATTAATATCTGCAATTTCTGCTCGATTGCTGTAAGTGACTAGAGGAAAATCCTATTACATGTATTATTTAATCTCATATTTTCATGGCTACCATTGTTGTACAATTCAACACCCTCCACCCTTTTTCACATATTCCATTGCATTTATAAATCGCAAACATTTCTTCCCCTTTTTTCCTTTGCCTTTTGTCAATTCATTATGATCTTACACTAGAATGTACAATTTCCATCTATTTGTTGTATAATTTATATTTAAAATGGCCTGTGCAATGTGATGTGGCTTCGTGAACATTAAGTGTTTGATATTCTATTTATTGTCAATTGAACCTCTTAAAGTCTCCTGCTATTGCATTTGTATTAATAAAGTGACTTATGTCCCCTTATACTTTTTTATATTCCCTTATTGCACAGTCCTCCTAAAGTGTCCCGTGCTATTACACTTTAAAAGAATAGATTGGTAAAGGTAGTTATAGTTAGGACCATGTTTTCATAGGAAAAGAGCTTTTTGACTTGCCTACATTTTGGGTGACGTTTGACGAATCTTCATGAAATTTGCACAAAAAAGTGCACCTGTGATTCTTGTTGTGCATGCAAAGTTTCGGGGTAATCCGTCAAGCGGAAGATGAGAAAAAGGGGGTGTCAAAAAAAGTGTGTTTTCCATGTTAATTCCTATAGAGTCTTTAGATACGCCTGCAGCCCGAACCGCTGGACGGAATTTCACCAAATTTAGCAGAAAGTTAGATTTTGTTCCGCAGATGACACTTTGTGGCCTTTGGTGTAAATCAAGTCAGTAGATTTCGAGGTATTTTTTTTTTTTTTTTTTTTTTAAAACCTTTATTGGACAATATGTGCAAACAAATACGGGCCTACAACCCACAGGCCGGCCTCGACAATAAAAGGCACATCAGCAAGCAATTAGGTGACTCAGCAGCATATCAAAGCAGGCACAAGTAATCCAAGTTACATTATACATAATCGCGCCACCGAGAGGTAGGATAATGAGGTTTAATTTTTTTAAGTTTTTAAATGAGTCCACAGCATTAAGGTCAAGAAGGATCCGAGTCAGAACAATACGATGAGGACAGAAGTGGGCAACGAGCATCATAATAATCAGCAAGCATTATCCGCAAAACAATCGACTGTAAGCAAGTAAATCAGGATAGAAAATAATTCCGTCACCTAGTGACCTCCAATCGCTACCCATCAGTTCCCAATCCACCCTCTGACCCAAGAAAATAAGGAAGAAAGGAATAAAGGATAAAAGTGATAAGAAGAGAAAAAGAAAGAAAAAGAGGCCCATAGAAACTAAAACGATCGAGAAATTAACCCCCCACCCTACACGCATGCAGAGGCTACGGCCTACCCCCCCCTAGCAGTGTGTCTGTCGCCCCAAAGGAGTGCCCGAAATGCAGAAGAAGAAGAAGATGAAGAAAAAGACAATAACGTTACCCACGGCCGCCCAACCCCAGGCCCCGACCTAGTACCTAATCAACCTGTACCTCCAACAAGTGTCATTCACAGTCCCGGCCATACACATAGGAAGTTGCAGCATAAGAAAATACATCATCAGCCCTGTCCCCTTCGAACCAGCATGACAACAGAGTCCAGTTCCAGATCAGCCAACATGGATGGGGAGGGCCCCCGTGGAATCCAGTGCAGGAATCGAGGTGCTTGCGACGAGGCAAACTGGCGTGGAGCTCGATGACAGGGGGCACAAGAAATCTTCACTGCCAAACCGAATACAGCACAACGGGGTGCAAGACCAGATGAGAGTTCCAGCGTAGCGGCCAGACGAAGCACAAACAGCAAGTCCAGAAGGATGCAAGGAAGCAAGTCTCCAGAGAACAAAGGAGAAGGGCAACATGGCGTCTGAGACTTGAGCACCGGCCTTCGCAAAGGAGCAGTGTCGCCGAACTCCCCCGAGGCGAAGCCGAGGAGTACTACAGCAGTAACGGAGGCGCGCCCATCCGTCGCCTCCGTACACTCCAGAGCGGGTGATCCACCGTCGACCAATGGAGGATGTGGCGTAGTGTGCAGTGCTGAGGGGCCACCGTGACCAGCTGGAAGGATCTCAGTGAGCCGGGCCCCCAAATCATTAGCAAAGTTGTGAAAGGCCATACGCAGATCTACAAGTGCATCCAGGACATCCCGAAGCCCCAGCGGTGGATCCGGAATGGGGGGTGCATCATTGGCCACCATCTTGTGCGCACAGCTGTAGAGCGCCACGAAAAGCAAGCCTCACTCGTCAGCGAGCCGCCCCCGAGAACTCCGTGCAATGTCTGCAGGGCACAGCTGGTACCGTGATAGGAAGGCAGCCGGTCGAAGGGAAACTTCTTTTATCAAAAAGCCGGCGGAGCAGGGAATCCCTCTGGCAGGCACAGGGTTGCAGACGCGGAAAATGGCGTCCGCCACGGGGTGTGCAACAATGAAACAATCCCGGTTCTCTCCCAGCGAGGCCGGGATACAGTGTGCGGGAGCCGATACAATGTTGCAGGTAAGGCGCGCTGGGCAGCCAAGCCGAGGAAAGCTACTATGAAAAAGCCCAGCGCCAGCCTGTAGAGACAGTCCACCGGCTCCTCCCCCTCCGCAGCGGCCGCTGCTGTTGCTGTCGCCGCCGGCCGTCTCCGTAACTCGATGTCCCTGCTGCGGCCACTCGAGAGGCCGGGATGGGAACGGAGGCTCTTCACCACCGGGATCGCTCCGCTTTCACCGGAATTCGTCACAGCGGGAGTAGGAGCGTCTCCTAGGTAAGTGAGGTGCACGGAGGTGCAGGATTTAAAGCAGGATATTGGTAAAAGGCACACGGGTCGGCGGAGCCGAGGTGCTAGGCGGCCATCTCGGCTGCTGGCTAGGCTCCTCCTCGATTTCGAGGTATTAAAGGAAATCTAAATTTGTATATCTGGGCAGAGCCCAAGCACAGATCTCATGGTGAGATCGGATTCACTGTCAGCACTTCAAACAGAAAGTGGTGGCAGCCACCTTGGGACCAATATACATGATAGCAACCCATTGAAATGCATTGTAGTGAATGGCAGGTTTTGAGGGTCACAAAAACGAGAATGTATAAAGGGTATTAACAGATTTTAGTAACAATATAAATCATTTGTTGCTAGGGGAATTTTACCCAATAAAAAACCTTCTGCTGGGATTTCAAGACTCATGTTTGAGAGAAAACAGTTTTCTCTTGATTTTTCCATGGAGGTTATAGAAGGGGCTCCAGAGGGTAAAAGGAGAACATATTTTCTGTACATCCAAGCTATGTTCCTCAGCAATATGAGAATGAAGTCGGACATTCTCAGTAAAACATGTACTAACAATAGGAGCAGCCTGTCAGTTGATTCCCTTGCGTTATACTGCAGCCTCCCAGTTTGTTCTAAAAAAGAACTAGAGCACGTACTTATCACAACAGTGTGGCACACCTGAAACCAACTTGATTAAATCAAACTGGTAAAACTTAGAACATTTAATTTGGAAAGGACCAAAATGAGGGGGTTAATTTTGTCATGCAAAATTATGGTTAGAGTTGTAGAAAGAATAATTATGGCACATTTTTAGTGAATTCTCAAATATCTTCCTCTTCTATTTAATTAAAACATTCTGACGTGTAGACTGAAACATGCACTTTCAACACCTGCAGCAGACTGCCAGTTAACTACATGGTGATCAGCAGTTTACTACAGTGTTCCGATGAGCAACTAGAGCGCTAATGTTCTCAATTTTATTACAAGACCAGGAGGATCCTATTATGCAGTCTCTTCTTACTTCATTTTCACAGCAGCCAAGCAAGAACTATGTTTCCCAGACAAAACAATGTAAAGAACTAGAGAATTAAATCACAAAAATGTCGAGTGCAACAATAATTATGTTGACTGCAAACAACAAGCCCTCTTTTCTTGCTGCTCGCAGTCAAGATAAGTACATATTTATCTGTTACCCTCATTCGAATTTTTGTGGTTTGCGCTTTAGGATTTGTTTTATTCCGTTTACTGTTGTTTATGATTGGATTATTTTCCTTTCTTTATTCATGAGCCTCCCATGCTCGCACGTTGCAGCTCGACTGGTTTTTCCTTTTTAATGGTCTTACCGTTTTGTGGTAAATAAAATTACCCGGACATAGTTTCTATACATTATTAAAGAAAAAAGGATAGCTCATAAAAATGAGAGGCAGAGTCCGTGGTATCTGAGTTAAAAGGGCTTTAATTCAAATGACTCGAGTCATTGAGAATCGGGTTCCATCACCACTAAGGTTCAGGAAGGGATATCTAACGTTTTATTAACATCACACATTATATATAGTAAAACCATACAATTGTAATGAATACAGTAGGCGGAACACTCCAGGCGGAGCAAGTGAAAAGAGAGAGATAAGAACACATGGGCGTAAAAGAAGGCGTGTAAAGAGGCGTACACGTGGCTGTTCACTTGATGAGTCATAAGTGTGTCATAGGTGGGTGGATGCATAGAGGAGGTCTGCAGGGTCAGCAGAAACTTTTACCCTACATGTGCGCGCAACTGGTCATGACGTGAAATTGACGTGTAACTGGGGAGAGCTGGGGGCTGACTTTAGCACTAGTAGAGGAGTCTGGAGTCTGGGATGTCAGAACGACCTGCACCTTTGGCATATCTGATATCTTGTATTTGGAGGATGTAGTGTCTGAAGTAAAGGTCTCTCGAGTAAAAGGCCGTTCATCACTAAATGCTAGTGTGTGCATATATTTCTTCGTGCATTGTGTGGGGGCCATGGGCCTACTATGGCAACGGGTTCAGTAAATCACTTGCATGGAGACAGGAAGGCTAGGCCCTATGCTCTGCAGGCGGAAAATGTTTACCTCTTTCACTAGACTGGAATGTGTTTTTGCGGAGGCTGAGCAGATAACTTGTAGGCAAAATACCGTCTTGGCAGGCAGGCCAGGCCGGGCACCTCTCGGCTGAGCAGGAAGTGAGGGAGAGGTCAGGGATGCATACCTAAACTGCAGTTTTCAGAGTCAGAAGAGGCTCGGAGCCTGAATTCAGGGCCTGGCTCGGCTGGGCCACAAAAACGCGTGCTTCTCGATATTTAAACGTGTACCATGTAAATGCATTGGCAACATAGGCCTCAGTGCAGAATTAACAAATTATTATTTATGGAAGGCCTAATAACTGACATGCTAACATTAGACGGAAATGCAGGGGCATTATTATGACAGGCACGGGAAGGGAATTACATGATAACATGGACATACATGGGGCATAGGTACGTGGATAGGGTGCGAGGGGGGGGACACACTGACCACATAAAATTTCTGTTTCCTCATTACCTCCTCGTCCCCTACTGCGCCCTTTAAGATACATCTATTTTCATGAGACCATCTATTAGTTCATATAGCATCATTTGCTCGTCTTTTTTCATTCGTGCACGGGAACGTGAACGTGGACGGGGAATACAAATAGTGGCACACAAGCCGCAAATCGCTGGGCCACATTGCAGACAGAGACAGCAACTGAATACTGTGAGCAGTATTATCCCCAGGAATGACAACACTTTCCATCCCCAGGCTGATATCACACTCCAGAGCCAACTGGACCAAGTCCAGGTGCCTGGGTTCTGGTGTATCTGGTGAGCTATCTTATGGAGCCTTGTTATTGCTGCATACACTGATGGTGCGTTATTAGGAATAAACACACAACAACTGGAGCCGATCACTCTACAAGCTCCGCCCCTATCAGCCAGGATGACGTCAAGAACAAGGCGGTTCTGAAGAACAACAAGTCTCATAGCAGACTGCTCTTCGGTTAAGTTACCTAAGGCAGAAGTAGTCTCATTCACTACTGCTTCCAAAGTTCTGGTTAATTTGCGTATTAATTTACTGTTTTGGACGGGACCTACGAAGAAGAAGAATCCTTTATTGAAATCTGTATATTGCTCCCACGCTGTCTCAGTCTGATCGACAATTGGGGACTCAATCTCCCTCTTGTGTCTTACATGTACGAGTTGGGAATCTCGGTGATAATGCAATGGGGCTAGAAAAACAGGTGGCAGTAGGAACGCAATATAACACGTTCCACCCCAGTCTAAGGGCAGACGTACATAAGCCGTCTGACCACAAATAAAATAGGAATGGCGGGAAGCTTTGAAAGTAGACTTTCCTTTATCACTGAATTCGACCACAGTATTACAATCACTGTGTCCTAGGTGCACTGAACCATTTTTCCTAACGCATAATTCACCTTTCACTGGTAAGACTGTTATAAACGGTGAACCTGTATTGGTCTCGGACTGGACGTTCAGAATCATGAGGTTAAGGGAAACATTCCCTAGTTCGTACACTTCATTTTCTAGATCTGTTCCTTTCCTTTGGGGAAAACCATCTTCGTCTGGAAAACATGCCTTATTCATAACTGTATTCAGGTCTCCCCATATCCAATCGCCCTGGGAAACTGGGGACTTACTGCCTAGTGATGACATTAAAGCAAACCATGCTCCGCACGAACCATTGTGCGAAAACGGATAAGGAAAGAGGGGCAGAACTCCCTTCATTTTCTGATAAGGTGGGAGTCGGCCGCATACCCAGCAATTTGTTACATTGCTGGTCTGGTGAGAATGGTGTAACATACAGATAAAAGTGTTGTTGCGCAGTGCTAGTCGATAGGATAGTTCATGGGGTGGCAGGTCACTGAAAGTGTGCTCTACAGTGTCATTGAAGGAAGAATGTACATGTGAACCAAGAGGAGGAAAGAAAACATGTAGCGTCAAGCTTATACATATAATCGATATACTTAGAAAAAACATGATGATCAGGGTTACTATGCATCTACTGCGTACGTTTTTGCAGTACTTTTCTTTCATCTTTTTCTGCCTATCTCTCTGACTATTTGGGTCTACGATCTTATACATGTCAGGAACCTGTCTAACCGCTTCACCCGAGGGGGACTTAAACAATTAAACGCTGTCTGACTTACTAGACCGTAACTTCTGTCTATATTCCTGTTGCAGAGTCTTTTCTAGCAAAGGGAGTTTAATATCAATGTTCTCAGGACAGTTCTCAGAGTCCTTTACTGAACCAAGTCCATGGAAACGCTTCACATGATGGGCGTGGAGCCATCCTTTTCGTCCCTCGACCTTGACGGCAGTCCTCGTCGTCAACAAGAGCAATTTGGGCGCGCGCCAGCGGGGCTCCAGAGGGCTTGAACGGTCGAAATTACGGACACACACCAGGTCTCCTGGAACGATTGCGTGTGTCTTCACCTGGGTCTTGTCCGGGAAGGCAGCTGCAACCTGTGAACGACAAGAGAGTAGTGCAGACATCAAGGAAGCCAGGTAATCTGTCAGCATAGTACTGTCAACATCGGTTATTTTACGTGGCATAGGCGTACCCCACATATTCGGCGGTCTACCAAAAACCACCTCGTACGGGGATAGTCCGGTTCTGGAATGAGCTACCATACGCATGTAAAAGAGGGCAACCGGCAATGCTACCATCCAATCCACACCTTTTTCTGCACAGACCTTCGCTAACCTTGTTTTAAGAGTCTGATTGTGTCTCTCTATGAGACCAGCTGCCTCTGGGTGTCGTACGCAATGGAATTTCCACTGGTACCCTAACAGAAGAGATACTTGTTTCATCAATTCGGAAGAGAATGGCTGTCCATTATCTGAGTACACGACACGGGGCAAGCCGTATCGCGGGAAGAATTCACGGACCAACTGCTTGGCAGTGGTCACAGCAGTGTAATCTGGGACTGGGTACGCTTCTGTCCATCTAGATAGTGCACATACAACTACAAGGACATACTTGAATCCTCGACATCTGTCCATCTGAATATAATCCATCTGGAGAACCTCAAAAGGGTGGTCAGGAGGATGAAATCCACCTTGTTCCACGGGAATGTCTTTGCCTGGATTGAACTGACAACAGATCATGCAGGTACGCACTTTCTGTTTCGCTGCTGCACGTAAATGCTTGTTGAACCAGATGTTCTGTATACTGTCTAACATGGCTTTTTCTCCTAAGTGTGCTGGACTATGTGCTGTATTTATGATAACTTGAACCATGGAGTCAGGGAGGAACCACGTGGTTTTGCCTTTTGTCATCCATCCCTGATCTGTCTGGACCCCTCCTTGTTCGGTCCATTTCTTGATTTCGTCTGGAGTGGCATGTGTCTGTATGTCGAGTACATCTTGTGAGGGATCCCTGACTGTCATGCAATTTGTCAGTGATGGTACTTCAGTCTTAGTCGTGTCAGTTGGAATGTCTGTTTGAGTCTGAGCTGTAAGTTTAGCTGTTCGATCTGCCAGGTCGTTACCCTGGGAAATAGTGTCAGTGACTTTCGTATGTGCTTTGCACTTCATGATGGCTATGGCTGTAGGCAAGTGTATTGCATCTAACAGAGCTTGAATGAGGGGACCATGCTGTATTTTGGCCCCATGGGAGGTCAGAAAACCTCTCTCTTGCCAGAGGACACCAAAGTGGTGAACGACTCCGAATGCGTACTGTGAATCTGTGTATATGTTTACTTTCAGGTTCTTGGCTCGTATACAGGCTTGGGTCAGAGCGACGAGCTCTGCTGCTTGGGCAGACAGGGTGTCAATTTGTTGTGTTTCTATGACTTCAGTATCAGTGGTCACGGCATATGCGGCCACTAACTCTCCTGTGCTTGTTCTCATACATGAACCATCCACATAAAGTGTCAGGTCTGGGTCGGGTAATGCAATGTCTGTCAAGTCTTGTCTTGGCTTAGTCACAGTGTTAATAACATCCACACAGTCATGTGGTGCAGGGTCTGTTGTGCTCGAGGGTAAAAGTGTAGCAGGGTTTAGAATATTGCAGCGTCTGATCTCTATGTGTGGCTGGAACAATGTCAGTTCATATCCTGTCAGTCTTGCTATGGTCAGGTGCTGTGTCTGTGTCCTGTTCAAGAGAACTTCCACTGAGTGTGGAACCTGTACTGTCAGGGGATGTCCTAACACTATGGAATCACTTTGTCTGATTGCTAGGGCTGTTGCTGCAACTGATTTGAGGCACGCAGGGAGAGCCTGGGCCACTGGATCCAATGTACTAGAAAAGTAAGCACAAGGCTTGTGCTTTCCTGCCTGATCTTGTGTGAGAACAGATAATGCTGTGCCATCGCGTTCAGTGACAAAAAGTGTAAAAGGTTTGCTGTAACATGGTGTCGCTAAAACTGGTGCTTGACATAGAGCTTTTTTCAATTCATCAAATGCAAGTGTATGTTCCTGAGTCCAAGGAAGGACAGTCGAAGTCGCTGCCTCCTGTGTTGTCAACTGTATGAGTGGTTTGGCTAGATATGCGTACTGGGGAATCCATTGTCTGCAGTAAGAAGTGAGGCCAATGAATGCCCGTACTTCCTTTTGTGTCTTGGGCTGTGGAAGATGTGCAATTAACTGAATACGGTCAGGTGTCAACTGTCTACCCCTCTTGGACAGCAAGTGACCAAGGTACACAACTTGCTGGACACAGAATTGTAGCTTCGAAGGGGACACTTTGTGCCCCTTTTCTGCCAGGAAGTATAAGACTGTCAGTGATGCACGTTCGCAGTCTCGTTCTGTCCGTGCTGTGATCAAAAGATCATCAACATATTGGAGCAGTGCAGTGTCAGTAGGCATGTGAATACTGTCTAGTTGTCTTTTCAATGCTTGACTGTAAATACTAGGGCTTTCTGTGAACCCTTGAGGAGCCCTCGCAAATTTGAAGCTTCAGCCATTTAAACAGAATCCGAAGAGGTATTGGCTCTCCGGATGGATCGGGACACTAAAGAAGGCGTTCTTAAGATCAATTACAGTAAAGAACGTCGCTTCGGAATCAATTGCAGTCAATAGTGAAGAAATGTCTGGGACCACGGGGTACTGGGGTATTATGCATTTGTTCAGTACTCGGAGATCAATCACTAATCTGTAAACCGGAGGTGCATTTGGGTCAGTTCGTTTAAGAATCGGAATGATAGGAGAATTACATATATTTGAGTCAGTTTCTACAACCACTCCCTGTGCAATGAGTTCGTCAACAATTTTCAGTAATGCAACTACAGCATCAGGTGGCAACTTGTATTGTCGGATTCGTGGCAGTACTACTCCTTGCTTGAGTGTGACACGGTATGGTGTAATGTGCATATAACCTACATCAGTCGGACCTTGTGCCCATAAATGCTGTGGTACATTCTGGAGTCAAAATCTCTCAATACATAATGTCCTTTAAAATCACGTAAAAACAATCTCACTCCTTCCGGAGAACAACAAATCACTGCTCCTAGTTCTTTCAACGTTTTTATACCAAGCAAGTTTTCTGGACATGATTTAGTAAGCAACAAGTCTGTAGTACGGGACAATGGACCAACTTCTAGGGAAACTGGCTTTAACACTTCGTTAACAATAGGCTTTCCTGAAAATCCCAGGGAAATATTCTGTGAGCGTGAGAGGGGTGCCCCTGGAACCTCGTCATGACTGATGCTAGTTCTGCTCGCCCCTGTGTCAATCAGGAATTTTCTGTCTTTCCCCAATACATGACTATGTACATAGTGACCCTCTTGATCTACAGGAACCTCAATAAGGGGCAAGCCAACCTCCCTCTCTAGGCTGTTTCATGAATACTGTTGATAATCTGGGTAGTCTGACTGTGCATACTGGTACATTTGTTGTGTGACATGTTGTGTTGCAGCAATGGGTTGGGGTACAGCTACTGTCTGTTGTGCGTTCTGTGGAGTTTGCGTGTTCTGCGGGATGTGATCCTGTCTAGGAGGACGTGGTCTTTCTTTCGTCTTGCCTGTAGATATATTGTGTTTCAGGACAGCACATTCATTTATATAGTGACCTGGCTGTTTACAGTAGTTACAGTTCCCTTTGACAGGTGCCGTGCCCTTTTTCTGGCCATCGGCTGGAACTGATTGGGCAACTAGTACTTTCATTTTCGTGTCTTTCATGCGTCTCTTTTCGTGTTCCTGTTCTTCTAAAATTCGGTTCTGGTGGTACTGTAACATTTGTAACATTTGGGAAGGGCTATTTGCTTGCCAGGTACTCTCAACCTTCAGTACTCTATTTTTGATCTGGGGTAAGGAATTCTCTACTAATTTGGTCACAAAAAGATGTGGGTACGATTCACTACTTGTCTTCAGGCCACTATTAATAAGAAAACATTTTTCGAATCTAGAATAAAAATCACTAGTGTCTTCGTCTTGTTTTTGTTTGCAGGCTGAAATAGCATCCCAATCTTCCTTTTTAGTAGTCAATAATCTCGGCAAAACCTGTATCAATAGCTCGGGTAATTCTTTAGCTTTGTCCCCGAGACCAGTACCAGGGGTTCGTGTATTATCTTCGTCTTCTAATTCTGTCCAGTTAATCTTTTTCTCTCCCACCTCCCACTCTTTTTCTTTAAGTTTTTCGTAAATGCCTGCTGGTAACAGTACTTTCAACATTTTAATCGTATCAGCGTATGTATACTCCCCCATGCGGAGCATGTCTTTTAATTCACGGTGGAACCCTGCTGGGTCTTTATCGTGACAGGGCAGTCATTTTTTCATTTCCAATAATTCCATTTTTGTCAAGGGTGTGTAAACGTATACTCGTTGAAGCACACCCGCATCAGTTCTAACGGGATGAACCTCTCGTAGGGGATTCTGTCTGTCTATGTAAAAGGTCTTTCTTTCTTGGTGCGGAACAGGAATCAAGTGTGGGGTCAGAAAAGTCAAGTACTTATGTCGTTGATCTAGAATAACATTAATTAATTCGGTGCCTAGGCCTCTCCATCTTGCTAGGAGTAAATCGTCCAACCATTTATACAAGGGACCTGGATCAGAATGCTGACTCTCATACAATGTGATGAGATGTTGAATCATGTAAATACCAGCTAAACGCTGTTCTTCCGGAGGAAGACTCAGAAATGTTTGCGCTACTATATCATCCTTATATATGTTAGAATTGCTAGCCCATTGAACTTCTGACCGGGCTAGTTCCTGTTCATGCATAGTACTAAGTTCGCTACTCCCTACTCGTTGTTTCAGTGCATGTTCAGTAGCTTGGAATAGGTGTTCAAGGGAATATCGTTCTGGTATTGGAGAGAGAGAGCGTTTATTGTATTCTAGGCGTATGGGTCTATCAAACGGTCTTGCCCTACCTACATAATTCATTTTATTCATTTCCCCTGTTACTGCATCATCGTCCTCTGAGACTTCGTCGTCCTCTTCCTCAGCTTGTTTCTCGGCCTGTTCTTTCTTGTGTATCTCAAGTATTTCCTTACGAATTTTCCTGTACATGTTTTCTACTCTGTTCTGTGTATCATGCTTACCAATAGCTATATTGTCACTCCATTTCGTCATACCTTTAGTTACTTCTTTATCTGGCTGGTCTCGTTCCCTGATCAAACAATTAACCAAAAACTGTAAGAGCATGCGTTGAAGCTCCACTTTTCTATGTGCCATGGCCTCGTGTATACTTTCTGGTCCCTCCCCCGTTCTAATGAAGTGGTATATTCTGTCTAAATGTTCCTTCATACCTGGTAGAGTAATCAAATAGTCTGCAACGCGTCTTAATCGTATTGAGTATATGAGCATTGTGCTTTCACCTGGTACTGGATCATATATACAATCGGTGAGGGATTGTCTAAGGGTTGCTAATGTCATTGGTTTTGGCGTGTGTTGTAGTGCTAAATCTCGTAGTGTTCGTTTAATTGGTGGTGGGGTGTGCTGTATATCTCTAGAGGGCCCCCCTCCCGATGCTCCTTGACTTGAGTCGCCTAGGCTTGAGTCGTCTTTTACTGCCAGCGCTGCCGCTGGTAATGCGGGTTGATCTTGTACTACGGGTGCTGTGCGAAATGGATTGGTAGGGAGGGTGGCAGGAGGATTAGTAGGGTTGGGAGGAGCAGGTAAATTCTCATTTACATATTCTGGAGCAGCGTCGTCTAGATAGGAGGAAAGAAAAATGTCCGCTGCGGTCTGTTTATGACTACGGAGTTTAGTCGGGATCAGTGGTGGCGGCAAGTTACTGGGTACTTCCGGGGTCACTTTAGGTAGGCCCTCAGCGAGGAGGGGATACATGCCTTTAATAAGGGCATTTCTTTGTCTCTCTAATTGTTCTGCCTTAACCCGTTCACCTTCTTCTTGTAGCTCTTTTTCCTTGGCTTTTTCTGATGCTTCTCTACTTCTCTCTGCTTTCTGAATTTCTTTCTCTGTTCTTCTATGCGCTTCTTTACACCACAACTCTATGGCATCTTTCTGGGATTGTCTAGCTTTCTTTTTCCACAGTGCTTCCTCTACTCTCATGATGCAATCAGCATCCCATGTCCCTGAGACAGGCCATCTATATTTCTCTTCCAGATCCTTCGTGTAATCTACCCATAAATCTAAGTACAGTATGGCATCTAGGCCATGCTTGTGGTACATAAAATGTCCAGGAGTGTCCCTAGGCGGGACGGGAACTGCCTCTTTGAGTATTCCTTTCCTGGTCCCTATCTGTTTGAACTAGCTTGAACGAAAACACAATAAGCACAATAATAGACTGTAAACAATCATTCATACCACGACATTAAAACATTAGAAACAGACTAGTACATAGAATAACACAATTTTAAAAATCCTAAAATAAACCTTGTTTACTGGATGCACTGCTAGAACAGTACAGTCATACCGGTCTCATAAAGAGACACGTCTTTACCGCATCCACCTAAAGGGACACGTCTTTACCGGATCTGTGTACCCAGACCCGTCTTGACCGGGCTCAAACAAATGAACCCGTCTATATGCGTTCCCAACAACGGTACTCACCGGGAAGCAAAACTGAAGGCCTCGGAAACTCGATACTGGACTGGACTGCTACGGCTTCTTGCTGCGCATGCGCCTCGGAACAGGTGGGCCTCGGGATACCTCGGACCTTGCTCTCTCGGCTTGGGCTCTGGTCGGGACAGTACGCAATCCTCACCGCCTCGTGTGGATGCCTGGTCGCAGTCTCCGTCTCCTCCGTTGGCCTGAGGGAGTTAGCAGGAAAACCCGCGGATGTGCACAGAATGGGTCCGTCACGGCTAAAGAAGGGGTCAGGGGGCTGCGCTTACATCACCGGCGCGTGGGGAAGGGGACTCGTCCCTATTCGGGCGCCAGAATTATGTGGTAAATAAAATTACCCGGACATAGTTTCTATACATTAATAAAGAAAAAAGGATAGCTCATAAAAATGAGAGGCAGAGTCCGTGGTATCTGAGTTAAAATGGCTTTAATTCAAATGGCTCGAGTCATTGAGAATCGGGTTCCATCACCACTAAGGTTCAGGAAAGGATATCTAACGTTTTATTAACATCACACATTATATATAGTAAAACCATACAATTGTAATGAATACAGTAGGCGGAACACTCCAGGCGGAGCAAGTGAAAAGAGAGAGATAAGAACACATGGGCGTAAAAGAAGGCGTGTAAAGAGGCGTACACGTGGCTGTTCACTTGATGAGTCATAAGTGTGTCATAGGTGGGTGGATGAATAGAGGAGGTCTGCAGGGTCAGCAGAAACTTTTACCCTACATGTGCGCGCAACTGGTCATGACGTGAAATTGACGTGTAACTGGGGAGAGCTGGGGGCTGACTTTAGCACTAGTAGAGGAGTCTGGAGTCTGGGATGTCAGAACGACCTGCACCTTTGGCATATCTGATATCTTGTATTTGGAGGATGTATTGTCTGAAGTAAAGGTCTCTCGAGTAAAAGGCCGTTCATCACTAAATGCTAGTGTGTGCATATATTTCTTCGTGCATTGTGTGGGGGCCATAGGCCTACTATGGCAACAGGTTCAGTAAATCACTTGCATGGAGACAGGAAGGCTAGGCCCTATGCTCTGCAGGCGGAAAATGTTTACCTCTTTCACTAGACTGGAATGTGTTTTTGCGGAGGCTGAGCAGATAACTTGTAGGCAAAATACCGTCTTGGCAGGCAGGCAAGGCCGGGCACCTCTCGGCTGAGCAGGAAGTGAGGGAGAGGTCAGGGATGCATACCTAAACTGCAGTTTTCAGAGTCAGAAGAGGCTCGGAGCCTGAATTCAGGGCCTGGCTCGGCTGGGCCACAAAAACATGTGCTTCTCGATATTTAAACGTGTACCATGTAAATGCATTGGCAACGTAGGCCTCAGTGCAGAATTAACGTATTATTCATGGAAGGCCTAATAACTGACATGCTAACATTAGACGGAAATACAGGGGCATTATTATGACAGGCACGGGAAGGGAATTACATGATAACATGGACATACATGGGGCATAGGTACGTGGATAGGGTGCGAGGGGGGGACACACTGACCACATAAAATTTCTGTTTCCTCAGTTAAGCGGGGTTTCTGTCAACCGCCTCCGCAGTGTGTGCTTGTCCCGCTCTTAGTCGGCGGTCCTCTTTTATATTTATCTGCCGCCCTGTTGTGATCGGCAGTTTTGCTGCTGCGCATACCCGATCTCTAGGCATCGGTCGTTGTTTTTTCCCCTCACGTTGCAGAGAAGTTTCTGAACTCCGCCTTCTGGTGTGGCTTTCTACTAGTCCCCTCCCATATTTATTGTGAGTTGTGCCTCCCAGACACTCCCCCATGGCATTTTACAAATATTACCCCTGTGTTTGTTGGTTTGTTTTTTCTGTTCCTTTTTAAGTCTCGCCTAGGCAGTGTGCATGCGCTTCTCTAGGAGGGCCTTTAGCCAACGCTCTGCTCCTTTTCAAGCACACTCGTGCTTGTGCTGGCATCTACCTTGCGGGAGCGACCAGCGGCGCCTGTGGTAATTGAAAATATATGGCTCTCGCGCCGCCGCTGCTCGCACCCGCAAGGCGGATGCCAGCACAGACACGAGTGCATTTGCCTGCTCTTTCACGGCTGCGAGGCCGCGCCACGCTCCCTCACGCTTCTGTTTGCATTCTGCTTTAAACCCGCGTTGGCCTATTTAACAGATTAAGGAAGCAGGAAATTGTGTTCCGCGTAATTGACACAAATCCAAACATTTCCAGCCCACCGGAGCAATAAAAATGTAGAATTAAAAAAATGTAACAGTTCTGCCTCACAACTCGGAGAGTTTTAACGTTAACACAGATTTCCATTTAGGTACAAATTGCTTCCAGAGGCAATATTATTATATCAGTTAGAAAGGCAAGAGCAGACCACAGCCTTTGCGTTGCTAAGGTTGCTTTTGGTGAAGGTTTCCGCGCGGTCCCAGAGGAACGCTTTGCAGCTGCTGATCGGGAAGTGTTTTCACTGTGCAGTTCCCCTCTCTTGCGCGTGCTGCAGTGGTGGCCACCCTAGCACCCAACAGGCAGCAAGTGGGCCCTCGCTGTGCACGCTGCAGTTTGTCAAATTTTCACTCATGTGCGCAATAGCGCAACGTAATTGAAATATGGAGTCCTTTCTAGAATAAGAAATTATTCTTCATTGACAAATGCCCCTTGACACTATCACGTGCTTCAGAAAGACAATTCCGAGTAGACGCGCGCCTGTATGCGCAGAGCAGGGAGATATATATCATCAAGCCATTCAGGGAACACTTTCCTGCCATTCCTTAAAAAACAAAGCATACACGAGCAATATATTAAACAGGCATTGAGTAAATAGCTTCCCTGGGATGCAGATACGCTGGCAATTAAAAATGTTCAGTCAGTGAAGTGTTAGATGGTGTTTGGTGCCCTTTGATGCACTTTCATAACCTAACAATTGTTTTACTGTCTTCTTAGGGGATAAAGAGAGAAGACCATGAACCTCAAGGTGATCCGTTTGTCTCACCTGGCCTTTTCTCCTTAGATTCTGCATCAAGCTGTCTTGGTCCAGACCAACAATACCACAGCAAAATATTTACTCCTCTGCCTCGGGATGAGGGATTTGTCCCTGTTGGTAATTTCAGATCCAATCTTCTCTTGGTGCCAGATCCATCTCCTTTTTAGGTCTCGTCCTTTTATTGCCTTTCCTGATGATATATATTTCAATGTAACTCCGTCTTTCTTGTTCTCGCTCTCTCTTTCTGTTTGACTGTCGCTGTCTCATCCAGTATCTATCTCCCTCTCCCTTGCTCTGTCTCTCTCTTTCGTTGACTGTCTCTGTAGCTGTCTGACTATAGCTCTCCGCATGCCTCGTCACTCTTCTGTTACTCCTTCTGATGCTCTCTTGATCTGTGAGTCTGTGTGTATGTTTTGTGTGTGTGTGTTCTTGCAGTATTTCAAGGCGCCTGCCTTTCTGTCTTTCTTTAGATGTATTTCTGTCTCTGTCTCTCTTGCTCTTTTTCATTCTCTATCTTCCAAAATCTCTTTCTCCCTCTTTCTATGTCTCTGACTTTGTTACTTCCTGGCTGGTCTCTGGCATATTTCATCTTCAACTGTTGATTTGTTTGCATATTTCGGGTCAATAGAGCTTCGATTCTGTGATGGGCGCTATATAAATGACAGTGCCCACCCCCTTACTCAAAGTTTATTTATTTACATTTGCTCTGTCTCTTGTTAACTCTCATTGCGCACTCACGACCTACTTCTCGTTCGCAGTGTCTCTTTTCCCCTCTGCCATTTCTCACTTACACTCTTTCTTATCTCTGTCATTGTTTCCTGGTCTTCCTCTATTGCTTTATTCCAAAGGATATGTCTCTATGCCCTTCCCTTCTTCGCTCTCTGACTTTCCCTTTTTACAGGTCTGTACCTACCTTCGTTCCCTGTTTGTCTGAGTCTCTTCCTATCGTGACCCCTTCCCCTGTGTCACCCTTTCACCTATATTTGTCATTCTTTAACCTTGCCGCCTCGTTTTGATCTCATCTTCTCACTCCATTCGTCTCTACTTCTTTTTTCTATGTTGGATTCACCTGTTACCTCTATATCAGTGGCACTCTCTTAGTCTCTTTTCTTTTTCTGTACCTCTGTCGCTGTACTTTCTTTGTCTCTCTCAGTTCTTCCCACCCTCTTCCACCTCACGGATATATGGTGCTCTATCTCGGCGACGCTTTCTTTTTCTCTTCCGTTCTGCTTTCTCTGTCTGTCTCGTTCTCCCCCCTCACTTCTTCTTTACCTCTGACTATCTGTCTCTTTCTCACTCCACGTAACTCTGCGAGAATCTCCTTTCTCTACATCTCTCCCTTTGCCTCTCTTTCTGTGTGGCTGACAATCACACTTGCTCTCTCACAGTCCCGTACGTGCCTTTCTGTGTCCCCCTCGCCGTCTCTTCTCTGACCTGCTCTCCCTTCTCCATCGGTTGATCTTTTTTGCTCCTCTAGGAATGTGGCCATTCTTGTTTATTATAACTTTTCAATTTGCTGCACAGCAGCCACCCTGCCCCACTACATAGCTTAAAAACAAAGGCCAAGCCAAAAACTCTGGCTAAACACTTATAAGGTCCCAAAGGCGAGACCTATTGGCTATGCCAATGCTTGTTTCCTTTAGGGATTGTTATTCTATCAATTCAACATGGCTGAAGAGGACGATTCTCCGCAGTTTAAAGATAATTTGAAGTCTTTTATCAACGATTCTGGCTTAACAGCTGTTTCTGTTTCGATTTTGAACATTTCAAAGAATTTGGAATCTTCCTTGCTCAGGATGTTTGCTTCTTGTGGAGGGTCTTCTGTTAAAAGTAAAAAACGCCCTGCCCCTCCTGACTCCTTTAAGGGTATTTTATTAGAGTTGGTCCTCCCACCCGAGAGGTGTCTAAATCGGGTGCTCCCTCTTTCCCTATAGTTATTTCGCATTTAAGGGATACTGATGATGATGTTGATATATTAGATGACTCAGATGTTTTGGATGGAATAAATGACCTTTCTATTCACGGGCCTCAGGAGAAAAGGCGTAAAATTCCTCCTGATGATGGTGGTGCGTCTCACCCTGAGTCTTATGATTTAGTGGCCTTATTAGGTGAACCTATGTTTAATCCTTCTCTTATTCACCACCCTAACAACTCTACTGAATGGTTCCCTTCTGACCATGTGGCTGAATATATTTCTTTTTATTTCCTTAATTCCATTCATGAGTCCACGAGAAATAAACTTAAATCAGAGTGTCCCCGTCCTTCCCTTCCTAATAATGTGACTAATACTCCTGTTATTGATCCTAATATGCTGATTTTTTTTACCAAGTTTGGCAAAGAACCCAAGAAAGAAGTGGATAGAGCCTGGTCTAATTTCCAGGATAGATTGTTGGACTTGGTTGGTCCTCTAACCAGAATTTTCGATCTGACTGAAGAAGCCAAAATGGAAGGTACTACGGTGGACCCAGATACCCTTTCTAATTGGGCCCAACGGTCTATTTGTATTTTGGGGAAAGCTAATGCTCATATTTTGTTGGAATGAAGGACAAGCCTTCTACTTAAGATTGATCCCAAATTAGTTTCTTTGGCTTCCAAGGAAGAGATTTCTTCCGCTAAAGTTCTTCTTTTTGGCGACTCCTTTATTAAAGAATTGGCTAAATATGTCTCCACTTTTGCCACTATTGATAAAGCCCAAACTTCTCTTAAAAGATTTTTACCCCTCAGATTTTTACCAGGGCCGGCAAATGTCGGAGTCGCTTTGCTGGCTGCTCCTTCAACAGAGGCTCCTTCAATCAGGAGGGTCAATCCAACTCCTATTCTGGATACAAACCCCAGTTCTATCCTCGACGTTCCAGAAGCGTCCGGTCCAGAGGATAAAGGAATAAAGGAGAAAAGTACTCCGGTAAGTGTTTCCAATTCTGGTCCTCCTTTGGTTGGGGGCAGATTGGCTTTGTTTCTAGAGTCTTTGATTTCTCTTTCCACAGATCCCTGGCTCATCCAGTCGGTTCAAGGTTATCTCATAGAGTTCTATCATACTGCAGTTAAACATTACCTACCCCTTCCCCTTCAATTTTTCCTAGATCAGAACAATATAATTTGCAACGAAATTGCATCCGTCCTTTCCAACAGGCAATTCAACAAGGACACTTTGATCCTTCAGGTTTTTTCAGCAACGTTTTTCAAGTTCAGAAAAAGAACAGAAAGTTTTCGTTTGGTCCTAAATCTAAAGGATTTCAACAGTTTTGTAGTTTATCAGCATTTCAAAATGGAAACCATCTTACATCTCAGAGACATTCTTATCCAGGGCGATTTGCTGGTCAAACTCGATCTTCAGGACGCTTACCTATCGTTTCTTTAGTTTCAATGGAAAGATATTGTTTATCATTACAAGGTGCTTTCGTTCGGACTGTCTTCAGCCCCTTGGTGTTTCACCAAGATCTTATGTCCAGTGGTGGCTTTTCTAAGAGTTCAAGGAATTTGTCTCATTATATACATCGACAATATTCTTATCATGGCCCAAGAGAGAGCCCTTCTACTATCTCATCTTCATCTATGTCAGAATCTCTTATTTCGACTAGGTTTTCTCGTGAATCTTCAGAAATCTGTCTTGGTGCCTTCACAACAGTTGGAGTTTCTTGGTTTCCTCATAGATACCTCCTGTTCCATCCTCCAACTTCCATCTCACAAAGTTTCTCTTATAAAGAAGGAGATTTGTCATTCTCTCTCGTGTTTCTGTTTTTTTCTCTCAGGTCTTTGGCTCAGTTAGTATGCCTTCTGTCATCTTCACAGGGTCCTTGCCTACTCAGATCCCATTGCTCTCGACCAGGGGTCCAAGGAGGAACTTTTGTGGTGGCTTCAACATCTAGACACCTGGAATGGAAGAACTATCTTCTCTGCCGCCCCAGATCTAGTATTGGAATCCGATGCAAGTAGGACAGGTTGGAGCGCAAGATGTGGCGAGTTCTCGACTGGAGGCGTATGGTCTTAGAAGGAGTCCTTCTTGCACATCAACAGTTTAGAGATGCTTGCAGGTTCCTTTGCCATCCAGTCTTTCACCAAAAACAGAGTAAGTTGTACCATTCTTCTTCGCATGGTCAGATATATCAATCATCTAGGACAGTGGTTCCCAAACTTTTAACTCCCGAGGACCCCCATTGAGTCACGACTGGAAGCCGGGGACCCCCAAGCAATTTGTAGGATTTAAATTTCAAACATTAAAACAGTAATTCGGAAAAAATGAACACATAGGTGCACACAAAACAAATACTCAAATTACTAATGATTTTAGGGGCATATTTACAAGCCCCTATCATCATAGGAACATCACTTTTTGAGACGTTTCTGATAGGGGCTTTGCCTTATTTATAACGTGGCTTAACAGTTCCTTATAAATAAGTCCCCCTTTCACACAATGCGTAGCGTGAAAGGGGTGGGAAGTGGGTGTTGCGGTGGGCGTTTCCCCTGCAACTTCTATTGATTTTGATGCTGCCCCCTATTTACAAGAGCAGCGTAAATGGGAAGCAGCGCCAAAATTAAGTCCTCGCTTCATTTCTCCTCGTTTTTGCAAAACGCCTTGGATTGTTTATGTTCAGGAAGGCGACCCGTCCTGCACATCAACAATCTTTTAAAAAAATGACATTTTGTAACTTCCATGTGCGATGCATTAAGCAGCACACATCGAAGTGACAAAATGACCTTTGAAGATTGTTAATGTGCACGATGGGGGACCTTCCTGTACATAAACAATCTTCCCCCGTTAAGTGTAGCTCCAGCGCAGGGGAAATGCAGGGCTTCACCATATTCTTGTAAATATGGTGCAGCCCTGCGTTTCTGAAGTAGTGGAGTGTGTTGTTAAGCCAAGGAGGCTGGTCTGGAGAAGCACAAACTCATGGAGTGCTGGTCTAGAGAAGCACAAACTCAGGATCCAGAACATAACACAGTGGTTAGCATTGACTTTAACAATAAAAATGTATTTCCACCCAACTAAACCTTTTTAGAAGCATCAGGATACTGAAAGACTGCGAAAAAACATAAGTCACTAACTTGTACCTTGCAGTTTGCAAGCAGCTGTTTGATGACAGTTTTTTAAACACTGTGCTAGATTTCATGATTGTCACTTATGAACAGCACTGTAACAAAAGAATCTCTCTGACAAAAGCAGTAACCCACTGACCTATGCATATCAAATACTGTTTTTTAAAATGCATGGTACACTTTCTTTGCAGTAGGCATATTAACCCTCTGTGCTACATTAGTTCAGTCACAGCTGCCACTAGACACAACTCTCATGTCTCTCCAGCAGGGAAATTAATCACTGTCGTTATCTTGACACTTTTATTCTTCTTTGAAAACTGCTAATTAAATAAGATACTTTGCAGTGCTTTTAAAACTGCTGCCTGCGGACCCCCTGGGAATGTGTCAGGGACCCCTGGGGGTCCGCGGACCACAGTTTGGGAAACACTGATCTAGGAGGTACAAGGTCAAAGGTTCTAGTGGATTTAGCCTGACATCTTTGGGATTAATGCCTAAAACACAATCTTTCTGTTTGAGCAGTTCACCTTCCAGGGAAGTTGAATGTTGTAGCACACTGGCATTCCAGATATCTTCAAGACTCCAGCGATTGGAGTTTGCACCCTTCATCTTCGGGAAAATGTCAATAGATCTTTTTGCTTCTCGGCTGAATCCCCAACTTTCTTCCTTTTTCAGTTGGAGACCGGATCCTCAAGCCCTCAAAACGGATGCCTTTCTCCAACATTGGCCTCAGAATCTTCTGTATGCTTTTCCTCCTTTTCTTCTCATAGCTCGAGTTCTCGCGAGAGGACGCAGGCAACTTTCTTCCCTTGTTTTGGTAACTCCCTTTTGGCAGGCCCAACCGTGGTCTCCCTCTCTGTTGGAAAAGTCCTCTGACTTTTTGGTTTTGATTCCTCCTTTCCCGGATCTTGTACTCAACACATTGGGACATCAGCACAGCATATTCCTAGAAGAATCCCTGATATTGATTGCTTGGAGGATTTCGGCTCATCCTGGAGAACCCCACGAATTTCGGAAGAAGCTACCCAATTCATAAGACAGTCATGGGCCCCTGGTACCTCTAGGGTCTATAAGTCCGCCTGGCTCGCCTGGTGTAGCTGGTGTTTGGACAGGAATTCAGATCCCATTTCAGCCAATGTCATCTTAGTGGTACATTTTTTAGCTAGCTTAGCTTCTCAAGCCAAAGCTTATCGGTCCATCAATACATATAGATCTGCTATTTCTGCTGAACATCTACGTGTCAATGGAAGACCCATTGGTGAACATCCCTTGGTTTGTTGCCTATTAAAGGGAGTACGACACGTTAAACCACCTCTTCCTAAATACATTTGTATGTAGGATGTTAATTTGGTGCTTATATTGTTTATTGATTGGCCAGATAATGTTTTTCTTTCTCTCAAGCCGCTTTCTGCTAAACTTACTATGCTTTTATGTATTATTTCTTTGAAATGTGTTTCTGATGTGAGAGGATTAGAAGTAACCTCTTTTCACCTCTCTTCTCTTGTCTCTTTCCAAGTTCATAGATGCACTGAAACGAATCTATCCTCTATTTTCTATCCCTTTTTTCCTTCTCAACGTAAAATGTGTGTGGGTAATTGTTTGAAGACTTATGTTTCACGAACTGCTGATTTGAGACTCCCTTCGTCCCCTTAGTTACTTATTTCTTTTGAAAGACCTCAAAACCCTGTTTCCTCCCCTTCTTTAGCTCATTGGGTAAAATGGATTATGTCTCTCGCTGGTATTGACATTTCCTCCTTTGATGACCATGCTGCCAGAGGAGCTATGGCTTCTCAGGCTTTTTGGGCTGGTGCTTCTTTACACAATATGCTCCAATCTGCAGATTGGTCAAAGGTGAGTAGATTCAGAACTTTTTACTGTAAACCAATTGTTCATGTTTCAGATTCTGTGATTGCAATGCTTTGAACTTGCATAGTAGGAGCCTCTGTGTCTTGTAATACAATTAAGATTTTCATAGCCTTGGTTTCAGAAAGGCTAGATTTTATTAAAGACACAGAGGCAAGTATTATCCCACCTCTTTTTTCTAACCCTCCCTTTATTTTGCAGTGCCGGCTACTTCTACCAGCACTTCCTCTTAAACTGGATGGGCCTTCACCTGATTCAAAGAACTGCTCTTCTATCCTTGGATTTCTTCAACTGTGTTTTGGACATTTTTTTCAGATCTTTTTGATCTGTTTGTTGGACATTATTGTTATGTTCTTTATTCGTTTATCAGTTTTTCTTTGTTTTTGACTTATCTGTTTAACTTCCCACCTCAAGGAAAGAGAACTTGTTGTTCGCAGTCAACATAATTATTGGTGCACTCAACATTTTATTGGTGGATGTATTGTGATGTCATACTGTATTTCTTTACATTGTTTTTTATGGGAAACGTACTTCTTGCTTGGCTGCTGTGAAAATAAAGCAAGAAGAAACTGCATCATACTCGCCTCTGTGTCTTTAATAAATCTAGCCTTTCTGACACCGAGGCTAGGAAAATCTCAATTTATGCCAAAAGTGTGGCACATCTGACTGTCATCTTGAGGTAATCCAAGTGGAAAACTAGAATGCATTTTCTACTGAGGATACTGCAGTAAATGAGGAAATTTGGGAGCTTCATAACAAATTAGTCTCCCAAAATGGACATCAGAGAAAAAAGAGCCCAAATGTAGTGCAAATATTACCAAAATGTAGCCCAAGAATAGCCAAATGACAGAATTTCTTTGTTTTCTTACAGTTTTATATGGTGCAGACTTGACCCGAAGGTAAAGGAGTGCTTTACATGAGCATCAATTACATTACACAAGGGCACATTCCTTTTGGGATATAGGCATGGGCAGATTACGTGATTAGCACGGAATCACAGGATAATCGAGCTGACACCGAAACTCGAACCTGGTTCTCCAGTTGCAAAGTCTGCAGCTCTGGCTGTAACACCACATTCTCTCTCCTAAGTGTAACATATAATCAAGTGATCAACTGGATAACAAAACATTAAGATAGCAAATAATTTAAAAGTGCTTTGTTACTATTAGGGAACTCAGAAAATATGCCCTCAGTTTAGTTTCTTAGAGCACCAACCATAATTTCTATGGGAACAAGATCCTCTCATTTTTCTGAGTTCTAAAGGAAATGCTTTAGGTATTACAGTGTTGATTACATAAAGATGATGTCAGGCGTGCCACACTTTTGAAATAAATATAGAGTATTAGCAATCTAGTTGTTCATTAGAATACTGTGGGGCAACAGATGTCGGTGGCACAGACTTGGATAATTGAGGAGAGGGAGGAGGGTGCAGGGACAGCAAGTTGACCACACTGGGCAATCGGGAGGGGCAGTGGTAGCACAACGGACCATGGAGTGCATGGGAAAGGGGGGCATGGGCAACAAATCAACCATGCAGGACGGTCAAGAGAGGCTGTGGCAATATAAAAGACCATTGAGGGCAGAGGGAAGAGGCTGTAGCAGTACAATCATATATGCCAACAGACCCAATTCAGGCAGGAGACTCCCGATGTTTTTAAGCCCAAAAGAGATTTATTTGATCTGTCTCCTGACTAAAATCTCCTCTTTTTCAATGTAAGTGAATGGCGCAAATCAATTCTCCAAGTATTTTTTTTCAAAAACTCCCTCTTGCCAACTTCAAATTGTTGGTAAGTATGGCAAATTAGGGCAGAAGGAATGGGATAGGGTCATGGACTTGGATAACAAAGGTCAGGGGGGAGATGGGAAGGAGCACCAAACTGACCTTGCAGGGCAGGCGTCAGGTGTTGGAGCATCACAATACACCACACAGGGCAACCAGGACGGCAGTGTAGCATAACAGACAACGGAATGCAATATGGAAGGAACAGGGCCATGTTCATGGACAACAGCGAGCAGAAGGGAAAGAGGCAAGGGCAGAAAGCTGACCATACAGGATTGACAGAGGGACTGTTGCAGCATAACAGGCCGTGAGGAGCAGGAGGGAGGGAGGGGGCAGGGGCACTCCAACCGACCAAACAAGGCAGGGGGGAGGTGATAGGGATCTGCACATAGAAAAGATAGGCAGAGAGCAAGGGGGCATGGCTGGAGCAGCAAGCTGACATGGTGGGCAACAATGAGACTATAAATGCCATACACACAGACACAGAGGGAATGTGGGAGGGACTTAGAGGCAGCAAGCTACCACAAACAGCAGGTGGGAGGGGCTGTGGCAGCACAGAAGGCCATGCATGGCAAGCAAGAGGGTTAGTGGCAGCACACTGGCCATGGTGGGCAAGAGGGAGGGGGCAGGGCCATGCACAAAGGACCATGGAGGACAGAAGGGACGGGTAGGGGCTTCACAACATACGGCATGGAGGAGATGTATGGGGCAGAAAGCTAACTGTTCATGGCAGTGGCAGAACAACAGCTTCACAGGGCTATAATGAAAGAGCCGGGAAAGGGACTTGGACAATGTATGGAAAGGAGGAGGGGGCAGGCGCAGCAATCTCTTGGGTGGGGGCAGCACAATGCCAGGCTAGGCACTGTGTTCAACTCTTCCCCCCACCTTGCATTGCAATGAGCATTTTGCTTAATATTAAAAAAAAAAGGTTCACAGAAAAAACAAAGGTTACAGGTACGTTATAGTTAGGAATTAGAATTTTACAAAACCTTGTAAATTTACTCAAAACCATAGGTTATGGGATGTTACAGTTAAGTTCAGATTTTATAAGCACGAAACCATAGAAATTCAGCTGTTATAGTTAGAGTTTCAGGATTCCTGCCACAGCTCACCTGTCTTGACTATCACAATAATAGCTAGCTGCTGCTTGTGCTCCCCGGTTTGTTTGAAAAGGCTTAATAGCTTTTACAAATGTTTTACATGCATATGCAAGGTCAGGTTTCAGGCACCACAGAAACATCTAGAAAATCCACCAGAATAAGCATCAAGCAACTGGCATTGATGACCGCAATATGAACCTTATGGAAGACAGTCCTCAACAAAGTAATCCCCTGTACCTTTTCCATTGCTATAAGAAAGTAGAATGCGACCTTTGTCAATATTCTAGAACACCTTCTAGAAGACAGCCTGTTAGAAACGGGGTCTCTAGTTGGCAGGGGTATGTACCCTAGACCAAGTAGGAACCTCCCCTGCCTGGGGACCCTAGCTGGACTGTAAGGCGCTGTGAGCTAGAAGCACTAGGACCCGGTAATCACCACCGAGGCCCGTGACCCCTGAGGCACTGTAAAGCGCTATGAGCTGGAAGCGCTGAAGGCCTGAGAGAACCGGCGCTGGCCCTAGAGGAGCACGTCACTGGAAGCAGCCCCACAGCGCTATTGGCCAACGGAATCCAAACCGCCCCCACGATCACCGCCGCTGCCCGGGACCTGAATGCGCCACGAAGCGCTGAGGCAGTGAAGCGTGAAGGGCCCAGAATGACTGCCACCGCCCGGGAGCCAAGGGAAGCCCAGTGAAGATTCCCCCCGTGACGTAAGGCTCACACCGCACTGGGCTTGGACGCCGGTGCGAGGGTTGCCCCAGCAAAGGGAGTGTCTTCAAGAGAGCCACGCTTGGATGTGGTCTTCCCGTCAGTGGGGGAAGCTTCGCCGGACACCTGGAAGCTGCTCCGACTCTCCCCCAGTGGCACCAGCAAGAGCGAGAGAGGCTCCGGCCAGAGGACTGCTCCGAAGCAAACCACAGCATGAGATCGGCCTCCCCGGGTAACAGGCGCCCCACACTGCAGTTCGTTGTGTTGCCTAGGCGGGGAGGAGGGGGGCCGTGGGACAGCTGATCATACGGCCAAAAGCCGGATGTGAGAGGGACTAATTTTAAGGTGCTTGCCTAACTCTTTGCAACCACATTCTTGCTATGAGCACGGTGGGGAAACATTCATGCTGGAAGTTTAACCCCTTGCGATACCGGGGCTTATCAACTAATTTTGGTGGCCTGAGAGTATTCAGAGGCACATTAGTTCTGCCTGACCCCGCGCTAGGAATCCTTATCTGGGGACCAGAAGGAACACAGTCCCTGCCCAGTTTCTTGTCCTCATAAGCCCAGGAACTGAACTAAGGCCCATACAGTGCAGACCGAACATGCAAGGTTACTTCAGAACCCTGACAGCAGATTTTGCGAATAAGATATATGTGGAATTTCTACTGATTTGCTCCCGCCTAAAATATAGATAAAGATTTTATATTTTTATAAACGACTGGTGTAGTGTCCATTTGTGGTGTTTCACTGTGTTATGGTGGGTGAGTGTTACACAATTACTTTGCACATTGCCTCCTGAGTTTAGCCTACCTGCTCTGCGCCAAGCTACCAGAGGGTGGTCTAGGTTATTTTGAGCCTCACCCTGTCAGAACCGGTGATCCGTACTTGGTCTAGGGTACATACCCCTGCCAACTAGAGACCCCGATTCTAACACAGCCTCGTCAAATTAATAATCTGCACCTGTTCCTTCTTACAAACAATTAGATTGTAACCTTAATGAACATTCTAAAGCAGTCTTATTTAATGACCGTCCATAGTCCTCCCCTTTGTTTAGCCTCTTCGCCTGCCACTTACCTGTTTCCCGGCTTTGACCTCATTGCAAAGAACGTCCTGCATTAGTCTTGCACCTGGATGGAAAAAAGAACATGATGAAATGGACAGACTCATTAACAGACTTGATTTTACTATGCGCTGAGCTCAGTCGCAACATCGTGCTGCAAACAAACGTAACCTTTGTTTTTGTTCAACTTGTACTTACTGTTGGCAGAGCTCTGACAGAGAGGACTTGGGCGAAGCTAATCCCGTCCAAATCTGCTTGTGGGTTTAATGCTGAAAGCATGCTCACTACAGTTTTTAAAATTTTGATAAAGGAGCCCCTACGGACAATCTAAATTATACAACACACCAATAAAAATTAAAGGGTGGTTGAGATTTGAAAAGCTTTCATGAGATGATACCTTAAGAGATAGAGTTAATACTAGACTAAAGCCTTATTATTTGTTTGTTTACAGGTACCATATCTGCTGGTACCTTTAATCAGACTGGTGTGAATGCTTGTTACAGTATTGCTGTTGAGTAGATGAGCCACAGCATCGTTGACTCTACACGCTCTCTCCATCCCAACCCCCTTCCCCCTGGGATTTGCCTCTGGAGCAGTGTCTCCTCCTGTAAACCGAGGGCAAGTCTCAGGAGAATTCCGGAACTAGCGTCGCTGCCCCATTGGAATGATCTGGGATCTAGGTAGGTGGATTATGACATAGTTATTTCAAGTAACTATAACTCGTGCCCTAAGGTAACTATAACTCGAGCCCACGGGATGCACAGCTAATTTCCCCAGATATTACATCACTTATGACATCTTCTATGACAACATTGATAATGTCACTGTAACATTTGGAGTGAAATTATTGATGAGAAAATGGTGCATGGGGCGAGGGCGCGAGCTATAGTTACCTTATAGCACATGTTATAGTTACTTGAAATAACAGTAGCCTGAACCACTGAACGGAATTACAACAAATTTGGCAGAAAGGTAGATTTGTTATGCAGACCATGATTTCAGTTATTTGGTGTTAATCTGTTCAGTAGTTGTTTAGGAATTTAAGAGAATCAAGATAGTCATAACTGTAGCCGCAGCTAATTCAGAAATAATAACGAGTTCGTGCAGGGAAATGCAGAGCTCTAATTAGCTGCCAACACTTCAACCAAAACACTTACAAAATATGAAAAGAGGGCAGGGTATCAATACCCTGACCCCCTAAACATGGTCATGGAGTCCCAGAGGGACCCCTGCAGGGCAAAAAAGGCATTTGTGTTAAAAACACATTTTGCTGCGAAATTCGCGAAATGTGGCAAAAAAAGCAAAGAAACAAGTGATATTCATTAGAGATGAAGTTCCTGGGGACCAAGAACCCCTCCTGCTAGCACCAGTAAGTCCCACTCAGCAGGACTGCCGTGACCTAATTTGAGGCCCCTCCCTCTTTCTCAACCTCTCTGCAAATGGGCCTCCTAGCACACTACTTGTTACGGAATAAAGTCCCCTTGGCTGCTGGGGGTCGTTGGGGCCAAGCTCCCCTGTTGTTACCAACAGTAACTCCAACACAGCAGATTTGCTGAGACCTCATTGGAGGCCACGCCCCCTTTATTAACTACTCTGCAAACACACCTCCAGGCACACTACCGGTTGGGGGATGAAGTCCACTTGACTGCTGAGGGTCGTTGGGGTCGGTCCTACACACCGGTCAGTCCTACACAGCGGGATTTCTGAGACCTCACCAGAGGCCCCGCCACCTTTCTCAACCATTCTGCAAAAGGACCGACCTCCTGGTGCACTACTAGTTGAGGGGTGAAGTCTCCTTGGCTGCTGTGGGTTGTTGAGAGCCAATAACCCTTATTGTTGCCACCAGTAAGTCCCACACAGCAGGATTGCTGGGACCTCATTGGAGGCCCGCCCTCTTACTCATCCACTCTGCAAACGCACCCCCTGGCATTACTGGTTGGGGGATAAGTCCCCTTGGCACTTGCTAAGCTGAGTTTACCACCCACCCTTAAAATAAAGGTGAGGAATAATCAGAAAGAGGCAAAATAAATATGAGGAAAGAGCAGAAAGAGTCACAATGAAGGTGAGAAACGAGTAGCAAGAGGCAAAATAAAGGTGAGAAATGAGCAGAAAGAGGCTGAATAAAAGTCAGGAGTGAGCAGAAAGAGGCATAAAACTAGCAGAATGAGCACAAAGAAGCAACATAGAGGGTAGGAATGAGCAGAGAAGAGGCAAAAAACTAGATGAAAGTTAACAGAGGAGGCACAAAACTGAAGGCAGCAGGGGATAGCACACTGCGTACAAGCTAGACAGGAGGACCATCACGGGGAGCATTGAACGAGGACATGTTCCTGTGTGCCCTCATACTTTTTTACCACACACCCACTGACAGATCGACTCAGACACATATGTATCCACTCACTCATCCAGTCAGAGACTCATCCACATACAGACTTTCAAAAACACTCATATACCCACTCACAGACCCTGAGACTCACTTGGTGACTTACAGACACATTCAGACACTCATGCACCCACTGAAAGATCTATTCAGACACTCATGCATTCAGTCACAGACCCACGCAGACACTCAGGTGCCCACTCGCAGACCCACTCAGACTCTCAAGCACGACTCACAGATCCACACAGGCACTCCTACACCCACTTACACAGCCATGTACACACCCATACAGTAACAAACACCCACTCACAGACCCATACAGCCACTCACACACTCATTCACCTACCTATACAGCCAGTCACACACTCAGTCTCAAAGGTTACAGTTAGAAAATACAATTTAAAAAATCTTTGTAATTAACTGGAAAAAAACAAAGCATACAAGGACGCTATAGTTAGTAAATAGAAGTTAAAAAAAACCTTAGAAATTCACTGAAAAAAACAAAGGTTACAGACACTTTATATTAAGGCTTAGATTTCACTCATACAAAACAAGTGAAATTCAGAAGTTATAGTTACCTGAACTAACTATAACTTACACCCTTGCAATCCACTGCTTAAGACCTCACATATTACATCACTTATGACATGGACAGTGACATCACTGATGAGATCATCTACAGCAGAACAACTTACACATTCACTCACACCCCCATACAGCCTCTTATAAACCCACTCCCACCCACACAACCAATTACATTCCCATTCAGACCCATACAACTACTGACACAGACTCACCCATACAGTCACTCACAGACTCATACAGCCACTCTCACACCCACAAAAACACTCTCACACTCACTCACACAGCCATACAACCACTTACACCCATTCACATACCCACTGACACAACCACTCACCCATTAAGCCACTCACACAGCCACTCATGCACCCATACTGATACTAGCAGAGCTACTCACTCACCTGTACAGCCACTCCTACATCCGTTCATTCATCCACTATACCATTTACATACCTATTCACACATCAATACTATCACTCACGTGCCCACTCACTCATCGATACAGCCACTCACACAAATACTTACTGTGCAAAGCAGCCACTCAAACACCCACTCACCCATACACCAAGTCAGAAAGCCACTCACTTACCGATTCATCCACTTACATGCCGTCACTCACCCATAGAGCCATTCACACAGCCACTCAGTCACCCATACAGCCGCTCACAAACACACTCACCCAACCATAGAGTCACTCACACAGCCACCACAGTCACTGATACAGCCACTTATTCAGTCATACAGTCACTCAGACACCCACTCCCACACTGATACCGACAGTCACAGTGCCACTCAGATGACATATATTAGCAACAGCATCACTCATTAGTTGTACAACTAGTATACTAATCTAACTTTTGTAGTAGGTTAGTATATAAGTTTAACACTCAAACTCTTCGAAAACAGTTACACTCACTGGATGATGTCATCAGTGATGTCATTTAAGTTGTCATCAATGATGTCATCAGTAATGTCGCTGACCATGAATTAATGAATGAGTACGTATTTGTATAGCGCATGGCTACCCGGAGGCATCCCAGCGCATCAAGACACCTAGTCACTCCTCAAAATTCAGGGAAAAAGGGAGGTTTTCAACAGCTTCCAGAAACTGAGGTAATTAGGTTCCCTCCGAATAGAGTCAAGGAGCTGATTCCACAATAATTTCGCAGCATGTAATGAGAATCTGCGGCCACCCATGCGTACTCTCTTGATCCTGGGGATGTTTAGAAGTTTCTTATGGTTGGATCTTAGAATCGGGGTGATCTGGTAGGGTTGAAACATAGGCTGGATCCGGGCTGGTCCATTGTCGGACATGGATTTGTGGACGGTACACATGGCCTTAAACCAAATCCTTTGCTGTACCGGTAGCCAATGTAGCTGGCGAAGAGCAGATTTGGCGGAACTTCACTTGGGAACATCCATCAGCATCCGGGCCGTACAGTTCTGCACAGTCTGCAGGATGTCGATGGTTCCCTGTGGTGCTCCCAGATAAACTGTGTTCGCGTAATCAAGGCGCGATAAAATTAGAGATTGTACCACAAGACGCTTGGCTTCAAAAGGCAGAAGACTCAGCATCTTCCTTAACAATCTAACCAGGCCGCAGCAGGTAGCCGCGACCTTACGGGCCTGTGCGAGGAAACTAAGCTTAGGGTCAATCCAGACTCCCAGACTTTTGATTTGCTTTTTAGGGGAGGGGGGCTGTCCCAAGCAACTAGGCCACCAAGGATCTAAATTGGAAGGGGCCTTGTGTTCTAACATCATGATTTCAGTTTTGGCGCCATTAAGTTTAAGAAAGGACGCGTCCATCCATTCTAGTACTTTAGTTAGGCAGGAGGTAAGTTTATTGTTGTCAGGAGAATCATGCCGGGAAAGGGAGACCACCAACTGGGTGTCATTGGCATAGGTGACCAGTTGGACCCCCCAGGGGAGTACCAACTCAGCCAAAGGTCTCATGTAGATGTTAAACATGGTGGGGCTTAAAGACGATCCCTGGGGGACGCCATACTACAAGGGGAACTGTTTTGAGATTGCCTCATTTTCGAACACAGCAAAAGTTCTGTCTGTGAGGAAGGATTTCAGCCACTTGAGGGCCGTTCCTGATACCCCCACATCGCTAAGTCTCTGAATCATGATGGAGTGGTTTACTGTGTCGAAAGCTGCGCTGAGGTCTAATAAAATAATGGCAGCGCAGCTTCCAGAATCCACGATTTGACCATGTCATGAGGGATGTAATATATGAGGCGATAAGCAGTGAATTGTGGGGGCGTAAGTTATAGTTAGCTGAGGTAACTATAACTGCCTAATTTCACTAGTTTGTAAGAGTGAAATCTGAGCCTATCTCTAACGTCCCTGTATATATATATATATATATATATATATATATATATATATATATATATATATATATATATATATATATATATATATGTGTGTATAGATAGATAGATCGATAGATAGATAGATAGATATGGATTTATAAATATAGACAGTCACTGAAAAAACAAAGGTTACAGAGATGTTATAGTTGGGAAACAGAATTAAAAAACCTTTGTAATGCACGACAATACCAAAGGTTACAGGAACGTTATAATTAAGTTCAGATTTTACACACACACAACCATAGGAATTCATCTCAACTAACTATAACTTGTGCCCTAAGTAAATTATAACGTGTGCCCTCACCATGCACTGTTAATTACCCCACATATAACATCAGTCGTGACATCTTCTATGACATCATTGTTAATATCACTGCAACAAATGCCCTGAAATTATTGATGAGAAAACTTTGCATGGTGGGGGTGCAAGTTATAGTTACCTTAGGGCACTATGTATGGTATTTAGTGCATGGTCCACCCTGTTTTTTTCTTTTAAAAGCACTGTAGCCCGCACTCGTTTTTTTTTTTTACTGTGGATCTCTTTTTGGAGCCCCACCATGCCTAGAGATGTATGTTCACTGAATTAACCAAATGTTTAAGTAACATTATACAGTGAAGTTTTAGTGTGGAGTGGCAGATACCCAGAGCAGAGAGGTGAGCCTTAACGTGGTCAGACAGATGTGGTGTGCCTGGGGCTAGAGGACACTCACTGCGGTGCTTAGAGCACTCCGCTGAGGAGAAGCAGTCCTTCATGGGCAGAGAATGTAAGTTCCCCTTGGGAGGACAATTATAAAGCTTTTGGATTTTCCTTTTTGAGGTTTGGTTGGGGGTGAGGTCCCGAATCCCCATTGGCTGGCCTTTAGCTATTTAGGACATGATTGGGCTGCAGTTCAGCCTGTGTAATGATATTTTAGGACCCAACAGAGTGTATGCTTCTATTGTGCCAGTATGTCTGGGAAAGGGTTGTATGATGAAACTACGCATGCCATTAACCATGCATGCCCTTACAACACGGTCTTAAAACACCTAAGTCTTTACAACGCATGTCTTTACCACGAACAATTGTACCTTTACCACTCATGCCTTTACAACTCAATTTTAAGTATTTCTTAGGTAAGTATGAAGCCTATATATATATTTGACTTGTGTAAAACCATAAAAGAGCACAATGATTAAAACCCTACAGTGTGTAATAAATATGACATCAGATAAAACCATAAAAAGTAGAATACATAGAAATATCAGTATTTAAAATGCTGATCATAAATAAATAACAGAGTGACACCTACTTTAAAATATCATTTTCCCACCATATCCTCAGTCTAACAGCAGCCAGTACAAACTAATGTAGCATCATGCAAATATGTTCAGATTGTAGTAACTGCAAGATAATGCAAAGCTGATCTGCACTTCCTAATGTTCAAAGACGTAAGCAATGGTATGAGAAATTGCTTCCCTTGTGTAGCATACAATTGACAAAAAAACAGAAAATGTAGCATGGGTTGATTAGATTAAAAGTCACATGGACATAAATCCAAGCCTTAGTCACAGTCTGTGTCCAGGGTATGAGACTAGAAGGTGCATAACGTTAAACCTAAATCTATGCAAATAAAAACACTGATAATGATGCAGTAAGATATTTAGATAGCGCTTCATATATTCAGCTGTTAATAATTGATGAGCAACCATACCCTTTTTGCTAAACTCTCGACTGTCCCTTCTCCGAGACTGCATGGCAAGAAACTCAGCTCTTAAAGTTTTTTTTAATAGCAGCAATATCCTATGGAATATAGAAGCACTCTGGTCTCCCATGTAGGGTAAATTGTTCCTTAATGGGATGTATGTCGTTACTACGCATGCTTTTACAACGCATGCCTTTACCACACAACTTTTACAACGCAAGTCGTTACAACGACTTGCGTTGGGGGGGGTGGCTGGATAGTGAATAGTTGAATTTACTATTCCAACTCCAGTCCCCGTGGATAGTAGGGAAGGTTTTGGATAGTACATTAAACCATTCCCTATCCTACAGCGCCCCCAGCGCAAGTCGTTGTAATGACCTGCGTTGTAAAAGTTGCGTGGTAAAGGTAGTGCGTGGTTAAAGTTGCGTTGCAAACGCTGTTCCCCTCCTCAGGGTACACAGTGAACATAATCTAACTGTATACAGTCAGTGATTATATATGGCTCAAATGGGTTTCCTGTTTGACTAAGAGTGCCACAATAATAATGGCACTAGCATTATATGATCCTCTAGGTACGAAAGACACCCCCCCAAATTCCTGCTCAGCAACTACAAACGGAAAAGCACCGGGCCTTATAGATATTGATCAATGCATCCAAGGGCTTTCAGGCTAGCTTCCCCGCAAACCTAAATATTGCTCCTATCATTTTTATTGAATTGGGAATTTCTGACCTTTTTTTCTTTTGCAGACTTATGTAGCGCAAACTCGACCCGAAGGTATTGGAACGCTTTACATGAGCACCGGTTATGTTACACAAGTACACATTCATTTATTTCTGGTAGGCACGGGGAGATGATTTGACTAGAGTCACAGGATGTGGACGCTATCCCGAGGTTCGAACCTTGGTTTCCCAGCTCCAAAGTCGGCAGTCTAGCCATCAGACCACTTCCTCTAATAACACCTAATACACTAAGGACGGGACACATAACATTTTAGCATCATTGATAAAGTGGGATTTCAGATTTCTCGGAGCACGCCCACAGATCATAGTGTGTGACTTGGCAGTGTTAGTCGAGGGGTCAAGATCACTCATAAGTGATAGAAACATATTCAACAGTTTTTGTAGACCCACTGCTGTTTCACGAAATTAGAACACAATTTCCACATATAGCAGTGCTGGGATTCTTCTAGACCTCACCCGTGGCACATCTGCCTGAACGTGACAATATTGCATCCATATCATTTATGTGCAGGCAAGACAGGAAAAGGGCAAGTACACAGATCCAAATTGAGTACATTCCCCAACGATCTCATAACTGACGCAACCCGTCACCTCTTGTGATTTGGCTAAGAAATGTACCAGTGGTGTCTCCAGCCCCATATTTAACATTTGCCCCAAAGCTGCCATCTGTTGACTCAGTTGAAAGCTGAACTCAGGTCCATAAATGTTAAGTGCAGATGACCCATGTTAGCCAATGTATATAAACTGATTATTAGATGCAAATTCAGGCACTGCTCAACAGTCCCGAGGCCTTTCCTGAAACCGTACTGGACTGCAGAGAAGATGCCTTTTTCTGCAACCCACATCTCCAACTGGTCCAAGAGGATTCTAACAAGTATTCTGGCTTTAGAATCAATTAAGAAAACTGATCAGGGGGAGGAGCCAAGATGGCGATCGGGATAGCAGCGTAGGCTCCCGGCTCCGTGAACCTCCACATCCCGCACAGATATCCTGCACGAGATCCTGAGCCTGCGCTACATGCCCGTGTTGGTGGTTGAGAGCGGCAACCGATCGTGTGATCCTGATGTTTCTGGCGGCGATACCGCCGGAGAAATGTTCATTTGAAGTTTGCGGCCTGTGCAACCCTGGAACCGGGACCTCGGGTGGACAACATGGCCGGGTACTAGTTCAATAACAGCGGCCATTGGTGACTGGGTGGAGTCGGACTACCGGAGCGGTGCGAATATTGGCCTGAATTTCGCTGTGGTCACTCCTACCACTGAGCGGAGCGGATCGAGTGAATGCCCGAGGTGGTAATTTTAAGATGCTTTTGTAATTGCCTGAGCCCTCGCCAGTAAGCTGCTCGGACGCTGCTTGTAACTCGTCCCGATTTTCGCGGACTACTCCCGGATTTTCGCTAGTACTGACCCAGGGTGAGGATGGCTGTTACCTGTGACCGCGCACTGGGCACATATTTTGCCCACCCCTGGAATCCTGTTTGCAGTAACATGGAACTTGATGCGCTTGTGCCTGAGTCCCGGTCCCAATCTAAGGTGGAACTACCCTACGGCCATCTTGATAGGTTGGAGTCTATTATCCTGTATACTGGGTCTCAGCAAGATTGGGAGTGTGTGGCTAAGAGGAGCGTAGCGGAGCGGGCGCAAGGAGCTACGCTGGGGTATGGTGACCTTCTCGAAGCCCTCGGTGCCCTTCATTCCACCCTGGAACACGGCCCCCGAGTGTTGGGGAGAAAGCTTGACGATATTGCGTCAGCGTCGGCACAGTTGAGATCGGCCTGTCCCCAGGTACAAAAGGATTTGCTTCACGTCACACAGGAGGAGAGTGTCGTGGCCGCCCCTGTGCATAGGGGGAAGCTGGAAATTTTGGACAATGTGGCAACGTGTGGTCGGCTGGCTGTATGTTTGGACTGTTCCGGAGGTTTTAGACTTGAGCAGAAGATGGTGACTTTGCCCCACGCACAGCCTCCGGCGACCCAGGCAATATTCCAGCAACGGTCGGCTGCTCTGGCTGTTTCCTCCTTCCTAGACCTTGTGTGCTCGGTATGGAACACATGTCCTGGGGCAGTACCGGGAAAGATGATCCTCCATGATGATGACTGTGTTGGTATTCAGCGACGTCCAAATTACATGTGTGTTTCGCCTTTTGGTCTTTTTTGGACGCTCCTCTTCCTCGTAACATCTGACATGGCAATGGCTCGATGGGTATGCATTTGTGGATTCGCAAAGAGAGGCCAAGGATAAGGCTGATCCTTCAGAGGTTGTCATTTAATAGGCGGGCGGGCACGGGGGATGCGTGCTCTCACGGTATAACTAATAGTGCAGTAGGTGTATAATGCTCCCCATTTCTCTCTGATATGATCGATTTTTTGTTGTTTACTGTTTACCTTGGGGAGGATTATATTGTGCGGGAGGGAGAAGCCGGGGGCATGTTTGAAAGCCCTCCTCCAGTTTATTAATAATCTCTCCATTTTCCCGTTAGGTGGGGTTTACTTCCTTTCTTCTTTTTCCCTGTTTCTTCTAAAATTCGGGTCTGGTTCTCGGGCGACAGGCACACTGCTGGGGGGGGGGGGCGTAGTCATCTGCAGGGGTGCAGGGTGGGGTGTTGGGGGAGGGGATTGTTTAGTTTTTAGTTTTTAATTTGTTTCTATGGCCTCTTTTTTCTTCTCTTATCTTCCTTTGTCTTTTCTTTTCTGGGGTCAGCACAGTGGGTTTCCTTTAGTGTCAATCACTGCTTTTACATTTGTGCCTCGATTTCCGTGGTGTTTTCTGGGTCTTAGGGCAGGGGACTAAAGGCGCAAATTGACCGTGATATTCCTCCACATCCTGAACCTCCTGTTTCAGCGCCATTGACTTGATCGATTGCTGTTTATTGTTGACGCGCTATTCTGCCTGCCATTTTTCGCTGCTGGGAAATTGTTTGGCACCTGATCCTTCTAGCCTCTATTATAAAATGAAAACCTCTTATATCCTGTTTTCCTAATTGTGCTGTTCAGTGGCCAAGAGTATACTAGCATGGAGAATCTGCTCCCTGAGGTGCTGCATGTAATTAAAAGTTGCTTTCTGTTACTCTAACTGCTTAGCAGCCGGCCCCGGGGGTTGTAGGCCCATACTTGTCTTTGGTTGAAACGTCAATAAAGGTTTTAAAAAAAAAAAAAAGAGAAAACTGGTCAGTAGCACCAGGGGTCAGCCTTGTCATCTTTCTTATACCCTAAAATTCCCTTGCCACCCAAATACAGCTACCCACCCTAAACCCTAAAAATGCCATTACCACCCAAATACCCCTACCCACCCTAAACCTTAAAAATACAATTCCCATCCAAATACCTCTACCCACCTAAAACCCTAAAAATACCCTTGCCACCCAAATGCCCTTACCTACTCTAAACCCAAAAAATACACTTGCAACCCAAATACCTTTAGCCACCATTAACCCTAAAAATACCCTGGCCACCCAAAAACCCTTACCCACCTTAAACCCCCGAAATGCCCTTACCATCCAAATACCCTTACCCACCCTAAATCCTAAAAATACCCCTGCCACCCAAAAGCACTTATCTACTCTGAACCTAAAAAATAAATTTGCTAGCCCAATACCCCTACCCACCCTAAACCCTAAAAATACCTTTCCCACCCAAAAACCTTTAATATTATTATTATTATTATTATTATTATTATTATTGCATTTGTAACGCGTGACAGCTACCCACAAAGGGTTTCCCGGCGCGAATTTGTAAAGATACCTGAAGTCAGATGATAAATGATGGAAAGGGTCTAGATGTTAAATAGCCAAGTTTTTTAGGCTTTTGCGGAATCTACAATAGTTGTCTTCAATGCGTACTGAAACAGGCATTGAATTCCACAGCATGGGTCCTTGGTAGCGAAAAGACTTGCCTCCCATACGGGACAGCTTAATTTTAGGAATAGCAAACTTCCTTTGTGTGGAGGAGCGCAGGGAGCGAGATGGATGATAAGGGAGTACAAGTGACAAAAGATATTTTGGGGCTTTTGCAGCATTAATTTTATGCATAAAGCATAATGCCTTGAATCTAATTCAGTTTTCAACCTTCAACCAGTGAAGGTCCCGAAGATATTGAGTGGTGGGGGTGTACCTCGGGACCTTAGCCTGGCCGCTGAATTTTGAACTACCTGAAGTTTGCGGATTGTTGCTTTATTTGAGCCTAAATACAGGACATTCCCGTAGTCTATCCGTGATGTGATCAAGGCATTGACCACGGCCTTCTTTGTTTGCTCAAGCAGCATCCAGCATATCTTTTTCAACCATTTTAAAATGGCGAAGCACGTGACTGCTGTTTTTTCAGCCTGTTTGTGCATCTTGAGCGAGTCATCTATGATGACCCCTAAATTCCGTGCTTGAGGTACTGGAACCAGAAGCCTTACCCACATTAAACCCTAAAAATGTCCTCACGTGGGCGTGGCCAAGATGGCGGCGGAGTAGGACGTGATTCTAGTCCCCACCGGCGCCAGGCCCTACAAAGCATTGTTTAGCGTAGGCCCCGGGAGTCCCCTTGGGCTTCTGGTCGCTCTGGAGACCTTATAGAGCGGTGGCCAGCAGTGGTGCGATCCCCGACGGCGCAGGAGCCCGTCTTCGCGGTACCGGAGCCGGCGGCGGTGCTTGAGACCGGAGCGGCGCTGAGAGCTGCGACACACGGTGGCAGCCCAGGAAGCCCTGGTGTAGTGCGGAGAGCGGAGGCTGGCGAGTCCGCCTGGGCACTGTGGTGGGTTGCCGCGGGGACCTACCGGCAGCGAGGGGGTGCCTGACCGACGCCGTGACCTCTGATCCCCGGGCGGAGGCGGAGCCTAACGTCCGCGAGCGCCTGGAACCACAGCGCGACCGGCTGCCTAATTGAGGCCGTGGTCTGCGGCCTAGCTCAGGGAGCGGTCGGCGCTGCTCCCGGGACCCGCGCGACTGAGCGGAGACCTGGACCATACATTGGAGCTGGACCGGCCTTCGGGGGAGTGCAGTCGGCCCCCACAGGAGTGTGTGGCAGCTGGAATGCGGCGGTGAGTGCCGCGGCCTTCGGCTGGTCCCGTGAGCGCATTGTTGGCTGGGACATTGGCTGGTGACTGAAACAGGGGCACGAGACGGCGCGGTGGCCTAGGCCCCCAGAGAGAAGCAGCGCTGCAGAGGAGCGCCGGTGCGGGCCGCAGGTGAGCGCGACCACTGCCACAGCTATTCGGGGGGCCGGAGAGTCGTCAGAAGGACATCTGCCACGGGGGGACCCTATTGGCACCATAAAGGAGGCATTCAATGCGAGCTGGTTTCCCCTCCCCCCCTTCCTCCAGCGCGGGAGATGAGACCCTGCTAAAGCACGGGAGCAAGCGGGATCGGACTGCTGAGTGGAACCGCGTGGACGCCCGAGGAAGGTGATCTGGCTAATCGAGGCACTCGCCAGCGTAGGGGGCCACTGGGGTAGATTGGTCCCCTAGCCTTTTGACTTTCTGGCTGCATTGCGACTGGTGCTACCACAACACCCCTGGCTGTTGGAGTGGGGGCTGGAGCTGCGGAAGCTGCCTCCACTGGACCTGGTCTACCTACGCCATTGAGACGAACAGGGGCTGCACCTGGAGAACTGGGCAAACGCCGAGGGTGCGCGGCAGGGGCCTTGAAGGGATTTTGTCCGTTGGTGGGGGGACACAGTTCGTGGTGTCTCTCAGGAAGTCAAGGGGGCCGCAATGTCTACCGTTTTGCGCAAGTGGAAGAACGGTAAGGATGGCCAACCGAAGAACGCCCAGCAACCAGCGTCCCCTGGCCCGAGTTCCTCTCCTAAGAGGTCGGATGACGAGGCTCCAGTTACCAAAGCCTTCATGACTGACCGCTTTAAGTCCATCAAAGAAGACATCTCGGACCTCCGCGCGCAACTGACGTCTGATCTTCGGGAGGTGCGGAGGGACGTGGACGTTGTGGGGGAGAGAGTAGCCACGCTAGAGGATCACGATCTCAGCATGGCGAACGACGTCCATCAGTTGCAACAAGACGTGCTGAGGCTCACTGAACAGAACTTGGACTTGCAATCCCATGCGGAAGACTTAGAGAACCGCTCTCGAAGAAATAACATTCGCATACGAGCGGTGCTATGGGATGGCGAAGCGGGTGATCTGCGTGGCTACGTGCAGGACCTCTTCCTTTAGATCCTGGGCGAGTAAGGATGTGCAGGAGATTCGGATGGACCGGGTCCACAGAGTTGGTCTGCCGCGGAGGGGCGAAGGGCCGCCCCCTGATATCCTCGTATGTGTCCATGATTTTCAGCTCAAGGAGAGAATCCTTAGGAAAGCGCGAGACGCTCCTACTTTGCAGTTCCGTGAACACCGCCCGCAGCTCTATCAGGACTTGGCGGCAACAACTCTTCAGAAGCGGCGGGAGTTTAGACCAGTGACGGCTTTTCTGCGGAACCATAACATTCCTTACTCATGGGGTCATCCATTCCGCATAGTTTTCCGTTGGCAGAATAAGCTAGCGCAGATCCGTACGCTGCAGGTGGCAAAGGAACTTCTGGGCATCGAGGATGAGTCCCCAGCTTCAAGGGCGGGCAGCCCATCTCCGAGACTGCGACATCGATCCTCCTCTTGGCACAGAGTGGGGTCGGCATCGGATCGCGGGGGGCCTGTTCGAGCAACCAGCTTACAGGAGAGGGGAGATGCGGTGGCCTCTGTTGTTTCAGCGACACTGATGACTTCACAGCAGAGCTCCGGGGCGCCCTGAATTGAAGGCTGCGGGCCTGAGGGCGCCGGAGGGGCTCATGTTCTCCGGTTCCGTGGGTATGCAGGTACTTTGTGAGAAGACACCCCGGACCGAGGCCTTGGGAGTCCCACATGGAGTCTCCCGTCCCCCTCCCAGTGATTACACGGTGCGCTGCACTGATCTGGGACTCTTCGTTGAGACTGCTAAGTATCTCTGTTTGTTTTTGAATTGGGGTTTGGTTTGGGGGGAGGGACACAGGGGGTGTTGTGGGGGCTTGTCGGGAAGTAGTTGGGTGGGACGGGGGTGGTGGCGCCTGGTATGACTGTATGGTATGCTTTTCTCTTTCTGCGGCTAGATTCCTGGGGTTCTTGGGTGTCGGGCCTTTCTGGGGGATTATCGACTGGATGGATGTTGTTTCTGATCTTGAGTTATCGGACTCTGAAAGGGGTACAAGGTTCTGTGGGGACCTGGTGGTGAGGGGAATGCCGGGCCAAGCAAATTTGTTTCCTAGGGAGTGGTGTGGTGGGAAGGTACTTGCATTGACTAGCCGGGGGTGGGTTTTGGAATCCCCTTATGCCGCTTAGTATTGGGACATGGAATGTCAAGGGTCTTAACTCCCCACAGAAGCGCCAAAAAGTTTGGAAATATCTTATTAATCATCACCTGGATATTGTGGGACTCCAGGAGACCCACCTGGCGCGTAAAGATGAACTCCGGCTGCGCCATAGACACTTCTCGCTGATCTATAGGGCCTCTGCCTCCACCAAACATAGAGGGGTAGCGCTTCTCTTTCGAGCGTCTCTGCACTTTCAACCTTTGAGGATTAGCTGTGACAAGGAAGGAAGGTGGCTTATGGTCAAGGGAGTGCTCAGTGGAGTGATATGTACGTTCGTGGGGGTGTATGTCCCCAACTCGGGGCAGAATGCTTTTCTCCGGGACCTGTTGGACAGGGCAGGGGACTTTGTTGAAGGCCTTGTGGTACTAATGGGTGATTTTAATATGGTTTGGGACGGGGATCTGGACAGCTCTCGGGCGCAGAGGGCAGGAGCAAGAGTATTTTCCACTGAGACTCAGGGAATGATTGGTGAACTTGGTTTGGTTGATTGCTGGAGATTCCTGCACCCCCAGTTGCGCAACTACACGTTCTTCTCCCATGTCATCACTCCTACTCCAGGCTTGACCATATTTTTGCGAGCCAGGCACTCCGAGGGGATGTCCGAGACTCTAGCGTTTTCCCTCTGTCTGTATCGGATCACAGCTTACTGGTACTAGGGCTGCGCTGGCCGTCCGGGGGGGATGGAATGAAGAAATGGTATTTTCCGCCGGCGCTTGTCAGGGATGACATCTCCTGCAAGGAACTACGCAAGGCTATAGGGGAGTTTCGGACGCTCAATCCGGCATCGGATACCTCCCTCTTTAACACCTGGGATGCATGTAAGGCCTCCATAAGGGGCACATGCCTTCACCTTAACGCCAACCTCAATCGGTTGAGACGGAAGGAGCGGGAGGAACTGGAGACGGAACTGGCTGCCTTGGAGCAGGCCCACAAAGCTAACCCGTCTAGGCTAACTCTGAGACCATTGACTGCAGTGAGGGGTACTTTGAAGGCCCACTACGCCAACCGTGCGGAGTTTACCCTGCTCCGACTTCGACGCACCTCTTACTCCCAGGGAAATAAGATAGGTAGAACATCTGGCGCGCCAACTACGAGATAAGCGGGAAAGGAGTATATAGGTGGCATCCTGGACTCTTCAGGAACGCTTCACCACAGTGATGCAGATAAGGCACACCTCTCTGGCCGGTTCTATGAGGCACTTTACAAGGGTGACTCCCTAGACCAAGCAGTTCAGAATCGCTTTCTGGCTGACCTCCCCATCCCAAGGGTATCGAAAGAGTGGAACGAGCTCCTAGCGGCCCCTATCTCTATAGACGAGGTGATGGAGGCTATCAGGGACCTTAAGCTCCACAAAGCTACCGGCCCGGATGGCTACACGGCGCTGTTCTACAAATCCTTTGCTACGGAGCTCTGCGAATTTTTGGTACCCCTCTTTAACGAAATGGCGACCACGGGTCGCACCACGGGCTCCATGGCCGAGGCCATGATTTCCGTGATTCCTAAACCGGGGAAGGACCCGTCCCACTGCTCGTCCTACCGCCCGATAGCTCTACTCAACATAGATGCTAAGCTATACTCCGCAATCCTTGCACGTAGACTTGAGATCTGATGCCGGCCATCATCCACCCAGATCAGTCAGGGTTTATTAAGGGGTGTCAAACGGACGATAACCTGAGGAGGGTGATTCACCTCATTGAGAAGGCCACAAGGTTTTGTCTTCCGGCGGTGCTGGTGGGGTTAGATGCAGAAAAGGCCTTTGATCGGGTGGACTGGAACTTAATGTTTCGCACCTTGGAGGCCTTTGGATTCTCGCACCAATTCATTAGCATGATTCGCGCGAACTATAACACCCCTTGCTCCATTGTGATGGTTAATGGACATCGCTTCGCCGGTTTCGCTCACACCAGGGGTACGAGACAGGGCTGTCCTCTTTCGCCTCTGCTCTTTGCCTTAAGCATTGAGCCTCTGGCCATCGCGCTGCGCGAGCAGGAGCTGATAAAGGGACTTCCCTTTTCGGGGGAACAACATAAGATCTCCCTTTTTGCGGACGATGGGCTCCTCTCAGTAGGGGACCCGGCGCAATCTCTGCCGCACATTCAGACTCTGCTGTCCAACTTTGAAGACGTAGCCGGTTTCAAAGTTAATTTTGATAAATCATATATCTTGAACTTGACGCTCCCGCCGGCCGAGTTAGAGCGATTACGGTCGCTTACGCCGTTGGCGTGGGCGCCGGCCTCCCTGCTCTATTTAGGGGTCCGACTGACACCTTCTATTGGCTCCCTGTTCGCAGCGAACTTTCCGCCTATGTTATCGGCTGTATGGGGGGAACTGGGCAGGTGGAAGCCGAAATACATTACTTGGCAGGGCAGAATCCATGCCATCAAGATGGTCCTCCTCCCGAAATTTCTGTACCTTTTCCAAGCCCTCCCCATACCAATGGAGATGGATTTCTTCCGACGGCTGAAGACCCTCCTTCTGAAGTTCATCTGGCAGGGTGGACGGGCACGCCTCTCCTATGCGACTCTGAGGCGCCCGAGGGAGGAGGGAGGAGTGGGCCTCCCGGACCTGCACCTGTACTATAAGGCCGCCCAACTGCGGGTCTTGGTGGAGTGGTCGCAGCAAGAATCTGAAAAAAACTGGCTGCACATGGACAGGAGTGTGGCTGGGAGGTCGATCTGGGACCTGGCCTGGAAACCCAAGCCAGACAGGCCTAGGAATGCTTACATCAGCACTCCCACAGGCACTGTCTTAAAGGTGTGGGACACGGTATCAGGGGACAAACGCTGGACGTCGTTCCCCTCCCACTTCACTCCTCTGCACTTTAATCTGGCTTTCCCGCCGGCGCTACAGGAGGGACCCTTTCGGCCTTGGAGCGAGGGCGGCTGTAGGGCCCTTACGCATCTTTTCCATGGCACAGAACCCCTCACCTTCTCTAATTGCATGCGGGACTACGACCTGCCACCCACGGAACAATTCCGGTATGCCCAGCTGATCCACTGGGCAACCTCGCCCGGTCTGAGAGAGGCGGCTACGAGACCACCCTCACCGTTCGAATCCTTTCTTTTGCGGACTGCCACAATGAAGGGAACGATCTCCTTTTTATATAAGCTTTTGCTTGACACAGTGGTCTCTCCTCGTCCCTGCTATATGGACCACTGGGAAGGTCAGCTGGGTAGGGACATAGCGGAAAATGAATGGAAGGGTCTCTGGCGGGACATTAAGAACCACAATCACTCGGCAGACCTGAGAGATGCCCATTACAAAACCATGTTTGATTGGTATCTCTACCCCTCAAAACTTCATCGCATATTCCCGACGACTTCGGATCGCTGCTGGAGGGGCTGTGGCTTACTAGGCGACTTTCGCCACATCTGGTGGGACTGTCCAGTCATTAGACCTTTTTGGACCGAAATTCTATCACATATCAAAGACATGTTGGGGTATCCGATTCCGGATTCCCTGTCCTTTGTTGTCTTGGGTCTCCGAGATCCGCTATTGGAACATCAGACGAAGGCAGACAAACAAATTATGTGGCTGTGTTTGGGGGCGGCTAAACTAACACTGGCTGCGGCTTGGAAAAAACCAACCGCCCCAGCTATGTCATTATGGCACGCAAAGTTATGGAGACTAATGAGCATGGAGAGAATGGCGGACATCTTTTTGGGCAACTTTAAGAACTTTATGTTCCGCTGGGGGCCTTTAGTCAGGTTTTTGTTGAACGGTTTACCATCTGCTGTCTGTCCATCGGCCCTAAGAGCACTTCACCTTTTCCAAGTCTAATTACCCGAATGATATGAGTGAGTAGTGATGGATGAGAATGTGAGCTGGCGCCACCACCTGGGGGGGGGGGGACTGTGGGGGGGTGGGAGGGGAGCATAGTTGGGGGGATTCTGTTCTTGTTGCGGCACTGCATGACTGAGGAAGGAACTTACCCGCTCGGGTATTTCCCGTGACATTTCGTGTAACTGGTCTACCCTTCCTCAGGATAATCTCGCAGAGACATTGAGTAACGCCTGGCGGTTGGAACTCTTACCCGCCGCTATCATCACAGACTCCGCTTAGTGTGGCTCGCTGGTGCTTGAGGCTTCTAATGGATGTATTGGATGCTCCTGCAGGGCTCATGTTTGTACTGCTGCAATAATGCCGCTTGTTTCCTTTCTGTCTGTTCTACCTCTGTTTCTTCTTTCAAATACAATAAAACCAACTTTTACACAAAAGAAAATGTCCTCACCACCCATATACCCTTATCACCATAAACCCTAAAAAAACGCCCTTGCCTATATATATATATATATATATATATATATATATATTACCTACTGGCGGTCGCCAGTAGGTATATATAGTTAGGATTTTTTCCCTATGGGATTTCTGAAAATTCTATGTCTAATAACTTTGGCGTTTGTGGACGGAATTGGCTGAAATTTTCTGGAAAATGGCACATTTTGTTTCTGAGCAGCTCCTGGAAATTTGGGGGGGTTTCGGCAAGGGGGGGCTGAGATAAAAGGGGGGTCCCAAAACGCGTTTTTCCCATGTTAATTTCCATAGGGCGGTTGGCCTCACTTTTAGCCCGAACGGCTGAATGGATTTCCACGAAACTTGGGAAAATTGTAGGGACTGTTAGCCCGATGTGCCTTTGCTAGGTCTCAATATATGTGCTTCAGTGGATTTTGAGAAATTAACGTTTAAATCAAGATATATATCTGTAACAGCGGTCCGGGCAGCGATCCGGTTCGCGTACTTTTCGCTTATCGGAACTTTGCGCACGGAAAGCTGATTGGCTCTTCGGTGTCTGTCAACATTCTAAACAGTCCGGTGCAGCCGCCATCTTCTCTCTCGGTAGGATCGAGAGACAAGAGGAGGCCAAAACAAAGAGGGAAATTTCCATAAGGGGGCATAGTAGATCCTCCCTGACCCCCTAGGTTTTATGTGGTGTTTTTAAAAGGGCCCAGCAGGGTCCAAAAAAAAATATATTTTTTTTTTTTCGCGATGAGCGTCTAGTACGCGAACCGGAAAGCGTTCTGGGCAGCGTACTATAAGGATAATAGAATGATACACTTTTCAAAGACTGTATGTTAATTGTTTGTTTTTTTTCTTTTTTTTTTTGTTGTCTTTATTTTTAAAGTTATTTTTGTTATTTTCATTGTTTTTCATACTTTATTAAATTTTCTAACATTTCATTGTCAGAAATGTCATAATTTATTATAGGGTGTAATTGTTTTTCATTTTCAAGCAAGTTGTCTACTGCTTCAACACATTGTAGAAGTTCGTGGTCTCTACTGTCATCCATAAAGTCATCAAGTTTGTCTTGGCTGCTCTCCTTCAGTTCAATCGAAAATGAAATTTGTTGTTCGCCTTCCATTTTGCCTGAAATTTTGAATAAGAAAATATATATTAGTAGAGATAGGGCACTGTTGGGATTAATTTTAGATAGTCATTTTTTATCAGTGAATTTATCTTTTGGCAGTGTATAGTATCAGAGTGGAAATAGGACTATAAAAAAGTGTATGTGATTTAACCAAGACAAGCCTAACTCCATTCATAACTATAACAGAGAAGTCTATCTAAATACATTACTAGTACAGAGGGATAGTGTATATGTAGCAGAAAAATTCTATTATATTAAGTTATAGTGCACAATATATTTCGTTTTTAAAAATTATATCTTACCTTCACAAAGAAGTTGAAGTTTTTGGAAGCTATTAAAAGGTGTTGTACAACAAGAAGTAGTAGTCAAAATGGCTGTGTTTTCTTCTCTTCCTTTATATATATTCAAGTATATAACCAATCAAATGTCAGGTAATAAAAGTAGAAAATGAAAGTAACATTTTCATTGGTTGTCAATTCCAACAGTTCAGATGTGTTTTGTGAAGTAATTTACCTCACGGTATTTGGAGAGGTCTAAAGGCTAAATGGCTAAATGAAATTTCAATCAAATTTGTGAGAATGAAAGGGATTGTTATGTAGTATGAGCTAATTTATATTTGGTGAGAGTGTCTCTAGTCGTTTTTCTGTAAATTACTTTCCCGCCTTTTTTTTGGACCGCTTCCCGGATAGCGGTCCGGTCCGCGTACTTGGAGCGTAACGGGAGTCCACCATTTTGTGTTTCGGTCGAATCAAGGTATAAAATGGAGGGTAAATAATGTTCTGAATGGGTAGAAGGGGGCATGGTACAAGTATTTTGCCCCCCTACGTTTTCTGAGGGTGGCTGAGGAGGACTATATTTGCGAAGAAAAAACTTTTTTTTGAAATTTTGCGCGGTTAGCTTCCAGTTCGCGTACCGGATAGCGCTCTTTAAGCGTAGTTTGTTGAAAATTACAGAAAAAAGTTAGAAAAAAAATAATAAAAGTGTGTGATCAGATGAAGGGTAGCTCTGAGAAGAGCTTTTGGGTTTATGGTACATTTAGGTACTTATAAGTAGGTACCAATGCACAGTCTTAAATTCAGAATGAAAATTCTGTTGCCCTCATCTGAGAAGTGAACTCCATCTCCTCTGTAGATATCTTGCATGTAGTAACGCAAGTTATTGTTGTACAGAGAGCCCATTCCATGGTCTCTCATGAAAGCTGACACAGATTTGTTTACATGCTTCCTCGCTTTCTCAATTTGTGGACAAAATTGGTTGGACCACCTCCATTTCTGTCTTTGGCATATATTGGAATATACCAAGGCAGTTTGAGGAAAAAGTGCCATTAATTGCTCAAAGGTGTCCTTTAAAAGCATTTCCAGACCTACCCCTGTCAAAGTGCCCAAATCATTACCTCCACAGTGCACTATTAACAGGTCAGGTTTTGGCAAATGCATAAAGGTTTTCACCAATGGTATCAATTGGTGACATTTTAATCCTCTTTGGCCCAACCACTTAATTTCCACATCTTGTAAATTGAGGTTAGGTAAATTTCTGTTCTCAGCATACCTTTGAGCCCAGTGGATGTAACTATGTCCAACAATCCAGACGTTAAACATGGTGGCTGAAGGTTGTTCTGTAGTCAGATGAAGTGTGGTAATGAAAGGGCAGTTGAAACAGTAGGAGTTTCTAAAGAAAAAAAACTGTGGATTTACAATGCTAATGATTCATTAGCAGTGATTGGTGCATTTCCATTTCTGAAAACAGAAAGTTAGGGTGCATGGATGTGTTCTTTGAAAGATGTAATTTGAATGGTCAAGGAAGAAACATTTAATGAAAGATTGCACTGGATACGCAGGTGCACTGAGAGTTCAGAGTTCAATTGAAACATTGTTGTGTGAATTTGCAAACATGAGAGGTCTTCCAGGAGGTGGTTGCTATGGATACAAGGCAGACAGGGCAGAGGGGGGAAGGGTTTTGATTTGAAAAAAGTGAGGGAAGAGGTATGATTGGCTAATATGAGAGATATGTGAAAAGAATATCTGTATTTCTGTGCTTTCAATAGCTGCAGCCTTTGGAGTGCATCCTTTTTCTTCTGCTGAAGACAATTTGGTGTATTTCTCAGACTGTTTTCAAAACTCAAAAAATATTTGCTAAGGTGAGAAAACATTTATTTAATTTAGATAGAGAATAGTATGATTTAAGGAGAAAATGATGAAGAAAGCTGTGTTTATAAAATGTGGTTTTGTCTCTAGTGATATACTAATAGAATTAGTTTCATAGAGAAATTGTAATTGCATATTTGGTGTAACATTCTGGCATGCAGTAACACAAGTTATTGTGGTACATGGAGCCCATTTTATGGTCTGTTATGTAAGCTGAAACAGAGATGTTGCTTTTAAAATCGATTTAAGAAATCAATTTCATTTCTGGATATGTACTGCTAGAGCTTCATAGGTTGTTTTGAGCCATATTTATAAGGTATTTGAGTGTCTAAGATGTTATGTTTTCCTTTTAAAATGTAAAGTGTTCCTCATGGGGCAAGTGTCTTGTAAATACGCTCCCACTTGTGCTTGGCAAATTTAGATTTTGATTATGGGAGTTACCTAGCCATGTTAATAGTGTCCCAAAAATGGTGCTAGTGAATTGCAGAAAACACTTTCATGTGTCTCAAGGACATTTTTAGTCATTTCTCCATGAATGCAGGTATACAATTGATTTATTTGCTGTGTTTAAAAACGAATTTTGAAATCAATTACATTTCAGGATATGTACTGTTAGAGCTTCATAGGTTGTTTGGGGTCATATTTAGAAGGCATTTTAGTGTCTTTGATGTTATTTTTCCCTTTTTAAATGGAAAGCGTTCCTCATGGGGCCCTGAGCAGTTCTTAGCCATGTTATTTAATAGGAAGTGGATAACATGGCTAAGAGCATTTGCTGGAAAGTGCATGAATATTGCTGACTTTTCTGCGATGTTATTTTTCCCTTTTTAAATGGAAAGTGTTCCTCTTGGGGCAAGTGTCTTGTAAATACGCTCCCACTTGCGCTTGGCAAATTTAGATTTTGATTATGGGAGTTACGTAGCCATGTTAATAGTGTCCCAAAAATGGTGCTAGGGCATTCCAGAAAACACTTTCATGTGTCTCAAGGACATTTTTAGTCATTTCTCCATGAATGCAGGTATACAATTGATTTATTTGCTGTGTTTAAAAACGAATTTTGAAATCAATTACATTTCAGGATATGTACTGTTAGAGCTTCATAGGTTGTTTGGGGTCATATTTAGAAGGCATTTTAGTGTCTTTGATGTTATTTTTCCCTTTTTAAATGGAAAGCGTTCCTCATGGGGCCCTGAGCAGTTCTTAGCCATGTTATTTAATAGGAAGTGGATAACATGGCTAAGAGCATTTGCTGGAAAGTGCATGAATATTGCTGACTTTTCTGCGATGTTATTTTTCCCTTTTTAAATGGAAAGTGTTCCTCTTGGGGCAAGTGTCTTGTAAATACGCTTCCACTTGCGCTTGGCAAATTTAGATTTTGATTATGGGAGTTACGTAGCCATGTTAATAGTGTCCCAAAAATGGTGCTAGGGCATTCCAGAAAACACTTTCATGTGTCTCAAGGACATTTTTAGTCATTTCTCCATAAATGCAGGTATACAATTGATTTATATGCTGTGTTTAAAAACGAATTTTGAAATCAATTACATTTCAGGATATGTTCTGTTAGAGCTTCATAGGTTGTTTGGGGTCATATTTAGAAGGCATTTTAGTGTCTTTGATGTTATTTTTCCCTTTTTAAATGGAAAGCGTTCCTCATGGGGCCCTGAGCACTTCTTAGCCATGTTATCCAATGGGAGGTGGATAACATGGCTAAGAGCATTTGCTTCAAAGGTTGTTTGGGGTTATACACCATTTTTGGGAAATTATTAACATGCCTATCTAACTCCCATAATCAAAATCTAAATTTGCCAACCGCAGGTGGGAGCATATTTACAATAAATTTGCACCAGGAAGAACGAAAAATAGCATACTAGATACTCAAATGCCTTATAAATATGACCCAAAACATCTTATGAAGCACTAGTAGTGCATATTTCCAGAAATGTATTGGTTTTCATTTAATGATTTACTTCATTGGTAGGCCTTCACATGTTTTTTTATTTTGATATTTTTCAGTGAAAATCTTATCTGCAACCATGTGTTGGCCTCACCTCAAATAAACAAAACAGGTGATGGACTGAATGTGGATCAATGACACACATTTACCCCAGTCTAAAGATCAGGGCCTAAACAAATCTTTAGATAGGCTACATCTTATCGTCATCCTGAATTAATGATTTAAAATATTAGGGAGTGATTTATGAGTGTTGTATGCCTTTTTTGCACCATTGAGTGTCATTTTTGTGATGCAGTGCTGGTGGAAAACATTTGCTATGTTAAATAATTAGTACGGCATTAAGTTTTAGATGACTGTTATTTATTTACTGTTTGGTAATAGTGGTTAATAACATTTTATATTATATTTTTCCACAGATTCAACTGCAGATTCTTTCATAGTTTGGAAAATGCCTTCCAAAAGTCGAATACGAAAGGCTAGAAAACGTCAAAGACAGCAGGATGATGTTTTATTGCAGCAGTCCTCTTCCCCAAATACTTGTCAAAACACCAAGAAAGGTCCGGGTAAGAGCACGAAATCATTCTTAAGAAATATTTGTCATAAAAAAAGTATTTCTCCAAAAAATGTTTCAGTCCTCAAAAAGAAAAGCAATTTAAATGGAAAGGAGAGACCCATCAAAAATGTTACTGGTAGAGGAAGAGATAACTCTGTGCATGATAGTAGAAGGAAACAACAGTTTAGGGACATTCGACATCGAATGTTCCGTAATAGGATAATAGTTAATTTATTGAAAAATATTAAAAAAAAAGGCCAACAGAAAGCGGCATTTTATAAGAAGAAGAAAAATGTAGAGAAAATTATTGATCATGCTTTTGAAATTAAGCGAAAGTTGTTTATTTTGGTAATCAATAGAATTAGGAAACTAAGCAAGGTAATTTCTGATTTCAAAACTAAAAGTAGATGGAAGAGAGTAGTAAATCGTACTAACTTTTGTGAAGTTTTTTCCGGAGAATGGATGCATAGTTCTAGTTGTGAGGCATTTTTTAATGAGGAGAGTTATTTTCAGGATAATGATTTGGTGTTTGCAGTTGACACCAGTGGTCGAGCTTATGAAGTGAAGGATGGTTGTCCAGTTGAAAAAGAACAACTTGTGACAACAGAGACAGAAGAGGCGCTAAGTGATGAGGTTTTAGGAAGACGTCCTAAGGGTCCTGTGTACATTTGGAAGTGTAGTTCTATTTGCAGTGTGCGACAGGTTTCCATCAATTTGCTTTGTGATTTTATACGGACATTTAATAAGAAAAGTTTGAAGCAGAAAATGAAGTTGTTGCAAGATTTAGATCCTTGCAGAGTGAGACAAATGACAGGTTTGCGTGGTCATTCACTGGCTTGTCTTTCCAGGAGAGTATGCCAGAGTGTTTTTCATCATTTCAGGATGCTAGCAGTGCATCATAATAAAGTGAGAAAATTAGTGAGAATGTTGTATTATGCTAAGAGTCCAGCAATTATGCTTAAACAATTATGTGCTGCTCTTTTGCATGGTTCTGAAATAGATGTGAAGAATATTTGTGAAGAAATTGAGTTTTGTTACTTTGGTAGTAAAGATGAGAATGTTCAAATTGACCCTGAAGTAGAGGGTAATGTGGAAGATAATGTACAGGTTTCCAGTACAGATAATTTTCAGAAGGAAATTGCCACGTTTCAGATGAAATCAAGTGAGAGGCCTAATTTCACTTGTGTATGTTGTCGACGCACTTATTATAAGAATCAGACTAAGGTAGTGGATTTATATGCAAAAAGTGAAAGGGAAAATAATAGTGAATGGAAGGATTTTGCCACATACTTGATGGTAGAAAATTATTTTGATTTGGGATCGGATCAACGTGTGTGTACTTATTGTTGTAATAAATTAAACCAAAACCAGATGCCTGCTAGGGCAGTTCATAATAATCTGGAATTGGTTGAGATTCCTTCTGAATTGAAGGATTTAAATACTTATGAATCTATTTTGATTCAAAGTATCCATCCCTTTCAGGCTATTGTAAGAATGGAGCCAAAGACAGGGAAGTTGCCTCCAGCAGATTTACAGAGAGGATTAAAGGGAAGAGTTGTTTATTTGCCTCTAGATTTGAAGAAAAACATTAACACAATTGGAATAGAAAAAGTGGAAGAGGAACCTCTGGTTATCTTGGTTAATGGGGTTCCGACAAAGAATAAGAAAATATGGCAAGATTTAGTGGATGTTAGGAAAGTCAAAAAGGCAACAGTGTATTTGAAGAAAAATAATAAGTACTATAAGAATGTATATGTTGCAGAAGAGGAAGTAAGTGATGAAGAGGATAGCGATTTGTGTGCTGGCCAAATTGAGAAAGTAGAGGCCTCTAAAAGTGAAGAAATATATGAACATTATAGTGTTCATCCTTTGCATTCCAAGGAAGTCATGGGGAATGCTATTGAGTTGTTTCAAATGAAACAAGCCAAAGGGAGTCCCATTAGTGTTTGGGAGGAAAGTTTGGAAGCTCGGTGTTTCCCACAGCTATTTCCCACAGGTCAAGGAGGAAGATATGATGAGCGACCTCATCAAATTCCTGCGTCTGAATACCGGACTTTACGATTGTATGCAGCAGATCCTAGGTTTCGGCAATGCATTCCCTATTTGTTTCATCTCCTGTTTGAAAGCGATCTGTCTGGACTGTCATATGCAGTGAACCACATCTTAAAAAGTGGTATACAGATGCGAAACATCTCGGCAAGTGACTTTATGCATAAAGTCAATGTCCAAGACAGTATTTTGGATTCTCACTTAATTAATCTCATGGCGTGTCAGCGTGGTACTAATGAGTACTGGTACCGTCGTCATGGTGATTTAAAATGTATGCTGAGGAACTTAGGAACTCCAACATGGTTCCTCACTCTGAGCTGTGCCGAGTATGGCTGGGAAGACTTACTTGAATTTTTACGAGAGGCAAATGGTAACATTGAAAACATCGAATTCAAGACACCCGGAGAACTGTGCTCTTTGGATCCAGTCAATGTATGCAGGTACTTCAATCATAGATTTGAAGCTATGATGTCTTTCATCACAAATAAAAAGAATCCACCTCTTGGACAGGTGTTGGATTTCTTTTGGAGAAAGGAGTACCAAGCAAGAGGTGCCCCTCATATACATATGTTGTTGTGGATCAAGGATGCACCTAAATTTGGAACAGATCCGGATGACTTAGTGATGAATTTCATCGAACAGTATTCTACGTGTGCTGTTCCAAACGCAACGGAGAAGAAAAGTCTAAGAGAACAAGTTCTACGTTTCCAAAGCCATCGTTGTGGAAAGTACTGTCGTCGTAAATTCAGAAACAAGGACAAGTTCTACACCAAATGTCGTTTCAACTTTCCACGACCGGTGATTTCTAAAGGAAGAGTGAACAGTTTGATGTCTTCGCTGCGACATAATGTGACGAGGAAATCACCCAAGAATACATACAATTTGAAAAGGAACGAAGAGTCCAAGTACATCAATGACTACAACCCAGTGATTTTGTCCATGTGGAATGCTAACATGGATATACAGTTTGTGGCTGACAACTGTATGGCTGTGGCTCGGTATGTGACATCTTACATCACCAAAAAAGAAAAGACCGAACTGAAGGATATGTGGGAGGACATTTCTCATGAAAAGAGCCTCAGCAAGAAGTTGTACAGTTTCAGTCTGAAGATGTTGTCGCATCGAGAAATCGGAGCTTACGAATGTTCTGACCGGTTGTCTTCAGCAAGTCTCTATGCCAAATCCAGGAGTCTCGTTTGGGCGAGTCTTGGTCTTGCTGCAACGCGAAATCGAGTTCTAAAACCTGTCCGGGAAATTGAGTATTTGGCAGAAAAGGAACCAAACAGTACCGACATTTTGAAGACCAACATGTTGGATACATATTATCCAAATCGAAGCAGTCACCTTGAGAATGTTTGTCTATATGAGGTTCTCCAAAATTATATATTCAAGAGGAACATCAAAGAAGATATTGAGAAAGGAGTGTATGCTGTAATTGGAAGTGAGGGATGCCTGGTCAAGCAAAGAAAATGCCAATTAGTAAACCATCGAAAATTGAGTGGTGAATCTCCAGAAAAAAAGGAGTTTTTTTATTTAGCACTTTTGCAACTTTTCAAGCCTTGGCGTGCAGAAGAGGAACTGCTTGGAGATTTCCTCTGTTACGAAGACTCTTTCAATGCAGCCAAGGAGTCCATAGAATGTCCTGCTTTTTCTAAATATCAAGAAATGCTAACTTTGGAAATTGAGCAGGAAGCAACGATTGCAGCCGAGATTGCCAGAGACAGTTCTCAGGACAGTCAGAGTTCTGTTTCATTGAGTCAAGATCCACTTGGAGGACCTATTATCGAAAATGAAGCTGCCACTGCTATGAATGAAGTGGAAAGAGCCATGGCACATGCTCAGGAGGATTCAGTTAACTTAGAAGACTTGGAAAAACAACTCAACGTTGAGCAGAGGAAAATATATGATGAAGTTACCACGGAAATTGAGCACGGATTAAGTCATGAGAAGAACAAGTGCTCATGTACATCGTTGAAGCCTGTCCGACTGTACGTGAGTGGAGAAGCGGGAACTGGAAAAAGTTTCCTCATTAAAGCAATCTCTTGTTATTTGCAGGAAAGGACTGAGTCATCGCTGTCTTGTGTTGTCACCGCTCCTACTGGACTGGCAGCACATAACATTAAAGGTATTACTTTGCATCGTCTACTGATGCTGCCGGTGGAGCATGACAACAAATTACAATACAACAAGTTATCTGGAGATGCTTGCTGTGAAGTTTCAAGAGTCTTGAGGAAAATGAAACTACTTATCATTGACGAAGTAAGCATGGTTTCCAATGTCATGCTTGCCTTTGTGCATTTGAGAATGCAAGAAGTACTTAAAACTGAATATGATGTGTTATTTGGTGGGAAACACATCATTGTTTTCGGAGATCTTCTGCAGCTGACACCAGTAAAAGGTCAACCTGTGTTCAAAATACTCACGCATGAAGATACCAGGAAGTGCCTAGGGAGCATTGGCAACGTCAATATATGGTTAAACTTCAATTATGCAGAACTGCATCAAAATATGCGTCAGGCAAAGGATGAAGATTACAAGAATATTCTACAAGATATTAGAATTGGAAAAGTGACCGAGCATGGGAAAGAAGCTTTAAATGCACGATTACTGTCAAATTTATATCCCAAACAAGAGATTGTGCCTGAGAATATTTTTCAGAAAATTACTGAGAAGAAATCCGGGATATGTCTCATGCCAACTCTTGCAGAATGTGCCATCTTCAACAACAAAATGTTGAATTTAGAAAAGCAAGAGATTGTGAAACTTGAAGCTATCGACAAATTAGAGCATATGGGATCAACAATTATTTTGTCAGACAATTTGAAATCAAAATTGGATTCATTAGAGAAGACTATATCTAAAACAGCGGGTTTTGAAAAGACTTTGAATGTGTGTTTAAATTGCCGAATTATTTTGAGAAGGAATTTACATGTAGAAAGAGGTCTGGTAAATGGATCAATGGGTAATGTTGTTGATTTTGAGAAATACAGAAATAGAGATGGAATAGAATTTTTAAAAATTAAATTTGATGGCATTGAGGAAGTACAGCAAATTGGTCGTTGTTCTGCTAGGTTTTTGCTTGTTAAAGATTTATATGTTCGCCGTAAACAGTTTCCTGTTTGCTTGGCATATGCGGTGACAATCCATAAATCGCAAGGTTTAAGTGTAGACTGTGCATTGGTGAATATTGGCAGTTCTGTGTTCAAGGAGGGTATGGCATATGTGGCATTGTCACGAGTTAGAACTTTATCGGGATTGTACTTGATTGACTGTGATGTCACAAACATTTGTGCGGATCTAGATTGTGTTAAGGAATACAATAGGTTAAGAAGAGAGTATGCGCCACATTTGCCTCAATATCCTTTGTTTGAGAAACGTGTGGTAGGCCGCAAACGTAGAAATAGCAGTAATAGTAGGGAGGTTGTTGCAAAAAGACTAAAAGTCAATGAACCGAAAATTGTTAGCAGAAAGAAAGTGGATTCTGTTGAAGATGTTGTCGGTTTTCAATTTGAAAACAGTTCTGGTGTCAACTGCTATGCAAATGTAGTGGTTAATGTTCTCTTTTCACTAGAGAGTTTAAAAGAACAGATTCTGTTGAATTCTGAACAAATTTTATGCTGTTTGTTGAATTCTGTTTTCGAGAAATGTAGCACTGATCGAACAAAAGTAGAAAGTGTGTCTGAAGTTCGTTATCTGTTAGATGAATGTTCAGGTCAAACAGACTTCTCTGAAAATAATCAGCAAGATTGTCAGGAGTTTTTAATGTATATGCTTGATATATTGCAAGTTGAGGGTGTAGATGTAGATCACCTGTTTGGGCTTTCTTATCAATGGCAGCATGACTGCGAGAACTGTATGGTATCAAGTACTACTAGTGTAGACTCAGAAAGATTTATATATTTAACTTTGCCAGACAGTAAATCAGTCTCCTTTAATAAGCTAGTAAATGCAGCGGATCACAACATGGAGTGTAGCCAATGTAAATGTGATATGATGTCAACATTATTTATACGTAGATATGGCCAGTATGTCATTTTAATGATCCAACGTTGTAGGCCTGATGGATCAAAATTGTCAACTTTAATAAAAAAATTTGTGGCTTCTCAGCTGTCAATATCAGGGAGGACTTTTGTTACTGTAGCAATTATCTATCACGATGGTCCATCAACAACATCAGGACATTATACAGCTTACTTAAAGTCTGGAAACGGCTGGTCATTCTGTAATGATTCCGTTGTAACGTTCAAAAAAAAATTGCCGTTTGACCTTAAAAATTCTTACCTGGTGTTTTTAAAACCAAAATTTTAAGTAGAGGGAATGTAAGTCTGCAATGCTGTCTAGATTAAAAATCCAACTATATAAACCTAATGCAAGTAAGTCTGCTTCATAGTAAGCAGTATCAGTGTCATAGGAAAAGGAGAACATGAGTGACAAAGAAGAGTAAGTTATTAGTAGTCCAGGATTGTGAAAATAATCTCAAATATTTTATTTTTGAAAGTTGCGAAAATAGAAAATGTCGGGATTTGATTGGAAGAATAACAAGACTTGCGAATCGCGGCAACATGATTTGGCCTAGTGGAAACATGTGATATAATGAGAGAAGTCTTTTTTTCTATGTAACATATTTTACGTATCGATGGAGGTTTTCTTTCAGAAAGTGGCGGGCTGAAAATATTTGTAGCACAACAGAGTGGATGCTGTTCATAGGAGATCGTTCGACGTCATTGAAAGTAAGTTAATTTTAAGGAGTTTTGAAATCAGATTTCGAAGGTTGTATGGGTTTTTTAAACACAGTCATTTTGATTGTGTTTTTTTTTTCCCGCTGTTACATGATGAATACCTTCAAGTCACTGATTTAAGTGAAATTTGATACATTCTGAGAACAGCAAAAATAAACCATTTAACATGTATAATTAATGTTATGCTTTTTGAAATTATGATATATATTTAGAAATGTGAGGTAGATATGGAGAAGCAGAGTCTTCTGTAAGTGTCAATTTTAATGCTTACAGTGCTGTACTTCTAGGTATTGTTTTTTTTTTAAAAAAAGAAATAGGCCTCACCTCAAAGAAAGCTCTTGAAAGCACACATCTTATTTGCATCCTAAAACAATCATTTAAAATGTTTGACACAATTTTATGATGGCTTTACATCTTTTTTGCGCTGTTATTGCATCACTATTGTGAGACATAAGCAATGCAAAAGAAGCATCATGTTTCAAAATAGGCCTCATTTCATCAGCATGAAGATACTGTTTTTTTAAAATAAATATCTTTAGGATTGTGTAGGGGTCGTAGGGAAGTAGAGGTTTCTGTAAATGTCAAAGTTGTTTAAAAACTGTTTCTTCTTGAACCTTTTCCCTTCTTTTTTCTAATTTTTAAATACATGTTTTAATATTTTTGGAAATGTTTGTTCTCTCTTTTACAGATTGAATGTATGAAAAATTTGCTTGAAAAGTTAACATGAATTATAAGGTAAATGTTTTCTACTTTTTAAACCTACATTCCACTGCTGATGATGTCACTGACTATGTTATGATTGATGTAATAAATGGGCATGTTTTACTGCAATGGTAGGTCTTCACATCTATTATCTCGTCTGTATTCTTCAACAAGCATAAATTTGATATGCAACCCAGAGTACGGTTCACCTTAAACAAACTTTTAGAGAGGACACACCTTATCATCACCCTCACTCAATCATTTAATCTATCACATTTAACATCTATTAGTTCTACTGCTTCATTTCTTTAATCTTTACTTTCCTGTGTTTGCTACTTCTCTCCTTCCTTTCTCTATTACTTAATTTTTCTATTCCTTCCAGTATTTTTCTCAGTCCCTCTCTTCTCATACTTCTTCATTATTATTCACTAATTCTGTCTCTATTAATGTTACTGTTTCTGAATGATCTCCAAAAATTTTAAAAACAAGAACAGTAAGTATAAGGATAGGAAAAGACATTTATGTTACAAGAAAGACAACTATAGGAAGTAAACAGAAAAAACTGTTACTCGCAATCCACTGCTGATGATCTCACTGACCATGTAAAAAATTATGTAATATATGACATGATCAGAAGTGAATTGCGGGTAACAGTATCTTTTCTTTACTCCCTATAGCTGTCTTTTTTTGTAACATAACTGTCTGTTTCCTTTCCTTATACTTACTGTTCCTTTTTTTAAAAAAAATTTTTTGGGTACGCTCAAAGTACGCGTACCGGAGTGCGAACTGGTAGCGAACTAATAGAAATAGAGCTTGGCAGAGTTCAAAGAATTCTACCAATTTTTTTAATAATGGGGAGGTAGTTCTGAAAAGAACTGTTTTTTTTTGTTTTTGTTGTTTTAAATTTTTTTTATTAGTTTTATGAACATTTTTTATATTTTTTTGTTTTTTTCAGAACATTTTGTATTTTTTTTTATTTTTGGGGGGGAGGGGGGAAACAAAAATGATTCATCGAAGACGGCTCAACAGGAGCAACAAAAAAAAAAAGAATTTACTTTTTGGGGCGTTTTGGGCACACATGATTGGTGATGGCTCTCATTATCAGGGTAATGCTACTTTCGCGGTAGCAAAGTGTCTGGTTGCACCACACACAGACTTGCTTCACTTCTCCCATGTTGATTTGGATGTTCGGGATCACCTCCCTCGCCTCCGGTCCCGATACCTCCTGAACAACAGATCTTCTTGCCATTTCTGGCGGATTTTGTTGTTGGTCGCGAAGTTGTGCATTGCTGTAATTGTTAGGGTGCCATCGACTCATGTGCCTGTGCATTGTATGATTGCCAAAACTGTACTTTTTGTCTGTGCCCCTTGAAAGTCGTTCGTCGCAAATGCGACAAAACACGTATCTGGCATTTACTTTCTTTTGGTCAGCAGGAAATTTAAAAAATTGCCAGATATAATTTTCTTTCCTATTATATCTTCTGGGCTCCTCTGGCAAAAACTCGTTATTTTCTTGCTGTTCTTCCTCTTCTTGATTTTCCTCCTCTTCTATAATTAGTGAAGCAGGTAGTCTTTTCTTCCCATGAGGAGGTGGAGGAGGTGGTGGGGGCACACTGGCAGAAGCAACCATTGAAGCCATTGCTGATGAATCAAAAAAGGTCTTTCTCTCACCAAGATGAAAGTCAGAGTGAGGAAAGAAGGAGGGGTTTTCATCATTTGGGAGAAGGAAAAATTCTAAACCAATGAAAAGTGTTAATTTTATATCACATGACCAAGTATTACATCATTAGGAAACCAAAAGTGAAATGAACCAATGAAAAGTGTTATTTTCGAGTCACATGACCTGCTGTGTTTACGTTTCGCGCTTTGCTCCGCTTTCCGGTCCACTTCCGGGTCCGCTAACTTGGCGCGTCCAACGACGTATTACGCGATAACGCAAAACGTCATGCAAACGTAACAGTTACGCTAAAGGAACGTTGACCGGTTCGCGTACTAAGCCGCGGCTTTAAATTGAGCTAACGGGAAGCAGACCGGTTCGCGGACTGGGAGCGGAACAAAAAAAAATGTTTTAAAAAAATTGTCTAAAGAACATGAAAAATATATTTCAAAATTTAAAGAACAATACATTGTACAGCTACAGATATTAGCTTTTAAAAAACCATTGAAATTCAATGAAAAAACCATAGGTTATAGACCATATATAGTTAGGGATTAGCATTTAAAAAACCTTATTTTATTTGCACAAAACCATTGAAATTCCATATATAGTTAGAAGCGCTAACTATATATCGCGCACCCGCAATCCACTGCTGATGATGTCACATATTACATCATTCATGACATGGTCAGTGACATCACTGATGACATCACTGATGACATCTCAAATGACATCACTGATGACATCACTGATGACAACATCCAGTGACTGTATGTTTCTGTAAAGTTAAAATATGTCTTACATATTGAAGAATGAGTGGATGTATAAGTGTCTGGATGAAGGATTTAGTAGGTGCATGACTGACTGTATGAGTGAGTGATTAAATGTGTCTCACTGAGTGCATGGATTAGTGACTAAACTGTCTTAATTTGTGCATCATTATGTCTGTTGTTCTGTAAACTGTTGCATGTGTTGATAAGTAGCTATATGAGTAACTATATGGGTTATTGATTGGTTGCCCAAGTATTTGTATGGGAGACTGAGTGTGTGTGTGGGTGGCTGGGAGGTGTATGACTCTGTGCATAGATGTGTGAGCAGTTGATTCACTAGATGTATGGTTTCAAAAGTGCATGTGGAAACAGCTGTATGGGCGGTTGACTGTGTGCATGAGTGTATTGGTGAGTGAATGATATCTCAGTTCTACATGTCAAAGTAAGTACATATGTAAAACACAATACATGTGAGAGTTGAGATATATAAATAACTGAACATAAGAGCCAGTGAATGTGTGAGTGGCTGTATCGATCACTGTGAGCTTGTATCAGGGATTATATAAGAGAGTAAATATGTGTTATTATATGTTTGAATAAGTAAGATGTGTATAACTGTATAGTTGAGGAAATGGAGGTGTGATTGATTCTTTGCATGACTGACTAGGTGTGTGAGTAACTCCATGGATGAGTGACAGTCTGTGAGTGTCTGTTTATACTGAGTGTATGTAAGGTTATATTAGAGTCTGAAGAGGTTCATTGTATTATCACATGAGTGATGTGATCAGTGATGACAAATGAGATGTCATCAGTGATGTCATTTGAGTTGTCATCAGTGATGTCATCAGTGATGTCATTTGAGATGTCATCAGTGATGTCATTTGAGTTGTCATCAGTGATGTCATTTGAGATGTCATCAGTGATGTCATCAGTGATGTCACTGACCATGTCATGAATGATGTAATATGTGACATCATCAGCAGTGGATTGCGGGTGCGCGATATATAGTTAGCGCTTCTAACTATATATGGAATTTCAATGGTTTTGTGCAAATAAAATAAGGTTTTTTAAATGCTAATCCCTAACTATATATGGTCTATAACCTATGGTTTTTTCATTGAATATATATATATATATATATATATATATATATATATATATATATATTATTATATATATATATATATATATATATATATATATATATATATATATATATATATATATATATATATATATATTCTTGAAAACGTAGTACCATTCACGCTCTCAAACATTGAAAAACACAGCAAGCAGGATTCTGTGCAGCAAAATTGGGGGTTTATTTAGGTCACAAACCCGCCGTGACGTCTTTCGCCACCATAGTGGCTTGTTCAACAAGCCACTACGGTGACGAAACGCTTCACGGCGGGTCTCTCATTTTAGTTTGTAGAAAGGCTAGAATTTATGTAAATTCATTGTTTTAACATTAATTTACGAAAGTGTAATACCTAAAACCTTTGGGATGAGAAAAAAATTATTTACAAACGTGAAACTTAAGAAAGGCGAATTACCCATTCTTATCCAAGGGTTCCACACCTACAGTCTAAACATGTCAGTCCTGTTTAGAAACAGCTTCATTCCTGTATAATACACATTGAGCTGTGGGGTGGATGTACTTCCATCCCCTGTGTGCGTTTATCAGTCTATGTCTAATAACATCTAAAAAGTGCCAGTGTGCAAAAGTAAATAAAATATAAAGTGTATGAGTGCGCTAAAATCAGTTTAACTCCACATGATTTGTTAAACAAACAGCATATCTTATAATATCATGTATTCATTGTTTTTAAATAAAATTCAGAGCAAAGGTGGTTATTTATTCATACTGCATTGAACCATTGTTGGGTGAGATAAAATGCAGTGTCATCTATTAATAGGCTATGTCCACGTGGTAGTAATTCAAGTATAGTTGACAATTGGTCCATTGATTTTTCGTAGATGTTAGTTTTATGTATACGGAGCCCTTCAGTGCAATATCAGGCAAAATAAATTCTTGTATAAATACATTAAGAATTTGTTCATAATCAATAAATAAGTATCACAATATTTGATACTTATAAATATGATAATACATATGAATAAAACCATTTAAAATTAAATACAAATTTCATGATGATGTTTTATAAAATATCCAAACTACCTACACAGACATGTTCAATAATGTTGACTTGTCGAATACTCCATATGCCCTCCTATGTTATAGCAAGTGGCTACCGTACCACTATTTAACGGAAAATCAATTATGGCTCTTGCTGATGTACATTTTTACTGAATTCTACTATACACCTTATTTCTCATATAAATAGTTATCCATACAAAAAATATAAATAAATAAATAAATAGATGGTCACATTTAAAAGCCGTTAAAACACATATTTATCTCCCAAACACATTGTCTAGCCTACTCATTCCCCTAGGCATGCATACAAGTCCTCTGTGGCATTAAGGCCCTCTGGTGCCTTCAAATCTAACTGCAGTATGTATCTTGTTTCCATCCTACGCAACTTGCTTTCCCTGTCCCCTCCTCGTCTACTCGGTGGGACGCTATCAATAACAAAGTACTTAAGGCCCGAGATATTGGAATTGTGTGCCTCCCTGAAGTGGCGTGCCACCGGATATGTGTTATCCTGGTTACTGATAGCTCTTAAGTGTTGAAGGATGCGTTTATGGACCTTCAGTTTAGTGCTGCCTATGTACTGGAGGCCACAAGGGCACTGCAGCACATAGACAGCATACTCGGTTTTACAAGTGAGGGATTTCTGTTTTTTGTAGGACCTGTCACTGAATGGGGTTATATATGTGTTTTTGTTCACTTCGTGAACACAGGCTTTACATGTCCAGCATTTTAAAAAAAACGTATTTGTTTGTAGCCAGCTGGTTATCTCCATTATCTCTGGGCTGGTGTTGACTAAAGCATCCCTCATAGAGGGTGATTTGCTATGTGTGATGGACTCCCTCTGCGGCAGCAGGGGTCCTATCACATTGTCACTTAGCACCAATGGCCAGTTTCTTTGAATGATCTTACGTATCTGATTGTATTGATTTCTTCTGAATGTGGACTCTGACTCCCTTTTGCTATTTCTTTGTTCAGTGTTTTGTTCCACATTTAGTAGAGTATCTCTTGTTGAACCATTGATTTAATTATGGCTCTATTGATGAATCTCCTTGTACTCTCTGCTTGGGCTATTTTTCGGTCTTGTTCATGACTACGTATTCTATGTAGACGCAACATTTCCCCGTACGGTATGCTCTCAATAAGATGTCTGGGGTGGGCACTGGATGCGTGGAGAGTAGTGTTTCCTGCTGTTTCTTTGCGGTATAGTTTACTTTCCACTTTGTTGTTTCTTATATAGATTTTATTATCTAGAAATTTGACTGAATTGGTACTTATCGTTACTGTAAAATGAAGGTTAAAACAATTTTCAGTAAGTGCTTTCACAAATGACCTTGCTTCCTGCTCAGTGCCTTGCCAAACCACAAAAAAATCATCTATGAATCTAAGCCACGTACGAACATGATTATTTACAAGGTGACTCTGAGTGCCCATGTGAGTGCTCATGAGGGCCACCTCCTCCCAGTAATCCATTTGGAGACAGGCATAACTGTATATGTATATGTATATATATATATATATATATATGTATATATATATATATATATATATATATATATATATATATATATATATATATATATATATATATATATATATATATATATATATATATATATATATATATAAAACTGGCAGTCACTAGTAGGTAGTTAGGTAGGTATAGATGGGTCTAGTTTCCATAGGAAAAGCGTTCTTTGACTTGCCTTTATCTTTGGCACTGTTTGACGAATCTTCACTAAATTTTCCCACAAAATGTGCCCCAGTGATTTTAGTTGTGCATGAGAAGTTTTAGGGCGATCCATCAAGCGGGGGTGAGAAAAAGGGGGGGGGGATCAAAAAAGTGTGTTCCAGCCTGCAGCCTACAGCCTGAACTGCTAGACTTAATTAAACCAAATTTGGCAAAAAGGTAGCTTTTGGTCCAGAAAGCACTCATTTTGTTATTTGGTGTAAATCTGTTCAGTAGTTTTAGAGTTATTTAAAGAGAACCAAATTTGTATATATAGGTACGCAGAGCCACTGTGGATATGACAGTCTCCTTGCTGAAATCTGATTGACTGCCAATGCTTCAACCAGGAAGTGTTGGGAGTCATCTTGGGACTCAGAGTCGTGAATCCGTGGCAATAAATAAATAAACAATCAAGCATGGTCTCCTGTGCTTATTTTTCTTAAAGCCCCTGGGTGGACTAAGTCCCGGGGGCAGGAGGGCTAGTAGAATATGTAAATTAATCAGAAAAATACTATTACAAACCCAGGTACCTGGGGCCCAGATTTAGTTGTCTCCTTTACCATCTGCCTGCAGGATATTTATCCACATTGACAGGCGAGCAAACTGGATTTCACAGGCCTTGCTTGTGGCTTCTGAGTGATCGCTGGTCCCCGAGGGGTAGGGCGCACTGTGGTTAGTGCCGGACCCCATTCCTTGATGATTTGTTTCTGAAATATAGGGCGAACATGGCACAATGGCATTAGAGTGTTGTACTACAGATTCTTTTAATGCATGCAGGGATATAAAGGGATTTGCAGCATGTAGAGCTGAGGCCAGGATTCAACTTGGTTCCCCAGTTTCGAAGTCAGTAGGTGTAGCCAACACCAGGCCGCATCTACTCGTCTGTATGTTTTTACCTCTGATTGGAGTCTAGGCATGGTATGGTTCTTGCCTTCCTGTCTGAGTGAGCCGCCCCCCTCAGATGGGTGCATTGTGACTCCAATGTTATGGCAGTAATGCTTGTTTGTATTACGCTAGGCCTGGTGTGTCTTGTCTGTGGGAGCCCCCGCCCGAGGGACACATGAGGCAGATATATATTTATACATACCTGCAAAATACTCACATTTGCGTTGTAAAGGCATGCTCGGTAAAGGAATTTGCATGGTGGAAGTTTGCCTGGTAAATACTTTTACGATGTTAAGGATGTGTGGTAATGGTATTGTGTGGTATTGGCCGTCTTGTAAAGGCTGTTTCCCCAGGGAAACATCAGGTGAAGAGGAAATATGTCATTTATTCCTCATCTTCTGATGACGAAGGGCCTATTCCGAAAAAGCCTCCTGCGAGAAGTAGGGAAAAGGCTGATACTGGACCACCTCTTATGTTGCAAACAGAGATTTTGGACTTCTGTATCAATGGCATTGGAGAAGGCTAAGTCTCAGCAAAGTACAAAGTCTTCTAGAAGGAGGGATGATTGGCATTCCTCTTCTTTGAATGCAAATAAAACATCCACTTTAGCTATTGCATCAGACGAGAGGATATGTGTGACACTCTGACAGATGTGCAGCATCATTTGGATTTTCCTCCCTTTCCAGTGGATGAGGAGGGAGAGCACCTAGGCTCGCAATACATTAGACCTTCTTTTATGGCAATGCCATTTCATGGAGCTATTTAAGACATGGTGATGAATGAATGGAAGGAAGTGGATGAGGTCACTGTCCCACGATTTCTTCAAAAGCAGTATATGTTGGAGGGTGATGATGTTCTGTCCCAAAATGTGAAAGTGGATGCAACTTAAGGCAAATTGATTGAGAAAATAGCCATTAATCCAGAGGATTGTGCCACATCTGACCATTCTTACAAAAAGGTGGATTCAGGATTGCGGTAGGCGTTCAATGCAGAAAGCAAGTTTTTATGCAGCTTATACAGCCCAATCGCTCATTAAAGAATTTAATTCTCTGTCTGTGGCTATCTAGGAAAGTCAGGAATGTTTGGAGTAGTTTGGCTGGTATGGATCAACAGGCACGTCTGTTGGCGGATATTTCCTCAGATGTGGTGAAAGCAACCACAATGTCTACTGGAGCTATAGATGCGGCCAGGCGCAAATTTTGGATGAAGGACAAGAAAACTGATCAAGATTCCATGTCATGGCAAATCGCTCTTTGAAGATCAACTATATTCCATAGTCTCTAAAGCAAGGATCAGAACCATACTCTTCCATTTAAGGGTAAATATTATTCAAAAATGTTATGGAACAAGAAAGTGGATCATCTCCTTGCCGGGAATTTAAGTCTTATGCAGTGCATAATTGTAATTTTAATTTGTAGTGCGCGTTATCACCCAAAGGTCTCTAAGTGCTGTCAGAGGGCGAACCAAAACTAGGTGGAGAAGAGGGGGGAGGCTGCCTAAGTCGTGCCCCATGCTTCCAGGACAAGCACGTCTTAAGCTTCTTCCTAAAGGAAAGGAGGTTCACTTCCTTGCTTTGGTTCACCGGGAGGCTATTCCAGACCAAGGGGATAGCAGAAAGCAGAAGCAGAAGCAGAAATACCAACCAAAGATTTTTTCTCCCAAAAACGATTCTGGAAAGCAGGGGCCAGCGAAGAAAAGATCCAGAGAATTAAGGTTCCTGCAAGTCCATGAAAGAATAGGGAGGTTGGCTACATAATTTTCTCCAATGCTGGCACAAAATGTGACGGTTGCATGGGCGGAGAGCATAATCAGCAAAGGTTATGCAACAGACTTTTTGCAAAAGCCTCCGGATACAGGGGTAAAGATGATTCATCTTTCTGCATCAGGTCCCCAATGGTTGGCTCTTCTGAAAGTGGTCTATAATTAGCTCAAGAAGCGAGCAATTGTGAGAGTTCCTTAATGAAAGACTCTAGTCTTTTCTTGGTCCAGAAGGCCTTACACACCTACAGGCCTGTCCTGGGTGAACTCCTGGATAAGAACTCTTCACTTTTGGGTGGTGACCTTGCAAACCATTCTCCCGCTGGTTCAACAGGAAGATTGATTGAAGTCAATCGATCTAGAGGATGCTTATACGCACATGCCCATCAAAAAATCAGACCAAAGGTTTTTACAAGTTGCTCTGGGGAACGATCACTTTCAGTTTAAAGGTTCTTCCAATCTGCCTCAAATCCTCTCCCAAGGCATTCACCAAGTTGCTGGCTTCATTTGTTGCAATTGATTGATTCAGGCTGCTTAAGGAGGAGCGCTCTTCATGTTGACCGTGTTGTGGACTCACGGTTTTCTAATAAACTGGGAAAATCCAGTCTAAGGCCAGTTCAAGATCTAACTTTTATAGGAGCTCAATTTCTCCCATTTCAAGGAAAGGTCATGTTGCCACTGCAGCGAGTTGCAAAAATTCAAAGTCATATTTTGGAATTGTTAAGTCACTAAGCTCCAAGAGTGGGGTTGTGGCTCTGGTTTCAGGGGAGGAGCTTGCCCCTACGATCTTTCTTATGCCATGGGCTCGATCAGATCTCCACAAACTTGTTTCCTCAACTTTGTCAAACTGGGATTGGAGTTCCCAGAATCTTTCTTTAAGTTCAAGAATTTTTTTTATTGATATAAGAGGAAAACAAGGTGTCAATACAAAATATAGAAAAAGTATAAAATATTGAAAACAGTGGTAAACAATGCGAGCAATAAAGTTATAAATAATAAGAAAAAGAAAATACGGGCAATAAAGCTAAAGAAAGGAGAAGAAAAACATTAGTTATATAAACATGGAAGTACACAGGAGGAGTATGAAAATGGTAAAATAAAGAAAAGAGGGAATGCAATGAGCATCTAAGGGGGTTTAGGGACTTCTTGCTGCGAGGGCAGTGGGTGAAACAAGCGATTAGCACAAACATCAAAGTAAAGCGTGACAGGAAGCCATAAGTCCATACGTTTTGCAGCCATGTGAGCTGGGAAAACAAAAGCAGTATCTAGTCTGTGATTATGGCAGACTTTATACCACCACGCCTTAAAGGAGATGTTGGAAAAGTTCTCCCAATTGGCCGTAATCTGTTGAAATGCAGCAGCTAGCAATAAATCAATAATCTGAGGTTTTAGTTCAACATCTTCCCAACAAGGGGAAAGACTTCCTAAAAAAAACATTAGCATGAGAAAAAGGAATACAAGTATGAAAAATTACATTAATTTGAGCCCAAACCTGCAACCAAAAATCATGAACAGACTTACAGAAGAACAGCATATTAAACAAAGTCGCCTGTGGGGAGGCGCAAGACCAGCATGTATGAGGAGTGTTTGGAAAGCGCTTATGAAGGTCAAAGGGTGTAAAAAGAAGCCTGTTGTAGATGAAGAACAGGGACTGTGTTAAGGTCGCCGCTCTTGAGGATTTGAGAATCTTAGTCCCTATCTTGTCCCATAAAGAAACCGGCCAGGATGTGGTAAAATCATGTTCCCAACACTCCTCCACTTTAGATTTGGGCCTAACGAAGTCATTAGTATGAAGATATTTGTAAATGGGGGAAGCCTTGGGAGTAGTGCGTAAAAAGGAGTGGAGTGATGAGGTAGGGGTGGGAGAGAAAGGAGAGGAGTACATCTGAGAAAGGCGAGTGTAAGTTGTCAGTGCGGCTTCCTTAACACCTTGGCTGCTAATGGTTTTCCCCTCCTGTGCTGATCCTGACCGAACCCCGTTGTTCATGACGAGCTCAGCTCGTCATAAGCACAGCTCCACTGTGCCTCATGACGAGCTTAGCTCGTCATGAGCATGGAAGGGGTTAAGTAAGAAGAAGTTACGGATGAAGGAAGTGGGTAGACCATAGAGGGAGCGAAGAGTAGTGAAAGGTAAGAAGGAAGATTGGGAGAAAAGTTGTGAAATCCATATCAGCCCCCTTCGGTGCCATGCCTTCCAAAAGAAGGGTTTATTACGAATAAGGAGGGCAGTATTATGCCAAATGGTAGAGGAGAGAAAATCAGCAATAGTCGTAGGGGGTTGGGAGAAGAAGATAAGAGCAATTTAGTAGTGAATTTGTGGATGGGAGTAGGAATGGAGGAGGATTTACGTGAGAAAGAAAGATATTCAGCAAAAGAAAAGGGAGAGAGAAGGAGGCGCTCAAATTTAGCCCATAGAGGACAGGGAGAGCTGGGATCTTGCAACCAGAAGGAAGCTTGTCGTAACAAGAACGCTTTATGGTAGGCAGGGAAATCTGTGAAATTTACCCCGCCTTCTGATTTGGGGCGAATCAATCGTGCAAGGGACATTCTAGATTTTTTGTTACTCCAAAGAAAGGACATCAGAATGGAGTTAATCTTTTTGAAAAACTTTGAAGGAATGGACACTGGGATGTTAGAAATAGTATAGAGGACTATGGGGGACAACATCATTTTAATAGTATCGAGACGACCCCACCAGGATAAGTAAAGAGGGTGCCATCTGGACGTCAAGTCAACAATTTTTTAGTACATTTAGATAAACAAAGGGAAACAGTGTCAGAAATAGAAGGGGTAACATGCAGACCGAGATATTTAATATGTGAAGAGCTCCAAGTGAAATTAGAGGCAGTAAAATCAGGTTTAAATGTGAACTTCGTCAAGGGTAGGATCTCACATTTATCATTATTAAGTTTGTAGCCAGATATTCGGGAATAATCACTCACTTCAGCAAGGAAGGCGGGGATAGATTCAGGAGGGATTAGAGATAAAGAGTAGGATATCGTCCTCATAAGCGGCCAGCTTAACTTTGGAGTTTGATTATTGAAAGCCATGAATATCAGGATTTTGACGGAGTTTAGATAAAAAGGGTTCTAAAGCCAAATTAAAAAGAAAAGGAGATAAAGGACAGCCTTGACGAACACCTCTCCCCAAAGTAAAAAAGGGAGAAACTTGGCCATTAGCACAAACCGCTGCACGAGGATTAGAATATAGTAAAGAAATAAAAAATGAAATACATTTAGAACCATTTAAGGGTATGAAAAAGATAAGTCCATTCAACTCTATCAAATGCTTTCTCAGCATCTAAGGCAATCGCTGCAAGGGGATGGGGCAAGTGACGAGATTTGGATAAAACATTAAATAAAAGTCTGGTGTTGTCAGTGATAAATCGACCCTTGGCGAAGCCTGATTGTTCCTCACCCAGAAGGTCTGGAAGAAGAAGATCAAGACATGCTGCAAGAGATTTAGCAAATATTTTATAGTCAATATTGACCAAAGAGATTGGTCTATAATTTTTGCAATATTGAGCGTCTTTCCCTTCCTTAGGTATCAGACAAATGTGCGCGTCAGAAAAAGAACCTGAGGAGGCACCTAAAGTGAGAAATGTATCTATAAGGGAGTGTAGTTTTGGGATGAGAAGCTTCGAAAAATGAAGGAAGAATTCAACAGTAAAGCCATCTGGCCCAGGGGCTTTAACTTTTTTGAGATTTTAGAGTGCTGTAAGTAATTCTTGTTGAGAGATATCAAGCTCCAAGTGAGAGAGGTCAAGAGGGAATTGAGCAGGTTTTTGTATGTTGGAGAAAAAGCGGTCTAGGGACTGAGAGGAGGGTTGGGTGTCGGAGGAGTACAGGGTTTTGCAGAAAGCAGAGAATTCAGTGAGAATATCCGTATCCTTATGTTTAAGAACAGAGTGTGTATCAAAGATGGATTCAATATTTAATTTGTTATGCTTGGCTTTCAAATAATTAGCTAATACCTTCCCAGCCTTATTTTTGCCACCATAAAACTTTGCATTCGATTTCAATAAATATAGGGAAGCATTGTCTGTAGATTTCTTGTTAAATTTCATTTTGGCGTTAATCAGGGCTGTTAAACTGTCTTGCCAATGAGAGGTGAAATAAGAGTGCTCCAATTTCTTGATATCAAGGAGAAGATCGGCCGTGAATTTGCGGGCAGTTTTCCGTTTCTTCGCCACATAACCAATTATAAAATCTCTCGCTGCAGCTTTGAAAGCATCCCAAATGGTATGCTATGGGATAGAAGGGGTGTCATTGAACAAAAAATACTCATCCGAAAATTCAGTAAAGGAGGTAGTAAACTTAGGATCCAAGAGAAGGGTGTTATTAAAGCGCCAACGCTTGGGTCCAGCTGATTTAGGAAGGATGTCGAGTTGAACTGAAGTGAGGGCCTGATCAGAAAGTAGAATTGGGCCAATCTCGGCATGGACAAGAGTCTGGGCAATATTATGAGTAACAAAAATGTAATCAATCCGGGATTGGGAGTGGTGGCATGAAGAATAAAAAGTAAATTCTCGTGCATCCGGATTACACAGGCGCCAGGCATCGGTGAGCTTATGTTGGGAGATGGCTTGGGAGAAGAGTTTATGGGACTTGAACGTAGTGGACTTTAGAGTGTCTATCAAGGAACGGGTCAAGGGGCTGATTACAATCCCCCGCTAGGATGAAGTTATCATCAATAACTCTGGTAATATGATGGGAGAATGTATGCCAAAAAGCGGGATCACCGCCAGTGGGGGCGTAAACATTAAGAAAGGAAATTGGAACGCCCTTAAGAGACAGTTCAACATCTGACTCCTGAGCAAGCAAGGAGTAAGATAAAGTTTTGCGACATAAAATAGCCACTCCATTACGCTTACCATCGCCCTGGGAATAGTAAACTTCACCCACCCATCCTTTTTTTAGTTTAGCAGATTCTACATCGGACAAATGAGTTTCTTGCAGAAATGCAACATCAACATTTAAACGAGCAAGGTGAGACAAAATTCTCTGCCTTTTGATTGGAGAATTAATGCCCTTAACATTCCATGTAACTACTTTTAACAACATAATATAAAAGATAGATTAAGAGTAGCAAAAAAGAGAAAGTAAAAAAAAAGCCCAGAGGAGAAAACAAGCAAGAGAAAGAAGAATGGCCTGGAGAAAATAGGATAATGAATGTGACATGAGGAAGAAAAATAGAAATAAGGAATTGCGAGTGAGGTAGCGAGATAAGTAGTGAAAAAGTAAGAAAAAATGAAGAGAGGTGGCCTAAAATAAAAAAGATCAAAGTCAAGAATATATGTAAATCAAAGAATAAAAGATCATAGGAAAAAAGAGGAAGGAAAAGGGAGAGATAGGTATATAGGAAGAAAGAAGAAGTGTAGATTAAAAAGAGGATAGAAAAAATCATTCGAATAAGTAGACAAAGGAGAGAAATGCAAGTGGCAGATAGAAAGACAAAGAGAGAGAGGGCAAAAGGGTCGATGACAGCAAGGAAAAGGAGACACCTTTGAACATAGTTGAAATTGGGAAAAAAGCAGGAAAAGGGAAAAAAGGGGAAGGCAAACATTAAAGGGAGGAAGGAGAACGTACTTACGAGGGATGGAACCAGAGGAGGACAATCAAGAAGGAGAGCAAACGAGAAAACTGAGGGAGGTAGCGCCAACTGGAGGAGACAAGACATCCAGTGCGAGCGGACCATCAGGCTGGGGGAAACAGCACGTAATGAAATGTGGATTCTGTGAAAAAAAACAAAAGACATGAGGAGAGAAGAACATCAAGAGACAAAACTACGGAAATATAGTACCAAACAAGTGTAAAAAACGTATGAACAGGTCATATAAATATGAGGGAACAAAAAAAACAAGGGAATTCAAATAGGGAGAAAGTTAGCAGGACAAGCATGACAAAGTCAACATGAACTGTGTGAACCAAATAAAGAGCGACAACAACTCAAGAGAGTCATGGAGGGAAAGCAGATGAGGAGCTGGAAAGATCCATGCCAGATGTTTGACAAGAATTTAAGAAGCTCCGAAGGCGAACAGGATCATCATAGGTCGTCGTCTTGTTGTTATGAGTGACTCTGAAGAGGCAAGGATGAAAAAGGCCATATCTGGCACCGATGGAACGAAGTTCTGGCCTCATATCCAAAAAAGCTTTACGATGATTGGCTGTAGCGCTGGCATAGTCCTGCGCGAAGAACAAGGTGGATCCTGACTATGTGAGGCGAGGAGAAGCCCTGGCTGCTGAGAGAACTTTAAGAAGATCAGTATATTCCAGGAAATACATGATGACGCTGTAGGAGAGTAGGGTCTGCAATCCTATGATCACCCAGATTTTTTGCTTTTGTTTCACTGGTTTACGACTTTCTCTGGCTGTGGGCCTGCTAATCAGACCCACAGCCTGGCTGTTCTCTTTCTAAATTACGAGATGTACCCTAGGTGCATGTACCAACTGGTACTGGGCCACCTTATCAGACCCCGTAACACAGGGCATAGGTGTACCCAGGGCCGCCAGGGGCTGCAGCATGTATTATGCCACCCCTGGCTGGCCTCCTAAATTTGACACAACTGGCTGCACGACAGCTGGGGCGAAGTCGTGTAAGCACCCTTCGCTTTAGGTATAGTAGTTCTATATCTAACCATACAATGGACACCCGAGTTCCTATCAGTCACTCCTATGGCAGGCCTTAACAATCCTGAAGGCAGAGTGCGTGGGCTCGTGTGAGCTAGGCTCAGGCCCGAGCCGAGCCCGGTTGCAGCTTGCGGAATCAAGACCCAATGGCTGTTCCATGATAACGCGTACCATATCGGTAACTTCGGTGTCGCGTTATCAAGGCATGTCGAGTAAGGTGTCATACGAATCGGGGTGCTGCCCTCTCACCAATACTGGCGATGAGGTTAGCATTCCACCCTTCTAGAGGGACACGACATGTACGTAACTGTGAACCCCGGTTAAAGTTAACTAAAGCCTCAGCTCCACAAAATGGGTGCTGCCACCACAGACACGAGTCTGACCTCCTGCTGCTGGGAGTCCTTCCAGCGAGGAGAGCTTGGACAAAGGGTTTCCTGTCGAGGGCGGTGTTCGCACCGTCCCAGACGGGGTTTGTGTATTCTGGGTAGGTAGGGCTTTTGCGAGAAGGTGACTGCGGAGTGGCACCCCGGTGCTCACTACGCATCTGCCGGTTAGAACCAGTTCCAGGGGCGACAGCCCTGGCCTGGGGAAAGTCCGGCAGGGGAGAGGGGTGTAACTACCCCCCTTCCTGGTCCCACCCTTAGGGCAGGACCTAGTCATGTACCCACCCCTTTCTTTAGAATAAAGGCCGGAGCGGGGACCCTTCCAAATTAGATCATCTTTGAATCAAGAATACTTTCTACGAAAGGACTTCAAGACTCTTCTCAAGATTTCTCCCTTGTGACTAAGGAGTAGTCACCCTGCATCAGCGGGCACCATCTAAGAACTCTGCGGTTTGCTGCAAGTCCTTTCTCAAGGATCCGACGGCCCAGCTCGACGAGAACCGGCTTCCCTGGCACCTCTGACCTCTACCCACGTCATCAGCTCAGCTGTGATCTGTGGGTGCGACGAGACCTCGAGGGACCGGCCATCATCAGAACCTGCACGCTCTTAAACCAGCACGACCATCGAGGTAACTCTCTGGTGAGTGCTCTGGGGTCCGAGAAGCCCCGACCCTGAGCCGCTCCAGCACCGAAGTGCAGTCTCCCAGCATCTCCACGATCTGCGTGGGGCCCTTCTGCTCGCCGCTCAGCACGTTGTCTGGTCACTAGCCGCTGGCTTGTGCCCGTCCTTGACGACGACCGACAAACCACTCTGCTGGTCTGGTTGCTCCAGACTGGCCCTTGCTTCCATCTTTGCGAGAAGCACCCCGGACCCTCCTGGTCCACTCAAGACGCCATCTTAGGCCTCCACGTGGCCCTGAGATTTGCCAAGGCTTGTTGCCCCATCCTGGGCCCAGCGACGCCGACAGCATCATCCTTCGTGGGACAGCTCGCACCTCCACCGTGGTCGCCGACAACGCCTCCTGGTCCGTGAGACTGCAGAGCCTAGCGTCGCCCACTCACCTAGTCGAGGTGACGGCCAACCGGTGCCCTCCTGGTACCCTCTGACTACTGGCTAGTAGTACGAACTTGGTCCCCTCTGCTTTCAGGTGTCAACGATCTCTGATCCAGGCTTGGATCTCTACGAACTACTCATCACTGGTCGCCGGCCAGCAACTCCTTTTCTTCCGGCTCCTGGCTCGTCAGCGAAGACCCCGACGCCTGTAAGACTTGTGCAGCCGCAGCCCTCGTGGCTAGGTAACTCGGCATTTCGGTGCCTGCATAGCCTCTTTACTCTAGGGTCCCGAGTCCCTCGCTTCCGACTTGCCTTATCGGGTCCGCCCGAGACCTTAAACTTTCCGTGTCCTCGGACACTTGTTTTAATTGTGCACTTGAAGTATTTTCCTAAGAGATTTGGTTTGTGCTTAGTACCCTGTCCTCATAAAGAGTACAGGGCTGTTGTGATTCTTAATAAATATACTGTTTATTTTCATAACACTTGTGTGGTGTCCTTTCACGGGGTGTTCAAGGGGTACATGTGTGGTAAACAGCTGGCTTAACACGCCCTCTCGAGTCTTTAGCCTTAGACTGCTCGTATCCACGCTACTAGGATAGCTGGTCTATAGGTTGACTTACAACCAAACACCATAAGGGTCGTTGGAACGATACATAGCGGTCGCTAGAATAGCGAACGTTGCATATCGGGCCAACTTCTCACATTGGTGGCAGCGGTGGGATTTGAGCTTGCTGTTGTTTTACCACACGTATCCTAAGAATATCTTGTTGAAAGATCACATAAGTACTGTTAGTACATATAACTAAAGCTTAGAATACTCTGAGTTCTACTGAACCAGCTGTTGTAGCTCCTCAAGGCTTAGCACACCTTGGCTACAACTCTTAGCAAGGGAACAGTAGGTAAACACGTAGTGTAGGTAGGTGCATCACTTACACCACACTAGAAGCAGTATGTCGGACAAAGGAGGAAACTCTGGGTCTCCCCTTGTGTCAGTTGACCCTCCACAGGTCATCCCTTCAGGATATACTGTGCTGAACTTCAAGGAGTTACGACAGCTGTGTCACTCCAGGAAGATCAAGCAGGGGTCTAACCCCACAACGTCCTTTCTGATTGGTCTCTTGGAGACTTATGATGCCAGAAGGGCTGAGAAACTTCTTAGCTCTTCTAATCCAGAAGGAGACATGCCTCCCCTCGAGGGAACCAGAGACGATCCTGACCTCATCCACCTCGCAACTGAGAACGAAGATGTGGAGGATGATGAGGATGAGGATCCCTCTGGGGCTGAGGCAGATAAGGGACAGGTAGAAGTCGTCAGACTAAGCAGGTCCAACTTAAGCAAACATGATAGCGGTACTGGGGGACTCCTGGGGCCACTATCAGGTCAGCTTAACATTGGGAATGGACGAGCCCGATCTCTGTCAAGAGACTCTGGCAGATCCCTTCAAACCAATGGCTCTCGCAACTCTTCTCAGGGAGGGATGACGTCCCCTCAGCGGAGAGTGTACGAAGCTAAGGAAAGGGCAGCCAATCTGAGGATTGAAAGGGAAGAACTTGCCCTGGCCAAAGAAAGGCTTGCCTTTGCGAGAGAGCAACAGTTAAGTGGGGCAGTCCCCACTGGTGGCAGCAATGTACCTAGCAATAGGGAAAAGAGTTTCGATACGAAACACCTTGGTAAGATAGTGCCCCCCTTTAAACAAGGGGACGACATCCACAAATGGATTACTGCTTTGGAGAGGGCCTGCACGGTGCAAGGTGTTCCCCAGAGTCAGTGGGCAGCTATCTTGTGGCTCTCCTTTGAAGGTAAAGGAAGAGACAAGCTCCTCACCACAAGGGTGGAGGATGCGAACGATTACCAAGTCTTGAAAAATACACTCGTTGAAGGGTTCGGCCTAACCACTGAGCAGTACAGGTTGCTGTTCAGGGATACCCAGAAAACGCAGTCTCAAGATTGGTCTGACTTTGTCGATTGTGCCACTAAGGCTTTTGAGGGCTGGTTGCTGGGCAGTAAGGTTACTGATTACAAAGGATTGTATAATTTGATGATGAGAGAACACATTTTAAACAATTGTCAGAACCAGTTGTTGCATCAGCATCTTGTCGACTCGGATCTGACCTCTCCCCAAGAATTGGGAAAGAAGGCAGACAGATGGGTTCGTACGAGAGTTAAACAGAACCAGGGCCAGAATCAAGGTGGTCAGAAGAAAGCAGACCAGAAGGGTAAAGATTCTAAGGGGGAACAAAATGACCAGAAGTCTTCGACAGGTCCCCAACAACCCAAAGAGGGTGGGGGTCAGGCTCCCCAAAAGAAGAAAGAAGGCCAATCCAAAAGATGGTGCCAGTACTGTAAAAGTAAATCTCACTGGTTTAGTGAGTGCACCAAGAAAGGAGGAGGGCAGACTCCTGCCACTGCAGCCCCTAAGGCACCTGTGCCCCCTAGTACAGTCAGCAGTGGTAGTGCGCCTCCCAAGGGTTTAGTAGGGTTAACCCTGGGATCTGAGGGGCGTGACAACTTAGTTGGCACACTCACTCAGGCTGTCCTTGTCAGTACAGGGGACGCGGACGTGTCCCCTGACGTAAGTCCCAATACCCTGGGCAAATACCGACAAACGCCTTTCATAAATGGAAAGATGGCTCAGGCCTATAGGGACACTTGTGCCAGCGTCACCATGGTGACGCCTAACTTTGTGGACCCTGGACAGATCATGCCAGGTACAGAATTCCTGGTGACCAATGCAAGCAATGTCACTACCAATCACAGTATGGCAATTGTAGCTTTCTCCTGGGGAGGGGTAACTGGCCAAAAGAAGGTTGTAGTTAGTCCAGACCTCCCAGTGGATTGTTTGTTGGGCAATAATTTGGAGTCATCACAATGGTCAGAAGTGGAGCACCGGACTCACATGGAAATGTTAGGGTTGCCAGCACATGTGTTCGCTGTGACTAGGTCACAGGTCAGGAAATGCCCCACTGAACAGGTGCTGGATCCTGGAACAACGGACCAGACACCTCCCAAGAAAAAGAGCGGTAGGGTTAAGGCTGCGCCTTCCCCCTTGCCCCAGGTCGTGGATCAAGTCTCAGAGGAGGCTGACCTACAGGAATTGAGGGAAACTGAGCCTAGGGAGTTCGAACTTGATCAAGTTGAATTCTTGGGTTCAGGGGGACCCTCAAGGGAGGACCTGGGGAAGGACCAGTTAGACTGCCCTTCTCTTGAACCCCTCAGACAGCAGGCTGCTGCTGAGGCTGCTGGGAACGCCACAGGTACCCACAAGGTATACTGGGAAGATGGACTCCTGTACACTGAGTCAAGAGACCCCAAGCCTGGCATGACCAGGAGGCTGGTTGTACCCTTGTCTCAGCGTGGTTTCCTACTTACCTTGGCCCACGAGATTCCCTTAGCAGGTCACTTAGGCCAGACGAAAACGTGGGACAGGCTTGTCTCACACTTTCACTGGCCTCATATGAACGAAGATACCAAGGAGTTTTGCCGCTCCTGTGTCACTTGCCAAGCCAGTGGTAAGTCAGGTGGCACGACAAAGGCCCCCCTTATACCAATGCCTGTGGTGGGGGTGCCCTTTGAACGGGTGGGGATCGACATCGTCGGTCCCATGGAACCACCGACAGCCTCAGGGCACAAGTTTATACTGGTGGTAGTGGATCATGCCACCAGGTATCCTGAAGCTATTCCCCTTAGGACCACTACAGCACCTGTTGTGGCAAGAGCCCTAGTTGGAGTATTCTCCAGAGTGGGCTTCCCTAAGGATGTCGTCTCCGACAGAGGTGCAAACTTTATGTCGAGCTACTTAACTGCTATGTGGAAGGAATGTGGTGTCAACTACAAGTTCACTACACCCTATCATCCACAATGCAATGGGCTTGTTGAGAGATTCAACAGGACCCTTAAAGGGATGATTCATGGACTACCTGAAAAGCTTCGGCGTAGATGGGACGTCCTGATCCCCTGCCTTTTATTCGCTTACAGAGAAGTCCCACAGAAGGGGGTTGGCTACAGCCCTTTTGAACTTTTGTACGGGCATCCTGTGAGAGGACCCCTATGTTTGGTGAAGGAAGGATGGGAGAGACCTCTCAAAAAGCCTGCAGCCAACATAGTGGACTATGTGCTTGGCCTCCGCTCGCGGATGGCTGAATACATGGAAAAGGCATCTGAAAACCTTAAGGCCAGCCAAGAACTCCAAAAAGCTTGGCATGACCAAAAGGCTGTCTTGACTGTTTACCAGCCCGGACAGAAGGTGTGGGTGTTGGAGCCAGTGGCCCCAGCAGCACTCAAGGACAAATGGTCCGGGCCCTACACCATCCTGGAGAAAAAGGGAGAGGTCACCTACCTGGTCGACCTGGGAACTCCCCGGAGCCCCCACAGGGTGCTTCATGTCAACAGGCTAAAAGCATATGTCGACAGGAAGGACATGAGTTTGCTCATGGCCCTAGATGAGGGACAGGAAGAAGAGAGTGACCCTCTCCCCGACCTGCTCACTCAGAATCCTGACGATGGATCGGTAGATGGTGTTGTCTTTTGTGGCAGCCTCTCCGAACATCAACAGAGCGACTGTAAATAGGTTCTTCAGTCGTTCCGACATATGTTTTCTCTAACACCCAGCCAGACCGATTGGTGCACCCATGAGGTTGACACTGGTGACAGCTTGCCCGTCAAGAGTAAAATCTACAGGCAGCCTGATCACGTTAGAGACTGCATCAAGAGTGAAGTGCAGAAAATGTTGGAGCTGGGAGTCATTGAACCCTCGGATAGCCCTTGGGCTAGTCCCGTAGTTCTAGTGCCGAAACCTCACACCCAGGGTGGTAAGAGAGAGATGAGGTTCTGCGTAGACTACAGGGGTCTCAATGCAGTCACTAAGACTGACGCCCACCCAATACCAAGGGCAGACGAGCTTATTGATAGGCTGGCTTCGGCCAACTACTTAAGTACGTTTGACCTGACAGCTGGGTATTGGCAAATCAGGTTAGCTGAGGACGCCAAGCCTAAAACCGCATTTTCAACCCCTGGTGGGCATTATCAGTTCGTGGTGATGCCCTTTGGTCTGAAAAATGCACCTGCCACCTTCCAAAGGTTGGTGAATCAAGTCCTTACTGGGCTGGATGACTTCTGTGCGGCGTATCTTGACGATATTGCTGTCTTTAGCTCCACCTGGGAGGATCACCTGGTCCACCTGCGGAAGACGTTAGAGGCGCTGCAAGCAGCAGGCCTCACTATCAAGGCCACCAAGTGCCAGATAGGGCAGACACAGGTTGTATACCTGGGCCACCTTGTAGGTGGAGGCCAGGTTCAGCCACTGGAGAGCAAGATACAGTCAATCAGGGACTGGGCTCCTCCAACCACCCAGACTCAGGTTCGAGCTTTCTTGGGCCTGACTGGATACTACCGGAAGTTTGTCAGGAACTATGGTTCCATCGTGACACCATTAAACGAACTGACAAGCAAGAAAATGCCAAAAAAGGTTCAGTGGACAGCGAGCTGTCAAAAAGCATTCGATGACCTAAAGCAGGCCATGTGCACGGCGCCTATCCTCAGGAGTCCGGACTACTCCAAACCATTCATTGTCCAAACAGATGCTTCTGAGTTGGGTGTGGGAGCTGTTCTTTCTCAACTGAATTTTGATGGTCAAGACCAGACCATTGCTTTTATAAGCAGAAGGCTGACCCCTAGAGAGAAGAATTGGTCAGCTATTGAGAGGGAGGCCTTTGCTGTGGTTTGGGCCCTGAAGAAGCTGAGGCCATACTTGTTTGGCACTCACTTCAAGATTCAGACCGACCATAAGCCCCTCTTATGGCTAAATCAGATGAAGGGTGAAAACCCCAAACTGCTTAGGCGGTCCATTTCCCTACAGGGGATGGACTTTACAGTGGAACATAGACCTGGTACTGATCATGGCAATGCCGATGGGCTCTCCAGATATTTCCACTTAGAACAAGAAGACTCACCTGGTCAAGGTTAGCTTAGTGTTCCGACGTTTGGGGGGGGGTCATGTAGGAGAGTAGGGTCTGCAATCCTATGATCACCCAGATTTTTTGCTTTTGTTTCACTGGTTTACGACTTTCTCTGGCTGTGGGCCTGCTAATCAGACCCACAGCCTGGCTGTTCTCTTTCTAAATTACGAGATGTACCCTAGGTGCATGTACCAACTGGTACTGGGCCACCTTATCAGACCCCGTAACACAGGGCATAGGTGTACCCAGGGCCGCCAGGGGCTGCAGCATGTATTATGCCACCCCTGGCTGGCCTCCTAAATTTGACACAACTGGCTGCACGACAGCTGGGGCGAAGTCGTGTAAGCACCCTTCGCTTTAGGTATAGTAGTTCTATATCTAACCATACAATGGACACCCGAGTTCCTATCAGTCACTCCTATGGCAGGCCTTAACAATCCTGAAGGCAGAGTGCGTGGGCTCGTGTGAGCTAGGCTCAGGCCCGAGCCGAGCCCGGTTGCAGCTTGCGGAATCAAGACCCAATGGCTGTTCCATGATAACGCGTACCATATCGGTAACTTCGGTGTCGCGTTATCAAGGCATGTCGAGTAAGGTGTCATACGAATCGGGGTGCTGCCCTCTCACCAATACTGGCGATGAGGTTAGCATTCCACCCTTCTAGAGGGACACGACATGTACGTAACTGTGAACCCCGGTTAAAGTTAACTAAAGCCTCAGCTCCACAAAATGGGTGCTGCCACCACAGACACGAGTCTGACCTCCTGCTGCTGGGAGTCCTTCCAGCGAGGAGAGCTTGGACAAAGGGTTTCCTGTCGAGGGCGGTGTTCGCACCGTCCCAGACGGGGTTTGTGTATTCTGGGTAGGTAGGGCTTTTGCGAGAAGGTGACTGCGGAGTGGCACCCCGGTGCTCACTACGCATCTGCCGGTTAGAACCAGTTCCAGGGGCGACAGCCCTGGCCTGGGGAAAGTCCGGCAGGGGAGAGGGGTGTAACTACCCCCCTTCCTGGTCCCACCCTTAGGGCAGGACCTAGTCATGTACCCACCCCTTTCTTTAGAATAAAGGCCGGAGCGGGGACCCTTCCAAATTAGATCATCTTTGAATCAAGAATACTTTCTACGAAAGGACTTCAAGACTCTTCTCAAGATTTCTCCCTTGTGACTAAGGAGTAGTCACCCTGCATCAGCGGGCACCATCTAAGAACTCTGCGGTTTGCTGCAAGTCCTTCCTCAAGGATCCGACGGCCCAGCTCGACGAGAACCGGCTTCCCTGGCACCTCTGACCTCTACCCACGTCATCAGCTCAGCTGTGATCTGTGGGTGCGACGAGACCTCGAGGGACCGGCCATCATCAGAACCTGCACGCTCTTAAACCAGCACGACCATCGAGGTAACTCTCTGGTGAGTGCTCTGGGGTCCGAGAAGCCCCGACCCTGAGCCGCTCCAGCACCGAAGTGCAGTCTCCCAGCATCTCCACGATCTGCGTGGGGCCCTTCTGCTCGCCGCTCAGCACGTTGTCTGGTCACTAGCCGCTGGCTTGTGCCCGTCCTTGACGACGACCGACAAACCACTCTGCTGGTCTGGTTGCTCCAGACTGGCCCTTGCTTCCATCTTTGCGAGAAGCACCCCGGACCCTCCTGGTCCACTCAAGACGCCATCTTAGGCCTCCACGTGGCCCTGAGATTTGCCAAGGCTTGTTGCCCCATCCTGGGCCCAGCGACGCCGACAGCATCATCCTTCGTGGGACAGCTCGCACCTCCACCGTGGTCGCCGACAACGCCTCCTGGTCCGTGAGACTGCAGAGCCTAGCGTCGCCCACTCACCTAGTCGAGGTGACGGCCAACCGGTGCCCTCCTGGTACCCTCTGACTACTGGCTAGTAGTACGAACTTGGTCCCCTCTGCTTTCAGGTGTCAACGATCTCTGATCCAAGCTTGGATCTCTACGAACTACTCATCACTGGTCGCCGGCCAGCAACTCCTTTTCTTCCGGCTCCTGGCTCGTCAGCGAAGACCCCGACGCCTGTAAGACTTGTGCAGCCGCAGCCCTCGTGGCTAGGTAACTCGGCATTTCGGTGCCTGCATAGCCTCTTTACTCTAGGGTCCCGAGTCCCTCGCTTCCGACTTGCCTTATCGGGTCCGCCCGAGACCTTAAACTTTCCGTGTCCTCGGACACTTGTTTTAATTGTGCACTTGAAGTATTTTCCTAAGAGATTTGGTTTGTGCTTAGTACCCTGTCCTCATAAAGAGTACAGGGCTGTTGTGATTCTTAATAAATATACTGTTTATTTTCATAACACTTGTGTGGTGTCCTTTCACGGGGTGTTCAAGGGGTACATGTGTGGTAAACAGCTGGCTTAACACGCCCTCTCGAGTCTTTAGCCTTAGACTGCTCGTATCCACGCTACTAGGATAGCTGGTCTATAGGTTGACTTACAACCAAACACCATAAGGGTCGTTGGAACGATACATAGCGGTCGCTAGAATAGCGAACGTTGCATATCGGGCCAACTTCTCACAGACGCCTCTTGGTTTTGAAGAGGCGGAGGCAGATGAAGAGATGCGACCAAGCCTATGTGCTCGTTGGATGTTAAGCATGGTACTTTCTGGTAAGTGAAGAAGCTTAGGAAGGAAGGATTTGAAGAAAGCAATGGGCTCACTCCCCTCACAATTCTCCGCCAGGCCGTAAATACGTAGGTTGTTGCATCGATTACGATTTTCAAGCTCCTCGACCTGCTTCTGGAGAGAAGAAATCTGCGACTGCATGTGCGTAACCTTGGAGGATGACTCCTGGAGAGAAGAAACACTGCGCTCCACCGTCGTAGCTCTTGCATCCATCTGCGACCAATTATCAGTTAAAACCTGTAACTTGGTATTGGTTTCCTCCATGAAGGGTCGAAGGGCGCGTATCTCCTCCAACAACAGCTCCATAGATACAGCTGAGGAATAACCCGTCGGTGCTGGAGGATCTTTTTTGAGGCGTTTCGTTGTAGCCTTCCCTGAAGGTTGAACTGGATGTTCCGCATTGGACTGCGACATGGTGACAACAGACTCCTGAGAGGCTTCCAAATGAGCCAGCGCAGAGAACACTTTTGAATTTTTAATGAAGATGCGTCGTGGAGTCTTAGAAGCACAACCGATTGCACCCCTATCCATAAGATGAGTATCACCTCCAAAGAAAAAAGTTAGCACTTGGAGCACTCCAGTCTTGTGAAAATCAGCAGATGGACGGAAGGACAACAAAGTCTGCAGGAGCACACAGGAGGAAAGTTGAAATATCCCAAAAAAAAACACTTCAGAATGACATGAGGATAGCAAGAATTCACACACGGTCGCAGAAAAATGTCCAGCTGGTCAAGCTATGAAGCCCTCATATAGGAACGCAAAGCCGTGGAGATGAGGAATAGCAAATTGGCAAACAGCAGAAAAGGAAACATCCAATGAAAGAAAAAGAAAAGTCACGACAGCATAGTCGATGAAGGCATCCTGAGGTAAATGCGCACCAAAGAAAAGGCCCATGTGGTGTGAGGAACCACAGGCATAGAAGTAATCCAGTAATCAAAGAGTGCAATATTGGTAAATAAACTGTAACGAAAAGCCTGCATAAGTTGCCGCCACAAGTGACACTGGTGAGAAGAAAGTGTCAGGTGAAGGTAAAATGGCCGCTTAAGTTGAGATAGCTGAGGGTGACACTCGTAGAAAACTGAAAAAACAGGTTAAATTGCGGCAGCGGCCAAAATAATCAAATATCAGCTCACCATGAGCATTCTAAGAGGCTAGAAGCAGCGCAGGAGGCTGGCAGGACCAAGAGAAGGCAGCGCGCTGGACGCGCAGTTCAGGAACACAAAATGGCGGTCGCGGCCGTCATGAAGCCGCGGCCGCCGAGTCCCGTGTCAGAGAAGCAGTGAAAAGTGGCACACAAAGCCTAGAATCAGTCCCACGATGCTCCCTCCACCGTCTGTTGAATCTTTCTGCTCTGTTAGAGCCCCGGTGAAAGACGAGAGCCGGTAAATCCCCCGGCCGGCACGGAGCGCTCACGTCGGAGCTGCCATCCACACTGGGCGCCAAGCCACGCCCGAGTTCCCAGAATCTGATGCTCAGAATTCTGGTACCTCAACAGGTGAAAGACCATTTGACTTGGTGGCCGTCGATGAACAATCTTCTAAAACGGGGTCAGCTGAATCCTCTAGACCCCATGAAAGTTACAACAGATGCCAGTCTTTCAAGTTGATGTGTGTGGGGAACGCCAGGCAGGAGGCTCAGAATTCCTTGAATTGGAGGGAGTTTGAGGTGGTGAGGCAAGCGCTTCTTTAATTGCAGTCTCTTCTGACTGGACGAGCAGTGTTTATTCTGGCAAACAATTTTACCACCAATGCCTATGTGAACAGACAGAGGGAGACAATGCCAAGGCACTGAACTTAATTGCACAAAAGCTTTTTTGGGGGTTCAGAGTTTCAAACCATCCTAATTTCCCGGATGGCGATCCATATTCAGAGAACTTCCAATGTAACAACGGATATGCTAAGCAGGGAAATTCCTTCCTTTCTGGAGTTTTCTCTCGATACCTTAGTCTTCAATCTACTGACTCACGTTGGGGTATGCCAGGGATGGATCTTATTGCTTTAGACCAAGGTTCACAAGTTTTGTGCGAGAGAGAGGGAGGAACACGCTTGGGCAATGGATGCTTTCTTGTGTCGATGGCCAAGGGGTCCTTTCTCCTGATACGACCCTTCTTGGTAAGAGTATGGAAGGAGTAAGCAAGTGTAATCCTGGTTGCCCCTGAGTGGCGGTGAGCGAGTTGGTTTCCTCTGTTGGTGGTGCCTCTGGTTCCTTTCCCTCCCGTTGTTGAGGAAGTAATTTTGTTGCCATTTTATCCCTCCCCTTCCTCGGTAGAGGAGGCTAGGCTGCATTTGTTGGATGTAAGAAGGGCTCTTCTTCTGTTAGTTACTTCCTTAAATTGTTAAATATTGTATCCAACCATCTTCCTATTTACAACATCCCCCAATTCTTAGTATGTGTCCTCGTTTCTTGTTTACGTACATCCTTAGAGGATATCTCACTATATGTGTGCATATAGCTTAAAAGATGTTCAGTGCCTGTGCTCTTGTCGCTGTGTACCCCTCTGTTTCGTATGTGTTCTACAACGCCTTCTTGTGCACACCGCTTTTGTGAATGTTGGGGAATGTTCTGAAGCATACGGAGCCATGAAAATTAATAAAATCTAACGAAATCGAGAATAAAACCCTTCAAGGTTTTAAAGAGTTCCTCCAGCGAATGATGTCACAACAGGCCTCAAAATTCCACAAGACATCATCAAACGAAGGCAGATTCTGAAATCCTTATTGCTGGTGAATGTTCATGCAGAATTGGGTAAACAGAAATAGGCGCTTATCTTTTTACTGAAGGTCCCCTTAAAAGGGTGGACTTTTTGCATTGACACCATTACTGTGCATGGCATCGCACGTGGCACATTGCTGGACTTTGCCTTCCAACGGCCAGATAATTAAGAACTAAATCTGAAAAGGGTTCTCTGAAAAAAGGAAACTGCATTGAGCTCATGTATAGGGATGGGCGTTTTGTGGGGTGGCCAGGCAGAAAGGGCGAATTCGCTCTGCGTGGCAGCCCGAGCAGGAAACAGAAGCAGCCTGGGGGAGGCAGAAGGGAGATAGGAATATGGTCCCCCCTGGGGGGATCTGAAGAGCAAATCCGGTTAGTTAATGGATATTGTGCCTTTTCTGCCTGGAAGACCGCCCCTCCCATTAGGATGGGATCCCCCGCTGAGCTTTAATCAGGAAACAGCCAAGGGCTGAATGGAAAGTTCTGCTAATGGCCGGGAGGGGGGTCCCTGAAGGCTAGTGAGTTATGGGAGGGAAAGCAGAGGTGTTTCAGGCCTCCGCCTCCTGCGTATACTGTGTTACACTGCTTGAAGGTTGGCTGGCTTTGTATTGATTTTGTCTAAATTGCACATATTACCCGTATCTAACAGGCATAAAGTAATGCGGCGTGCAGAGCGGGTAGAGCGAGGCATGTGTGGAACACGTGTTGCTGGCTGGCGCTGTTCCACACACTGAGAAGAGATACAGTTCTGGTAGCAGTGCAAGCTTCTGTCAAACACAGAACAGGCACAGCACAGGCAGCAGTGAATGCTTCCGTCAAACACAGAACAGGCACAGCACAGGCAGCAGTGAATGCTTCTGTCAAACACAGAACAGGCACAGCACAGACAGCAGTGCAAGCTTCTGTCAAACACAGAACAACAACAGTACAGGCAGCAGTGCAAGCTTCTGTCAAACACAGAACAGGCACAGTACAGGCAGCAGTGCAAGCTTCCGTCAAACACAGAACAGGCACAGCACAGGCAGCTGAGCAAGCTTCTGTCAAACACAGAACAGCCACAGTACAGGCAGAAGCAGCAGTGCAAGCTTCCGTCAAACACAGAACAGGCACAGCACAGGCAGCTGAGCAAGCTTCTGTCAAACACAGAACAGGCACAGTACAGGCAGCAGTGCAAGCTTCCGTCATACACAGAAAAGGCACAGCACAAGCAGCAGCAGTACAAGCTTCTGTCAAACACAGAACAGGCACAGCACACGAAGCAGCCGCACAAGCTTATCTCAAACATAGAACAGGCACAGCACAGGTAGTAGCAGCAGTGCCAGCTAACCCCAACACAGATCAGGTACAGTACAGACAGCATCAGTGCAAGCTTCCCTCAAACACAGAACAGGCACAGCACACACAGCAGCAGTGCAAGCTTCCCTCAAACACAGATCAGGTAAAGTACAGACAGCATCAGTGCAAGCTTCCCTCAAACACAGAACAGGCACAGCACACACAGCAGCAGTGCAAGCTTCCCTCAAACACAGATCAGGCAAAGTACAGACAGCATCAGTGCAAGCTTCCCTCAAACACAGAACAGGCACAGCACACACAGCAGCAGTGCAAGCTTCCCTCAAACACAGATCAGGTACAGTACAGACAGCATCAGTGCAAGCTTCCCTCAAACACAGAACAGGCACAGCACACACAGCAGCAGTGCAAGCTTCCCTCAAACACAGATCAGGTACAGTACAGACAGCATCAGTGCAAGCTTCCCTCAAACACAGAACAGGCACAGCACACACAGCAGCAGTGCAAGCTTTCACCAGACATAGAACAGGCACAGAACATGCAGCAGCAGCGATGCAGGACTCCCTCAAATACAGAACAGGCACAGCATTTGTAGCAGTCAAGCCTACTAACTTCAAGCGCAGAACAGGCACAGCCCTTGCAGCAGCAGCAGTGGAAACTTCCTTCAAACACATAACAGGCACAGCACATGAAGGAGCAACAGCTTATGCTTCCCTAAAACACAGCACAGGCACAGCACATGCAACAGCAATGCATGCTTCCCTCAAATATAGTGTTCCTGAAGGAATAATTTAACAATGCTTTATCATTTATAATTTGTCACAACAGTGAACATGAAATCAAAATGCTAAAGAGACATTTGTATCAAAAATATATTTTCTTTTCATGTATCAGTTTTTCTTTTCAAACATATACTTTTTTATATTGTACAGATATTGATCCACATATCCATTCATGTAAGGCAACAGAAATTGTACTGCATTTTTCTCAACATGTGCAGTATGTTTTCTATGACACTTTTTAGACGTTATATGGACAGTATTTACAGATCAGCCATATATACATTTATTTACAACATTTTTCATTGCTTGTCATTTATTCAAATAGAGGCAATATATACAAAAAAGCGTCAATATCGTCGACGTTTCGGTCTCATAAAGTCATTCCAAAAGACCATCGTCAGGACTTGCGTTGCACCATGAATCTTCCGCTTTAGTTGAAGTTAGCTTAAACAGTGCCGAGAAGCCACAAAGTTGCCCTCGCGGTTCTTGTGTGAGAAACGCGCCACGTCCGCCCTGTTTCGTTAAACGAGGGCGGACGTGGTGATTTTGATTTCATGTTCACTGTTGTGACAAATTATAAATGATAAAGCATTGTTAAATTATTCCTTCAGGAACACTTGCTGATTTGTTATTGATTATACCCAGTTCCTTGGGACTATTGGGTTGCCCTATTGTTGTCTTATATCCCTCAAATATAGAACAGGCACAGCACAGGCTGCAGCAGTGCAAGCTTTCACCAAAAAGAACAAGCACAGAACATCCAGCAGCAGCAGTGCAAGATTCCCTCGAAAACAGACCAGGTACAGCATACGCAGCAGTGCAAGCTTACCCCAAACACAGAACAGACGCAGAGCATGCAGCAGCAGCAGCAGTACAAGCTGCCCTCAAACACAACTCAGGTACATCACTGACAGCACTCGTGCAAGATTCCTTCAACTCACAGAACAGGCACTTACAGGAAGCAACAGTGCAAGCCGTCACCAAACACAGAACAGCACAAAACATGCAGCAGTAGTGTAAGAGCCCCATAAATACAAACAGGCACAGCACACTCAGCAGCAGCAGTGCATGCATACCCCAAACACAGAACAGGTGCAGCACAAGCAGCAGCAGTGCAAGCTTCCCTCAAAGACTTAACAGGCACAGCACATGCAGCAGTACAAGCTTTCCTCAAATACCACACACATCATAGGCAGCAGCAGTGCAAGCTTTCGCTAAACACAGAACAGGCAGCGAACAGGCACCAGCAGTAGTTCATGCAACCTTTCCTCAAGTACAGAACAGACACAGCACAAGCAGCTGTGCAAACTTCCATCAAACACAGAACAGGCCGACCTCAAGAACTACCGACCCATCTCCCTCCTCCCCTTCGCGGCCAAGGTCACAGAGAAGACCGTCAATGCACAACTAACCAAATTCATAGAAGAAAACTCCATCCTCGACCCCTCCCAATCCGGATTCTGCAGCAACCACAGCACTGAAGCCGCCCTACTCGCCGCCACAAACGATATCCGCACCCTCCTCATCCAAGCACAAACCGCAGCCTTAATCCTACTCGGTCTCTGCAGCATTCAACACTGTATCCCACCGCACACTCACTGCCACACTCCATGACACTGGCATACAAGGAACCGCCATCGACTGGATCCGCTTGTTACTGGCAGAACCCAAAGAATCAGACCACCACCCTTCCTCTCCCAACCCACGGAAATCAACTGTGAAGTGCCCCAATGATCATCGCTCAGCCCCACGCTCTTCAACATCTACATGGCCCCCCTCACTGCCATGGTCAGACAGTACGGCTCAGGATAGTATCCTACGTCTATGACACCCAGCTCATCCTCTCCCTCACCAAGGACCCAATAACAACAAGCCTCAACTTCCAGGAAGGATTGAAGTACTTCGTACCCTGGATGAGCAGAAACTGCCTGAAGCTCAACTCGGAGAAGACAGAAGTCCTCGTCCTCGGACCCTCCCTCCCCATGGGACAACACCTGGTGGTCTCCTGCCCTCAGCAGCACTCCACACCCACAAACCATGCCCAAACCTCAGCATCGTACTCGACTCCTCCTTCTCCATGACCCGACAGGTCAAGGCCGTCACCTCCAGCTGCTTCAACATCCTCTGAATCCTCCTAAAGACCTTCAAGTGGATCCCCCACGAATCAAGGAAGGCTGTCACCCACAAGCTCAGCACCAGCAGACTGGACTACAGAAACGCCCTCTACGCCGGGATCAACAAGTCTTTGATCCGCAAGCTCCAGACCATACAGAACACCGCAGCCAGACTCATCCTTGATATTCCTCGACATGAGCACACCACCGAACACCTACGGAACCTCCACTGGCTCCCCGTTGATAAGAGAGTCACTTTCAAGATACTCACCCAAGCCTACAAATGCATCCACACACCGGACCCCAATACCTCAACGAGAGAATCTCCCTCCACGTACCCAAGAGAAACCTCTGATCCGCCGACCTCACATCCGCAGAGCAAGAACAGGTGGAAGAACCTTCTCCTACATCGAAGCCAAGACCTGGAACGAGCTTGCGCTCAACATCAAACGTGCTCCATCCATGAACATTTTCAGGAAGACGCTCAAGACCTGGCTCTTCGAATGAACGGAGCTGCTTACCCCCCCCCCCCCCCCCCCCCCCCCAGCACCTTGAGACCCTCATGGGTGAGTAGCACGCTTACAATTCCCCTGATTGATTGATTGAATAGGCACAGTACACGCCGCAGCAGTGCAAGCATCCCTCAAACACAGAACAGACGCAGCATTTGCAGCAGCAGTGCAAGCTTCTATCAAACACAGAACAGATGCAGCAGCAGCGCAAGGTTCCCTCAAACACAGAACAGGAACAGCACATGCAACAGCTGGGCAAGCTTCCCTCAAACACAGAACAAGCACCGCACATGCAGCAGCAGTGTAAGCTTCCCTCAAACATAGAACAGGCACAGCACATGCAGCAACAGTGCACACTTCCCTCAAACACAGAACATGCAGCAGCAGTGCAATCTTACATAAAACACAGAACAGACACAGCACAATCAGCAGCAGCAGGAGTGAAAGCTTCCATCAAACTCAGATAAGGCACAGCACAGGAACCAACAGGGCAATCCTTCATCAAACACAGAACAGGCCCAGAACATGCAGCATCAGTGCAAGGTACCCTCAAACACAGAACAGACACAGCACATGCAGCAACAGCAGTGCATTCTTACTTCAAGCACAGAACAGGCACAGCACATGCAGCAGCAGTGCAGGCTTCCCTTAAACACAAAACAGACATAGTACAGGCAGCAGCAGTGTAAGCTTTCAGCAAACACAGAACGGGCATGGAATACGGAGCAACAGTGCATGCAAGCTTCCCTCAAATACAGAACAGGCTCATTACACACAGAAGCAGCACTGCAAGCTTCAATCAAACACAGAACAGGCACTGCATATACAGCAGCCGTGCATACTTCCCTCAAACACAGATGTGGTGCAGCACAGTCAGCAGCCGTGCAAGCTTTCTTCAGACACAAAACAGGCACAGCACATGCAGAAGTAGCAGTGCAAGCTTTGTGCAAAGAAACACAGAAGAGGTACAACACAGGCAATAACAGTGCAAGCTTCCCTCAAACACAGAATAGGTACAGCACATGCAACAGCAGTGCAAGCTTCCATCAAGCGCAGAACAGACACAGAAAACTCAGCAGCAGTTCAAGCTTCCCGGAATCACAGAACAGGCACAGCACATGCAGCAGCTGTGCAAGCTTCCATCAAACACAGGACAAACACAGTACATGCAGCAGCAGCCGTGCAAGCTTTGTGCAAACAAACACATAAGAGGTACAGCAAGGGCAATAGCAGTGCAAGCTTCCCTCAGCACAGAACAGGCATAGCACGTGGAGCAGCAGTGTAAGCTTCCCTCAAACATAGAACATGTAGCATCAGTGGAAGCTTCTATCAAACACAGAACAGGCACGCCATATGCAGCAGCGGCAGAGCAATCTTCCCTCAAACACAGAACAGGCACAGCACATGCAGCAGCACGGCAAGCTTCCCTCAAACACAGGACAGACACAGCATATGCAACAGCACTAGTGCAAGCTTCCCTCAAACACAGAGCAGGCACAGCATACACAGCAGCAGTAGTGCAAGCTTCCTTCAAACAAACACAGAAGACTCACAGCACAGGCAGAAGCAGTGCTCGCTCGCGCGCACACACACACACACACACTGTTGTCAGTAGCAATGCATGCACCGCGAAAGATTACGAGTCTGCATATATGACAAGTTGCCATGTGCCTGCTGTGGCCCCTTTAGACAGGAGAGTTTTTTTAACCAACAGCACTTTGCCTGACAGGCTTTTTGTCCCCATTCTCTAATGTTAAATGCAAAACCACAAGTCATAGAACTTATCTTGATTAGTTCATCTCTCAACCTTTGTGTTTTGGTCTTGCACTTTTTCTGAATGTTGTTTTCTCTTTTTCTGTGCCCATTTAGCTCAATTTCATACTTGCAGTTTATTTTCTTCTATTTTCCTTTCCTTTTTTTTATTATTCTGATATAATTTTTATTGTTTTAATATTGCTCTCTCCTCTCCTCCAGGGTCATCTTATGGATTTTTGGAGCCCCAGGCAAGGCATATTTATGGTCCCCGGTACGAAACATATTTGAATTTTGTGACTCATTTCCTGCTAGCCCAAGCCTGCATGAATCAAAACAATACTGAATTATATCTTAAATGTTAACGGGTCAGGTTGAAATATGTCTTCCTTGGGATCCCAAAAGCCATTAAAGTGGGTGAAAGAGGTTAAGGCAGAGAAATAGGATAGACAGAGGTCAAATAGGGGAAACTCGCTGCCCTAAGGGCGCTCTGGGCAATTGCCCACTTTGCCCATGCCTTGAAATGTCTCTGCTTTCCTCATTGGCTCCTCTTCTCCTTCACCCCTGCCATGTATAGGCAGTGGTGATGTGACTCGTGAGTAGGAAGGATGCTCTCCATTGAATACAGGGCACAAGTCATAAAAAAGAGGTAGGAGGACTAACCTAGTTAACCAGTAAGCAAGTGGCATTGCAGCGCGTGGCATCGCAGCGCGTGGCATCACGGCGTGTGACATCACAGTACGTGACATCACAGGAACTGGCATCACAAGAAGTGATATCAGATCTTAAGCCCTCACATATATGTTTAGCAGGTGTATCATGAGTACATTTGAGCGCATTTCGAGTCTACTTGCAAACCCTCCTATTTTAGGCAGAAGATTCAAACTTTTGTACCCTACACATAAAACAATGTTACCTTTTGTCAGTGTTTAGCGTTCTATATCCATAGTGCTTTAAAAGAAATAGTCATATTTAAAGTATTACAACGCCTCCTCAAGGGTAGTAAAGGTATATAAATGCTATTTATTTTGTGCAAATACTGGGAAAGATCAACACATCTGATGTTCTAACAGTGCATGCATATCTCCTGAACAGAGCCTGAACAAAGTGAGCCTTTGTTTCCCCTCTGCTGCATTAGCATCAGGTGTGAGGCTCCTGACTGCTGCCAGCCAGTAAACTCCAACAAAAGGAGGCCTGATGAGCCCTGAGACCAGGCCTTTGTTAAGGGCCCAGGCAGGAGTCAGAAACAAGAGAGCCCCGTCCCCGCCTGCTGTGATGGAAAGCAGAAAAACAACGTGCAGGCGCTGCTGAATGTGTCTTGGTGTTTGGAAATTACACCGGGACGAATTAAGCATCTTTTTCAATGAGACAAACTTCTTGGCAGGGTGGACGGCATCCACCCTGTGAAAGAAGTGGGGGACGCCGTCCACACGCTTGGTCCCCCAGCCCGTGCGTGCCCTGATTGAATACCTGTTGTGCTGTGCGAACAAGCGTGCAGCGGGAATCTATGGAGGAATAAAGAGCTGTAGGCAGGGGCCCGAGGGGCTGGCCCGGTCAGCTCCGGTGCAATACTTTCGGAGCCCATACCAAAGTTGTATTTAGCCTTTTGGATCTCCTCTTTCCGAGGAACAGTGCCTTTTTAAGTTATGTGTTGCACTCTGGCGCCCCGTTGTGGACATATAGGCAGCTGAATGAGATTGCCTTCATGTAAGGCTTATTCTGACTGTCAAACCTAGTCGAGGGAATCGTTCAAGCGTAAATCAACCTATGATCTTGGACTAGGAGAGTATTTATAGTTCAGTTCTTTAATTTATTTAATGCGATTTTATATAGCGCAAACATTACCCGAAGGTGTCAGAGCGCTTTACAAAAGAACCAGTCGCGTTACATAAGGACTTTGGATCATACATGCCAACATTTTAGGACAGGGACGAGGGAGATTTAAAATAAAAAATCGGGAGAATGAAAATTCCCCATTGACTTCTATTGTAGAAAATGCAATTTCAGGCGGAAGACAGCTCAAATAAAGCCCTTTTTGGTTTGAAAAATCGGTAGTCTCCCGCCTGAATCGGGTGTTTTGGCATGTATACTTTGGATTACATGAGGATAAGAGATATAAACAGGGAAAAAAATTGCACGTGTGCAAGTGGAGCGAAAGGAGGAAAAATTGCAAATGTACAAGTTATGAAGTCACCCAAGGAAGAGATACAAACAGATAAACTCTAAAATCACAGAAGAATGGTAGTAAGTACAAAGGTCTACTACACCTGCAAGACCCTGTCCACTTAAAGCCCTGTCTAAAAGTTAACTACGAGTACCAGCATGCTTAATCCTACTGATAAACAAAAATGTCTGAAAGTCCTCAGGACATGTTTAAATAAAATTAAAGTGCATTTATATAGCGCTTACTTCCCATGACGACGCGCACTGCTTTACATTTTCAACTACTCCTCCTTGACGACTATTTTTATATTTTTAGGTCGAGCCTAGAGGAGCCTGCATGCGCTGCTTGCTCGACTTTTAGTAAAGGGCTTTGTAAAGCTCACCACACGCTAGTGCGTGAGGTTTGTTTTCCTTCAGAGGCTATTCGCCTTTGCGTGCGTCTTTCTGAGAAAGACAGCAGGCAGTTGGGGAAAGGCGGGTGCATGTCACGCCTTTGCTATGCCCACGGCTTATTGCTTGTGGTTACCCGCACGGGCCATATCTCTTTTCAATTATCGTGCACAGATGCGTGCGCGATATTTGAAAACAGATCGCTCGCTGTGGCGCCCATGCGCACCACTCGCGGGCTTGTTGTTTTAAATTCTAGTGCAGCTACTTACAGCTCGCTCTTTTGATGCGTGCTCTTGCCTTGATGAGATATGTTTTGTAGATTAAGAGTTATGATTATTAGGTCTTCTTTTAACAATGTATATATAGCCTTTCACTTACCTGCTGACGCTGCCACAGACCGGACCTTCCTTTCCAGGCTGCAGGGGCACTGGAGACAAGCCGCCACCGCCGAGAGTCATCCTCTGCACAGACTGCACGCGTCGCCGCTCCGGGACTTCAATTCCCGGCAGCCTACGCGGCGGCGCGCTTCACAGTGACGCGAGGGCGCCAGGAGGCGCACAAAAGCGGCGCTGACACCGGCGGAGCAGGGGGAGCCTTTCACTTACCTGCTGACGCTGCCACAGACCGGACCTTCCTTTCCAGGCTGCAGGGGCACTGGAGACAAGCCGCCACCGCCGAGAGTCATCCTCTGCACAGACTGCACGCGTCGCCGCTCCGGGACTTCAATTCCCGGCAGCCTACGCGGCGGCGCGCTTCACAGTGACGCGAGGGCGCCAGGAGGCGCACAAAAGCGGCGCTGACACCGGCGGAGCAGGGGGAGCCTTTCACTTACCTGCTGACGCTGCCACAGACCGGACCTTCCTTTCCAGGCTGCAGGGGCACTGGAGACAAGCCGCCACCGCCGAGAGTCATCCTCTGCACAGACTGCACGCGTCGCCGCTCCGGGACTTCAATTCCCGGCAGCCTACGCGGCGGCGCGCTTCACAGTGACGCGAGGGCCCCAGGAGGCGCACAAAAGCGGCGCTGACACCCGCTTCGCGGGACGCGAGCGGGACGCCCGGACGAAGCCCGGACAAAGGGCGGGCCGTCTGAGGCCGTCCGAGGTTGGCCACGGTTGGGTTGGGCCAGGGACTTTGCTCTATTCACTCCATCCATTAGCGCACAAGGCTGTCCAGGCTCACGAAGCTCCAGGTAATTAGTAACCTTACTATTTATAGTATTTGTTTTAGTCCCAAGTGGAACTTCTGTTGCCAAATGCCTGCAAAAAAGCAACCCACACCTTCTAACACAATGGAGAACTATCTCGTACAGGTTGTGACAAAAATCAACACTGATAGAAGGGCCTCACTGGGTCTGGATTCACCACTACAATCACCATTAGTAGATATAGAGAACGAGGACTCATTTGCCTTGTTAAACAATAGCCTCCTCGGTGGGGCACATGCCTCCCTCCAGGATTCAAATTGTATTCAGCCTAGCGGCATTGTTGCTAATAGAGAAGAAAATAGTGACATAGATGCACCAACTGTGCTTTCCGTAAATAGCGAGTCTGCTACTTCTACCGCTCCCCCCATCCCCGCACCTAGGGTTTCAGGGGGTAAAAGGAAAGCCATACAAAAGAGAGGAGGCTTAAGGTCATCTAAAAACAAAGTTGCGTCGCCACCAAGGAAATCTACCGATGATGAGGAGGAGGACTTGACTGGGGAAACTTATGTGACTCTTTCCGACGATTTATTGCAAAAACTTTGTTGTCTGATGGATACAAAAATTAAAGGGATGGTAAAACCCCTAATCAGTAAAATCGACAAATTAACTGCTGAGGTTAGCAAACTGGAAGGTCTATTGGGTAAAACCTTGGGAGAGGTGAGAAAACTACCAGAAGCCATTTCAACATGTGTCCAGCCTCTGTTGTCAGAAATTAAATCTACCCACTCTGATGGTGCGTCTTCTGTTGTTACACAAAATCCCCCGTTGCCCTTATTGACAAACTTATCTGACAGGCCTCCTGGAGATGTTTCATCTGCTTTACCCTATGGGGAATTAAATACCACGAATGGAGCATCAGAGCTCGTCGTTGAAGCCTCACCATTAGTTCTCGTTCTTGCTAATGTACCCAAATTAGCCCCCGGCGATGTTGAGTCGACTGCGTCATTACTCAACAAATCATTGTCATGGCTAACTAATAACATGGCCATAACACCCTGGGGTAAGGAGCAACTTGCGGAAGAACTGGTGAATGCACGAAGGGTCGAGTTGATTGGGAACAGGGCAAAAAAATTCAAGGGGGATTGCGTTGTACTTAACTTTACTGACCCCGAGGTCCTGCCTAACATTTTACCAAACCTCCACCCGCCCCAGAAAAGATTTACCCCTATTGTTCCTCTGACTTTAGATTTCTTTTATCCTAGAAAAGGCAGAGGTCCTAATTGCAGCACTCTTAGAACAAAATGGAACGTTGTAACTAAGAGGGGCAGCAAGAACTCTGATCTTGCTGAGTGGGGTCTAGGTGTGGAAAATAGATTTGCTGCACTCTCCAACCTAGACGCTTGTGATTGACTACCATGCACCCCTACCACCGTGCTGCAAGTTCCTATGGCTGCTAACTATACAGTGGTTTCGAGTTGTCCACAATCTGTACAGGATGTGATAGACACGACTGTATCTAGAGCTGGTGTAGTTATTGTAAATCCTAATGAAACTAGCAATGTTGATCTGTTGTCATCAGGGTTGGATTATTGCACTTGTTCTATAACAGTAAACACATCTGGGAATTTATTGTCTTGGAATATTGCGGGCCTATGTTCCAAAATGGATTGTGGTGAATGGTCTGGTTTTGTCAGCCAATATGATGTCTGCATTTTCCAAGAAACTTGGGCTGTAGATCCTGTATTTGCACTTGGTTATCTGAATTTCTACATCCCAGCTACGAAGGGTCCTAAAGGGCGACCGATGGGGGGACTTACGATATGGGTGCGCCAGGCTCTCATGGTTGATGTGAGAAACATTGAGCTTAATCTAAAAGACATTCAGCTCATTCGATTAAAGGGTAGCTCATCTACTTCCATGGATATCTACAATGTATATGCCAGGGGGGGAAATGCAAGAAAATCTGAGGTCCTTTTGTCTCTGTACAATCTATTAGAAACTCATTCATCAGGGAACAACATATTAATAGCCGGCGACCTAAATCGCACTTTTGAGCCTTTAGACACTGGCGATGTACAATTGGGATTGGAAGAAGACACCCTATGGGATATCCCCGCTCTCAATGCAGTCCCAATAACTCGTTGGACTGAGGACATTCTTGGCCTAAACGCCATGTGTTTTGAACATGGGTTAAGGGCCTTGAATGGCCGAACAAAGTCTGACAGAACACCAGCCATGACCTTTAACAATGGAAGAAACAAGAGCCGTATTGACTACGTAATATGTAGTATGTCCCTATGGCCAAAGGTCATTGATATGGCTGTGTTGGAAAGGTTAGAGAGCGATCACGACCCTTTATGTGTCCTTCATAATTGGTGGAAGCCCGATGCCGTTTTAAATACCTGTGCTGAACCCCTCCCGCCTTCGATTATACCCACTAATGATATGCGCAGGCTGAGGTGGACCAGTGTTAAATCTGACCTGCTGGCTTTGGGAAAAATAAATATGGCAACTGATAGGGCCATTGTGGCCCTTGAGGGTGTGGTCGGGTTACCTTCTACCCAGAACATAGTTACTCAGGTCCACAATGACCTTTTCAAAGAAATACAACGCCATTTTTTAAAACCGAGTAATAACAAAAAGCCAGGGAAACTTAGGCCAGCCAAATGGTATAACCAAGACTGCAAGGGGGCCAGGGCCCATTTATGGGCCGCGATTAAAGATAAAAACAAGGAGGCCATTAGGATGGCTAGGGTACAATATAAATCTTCAATAATTAAGGCTAAAAAAGTTTGGGATGAAGCTCATTGGAATATGTTACAGAGTGCCAGCGACCAAAATAACTCTAGGTTATTTTGGCATATAGTTAAATGGGGCCATGACAGGATTGAAGATGCCTCCACAAATAATGTCCCCCAGGATGCTTGGGTAAAATTTTTTAGTGAACAATACGCATCGAGCAACCTGGCTACGGATAGCGTTTGTGTACCCCATGAAACGATGGAAGCTGACACCTTTACGCAGCATGAAATAATGATGGCACTTAAATCTGTCCATCAAGGTCGTGCTCCTGGCATCGACGGTGTACCTGCAGACGTTTTTTTAAACGACACTGCAAGGTGGTCTAAATACATCCATCTGCTAATCAACCACATCGCCAGAGGTGCAGATATCCCTGTGACATGGAGGGGTGCCGTCATCATCCCAATATACAAGAAAGGGGATCGTGCTCTGCCTAGTAATTACCGTCCGATCAGTCTGATCGATACTGTCCAAAAGATAGTCGGTCGAGTAATTGTAAATAGGCTGCTTGATTGGGCTGAGGATAACAACATCTTATCCCCCTTCCAGGCTGGCTTTCGCAGGGCAACCAGCACTGTCGACCAAGTCTTCCGCCTCCAGCTGATTCAGTGGAGGACCGTGGTGCTAGGCGGAGGCAGCCTGTATGCAGCATTTGTTGATCTGCGGGCTGCCTTCGACCTGGTACCAAGGTCAAAACTGTGGGAAGTTCTTGTGACACTTGGGGTCCCCGGGGAATTGTTGTCCCTAATCATGCGGCTGCATGAGGGCAATTATGCCAAAATTCGCTGGGGTGGGTATGGTAATGACACCGTCGAATTTCCAGTTGAGCGTGGGGTTAGGCAGGGTTGTTCAATGGCGCCTACCCTGTTCACTCTTTTTATTAACGGTGTGGTTTCCTCCATGCAGTCCCAGGCAGTTGATGCTCCTTCCCTTGCAGGTGAAAAAGTTCCAATTTTAATGTTCGCCGACGATACTTTAATTTTATCAAAAACACCAGCAGGGTTGCAAAAAGCACTAGCAATATTTGATGATTTCTGTGTAGCTCATGGACTGGAGGTAAATGGGTCCAAGACAAAACTAATGGCCTTCAACCCTCACAGAAATTTTAAATCTAATATTTCGTTGAGTGGTCGTACCCTGGAGGTTGTTAAATCCTTCACCTACCTAGGGATACATATTTCCAACGATAACAGGTGGCAGTCTCACCTTAATATTTCTATATTAAGACACAAGCAAATAGCTGGCACAATCATTAAAGAGCAAAGGAAATCGTTTACTAAGCCCATCAAACCACCTCTGATAATCTATGAGGCAAAAGTAATAGGGTCTGCCCTGTATGGTGCGGAACTATGGGGGTATGAAAACCTTCAGGAGCTCCAAACCTCAGAAAATAAATTTTACAGGAATCTGATAGGCGTCCCCCAGAGCAGCCCGCAATTGCCTCTAAGATATGAATTAGGCAGGAGAGCAATTTCTGACAAGGCCAAACTACGCCCGATTTTATATTGGCGTAGGCTTTGGACCACGCCAGAGCTCTCTCACTATGCAAATGGGTTTAAAGATGTTGTCACTAGAGATTGCTACAACAAAATTAAATGGTTTAAATCATTGAAGACTGCCTTGTTCGATATAGGACTTAATGCTCTTTGGGTTGACCCAGCCGGGGCCCTATTCCCTTCTAAGTCTACTATAAAAAGTATCTACTGGGAACATGTTGTTAATAAAAGTATGCTTAGTTTAAATAGTGGGTCCATGACCACTAGCTACTTAGAGACCAAGCTGTACCCAAATTATGAAATGTATTGGGATTACATATTAAAGCCCATGGACAGGAAACTGCTTTTTCAATTGAGGGTTGGTTCCTTGCCTTTATCCAACTTAACATCTAAATGGAAAGCAGGGGGCGTGACAACCTGTCCTGCCTGTGGGGTAGGCAATGAGACCCTTGGTCACTTTCTGTTCTCATGTTCAAGGTACTCTATTCCTAGGAGAGTTTGGTTGGCCCCAATGTGTAGGAACCTAGGAACAAGAAATAGCATGGTAGCACTGCGGATTTTAAGAACTACATCTGCTAATTGGATTATTACTGCCATTGCGAAGTACCTGGGGTGGGCTTGGGTTTTAAGACAGAGAACGATTAGAGGGCAATAACTCAATCTGTTGTTTACAAGATTATTAGTACACGTCTATTCTCTGTAACAAGTTATGATATATTCAGAGACTGCTAGGCTTTTGTCTATTCTCTGGAAAAAATGATTATTTGGTCAGAGACTGCTAGACTTGTATTCATCTTTTACCCTTTATAACATATTCAATTTTAATGTATCGTCGGTTAGAAATTTTATGATATATTGTCTTTTTTAAAAATTGCTTATTTATGATCACTATTTTTGGCACTTTTTCATATTTATCCTGCTTATGATATTCTTTCATGTATTATGTCTTTTTTAAATATCAAGTGTGTGCTCAAGTCTAATATGACGTTGTAAATTTAATTGTTTTTTATTATATGTATGTTTGTCTGCTTTTATGAGTAATACTCGAAATAAAGCACTTTGAAATGAAATGTATATATACCTCTACAATAAAGCGGTGGTTGATATTCTGCAGTCAGTATTGTTACTGCTCGAGAATAAAATCCCAGTGTTGTTATAACCTACAAATTGAGTAGAGTACTATGCACACCTGTAAACCAGTCACCTGCAAGGTGACAAGACTACGGCGCAGCAGGAAGCACTACATTGAAGTTTAAGACAACCCCTACTGTGAATGTACCCCGAAAGTCGTGCACCCTGCAGAATCATCTGCACATGTTTCTCCCTTTGCAAAGTAGAACGGCGAGTGGTGGCATAAATCGCAAGATTTTTTACCCTGATGCTTAAAATACTCCTATTCTCCCACCGACTGCAATACAGCAAAGACACAGACACTCCAGCAGAGCCGAGACATGGCAGCTGTTTGGTGCACGCCTGCCACCTGTTTCCCCATGCACCTGGAGTTCTGGACTTTATTAAGGTCCAGAGGTGTCAGGGATAACACCCGAAGACCCCTGAGTTCTACCTGTCTCGGTGCACAAATAAACAGAAACACAGGCTTCTCGATGGTGGCGTCAGAGACCAAAGGTTTATTACTGCAAGGATACAGAAGTCACAGAAACTACACACGGGCAGATTCTAGGAGCCTGTTCGATTTGCACTAAGTAGGTTGCTCCTTAAATACACGTTTTTTAGCTGTGGGCAACATTCTTCACATGCTAGTACATTTCTTAAACTTTGTATCCTAAACAATAAATATTTGGCATCAAACAGGAATAGTTAACGAATATCTGATGCTGAACATTACGAATGAGGGGTTCCCACTTGTTCAATCACAATCCCATGTCATCTTCTTATTCAGGAGCCGGACCGCCTCATCGTAAATTTCGTTACCTCCCCCTAATAAAGGCCCAGAAGGAAAGGAGCAGAGCCAGGTGTAGAAGATAGAAAAACAGGATAGGAGATGTTTGTGGGTCGTAAATGGGCAAGGCTACCGACTTCGGCCGCCTAATCATGATCAGGCCAGCGAGCACGAGAACCAGTATAGCAGGACTGGCCTCAGGCAGAGGAGGCAGCTTCTGCCGAGTCATGCGGCCACAGCGTTTCTGACCCTTAAGGTGTACGTGTCATTAGCAAGGTGAATCGCCGGCTAAAGCCTACGTGACCTTTGATCGAAAACTGATCAGAGGTCACTGTTTGATCATTGACTATGTGAGGGCAAGAATACAAGATGGATGCCACATTCTAAAATGGATGCCATCGGTGTACCGGAAATGTGCTCATAACAGGAGTGCTCTTGCTCGTAGCATGGCGAAAACACCAGGATATACTATATGGATCATTTACGGTTCACTGGTACCGAAATTATGGGTTTACGACGATGTCGAAAACACGGGTTCGAATCGTCACGGAACCTCAGACCCTCCTTTTGCCCTTACATAGGCAATTACTCACTCTATGTCAGAGTCTATCTCGATGTTCATCAGGTCAGTGATATGTTGCTGTAGCATTATTCTTTCTCGCAACTTGTTTCCCAACACAGGCGGTTTCCTTAAACAGGTTGCAGCACAGAGGCTACACAAGGCTGGACCACACTGGATAACAAGACAGCACGAGAATAGTAACACTAAGACAATACCAACGACCATCAGAACCTTCCATCCCCACGCTGATAATAGAGTCCCAAGCCATTCCATTAACGACCAATTTCCCTTGTCTACATGAATAGAGTCGGAAATCTTGTGTAGCTTAGAGATCGCTTCGTACACTGTCGGAGCATTATTGGGGATAAAAACACAGCAGCTCGATTGAATCATTCTGCATACCCCACCTCGATCTGCAAGTATTACATCAAGAACCATACGGTTCTGTAATGTCATGAGACGATCCGCCTGGAGCTCAGCTGTTAAGTTACTAAGGGCACCAGCAGTTTCTGTAATAGTAGATTCAACTACCCGTGTTAGCTGACGTAGATTTCTACTATTGGCCATAGGCCCCCAGAACGGAAGGAAACCTTTGAAGAAGTCTCCAGCTTCCTGACCAGCGGTGTCTTCCTTGCTGAAAACACCTCTTACTACTCTGGTTTTGTGATAATTTGGGGCAGCTGTGTATGTCGGAGGCAACAGTCGAGCAATATAACATGAACCTGAAAAGTCAGCAGGCAACCATGTATATGCCCTATCTCAACAGATGAAGTAGGTACCCTTAGCAGTTAGGAAGGCAGGGGAAGAGTTTGATGGATACACGTAAGTTTCAACACAGTCACTCTTCCCTAGCCGAGCTCTTGGATTTCTCCCATTACCTTGCAAGCAGAATTGACCTCGGTGAGGTACGACCCAAACTGGAGTGGAGCTCTTATGCTTGTTTTCACCCAAACTAATGCTATACTCCGTAGCATTCCAACTCAAATAAACTCGTAGCTCATCTTTAGGTATAAACGGGGAGTTATTGACGTCTTTAATCATGTCAGTAATTCCCTTTAACAAGGCTTTATTAGCGGAGTTATACTTGGTGGAACGTGGAGGACGCGGGGGATAGGTCTCGAGGGCATAGACAAATACAGTCTGGAAGGCCCGACATGATCCATTATAGCTAAAAGGCAAGACCAGGTAGGGAATGCCTTTATCCATAGTGTGTGGTATCAAACCGCACACCCAGCAGTCTGTTGTGTTAACTACCAGTTGGTGTTGGTGCAAGAGCTGTACGAAAGTGTTATTTATGAACTCTGAGCGTCGAGCTTGCTCATGTTCAGGAAACAAATGAAAGGAATGAAAAGAAGCAACAGTAGGAGAAACAAGAACAGGGGGAGGTACCGTAGTAGTGATCAGTGAAAAGATTAAATGAATACCAAAGGCAATTCCACCCACCAACGTTATTAAAATAATCAAAAACGTAATTGCACATTGCATCAGAAAACATTTGTTATGTAGAATTTTGTATAATCAAAATCACCACCGACCAGATCTCCGCATCGCTCCTTCTAAACACCCCAGCCCACTCTTCTAACCCAAACCAAGCCGCCGCCAACCTCACCCTATGGTTATCCAACACCGCCGACACCTTAGCACCACTGAAAAAACGTCAAAGCAAACCTGGCAGCAAGAAGGCCTCATGGTTCAACGATGATCTTAAGAAGTCCAAGAAACTCTGCCGCTCCCTTGAAAAGGCCTGGAAAAAAGACCCAACCACTAGCACCAAGGACGCCTTCAAAAACGCCACCCGCACTCACCACCAACTAATCCGAAAGGCCAAGAAAACAGCATTCAAGGATCGACTTGACAACAACGCCCACAACAGCAAGGAACTTTTCAACATCGTCAAGGAATTTTCCAATCCCTCGGCCAACTCCAATGACATCACCCCCTCTCAAGCCCTCTGCGACTCCCTAGCCTCATTCTTCCACAACAAGATTGCAGACATCCACAACAGCTTCGACAACCAACCCGGAGACCAACCCATCCAACCATTTGCTGAACATTCTCCCCCCGTGAACACCCTTAACGACTGGAACCCAATCTCCACTGAGGACACAATCCGCCTGATGAACTCCATCCACTCAGGATCCCCCACAGACCCATGTCCTCACCACATCTTCAACAAAGCAGACTCCGTCATAGCACCGCACCTCCGAGACGTCATCAACTGCTCCTTCAACTCCGCCTCCTTCCCGGAAGACTGGAAACACGCTGAGCTCACCGCCCTTCTGAAAAAACCCACAGCGGACCCCACCGAACTAAAAAATTACCGCCCCATTTCGCTCCTTCCATTCCCGGCCAAAGTCATCGAGAAAGCTGTCAACAACCAGCTCGCCGCTTTCCTCGAAGCCAACAAATCACTCGACTCCTCACAATCTGGCTTCCGAGCAAAACACAGCACTGAGACCGCCCTCATCGCAGCAACAGACGACATTCGAACTCTACTGGACAATGGAGACACAGTCGCCCTCATCCTCCTCGACCTCTCTGCAGCATTCGACACAGTCTGCCACAGCACCCTTTTACAACGCCTCAATAACATCGGAATACAAGGAAAAGCACTTTAATGGATCACCTCGTTCCTCACCGGAAGAACCCAGAGAGTCCGCCTTCCACCATTCAAATCCGAGGCCACTGAAGTCATCTGTGGCATACCACAAGGATCCTCACTCAGCCCCACCCTCTTCAACGTATACATGAGCCCCCTCGCGGCCATCGCCCGCCAACACAACCTCAACATCATCTCCTACGCGGATGACACTCAACTAATCCTTTCTCTCACCAATGACCCCAGCACCGCCAAAACTAACCTACACGAAGGAATGAAAGAAGTTGCCGAATGGATGAAACAAAGCCGTCTGAAACTGAACTCAGACAAAACAGAAGTCCTCATCTTAGGTACATCCCCCTCTGCATGGGACGACTCTTGGTGGCCGGAAGCCCCTGGAAAAGCACCCATCCCGACAGACCACGCACGGAACCTAGGCGTCATCCTGGATTCTTCACTCTCAATGAACAGACAAGTCAGCGCCGTATCCTCATCCTGCTTCAACATTCTCCGCATGCTCAAAAAAACTTTTCGCTGGATCCCCACCGAAACAAGGAAAACAGTCACCCATGCTCTGGTCACGAGCCGACTGGACTACGGAAACATCCTCTACGCAGGTACTACCGCTAAACTCCAGAAGAAACTCCAACGAATCCAAAACGCTTCAGCCAGGATCATATTAGACATCCCGCGCAACGAACACATCTCTGGTCACCTGAAAGACCTCCACTGGCTACCCGTCAATAAGAGAATCACTTTCCGACTGCTAACCCACGCACACAAATCACTCTACGACATCGGACCAGAATGCCTCAACTCACGACTGTCCTTCTACACCCCCTCCCGCCAACTACGTTCTTCCAGCCAAGCCCTCGCCACTGTACCTCGCATCAACAAGACCACCATGGGAGGCAGATCCTTCTCATACCTAGCTGCTAAAACATGGAACTCACTCCCCGCTTACCTTCGCCTTACCCAGAACCACCTAGCATTCAGAAAGCAACTTAAAACGTGGATATTTGACAAGTAATCCTCCTCCCCTTTCTAAGCGCCTTGAGACCCTCTGGGTATGTAGTGCGCTATATAAATTATCTGACTTGACTTGACTTGACTCTATCAGTCCTGGGAGTTCCCAAAACTAACAGAAAGACCGACCTTGTGTCTGGCCCCCGCAGATTCAACTAGGCACAAAGCCACGACCCTACGGCGACCCAGACGGCAAGGTAATAAAAACAACAGAAATAAACAGGGAAATACAAAATATTCAGCAAACTTCCTGGCTGGAGGCAATGTAATAGATCAAGTATGAAAAATAGGCAGTTTCCTGCTTTATTTGTCCTTAGAATGAGAACGGAGGTTGTATCTCAGTTTTCCTGGCATTGTTTGATCCGGAAATAGTCTGTTTCCAGCAGGTGCAACAATGTTCGAATTTTCAGATGTCAAATGTTCGTTCGATGCAGTGTTCTGGTCAGTGATCAAAGAAACAGCTTCAGGGGGGGGGGAGTCAGAGTTCGGTGAATCAGTTGTCAGTTCTGCATCACTGAAAGGAACATATCTAGGGACAGGTTCTGTATCAGAGGCACCAATTCCTTGTCTAACCCAGTTATCATAAGGGAGTGGAAGGGGTACACGCTTAGTGTGGGTAGCGTGAACCCAATTCTTCCGGCCAGCCACACGTACAGCAGTCCTTGTCGCCAAGAGTACTTGAAAAGGTCCCACAAACTTCGGTTGGAGATTCCTGGTCCGTCCGAAGTTTCTGATGACGACGAAGTCACCGGGTTTCAGCTGGTGACCTGGACTTTCCGGAGGCTTTGGCAATGCATCGAAAACCTGTTGGTGAATGAGACTCAATTTAGCAGTCAAGTCAAAAAGGTAATCAATTAACATTGGGTACGCTAGCTGCTTGAACTCTCGTGGTCTCGGTACCCCCCAGACATTTGCAGGGCGACCGAACACAATCTCATATGGGCTAAGCCCTACTCGAGAATGCACAGTCGCTCTAGTGGATAACAAGGCCAGCGGAAGTGCATCTGGCCAGGACAAACCCGTGGAGGCTTGGATCTTAGCGAGTTTCAGTTTAAGTGTACCATTGTACCCTTCAACTAAACCTGCTGACTGGGGGTGGTTCGCACTGTGAAATTTTTGCTTTATCCCTAAGCCTGCACATACACTCTGCATAACTTTCCCTACGAACTCACTCCCATAGTCTGACCATACAATCCGTGGCATTCCGTATCTGGGAAATTATTCCTTGAGGAGAATTTTTGCAGTGGACAAGGCAGTGTTATCTTTTAGCGGATATGCCTCAATCCACCTTGAAAAAACACAGACTACCACTAGGACATATTTAAGGTTGTTACATCGATCCATGTGGATGAAATCCAACTGAATCACTTCGAAGGGGCAAGAAGGAGGAGCGAAGTGTCCAGCGGGTGTGGGGGTTCCCTTGCCAGGATTATGCATCAGGCATATCATGCAATTTCTAACCACTCTTTCCGCACATTTACTGATTCCGTCATTCTTCCAGACTGGGGCCAACATCTTACAAATCCCTTTAGAACTGATGTGCGCTGCCCGTGCGCCATCGTTACCACCGCAAGCACATACGCATCAGGCAACATCCAACGCTGATGCTCCGACAAGTCAATCCAACATCCACTCGAGTCCAATTTACCCGTTTTCTCTTTCCATGCAATCTTTTCCTCTTGAGTCGCTTCTTCCTGAATTGCTTTCACACTTTCCACTGTATCCTCACACATTCCCGATTCAGCAACCCATCTCGCAGACGTAGCAACATACATCCCACTCATCGTATTCCTAGCTGTCTGTTTAGCTATCTCATCAGCAAAAGCATTTCCACGACCAACATCATCCGTAACTGCTCGATGAGCACTGCACTTCACAATCGCAACTTCAGTCGGTAAGGTTAGAGATTCCAACAAGTCATTGACTAGCTGACCATGCTGGATCTTAGTCCCATGGGACGTATTAAAACCTCTTTCCTTCCACAGTTGACCAAAACTATGCGCTACGCCGAACGCATACTGACTATCTGTGAACACATTCACTCTCTTTCCCTTTGCTAAGACACACGCTCTAGTCAATACAATTAATTCTGCAGCTTGGGCAGAATTCTGACTCACTCTTGCAGTCTCCACAATCGTACTCAAAGTCGTTACTGCGTAGGCAGCTGTTACATCACCATTCTCCAATTTAAAACAAGACCCGTCAACATATAACGTGCCATCTGGATCTGGTAACGGAGTGTCCTTAAGATCAATCCGTCCTTTTGTCTCCTCCTCGGTTCTAAAACAACAGTCATGGGGTTCAGAATCACTCGACTCCTGGCTAGTCGGCAACAGTGTTGCTGGATTCAGTACATTGCATCTTTTAATCTGAATATGACTCGCTAGTAGTGTCAGTTCATAGCCTGATAATCTAGCACTGGTGAGGTGCTGAGTCTTCGTTCGGTTCATGAGTGTGTCCACGGCATGTGGAACCATGACCACCAGCATATTGTTCATGACCAAACCAGCAGATTGTCGAATGGACACTGCAGCTGCTGCTGTAGCTCTTAAGCAACTTGGCAACGCTCTGGCTACCGGGTCTAATGTTGATGAAAAATACGCACAAGGACGTTGTTTATCACCAAATCGTTGCGTCAAAACACTCAACGCACAACCTTCTCTCTCGTGAACATAGAGTGTAAATGGCTTACTGTAGTCAGGTGTACCCAACACCGGAGCTGAACACAGTGCATTTCGTAACTCAGAGAAACTCTGCTGACATTCGGCAGACCATGGTACCGGACTCGGAATACCTTTTCCAGTCAGGGCCACCAATGGTTTTGCCAAGAGAGAAAAATTTGGGATCCATTGCCTGCAGTATGAAGTAATACCTAAAAACGCGCGCACTTCTCTCTGTGTGCTAGGAACATTCATCTGCGTAATTGCTTTTATTCTCTCCGGGGTCAACCTTCTTCCCTCCTTTGACAAGAGATGACCTAAGTAGGTCACTTCTTGGCAACAATATTGCAGTTTGGAAGGTGACACCTTGTGATGTAAATCAGACAAATGATGTAGTAGGGAAATTGTAGCTGTTTTGCAAGTTTCCTTGTCATCAGCAGCCACTAGAAGGTCATCCACATATTGCACCAAAGCAGAACCAGTAGGAAGCACGAAAGAATCTAACTGACTTTTTAATGCCTGACTGTCAATGGATGGGCTTTCACAACAGCCTTGTGGAGCGCGTTTAAACCTGAAACTTCGACCTCCTAGAGAGAAGCCGAAAATATCTCTGCTTTCCTTGGCTATCGGAATGCTGAAAAAGGCATTTTTCAGGTCAATCACTGAAAACCATGTGGCTGTAGCAGGAATCAACGTCAACAATGCAGTAATGTCTGGAACCACAGGAAACTGCGGAACTACAATTTTGTTAACCTCTCTAAGGTCAATTACAAATCTATAGACAGGAGGTTTTGAAGGATCAGTGCGTTTTAGAATCGGCAGGACAGGACTGTTACAGACATTCCCTCTAGTTTCTTCTATTACGTCTTTCTGAATCAAATCTTGCACTATCAATAGAAGCGCGCGTTCACCTTCACTAGAGATCCTATATTGTGGGATTCGTGGGAATTTAACATTTGTTTTCAGACTTACTACATAAGGAGGAATTTCCAAAAGACCTACATCGCTAGGACCAGTCGCCCAAAGAGTATCAGGGAGAGAACGCAGCTCCAGTGGGAGCGCATCCATTGACAAGTACATCGGGGAGATGACTCTCTTACCCAACGTAAGCTGTACTCCTAACGGAGAACAGTACAGTGTCGCATACAGGCGTTTTAACAAGTCTAAACCAAGCAGATTTTCATTGCAACCGGTCGTCAAAATCAGGGGTGCTTTTAATTGACGGGGCCCAATAGAAATAGACAAAGGACCAGAAACAGGGTTGTAAACAGGGGCGCCTGAAAAACCTACTGAAACGTTCGTTAAGCCAGACAAAGGTGCGCCAGGGAGTTTCGCATGTATGATAGAACTTTTCGCTGCACCAGTATCCAACAGAAACGGTTCGATCACACCTGATGTAGCTACTGCGACATAAGGCCCACTCTGATCTACTGGAACTGATACTACTCCCTCTCTTTGTCCATGGCTGTCCTAGTACTCATTTTGTTGAAATTCCTCACTAACCTCACAGTAATCCTCGACATGGTACTGTTGAGATCTACCTGGCTGTACAGATTGTCCGTTTCACTGATCAAAATAATTAGAAGGTCGATCATTAGTCTGCGGAGGCATAGTACCTTGTCCTCGACCTCTAGGGGTTTGCGTAAAACCACCATGGCCTCTCTGAGCAGGAGCACTATTATTTTGTGCTAGGACTGGACACTCATTCTTATAATGACCCTCCTTTTTGCAGTAAGCACACTGATTCCATTGGTATTGCGGTCTTTGGGAACCGTAATCGGTCCTCTGACATGGCCCTTGCTGTGAGTTTGTCTGATTCGTGCGAGGCGGATAGGCTTGCTGCAAAAGGACTTTAGTTTTTAAATCTTTTGTTTTCTTGTCGGATTTTTCTTTTTCTTCTTTATCCCTATTTTCATAGTACTGAGCAGTTGCAAGTATTTGCGCAGTCGTAGAGACAGCCCACGCACTTTCTGAATCTTTTAATTTATTACTAAGCTCTGGTAACAAATTGTGCACAAATTTATCAACAAATAATCTCTGGCCTCCCTCTGTGCTCATATCCTGACCACTGTGATCTACAAAAGTTTCTTCAAATCTAGTGAAGAAGTCGGAGACGCTTTCGTCCTTCTTCTGCTTGCATGCGGACAATTTGTCCCAATTAACGCGCAATGCTGGCATCAAAGTTTTCATCAAATCAATTATCCTACCAGGTAAATTAGCAATTAGAGGTTCGGGCTTAGAACCACCAATTTGTTGACCATCTGCCGCTACTATAGCTGGCCAGTCACCACCAAGGGCAACTGGATGATTTTCGGTACGAATTTTAGCCCAAATAGGTTGTGGCACTACATTGCCAAATAGCATGTCAATGTCTGCTAAATTCATGACGCAAGCTTGCACCGTTTGAGTCAGCTCTTTATAATATCCGGCGGGATTTTTACGCGGGTCTGGCAAGGCCTGTTTTACTGCTAACACTTCAGCTCGTTTCCACGGAATGTGTATCCACACTCTCTGGAACTGTGCTGGAGCGGCTAAAATACCATTCACTGCATCAGCTTGAACGGCTTCACGCCATATTGGCGGAACCTCCCTCATAGGATATTGACGGCCTTGTTTTGTGCTACGTTTCTCTAAGTCCCTTGGTGAGCGGAGAGAAGGATCAACCCTATAGCTTAAGATCAGTTCCATTGCTTCTTTTACATCCTGGCCTACTATCATTCCTGCAGCAAATTTTTGCTGAACATGAATTAATTCATCCGGGACTGATTCAGAGTCGTCCTCCTCCCACTCCTCACGCAAAAGGGAACACATTACATCGAACGCATAGCGCTGTGTCGGTTCATTCCATTGCATAAATGTATCTAATACATCTCGTACATCATACCTTCCAACTTTCGAAATCCACCTAAGGGCTGTAGAATCTAATATTCCTCGTTCTTCGACACTAGGAAGCTGACTACGTCTCTGAGTAGATTCAGAGGCAGGACTTCTAATTAGAGTTTTATAAAAAGGAGATAGAATATTAGAGACAGATTCAGTGATTCTCCGACGAACAGAAAGCAGAGTCATATAGCTTGCAGAAGTTTTGAGTAGAGTAGTAGTTGGAACAGATGAAACAGCAAGAGTAGCGGTAGCAGGCAGAGTAATTTGCGAAACAACAGGTAGAAGCGGAGCAGGCAGAGGCGGAGGAGCGGGCAACCCTGGAAGAGGGGGTGCCGAGGAATATTGTTAACCACAGGGAGTGCAGGAGCTAGATTCAAGGGAGCAGGAGCAGGCATCCCAGGCTGTCCAGCAGCCGGTAACAAAACATTTGGTAAAGCTGGAGCTGTAGCACCCTGTGCATACGGTGGAGGTGATCTCAACAAGTAAGACAACAGGGGATCCTTTTCAGGGTCCTCTACTGGCTTAGCAGCACTCGAGGGCAAGGCAGGGTAGCACTTATCAATCGCCAAATTACGTTCTCTATCAGCTATCTCTATCGCTTTCTCAGTTTCATTGAGTTGCAGCTGCTTAGCAGACTGTGCTAAGGTCAACTCTTGCTCTTTTTGCTCTCTCTTCAACTTTTTAATTTCTCTTTGTTTGGATTCTTTTCGCCAACAACGGAAAGAATCAAACATTGCCGGCCGGGCTTTCTTCTTAAACAGTTTCACTTCCAAATTATCAAGGATTTCAGGTTCAAAACTACCATGTAGTGGCCAACTAAGGACACCATCCTCTTTCGTGTAACGGACCCACACCTCATTATAAGATATAGAACCCACACCATGTTTGCAGTAGAGTTCGTAAATGGGAGTTCCAATCAGAGGAACCGGACATGAGTCCTCCAACCGGGAATCCCTGTTGCAACCAAAACATGAAAACATACAATTTTCCCGACTTACCATTTTACAAACCGGAACACAGAACAAACACAAACAAAGATGTGCACTCGAACTTAGAACTTAGGCATACCAAATGAACAAATGTATCGATACCCAAACCAAACCAAAGATTATCGTAATGAGGACAACCAGTGATAATCTACAAAACCAAGTCAAACCAAAGAACTAGAAGGATTATCCGAACAGGAGCAACCAATTGATAAATCCTTACGAAGTAACCAAGAACACAACTAGCAACCACTTAATACTTAACTGAGGCACTGAAGACGTCACCAAAGAGAAACCCGTCTACGTCTCGCCGTACTAAGGTCTGCACCTCGGGTCCAAGACAGGGCGACAGTCAAGGCAGCGGACCTCTGCAGCCGTCTGAACGGGAATCCTCGTGGAAGAGAACGTCGGGCCACTTTTGCGATATACCGGGATCGATGAAGTGGGGCGCCTCCCTCTGGAATCTTCACACGAAGCTTCTCGAACTCTTCAGGCTTTTGGACCGGTACCGAATGACGTCGCCCACATGGGCGCCAATTGGAGTTCTGGACTTTATTAAGGTCCAGAGGTGTCAGGGATAACACCCGAAGACCCCTGAGTTCTACCTGTCTCGGTGCACAAATAAACAGAAACACGGGCTTCTCGATGGTGGCGTCAGAGACCAAAGGTTTATTACTGCAGGGATACAGAAGTCACAGAAACTACACACGGGCAGATTCTAGGAGCCTGTTCGATTTGCACTAAGTAGGTTGCTCCTTAAATACACGTTTTTAGCTGTGGGCAACATTCTTCACATGCTAGTACATTTCTTAAACTTTGTATCCTAAACAATAAATATTTGGCATCAAACAGGAATAGTTAACGAATATCTGATGCTGAACATTACGAATGAGGGGTTCCCACTTGTTCAATCACAATCCCATGTCATCTTCTTATTCAGGATCCGGACCGCCTCATCGTAAATTTCGTTACCTCCCCCTAATAAAGGCCCAGAAGGAAAGGAGCAGAGCCAGGTGTAGAAGATAGAAAAACAGGATAGGAGATGTTTGTGGGTCGTAAATGGGCAAGGCTACCGACTTCGGCCGCCTAATCATGATCAGGCCAGCGAGCACGAGAACCAGTATAGCAGGACTGGCCTCAGGCAGAGGAGGCAGCTTCTGCCGAGTAATGCTGCCACAGCGTTTCTGACCCTTAAGGTGTACGTGTCATTAGCAAGGTGAATCGCCGGCTAAAGCCTACGTGTCCTTTGAGCGAAAACTGATCAGAGGTCACTGTTTGATCATTGACTATGTGAGGGCAAGAATACAAGATGGATGCCACATTCTAAAATGGATGCCATCGGTGTACCGGAAATGTGCTCATAACAGGAGTGCTCTTGCTCGTAGCATGGCGAAAACACCAGGATATACTATATGGATCATTTACGGTTCACTGGTACCGAAATTATGGGTTTACGACAATGTCGAAAACACGGGTTCGAATCGTCACGGAACCTCACACCCACTGTCTTTTTGAGCGTGTCTTCGTCAGCAGTCCCTGTCAGAGAAAAAGTCTGCTCCAGTAGTTTCAAATGGGCCAAAATGTGTTCCATGCCTGCGCAGTCCTTGCCACTGAGGCAAGATGTGAGTGTCCCTTCGCAGGGACAGACAACTTCGCCAGGATGTGGCCGCAAAGGGCCATGCAGCAGGGCGAGTGTGTAACCTGTTGTGTTCATAATCAAGTGGCTAGAAGACGGTTCCCCAAGGACATGCCAACATGCCAACTGGCCAATCTGCCTCCGGCCCAACCGTGAGACTACCACAGTTGGTCTTGGGTGCATTAGGTGTGTATCACTAGGAGAAATTGGACCATGGCGTGAAACCCGCAGTAAGAGGCAATGTGGCTACTGTGTGATAGTGAGGTTGAGAAACAGAGGGAGAAGGAGGATGAACAAAACTAGGTCGGCCTCCAGTTACTTGTGGCAAAAGATCAGGAACCCAGGGTAATGGATTCAGAGACCTAGTTCGTGTGTTATGGTCACTGCATAATATTGTCAGTGCTTACCAAAAGAAGAAAGAAAAATTTCTTTCTAGAGTCCCCTCATTCACCGGGGTTTCCCCACGGTGACATGCTTCATCATTGGGGCCATCCCAGTTCTCTACAAAAAGGGGCGTGCTGCGACTAGCGAACTACGCAGGAGCACTTATATATTGTGAAACCCCGGTGAGTGAGGGGACTCTAGAAAGAAATTTTTCTTTCTTCTTTTGATAAGCACTGCAGTGACCATAACACACGAACTAGGTCTCTGAATCCATTACCCTGGGTTCCTGATCTTTTACTGTGTGATAGTGTCAGGGCTAACCTTGTCATGAGGCTGGCGCCATCAATCTATGGTCCAGCCTTCTTGGAGTCTGATCTGTCTTTCGGCGGTGGGGCCCTGGCCGCGAGCAGCATCGCCACCTTGTGAGGAGATGGTGCAATGTATAGACCAATTTTCAAAACATAATGAGATGCACATTTAACCAATACACTCATCTTTTAGCGCACCTTGGGGCCTTTGGTTTCTGTAGTGTGCCTGGAACAATACTGCCTTTGTGGTGCTAAATCCAACAACCACTGCTTTCACTAGAACGCCCTTTGGACAGCAGAGCTACCCATCGAACTACACAGAGCACACAGGGCTACTTACCACACAGCAGCGCTATTCACACAAATGAACACACATGCACGCACGCACATACACACACGCATACACGTGTTACCATCCTTGTGGGGACTATGTGTGAATACCAGCCTTGTGGGGACTAACCTTTCCCAATGTTTTTAAAACACACTAATTACAGAAAAATGTTAGGAAAAAATTCATGATACAGGATCCTGCTTCAAATTTGCAAATATATTGTGGTTTAATTGTGAGCACAGCACCATCCTTGTGGGTACTTGAACACGTGCTACCATCCTTGTGGGGAACTAGTCCGTAGCACTATTTGTGATTGAATACAGTTGAAGGCACATGGCTAAATGTTTATTTTATCAACAATATACACAAACAACATTATGATCGATCCATATATGAATTTCTGCGTAAATACTAGGTGTGTACATTACTGACAGATTATGTTAATGTGCCAGAAAATGTCATTTCATGCTTAAAGAAAGACACTTAAAGTTGTATTTCACCTATTTATTAGCGCTTAAAATCATCTTAGGAGATAAGGGCACTAACACATGAAGAAATTAACATATGGAACCAAGGAATATGGTCAAGTGGAACCCGGAACTTGATTAGCTGGTTACATTTTTGTCACAATAGATGTTCAATTCCCCACAGGTAAAGATCATTGTATTTAAGTCCCCATAGAAATAGTGTGTACATTCAAAGCTTAAATCCCATTATAAAGAGTGTGAAGCTAATGATGTTGAAGTCCACACAGAGGTTGTGTGTAATAATAGGAATGCTCAAGTTCCCACAGAGATGATATGTTATTATAGCAATGTTGAAGTCCCCACAGAGATAGTGTGTTATCATAGAGATGTTCAAGTCCCCACAGAGATAGTGTGCAACTATAAAAGTCTTCAAGTCCCTTCATTGACAGTGATAACCATCATGTCCTTACACAGATAGCATGTGAAGGTGCAATTGTTTGCGTTCAAACATGCATTATAGGCATGTTCAGCCCTGCACATACTAAGGGCCTCATTACAATGTTGGTTAGAACCTACACAGCCCGACTCCTTGTTGGATTCGGTTTCGATTGACTCGTGATCGGTGGTTCCTCCCAACTGATTACGATGCTTCCAAACACCATTTGGAAGGACGCCCATTGACTTCAATGTGAGCCTGTGTTCCGATCGACAACACAGGCTCCTATTGGGAAAATGGGTGTCCGCGGAAAACCTTGCTTCCTGTTGTGGGCACCCCATGGTGCCTGCCACACTGTGCATGGTATCACAGGGGGGTCTCTTATATATTCCCTCAGGCCTTTACCGGAGGACTCAGGATGAAGGAGGGCCTGCTAGGGGCCCTCAAAGTCAGTTTCCAACAGCCTTTTTGTGTCGGACAGATTGAGTCAGAAAGGCTGTTGGAATCCGACATCCAAATCAGTCAGGCAGAAACGCTGGCAGTTGAGTTGTAGGAATCAGCTCAGATCAACTCAGATTCTCCAAATGCTGGTCGGAACCAATTCGGAATGCACCTTGCGACAGCGAGCATCATAATCGGTCAGTTGGAATTCTTTCTGACTGAGTCGGGCGGATGGGTTCCAACCCAGTCTAGGGGAATCCTAATGAGGATTATAGGAATGTTCAAGTCTTAAAAAGATTGTGTGGGAAGTAAATGATGTTCAGGTACCCACAGAGATAGTGTATGATTATAGGAATGTTTAAGATTTCAAAAAGATTGTGTGTGAAGGTAATCATGTTCCAGTCACCTCAACGATTGTGTGTGAAGATTATGATGTTTAAGTGCCCACACAAATAGTGTGTGATAATAGGACTGTTCAAGAGCTCACACAGACTGTGTGAGAAATTATTCTTATTCAAGACCCCACAAAGATAGTTTGTGAATATAATGTTCAAATCTCCCCATAAATAATGTGTGGTTACTAACATGTTCAAGTCTCCACAGAGATAGTGTGTAGTTATTGGGATGTGCAACCACTCTTAAAGTCTTCCCTGGCTGGCTGCAAATCCACAAACACACCTGTTGTGGATGATCACAGTTCAGTGGGCAGTCTAAGACTCTTCTTACTCAAGTTACATGCTTAAAGAGTCCGGAAGGCCTACGCTCCATCCTGAAAAGCCCCACATAGTCTAGCTGCAGCCATTCCATACAGGGAGCTAGGGATACCCTACCTTGAAGATCTAGTGAAAGTTAGGCCAATTTTAGCTTGGCTAAAAATCTGGGTAAACCCTGAGGCGACCTTAATTAGGGAAATAATGAAGGACTGCTTGGGCAGAGAAAAATGGTTGCGAATCCCGTGGCTCAGTTATGTTAAGTCCGTACTGGACACTCTGGGCCTCGGGAATCTCTTTGCCGACCCGGCAGCGATTATCCCTCACCATAAGTTGATTGCTAAAAAAGCGTTCTTGGCACACACAGCCGCACATAGAATAGAGTTAGAAAGGGCTAAAACCACGGTGTGTGCCTACAACCTTGTAAAGACCACAGAAGGAATGGAACCTTATCTTTATCTGATACATAATGCACAGGATAGGTTTTTAATGAATCGTTTTAGGCTCAATCTTTTACCATATTTATTGGGATCACCACTAGGGTATTCCCCCACAATTGAGCAGAAGGGAAGCTGCGGCTGTGACAATAGGTCTCCGCAGGATTCCCTTCATTTTGTATTGTTATGTTCATTTTATTCTGAACCAAGGCGCAGATTTTTGGTAGACATCTTAAAAAAATCTAATATAAAAAGTGCTCAAGAGGCTTTGATCTTTCTACAACAGGCGACTGATCCCCTTACACTGTGCTGTATTATTAATTTTATTAAGTAGCGGTTCGATTGAGGGCAACTAGGGGGGGGGCTGTGAGATTTCTGAGATTGGTTTTAAAGGTTATAATGTCTTTTTTAAACACACCGTGATTTGGTTGTACTTATATCGGGATTCATGTCAATTTTATTGTCTTTTTTAAAAAATGAAATGAGTGTATATTGTATTATTGTATGTTGTACTTTTATGGTGATTTTTAATCATCGAATAAAGAATTCTGACTGAGTCCGGAAGGCATATCATGCTGAGGGGAGCAGTGTACCTGTTTTGATTAACCCAGAATGTCTATGTGGCATTTTAGTAAGTTGATAAGTACAAGTTAGTGAATAGGCTGAAGCTAGCACAGCTCAGAAACAGGGGTGTTGCGTTGATTCAGCAGCTACAGTGGGAGCTGTAGTTCTTTGTGTTCCTATTCTGTCTACAACTGGGCAGACAAAATATCAAAATTAATGTAATAAAGGAATACTGCCTCAATAGAAAAACAAACAGGAGAAAGGAAACACAAAAGATGGGTAAAGAGAAAAAGGAAAGAAATAAGGAATACTTAAAGGAAGTATGGGTGAAAAGAAGGAAGATGGGTGTATGAGTAGGTGGATGAATGGGTGGGTAGATGGATGAGTCGGTGAAAGGATGCATGAAATGAATGGATAGTTGGATGGACAGGTGAAAGGATGGCAGAGTAAATGGCTGGATGGATGAGAGAGCATATTAATAGGTGGATCGGCATGTGAAAGGATGGCAGAGGTAAGACCAGGATGGATGGCAACGCGATGGATGGATAGATAAATGGAAGGATAGGTGAAAGAATTGCAGAGTAAAAAGCTGGATGGATGAGAGCGAATGAATAGGTGGATTAATATGTGAAAGGATGGCAGAGGTAAGACATGGATAGATGGCAGAGTAAATATGGATAGATAGGTGAATGGACAGGTGATGTATGGCAGAGTGGATGAATGAATGGATGACAGAGTAGATGCATAGCTGAATGGATGGCAGAGTGGATGGATGGCAGAATGGATGGATGGCTGAGTGGGTAGATGAATGGCACAGAGGACGGATGGATGATGATGGATAGCTAGAGGGATGGATGAGTGAGTAGACAGATGGTAGAGTAGATGGGTGGGTGGCAGAGAGTATAAGTGGAAGAGTGAATGGACAGATGATTTATTGGATAATGGATAGATGACAGATTGGATGATGGATGGATGGCAGAATGGAGAGAGGGATGACAGCCTGGTGGATGGATGGATGGATGGATGAATGGCAGAGTGCATGGATGGCAGAGTGGATAGATAGCAAAGTGAATGGATGGATGGAAGACTGAATAGATGGATGGCTTGATGGATATAATGGGGAAGAATGAATGACAGATGAAAGACTGAATGACTGATACCATGTAAAGGTGAAACAGTGGATATCAACAGATAGGTGGAAAGGTGAAAGGATGCTTGGATGGAAGAGACAAGGGAGCACTTCTAGGGTGGGTTGGGTTCACTTACTTGGTGCCATCAGAGCTTTTAGTTCAAAATCGGGGAGTGTGTTCATTTTCTGGCTACTCTCTTGTTCAGAAACATGGGGCGGTGGTGTCACCCTTGATCTAGATAAACTAAACATGGGGCAGTGCTATATAAACATTTAAAATATTCCATTGCACTCCCTTGGACAAATAGTTAAAATAGTACAGCACCATATTTTCAAAGAGTCGCATGCCAATGATGCTTTTTTGTGTGATTCTAAGCATTGCACGACATTGCTAAACCAAGCTAGTATTGCCTTTTGTGTAATTTATATTCGATGAAGCCCTTCAGAACAAACTTTAACACAATGTCAAGAGGCTAAGGGTAAGCTGTGTCAAGTGGATATTTTTGCAGAAATTAGATGTATGTCAGCAAATATCCTAGGCTTTTCTGTATACCCATTGTTTGCTCCTGGTTTCATTTGGTGGTATAACTTCATACAAAGGCAGGGCACATTAGTTAAGTATACCTGGCTTTGTGTGGATTAAAGTTGTGTTTGAACTGATCTCACTCTGATAGTGGGTTTGTGCACCCCAGAACAGAGAATTTGGTGTTGCACTCATGTCAAAGTTTGACACAAAAAACATTTTGTGTGGCAAAGTTGATTGAATCCCCCCAATGCAATGTACACAATCAAAATGTGAGTAAATCATGGCTGTATATATAACATACTGTCTTCAGCTTAGCCACTAACTTAGACTATTTCCATGCTAGGGTATGAGCTGTACATTCCAAAACAGACACACATCTACTGCTTTCTGCCTGCACCTATATCCATGCTATAGCTGTTTCTTCTTAGATGTATATCAATAATTTTCTAGGTTTACCCAAAATGTTAAGTGTAGTGCCTCATTTTAAAAAGTACTGCCCTACTTAAATGACAGTCTAATTACAGCAACATGCATGCTTCAATTCCAATTTTCATATGGTAAATTCCTTGCTGAAGGTAGGTTTCCAAAACTTATAAACACTTGTGGTTCTGAAATTCTGGACCCTGCTGTAATATGGTCCCGAGGCCCAACCTTCGTGTCACAAAATATCATCGTACCATGACGAATTTGGTGTCGGCAGACCGGTAATGCGTAGGGCATTATCCCTATGCATTTGCGTCGTGATTAAGTGATGCTAACACCTTTTAATCATGGTTTCCGTTCTGAACCCTCAGACTCCATTTTGTGAACGGCATCCATCTTATGGCTTGCCCTCATATAGTCAATTGATTGAGGCCGAGCTTGATCTGAAAAGGACACGTCCACCTTAGCTGACTTCCCCATGACCTGGCCAAACTAACTCCACTGCCTCTAGCCAAACCTGTTTGGGCAGCTCCTCTCCCAGTGGCCGAGTAAGATAGCATCAATACACAACATGCCATAAACCATTCACTACATACAGACCATGTTTTCTACACACATACACCTGTCCATGTTCCTTGTTTATGGCCAGTTTTACGACAAGGAGGTGCCCGATTTTATTGGGGTTTCATCGATATCTGATCGGAGTTCTGGGCATGGCTCGGTAATCCATCACGAACTGGACATCTAAAATGTGAGTTGGCCGTCATGACTTCGCTTTCTGCTTTATTGTAGAAATATGTATATGGCCGTATTGTAAACTCAAGAATTCTTGCCTGCAGCTGTTATTTCTGTATATAAGGAGAAGGCTGGTTCTGTAAAAACGAACAGTCTCCTGAGAACTTACGACCCGTGCTGTTGTATTTCTAGGACGCTTGTTACTTGGTTGCAGCCAATAAAACTCGATCTCTGACTTCACCTAGAAGACTCTTGGTTTCTGTGGTCCGGAACAGGGAGAACTCAGAGGACTGCGGGTGTTATCCCCTGGCACCACCGGGTTCCTAAAAACCCGGCACCTCAGTTGGCGCCCAACTCGGGGCGGTATCAAGCGGTGACGGTCCAAGCCAGATGTTCGTGAGGAGCTTCGTGTGAAAATTCCAGAGGACGGCCAGCCACTTCAGCGACCCCTGTATGTCGACGTGGTTCCGAAGGTCTTTGCTGCGAGGTTCCCCGCGTCCCGACGGCTACGAAGGACTGCTGCCCTGACTATCGCCCTGTTTTGGACCCAGTGATCCTTGGTAGAGCGAAACGATAGACGAGTCTTCTGGTGAAGTCATCGATCTTCAATACTTCAGTTAAGTATAAGTGGAGCGTCTCCCAGTCCTTAGTTTGATTCTTAGTTTTGGTATCCTTGAGATACACCTTGTTTGGAACTTGCAAGCGCCAAAACCGAGGGATTTGTGTATTCACGAGAATATCATAAGTAGATAATCCCTTGAAGTTTGAAGCTAGACTAGTGAGCAAAGATGCCTGGTCTTAGCAGACTTGGAAACTTGTTTTGTCTTGGTTGTAGTAAGGACTCCCGATTAGAGGATTCGTGTCCGGTTCCTCCGATTGGAACTCCAACATATGAACTTTATATAAAGCACGGAGTAGGCCCTATCACATATAACGAGGTATGGATAAAGTACACCAGAAAAGATGGTGTTTTAAAATGGCCCCAATATGGTAGCTTTGACGCAGAAGTTTTAGGTAACCTCGAGGTCAAACTCTTCAAGAAGAAAGCCCGGCCGGCGATGTTTGACTCTTTTCGCTTATGGCGCAAAGAAGCCAAACAGAAAGAAATAAAATTAGCAAAAAAGAATAAAAGAGGTATGTCAATGGTGCAAGCTGCCATTGCATACAGGGATAATGAGGAAGAGCAGGAAAGTGAACAAATGCTCAGAAGCAAGAAGTTAGCAGTAGATAAATGCTACCCGATGTTGCCACATGAAGGACAAGGTTCAAAAGAGACATCCGAGAAAGATCCATTAATGTCCCATTTACTGAATTCACCACCCCCATACACATCGAGTATTACTGGACCACCGAAGCGTTTTGTTATACCGCGCCCCGGTGCGCGAAATGCAGCTCTTGCACAAGCACCAGCTCCTCTTCAGCTGGTTCCTACTTCTCCGGCGCAGCCTTGTCAAGGGCCGCCGCCTTTGCTACATACTACCCCTACTGTTCCTACAACTCTGCCTACTGCTCCAACTGTTTTTCATGATACTACTTCTGCCACTGCCTCGACTTCCTCTGCTATTGCCTCGACTTCCTCCTTTCATCAGCCTGTCTTCTCTGGCACATCTGCCTCTCTGCAAGCTTCTCCTTCTGTTCGACAGAGAGTGGCAAGTACTGTCACTGGTCTGTTCTCACCTTTCTTTGGGTCGCCTAAGACGACCCCTAAAACAGGACTTAGACAGTTGCGTAGTCAACTGCCTGATTACGAGGAAAGGGAAGTGCTGAATGAGTTAGCACGCAAATGGGTTACCGATACTGTTAGGTATGACGTTCAGTCTGTTATGGAAGTCTTCCGACAATGGGACGCACCCACTCAGAGATATGTATTGGAAGAGATGTGTGTATATCTTTGCGAAGATTTGGAGACAAATGAACCAAAACTCAAAATGAAGGAATTATTCCGTATGCGTTTCAAGTTCTACGAAGGCATGATTGTAGGTGCCGATGTTGAGAAAGCAATAGATTTGTTGTTATCTTATAGGAGTAAGGGAAACGTCTCTAGATCATTATATGAGGATGACGTGTCAGGTAGGAAAAAGCCGCGACAGTACCCCATGAGAGAGGTTCCTCCAGTTTGGAGGGAAGGTGATGCGAATGCAAATCCACCCATTCTGCCGCATTTCCAGCGTGTATGGGTACATGTTCCATGGAAAAGATCTGCAGTTTTAGCACTCAAGCAGACATGACCTGATCCTCGCAAAAACCCTGCAGGGTATTATAAGGAGTTATCACAGACTGCAAGCTCGTGTATAATGAATTTAGCGGATGTAGACATGTTGTTTGGGAATGTTGTTCCACAGCCCTTGTGGAGTAAGATTCGTCATGCAGATCATGATAAAGAACTAGGTGACACGTGGGCTAATATTACTGCTGCAGATGCTAGACAAGTTGGTGGTTCTAAGCCTGAGCCGTTAGTAGCTGAACTTCCTGGTAGAATTATCACGTACATGAAAACTTTAATGCCTGAATTGCGTGTGAATTGGGATAAGTTGTCTGCGTGCAAGCAGAAGAAAGATGAGAATGTGTCTGACTTTTTCACGAGATTTGAAGAGACTTTCGTCGATCATAGTGGTCAGGATATGGCTACCGAGGGTGGCCAAAGATTGTTCGTAGACAAATTCGTACATAATCTGCTTCCTGAACTATGTCACAAATTGAAAGATTCAGAGAGTGCTTGGGCTGTTTCCATGTCAGCGCAGATCTTAGCCACAGCCCAGTACTACGAAAATAGGCGCAAAGATGAGCTAGATAAAGCAGACAAAAAGACTAAAGATTTAAAAACTAAAGTTCTTCTCCAGCAAGCTTATCCGCCTCGCACTCCTAGTCAGCCCAATTATCAGCAACCACAGCAGTATTCAAGAAACCCGCAAGGAAACAAGTTTTCTCATCAGCGTTTACCGTATGGTCCGAATCAGTGTGCATATTGCAAGGAAGAGGGTCATTTCAAGAATAATTGTCCAGCTCTGGCGCGACGTCTAAATGGTGTTTCCGGTGCAAGGGGTAGAGGTGTTCAACAGGCTCCTAGGGGTAGGGGGCGCCGAAATTTCCCCCAGAATATTATTTCTTCTCCGCCTCAGAATTCTATGAATAGCTTTGATCAACAGAATAATGCGTCTTCTAGGTCAGCTCAGTACTATGCTGATGACTACAACGCAGAGAACGAGAATGAGGGTAATAATTGCTAGGACAGCCATGGACAAAGAGAGGGAGTTGTTTCAGTTCCAGTAGATCAGAATGGACCTTATGTTGAGGTGATTACATCAGGAGTGTCAGAACCTTTTCTGCTGGATACTGGTGCTACAAAAAGTTCGATTATGCACTCAAAACTTCCTGGCGCACCTTTGTCTGGCGAAATGAATGTTTCAGTAGGTTTTTCTGGCGCCCCGGTTAGAAACCCGATCTCTAGTCCTATGTCCCTTTCTGTTGGCCCATGCGAATTAGAAGCACCCCTCATTCTTACAACAGGTTGTGGCGAAAATTTGTTAGGTTTGGATTTGTTGAAGAGATTATATGCTACTTTGTACTGTTCTCCTTCGGGAGTACAACTTACCGTAGGTAAGAAAGTGATTTCCCCAATGTATTTGTCAAAGGAAAATATTCCAACTGAATTGTCATCTCTTCCAGATATACTTTGGGCTACTGGTTCTAACGATGTAGGTCGTTTGGAGATAGCACCGTATGTCATAACATTGAAAGCCAATGTTAGGTTGCCACGTCTTCCCCAATACAAGATCTCTAGCGAATGTGAAAAGGCGTTGTTAGCGATCATTTACGATCTGATCGAGAAAGATGTCATTGAAGAGACAACAGGCAACATTTGTAACAGTCCTATTCTGCCAGTTTTAAAGCATACTGATCCTTCACAGCCACCTGTGTACAGATTTGTGATTGATCTCAGAGAAGTGAATAAGATTGTTGTGCCACAGTTTCCAGTTGTTCCCGACATTACTGCCTTATTAATAATGGTTCCAGCTTCAGCCACTTGGTTTTTGGTGATTGACCTGAAGAACGCTTTCTTCAGCATCCCGATTGCTGAGGAGAGCAGGGATATTTTTGGCTTCAATTTAGGAGGACGAAGCTTCCGCTTCAAACGCGCTCCTCAGGGCTACTGTGAAAGTCCATCTATATTCAGTCAAGCTCTGAAAACACAACTTGACATGATTGTTCTACCTGATGGTGCGACTCTGATTCAGTATGTAGACGATCTACTGATCGCTGCAGATACTGAAGAGATTTGCAAGAAAGCCACATTGTCGTTGTTGCGTCATTTATTTGACATGAAGCACAAAGTCTCTCTCTCAAAACTGCAATTTTGTCGACAAGAAGTGACCTAGTTAGGTCACATCTTATCGAAGGAGGGAAGGAGACTGACCCCAGAAAGAATACAGGCAATTGCAAGATTGAGTGCCCCAAGGACACAGAGAGAAGTGCGTGCCTTCTTGGGCATTACATCATACTGTAGACAATGGATACCGAATTTCTCACTATTGGCTAAACCTTTGCTGGCACTAATCTGTAAAGACACACCCGATCCCATGCCTTGGTCTGAAGATTGTCAGACCAGTTTCCACGAGTTGCGCGATGCATTGTGTTCGGCTCCTGTGTTGGGCAACCCCGACTACAGTAAGCCTTTTACATTATATGTCCATGAGAAGGAAGGTTGCGCATTATCAGTCCTGACACAATACTTTGGGGACAAACAGCGCCCATGCACGTATTTCTCAGCGACTCTAGATCCTGTAGCTAAGGCATTACCAAGTTGCTTGAGGGCCACTGCTGCAGCAGCTGTCTGTATTCGACAGTCTGCTGGGTTAGTCATGAATAATACTCTGATCGTAATGGTCCCACATGCAGTAGACATTTTACTAAACAGAACGAAGACACAGCACTTAACTAGTGCTCGACTGTCCAGTTATGAGCTGACACTATTAGCAAGTCACATACACATAAAGAGGTGTGATACACTTAACCCCGCTACGTTATTGCCTATTCCGGCAGACACAGATGAGGTTGAAAGACATGATTGCTGCTTTAGGACAGAAGAAGAGACAAAAGGGAGAGTAGACTTGCAGGACACTCCCCTCCCTGAATGTAATGATAATTTATGGGTTGATGGTTCATGCTTCAAGTTGCCAAATGGTGATACGACTGCAGCATATGCTGTAACAACATTGCACACAATTGTAGAGACTGCACGCATACCGCACAATTCTGCGCAAGCGGCAGAGTTGATTGCACTTACAAGAGCGTGTGTGTTGGCAAAAGGAAAGCGAGTGAAAGTGTATACTGATAGCCAATATGCCTTTGGCGTGGCTCACAGTTTTGGAAGATTGTGGCGTGAACGTGGGTTCCTGAAGTCACATGGTGCAAGAATCCAACATGGTCAGCTAGTTAGCGAGCTTCTTGAGTCACTGACCTTGCCACTACAAGTTGCGATTGTAAAATGCAGTGCACATAGAAAGATTCAAGATGATGTTGGTCGTGGGAATGCATTTGCATATGAGGTTGTGAAAGAGACTGCAAGGAACACAATGAGTCGGATGTACGTTGTGGGTCCTGCGAGATGGATCGCCGATGTGGGTATGTGTGAGGACACTATTGAAAGTGTGAAGTCTATACAATCTGATGCCACTGAGAAAGAGGTGAATGAATGGAGAGAAAGCAAGGGTAGATTGGATGCGAATGGTTGTTGGGTCGAATTATCAGAGCATCAGAGATGGCTGTTACCCGATGCATATGTGCTTGCAGTGGTGACAATGGCCCATGGTATGGCCCACATTAGTGCGAAAGGAATCTGCAAGTTGTTGGCCCCAGTATGGCAGAATAGTGGTATCCCAAAATGCGCAGAGAATTTGGTCAGGAACTGTATGGTGTGTTTGAAGTACAATCCTGGTAGGGGAACCCCAACTCCAGCTGGTCATTTTGCGCCTCCAACGTATCCGTTCGAGGTTTTGCAGCTCGATTTCATCCAGATGGAAAGATGCAACAATCTGAAATACGTGCTTGTTGTTGTCTGCGCCTTCTCCAGGTGGGTGGAAGTGTATCCCCTTAAAGACAACACTGCCTTGTCGACTGCCAAAGCCCTTGTCAAAGAATTCTTCCCTAGATTTGGTATGCCTAGAATGGTCTGGAGTGATAAAGGAAGTGAATTCGTGGGACGAGTGATGAATAGAGTGTGCGAATGTCTAGGCATACACCAGAAATTCCACGCTGCAAACCACCCCCAATCAGCAGGATTAGTAGAGTGCTACAACGGCACGTTAAAGTTGAAGTTGGCCAAGATCCAAGCCAGCACAGGTCTTAAATGGCCTGACGCCCTGCCTTTAGCACTCCTGTCTACCAGAATGACTGTCCACTCTAGACTGGGACTTAGCCCCCACGAAATCGTGTTCGGGCGCCCAGCAAACATATGGGGAGTGCCGAGGCCCAAGAAACTAAGCGAGATAGAGCACCCTGAACTGCTTGACTATTTGTGTGAATTGACAACTAAATTGAGTGTTTTACACCAACAGGTACACAGTTCCTCTCCGCCAGCATCTGATGATCCAGGTCACGCAATTGAACCCGGCACCTGGGTATTGGTGAAAAACTTTCAGAGAACGACGAACGAACAGCCCAGGTTGACCGGCCCGTACCTCGTCCTTCTTTCCACAAGATCAGCCGTTCGGGTGGAAGGGAAGAAGAACTGGATCCACGGATCCATTGTAAACGGATCCCTTTGCCTCTCCCATATGACCGGTGGGTCCAGGAGGGAATTGCTGACTCCGAGACCGAGTCCGTACCACGTTTTGCACTCTTCAGCGATGCACGATTGAAAGGAACTGGTACCGAAAAGGAGAGTGATCATATTCTGCAAGGATTTGTGCCACCGTCAATGCAGTTGGACACTACGGAACCTGAAACGTTACTTGAAGACCACACCATACCTGGGAAACAACGGTATAATCTAAGGTCAAGAAACACGAACTAATAAAAGCAAGCTTATAAGGGTTTCCCCCCAGAACTGTTTTTGATTTTACAGCTCTCTCGCCCAGGGAACTTGCTCATTTTTGATTTTCGAACCGCCATCCGGTTCTGCTGCTAGGGTCGCGGTTGATAGTCTGGGGAGTGCAGCTGGAGACATTTAGGTCAACGGTTCTGGTTGGTCTGAGGGAATTACCCCAGACTGAACAGAAAGCACTCCTTGGCAGAATCAATCTCCCGCCGCGGGCAGCAACTAGAGGATGGAGTTTCCAAGGGTAGAGAGACCTGCTAGATCCACGAACTTTAAAAAGAAAATATGCACTGTGATGGCCAGAAAGAGATTCTTGATAATATGTATTTTAATGTTGTGTAGCATAATGATGTTCTTGATTGGCTATACTTTATCCACATTTCAAGTTACCTTTGTAAATAACACTCAGACCACACCTTCTCCTACTGTTTCTCCACACTCCTTTCACCCTCTACCTGAACACGAGTCTGCCAGAAGACTAGAATTTGTAAATAACTCATTCATCTAGCTCCTACACCGGCACCAGTCTATAATGAACACATCGAACTGTTGGATATGTGGACTTATGCCACACACAACAGATAAGGGCATCCCTTACTTCGTTCTGCTATTCAGTTACTATGGTTCTCTGTGGGCTTTCCAGACAATGTTCCTGTTTGCCATAGAACCATATCCCCCGCGTCCCACAGGGAGCAATTCTAGCAACAAGGCGCTAGTGGCAGGAATAAGGAATATGAGCAGGGATATCGACACGTATCGAACGATTCCCAAAGATGAGTTTACCCCGTACAGTAGATGGAACATCACTAAGTATGGGATTTCCTTGAGTGAGAGCCAGAAAACAAAGAAATCCTCCCCAGTCTGGATAGTACCCCACCGAGGTCACTTATGTCTGCAAGGTATTGGCAGGGATCCCAGAACACAGTTGGGGAAGAGCGTATGCACGGAAACGTATGTGTTTGCTTCCCGAACTTCAAATCCATTCTTACCGGCTAAGGGCACTTACTTCGTCTGCCATGACAAAGCATATACATGGTTGCCCCCTGACTTCTCGGGCACATGTTTCATCGCGTTTCTGCTGCCACCCACCTACACGGCCGAGGCAGATTACCATCGGACAAGGACAGTTAGGGGTGTCGTGAGTCAAGACGACACTGCGGGTCAAGAGTTTGGGGACTTCGCAAAGGGTTTTCTGCCGTTTTGGGGGCCTATGGTGAACAGCAGGAACATCCGCCAATTGACGAGGGTAGTTGAATCGGCCGTGATTGAAACGGCCGGTGCCCTTAGCAACCTGACTGCAGAGCTCCAGTCAGACCGACTTATGACTCTTCAAAATCGGGTTGCCCGAGATGTCATACTTGCAGACCGTGGTGGTGTATGTAGGGTGATCCAATCCAGTTGCTGCATTTTCATCCCTGATAATGCTCCGACAGTGTACCAGGCCATCTCCAAACTGCACAAAATCTCTGATTCCCTTCACGTGGATAAAGGGGATTGGTCCCTGCTAGGGTGGTTCTGGGAACTGATCTCTGCCTGGGGATGGAAAATCCTGATCTTCATTGGGATGATCTTAGCCATTCTGTTTATGTTCTGCCTGTTTGTGCAGTGCGCTCCTGCAATATGTGGCCTCTGTGCTACTTCATGTGTAAGGAAGCCTGTGTCAAGGGACGAATTGAGCAACAGAATGATGCTACAGCAGCATCTCCATGAATTCATTAACCCCTTCGCTGCGGCGGCTATTCCGCCGCAGCGCTAAAGGGGCGGGGCGGCCGCGCGGCCGCCGCATGCTGGTGACAGAACCGCTCCGTCACCAGCTACAGTTGAGCTGTGCTGGTGACGGAGCGGTTCCGTCATGACCCGCCCCGCTCTTTAGAACGCCCGCGCAGGCGCGAAATCAGCGCCGCGCAGGCGCGGCGGCCGGGCCATGACGGAACCGCTCCGTCATCAGCACAGCTCAACTGTAGCTGATGACGGAGCGATTCCGTCATCAGCATGGAAGGGGTTAATACAGATTTGGACTCAGATTAGCATGAGTTATTGCCTAATATGAGGGCAAAAGGAGGGTCTGTGGTTCTGAAATTCTGGACCCTGCTGTAATATGGTCCCGAGGCCCAACCTTCGTGTCACAAAATATCATCGTACCATGACGAATTTGATGTCGGCAGACCGGTAATGAGTAGGGCATTATCCCTATGCATTTGCATCGTGATTAAGTGATGCTAACACCTTTTAATCATGGTTTCCGTTCTGAACCCTCGGACTCCATTTTGTGAACGGCATCCATCTTATGGCTTGCCCTCATATAGTCAATTGATTGAGGCCGAGCTTGATCTGAAAATGACACGTCCACCTTAGCTGACTTCCCCATGACCTGGCCAAACTAACTCCACTGCCTCCAGCCAAACCTGTTTGGGCAGCTCCTCTCCCAGTGGCTGAGTAAGATAGCATCAATACACAACATGCCATAAACCATTCACTACATACAGACCATGTTTTCTACACACATACACCTGTCCATGTTCCTTGTTTATGGCCAGTTTTACGACAAGGAGGTGCCCGATTTTATTGGGGTTTCATCGATATCTGATGGGAGTTCTGGGCCTGGCTGGGTAATCCATCACGAACTGGACATCTAAAATGTGGGTTGGCCGTCATGACTTCGCTTTCTGCTTTATTGTAGAAATATGTATATGGCCGTATTGTAAACTCAAGAATTCTTGCCTGCAGCGGTTATTTCTGTATATAAGGAGAAGGCTGGTTCTGTAAAAACGAACAGTCTCCTGAGAACTTACGACCCGTGCTGTTGTAATTCTAGGACGCTTGTTACTTGGTTGCAGCCAATAAAACTCGATCTCTGACTTCACCTAGAAGACTCTTGGTTTCTGTGGTCCGGAACAGGGAGAACTCAGAGGTCTGCGGGTGTTATCCCCTGGCACCACCGGGTTCCTAAAAACCCGGCACCTCACACTCTTAATAGTCTGCAGTTAAGCGCATCCCACAATCTCTGCTCCCAACTGCTGGCCAATATGATCATAGACAACATATTATGCCAAAGAAAATTTTTACTTCTAAACAAGACATTTTTTACCCCCTAAATGTGATATACTTGTCCATTATTTATGCACTCTATGTCTGCGGTGAAAGCCCTTCTTCTCTTGGTGGAGTATGAGGCTCTCTGGGATTGAGTCGTTTTTATAAGTGTATAGCCATAGTAAGGGCTTGGAGTAGCTAAAATAGTTCAGCTGTGTACAGCAATTTTGTGCTCCAGACATTTTTATATTGATGTATGTTATGCCGTGAGCAAATATTTTTGATCAGTGAGGCCCTCTGTTTTAGATGCGTCATTCCCTGCTTAGTTGCTTTCAAGGTCTTAGGTCAGGCACTGCCCACACTGCTTCCCTTTCCAAAAGGGTGCTCTTACCAGCAGGGCCACCATGGGAGTGGAATCAACTTGAGGAGTTTCAGGTGCACCAACCTATTCACTTGTTAATGGGAAATTAGTTATGTGCGAGGGTCATTGCCCTGAAGCCCTGTCTGAGTTTCTTCTCAAGGCAGATTATGGTAACAATCCCAATTGAAGGAAACAGGAAGGAATATGAACACACAAGCAGTTCATATTCTCAGTAGGTCTAGTACTGATGTTTCACAGGCTGCGGCTACATCATGACAGATCTCAAGACCTGAGCAGTAGTCTATATCATATTCCCCCATGGCTGTGGCTGTAATAGTAGACTTGACCCACACAAACGTTTTCAAGGTGAAGCAACAGAAGACACTTCTCACATGCTTCTGTAAATGCCTCATTCCCACCACTGGTGTGCTTGTGCCACTCCACTTCGAAGCACTTTACATGAGCACCAGTTAAGTCATGTACAATTTCTTTAGGCACAGGGAGATTAATTGATTTGACCAGAATCACAGGATGTCTAGCCAACATCAAGAACTTGGTTCCAAGTTTGCAGCTCTAGCACACTGCCACATCATCTCCACCCTTCCGGCTTGAAGACATTCTCACTCATAAGGCCGATGGTTGAGCACAGCCTATGCTACTGCAGTATGTTGTAGTTAAACTAGTATGATCTTGGAAAGCAAATTATATTTAAATACACAAGAAGGGCAAATTGAAGTGGACACCAACATGTGGGTGCCAATTTTACTGCAGAACTTTGCACCTTAGCTGAAGCACTAAGTCCAAACTGTAATAAGTGTGGGTGCCAATCCAGTAGTAAGGGTACTGTGAGCCCTAATGCAAGATTGGAATTTGGTCTCCTATCCACCTCCCCTTTTCTGGCTTTTAAAACATACCCACTAATTAGGGTGTACCAGGACTCTGTGCCTCTGCACCTACTTCACTATGGTTGATATATATCAGAGTCTACATTTTATAATTGAATAAGGCCAAGGAGGCTCTGACAACTTCTTAATATACCGTGAACAGTAGTGGCAGCGTCAGTGATTTTTCTTTTCCCCACCTCTTCCATTGACAGTGTTAACCCCGCACACGCCCCCACCCTGCTGCCAGTAATGAAAATAAGTGTAATGATATGGCCTGTTTTGGCTGCATCATAGTGCTTTAAAAAAAAAAGTAATTTCTATTTCATCCGTGAGGCAGAGCAGGGACGCTGCTGTACAACAGGACAAAAAAACTCTGTCAAAGCCAGGAGCTGTCTCGTAGGTGACACCTGTTGGCTTTGCCAATGCTTGTTAAAAGACTGGTCTTCACCCATCTATGGGAATGAAGCTGATATAATCTGTAAAGCATTAGGAACAGTTTGAAAATTAAGCAAGTAAATTAAATGTAATTTCATCTTATGGCAATATTTGAATATATTTTCTAGGAATATCACTAATGTTCTAAGAACATGATTTTTCTGTTAAAATTAAACTTCCCATTTCTGTGTGCATAACATTACTGCCGTTCGGTATCTGAGAGTGCATAGCTGTCAGCATAATACAACTAACTCTAGGCACTCACTCATCTAGCCATCATCTTAAGAAGTATTCCAAAGTGCATATTAATATGTAATCAAATTTGTAAAAAATCAGTTTATATTGTATCATGTTTTAATGCACCATCATTCTTTAATTGCAGATAAGGATAAAACCGCAATAGTGATGTAATCTGGGATTCAAATCGTACCCAAATTGCTTGTAGCAATGTTTGTAAAACCACTAACAATTTTCAAACTCAAATAGTCTGAATTCAAAATGTTCATGTAAATAAAGTTTTACTTTATTAAATGGAGCAAATTGTTACTTTGCATGATAAATATTTTTTAACCCAGGATTTTGCAGCTTTTCCTTCGAAATATCTGCTTTCTGCAGCTAACTTGTGTTTCTGGTGAACAAAGTGTTTTTAAATCAAAGTGTGTTCAAGACTGCAGTACCGCCTCCTGTCTACCGGGGCAGAGCGAGCAGAAATATAAACACACTTTATGAAACACAGGTCCCCACAAGACAATTTTTTAAAAAGTTGTAAAAATTGACACAGATGTTCCTGAAGCCATTTTTTATCATTTAAAGGACATTGCCTTGTGGGGACCTGGGTTCAGGTCCCCACAGTGCAATCAAGTCCCACACCAGAGGGTGTTGGCGCTCCTGCGGCCAGATCCTCTACCGAAGGCGACGGATGCGTTCCTCCAGGACTGGCAGGGGGAGTAGGGCTATGCCTTTTCCCCATTCTCGATGATCACGAGGGTGTTGGCGCTCCTGCGTCGTGGCGCCTGTTCCACTCAAGAGCAGTTGTTACACATCAACTGCTGGCAGGCTCCTTCGCGGTTCAGTGCTGGGCAAAGGACAGGGTGCAGTTGTGTGTCCTTCTCAGGAGGGACAACGTTTCAACGAGCCGTTACATCAATCACCTTGGTGGGACCAGGTCCAGGATGTTGGCAAACCTAGCCAGGGTTTTTGGGCATTTTTTCCTCGACAACCAGATTTTGGTTACTGCAGAGTGCTTACCAGGACGGGAGAACGAGGTGGCCGTTTGGCACTCCTGCCATCTTCTGGATGCCATATTTAACAACAAGGGGTGGTGATGGACAGAGTTTCTGAATTAAGTAGAATACTCTCACCCAGTCAAGAGATCAGGGCTAGATCCAACACCGTTTTTTAGCTCACTGCACCATCCCAGCTCAGAACCTGGCTATATGCTAATTAGTCTGTTCCTGTCCCAGTGCATCATGGTAACAGGGCAAACCAAACTACCAAGCCAATTCTTACACTGGGAAGGAAACAAGCTTCCGGGGACCGGTTTCTGGCATTTCAGCCGTCGTCGGCCCGGCTTGCTTGAATCCTGATGGTGCAATGAGCAAGGGACTCACATCTGAGTATACCCTTCCACGCTTATGGTGGACAAAATATTTAACAACAAGGGGTGGTGATGGACAGAGTTTCTGAATTAAGCAGAATACTCTCACCCAGTCAAGAGATCAGGGCTAGATCCAACACCGTTTTTTAGCTCACTGCACCATCCCAGCTCAGAACCTGGCTATATGCAAATTAGTCTGTTCCTGTCCCAGTGCATGATGGGAACAGGGCAAACCAAACTACAAAGCCAATTCTTACACTGGGAAGGAAACAAGCTTCCGGGGACCGGTTTCTGGCATTTCAGCCGTCGTCGGACCGGCTTGCTTGAATCCTGATGGTGCAATGAGCAAGGGACTCACATCTGAGTATACCCTTCCACGCTTATGGTGGACAAAATATTTAACAACAAGGGGTGGTGATGGACAGAGTTTCTGAATTAAGCAGAATACTCTCACCCAGTCAAGAGATCAGGGCTAGATCCAACACCGTTTTTTAGCTCACTGCACCATCCCAGCTCAGAACCTGGCTATATGCAAATTAGTCTGTTCCTGTCCCAGTGCATGATGGGAACAGGGCAAACCAAACTACCAAGCCAATTCTTACACTGGGAAGGAAACAAGTTTCCGGGGACCGGTTTCTCACTGCACCATCAGGATTCAAGCAAGCCGGGCCGACGACGGCTGAAATGCCAGAAACCGGTCCCCGGTAGCTTGTCTCCTTTCTGGTGAAGAATTGGCTTGGTAGTTTAATCTGCCCTGTTCCCATGATGCACTGGGCCAGGGACAGACTGATTTGCATATAGCCAGGTTCTGAACTGGGATGGTGCAGTGAGATAAATAACGGTGATGGATCAAGCCCTGATCTTTGGACTGGGTAAGAGTGGTCTGCTTAATTCAGACACTCTGGTTTTTATTTATTTATTTATTTTTATTTTATTTATTTAGGTTCTTGTAAAGCGCAGGAATTCGATCTCCGAAGAGATATCTCCGCGCTGTGTTGTACTGAGGATCAGTGGAAGCAAGAGGAATGAGTGACTTAACTAGGGTTGCTGGGTGGGAACAGATACGTTTTTAGATATTTTCTGAAGGTGGTAAGATTGGAGTTCTGTCTTATGAATGGGGGTAATGAGTTCCATAGAGTAGGACCTCTAAAAGCTAGGGCTCGGCCTCCCTGTCTTTGTCTTCTGATCCTAGGGATCTGCAGCAAGGCTTGATTTTCAGATCTTAAGGATCTACCTGGCTGATACAGTTGGAAGATTTCATTTAGGTACCTAGGGCCAGTACCGTACAAGCATTTGTGGATGGTACAACAAATCTTGAATAGCACTCTCTGGCGAATTGGAAGCCAGTGTAGCTTGCTCAGTAAAGGATGTGAGGGAGATCTCGCAGGGGCATTGAGGATCAATCTAGCAGCAGTGTTCTGAACAACCTGCAATCTCTTCAACTGTTCTGTGTTAGCGGAGATGAGCAATCCGTTACAGTAGTCTACCCTACTCATGACTAGGGTTTGTACGAGTGTTCTCCGGTGATGGTCAGCTAAGTATGGGAACACCCTTCTAAGTAGGCCAATGACTCTCATGCAGGTTCCTGTAACCTGTGTGGCATGATCTTTTAGTACCAGGGATTGATCTAACTTAACGCCCAAATTTTTCACGCTTTCCTTAGGACAAGGAGCTGTGCCCAATTCTGGAGGCCACCACTCAGGTGTCCAGAGGAGTGGTGCGTTCCCAAAAAGCATGACCTCCGTCTTGCCCACATTGCACTGTAGGCAATTGGAGGTCATCCATCCAGCAATGGCTCTCATTCCAGCAGAGAAGGAATTCCTTACTGTAGGGGTCATATTTTGGAATGGGAACAACAGCTGGGTGTCGTCTGCATAGGATATTGGTATGAAACCAAATTTCCTAGTGACCTTCACCAGGGGGGCCACATACACATTAAATAATGTGGGGCTTAGGCATGAGCCCTGTGGAACCCCCTTGGTGAGCTCTCTAGAGATGGAGTAGTGAGAGCCCAGGCGGACATTTTGGGATCGGTTGGAGATGAAGCTTTTCAGCCAAGATAGAGCAGTTCCTTGCACTCCTACTCCCTCCAGACGACTGATCAAGGTGTCATGAGACACCGTGTCGAAGGCAGCGGACAAATCTAATAGCACCAGAATCATAGAACCTCCCCCATCCTGTGCCATTCGGATGGTATTGGTCACGGAAAGGAGAGCTGATTCTGTGCTATGATTTGGTCTGAACCCAGATTGAGAGGGGTCCAGACCGTCCGCTGCCTCGATGAATTTAGAGAGATGGATGTTAACGTGTCTCTCAGTCATCTTACTGATGTGGGGTAGGAGGGATATGGGACGCAGATTATTGAGATCTGACCACGGTAACGTGGTGTTTTTACGAATGGGGTTCACGACCGCCATTTTCCAATCGTGGGGAATTCTACCTTCCCTAAGGGAGATATTGATCAGTGCTCTAAGGCTTGGGGCAAGAATGCTGCCCAATAGCACAACCACCGAAGCTGGTAATAAGTCAGTCGGTGATCCGGATTTGATTGATTTGAGAAGCATTTCTACTTCAGCAAGACTAATTTCTGGGATTGAGGTCAGAGTGGGCCCACATATTCCATTTTGGGTGGGTTCATCTTTGAGACTGTCTATGTTATCTCTATTGTTATAAGAGGTTTTGGTGATTTTGTCATAGATTAGGTCTATTTTTTTCTAAAAAAACATGGAAATGTCATCACATAAGTTTTGGTTGAAGTCATCTGGGCTCTCACAAGCCATAGGTTTGACAAAGGATTGTATGACTCTGAACAGTTCCAGAGTGGAATTTCCGGCCTCCGTAATTTGAGAGTCAAGTTTATTCCTCCGAGCTTTCCTTATGTTTTTAAGGTAGTTGGAATGGGCTTCTAAATAAAGATTTTTACTCATCGGAGTGTGGGTTTTCCTCCATTTTTTCTCCAAGTTCCTGCATCTCTGTTTTTCGACTCTCAATTCCTCAGTGTACCAAATTTCAGACTTTGGTCTAATACGTTGTTTATGTAATTCTAGTGGTGCAATTTGGTCAATGGCCTCTAATAGTGTTTTGTTAAATTTGGCCAATCCACTTTCAATATTATCTTCTTCAAGATAGTTGGGTTCTTTCCATATATGTTGAAGTGCCTCAGGAGTTATTTTGTGCCATTTTCTTTTCCACGTAGGTGGAAGGGGTTTTTGGAGCCGAGGGTGTGAGCCAAGTAATTGGAAGGGCAATAGGTAGTGGTCTGACCAGTAGACAGGGGTTGGTGAGCTACAAGTTAACCTAGGACAGTTAGTTAAAATTAGGTCTAGTGTGTGGCCTCCTATGTGTGTCGGGCCATTGTTTTGAATTTTTAGTCCTAAACTGGATAAATCATCCAGTAGGGATCTGGCATCGGGATTATTAGAGACATCAACATGAATGTTGAAGTCTCCGAGAAGAATGAGATCTTCATTGGCTCTAAGGTATGGGGCCAGTAGTTCCATTAGATTTAAAGAAAAATCCTGACAAGAGCCAGGAGGGCGATATAGTAGTGCCCCTTTCCAGTGTGACTTGTGGGAGGAGGAGAATCTAAAAATCATGATTTCCAGCTGGTCATTGCTACTCTGGTCAAGTATTGAGACCTTTAAATTGTCTTTATAGACAACAGCCACCCCACCTCCAGTTTTGATCAATCGATCTAGATGCAGAATCTTATACCCGGCAGGTATTGCTAGCATAATTGTGGGAGTGGTATGTGGTTTGAGCCAAGTTTCAGTGAGAAAACAGATGTCAGGCATCTCAGAATTGATAAGATCCCACAATTGAAGGTGGTGTTTAGGTAATGAGCGTATGTTCAATAGAAAGCATTTAAGTCCAGGTGACCCTTTCCCAGTAGCTTTAGTGGTGTGGTCTGTCAGACTGATTTGCATATAGCCAGGTTCTGAACTGGGATGGTGCAGTGAAATAAATAACGGTGATGGATCAAGCCCTGATCTTTGGACTGGGTAAGAGTGGTCTGCTTAATTCAGACACTCTGTTCATCACCACCCCCTTTTCTGAATCTTCTGGATGCCAGAATGTGGAAGCTGGACCCTCAGGTCTTTGCCCACCTGTCGGAGTTGTGGGGTACGTTTTCAGTGGATCTGTTTGCCTCAAGGGTAGATCACCAGCTTCCGAGATTTTTCAGTTGGCGGCCAGATCCTCTACCGGAGGCGACGGATGCATTCCTCCAGGACTGACAGTGGGAGTAGGGCTATGCCTTTTCCCCATTCTCGATGATCACGAGGGTGTTGGCGCTCCTGCGTCGCCAGCAAGCGGTGGTGGTGTCACCCCACAGTGGATGTCTCAAGTGTGGTTTTCGGTTCTACTGGAACTTTCCTGGGATTTTCCAATCCCACTGCCCCACTCTCCTCACATCCTTCTCAGTCCGGACCTCGTTCCTCATCGCCTAGTCCAAGACAGGATGCTGAATCTAATGGTCTGTAGGATCTCCGGCATCGTTGGATGCTCCCAGGTCTTTCGGGAAAGGCTGAGGACTTGCTCTCCAAGGCATGGTCGGATAGCATGACAGAGAGATACTGATCAGCCTGGCACCGATAGTGTCGTTGGTGTCTGCGATGGGGTGTCGAATCCGTGGGGGCAGATGTAGTCCATCTCCTGAATTTCTTGGCGAGTTTGGCGGAGGACGGCTTGGCCTATCGGTCGATTAATATCTTCTGATAGGCAATCTTGGCTGGACATTGGATGGTACAGGGCTCACTATTAGCGAACATTCCTTGGTGTGCCGACTCCTTAGGGGAATACGCCTGTCGCTTCCCCCAGAGCTACGATATTCTGTCCTGTGGGACGTGAATAGGGTTTTGAACCTGTTTCTCTCTTGGCAACAAAATAGGTTCCTCTCCCGTAATGAGTTTACAGCCAAGTTGGCGATGTTGTGGTGTCTAGTGTCATGCAGACGGGTCTTGGATGTAAGAGCCTTGGATGTTTCTGCCAGAGTTTTTTCCCTGGAAGGGGTATCCTTCACAGTGAGCAGAAGGACGAAGTCGGAAACAAGGGTGATTTCTTACCCAGCTTTTCCTTACTCCCCGAAGCAGTGTGTGGTTCAGTGCCCCCGTTCTTACAAAGAAATGACTGATGAGTCTCGCGCTCCAGGCAAAAGGCAACTGCTCATTGCGCTACGCAAGCCGTACAAATCGGTTTCTTCCCCGACCATCGCCAGATGGGTGCGTTGGGTGATGCAGGAGGCTGGTATAAACACGAAGCAGTTTGATGCTCATTCAGCAAGGGGTGCGATGGCTTCCAAAGCTTTTGCCCTAGGGGCACGGTTGGAAGATCTGATGCGTGCGGCCGATTGGTCCTCGGATTCTACTTTTAAGAGGTTCTATTTTAAGAAAGTGGTTGAGGTGGCTAGGATAGTGGTCAACAAGCTTTGAACGGGCATAATCCGAAGCCTCCGGTCCTGCGATAGAATGGGAATTCGCCTAGCCTAGGTGTCGGTAAGTTCTGATTCTATTAAGGACTCGGAGGCGAGGGTTATCCCTCCCAATGACTTCAGTGAAGTGGACCGCCCCGTATTGATGTAATGAAGATATTTATGGGGATTATTTGTTCTGATGACTTTTTGGCTCTGGCTTTAAGCTGTTGTGCCTAGTGTTGTGATACCTTTTTGGAGCAGCTTATTCTATGACACTGCCTCTATTGCAGGAAATGATGGTTCCAAGCAAGATTCGTGAAACTCCAACACAAGTCCATCACGCGAAGAAAGAGGATGAGGAATAAAAGAAGAAGGACTATCAGGGCTGGCTGGGATGCTGTCACTGAGGAAGGACTACTGTTGTTGGACTTTAATTTCCTTTCCCAAGTGTTGATGGGAAATGTAGTTTGTTGATTTTTGTAATCGCTGCTGTGAAAATAAAGGCGGAGAAAGTAGGCATAATCCTCCGAGTCCTTAATAGAATCGGAACTTACCGGCACCTAGGCTAGGCAAATTCCCATTATGTCCAATACTCAATATGCTTTTAGGAGAGGGCAGGGTACAACTGAACAATGTCTTAATTTATCTCTAATCCTTAATAAGCACAGAAGGTCCTTGAAGAGTTCTATCCTTCTTGCCTTCATGGACCTATCTAGTGCTTTTGACACTGTCAACGGAGATAAATTATGGGCTATGTTGGAAGGTATGGGTGGGGAAAAAGTGTGGGTAACCCTACTCCGCAGGCGTCACTCCAATACCACAGTCATAGTAAGATATGGCAGTAAAGGGGAAAAAACACACCCTATTATTTCTACGGAGGGAGTCGGGCAAGGATGCATCCTATCCCCCTTCCAAATGGCTAGGAGGCTTACTTATTAAGCAAGGAACGTGATTTTCCCAAAATTGGCCATAAACCTGACTTGCTTTTATCTTATGTGGATGGCGTGGTTTTATTAGCCAGGACAGCTATGAGTTTGCAGAAATCTCTTGCTGCTTTTACCAATTTTATGACCTCGTTTGATTTAAAAGTACATTTTATTAAATCATATACAATGGTATGTGGACCTAAAGCCACTAAAACCAAAACATTTAATGTTGAGGGAAAGAAGATAGAAAAGGTCAGTAACTTCTAATACTTGGGCAATCTTTTTAGCAAACAGTTGAGATGGGAACCTCTTTTAACCGTAAGAGCACAGCAGACAAGTAGGGTGACGGATGCACTATTCTGTTTTGCTTCTAAATTGGGGCACAAGCCGGTGAATGAACTAATTAGCCTTTATAGCCAAATGTCTCTCTATTGCCAGGTATGGAGCTGGGGTTTGGAGCTACGCTAAAAGCCAACAGCTTGCAGTAATCGAAAATAAATTCATGAAAAGATTACTGATGATCCCGAAAAGTGTTCCTACCTATTTTGCCAAACGAATTTAACTAGAATTTATGGAAGACCGTATAGACAGTGCCCCTTTTCTCCTGTGGGCCAAGATAGGGACCTCTGAGGATTTAATATTTTCATGTGATGTTTTTAAAGATTCCAAAAAATCAGACAATGTTTTAAAGATTCCATGGTTTTATTATTTAGGGAGGATTTACCATGAGATTGGTCTGGAATACTTTATTGAAAACCCTGAAGGAATTCCCCTAAATGCCAAAGGAATTATCAAGGAGGCATACTGTTCCAGGGGCAATAGGCTTATTAGTTACCAACATGACAATATTGGAGCCCCGTTTGCTTCCTGCCCCTGCACAATGTTACCTATTTATTTCTACTAAGTCCCAGTTCTGATTTTATCTAACCAGGTTCTGTTTATGCACTGTGCACTTTTTTGCCGGCATTTTCTCACCAAGGAGGGTGGTCAAATAAGCTTATGTCCTGCCCATGTGATGTCTCAGTTCAAAGAACTATGGACTTTGTATTATTTTGCACATTGTATAAATCAAAGAGAAATAGATTTCTGCTCCCATTACTAAGGAATACTCACTCTTGCTCGTATTGATGGTTTTAACTCCTTACAGTTTTTGGCTACGGCAGAAATCTGTATTGCAGTAGCTAATTACACAAGAGACTCCATTGCGATCAGAAAGCCTTATGAGTAAAATCTGTATAGAGATTTTACCTTTTTATTGTGAATCATGTATGTATTGTATTTTAATCATTTTAATTTGTAAATCTTTTCATGGTTCTCCGAGCTGAAATAATGACTGGCTCTATACTCCATCATGATCGGGGGAGCTCCATCTCACCATATTTCACTTAATTTTGCATGTCAACTGGGTCATATTCCTGTCCTAGCTTTCTTCTGGGTCTCATGTGTTAGAAATTGGGTTTCTGGTTGGCAAAAGTAACCTTTGCAACCTGTCCAAGCAGAAGCCGTAATCCTAGTCGGGGTAAGCCAGATCCACACTAAAATATAACCTGTGTTCACCCTCTGATAGCTTGGCACAGAGCAGTGAGGCTTATATAAAAAGGCAAGGTGTAAAGTATTTTTGCAACACACATGCACACACACACACACAGCAACAGAAAGAATACCCCACAAAAAGACTGAATACAGGTTTAGAAGCACTAACACTATTACAACAAAAATGACAAAAATCCAAAGTATAGAAGTTGAGGTATTGAATTTTAAAGGAATAAATGCAGTGAAGCACTTAGAAGCAAGTAGCATTAAAAAGTTACTTTACATCGGCCTGGGTCAAAGTCAATGTTCAGGCTGACCGCGTGGAAGGGCAGACCAGCTACAGCACCCATGCAGGACCAAGTGATCAAAGTACCTTTCCTGGTCACAAACAGTGAGATGCGTCGATCTGTTCCACGTAGTGATGGCGATGTGTCAGTTCCCAAGATGGGTGCTAGAGTCAAGAGGTGTTGAGTGATGTGCCACACCAGATTCTGTCACACAGTTGAGGGGATGCATCGATCTCACCCAACTGCAGTGGCGGCAATGCGCTGTCCAATGCGTTAATCTCTAGAGGCAAAGTGCTGGTTCAAATGCGATGTGGCAATTTAACTCCAGCAACAGTGTTGATCGCCGGTTCTGTTACACACAGACAGGAGATGCGCCAAATTCCATGTTGCAAGTATCTGGACCAGTTCCAGTACGTTCAGGCACAGGAGCAGGGGTAAGGACTTTGATATCCCTGAGTTTCAAGCAACAGGAGGCAAGCCATAAGCACCTGGAGATCACTTGGAGGTACGGCAGAGTCAAGCTCTCCTTCAGCAGAGTCTGAGAGCAGTAGACAGCATGGCAATGCACAAGAGAAGCAGGCCTTTCAAGCTTGCAGTCTAAAGATGAGTCATTTGAGTACCACAACAGTCCTTCTGATAAAGATTCAGTTCAAGATCTAGAAGTGTCTGATTTTCAGGGTGGGGTCAGAGACCCAGTACTCTTACCCAAAAGTGCCTTTGATGTTAGGTTGTGACTTCAAAGCAGCCCTCTGAAGTGCACAGGTTCTCCTTTCAGCTCATTCCTGTCCATCAGGGATAATCAGTCCTTTTTGTGAGGACAGGACACTGCCTATTCAAGTGACATGTTAGACCCTCCCATCCACCCTGCCCAAGCAAGGCTATCAGAATGCAGATGTATTTAGAAGGGTACTCCGATCCATCTATCCTTTCTGTGTTATGGCTGTCTAGAGGGAATGCACAAAGTGCAGCTGTCACCCACGCCAGACGTATATTGGAGATGGACTGTCGCGCACACAAAGCAGTAAGTGCAAGGCCTACTTTCTAATAGTGCTGTAAACAAATAAAGCCTAAAAAGAGCCTGTTTGACTAGGGCCCGTGCAATGTGTCTTGCATGAGACGTAGTATTGTGACCCAACTCAACCCTAAAGTGCCCAACTTTTCCCCCAACAACCCTATAATCAATCGTTCTAAAGAGGAAGCATTGGTTGCCCCAAAAACAAGCAACCCCAATAGGAACAACATACATTACAAATTAGTACTCTATCAAAATAAAGTAATCACCATAGTCTTGTGTAGCAGGGAGTGATTTGGGTAGAAATAAATCCTTATTATTAAAATCAACGCTAACCCGTCTTATGTTCTGAATCCCGAGTTTGTGCTTCACCAGACCAAGTACTCTAAAGAAAAATGCCTACCTGTATGGATGACACGTGAATCCTACACCTTGTAGTCCCCTTTGCCTTATGTAACATTTTCTATTCACTGATCTACACATGTATGATTTATTGTCTCTGTATGTTTGTGATGTAAAATGCTCCGACACCCTACAGTGGAATGAGAGGTGCTATAAAATAAATCAAATACATGTGACAGTGGGGCTACGGAGAGATGAGAGGCACTGTTGGAGGATAGTAGTGAGGGAATCATTGAAGATTAACAATCATTGAAGATTGACAAAAGATTGTTGTATCCTGGTGCACAGTAAGGTCATTATTTGCTATGCTTTAAAAGCCAATACAATTCAATAAATAATGTCAAATGTGTTGTAAAATGCACCATTTCCCTCGTATTTTCCATAGGGGAGAGCCCCCTGAATCCCCCTTTGTAGTGGTCAGGTTCACTTGCTACACTTGGTGTGCACTGTACAGGGACTGGTCTGACAACATTTGCCAGAGCAACTTTAGGTTTCCAGTCTAGCCTTGGGCAGAACAGGAGCCGAAGGCAGCAAAATAAAACCAAACAATGAAAAGTTAGTCGCGAGATACAGCACCGACCTTCACATTAAGATTTTTCAATTTTTGCAAAGATTTTTAATATAAAAATACAAAAATCTTTAGTAATTAAAGTCTAGTCTTTGTTTGATGTGCACACGTGTGTGTTTATTTGTTTCGAATTACAGTTTTAATGTTTGACATTTAGATCATACAAATTGCTTGGGGGTCCCCCGCTTCCGGTAGTGACTCAATGGGGGTCCTCAGGAGTGAAAAGTTTTGGAACCACTGGGTTAGAGGTTTAGGGTATAATAGTTAGTATTTTGAGGTACAGATTTAAGTCTTAAGGGTTTTGGGTATAATGTAAAGGAGTGCAACGGTTAGGAGTTAGGGTTATTACAGCTGTAGGAGCTAGGGTTTAATACTGTGGGATATAAGGTATTAGGATTGACAGTTTTGGGTGTAGGGTTAATGGATTAAGGGAATAGAGATTAACACATGGAGTATAAGGTATAGGGTCTAAGGGTATGTCTTAAGTATTTCAGGAATCTTTTTAAGGTTATGGTGAAGAGGGTTAAAAGTGTGGTTTTAGGATTAAAGACTTCCTGCTATTCTATTTCTTTAATATTATAGAGGAACATGTTTTACATATGAGGTATGCTAATGAGTATTTCGAGAAATTATATCAATCTGTATGAAAAATATGCAAGTTTACTTTTCATAGTAACATTGCACGCAATTTATTTCAATGGAACACACATGATTTCCGAGGCATCTATTTCTCAGTAAACAATATGAATCATCTAGGTGCACAAACACATACATTCAAACACACACCTCTTGAGTATGTAGTTTTATTATTATCTATAATATTTCATATGACAGTCATATATGTCTCTCTGATCCTCTTCTTTCTTAGCTTTAAACTAAGTACCCATAGAATTTTGTTCACTAGGCACCAGTTTAGATGATTTCTCATTTCAAAAAAAGGTTGTTATTTATGTTTGCATGTTTCATTTTTTTGTGATTGGTTGTGTTTGCTTGTGTATTTTAAAAACATCTATAAATGTGGTAATTGAGTGTGAAGTGTTTTAATTGTTAGGGCCTGAAGACTGTACATATTACGGCATACCTAATTTGTAGAATTCTTTCATTGTCAAACATTCCCTTAGTGGTTCAGAGTAGATGTTCTGAAGTGAAAAACAATTTGTTGATTTATTGTCCTCAAAATTTTACAGGCATCTCTAGGTTTTGCTTAGCTATTTAATTTTCTGGTAAGTTGTGTTTGTTGCTGCACTTTTGGGCTGGTATTGTTGTTATTAAACTCTGCTTTTCCTTCTGTCTGTTCATGTGAGTCTTGTGTTTGAGGGCTGTCAGGCTGTACACCTGTGTTATGAACCTGGGTATTGGTACGGTATAGGAGAAAAGCGTACAGGCTGTGGGGGAAAGAAGAAGGATTACTTGTGTTCTGTTCAAACACTATTTACCATCTAGAGATATCTAATATATGTTGACATTGGGGCTGGGCTTGTCAACCTATCAAATAGGAAAAGGTGAGATACCTATGAGCTACGTTCCCTCTAGGGCGCGCGCACCTGCCCTGACATCACCATGCACCGCCTCGCGTGGAGCACACACACAGGACATCGTGGGAGAGAGTCCCGCCGCTTTAAAGAAGCGAGCGGCGCGGACATCAGGCACGTGAGAAGTGCAGGTAAGGAGGCGGGGGGCTGGTGGGGCTTGTGGCAATGTGTGAGCGCGGGGCAGACTGTGGCCTTTTGTTTAAGTATTGCTGTTAATCAGAGCCCCTTCACGGGCTCCGATTAACATCAATACTTAAACAAAAGGCCACAGTCTGCCACGCGCTTTAATAACAAAAGCGTAGAGACAGTTTCTAAACACAGAGTGTACTGTCTCTACGCTTTTGTTAGTAAAGCGCAGGGCAGACTGTGGCCTTTTGTTTAAGTATTGATGTTAATCGGAGCCCGTAAAGGGGCTCTGATTAACAGCAATACTTAAACAAAAGGCCACAGTGGGCAGTCAGGGGGTGGGGAAACGAGCAAAACAGAGGGCAAAAGGGGCACAAAAACGAAGTTGGACAGAGGGCAGAAGGGCACCAAAAACGAGTGGGACAGATAGCAGAAGGGCACCAAAAACGAGTGGGACAGATGGCAGAAGGGCACCAAAAACGAGTGGGACAGAGGGCAAAAGAACAAGTGGGACAGAGGGTAGAAAGGCAAAAAAACGAGTGGGACAGAGGGCAGAAGGGCACCAAAAACGAGTGGGACAGAGGGCCGAAGGGCACCACAAACGAGTGGGACAGAGGGCAGAAGAACGAGTGGGACAGAGGGCAGAACGAGTGGGACAGAGGGCAGAACGAGTGGGACAGAGGGCAGAAGAACGAGTGGGACAGAGGGCAGAAGAACGAGTGGGACAGAGGGCAGAAGGGCACCAAAAACAAGTGGGAAAGAGGGCAGAAGGGCACCAAAAACGAGTGGGACAGAGGGCAGAAGGGCACCAAAAACAAGTCGGACAGAGGGCAGAAGGGCACCAAAAACGAGTTGGACAGAGGGCAGAAAGTCAAAAAAACGAGTGGGACATGGTTGCAGCACATAGAGACCCTCCACTGCCGCACACAGAGGAAACTAATTAGAGGGAACATTGATAGGAACCCCTGCATTTTGATCAGTAGCATGTATCCAATATGTGCTAGCTCTGCCTTTCATGTGGACGACTGGGTCACTGTATCTTTGCATGCCTTCATGGCTGGACTAAGAATATTTATGTATTTTACTTATTTATAGAGTTTTATATAGCGCGAACTATGACCAGAGATGTCGGGTATCAGAGCGCTTTACATGAGCACCAGTTCCATTATCCGAGGACCCTACATTTTGTAAGGCACAGGGAGATTAAGTGTTTTGCCCAGAGTTCCAGGATGTTGGGCAATGCTGCCGAGACTACAAAGTGTATGCTAGATTTTAGCCCCAAACAATGTAAGTCTTCTATCCGGTCATCCTTGGAGCATCACCTTTGCCTTTGATGACAGAGACCATCCAGGGAACTTCTTAAGCCCCTTGTGGGCCCACCTGCCTCACTGCACCCCGCTGTGTAACTATCAGCCTGCACTCACCTCAGGCTGTCACCTCCGTTTGCCCCACACCTTGCTCCTGCCGTGCTGCCAAACAGAGCAGCATCCCAGCAACTAACCCTGAGCTTGTGCAAGTGGACATCCAGACTATACCAGGCCCCTGACGCTATAAGAGTGGCTTGCACAACAGGCACTAGACATTCAATGCATAATAAGTTGATTGATGCCTGAAGGTGTGGTCATCTCTAAAATAGACACCGCCCTTGTGGCAGGCTGTCAGTTCGCTTATGTTGAAATTCCATGGCGGTGCGGTGCACTCAGACCCCCCGGTCAAGTTTTAACCAGATAAACATGCTGCTGGGTATAACGTTAGTAGGCCGTGCAACAGAACCTTGGCTTCTCAGTTCTCAACAGCACCAAGGTGCGCAACTACAAGACCCAAGACCAAGAGGAGGGTTATTAGCCTACCAACTCTAAGCTTAACCTGCTCCCTCATACAAACTTAGTTTAGCCCTCTGTTTCCTGCGAGATCAGGAATCATGATGCTTTACTGCTTATTGTGTTCAGAATCTAACTTGTCTCGGATTCGTGGCAAGTCAATTGGGAGCATGACGACCGTGTATTCTCTCTCCATCAGTTTTGCTTGGAGATGACACGGACAGGCATGGGCAGACAGCTGCTGTACACAAGGGTCCGGGTTAGGCAGGCTAACCACCACCAAGTGCAGACCCTTCCTAATGACATAAATGAAAGCCAACACGGAAATATCCTCCAAAACCCCACAAGTCGCCATAAACTGTTTTGACTTCAGTAGATCCGTTCCATTGCCCACACGCATTTTAGGGAACATTAGGCATGTGTTGCAAAGTCATCCTGTGCCCTGGGCACCCCCCAACTTTTTGCTGACTGGAACTGGTGGTAACTGACTCTGACTGACCCTGGGCTCTGTTTAACGAGGCCCAGGGCCAGTGCCAAGCTATAAGGAACACAGTTAAGACACCCAACATACACTAGGGTACACAATAGTATGGTTAGGTACCCTTGTAGTTGGCATGACCTACCACCTAAGCCCCTAGTATGTAATAGGGCGGGGGATTGAAACTACCTAGAAGTCTCCAGTAACCTGGGGCATGGCAGTTTAGAGGCCAGCAGATTCTCTGCACCAGCATGTGTGCAGTGCTGAAGCCTGAGTTCAGTTTAAAAGCTGCACTGGTGGCCAGGACCGCTTCTAAACCTTAAAGTGTGCCCAAATTCGACTTTGGGGGTAGGGGCCCCTAAAAATTAAAAACCTACCATGTCTTTGCATATTAGGGACCCCCAGGGTCACCTCTAGGTATCCCAGGGGTAGGGGGTCAGTTATCTAAAAGGAGCGCCCTTATGAAATGATTTTTATATGCCTGGGTAAAGTGAAATTGGACATTTCACTCCCCACATTGTATTAAAGAGGTGCTCAAATTCGAATTTGATGCTAGAAGAATTGGGTAAGGATGATCTGCAATCGTTCTGCAGATTCAGAACCCTTGAAGTCTCCCCTAGTTGCACAGGGGGTGGGGGTCCTGTAGAAATTAGGGAAATACTTATTAAATATGGTTTTATAAGCCCTGGTTCTTGAAAAGTGGCCCAGGTCATTTTCCCTATTGCAAACCCCATGGTCCATAGGTTAACATGGTAGGAAGTGATTGATTAATAAATATTGATAGTAGAGGACTAGCCGGACCATTCAAAGACTTCCCAGAATGATGGTAGTAAATCCAACAATATTATATTGTTAAATTTCTCCTAAAGTGTACATACAATAAGTTATGAGACTTTCCTGTTTGTAAGTCCAAATTCAGCCTTTTAGTGGTCTGCACTGATTGGTAAGTGGATTAGCCAGGTTTCTGGGAGGGCAGTGTGCTGTTCTATAGGAATGCCAGGCCAGGAAATGGCGTCGTAAACTACGCTCTTCAAAGGCAGAGTGGAGGCCTGGGTTTCAGTCCACTATGACAGTCTTGACCCAGAGTCAGGGCTAGGCTTAAGGAAGGTATCTGTAGATGGTAGGGGGAGAATCCATGGAAATAAGATATCCCAGGGGGTGTGTTTAGCCAGGTCGTACCTCCTTGCTGGAAAATCAGCCATTATGAATTTGGAAGAATGATGCACTCTGGGACAAACTAATGCCACACTCCACAGGATGTGGTCATAACTATGAGGAGGTGCCCTGCTCTCATTGGTCAGCAGTGACCTGGTGCTTCACCCAGAGAACTTTGAATAAGTATCTGAGAGGGGCAGAGCCCTCCAGATCTGCGGCTTGAAACTGAATGAAGCAAGAAGTGCCCTGCTGAAGATTTGTTTGCTGTGCAAGGAACTCTAAGGCCTGACCTATGAAGACTGCACCATCTGAAACTACAGCCCTGTGGATTACCTTGCTGCCAAAGGACTCAAGAGTGAAACTCCCTACAAGCTACAGGTTAACAGAGCTCACCTGGACAGCCCTACAAAGAATTCAAAGCCTGGAGTACCAGTGGCTTTGTAAGGGTTTTGTTCAAGTGGATTGCGGAACTGAAGTTTCACTCTTTCAAGGACCCTCTTGGAGATTTCAGAACCTTGGATTGTGTGTTGGATACTTTGGGACCCGCAAGCAGAACGCCAGGAAGGTGTTCTAACTGGACCCCGCTTGCTGAAGGCGGCCCTCTACAGTGGGGAGAATTCTTCAGAACAATTTATAAAGGTGTGTCCCTGACAGAGAAAACGAAATGACTTAAAGGGGGTGTCATTTAAAAGATACAAATATTACCTATTTTTATAAATTGGTGTTGGATTTTTATTTTGTGTTGTGTCTTAATTATTTACTGAAATTGTGTTTTTAAATGCTTTACATACCTGTCTTTGAACAGAGGGCAGAAGAACGAGTGGGACAGAGGGCAGAAAGGCAAAAAAACGAGTGGGGCAGAAGGGCACCAAAAACGAGTGGGACAGAAGGCAGAAAGGCACCAAAAAAGAGTGGGACAGAGGGCAGAAGGGCACCAAAAACGAGTGGGACAGAGGGCAGAAGGGCACCAAAAACGAGTGGGACAGAGGGCAAAAAAACAAGTGGGACAGAGGGCAGAAGAACGAGTGGGACAGAGGGCAGAAGAACGAGTGGGACAGAGGGCAGAAGACTGAGTGGGACAGAGGGCAGAAGAACGAGTGGGACAGAGGGCAGAAGAACGAGTGGGACAGAGTTCAGAAGGGCACCAAAAACGAGTGGGACAGGGCAGAAAAGCTGAAAAAATGAGTGGGACAGAGGGCAGAAAGGCAAAAAAACGAGTGGGACAGAGGGCAGAAAGGCAAAAAAACGAGTGGGGCAGGAGGGCACCAAAAAACGAGTGGGACAGAGGGCAGAAGGGCACCAAAAACGAGTCGGACAGAGGGCAGAAGGGCACCAAAAACGAGTTGAACTGAGGGCAGAAAGGCAAAAAAACAAGTGGGACAGAGGGTAGAAGGGCACCAAAAAACGTGTGGGATAGAGGACACAAGGGCACCAAAAACAAGTGGGACAGAGGGCAGAAGTGCACCAAAAACGAGTGAGGCAGAAGTGCACCAAAAACGAGTGGGACAGAGGGCAGAAGGGCACCAAAAACGAGTGGGACAGGGCAGAAAAGCAAAAAAAAACTAGTGGAGCAGAAAGGCAAAAAGAGTGGGACAGAGGGCAGAAAGGCAAAAAAACGAGTGGGACAGAGGGCAGAAGAGCACCAAAAACAAGTGGGACAGAGGGCAGAAGAGCACCAAAAACGAGTGGGACAGAAGGCAGAAGGGCACCAAAAACGAGTGGGACAGAGGGCAGAAGGGCACCAAAAACGAGTGGCATTTGGCACCGCAGACACGCGCGGTTTGGTTCCTGGCGCGCACATACCCATGGTTGCAGCGCATAGAGACCCTCCACTGCCGCACACAGAGGAAAATAATTAGAGGAAACATTGATAAGAACCCCTGCATTTTGATCAGTAGCATGTATCCAATATGTGCTAGCTCTGCCTTTCATGTGGACGACTGGGTCACTGTATCTTTGCATGCCTTCATGGCTGGATTAAGTATATTTATGTATTTTACTTATTTATAGAGTTTAAATAGCGCGAACTACGACCCGAGATGTCGGGTATCAGAGCGCTTTACATGAGCACCAGTTCCATTATCCGAGGATCCTACATTTTGTAAGGCACAGGGAGATTAAGTGTTTTGCCCAGAGTTCCAGGATGTTGGGCAATGCTGCCGAGACTACAAAGTGTATGCTAGATTTTAGCCCCAAACAATGTAAGTCTTCTATCCGGTCATCCTTGGAGCATCACCTTTGCCTTTGATGACAGAGACCCTCCAGGGAACTTCTTAAGCCCCTTGTGGGCCCACCTGCCTCACTGCTCCCCGCTGTGGAACTATCAGCCTGCACTCACCTCAGGCTGTCACCTCCGTTTGCCCCACACCTTGCTCCTGCTGTGCTGCCAAACAGAGTAGCATCCCAGCAACTAACCCTGAGCTTGTGCAAGTGGACATCCAGACTATACCAGTCCCTTGACGCTATAAGAGTGGCTTGCACAACAGGCACTAGACATTCAATGCATAATAAGTTGATTGATGCCTGAAGGTGTGGTCATCTCTGAAATCAACACCGCCCTTGTGGCAGGCTGTCAGTTCGCTTATGTTGAAATTCCATGGCGGGGCGGTGCGGTGCACTCAGTCAAGTTTTAACCAGATAAGCATGCTGCTGGGTATAACGTTAGTAGGCCATGCAACAGAACCTTGGCTTCTCAGTTCTCAACAGCACCAAGGTGCGCAACTACAAGACCCAAGACCAAGAGGAGGGTTATTAGCCTACCAACTCTAAGCTTAACCTGCTCCCTCATACAAACTTAGTTTAGCCCTCTGTTTCCTGCGAGATCAGGAATCATGATGCTTTACTGCCTATTGTGTTCAGAAGCTAACTTGTCTCGGATTCGTGGCAAGTCAATTGGGAGCATGACAACCGTGTATTCTCTCTCCATCAGTTTTGGTTGGAGATGACACGGACAGGCATGGGCAGACAGCTGCTGTACACAAGGGTCAGGGTTAGGCAGGCTGGAGGGATTGCCCAGGGACAGCATGGCAGTGGGAGCCCGATGATAAAACCAGGTTGTGTGTAGTCAAGTGTCACAATTACCAATATAAACTGTGTGCACCTGTGCTGGCCTCCCACGTCAAATTCGACAACCACATGCCTGCATCAAACCCTGTTGCCAATTGCTGAGCCTGTTCACCGCTGTTGGGGTACTAGGCATATAACGAAAATCCGGCAAACAGAAAACTGAGTCCTATGCCCTGCTGAGGCGCGAAGTCCAGCCACTCGAACCATCTTTATTGCGCCCACGCAAGGAATCCTCATGGCCTCGAAAGACTTCCTTGCCGTACCCGGTCAGACTATGGGGGCCTTGACCCTTTAGCCTAGAGCCCAGCAAGCAGCTGCATACAGTGTTACTGGGGTCCTACCCGGCCCGCAGTAGCAGCAGAAGCAGCTCTGCTCGAGTTACCCTGCAACAACGCAACACAGACACTCTGTTTGTGCCCAGTTTCCGCCTATCGCAGGCCCCGTTTTCTCGACCCATTGAGGCCTGCCCGGGTCAAACCTGCAAAGTGATACCCTTGACGGCCACATACCCTCGGAGATGATTTGCCTGCTCGGCTGTTCCATGCCCACACCTTCACCATACTGCCTAATTGTTCCCTACACTCCAAAACCCACTAATGACCTACCACGCTGAAAGGCCACAAAGAGGAGGGGAGGGTTGGCTTCCTATGGGCCGCACTTGCGTGGACCTACATAGTTACATCAGGGCCACCAGAAACCCCCGCCCCACAATGCCCAAACCGCAAATAACACACAAACACAAGTGTTAGGTTTGGGAAAAAATTGCTGCAGGTTTATTACATACAACATATGTAATGATGGTGGGTTAACTTTCGGGCGATCCAAGGGCAGGCCGCATTCTCGCCACCTGCCCGCCTGTTGAGCCAAACAACACAGTGGCGAACCACCCAACTGCTGTACAATTACCATAATATATACTGACACACCCATTGCGGGCGTGACTTGGCAAACCCCCGGTTGCACAGGCCCACAACCGCCCGAAGGACTACTGGGGCGCCGACACGAATTCCTGCACCTCCCATGAGGTTACAGGTTAGGCTCTGGCACCCCTATGTGCCCGCTGAAGTACATCGTTTGCACCTCTCTTCTTCCGGATCGCCCAGTAACTCCGCCACAGCCCGTGTGGTGGTACCCGCTGCCGCACGGGCCCCCCACCATTGCTACTACTCTTTACCTGCAAACTTTGCTCAGGAAAGCTTCCTCCGATCGTGGAGGGAGCGGGTCTACGCCCACAGGCGAGATGAACACCATCTGCCTCAAATAACCCCTGACCTACAACCTTGGCTCTGCAGAGCTTCTATCCAGTCCAAGGACTGGACCAAACGACAGGGGGCACTTTCCAACTCCAAGCGACCTTAGCTCCTGACATGAACAGTACATGCAAAAGGAACCAAGGCCCCTCTGCAACTAATCTGTAGACCCCCGTGGGACCTAGATAACCCTTTTAGCTAGACCATCCCCGGTTCGGGAGGCCATACTAACAGGAAAGGACCTAGGGAGAGGAGGGGCCCCTACTGCTGAACGCCCTCCTGGTCATAAATAGGCGTTCCAGCACATGCCACTGGAACAACAACACAACCAGACACAAAGCGTTAGAGGACTACACCCAGGTGAAGTTACAGCTACTGCTGCAACGTCATCCTCTGCATCACCTCTGAGAAGGTGTGCTTACGTAGCACGCTTGTGCTGCTGTACTCTAAAGAGCACAGGGGCATTGGCGGGATCGGTACATAATATATAGGTAGGCTGTCCGGAATTCGGTTTAAACTGAATGTAGCCGATAATACCATACCGGATGAAAATCAGCTGACTCGGTTTAAACCGAGTGTCGCTGATTTTCGGAGTTATTGCATAACTTGGCCACTTGATGGAGCCAAAACATTACATGGAAACAGCAATTTTGACCAGCGAAGAAAGCAGCTCCGAAGGTGAGTCACCCCATTAGGTGTGAATGGCCCAAGGGCCAGGCCAACACCAGTCACCCTGCCTTGCTCGAGTGGGGGGAGAGGAGCTGTTGTTATCTGCCGTCTGTCTGACTGCAGCCGCCGCACCCACGTACTTCACAGGTCTTTGAAAAGACCATTAGCTTAACGAGTCTTTGTTGTTATTTCGGCACTTCTTAGAGCCCCTGCAGCTACCCTGTCTCCGGCTTTGCTCATGACTGTGCCCTGCTCCTAGCAGCCGAGGGCACCCATTGCGACTGGAGCCAATCAATCAGCCACTGCACTGCTGTCTTTGCTCATCTTGAATAGTGCGGAATATAGCGTGAACGTGGCCCAAAGCTGTTAGCGCATATTCCCCATATCAGTTGCCACTTAAAATTTAAAGTAACGTGAATAGCTGCTCCCCGGCACTAATCTGTACAAGTCCTGGCAGGAGTTGATGGAATCAGGTGCGGCAGCATAAGGGGCGTGTGTGTGTGTGTGTGTGTGAGGGGGGGGAAAGGGGCGGTGAAGCAGTGACCGGCGATTGCAGCTGTCGACATGTCAAAGGTTTGAGGGGTCAGGCCGGGCAGCTTCCAAGCTCCTACGTCGCATCCTATGCGGTTGTCTGTCTAGCACTCGTCTGCTCTCAAACGTTATTAAGTGGTTATTCAGCTGCAATGAAGTAACTCAAACCACCTCGCCCCCCTTACCCCCCCCCTTCTCACAGTAAAACATGATGGTTTGAAGTATAAAACCTTCAGAAACTCCCTGCTGTTACCCCTTTCTGCCGATCATTGTTGAGTTATTTTTCATTTCAAATGGGGAGCTCTCTTCTGTGATTCTGCACGCTGGGAAATATGGAGGTTGTGTTCAATATTGTACACGAGTTACGTTTTATTGTTAGCAGATGTCTGAACTCGCAGCAGATACTTAGTTGGTTTACAATAGCGAGTGAGTGCACCCCTGAGCCTAATCTCCAGCTCGGCTTGCCGCGCCCTGCCCCGCAGTTACCAGATCTGAAATCCTCGGCCCCTTTGTATTGAACCATGGCGCCATTCTGGCAAGGTTGTATTAATTCTAAGGTGCAACACGTCAAAGATGAAACGACTTGCGATTCAGTCTTGTTACACAAAAAGTATTAGTTTGCAGAGATAACATGTGAACTACTTTGAAATATAGCTTTATATAATCAATAATTTGAGATCACATGTAATGGACGCAGCTAATGAAGACTTTTGAAGTTTGTTTTGTCTGTGTTTTTTTGTTCATGTGTGTGTTCTTGGAATGTGACATTCCTAAGACTTCATTTGGTGAACAGCCTCTGTTCATGACGTGTTGCTCTCTTTGGGGAATATCCAGGTTTTAGTACATTCAAAAGTTTAAGAAAAGACTTAAGGCTGGCATGTGAGAGAATAGCGCAACTTTACAAAGAACAGACTGCAATAGGCCATGGACAGGAATATGTTATCAGCCTCTCCCAGCCCATGCTCCCACCCCCTGCCCCCCTTTAAACACAACACCCCACACTCTCAGACCCCGCCTTCCTTCCTGCCTGTGGTCTGGCATCAGCCCTGAAGCGGTAGGTGGAGGGATGCGGCGGTTGCACTCAGCACCCGGAGAATGAGGTGCGAGGCCCGGACACATACATCACATGAGATCTCAGCAGCAGGTGCAATAACACACTGAGCTACCAGCTCGTGGAGGTTACAAGGAGAACCGGATTCACACCACAGATCTGCTGGTCACTACATATCTCCTGCACCCGCAGCTGACCTTCAGTGGGGAAGTGGCACAGTCTGATAAAGGTGTAATGAGTTGTTTTCTCCTGTCTTGCTTGGGGTGGAATACACACCAGCGCTGGTGGCCCTCGTGGGCAGCGTCTGCTAATTAAATTGGCATGCACAACTGAAAGGACATGCGTGGTAAACAAGAAGTGCAGGTGACTTTTCTTGGCAAGGAGCAGTCAAATGAAAGGCATTAAGGCACGGACTGCAGGTAAGAAGGCGCACTTATTTAAACTCTCACTGCTGACATCTTTGGCGATTTGCGTGCTATGGGCTTGAATCTGAGCAATGATAATTGTAATCCTTTAGATGTACGTTAACTGAAATCCCATCACATTGAGTAATAGTAACACGTTGTTAAAAGTACTTAACAACAGAAGTGCACAATGAAGCTCTACATAAAAAGAAGCCATTGGTATCAATTGGCAAATTGCACTTAGTTCTCTCCGGTTAATGTATTGTTAGAGCTGCATGGAAAAAAAAAAATTCAGTTGATATATGCCTTTAAGGCAAACAGATTTAAATAATAATAGGTATTTGTCGGTGTAAATGTTAATTCAGTAAGGTAAATCCAGTGAAGATTCATCATAAAATCTTTATTCAGCATGTAAAAACAACCATTAAAGAACAAGATAACACAGCAAAAGTTACAGTGCAAATATAAAACACATGCGCAACATTTAAATAAATAACATTTAACTACCAAACGTCAATAGGACAAGATAAACAAGCATTGGCATAGCCAATAGGTCTTGTCTTTGGGACCTTATAAGTGTTTAGTTATCCAGCACAATATCCTTATTGCAACAACATCAACTGTTGCATGGCTAAACACTTATTAAGGTCCCAAAGGCGAGACCTATTGGCTGTGCCAATGCTTGTTATATTTTGTTTTACTAGTGCCGGTTTTCGGAAAAGACAGCATTCAATGATTTGGTGCTTTCCCACAACCATTTCATTTAGAACACCAGTTTCCAAACACAGAAATTAACATAAGATTGCATTTCCAGTTGGGAAAATACGAGACTGTCATTAATTCACTTTGCCGTTTTAGTTTTTCAATTTCCAGTTAAAATTAGTTTGACGTTGACTCAAGGGTAGCATTGACATCTAATTAAAGGACACATGCACTAAAGAGTAGGTTGAGTCAATTCACAAACAGTTATACTTTAGTCGAGGACCCTAATGCTCCCAAAGCTCTGTGGCACGGTGCCTATATACCATACATTAATGAAGAAAGCAAGCAATAATAAAAGCAAAGCGTTCCATAAACACCGGTAAAACACTGTTTCAGTTGTTTTTTATGGCGCGAAAATGAGTAACCACTGAAAAGCACTGTTTCTTTGAGGTATTGAAACCACTGGAAAACACTGAAAAAACACCACCAGAATTTACCGAAAATAGAAACTGAAAACAGGAAAGCCTATATATAGGCTGTCCTGTTTTCAGTTTCTATTTTTGGTAAATTCTGGTGGGGTTTTTTCAGTGTTTTCAATATCTTAAAAAACAGTTGTTATCAGTGGTTACACACTTTCACACCACTAAAAACAACAGAAAAAGTGTTTTTCCGGTGTTTATGGAACGTTTTGCTTTTATCATTGCTTGCTTTCTGCACTGAAAAAACATGGTATATAGACAGTGTATGTATAGTGTATATGATGTCCAAAGAGATTTTTGCAAATTGATCTTATTGCAGTACACCATGCAATACTTCTTCAGTCAGTCTTTGGTCATGTGCGCTCGTGCTTTCCTTCCCATGTAAACTTCTGTGAAAAGGCCCTCTCAGCATTCATAGCCCCTTGGGCTGAGAACCGTCAGCTAAGGGACACAGTTGGGATGACTCTTTCTTTGATGCCACATAAAGCACGAAATGATAAATATCTGTGTTTTAGTTCCTGGGCATAAGAAAACAGTGCACCAGAATGGACTAAAAAGTCAATAGCATCCCTCATTAACTCTGAAGATTGTAAAGATGCTTTCAGCATACCATCTAACAAGTGGCAAGGATCTCCTACAGGGAATCATTTCAGCTCGAGTATCAATTTTGACAGGTAATCACACACATTTTTTATATACGTAGCTGGATCACTACAAATACAAACAATATCACTCTAATCTTTGTTGAACTTGGAAAGAACCTTTTTTGCAGAGCATAACAAGTGACTCTGCGTTCCATGCTTTCCAAAAGTCTAGTGTCACGTTTTCACCACTATCCCAGATGCTTGGTAATATATATACTTGTCACTATACCTTGCCTTTAATGTTTAAAGCCTGAGGTGTTGGGAATTCACCTACTATCAATACTGACCCACTAGAAACTATGGTTTTTACCCATTCTCTGTGGGTAAATGTAATGACACATATTAGGAAAGATTTTTATGAAACTAGCCATTTTACCTATTAGTGAAAGAATCAAATGCAGCCAAAATATCAAATATCAAATGTGAGTTTGATATGTCCTGATTCTCTACAGTTTATAAAATAATTAAACGAAACCTAAAACGTGAAACTAAACCCTGCAACTTTAGACCAAAGGCCATAAAACTGAAAAAAGTAAAAGGAAGAAGAAACCATATTTTAGTGGCATCCCTAAAGAACACAACTCAAGCAGAATAATTTTAGCCAGTCTTTCTTACTGCCTACTGCTAGCTTGTAATACAAAGTTACATTTTATTGACCCCTTCAGTAAGAACAAAATGACTCTTTCACTTTCTTTTTCCTTTCTTTGAATGGCATTTAGTTTGTGGTTGTGCTGGTGTTTTTTCAGTGTTTATATGTTTTCACCGGTGAGGGCTATTTTTCTTTCAGTGGGGTTTTATCAGTTATTATAGGTTTAAACCTAAAACCCCACAGCCTAATAATATACTATGGGCCAGATGTAGGTAGCCCTTTACCGATCAGAATCGGCCGAAAATACCAATTTTCGGCCGTTTCCGATCGGTAAAGGGCTATGGAGATGTAGGGGCACATATTCGGTAATTTTACCGAATCGTTATTATTACCGATTCGGTAATATTTACCGATTCGGTAAAATTACCCAAAATGCAATGTGGGTAGCCAATTTTCCATTGGCACATGGCTTTCAGAATCGGTATTTTACCATGGAATACAAATCCATGGTAAAATACCGATTCCTGTGTACATGCACATCTGTGCATGTACACATGTGCCATGTGACAGACAGACGTGCCCTTAGGGCATGTCTGTGTGCCACATTGCACACATGCCCGTTTTGGGGGTGCTAGAGGGTGTCAAAGTGACACCCCCTGCACCCTTGACAAATTCGGTATTTACCGATTCGGTAAATACCGAATCGGTATTTGAATTGAATCCTATGGTCTTCAAGGCCCATAGGATTCAATAGCAAATACCGATTCGGTATTTACCGAATCGGTACATACCGATTTTCAAGGTATCGGTAAAAAATCCAGATGTTGGTACCTACATCCCATTTACCGATTTTGAAATACCGAATCGGTAAAATTCGGTATTTCAAAATCGGTAAATGTGATTTACCTACATCTGGCCCTATGTAACTTGGGTGAAGTCCCAACCTATGCTAAATCCAGGATATATCAAGCATACAGCAGACATCACCTGCCCTCTGGGTTTAGTCTGGAAGCAGCTTAGGCCGTGCTACCACTAAGATAGCTTGTCTGTAGGTTGACTTACGACCACCCACTAGGGTATGCTGTATGAAACAAAGTGTCCCAAAGAGATCCTGACCTGCATCAAGACACGCTGCAGAAACCAATGCCCCTCTGACACTGATCAGCCTATACCCCCGGATGCAATCCCACTACAACCATAGTGTAGACTATCTCAGGTTCGTGAGGTCTAACCCCTGGCAAAGACCAGGTGACGAGAGTGCCACCCCTGCTAGCATCTCTCCCTAAACATTCAATAGGAGAACCGGCACTTGTCACTGAGATCCACTACACACCTTCGCACAAAGCATCAGCAGACCACACCCAGTGATGTACGGCTACTGCCGAAGCGCCGTTATCCAAATTCTAATGTAAAGTTGTGCTTTGTTTACTCAAGTGCAACTATATACACGAGGAGTACAGAGGGATAGTTCAGTGCGCCATGCATAAATTGATATAAAACTTGCGTGGCGGACTAAGTAGATATCTGGATTGCCAAAGAAAACATCTGGTATCCCATGCCCACCAGTACAGTCTGGAGGCTTCTTAGTCCATGCTACCTCCAGGGTAGTTTGTCTTAAGGTGGACTTCCGACCCCTAAAAGTGTTAACTTCCACTGAACCAATGGGGGGGGGGGGGGGGGGTCAAAATAGAAGACCCGAAATGTCAGGCCAGCTTCTCACTTCGGGAGGGGCAAAGGGGGGGATCCAAGGTTACTCTGGTTCATTGATGCGGCTGTTCCACGCAAGTCAAGGGAGCCCCCACCCTACTAACCATGAAAGAAAGGCAGTGTGACCACCCAGATAGGAGCCCCTCGAGCAAAGCCACCACCCATAATAGAAAAAGAGCCAAGGGGTGAAGAGATACCAGGAGGAACATTCTATATTGAGTCTACTAGGGGCCCACCTCCTAGGTATACTTAACAGTCAATGCGCAGGCTGGGCTGAGGCTGCAACAGTTGTTACACTTGCACGTGAAATGGGTGTGATACTGTAGTCTGTAGACTCTACATTCTACAGGGAGGCAGCAAGAGCTCCCGAACTGATGGCGCCGCGGGTGGGCTGCCAGCCAATTCTCTAGCCTTGGATAAACAGACAGACAACAGCAGTAATATGGAAGGGCAAAATGACTAATGTCATGTGACCTTACCTTCTCGTAGGTCGGGTTAACACAGCGCAGGACCCGGGATAGTACATATAACATGTTTAACTACGCCTCTGCGCACAATTGACCCTTTGCTCAGTATCACTCCTGCGGGAGACAGGCGCTCATTCACATGTACGCTGCGCACCCCTCACCCTGTGTCTGTTCCATGCCACTCCTCGTGGTTGTTTTGACCATGCCCAGCTGCGAATGAGATCGTTTACACTGCGGTGGCAATCAGCCAATGGTGACTACCCAGTGATTGGCTTAGAAAGACTGAGGCTCGTTGTTTGCGGGTCAGGCTGAACATAGCAGTGCAACTGTCCAAACAAAATGTGAAAACTTCCTGAAAGCTCAAAAGTGGCTCCCCAATATTGGACCAATATCACATTGCTGCTTTACCACTCACTTACTATGAAATAGGGGTGTCCGGAATGATATTATTTATAACGCATGGCACTCAAATGGTTGATATATCTACCCCTTGGTGAATTTTGGATGAAATTCACAACTTTGCTTCTGCATATTTCTATGATTTGTCATTTGAATATTCCTTCATACCTAGATTAACGCTTAGCACCCTATACAAGCGATCAACAGGATGCCACCAAATATAACCTGTTAAACAAATTCCATAATGTAATGATAAATTGACTTAATCTCCATTGTAATTGCCAGGGAAATTGTTCCCCTTGCTCCAATTGCATCACAAGGATGTGCTGTTTATTTGCACTTATGTTGTTTGAGAACTTTAGAATTCGAGCTCAAAGCCATCTTTTCAAGATGACAATCTGTAACCGTCTCTCATGTTTACACATGAAGGGGGTGACAACAGCGGTCTTGCCTACACAGCAGGGCCGACAACACAATCATTGGGGGGACCTAGCCACAAGAAATTGATTGAAATAACCCGAGCGCTGTCAAGGTCCCTATCGTGCGATTTGGATTTGTTATGTAAAATGAGCATTCAGCAAATGTAGTCTCCACGGTTGAGACTGCTTCTACTAATCTCCACCTCGTGCTACTATACAACAGATATGGGCTTTAGGTTTTCACAGAATTTAATGAAAGTATATTTTTGATAATATGCTCATCCGTACACTAGACACAGCACTCAAATGCCAAAGACAAATACAGGTCAAAATCAAAGTCCTATGGCATACAAGGGTTGATGCATTGACGAGAGAATGTTCCTGTTCTAAGAGCTTTAAAGTGTGTGAACACATGACCTTAACGCAGCACTATTAGCCACAGTGTTGCAGTTCTAAGACTATGGCACAACTTTGGTGCTCCTTGCACTGATGTCAGAAAGTTGAAAGCTGTGCTGACTCTATAGGATGTAAAGATTTCATTTGTAGGCACCACAGACACTAAGGCCGCCCGCCTGAAGTACTTAGCACACTAAGCTTTCTGGCCCTGCCTATGGAGCAGTCGTTGTCTTTAATGACAGTGATTTCCCCCGACTAACTTTTTAATTTACTGTTGTACACCTGACACTTCTCAGCGGTCGTTCAAAACTCTCCGTGGCCGGATTTAATATGGTCCCGATCGCGACAATCACAGCGCTAGAACGGGGCCCGGGTCACGGAGACCAGTGAACGCCGGGACAAAAGCCAGAGTGAACACTCACACCCTGACATGAATGAAGCTTAAAGATAAGCGCGAATCCTTATTTATGGAGAAGAAGATTTTGTGGTTTTCCACTTAATTCAAGTAAACAAGGGGGGGGGCCACACTACCTTGCATATTGCCGCGATAATGTAATGGAGGGAGGAAACAAAGCCTTCTTTGTGAAGGTGACACCTCGCATAGGCACGCTGAAGAAACATTTCCATCCGGTATCTGGTAACACATTCTAATGCTGCGCAATCCTGTACTCGAATCTCGAAGCCAGATCCCCCGGTAACATAGTCGAACCCAAAGAATAGACCCCACATGCAAGAACAGTGGAAGGCGGGGAATCTACTACAAGAAATCACATTTCGATCTACATACGTGTTGGTATCTTGTGATGTTAATGGGGCGGAAATAGCTACATTTATGCCTGTAAATCAAACTATTCTATTGAACAAAAATCCCGTTAACCAGGTTTTGTAAAATCTGTCAGAAAGCCAGAGGATGGCGATCTAGAGCTATTTTGGTGTTCAGAAGGAGCCTTCTAGAGCATGTTTGCTTTTACTAAGCTTCACCAACTAGTCCATCTATCTCGTCCGAGTGTAGGTTATACTGTCGTGTATAACTTATCTTACATCTGGTAGTGCCTGGCTGTGGGCCTCCAGTCACTTTACTGCTAACCATCGTAACACGTTGCAAGCCGTTCTATCTCCTGAGACTAAGTGATTACGACAGGTATCTCCCTTACATATGCAACGCGTAACTAAAGGGGGGGTGCTAAAACTTCGCTCGTAGCTTGATCGAAAACCTAACTGCTTATGACCCAACATTAACTCAGGACGAGACACAACAACTGCTCAGGAAAGTAAGTGACGTAAATGTACTGCTCTCACTGAAGAATACACAGGTAGTACAGGCAGAAAGAATTTCGACGACTTTGTTTCTGGGACAGCCGGTTATGAATGGAATCAAGTCAACTCAGCTTTCACAATTCCCAAGGAGCGATGGTTGACTAGCTCTGCGATAATACTTTTTGAGGTAGCATGGCACCCTCAACGGCGCTCTTTATTCGACAGCACTATACAACCACACACTTACACCAGGCTGAACTAAAGGAGTAGCATGATACCTTAATACTCAAAAACGCTTGCAGACTTTAGGAGGGTCACGCATCGCTATACATTAAACTACCCATCACTAGGAGATGAAGGCCAAATAAGCTACCAGTGGGCGGAGCTGCACTCGCCATATGCGCAGACTTTCATGGCATGCTACACGGCCAGCTACCCTGGAGAGTACATTCAGAAAAGGTAGCACAATATATACAGCACAACAGGCAACTGCAAATATTGCAACCCAGAACCCCACCACAGCCAACGTAAGGCCTAAAACATTACGCATGATCCCTCACCCGCCTGACTCCATCTTGAGCTGGCCCCCCACGCTTCGCAGATACCGACCTCGCCACAATTTGCTGAATTCGTGGGACATAGTACAGCACCTAGGAGTGCGAAAAGGCGGGGGGGGATGTGAATCGGGCCTGTAACGGGAGGAAATAAGACAATTTAAGTTCGTTTACTCCACAACGTGGGACCTGGGGTAGCGCATCGTGCCCCTACGCCGACCCACACGACCCATTGCCAAACTGTCCAACCCAGCCGCATGCCGCAAAAGACGCCGGACACACCGCCCTAAGATTGGCGCTTTGAGCAAGTCATACGCCACATACCAGGCATATCACCTAGAAATGTTCGGACATGAGGGAGGGTTAAAAACAAAACAAGTGGCCACCAAGCCGAGACGAATCCGCGCGGCTGCGCTCCCACGAGACCCTGAGGTAAAACCACCGGAGCTTCGCCGGACCCCTTGCCAAAACGCTGCAGTATTCCAGCATGGCACAGATGAGGAGGAAAAGGGGGGGCACCGAAGCTGCGGGTCACGTGGCCCCTTTAAACCATGCATCCCCCTGACGGGTAATGTTACCACAGCATGCAACCAAGCCATGACGGCCCCTGAAGGCGTGGCCCCCCCCCCGACAATGGCGGCATCACCCAAAATGGCGGCAACCCCAACACGAGGCATGCACAGAACGCATTGGATCAAGAAATAGCTCGGCGGCCTCCCACCTACGCATGGCGTGACAAAACTGCCCGTTAAATACACTGCAGCCACGCACATGCTTCGCGACCTGATACTGCACACATGACATCAATAACAAGCGATAATATACTGACATTATCGAACATTTTGCCCAGGGTGAACGCACCATACACCCCAACACTGCAGCTGCGAACCGCGGAAATGAGAAGCGTTTGCATGCGAACGATAATATTGAGCCTCGAGATACTAGGCCCAATGATACTGTGCTCCCCTTGAAATTACGATCGCACCATACATGTACACTTTCAAATAAACAGTGCTCTCAATTGCGCGTCGAGATACAAGGCCAATGCTAGTATACACCCATTGTAAGAGGGGGGGGGGGCCCTCAGTACCACTGCGCTCGAAAAGGCATAGCACTCCTGATGCAAAACCCGCAACGCTCGAAAAACCTCAGTTCCGTGGCCCCAAAGCAATTGCATCAATGCACCCCTCATCTCGCGCACAGTATGCAATACAAAGGCTGTAGCACGAGGCTCGCGTGCCGAGTCCGCCCACCGTGCTCGATATGAGACACGAGCTGAAATTAAGCACACTTGGTGAATCACACTCACACTGGGGCCTAACTCACGAGATCACCCAATAAATATGTATGTAAGAATTAGCAACGTGGAATAGCTTCGGAGGACCGTTTTGCAAACTGCATGAAAGGCGGGCAATACTAACGAAGGCAACGCTCACAGATCCTCTGAAAACATCCCATATACACAGCTAACTGCCGAGGGCCTCTAAACGTTCGTCCGCAAAATCTATTTGCAAAGGCAGGCATTAGAACGCAAAGTTCCCCACAGTGCTGAATAGAAATCGACGCATGGACGCGGGAACGCACCTATTTTTGCATCGGGGAAACCTAAAGTACTTGCTCCATCCACACGTCGTATGTGCCAATCCCCAATTTCACTCTAACAATCGAGAAGCAGGCACCGATGCGAGTATCCCTGCCGCGCCGCAACTTAAACGCTGGTCCCCGGCCCATTCTCTGTTTCGGAGACCGCCGCTCTAACCAGAGTACCACACTTCTCTGCAACCGCCGGGGGCACATGCCCCTAACAAATCTATCCGTTCCCTCTGCCACACACTCACTATGCTCCCCAGCGTTAACTCCTTGGACGCTCATGACGAGCTCAGCTCGTCATGGTGTACACCTCCATACACTCATGACGAGCTGAGCTCGTCATGAACAATGGAATATCCAAAATGTCAGCACAGGAGGAAAATAACACAAGCATAGATGTGGTTAAAGTCAGCTAACCTACTTCCACCGGACAATGAAAGCTGCCCACAAATGCTTTTCCGTGAGAACGCGATACCACAACAAATTCCCCCCGACTCACCGCAGGAGGAGCAAACAATCGTACCTCGGAAAACCCATCACATCGACCACGGCCGAGCCTCTGGACGGCGATCAGAGGTGACAAAAGAGTGTCCCGATGAGCCCACGCGACGGCGTCTGGAGCGGCAAAGAGGCCCTTCAACAGGGACAAGGAACTAAAGTACCCCTGGAGGCCCCTCCCAGCCGCCCCGGACGTGAGACACAGCCTGCCTCCTCCAACTGGGGAGGAGAAGAGAGCTGGTCATCATACAGGGGCGGGGCAGCCCTCTGAGACTAGGAGCCCGCCCTCCTTATGGCCACTGTGTGTCCTCGGGCAAGCCCAAAACAGATGTCCCCCCACTACTGCACGCTCGGCCATTATGCGGTTGTGCTCGTTCCCTGCTCTATGCGACGCAATGCACCTAGAACACAGTGGGAGCCCAGGCAACTGCTGGGGATGCAACTCACCCATGCAGTTTCACTGTGGATTACCCCTAATACGGTGTGTCTAGGCAGTTCGCTATACTGCTCCCCCTACGTGCTGATGCCAGGACCCAACGTGCCCCGACGCAATCAGGACACGATCCCTGAACCTCTCTTACTGCCACCCCCAGCTCGCAAGCTGAAAACGGCTACCGTCGCGGCCCTCGGTCACGGAAACAGACCGACCGTATTGGGTGACTGGGATTGCCCAAGCCACTCTAACGCATGGGTATCCACACGACCAGGCATCCCTGCTGAAACTCGGGTCAAAACAACTGCCTGCCTAAAACCACATGCCCAGTCTACCTAGGGACAGCCGGCCCCAGGAACCCCAATCACCATTGAGCAGAGGCCACCCATGCCAGCGAAAGCCAAACTGAGGCGCCTACCCACGCTGCCCTGCACACCTAGTGCTCTCACAAATTGGGCCTCGAGGCGGGCAGGCTCGCAGGTCACACCATACCTCGCAGCAACCAGGCGGGTGGCCAACCTCTCCGCCAAAGTTAACACACAATGCCTCCCCCCCCCCCCCCAAAAAAGCATTTGCAACGAAATAGGTCTCGCATTAGGAAAGTTTGAGCTATTGGTCTTGTAAATGACAAGTTTTTTTATTGAAAATAGCAAAATTAATAGCTTTGTCATTTACAATGCCAATACTCTTAACTTTTGCAAATGTGACACCTATAGCATTTGTAATGCAACATGTTTCGTATTTACGCAACAGATGTATTGATATTACAAATAACAATGGCTTTTAATTTTTTTAAATAATTAATAGTTGCTGTAATTTATAATGGCAATAAACTTTTGTAAAGATTATGTTCAGTGTATTTTATTGTGACGAAAATCCGAGAAATTAAGTAAAATATTAACATCTTTTTGGGGCATTTGTAATAAAGCTTGAAACATTGAGAGATCATATTTGAACCAGTTGTTGTTGAATGGTTGCACAGATTGATGTGGTGCCCCTGAGTGATGCTGCGATAGTGTGAGGGCGATAGATAGAATGAGAGAGGGAGGGTGATATAGAGAGGGCGATAGATAGATAGAGGGAGGGCGATAGACAGATAGAGGGAGGGCGATAGACGTGTGGGGTTGGGGGCTTTGGGTTGAGTGTGGTTAGAGATGGATAGACAGATAGATAGAGGGAGGGCGATAGACAGATAGATAGAGGGAGGGCGATAGACAGATAGAGGGAGGGCGATAGACAGATAGAGGGAGGGCGATAGACGTGTGGGGTTGGGGGCTTTGGGTTGAGTGTGGTTAGAGATGGATAGACAGATAGAGAGAGGGAGGGCGATGGACAGATAGATAGAGGGAGGGCGATGGACAGATAGATAGAGGGAGGGCGATGGACAGATAGATAGAGGGAGGGCGATGGACAGATAGATAGAGGGAGGGCGATAGACAGATAGATAGAGGGAGGGCGATAGACAGATAGAGGGAGGGCGATAGACAGATAGATAGAGGGAGGGCGACAGATAGATGGAGGGAGGGCGATAGATATAGGGAGGGCGATAGACGTGTGGGGTTGGGGGCTTTGGGTTGAGTGTGGTTAGAGATGGATAGACAGATAGAGAGAGGGAGGGCGATAGACAGATAGAGAGAGGGAGGGCGATAGACAGATAGAGGGAGGGCGATAGACAGATAGAGAGAGGGAGGGCGATAGACAGATAGAGAGAGGGAGGGCGATAGACAGATAGAGAGAGGGAGGGCGATAGACAGATAGATGGAGGGAGGGAGGGCGATAGACAGATAGATGGAGGGAGGGAGGGCGATAGACAGATAGATGGAGGGAGGGAGGGCGATAGACAGATAGATGGAGGGAGGGAGGGCGATAGACAGATAGATGGAGGGAGGGAGGGCGATAGACAGATAGACAGATGGAGGGAGGGCGATAGACAGATGGAGGGAGGGCGATAGACAGATGGAGGGAGGGCGATAGACAGATGGAGGGAGGGCGATAGACAGATGGAGGGAGGGCGATAGACAGATAGATGGAGGGAGGGCGATAGACAGATAGATGGAGGGAGGGCGATAGACAGATAGAGGGAGGGCGATAGACAGATAGAGGGAGGGCGATAGACAGATAGAGGGAGGGCGATAGACAGATAGAGGGAGGGAGGGGGATAGACAGATAGATGGAGGGAGGGCGATAGACAGATAGATGGAGGGAGGGCGATAGACAGATAGAGGGAGGGAGGGCGATAGACAGATAGAGGGAGGGCGGGCGATAGACAGATAGAGGGAGGGCGATCGATAGACAGATAGATGGAGGGAGGGCGATAGACAGATAGATGGAGGGAGGGCGATAGACAGATAGAGGGAGGGAGGACGATAGACAGATAGAGGGAGGGAGGACGATAGACAGATAGAGGGAGGGAGGACGATAGACAGATAGAGGGAGGGAGGGCGATAGACAGATAGAGGGAGGGAGGGCGATAGACAGATAGAGGGAGGGAGGACGATAGACAGATAGAGGGAGGGAGGGCGATAGACAGATAGAGGGAGGGAGGGCGATAGACAGATAGAGGGAGGGAGGGCGATAGACAGATAGAGGGAGGGCGATCGATAGACAGATAGATGGAGGGAGGGCGATAGACAGATAGAGGGAGGGAGGGCGATAGACAGATAGAGGGAGGGAGGGCGATAGACAGATAGAGGGAGGGAGGGCGATAGACAGATAGAGGGAGGGCGATAGACGGGGGCTTTGGGTTGAGTGTGGTTAGAGATGGATAGACAGATAGAGGGAGGGCGATAGACAGATAGAGGGAGGGCGATAGACAGATAGAGGGAGGGCGATAGACAGATAGAGGGAGGGAGGGGGATAGACAGATAGATGGAGGGAGGGCGATAGACAGATAGATGGAGGGAGGGCGATAGACAGATAGAGGGAGGGAGGGCGATAGACAGATAGAGGGAGGGCGGGCGATAGACAGATAGAGGGAGGGCGATAGACAGATAGATGGAGGGAGGGCGATAGACAGATAGATGGAGGGAGGGCGATAGACAGATAGAGGGAGGGAGGACGATAGACAGATAGAGGGAGGGAGGACGATAGACAGATAGAGGGAGGGAGGACGATAGACAGATAGAGGGAGGGAGGGCGATAGACAGATAGAGGGAGGGAGGGCGATAGACAGATAGAGGGAGGGAGGGCGATAGACAGATAGAGGGAGGGAGGGCGATAGACAGATAGAGGGAGGGCGATCGATAGACAGATAGATGGAGGGAGGGCGATAGACAGATAGAGGGAGGGAGGGCGATAGACAGATAGAGGGAGGGAGGGCGATAGACAGATAGAGGGAGGGAGGGCGATAGACAGATAGAGGGAGGGCGATAGACAGATAGAGGGAGGGAGGGCGATAGACAGATAGAGGGAGGGCGATAGACGGGGGCTTTGGGTTGAGTGTGGTTAGAGATGGATAGACAGATAGAGAGAGGGAGGGCGATAGACAGATAGAGGGAGGGCGATAGACAGATAGAGGGAGGGCGATAGACAGATAGAGGGAGGGCGGGCGATAGACAGATAGATGGAGGGAGGGCGATAGACAGATAGATGGAGGGAGGGCGATAGATAGATGGAGGGAGGGCGATAGACAGATAGAGGGAGGGCGATAGACAGATAGAGGGAGGGCGATAGACAGATAGAGGGAGGGCGATAGACAGATAGAGGGAGGGCGATAGACAGATAGAGGGAGGGCGATAGACAGATAGAGGGAGGGCGATAGACAGATAGAGGGAGGGCGATAGACAGATAGAGGGAGGGCGATAGACGTGTGGGGTTGGGGGCTTTGGGTTGAGTGTGGTTAGAGATGGATAGACAGAGAGGGAGGGAGGGCGATAGACAGATAGAGGGAGGGAGGGCGATAGACAGATAGATGAGGGAGGGCGATAGACAGATCGATGAAGGAAGGGCGATAGATAGATGGAGGGAGGGCGATAGATAGATAGAGGGAGGGCGATAGACAGATAGAGGGAGGGCGATAGACAGATAGAGGGAGGGCGATAGACGTGTGGGGTTGGGGGCTTTGGGTTGAGTGTGGTTAGAGATGGATAGACAGAGAGGGAGGGAGGGCGATAGACAGATAGATGAGGGAGGGCGATAGACAGATCGATGAAGGAAGGGCGATAGACAGAGGGAGGGAGGGCGATAGACAGAGGGAGGGAGGGCGATAGACAGATAGAGGGAGGGAGGGAGGGAGGGCGATAGACAGATAGAGGGAGGGCGATAGATAGAGGGAGGGCGATAGAGGGAGGGCGATAGAGGGAGGGCGATAGAGGGAGGGCGATAGAGGGAGGGCGATAGAGGGAGGGCGATAGAGGGAGGGAGGGCGATAGACAGATAGATTGAGGGAGGGCGATAGACGGGTGGGGTTTGTGGCTTTGGGTTGAGTGTGGTTAGGGAGGGCAATAGACAGAGGGAGGGAGGGCGATAGACAGAGGGAGGGAGGGCGATAGACAGAGGGAGGGCGATAGACAGAGGGAGGGCGATAGACAGAGGGAGGGCGATAGACAGAGGGAGGGCGATAGACAGAGGGAGGGCGATAGACAGAGGGAGGGCGATAGACAGAGGGAGGGCGATAGACAGAGGGAGGGCGATAGACAGAGGGAGGGCGATAGACAGAGGGAGGGCGATAGACGGGGGCTTTGGGTCGAGTGTGGTTAGAGATGGATAGACAGATAGAGAGAGGGAGGGCGATAGAGGGAGGGCGATAGACAGAGGGAGGGCGATAGACGTATGGGGTTGGGGGCTTTGGGTTGAGTGTGGTTAGAGATGGATGCATGTGGAAGAGAGCAGCAGATCGGCAAAGCAGAAGAGAACAGGGAGTTAAGGAAGGAAGTGGGTGGAAGAGAACAGCATATTAGCATGGGAGAAGAGAACAGGGAGTAAGAGAATAAGGCGTGAGTAAGAGAAAAGCATGGGAGAAGAGAACAGGAACTTAGAGAGGGAGGTGGTGGAAAGGAACAGCAGATCAACACAGGAGAAAAAAGCAGTTAAAGAAGGAGGCGGGTTGGAAGATGGCAGCAGATCAGTACGGGAACAGGGAATTAGAGAAGGAGGTGGGTGGAAGAGAGCAGCATAACAGCACAGCAGAAGAGAACATGTAGTTAAAGAAGGCGGCAGGTGGAAAGAGCAGCAGATTAGCACAGAAGAAGAGAACAGGGCGTTAGAGAAAGAGGCGGGTGGAAGAGAAAAGCAGATCAGCACAGCAAAATAGAACGGAGTTAAAGAAGGAGGCGGCGTGGAAGAGTGCAGCAGATCAGCACATGAGAAAAGAACAGAGTTAAAGGAGGAGGCGAGGTGAAAGAGCAGCAGATCAGCAGAAGAGAACAGGGAGTTAAAGAAGGAGGTGGGGTGGAAGCGGCAGCAGATTAGCACAGGAGAAGAGAACAGGGAGTTAGAGAAAGAGGCGGGTGGAAGAGAAAAGCAGATTAGCACAGGAGAAGAGAACAGGGAGTTAGAGAAAGAGGCGGGTGGAAGAGAAAAGCAGATTAGCACAGGAGAAGAGAACAGGGAGTTAGAGAAAGAGGCGGGTGAAAGAGAAAAGCAGATTAGCACAGGAGAAGAAAATGGAGTTAAAGAAGGAGGCGGGTGGAAGAGAGCAGCAGATCAGCACAGGAGAAGAGAACAGGGAGTTAAAGAAGGAGGCGGTGGAAGAGTGCAGCAGATCAGCACAGGAGAAGAGACTAGGGAGTTAGAGAAGTAGTTGGATGGAAGATAGCAGAAAGATCATGACAGGAGAAGAGAAAAGGGAGTTAGAGAAGGAGGCAGAGTGGAAGAGAGCAGCAGATCAGCACGGGAGAAGAGACGAGAATGGAGTTAGAGAAGGAGGCGGGTGGAAGAGTGCAGCAGATCAGCTCGGAGAAGAGAAGAGAACAGGGAGTTAAATAAGGAGGCGGGTTGAAGAGAGCAGCAGATCCGCACAAGAGAAGAGAACAGGGAATAAGAAAAGGAGGTGGGTGGAAGAGAGCAGCATAACAGCACAGCAGAAGAGAACATGTAGTTAAAGAAGGAGGCAGGTGGAAGAGAACAGCAGATCAGCACAGGAGAAGGGAACAGGGAGTTAGAGAAGGAGGCGGGGTGGAGGAGAGCTGCAGATCAGCACAGGAGAAGAGACCGGGGAATTAAAGAAGGAGGCGGTGAAAGAGAACAGCAGTTAAGCACAGGAGAAGAGAAGAAGGTGGGGTGGAAGAGAGGAGCAGATTAGCACAGGAGAAGAGAACAGAGTTAGAGAAGGAGGCAAGGTGAAAGAGCAGCAGATCAGCAAAAGAGAACAGGGAGTTAAAGAAGGAGGCAGGGTGGAATAGAGCAGCAGATCGGCACAGGAGAAGAGAACCGGGAGTTACAGAAGGAGACGGTGGAAAAGAACAGCAGATCAGCACCGGAGAAGAGAAAAGGGAGTTAGAGAAGGAGGCGAGGTGAAAGAGCAGCAGATTAGCAGAAGAGAACAGGGAGTTAAAGAAGGAGGCGGCGTGGAAGAGAGCAGCAGATCAGCATGGGAGAAGAGAACAGGGAGGTAGAGAAAGAGGCGGGTGGAAGAGAGCAGCAGATCAGCTCGGGAGAAGAGAAGAGAACAGGGCGTTAAAGAAGGAGGCTGTGGAAGAGAGCAGCAGATCAGCACAGAAGAAGAACGGAGTTAGAGAAGGAGGCGGCGTGGAAGAGAGCAGCAGATCAGCTCAGGAGAAGAGAACAGGGAGTTGGAGAAGGAGGTGGGGTGGAAGAGAATAGCAGATCAGCACAGGAGAAGAGAAGAGAACAGAGTTACGGTATCTGAATGGCCACAGGACAGCCACTTCACCCCCCACCCCCATGGCGGCATTTGGACGTGGGTGGGGCTTGTAAAAAAACCCAGATGGAACCACCGGGGAGGACGTCTGGAACCGTGCAGGCTCCATGCTGAAGTCCCGAAGTCCCGGCCCCATCAGAAGGACCTGCGAAGATAGAGGGCAGACGCATGGCACCAGAGGCAACACGGGGCTCCTGAGTGGTGAGGATACTCCTGCGGCGACACCGATAGCTGAGACGCTGATACCCTTGCAGTTGGAGGAACTGAACCCGTGCAGCCTGCCCTCTCCTCCTTGCTGGGGGACACCGCCGCTTCCGCGCAACACCTCGCAGCACCCGCTTCGCGAGTGCCGCTTCGCGGCAAGTGGTGAGGGTCAGACGCTGCCTTTGTGCTAAAACGAAGACCGGAGGAGCCTGGGAGACGGCGCGTGAGCAGGGACTCTAGACCAGGAGTCCCTGCGCTGACCAGCTGTTGTTGTTGGACGCGCCCCCTGGGAGACACGCCCCACGCTCGATCAATCTTAAGGCGGGAGCACCCGGAGCTCAGCGGGACACTGATAGCCGAGACGCTGATACCCTTGCAGTTGGAGGAACTGAACCCGTGCAGCCTGCCCTCTCCGCCTTGCTGGGGGACACCGCCGCTTCCGCGCAACACCTCACAGCACCCGCTTCGCGGCAAGGGGCAGACGCTGCCTTTGTGCTAAAACGAAGACCGGAGGAGCCTGGGAGACGGAGCGCGAGCAGGGACTCTCTAGACCAGGAGTCCCTGCGCTGACCAGCTGTTGTTGGACGCGCCCCCTGGGAGACACGCCCCACGCTCGCAACGCCGCCGATATAACGCTTAGCCCTACGCTCAGCGGGATGCCGGGCTAAGCCCGGGCAAAGGGCGGGCCCTCTACGGCTCTCAGCGGCCAGAAGAGGCTGGGCTGGGCCACCCCCCCAAAGTCACCTAAGGCATCGCGCTAACAAGGTACCTGTATGTGCAACATATTACCTGGCTAACTTAAGCTATTTACACTGTATTCTCATTTGACATATTATGAGGAAACCAGCTAAAAAGCCAAAGATGCCCACACTAAGATCAAGTACAAAACCGAAAACGGATCCACCACAACCACTACCAACACTAACTGCCATTGATAAGATGTTGAAACAAACAATAGGGGCTGTATCTAACGCTATTGCAAACACGGAGAGAAGGATGTCTCTACCACCTGTGACTATTGTTCAAGACACACAGGAAGAACCCATCAACCTATCTGTAGTCACCTTAGACCCCGCAGAAGACCTTGACACTAGTTTGGCTACCATTTCCTCTTCTTTTGTTGATCTCCCGTGCGCCCAGGCTCCCACCGAAAATAGGAAGGAGCATACGGACTCACACAAAAAAAAAGAGGAAATCAAACACCATGGAAAACAAATGGCCCAGGGAAGGTTCGAAATGTGGAGGAAAAAAAGGCCAAAGTAAAACCATAAATCATAACTTGGTGACACCTATAAATCCGCCCACACCGGGAATACCCTGCTGGATCACCAACATGGTGGCAGATCTAAAAACGGACCTAGAATATACCATCACCGCGCTGATTAAACCCCTTATGGCCAAAATTGATAGGCTAACATCTTTGCTAAACAACAAGGGTGCTGGCCCAAAAGGTCAATCAGCACCAGACGGTGCCCCAACAACAGCAAAACAGGATGGGGGCCCAACTAAAAAACTAACAAAAGATAAGGCTATCCCAACAACGGAACTGGCATCAAATAACCCCCCTAGAGCATCACAAATGAATACAAAAAATGCACAAAATGACATCACATCACCTAATACTGGCAAGACCAATAGACAAACAACTTCCCAAACAAACAAACCATGTCAAGGAACAGCTCAAACAACACATGGGAATACTGACCAAACTCCAAAAGTCAATCCTAAGACAAACCCGACTCCACCAGTAAAGGCCATAGAAAATAAAACATCAACCCGTTTTAGGACAATTAATCTCCCTCCTGAAGCCTTGCCTTTTGTAGTCGTGTTGACAGGAGTCCCACCCCTAAGAGAGGGTAAAAGGGAAACAAGTGGAGTTAAAAAACAAATGTCTACAGTGGTTACAAATAAACAGACCACTACCCCCCAATATTCATGGAGAAATTCTCTCAGTAAGAAGGGGGGAGTGGATTGGCAGAGGAACAAAACCAATAGCAGGGGATATAATAACAGTGAACTTCAGAGACATTGCAGCAGTAAACTTTATTTGCAATGCACCCCCTAGCAGCGCCCACTCACAAATTCACCCTGTACATTTATCTTACTTTTACCCCTATGCACCCCAAAGACCTGTGCAGAGAAATAGATTCCCGACGAATAGGATCTATCAGATGGAACCCCAATATAGACCGACCCAGTGGCAAATGCCATTTCATGCGTCCCCAAATTACGATCCCTTCTTAATGCAGCACGCACATTGGAACAGGTTTAGTGCACTTGAAGAGATTGATTGACACGTATGGGGACATCCCTTTTTTACACCTATAAGGCCAAGGGAGGGAGGACTGTTGATAACAGGAATGGGAATGGGGACAGTGAACAGTAAAGGACCCGCAGACAGCAAGGGAGGTGGTAAAAAGACTCTAAAAACTGATAGGGGAAGATGTAACTTGACAGAACTTCCAGATCATAGGATAACCACTGAACAAAGTAGATCAGCTACTAATATCAGCCCACAATCCCGCACTTATACGCCAACCCCAGAAGCAGACCAGGCAGTGTACCCATTAAGAGGACTAACAGAACAACCCAGGGTGGATACTTACGAAAACCTACAAATTGTATCCTGGAACATTGCAGGACTAGTGGCCAAATTTGAATCTCAAGAATGGCATAACTATATAAATACATTTCAAATCATATGCCTGCAAGAAACATGGGTGGTTGAACCAAATGATTATAGCTTAGAGGGATACAAATGCTTTTCTGTCCCGGCCAAAAAGGTATCATCAGGGAGAGCCAGTGGGGGACTAGTAATATATGTTAACTTACACATCCAGGGAGTATGGTCAAATCTTAACTGGGACTCATACAACTTACAAGTAGTAAGGTTTCGTTTTAAAAGACTAAACCTTTTTCTACTTAACTGGTACAATGCTTTTGGTACAATGGCAAAGGGAGCAGCTGTCAATGAACTGGACTTATGTTTAGAAAAATTGATTTCCTTAAATAAGACACCTAACCCCCAAAGTTTAATACTTTTGGGGGATTTTAACTGTCACCCTTGTGACAAATTAAAACCATTTAATAAAGATTGGTCAAGATGCACCATAGTGAAAGGGCCGCATTTTGCTCATGTAACAGAGGGATGGGACCTTGAGAGATTAACGAAAAGGCACAATTTGGTCCATACTCTGGATCTTGCCGAGCTGGGCGAAAATGGAGACCTCAACCCAACATTTAGAGGCAGAGGTTGCCAGTCTTATATTGATTATATCCTAGTCTCGCCCCTACTAAAAAGAAACCTTAGTAAAATTGCAATAGACGCAAGCATCTTTAGCGACCATAACCCTGTGACACTTACTATAAAAGGGTTTTATTTTAAAATAGGCCCAAAGAGAACTGACGTGACAGAAAAGGCAGTGGACCAAGGAAGGAGAATCCAAGTGGGCCAGGACTGACAGGGACAGATTCTATAAAAAACTGATAACAGAGGGTCTAAATGCAATAAATATATGCCTTGATCCCAGGGCGGAAGGAGCTTTAGTAGTCAGGGCATTTGAAGAAATCGCATGCCACGTAAATAATCTTTTGAAGACCTCTAAAACTGGCAAAGTGCCCCCTACCCCTCGCTGGTTCGATTCCCTTTGTACTAAGGCACACAAAAAACTGAAAAACTTAGCCTTCACGCTAAGCCAAGGGACAAGTTGATAATAGCACAGAATAGATCTGAATATAAAAAAGCTTTGAACACTCGCAAAAAGAGCCTACAAATTCAAGCTTGGGAGGACTTAAGGGACGCTGCAGAAAGGCGAGACATTTCAGGTTTCTGGAAGGTCATCAATACCCCATGCTTCCAGGACCAAGGAGCACCAAAAATAATGAATACTATCTTACCAGAACAATGGCAGAATCACTTTCAGAGCCTTTACAACCACACAGGACATTCAACACAGCCCTTAAAATTGGATTTTTCCCTGAAAGAAGTTGAAATGGGAATAGCAGGGCTTAGTAAAAACAAAGCACCCGGCCCGGATGGAATACCACCTGATCTCTTCCTGAGTAAAATCGATCTGTGTGCCCCGCTGCTAACGAGGGTTTTGAACGAGGCAGTGGTGGCAGGATTGCCTCATTCTTGGTCAACAGCAACCATAGTTCCAATCTACAAAAAGGGGAACCGTGACGACCCTCAATGCTATCGCCCCATTTCTCTCATTGACGTGACAGCGAAAGTACTGGGGCGAGTCATCTTACATCGTCTGCAAGAATGGGCAGTGGAGCATCAGGTCTTCTCGGACATCCAATATGGCTTCAGGGAGGGCAGATCCACCACTGATCAATGTTTGAATTTATATCTTCTGGCAGCAAAATACACCATCGCTGGTAAGGGGTCCATTTATATGGGGTTTATGGACCTTTCCGCAGCTTTTGACCGTGTAAACAGAAGAAAACTGTGGTCATTACTGATAAAATTAGGTGTTGATCAACCCCTTGTAGATACCCTACAATCTCTACACTGGAATACATCTGCAAGTGTGAGGTATAACCAAGAGGGAAATAAGACCGACCCCTTTGCTTGCACCAGTGGAGTGAGGCAGGGTTGCATCTTAGCGCCCTTTCTATTCTCCATATATATTAATTCCCTGGAAAAAGAACTTCTCAAACTAAAGGTGGATTCGCCCCAAATTGGTCACCGTGCAATGTCGGTACTACTTTAGGCCGACGACGCGGTACTGTTAGCCAGAACTCCTCTAGGTCTACAAAAGCTGATTGACGGTTTTGTTGATTTTATGGATAAACTGGATTTATCGACAAACCTGGAAAAATCCTATATCATGTCAACAGGACCAAAGGAAATGGGGAACTTCACATATCATATTGGATCACATAAGATTGACCAGGTTAAGACTTTTTCATATTTGGGTGTACTGTTTGACAACCATCTCAATTTCAAACCATTGGTGGAGAAACACGCAATGAAACTGGCGGCGTCAGCAGGAGCCATTATGGGGTACGGCCAAAGACTGGGAAGGTGGTCCCCAGAGCAAATACTAAATTTGTACAGATCAATTTGCTGTGCGAAGGTTACTTATGGTGCAGAAGTATGGGGTTTTATAGACAACAAAGTACAGCAAATACAGGTAGAAGAAAACAAATTCCTGAGAAGAATTTTGAAAGTGCCCCAGAGCGTCCCGGCCTACATTATCCATGAGGAAGTCGGAGAGCCATTTATAGAAGACCGGATTAAAGTCAAACCTCTCGTGGCTTGGGTCAAAATATGGACTAACCCTGAGGCGGTTTTAACAAGACAAATAATAGATTGCCTCAAACGTGATAAAGGACACAACATCCCATGGCTGAAGTATGTTAAGGACTCGCTAGAAGAGATTGACTGCACAAACTTCTTCACATCCCCAGAATCCCTAACTGTTGAGAGCAAAACAATGGTAAAAAAACTTTTCCCAGAATGGTTACGGACGATTAGGGCAGAGAGTGAAAGACACAAGCCCACTGTCTTATCTTACTGTCAACTTACTGTGAAGCAAGGAATGGAACCATATCTGAGGGTCATGCATAATGCTCAGGATCGTTATTACATGACTCGCTTCAGACTTAATATGCTTCATCACTTATTTGCGGTTCCTTCCGGGTTCACTCTCACAGTGGAGGCGAAGGGTACCTGCGGCTGCGACAACAGGTCTCCGCAGGATACCCTTCACTTTGTTTTATTGTGTCCTTTTTATTCAGTCCCAAGACGCAAGTTCCTAGTGGGGATTCTGAAAGAATCAAAGTTAAGACAAGCAAAACTGGCCTTGAAGTTCCTACAGGAAGCCGAAGACGCTTACACACTATTCTGTACTATAAACTTTATCCGGGTAGCATTGCGGCTAAGGGACACTAGAGAAATTTGACTTTAACATTCCCTGACCCCTTAAAAATGAATTCCTTTCCCCACTTGTCTAATGAAATATGGTTTTAGCCAAACTTAATTTTTATCTCTTTTTAACAGAAAGCCTTTTTATAACATGTGTGTATATTGTATATGTGCTTTTATGGTGTCTTTTTAAGTACCAAATCAAAATTATAAATTGAATTGAATACTCCTGCGGCGTGCCAAGAGACGGCCAGGCAACCTGCAGACCAAGGCGGTGAGTGGGAGCTTGCAGGCTGTTAGAAGAAATAGCGCGTCGCTCACTGGGCTTAAGGAAATCCAGAGTTGCGCGTGTGCATGGAACACAAAAGTGAAATTACAGGCTTGCAAGGACCAAGGGGGACAGGAGATGTGCACGGCAAGTTCACATTTCTAGTCCGCCCTGCACGTGCCCATCTCCTGTCTCCCTTCTGAGGCAAGTCAGTGACAATAGATCTCGCTGGCGACAGCACTTTTGGCTGCGGTCACCAGGCGAGACCTAAAAACGATGAGGTAGACAGAGGCAAGGTAGACAGAATAGTGAAAGACACGAGGAAGGTGCATATATCTGAATAGGGAGATAAAGAGAGGTGAGGGGAAAGAAAGAAGTGACAAACATATGCGAGGCAGACAGAGAGGTAGGGTAGTAGATAGGTAACAGGTTTGCAGGGAGAAGGTGAATAGATTAGTGAGAAAGAGAGAAGGACAGGGATTAAGAGGTTAGTGAGAAGGAGATCAAATACCAGAGAGCAGTAGAGAGTGGGGAAAATTAGAGAAATGTGAGGTAGAGAGGGGCGAGGTAGAGAGCAGAAAAGTACAGCGAGGCAAAGTAACAGCAGAAGGTAAGGTTATGTTAGAGGTCCGAAGACAAATAGAGAGCAAGAAATAAAGAGGTGTGAACTAGTTAGGTAGAGAGGTATGACCGAGCAAGACATAGCGTCACTTAGAGAAACAAAAGACAGATGAAAATGTAGAGTGGTAAGGTATGGATAGGTAGAGACAGGCACAGGAAGTCGTAGAGAGATGAGAACGACTTCTGACTGCCCCATTCATTTTATAAGGGACCCTTGGAAGGTGGTGTCCATGGGCAACTGCCCACTTTGCCCTTTTCTTAAAACATCTCATCAGTTTTTAATTTGGAGACCCGGCAGAACCGCCCACTTAAGGTCCTGATGGAGGGACATGGGGAAAATCCTTGGCAAAAAAAAAATGGAGCGCGACTAATGCCCTGCAGGAAGGGGTAAGGATGACCGGTAAGTCTAAGGTGGTGGAGCCGGGAAGAGGAGTGCAGAATTCAGTGACCTACATTTAAAGAGGAGAGAAGTGGGGGGGCTCAGTGATCTGCAAAGGTTGAGGGGGTTAAAGATGGGTAGCCTGGCGGGCGGGGATATCAGTCACGTGTAGACAGGATGAAGGGAAGGCCCGAGGAGGAAGAGCGCTGAGAAGGAGGGTTAGTGATCGGCAGGGAGGCGATTAGGCAAGTGAACCTCAGAGAGAAAAATCACCGAGTTCCGGTGAAAGGGAGTGGGTAGGCAAGTGAGAGGAGGAGGTATGAAAGGGCTCAGTCAGTGAGGTTTATTTAGCTGAAGAGGAGGTCCCTGACCTGCAGGGAGGCGTCATATCAGCATGGGCACCATCACCCTCCGTGTGCCCTGGCTCTGCAAAGCTTCTCCGGTCTCTGGCGAAAGCACTGCACCCGGTGCAGTGCCTGTAAAGCAGAGCACAGCCACCGAGCAAACCCGCGCGTGCCTGTGCAACCGTGGAGGAGGGGTGACTGGCCAGCCCCACTTCAGTGCTTTTGTAGCCTCCAGTGCCAGCCTAAAATGGGCGGAGTTCCAGCTAGTGCCACTGAGAGGCCTACGAGACACTGGCAGAGGGCCTCTTCGCGACCACATGGGCGCTAATTAGTACAGGCCCAGCGACTCTGCACACACACGGGCCATGCCAAGAGACCTGCCATCTTGGCACCAGATCTGGAAGATAAAATCACCATCCCTGAGGGCAGGCCAAGTCCAGCCTGGGTCTCGCCGGGTCACGAAGCACGCATGTCAAAACTGGGATAAAAAGCTATTTTCTCTAGAACCGGATGCACTACGCTGCAGCCGATGGACCGCTCTACATACCCAAGCACCGGAAGCGCCCTAGATGGCCTGGCACAGATCCATAAAGTGGTTTGTAGGTAAGAGACACCGTGGCCCCGTTACTTCTTTTCATCTATGGCAGAGCAACGACCAGTCAGTCATCTTGTGTGCAGTCTTCCATCCCCCCACTGCTCACCAGCGTCTGTACACTGACGCACGGAGAAGGAGCACCCCCCCCCCCCTCCACAAAATACCTTCACAGTGGCTCTGCTCCATCAAGTGAGTTGTCACCAACTTGTCACAACACACGCGACGGGACCCAGATGTAAAGACACAAGGCTTTCTTGATAATGCATATATCTCAAATCAAACGAGCATTGTTCCATTCGGGCCAGGAAATCAGCATCGTTACAGACAGAAGAAAGAGAAAGGGCGAGGTAAAGAAGACAATAGAAAGTAGAAAGACGAGGAGAGAGACCTTGGGGAAGAGAGACAGGAGGGCAGAAGACGGGCTCCGCTTAGGACGAGACATGTAAGAACAAGACCCTCATTTCTAAAGAAACTTCTTGGGGATGAGAAAAGTGACGCCGCCATAGCGAAACCGAAAGCAATCGCTTTTGAAAAACATGAATTTATAACTAATTGAAATTAAAGCAGCTTCACAGGTGTAACTTAATATGGGGTACCTATGTAGTTGGCAATCCCACACTTTAAGTAAAGTAATAGTTGTGGTTATTTACCAGAAAGATTATATTTATTAGCGAGTGTTTAACTCACTGAGCCATCCGACCACAATGGGCATAACTGCCTGATAGATATGGAAGGAGCTCAACGGTTCACAACATCCTAAAGAAGCCATGGAAAAAAAAGACAAACATTCCTTCGACATAGGACTCAGCCTTCTGGCCCATAAGTATGTGGTGCGCAGGCAAGAGGCAGTTTGAACTTGCGGAGCAAAGGCGAAGGGGGCACCACTGCCCTTGGCGGAGGTGACAAGGATCCCCAAGACCCCACGGGAGTGAAGCTCCTCGTGCAGTATTTGAAGCATCCTCTGTTGGAAGTATAGGGAGGCCTGGCTGTAGGGAGTGAATTTCAGCAGGGCGAAGATGCATTGTAAGCGGCAGCAGCAGTAGGGAGGGATCAAAATCATGAGCCTCCCACCCCCCCCCAACCAGCAACACTTTACAACTGAAATAAACGAATGAGGGTGCAGAATCGAGGCTTCGGGAGAAAAAAAACAATTTATTTTCATATACACAGAGTGCGTCACGCACCAAGAGTTGAGTCACCAGTCTCCCCTGATGGGCACTATGCAGGCCCCCACCTCATGCCTGCTCCTACAGTTCTAGGGCGAAAGCTCAGCTGCTGAGGCGCGCCAGCAGCCTGGGGGGGGGGGGGGGCTCCTGGCTCTGGACCACCAGCAGCAGGCAGACACGGCCCTGCTGCTGTGTGGTGACCCCCTCCTGGCTGCTGCCCTCTCCCAGGGCCAGGTCCACGCGCTGCTGGGTGACGGCTCCTGCGGCATCCGTCGTCCGGGCTGGGTAGACTAGCCGGAGGTGGACAGACTGCCACTGAGTCGAGCTGCCGTTAACCCTCATTTATTTACAAATATACAGGCACAGAGAGTGCAGTCAGAGTTCAAAGCGTCCTGTGCACCCCTCCTCCTGTGTGGTGACCCCTCAGGGGGCGCTGGCCTGATGGGCTTCAAGATGGTCTCCAGCGGGGCCGGCTGACCTGCAGGGCCTCCACGTCCTGGGGGTCCAGGCTGATGAGGAGGGAGACCCCCCTCCTGACTGGAGGTCTCGCCGAACGCCAGGTCCACGCGGTGCAGGGTTTGAACTCCAGCAGCGTCCGTCAGCTGGGCCGGGTAATGGACCTGCAGGTGGAGCTGGGGCAGGTAGAGGTGGCCCAGCACCTGCCTGGTGTGCGTAGGTCCACCACCTCCAGCAGGCGGCGCGCCAGGGCCTGCTGGGGGGGGCGGGGGGCAACAGCTCGCAGCCGCAGGTCTCCAGGAGAAGCGGAGGAACGGTCCGGGGCTGGCTGGGGGGTCGGGCATGCCGCGGACGGCCATGTAGAGCTGGGCTGCGGTGTGCTGCAGGGCCTCCTGGCCCCCTGGGCTCAGCGGCGCAGCACCCGCCGAAAGGCCTCCTCCAAGGTGTCCCTCATGAAGACCTGCACGGCCCGGGGGTCGGCGTTCCGTCCATGGCCGACAGAGGTAGGCAGCGAGAGTTGAGGAGAGTCAGGTCACACGTGCAGGGGCCTCGGGCCGGCCGGGCCTTTATACGTCCGGGGAGCCGCTCACACACCTGCTGCTGCTTGGCCCTTCCCCCCAGGCCCCTCTCACCAGAGGCTGCTCGAGGCTCATTGCAAGCCTGCCTGTGATTGGCCCTTTCTTTCATGGATTGCCCTGGCTGCACCCGTGTGGGAGCGCAGGAAGCCTCTCAGCTGTGCACGCTCGAGGACACCGCCGGCTCAGCAGAGACAGGTGCGCGGGGGTCAGGGGGGCACTGCTTTGGGCAGACAGAGGTGTGCGGGGGGCTTCTAGGCGCTCTCCATCCGCTGCCAGCAAGCAGGGAGGGCGGGGGCTTCTAGGCGCTCTACATCCTCTGCCAACAAGCAGGAAGTGAAGGGAGGGCGGGGGCTTCTAGGTGCTCTCCATCCGCTGCCAGCAAGCAGGGAGTGAAGGGAGGGCGGGGGCTTCTAGGCGCTCTACATCCTCTGCCAACAAGCAGGAAGTGAAGGGAGGGCGGGGGCTTCTAGGTGCTCTCCATCCGCTGCCAGCAAGCAGGGAGTACAGGGAGGGGGTGATTCTAGGCGCTCTCCATCCGCTGCCAGCAAGCAGTGCTGCTGGTGGTGCTTCATGCGTGCTTGTTTCTGCTCGGTCTTCCACGGAGGGCGGGAGTGAGCTCAGATCCTGTTCCTGCAGTGAGGGTGAAGCCAGGCCGCCACACCCTTGGGGCTCACAGGGCACTTCACAGGTCTGTACAAGACCGTTTGCCTGTGAATGAGGCCTCGCTGTTGTTTCATCCCTCCTAAGACCCCCGCAGCTCCACTCAGCCTGTTGCTTAAAGTTTCAGCCCCCCCCCCCCCCCCAACATGTGGCTCTAGTTGCGCTTCTGGGTGAAGCTCAACCATGTCTCTGCGTTCAGGAAAAGCATGTTACTAGTTCTGCGTATTGGCTTGATCACCAAATGTCTTCTGGGAGTTGTAGTTCGTGTATGCTTCCGTCGGACCAGCACCCGAAATCCCAAGGATTTGTGACTGAAAAGGCAAGCATGGAAGAGAGAGGTGAGGGGGCACTGGTTTGGGCAGAGACACGGGTACAGGGGGGCACTGGTTTGGGCAGAAACAGGTGCGCAGGGGGGCACTGGTTTGGGCAGAGACACAGGTACAGGGGGGCACTGGTTTGGGCAGAAACAGAGGTGCGCAGGGGGGCACTGGTTTGGGCAGACAGAGGTGTGCATGGGGGCACTGGTTTGGGCAGAGACAGGTTCGGGGGGCACTGGTTAGGGCAGAGACAGAGGCGCCGGGGGGCACTGGCTAGGCAGAGACAGGGGTGAAGGGGGGCACTGGTTTGTGCAGAGACAGGTGCGCAGGGGGACACTGGTTTGGGCAGAGACAGGTGCAGGGGGGCACTGGTTTGAGCAGAGACAGAGGTGCAGGGGGGCACTGGTTTGGGCAGAAACAGAGGTGCAGGGGGGCACTGGTTTGGACAAAGACAGGTGCGCAGGGGCAGGGGGGCACTGGTCTGTGCAGAGACAGAGGTGCAGGGGGTCACTGGTTAAGGCAGAGACAGAGGTGCAGGGGGGTACTGGTTAGGGCAGCGACAGATGTGCAGGGGGCACTGGTTTGGGCAGACAGGTGCGCAGGGGCAGGGGGGCACTGGTTTGGGCAGAGACAGGTGCGCAGGGGGGCACTGGTTTGGGCAGAGACAGGTGCGCAGGGGGGCACTGGTTTGGGCAGAGACCGGTGCGCAGGGGGCACTGGTTTGGGCAGAGACAGGTGCGCAGGGGGCACTGGTTTGGGCAGAGACAGGTGCGCAGGGGGCACTGGTTTGGGCAGAGACAGGTGCGCAGGGGGCACTGGTTTGGGCAGAGACAGGTGCGCAGGGGGACACTGGTTTGGGTAGAGATAGGTGCGCAGGGGGACACGTGTTTGGGCAGAGACAGAGGTGCAGGGGGGCACTGTTAGACGGACCGGGAGGGTCGGCCGAGTAAACGGGGAGAGGTCTCCAGGGGGAGCCGTCTCCAGCGATCGTACAGACAAGTAACTTCCCCCCCACAGACGGACACCACACAAGGATAAGGTTAAACGATATTTTATCAGCAATTCTTTGAGTACGGTCAAATGGTACAAGGAGGTCTGGACTCAGGGGTCCCCTCGAGGTGCGCAGGGGGACACTGGTTTGGGTAGAGATAGGTGCGCAGGGGGACACGTGTTTGGGCAGAGACAGAGGTGCAGGGGGGCACATATTTGGGCAGAGACAGAGGTGCAGGGTTGCACTGGTTTAGCCAGAGACAGGTTTGCGGGGGCACAGGTTTGGGCAGAGACTGGTGCGGGGGGCAGGGGGGGCAGAGACCGGTGCGGCGGGCAGGGGGACACTGGTTTGGGCAGACAGAGGTGTGCAGGGGGGCACTGGTTTGGGCAGACACAGAGGTGCGCAGGGGGCACTGGTTTGGGCAGAGACAGAGGTGCAGGGGGGAAATGGTTTGGGCAGAGACAGGTGCGCAGGGGGCACTGGTTTGGGCAGAGACGGAGGTGCGCAGGGGCGCACTGGTTTGGGCACAGACAGGTGTACTGGAGTCAGGGGGGCACTGGTTTGTGCAGAGGCAGAGGTGCAGGGGGGCACTGGTTAGGGCAGAGACAGATGTGCCGGGGGGCACTGGTTTGGGCAGAGGCAGGGGCAGGGGGGCACTGGTTTGGGCAGAGACAGGTGCGCAGGGGGCACTGGTTTGGGCAGAGACAGGTGCGCAGGGGGGACTGGTTTGGGCAGTGACAGGTGCAGGGGGCACTGGTTTGGGCAGAGACAGGTGCGCAGGGGGCACTGGTTTGGGCAGAGGTAGGTGCGCAGGGGGCACTGGTTTAGGCAGAGACAGGTGCGCAGAGGGGCACTGGTTTGGGCAGAGACAGGTGCGCAGGGGGACACTGGTTTGGGTAGAGATAGGTGCGCAGGGGGGCACGTGTTTGGGCAGAGACAGAGGTGCAGGGAGCCACGTATTTAGGCAGACAGAGGTGCAGGGTGGCACTGGTTTGGCCAGAGACAGGTTTGCGGGGGCACAGGTTCGGGCAGAGACTGGTGCGGGGGCAGACACCGGTGTGGCGGGCATGGGGACACTGGTTTGGGCAGACAGAGGTGCGCAGGGGGGCACTGGTTTGGGCAGAGACAGGTGCGCAGGGGGGCACTGGTTGGGGTAGAGATAGGTGCGCAGGGGGGCACTGGTTTGGGCAGACAGAGGTGCGCAGGGGGGCACTGGTTTGGGCAGAGACAGAGGTGCGCAGGAGGGCACCAGTTTGGGCAAAGACAGAGGTACAGGGGGGCATTGGTTTGGGCAGAGACAGGTGTGGGGGGCAGGGGGGCACTGGTTTGGGCAGACAGAGGTGCGCAGAGGGGCACTGGTTTGGGCAGAGACAGGTGGTGCGCAGGGGGCACTGGTTTGGGCAGAGACAGAGGTGCGCAGGGGGCACTGGTTTGGGCAGAGACAGAGGTGCAGGGTGGCACTGGTTTGGGCAGAGATAGGTGTAGGAGGGCACTGGTTTGGGCAGAGACGGAGGTGCTCAGGGGCGCACTAGTTTGGGCAGAGACAGGTGTGCTGGGGTCAGGGGGGCACTGGTTTGGGCAGAGACAGAGGTGCAGGGGGGCACTGGTTTGGGCAGAGACAGAGGTGCGCAGGGGGCACTGGTTTGGGCAGAGATAGGTGTAGGAAGGCACTGGTTTGGGCAGAGACGGAGGTGCTCAGGGGCGCACTGGTTTGGGCAGAGACGGGTGTGCTGGGGTCAGGGGGGCACTGGTTGGGGCACTGGTTTGGGCAGAGACAGGTGTGCGGGGGTCAGGGGGGCACTGGTTAGGGCAGAGACAGAGGTGCACTGGGGGGCACTGGTTAGGGCAGAGACAGAGGTGCGCAGGGGGGCACTGGTTAGGGCAGAGACAGGTGCGCAGGGGGGCACTGGTTAGGGCAGAGACAGAGGTGCGCATGGGGGCACTGGTTAGGGCAGAGACAGAGGTGCGCAGGAGGGCACCAGTTTGGGCAAAGACAGAGGTACAGGGGGGCATTGGTTTGGGCAGAGACAGGTGTGGGGGGCAGGGGGGCACTGGTTTGGGCAGACAGGTGCGCAGAGGGGCACTGGTTTGGGCAGAGACAGGTGCAGTGGGGGACACTGGTTGGGGCTGAGACAGGTGCGGGGGGCACTGGTTTGGGCAGAGACAGGTGCGGTGGGGGGCACTGGTTTGGGCAAAGGCAGGTGCGGGGGGCACTGGTTTGGGCAGAGACAGAGGTGCAGGGGGGCACTGGTTTGGGCAGAGACAGAGGTGCAGGGGGGCACTGGTTTGGGCGGAGACAGAGGTGCGGTGGGTCACTGGTTTGGGCAGAGACCGAGGTGCGCAGGGGGCACTGGTTTGAGGCATAGACAGGTGCGCGGGGGCCACTGGTTTGGGCAGAGACAGTGGTGCGCAGGGGGGCACTGGTTTGGGCAGAGACAGTGGTGCGCAGGGGGGCACTGGTTTGTGCAGAGATAGAGGTGCGCAGGGGGGCACTGGTTTGGGCAGAGACAGGTGCGGGGGCAGGGGGGCACTGGTTAGGGCAGAGGTGCGCAGTGGGGCACAGGCTTGGGCAGGGACAGGTGCGCAGAGGGGCACTGGTTTGGGCAGAGGTGCGCAGTGGGGCACAGGTTTGGGCAGGGACAGGTGCGCAGAGGGGCACTGGTTTGGGCAGAGACGGAGGTGTGGGGGCACTGGTTGGGCAGAGACAGGTGTGCTGAGGGGCACTGGTTTGGGCAGAGACAGAGGTGCGGGGGCACTGGTTTGAGCAGAGACAGGTGCACTGGTTTGGGCAGAGACAGAGGTGCGCAGGGGGCACTGGTTTGGGCAAACCGGTGCGCAGGGGGCACTGGTTTGGGCAGACAGGTGCGCGGGGGCACTGGTTTGGGAAGACAGGTGCGCGGGGGCACTGGTTTGGGAAGAGACAGGTGCAGGGAGGCACTGGGTTGGGCAGAGACAGAGGTGCAGGAGGGCACTGGTTTGAGCAGAGGGAGGTGTGGGGGGCAGAGACCGGTGGGCAGGGGGCACTGGTTTGGGCAGAGACAGAGGTGCGCAAGGGCACACTGGTTTGGGCAGAGACAGGTGTGCGGGGGTCAGGGGGGCACTGGTTAGGGCAGAGACAGAGGTGCACAGGGGGGCACTGGTTAGGGCAGAGACAGAGGTGCGCAGGGGGGCACTGGTTAGGGCAGAGACAGAGGTGCGCAGGGGCGCACTGGTTTGGGCAGAGACAGAGGTGCGCAGGAGGGCACCAGTTTGGGCAAAGACAGCGGTACTGGGGGGCATTGGTTTGGGCAGAGACAGGTGTGGGGGGCAGGGGGGCACTGGTTTGGGCAGACAGAGGTGCGCAGAGGGGCACTGGTTTGGGCAGAGACAGGTGCAGTGGGGGGCACTGGTTTGGGCAGAGACAGGTGCAGTGGGGGGCACTGGTTTGGGCAGAGACAGGTGCGGTGGGGGCACTGGTTTGGGCAAAGGCAGGTGCGGGGGGCACTGGTTTGGGCAGAGACAGAGGTGCAGGGGGGCACTGGTTTGGGCAGAGAAAGAGGTGCAGGGGGGCACTGGTTTGGGCAGAGACAGAGGTGCAGTGGGGCACTGGTTTGGGCAGAGACAGAGGTGCAGTGGGGCACAGGTTTGGGCAGAGACAGAGGTGCAGGTGGGCACTGGTTTGGGCAGAGACAGAGGTGCGGTGGGTCACTGGTTTGGGCAGAGACCGAGGTGCGCAGGGGGCACTGGTTTGAGGCATAGACAGGTGCGCGGGGGGCACTTGTTTGGGCAGAGACAGTGGTGCGCAGGGGGGCACTGGTTTGGGCAGAGACAGTGGTGCGCAGGGGGGCACTGGTTTGGGCAGAGATAGAGGTGCGCAGGGGGGCACTGGTTTGGGCAGAGACATGTGCGGGGGCAGAGGGGCACTGGTTAAGGCAGAGGTGCGCAGTGGGGCACAGGTTTGGGCAGGGACAGGTGCGCAGAGGGGCACTGGTTTGGGCAGAGACAGAGGTGTGGGGGCACTGGTTGGGCAGAGACAGGTGTGCTGAGGGGCACTGGTTTGGGCAGAGACAGGTGCAGGGGGCACTGGTTTGAGCAGAGACAGGTGCACTGGTTTGGGCTGAGACAGAGGTTGGGGGCACTGGTGTGGGCAAACAGGTGCGCAGGGGGCACTGGTTTGGGCAGACAGGTGCGCGGGGGGCACTGGTTTGGGCAGACAGGTGCGCGGGGGCACTGGTTTGGGCAGAGACAGGTGCGGGGGCACTGGTTTGGGAAGAGACAGGTGCAGGGAGGCACTGGGTTGGGCAGAGACAGAGGTGCAGGAGGGCACTGGTTTGAGCAGACAGGTGCGTGGGGGGCACTGGTTTGGGCAGACATTTTGTTGGACAGGCCACATGAAGGGCTCGCTCCCTCCCCGCCTGACAGGGCCCGGACACTGGTTTGGGCAGAGACAGGTGCGGGGGCACTGGTTTGGGAAGAGACAGGTGCAGGGAGGCACTGGTTTGGGCAGAGACAGAGGTGCAGGAGGGCACTGGTTTGGGCAGACAGGTGCGCGGGGGGCACTGGTTTGGGCAGACAGGTGCAGGGAGGCACTGGTTTGGGCAGAGACAGAGGTGCAGGAGGGCACTGGTTTGAGCAGAGAGAGGTGTGGGGGGCAGAGACCGGTGGGCAGGGGGCACTGGTTTGGGCAGAGACAGGTGTGCAGTGGAGCATTGGTTTGGGCAGAGACAGGTGCAGGAGGGCACTAGTTTGCGCAGAGACAGGTGCGCAGGGGGGCACTGGTTTGGGCAGACAGGTGTGCAGGGGGGCACTGGTTTGGGCAGACATGTTGTTGGACAGGCCACATGAAGGGCTCGCTCCCTCCCCGCCTGACAGGGCCCGGACACCGGCTCGCCAGGTACGACCCACCGAAGCAACCCGCAAACCGTCCCCTACGGGACTCCTGCTCCCGGACATCTCTGTATCACTGGCCCGGGCAACCGTCAGCACCATGGCCCGGCCCAGCCGCCATCTTGGACACTGCACCACGAGGCCGCGTGGCCTCAGCTCGACCCCAACCCTGGGCCTGGCCAGGCCCCGACATCCCGGCACCACCATCCACCCAGGAGGTGAACGGACCACTTGGCAGGTCAATGGGAGGAAGAAGTGTCGATGGCTCTCCCCCGCCAGGTGCCGATCGCCCCCAGCCTCCCCGGGCGCTGGCTCCACCCCCCTGCTGGGTGTCTGGACTCCCTCATCCCGGACCTCCCGACCTCCAAGTGCGAGGGTCCGGACATCAAAGGGCGCCAGACCTATAACTGGGGCAGCTCCAGAGCAGGAAGGCAGTTGTATCTTGGAGTCGAGAGACATCGTGAAGAACTCATCCTTGACGGACTGCTGGCGCTGCCGCAGCCCTGCCTTGTGAACTATGGTCCTGCCTGCTGGCGCTGCCGCAGCCTTCTGCAACCTTCATCTTCGTTGGACCTGCTGGCGCTGCCGCGGCCTTCTTGCAACCTTCGTTCTCGTCGGGACCTGCTGGCGCTGCCGCGGCCCGTTCCTATCTACGACCACCTCGGGACCTGCTGGCGCTGCCGCGGCCCGTCCCTCTCGAACGCCGAGCTCGAGGATTGTGAGCTACCATCATCGCATCGCAGTACCAGATTGGTAACAAAGACTGTCCCGCTACCCCTTTCCCTGTCAAGAGACTAGAATTAAGAAGATCCTCGTGTCCTGCTCCCATTGTATCGTATCACCATACTTCAAGAATTGCCTATAAAGAACGTTAAACTTATCCTTGTGTGGTGTCCATCTGTGGGGGGGGAAGTTACTTGTCTGTACGATCGCTGGAGACGGCCCTCACCGGAGGCCTCCCCCCTTGTCCTCGGCCGACCCTCCCGGTCCCCGTCTAACATTGGTGGCCAGCGGCGCGATCCGAACCAACGCGTAATCGTACAGAAAGCAACACCCCCCACGACTAAACCACAATGTCGACCAAAGAGAGCGGATCTACAGAGAAATTCCAAATGGAAAAACTGGAGGAGTACAGCCATCGAGAATTAAAACAATTTTGTATGGAACTGGGCATTGCTACCACCGGCCTGAGCACAAAAGATGACTTTAAACACGCCCTAGAATCGTGGGCAGAAGCAAATGCCGCCGGTCCCCGGGACCAACACATCGAAGCACCGGAGACGAGCACCGCTCCGTCCGAAGAAAGGAGAGCGGGTCTCTCCCGGGAAGAGATCCAAGAGCGAGAAAAAAGCAGACTGCACGAATTAGAGTTGGCACAGCTCAAGTTGGACGGAGAACTAAAACTAGCGGAACAAAAAATGAACCTAGAACACTTACGGCTCTGAGAAGAGCGGGAAGAAAAGCAAAGACAAAGAGAGCTCGAAGAAAAAAGACTGGCATACGAACACGAGCGCAAACTGGCAGAGATAGAACTACGGAAGCAAAACAAAGACCTGGGGGTGCCCGAGCAACCGCGCACCCCAGGAGCTACAGAACCAAAGGTCCACATCCCCAAAGATGTCGTCCGAGAGTATTTCCGAAACGACGACATACAACAGTGGTTCAAGGCCTACGAGATCGCCATGACCTCCCACCGGATCGATCGAAGTGACTGGGGAGCCGGTCTATGGGGGAGGTTCGTCAATGAAGGCCGCGATGCCCTGTTACAGCTCCCGGACCATCAAATGACGTCCTATGACCACATGAAGGCCGCCCTCCTCACTCGATATGGGCTTACACCCGAAATGTACCGCCAGAGGTTCCGCGACTGCACCCGAATCCCGGGTACCACTTGGGTGGAATATGTGAACTATTTCAGCCGAGCCTTCGAGGGATGGATCAAGGGGAGCCGCGTAACGACCTACGAGCAGCTTTTTAACCTCATCGTGTGGGAGCACCTCTCCAACAACTGCTTCGTCGAGCTCAGGCAGCACCTCCTCGACAGTAAATTGACTGATCCACGGCAGCTCGCCGCCGAGGCTGACCGATGGGAAAGCACCCGAGTGGGCCGGGGTGGACCGAACGAGCAGAACAGGAACAACCAAGGTCATCACCGTCCCCGAGGAGGAGGAGGAGGCCAGGGCCGGGGGAAAGACGCCGTCCCGGCCGCTCCCGCTACCAGCACCCCGCCCCCGGCCGGCTGGGGCAACCCCCCGATGCGCCCGGGATTCAGAGCCAATGTCACTTGTCACCGATGCCAGCGAGTCGGCCACTACGCCAATGACCCGAACTGCCCAAAGAACCAGACTCCGGGGCCCCACCAGGTAGCTGTCAGGATCTAACAAGGCGCCTACCGAAAGTCTAAGAACTACAAATCCCACAATGCCTATACAGGGGGCGGGGTCCTATAAAAGTCAGGTGGACCCATTGCTTCCTGTTAGTAATTTTGTAACCTACGGTGCTTGTGTGGCTATCCAGACTTTTGTTTCCTGGCTTCTCTTGGGACTGTGTTTTGAGAAGCTTTGTTCGAGTATTTTGCTGGCTCCAGCGCGAGTGCTTTTGGAACGCGCTAATTGCTGAGGGTTCCGTGTTCTGCCAGTGTCGGCGGGGAAGGAGTTTCCCGTATCTTTGTTTGAGCACTGGCTGGTTGATCTGGCCGCTCGTCAGCGGACTGGGAGCTTACTCTCAGAGGAAGCGCGGCAAGGAAAGAAGAAGCGCCTTTTGGGTACAGTAAGTGATCTCGCAGCGCGTGATGTTTAACGCGCTGCAGTGATGTAAACGGTGATGCTACAAAAAGGAAAACTGAGTGTCAAAGGACTGACATTGGAGATTTATATCTTGTGAGCGTTCTCGCCGGAGAGCGGAGTGCAGTGGGGAACTCCTCCGCGCACTGCCGCTACGAAGTACGGCACTAGTGTCTTTGGCGTTCATTTAACCAAGCGGAAGATAGTGGGAAGGCCTACATCTTGCCGTGTTGGGAGAACGGTGATATTTGAAGACGTTTGTTGATATTTGGAAGGAAGCGGAGGACAGTAGTAGGAGGCTACGTCTTGCCGTGTTCCTAAAAGAGAACCTTGCATTTATGGGCGACACTTAAGTACTATTTGGAAGAGCATAACTTTGTTTGGGTTTTGACTACACGTATTTGGTGGAGGATACACGTTTATTTAAAGACACTTTCTAAACAAGGAGGGGTAGGTGCTGTTTCAATACCATCAGTATACACAGTCAAAAGTAGGAGGGGTGTATCAGAACTAATTGTTGTTTACCATCCTTAGGAAACCTGTGCAGACAAACTCATCATTGTACAGGGAGGAGGCTATTCACAACCAGGATATACAGGGAGGTGGAAGAGAGCATTGATTCTAGAAAGGTGAACCCTTTTCAAATAGTACTAAAAGAAGCAGAGAGACAGGGGTTTGAAGTAACAGTTCTAACCTGTGCATTGTTTTGTCTTCTTGTCTTTCAGCTATCCCTTCCCAGCAGCCCCCTTTCCTTTCCCTTCCTTGGTCTCCTGTTTTTTCCCTCGCCCTATCGCTCGAACCCACTGTGTTTTTTAGCCAGTGTGTTGGTGAGATCGGGAGGTGGAGTTTTATGTGCATCAGCCGGATCCTGCAGTGTGGAGTCTGACAGAATTACTAACCCACGAATTGCATACTGCCTGGTCCGGCTGGGGTACATATGGCCACCTTGGATGATGTGTTGAGGGCTTTGGTCTTAGTTCAGCAAGAACTAGCGGCTTCCAAGGCGGAAGCTGTGGCTCTGAAGGATAGGGTTGAGCAATTGTCAAAAAACCCTTTTTCTTCGGGGGCACAACAGATTCAAGTTACTGTACCTCCCCCCATTCCTTTAGCTACTCCTGAACGATATGGAGGGGATCCACGTAAAACACAGGCCTTTATGACACAGATTTTGCTACATTTCTCATGCAAGCCGGCGTCTTTTCCGACTAATCACTCTAGGGTGGCGTTTGCCCTGTCATATTTGGTGGGGGATGCTGCAAATTGGGCGGTGCCCTTAGTCAAAAACGACGATGCCATGCTGTCCAACTGGAATATGTTCAGGGAGGAATTTGAGAAGGTTTTTGACAGAAGGGCCACCAATTTCAGTGCGGACAAAGAGCTGTTGTCATTACGTCAGGGGAGAAGCGATTTAATAACGTATTTGACTACTTTCAATCGCTTAGTAGCCGAAACAGAATGGCCTGAGGGTAAAAGAATGTCCCTGTTTTATCAGGGTTTAAGAGATGAACTGAAGGACGCAGTGGCGCATATAGACCCACAGCCAACCACTTGTATAGACATGGTGAATCTGGTGTTGCGGTTGGATGGTCGTTTGACTGAGAGGAGTGGGGATAGAAGGAAGTGGGACAGGGGCTATGCCCGTAATACAGGGTTTCCCTCTAGAGCCACGGGTTCTGCAGAGTCAGGGGTGGAGCCAATGGAAATCGGAGCGATTAGGCCCCCTTTATCGAAAACCGAGAGAGAAAGTAGAAGAGTACAGGGGCTCTGTATGTACTGTGGAAAAAAGGGACACTATGTAAGAGAATGCCCTTCAAAACCCAAGACCTCTAATACTTGGAATAAGAATCAAAGGGTGGCAGCGTCTAGCACGGCAAGGGAGAAGGAAGAAGTACAAACATCATTGCCTAAGGCGGAAGAGGTTCCCGATTGGAAACTTACCTCCTTGGCTTCTTCTGGTATAGGAGAAACTGAGTCCCATTTGGTGTTGGAGATGTCCTTGGAGTGCGAACAAAAATCCCATTCTGTGATGGTGATGTTGGACTCCGGGGCGACAGGGAATTTCATCGACAATGGATTGGTGGACCGACTGGTGTTGCCTAGGGTACCCCGAGGTAATCCTGAGGAGGTATTAGCGGTCGATGGGCAGCCCATTAAATCGGGTCTAATAACCGAGAAGACAGCAGAGGTGGAGTTGTCTATAGAGGTATCCGAAGGGAGACACGTGGAGAAGGTGGAATTGAACATCATAGATGCTCCACAATACGAAATAATACTGGGAATGCCATGGTTCACATACCATAATCCGTCCATTGACTGGAAATCCCGTACAGTGCTGTTCTCTTCTGGAATGTGCAAGGAACATTTGGTGCCTTATGTATCTTCTCCAGGGGCAGTATTAGCCTTGCAATTCAGGGTGGCTACAGTGGCAGAGAAGGAGGTAGTGCTTCCGAAACAATATGAAAGCTATCAGGAGGTCTTTAGCGAAAGCAGAGCCGAGAAGCTACCGCCTCATAGGGCCTATGACTGTAGGATTGATTTAATTGATGGGGCAGTGATTCCTACATGTCGGGTATATGCATTGTCCGTACCTGAAACAGCTCATTTACGGGAGTACATTACACACTATGAGAGCATTGGATTTATAAGACCTTCTCGTTCCCCCGCAGCCTCTCCCCTTTTCTTTATAGCGAAAGCTAATGGGGATCTGAGGGCATGTGTGGACTACCGCGTCTTGAATAAAAATACCATCCGAAACCGTTATCCTCTCCCCCTAATCACCGTGTTGATCGATCAGGTGAGAGAAGCTGTGATCTATACTCGCTTGGACTTGCGGGGGGCTTATCACCTGGTCAGGGTTAGAGAGGGGGACGAGTGGAAGACGGCTTTCAAGACGCGGTATGGACTATACGAGTATCTAGTTATGCCGTTTGGGCTTTGTAATGCCCCCGCGGCTTTTCAGTTCCTGATTAATGACGTGCTAAAGGAGTTCATAGACTTGTTTGTTGTCGTGTACATAGACGACATTCTGGTGTACTCGATGGAGGAAAAGTGTCATGTGGAACATGTTTGCAAAGTGTTGGCCAAGTTGCAAGAACATAGCCTTTTTGTAAAGCTCAGCAAATGTGAGTTTGGTGTGTATAGTGTAGAGTTTTTGGGAGTAATGATCAGTCCATCGGGGTTGCAAATGTCGGAACGGAAGGTGGAAGCAGTGCGAGACTGGCCGGTTCCGAGAAATGTGAGAGAGGTCCAGAGCTTTCTGGGCTTCGCGAATTACTATCGCAGATTTATTATGCATTTCTCGTTGACGGCGGTACCGATTACCAAACTTCTGAGGAAGGGTAAGCCTTTTGAGTGGACGGTGGAAGCCGGGGAGGCTTTTGAAACACTAAAAAACTCATTCACTACTGCCCCTGTGCTGTCACATCCCAATTTAGAACATCCCTTTATTGTTGAGGCAGACGCTTCGGATGAAGCAATCGGGGCGGTATTGTCACAGAGAGATGGGAGTACAGGGCAGTTGCACCCGGTGGCCTTTCTGTCAAAAAAGTTGAGTTCGGCGGAACTCAACTATACGATAGCGGAGAAGGAACTACTGTCGATAAAAAGGGCTTTTCAGGAGTGGAGGCAATACCTATGGGGGGCACTACATACCATCACTGTGTACACCGACCATAGGAATTTGCAATTCATGTCATCTGCTAGACACTTAACACAAAGGCAAATGAGATGGATGCTTTTTTTTGCCGAATACAATTTTGTGGTTACCTTTCGTCCGGGGTCTGAAAATAGAAAAGCAGATGCCCTATCAAGACAGACAATGCCCACTGATAGCGTGGAAGAAACACAGGCCATCATTCCAGAAGGGAAAGTTCTGTGTATAGTGAGAGCTGAAACGTTTTTGGATGAGGTACGAACCTATTCGTATCCTGGAGGATGGATGTCATGGGCTCATGGCATAGCAGAAAGGAGGGTGAGAGATGGTTTGCCTTTTTATCAGAACAAATTGTTTCTGCCCTCATTACCATTGCAGAAAAAGGCGTTTGGGGGCATGAGGGAGAGCTGGTGGGACATCCTGGTGTTCGTAAAACCCTTGAAATAGTTCAAAGACACTTCTGGTGGCCTAGTCTGGGTAAGAACGTCAAAGCATGGGTAGCTCGGTGTGACACATGTGCCAGGGCAAAGGGACTAAACTCTAAAACAGCGGGGAAGCTTATAACCATGCCTACTCCCAATCAACCCTGGCAACACATTAGTTTGGATTTCGTGTCTGGCCTTCCGTTGGACAAGGGATTTTCAGCTGTGTTAGTGGTAGTAGACAGTCTCACTAAAATGGGACACTTCATCCCTTGTAAAAATCTACCGAATGCCAGTCAGACGGCGCAACTTCTAGCTAGTAATGTTGTCCGTTTGCATGGTATTCCCAGGGTGATAGTGTCCGACAGGGGACCTCAGTTCATTGCCAGGTTCTGGCGCATGTGGTGTCGCGCCCTGAATATTGAGTCTAATCTGTCTACCAGCTTCCACCCACAAACAGACGGGCAAACAGAGCGACTGAATCAGACCTTAAAGAAATATTTGAGATGTTTCTCTAAAGAAGCACATGAATCCTGGGTTGATCTGTTGTGGATGGCGGAGCTGGCTTACAATAACTCCTGGCACAGTTCAACAGGGATGTCGCCTTTCAAGGCTACATTCGGATTTGACGCAAAAACATTGCCGATTGATATACCACTCGATCTCCAAGACCAACCCTCAGTCAGGGAAAGGGTACTAATGTTGAGGAAGGTACATAAGGGAGTTCAGGTACATTTGAACAAGGCTAAGGAAGTGTACAAGAGGTGGGAGGATCGTCGCAGGATAGAGAGCCGTCAGTACGTGGTGGGAGATAAGGTCTGGCTGTCTACCAGGAACATCAGGTTCAAGTTGCGCAGCGTGTTCCACCCCAGGTTTATCGGCCCTTATGCCATTGTGAAGCAAGTGAACCCTGTCACTTACAAGCTGAAACTGCCTGGTTCCTTACGCATTCACCCGGTGTTCCATGCACAGCTGTTGAAACCTGCTCTTTCTTCACGCAGGGCGGCCCCTCCTCCAGTGTTGTGTGATGGGGGTATGGAATACGAGGTGAGAAGCATTAAGGACTCAAAGTGGAGCAGGGGTGTTCTTAAATACCTGGTTTCATGGAAAGGGTACACCGCGGAGGATGATTCCTGGGAGCCATGTTCGGACGTACATGCTCCGGCGGCGGTGCGCTCGTTCCATCGGAGGTTTCCCGCTAAGCCTGGCCCTAGGAGGCGCTAGGGGCGGTGTTAGACGGACCGGGAGGGTCGGCCGAGATTACGGGGAGAGGTCTCCAGGGAGAGCCGTCTCCAACGACTGTACAGATAAGTAACTTCCCCCCCACAGACGGACACCACACAAGATTGAAGGTTAACGAGACTTTATATGCACTTCTTAGGTTACGTTGATATAATACAAGGAGGTCTGGACTCAGGGGTCCCCTCGGTTCTGATCTCTGGTTGAGGAAAAGGGTAGCGGGACAGTCTTAGTTACCAATGAGTTCAATAGCTCTCAATCCTCGAGCTCGGCGTGGTTGCTGATCGGGCCGTGGAGGAGCCAAGCAGGTCCCGAGATGGATGAAGGATGGTCGACGGGCCGTGGAGAAGCCAAGCAGGTCCCGAGATGGATGAAGGATGGTCGACGGGCCGTGGAGAAGCCAAGCAGGTCCCGATGCAGATGACAGTTACAACGGTCCGCGGCCTCGCCAGCAGATCCGGACGACGGTGAAGAATGAAGGTTACGACGGCTGTGGCAGCGCCAACAGGCAGGACGATGGTGCACAGGACAGAGCTACGGCAGCGCCAATAGTCCGTCCAGGATGAGTTCTTCTCTCGTCTCTCGACTCCAAGATACAACTGCCTTCCTGTTCTGGAGCTGCCCCAGTTATAGGGCTGGCGTGCTTTGATGTCCGGACCCTCGCACTTGGAGGTCGGGAGGTCCGGGATGAGGGAGTCCAGACACCCAGCAGGGGGGTGGAGCCAGCGCCCGGGGAGGCGATGGGCGAGCGGCACTGGCCGGGGGAGAACCATCGACACCTCTTTCTCCCATTGACTGGCCAAGTAGCTCGCTCACCTCCTGGGTGGAGGGTGGTGCCGGAATGTCTGAGGCCGGGCTAGGCCCAGGGTTGAGGTCGATCGGGGGCCAGGCGGCCTCGTGGCGAAGTGTCCAAGATGGCGGCCCGGGCTGGGCGCGTGGGTCGGTCGTGGATCGGACCCACGAGGTTATCATGCTCGGGGGCAGGTGTCCCTGAGGGGACGTAGGACGGGCAATGGTGGGGTGTGGTGCTTGTATGACTGGCTCGGGCTTGGTCGAGCCGGGGGAGAGCGGCCCGTCACGTGGCCTGTCCAACATGCGTCCCCCCCAGCTGAAGGCGGGGAGAGTTACCCATCCTCTTGGGGACTCTCTTCGTCGAGGCGGAAAAACCGGGACAGGCCATCCGCGTTGGCGTGGTCAGACCCAGGCCGGTGTTCAACGGTAAAGTCCATACCTTGCAAGGAGATGGACCAGCGTAGCAGTTTTGGGTTTTCCCCCCGCATATGCATCAACCACTGCAGGGGTCGGTGGTCAGTCTGCACCCGGAAGTGGGTGCCAAAAAGGTAGGGTCGGAGCTTCTTGAGGGCCCATACCACAGCGAAGGCTTCCCTCTCTATGGTGCTCCAGCGTTGCTCCCGTGGTAGGAGTCTCCGGCTGATGAAGGCCACCGGTTGATCAAGGCCTTCGGTGTTCACCTGGGACAGGACCGCCCCAATGCCCTGGTCGGAGGCGTCCGTCTGGACGATGAACTCCCGGCTGTAGTCTGGGGCCTGGAGTACAGGAGCGGAACACATGGCGGCCTTTAGCTGTTCGAAGGCCGCTTGACACTCTGGGGTCCAGTTCACCTTCTTGGGCTGATTTTTCGACGTGAGTTCGGTGAGAGGCCCCACGATGGTACCATAGTCTTTCACGAACCTTCGGTAGTAGCCCGTGAGGCCCAGGAAGGCTCGCACCTCAGTTTGAGTGTTAGGGGGTTGCCAGTTCTGGATGGCGGCAATTTTCAGTTGGAGAGGGGCCACTAGACCGCTTCCCACTTGGTGTCCGAGGTAGGTCACTGACCCTTGTCCAATTTGGCATTTGCTGGCCTTGATCGTGAGGCCAGCTCGCTGAAGGGCTTGCAACACTGCTTGGAGGTGGTGGAGGTGCTCGGTCCAGTGGTGGCTGTACACCGCGATGTCGTCCAGGTAGGCGGCGCTGAACTCTTCGAGCCCCGCCAGGACCTGATTGACGAGCCGTTGGAAAGTCGCTGGGGCATTTTTCATGCCGAAGGGCATGACCGTGAAGTGATAGTGGCCATCGGGGGTGGAGAAGGCAGAACGTTCTTGTGCTCGGGGTGTGAGGCCGATCTGCCAATAGCCTGCCGTTAGATCAAAGATGCTGAGGTAGCGGGCAGCGCCCATTCGGTCGACCAGTTCATCTGCCCGGGGGATGGGGTGTGCGTCCGTTCTGGTGACTTCATTCAGGCCCCGGTAGTCGACACAGAACCGGAGTTCGGGTGTGGTTCCGGGGGCGGCTGCTTTGGGGACCAGTACGACCGGGCTGGCCCATGGACTGTCGGAGGGCTCGATGACCCCGAGCGTGAGCATCTTAGTTACTTCCGCCTGGATGCAGGCCCGTACCCGATCAGGTACGCGGTAGGCCCGGTGGCGGATAGGAGGGCTGTCTCCGGTGTCCACATCGTGCACACACCAGGAAGTGACACCTGGGGTGAGGGAGAACAGGCTGGCAAATCGTGATAGGAGGGCTTGGCACTCTTGGCGTTGTTCCTGGGTGAGGGTCTCCGAGAGTCGGACCCCATCCACGGAGCCGTCTTGCTCCTGGGTCCGCAAGAGGTCAGGGAGAGGCTCGGAGTCGTCCTCAACCCCGTTGTCTGTGGCCATCAAGAGGCTGAGTTCTGTTCGTGCAAAGTGGGGTTTCAGTCTGTTGGTGTGGAGGACTCGGAGCGGATTCCGGGCGGACTCCATATCGATCAGATAGGTGGCGGGTCCCTTGCGCTCGATTACCTTGAAGGGTCCCGTCCATTTGTCTTGGAGAGCGCACGGTTCTGTGGGGGACATTACCCAGACCTGTTGCCCCGGCTCGAATTCAATAGATGAGGCGTTCTGGTCATACCATCTCTTCATGTCCTCTTGACTGGCCTCTAGGTTGGCTTTCGCTAGGTCTCTGAACCGCTGGGACTGGTTGCGGAGGGTGAGGAGGTACCGGAAGACATCTGGAGGACTCTTGGCCGGAGGCAACTCCCAGCCTTCTTTGATCAGGCTGAGTGGCCCCCGTACTGGGTGCCCATAGAGCAGCTCGAATGGGCTGAAGCCTAGGGACTTCTGTGGGACCTCCCGGTAGGCGAAGAGGAGGCACGGCAGCAGCACGTCCCACTGGCGACGGAGGGGTTCTTCCAATCCCCCGATCATCCCTTTTAGTGTGCGATTGAACCGCTCAACAAGTCCGTTTCCTTGGGGGTGATAGGGGGTCGTGAAGCGGTAGGTGACCCCACACTGTTGCCAGAGGGACTTCATGTATTTGGAAATAAAGTTCGTGCCTCTGTCACTGACGACTTCTCGGGGGAACCCCACACGGGAGAAGATCCCCATCAGGGCCCTGCCGACCACTGGGGCTGTGACGGTCCGGAGAGGAATAGCCTCAGGGTAGCGGGTGGCGTGGTCCACTAGTACTAGGATGAAGCGATGGCCTTGTCTTGTACGTGGGTCTAGGGGTCCCACAATGTCTATTCCGACCCTCTCAAATGGGGTCGTGACTACGGGAAAGGGTTGCAGGGGGGCCTTTAATTTGCGGCCGCTCTTCCCACTGGCTTGGCACGTGGGGCAAGATCGGCAATGCTGGTGCACATCGTTTCTCATTTTTGGCCAGAAGAAGTGGGTCACTAGGCGGCTGTAGGTTTTATCTTGTCCCAGGTGCCCTGCCAGGGGGACATCGTGGGCCAGATTTAACAGGAAGTCTCTAAAGCGGAGTGGCACCACTAGTACTCGGTTGGCCCCCAGCTCGGCGATTCGTTGCTCGCTGTACAGTAGGTCATTGTCCCAGTAGACCCAATGAGTTCCGGAGGTATCCCCTGCGCTTTGGGCGAGCGCTTGTTGTCGGAGTCCCTCAAGGGAGGGACAGGTCTCCTGCTCCTGACGAAATTGTTCTTGTGTGGGCCCCCCTTCTTGAGCCCACTGGTCGAGATTAGCAAGGTCGGAAGGTTGAGCAGGTTCGAGGGGGATGCCCTGGTCGGGGGTCTCGGCGGGGGCGACCGGAGGCGGAGGCGCCGGCCATTCTGGTTCTTCCGGGGGATGGTTGGCACGGGCGGCCATAGACCGGGTGGTGACGCACGCCCAGTCTGGGACGCCCAACATCCCCAAGTGTTCTTTTCGCTCCACGGCTGCCCACGGGGAGCTTTCCAGGTCATTTCCGAGGAGGCAGTCCACGGGGGCGTCGTCTCGGACCGTTACTTTCAACATGCCGGAGACCCCTCCCCACTCAAAGGGGACGCAGGCCATCCGACACAGACTCTCCGAGTTGTCGGCTGATCGTACAGGGCAGAGAATGTTCGGTAGATATTGCTCTGGGGTCACCAGATGACAGCGGACGGCTGTCACACTGGCCCCGGTGTCTCGAAGGGCTTCGGCCCGTTGTCCATTGATGCTCACCCATTGGCCGTACTTTCGGGTGTTAGCGGGTAGGGGGACCCGCGGGACCATGTCTCTTCCCCCTAAGCATGCGAGAGTCATGGCGGCTGGCTCCCACCCTTGATACTCTTGCTCGTCTGTTTCTTGTTCCTCGGAGATCTGTTCTTCCCCTAGTGCCGCGGCGGCCACCTGGCGGGGTCTTGGGCTCTGATACTGCGGGCAGCTTGGGTCATTTGCATAGTGGCCGACTCGTTGGCATCGGTGACATGTAACATTGGTCCTGTATCCCGGTCGCGCCGGGGTGCTGCCCCGGTTGGCCGGGGGGGTGGTGCTGGTAGTGGGGGCGGCCGGAGTGTTGTCTCTCCCTCGTCCTTGGCCCCCTCCTCCTCCTCTGGATCGGTGGTGACCATTGTTGTTCCTGTTCTGCTCGTAGGACCCATTCCGGCCCACTCGGGTGATCTCCCACCGGTCAGCTTCGGCTGCGAGCTGCCGGGGATCGGTTAACTTGCTGTCGAGGAGGTGTTGGCGTAGTTCAATGAAGCAGTTGTTGGACAGATGCTCCCATACCATCAGATTGAACAACTGCTCGTAGGTCGTGACGTTGTTCCCTCTGATCCAGCCTTCGAAGGCTCGGCTAAAGTACGTTACATAGTCCACCCAAGTTGTACCTGGAATGCGTGTGCAGTCTCGGAACCTCTGACGGTACATCTCGGGCGTGAGGCCATAGCGAGTGAGGAGGGCCGCTTTCATATGGTCGTAGGAGGTCATCTGGTGGTCTGGGAGCTGTAACAGAGTATCGCGGCCCTCATTGAGGAATTTGCCCCATAGGCCGGCTCCCCAGTCGGCTCTATCGATCCGGTGCGCAGTCATCGCGATTTCATATGCTTTAAACCATTGCTGGATGTCGTCTTCTCGAAAATATTCTCGGACCACATCCTTGGGGATGTGCACTTTTTTGTCCGTGGTCCCGGGGGTGGACGGTCTGTCGGGCACCCCTAATTCTTTATTCTGTTTGCGCAGGTTGATCTCGGCTAGGTTCCGCTCGTGCTCGTACGTTAGTCTTTTTTCCTCGAGCTCCCTTTGCCTCTGTTTCTCCTCTCTTTCTTCTCGGAGGCGAAGGTGCTCTAAGTTTATTTTTTGCTCGGCCAATTTGAGTTCTATGTCCATCTTGAGTCGGGCCATTTCAAGTTCGTGTAGTCGGGCTTTTTCTCTTTCTTGGATCTCGTCTTGCGAGAGACCCGTTCTTTGCTCTTCAGGGGCCGTGTTGGTCTTTTTCGTGGTGCTTTGCTCCGGGGCTTCGACATCCCCGGTCTCTGCCCAAGATTCTAGGGCATGCTTAAAATCGTCCTTGGTACTTAGTCCGGTGGTAGCGATACCTAGTTCGATGCAGAACTGCTTTAGTTCACGATGGCTGTATTCCTCGAGTTTTTCCATTTGGAACTTCTCAGTTGATCCGCTCTCTTTAGTTGACATTGTTGTTCGTTGTGGGGTGAGCTACTCTCTGTACGTTATGCGGTGATTCGGATCGCGCCGCTGGCCACCAATGTTAGACGGACCGGGAGGGTCGGCCGAGATTACGGGGAGAGGTCTCCAGGGAGAGCCGTCTCCAACGACTGTACAGATAAGTAACTTCCCCCCCACAGACGGACACCACACAAGATTGAAGGTTAACGAGACTTTATATGCACTTCTTAGGTTACGTTGATATAATACAAGGAGGTCTGGACTCAGGGGTCCCCTCGGTTCTGATCTCTGGTTGAGGAAAAGGGTAGCGGGACAGTCTTAGTTACCAATGAGTTCAATAGCTCTCAATCCTCGAGCTCGGCGTGGTTGCTGATCGGGCCGTGGAGGAGCCAAGCAGGTCCCGAGATGGATGAAGGATGGTCGACGGGCCGTGGAGAAGCCAAGCAGGTCCCGAGATGGATGAAGGATGGTCGACGGGCCGTGGAGAAGCCAAGCAGGTCCCGATGCAGATGACAGTTACAACGGTCCGCGGCCTCGCCAGCAGATCCGGACGACGGTGAAGAATGAAGGTTACGACGGCTGTGGCAGCGCCAACAGGCAGGACGATGGTGCACAGGACAGAGCTACGGCAGCGCCAATAGTCCGTCCAGGATGAGTTCTTCTCTCGTCTCTCGACTCCAAGATACAACTGCCTTCCTGTTCTGGAGCTGCCCCAGTTATAGGGCTGGCGTGCTTTGATGTCCGGACCCTCGCACTTGGAGGTCGGGAGGTCCGGGATGAGGGAGTCCAGACACCCAGCAGGGGGGTGGAGCCAGCGCCCGGGGAGGCGATGGGCGAGCGGCACTGGCCGGGGGAGAACCATCGACACCTCTTTCTCCCATTGACTGGCCAAGTAGCTCGCTCACCTCCTGGGTGGAGGGTGGTGCCGGAATGTCTGAGGCCGGGCTAGGCCCAGGGTTGAGGTCGATCGGGGGCCAGGCGGCCTCGTGGCGAAGTGTCCAAGATGGCGGCCCGGGCTGGGCGCGTGGGTCGGTCGTGGATCGGACCCACGAGGTTATCATGCTCGGGGGCAGGTGTCCCTGAGGGGACGTAGGACGGGCAATGGTGGGGTGTGGTGCTTGTATGACTGGCTCGGGCTTGGTCGAGCCGGGGGAGAGCGGCCCGTCACGTGGCCTGTCCAACAGGCGGGGACATACTGTCAGGATCTAACAAGGCGCCTACCGAAAGTCTAAGAACTACAAATCCCACAATGCCTATACAGGGGGCGGGGTCCTATAAAAGTCAGGTGGACCCATTGCTTCCTGTTAGTAATTTTGTAACCTACGGTGCTTGTGTGGCTATCCAGACTTTTGTTTCCTGGCTTCTCTTGGGACTGTGTTTTGAGAAGCTTTGTTCGAGTATTTTGCTGGCTCCAGCGCGAGTGCTTTTGGAACGCGCTAATTGCCGAGGGTTCCGTGTTCTGCCAGTGTCGGCGGGGAAGGAGTTTCCCGTATCTTTGTTTGAGCACTGGCTGGTTGATCTGGCCGCTCGTCAGCGGACTGGGAGCTTACTCTCAGAGGAAGCGCGGCAAGGAAAGAAGAAGCGCCTTTTGGGTACAGTAAGTGATCTCGCAGCGCGTGATGTTTAACGCGCTGCAGTGATGTAAACGGTGATGCTACAAAAAGGAAAACTGAGTGTCAAAGGACTGACATTGGAGATTTATATCTTGTGAGCGTTCTCGCCGGAGAGCGGAGTGCAGTGGGGAACTCCTCCGCGCACTGCCGCTACGAAGTACGGCACTAGTGTCTTTGGCGTTCATTTAACCAAGCGGAAGATAGTGGGAAGGCCTACATCTTGCCGTGTTGGGAGAACGGTGATATTTGAAGACGTTTGTTGATATTTGGAAGGAAGCGGAGGACAGTAGTAGGAGGCTACGTCTTGCCGTGTTCCTAAAAGAGAACCTTGCATTTATGGGCGACACTTAAGTACTATTTGGAAGAGCATAACTTTGTTTGGGTTTTGACTACACGTATTTGGTGGAGGATACACGTTTATTTAAAGACACTTTCTAAACAAGGAGGGGTAGGTGCTGTTTCAATACCATCAGTATACACAGTCAAAAGTAGGAGGGGTGTATCAGAACTAATTGTTGTTTACCATCCTTAGGAAACCTGTGCAGACAAACTCATCATTGTACAGGGAGGAGGCTATTCACAACCAGGATATACAGGGAGGTGGAAGAGAGCATTGATTCTAGAAAGGTGAACCCTTTTCAAATAGTACTAAAAGAAGCAGAGAGACAGGGGTTTGAAGTAACAGTTCTAACCTGTGCATTGTTTTGTCTTCTTGTCTTTCAGCTATCCCTTCCCAGCAGCCCCCTTTCCTTTCCCTTCCTTGGTCTCCTGTTTTTTCCCTCGCCCTATCGCTCGAACCCACTGTGTTTTTTAGCCAGTGTGTTGGTGAGATCGGGAGGTGGAGTTTTATGTGCATCAGCCGGATCCTGCAGTGTGGAGTCTGACAGTAGCTGCCGCCGCCCTAGGAGAAGAGCAAGTCTCCGAAGAGCATGAAGAATACGAACAGGAGCAACCAGAGTGGGAACCGGCTGCCATGGTCCTGGCGTGCCTAGGGGGAAGAGACATGATCCCGCGGGCTCCCCTACCCGCCAACACTAGAAAATACAGTCAGTGGGTGAACATAAATGGTCGCAAGGCTGAAGCCCTACGTGACACGGGGGCCAGTGTGACGGCCGTCCGCTGTCACCTGGTGACCCCGGAACAAATCCTGCCGAACGTTCTCTGCCCCGTCCGTTCAGCCGACAATTCTGAGAGCCTGTGTCGGATGGCCTGCGTCCCATTCGAATGGGGAGGAGTATCCGGCATGCTGAAGGTGACGGTCCGCGATGATGCCCCCGTGGACTGTCTCCTGGGGAACGATCTCGAGAGTTCCCCGTGGGCCGCCGTGGAAAGAAGAGAGCACCTGGGGATGTTGGGCCTCCCGGACTGGGCGTGCGTAACCACCCGGTCCATGGCCGCCCGCGCCATCCCCCGACCTGAAGAACCCGAATGGCCAGCACCTCCTCCTCCGATCGCTCCAGTGGGGGACGCCGACCATGCCGACCCCTCGGAACAAACCCAAGAAGGGCTCGCTCAGCCCCAGGACCTTCCAGACCTGGCTCAGTGGCGTCAAGAAGGGGGACCCACCCAGGAACAATTCCGTCAAGAGCAAAAGACCTGTCCCTCCCTCGAGGGACTACGACAGCAAGCCCTCGCCCAGAGCGCGGGAGATACCGCCGGGGCCCACTGGATCTATTGGGACAATGACCTATTGTACAGCGAACAAAGAATCGCGGAGTTGGGGGCCAGTCGAGTGTTGGTGGTGCCCCTCCGCTTTAGAGACTCCCTGTTGAACTTGGCCCACGATGTCCCCCTGGCTGGACACTTGGGACAGGACAAAACCTACAACCGCCTGGTGACCCACTTTTACTGGCCAAAAATGAGAAATGACGTCCTCAACCACTGCCGGTCCTGCCCCACTTGCCAGGCCAGCGGGAAGAGCGGCCGCAACCTCAAGGCACCCCTGCAACCATTCCCGGTTGTTACCACCGAACCTTGTGCCTTGCAGGACAAGTGGACGGGGCCCTTCAAGGTGGTCGAGCGCAAGAGCCCCGTCACCTATCTCATCGACATGGAATCTCCCCGGAACCCCCTCCGGGTCCTCCACGCCAACAGAGTCAAACCCCACTTTGTGCGCTCGGAGCTCAGCCTACTGATGGCTACAGACAGTGGAGCGGAAGAAGACTCCGAGCCCCTCCCTGACCTACCGGAGCAGCGCCAAGACTGTCGGGCCCTCCTGCTGCAATTTGCGACCCTATTTTCCCTCACCCCAGGTGTCACCCCCTGGTGCTTGCACGACGTGGACACTGGGGACAGTCCCCCTATCAGACATCGGGCGTACCGCGTACCAGATCGGGTACGTGCCTGCATCCAAGAAGAAGTGTCAAAAATGCTCACACTCGGAGTCATCGAGCCCTCGGACAGCCCCTGGGCCAGCCCAGTCGTGCTGGTCCCCAAGGCTGCTGCCCCAGGCACCACCCCTGAGCTCCGATTCTGCGTCGACTATCGGGGTCTGAACGCTGTCACCCGAACCGACGCTCACCCCATTCCCCGAGCAGATGAACTGATCGACCGTGTTGGACAGGCCACGTGAAGGGCTTGCTCCCTCCCCGCACGACCAGGCCCGAACCTGGCTCTTCAGGTTTTACACGCAACAACCACCCGTTCCCCGTCTCATATGGGACCCCTGCCCCTGGACATCTCCCCATCATGGGCCGATTCCCCACCGGCCCTCTCGCCCGGCCTGGGCGCCATCTTGGACACAGCACCACGAGGCCGCGTGGCCTCCGATCGACCCTAACCCTGGGCCTGGCCAGGCCCCGACATCCCGGCACCACCATCCACCCAGGAGGCGAGCGGACTACTTGGCAGGTCAATGGGAGAAAGAGGTGTCGATGACTCTCCCCCGCCAGGTGCCGATCACCCCAGCTCCCCGAGGCGCTGGCTCCACCCGCCTGCTGGGTGTCTGGACTCCCTCATCCTGGACCTCCCGACCTCCGAGTGCGAGGGTCCGGACATCAAAGGGCGCCAGACCTATAACTGGGGCAGCTCCAGAGCAGGAAGGCAGTTGTATCCTGGAGTCGAGAGACGCAGTGAAGAACTCATCCTTGACGGACTACTGGCGCTGCCGTAGCCCTGCCTTGTGAACTATCGACCTGCCTGCTGGCGCTGCCGCAACCTTCTGAAACCTTCATCGTCGTCGGGACCTGCTGGCGTGGCCGCGGACCGTTTGTAACCACCACCTTCATCGGGACCTGCTGGCTCCGCCGCGGACCGTCGCTACCTTCAACCATCCCGGGACCTGCTGGCTCCGCCGCGGCCCGATCATCTAGAACGCCGAGCTCGAGGATTGTGAGATATTTCATCTACCAGATTGGTAACGAGACTGTCCCGCTACCCTTTTCCCCACCAAGAGACTAGCCTAGAGGGGACCCCTGAGTCCAGACCTCCTTGTACCATTTCACTGTACTTGAAGAATTGCTTATAAAGTAACGTTGAACCTTATCCTTGTGTGGTGTACATCTGTGGGGGGGAAGTTACTTGTCTGTACGATCGCTGGAGACGGCTCTCCCCGGAGACCTCTCCCCTTGTCCTCGGCCGACCCTCCCGGTCCGTCTAACATTGGTGGCCAGCGGCGCGATCCGAATCGACGCGTAATCGTACAGAGAGTAGCTCACCCCACGACAAAACCACAATGCCAACCAAAGAAAGCGGATCCACCGAGAAATTCCAGATGGAGAAATTGGAAGAATACAACCATCGTGAGTTGAAACAATTCTGCATTGAACTAGGTATCGCTACCACCGGTCTGAGTACTAAAGACGATTTCAAGCACGCCATTGAGTCATGGGCAGAAACCGGGGCCGTCAGACCCCCGGACCAAAATGGCGCAGCAGCAGAGAAAAACACCACGGCTCCCGAGGAGCAAAGAACGGGTCTCTCGCAAGATGAGATCCAAGAACGAGAAAGAAACCGACTACACGAGCTAGAAATGGCCCGGCTCAAAATGGATGGCGAACTCAAATTAGCCGAACAAAAACTGAGCCTGGAACACCTGCGGCTCCGGGAAGAACGGGAAGAGAAACAGAGACAAAGAGAGCTCGAAGAGAAGAGACTGGCGTATGAACACGAGCGCAAACTAGCTGAAATAGACTTACGCAAGCAGAACAAAGAATTAGGGGTGCCCGAGCAACCGCGCACCCCGGGGGCAACAGAAAAGAAGGTACACATCCCCAAGGATGTCGTTCGAGAATATTTCCGAGATGACGACATACAGCAGTGGTTCAAGGCCTATGAGATCGCTATGACCTCCCACCGGATCGATCGCAGCGACTGGGGAGCCGGTCTATGTGGGAGGTTCGTCAATGAGGGCCGCGATGCCCTGCTGCAGCTTCCCGACCATCTGATGACCTCCTATGACCACATGAAAGCTACCCTCCTCACCCGCTATGGGCTCACACCCGAAATGTACCGCCAGAGGTTCCGAGACTGCACCCGGATCCCGGGTACAACTTGGGTGGAATACGTGAACTATTTCAGCCGAGCCTTCGAGGGTTGGATCAAGGGAAGCAACGTAACGACCTACGAGCAACTATTCAATCTCATGGTATGGGAGCATCTATCAAACAACTGCTTCGTCGAGCTCAGGCAGCACCTCCTCGACACTAAATTGACTGATCCGCGGCAGCTCGCCGCCGAGGCTGACCGGTGGGAAATTACCCGAGTGGGCCGAAATGGGTCACATGAACAGATCCGGAACAACCACGGTCAGCACCGTCCCCGAGGAGGAGGAGGGGGCCAGGGACGAGGAAGAGACAACGCCCCGGCCGCTCCCGCTACCAGCACCCCACCCCCGGCCAACCGGGGCAACACCCCGGCGCGGCCGGGATACAGAGCCAATGTCACATGTCACCGATGCCAGCGAGTCGGCCACTACGCAAACGACCCGAATTGTCCACAGAGCCAGACTCCGAGACCCCGCCAGATGGCTGCCGCCGCCCTGGGGGAAGAACAAATCTCCGAAGAACACGAGGAATGTGAGCAAGAACACCAAGAATGGGAACCCGCCGCCATGGTTCTAGCGTGCCTAGGGGGAAAAGACATGGTCCCGCGGGTCCCCCTACCCGCCAACACCCGGAAGTACAGTCGGTGGGTGAACATTAATGGACGCCGGGCCGAAGCCCTACGTGACACCGGGGCCAGTGTAACGGCCGTCCGCTGTCACCTGGTGACCCCAGAACAGATCCTGCCGAACGTTCTCTGCCCTGTCCGGTCAGCCGACAATTCGGAGAGTCTATGTCGGATGGCCTGCGTCCCCTTCGAGTGGGGAGGAGTCTCCGGCATGTTGAAAGTGACGGTCCGAGATGATGCCCCCGTAGACTGCCTCATGGGAAATGACCTTGAGAGTTCCCCGTGGGCCGCCGTAGAGAGGAGAGAGCACCTGGGGATGTTGGGCATCCCGGACTGGGCGTGCGTAACCACCCGGTCCATGGCTGCCCGTACCACCCCCCGACCCGAAGAACCTGAATGGCCGGCACCTCCTCCCCCGGTCGCCCCAGTAGAAGACACCGACCGTGCCGTCCCCCCAGAGCAAACTCCCGAGGGGCTCGTTCAGCCTCAGGACCTTCCCGGCCTGGCTCAGTGGCGTCAGGAGGGGGGGCCCACCCAGGAACAGTTTCGCCACGAGCAGAAGACCTGTCCCTCCCTCGAGGGACTCCGCCAACAAGCCCTCGCCCAGAGTGCAGGGGATACCTCCGGAACCCATTGGGTCTATTGGGACAATGACCTGTTGTACAGCGAACAGAGAATCGCAGAGTTAGGGGCCAGTCGAGTGCTAGTGGTGCCCCTACGCTTTAGAGACTTCTTGCTAAACCTGGCCCACGATGTCCCCCTGGCTGGCCACCTGGGTCAGGACAAAACCTACAGCCGCCTGGTGACCCACTTTTTCTGGCCCAAGATGAGGAACGACGTACTCCAGCACTGCCGGTCTTGCCCCACGTGCCAGGCCAGCGGGAAGAGCGGCCGCAAGCTTAAAGCACCTCTGCAACCTTTCCCGGTGGTCACCACCCCGTTCGAGAGGGTGGGGATAGACATTGTGGGGCCCCTGGACCCCCGTACAGCACAAGGGCATCGGTTCATCCTGGTACTGGTGGACCACGCCACTCGCTACCCCGAGGCTGTTCCCCTACGAACTGTGACCGCCCCGGTAGTCGGCTGGGCCTTGATGGGGATCTTCTCCCGGGTGGGCTTCCCCCGAGAAGTCGTCAGCGACCGGGGCACAAACTGTATTTCAAAATACATGAAGTCCCTCTGGCAACAGTGTGGGGTCACCTACAGATTCACGACCCCCTATCACCCTCAAGGAAACGGACTGGTTGAGCGGTTCAACCGCACGCTCAAAGGGATGATTGGGGGGTTGGAAGAGCCCCTCCGTCGCCAGTGGGATGTGCTACTGCCGTGCCTACTCTTTGCCTACCGAGAAGTCCCCCAGAAATCCCTCGGCTTCAGCCCTTTCGAACTCTTGTATGGACACCCTGTGCGCGGGCCGCTCAGCCTAGTCAAAGAAGGCTGGGAAATGCCCCCTCTAAAGAACCCTCCAGATGTTTTCAAGTACCTCCTAACCCTCCGCAACCAGACCAGACGGTTCCAAGAGATGGCAAAAGCAAACTTGGAGGCCAGTCAGGAAGACATGAAACGGTGGTACAATCAAAATGCCTCCTCCATCGAATTTGAACCCGGCCAACAAGTGTGGGTAATGTCTCCCACCGAACCATGCGCCCTGCAAGACAAATGGACAGGGCCCTTCAAAGTAGTCGAGCGCAAGAGCCCTGTCACCTATCTCATCGATATGGAATCTTCACGGAACCCTCTCCGGGTCCTCCACGCCAATAGACTGAAACCCCACTTTGTGCGCTCAGAACTCAGCCTCCTGATGGCAACAGACAGCGGAGCCGAGGAGGACTCCGAACCCCTTCCTGACCTCCTACGGACTCGAGAGAAGGACGGCTCCGTGGACGGGGTCCGACTCTCGGAGGCCCTCACCCCGGAACAGCGCCAAGGCTGCCGAGACCTCCTGCTGCAGTTCGCCACCCTGTTTTCCCTCACCCCAGGGGTCACCCCCTGGTGCTTACACGACGTGGACACTGGAGAGAGTCCCCCTGTCCGCCACCGGGCCTACCGCGTACCAGATCGGGTACGGGCCTGCATCCAAGAGGAGGTGGGCAAGATGCTCACGCTCGGGGTCATCGAGCCCTCAGACAGCCCCTGGGCCAGCCCAGTGGTACTGGTCCCCAAAGCGGCCGCCCCCGGCACCACGCCTGAGCTCCGGTTCTGCGTCGACTACCGGGGCTTGAATGCGGTCACCAGAACAGACGCACACCCCATTCCCCGAGCAGATGAACTAATCGACCGCCTGGGAGCTGCCCGCTACCTCCGCATCTTCGACCTGACAGCGGGCTACTGGCAGATCGGTCTCACACCCCGGGACCAAGAACGATCTGCCTTCTCCACCCCTGATGGCCACTACCACTTCAAGGTCATGCCCTTCGGCATGAAGAATGCCCCAGCAACATTTCAGCGGCTAGTAAACCAGGTCCTGGCGGGACTCGAAGAATTCAGCGCCGCCTACCTGGACGATATCGCTGTGTACAGCCGCCACTGGTCCGACCACCTCCACCACCTCCGAGAGGTGCTACAGGCCCTCCAACGAGCTGGCCTCACGATCAAGGCCAGCAAATGCCAAATTGGCCAGGGGTCCGTGACCTATCTCGGGCACCAGGTGGGAAGCGGTCTGGTGGCCCCTCTGCAACTCAAGATCGCTGCCATCCAGGCTTGGCAGCCCCCCATCACCCAGACCGAGGTCCGCGCCTTCTTGGGACTCACAGGCTACTACCGGCGGTTCATGAGGGACTATGGCAGTATTGTGGGGCCCCTCACGGAACTCACCTCCAAAAACCAACCAAAGGAAGTCAACTGGACCCCCGACTGTCAAGCGGCCTTCGAGAAGCTGAAGGCCGCCATGTGCTCCGCCCCTGTGCTCCAGGCCCCCGACTACAGTCAGGAATTTATCGTCCAAACGGACGCCTCCGACCATGGCATTGGGGCAGTCCTTTCCCGGCTGAACCCCGAAGGACTTGACCAGCCGGTGGCTTTCATCAGCAGACGGCTCCTGGCCCGAGAACAACGCTGGAGCACCATCGAGAGGGAGGCCTTCGCCGTGGTGTGGGCCCTCAAAAAGCTCCGGCCTTATCTCTTCGGCACCCACTTCCGGGTACAGACCGATCATCGGCCCCTGCAGTGGCTAATGCAGATGCGGGGGGTAAACCCGAAACTCTTGCGTTGGTCCATCTCCCTGCAGGGGATGGACTTCACTGTGGAACATCGACCCGGGCAAGACCACGCCAACGCAGATGGCCTGTCCCGCTTTTTCCGCCTCGACGAAGAGAGTCCCCAAGAGGATGGGTGACTCTCCCCGCCTTCAGCTGGGGGGGACGCATGTTGGACAGGCCACGTGAAGGGCTTGCTCCCTCCCCGCACGACCAGGCCCGAACCTGGCTCTTCAGGTGTTACACGCAACAACCACCCGTTCCCCGTCTCATATGGGACCCCTGCCCCTGGACATCTCCCCATCATGGGCCGATTCCCCACCGGCCCTCTCGCCCGGCCTGGGCGCCATCTTGGACACAGCACCACGAGGCCGCGTGGCCTCCGATCGACCCTAACCCTGGGCCTGGCCAGGCCCCGACATCCCGGCACCACCATCCACCCAGGAGGTGAGCGGACTACTTGGCAGGTCAATGGGAGAAAGAGGTGTCGATGGCTCTCCCCCGCCAGGTGCCGATCACCCCAGCTCCCCGAGGCGCTGGCTCCACCCCCCTGCTGGGTGTCTGGACTCCCTCATCCTGGACCTCCCGACCTCCGAGTGCGAGGGTCCGGACATCAAAGGGCGCCAGACCTATAACTGGGGCAGCTCCAGAGCAGGAAGGCAGTTGTATCCTGGAGTCGAGAGACGCAGTGAAGAACTCATCCTTGACGGACTACTGGCGCTGCCGTAGCCCTGCCTTGTGAACTATTGACCTGCCTGCTGGCGCTGCCGCAACCTTCTGAAACCTTCATCGTCGTCGGGACCTGCTGGCGTGGCCGCGGACCGTTTGTAACCACCACCTTCATCGGGACCTGCTGGCTCCGCCGCGGACCGTCGCTACCTTCAACCATCCCGGGACCTGCTGGCTCCGCCGCGGCCCGATCATCTAGAACGCCGAGCTCGAGGATTGTGAGCTATTTCATCTACCAGATTGGTAACGAGACTGTCCCGCTACCCTTTTCCCCACCAAGAGACTTGTGAACTATCGTCCTGCCTGCTGGCGCTGCCGCAGCCTTCTGCAACCTTCATCTTCGTTGGACCTGCTGGCGCTGCCGCGGCCTTCTTGCAACCTTCGTCCTCGTCGGGACCTGCTGGCGCTGCCGCGGCCCGTCCCTCTCGAACGCCGAGCTCGAGGATTGTGAGCTACCATCATCGCATCGCAGTACCAGATTGGTAACAAAGACTGTCCCGCTACCCCTTTCCCTGTCAAGAGACTAGAATTAAGAGGATCCTCGTGTCCTGCTCCCATTGTATCGTATCACCATACTTCAAGAATTGCCTATAAAGAACGTTAAACTTATCCTTGTGTGGTGTCCATCTGTGGGGGGGAAGTTACTTGTCTGTACGATTGCTGGAGACGGCCCTCACCGGAGGCCTCTCCCCTTGTCCTCGGCCGACCCTCCCGGTCCCCGTCTAACACATGTGCGCAGAGGGGCACTGGTTTGGTAAGAGACAGGTGCAGGGGGGATGGTTTGGGCAGAGATAGAGGTGCAGGGGGGCACTGGTTTGGGCAGAGATAGAAGTGCAGGGGCACTGGTTTTGGCAGAGACAGAGTGTAGGAAGGTACATCCTGACTATGGTTGCCCCCAACTTTTTGCCCTGTGTTTTAGCTGGTTTTGGACATAGTCGACCTGGGACCCTGCCAATCAGGACCCCAGGCCTACTGCTCTCTCTTTAAAATGGATTCCATGTACCCTAGGTACATTTCCAATTGGTACTGGGCCACCTTATCAGACCCTGTAACTCAGGGCATAGGTGTACCCAGGGCTGCCAGGGACTGCAGCATGTATTATGCCACCCCTGGCTGGCCTCTTAAATTTGACACAACTGGCTGCATGACAGCTGGGGCAAAGTCGTGTAATCACCCTTTGCTGTAGGTGTAGCATACCTATACCTAACCCTAAAATGGACACACAGATTCCTATCAGTCACTCCTATGGCAGGCCTTGACAATCCTGAAGGCAGAGTGCTTGGAATCGTGTGAGATGGTGCTCTGGCATGAGCTGAGCCTGTCTGCAGCTTGCGGAACCAAGTCCTAATAGCTGTTCCATGATATCGCATACCATATACTCTTAAGTGCATTATAATCCTCGCGGTTAAATGCTAACTTTGGTATTGCTTTATCAAAACATGTCGAGTAAGGTGTCATACGAATTGGAATACTAACCCCTCGCCAATTCTGGCGACGGGGTTAGCATTCCACCCTTCTAGAGGGACACGACATGTATGTAACTGTGAACCCCGGTTAAAGTTAACTGAAGCCTCAGCTCCACAAAATGGATGCTGCCACCACAGACACGAGTCTGACCCCCTGCAGCTGGGAGTCCTTCCAGCGAGGGGAGCCTGGACAAAGGGTTTCCTGTCAGGGGCGGTGCTAGCACCGTCCCAGACATGGTTTTGTGTATCCTGGGTAGGCAGGGCTTTTCAGGAAGGTGACTGCTGAGTGGCACCCCGGTGCTCACTACGCATAGGCCGGTCTGAACCAGTTCCAGGGGCACACCAGCCCCTGGCCTGGGGAAGTCCGGCATGGCAGAGGGGTGTAACCACCCCCCTCCTAGTCCCACCCATAGGCAGGACCTAGTCACCGGGCCAGCCCCCTTTTTTAGTATAAAGATGGGAGCGGGCCCCCTGTTCAAATTAGATCATCTTTGGAATCAAGACACGACTTTCTTCGAAAGGACTTCAAGATTTCTTCTTCAAGATTCTCCCTTGTGGCTAAGGAGTAGTCACCCTGCATCAAGCGGGCACCATCCTAAGAACACTGCGGTCTGCTGCAAGTCCTTCATCACGAATCCGACGACCCAGCTCGACGAGACCCGGCTTCCCTGGCACCTCTGACCTCTACTCACCTCTACAGCAAAGCTGAGAACCGTGAGTGCGTCGAGACCTCGAGGGACCGACGATCGCCAAGACTGCACGACTTCTTTGCAACAAGCCCACCGAGTCTTCCACTGGTGAGTGCTTTGGGGTCCGAGAAGCCCCAACCCTGAGCAGCTCCAGCACCGAAGATCAGCCCTCCAGCATCTCCACGATCTGCGTGGGGCCCTTCTGCTTTTGCGTGCTCACCGCGCTGTGTGGCTACTAGCCGGCTGGCTTGTGGCCTTCTTCACGACGCCCGACGACATCACTGCTGCTGGTCTGGTTGCTCCAGACTGGCCCTTGCTTCCTTCTTCAAGAGAGGCACCCCGGACCCTCCTGGTCCACTCCAGACGCCATTTTAGGTCCACCGCGTGGGCTTGAATTTGCCAAGGCTTTGTTGCCCAATCCTGGGTCCAGCGACGCCGACAGCTTCCATCTTCATGGGACAGCTCGTTCCTCCTTCCTGGTCGCCGACAACGCCTCCTGGTCCGTGAGATCTTCGAGCACAGCGTCACCCACTCACCTTGTCGAGGTGGCTACCATCCGGTGCCCTCCTGGTGCCCACTGACTACTGGCTAGTAGTCACGAACTTGGTCCCCTCTGCTTTCAGGTGTCATCTTCCATCGATCCAGGCTTGGATCCACCGAACTTTCTTCACTGGTCGCCTGCCAGCAACTTCTTTCTTCCAGGCTCCTGGTCCGTCAATGAGGATTCCCGACGTCTTTTGAGTCCTATGCAGCTGCAGCCCCTGGGCTAGGTAACTTCGGCATTTCGGTGCCCCAGCATAGCCTCACTATCCAAGGGTCAGGATCCACTTTCGTTTTCTCCCTACCAGGTCGGGTTCGCCCGAGAACACTAACTTTGCAATTTCTAGCTACCATAGACTTTGTCCCGCATCTCGCGTGAGAGTGCACACACTGCACCCGAGTCCCCTGGGTCTCCTAGAAGTAATCTAACGATTCTATAGTCAAGTCCTAGCGATTCCAAAGCCTATTAGTACTGTACTTACCTGCTAGTAATTTCGCATTCCACTTTCAGAGTATATGGTTTTCCGTGCCCCTCGGGCATTTGTATATACTGTGCTAACTTAAGTATTTTTGTAAGAGTTTTGGTTTGTGCTTAGTACCCTGTCCTCATAAAGAGTACAGGGCTGTTGTGATTCTTAATAAATAACTGTTTATTTTCATAACACTTGTGTGGTGTCCTTTCACTGGGTATTCAAGGGGTATATGTGTGGTAAACAGCTGGCTTAACACGCCCTCTCGAGTCTTTAGCCTTAAACTGCTCGTATCCACGCTACTAGGATAGCTGGTCTATAAGGTTGACTTACAACCAATCATCAATAAGGGTTGCTGGACTGATACATAGTGTTCACTAGAATAGTGAGCACTGCATATCAGGCCACCTTCTCACACAGAGGTGCAGGAGGGCACTGGTTTGGGAAGAGACAGGTGTGGGGGGGAGGGGGGCAGAGACAGGTGCGCAGGGGGCACTGGTTTCGGTAGACAGAGGTGCGCAGGGGGGCACTGGTTTGGGCTGAGACAGGTGCGCAGGGGGGCACTGGTTTGGCAGAGACCGGTGCGCAGAGGGACACTGGTTTGGGCAGAGACAGGTGCAGTGGAGCACTGGTTTGGGCAGAGACAGGTGCAGAGGGGCACTGGTTTGGGTAGACAGAGGTGCGCAGGGGTGCACTGGTTTGGGCATTGACAGGTGCACAGGGGCAGGGGCGCACTGGTTTGGGCAGACAGGTGTGCAGGGGGCCACTGGTATGGGCAGACATGTGCGCAGGGGGGCATTGGTTTGGGCATACAGGTGCGCAGGGGGCACTGGTTTGAGCAGAGACAGAGGTGCGCAGGGGGCACGTGTTTGGGCAGAGACAGAGGTGCAGGGTGGCACAGGTTTGGCCAGAGACAGTGAAGAACGGGGATTTAGAACCCAGCGGCGCCAGGGGCACGCCTAAAGTCTTCGGGTTCACCTGTCTTAGAATACAGAGACACGGGATACTTCTCGGTAACGTCAAAGATCAAATTTATTTGGCTGCAACCAGGAACAGAAGTCTACGAAGCACGACACGGGTGGTTCGCTAGAGACTGCACAACTTTCGTATTGCGAGACATCGTCTTTTATGCCATCAATCACATTCCTGACAAACAACAATTATTTACAAACTATCCAATCATAGGTGACTTTGCAAAAGGGTATCGCATAACGACACGCCCACTTTTCAGTTGTCCAGCCCACCATCAATTACACGGGAAAACCCAACAGTCTTGCTCGGACAGGCCAGACGAACCCATAATAAAAGACCACAAACCCAAATCATAAGTAGGCCATAAAAGATGGAACAGAAACAGATGAGAAGCAAGATAGAAGGGTGTGTGCGTGTACCATAAACTCAGCAATGTCCTGCTCTTTGATCTCTATCTTGACCAGCTGCCGAACAAGGAACTGGCTCAACAAGTTAGCCTCGGGCAACGGAGTCAGTTCGCCCAGGTCATCTAAAAGTCAATTAAAGGTGTACATGTCCCAAAGACTCGTTCCGCCGTAGTCATCGGCCTATGTGAGGGCAACCACAAAATGTCTGCCGTAAACAAAATGGAACCCGAAGGTTCAGAACGAAATCTATGAATACATAGTGAATCCATCAATCGAACATGACGAAAACACTCGTACATGCCGCACTCATCATTTGCGGTTCGCTATTACCAAAATCGTCACGATACGATGACCTTTACGAAACGGGTTCAGAATCACGGAACCTCAGACCCTCCTTTTGGCCTTACATAGGCAATAAATCTAAACTCACGTCAATCTGAATCCAGGTCTATATTCATCAGATCATCAAGATGTTGCTGTAGCATCAACCTATTACTTGGTAGCTCTCTCTGGACAGGTCTCCTCGCACACGAAGTAGCGCAAAGGCCACACATAGCAGGAGCACACGGTACACAAAGACAGAACAGGAAAAGGATAGCTAAAACCATCCCAATGATCCTCAGAATCTTCCATCCCCAAGTGGATAACAATCACCAAAACCATCCCATGAACGACCAATCTCCTTCGTCCACATGTATAGACTTTGAGATCTTATGTAACTTGGAAATGGCTTGGTACACTGTCTGAGCGTTGTCTGGAATGAAAACGCAGCAGCTCGATTGAATCAGTTTACATACCCCTCCTCTATCTGCAAGTATGACAACTAATGCAACTCTGTTCTGAAGAGTCATAAGGTGATCCGACTGGAGCTCAGCAGTCAGGTTACTAATGGCACCGGCAGTCTCAACTATGGTGGACTCAACCACTCTCGTCAATTGCCGTATGTTCCTGCTGTTAACCATAGGTCCCCAAAACGGCAGAAAACCCTTCAGAAAATCTCCCAATTCTTGTCCTGAAGTATCTTCCTTACAGAAGACACCGCTAACAACTCTCGTCTTATGGTAATCTGCCGCAGCTGTATACGTAGGAGGCAACAGGAACGAGACAAAACATGTGCCCGAAAAGTCAGGGGACAACCATGTTTATGCTCTATCGTAACAGACAAAATAGGAACCCTTAGCTGCTAAAGACGACGGGGAAGTCTGGGACGCAAAAACATACGTCTTAGTGCAAACACTCTTCCCTAACTGAGCTCTCGGATTCTTGCCATTACCTTGCAGACAAAAATGACCAAGATTGGGTACGATCCAAATCGGAGAAGATCTTTTTGCTCGCTGGTTTCCACTCAGACTAACACCATATCCAGTCACATTCCATCCAATATACGCTGGTGTCTCATCTTTCGGGATAGTCTCATAGGAGCGAACTCCTCTAATCATGTCTACTATACCCTTAACTAGAGCACTATGCTTTGGATTGTCTTTCACAGAACGCAGGGGGTAAACTTCACGAGCATAGATGAACATCGTTCTGTATGCCCACACAGAACCATTATAACTGAATGGCAGGACCAGGTAAGGAATACCTTTATCAGTAGTATGAGGCATAAGGCCACACACCCAACAATTAGTGGTGTTCACTACTAGCTGGTGTTGGTGCAAAAGTTGAACAAAGGAGTTTTTGACAAATTTGAGTATTCTAATGGACTCATGTTCAGGCAAAGGATGAAAAGAATGCGAAGACATAGTAGAAGAAGATATGGGTTGTGTAGTGGGTGCAAACGTCACTTGAAAAGAGAAAGTTACATATCCTATCAAAAATACCAAAACACAAGTAGCATCAAAAGACATATTATCAAGAAACATTTTCTACTCATAATTTTGCACATTTTCTCCTAACCTCATCGCTGCTAAGGCAATTCCCCTCCTGTGCTGCAGGCCCCTCTTTGCCATTGGTCATGACGAGCTCAGCTCGTCATAAGCCCAGCTCAACCGTGCCTCATGACCAGCTGAGCTCGTCATGAGCATCGAAGGGGTTAAAGTTCATTTCTTCAACAGTTCTCTCCATCTCGAAATACTCCATCCTCTAACCGTGCTGTTCGCGGCAGTTGGTTCGATTCGCTCAGTGTACCTCTGAATGTCCCAGGGAACGCCCTAGAACAAACCAGAACCGTCGACCTTGTGTCTACACGGCCGTACGCTCTGAGTCTTTATACCGCGACCCCACAGCTGAACCCGGATGGCGGTTCGAAAAACAAAAATCGATCAAAACAGTTTCTCAGATGGGAGAGCTTAGTTTAAAAAAATAGCAAAGAAAAGAATTTGTTTTATTTGTCCAACGACTCTCGGTCGCAAATTATAGCGGCCTTTACCAGGCAATGTCTGATCACGAAACAATAGTTCAGGTTCAGTAGTGTCCAGTTGAACTGACAGAGGCACAGCTTCTTGCAAAAGGTTGTCGCTTTCACGCTCCGAATTTGTCCCAATTAAACCTGCATCGCTAAACGGCACAAAACGAGGCACGGTTTCATTTTCTGAATCAGGAATACCCTCCTGGACCCACAGGTCGTACGGCAGAGGCAAAGGAGCTCTCTTACAATGTACGCCGTGGATCCAGTTCTTTTTCCCGTGCACTCACACTGCAGATCGCGTCAACAGTAACACCAAGTGGGGTCCGGTCCAGCGGGGCTGATCGTTCTTTGTCCGCTGAAAATTTCTGACCAGGACCCACGAACCAGGATCGATGGTGTGTCCTGAATCTTCAGAAAGAAAGTATAGGAGGCCCCCTAATATACGGTCTGGGACCAGGGGAACGAAATTTAAGAAAGTTAGTATCCCTAAAGTCAAAAAATCAAAAAGTCCTGTGAAAATGATCAACCGCGAATTAGTACCCACTGCGTTTCGTTTGATTATTAGGCACAACCACCCAGTACGAAGAAAATAGTAATATAAATAACCATAATTCAGGAATATATAAACCCTAGACTGGAAACCAGCATGCAGTTATGTCAATCTCTCAAAGACAGTTTTATACGTATTTGTGACAAGTTAAAGCAATACAAAAAGATAAATTTTAAAAATGAGCATACATTTATTACACTTTACAAGATTAAAAAAGTTTTAGTTTTCATACAATTGTTGAATACATCATGTTTACCAAAAGTACAATATATTATACAATACATTAAAAATGTTCTTGAGAACACAAGTCGACGCAGCGTTTCGGTTAAAAACCTTCTTCAGGAGAGTTTCTATAAAGAAACACACAATTACTAGATTGTAGTTAAACTTACACACAGTGTCTTTAAGCATTTTTCAATGTATCTAACTGTCACAAAAATATATCAAGATACTCATTATCCACTTGGCCTATAACATCTAAAACCTACTACATATTGTACTACAAATTGCTACTATTCACATTTGATTAAATAAGACAGTTCAAAAAGTGTAGGCATCTTATAAATAACATTTCTAATGCATGCCAGTATTTAAAAATACAATGGAATCTCTATAAACAGTATCCTGTAGTGGTGGTTGTACCAACAGTCCTGTGGGATTTGGAATTATTTTCAAATTCATTAAGTGACGTACCACAGAATTGTGGTACTCATTATGAATGGCATTAAATGTAGCCCAATCAGTAAAGGTCTCTTACCTCAAACAATATATATAAAAGTTTCTCACTCAGATATTCATTCTGAGGTCGGGTTCGTGGAATAAATGGGGGGAGGTGTCCTGTTTTTGGTCCACACTCTAGACTGCAAATATCCCAATTGATCAATCAGGGTATATTTGTAAATGATATTGTCTGAAAGATCAAAGGAGGGAGGTATTATGGGTTAGATCATACAGAAGCCCATTTCTTCTCCTACGTTTATACTGAAACATGTTTGGTTCTCAAAATACCTTTATCTCCGGTCTGTCGATTCCACACTGTGTCGGAGGGGCCACCGATTGGTTTACATAAACTAGAGAAATATAAAATATAAAAGAGGCTCTAGTATCTCTACTTATGGATTAGATGTGATAATCCGCATGCTATTGCCCTATATATCCAAAGGATTCACCTAGAGATTAGCTTGATAAATCGCTGTAGCCGCGTGCTAAATATGCATCGTCAGCTAGATCTAGTCTTCATGATCTCTGGAGGAAAAAATGATAATTCCATGTTTCATTTTATTTTATTTTACGGTTTTTGTGCTAATATATATATAAAAACCTTTTTTGTGGCTACCTGTATCTTTTGTCTCATTCTTGTGGTATAGCCTAGCTATTGATGGATATGTTATATGCCCTAAAGTTGTTATACATCTTTGTTTTTAAAACCTACATTATTTGCGGAAAAGGATTATTGGTCATCATATGACTATCTTGGTTTAAGACATTCTTTGCGTTCTGAGCCCTCTATGTAAGGCGGTTCAGATCACTCCATTATACAATTTCAAAGATGGGCTATTAAGATCTCACTCGCACTTGGTAATCCAACTGATACTGCACGCTTTGTTTAATTAAAGCGGACTGTGCCACGTGTTCGGCTATATTTTAGACTTGTTTGACTATGTTTTAAACATCTTAATATCGACAGAAGTCATATTATCTCAAATGCTACATCTCAACTTTCAACAGTATCCAATTTGCTTACACGTTTTGCATGGGATGGTTCTATACTGGAATAGTTTAAGATCGCTGCTTTCTGTTGGTAAACTATTTTAAGTTGAGCTAGGTTCGATAACATGCTGCATCTCATGTGCTTACCTAGATTCGCAAAAACGGCCTCCCTGCTCCTCCGATCACAGCGTCTGAGGGTTCTGTTATGTTCAGTGAAAGACGCTGTCGACTAGTGAGTTGGTCCTTAAGTACAAGCAGCCTCGCCATTGGTTGCTGTATACGGCCGTGTTATTGGCTGTTACACGGTCACATGATCGCGGTTTGGATTTCTAACTAGAAAGTGATGATAAAACCCAACTAGACTACCAAGTTATTTTCGCTTTCGTTAAATTGTAATATATAGTTGACAACTCGATTGTTACTTCTCTCTATAATTTAAGATCGCGTGTGTAGCTAAGCGAGTTATTAATGTATCGTCTATGATGCAATAGCGCGTCAAGATAGTGACCTCATATAAAAGGACACAGATATTAAATTAACCAGACGCACAATTCAAATACCAGGTATCTACCATTATATGTATGGGTCATACAACTCCCAAATTGTTTGTATGGGCCGAACAATTCTCTATTTAATGATATCTGTTGCTGGCAATGTTTTCATAGTTGACAATACGGTAAACTTTATTAGGCATTCCTCACAGTCTCAGATTAAGTGAAGCTAGTACAGCAAAATTCTTGTATCAAATCAAAATACTGGTCTGATTAAGTGAAGCAACATTTTGATATTGAGAAGATTTATATCTAAATACTTTTCTATGGAAATCTGCGGGCTGTACTCTTCATGTTAGATGAACCCAACTGCTATAGGCATAAAGCCAACGACGGTTTATCAATTCATGAGAGCACTATTTTATTAGGCTAATTATGCGTTCCCAATCTTCACTTCTATTCAGTCCTGATCGGACACTGTTGAGCCTTGACATAAAATACTGTTCCCGTTTTTTACGTTCGTGATTTATGTCTCCGCCTCTGGCATTCATAGTGACTGCTTCTAAACAACACCATTGGAACTCATTGGTACTATGGCCCAATGTTTGCCAATGATCAGTCAATTGTGCACCTTTCTTATTAGTCCTTATCACTGATTTATGCTCATTCATACGAATGCGTACCTCACGTGACGTCTCTCCAATATAGATTTGATCACATGGGCAGCGTATCATATAGATGACATTTTTGGAGCGACAGTTCATGAAGCTTTTGATTTCTACAGAGTTATTCTTATTTGTGATGGAATTACCCTTGAGGATGTCCTTACAGTTGGCACACCCTGAACAAGCAAAGGTGCCGGTTGGTAGGGGTGCTCTATCTATGCTCTGTTGGGTAGAATTACTGGTGTTTCTGTATGTATGCACTATACTGTTCCGGATCGTTCAGTTTCTTCTATATGAAAACATAGGTTTGGGCAGGCTTTTTTGTTGTCTGTCATTAATTAGGTGCCAATTTCTGTTAATAATGTTTTTTAATTTGTTGCTTACTGAGTTGTAGTTGGTGACAAAAATAAGCGGTTGAGGATCAGTGTCCGATTTAAGTTTGCCACTGAGCAGGCTATTTCTATCATAGTATTTTGCCCGTTTGTATGCATGCCTTATCATACGTTTGGGATATCCTCTGTCTATGAATTTGTGTTGCAATAGCAATGCATGTTTATCAAAGTCTTGGGTCGATGTGCAGTTGCGCTTTAGTCGCAGGAACTAACCAAAGGGGATATTATTAATTTGACATGGAGGATGATTGCTGGTGAAATGGAGCATAGTGTTTTTGTCAGTAGATTTTGTAAAGAGCTCTACATTGATGTATCCATTGACCTGTTTTATAATCCAGGAATTTCCATTGTTGTCTATCGGTATGAGAAGTGAAATTCAGATTTACATCTCCTAGATTTAACCAGCTGATGAATTCGTCTAGCATCTCTGATGTGCCCGTCCATATGAAAAAAACATCATCGATGTAACGGGACCATTCAGTAATGTTCTCGAAAAAGGGTGCTAGGTCATTGAAAATATGCTGTTCTTCAAACCTAGAGACATAAAGGCAGGCCAGACTCTGAGCACAGGTTGCTCCCATGCTGGTACCTTTTAGTCTGTTTATATAGATCCTTGTTAAATAGAAAGATGTTATTTTTAAGTACCAAGGATGCACAGTCTATGATGAAAGTTTCGTGGGCATTGAGGTCTCTTTCTTCTGCACTAAACATGGATTTGATCATTTCAATCGTGGCGTCTTGTGGAATATTAGTATAAAGCGCCTCGATATCCAATGTTACCAAGACTTGAGTTTCAGGATTGAATTCAAGGCCTTCCAATTTTTGTATGATAGCTGTCGTGTCTTTTATATATGCTTTTTGGGATACTACAAGGGGCTGTAAAAATATGTCTGCATACTTACTTAGGGGCTCAGTGAGCGATCCTATGCTGGAGACAATAGGTCGCATAGGAGGATTAGCAATATTCTTATGGACTTTAGGGAGTCCGTATAAAGCTGGGACAGTGGGATTGGTATTATTTAGAAAGATGAATTCATCTTCACAAATGACTTCATCTTCGCCAGAACGCCAGAAACTACCGTTGCTGCGGCTGGTGCGGCTGGGGCAGATTGCTCTTCTGTGACCCCCTGAGAGCCCCGAGCTGGGCTACTCAATCGCGGCAAACCCTCTCCTAATTCGGCCGTATTGGGAACTCTTGTGAGGGGAGAGAATAGCCGCGAGCCGCCCCGCGAAAATTGCTCTTCAGTGCGGCAGCAGCCACGTGTAGTGTTCTAGTGTAGTGGGAGCCCGTAAACCTTTTACCTTGGGCGGAAGGAGCAAACTGCTAACTGGAGCAGTCCGGAGCCCCTAATCTGTCATCTGGTACGGGAGCCGCAAATCGTCTTCCAAGGCAGCTAGTGCGGCAGGCACTGTAGTGCTCCAGTGTACGGTTGCCACAGACTTTTTCCTTGGGCGGTAGGAGCTCCCAACAGCAATCTGGTGCAGCAGGAGCCGCAAGTCATCTACCAAGGCAGCCACGAATTGCCCCCCAGTTCAGTGGGAGCTCCAGCGCAGTGGGAGCGACAAACTACTCTCTTGAAAAGCGACAGGACCTGCAGGGCATTTTTGAGTGAGTCCAACAAACCTTGCCAATTCAGGAGGAATTTCTTTGCCTTGCCGCCAAGCCTGCTGTACCTGCGGAGAGGTCTTCTTGGGATAGCTGCACTCAGGCACTCGGTCCTCCCCGCCGCCGCATTCAAATCGCGGCCGCCGAGCGTGGGGACTACAGCCCCCACAATTCCACCAGGCCCCGCCCACTGACGGTGTCAGACGCGCCCGGAGGCGCACAAAAAGACCAGAGCTCCTCCCGCGTCGCGGGAGCGCCAGGCGAAGCACGGGCAAAGGGCGGGCCCTCTGAGGCGACTGGACTGGGCCACGCCTCTCGGATTCACTGCGTCCCCTGCTTTCTTACCAAGGTGACTCTTGTGTTGCTCTTGTGTTGCTGCTGTCATCCCGACCTGTAACTGGAGACCCTCACTGCCTGTTCGCCACCCGCCGAGTTACTGCCGCCGCCGCACCTTGAGACACCAGCGGCAGCAGAGCGGACTCGGTGCCCCAGGGGGCCTTGCTTCCGCGCACGCACTGCGCGTCATCATCTTGCGCCAGGAGGCGCTTGAAAAGCCCGGGTTCTCCCGCAACGCGGGATGCCCGGACGAAGCCCGGACAAAGGGCGGAGAGTCGAGACTGTCCGTGACTGGGCTGGGCCAGGAACTTTGCCTCTCTACCGCGAGCCAGACATTCCACCGTAATGTCTCTAGCTTAGAACCTGGCGCGGTGGAGCTAATAGTTGAGGCGTCCCCCCTGGTGCTAGTTCTGGCCAATGTGCCACCCTTGAAACTAGGGCAGGTAGAATCACCCCAATCCTTACTAAGTAAAGCATTCCATTGGCTGTCTAATAATATGTCCATGTTGCCGTGGGGTAAGCAACAACTCTCAGATGAATTAGTCTCAGCTAGAAGAGTCGAATGGATAGGGAACACTCAGAAAAGATTCGCTGGTGATTGTGTGGTACTGAATTTTATAGGGTCCGATGTACTGCCCAACATCTTACATAACCTGTTCCCCCCACAACATAGAACTGCAGAGATAATCCCACTCACCCTTGATTTTTTTCTACAGCAGAAGGGGAATTATTGCAAATCCGGGAGTGCTGAGGACCAAATGGTCTGTTGTACCCAAGAGAAAGGCAAGGGGTGTTCAAAGCAGTGAATGGGGTTTGCACCTTGTAAACAGATATGAAGCTTTGTCTAATTTGAATGAGTGTGATTGACTCGAATGTAGCACACCTACGGATGGAGACAACCTCAAGGTGACTAAAAGCCCAAGTATTGTTAAAAGTAAGCACTCGCAGGCCACATTATCAGTAGAAAATAATATGGGACCCCCGGATACTTTTATCAGGGGAGGGAGGACGGATATCCCTGAAAGGAATATTGAACACGGCTTCGAGGAGGACATTGGATTGGCACCTGGGTCCCAAATATCGAACTCCCTAAGTACACCTACAATAATAGTGCCCCTCATTTATCCCCTCACCTCGAGAATTCAACAAAACCTACCTGTATAGGCCTAGAAGGCTTAAACACCGAAAAACCCAAGCTCACTTTTATCTCTTGGAACCTTGCTGGCGTAGCAAATAAATTGCTCTCTCCTGAATGGTGTGATTTCATAGAGCAGTATGACATTATACTATTACAGGAAACTTGGGCCTTGACACCAGTTTATCGCTTGGGGTACTTAAACTTTTATATTCCGCCCATAAAAAACCCAAAAGGACGCCCATCAGGCGGCTTGTTGATTTGAATCCGTCAATCATTACTCTGTACATTAGAGCAAAGGTCCATGACAACACATGATATACTGTCAGTAAATATAAAATGGGATAATGGGCAAGGGTTGGCTGTTTTCAATGTATATGCTAGGGGAGTCGAAGGGGGGGAAGTCCTCTGAAGTTATATCCACCCTTGACTAAGAGTTGGAAGCACTGTCAATGGACTTATCCATTATTGTAGGGGGGGGGGGGACTTTAACACCACCTTCGAACCTCTGAGAGAAGAGGATAAGTATCTCGCGCAGGAGGAAGACAGCAAATTGGGAATTCCCCAGCTTGAGGTGGCTGCGATCAATAGATGGAGTGCTGTGGCTATCCAAACCAAAAGCCTATGTCTGGCAAGGGGCCTAAGAGCCGCAAACGGGCGTACACTGTCTGATCGCCAGGGGAGTAACACATTCAACAATGGTAGGGCATCTAGTAGAATAGATTACTTCTTGGTGGACATCAGGGCTTGGGGTAAACTGCTCGATATGACCGTGGTAAATAGGGTCGAAAGTGATCACAATCCCCTTTGCTTGGTTTTCCAATCTTACCAAGAGGATATAGGAGAAAGCAACGAGGACGACAGGGTGACCCTAGACGTTGTATGTACAAACAACCTACGACACTTAAAATGGGGGAAGTTAGTAGAGGATCCTGAAAGAGTTGGTGAGCTTAAGAGAGTTGTCCTAGAAGAAATAAACAATTTAAGACCACTAGCCAACAAACATAACTTCCCAGAAATTTTGATAGAGGCCCATGTCAAATTTTTTAACAGATTACAGGGATTCTTCCTAAAATCATCAAAGATAAATAAGTCTATGAAAAACCAACCAAAGCAGGGGTGGTACGACAAAAACTGCAGAATAGCTCGCCAGAACCTGAGTAGTGCACTTAGGGTGGGGAACCCTGAAATAGTAAGGAAGGCCAGGGCCTCATACAGAAACGCACTAAAACTAGCCAAAAGGCAGTGGGATGAGGAATACTGGGGCGAGTTGAAGCTCGCATGCGCAGACAAAAATCCAAAGCAATTTTGGGCCACTGTAAAATGGGATAGGGGCGGAATTGCTACCCCCCCACAAAACCACGTTCCCAAAAATAAATGGATCGAGTTTTTTAAGCCCCAATATGCTTGTAACCTGGCGACAGATAGTTATACCTTGCCACCAACCGTCCATTACAACCATCAAGTATTTGACGTGAATGATGTTAGTACTGCTTTGGGGTGTGTGACAGGAGGGAGAGCGCCAGACATGGATGGCATCCCTGCAGATGTCTTTTTAAGTGATCAAGAAACATGGTGCCAGTATTTCGTATGGTTAGCCAACTCAGTGGCCTTAGGTGCAGAAGTACCTTCTTCCTGGAAGGGCGCGGAAATAATCCCAATATTTAAAAAAGGTGACAAATCACTCCCAAATAATTATAGACCCATCAGTCTTATAGATTCAGCACAAAAACTGATGGGTCGATTAGTGCAGAACAAGCTGCAAACATGGATAGAGAATAACATCTTGTCCCCATACCAAGCGGGTTTCCACCCCCTAACTAGTTCTATTGATCAGGTCTTCTATTTTATTGCTCTTTACTGGAGGAATGTGACCTTGATAAACGGCCCTCTCTATGCTGTCTTTGTTGACTTGAAGTCAGCTTTTGACCTAGTTCCAAGACCAAAGCTATGGAGGGTCCTAGAAGAAGCCGGTATAAGTCCACAACTCCTTACACTTCTGGTTCGTCTGCACGAAAATAATTACGCCAAAATTAGGTGGGGTGCCCAGGGCGAAGTAACTGAGCCCTTCCCTGTCGAGCGTGGTGTAAGACAAGGGTGCGTTCTGGCCCCAACACTGTTTTCAATCTATATTAATGGAATAGTGGATCACCTAAAAAGAACTCCTACAGACGCTCCAATATTGGCTGGTGCACACATGCCAGTCCTCATGTTTGCGGACGACACGTTAATACTCTCCCGCACCCCAAGCGGTTTGCAAAAGGCAGTCAATGCCTTTGGTGAGTTCTGTGAGATTCGTGGCTTAGAACTGAACACTTCTAAGACAAAATTCATGTGCATGAACCAAAGGTCGTCATACAAAGGTGTAATTACATATAATGGCATCCCTTTAGAACAGGTAGAGGCTTTTACCTACCTAGGTATTACACTCCAGGGTAACATGAGATGGGATACTCATATTGACACGGCAGTTCTAAAGTTTAACCCCTTCCAGGCTGCTGACGGAACGGTTCCGTCATGCACGTCGGGTGAGCTGTGCGGATGACGGAACAGTTCCGTCATGACTCTGCCCGCGCAAGGCGGAGTCAGCATGGGCGGGGAATTTGCGCCGCATGGAAGGGGTTAACCAGCTAGCAGGCGTAGTAGCACTAAAACACCGAGCCTCGCTGACTAAACCAGTGAACTGTGCCCTTGAGATCTATAATATGAAGGTTATTAGCGCTTCCCTTTATGGTGCAGAATTATGGGGATTTACTAACCTAAAAAATCTGTCATTAGCAGAGAATAGGTTTTTACGGCGGTTAGTAATGGCCCCTCAAAGTACCCCTATTGTACCTTTACTATATGACTTGGGAAGGAAAAGAGTAGAGGACCTGTCTCGCCTGCGCCCCCTGCTATATTGGCGACGCCTAATGGTGACACCGGAACTTGCCCATTACGCTGCTGCACTGGCTGATGTTATCACCATGGATCGTTTCCACACTATCCTGTGGCTAAAGGAACTACGGGGATTGCTGACCAAGTTGAAGTTAGACCATCTCTGGGGAAACATGGACACGTCATGTTTTCCCTCCAAGGTAAATCTGAAGAAACTCTATTGGGAGATGGTATACTCTACAGCCTACCGCACTGGATGCAACTCCGATCTAACTGGCCGTTTTCTAGACATCAAAATGGTCCCACTTTGTGAAACCTATTGGGACATCATCGAAAAGCCACGGGACAGAAAGTTGTATTTCCAATTTAGATTTGGAACCCTCCCAGTCAATGCTTTCAATAAACATTGGTCACCAACAAGGGATGAACATTGCTCCCACTGCAAAGATCAAATTGAGAATGTCTCCCATGTGCTGTTTGCTTGTCCCATATATGCTGGTCCACGCCGCAAATGGTTAAAACCAGTGTGTATGAATCTGGGGACCCGTAGGCAAATAGTTGCACTTAGAATACTAGAAACAGATTGCACACCCTATTTTGCAAATGCAGTCGCTAAATTCCTCGGTTGGGCATGGGTTATCCGCACACGTATGTTAATGGGCAAAGCAACCTAAGGACTTATGGCAAATATGTTTCTCTTTTTTATCAAATGTAAAGATTGTACTGGAATGATTATTATATTCTTATCAATTTCGTCAGCATAAAATGTTTAATATGTGTTTTTAGTAATGTATTTTAGATTAGTATTTATTGTATAGCGTTAGGGTCAAATGCTTTTATGACTGCTGTCGAATAAAGCTTTGAAAATTGAATTAACTTCATCTTCTTTTGCTTGTGCCAGAAGGGTTTGGATTGTAGTTTTCAAATTGGCCCATTCACTGAAATGAGATGATTTGTAATGCAACCTATTATCTAATAGGGAATACATTCTGTTGTTGTAATCGAGAGTATCCATAACTACAATTTATCGGCTGGTTTGATTGTTAAGTTGGTATTATTCTGTAAAGCTTGGAGAGCAGCTTTTTCCTCTCTGGTGAGATTGTGCTTCGTCCATTGTTTCTGTTTTAACAGGTCATCTACACTCTTGTCAACAATGCGTTCAGAGGCTTCAATATCCTTTGGAACCATATTAATGTTGGGGGTCCAGGATGATTTATTTTTTAATCCGGATTTATTAGCTGATCTGCCTTTCTTTGCTTTCAAAAAAGATTGCCAAGCGTATCTTCCTAAAGAAACTCTGAAGATCTCTTTCAAGGGAGTACCTATCTATTGTAGCAGAAAAAGCAAAAACTAAACCTTTCTCTAACAGGGTAATTTCACTATCTGTCAAGGCATATTGGGACAGGTTAATGATGGGTGTTTTCTTAGAGATCTCTAATCCCAACTTTTCTGGCTCCTCGTGTGAGGACGTCGAAGGAATTGGGGAGTTTGATTGTAGTTGCCCCGACCCCTTCCTTTCCCTCGCTGTTGGCCAAAGTTTTGTTGGTGTGAGTCGAAAAAAGAAAACCCTTTTTTATTGGGACCTGCAGGTGTTTCTTTTGAGTTTCTACCCTCATCTTGACATTCTATTTCTGAATCTGAACTGGTATATGAAGTGTCGAAAAACCTAACTCTCTTTCTAGGATTGTTGCGTGGTTGATAACGAGGTTGGTTTTGCCACTGTCTGCGCGGTTGATATGTATCCCTGGGTCTATCATAAAAATCTTGATGGAGATAAGGATAAACGTATTTAAATTGGTAATTTTGGATATACTTGCACAGTTTGTTAGTTTTTTTGTTGGTTAAGTAATCACTGTAGCCTGTAACATCTTTTTGGATTTCCTCTCATTTTTGTTTGGCATCCAGTAATGCCGTATTGTCCATGAATTTGGCTTCCATATCCTCAATGTCTTTACGTTCAATGACTAAAATTTGAAATGCTGTCTCAATTATTAGAAGCATCCAGTCACGGCTACAGCGATTAGCAATGAGTGTCCAATTCTCAATGAATTTCCTTTTCTCTATAAAAACACCTGGTTCGTTCACAACTTGCAAACCTTTTGGTATTATCCCTTGCTTACAATATTGTACTAGAAAGTCGGCGTGTAATTCTGCCCGGACTACCTTTTTCTTAAGATTCCATAGTGCGCGCCACTGTTCTTCGTTAGTTTTATCTATGCGCACACTTGATAGATTTTTAGATGAAGTTCCATTAATGATCCTGTTAAATTGATCTTCAGAATAGGTAAGTGTTTTGATACCTTCCGTTTTCTAATAATATGGCCAATTAATATGGTCAGAAGCACTAAATGTGTGCACAAAGGCAAACGCCTCCTCAGCTAACAAGCTGGGTAAATCACAAAGAAAGTATAGGAGGCCCCCTAATATACGGTCTGGGACCAGGGGAACGAAATTTAAGAAAGTTACAGTGTCCCTAAAGTCAAAAAATCAAAAAGCCCCGTGAAAATGATCAACCGGGATTTAGTACCCACTGCGTTTCGTTTGATTATTAGGCACAACCACCCAGTATGAAGAAAATAGTAATATAAATCACAATAATTCAGGAATATATAAACCCTAGACTGGAAACCAGCATGCAGTTATGTCAATCTCTCAAAGACAGTTTTATACGTATTTGTGACAAGTTAAAGCAATACAACACGATACATTTTAAAAATCAGCATACATTTATTACACTTTACAAGATTAAAAAAGTTTTAGTTTTCATACAATTGTTGAGTACATCATGTTTACCAAAAGTACAATATATTACACAATACATTAAAAATGTTCTTGAGAACGCAGCGTTTTGGTTAAAAACCTTCTTCAGGACAGTTTCTATAAAGAAACACACAATTACTAGATTGTAGTTAAACTTACACACAGTGTCTTTAAGCATTTTTCAATGTATCTAACTGTCACAAAAATCTATAAAGATACTTATTAACCACTTGGCCTATAACATCTAAATTCTACTACATATTGTACTACACATTGCTACTATTCACATTTAATTAAATAAGACAGTTCAAAAAGTGTAGGCATCTTATAAATAACATTTCTAATGCATGCCAGTATTTAAAAATACAATGGAATCTCTATAAACAGTATCCTGTAGTGGTGGTTGTACCAATAGTCTTGTGGGATTTGGAATTATTTTGAAATTCATTAAGTGACGTACCACAGAATTGTGGTACTCATTATGGTTGGCATTAAATGTAGCCCAATCAGTAAAGGTCTCTTACCTCAAACAATATATATAAAAGTTTCTCACTCAGATATTCATTCTGAGGTCGGGTTCGTGGAATAAATGGGGGGAGGTGTCCTGTTTTTGGTCCACACTCTAGACTGCAAATATCCCAATTGATCAATCAGGGTATATTTGTAAATGATATTGTCTGAAAGATCAAAGGAGGGAGGTATTATGGGTTAGATCATACAGAAGCCCATTTCTTCTCCTACGTTTATACTGAAACATGTTCGGTTCTCAAAATACCTTTATCTCCGGTCTGTCGATTCCACACTGTGTCGGAGGGGCAACCGATTGGTTTACATAAACTAGAGAAATATAAAATATAAAAGAGGCTCTAGTATCTCTAGTCATGGATTAGATGTGATAATCCGCATGCTATTGCCCTATATATCCAAAGGACTCACCTAGAAAATTGGCTTGATAAATCGCTGTAGCCGCGTGCTAAATATGCTTCGTCAGCTAGATCTAGTCTTCACGATCTCTGGAGGAAAAAATTATAATTCCATGTTTCATTTTATTTTATTTTACGGTTTTTGTGCTAATATATATATAAAAACCTTTTTTGTGGCTACCTGTATCTTTTGTCTCATTCTTGTGGTATAGCCTACCTATTGATGGATATGTTATATGCCCTAAAGTTGTTATACATCTTTGTTTTTAAAACCTACATTATTTACGGAAAAGGATTATTGGTCATCATATGGCTATCTTGGTTTAAGACATTCTTTGCGTATTGAGCCCTCTATGTAAGGCAGTTCAAATCAATCCATTATACAATTTCAAAGATGGGCTATTAAGATCTCACTCGCACTTGGTAATCCAACTGATACTGCACACTTTGTTTAATTAAAACGGACTGTGCCACGTGTCCGGCTATATTTTAGACTTGTTTGACTATGTTTTATACGTCTTAATATCGACATAAGTCATATTATCTCAAATGCTACATCTCAACTTTCAACAGTATCCAATTTGCTTACACGTTTTGCATAGGATGCTTCTATACTGGAATAGTTTAAGATCGCTGCTTTCTGTTGGTAAACTATTTTAAGTTGATCTAGGTTCGACGACATGCTGCATCTCATGTGCTTACCTAGATTCGAAAAAACGGCCTCCCTGCTCCTCTGATCACAGTGTATGGGGGTTCTGTTATGTTCAGTGAAAGACGCTGTCGACTAGTGAGTTGGTCCTTAAGTACAAGCAGCCTCGCCATTGGTTGCTGTATACGGCCGTGTTATTGGCTGTTACGCGGTCATATGATCGCGGTTTGGATTTCTAAATAGAAAGTGACGATAAAACCCAACTAGACTACCAAGTTATTGTCGCTTTTGTTAAAATGTAATATATAGTTGACAACTCGATTGTTACTTTCTCTATAATTTAAGATCGCATGTGTAGCTAAACGAGTTATTAACCCCTTCCATGCTCATGACGGAACGGTTCCGTCATGAGCGTAAGTTGGCCTGTGCTTATGACGGAACCGTTCCGTCATGGTTCCATAGGCCCAATGGAACTTTCAGCACCGCAGCAAAATTCGCGCAGCACAGAAGGGGTTAATGTATTGTCTATGACGCAATAGCGCGTCGAGATAGTGACCTCATATAAAAGGGTACAGATATTAAATTAACCAGACGCGCAATTCAAATACCTGGTATCTACCATTTTATGTATGGGCCATACAACTCCCAAATTGTTTATATGGGCCGAACAATTCTCTATTTAATGCTATCTGTTGCTGGCAATGTTTTCATAGTTGACAATAAGGAAAACTTTATTAGGCATTCCTCACTGTCACAGATTAAGTGAAGCTAGTACAGCAAAATTCTTGCATCAAATCAAAATACTTGTCTGATTAAGTGAAGCAACATTTTGATATTGAGAAGATTTATATCTAAATACTTTTCTATGGAAATCTGCGGGCTGTACTCTTCATGTTAGATGAACCCAACTGCTATAGGCATAAAGCCAACGACGGTTTATCAATTCATGAGGGCACTATTTTATTCAGCTAATTATGCGTTCCTGATCTGACACTGTTGAGCCTTGACATAAAATACTGTTCCAGTTTTTTACGTTTTACGTTTTTGATTTATGTCTCCGCCTCTGGCATTCATAGTGACTGCTTCTAAACAACACCATTGCAACTCATTGGTACTATGGCCCAATGATCAGTCAATGGTGCACCTTTCTTATTAGTCCTTATCGCTGATTTATGCTCATTCATACAAATGCGTACTTCACGTGACGTCTCTCCAATATAGATTAGGTCACATGGGCAGCGTATCATATAGATGACATTTTTGGAGCGACAGTTCATGAAGCTTATTTGTGATGGAATTACCCTTGATGATGTCCTTACCGTTGGCACACCCTGAACAAGCAAAGGTGCCGGGCCAGTGGATCTTCAGAAGCCTGTGGCAATGTGTCATGAACCTGTTGGTGTAAAACACACAATTTAGCCGTCAATTCATACAGATAGTCAATCAGTACAGGGTGTTTAATTTCGCTAAACTTTGTCGGCCTCTGCACTCCCCATACATTTGCCGGGCGACCAAAAACTAAGTCCCACTCGAGAATGTACAGTTATCCTAGATGACAAAAGTGCTAATGGCAAAGCATCGGGCCATTGGAGACCAGAGGCTCGCCTGAATCTTGGCCAATTTCAGCTTTAGGGTGCCATTATAGCACTCAAACTAAGCCTGCAGATTGGGGGTGATTTGCAGCGTGAAATTTTTGTTGGATGCCCAAACCATCACATACTCTCTTCATCACTTGATCCACGAATTCACTCCCATTGTCACTCCAGACCATTCTCGGCAAACCATACCTAGGGAAGAATTCCTTAACAAGGGCTTTAGCTGTGGACAAGGCAGTATTCTCTTTCAAGGGATATGCTTCTACCCATCTCGAAAAAGCACAAACAACTATGAGGACGTACTTCAAATTGTTACATCTCTCCATATGGATGAAATCTAGTTGCAAAACCTCAAAGGGATACGTCGGAGGCGCAAAATGACCAGCTGGAGTTGGAGTTCCCTTGCCAGGATTATACATCTGACAAACCATGCAATTCTTGACCAAGTTCTCTGCACACTTAGGAATTCCAGCATTCTGCCATACTGGAGCCAACAACTTACAAATCCCTTTCGCACTAATATGAGCCATTCCATGCGCCATTGTAACCACTGCAAGCACGTACGCATCAGGTAACATCCATCGCTGATGCTCTGACAACTCAATCCAACAACCATTCGAATCCAATTTTCCCTTACTTTCTCTCCATTCACTCAATTCTTTCTCTGTAGCTTCAGCCTGAATTGACTTCACGCTCTCTATCGTATCTTCACACATACCTCTATCCGGAACCCATCTTGCCGGACCTGCCACATACATTCGACTCGTCACATCTTTCGCTACATCTTGCGCAACTTCATCCGCAAACGCATTACCACGACCAACGTCATCGGTAACCTTCTTATGTGCACTGCATTTCACAATCGCAACTTGCAACGGCAAAGTAAGTGACTCAAGAAGTTCATTCACCAACTGACCATGCTGGATCTTCGTTCCATGAGATGTGAGGAACCCACGTCCTTCCACAAATGACCAAAACTATGAGCCACACCAAACGCATACTGGCTATCAGTATATACAGTCACTCGTTTCCCTTTCGACAACACACACGCTCTTGTCAATGCAATCAACTCTGCTGCTTGAGCTGAATTATGTGGGATACGTGCAGCTTCAACAATCGTATGCAAAGTCGTAACCGCATATGCCGCAGTCGTATCACCATTCGGAAGCTTGAAGCATGAACCATCTACCCATAGAGTACCATCACAATTCGCAAGAGGAGTATGCCTAAGGTCTATTCTCCCTTTCGTTTCCTCTTCTGTCCTAAGAAAGCAATCATGCTGTTCAGAAACATCTGTCTCTACTGAAATCGGCAACAACGTAGCTGGATTCAACGTATTGCATCTCTTTATATGCACATGACTCGCTAAGAGTGTCAATTCATAACCTGACAACCGAGCACTAGTTAAGTGCTGAGTCTTTGTCCTGTTTAACAAGGTATCCACTGCATGTGGAACCATCACAATCAACGTATTCTCCGTCATTAAACCAGCTGACTGTCGAATAGAAACAGCTGCTGCTGCTGTAGCTCTCAAACAACTCGGCAATGCTCTAGCTACCGGATCCAAAGTCGACGAGAAATACGCACATGGACGTTGTTTATCGCCGAACTGCTGTGTCAGGACTGACAATGCACATCCCTCTCTCTCATGGACTTAGAGTGTAAAAGGCTTACTGTAGTTGGGAGTACCCAACACAGGAGCCGAACACAACGCATCACGCAATTAAGAAAAACTCTTCTGCCATTCGTCAGTCCAAGGAATAGGATTCGGAGTATCCTTAACAGTAAGAGCTAACAAAGGTTTCGCAAGAAGCGAAAAATTCGGAATCCATTGCCTACAATATGAGATAATATCCAAGAAAGCACACACTTCTCTCTGTGTGGTTGGCACATTCATTCTCACAATCGCTTGAATTCTGTCTGGGGTCAATCTTCTTCCCTCCTTCGATAAGAGATGACCTAAGTAGGTCACTTCTTGTCGACAATACTGCAACTTCGAAAGAGACACTTTATGATGGAAGGCGGACAAATGACGCAACAACAACAAAGTAGCTTCTTTACAAATCTCCTCATTATCAGCAGCAACTAACAAATCGTCGACATACTGAATAAGAGCAGCACCATCAGGTAAAACAATCGTATCAAGCTGTGTTTTCAAAGCCTGACTATAGATGGATGGACTCTCACAATAGCCTTGAGGAGCTCGCTTGAACCGAAAACTTCGGCCTCCTAAAGAGAAGCCAAAAATATGTCTACTCTCCTCGGCAATCGGGATGCTGAAGAAAGCATTCTTCAAATCAATCACCGAAAACCAGGTAGCAGAAGCAGGAATCATAGTTAACAAAGCAGTGATATCTGGAAAAACAGGAAATTGCGGAACTACGATCTTGTTCACTTCGCGAAGATCGATCACAAACCTATACACAGTGGTTGCGAAGAATCAGTACGTTTCAGAACAGGCAAAACCGGACTATAGCGCACATTACCTCTCGTTTCTTCAATCACACCTTTCTTAATCAGATCATAGATGATCGCTAGAAGTGCTCTTTCATCATCACTAGAAATCCGATATTGAGGAATACGTGGCAATCTAACATTCGCTTTCAGCGTCACAACATATGGCGGGAACTCCAAAAGACCCACATCATTAGGACCAGTAGCTCAAAGAGTATCAGGAAGAGAATGCAATTCCACTAGAAGTCGATCCTTCGACAAATACATCGGAGAGATCACTCTCTTACCCAATGTAAGCTGTACTCCTGAAGGAGAAAAATGTAGTGTCGCATGTGAGAAGTTGGCCCGATATGCAACGTTCGCTATTCTAGCGACCGCTATGTATCGTTCCAACGACCCGTATGGTGTTTGGTTGTAAGTCAACCTATAGACCAGCTATCCTAGTAGCGTGGATACGAGCAGTCTAAGGCTAAAGACTCGAGAGGGCGTGTTAAGCCAGCTGTTTACCACACATGTACCCCTTGAACACCCAGTGAAAGGACACCACACAAGTGTTATGAAAATAAACAGTATATTTATTAAGAATCACAACAGCCCTGTACTCTTTATGAGGACAGGGTACTAAGCACAAACCAAATCTCTTTAGTAAATACTTCAAGTGCACAATTAAAACAAGTGTCCGAGGACACGGAAAGGTTAAGGCAAGTCGGAAGCGAGGGACTCGGGACCCTAGAGTAAGGAGGCTATGCAGGCACCGAAGTGCCGAGTTACCTAGCCACGAGGGCTGCGGCTGCACAAGTCTTACAGGCGTCGGGGTCTTCGCTGACGAGCCAGGAGCCGGAAGAAAAGGAGTTGCTGGCCGGCGACCAGTGCTGAATAGTTCGTAGAGATCCAAGCCTGGATCGGAGATTGAAGAAACCTGAAAGCAGAGGGGACCAAGTTCGTACTACTAGCCAGTAGTCAGAGGGTACCAGGAAGGCACCGGTTGGCCGTCACCTCGACCAGGTGAGTGGGCGACGCTAGGCTCTGCAGTCTCTCGGACCAGGAGGCGTTGTCGGCGACCACGGTGGAGGTGCGAGCTGTCCCACGACGGATGTCGCTGTCGGCGTCTGGAGTGGACCAGGAGGGTCCGGGGTGCTTCTCGGAAAGATGGAAGCAAGGGCCAGTCTGGAGCAACCAGACCGGCAGTGTTGATTCTCGGATGTCGTCACAGAAGGACACGAGCCAGCGGCTAGTGACCAGACAACGTGCTGAGCAGCGAGCAGAAGGGCCCCACGCAGATCGTGGAGATGCTGGGAGACTGCACTTCGGTGCTGGAGCGGCTCAGGGTCGGGGCTTCTCGGACCCCAGAGCACTCACCAGAGAGTTACCTCGATGGTCGTGCTGGTTTTTAAGAGCGTGCAGGTTCTGATGATGGCCGGTCCCTCGAGGTCTCGTCGCACCCACAGATCACAGCTGAGCTGATGACGTGGGTAGAGGTCAGAGGTGCCAGGGAAGCCGGTTCTCGTCGAGCTGGGCCGTCGGATTCCTTGAGGAAGGACTTACAGCAAACCGCAGAGTTCTTAGATGGTGCCCGCTGATGCGGGGTGACTACTCCTTAGCCACAAGGGAGAAATCTTGAGAAGAGTCTTGAAGGTCCTTTCGTAGAAAGTAGTTCTTGATTCAAAGATGATCTAGTTTGGAAGGGTCCCCGCTCCGGCCTTTATCCTAAAGAAAGGGGCGGGTACATGACTAGGTCCTGCCCTAAGGGTGGGACCAGGAAGGGGGGTAGTTACACCCCTCTCCCCCTGCCGGGCTTTCCCCAGGCCAGGGCTGTCGCCCCTGGAACTGGTTCTAACCGGCAGATGCGTAGTGAGCACCGGGGTGCCACTCCGCAGTCACCTTCGCGCAAAAGCCCTACCTACCCAGAATACACAAACCCTGTCTGGGACGGTGCGAACACCGCCCTCGACAGGAAACCCTTTGTCCAGGCGCTCCTCGCTGGAAGGACTCCCAGCAGCAGGAGGTCAGACTCGTGTCTGTGGTGGCAGCATCCATTTTGTGGAGCTGAGGCTTCAGTTAACTTTAACCGGGGTTCACAGTTACGTACATGTCGTGTCCCTCTAGAAGGGTGGAATGCTAACCTCATCGCCAGAATTGGTGAGAGGGCAGCACCCCGATTCGTATGACACCTTACTCGACATGCCTTGATAACGCGACACCGGAGTTACCGATATGGTACGCGTTATCATGGAACAGCCATTGGGTCTTGATTCCGCAAGCTGCAACCGGGCTCGGCTCGGGCCTGAACCTAGCTCACACGAGCCCACGCACTCTGCCTTCAGGATTGTTAAGGCCTGCCATAGGAGTGACTGATAGGAACTCGGGTGTCCATTGTATGGTTAGATATAGAGCTACTATACCTAAAGCGAAGGGTGATTACACGACTTCGCCCCAGCTGTCATGCAGCCAGTTGTGTCAGATTTAGGAGGCCAGCCAGGGGTGGCATAATACATGCTGCAGCCCCTGGCGGCCCTGGGTACACCTACGCCCTGGGTTACAGGGTCTGATAAGGTGGCCCAGTACCAATTGGTAAATGCACCTAGGGCACATCTCGTAATTTAGAAAGAGAACAGCCAGGCTGTGGGTCTGATTGGCAGGCCCGCAGCCAGAGAAAGTCGTAAACCAGTGAAACAAAAGCAAAAAATCTGGGTGATCATAGGATTGCAGACCCTACTCTCCTACATGACCCCCCCCCCAAACGTCGGAACAACTAGCTAACCTTGACCAGGTGAGTCTTCTTGTTCTAAGTGGAAATATCTGGAGAGCCCATCGGCATTGCCATGATCCGTACCAGGTCTATGTTCCACTGTGAAGTCCATCCCCTGTAGGGAAATGGACCACCTAAGCAGTTTGGGGTTTTCACCCTTCATCTGATTTAGCCACAAGAGGGGCTTATGGTCGGTCTGAATCTTGAAGTGAGTGCCAAACAAGTATGGCCTCAGCTTCTTCAGGGCCCAAACCACAGCAAAGGCCTCCCTCTCAATAGCTGACCAATTCTTCTCTCTAGGGGTCAGCCGTCTGCTTATAAAAGCTATGGGCTGGTCTTGACCATCAAAATTCAGTTGAGAAAGAACAGCTCCCACACCCAACTCAGAAGCATCTGTTTGGACAATGAATGGTTTGGAGTAGTCCGGACTCTTGAGGATAGGCGCCGTGCACATGGCCTGCTTTAGGTCATCGAATGCTTTTTGACAGCTCGCTGTCCACTGAACCTTTTTTGGCATTTTCTTACTTGTCAGTTCATTTAATGGTGTCACGATGGAACCATAGTTCCTGACAAACTTCCTGTAGTAACCAGTCAGGCCCAAGAAAGCTCGAACCTGAGTCTGGGTGGTTGGAGGAGCCCAGTCCCTGATTGACTGTATCTTGCTCTCCAGTGGCTGAACCTGACCTCCACCTACAAGGTGGCCCAGGTATACAACCTGTGTCTGCCCTATCTGGCACTTGGTGGCCTTGATAGTGAGACCTGCTGCTTGCAGTGCCTCTAACGTCTTCCGCAGGTGGACCAGGTGATCCTCCCAGGTGGAGCTAAAGACAGCAATATCGTCAAGATACGCCGCACAGAAGTCATCCAGCCCAGTAAGGACGTGATTCACCAACCGTTGGAAGGTGGCAGGTGCATTTTTCAGACCAAAGGGCATCACCACGAACTGATAATGCCCACCAGGGGTTGAAAATGCGGTTTTAGGCTTGGCGTCCTCAGCTAACCTGATTTGCCAATACCCAGCTGTCAGGTCAAACGTACTTAAGTAGTTGGCCGAGGCCAGCCTATCAATAAGCTCGTCTGCCCTTGGTATTGGGTGGGCGTCAGTCTTAGTGACTGCATTGAGACCCCTGTAGTCTACGCAGAACCTCATCTCTCTCTTACCACCCTGGGTGTGAGGTTTCGGCACTAGAACTACGGGACTAGCCCAAGGGCTATCCGAGGGTTCAATGACTCCCAGCTCCAACATTTTCTGCACTTCATTTTTGATGCAGTCTCTAACGTGATCAGGCTGCCTGTAGATTTTACTCTTTACGGGCAAGCTGTCACCAGTGTCGACCTCATGGGTGCACCAATCGGTCTGACTGGGTGTCAGAGAAAACAGATGTCGGAACGACTGAAGAACCTGTTTACAGTCGCTCTGTTGATGTTCGGAGAGGCTGCCACAAAAGACAACACCTTCTACCGAGCCATCGTCAGGATTCTGAGAGAGCAGGTCGGGGAGAGGGTCACTCTCCTCTTCCTGTCCCTCATCTAGGGCCATGAGCAAACTCATGTCCTTCCTGTCGACATATGCTTTTAGCCTGTTGACATGAAGCACCCTGTGGGGGCTCCGGGGAGTTCCCAGGTCGACCAGGTAGGTGACCTCTCCCTTTTTCTCCAGGATGGTGTGGGGCCCGGACCATTTGTCCTTGAGTGCTGCTGGGGCCACTGGCTCCAACACCCACACCTTCTGTCCGGGCTGGAAAACAGTCAAGACAGCCTTTTGGTCATGCCAAGCTTTTTGGAGTTCTTGGCTGGCCTTAAGGTTTTCGGATGCCTTCTCCATGTATTCAGCCATCCGCGAGCGGAGGCCGAGCACATAGTCCACTATGTTGGTTGCAGGCTTTTTGAGAGGTCTCTCCCATCCTTCCTTCACCAAACACAGGGGTCCTCTTACAGGATGCCCGTACAAAAGTTCAAAAGGGCTGTAACCAACCCCCTTCTGCGGGACTTCTCTGTAGGCGAACAAGAGGCAGGGGATCAGGACGTCCCATCTTCGCCGAAGCTTTTCCGGTAGTCCATGAATCATCCCTTTTAGGGTCCTGTTGAATCTCTCAACAAGCCCATTGCATTGTGGATGATAGGGTGTAGTGAACTTGTAGTTGACACCACATTCCTTCCACATAGCAGTTAAGTAGCTCGACATAAAGTTTGCACCTCTGTCGGAGACGACCTCCTTAGGGAAGCCCACTCTGGAGAATACTCCAACTAGGGCTCTTGCCACAACAGGTGCTGTAGTGGTCCTAAGGGGAATAGCTTCAGGATACCTGGTGGCATGATCCACTACCACCAGTATAAACTTGTGCCCTGATGCTGTCGGTGGTTCCATGGGACCGACGATGTCGATCCCCACCCGTTCAAAGGGCACCCCCACCACAGGCATTGGTATAAGGGGGGCCTTTGTCGTGCCACCTGACTTACCACTGGCTTGGCAAGTGACACAGGAGCGGCAAAACTCCTTGGTATCTTCGTTCATGTGAGGCCAGTGAAAGTGCGAGACAAGCCTGTCCCACGTTTTCGTCTGGCCTAAGTGACCTGCTAAGGGAATCTCGTGGGCCAAGGTAAGTAGGAAACCACGCTGAGACAAGGGGACGACCAGCCTCCTGGTCATGCCAGGCTTGGGGTCTCTTGACTCAGTGTACAGGAGTCCATCTTCCCAGTATACCTTGTGGGTACCTGTGGCGTTCCCAGCAGCCTCAGCAGCAGCCTGCTGTCTGAGGGGTTCAAGAGAAGGGCAGTCTAACTGGTCCTTCCCCAGATCTTCCCTTGAGGGTCCCCCTGAGCCCAAAAATTCAACTTGATCAAGTTCGAACTCTCTCGGCTCAGTTTCCCTCAATTCCTGTAGGTCAGCCTCCTCTGAGACTTGATCCTCGACCTGGGGCAAGGGGGAAGGCGCAGCCTTAACCCTACTGCTCTTTTTCTTGGGGGGTGTCTGGTCCGTTGTTCCAGGATCCAGCACCTGTTCAGTGGGGCATCTCCTGACCTGTGACCTAGTCACAGCGAACACATGTGCTGGCAAACCTAACATTTCCATGTGAGTCCGGTGCTCCACTTCTGACCATTGTGACGACTCCAAATCATTGCCCAACAAACAATCCACTGGGAGGTCTGGACTAACTACAACCTTCTTTTGGCCAGTTACCCCTCCCCAGGAGAAAGCTACAATTGCCATACTGTGATTGGTAGTGACATTGCTTGCATTGGTCACCAGGAATTCTGTACCTGGCATGATCTGTCCAGGGTCCACAAAGTTAGGCGTCACCATGGTGACGCTGGCACAAGTGTCCCTATAGGCCTGAGCCATCTTTCCATTTATGAAAGGCGTCTGTCTGTATTTGCCCAAGGTATTGGGGCTTACGTCAGGGGACACGTCCACGTCCCCTGTACTGACAAGGACAGCCTGAGTGAGCGTGCCAACTAAGTTGTCACGCCCCTCAGAACCCAGGGTTAACCCTACTAAACCCTTGGGAGGCGCACTACCACTGCTGTCTGTACTAGGGGGCACAGGTGCCTTAGGGGCTGCAGTGGCAGGAGTCTGCCCTCCTCCTTTCTTGGTGCACTCACTAAACCAGTGAGATTTACTTTTACAGTACTGGCACCATCGTTTGGATTGGCCTTCTTTCTTCTTTTGGGGAGCCTGACCCCCACCCTCTTTGGGTTGTTGGGGACCTGTCGAAGACTTCTGGTCATTTTGTTCCCCTTTAGAATCTTTACCCTTCTGGTCTGCTTTCTTCTGACCACCTTGATTCTGGCCCTGGTTCTGTTTAACTCTCGTACGAACCCATTTGTCTGCCTTCTGCCCCAATTCTTGAGGAGAGGTCAGATCCGAGTCGACAAGATGCTGATGCAACAACTGGTTCTGACAATTGTTTAAAATTTGTTCTCTCATCATCAAATTGTACAATCCTTTGTAATCAGTAACCTTACTGCCCAGCAACCAGCCCTCAAAAGCCTTAGTGGCACAATCGACAAAATCAGACCAATCTTGAGACTGCGTCTTCTGGGTATCCCTGAACAGCACCCTGTACTGCTCAGTGGTTAGGCCGAACCCTTCAACGAGTGTATTCTTCAAGACTTGGTAATTGTTAGCGTCCTCTACCCTTGTGGTGAGGAGCTTGTCTCTTCCTTTACCTTCAAAGGAGAGCCACAAGATAGCCGCCCACTGACTCTGGGGAACACCTTGCACAGTGCAGGCCCTCTCCAAAGCAGTAATCCACTTGTGGATGTCGTCCCCTTGTTTAAAGGGGGGCACTATCTTCCCAAGGTGTTTCCTATCGAAACTCTTTTCCCTATTACTAGGTACATTGCTGCCACCAGTGGGGATTGCCCCACTTAACTGTTGCTCTCTAGCAAAAGCAAGCTTTTCCTTGGCCAGGGCAAGTTCTTCCCTTTCGATCCGCAGATTAGCTGCCCTTTCCTTCGCTTCGTATACTCTCCTCTGAGGGGACGTCATCCCTCTTTGAGAAGAGTTGTGAGAGCCGTTGGTATGAAGGGATCTGCCAGAGCCTCTTGATAGAGATCTGGCTCGTCCATTCCCCATGTTAAGCGGAACCGACAGTAGCGCCGGGGTTCCCCCAGTGCCACTATCGTGTCTGCTTAAGTTGGACCGTGTTAGTCTGACGACTTCTACCTGTCCCTTATCTGCCTCGTCCCCTGAGAGATCCTCATCCTCATCCTCCTCCACATCCTCGTTCTCGGTTGCGAGGTGAATGAGGTCAGGATCGTCCCGGGTTCCCTCGAGGGCAGGCATGTCTCCTTCTGGATTAGAAGAGCTACGAAGTTTCTCAGCTCTCCTGGCATCATAAGTCTCCAAGAGACCAATCAGAAAGGACGTTGTGGGGTTAGACCCCTGCTGAATCTTCCGGGAGTGACACAATCGTCTTAACTCCTTGAAGCTCAGCACAGTATATCCTGAAGGGATGACCTGTGGAGGGTCAACTGACACAAGGGGAGACTCAGAGTTTCCTCCTTGGCCCGACATACTGTTTCTAGTGTGGTGTAAGTGATGCACCTACCTACACTATGTGTTTACCTACTTTTCCCTTGCTAAGAGCTGTAGCCAAGGTGTGCTAAGCCTTGAGGAGCTACAACAGCTGGTTCAGTAGAACTCAGAGTATTCTAAGCTTTAGTTATATGTACTAACAGTACTTGTGCGATCTTTCAACAAGATATTCTTAGGATACGTGTGGTAAAACAACAGCAAGCTCAAATCCCACCGCTGCCACCAATGTGAGAAGTTGGCCCGATATGCAACGTTCGCTATTCTAGCGACCGCTATGTATCGTTCCAACGACCCTTATGGTGTTTGGTTGTAAGTCAACCTATAGACCAGCTATCCTAGTAGCGTGGATACGAGCAGTCTAAGGCTAAAGACTCGAGAGGGCGTGTTAAGCCAGCTGTTTACCACACATGTACCCCTTGAACACCCAGTGAAAGGACACCACACAAGTGTTATGAAAATAAACAGTATATTTATTAAGAATCACAACAGCCCTGTACTCTTTATGAGGACAGGGTACTAAGCACAAACCAAATCTCTTTAGTAAATACTTCAAGTGCACAATTAAAACAAGTGTCCGAGGACACGGAAAGGTTAAGGCAAGTCGGAAGCGAGGGACTCGGGACCCTAGAGTAAGGAGGCTATGCAGGCACCGAAGTGCCGAGTTACCTAGCCACGAGGGCTGCGGCTGCACAAGTCTTACAGGCGTCGGGGTCTTCGCTGACGAGCCAGGAGCCGGAAGAAAAGGAGTTGCTGGCCGGCGACCAGTGCTGAATAGTTCGTAGAGATCCAAGCCTGGATCGGAGATTGAAGAAACCTGAAAGCAGAGGGGACCAAGTTCGTACTACTAGCCAGTAGTCAGAGGGTACCAGGAAGGCACCGGTTGGCCGTCACCTCGACCAGGTGAGTGGGCGACGCTAGGCTCTGCAGTCTCTCGGACCAGGAGGCGTTGTCGGCGACCACGGTGGAGGTGCGAGCTGTCCCACGACGGATGTCGCTGTCGGCGTCTGGAGTGGACCAGGAGGGTCCGGGGTGCTTCTCGGAAAGATGGAAGCAAGGGCCAGTCTGGAGCAACCAGACCGGCAGTGTTGATTCTCGGATGTCGTCACAGAAGGACACGAGCCAGCGGCTAGTGACCAGACAACGTGCTGAGCAGCGAGCAGAAGGGCCCCACGCAGATCGTGGAGATGCTGGGAGACTGCACTTCGGTGCTGGAGCGGCTCAGGGTCGGGGCTTCTCGGACCCCAGAGCACTCACCAGAGAGTTACCTCGATGGTCGTGCTGGTTTTTAAGAGCGTGCAGGTTCTGATGATGGCCGGTCCCTCGAGGTCTCGTCGCACCCACAGATCACAGCTGAGCTGATGACGTGGGTAGAGGTCAGAGGTGCCAGGGAAGCCGGTTCTCGTCGAGCTGGGCCGTCGGATTCCTTGAGGAAGGACTTACAGCAAACCGCAGAGTTCTTAGATGGTGCCCGCTGATGCGGGGTGACTACTCCTTAGCCACAAGGGAGAAATCTTGAGAAGAGTCTTGAAGGTCCTTTCGTAGAAAGTAGTTCTTGATTCAAAGATGATCTAGTTTGGAAGGGTCCCCGCTCCGGCCTTTATCCTAAAGAAAGGGGCGGGTACATGACTAGGTCCTGCCCTAAGGGTGGGACCAGGAAGGGGGGTAGTTACACCCCTCTCCCCCTGCCGGGCTTTCCCCAGGCCAGGGCTGTCGCCCCTGGAACTGGTTCTAACCGGCAGATGCGTAGTGAGCACCGGGGTGCCACTCCGCAGTCACCTTCGCGCAAAAGCCCTACCTACCCAGAATACACAAACCCTGTCTTCTTCCCTCCTTCGATAAGAGATGACCTAAGTAGGTCACTTCTTGTCGACAATACTGCAACTTCGAAAGAGACACTTTATGATGGAAGGCGGACAAATGACGCAACAACAACAAAGTAGCTTCTTTACAAATCTCCTCATTATCAGCAGCAACTAACAAATCGTCGACATACTGAATAAGAGCAGCACCATCAGGTAAAACAATCGTATCAAGCTGTGTTTTCAAAGCCTGACTATAGATGGATGGACTCTCACAATAGCCTTGAGGAGCTCGCTTGAACCGAAAACTTCGGCCTCCTAAAGAGAAGCCAAAAATATGTCTACTCTCCTCGGCAATCGGGATGCTGAAGAAAGCATTCTTCAAATCAATCACCGAAAACCAGGTAGCAGAAGCAGGAATCATAGTTAACAAAGCAGTGATATCTGGAAAAACAGGAAATTGCGGAACTACGATCTTGTTCACTTCGCGAAGATCGATCACAAACCTATACACAGTGGTTGCGAAGAATCAGTACGTTTCAGAACAGGCAAAACCGGACTATTGCGCACATTACCTCTCGTTTCTTCAATCACACCTTTCTTAATCAGATCATAGATGATCGCTAGAAGTGCTCTTTCATCATCACTAGAAATCCGATATTGAGGAATACGTGGCAATCTAACATTCGCTTTCAGCGTCACAACATATGGCGGGAACTCCAAAAGACCCACATCATTAGGACCAGTAGCTCAAAGAGTATCAGGAAGAGAACGCAATTCCACTAGAAGTCGATCCTTAGACAAATACATCGGAGAGATCACTCTCTTACCCAATGTAAGCTGTACTCCTGAAGGAGAAAAATGTAGTGTCGCATACAATCTTTTCAACAAATCTAGTCCCAACAAGTTCTCACCACAACCTGTAGTCAGAATGAGGGGTGCTTGAAATTCACAAGGTCCAACACAAAGGACTAGAAATCGGATTATGAACTGGGGCGCCAGAAAAACCCACTGAAACATTTGTCAAGCCAGACAAAGGTGTGTCAGGGAGTTTAGAGTGCATGATTGAACTCTTCACAGCACCAGTATCTAACAGAAAAAGCTCTGACGCGCCTGATGTAATCACTTCAACATAAGGTCCACTCTGATCTACTGGAACTGAAACGACTCCCTCTCTTTGTCTATGGCTGTCCTAGCAATCATTACCGTCGATATTCTCACCTTCGACATAGTAGTCGTCAGCCTAGTACGGAGTCGTCCTACCAGACGCACCATTCTGCTGATCAAAACAATTAATTGAATTCTGTGGAGGAAAGAAATGTGCATTCTGGGGGAACACACTACGTCCCCTACCTCTAGGAGTTTGCTGAACACCTCGACCTCTCACATTAGAGACACCATTTGTGCGTTGCAACAGAACCGGACAACTATTCTTGAAATGACCCTCTTCCTTACAATACGCACACTGATTAGGGCCTACAGGAAAACGCGGTTGAGAAGACTCGAACCTCTGAGAATTTCTCTGAAACTGGTGATGTTGCTGATAGTCGTGCTGATTATTACGGGGCGGATACACTTGCTGCAAAAGAACCTTCGTCTTCAACTCTTTAGTCTTTTTGTCTGCCTTATCTTTCTCATCCTTAGCCCTATTCTCGTAATATTGCGCAGTAGCCAATATCTGCGCCGACGAAGAAACAGCCCAAGAACTCTCTGAATCCTTCAACTTAGTACACAACTCGGGAAGCAAATTATGTACAAACTTATCGACAAACAACCGTTGGCCACCTTCCGTACTCATATCCTGACCACTGTGGTCTATAAACGTCTCTTCGAACCTAGTGAAGAAATCGGACACACTTTCGTCTTCTGCTTACATTCAGACAATTTATCCCAGTTTACCCGCATAGCAGGCATTAAAGTCTTCATATAATTTATTATCCTACCAGGAAGTTCTGCAACTAAAGGCTCAGGTTTAGCTCCTCCACCTTGTCGACCATCTGCGGCAGTAATATTATCCCATGTATCACCTAACTCTTGCGCTTGATCCGCATGACAAATCATTCCCCATAAAGGCTGAGGAACCACATTGCCAAACAACATCTCTATATCAGCTAGATTCATGATACATGAGTCTGCTGTCTGTGATAACTCCTTATAGTACCCTGCAGGATTTTTACGGGGGTCAGGTAAAGTCTGCTTAGGGGCCAAAACTTCCGCTTGCTTCCACGGAACATGTACCCAAACATGCTGAAAATGAGCTGGTACAGCTGCAATAGCCGCAACGGCATCGCCCTGACCTGCATCTTTCCACACCGGAGGAACCTCTCTCATTGGATATTGTCGCACTTTTCTCCTAACAGAAGGATCAGGCTCAAACAACGGCTGAGAAGGACACTCAGTCCTAAACGAAAGCAGCGTCGCAACTGCTCTTTCAACATCAAGACCCACTATAGTTCCTTTCGCAAACTCGGACTGTACACGGAACAACTCAGATGAAGTATGTCCCAAATCACCATCTTCTCATTCTTCACGAAGGAAAGTAGACATCATGTCGAAGACATACCTCTGCTTTGGTGCTTCCTGTTGGACAGGCCTTGTGGAAGGCCCGCTCCCTCCCCGCATGATAAGGCCCGGATGCCGGCTCTCCCTGTGTCCCCAGAAAGAACCACCCCGGCAACCCACCGAAGCAACCCGTAACCCGTCCCCAACGGGACGCCTGCTCCCGAACACCCCAGCCTCGGCTGACCCGGGCCCCCGTCAGCACCATTGCCCCGGTCCAGCCGCCATCTTGGACACTGCACCACGAGGCGGCGTGGCCTCAACACGACCCCAACCCTGGGCCTGGCCAGGCCCCGACATCGAGGCACCACCATCCACCCAGGAGGTGAAGAGACCACTTGGCAGGTCAATGGGAGAAAGGAGTGTGGATAGCTCTCCCCCACCAGGTGCCGATCGCCCCCGGCCTCCCCGGGCGCTGGCTCCACCCCCCTGCTGGGTGTCTGGACTCCCTCATCCCGGACCTCCCGACCTCCAAGCGCGAGGGTCCGGACATCAAAGGAGACCAGACCTATAATTGGGGCAGCTCCAGAGCAGGAAGGCAGTTGTATCCTGGAGTCGAGAGACACCTTGAAGAACTCATCCCTGACGGACTGCTGGCGCTGCCGCAGCCTTGCCTTGTGAACCCTCTCCGAAGCCTGCTGGCGCTGCCGCGGCCCTCTGCAACGTGCATCTTCGTCCGGACCTGCTGGCGCTGCCGCGGCCTATCCTTGTGAACTATCGCTCTTGCCTGCTGGCGCTGCCGCGGCCCCTCTGCAAAGAAGTCATCATCGTAGCCTGCTGGCGCTGCCGCAGCCCTCCTTATCGAGAACCATCATCCTAGCCTGCTGGCGCTGCCGCGGCCCTCCTTGCCGAGAACTATCATACTAGCCTGCTGGCGCTGCCGAGGCCCGACCTTTCAGATCCCTGAGCTCGAGGATTGTGAGCTCCTTTTGGCCGCCCTTGTACCGGACCGGTACTAAGACTGTCCCGCTACCCCTACCCTACAGAGACTAGAATTGGGAGGATCCTCATGTCCTGCCCCCACTGTATCGTTGATAACCTTGCCTCAAGAATCCTATATAAAGTGTGCAGATCGTATCCCTGTGTGGTGTCCATTTGTGGGGGGGAAGTTACTTGTCTGTACGATCGCCGAAGACGGCCCTCACCGGAGGCCTCTCCCCCTGTACTCGGCCGACCCTCCAGGTCCCCGTCTAACATTGGTGGCCAGCGGCGCGATCCGAACCAACGCGTAATCGTACAGAGAGTAACTCACCCCACGACACAACCACAATGACAACAAAAGAAAGCGGAACCACAGAAAAATTCCAGATGGAGAAACTAGAAGAGTATAACCACAGAGAACTAAAGCAATTCTGCTTAGAACTAGGCATTGCTACCACAGGACTGAGCACGAAAGAAGACTTCAAAAAGGCCCTAGAATCTTGGGCAGAGACGGGTACGGCCGTACCCCAAACCCAAAGCCTCGAGGCACCGGAAACGAACACCACTCCGACGGAAGGAAGAAGATCGGGTCTCTCCCCAGAGGAGATCCGAGAACGGGGAAAAAAGCAGGCTCCATGAATTGGAGCTGGCTCGACTTCGGTTGGATGGAGAACTGAAATTGGCGGAACAAAAAATAACATTGGAACACTTACGGCTCCGGGAGGAGCGGGAAGAGAAACAAAGACAGAGCGAGTTAGAAGAGAAAAAACTAGCCTACAAACATGAGCGAAACCTAAAAGAAATAGAGCTTCGGAAACAGAATAAAGATCTCGGGGTTCCCGAGCGTCTGAACACTCCTGCCTCTACAGACCCTAAAGTCCACATCCCCAAGGATGTCGTCGGAGAATATTACCGGAACGACGATATCCAGCAGTGGTTCAAAGCCTATGAGGTAGCCATGACCTCCCACCAGATTCCCGAAGCGACTGGGGAGCCGGGTTATGAGGGAGGTTCGTCAACGAAGGGCGAGACGCCCTGCTGCAACTCCCGGACCATCAAATGACCTCCTACGTCCACATGAAAGCCACCCTCCTCACTCGATACGGACTCACGCCCGAGATGTACCGCCAGCGGTTCCGCGACTGCAGACGGATCCCGGGTACAACTTGGGTGGAGTACGTGAACTTTTTCAGCAGAGCATTCGAGGGGTGGATCAAGGGCAGCAAGGTGACCACTTACGAGCAACTCTTTGACCTTATTGTGTGGGAGCACCTCTCTAACAATTGCTTCGTCGAGCTCAGGCAGCACCTCCTCGACAGTAAACTGACTGAACCGCGGCAACTCGCCGCCGAAGCTGACCGATGGGAAAGCACCCGAGTTGCCCGCAACGGGCCCAGCGAACCGAACAGAACCAACCAAGGACCCCATCGCCCCCGGCCGGCAGGGGAAACCCCCCGATGCGTCCAGGGTTCCGAGCCAACGTTACTTGCCACCGATGCCAGCGACCCGGACACTACGCCAACGATCCAAATTGCCAGAAGAACCAGAACCCTATGCCCGCCAGGTCGCTGCCGCCGCCCTGGGGGAAGAGCACACCCCAGAAGATTCTGAAAAGTACGAGGCCGACCAGCCCGAGTGGGAACCAGCCGCCATGTCCCTGGTCTGCCTAGGGGAAAGAGACATGATCCCGCGGGCCCCCCTACCCGCCAACACGCAGAAATACAGCCAGTGGGTCAACATTAATGGGCGCCGGGCTGAGGCCCTACGCGACACCGGGGCCAGTGTGACGGCAGTCCGCTGTCATCTGGTGACCCCGGATCAGATCTTGCCGAACGTCCTTTGCCCCGTCCGGTCAGCCGACAACTCAGAAAGCCTGTGTCGGATGGCCTGCGTCCCCTTCGAGTGGGGAGGAGTGTCCGGAATGCTGAAGGTGACGGTCCGCGATGATGCACCCGTGGACTGCCTCCCGGGGAACGACCTCGAAAGTTCCCCCTGGGCAGCCGTCGAAAGAAGAGAGCACTTGGGGATGTTGGGCCTCCCTGAATGGGCCTGCATAACAACCCGGTCCATGGCCGCCCGCGCCATCTCCACTCCCGAAGAACCCGAATGGCCAGAACCTCCTCCCCCGATCGTCCCGGAGGGAGCCGCCCTAAGTGCCAATCCCACAGAGCAGAACGAAGAAAGGCCCATTCAACTCCAGGACCTTCCCGAACTGGCCCAGTGGCGTCAAGAGGGTGGTCCCACCCAGGAACAATTCTGACAAGAGCAGAAGGCCTGTCCCTCCCTCGAGGGACTCCGACAGCAAGCCCTCGCCCAAAGCGCAGGAGACACCTCGGGAGCCCACTGGATTTATTGGGACAATGACCTGCTCTACAGTGAGCAAAGAATTGCTGAGCTGGGGGCCAGTCGGGTGCTGGTGGTGCCCCACCGCTTCAGAGACTTCCTTTTGAACTTGGCACACGATGTCCCCCTGGCTGGGCACCTGGGGCAAGAAAAAACGTACAACCGCCTGGTAACTCACTTCTACTGGCCCAAAATGCGAAATGATGTCTCCAACCACTGCCGGGCCTGCCCCACCTGCCAGGCCAGCGGGAAGAGCGGCCGAAAGATCAAAGCACCCTTACAACCCTTTCCCGTCGTCACCACCCCGTTCGAACGGGTGGAAATAGACATTGTGGGGCCCCTAGACCCCCGAACGGCACAGGGGCACCGATTCATCCTAGTCCTGGTGGACCACGCCACCCGCTATCCCGAGGCCATTCCTCTTCGGACCATGACAGCACCCGTGGTAGGCCGAGCCCTGATGGGGATCTTCTCTCGAGTGGGCTTCCCCCGGGAAGTCATCAGCGACAGGGGCACGAACTTTATCTCGAAGTACATGAGGTCTCTCTGGCAACAGTGCGGGGTCACCTACCGGTTCACGACCCCTTATCACCCGCAAGGAAATGGACTGGTCGAGCGGTTTAACCGCACTCTCAAGGGGATGATCATGGGCCTAGAAGAACCCTTACGTCGCCAATGGGACGTGCTGCTCCCGTGCCTCCTCTTCGCTTATCGAGAAGTTCCCCAGAAATCCCTCGGCTTCAGTCCCTTTGAGCTCCTGTACGGACACCCCGTCCGGGGCCCCCTCAGCCTGGTCAAGGAAGGATGGGAGATGGCCCCCCAGAAGACTCCTCCAGATGTATATAAGTACCTCCTGACCCTCCGCAACCAGACCCGGCGATTCAGGGAACTCTCCAAAGCCAACCTTGAGGCCAGTCAGGAGGACATAAAGAAGTGGTACGATCAGCATGCCTCCTCCATCGAGTTCGAACCAGGCCAACAAGTCTGGGTGATGTCTCCAGTCGAACCCTGTGCCCTACAGGACAAGTGGACAGGACCCTTCAAGGTGATAGAGCGCAAGGGTCCTGTCACCTACCTAATAGACATGGAGTCCTCCCGGAACCCCCTACGAGTCCTCCACGCCAACAGACTCAAACCCCACTTCGTACGCTCGGAGCTCAGCCTGCTGATGGCAACAGATAATGGGGCGGAAGAAGACTCCGAGCCCCTCCCTGACCTACTGAGGACCCGTGAAAAGGATGGCTCAGTGGAAGGGGTCAGACTCTCCGATGCCTTGTCCCCAGAGCAGCGCCAAGACTGTCGAGCTCTCCTGCTACAATTTGCAAACCTGTTCTCCCTCACCCCCGGGGTCACCCCCTGGTGCCTTCACGATGTGGACACTGGGGATAGTCCCCCCATTCGACACAGGGCATACCGAGTGCCGGATCGGGTGCGCACCTGCATCCAGAACGAAGTCACCCACATGCTGGCTCTAGGAGTGATCAAGCCATCCGACAGCCCCTGGGCCGGCCCAGTCGTACTGGTCCCCAAGGCTGCCGCCCCGGGCGTTGCCCCCGAGCTCCGGTTCTGCGTAGACTATCGGGGTCTGAACGCTGTTACCAGAACCGACGCTCACCCCATCCCCCGGGCGGATGAGCTGGTTGACCGCATGGGGGCTGCCCGCTACCTGAGCATCTTCGATCTAACAGCGGACTACTGGCAAATCGGCCTCACCCCCAGGGCCCAAGAGCGATCCGCCTTCTCTACCCCGGATGGCCACTACCACTTCAAGGTGATGCCATTCGGCATGAAAAACGCTCCAGCTACCTTCCAACGGCTCGTGAACCAGGTACTGGCGGGCCTCGAAGAATTCAGCGCCGCCTACCTGGATGATATCGCTGTGTACTGTCGCCACTGGGCAGACCACCTTCACCACCTCCGAGAAGTCCTGCATGCCCTCCAGCAGGCCGGCCTCACCATCAAAGCCAGCAAATGCCAGATTGGCCAGGGGTCCGTGACCTACCTCGGGCACCAAGTGGGGAGCGGTCTGGTGGCCCCCCTTCAGCTCAAGATCGCTGCCATCTAGTCCTGGCAACCACCTGTCACCCAAACCGAGGTCCGAGCCTTCCTGGGGCTCACCGGATACTACCGGCGGTTTGTAAAGGACTATGGCAGCATTGTGGGGCCCCTCACAGAACTCACATCCAAGAAAAACCCCAAAACAGTCAACTGGACTCCGGACTGCCAAACGGCCTTCGAGAAGTTGAAGGCCGCCATGTGCACCGCCCCCGTGCTCCAGGCCCCCGACTACAGCCGGGAATTCATAGTCCAGACGGATGCCTCAGATCACGGCGTTGGGGCAGTCCTCTCTCAACTCAACGCCGAGGGAGTCGATCAGCCAGTGGCCTTCATCAGCCGACGCCTGCTGGCTCGAGAACAGCGCTGGAGCACCATCGAGCGAGAGGCCTTCGCAGTGGTATGGGCCCTCAAGAAACTCCGGCCCTACCTCTTCGGTACCCATTTCAGGGTACAGACAGATCACCGACCCCTGCAATGGCTGATGCAGATGCGGGGGGAGAACCCAAAACTGTTGCGATGGTCCATCTCCCTGCAGGGGATGGACTTCACGGTGGAGCATCGTCCTGGCCAGGACCACGCCAACGCGGACGGCCTGTCACGCTTTTTCCGCCTCGGCGAGGAGAGTACCCAAGAGGATGGGTGACTCTCCCTGCCTTCAGCTGGGGGGGGACGCATGTTGGACAGGCCTCGTGGAAGGCCCGCTCCCTCCCCGCATGATAAGGCCCGGACGCCGGCTCTCCCTGTGTCCCCAGAAAGAACCACCCCGGCAACCCACCGAAGCAACCCGTAACCCGTCCCCAACGGGACGCCTGCTCCCGAACACCCCAGCCTCGGCTGACCCAGGCCCCCGTCAGCACCATTGCCCCGGTTAGGCCGCCATCTTGGACACTGCACCACGAGGCCGCGTGGCCTCAACGTGACCCCAACCCTGGGCCTGGCCAGGCCCCGACATCGAGGCACCACCATCCACCCAGGAGGTGAAGAGACCACTTGGCAGGTCAATGGGAGAAAGGAGTGTCGATGGCTCTCCCCCACCAGGTGCCGATCGCCCCCGGCCTCCCCGGGCGCTGGCTCCACCCCCCTGCTGGGTGTCTGGACTCCCTCATCCCGGACCTCCCGACCTCCAAGCGCGAGGGTCCGGACATCAAAGGAGACCAGACCTATAACTGGGGCAGCTCCAGAGCAGGAAGGCAGTTGTATCCTGGAGTCGAGAGACACCTTGAAGAACTCATCCCTGACGGAATGCTGGCGCTGCCGCAGCCTTGCCTTGTGAACCCTCTCCGAAGCCTGCTGGCGCTGCCGCGGCCCTCTGCAACGTGCATCTTCGTCCGGACCTGCTGGCGCTGCCGCGGCCCATCCTTGTGAACTATCGCTCTTGCCTGCTGGCGCTGCCGCGGCCCCTCTGCAAAGAAGTCATCATTGTAGCCTGCTGGCGCTGCCGCGGCCCTCCTTATCGAGAACCATCATCCTAGCCTGCTGGCGCTGCCGCGGCCCTCCTTGCCGAGAACTATCATCCTAGCCTGCTGGCGCTGCCGCGGCCCGACCTTTCAGATCCCTGAGCTCGAGGATTGTGAGCTCCTTTTGGCCGCCCTTGTACCGGACCGGTACTAAGACTGTCCCGCTACCCCTACCCTACAGAGACTAGAATTGGGAGGATCCTCGTGTCCTGCCCCCACTGTATCGTTGATAACTGTAAGACAGGGACCTGGAGGGTCGGCCGAGGACAGGGGGAGAGGCCTTCGGTGAGGGCCGTCTCCAGCGATCGTACAGACAAGTAACTTCCCCCCACAGATGGACACCACACAAGGATGAGGTCAACACTCTTTATATACGATTCTTAAAGCAGAGGTATCAACGGTACAGTGAGGTCGGGACACAAGGGTCCTCTCAATTCTAGTCTCTGAGGGGGAAAGGGTAGCGGGACAGTCTTGGTACCGGTCTGGTACGGGGTGGCAAGATGGGTAGCTCACAATCCTCGAGCTCGAAGATCTGGAAGGTCGGGCCGCAGTAGCGCCAGCCGGCTAGGATGACAAGTCTCACTTGAGAAGGGCCGCGGCAGCGCCAGCAGGCAGGAGCGATGGTTCACAAGGATGGGCCGCGGCAGCGCCAGCAGGTCCCGACGATGGTTCACAAGGATGGGCCGCGGCAGCGCCAGCAGGTCCCGACGATGGTGCACAAGGATGGGCCGCGGCAGCGCCAGCAGGTCCCGACGAAGGTGTAGGTTGCAGAGGGCCGCGGCAGCGCCAGCAGGCAGGAACGATGGTTCACAAGGATGGGCCGCGGCAGCGCCAGCAGGTCCCGACGAAGGTGTAAGTTGCAGAAGGCTGCGGCAGCGCCAGCAGGCAGGATCGATGATTCACAAGGCAGGGCTGCGGCAGCGCCAGCAGTCCGTCAAGGATGAGTTCTTCAAGGTGTCTCTCGACCCAAGGATACAACTGCCTTCCTGCTCTGGAGCTGCCCCAGTTATAGGTCTGGCCTCCTTTGATGTCCGGACCCTCGCGCTTGGAGGTCGGGAGGTCCGGGATGAGGGAGTCCAGACACCCAGCAGGGGGGTGGAGCCAGCGCCCGGGGAGGCTGGGGGCAATCGGCACCTGGCGGGGGAGAGCCATCGACACTCCTTTCTCCCATTGACCTGCCAAGTGGTCTCTTCACCTCCTGGGTGGATGGTGGTGCCTCGATGTCGGGGCCTGGCCAGGCCCTGGGTTGGGGTCGAGCTGAGGCCACGCGGCCTCGTGGTGCAGTGTCCAAGATGGCGGCAGAGCCGGGGCATTGCTGCTGAAGGTGGCCCGGGCCGGCCGATGTCGTGGTGTTCGGGAGCAGGCGTCCCGTTGGGGACGGGTTGCAGGTTGCTTCGGCGGGTTGTCGGGGTGGTTCTTCTGGTGACACTGGGAGAGCCGGTGTTCGGGTCTTCCTATGCGGGGAGGGAGCGGCCCGTGCACGAGGCCTGTCCAACAATAACCTTGCCTCAAGAATCCTATATAAAGTGTGCAGATCGTATCCCTGTGTGGTGTCCATTTGTGGGGGGGAAGTTACTTGTCTGTACGATCGCCGGAGACGGCCCTCACCGGAGGCCTCTCCCCCTGTACTCGGCCGACCCTCCAGGTTCCCGTCTAACACTTCCCATTGACGGAAGACATCCATAACAGACTCTAAACTATATCTCGAAGAATTAGTCACCCATTTCCGAGCCAAAAGATCCAATACTGCTCGCTCTTCAGTACCAGGCATTTGGCTACGCAACCGTTTACGCGCAGAAGCAGGGGTCATACTCAATGACCCAAAGAAAGGAGACAGAAGACCAGTAACAGTATCAGTCATTCTCTGTCGAACGGAATGAGAAGCTGTCATAAGAACAGGAGGAAAAACAGGATGAGACAAAGTATACGTAGAAGTAGTATTGGAAGGAGTATCAGTGGAAGTAGGAAATACAGGAGACAAAGTCGTAGGAATTGGAGGCGGAACAGGTAGCAAAGTTGGCGGCCCTTGAGAAGGCTGCGCCAAAGGAATAGGAGCCAACTGAAGAGGAGCTGGGGGCTGTACAATAGCAGGAGGCAAAGCAATTGGAGGTTGCGCAACTTAAGGTTATGGAGGTGCTGTAGCACTCTGCACATAAGGGGGTGGAGAACTCAACAAATGTGACATCAAAGGATCTTTCTCAAGGTCCTTCGTTGCACCTTGCTGAAGAGGTGGCAAAGCCGGATAACATTTATCAATCGCCATTTTACGTTGCCTATGCAACTGCTCACTCGCTTGTTCTTCTTCATTATCTTTAAACTGTATAGCAGCCTGCATTATCGATATACCTTTCTCTCTTTTATTTCTCTTCGCTAATTTAATTTCTTTCTGTTTGGCTTCCTTTCGCCAGAGGCGGAAAGAGTCAAACATCGCCGGCCGGGCTTTCTTCTTAAAGAGTTTAACTTCTAGATCATCTAAAATCTCTGTGTCATAACTACCATATTGGGGCCACTTTAGGACACCATCCTTCCTAGTGTAGCGAATCCACACTTCATTATACGTAATGGGTCCCACGCCATGTTTCGAATAGAGCTCATAGGTCGGAGTTCCAACCGGAGGTATCGGACATGAATCCTCCAATCGGGAATCCCTATTACAACCACAACAAAATATCTTTCCGAGTCTGCTAAGACCAGGCATCTTCACTCACTAGTCTAGCATCAAACTTCAAGGGATTATCGAACTCGATAGTCTCGCAAATACACGAGTCCCTCGGCTTTGGCGCTTGCAAGTTCCAAATCAAAGATCCCAAAGGATACCCAAAAACTAAGGATTGGGAGATGCTCCACTCATACTTAACTGAGGTATCGATCACGTCACCAGAAGACCCGTCTATCTTCTCGCTCTACAAATCATCAAAGGATCCAAGACAGGGCGACAGTCAGGGCAGCAGTTCTTCGTAGCCGTCGGAAAGCGGGGAACCTCGCAGCAAAGACTTTCGGACCACAATGATATACAGGGGTCGATGAAGTGGTAGGCCTTCCTCCAGAATTTTCTCTTGAAGCTCCTCACGATCTTCAGGCTTGGACCGGTACCGCTAAAGTCACCCCACGTTGGGCGCCAACTGAAGAACCGGGTTTTAGAACCCAGCGGCGCCAGGGGCACGCCCAAAGTCTTCGGGTTCACCTGTCTTAGAATACAGAGACACGGGATACTTCTCAGTGACGTCAAAGATCAAATTTATTTGGCTACAACCAGGAACAGAAGTCTACGAAGCACGACACGGGTGGTTCGCTAGAGACTGCACAACTTTCGTATTGCGAGACATCGTCTTTTATGCCAAAAATCACATTCCTGACAAACAACAATTATTTACAAACTATCCAATCACAGGTGACTTTGCAAAAGGGTATCGCATAACGACTAGCCCACTTTTCAGTTGTCCAGCCCACCATCAAGTACACGGGAAAACCCAACATTCTTGCTCGGACAGGCCGGACGAACCCATAATAAAAGACCACAAACCCAAATCATAAGTAGGCCATAAAAGAAGGAACAGAAACAGATGAGAAGCAAGATAGAAAGGGTGTGTGCGTGTACCATAAACTCAGCAATGTCCTGCTCTTTGATCTCTATCTTGACCAGCTGCCGAACAAGGAACTGGCTCAACCAGTTAGCCTCGGGCAACGGAGTCAGTTCGCCCAGGTCATCTAAAAGTCAATTAAAGGTGTACGTGTCCCAAAGACTCGTTCGGCCGTAGTCATCGGCCTATGTGAGGGCAACCACAAAATGGCTGCCGTGCACAAAATGGAACCCGAAGGTTCAGAACGAAATCTATGAATACATAGTGAATCCATCAATCGAACATGACGAAAACACTCATACATGCCGCACTCCTCATTTGCGGTTTGCTATTACCAAAATCGTCACCATACGATGACCTTTACGAAACGGGTTCAGAGTCACGGAACCTCAACAGGTTTGGGCGGGCACTGGTTTGGGCAGAGACTGGTGCGGGGGGCAGGGGTGTGCAGGGGGGCAGAGACAGGTGCGGCGGGCAGGGGGGCACTGGTTTGGGCAGACAGAGGTGCGCAGGCGGGCACTGGTTTGGTCAGAGACAGAGGTGCAGGGGGCACAGGTTTGGGCAGAGACCGGTGCGCAGGGGAGCACTGATTTGGGAAGAGACAGAGGTACAGGGGCATTGGTTTGGGCACAGACTAGTGCAGGGGGCAAGGGGGCACTGGTTTGGGTAGACAGAGGTGCGCAGGGGGCACTGGTTTGGGCAGAGACCAGTGCGCTGGGGTCAGGGGGCACTGGTTTGGGCAGAGACAGAGGTACGCAGGGGGGCACTGGTTAGGGCAGAGACAGGTGCTCAGGGGGCACTGGTTAGGGCAGAGACAGGTGCTCAGCGGGCACTGGTTAGGGCAGAGACAGGTGCTCGGGCACTGGTTAGGGCAGAGACAGGTGCTCGGGCACTGGTTAGGGCAGAGACAGAGGTGCGCAGGGGGGCACTGGTTTGGGCAGAGACAGGTGCGCAGGGGGCACTGGTTTGGGCAGAAATGGAGGTGTGTGGGGCACTGGATTGGGCAGAGACAGGTGCAAGGGGGGGCACTGGATTGGGCAGAGACAGGTGTGGGGCACTGGTTTGGCAGAGACAGAGGTACAATGGTTTGGGCAGAGACCGGTGCAGTGGGGCACTGGTTTGGGCAGAGACAGAGGTGCTCAGGGGGCACTGGTTTGGGCAGAGACAGAAGTGCGCAGGGGGGGGGCACTGGTTTGGGCAGAGACAGGTGTGAGGGCAGAGGGGCACTAGTTAGGGCAGAGACAGATGTGCGCAGGGGGGCACTGGTTAGGGCAGAGACAGAGGTGCGCAGGGGGGCACTAGTTTGGGTAGAGACAGAGGTACAGGGGGGCACTGGTTTGGGCAGAGACAGGTGTGAGGGCTGAGGGGCACTAGTTAGGGCAGAGACAGAGGTGCGCAGGGGGGCACTAGTTTGGGCAGAGACAGAGGTACGGGGGCACTGGTTTGGGCAGAGACAGGTGCGGGGGACAGTGGTTAGGGCAGAGACAGAGGTGCAGGGGGGCACTGGTTTCGGCAGAGACAGGTGCGCAGGGGCAGGGGGCACTGGTTCGGGCAGACAGAGGTGCACAGGGGGCACTAGTTTTGGTGGAGATAGGTGCGCAGGGGGGCACGTGTTTGGGCAGAGACAGAGGTGCAGGGGGGCACGTATTTAGGCAGAGACAGAGGTGCAGGGTGGCACTGGTTTGGCCAGAGACGGGTTTGGGGGGGGCACAGGTTTGGGCAGAGAAAGGTGCGGGGGCAGGGGTGCGCAGGGGGGGCAGAGACATGTGCGGCAGGCAGGGGGACACTGGTTTGGGCAGACAGAGGTACTCAGGGGGGCACTGGTTTGGGCAGAGACAGAGGTGCAGGGGGGCACTGGTTTGGGCAGCGACAGAGGTGCGCAGGGGGCACTGGTTTGGGCAGAGACAGAGGTGTAGGAGGGCACTGGTTTGGGCAGAGACGGAGGTGCGCAGGGGCGCACTGGTTTGGGCAGACAGGTGTGCGGGGATCAGGGGGGCACTGGTTTGGGCAGAGACAGAGGTGCGCAGGAGGGCACCAGTTTGGGCAAAGACAGAGGTACAGAGGGCATGGCTTGGGCAGAGACAGGTGTGGGGGGCACTGGTTTGGGCAGAGGCACAGGGGGGCACTGGTTTTGGCAGGGACAGAGGTGCGGGGGCACTGGTGTGGGCAGAGACAGGTGCGGTGGGCGCCACTGGTTTGGGCCGAGACAGGTGCGGGGGGCACTGGTTTGGGCAGTGTTAGACGGGGACCTGGAGGGTCGGCCGAGGACAAGGGGAGAGGCCTCCGGAGAGGGCCGTCTCCAGCGATCGTACAGACAAGTAACTTCCCCCCCACAGATGGACACCACACAAGGATAAGGTCAACACTCTTTATATACGATTCTTGAAGCAAGGATATCAGCGATACAGTGAGATCGGGACACGAGGGTCCTCTCAATTCTAGTCTCTGGAAGGGAAAGGGGTAGCGGGACAGTCTTGGTACCGGTCTGGTACTGAGGTGGTACGATGAATAGCTCACAATCCTCGAGCTCGGAGTTCTGGAAGGTCGGGCCGCGGCAGCGCCAGCAGGCTCGGATGATAAGTCTCCCTTGAGAAGGGCCGCGGCAGCGCCAGCCGGCAAGGGCGATGGTTCACACAAGGATGGGCCGCGGCAGCGCCAGCAGGTCCCGACGAAGATGTAGGTTGCAGAGGGCCGCGGCAGCGCCAGCAGGTCCCGACGAGGATGGAGGTTGCAGAGGGCCGCGGCAGCGCCAGCAGGTCCCGACAAGGATGTAGGTTGCAGAGGGCCGCGGCAGCGCCAGCAGGTCCCGACGAGGATGTAGGTTGCAGAGGGCCGCGGCAGAGCCAGCAGGCAGGACGATGGTTCACAAGGCAGGGCTGCGGCAGCGCCAACAGTCCGTCAAGGATGAGTTCTTCAAGGTGTCTCTCGACTCCAGGATACAACTGCCTTCCTGCTCTGGAGCTGCCCCAGTTATAGGTCTGGCCTCCTTTGATGTCCGGACCCTCGCTCTTGGAGGTCGGGAGGTCCGGGATGAGGGAGTCCAGACACCCAGCAGGGGGGTGGAGCCAGCGCCCGGGGAGGCTGGGGGCGATCGGCACCTGGCGGGGGAGAGCCATCGACACTCCTCTCTCCCATTGACCTGCCAAGTGGTCCGTTCACCTCCTGGGTGGATGGTGGTGCCTCGATGTCGGGGCCTGGCCAGGCCCAGGGTTGGGGTCGAGCTGAGGCCACGCGGCCTCGTGGTGCAGTGTCCAAGATGGCGGCTGGGCCGGGGCAATGGTGCTGACGGGGGCCCGGGTCAGCCGATGCTGGGATGTTCGGGAGCAGGTGTCCCGTGGGGGACGGGTTGCGGGTTGCTTCTGTGGGTTGCCGGGGTGGTTCTTCTGGTGACACCGGGAGAGCCGGTGCTCGGACCCTATCATGTGGGGAGGGAGCGGGCCTTTCACGAGGCCTGTCCAACATGCGTCCCCCCCAGCTGATGGCGGGGAGAGTCACCCATCTTCTTGGGTACTGTCCTCGTCGAGGCGGAAAAAGCGTGACAGGCCATCCGCGTTGGCGTGGTCTTGGCCAGGGCGATGCTCCACAGTGAAGTCCATCCCCTGCAGGGAGATGGACCATCGCAACAGTTTTGGATTCTCCCCCCGCATCTGCATCAACCATTGCAGGGGTCTATGATCTGTTTGTACCCTGAAATGGGTACCGAAGAGGTAGGGCCGGAGTTTCTTGAGGGCCCATACTACTGCGAAAGCCTCCCGCTCGATGGTGCTCCAGCGCTGCTCTCGGGCCAGCAGGCGTCGGCTGATGAAGGCCACTGGCTGATCGACTCCCTCGGCGTTGAGTTGAGAGAGGACTGCCCCAATGCCATGATCTGAGGCGTCCGTCTGGACGAGGAATTCCCGGCTGTAGTCGGGGGCCTGGAGCACGGGGGCGGTGCACATGGCGGCCTTCAACTTCTCGAAGTCCGCTTGACAGTCCGGAGTCCAGTTGACGGTTTTGGGGTTTTTCTTGGAGGTGAGCTCTGTGAGGGGCCCCACAATGCTGCCATAGTCTTTCACAAACCGCCGGTAGTATCCGGTGAGCCCCAAGAAGGCTCGGACCTCGGTTTGGGTGACGGGTGGCTGCCAGGACTGGATGGCAGCGATCTTGAGCTGGAGGGGGGCCACCAGACCGCTCCCCACTTGGTGTCCGAGGTAGGTCACGGACCCCTGGCCAATCTGGCATTTGCTGACCTTGATGGTAAGGCCGGCCTGCTGGAGGGCGCGCAGGACTTCTCGGAGGTGGTGAAGGTGGTCGGCCCAGTGACGACTGTACACAGCGATATCGTCCAGGTAAGCAGCACTGAATTCTTCGAGGCCCGCCAATACCTGGTTCACGAGTCGTTGGAAAGTAGCTGGAGCGTTTTTCATGCCGAATGGCATCACTTTGAAATGGTAGTGGCCATCCAGGGTAGAGAAGGCGGATCGTTCTTGGGCTCTGGGGGTGAGGCCGATCTGCCAGTAGCCCGCTGTCAGATCGAAGATGCTCAGGTAGCGGGCAGCCCCCATACGGTCAACCAGTTCATCTGCCCGGGGAATGGGGCGAGCATCGGTTCGCGTGACAGCGTTCAGGCCCCGATAGTCTACGCAGAATCGGAGCTCGGGGGTGGTGCCCGGGGCGGCAGCTTTGGGGACCAGTACGACTGGGCTGGCCTAGGGGCTGTCGGATGGCTCGATCACTCAGAGTGCGAGCATTTTAGAGACTTCGTCCTGGATGCAGGCGCGCACCCGATCCGGCACTCGGTACGCCCTGTGTCGAATAGGGGGACTATCCCCAGTGTCCATGTCGTGGAGGCACCAGGGGGTGACCCCCGGGGTGAGTGAGAACAGGTTCGCAAATTGCAGCAGGAGAGCCCGACAGTCTTGGCGTTGTTCCGGGGTCAAGGCATTGGAGAGTCGGACCCCTTCCACTGAGCCATCTTTTTCACGGGTCCTCAGTAGGTCAGGGAGGGGCTCGGAGTCTTCTTCCGCCCCACTATCTGTTGCCATCAGTAGGCTGAGCTCCGAGCGTACGAAGTGTGGTTTGAGTCTGTTGGCGTGGAGGACCCGGAGGGGGTTCCGGGGGGACTCCATGTCTATTAGGTAGGTGACAGGGCCCTTGCGCTCAATCACTTTGAAGGGCCCTGTGAGAAGGTGGCCTGATATGCAGTGGTCACTATTCTAGTGAACACTATGTATCAGTCCAGCAACCCTTATTGATGATTGGTTGTAAGTCAACCTTATAGACCAGCTATCCTAGTAGCGTGGATACGAGCAGTCTAAGGCTAAAGACTCGAGAGGGCGTGTTAAGCCAGCTGTTGTACCACATATACCCCTTGAACACCAAGTGAAAGGACACCACACAAGTGTTATGAAAATAAACAGTTATTTATTAAGAATCACAACAGCCCTGTACTCTTTATGAGGACAGGGTACTAAGCACAAACCAAAACTCTTACAAAAATACTTAAGTTAGCACAGTATATACAAATGCCCGAGGGGCACGGAAAACCATATACTTGAAAAGTGGAATGCGAAATTACTAGCAGGTAAGTACAGTACTAATAGGCTTTGGAATCGCTAGGACTTGACTATAGAATCGTTAGATTACTTCTAGGAGACCCAGGGGACTCGGGTGCAGTGTGTGCACTCTCACGCGAGATGCGGGACAAAGTCTATGGTAGCTAGAAATTGCAAAGTTAGTGTTCTCGGGCGAACCCGACCTGGTAGGGAGAAAACGAAAGTAGATTCTGACCCTTGGATAGTGAGGCTATGCTGGGGCACCGAAATGCCGAAGTTACCTAGCCCAGGGGCTGCAGCTGCATAGGACTCAAAAGACGTCGGGAATCCTCGTTGACGGACCAGGAGCCTGGAAGAAAGAAGTTGCTGGCAGGCGACCAGTGAAGAAAGTTCGGTGGATCCAAGCCTGGATCGATGGAAGATGACACCTGAAAGCAGAGGGGACCAAGTTCGAGACTACTAGCCAGTAGTCAGTGGGCACCAGGAGGGCACCGGATGGTAGCCACCTCGACAAGGCGTGTGGGTGACGCTGGGCTCGGAGATCTCACGGACCAGGAGGCGTTGTCGGCGACCAGGAAGGAGGATCGAGCTGTCCCACGAAGATAGAAGCTGTCGGCGTCGCTGGACCCAGGATTGGGCAACAAAGCTTTGGCAAATTCAAGCCCACGCGGTGGACCTAAAATGGCGTCTGGAGTGGACCAGGAGTGTTAGACGGGCCGGGAGGGTCGGCCGAGGATAAGGGGAGCGGTCTCCAGGGAGAGCCGACTCCAGTGACCGTACAGACAAGTAACTTCCCCCCCACAGACGGACACCACACAAGGGTAAGGTTCAACGAGATTTTATAGGCGATTCTTAAAGTACGATCAAATGGTACAAGGAGGTCTGGACTCAGGGGTCCCCTCGATTCTGGTCTCTGGTTTGGGGAAAGGGTAGCGGGACAGTCTTGGTTACCAAAAGATGGAAATAGCTCTCAATCCTCGAGCTCGGCGTTCTAGATGATCGGGCCGCGGCGGAGCCAGCAGGTCCCGAGATGGACGAAGGAAGCGACGGTCCGCGGCGGAGCCAGCAGGTCCCGATGAAGATGATGGTTGCAAACGGTCCGCGGCCACGCCAGCAGGTCCCGACGACGATGAAGGATTCCGAAGGTTACGAAGGTTGCGGCAGCACCAGCAGGCAGGGCGATGGTGCACAGGGCAGAGCTACGGCAGCGCCAGTAGTCCGTCAAGGATGAGTTCTTCTTTACGTCTCTCGACTCCAAGATACAACTGCCTTCCTGCTCTGGAGCTGCCCCAGTTATAGGGCTGGTGTTCTTTGATGTCCGGACCCTCGCACTTGGAGATCGGGAGGTCCGGGATGGGGGAGTCCAGACACCCAGCAGGGGGGTGGGGCCAGCGCCCGGGGAGGCGATGGGCGAGCGGCACTTGGCGGGGAGAGCCATCGACACCTCTTTCTCCCATTGACTTGCCAAGTAGCCTGCTCACCTCCTGGGTGGATGGTGGTGCCGGGATGTCTGAGGCCTGGCCAGGCCCAGGGTTGAGGTCGATCGGGGGCCAGGCGGCCTCGTGGTGGAGTGTCCAAGATGGCGCCCAGGATGGGCGCGCGGGGTTAGCAGTGGATCGGGTCCACGAGGTCGATATGTTCGAAGGCAGGGGTCCCTGCGGGGACGGAGGACGTGCAATGGTGGTGTGTGGTACCTGTGTGACCGGGCTCGGACTGGGTTGGGCCGGGGGAGAGCGGCCCTTCATGTGGCCTGTCCAACATGCGTCCCCCCCAGCTGAAGGCGGGGAGAGTTACCCATCCTCTTGGGGACTCTCCTCGTCGAGGCGGAAGAACCGGGACAGGCCATCTGCGTTGGCGTGATCCGGCCCAGGCCGGTGTTCAACTGTGAAGTCCATCCCTTGTAGGGAGATGGACCAACGTAGTAACTTCGGGTTTTCCCCCCGCATCTGCATCAGCCACTGCAGGGGTCGGTGATCGGTCTGCACCCGAAAGTGTGTGCCAAAAAGGTAGGGCCTGAGCTTCTTGAGGGCCCATACCACAGCGAAGGCCTCCCTCTCTATGGTGCTCCAGCGTTGTTCCCGTGGTAGGAGGCGCCTGCTGATGAAGGCCACTGGCTGATCAAGGCCTTCGGTGTTCACTTGAGACAGGACTGCCCCAATGCCATGGTCGGAGGCATCCGTCTGGACGACGAACTCCCGGCTGTAGTCAGGGGCCTGGAGCACAGGGGCGGAACACATGGCGGCTTTCAATTGTTCGAATGCTGTTTGACACTCTGGGGTCCAGTTGACTTTCTGGGGTTGATTTTTTGACGTGAGTTCTGTGAGGGGCCCCACGATAGTACCATAGTCTTTCACGAACCTTCGGTAATAGCCCGTGAGGCCCAGGAAGGCTCGTACCTCGGTCTGGGTGTTGGGTGGCTGCCAGGACTGGATGGCGGCAATTTTGAGCTGCAGAGGGGCCACCAGGCCGCTTCCCACCTGGTGCCCGAGGTAGGTCACAGATCCTTGCCCAATTTGACATTTGCTGGCCTTGATCGTGAGGCCAGCTCGCTGAAGGGCTTGTAGCACTGCTCGGAGGTGGTGGAGGTGCTCGGACCAATGGTGGCTGTATACAGCGATGTCGTCTAGGTAGGCGGCACTGAACCCTTCGAGCCCCGCCAGGACCTGATTGACGAGCCGCTGAAATGTTGCTGGGGCATTTTTCATGCCGAAGGGCATGACCTTGAAATGGTAATGCCCATCGGGGGTGGAAAAGGCAGAACGTTCTTGGGCCCGGGGTGTGAGGCCGATTTGCCAGTAGCCCGCCGTCAGGTCGAAAATGCTGAGGTAGCGGGCAGCTCCCATGCGGTCGATTAGTTCATCCGCCCGGGGGATGGGATGTGCGTCTGTTCTGGTGACCGCATTCAAGCCCCGGTAGTCGACGCAGAACCGGAGTTCCGGTGGGGTGCCAGGGGCGGCCGCTTTGGGGACCAGTACTACAGGGCTGGCCCAGGGGCTGTCTGAGGGCTCGATGACCCCGAGTGTGAGCATTTTGGCTACCTCTTCCTGGATGCAGGCCCGTACCCGATCTGGCACGCGGTAGGCCCGGTGGCGGATAGGGGGGCTGTCCCCCGTGTCCACATCGTGCACACACCAGGAAGTGACCCCTGGGGTGAGGGAGAACAGGTTGGCGAACTGTGACAGGAGGACTCGACACTCCTGGTGTTGCTCTCGGGTGAGGGCCTCCGAGAGTCGGACCCCATCCACGGAGCCGTCTTTCTCCTGGGTCCGTAGGAGGTCAGGGAGGGGCTCGGAGTCCTCTTCAACCCCATTGTCGTGGCCATCAGGAGGCCGAGTTCGGAGCGCACAAAGTGGGGTTTCAGTCTGTTAGCGTGGAGAACCCGGAGGGGGTTCCGGGAAGATTCCATGTCGATGAGATAGGTGGCAGGACCCTTGCGCTCGACTACTTTGAAGGGCCCCGTCCACTTGTCTTGCAGGGCGCAGGGTTCGGTGGGGGACATCACCCATACCTGTTGCCCAGGTTCAAATTCGATGGAGGAGGCATTCCGGTCATACCACTTTTTCATGTCCTCTTGACTGGCCTCTAGGTTGGCTTTTGCCAGCTCTCTGAACCGCCGGGTCTGGTTGCGGAGTGTTAGAAGGTACCGGAAGACATCTGGTGGGTTCTTTAGAGGGGGCATCTCCCAGCCCTCTTTGACTAGGCTGAGCGGCCCCCGCACTGGATGTCCATATAGCAGTTCAAACGGGCTGAAGCCCAGGGACTTCTGGGGAACCTCTCGATATGCGAAGAGGAGGCACGGCAGCAGTACATCCCACTGGCGACGGAGGGGTTCTTCCAACCCCCCGATCATCCCTTTGAGCGTGCGGTTGAACCGCTCAACGAGTCCGTTTCCTTGAGGGTGATAGGGGGTCGTGAATCGGTAGGTAACCCCGCACTGTTGCCAGAGGGACTTCATATATTTGGAAATAAAGTTCGTGCCTCTGTCGCTGACGACTTCTCGGGGGAAGCCCACACGGGAGAAGATCCCCATTAGAGCCCGGCCGACTACCGGGGCTGTCACAGTTCGCAGGGGAACAGCCTCGGGGTAGCGGGTGGCGTGGTCCACTAGCACCAGGATGAACCGATGACCTTGTTTTGTGCGCGGGTCCAGGGGCCCCACGATGTCTATCCCGACCCTCTCGAACGGGGTGGTGACCACGGGAAAAGGTTGCAGGGGGGCTTTTAGTTTGCGGCCGCTCTTTCCACTGGCTTGGCACGTGGGGCAAGATCGGCAATGCTGGTGTACATCGTTCCTCATTTTGGGCCAGAAGAAGTGGGTCACCAGACGACTGTAGGTTTTATCTTGACCCAGGTGTCCCGCCAGGGGGACATCGTGGGCCAGGTTTAGCAGAAAGTCTCTAAAACGGAGGGGCACCACCAGCACTCGGCTGGCCCCCAGCTCCGCGATTCTTTGCTCACTGTACAGCAGGTCATTGTCCCAGTAGACCCAGTGAGTGCCGGAGGTATCCCCTGCGCCTTGGGCAAGCGCTTGCTGGCGGAGTCCCTCGAGGGAGGGACAGGTCTTCTGTTCTTGGCGAAATTGTTCTTGCGTGGGCCCCCCCTCTTGAGGCCACTGGTCGAGGTTAGTGAGGTCTGGAGGTTGAGCTTGTTCTGGGGGGACGTCACGGTCGGTGGTTTCGGCTGGGGCGACCGGAGGCGGTGGCGCCGGCCATTCGGGTTCCTCTGGGCGGGGGCTGGCACGGGCGGCCATGGACCGGGTGGTGACGCACGCCCAGTCCGGGACGCCTAACATCCCCAGGTGTTCTCTTCGTTCCACGGCGGCCCACGGGGAGCTTTCAAGGTCATTCCCCAGGAGGCAGTCTACGGGGGCATCGTCTCGGACCGTGACTTTCAGCATGCCGGAGACCCCCCCCCATTCGAAAGGGACGCAGGCCATCCGACACAGACTTTCCGAGTTATCGGCTGAACGTACAGGGCAGAGAATGTTCGGTAGATACTGTTCCGGGGTCACCAGGTGACAGCGGACGGCTGTTACACTGGCCCCAGTGTCACGAAGGGCTTCAGCCCGGCGTCCATTGATGCTCACCCATTGGCTGTACTTCTGGGTGTTAGCGGGTAGGGGGACCCGCGGGACCATGTCTTTCCCCCCTAAGCAGGCTAGAGCCATGGCGGCTGGCTCCCATTCCTGATGCTCTTGCTCATATTCTTCTTGCCCCTCGGAGATCTGTTCTTCCCCCAGGGCAGCAGCAGCCACCTGGCGGGGTCTTGGGCTCTGGTACTGTGGGCAATTTGGATCGTTGGCATAGTGGCCGACTCGTTGGCATCGATGGCACGTAACATTGGCTCGGTATCCCGGTCGCGCCGGGGCGCTGCCCCGGTTGGCCGGGGGGGTGGTGCTGACCGCGGGGGCGACCGGAGCGTTGTCTCTTCCGCGTCCTTGGCCTCCTCCTCCTCCTCGGGGACGGTGCTGACCATTGTTGTTCCGGTTCTGTTCGTAGGACCCATTCCGGCCCACTCTGGTGATTTCCCATCGGTCAGCTTCGGCTGCGAGCTGCCGGGGATCGGTTAACTTGCTGTCGAGGAGGTGCTGGCGGAGTTCAATAAAGCAATTGTTCGATAGGTGTTCCCATACCATGAGATTGAACAGTTGTTCGTAGGTTGTAACCTTGCTTCCTTTGATCCAGCCCTCGAAGGCTCGGCTAAAGTAAGTTACATAGTCCACCCAAGTTGTACCCGGGATGCGGGTGCAGTCTCGGAACCTCTGACGGTACATTTCGGGTGTGAGGCCATAGCGGGTGAGGAGGGCAGCTTTCATATGGTCATAGGAGGTCATCTGGTGGTCCGGGAGCTGTAGCAGGGTGTCGCGGCCCTCATTGAGGAATCTCCCCCATAGGCCGGCTCCCCAGTCGTTTCTATCGATCCGGTGTGCCGTCATAGCGATTTCGTAGGCTTTAAACCATTGCTGGATGTCGTCCTCTCGGAAGTATTCTCGAACGACATCCTTGGGGATGTGTACCTTTTTCTCCGTTGTCCCTGGGGTGTGGGGTTGCTCGGACACCCCTATTTCTTTATTCTGCTTGCGTAAATCAATCTCAGCTAGTCGTCGCTCGTGTTCATATGCCAGTTTCTTTTCCTCGAGCTCCCTTTGTCTCTGTTTCTCCTCTCTTTCTTCTCGGAGACGCAGGTGCTCTAAGTTTATTTTCTGTTCGGCCAACTTAAGTTCAACGTCCATTTTGAGCCGAGCCATTTCTAGCTCGTGTAGTCGGGTTTTTTCTCGTTCCTGGATCTCGTCTTGCGAGAGACCCGTTCTTTGCTCTTCAGGAGTCATGGTTGTTTTTGCTGCGATGCTTCGATCGGGGGTTCCGGCGACCCCGGTTTCTGCCCAAGACTCTAGGGCATGCTTGAAATCGTCTTTGGTACTTAGTCCGGTGGTAGCGATACCTAGTTCGATGCAGAATTGTTTTAGTTCACGATGGTTGTACTCGTCCAATTTCTCCATCTGGAATTTCTCGGTGGATCCGCTTTCTTTAGTTGACATCTTGATTTCGTCGTGGGGTGAGCTACTGTCTGTACGATTATGCGGTGATTCGGATCGCGCCGCTGGCCACCAATGTTAGACGGGCCGGGAGGGTCGGCCGAGGATAAGGGGAGCGGTCTCCAGGGAGAGCCGACTCCAGTGACCGTACAGACAAGTAACTTCCCCCCCACAGACGGACACCACACAAGGGTAAGGTTCAACGAGATTTTATAGGCGATTCTTAAAGTACGATCAAATGGTACAAGGAGGTCTGGACTCAGGGGTCCCCTCGATTCTGGTCTCTGGTTTGGGGAAAGGGTAGCGGGACAGTCTTGGTTACCAAAAGATGGAAATAGCTCTCAATCCTCGAGCTCGGCGTTCTAGATGATCGGGCCGCGGCGGAGCCAGCAGGTCCCGAGATGGACGAAGGAAGCGACGGTCCGCGGCGGAGCCAGCAGGTCCCGATGAAGATGATGGTTGCAAACGGTCCGCGGCCACGCCAGCAGGTCCCGACGACGATGAAGGATTCCGAAGGTTACGAAGGTTGCGGCAGCACCAGCAGGCAGGGCGATGGTGCACAGGGCAGAGCTACGGCAGCGCCAGTAGTCCGTCAAGGATGAGTTCTTCTTTACGTCTCTCGACTCCAAGATACAACTGCCTTCCTGCTCTGGAGCTGCCCCAGTTATAGGGCTGGTGTTCTTTGATGTCCGGACCCTCGCACTTGGAGATCGGGAGGTCCGGGATGGGGGAGTCCAGACACCCAGCAGGGGGGTGGGGCCAGCGCCCGGGGAGGCGATGGGCGAGCGGCACTTGGCGGGGAGAGCCATCGACACCTCTTTCTCCCATTGACTTGCCAAGTAGCCTGCTCACCTCCTGGGTGGATGGTGGTGCCGGGATGTCTGAGGCCTGGCCAGGCCCAGGGTTGAGGTCGATCGGGGGCCAGGCGGCCTCGTGGTGGAGTGTCCAAGATGGCGCCCAGGATGGGCGCGCGGGCCAGCAGTGGATCGGGTCCACGAGGTCGATATGTTCGAAGGCAGGGGTCCCTGCGGGGACGGAGGACGTGCAATGGTGGTGTGTGGTACCTGTGTGACCGGGCTCGGACCAGGTTGGGCCAGGGGAGAGCGGCCCTTCATGTGGCCTGTCCAACAAGGAGGGTCCGGGGTGCCTCTCTTCAAGAAGGAAGCAAGGGCCAGTCTGGAGCAACCAGACCAGCAGCAGTGATGTCGTCGGGCGTCGTTCAGAAGGCCACAAGCCAGCCGGCTAGTAGCCAAACAACGCGGTGCACAGCAAACAGCAGAAGGGCCCCACGCAGATCGTGGAGATGCAGGGGGGCTGATCTTGGGTGCTGGAGCTGCGCAGGGTTGGGGCTTCTCGGACCCCAAAGCACTCACCCGTGGAGGACACGGTGGGCTTGCAGTAAAGATGTCGTGCAGTCTTGGCGATCGTCGGTCCCTCGAGGTCTCGTCGCACTCACGGTTCTCAGCTTTGCTGTAGAGGTGAGTAGAGGTCAGAGGTGCCAGGGAAGCCGGGTCTCGTCGAGCTGGGTCGTCGGATTCGTGATGAAGGACTTGCAGCAGACCGCAGTGTTCTTTAGGATGGTGCCTGCGGATGCAGGGTGACTACTCCTTAGTCACAAGGGAGAATCTTGAGGAAGAAATCTTGAAGTCCTTTCGCAGAAAGTCGTGTCTTGATTCCAAAGATGATCTAATTTGAACAGGGGGCCCGCTCCCATCTTTATACTAAAAAAGGGGCTGACCCGGTGACTAGGTCCTGCCTATGGGTGGGACTAGGTGGGGGGTGGTTACACCCCTCTGCCATGCCGGACTTCCCCAGGCCAGGGGCTGGTGTGCCCCTGGAACTGGTTCAGACCGGCCTATGCGTAGTGAGCACCGGGGTGCCACTCAGCAGTCACCTTCCTGAAAAGCCCTGCCTACCCAGGATACACAAAACCATGTCTGGGACGGTGCTAGCACCGCCCCTGACAGGAAACCCTTTGTCCAGGCTCCCCTCGCTGGAAGGACTCCCAGCTGCAGGGGGTCAGACTCGTGTCTGTGGTGGCAGCATCCATTTTGTGGAGCTGAGGCTTCAGTTATCTTTAATCGGGGTTCACAGTTACATACATGTCGTGTCCCTCTAGAAGGGTGGAATGCTAACCCCGTCGCCAGAATTGGCGAGGGGTTAGTATTCCAATTCGTATGACACCTTACTCGACATGTTTTGATAAAGCAATACCAAAGTTAGCATTTAACCGCGAGGATTATAATGCACTTAAGAGTATATGGTATGCGATATCATGGAACAGCTATTAGGACTTGGTTCCGCAAGCTGCAGACAGGCTCAGCTCATGCCAGAGCACCATCTCACACGATTCCAAGCACTCTGCCTTCAGGATTGTCAAGGCCTGCCATAGGAGTGACTGATAGGAATCTGTGTGTCCATTTTAGGGTTAGGTATAGGTATACTATACCTACAGCAAAGGGTGATTACACGACTTTGCCCCAGCTGTCATGCAGCCAGTTGTGTCAAATTTAGGAGGCCAGCCAGGGGTGGCATAATACATGCTGCAGCCCCTGGCAGCCCTGGGTACACCCATGCCCTGAGTTACAGGGTCTGATAGGGTGGCCCAGTACCAATTGGAAATGCACCTAGGGTACATGGAATCCATGTTAAAGAGAGAGCAGTAGGCCTGGGGTCCTGATTGGCAGGGCCCCAGGTCGACTATGTCCAAAACCGGCTAAAACACAGGGCAAAAAGTTGGGGGCAACCATAGTCAGGATGTACCTTCCTACACAACCCCCCCCCCAAACGAAAGGAGATAAGGCTATCCTTGTCCAGGTAAGCCTCTATTACCTAAGTGGCCATATAAGGAAGGACCAGCTCTGGCTTGGTTTCCCCCTGTGTCATGGTCCACTAGGCAACCCCTCACCCTAAGGGTATCTGAGGGTCTCCACCATAGGGAATCTCTGCCTTTGGTGTGTCTTGGGAAAGAAGAAGGCTGATGCTGGGATGGAGTACTGAAGTGAGGCTCCTCTACCTTTGGGCTCAACTTCCTCCAATCCCCATTCATCATGTGTGCCCTTCTTTCTTTAGCTGAGATGCACTGAGCTCTCAGGGTCAGCCTCTGGCTACCTAAAGCTGGAGGCTGAGTCCCTCTGTTTGGCTTACTGGAGGGACAGGTCAGGTCTGGGGTTTTTAGGCCCCATGTTTGGCTGTGCCCAACAATGTCCAGCTGTGGGAGTTCCCTAACTACTTTTAAGGGGGATCCCTCAGGAGTCTGTTCTATTTTCACTTGGCTAGGTTTACCAGCTTCAGTGATCCTAATCTGCTGATTAAGGGGTTCTTTTGGACAGGGGGCCCTTTGGGGTCCACCACTGGCCTCCCTGACCTCTTCAGCCCTGGGCTGACTGAGGCAGGGTAGAGAGGTGCAGGTTACCTGCTCCAGACTGGGTCCCACCTGGGAAGGGTCCACTGCCATCAGGGGCTCTGCCAGGCTAGGCCTGACTACCTCTGGGGCAGTTCCTTCAACAGGGGTAGAGTCAGTTCCCTGAGGAGGCTGGCTCTCACCTAGTGTCTGGGAGGGGGAAGACTCTTCTTCCTCCTCAATGCTCTCTGTTTGAGTGGAGTGATCCATTGTTTCAGGCTTCACAACCTCACTATCTGTTTGAGTAGAGGCTGAGACCATTTCAACCTTGCCAACCTTTTCAGGAGGGCACTCAGTCTGTGTTTGGGCTGTGACTGTCACAGCCCTCCTATCCTGTTCTGGAAAGTCTGTCTGAGCCTGGGCAGTGGCTACCACTGCCCTTCCAACCTTTTCAGGGAGGAATGGTGCTTGGACTGGGGCTGTAGCTATTACTGCCCCACTAACCTGTCTGGATAGGCCTATCATTCTGGAATGAGTTTCTTGCTCCACCTCAGCCCATGCTGAGAGTTCCAGGTCATTCCCCAGTAAGCAATCTACAGGTAGGTTATCTGTCACTGCCACTCTCATGGGCCCTGTGACATTACCCCAGCTGAGCTTGACTACTGCCATGGGATGCCTTCTCTTCATTCCATGAATGTCTGTCACCTGATAAGTAAAACCAGGGGTCAGTTGAGCAGAGGGGACCAGATGGTCACTCACCATGGTGAGGCTGGCCCCTGTGTCTCTGAATGCCTCAACTTTCTGACCATTCACTAAAACTTCTTGTCTATACTTTCCCAAAATGTGGGGTCCAGTAGTGAAGTTGGCAAACCCCATGCCAGTCTCACAGACAAGAGTGTGGTCAGGGAACCTGGCTAGGCCATAGTCCTCCTGTTGGCCCAGAGTAATGCCCACCACATTCTTGGGGGCACTCCCACCACCTGGGGGATTACCACTAGTGGTAACAGGAGGTTTAGGAGTATTACCTGGGGGTATATTTCCCTTATTACCATTTTTAGGGCAACTGGCATCACTTTTGTAATGGCCCACGTGTTTACAGGTATGGCAATAAGGTTTCTTTTGTTCAGAAGGAGTGTTCTGGGACCCACCACCCTTGTTGGAGTTTTGGGGCCCTTGGGAAGTCTTCTCTGTGGATTTATCCCCACCCTTCTCTTGAGGCTTGGTTGATTCCTTTTTCTGGTCACCACCCTGGTTTTTAGGCCTAACCCTGGTTCTGACCCATTTGTCTGCCCTCTTACCCAATTCCTGTGGAGAGGTCAGATCAGAGTCTACCAGGTGCTGATGTAATAACTGGTTCTGACAATTATTTAAGATTTGCTCCCTCATAATTAGATTATACAATCCTTTAAAATCAGTAACCTTACTACCCAGTAGCCAGCCTTCAAAAGCCTTAGTGGCACAATCAACAAAGTCAGTCCAATCTTGAGACTGAGTTTTCTGGGTGTCTCTGAACAGCATCCTGTATTGTTCAGTGGTTAAACCAAACCCATCAACCAGTGTATTCTTCAAGATTTGGTAATTGTTAGCATCCTCCACCCTTGTGGTGAGGAGCTTATCTCTACCTTTGCCATCAAAGGAGAGCCACAAGATAGCTGCCCACTGACTCTGGGGAACACCCTGCACAGTGCAGGCTCTCTCCAAAGCAGTAATTCATTTGTGGATGTCATCCCCTTCTTTAAAGGGGGGCACTATCTTATTCAGGTGCTTTGTATCAAAACTCCTTTCCCTATTGCTAGGTTTATTGCTGCCACCAGTGGGCTGTAGCCCACATAATTCTTGCTCTCTAGCAAGGGCAAGTCTCTCTTTGGCCAGGGCAAGTTCTTCCCTTTCAATCCTCAGTTTGACTGCCCTTTCTTCAGCTTCATACACTCTCCTCTTAGGGGAAGACATCCCTCTGTGAGAAGAGTTGAGAGAGCCATTGGTTCGAAAGGATCTGTTAGAGCCTCTTGATAGAGACCTAACTCGTCCATTCCCAATGTTAAGCTGACCTGAGAGTGGGCCCAGGGGTCCCCCAGCACCAAGCTCATGTCTGCTTAAGTTGGACCTGGTTAGTCTAATGACTTCTACCTGTCCCTTGTCTGCCTCCTCCCCTGACAACTGGTCATCATCCTCATCCTCAGCATCATCTGCTTCCTGGAGGGGATGGTCCTGGCTATCAAAGGGTCCCTGTAAGGAGGGCATACTTCCTTCTGGATTAGAAGGGTCTGGGTTACCAGCCCTACTGGCATCATAAGCCTCTAGGAGACCAATCAGAAAGGAAGTGGTGGGGTTAGACCCCTGTTTTAGTTTCCTGAGAGTACACACTTGTCTCATCTCATGGAAGCTAAGAGCAGTATATTTAGAAGGGACCTGTGGAGGGTCCACTGACACAAGGGGAGACTCAGAGTTTCCTCCTTTGTCCGACATACTGTTTCTAGTGTGGTGTAAGTGATGCACCTACCTACACTATGTGTTTACCTACTGATCCCTTGCTAAGAGTTGCAGCCAAGGTGTGCTAAGCCTTGAGGAGCTGCAACAGCTGGTTCAGTAGAACTCAGAGTATTCTAAGCTTAGTTATATGTACTAACAGTACTTATGTGATCTTTCAACAAGATATTCTTAGGATACGTGTGGTAAAACAACAGCAAGCTCAAATCCCAACCGCTGCTCACCAATGTGAGAAGGTGGCCTGATATGCAGTGGTCACTATTCTAGTGAACACTATGTATCAGTCCAGCAACCCTTATTGATGATTGGTTGTAAGTCAACCTTATAGACCAGCTATCCTAGTAGCGTGGATACGAGCAGTCTAAGGCTAAAGACTCGAGAGGGCGTGTTAAGCCAGCTGTTGTACCACATATACCCCTTGAACACCAAGTGAAAGGACACCACACAAGTGTTATGAAAATAAACAGTTATTTATTAAGAATCACAACAGCCCTGTACTCTTTATGAGGACAGGGTACTAAGCACAAACCAAAACTCTTACAAAAATACTTAAGTTAGCACAGTATATACAAATGCCCGAGGGGCACGGAAAACCATATACTTGAAAAGTGGAATGCGAAATTACTAGCAGGTAAGTACAGTACTAATAGGCTTTGGAATCGCTAGGACTTGACTATAGAATCGTTAGATTACTTCTAGGAGACCCAGGGGACTCGGGTGCAGTGTGTGCACTCTCACGCGAGATGCGGGACAAAGTCTATGGTAGCTAGAAATTGCAAAGTTAGTGTTCTCGGGCGAACCCGACCTGGTAGGGAGAAAACGAAAGTAGATTCTGACCCTTGGATAGTGAGGCTATGCTGGGGCACCGAAATGCCGAAGTTACCTAGCCCAGGGGCTGCAGCTGCATGGGACTCAAAAGACGTCGGGAATCCTCGTTGACGGACCAGGAGCCTGGAAGAAAGAAGTTGCTGGCAGGCGACCAGTGAAGAAAGTTCGGTGGATCCAAGCCTGGATCGATGGAAGATGACACCTGAAAGCAGAGGGGACCAAGTTCGAGACTACTAGCCAGTAGTCAGTGGGCACCAGGAGGGCACCGGATGGTAGCCACCTCGACAAGGCGTGTGGGTGACGCTGGGCTCGGAGATCTCACGGACCAGGAGGCGTTGTCGGCGACCAGGAAGGAGGATCGAGCTGTCCCACGAAGATAGAAGCTGTCGGCGTCGCTGGACCCAGGATTGGGCAACAAAGCCTTGGCAAATTCAAGCCCACGCGGTGGACCTAAAATGGCGTCTGGAGTGGACCAGGAGGGTCCGGGGTGCCTCTCTTCAAGAAGGAAGCAAGGGCCAGTCTGGAGCAACCAGACCAGCAGCAGTGATGTCGTCGGGCGTCGTTCAGAAGGCCACAAGCCAGCCGGCTAGTAGCCAAACAACGCGGTGCACAGCAAACAGCAGAAGGGCCCCACGCAGATCGTGGAGATGCAGGGGGGCTGATCTTGGGTGCTGGAGCTGCGCAGGGTTGGGGCTTCTCGGACCCCAAAGCACTCACCCGTGGAGGACACGGTGGGCTTGCAGTAAAGATGTCGTGCAGTCTTGGCGATCGTCGGTCCCTCGAGGTCTCGTCGCACTCACGGTTCTCAGCTTTGCTGTAGAGGTGAGTAGAGGTCAGAGGTGCCAGGGAAGCCGGGTCTCGTCGAGCTGGGTCGTCGGATTCGTGATGAAGGACTTGCAGCAGACCGCAGTGTTCTTTAGGATGGTGCCTGCGGATGCAGGGTGACTACTCCTTAGTCACAAGGGAGAATCTTGAGGAAGAAATCTTGAAGTCCTTTCGCAGAAAGTCGTGTCTTGATTCCAAAGATGATCTAATTTGAACAGGGGGCCCGCTCCCATCTTTATACTAAAAAAGGGGCTGACCCGGTGACTAGGTCCTGCCTATGGGTGGGACTAGGTGGGGGGTGGTTACACCCCTCTGCCATGCCGGACTTCCCCAGGCCAGGGGCTGGTGTGCCCCTGGAACTGGTTCAGACCGGCCTATGCGTAGTGAGCACCGGGGTGCCACTCAGCAGTCACCTTCCTGAAAAGCCCTGCCTACCCAGGATACACAAAACCATGTCTGGGACGGTGCTAGCACCGCCCCTGACAGGAAACCCTTTGTCCAGGCTCCCCTCGCTGGAAGGACTCCCAGCTGCAGGGGGTCAGACTCGTGTCTGTGGTGGCAGCATCCATTTTGTGGAGCTGAGGCTTCAGTTAACTTTAACCGGGGTTCACAGTTACATACATGTCGTGTCCCTCTAGAAGGGTGGAATGCTAACCCCGTCGCCAGAATTGGCGAGGGGTTAGTATTCCAATTCGTATGACACCTTACTCGACATGTTTTGATAAAGCAATACCAAAGTTAGCATTTAACCGCGAGGATCATAATGCACTTAAGAGTATATGGTATGCGATATCATGGAACAGCTATTAGGACTTGGTTCCGCAAGCTGCAGACAGGCTCAGCTCATGCCAGAGCACCATCTCACACGATTCCAAGCACTCTGCCTTCAGGATTGTCAAGGCCTGCCATAGGAGTGACTGATAGGAATCTGTGTGTCCATTTTAGGGTTAGGTATAGGTATACTATACCTGCAGCAAAGGGTGATTACACGACTTTGCCCCAGCTGTCATGCAGCCAGTTGTGTCAAATTTAGGAGGCCAGCCAGGGGTGGCATAATACATGCTGCAGCCCCTGGCAGCCCTGGGTACACCCATGCCCTGAGTTACAGGGTCTGATAGGGTGGCCCAGTACCAATTGGAAATGCACCTAGGGTACATGGAATCCATTTTAAAGAGAGAGCAGTAGGCCTGGGGTCCTGATTGGCAGGGCCCCAGGTCGACTATGTCCAAAACCGGCTAAAACACAGGGCAAAAAGTTGGGGGCAACCATAGTCAGGATGTACCTTCCTACAGGCCCCGTCCATTTGTCCTGCAAGGCACAAGGTTCGACTGGAGACATCACCCATACTTGCTGACCGGGCTCGAACTCAATGGAGGAGGCATGTTGATCGTACCATTTCTTCATGTCCTCCTGACTGGCCTCAAGATTGGCTTTGGCGAGTTCCCTGAATCGCCGGGTCTGGTTGCGGAGGGTCAGGAGGTACTTATACACGTCCGGAGGGGTCTTCTGGGGGGTCATCTCCCATTCTTCTTTGACCAGGCTGAGGGGCCCCCGGACAGGGTGTCCGTACAGGAGCTCGAAGGGGCTAAAACCGAGGGATTTCTGGGGAACCTCTCGGTAGGCGAAGAGGAGGCACGGGAGCAGCACGTCCCATTGGCGACGTAGGGGTTCCTCCAGGCCCATGATCATCCCCTTGAGAGTGCGGTTAAACCGCTCGACCAGTCCGTTTCCTTGCGGGTGATAGGGGGTCGTGAACCGGTAGGTAACCCCGCACTGCTGCCAGAGAGATTTCATGTATTTGGAGATAAAGTTCGTGCCCCTGTCGCTGACGACTTCCCGGGGGAAGCCCACTCGAGAGAAGATCCCCATTAAGGCTCGGCCTACCACTGGTGCTGTTACGGTCCGAAGAGGAATGGCCTCGGGATAGCGGGTGGCGTGGTCCACCAGGACCAGGATGAACCGGTGCCCCTGTGCTGTTCGGGGGTCCAGGGGCCCCACAATGTCTATTCCCACCTGTTCGAACGGGGTGGTGACGACGGGGAATGGTTGCAAGGGTGCTTTGATTTTTCGGCCGCTCTTCCCGCTGGCCTGGCAGGTGGGGCAGGCCCGGCAGTGGTTGGAGACACCATTTCGCATTTTGGGCCAGTAAAAGTGTGTTACCAGGCGGTTGTAAGTTTTGTCTTGTCCCAAGTGCCCAGCAAGGGGGACATTGTGCGCTAAGTTCAAAAGGAAGTCTCTGAAGCGGAGGGGCACCACCAGCACCCGGCTGGCCCCCAACTCAGCAATTCTTTGCTCGCTGTAGAGTAGGTCATTGTCCCAATAGATCCAGTGTGCCCCTGCGGTGTCTCCTGCGCTCTGGGCGAGGGCTTGCTGTCGGAGTCCCTCGAGGGAGGGACAGGTCTTCTGTTCTTGCCGGAATTGTTCCTGGGTGGGTCCACCCTCTTGACGCCACTGGGCCAGTTCTGGAAGGTCCTGGAGCTGAGCGGGCCCTTCTTGGTTTTGCTCTGGGGGATCAGTACTGAGGGCGTCTCTCTCCGGGACGATCGGGGGAGGAGGTGCTGGCCATTCGGGTTCTTCGGGACTGGGGATGGTGCGGGCGGCCATGGACCGGGTCGTTACGCAGGCCCAGTCCGGGAGGCCCAACATCCCCAGGTGCTCTCTTCTCTCAACGGTTGCCCAGGGGGAACTTTCGAGGTCGTTTCCCAGGAGGCAGTCCACCGGGCATCATCGTGGACAGTCACCTTCAGCATACCGGACACTCCTCCCCATTCGAAGGGGACGCAGGCCATCCGACACAGGCTCTCTGAATTGTCAGCTGATCGGACGGGGCAAAGAACGTTTGGCAAGATCTGTTCCGGGGTTACCAGATGACAGTGGACTGCCGTCACACTGGCCCCGGTGTCACGCAGGGCTTCGGCCTTGCGCCCATTGATGTTCACCCACTGGCTGCATTTTCTCGTGTTGGCGGGTAGGGGAGCCCGCGGGATCATGTCTCTTTCCCCTAGGCAAACCAGGGTCATGGCGGCGGGTTCCCACTCGGGCTGCTCCTGGTCGTACTCTTCATAATCTTCGGGTGCTTGCTCCTCTCCCAGGGCGGCGGCAGCGACCTGGCGGGGTATGGGACTCTGGTTCTTCGGGCAGTTAGGGTCGTTGGCATAGTGGCCGGTCCGCTGGCACCGGTGGCAAGTAACGTTGGCTCGGAACCCTGGACGCATCGGGGGTTTCCCCTACCGGCCGGGGGCGGGGTGTTGCTGGCGGGAGCCGCCGGGACGGCGTCTCTTCCCCGACCCTGGCCTCCTCCTCCTCGGGGGCGATGGGGACCTTGGTTGGTTCTGTTTGGCTCACTTGGCCCACTTCGGGCAACTCGAGTGCTTTCCCATCGGTCAGCTTTGGCGGCGAGCTGCCGAGGTTCAGTCAGTTTACTGTCGAGGAGGTGCTGCCTGAGCTCGACGAAGCAATTGTTGGAGAGGTGCTCCCACACAATGAGGTTAAAGAGTTGCTCCTAGGTGGTTACGTGGCTGCCCTTGATCCACCCCTCGAAGGCTCGGCTGAAATAGTTCACGTACTCCACCCAAGTTGTACCCGGGATCCGCTTGCAGTCGCGGAACCGCTGGCGGTACATCTCGGGCGTGAGTCCGTATCGAGTGAGGAGGGCGGCCTTCATGTGGTCATAGGATGTCATCTGATGGTCCGGGAGCTGCAGCAGGGCGTCGTGCCCTTCATTGACGAACCTCCCCCATAGCCCGGCTCCCCAGTCACTTCAATCAATCCGGTGGGAGGTCATGGCGATCTCGTAGGCCTTGAACCACTGCTGGATATCGTCGTTCCGATAATATTCTCGGACGACATCCTTGGGGATGTGGACTTTTGGTTCGGCAGTGCCCGGGGTGTTCGGGCGCTCGGGCACCCCGAGATCTTTATTCTGTTTCCGCATCTCTATCTCTGCTAGCTTGCGCTCATGTTCGTATGCCAGTCTTTTCTCTTTGAGTTCTCTCTGCCTTTGTTTCTCTTCCCGCTCCTCTCGGAGCCGCAAGTGTTCTAATGTTATCTTTTGTTCCGCCAATTTCAGCTCTCCGTCCAACCGGAGCTGTGCCAACTCTAATTCATGGAGTCTGCTTATCTCTCGTTCTTGGATCTCCTCCAGGGAGAGACCCGCTCTCCTTCCTTCCATCGGAGTGGTGTTTGTTTCTGGCGCCTCGCGGTTTTGGTTTTGGGGTACGGCCGTACCCGTTTCTGCCCAAGATTCTAGGGCGTGTTTGAAGTCCTCTTTCGTGCTCAGCCCGGTGGTAGCAATGCCTAGTTCTATGCAAAATTGCTTTAGCTCTCGATGGTTGTACTCTTCTAGTTTCTCCATCTGGAATTTCTCTGTGGATCCGCTCTCTTTTGTTGTCATTGTGGTTGAGTCGTGGGGTGAGTTACTCTCTGTACGATTACGCGTTGGTCCGGATCGCGCCGCTGGCCACCAATGTTAGACGGGGACCTGGAGGGTCGGCCGAGGACAAGGGGAGAGGCCACCGGAGAGGGCCGTCTCCAGCGATCGTACAGACAAGTAACTTCCCCCGCACAGATGGACACCACACAAGGATAAGGTCAACACTCTTTATATACGATTCTTGAAGCAAGGATATCAGCGATACAGTGAGATCGGGACACGAGGGTCCTCTCAATTCTAGTCTCTGGAAGGGAAAGGGGTAGCGGGACAGTCTTGGTACCGGTCTGGTACTGAGGTGGTACGATGAATAGCTCACAATCCTCGAGCTCGGAGTTCTGGAAGGTCGGGCCGCGGCAGCGCCAGCAGGCTCGGATGATAAGTCTCACTTGAGAAGGGCCGCGGCAGCGCCAGCCGGCAAGGGCGATGGTTCACACAAGGATGGGCCGCGGCAGCGCCAGCAGGTCCCGACGAAGATGTAGGTTGCAGAGGGCCGCGGCAGCGCCAGCAGGTCCCGACGAGGATGGAGGTTGCAGAGGGCCGCGGCAGCGCCAGCAGGTCCCGACGAGGATGTAGGTTGCAGAGGGCCGCGGCAGCGCCAGCAGGTCCCGACGAGGATGTAGGTTGCAGAGGGCCGCGGCAGAGCCAGCAGGCAGGACGATGGTTCACAAGGCAGGGCTGCGGCAGCGCCAGCAGTCCGTCAAGGATGAGTTCTTCAAGGTGTCTCTCGACTCCAGGATACAACTGCCTTCCTGCTCTGGAGCTGCCCCAGTTATAGGTCTGGCCTCCTTTGATGTCCGGACCCTTGCTCTTGGAGGTCGGGAGGTCCGGGATGAGGGAGTCCAGACACCCAGCAGGGGGGTGGAGCCAGCGCCCGGGGAGGCTGGGGGAGATCGGCACCTGGCGGGGGAGAGCCACCGACACTCCTCTCTACCATTGACCTGCCAAGTGGTCCGTTCACCTCCTGGGTGGATGGTGGTGCCTCGATGTCGGGGCCTGGCCAGGCCCAGGGTTGGGGTCGAGCTGAGGCCACGCGGCCTCGTGGTGCAGTGTCCAAGATGGCGGCTGTGCCGGGGCAATGGTGCTGACGGGGGCCCGGGTCAGCCGATGCTGGGATGTTCGGGAGCAGGCGTCCCGTGGGGGACGGGTTGCGGGTTGCTTCTGTGGGTTTCCGGGGTGGTTCTTCTGGTGACACCGGGAGAGCCGGTGCTCGGACCCTATCATGTGGGGATGGAGCGGGCCTTTCACGAGGCCTGTCCAACAGGCAGAGACGGAGGTGCGGGGGGCACTGGTTTGGGCAGAGACAGGTGCGGTGGGGGACACTGGTTTGGGCAGAGACAGGTGCAGGGGGGCACTGGTTTGGGCAGAGACAGAGGTGCAGGGAGGCACTGGTTTGGGCAGAGACAGAGGTGCAGTGGGGCACTGGTTTGGGCAGAGACCGAGGTGCAGGGGGGCACTGGTTTGGGCAGAGAGACAGGTGCGGTGGGTCACTGTCTCTGCCTCAAACCTCTGCCCCCTGCGCACCTCTGTCTCTGCCTCAAACCAGTGCCCCCTGCGCACCTTTTGTCTCTGCCCAAACCAGAGTAGCGCAGGGGGCACTAGTTTGAAGCAGAGACAGAGGTGCATGGGGGGCACTGGTTTGTGCAGAGATAGAGGTGCACAGGGGGGCACTGGTTTGGGCAGAGACAGGTGCGGGTGCAGAGGGGCACTGGTTAGGGCAGAGACAGGTGTGCAGGGGGGCACTGGTTAGGGCAGAGACAGGTGCGCAGTGGGGCACAGGTTTGGGCAGAGACAGAGGTACAGGGGGGCATTGGTTTGGGTGGAGACAGGTGTGGGGGCACTGGTTTGAGGCAGAGACAGAGGTGCGCAGGAGGGCACTGGTTTGTGCAGAGATAGAGGTGCGCAGGGGGCACTGGTTTGTGCAGAGATAGAGGTGCGCAGGGGGGCACTGGTTTGGGCAGAGACAGAGGTACAGGGGGGCATTGGTTTGGGCAGAGACTGGTGTGGGGGGCACTGGTTTGGGCAGAGACAGAGGTGCGCAGGGGGGCACTGGTTTGTGCAGAGACAGGTGCGGGGGTACAATGGTTTGGGCAAAGACAGAGGTGCGCAGGGGGCACTGGTTTGGGCAGAGACAGAGGTACAGGGGGGCATTGATTTAGGCAGAGACAGGTGCGGGGGCACTGGTTTGGGCAGAGACAGGTGTGGGGGGGCACTGGTTTGGGCAGAGACAGAGGTGCGCAGGGAGGCACTGGTTTGGGCAGAGACAGGTGCGCAGAGGGGCACTGGTTTGGGCAGAGACAGAGGTGCAGGGGCACTGGTTTGGGCAGAAACGGGTGCACTGGTTTGGGCAGAGACAGAGGTGCAGTGGAGCACTGGTTTGGGCAGAGACAGCGGTGCGGGGGGCACTGGTTTGGGCAGAGAGGTGTGGGGGGCACTGGTTTGGGCAGAGACAGAGGTGCGCAGTGGGGCACTGGTTTGTGCAGAGATAGAGGTGCGCAAGGGGGCACTGGTTTGGGCAGAGACCGGTGCGGGGGTACAATGGTTTGGGCAGAGACAGAGGTGCGCAGGGGGCACTGGTTTGGGCAGAGACAGAGGCACAGGGGGGCATTGGTTTAGGCAGAGACGGGTGCAGGGGCACTGGTTTGGGCAGAGACAGGTGCGCAGAGGTGCACTGGTTTGGGCAGAGACAGAGGTGTGGGGGCACTGGTTTGGGCAGAGACAGAGGTCCGGGGGGCACTGGTTTGGGCAGAAACAGGTGCACTGGTTTGGGCAGAGACAGAGGTGCAGTGGAGCACTGGTTTGGGCAGAGACAGAGGTGCGGGGGCACTGGTTTGGGCAGACAGAGGTGCGCAGGGGGGCACTGGTTTGGTCAGAGGCACAGGGGGGCACTGGTTTTGGCAGGGACAGAGGTGCGGGGGGCACTGGTGTGGGCAGAGACAGGTGCGGTGGGTGCCACTGGTTTCGGCCGAGACAGGTGCGGGGGCACTGGTTTGGGCAGAGATAGAGGTGCGCAAGGGGGCACTGGTTTGGGCAGAGACCGGTGCGGGGGTACAGTGGTTTGGGCAGAGACAGAGGCGCAGTGGGGCACTGGTTTGGGTAGAGACAGAGGTGCAGGGGGCACTGGTTTGGGCAGAGACAGAGGTGCGGTGGGTCACTGTCTCTGCCTCAAACCAGTGCCCCCTGCGCACCTCTGTCTCTGCCTCAAACCAGTGCCCCCTGCGCACCTCTGTCTCTGCCCAAACCAGAGGTGCCCGGGGGGCACTGGTTTGAGGCAGACACAGAGGTGCGTGGGGGGCACTGGTTTGAGGCAGAGACAGAGCTGCGCAGGGGGGCACTGGTTTGGGCAGAGACAGAGGTGCGCAGGGGGGCACTGGTTTGTGCAGAAATAGAGGTGCGCAGGGGGCACTGGTTTGGGCAGAGACAGAGGCACAGGGGGGCATTGGTTTAGGCAGAGACAGGTGCGGGCGCACTGGTTTGGGCAGAGACAGGTGCGCAGAAGGGCACTGGTTTGGGCAGAAACAGGTGCACTGGTTTGGGCAGAGACAGAGGTGCGGGGGCACTGGTTTGGGCAGACAGAGGTGCGCAGGGGGGCACTGGTTTGGCCAGAGGCACAGGGGGGCACCGGTTTTGGCAGGGACAGAGGTGCGGGGGGCACTGGTGTGGGCAGAGACAGGTGCGGTGGGCGCCACTGGTTTGGGCCGAGACAGGTGCGGGGGCACTGGTTTGGGCTGAGACGGAGGTGCGGGGGGCACTGGTTTGGGCAGAGACGGGTGCGGTTGGGGACACTGGTTTGGGCAGAGACAGAGGTGCAGGGGGGCACTGGTTTGGGCAGAGACAGAGTTGCAGTGGGGCACTGGTTTGGGCAGAGACAGAGGTGCAGGGAGGCACTGGTTTGGGCAGAGACAGAGGCGCAGTGGGGCACTGGTTTGGGTAGAGACAGAGGTGCAGGGGGGCACTGGTTTGGTCAGAGACAGAGGTGCGGTGGGTCACTGTCTCTGCCTCAAACCAGTGCCCCCTGCGCACCTCTGTCTCTGCCTCAAACCAGTGCCCCCTGCGCACCTCTGTCTCTGCCCAAACCAGAGGTGCGCGGGGGGCACTGGTTTGAGGCAGACACAGAGGTGCGTGGGGGGCACTGGTTTGAGGCAGGGACAGAGCTGCGCAGGGGGGCACTGGTTTGGGCAGAGACAGAGGTGCGCAGGGGGGCACTGGTTTGTGCAGAAATAGAGGTGCACAGGGGGGCACTGGTTTGGGCAGAGACAGGTGCGGGTGCAGAGGGGCACTGGTTAGGGCAGAGACAGAGGTGTGCAGGGGGGCACTGGTTAGGGCAGAGACAGAGGTACAGGGGGCATTGGTTTGGGCAGAGACAGGTGTGGGGGCACTGGTTTGAGGCAGAGACAGAGGTGCGCAGGGGGGCACTGGTTTGTGCAGAGATAGAGGTGCGCAGTGGGGCACTGGTTTGTGCAGAGATAGAGGTGCGCAGGGGGCACTAGTTTGTGCAGAGATAGAGGTGCGCAGGGGGCACTGGTTTGGGCAGAGACAGAGGTACAGGGGGGCATTGGTTTGGGCAGAGACAGGTGTGGGGGCACTGGTTTGGGCAGAGACAGAGGTGCGCAGGGGGCACTGGTTTGTGCAGAGATAGAGGTGCGCAGGGGGTCACTGGTTTGGTCAGAGACAGGTGCGGGGGTACAATGGTTTGGGCAAAGACAGAGGTGCGCAGGGGGCACTGGTTTGGGCAGAGACAGAGGTACAGGGGGTGTTAGACGGGGACCCGGAGGGTCGGCCGAGCAAGGGGGGGGAGAGGTCTCCTGGCGAGGGCCCTCTCCGGTAATCGTACGGACGAGTAACTTCCCCCCCCCACAGATGGACACCACACCAAGATAGGTTACGTACACTTTTATAGGTATTTCTTAGGCAGGTTAACTTGACGATACAGTGGGGACCAGGATTCGAGGATCCCGTCAATTCTAGTCTCTTTGGGGAAAGGGGTAGCGGGACAGTCTTAGTACCGGTCCGGTACAGGGATAGCAGGTGTGGAGCTCACAATCCTCGAGCTGGAGGGTTCGCAAGGAGGGGCCGCAGCAGCGCCAGCAGGCTTTCAAGATGGTTCACGACGAGGATGGGCCGCGGCAGCGCCAGCAGGCCTTCAAGATGGTTTACGAAGAGGATGAGCCGCGGCAGCGCCAGCAGGCCTTCAAGATGGTTCACGAAGAGAAGCCGCGGCAGCGCCAGCAGGCCTCCAAGATGGTTCACGAAGAGGATGAGCCGCGGCAGCGCCAGCAGGCCTTCAAGATGGTTCACGAAGAGGAGCCGCGGCAGCGCCAGCAGGCCTCCAAGGATGAGTTTGTCTCGGTGTCTCTCGACTCCAGGATACAACTGCCTTCCTGCTCTGGAGCTGCCCCAGTTATAGGTCTGGCGCCCTTTGATGTCCGGACCCTCGCACTTGGAGGTCGGGAGGTCCGGGATGAGGGAGTCCAGACACCCAGCAGGGGGGTGGAGCCAGCGCCCAGGGAGGCCGAGGGTGATCGAAACCGGGCGGAGGGGAGCCATCGACACTCCTTCTCCCATTGACCTGCCAAGTGGTCTCTCTACCCCCTGGGTGGATGGTGGTGCCTCGATGTCGGGGCCTGGCTGGGCCCAAGGTCGACCCGAGGCCACGAGGCCTGGTTGTGGAGTGTCCAAAATGGCGGCTGGGCCGGAGACAGAGGTTCGGGAAGGGACCCAGGAAAGCCGAGATTGTTGTGTTCATGAGCCAAGGTTCCGCCGGGGAAGGGCCGTGGGTTGACCCGGCGGGTTGCAGGGGTTGTTCTTGTCCGGGGAACAGGGGTAGCAGGGGTCCGTGACCCGCCATGCGGGGAGGGGTCGGGCATGCCACGAGGCCTGTCCAACAGGGGGGCATTGGTTTAGGCAGAGACAGGTGCGCAGAGGGGCACTGGTTTGGGCAGAGACAGAGGTGTGGGGGCACTGGTTTGGGCAGAGACAGAGGTGCGGGGGGCACTGGTTTGGGCAGAAACAGGTGCACTGGTTTGGGCAGAGTCAGAGGTGCAGTGGAGCACTGGTTTGGGCAGAGACAGCGGTGCGGGGGGCACTGGTTTGGGCAGACAGAGGTGCGCAGGGGGCACTGGTTTGGGCAGACAGGTGCGCAGGGGGCACTGGTTTGGGCAGACAGGTGCGCAGGGGGCACTGGTTTGGGCAGAGACAGGTGCGCAGGGGGGACTGGTTTGGGCAGACAGGTGCGCAGGGGGCACTGGTTTGGGCAGACAGGTGCGGGGGGCACTGGTTTGGGCAGACAGATGCGCAGGGGGCACTGGTTTGGGCAGAGACAGGTACAGGGAGGCACTGTTTTGGGAAGAGACAGAGGTGCAGGAGGGCACTGGTTTGAGCAAAGAGAGGTGTGGGGGGCAGGGGGGCAGAGACAGGTGGGCAGGGGGGCACTGGTTTGGGTAGAGACAGGTGTGCAGTGGAGCATTGGTTTGGGCAGAGACAGGTGCAGGAGGGTACTGGTTTGGGAAGAGTTAGGTGCACAGGGGGGCACTGCTTTGGGCAGACAGAGGTGCAGGAGGGCACTAGTTTGGGCAGAGACAGGTGCGTAGGGGGGCACTGGTTTGGGCAGACAGAGGTGAGCAGGGGCAGGGGGGCACTGGTTTGGGCTGAGACAGGTGCGCAGGGGGGGCACTGGTTTGGCAGAGACAGGTGCGCAGTGGGGCACAGGTTTGGGCAGAGAGAGGTACAAGGGGGCATTGATTTTGGCAGAGACAGGTGTGGGGGGCACTGGTTTGGGCAGACAGAGGTGCGCAGGGGGCACTGGTTTGGGCAGAGACAGGTGCAGGGAGGCACTGGTTTGAGCAGAGACAGGTGCAGGGAGGCACTGGTTTGGGCAGAGACAAAGGTGCAGGAGGGCACTGGTTTGAGCAGAGAGGTGTGGGGGGCAGGGTGGCAGAGACAGGTGGGCAGGGGGGCACTGGTTTGGGCAGAGACAGAGGTGCAGTGGAGCACTGGTTTGGGCAGAGACAGAGGTGCGCGGGGGCACTGGTTTGGGCAGACAGAGGTGCACAGGGGGCACTGGTTTGGGCAGACAGGTGCGGGGGCACTGGTTTGGGCAGACAGAGGTGCGCAGGGGGCACTAGTTTGGGCAGAGACAGGTGCGGGGGCACTGGTTTGGGAAGAGACAGGTACAGGGAGGCACTGTTTTGGGAAGAGACAGAGGTGCAGGAGGGCACTGGTTTGAGCAGAGAGAGGTGTGGGGGGCAGGGGGGCAGAGACAGGTGGGCAGGGGGGCACTGGTTTGGGTAGAGACAGGTGTGCAGTGGAGCATTGGTTTGGGCAGAGACAGGTGCAGGAGGGTACTGGTTTGGGAAGAGTTAGGTGCACAGGGGGGCACTGCTTTGGGCAGACAGAGGTGCAGGAGGGCACTAGTTTGGGCAGAGACAGGTGCGTAGGGGGGCACTGGTTTGGGCAGACAGAGGTGAGCAGGGGCAGGGGGGCACTGGTTTGGGCTGAGACAGGTGCGCAGGGGGGGCACTGGTTTGGCAGAGACAGGTGCGCAGTGGGGCACAGGTTTGGGCAGAGAGGTACAGGGGGGCATTGATTTTGGCAGAGACAGGTGTGGGGGGCACTGGTTTGGGCAGAGACAGGTGCGCAGGGGGCACTGGTTTGGGCAGAGACAGGTGCAGGGAGGCACTGGTTTGGGCAGAGACAGGTGCAGGGAGGCACTGGTTTGGGTAGAGACAAAGGTGCAGGAGGGCACTGGTTTGAGCAGAGAGGTGTGGGGGGCAGGGGGGCAGAGACAGGTGGGCAGGGGGGCACTGGTTTGGGCAGAGACAGAGGTGCAGTGGAGCACTGGTTTGGGCAGAGACAGAGGTGCGCGGGGGCACTGGTTTGGGCAGACAGAGGTGCACAGGGGGCACTGGTTTGGGCAGACAGGTGCAGGGGCACTGGTTTGGGCAGACAGAGGTGCGCAGGGGGCACTGGTTTGGGCAGAGACAGGTGCAGGGAGGCACTAGTTTGGGCAGAGACAGAGGTGCAGGAGGGCACTGGTTTGAGCAGAGAGGTGTGGGGGGCAGGGGGGCAGAGACAGGTGGGCAGGGGGGCACTGGTTTGGGTAGAGACAGGTGTGCAGTGGAGCATTGGTTTGGGCAGAGACAGGTGCTGGAGGGTACTGGTTTGGGAAGAGTTAGGTGCACAGGGGGGCACTGGTTTGGGCAGACAGAGGTGCAGGAGTGCACTAGTTTGGGCAGAGACAGGTGCGCAGGGGGGCACTGGTTTGGGCAGACAGGTGTGCAGGGGGGCACTGGTTTGGGCAGACATGTGCGCAGAGGGGCACTCTTTTGGGCAGACATGTGCGCAGAGGGGCACTCTTTTGGGCAGAGACAGGTGCGGGGGCACTGATTTGGGCAGAGACAGGTGCCGGGGGGGAATGGTTTGGGCAGAGATAGAGATGCAGGGGGGCACTGGTTTGGGCAGAGATAGAGGTGCAGGGGCACTGGTTTTGGCAGAGACAGGTGCAGGAGGGCACTGGTTTGGGCAGAGACCGGTGTGGGGGGCAGGGGGGCAGAGACAGGTGCGCAGGGGCAGGGGGCACTGGTTCAGGCAGACAGGTGCGCAGGGGCAGGGGGGCACTGGTTTGGGCTGAGACAGGTGCGCAGGGGGGCATTGGTTTGGCACAGACATGCGCAGGGGAGGCACTGGTTTGGGTTTGAGACAGGCATGCAGTGGAGCACTGGTTTGGGCAGAGACAGGCGCAGAGGGGCACTGGTTTGGGTAGACAGAGGTGCGCAGGGGGGCATTGATTTGTGTAGAGACAGGTGCACAGGGGGGCACTGGTTTGGGCAGACATGTGCCCAGGGGGGCACCGGTTTTGGCAGACATGTGCGCAGGGGGGCACCGGTTTTGGCAGACATGTGCGCAGGGGGGCATTGGTTTGGGCAGACAGGTGCGCGGGGGGCACTGGTTTGAGCAGAGACAGAGGTGCGCAAGGGAGCACGTGTTTGGGCAGAGACAGAGGCAGGGAGGCACTGGTTTGGGCAGAGACAGAGGTGCAGGGTGGCACAGGTTTGGCCAGAGACAGGTTTGGGGGGGGCACTGGTTTGGGCACAGACAGGTGCGGGGGGCAGGGATGTGCAGGGGGTCAGAGACAGGTGCGGCGGGCAGGGGGGCACTGGTTTGGGCAGACAGAGGTGCGCAGGTGGGCACTGGTTTGGGCGGAGACAGTGGTGCAGGGGGGAACTGGTTTGGGCAGAGACAGGTGCGCAGGGGAGCACTGGCTTGGGCAGAAACAGGTGCACGGGGGTCAAGGGCTCACTGGTTTGGGCAGAGACAGAGGTACAGGGGCATTGTTTTGGGCACAGACAGGTGCGGGGGACAAGGGGACACTGGTTTGGGTAGACAGAGGTGCGCAGGGGGCACTGGTTTGGGCAGAGACCGGTGCGCGGGGGTCAGTGGGGCACTGGTTTGGGAAGAGACAGAGGTACAGGGGCATTGGTTTGGGCACAGACAGGTGCGGGGGGCAAGGGGGCACTGGTTTGGGTTGACAGAGGTGCGCAGGGGTGTTAAAAGAGCGATCTCAGGGGAGAGCAGATTTTGCACCTGACCACCCTGGGTCCCACCTCTCCTAGGAACACAGCCGAGCACTGGCGGGAGACCCGCAGGGGGAGGATCCCGAATCTAGAATCGTACGCGCTGCACTAGCACCACTCAACACCACACCGGAGGGTTAAGAGAACGTATTCTTTATCTCTTCAAGTAAAAATGGATCTTTATGATCTGCAGTTTCTCAAGTACAGGCAGGCAAGGGCTCAAAGAGTCTTGGTAGGGGTAGGGTAGCGGGACAGTCTCAAAGGTAAAAGTATCCGGCGCACAGCTCTCAATCCTCGAGCTGGGGGATACGGGGTGATCTTGGGTCCAGCCGGACCAGGATAGTCTGAGCCGCGATCGAATCAGCAGGGCTCGAGCAAGGAGGTCCATATCTTTCGGTTTCGGAGAGCCGCAAACGAATCAGCAGGGCTCAAGAGTTCTTCAGGTAGCAGAGGAGCTGCGACAGTGTCAGCAGGGCTCGGTGGTCTTTGGTGGAAAAGGAGCCGCGACAGCGTCAGCAGGGCTCGGTGATCTTCTCAGTTTCAGAGGAGCCGCGACCGCCTCAGCAGGGCTTAGATATTTCTTCAGCTTGTAGGAGAGCCGCGACAAAGTCAGCAGGGATGTTGGACAGGCCACGTGAAAGGCTTGCTCCCTCCCCGCACGACCAGGCCCGAGCCTGGCTCTTCAGGTGTTACACGCAACAACCACCCGTTTCCCGTCTCATATGGGACCCCTGCCCCTGGACATCTCCCCATCATGGGCCGATTCCCTACCGGCCCTCTCGCCCGGCCTGGGCGCCATCTTGGACACAGCACCACGAGGCCGCATGGCCTCCGATCGACCCCAACCCTGGGCCTGGCCAGGCCCCGACATCCCGGCACCACCATCCACCCAGGAGGTGAGCGGACTACTTGGCAGGTCAATGGGAGAAAGAGGTGTCGATGGCTCTCCCCCGCCAGGTGCCGATTGCCCCAGCTCCCCCGGGCGCTGGCTCCACCCCCCTGCTGGGTGTCTGGACTCCCTCATCCTGGACCTCCCGACCTCCAAGTGCGAGGGTCCGGACATCAAAGGGCGCCAGACCTATAACTGGGGCAGCTCCAGAGCAGGAAGGCAGTTGTATCCTGGAGTCGAGAGACGCAGTGAAGAACTCATCCTTGACGGACTACTGGCGCTGCCGTAGCCCTGCCTTGCGAACTATCGACCTGCCTGCTGGCGCTGCCGCAACCTTCTGAAACCTTCATCGTCGTCGGGACCTGCTGGCGTGGCCGCGGACCGTTTGTAACCACCTCCTTCATCGGGACCTGCTGGCTCCGCCGCGGACCGTCGCTACCGTCAACCATCCCGGGACCTGCTGGCTCCGCCGCGGCCCGACCATCTAGAACGCCGAGCTCGAGGATTGTGAGCTATTTCATCTACCAGATTGGTAACAAGACTGTCGCGCTACCCTTTCCCCAACCAAGAGACTAGAATAGAGGGGACCCCTGAGTCCAGACCTCCTTGTACCATTTCACCGTACGTGAAGTTTTGCTTATAAAGAACGTTGAACCTTATCCTTGTGTGGTGTACATCTGTGGGGGGGGAAGTTACTTGTCTGTACGATCGCTGGAGACGGCTCTCCCTGGAGACCTCTCCCCTTGTCCTCGGCCGACCCTCCAGGTCCCGTCTAACATTGGTGGCCAGCGGCGCGATCCGAATCGACGCGTAATCGTACAGAGAGTAGCTCACCCCACAACAAAACCACAATGTCAACTAAAGAAAGCGGATCCACCGAGAAATTCCAGATGGAGAAATTGGAAGAGTACAGCCATCGTGAGTTGAAACAATTCTGCATTGAACTAGGTATCGCTACCACCGGTCTGAGTACTAAAGACGATTTCAAGCACGCCATTGAGTCATGGGCAGAAACCGGGGCCGTCAGACCCCCGGACCAAAATGTCGCAGCAGCAGAGAAAAACACCACGGCTCCCGAGGAACAAAGAACGGGTCTCTCGCAAGATGAGATCCAAGAACGAGAAAGAAACCGACTACATGAGCTAGAAATGGCCCGGCTCAAAATGGAAGGCGAACTCAAATTAGCCGAACAAAAACTGAACTTGGAACACCTGCGGCTCCGAGAAGAACGGGAAGAGAAACAGAGACAAAGAGAGCTCGAAGAGAAGAGACTGGCGTATGAACACGAGCGCAAACTAGCTGAGATAGACTTACGCAAGCAGAACAAAGAATTAGGGGTGCCCGAGCAACCGCGCACCCCGGGGGCAACAGAAAAGAAGGTACACATCCCCAAGGATGTCGTTCGAGAATATTTCCGAGATGACGACATACAGCAGTGGTTCAAGGCCTATGAGATCGCTATGACCTCCCACCGGATCGATCGCAGCGACTGGGGAGCCGGTCTATGGGGGAGGTTCGTCAATGAGGGCCGTGATGCCCTGCTACAGCTTCCCGACCATCTGATGACCTCCTATGACCACATGAAAGCTACCCTCCTCACCCGCTATGGGCTCACACCCGAAATGTACCGCCAGAGGTTCCGAGACTGCACCCGGATCCCGGGTACAACTTGGGTGGAATACGTGAACTATTTCAGCCGAGCCTTCGAGGGTTGGATCAAGGGAAGCAACGTAACGACCTACGAACAACTGTTCAATCTCATGGTATGGGAGCATCTATCAAACAACTGCTTCGTCGAGCTCAGGCAGCACCTCCTCGACAGTAAATTGACTGATCCGCGGCAGCTCGCCGCCGAGGCTGACCGGTGGGAAATTACCCGAGTGGGCCGAAATGGGTCCCATGAACAGAACCGGAACAACCACGGTCAGCACCGTCCCCGAGGAGGAGGAGGGGGCCAGGGCCGAGGAAGAGACAACGCCCCGGCCGCTCCCGCTACCAGCACCCCACCCCCGGCCAACCGGGGCAACACCCCGGCGCGGCCGGGATACAGAGCCAATGTCACCTGTCACCGATGCCAGCGAGTCGGCCACTACGCAAACAACCCGAATTGTCCACAGAGCCAGACTCCGAGACCCCGCCAGATGGCTGCCGCCGCCCTGGGGGAAGAACAAATCTCCGAAGAACACGAGGAATGTGAGCAAGAACACCAAGAATGGGAACCCGCCGCCATGGTTCTAGCGTGCCTAGGGGGAAGAGACATGGTCCCGCGGGTCCCCCTACCCGCCAACACCCGGAAGTACAGTCAGTGGGTGAACATTAATGGACGCCGGGCCGAAGCCCTACGTGACACCGGGGCCAGTGTAACGGCCGTCCGCTGTCACCTGGTGACCCCAGAACAGATCCTGCCGAACGTTCTCTGCCCTGTCCGTTCAGCCGACAATTCGGAGAGTCTATGTCGGATGGCCTGCGTCCCCTTCGAGTGGGGAGGAGTCTCCGGCATGTTGAAGGTGACGGTCCGAGATGATGCCCCCGTAGACTGTCTCCTAGGAAATGATCTTGAGAGTTCCCCCTGGGCCGCCGTAGAGAGGAGAGAGCACCTGGGGATGTTGGGCATCCCGGACTGGGCGTGCGTAACCACCCGGTCCATGGCTGCCCGTGCCACCCCCGACCCGAAGAACATGAATGGCCGGCACCTCCTCCCCCGGTCGCTCCAGTAGAAGACACCGACCGTGCCGTCCCCCCAGAGCAAACTCCCGAGGGGCTCGTTCAGCCTCAGGACCTTCCCGGCCTGGCTCAGTGGCGTCAGGAGGGGGGGCCCACCCAGGAACAGTTTCGCCACGAGCAGAAGACCTGTCCCTCCCTCGAGGGACTCCGCCAACAAGCCCTCGCCCAGAGTGCAGGGGATACCTCCAGAACCCATTGGGTCTATTGGGACAATGACCTGTTGTACAGCGAACAGAGAATCGCAGAGTTAGGGGCCAGTCGAGTGCTAGTGGTGCCCCTACGCTTTAGAGACTTCTTGCTAAACCTGGCCCACGATGTCCCCCTGGCTGGCCACCTGGGTCAGGACAAAACCTACAGTCGCCTGGTGACTCACTTTTTCTGGCCCAAGATGAGGAACGACGTACTCCAGCACTGCCGGTCTTGCCCCACGTGCCAGGCCAGCGGGAAGAGCGGCCGCAAGCTTAAAGCACCTCTGCAACCTTTCCCGGTGGTCACCACCCCGTTCGAGAGGGTGGGGATAGACATTGTGGGGCCCCTGGACCCCCGTACAGCCCAAGGACATCGGTTCATCCTGGTACTGGTGGACCACGCCACTCGCTACCCCGAGGCTGTTCCCCTGCGAACTGTGACAGCCCCGGTAGTCGGCCGGGCCTTGATGGGGATCTTCTCCCGGGTGGGCTTCCCCCGAGAAGTCGTCAGCGACCGGGGCACAAACTTTATTTCAAAATACATGAAATCCCTCTGGCAACAGTGTGGGGTCACCTACAGATTCACGACCCCCTATCACCCCCAAGGAAACGGACTGGTTGAGCGGTTCAACCGCACGCTCAAAGGAATGATTGGGGGGTTGGAAGAGCCCCTCCGTTGCCAGTGGGATGTGCTACTGCCGTGCCTCCTCTTTGCCTACCGAGAAGTCCCCCAGAAGTCCCTCGGCTTCAGCCCATTCGAACTCTTGTATGGACACCCGGTGCGTGGGCCGCTCAGCCTAGTCAAAGAAGGCTGGGAAATGCCCCCTCTAAAGAACCCTCCTGATGTTTTCAAGTACCTCCTAACCCTCCGCAACCAGACCAGACGGTTCAGGGAAATGGCAAAAGCAAACTTGGAGGCCAGTCAGGAAGACATGAAACGGTGGTACGATCAAAATGCCTCCTCCATCGAATTTGAACCTGGCCAACAAGTGTGGGTAATGTCTCCCACCGAACCATGCGCCCTGCAAGACAAATGGACAGGGCCCTTCAAGGTAGTCGAGCGCAAGAGCCCTGTCACCTATCTCATCGATATGGAATCTTCACGGAACCCTCTCCGGGTCCTCCACGCCAATAGACTGAAACCCCACTTTGTGCGCTCGGAGCTCAGCCTCCTGATGGCAACAGACAGCGGAGCCGAGGAGGACTCCGAACCACTTCCTGACCTCCTACGGACTCAGGAGAAGGACGGCTCCGTGGACGGGGTCAGACTCTCGGAGGCCATCACCCCGGAACAGCGCCAAGGCTGCCGAGACCTCCTGCTGCAGTTCGCTACCCTGTTCTCCCTCACCCCAGGGGTCACCCCCTGGTGCTTACATGACGTGGACACCGGAGAGAGTCCCCCTGTCCGCCATCGGGCCTACCGCGTACCAGATCGGGTACGGGCCTGCATCCAAGAGGAGGTGGCCAAGATGCTCACGCTCGGGGTCATCGAGCCCTTCGACAGCCCCTGGGCCAGCCCGGTGGTACTGGTCCCCAAAGCGGCCGCCCCCGGCACCACGCCTGAGCTCCGGTTCTGCGTTGACTACCGGGGCTTGAATGCGGTCACCAGAACAGACGCACACCCCATTCCCCGAGCAGATGAACTAATCGACCGCATGGGAGCTGCCCGCTACCTCAGCATCTTCGACCTGACAGCGGGCTACTGGCAGATCGGTCTCACACCCCGGGCCCAAGAACGATCTGCCTTCTCCACCCCTGATGGCCACTACCACTTCAAGGTCATGCCATTCGGCATGAAGAATGCCCCAGCAACCTTTCAGCGGCTAGTAAACCAGGTCCTGGCGGGACTCGAAGGATTCAGCGCCGCCTACCTGGACGATATCGCTGTGTACAGCCGCCACTGGTCCGACCATCTCCACCACCTCCGAGAGGTGCTACAGGCCCTCCAACGAGCTGGCCTCACGATCAAGGCCAGCAATTGCCAAATTGGCCAGGGGTCCGTGACCTATCTCGGGCACCAGGTGGGAAGCGGTCTGGTGGCCCCTCTGCAACTCAAGATCGCTGCCATCCAGGCTTGGCAGCCCCCCATCACCCAGACCGAGGTCCGCGCCTTCTTGGGACTCACAGGCTACTACCGGCGGTTCGTGAGGGACTATGGTAGCATTGTGGGGCCCCTCACGGAACTCACATCCAAAAACCAACCAACGAAAGTCAACTGGACCCCCGACTGTCAAGCGGCCTTCGAGAAGCTGAAGGCCGCCATGTGCTCCGCCCCTGTGCTCCAGGCCCCCGACTACAGTCAGGAATTTATCGTCCAAACGGACGCCTCCGACCATGGCATTGGGGTAGTCCTTTCCCAGCTGAACCCCGAAGGACTTGACCAGCCAGTGGCTTTCATCAGCAGACGGCTCCTGGCCCGAGAGCAACGCTGGAGCACCATCGAGAGGGAAGCCTTTGCCGTGGTGTGGGCCCTCAAAAAGCTCCGGCCTTATCTCTTCGGTACCCACTTCCGGGTACAGACCGATCATCGGCCCCTGCAGTGGCTAATGCAGATGCGGGGGGAAAACCCGAAACTCTTGCGTTGGTCCATCTCCCTGCAGGGGATGGACTTCACTGTGGAACATCGACCAGGGCAAGACCACGCCAACGCAGATGGCCTGTCACGCTTTTTCCGCCTCGACGAAGAGAGTCCCCAAGAGGATGGGTGACTCTCCCCGCCTTCAGCTGGGGGGGACGCATGTTGGACAGGCCACGTGAAAGGCTTGCTCCCTCCCCGCACGACCAGGCCCGAGCCTGGCTCTTCAGGTGTTACACGCAACAACCACCCGTTTCCCGTCTCATATGGGACCTCTGCCCCTGGACATCTCCCCATCATGGGCCGATTCCCTACCGGCCCTCTCGCCCGGCCTGGGCGCCATCTTGGACACAGCACCACGAGGCCGCATGGCCTCCGATCGACCCCAACCCTGGGCCTGGCCAGGCCCCGACATCCCGGCACCACCATCCACCCAGGAGGTGAGCGGACTACTTGGCAGGTCAATGGGAGAAAGCGGTGTCGATGGCTCTCCCCCGCCAGGTGCCGATCGCCCCAGCTCCCCCGGGCGCTGGCTCCACCCCCCTGCTGGGTGTCTGGACTCCCTCATCCTGGACCTCCCGACCTCCAAGTGCGAGGGTCCGGACATCAAAGGGCGCCAGACCTATAACTGGGGCAGCTCCAGAGCAGGAAGGCAGTTGTATCCTGGAGTCGAGAGACGCAGTGAAGAACTCATCCTTGACGGACTACTGGCGCTGCCGTAGCCCTGCCTTGCGAACTATCGACCTGCCTGCTGGCGCTGCCGCAACCTTCTGAAACCTTCATCGTCGTCGGGACCTGCTGGCGTGGCCGCGGACCGTTTGTAACCACCTCCTTCATCGGGACCTGCTGGCTCCGCCGCGGACCGTCGCTACCGTCAACCATCCCGGGACCTGCTGGCTCCGCCGCGGCCCGACCATCTAGAACGCCGAGCTCGAGGATTGTGAGCTATTTCATCTACCAGATTGGTAATGAGACTGTCCCGCTACCCTTTCCCCAACCAAGAGACTAGAATAGAGGGGACCCCTGAGTCCAGACCTCCTTGTACCATTTCACCGTACTTGAAGTTTTGCTTATAAAGAACGTTGAACCTTATCCTTGTGTGGTGTACATCTGTGGGGGGGAAGTTACTTGTCTGTACGATCGCTGGAGACAGCTCTCCCCGGAGACCTCTCCCCTTGTCCTCGGCCGACCCTCCAGGTCCCGTCTAACAAGGGCTCACGTAGTCCAGGATACAACTGCCTGATCGTTCCGGAGCCACCCTTGATATAGGACTCCCTTCCTTTGATGTCCGGAGTCCTCGCAGGCGGAGGTCTTAGCACCTGGGGGCTGGCTGTTGGGGGTTCCGCCTCGGCGGCTCCTTTCATCCTTTCAAGTTGGGTCTGGAGTGATCCCAGACACTCAGCAGGCCTGGAGCCAGCCCTCAGGAAGGCCGGATGGGTGATCAAAACTCATCTCTCAAGGGGAGGTGGAAGGTGTGACCAAGCTCCTCCTCCCTCTCTCGCTCACAGGGAGCGCTCTACCCCCTGACTGGGGATGGCTCCGTCGGCCGAGGTCGGGCTGGGGCCGGGGCGGCCATCTTAGGGGCAGGGACATGGGCCTCTGCTTTGGCTACCAGGAAAATGGGGGCCGAGGACGGAAAGCCTAGTGTCGGATGTATGTCATGGCGGGAAGGGACGGGTGGTCCAGGGTCTTGGGGAGCTGCCGGGGTCAGGGGTGACCACGCCACGAGGCCGGTCCAACACACGTCCCCCCCCCCCCCCCCCCAGCTGAAAGTCAGGGAGAACTGCCCATCCTCTTGGGGATTCTCCTCGCTGAGGTGGAAGAACCTGGAAAGGCCGTCAGTGTTGGCGTGGTCGGTACCAGGGCGGTGCTCTACTGTGAAGTCCATCCCCTGGAGGGAGATTGACCATCGCAGCAGCTTGGGGTTCTCCCCTCTCATCTGCATGAGCCACCGTAAGGGTCGATGATCTGTCTGCACTCGGAAGTGGGTTCCGAATAGGTAGGGTCGGAGTTTCTTGAGGGCCCAGACTACTGCGAACGCTTCTCGTTCGATGGTGCTCCATCTCTGTTCTCGGGGATGTAGCCTTCTGCTGATGAATGCTACGGGCTGATCTATGCCTTCCTCATTGAGCTGGGATAGTACGGCATGTTGGACAGGCCTCGTGAAAGGGCCGCTCCCTCCCCGCATGATAAGGCCCGAACGCCGGCTCTCCCGGTGTCCCCCGAAGAACCACCCCGGCAACCCACCGAAGCAACCCGCAACCCGTCCCCAACGGGACGCCTGCTCCTGAACATCCCAGCATCGGCTGTCCCGGGCCCCCGTCAGCACCCTTGCCCCGGCCCAGCCGCCATCTTGGACACTGCACCACGAGGCCGCGTGGCCTCAGCTCGACCCCAACCCTGGGCCTGGCCAGGCCCCGACATCGAGGCACCACCATCCACCCAGGAGGTGAAGAGACCACTTGGCAGGTCAATGGGAGAGAGGAGTGTCGATGGCTCTCCCCCGCCAGGTGCCGATCGCCCCCAGCCTCCCCGGGCGCTGGCTCCACCCCCCTGCTGGGTGTCTGGACTCCCTCATCCCGGACCTCCCGACCTCCAAGCGCGAGGGTCCGGAAATCAAAAGAGGCCAGACCTATAACTGGGGCAGCTCCAGAGCAGGAAGGCAGTTGTATCCTGGAGTCGAGAGACACCTTAAAGAACTCATCCCTGACGGACTGCTGGCGCTGCCGCAGCCTTGCCTCGTGAACCACCTTCGAAGCCTGCTGGCGCTGCCGCGGCCCTCTGCAACGTGCATCTTCGTCTGGACCTGCTGGCGCTGCCGCAGCCCATCCTTGTGCACCATCGCTCTTGCCTGCTGGCGCTGCTGCGGCCCCTCTGCAAAGAAGTCATCATCGTAGCCTGCTGGCGCTGCCGCGGCCCTCCGTACCGAGAACCATCGTCCTAGCCTGCTGGCGCTGCCGCGGCCCTCCTTGCCGAGACTTTTCATCCTAGCCTGCTGGCGTTGCCGCGGCCCGACCTTTCAGACCTCCGAGCTCGAGGATTGTGAGCTCCGTCTGACCGCCCTTGTACCGGACCGGTACCAAGACTGTCCCGCTACCCCTTACCCTACAGAGACTAGAATTGGGAGGATCCTCGTGTCCTGCCCCCCACTGTATCGTTGATAACCTTGCCTCAAGAATCCTATATAAAGTGTGCAGATCGCATCCTTGTGTGGTGTCCATTTGTGGGGGGGGGAGTTACTTGTCTGTACGATCGCTGGAGACGGTCCTCACCGGAGGCCTCTCCCCCTGTACTCGGCCGACCCTCCGGGTCCCCGTCTAACAGTACGGCCCCGATGCCATGTTCGGAGGCGTCGGTCTGGACCACAAACTCTTTGGAGTGGTCCGGGGCTTGGAGTATGGGGGCAGTACACATTGCGATCTTCAAGGCGTCGAACGCCTGTTGGCAGGAGGGGGTCCAGTGCACGCGCTTGGGCTGCCTTTTTGATGTCAATTCTGTGAGGGGACCCACTATGCTGCCGTAATTCTTTATGAACCTCCGGTAGTAGCCGATGAGGCCCAGGAAGGCTCAGACCTCGGTTTGGGTGGTGGGTGGTTCCCAGGCCAAGATGGCATCGATCTTTGGTTGGAGAGGGGGGACCTGCCCTCTTCCGATCTGGTGTCCTAGGTAGGTCACTGACCCCTGCCCAATCTGGCACTTGCTGGCTTTCACCATCAAGCCCGCCTGGCGCAGGGCTAGCAACACCCTCCGGAGGTGCCGGGGGTGGTCACTCCATTGGGAACTGAACACCGCAATATCGTCCAGATATGCGGCGCTGAACTCTTCCAGCCCGGCCAGGACTCGGTTCACCAGTCTCTGAAAGGTGGCCGGGGCGTTTTTCATCCCGAACGGCATCACTCGGAAGCGATAGTTCCCGTCCGGGGTGGAGAAGGCGGACCGCTCCTTGGCTCCCTCTGTGAGCGCAATTTGCCAGTAGCCGCAGGTCAGGTCGCAGGTACTCGGGTATCGAGCAGACTCCAGGCAGTCGATGAGCTCGTCCGCACGGGAATGGGGTGGACGTCTGCTCGGGTGACTGCGTTGAGCCCCCGGTAGTCCACGCAGAACCGAAGTTCGGGGACCGCTCCAGGGGCCGCGGCTTTTGGGACCGCACCACTTGGCTGGCCCAGGGACTGTCGGAGGGCTCGACCACTCCTAGGGTGAGCATTTTCGAGACTTCGGCCTGGATGCAGGTCCGGACTCGGTCAGGCACTCGACAGGCTCGGTTTCACACCGGCGGGCTGTCTCCGGTGTCCACGTCGTGGACACACCAGTCGGTGATTCTGGGGACTAAGGAGAACAAATCCGAGAACTGTCCCAAGAGCTGGCGGCAGTCCTCACGCTGCTGAGGAGTGAGGGAGGAAGAGAGGTTCACTCGGTCTACAGAGCCATCTTTCTCTTTGGCACTCAGGAGGTCAGGCAGAGGCTCCGTTTCCTCTTCCGCTCCGTCGTCGGTGGCCAAGAGCAAGCTCAACTCCGTCCGCACGAAGTGAGGCTTGAGGCGGTTCACGTGGAGGACCTGAAGGGGGTTCCGAGGGGACTGGACGTCCACCAAGTAGGTCACTTGGCTCTTCCTCTCCACAACCTTAAAGGGGCCTGTCCATTTGTCTTGGAGGGCGCAGGGTTTCACCGGGGACATCACCCAGACCTGCTTGCCCGGTTGAAACTCGACCAGAGTGGCATTCTGGTCGTACCAGCGCTTCATTTCCTCCTGACTTGCTTCGAGGTTGGCTTCGGCCAACTCTCGGAATTTTCGTGTCTGATTTCGGAGGGTGAGAATGTAGCGGTACACATCGGGGGGAGGATCCTGGGGGGCCGTTTCCCACCCCTCCTTGACCAGGCTAAGGGGTCCCCGGACGGGATGCCCATACAGCAGCTCAAATGGGCTGAACCCCAGGGACTTTTGGGGGACCTCTCGGTACGAGAACAAGAGGCAGGGAAGAAGGACATCCCATTTGCGCCGGAGGGGTTCTTCTAGGCCCATGATCATCCCCTTCAGTGTCCGGTTAAACCGTTCCACTAGGCCATTGCCTTGGGGATGATACGGGGTGGTGAATTTGTAGGACACTCAACATTGTTGCCACAGGGACATCATATACTTTGAGATGAAGTTTGTGCCGCGGTCACTCACGACCTCGCGGGGAAAACCAACTCGGGAGAAAATTCCCATCAGTGCCCGGCCCACCACGGGGGCCGTTACGGTGCGGAGAGGAATGGCTTTGGGGTATCAGGTGGCGTGATCCACCAGGACTAAGATGAATCAGTGACCTTGGGAGGTTCTAGGGTCTAGGGGTCCTAATATGTCGATTCCGACCCGTACAAAGGGGGTACTGACGACTGGAAAGGGTTGGAGGGGAGCCTTGCGCGCGCCTCCACTCTTTCCACTAGCCTGGCACGTGGGGCAGGACTTGCAGTGGGTCTCTACATTTGTTCGCATTTTGGGCCAATAAAAGTGCGTGACTAGGCGATCGTAGGTCTTATCCTGGCCCAAGTGTCCCACCAGGGGTACATCGTGGGGCAGACCCAGGAGAAAGTCTCGGAAGCGTAGGGATACCACCAGCACCCGGGCCGACCCTAGTTCCGCAGACTTTTGCTCACTGTACAGGAGGCCATTCTCCCAGTATACGGAATGAGTTCCAGTCTGGTCGCCCGCAGCTTGGGCCGCGGCCTGTCGCCGGGGTCCGACCAGGGAAGGGCAAGTGGCTTGCTCCCGGCAGAACTCCTCTCGGGAGGGGCCCCCCTCATGACACCACTGCGCCAACTCGGGCAGATCATCCAACTCAGGAAGTTGTGCGGCCTCGGGATGCAAGGTCTTGTTGTCGGTGTCGGGCTCTCCTCCTGGGGAGAGGCCGGTGGGCTCAGTTCGGTCGTCCCTATCTTCTTCTACAGGGAGGTGGCTGGGAGGCTCGGCGTCTACAGCCCCGAGGGGGGTAGTCGGGCGGACATGGAGCGGGTGGTGGCGCACACCCACTCGGGTAGGCCCATCATGCCCAGGTGGGTCTTGCGTTCCACCTGTCTTCACTGGGAACTCTCCAGGTCGTTGCCCAGGAGACAGTCTACAGGTTGGGAGGCCCGGACAGCGACTCGTAACTCTCCTGTCACTTCCCCCCATTCGAACGGCACTAGGGCCATCTTAAATAAACTCTCGGTGTTGTCAGCGGACAATACGGGGCATAGGACATTTGGAATGATCTGGTCCTCCCTGACTAGGTGTTGGACAGGCCACGTGAAGGGCCGCTCCCCCTCTGCCCGACCAGGCCCGAGCCCGGCCCCTCAAGTGTCACACACCACCACTTCACGTTTTCCGTCCCCTCCGGGACCCTTGCCTCTGAACATATCGACCTCGTGGGCCCGATCCACTACCGGCCCGCGCCCCCAGCCTGGGCGCCATCTTGGACCCTCCACCACGAGGCCGCGTGGCTCCCGATCGACCCCAACCCTGGGCCTGGCCCGGCCTCAGACATCCCGGCACCACCATCCACCCAGGAGGTGAGCGGACTACTTGGCAGGTCAATGGGAGAAAGAGGTGTCGATGGCTCTCCCCCGCCAGGTACCGCTCGCCCTCAACCACCCCGGGCGCTGGCTCCACCCCCCTGCTGGGTGTCTGGACCCCTTCATCCCGGACCCCCCGACCCCCAAGTGCGAGGGTCCGGACATCAAAGGGCACCAGCCCTATAACTGGGGCAGCTCCAGAGCAGGAAGGCAGTTGTATCTTGGAGTCGAGAGACGCAGAGAAGAACTCATCCTTGACGGGCTATTGGCGCTGCCGTAGCTCTGCCTTGCGAACTATCGTCCTGCCTGCTGGCGCTGCCGCAACCTTCGTAAACCTTCATCGTCGTCGGGACCTGCTGGCGTGGCCGCGGACCGTTTGTAACCACCATCTTCATCGGGACCTGCTGGCTCCGCCGCGGACCGTCGCTTCCTTCATCCATCTCGGGACCTGCTGGCTCCGCCGCGGCCCGTCCATCTAGAACGCCGAGCTCGAGGATTGAGAGCTATTCCATCTATTGGTAACAAGACTGTCCCGCTACCCTTTTCCCAATCCAGAGACCAGAATCGAGGGGACCTCTGAGTCCAGACCTCCTTGTATCATTTCACCGTACTTAAAGAATTGCTTATAAAGTATCGTCAAACCTTAACCTGGTGTGGTGTCCGTCTGTGGGGGGGAAGTTACTTGTCTGTACGATCGCTGGAGACGGCTCTCCCCGGAGACCTCTCCCCTTATCCTCGGCCGACCCTCCCGGTCCGTCTAACATTGGTGGCCAGCGGCGCGATCCGAATCACCGCATAATCGTACAGAAAGTAGCTCACCCCACGACGAAATCACGATGACAACCAAAGAAAGCGGATCCACCGAGAAATTTCAGATGGAGAAATTGGACGAGTACAGCCATCGTGAATTAAAACAATTCTGCATCGAACTAGGTATCGCTACCACCGGTCTAAGTACCAAAGACGATTTCAAGCATGCCCTAGAGTCCTGGGCAGAAAACGGGGCCGTCGGAACCACCGACCAAAGCATCGCAGCAGTAGAAAAAAACACCACGGCCCCCGAGGAGCAAAGAAAGGGTCTCTCGCAAGACGAGATCCAGGAACGAGAAAAAACACGGCTACATGAGCTAGAAATGGCCCGGCTCAAAATGGATGTTGAACTTAAGTTGGCCGAACAAAAACTGAGCTTAGAGCACCTGCGTCTCCGAGAAGAAAGAGAGGAAAAACAGAGACAAAGGGAGCTCGAGGAAAAGAGACTGGCATATGAACACGAGCGCAAGTTAGCTGAGATAGACTTACGCAAGCAGAACAAAGAATTAGGAGTGCCCGAGCAACCCCCCACCCCAGGGACAACAGATAAGAAGGTACACATCCCCAAGGATGTCGTTCGAGAATACTTCCGAGAGGACGACATCCAGCAATGGTTCAAGGCCTACGAAATCGCTATGACCGCCCACCGGATCGATCGAAGCGACTGGGGAGCCGGTCTATGGGGGAGATTCCTCAATGAGGGCCGCGATGCCCTGCTACAGCTCCCGGACCACCAGATGACCTCCTATGACCACATGAAAGCTGCCCTCCTCACCCGCTATGGGCTCACACCCGAGATGTACCGTCAGAGGTTCCGAGACTGCACCCGCATCCCGGGTACAACTTGGGTGGACTACGTGAACTATTTTAGCCGAGCCTTCGAGGACTGGATCAAAGGAAGCAATGTCACAACTTACGAACAACTATTCAATCTCATGGTGTGGGAGCATCTATCAAACAATTGCTTCATTGAGCTCCGGCAGCACCTCCTCGACAGCAAATTGACTGATCCACGGCAGCTCGCAGCCGAGGCTGACCGGTGGGAAATCACCAGAGTGGGCCGAAATGGATCCTATGAACAGAACCGGAACAACAACGGTCAGCACCGTCCCCGAGGAGGAGGAGGGGGCCAAGGACGAGGAAGAGACAACGCTCCGGTCGCCCCCGCTACCAGCACCACCCCCCCGGCCAACCGGGGCAGCACCCCGGCGCGACCGGGATACAGAGCCAATGTCACGTGTCACTGATGCCAACGAGTCGGCCACTATGCAAACGACCCAAATTGCCCGCAGTACCAGAGCCCAAGACCCCGCCAAGTGGCCGCTGCTGCTCTGGGGGAAGAACAGATCTCCGAGGAACAGGAAGAATATGAGCAAGAGCATCAAGAATGGGAGCCAGCCGCCATGGCTCTAGCATGCTTAGGGGGGAAAGACATGGTCCCGCGGGTCCCCCTACCCGCTAACACCCGGAAGTACAGCCAATGGGTGAGCATCAATGGACGCCAGGCCGAAGCTCTCCGTGACACCGGGGCCAGTGTAACAGCCGTCCGCTGTCACCTGGTGACCCCAGAACAATTCCTACCAAACATTCTCTGCCCTGTCCGTTCAGCCGATAACTCAGAAAGTCTGTGTCGGATGGCCTGCGTCCCTTTCGAATGGGGAGGGGTCTCCGGCATGTTGAAAGTGACGGTCCGGGATGATGCCCCCGTAGACTGCCTCCTGGGAAATGACCTTGAAAGCTCTCCGTGGGCAGCCGTAGAACGAAGAGAACACCTGGGGATGTTGGGCATCCCGGACTGGGCGTGCGTCACCACCCGGTCCATGGCCACCCGTGCCAATCCCCGACCGGAGGAACCCGAATGGCCGGCGCCTCCTCCCCCAGTCGCCCCAGTCGAAGACACCGACCGTGCCGTCCCCCCAGAACCAGCTCAACCTCCGGACCTCGCTAGCCTCGACCAGTGGCATCAAGAGGGGGGGCCCACTCAGGAGCAGTTTCGACAAGAGCAGAAGACCTGTCCCTCCCTCGAGGGACTCCGCCAACAAGCCCTCGCCCAGAGCGCAGGGGATACCTCCGGAACACATTGGATTTACTGGGACAATGATCTGCTATACAGTGAGCAAAGGATCGCGGAGCTGGGGGCCAGCCGAGTGCTAGTGGTGCCCCTCCGTTTTAGAGACTTCTTGCTAAACCTGGCCCACGATGTCCCCCTGGCTGGACACCTGGGTCAGGATAAAACCTACAGCCGCCTAGTGACCCACTTCTTCTGGCCCAAAATGAGGAATGATGTACTCCAGCATTGCCGATCTTGCCCCACGTGCCAAGCCAGTGGAAAGAGCGGCCGCAAACTAAAAGCCCCCCTGCAAACATTTCCCGTGGTCACCACCCCGTTCGAGAGGGTCGGGATAGACATTGTGGGGCCCCTGGACCCCCGTACAAGACAAGGACATCGGTTCATCCTGGTACTGGTGGACCACGCCACCCGCTACCCCGAGGCTGTTCCCCTGCGAACTGTGACAGCCCCGGTAGTCGGCCGGGCCCTGATGGGGATCTTCTCCCGTGTGGGCTTCCCCCGAGAAGTCGTCAGCGACAGAGGCACAAACTTTATCTCTAAGTATATGAAGTCCCTCTGGCAACAGTGTGGGGTCACCTACCGATTCACGACCCCCTATCACCCTCAAGGAAACGGACTCGTTGAGCGGTTCAACCGCACGCTCAAAGGGATGATTGGGGGGTTGGAAGAGCCCCTCCGTCGCCAGTGGGATGTGCTGCTGCCGTGCCTCCTCTTCGCATGTCGAGAGGTCCCCCAGAAGTCCCTCGGCTTCAGCCCATTTGAATTATTGTATGGACACCCCGTACGGGGGCCCCTCAGTCTAGTCAAGGAAGGCTGGGAAATGCCCCCTCTAAAGAACCCTCCAGATGTCTTCAAATACCTCCTAACCCTCCGCAACCAGACCCGACGGTTCAGAGAGCTGGCAAAAGTAAACTTGGAGGCCAGTCAAGAGGACATGAAAAGGTGGTATGACCAAAATGCCTCCTCCATCGAATTTGAACCCGGACAACAGGTATGGGTGATGTCCCCCACCGAACCCTGCGCCTTGCAAGACAGGTGGACGGGGCCCTTCAAAGTGGTCGAGCGCAAGGGTCCCGTCACCTACCTCATCGACATGGAATCTTCACGGAACCCCCTCCGAGTCCTCCACGCTAACAGACTGAAACCCCACTTTGTACGTTCAGAACTCAGCCTCCTGATGGCCACAGACAATGGAGCCGAAGGAGACTCCGAACCCCTCCCGGACCTCCTACGGACTCGGGAGAAAGATGGCTCTGTGGATGGGGTCCGACTCTCGGAGGCCCTCACCCTGGAACAACGCCAAGAATGTCGGGACCTTCTGTTGCAGTTCGCCGGCCTGTTTTCCCTCACCCCAGGTGTCACTTCCTGGTGTGTGCACGACGTGGACACGGGGGACAGCCCCCCTATCCGCCACCGGGCCTACCGCGTACCAGATCGGGTACGGGCCTGCATCCAGGAAGAAATAACCAAAATGCTCACGCTCGGGGTCATTGAGCCCTCAGACAGCCCCTGGGCCAGCCCAGTAGTACTGGTCCCCAAAGCAGCCCCTCCCGGCACCACACCGGAACTCCGGTTCTGCGTCGACTACCGGGGCTTGAATGCGGTCACTAAAACGGACGCACACCCCATCCCCCGGGCAGACGAGCTAATCGACCGCATGGGAGCTGCCCGCTACCTCAGTATTTTCGACCTGACGGCGGGCTATTGGCAGATCGGCCTCACACCCCGGGCCCAAGAACGATCTGCATTTTCCACTCCTGATGGCCATTATCATTTCAAGGTCATGCCCTTCGGCATGAAGAATGCTCCAGCAACATTTCAGCGGCTCGTCAATCAGGTCTTGGCCGGGCTCGAAGGATTCAGCGCCGCCTACCTAGACGACATCGCTGTGTACAGCCACCATTGGTCCGACCACCTCCACCACCTCCGAGCGGTGCTACGGGCCCTTCAGCGAGCTGGCCTCACGATCAAGGCCAGCAAATGCCAAATTGGACAGGGGTCCGTAACCTACCTCGGACACCAGGTGGGAAGCGGCCTGGTGGCCCCTCTGCAGCTCAAGATTGCCGCCATCCAGTCCTGGCAGCCCCCCATCACCCAGACCGAGGTACGCGCCTTTCTGGGACTCACGGGCTATTACAGACGGTTCGTGAAAGACTATGGTACCATAGTGGGGCCCCTCACCGAACTCACGTCCAAAAATCAACCCAAGAAGGTCAACTGGACCCCAGATTGTCAAACAGCCTTCGAACAACTGAAGGCCGCCATGTGCTCCGCCCCTGTGCTCCAGGCCCCCGACTACAGCCGGGAATTCGTCGTCCAGACGGATGCCTCCGACCACGGCATTGGGGCGGTCCTGTCTCAATTGAACACCGAAGGCCTTGATCAGCCAGTGGCCTTCATCAGCAGGCGACTCCTACCTCGAGAACAACGCTGGAGCACCATCGAGAGGGAGGCCTTCGCTGTGGTATGGGCCCTCAAGAAGCTCCGGCCCTACCTCTTTGGCACACACTTCCGGGTGCAGACCGACCATCGACCCCTGCAGTGGCTGATGCAGATGCGGGGGGAGAACCCAAAACTACTACGTTGGTCCATCTCCCTACAAGGGATGGACTTCACTGTTGAACACCGGCCTGGGCCAGATCACGCCAACGCGGATGGCCTGTCCCGCTTTTTCCGCCTCGACGAGGAGAGTCCCCAAGAGGATGGGTGACTCTCCCCGCCTTCAGCTGGGGGGGACGCATGTTGGACAGGCCACGTGAAGGGCCGCTCCCCCTCTGCCCGACCAGGCCCGAGCCCGGCCCCTCAAGTGTCACACACCACCACTTCACGTTTTCCGTCCCCTCCGGGACCCTTGCCTCTGAACATATCGACCTCGTGGGCCCGATCCACTACCGGCCCGCGCCCCCAGCCTGGGCGCCATCTTGGACCCTCCACCACGAGGCCGCGTGGCTCCCGATCGACCCCAACCCTGGGCCTGGCCAGGCCTCAGACATCCCGGCACCACCATCCACCCAGGAGGTGAGCGGACTACTTGGCAGGTCAATGGGAGAAAGAGGTGTCGATGGCTCTCCCCCGCCAGGTACCGCTCGCCCTCAACCACCCCGGGCGCTGGCTCCACCCCCCTGCTGGGTGTCTGGACCCCTTCATCCCGGACCCCCCGACCCCCAAGTGCGAGGGTCCGGACATCAAAGGGCACCAGCCCTATAACTGGGGCAGCTCCAGAGCAGGAAGGCAGTTGTATCTTGGAGTCGAGAGACGCAGAGAAGAACTCATCCTTGACGGGCTATTGGCGCTGCCGTAGCTCTGCCTTGCGAACTATCGTCCTGCCTGCTGGCGCTGCCGCAACCTTCATAAACCTTCATCGTCGTCGGGACCTGCTGGCGTGGCCGCGGACCGTTTGTAACCACCATCTTCATCGGGACCTGCTGGCTCCGCCGCGGACCGTCGCTTCCTTCATCCATCTCGGGACCTGCTGGCTCCGCCGCGGCCCGTCCATCTAGAACGCCGAGCTCGAGGATTGAGAGCTATTCCATCTATTGGTAACAAGACTGTCCCGCTACCCTTTTCCCAATCCAGAGACCAGAATCGAGGGGACCCCTGAGTCCAGACCTCCTTGTATCATTTCACCGTACTTAAAGAATTGCTTATAAAGTATCGTTAAACCTTAACCTGGTGTGGTGTCCGTCTGTGGGGGGGAAGTTACTTGTCTGTACGATCGCTGGAGACGGCTCTCCCCGGAGACCTCTCTGTAGGAGAGTAGGGTCTGCAATCCTATGATCACCCAGATTTTTTGCTTTTGTTTCACTGGTTTACGACTTTCTCTGGCTGTGGGCCTGCTGATCAGACCCACAGCCTGGCTGTTCTCTTTCTAAGTTACGAGATGTACCCTAGGTGCATTTACCAATTGGTACTGGGCCACCTTATCAGACCCCGTAACGCAGGGCATAGGTGTACCCAGGGCCGCCAGGGGCTGAAGCATGTATTATGCCACCCCTGGCTGGCCTCCTAAATTTGACACAACTGGCTGCACGACAGCTGGGGCGAAGCCGTGTAACCACCCTTCGCTTTAGGTATAGTAGCTCTATATCTAACCATACAATGGACACCCGAGTTCCTATCAGTCACTCCTATGGCAGGCCTTGACAATCCTGAAGGCAGAGTGCGTGGGCTCGTGTGAGCTAGGTTCAGGCCCGAGCCGAGCCCGGTTGCAGCTTGCGGAATCAAGACCCAATAGCTGTTCCATGATAACGCGTACCATATCGGTAACTCCGGTGTCGCGTTATCAAGGCATGTCGAGTAAGGTGTCATACGAATCGGGGTGCTGCCCTCTCACCAATTCTGGCGATGAGGTTAGCATCCCACCCTTCTAGAGGGACACGACATGTACGTAACTGTGAACCCCGGTTAAAGTTAACTGAAGCCTCAGCTCCACAAAATGGATGCTGCCACCACAGACACGAGTCTGACCTCCTGCTGCTGGGAGTCCTTCCAGCGAGGAGCACTTGGACAAAGGGTTTCCTGTCGAGGGCGCTGTTCGCACCGTCCCAGACAGGGTTTGTGTATTCTGGGTAGGTAGGGCTTTGGCGAGAAGGTGACTGCGAAGTGGCACCCCGGTGCTCACTACGCATCTGCCGGTTAGAACCAGTTCCAGGGGCGACAGCCCTGGCCTGGGGAAAGTCCGGCAGGGGAGAGGGGTGTAACTACCCCCCTTCCTGGTCCCACCCTTAGGGCAGGACCTAGTCATGTACCCACCCCTTTCTTTAGCATAAAGACCGGAGCGGGGACCCTTCCAAATTAGATCATCTTTGATTCAAGAACTACTTTCTACGAAAGGACATTCAAGACTCTTCTCAAGATTTCTCCCTTGTGACTAAGGAGTAGTCACCCTGCATCAGCGGGCACCAACTAAGAACTCTGCGGTTTGCTGTAAGTCCTTCCTCAAGGAATCCGACGGCCCAGCTCGACGAGAACCGGCTTCCCTGGCACCTCTGACCTCTACCCCGTCATCAGCTCAGCTGTGATCTGTGGGTGCGACGAGACCTCGAGGGACCGGCCATCATCAGAACCTGCACGCTCTTAAAAACCAGCACGACCATCGAGGTAACTCTCTGGTGAGTGCTCTGGGGTCCGAGACGCCCCGACCCTGAGCCGCTCCAGCACCGAAGTGCAGTCTCCCAGCATCTCCACGATCTGCGTGGGGCCCTTCTGCTCGCTGCTCAGCACGTTGTCTGGTCACTAGCCGCTGGCTTGTGCCCTTCTGTGACGACATCCGAGAATCATCACTGCTGGTCTGGTTGCTCCAGACTGGCCCTTGCTTCCATCTTTGCGAGAAGCACCCCGGACCCTCCTGGTCCACTCAAGACGCCCTCTTAGGCCCACCACGTGGCCCTGAGAACTGCCAAGGCTTGTTGCCCCATCCTGGGCCCAGCGACGCCGACAGCATCATCCTTCGTGGGACAGCTCGCACCTCCACCGCGGTCGCCGACAACGCCTCCTGGTCCGTGAGACTGCAGAGCCTAGCGTCGCCCACTCACCTGGTCGAGGTGACGGCCAACCGGTGCCTTCCTGGTACCCTCTGACTACGGGCTAGTAGTACGAACTTGGTCCCCTCTGCTTTCAGGTTTCTTCAATCTCCGATCCAGGCTTGGATCTCTACGAACTATTCAGCACTGGTCGCCGGCCAGCAACTTCTTTTCTTCCGGCTCCTGGCTCGTCAGCGAAGACCCCGACGCCTGTAAGACTTGTGCAGCCGCAGCCCTCGTGGCTAGGTAACTCGGCATTTCGGTGCCTGCATAGCCTCCTTACTCTAGGGTCCCGAGTCCCTCGCTTCCGACTTGCCTTATCGGGTCCGCCCGAGACCTTAATCTTTCCATGTCCTCGGACACTTGTTTCTAAATTGTGCACTTGAAGTATTTGCTAAAGAGATTTGGTTTGTGCTTAGTACCCTGTCCTCATAAAGAGTACAGGGCTGTTGTGATTCTTAATAAATATACTGTTTATTTTCATAACACTTGTGTGGTGTCCTTTCACTGGGTGTTCAAGGGGTACATGTGTGGTAAACAGCTGGCTTAACACGCCCTCTCGAGTCTTTAGCCTTAGACTGCTCGTATCCACGCTACTAGGATAGCTGGTCTATAGGTTGACTTACAACCAAACACCATAAGGGTCGTTGGAACGATACATAGCGGTCGCTAGAATAGCGAACGTTGCATATCGGGCCAACTTCTCACATTGGTGAGCAGCGGTTGGGATTTGAGCTTGCTGTTGTTTTACCACACGTATCCTAAGAATATCTTGTTGAAAGATCGCACAAAGTACTGTTAGTACATATAACTAAAAGCTTAGAATACTCTGAGTTCTACTGAACCAGCTGTTGTAGCTCCTCAAGGCTTAGCACACCTTGGCTACAACTCTTAGCAAGGGTACAGTAGGTAAACACGTAGTGTAGGTAGGTGCATCACTTACACCACACTAGAACCAGTATGTCGGACAAAGGAGGAAACTCTGGGTCTCCCCTTGTGTCAGTTGACCCTCCACAGGTCATCCCTTCAGGATATACTGTGCTGAGCTTCAAGGAGTTAAGACGACTGTGTCACTCCAGGAAGATTCAGCAGGGGTCTAACCCCACAACGTCCTTTCTGATTGGTCTCTTGGAGACTTATGATGCCAGGAGAGCTGAGAAACTTCGTAGCTCTTCTAATCCAGAAGGAGACATGCCTCCCCTCGAGGGAACCCGAGACGATCCTGACCTCATTCACCTCGCAACCGAGAACGAGGATGTGGAGGAGGATGAGGATGAGGATCTCTCTGGGGATGAGGCAGATAAGGGACAGGTAGAAGTCGTCAGACTAAGCAGGTCCAACTTAAGCAAACATGATAGCGGTACTGGGGGACCCCTGGGGCCACTATCAGGTCAGCTTAACATTGGGAATGGACGAGCCCGATCTCTGTCAAGAGACTCTGGCGGATCCCTTCGAACCAATGGCTCTCACAACTCTTCTCAAAGAGGGATGACATCCCCTCAGAGGAGAGTGTACGAAGCTAAGGAAAGGGCAGCCAATCTGAGGATCGAAAGGGAAGAACTTGCCCTGGCCAAAGAAAGGCTTGCCTTTGCTAGAGAGCAACAGTTAAGTGGGGCAGTCCCCACTGGTGGCAGCAATGTACCTAGTAATAGGGAAAAGAGTTTCGATACGAAACACCTTGGTAAGATAGTGCCCCCCTTTAAACAAGGGGACGACATCCACAAATGGATTACTGCGTTGGAGAGGGCCTGCACTGTGCAGGGTGTTCCCCAGAGTCAGTGGGCAGCTATCTTGTGGCTCTCCTTTGAAGGAAAAGGAAGAGACAAGCTCCTCACCACAAGGGTGGAGGATGCTAACAATTACCAAATCTTGAAAAATACACTTGTTGAAGGGTTCGGCCTAACCACTGAGCAGTACAGGGTGCTGTTCAGGGATACCCAGAAAACGCAGTCTCAAGATTGGTCTGATTTCGTCGATTGTGCCACTAAGGCTTTTGAGGGCTGGTTGCTGGGCAGTAAGGTTACTGATTATCAAGGATTGTATAATTTGATGATGAGAGAACAAATTTTAAACAATTGTCAGAACCAGTTGTTGCATCAGCATCTTGTCGACTCGGATCTGACCTCTCCCCAAGAATTGGGAAAGAAGGCAGACAGATGGGTTCGTACAAGAGTTAAGCAGAACCAGGGCCAGAATCAAGGTGGTCAGAAGAAAGCAGACCAGAAGGGTAAAGATTCTAAAGGGGAACAAAATGACCAGAAGTCTTCGACAGGTCCCCAACAACCCAAAGAGGGTGGGGGTCAGGCTCCCCAAAAGAAGAAAGAAGGCCAATCCAAAAGATGGTGCCAGTACTGTAAAAGTAAGTCTCACTGGTTTAGTGAGTGCACCAAGAAAGGAGGAGGGCAGACTCCTGCCACTGCAGCCCCTAAGGCACCTGTGGCCCCTAGTACAGTCAGCAGTGGTAGTGCACCTCCCAAGGGTTTAGTAGAGTTAACCCTGGGTTCTGAGGGGCATGACAACTTAGTTGGCACACTCACTCAGGCTGTCCTTGTCCGTACAGGGGACGCAGACGTATCCCCTGACGTAAGCCCCAATACTTTGGGCAAATACCGACAGACGCCTTTCATAAATGGAAAGATGGCTCAGGCCTATAGGGACACTTGTGCCAGCGTCACCATGGTGACGCCTAACTTTGTGGACCCTGGACAGATCATGCCAGGTACAGAATTCCTGGTGACCAATGCAAGCAATGTCACTACCAATCACAGTATGGCAATTGTAGCTTTCTCCTGGGGAGGGGTAACTGGCCAAAAGAAGGTTGTAGTTAGTCCAGACCTCCCAGTGGATTGTTTGTTGGGCAATGATTTGGAGTCGTCACAATGGTCAGAAGTGGAGCACCGGACTCACATGGAAATGTTAGGCTTGCCAGCGCATGTGTTCGCTGTGACTAGGTCACAGGTCAGGAAATGCCCCACTGAACAGGTGCTGGATCCTGGAACAACGGACCAGACACCTCCCAAGAAAAAGAGCGGTAGGGTTAAGGCTGCGCCTTCCCCCTTGCCCCAGGTCGAGGATCAAGTCTCAGAGGAGGCTGACCTACAGGAATTGAGGGAAACTGAGCCAAGGGAATTCGAACTTGATCAAGTTGAATTCTTGGGTTCAGGGGGACCCTCAAGGGAAGACCTGGGGAAGGACCAGTTAGACTGCCCTTCTCTTGAACCCCTCAGACAGCAGGCTGCTGCTGAGGCTGCTGGGAACGCCACAGGTACCCACAAGGTATACTGGGAAGATGGACTCCTGTACACTGAGTCAAGAGACCCCAAGCCTGGCATGACCAGGAGGCTGGTTGTACCCTTGTCTCAGCGTGGTTTCCTACTTACCTTGGCCCACGAGATTCCCTTAGCAGGTCACTTAGGCCAGACGAAAACGTGGGACAGGCTTGTCTCACACTTTCACTGGCCTCACATGAACGAGGATACCAAGGAGTTTTGCCGCTCCTGTGTCACTTGCCAAGCCAGTGGTAAGTCAGGTGGCACGACAAAGGCCCCCCTTATACCAATGCCTGTGGTGGGGGTGCCCTTTGAACGGGTGGGGATCGACATCGTCGGTCCCATGGAACCACCTACAGCCTCAGGGCACAAGTTTATACTGGTGGTAGTGGATCATGCCACCAGGTATCCAGAAGCTATTCCCCTTAGGACCACTACAGCACCTGTTGTGGCAAGAGCCCTAGTTGGAGTATTCTCCAGAGTGGGCTTCCCTAAGGAGGTCGTCTCCGACAGAGGTGCAAACTTCATGTCGAGCTACTTAACTGCTATGTGGAAGGAATGTGGTGTTAACTACAAGTTCACTACACCCTATCACCCACAATGCAATGGGCTTGTTGAGAGATTCAACAGGACCCTAAAAGGGATGATTCATGGACTACCGGAAAAGCTTCGGCGTAGATGGGACGTCCTGATCCCCTGCCTCTTGTTCGCCTACAGAGAAGTCCCGCAGAAGGGGGTTGGCTACAGCCCTTTTGAACTTCTGTACGGGCATCCTGTAAGGGGACCCCTGTGTTTGGTGAAGGAAGGATGGGAGAGACCTCTCAAAAAGCCTGCAGCCAACATAGTGGACTATGTGCTTGGCCTCCGCTCGCGGATGGCTGAGTACATGGAAAAGGCATCTGAAAACCTTAAGGCCAGCCAAGAACTCCAAAAAGCTTGGCATGACCAAAAGGCTGTCTTGACTGTTTACCAGCCCGGACAGAAGGTGTGGGTGTTGGAGCCAGTGGCCCCAGCAGCACTCAAGGACAAATGGTCCGGGCCCTACACCATCCTGGAGAAAAAGGGAGAGGTCACCTACCTGGTCGACCTGGGAACTCCCCGGAGCCCCCACAGGGTGCTTCATGTCAACAGGCTAAAAGCATATGTCGACAGGAAGGACATGAGTTTGCTCATGGCCCTAGATGGGGGACAGGAAGAGGAGAGCGACCCTCTCCCCGACCTGCTCACTCAGAATCCTGACGATGGCTCGGTAGATGGTGTTGTCTTTTGTGGCAGCCTCTCCGAACATCAACAGAGCGACTGTAAACAGGTTCTTCAGTCGTTCAGGCATATGTTTTCTCTAACACCCAGTCAGACCGATTGGTGCACCCATGAGGTTGACACTGGTGACAGCTTGCCAGTCAAGAGTAAAATCTACCGGCAGCCTGATCACGTTAGAGACTGCATCAAAAGTGAAGTGCAGAAAATGTTGGAGTTGGGAGTCATTGAACCCTCGGATAGCCCTTGGGCTAGTCCCGTAGTTCTAGTGCCGAAACCTCACACCCAGGGTGGTAAGAGAGAGATGAGGTTTTGCGTAGACTACAGGGGTCTCAATGCAGTCACTAAGACTGACGCCCACCCAATACCAAGGGCAGACGAGCTTATCGATAGATTGGCTTCGGCCAACTACCTAAGTACGTTTGACCTGACAGCTGGGTATTGGCAAATCAGGTTAGCTGAGGACGCCAAGCCTAAAACCGCATTTTCGACCCCTGGTGGGCATTACCAGTTCGTGGTGATGCCCTTTGGTCTGAAAAATGCACCTGCCACCTTCCAACGGTTGGTGAATCAAGTCCTTACTGGGCTGGATGACTTCTGTGCGGCGTATCTTGACGATATTGCTGTCTTTAGCTCCACCTGGGAGGATCACCTGGTCCACCTGCGGAAGACGTTAGAGGCACTGCAAGCAGCAGGTCTCACTATCAAGGCCACCAAGTGCCAGATAGGGCAGACACAGGTTGTATACCTGGGCCACCTTGTAGGTGGAGGTCAGGTTCAGCCACTGGAGAGCAAGATACAGTCAATCAGGGACTGGGCTCCTCCAACCACCCAGACTCAGGTTCGAGCTTTCTTGGGCCTGACTGGTTACTATAGGAAGTTTGTCAGGAACTATGGTTCAATTGTGACACCATTAAACGAACTGACAAGTAAGAAAATGCCAAAAAAGGTTCAGTGGACAGCGAGCTGTCAAAAAGCATTCGATGACCTAAAGCAGGCCATGTGCACGGCGCCTATCCTCAAGAGTCCGGACTACTCCAAACCATTCATTGTCCAAACAGATGCTTCTGAGTTGGGTGTGGGAGCTGTTCTTTCTCAACTGAATTTTGATGGTCAAGACCAGCCCATTGCTTTTATAAGCAGAAGGCTGACCCCTAGAGAGAAGAATTGGTCAGCTATTGAGAGGGAGGCCTTTGCTGTGGTTTGGGCCCTGAAGAAGCTGAGGCCATACTTGTTTGGTACTCACTTCAAGATTCAGACCGACCATAAGCCCCTCTTGTGGCTAAATCAGATGAAGGGTGAAAACCCCAAACTGCTTAGGTGGTCCATTTCCCTACAGGGGATGGACTTTACAGTGGAACATAGACCTGGTACTGATCATGGCAATGCCGATGGGCTCTCCAGATATTTCCACTTAGAACAAGAAGACTCACCTGGTCAAGGTTAGCTTATTGTTCCGACGTTTGGGGGGGGGTCATGTAGGAGAGTAGGGTCTGCAATCCTATGATCACCCAGATTTTTTGCTTTTGTTTCACTGGTTTACGACTTTCTCTGGCTGTGGGCCTGCTGATCAGACCCACAGCCTGGCTGTTCTCTTTCTAAGTTACGAGATGTACCCTAGGTGCATTTACCAATTGGTACTGGGCCACCTTATCAGACCCCGTAACGCAGGGCATAGGTGTACCCAGGGCCGCCAGGGGCTGAAGCATGTATTATGCCACCCCTGGCTGGCCTCCTAAATTTGACACAACTGGCTGCACGACAGCTGGGGCGAAGCCGTGTAACCACCCTTCGCTTTAGGTATAGTAGCTCTATATCTAACCATACAATGGACACCCGAGTTCCTATCAGTCACTCCTATGGCAGGCCTTGACAATCCTGAAGGCAGAGTGCGTGGGCTCGTGTGAGCTAGGTTCAGGCCCGAGCCGAGCCCGGTTGCAGCTTGCGGAATCAAGACCCAATAGCTGTTCCATGATAACGCGTACCATATCGGTAACTCCGGTGTCGCGTTATCAAGGCATGTCGAGTAAGGTGTCATATGAATCGGGGTGCTGCCCTCTCACCAATTCTGGCGATGAGGTTAGCATCCCACCCTTCTAGAGGGACACGACATGTACGTAACTGTGAACCCCGGTTAAAGTTAACTGAAGCCTCAGCTCCACAAAATGGATGCTGCCACCACAGACACGAGTCTGACCTCCTGCTGCTGGGAGTCCTTCCAGCGAGGAGCACTTGGACAAAGGGTTTCCTGTCGAGGGCGCTGTTCGCACCGTCCCAGACAGGGTTTGTGTATTCTGGGTAGGTAGGGCTTTGGCGAGAAGGTGACTGCGAAGTGGCACCCCGGTGCTCACTACGCATCTGCCGGTTAGAACCAGTTCCAGGGGCGACAGCCCTGGCCTGGGGAAAGTCCGGCAGGGGAGAGGGGTGTAACTACCCCCCTTCCTGGTCCCACCCTTAGGGCAGGACCTAGTCATGTACCCACCCCTTTCTTTAGCATAAAGACCGGAGCGGGGACCCTTCCAAATTAGATCATCTTTGATTCAAGAGCTACTTTCTACGAAAGGACATTCAAGACTCTTCTCAAGATTTCTCCCTTGTGACTAAGGAGTAGTCACCCTGCATCAGCGGGCACCAACTAAGAACTCTGCGGTTTGCTGTAAGTCCTTCCTCAAGGAATCCGACGGCCCAGCTCGACGAGAACCGGCTTCCCTGGCACCTCTGACCTCTACCCCGTCATCAGCTCAGCTGTGATCTGTGGGTGCGACGAGACCTCGAGGGACCGGCCATCATCAGAACCTGCACGCTCTTAAAAACCAGCACGACCATCGAGGTAACTCTCTGGTGAGTGCTCTGGGGTCCGAGACGCCCCGACCCTGAGCCGCTCCAGCACCGAAGTGCAGTCTCCCAGCATCTCCACGATCTGCGTGGGGCCCTTCTGCTCGCTGCTCAGCACGTTGTCTGGTCACTAGCCGCTGGCTTGTGCCCTTCTGTGACGACATCCGAGAATCATCACTGCTGGTCTGGTTGCTCCAGACTGGCCCTTGCTTCCATCTTTGCGAGAAGCACCCCGGACCCTCCTGGTCCACTCAAGACGCCCTCTTAGGCCCACCACGTGGCCCTGAGAACTGCCAAGGCTTGTTGCCCCATCCTGGGCCCAGCGACGCCGACAGCATCATCCTTCGTGGGACAGCTCGCACCTCCACCGTGGTCGCCGACAACGCCTCCTGGTCCGTGAGACTGCAGAGCCTAGCGTCGCCCACTCACCTGGTCGAGGTGACGGCCAACCGGTGCCTTCCTGGTACCCTCTGACTACGGGCTAGTAGTACGAACTTGGTCCCCTCTGCTTTCAGGTTTCTTCAATCTCCGATCCAGGCTTGGATCTCTACGAACTATTCAGCACTGGTCGCCGGCCAGCAACTTCTTTTCTTCCGGCTCCTGGCTCGTCAGCGAAGACCCCGACGCCTGTAAGACTTGTGCAGCCGCAGCCCTCGTGGCTAGGTAACTCGGCATTTCGGTGCCTGCATAGCCTCCTTACTCTAGGGTCCCGAGTCCCTCGCTTCCGACTTGCCTTATCGGGTCCGCCCGAGACCTTAATCTTTCCGTGTCCTCGGACACTTGTTTCTAAATTGTGCACTTGAAGTATTTGCTAAAGAGATTTGGTTTGTGCTTAGTACCCTGTCCTCATAAAGAGTACAGGGCTGTTGTGATTCTTAATAAATATACTGTTTATTTTCATAACACTTGTGTGGTGTCCTTTCACTGGGTGTTCAAGGGGTACATGTGTGGTAAACAGCTGGCTTAACACGCCCTCTCGAGTCTTTAGCCTTAGACTGCTCGTATCCACGCTACTAGGATAGCTGGTCTATAGGTTGACTTACAACCAAACACCATAAGGGTCGTTGGAACGATACATAGCGGTCGCTAGAATAGCGAACGTTGCATATCGGGCCAACTTCTCACACTCTCCCCTTATCCTCGGCCGACCCTCCCGGTCCGTCTAACACTAGGTGACTGAGGATACCTGTTATACTTGCCCCGGTGTCGCGAAGAGCCTCCACCCGATGGCCGTTCACCGTCACCAGTTGTCGGTATTTCTTGGTATTATCTGGTAAGGGGGCCCCGGGGATCATCTCCTGGTCTCCTAGAGAGACTAGGGCCATGGCGGCTGGTTCCCACTCTTCGGTGTCCTCCATTTCCTTCCCTAGAGCTACGTTGGCTACCTGTCTGGTTGGGGGAGCTGTCGTGGAGGATCGCGGGGCCATGGGACACAGGGGGTCACTGGCGTAATGCCCGGTCTGTTGGCATCGGTAACAGGAAATAGTGACCCGGTGCCCACGGTTGCCCGGGGGAGCGGGATTGGCTGGTGCGGGGGCTGGTACGGTCTGGGTGTGGCCTCTGGGGGGGACTACGCTGGGATCCTGACTGGGAATCCCTCGGTCTATCTTGGTTCCCCCCACCCCTCTGGCGGGGAGATCCCTGATTGTTCCTGGGGTAGTCTCCTACGGGGCCCCGGGGGACCCGGGTGTTGACCCAGCGATCAGCCTCCACGGCCAGCTTCCTCGGGTCTGCAAGCTTACTGTCGAGCAGATGCTGGCGGAGTTCCACAAAACAATTCATGGACAAATGTTCCCATAGCATGAGGTCAGTTAGCTCTTCCATGGTGGTCACCTTGCTGCCCTTGACCCACCCTTCGAATGCTCTGCTAAAAAAAGTTTACGTACTCTACCCAGGTAGTGCCGGAAATCTTTTTGCAGTCCCGGAACCGCAGGCGGTACATTTCTGGAGTGAGGCCGTACCTCGTCAGGAGGGCCTCCTTCATGTGGCTGTAGGAAGTCTGCATGGAGGATGGTAGGTCGAGCAGGGTGTCTCTCCCCTCGCTCAGGAATCGGCCCCACAACCCAGCTCCCCAATCCTTCTGTGGAACTCGGTGGGAGGTCATGGCGACTTCGTAGGCCTTAAACCATTGCTGGATATCATCGTTCTTATAGTATTCTTTCACCACATCCTTGGGGATGTGAATTTTTGGTTCTATCGGGGGGACCGCTTCTCGGCTCCCCAAGGTTGGTTTTCTTCGCTCCGGGCCTTGAGCTCGATCTCCTTCAGGCCGCGCTCGTGCTCCAGTTGGAGTCTCTTGTCTTCATGTTCCCGTTGGAGCTTCTTTTCCTCCAACTCTCCTTGTACTCGTAGTTGCTCTACCGCTAGTCTTTTTCTGCTAGCTTCAATTCATACTCAATTTTGAGTTTTGCCAATTCAAGTTCATGATTGCGGTTTCTTTCTCTGTCCACTAGCTCTCCGGGGGAGAGGCCCCCATCTGAGGTGCTGCCCCTTACCGGAGTGCTGCTGCCCCCTCTCAGATTGAGTTCGGGTCCGGTTGGCTGTTCTGTTCCTCCTCCTGACTGGGGAGGGTTCTCTTCGGACTCAACCCAAGTTTGTAGGGCTTTCTGCATATTTTCCTTCGTATTCAGGTCTGTGGTAGCGATTCCTCGTTCCTTGCAAAATTCTTTCAGTTCTCTGTGTGTGTAATCTTCTAACCGTTCCGGAAGGAACGTGATACTTGCATCAGTTTCAGTGGAACCCTTGGTATTTTTTTCCGCCATTTTTGTTCGGTAGTGCGTCAGCCGCTTACTGTACGATTTCTAGATTATGGACTCGGATCCCATCGCTTGCCACCAATGTTAGAAGAGCGATCTCAGGGGACAGATTTTGCACCTGACCACCCTGGGACCCACCTCTCCTAGGAACACAGCCGAGCACTCAGGGAGACCCTCATGGGGAGGATCCCGAATCTAGAATCGTACGCGCTGCTCTAGCACCACTCAACAAAGAGACACCACACCGGAGGGTTAAGAGAACGTATTCTTTATCTCTTCAAGTAAAAATGGATCTTTATGACCCGCAGTTTCTCAAGTACAGGCAGGCAAGGGCTCAAAAAGTCTTGGTAGGGGTAGGGTAGCGGGACAGTCTCAAAGGTAAAAGTATCCGAAGCACAGCTCTCAATCCTCGAGCTGGGGGAGACGGGGTGATCTTGGGTCTAGCCGGCCCAGGATAGTCTCTGAGCCGCGATCGAATCAGCAGGGCTCGAGCAAGGAGGTCGATATCTTTCGGTTTCGGAGAGCCGCGTACAAATCAGCAGGGCTCAAGAGTTCTTCAGGTAGCAGGGGAGCCGCGACAGCCTCAGCAGGGCTCGGTGGTCTTCTTCGGTGGATAAGGAGCCGCGACAGCGTCAGCAGGGCTCGGTGATCTTCTCGGTTTCAGAGGAGCAGCGACAGCATCAGCAGGGCTCAGATACTTCTTCAGCTTGTAGGAGAGCTGCGACGAAGTCAGCAGGGCTCGGTAGTCTATTCGGTTTCAAAAAGGAGCCGCGACAAAGTCAGCAGGGCTCGCGTAGTCCAGGATACAACTGCCTGATCGTTCCAGAGCCACCCTTGATATAGGACTTCCTTCCTTTGATGTCCGGAGTCCTCGCAGGCGGAGGTCTTAGCACCTGGGGGCTGGCTGTTGGGGGTTCCGCCTCGGCGGCTCCTTTCATCCTTTCAAGTTGGGTCTGGAGGGATCCCAGACACTCAGCGGGCCTGGAGCCAGCCCTCAGGGAGGCCGGATGGGTGATCAAAACTCATCTCTCAAGGGGAGGTGGAAGGTGTGACCAAGCTACTCCTCCCTCTCTCGCTCACAGGGAGTGCTCTACCCCCTGGCTGGGGATGGCGCCGTCAGCCGAGGTCGGGCTGGGGCCGGGGCGGCCATCTTAGGTGCAAGGACATGGGCCTCGGCTTTGGCTACCAGGAAAATGGGGGCCGAGGACGGAAAGCCTAGTGTCGGGGATGTAGGTCATGGCGGGAAGGGTCGGTTGGTCCAGGGTCTTGGGGAGCTGCCGGGGTCAGGGGTGACTACGCCACGAGGCCGGGTTCAACAAGGGGGCACTGGTTTGGGCAGAGACCGGTGCGCGGGGGTCAGGGGGGCACTAGTTTGGGCAGAGACAGAGGTGCGCAGGGGGACACTAGTTAGGGCAGAGACAGAGGTGCGCAGGGGGGCACTGGTTTGGGAAGAGTCAGAGGTGCGCAGGGGGGCACTGGTTTGGGCAGAGACAGAGGTGCGCAGGGGGGCACTGGTTTGGGCAGAGACAGAGGTACAGGGGGCTTTGATTTGGGCAGAGACAGGTGCGGGGGGCAGGGGAGGCACTGGTTTGGGCAGAGATGGAGGTGTGGGGGGTACTGGTTTGGAGAGAGACAGTTTTCAGTTTTCAGTTTTTAACGTCTTTATTGCGAATTGTTATTCATAAAAGACACACATACAAAACAATCAATACAAATTAAATTGACAAAAAATCTAAAAATATCAAAACAGTACTAACAAGCAAATAAAGAAAGAATAACAGTAATTATTTAGATTAAAATACCCAAATAAACATACATTAATAGACGTCAAAATATTTAAAGAATTACTAAAAATATACAAGGAAAAGCTTACATGTATACATTTATATATGAGAGAAAACTGGACGTCAATTCTGGACAGACCATAGTATATTGCAGAAGCATACTAATCAAAATTATTCAAGACGATAAATTTCGAACTGACTTGATCCTGATTAGCCAAGCCCATCCAAGAAATTTAGCCATTCCGATGGATAGCCATTCAGCAGTATTTGTTCTCAGAATGTGCAAAGCTTCGCTACTTACTCGGGTATTAAGTCTGGAACATACTGGTTTCAACCATTTACATCGTGGGTCACTGTAAGCTGCACATACAAATAAAAAGTGACCCAATGTTTCTCTGCAAACATAACAACAGGGACAAAGGGATGGTTCTGTCTTCTGCCAACCATTAGTAAAAGCCCTCAAAGGGAGTGTTCCTACACGAAACTGATGGTATAATTTCCTGTCTAATGTTTTAGGAATAACATCCCAGTAGTTCTCTGTGTGAGGGACTATTTTATGTAGCAGAAACTGACCTGTCAAGTTCTGTTTCTCCGTTAAAACAACATGTTCTGCTTTTACCGTTGACCAGAAAAGTAGCTTGAAGTCTTTTTTTGTAGGGAAAGTATTAGAGCCCGGCTCAGACCAGAGCAAAGGAAGACCCATTTTGATCAAAGTAGTCTTAATTTGCTTAAACCACGGTATGTCACCGGCCCCCTGCTGCATTCTCACATCATGTATTTCTTGGGCAAACATGGCAAGTTCTGGGGTAGACCATATGCGCCTCCACAGAGCTACCATCCTGTAGAGGGCTTGGAGTTTGATGGAGTACAAGCCCATATCCATTAATAATGGTAGGACTGGTGTTGAAGGGGGGAGGCTAACAAGGTTACGAAGGAATTTGCTCTGAATCCTATCTAAAACAGACAGGTCCACATAGCCCCAAATATCAGCCCCATATAAAATAGCTGAGCTAATTTTGGCGCTATAGATTTTAAGAGCCGGTAAAACTCTTTTAGTGAGCGAGCATCGCTGCTCCTTCACTAAACAACCGGACAAGCGAGCAAATTTCAAACTGAGCGCAGCCACTTGTTCTTTCCATCTTAATCTGTAATCTATTGAAACCCCAAGGTATGTCATAGCCTCAACCTGCTCCAAACTAGACCCATTCATGGTAACATACCCCCTCTTCGGTTTATTTTTTGTCAAGACCATGAACTTAGTTTTATTGATGTTGATTTCCAGGTCATTCTCATTGCAGAAGTCCACAAATTTATCTATAGCCACTTGCAGGCCCTTCTGAGTTTTGGCCAATATAAGTGTGTCGTCAGCAAATATTAGAAGAGGAAATTTAGTCCCACCTAAGGAAGGGGCGTCAGTCGGAGTGTCTGTGAGAAACTTCACCACCTGGTTAATAAAGAGTATAAACAGGGTAGGAGCCAGGACACAGCCCTGCCTCACTCCACGTGTCACGGGGAAGGTGTCTGTGACCTGACCCTGCCGCCCCCATCTAACCCTGGCAAAGTTTCCCTCATGCATCCTGATTGTGAGATCAAGGAGTGCGGCAGGCACACCCATCCTTCTCAGGGCTGACCACATCTTTGCTCTTGGGACCAAATCAAATGCTGATTTGAGGTCCACAAATGCAGCATATATCGTGCCACCTCTCAGGAATACAGTTTTCCAGAAAATCATAACAAATCTTAATATCTGGTCAACGGTGCTAGTATATTCCCTAAAACCCGCCTGCATAGGAGACAGAATGTCAGCTTCAGACATCCAAGTGTGAATTTTCCCTAACAGCATTCGAGCTACAACCTTTTGAAGGGCATCTATAAGACTGATGGGTCTATAGTTCCCTGCATCTGTTCTGTCCCCTTTTTTATACACGGGCAGGATCTCTGCCCCTTTCCATGAGATGGGAATCTCAGTCCCTCTAGCTATTGCATTTGCCAGAAGAGTTATATACGGGACCCAATACAATTGATCATACTTAAAAAGGTCCGCAGGAATACAGTCCATACCTGGGGCTTTACCGTTCTGCACCTGATTAAGGGCGGTGATAGCTTCTGATTTGGTAAAAACAATGTGATCATGAGATGGCACAGAAAACTGTACGCTGGCATCTTCCCTATTATTAAGGGAGATCCGTACCGCGACACTAAACTGTGCCTCAAAATGTTTGACCCATTGCTCGGCTGGAACATAATTAACAGGAACATGCATATCACCCGTCCCACCCCATTTAACAACCTCCCAGAATTTTAATTGGTTGGATGAGGTGCTTGCCTGGTATAGATCCAACCAACGCTGGTCATCCCATCTCGTTTTCGCCTCTTTAAGTACTTTCCTGTAGTTTGCCCTAGCCAACCTTATATCCCTTGCTATTTTAGATTTAATAGCGGATAACAAAGAGCTATGGGCGGCACGACAAGACTTGTCGTACCACTTAGACTTGGATTGCACTATTATCCTTCCTTTAACCGGTTCAATAAAAAAAGATTTAATTTTATTAAAAAGAGACTCGTGAATCACCCCAATTTGATCGGGTGAGATTCCTTCTTCAAGTAAGGGTTCTATCAGATTTGTTGCAGTTCTAACCTCATCGGCAACCTTATTAATAATAGAGGGGTTATCTAGTAACCTGGCCCATCTTACCCTTCTACAATCATTCGTAAGACCAGCCTCTGCTGTATAGATATTAGTTGCAGGATCCAAGAACAAACCCTCCTGCGATAATAGCTTAACGACCAGGGGATTGTGGTCGCTTTCAGGTCTCGTGACCACCGCCATATCCTCCAATAATTTCCAATATTCTAATCTTAACAGAAAGTAGTCGATGCGACTAGAGTGCAGGGAGTTATCAAATGTGACCATTCCCATTGTATCTGATTTGGTCCTACCATTTGCTGCACGCAAATTCCAATCAAGGCACAAACCTAACCACTGCATAGCAGCCTCAGTGACTTTTTTAACTGGTGGAATAGTTAGATGAGGTATGTTCCATAACTGGTCAATCTCCCCATAACCCCCATCGACAAGGCTAGGAAAGGGTTCAAAAGAACAATTAAAATCACCTGCCACCATAACACATTTATCTCTACTAATACTGTTTAATACAGAATCCAGTTCAGCTATCACACTCGCGGGCTTCCCTCCTGGTAACCCTCTTGCATAAATATTAATAAGGAAAAAAACCTGTTTGTTTGCACCACATAATTTCAAAGCCAGAACATCGTTACTCACAGTAGGGAGGTCTGTTATTGCAAAGGCTAAAGATTGTTTTAACCAGATGACCAAGCCACCCGATGGACGCCCCTTCAGTCCTTTGCAGGCTGGTTTATAATAGTTAAGATAGCCAGCTCGATAAATAGGCTCTATAGACCAGCTTTCCTGTAGAACAATTATATCGTGTAAATCTATAAAGGAACACCACTCAGCCTCTGACAATTTCCCCCTCAATCCCGCTACATTCCATGATAAGACTTTCAAAATATTAGGTGGTTGCTCTCCCATGGGTACCATTGGACTCATAGTTTCTACTATATTCAAAGAGCTAGGTGTACAGTTAGGGTGTATATCCCTTTCTACCTCCTTCTGAGTTACGTTAATAGATCCTAAAGCAATCTCCATTCCAGGGATTATCAAATTATTTGGGGACTGGGTTACTACAACCTCACTATCTAAAGATTCAGATTCTGCATTTTGTCAATCTACACCTTCTAGCCCAGACAACGGTGCAAACCGATTTGCAAGGCGAGGATAAAACATTGGGTAGATCGGAGTTTCAGGTTGAAATCTGCCTCTAAACCTATCCCTTCTATTGTAGTGGATTGGAGATTGAGGTCTAGAAGCATATAAGGTAGGATAAAAATAATGCAGTGATAGTGTTTGCACATCTCCAACTCGTCCAAATCTTGCTTCCCTACCGATTAAATCAGCAACCCATGGTTCTCTAAAACTAATAACCACACAATCACCCTCAAGGTCTTTTTTCTCATAGCCTACCCAGTCCACCCTCCTTACATTAAGGATTTCAGGTTTTAAATCAGGGGAAAGCGGACGGTTTTTGTTAAGCCAAAATATGACCTTATTGTAAAGATCCTTGTGTGTTTCTCTCGTGCCATTACTAAGGGGAGCCACACCAGTTAAAATAATAGTATACGGCACTGATTCCGGAGGGAGATTCACACACTGCTTCCTTGGGATAAATTTGGGGTGATGACTTGAAGCTTTATTCTGTGTAGGAGTTGAGTTTCTCTGATTCTGCGAGTTTACAGCAGACTTTAACCCAGTTGGATTCACCATGGTTACTTTTTTGGGAACTGGTGCTGTTTTATTTTGTGCTGATTTGGAAATAGATGACCCCGCTTTGGAGGTATTTTTGCTGTTATTACCATGATTACTATTGGTCTCTATATTATTATTGGCCAAGGTATTAGGCATATTAGTGGGAGGGACAAGAGGATTTAATCCTTTTGGTACTAAGCCAACAAGGATTTTATTCGATGACACTATATTATCTTTAACCAGTTTGTCTAAGGCATCCATTTTATCATTTAACAATCTAGTCCTTTCGAAAAGTGGTAAAAGAAGTGATTTAAGTAGTAACTCAGTCTTGGCCAGGAAGATTTCTTCAGAGATACTAATTGTAGGATTACGTTCCTCAGGATGGACAATCAGATTAGTATTAGGTGGCTGCGGGGGAGATGATATAAAGTTTTCCGCACCCTCAGTTTGTACATCAATGTTAGGAGAATCTACCCTTTTACGCTTCCCACGGTTATGGGGAGATATATGTTGTGAGCTGAAAGTGGAATCCATATGTTCAGTACTGACATTAAGATTGGGCGAGTCCGAAAGGCCCGATTTCTCACTAGCCAGGTCTAAAACAATAGTCCCACCATTCGATTGGTTGCCTTGTGCAGTGTTATAGACACTTTCTTGGTTTGTCCCCACTACCTCCACAGAATAGTTATCGGAAGCAGTTAACAATAACGACTCCGCATTAATATCGTTACTATTTGTAGTCAGCAGTGTAAGTGGGACTGGGGGGACGTCCGCACTGATCTTACCAAGTGAGGAACGTTGACCCGTAATAATGTCAAGCGAAAGTCGCTTTTCAACCAAGGCTATCTCCTTTTCCAAAACGGCAGTAGAACGTGTGAAGAATTGATCAATAGTCCCGGTGAAAGTGCCATTAGAAGTGGAAACCTGAACCTGTCTCTCTTTACCCGACCTTAGGGGCATGTTTGTAAAGAAAGTTTACAGAAATCTAAAATTTCACGGGTCTCAATAGACAATTAATGAATATACATGATATATACCTCAAGATTAAGAAAAATACCCAATATTAAAACCAGATAAAAAACACAGTTTAGGAAAGAATAAATGTTAGATGGGTGGCCCAGCCCGGCCTCCTGCGGCCCCGGACGGCCACAGACGGTCCCGCCCTTGTCCCGGGCTTCTCCCGCGCTGCGGGAGTAGTATTGGATTAATGTAGCAAGAGGTGGAAGGGGTGGGAGGGGTCGGGGAGAGCGGCCCAGGTGTTGGTCCTCCGGGCAGGCAGGCGCTCCTGGGAGTTGAAGTCCCTCCTGAGCGCTCGCCGCTCGCAGCCCCGACAGCAAACTCCCCCAGCTGATCCTCCTATCTCCGGGCTGCAGAGGGTCACACAGCGCGATGCGGGACCCGCGGAGCGGGTTCCGCGAGCTGTTGGATGTCAGGCAAAACAAGTAAGTCCCCGGCAGAGTGCTCTCTGGTCAGCAAAGCATCCCACTCGCTCACAGGGAAATGCTGCTTAAAAACGGTCGGTGGAAGGGTGGGAGGGGTCGGGGAGAGCGGCCCAGGTGTTGGTCCTCCGGGCAGGCAGGCGCTCCTGGGAGTTGAAGTCCCTCCTGAGCGCTCGCCGCTCGCAGCCCCGACAGCAAACTCCCCCAGCTGATCCTCCTATCTCCGGGCTGCAGAGGGTCACACAGCGCGATGCGGGACCCGCGGAGCGGGTTCCGCGAGCTGTTGGATGTCAGGCAAAACAAGTAAGTCCCCGGCAGAGTGCTCTCTGGTCAGCAAAGCGTCCCACTCGCTCACAGGGAAATGCTGCTTAAAAACGGTCGGTGGAAGGGTGGGAGGGGTCGGGGAGAGCGGCCCAGGTGTTGGTCCTCCGGGCAGGCAGGCGCTCCTGGGAGTTGAAGTCCCTCCTGAGCGCTCGCCGCTCGCAGCCCCGACAGCAAACTCCCCCAGCTGATCCTCCTATCTCCGGGCTGCAGAGGGTCACACAGCGCGATGCGGGACCCGCGGAGCGGGTTCCGCGAGCTGTTGGATGTCAGGCAAAACAAGTAAGTCCCCGGCAGAGTGCTCTCTGGTCAGCAAAGCGTCCCACTCGCTCACAGGGAAATGCTGCTTAAAAACGGTCGGTGGAAGGGTGGGAGGGGTCGGGGAGAGCGGCCCAGGTGTTGGTCCTCCGGGCAGGCAGGCGCTCCTGGGAGTTGAAGTCCCTCCTGAGCGCTCGCCGCTCGCAGCCCCGACAGCAAACTCCCCCAGCTGATCCTCCTATCTCCGGGCTGCAGAGGGTCACACAGCGCGATGCGGGACCCGCGGAGCGGGTTCCGCGAGCTGTTGGATGTCAGGCAAAACAAGTAAGTCCCCGGCAGAGTGCTCTCTGGTCAGCAAAGCGTCCCACTCGCTCACAGGGAAATGCTGCTTAAAAACGGTCGGTGGAAGGGTGGGAGGGGTCGGGGAGAGCGGCCCAGGTGTTGGTCCTCCGGGCAGGCAGGCGCTCCTGGGAGTTGAAGTCCCTCCTGAGCGCTCGCCGCTCGCAGCCCCGACAGAAAACTCCCCCAGCTGATCCTCCTATCTCCGGGCTGCAGAGGGTCACACAGCGCGATGCGGGACCCGCGGAGCGGGTTCCGCGAGCTGTTGGATGTCAGGCAAAACAAGTAAGTCCCCGGCAGAGTGCTCTCTGGTCAGCAAAGCGTCCCACTCGCTCACAGGGAAATGCTGCTTAAAAACGGTCGGTGGAAGGGTGGGAGGGGTCGGGGAGAGCGGCCCAGGTGTTGGTCCTCCGGGCAGGCAGGCGCTCCTGGGAGTTGAAGTCCCTCCTGAGCGCTCGCCGCTCGCAGCCCCGACAGCAAACTCCCCCAGCTGATCCTCCTATCTCCGGGCTGCAGAGGGTCACACAGCGCGATGCGGGACCCGCGGAGCGGGTTCCGCGAGCTGTTGGATGTCAGGCAAAACAAGTAAGTCCCCGGCAGAGTGCTCTCTGGTCAGCAGAGAGACAGGTGCAAGGGGGGCACTGGATTGGGCAGAGACAGGTGCAGGGGCACTGGTTTGGGCAGAGAGAGGTACAGGGGGACAATGGTTTGGGCAGAGACAGGTGCAGTGGGGCACTGGTTTGGGCAGAGACAGAGGTGCGCAGGGGGCACTGGTTTGGGCAAAGACAGAGGTGCGCAGGGGGCACTGGTTTGGGCAGAGACAGAGGTGCGCAGGGGGGGCACTGGTTTGTGCAGAGACAGAGGTGCGCAGGGGGGCACTGGTTTGGGCAGAGACAGATGTGAGGGCCGAGGGGCACTAGTTAGCGCAGAGACAGATGTGCGCAGGGGGGCACTGGTTAGGGCAGAGACACAGGTACAGGGGGGCACTGGTTTGGGCAGAGATGGGTGCGGGGGCACTGGTTTGGCCAGAGACGGGTGCGGGAGACACTGGTTTGGGAAGAGTCAGAGGTGCGCAGGGGGGCACTGGTTTGGGCAAAGACAGGTACAGGGGGGCATTGGTTTGGGCAGAGACGGGTGCGGGGGGCACTGGTTTGGGCAGACAGAGGTGTGCAGGGGGGCACTGATTTGGTCAGAGACAGGTGGGGAGGCACTGGTTTGGACAGACAGAGGTGCGCAGGGGAGCACTGGTTTGGGCAGAGATAGGTGCAGGGGCAGGGGTGCGCAGAGGGGGCAGAGACAGGTGTGGCAGGCAGGGGGGCACTGGTTTGGGCAAACAGAGGTGCGCAGGGGGGCACTGGTTTGGGCAGAGACAGAGGTGTGCAGGGGGCACTGGTTTGGGCACAGACAGGTGCACAGGGGGGCACTGGTTTGGGCAGAGACAGGTGTGCAGGGGGGACTGGTTTGGGCACACACAGAGGTGCGCAGGGGGGCACTGGTTTGGGCATAGACAGGTGTGCAGGGGGGACTGGTTTGGGCACAGACAGAGTGTTGGACAGGCCACATGAAGGGCTCGCTCCCTCCCCGCCTGACAGGGCCCGGACACCGGCTCGCCAGGTACGACCCACCGAAGCAACCCGCAAACCGTCCCCTACGGGACTCCTGCTCCCGGACATCTCTGTATCACTGGCCCGGGCCACCGGCAGCACCATTGCCCGGCCCAGCCGCCATCTTGGACACTGCACCACGAGGCCGCGTGGCCTCAGCTCGACCCCAACCCTGGGCCTGGCCAGGCCCCGACATCCCGGCACCACCATCCACCCAGGAGGTGAACGGACCACTTGGCAGGTCAATGGGAGGAAGAAGTGTTGATAGCTCTCCCCCGCCAGGTGCTGATCGCCCCCAGCCTCCCCGGGCGCTGGCTCCACCCCCCTGCTGGGTGTCTGGACTCCCTCATCCCGGACCTCCCGACCTCCAAGTGCGAGGGTCCGGACATCAAAGGGCGCCAGACCTATAACTGGGGCAGCTCCAGAGCAGGAAGGCAGTTGTATCTTGGAGTCGAGAGACACCGTGAAGAACTCATCCTTGACGGACTGCTGGCGCTGCCGCAGCCCTGCCTTGTGAACTGTCGTCCTGCCTGCTGGCGCTGCCGCAGCCTTCTGCAACCTTCATCCTCGTTGGACCTGCTGGCGCTGCCGCGGCCTTCTTGCAACCTTCGTCCTCGTCGGGACCTGCTGGCGCTGCCGCGGCCCGTTCCTATCTACGACCTCCTCGGGACCTGCTGGCGCTGCCGCGGCCCGTCCCTCTCGAACGCCGAGCTCGAGGATTGTGTGCTACCATCATCGCATCGCAGTACCAGATTGGTAACAAAGACTGTCCCGCTACCCCTTTCCCTGTCAAGAGACTAGAATTAAGAGGATCATCGTGTCCTGCTTCCATTGTATCGTATCACCGTACTTCAAGAATTGCTTATAAGGAACGTTAACCTTATCCTTGTGTGGTGTCCATCTGTGGGGGGAAGTTACTTGTCTGTACGATCGCTGGAGACGGCCCTCACCGGAGGCCTCTCCCCTTGTCCTCAGCCGACCCTCCCGTCCTCGTCTAACACAGGGGTGCGCAGGGGGGCACTGGTTTGGGCAGAGTTAGAGGTGCAGAAGGGCACTGGTTTGGGCAGAGACAGGGGTGCACTGGTTTGGGCAGAGACGTGCGCGGGGGTCAGGGGGCACTGGTTAGGGCAGAGACAGAGGTGTGCAGGGGGCGCTGGTTAGGACAGAGACAGAGGTGCGCAGGGGGCACTAGTTTGGGCAGAGACAGAGGTGCGCAGGGGGCCCTGGTTTGAGGCAGAGACAGGTGCGCAGGGGGGCACTGGTTTGGGCAGAGACAGTGGTGCGCAAGGGGGCACTGGTTTGTGCAGAGACAGGTGCGCAAGGGGGCACTGGTTTGGGCAGAGACAGGTGTAAGGACAGAGGGGCTATAGTTAGGGCAGAGACAGATGTGCGGGGGTAGGGGTGCGTAGAGGGGGCAGAGACCGGTGCGGTGGGCAGGGGGGCACTGGTTTGGGCAGAGACAGGTGCAGAGGGGCACCGGTTTGGACAGAGGCAGAGGTGCGCAGGGGGCACTGGTTTGAGGCAGAGACAGAGGTGCGCAGGGGGGCACTGGTTTGGGCAGAGACAAAGGTGCGCAGGGGCGCATTGGTTTGGGCAGAGACAGGTGTGCAGGGGGCACTGGTTTGGGCACAGACAGGTGTGCAGGGGGCACTGGTTTGGGCACAGACAGGTGTGCAGGGGGGCACTGGTTTGGGCAGAGACAGCGGTGCAGGGGGGCACTGGTTTGGACAGAGACAGGTGCGCAGGGGCGCACTGGCAGAGACGGGTGCGTGGGGGTCAGGGGGGCACTGGTTTGGGCAGAGACAGAGGTGCGCAGGGGGGCACTGGTTAGGGCAGACAGAGATGCGCAGGGGCGCTGGTTAGGGCAGAGACAGGTGCGCAGGGGGCTCTGGTTTGAGGCAGAGACAGAGGTGCACAGGGGGCTCTGGTTTGAGGCAGAGACAGAGGTGCACAGGGGGCACTGGTTTGAGGCAGAGACAGAGGTGCGCAGGGGGCATTGGTTTGAGGCAGAAACAGAGGTGCGTAGGGGGGCACTGGTTTGGGCAGAGACAGAGGTGCGCAGGGGGGAACTGGTTTGAGGCAGAGACCGGTGCGGGGGCAGGGGTGAGCAGAGGGGGCAGAGACAGGTGCGGCGGGCAGGGGGGCACTGGTTTGGGTAGCGACAGGTGCGGGGGCAGGGGTGCGCAGGGGGGGCGGAGACAGGTGCGGCGGGCAGGGGGGCACTGCTTTGGGCAGAGGCAGAGGTGTGCAGGGGGTCACTGGTTTGGGCAGAGGGCAGGGGTGCGCAGGGGGGCGGAGACAGGTGCGGCGGGCAGGGGGGCACTGGTTTGGGCAGAGACAGAGGTGTGCAGGGGGTCTCTGGTTTGAGGCAGAGACAGAGGTACAGGGGGCATTGGTTTGGGCAGAGACAGAGGTGCGCAGGGGGGCACTGGTTTGAGGCAGAGACAGAGGTACAGGGGGCATTGGTTTGGGCAGAGACAGAGGTGCGTAGAGGGCACTGGTTTGGACAGAGACAGGTCCAGGGTCCTATGTGAGGACCTCCATGTGTATATTTGGCCTTTGCACCCTTGTTGTGCTTCTGCAGATGGTACCCGTATGTACCTTACAGCCTCTTGCTCGCCCTGTAACTCTGCCTGCAACACAAAAGAATACATTAGACAACCCCCCCCCCCCCACCTTGAACGCCGGGTATGCAGTAGGGAGGGAAACGGTGTCGGGGTAGTGGGCAAAGAGGGTGCCCAGAGGGCGGGGAGAGGCATATGTACCTCATCCCCCGCCCCCACCCCTGTCCCCGGAAGTGACGCGGCAATCTGAACCCATGAGGGTCCCAAACACTGGAAGGCTGCCTCCTGTGCCTCTTGTGGCACTAAATAGGCCGGCCTTTTAGTGGGTCCCCTTCGTGGACACCCGGGCAGCCTGCATAGTGCCAATATCGGCAAACACTCAGCCTCCCCCAATACAGCATTCTCCTAGAGCAATAACCAGACGAGACACCTTTTTTGTGCAAAAAAATTGCTGCAGGTTTATTAGCATTACAAATATGCCAACATTGGTGGGTTATCTTAGGGGCGATCCCAAGGCAGGCAGCCCCTCGCTGCCTGCCACCTGATGAGCCAAATTACACCGTGGCCTTCCCCAACGGTGTGTGCCATATTTTGGGGGAGAGGAAGACCCTTCCCACCGGTGGGCCACCAGCCCACCCCTTTGCTCACGCCCCATAAGGGGGCGGAGCCTGCCAGGCAACCCCCAGTTGCTCAGGTCCACAACCGCCCGTAGGACTAACGGGGCCCCGTCGCTCCTCCAGGATCCCACGTGAGGACCTCCCTGTGGATATTTGGCCTTTGCACCCTTGTTGTGCTTCTGCAGATGGTCCCCCGTATGTACCTTACAGCCTCTGGATCGCCCTGTAACTCCTCCACAGCTCTGGGTGTGGCCACCGTCACCCCAGAGCCCCCCACCTAGATAGCCTTTGTTACTTACACCCGTCTCTAAGGCCTCCCCCAGGTCAAGTAGGAACAAGTCCATACCCACTCTAGACAGGTGTACACCATCTTCATCAAAGCAGCCCTGAACCCTAAAAATACCCCTGTACCCCAAAACCCAAACCTAGCCCTGTTGGACAGGCCTCGTGAAGGGCGCGCTCCCTCCCCGCAGGACAAGGCCCGGACACCGGCTCTCCCGGTATCACCAGAAGAACTACCCCGGCGACCCACAGAAGCAACCCGCAACCAGTCCCCCACGGGACGCCTGCCCCCGAACATCCCATCATCGGCTGACCCGGGCCACCGTCAGCACCATTGCCCGGGCCCAGCCGCCATCTTGGACACTGCACCACGAGGCCGCGTGGCCTCAGCTCGACCCCAACCCTGGGCCTGGCCAGGCCCCGACATTGAGGCACCACCATCCACCCAGGAGGTGAAGAGACAACTTGGCAGGTCAATGGGAGAGAGGAGTGTCGATGGTGTGGTGTCCGGAGACACGGGGGCAAGGGATGCCTAGGCCGCAAAGTGGGGCCTAACTACGACTGTGAAGAAACCACGCAACACTGACTGACAGTTAGGGCCAAAGACCACGAGCGGTCTTCCGGCCGTTTATTTATACCCAGGGGCTACCCCGCCCCTGAGGCGTATGCGTGCGTGTGTGCGTACGTGTGCGGGCCGGGTGGCTCCGTTACTACATCCCTCCAAACTCACAGATCAATAGTCCCGGCCATGAGATGTCTTTGATCAGTTCATATTCCATGCATAGTCCTTTAACCTTTGGTTGGGGGTCGGATTGGGTCGCAGGTGATATCTTTGGCTTTGACGACTTTCCAGACCTCCCATCTCCGCTGGTTGCTCAGGACGATGTTGACCATTGCTCGAGGTGCTTTCGGGGCTGATGTTGTGGGCTGGCTCGAGTCTCGGTGGAATCGGTCTTTCCTCTTCTCGTGGGGCCGTGGATGACTCCTCGCGTACTGGCTCCTGGTCTCCGTCCTCCGCCTCCTCAGATGCAGAGCCGGCGTGTCCACCTTCGCGAGAGACACGCTTGAACCATGACACGTTCCGAGTCACGGCTTGTGTGCCCCTGGATGCGGACACCATGGTGCCATGTACATTCACGATCTCCCACACTTCCGGTTCAAAGGCTGGGTCGTATTTTGAATGTCGGTGTCTGTTCTTGAGGACCACTTTGTCACCAACTACTAATGACCTGGCTTGGGCCTTCCTGGCCTGGCTGGCTTTGTCATTTGTGCGCTTCCGTCGTTCTTGGGTGGCTTCGTGGTTTATCTCTGGAGGGCACCAGGCAGGTGTAGCTGGCACGCAGTCTCTTGGTACCTTCTTGAATACCAGGTGCGCCGGAGCGCAGCGGGTGGTCGAGTGGGGTGTTTGTCGATATGCGCTGAGGAACTGTGACAGGCACTCTTCGGCGTCCTCCTTTCTCTCCACGCCAATTTGCAGCGCGCGGTTTAAGGTCCGCATAAATCTTTCGACTTCCCCGTTTGCCTGGGGCCATTGCGGAGTGATTTTTCTGTGGTGGATGCTCCGGGCGGCTAGGTATGCTTGGAAGTCTTTCCCCTGAAAGGGAGGGCCATTGTCCTGAGGAAATATAAATTTTTGGTCATGTTATGTTCCCTAGCGCGTACCCCACCGACTCCATGTACCAGCTTAAAGTGCATGTAACTTCCCTCCTGTGCCAGCTATGAAGACGCAAATACATTTGCGTCCACCGTTAACATGTCCTCCTTCAGATCCACCATGAATGGATTATATAGTCCGTTCCTAAGTATGCTATGCCACCGTCTTTTTGTAGTACACTTTACGTGTTTTCCTGCTCCAGCAGAGTAGGCCCTGAATTTCTGCCATCGAACCTCTTTTGTGGCTCCTGACTCTGGCAGCCTCTGCCCAGGCTACCTCTGTACCCGTGAACTCTGACTTACTTTCAGCGCGGCCCCTCGCGCTCAGCTCAAGCCTGCTTTCTGCCAAGACTGACTATAACCTTCGAGTTATCTATTCCGCTCCCCGAGAATACATTCCTGCCTACTAGATCCTGTAAACATCCTCTCCAGCTGCAGAGCCAAAGGGCCGACCTGTCTCAATGCAAATAATTCATAGCCTCTGTTGCCATGCTTCCATGGAAGGCCCCGTGCCCCCACGCTTCACATGCAGACACTTAGGCGCTTATACACGCATCCACGGTTAGCATAGAATAGCTTCTGCCCTAGAGACCTTTCCGCCCAGATAGTATAGTTCCTAAACATTAGATATCAGATATGATAGAAGTACAAGTTGATCTGACATGCCAGACTTCTGTCTCTTTCCGTCAGTGTAAATGTCAAGTCCCCTGCACCCCGTCAATCACACGTCATGCAGCTGCGCGCGCATCCAAGCTTCCGATTTCTGCTGACATCGCAACAATTCTGTTAGCACCACCTCTTGGTGCCACCCACTTGCATCATCTATCAGTGACGTTTCTAGCACACACCTCTGGTTCACGCCTAGTTTACGCCTCTTGATTACGTATTAGTACCACATGTATACTGTTATCTTGTCTTCTCTCAGCTGTTACGCCTCTTACATTACTTTTTATGGTATAAATCAAGTATATAAGCTATGTATTGTTAAAAAACGGGAGCGCTCTATCCCTTCTGACACCCCTGTGGTGGTCAGAACATGATATCCTGATCAAGACCATTCCTTTTTGAGGAATAAAACCCTTAGAAACTCTAACACCACGGACTCTGTCTTTTTTCATCCGATCTGAGTTATTATTGATTAAGTACTTACCTGCATAGAAATTAAGAGAGTAAATTAATTATTTACGTCATTTTGGCGCCCGAATAGGGACCCCTCCCCCACCTCACGCGCCGGTTGGTGCGTTGCAAGCTGTGTCCCCTGCCATCAGTTAGAAGGAACCTACGCGTACTGGCAGGATTTCCTGCATCTCCCTCTGACTCAAGGAGGTGACGAAGACTGCGATCAGTGCCCAGACGAGGCGGTGAGGAGTGCGGAGGATCCCGACCAGAGCCTAGCCGAAAGAAGCAAGGTCCGAGGTGTCCAGAGGCCCACCAGGTTTCCGAAATTTTCCGAAGTTTTCCGAAGTTTTCCGAGTCGAGTCCAGTCGAGTTTTCCGAGGCCTTCCTTTTCCGTGCTTCCCGGTGAGTACCATTGCTGGGTCGTATCTAGACGGGTTTGGGTACGCAAGTCCGGTCTGCACTGTTTTTAGGCAGTGTATCTGTACTGTTTAGCAGTATATCTAGTATTCCGAATTTCTGCACTGTTACACCAGTGTATCTGTACTGTTGAGCAGTACATCCAGTATAGGGGGGTAGTCATCTATGTCTTCAAATGTCCTTATGTGATTAATGTCGTGGTATGAATGTGACTGTTTAATGTGCATTATTGTGTTTCTTGAATCAACTAGCTGTAACTCGTATTAAATAGTAAAGATCAAACATTCAGTAATAAGTAAGCAAAATGCCGTTTTTCAACAAGTTAAAGCAGATAGGAACTAGGAAAGGGATACTGGACGAAGAAATTCCTATTCCCCCTAGGGACACTCCCGGCAATTTTATGTACCAGAAGCATGGCATAGATGCCATATTATATCTAGATTTATGGGCCGATTACACCAAACACCTAGACGAAAGACACAGATGGCCGGTCACCGGAACATGGGATGCCGAGTGCATCATGAGGGTAGAAGAAGCATTATGGAAAAAGAAAGCTAGACAATCCCAGAAGGACGCCATAGAATTTTGGCGTAAGGAATCACGTAAGCGTGCTGACAAAGCACTCCGTAGAGAAGACAGACTTAAAGAATCAGAGAAAGACCAAGAAAACGAATTAGTTACTGAAGGGATTCGAGTAAAAACAGAACAAATAGACCGTGCCCGAAATAATCTTGTAAACGGTATGTATCTTGCAGCAGATGGCACATCTGAAGCCCTATCAGAAATACCGAAAAACTTACCGACACCATTAGTCCCAACTAAAGTAACGCATAAAACTACTAAAGATATATTCCTAAATTCATATTTAGAGGATGTAGTACCAGCTTACACCAATCTGCCTGTCCGTGCCCTGCCTACTGACAGGGATGGGGGTGGCACTACGCCCCCGGATCATGTCCCGCCGGTATCGCGACAGACCTCCCCTGTTCCGCCAGCTCCGCCACTTCCCGCACTCAATACTGACTTACCGAAACAAGTCCTACCTGATCCTACTAAACGACAAATTCAAGTTCAGATACAGACTCCGCGGAGAGATAATGCCCAAGCATCCGCCGCAGGAGGTGCGACTGCGGGTCCGCAGACCCCGCCATTGACACACAGATTCAATTTAAGGGACACGCAGAATCCTTTCCAGTCTCCCCACACGACGCGCCTTGACGCATTAAAAGAAAACATGTCAGTTTGCAGATATGATCCAGTACCTGGAAGAAACGATCTAATGATATTGGCATCCCTTCGGTTAAGATCTGCCACTGATAGCTTGCTATGCTATGTAGGAATGAAGGAGCGTCTAGATAGAATATATGAGTTTGTTCAGACAGGGAAAGACCCTGACAGTGTCAAAGATGCCATGCATAAACAGAAAGTTGACATTCAAGCCCAGATATTACGATTTCTTATAAATTGTCTAATAAGAGAACGAGACAGGCCCGAGACAGATCAAAGTGAGTTAGACGCATTAAACAAGTGGGGTCAAAATATAGCAGAGGGAAAACATGATAGGGGGGCTTGCATAGCCAGTATGTCCCAGAAAATTAGAAAGGCAGTATTAACTGCACATAGGGAAGGGAATGATAAAGCTTCCCCCGAGGAGGAAGAAGAACTTACAGAACAAGGAAGGACTACAGATACTATAGCGTATGTAGGTAAGGGAGATTACCTTAGGAAAGGCGTCCGTCCGGAAAACAAGAGAGTTTTTTTCTCTGCTTTAACAAATCCGAATTCTTCTGAGCATCAGTTCCAGGAAACTGATAAAAGGCTTCGAGACCGAATGGGGTACCATGTACTCAATTCTATGGATGAACAGGAACTAGCCCGGTCAGCCGTGTTATGGGCCGAAAACCCAGACATATATAATGATGATACGTTAGTGCAGACATTCTTGAACCTTTCCCCAGACGAGCAGAAAATAGCAGGTGTATACATGATTCAGCACCTCCTCATCAAGTTCAGAAACCATCATTCCGATCCAGGTCCCTTACACGAAACATTAGAAGCCCTACTCATGGATAGATGGAGAGGTTTCAGTACCAAATTAATACAAATAATTCTAGAACAACGACGTAAGTATAACACCTTCATAAGCTCTGAATATGTTCCCGCCCCGCCTCCAGAAAGGAAAACGTATCACATGCAATGCCTGAGTAGCATTGAAAGTCAGAACCCCTTACGAGAAGTACACCCAGTTATGGGTGCGGATCAAGTTTTAAGGCGTGTGTATGTCCACACACCACTGACTAAGTTAGAACTGTTAGAAATGAAGAAATTAGTCCCGTGTCACGATAAAGACCCTGCAGGTTTTCACAGAGAGCTCAAAGACATGTTACTGATGGAGGATTACACGTATGAGGATATTATGAAAATGTTAAAGGTACTGTTGCCCACGGGCATTTACGAGAAATTAAAGGAAAAGGATTGGGAGGTGGGAGAGTCAAAGATAGCATGGGCAGAAATAGAAGACGAAGAAAGCAAACGAATCCCAGGGGTAGGCCTTGGGGACAAGACTAAAGCATTGCCCGGATTAATAGTACAGGTTTTGCCAAGATTATTGACAACTAGAAAGGAAGATTGGGACGCAATCTCGTCCTGTAAACAGAAACAAGATGAAGATACTAGTGACTTCTATTCAAGATTCGAGAAATGTTTCATTATAAATAGTGGCCTACAACCTAGTAGCGAGTCATATCCACACCTTTTCGTATCAAAGTTAGTAGAGAATTCCCTACCATTAGTCAAAAATAGAGTGTACAAAGTTGAAAGTACTTGGCAGGCAAATACGCCGTCCCAGATGTTACAAATGTTACAATATCACCAGAACAGAATTAGAGAAGAACAAGATCAGGAACAGAAACGTATGAAAGACACGAAAATGAAAATGTTGGTAGCTCAGACGGTCCCAGCCGACGGTCAAAGAAAAGGTGGGGCCCAGACTAATCATTCTGCAGCTCCCGTTAAAGGGACATGTAATTACTGCAAGCAGCCAGGTCATTATGTACATGAATGCCCAGTCCTGAAACACAACATCGCGACAGGTAAAACTAAAGAAAGACCGCATCCGCCTAGACATGAACATGGCCATCAACAGACCTCGCAGAACGAACAACAAACGCAAAATATGCAGCCTGCGCATGCTCAGTCCCACACAGCACAGACAGTAGCAGTACCACAGCCACAGCCCATTGCCGCGACTCAGCAAGTCTCACAACAGATGTACCAGTATGCCCAAGCTGCATATCCAGATTACCCCCGATATACATGAAACAGCCTAGAGAGGGAAGGTGGTTTGCCTCTTATTGAAATTCCTGTAGATCAAGAAGGTCCTTATGTACACAGTCACGTATTAGGAAAAGACAGAAAGTTTTTAATTGACACAGGGGCAAGTCGCACTACAATCAGTCACAATGAAGTCCCAGGGGCACCCCTCTCAGGCTCACAGAATGTTTCCCTTGGTTTTTCAGGACAGCCTATTGTAAATGAAGTATCGGAACCAGTACCATTAGCTGTGGGTCCATTATCTCGAGTTACAGATTTGTTACTTACGAAATCATGTCCAGAAAATCTGTTAGGAATTAAAACACTGAAGGCTCTAGGAGCTATAATATGCTGTTCCCCGGAGGGAGTTAGACTCTTTCTACGGGATTTCAAGGGTCATTATGTTTTACGTGATTTTGATGTCAGATTGAAAAATGTACCAGATCACTTATGGGCAAAAGGCCCAGCTGATGTAGGTTGTATGCATATCACTCCATACCGTGTTACACTCAAGACAGGAGTTGTCCTACCCAGAATCAGACAATACAAGTTACCACCCGATGCTGTAATGGCTTTACTGAAAATCATTGAAGAGCTTATTGCCCAGGGAGTGGTCGTAGAGACCGACTCCAATATCTGTAATTCACCCATCATTCCAATTCTTAAACGTACAGACCGCAATGCACCGCCAGTATATCGGCTGGTGATTGATCTTCGAGAGCTGAATAAATGCATTGTACCACAGTACCCTGTGGTCCCCGATATCTCTTCCCTATTGACTGCTATTGATTCAGAAGCAACGTTCTTTACTGTAATTGATCTCAAGAACGCTTTCTTCAGTGTACCTATTGATCCGGAGAGCCAATATCTCTTCGGATTCAGTTTAAATGGACGAAGTTTCAAATTTTCCCGCGCACCTCAAGGATTCACAGAAAGCCCCAGCATCTATAGTCAAGCACTGAAAAGACAACTAGATTGTATTCAAATGCCAGTTAATACCGCTTTACTGCAATACGTCGATGATCTGCTGATCACCGCACGAAGTGAGCCCGAATGTGAACAAGCATCGTTAACAGTTTTGCATTTCCTGGCCGACAAGGGACACAAGGTGTCTCCTTCGAAGCTACAATTCTGTGTTCAGCAAGTTGTGTACTTGGGTCACTTGCTGTCCAAAGTGGGGAGACAGCTCACTCCCGATCGCATTCAGTTAATTGTAAATATGCCACGACCCCAGACACAAAAGGAAGTGCGGGCCTTCATAGGCCTCACCTCGTACTGCAGACAATGGATTCCTCAATATGCATTTCTAGCTAAACCACTCATCCAGTTAACGACGCAGGAGGCAGCAACTTCGCCTGCCCTCCCTTGGACTCAGGAACACACACAAGCCTTTGAGGAATTAAAGAAAGCTTTATGCCAAGCACCAGTTTTAGCGACACCATGTTACAGCAAACCGTTTACACTTTTTGTTACAGAACGTGATGGTACAGCGTTGTCTGTCCTCACTCAAGACCAAGCAGGTTCACATAAGCCTTGCGCTTATTTTTCAAGTACATTGGATTCAGTAGCCCAGGCACTCCCTGCGTGCTTAAAGTCAGTAGCAGCAACAGCGTTAGCAATCAGACAGAGCGATTCAATTGTTCTAGGTCATCAGTTAACAGTACAAGTCCCACATTCTGTAGAGGTTCTGTTAAACAGAACCCAGACTCAACACTTGACTATAGCACGACTGACAGGTTACGAATTGACACTATTCCAGCCACATATAGAAATCAGACGCTGCAGTATCCTGAACCCAGCAACACTGTTACCTACAGTTATGACAGATCCAGTTCCGCATGATTGCATAGAGATCATTAATGCAGTAACAAAGCCCCGACGAGATTTAACAGATGTTCCATTGACAAATCCAGACCTGACACTTTATGTAGATGGTTCATGCATGAGAACAAGTACAGGAGAGTTAGTGGCCGCGTATGCAGTGACCACTGAAACTGAAGTTAAAGAAACACATCGTATTGATACATTATCTGCTCAAGCAGCAGAGCTCATCGCTCTGACCCGAGCCTGTATTCTAGCCAAGAACAGAAATGTCAACATATACACAGATTCCCGTTATGCGTTCGGAGTCGTACACGACTTCGGCATGCTGTGGCAAGAACGAGGTTTTTTGACCTCTCATGGTGCCAAGATACAACACGGTCCTCTCATTCAAGCACTGTTAGAAGCAATACATCTGCCTTCAGCCATATCCGTCATGAAGTGTAAAGCACATACTAAAGTCACAGATTCTGTTTCCCAGGGTAACGACCTGGCAGATCAGACAGCAAAACATACAGCACTGACCGACACTCAGATAACTGATACGACAAAGACAACAGATCCGACAAACTGTATGACAGTCAGGGATCCCACACTAGATGTTATCGACATTCAGACACATGCTACTCCAGAAGAAATAAAGAAATGGATCGAACTAGGAGGGATCCAGACAGATCAAGGTTGGATGACGAAGGGAAATCTACATGGTTTCTCCCTGACTCTATGGTTCAAGTTATGATAAATACAGCACATAGTCCTGCACATCTAGGAGAGAAAGCAATGTTAGACAGTTTGCAAAATCTCTGGAACAATAAACACTTACGAGCAGCAGCAAAACAGAAAGTGCGTACTTGCATGATCTGTTGTCAGTTCAATCCAGGTAAAAGCGTCCCTGTAGAACAAGGTGGATTTCATCCTCCCGATCACCCTTTTGAAGTCCTCCAGATGGATTATATCCAGATGGATCGTTGTCGAGGATTTAAATACGTTCTCGTAGTTGTCTGTGCTCTGTCCCGCTGGACCGAAGCATACCCAGTCTCAGATTACACTGCTCCGACCACTGCCAAGCAGCTGGTTCGTGAATTCTTCCCACGATACGGCTTGCCTCGTGTCGTGTACTCAGATAACGGTCAGCCATTCTCATCTGCCTTAATGAAAGAAGTTTCTTTATTACTGGGATACCAGTGGAAGTTCCATTGTGTCCGACATCCAGAAGCCGCAGGCCTTGTTGAAAGGCATAACCAGACACTAAAGATCCGCCTTGCCAAAATATGTCAGGAGAAAGGGGTCGACTGGATAGTCGCCCTGCCAGTGGCACTATTCTACATGAGAATGGTCGCCCATTCGAGATCAGGACTATCGCCGTACGAGGTGGTCTTTGGAAGACCACCGAATATGTGGGGGACGCCCATTCCAAAAAAGATTACTGATGTTGATTCTAACATGTTAACAGATTACCTTGCCTCCTTGATGTCTGCACTCCAATCATGTCGTTCACAGGTTGCCGCAGCCTTCCCTGACAACACTGATGTAAAGCCACACGACGTCCGTCCTGGTGATACGGTACTCGTCCGAAACTTCGACAGAAAAAGTCCGCTGGAGCCCCGCTGGAAGTCTCCGAAGACCGTACTGCTTACAACAAGGACGGCCGTGAAAATCGAAGGAAGAAAGGGGTGGGTCCACACGAGTCATATAAAAAAAATTTCTGGACTGAAATCTGACCGAGACTCGTCCACCCCCACCAAAGACTGTGTCGAACAAAATGACTTTACAGAATCTAAACGAGAAAAGACTCCTCAAGAAAATTATCGCATGAAATTACGATCTAGCAAGTCAGACAGTTTAATTGTTTAAGTCCTCCCCTAGGTGAATCGGTTAAATAGTTTCTGACATGTATCGCCTAGATCGAGATAGAGAGAAAGAGAGAGAGGCCAAGAAACGTACATACTGCAAATCACTTCGTAGTCACTGCATAGTGACACTAATAATAATGTTTATTCTCAGTGTTTTAATTATCATTACTAGCATCCTATTGCCTACCTATTACCCTATTTTCAAGCATGAACATTCTGCCTATAATGTATCTGCTGAACACACTTTTAGTGAGTTACCTCCTCACGAGCTTTCCTACAGACTTGCGCTGCGCAACAACACATTCATTAGTATGTTACATCATTCTCATCAAACTAACAATGCTACAAATTGCTGGATATGTGGCCGACTCCCTCCCTATCAGAATTACAAGGGAGCTCTGCCTCTCTTTCCGTATCCGTTCACTCACAATGGCTCCTGCGGAGCATGGTTTAAAATAATTAATTCCTTAGATCCTGATATTGCTGTTTTCGATGGGGGCTGGGTTTGGGGAAATTTGAACTTGGTCCTGCTAGACGTCTGTTACCCAGATAAGGAGGGACTCCCCACTAGAATAGGAACTGATCTAGAAAATGAAGTATATGGATTAGGTAATTATACAATTAGCCTTATGATTCTTACTGTCGAGTCCAAAGCTGCACCAGTTCTACCCATTATGTCAGTATTGCCAGTCACTGGTGAATTATGTATAAAGAAGAAAGGTTCTGTACACTTAGGTCACAGTAAATGCACTACTGTGGTCGAATTCAGTGATCATGGAAAATCGTCCTTTAAAGCTATCAGTCACTCTTACTTTGTTTGTGGTCATACCGCATACACACGTCTACCTCCAGATTGGGATGGTACCTGTTACATTGCATTCCTTCTGCCACCAGTTTTTCTAGCTCCCCCTGATTACCATAGAAATACCAATCTAGTAAAGAATAGACCCAGAAGAGACATCCCACTTGTCGACTACACAGAAACGGCATGGGAACAGTACACCGATTTCAATAAAGGATTCTTTTTCTTTTTAGGCCCTGTTCAGAATAGTAAATTAATACGCAGATTAACTAGGACACTTGAAGCGGTAGTGAATGAAACTGCCTCCGCCTTAGGTAACTTAACCGAAGAGCAGTCCGCCATGCGGGTTGTTGTCCTTCAGAATCGTCTTGTAATTGACGTCATCTTGGCAGATAGAGGTGGAGCCTGTAAGGTCATCGGGTCAAGTTGCTGTGTTTTCATACCACAAAACGCACCATCTGTATATCAAGCTATCACCCGTCTTCATAAAATTGCAAATCAGATACATCAGAATCCAGGCACCTGGACTTGGTCCGGTTGGTTCTGGACCACGTTAACAGCTTGGGGATGGAAGATCCTATCCTTCCTAGGCATTGGCCTAGTCCTAGTATTCAGTTGCTGCCTGTGCCTGCAGTGTGGGCCAGCGATTTGTGGACTGTGTGCCACCTCTTGTATTGAACACTCCAGTTTTCTCTCAAAACGTAATCGAAAGAAAGAAGAACAAATGATGTTGCAAGAACAGACTGATCGATTCATGAGGATCGATATATCATGAAGGGTCCGTAGGGAACAAGGAGGGAATGAGGAAATATAAATTTTTGGTCATGTTATGTTCCCTAGCGCGTACCCCACCGACTCCATGTACCAGCTTAAAGTGCATGTAACTTCCCTCCTGTGCCAGCTATGAAGACGCAAATACATTTGCGTCCACCGTTAACATGTCCTCCTTCAGATCCACCATGAATGGATTATATAGTCCGTTCCTAAGTATGCTATGCCACCGTCTTTTTGTAGTACACTTTACGTGTTTTCCTGCTCCAGCAGAGTAGGCCCTGAATTTCTGCCATCGAACCTCTTTTGTGGCTCCTGACTCTGGCAGCCTCTGCCCAGGCTACCTCTGTACCCGTGAACTCTGACTTACTTTCAGCGCGGCCCCTCGCGCTCAGCTCAAGCCTGCTTTCTGCCAAGACTGACTATAACCTTCGAGTTATCTATTCCGCTCCCCGAGAATACATTCCTGCCTACTAGATCCTGTAAACATCCTCTCCAGCTGCAGAGCCAAAGGGCCGACCTGTCTCAATGCAAATAATTCATAGCCTCTGTTGCCATGCTTCCATGGAAGGCCCCGTGCCCCCACGCTTCACATGCAGACACTTAGGCGCTTATACACGCATCCACGGTTAGCATAGAATAGCTTCTGCCCTAGAGACCTTTCCGCCCAGATAGTATAGTTCCTAAACATTAGATATCAGATATGATAGAAGTACAAGTTGATCTGACATGCCAGACTTCTGTCTCTTTCCGTCAGTGTAAATGTCAAGTCCCCTGCACCCCGTCAATCACACGTCATGCAGCTGCGCGCGCATCCAAGCTTCCGATTTCTGCTGACATCGCAACAATTCTGTTAGCACCACCTCTTGGTGCCACCCACTTGCATCATCTATCAGTGACGTTTCTAGCACACACCTCTGGTTCACGCCTAGTTTACGCCTCTTGATTACGTATTAGTACCACATGTATACTGTTATCTTGTCTTCTCTCAGCTGTTACGCCTCTTACATTACTTTTTATGGTATAAATCAAGTATATAAGCTATGTATTGTTAAAAAACGGGAGCGCTCTATCCCTTCTGACACCCCTGTGGTGGTCAGAACATGATATCCTGATCAAGACCATTCCTTTTTGAGGAATAAAACCCTTAGAAACTCTAACACCACGCACTCTGTCTTTTTTCATCCGATCTGAGTTATTATTGATTAAGTACTTACCTGCATAGAAATTAAGAGAGTAAATTAATTATTTACGTCAGTCCGACCTCACTTCTTCTGGCAGGCCTACCATGGCGAATACTCTCTCCAGGGCTTTCTTGACGTGGTGGAACGCTGTGGAGGGTACGATTTCCACGATGGGAAAATGAGAGTAGGAGTCAATTAGGACGAGGGTGTGCCGTCCATCCGGGAAGGATCCGAAGTCTACGCTCACTTTCGACCATGGCTCTTGACAGGGGTCTTCGGTGATCACAGGGTGGGGAGCAGGTTCACGGCCTGTGATGGTGCACGAATGGCAGTTGCCAACCTCTTTCTCTACCGCTGCGTCCATGCCGGCGAACCACACTTTGTTGCGCAGGCGTCCTTTGGTCTTTGACACCCCCTGGTGACCTTGGTGTGCGAGGCGCACGACTACCCCCTGTAGCCTTGCAGGTACCACGATCGCTGTCCCTCGGAGGATCACACCATGGGGTCCAACACTCAGTTCACTCTGAGCCCTCCAAAGTTGTTGTCTTGCCAGCTGTTCCTGGGGCGTGAGGGCGCTGACTCCATCCAGGAAGTTTCTCCAGCTCCTATTTGCCAATGTTGCTTTCACTTTGAGGAGGCACTCGTCTTCATCCGTGGCCTTCCCGATGTCTTCCAGCGTCAGGGCCACTGGGCAGGCTTCTTGAGAGATCATTTGGACGTATTCCTCGACGTCTTCTACATCGCTCGTTGTTTGGACCGCATCGGAAGTGCCGGGATGCCTTGATAGGAAGTCCGCGGGATTATCGGCTCCAGGCCGATAGATGACTTCGAAACGGTATGTTTGGAGTTGTACGGCCCATCTCTCAATCCTGGGTGGGGCGAGCCTAGCTGTTCCCGCAAACAGAGGCACAAGGGGCTTGTGGTCAGACACTACTTTAAACTTGTGTCCAAACAGGTAGAGGTGAAAATGCTGGCACGCCCATTTGATGGCCAGTGCTTCACGTTCAATTTGGGCGTACCGCATCTCCGTCGCGGTCAGTGCTCGGCTAGCGTAGGCTGTCGGCACCCATTCGTGCGCCTCTGTCTCCTGCATGAGGACGGCTCCCAGCCCAACGGGACTTGCGTCCACAACGACTTCCGTGCGCCGGTGTGGTCTGAAGTAGGCCATGACCTTGTCGTCGATTAGCGCAGCTTTGATTGCCGCGAAGGCTTCGTCTTCCTTGGCGGTCCACGCCCATGGTTGGCCCGATTTGGTGAGGGTGCGTAGTGGCTCGGAGAGGGATGCCAATCCAGGGTTGAAACGGCCACAGTACGTGGCCATCCCCAGGAAGCTTCTGACCTCCGTGGCCGACGTAGGCTTGGGAGCAGCCCGGATGGCGTCCGCTTTCTTCGGATCGACCTGAAGTCCCTCCCTGGAGAAGATATATCCGAAGAAGTCCACTGATTCCTTGTAGAAGGAACACTTTTCCCTATGGAGAGTGAGGCCGTGATCGGCGAGGCGTTGCAACGTGGCTCGGAGGTGGACGTGGTGCTCTTCCAAGGTTTTGGAGAAGACAAGGATGTCATCGCTTAGGTTTATGACTCCTGTTAAGCCTGAGAGTGTCTCCCTGATGGCGTTTTGGAAAACTTCAGCCGCCGATGACACCCCAAAGCTCAGCCGCTTGTACCTCCGGAGTCCGACATGGGTGGAGAATGTCGTGATGTTGCGACTGTCCGGGTGAAGCTCAAGCTGGTGATAACCGGCGTTGAGGTCCAGCTTGGAGAACCAGCGAGCGCCGTTGAGATCTGCCACGATGTCGTCCATAGTTGGTGTCAGATGCCTCTCCCTTTTCACTGCTTTGTTCGGAAGACGCATGTCCACACACAGGCGTATAGCGCCTGGCTGCTTCGGCTTAGGGGCGATCACGAGCGGCGATACCCAGGGTGTCGGGCCCGACACCTTTTCGATTACCCCCAGCTCTTTGAGTTTGCGCAGTTCTTCCTCCACTTGCTGCCGCAGGTGAAATGGCACTCGTCTGTGTCTGAGGGCAGTGGGTCGGACCGTTGGGTCAACGTGTAGTTTGAACTTTTTACCTTTTAGGCAGCCGAGTCCTTTGAATAGGGTCGGGAAATCCCGCAAGATGGCTTCCGCGTGCAGTTCATGCACTTGTCGCGCGAAGAATACTAGTTGCAAATCTTCCGCCGTGTGGCAGCTCAGAAGCGTGCCGCGCCTGCCTCCGGTAACATGGAACTTGGTTTTGACTTGTTGATCATTGCAAGCAGCTGTCACCTCGATTACTCCCCTCAGGGGAAGCGGGTCGTCCCTGTCGTAAGTGTATATTTTGGCGTTTGAAGGTGACAGTGGTGGGCGTGGAGATAGTAGCTCGTATTGCGTGCTGTCCATCACATTTACTGATGCCCCGGTATCAATGAGTGCTTGCACGGGAGAGCCAGCGATGGAGATCTCACACATCGGGGGTGGTCGTCTTCTAGAGCCTTCTCTCCCCACGAAGGAGACAAAGAAAACGTTATCATCATCGTCATCGACGCGGAATGCTGATCTGGAGGTATCGCTGCACGGGCCCGGATCGTCCAAGGAGAGTTGCCGCACCGCCTGTGTAGGGCCTTTTCCGCTCGAGCTAAGGCGGCGGTTCCCGCCACTGCGACACATTTTCGCAAAGTGATTCACTTTTCCGCAGTTGGAGCATACTTTTCCTCTCGCGAAGCACCTTCCTCCTGCGGGGTGTTCCATGCCGCAGTTCCCACAGGGGTTCCGGGAAGAGGCTTGTGAGGCCCCCCTTTGTGTTTGTTGCCGGCGCCTAATGGCATCTACTTGTTCCTCCTTGATGTGAGGGGTCTTTACGGGTGCACCGGGTCGGTCGAGAGCAGCTTGCATTTCGTCAGCTCTGGCGTTGGAGAGCTCATGCGAGCGCGCAAGGACGAGGATCTCGTCGAGGGAGATACGTGGTTGCCTAAGGATGAGGCGTCTGAGTTGTACCGACCGGCACCCTTGGATTAGTTGTGCGCGAATTTCTAGGCGCTGGTCCGGAAGTTCGCAGGCAATAGCTAGTTTCCGTAACCGGGCATAGAAAGAGTCAATGGATTCCGTCTCTCCCTGCCTGGCTTGGCGTAGCTTAAACCATTCGTAGTCAGGGTTCACCCTGGGATCGAAGTAGAGGTTCAACGCACGTACCGCGGCTTCGTAGTCCTGTTCTCCACCCCGATCTGGCAATGTCTCAAAGAGTTCATATAGCTCATCACCGCCATAACACATAAGCAAAGAGCGCTTGACTTTGCCATCGGTCTCACGGACGCCGATAAAGTAGTGCTCCAACCTTCCAATCCACAGACGCCATCTTGCCGCAGCCGTGGGTGGATCCGCAAGTTCGCTGAACGGGGGAAGCGGCGCTGCGAGGCCATGCCCGGGGGGGGGCTGCAGCAGTGGCTGCCGCGGCACCAGGAGCTGGACCCGGAACACCGAGGGGCGGCACCGTGGCTGGAGGACAAGTAGGAGCAGGTGGCTGGTTCTGAGCAGGGGTCGCGGCAGTAGCACCACCATCGGCCAGCTGTAGGCTCATGGTCGTAGCAGCAGGAGCACGTGGAAAGGCACGACGTGTGAGGCTAGGACAGGTCCGGACGGGCAGGCACAGTGGGGAGCAGGTCCCGCGTGGCAGAAGAGGCAGCGCCGGGTAACTTGGTTTCCGGTCCGGGTGAGGCGTGCAGAAATAGGCTTGAAGAGCTCAGGATTGCCAGGGGCGCAGTGTTGGTGGTCGAGGCAGCAGACGTGACCTGAAGTGAGCCGGGATTGCAGCCTGGACGAGGGCCGAACACACCCTCCGAGTGAATGGCAGCGTCCGCCCGATGCGTGAGGATACGCAGGGCGTTTCGCACCGGTCGGCAGCCTGATGCGTGAGCTGAATCAGGGCTTACGCGACATGGTGCAGTGTGCGCATGCGCGAGGCCGCGGCTCCAAGCGCGGCCGCTGAAGAACGGGCGCGAGGGCCGAGGATCACCCCCCGATGCGCCGGCGGCAGGCGGAGGAGCGCACACCAAGGCAGCAGGAAGGTGAGCGCGGGCGTGAGTGCTGGCAGGCCGCCGAAGAGCGGGCAGGGTGGCGGGCCGTCGGTTGTGGCCTCGAAGAGGCGCGAGCTCACCTGACGCACCACGGCCTGGTGCACACGTCACACTCGGCAGCACCACCGCGGGGCTCGGCCGAGCAGGGATGACCGGCACAGCTGCGTGGCGAGGCGCGGGTAACTGAGACCGCCTCGTCGCCAGTGTGGTGTCCGGAGACACGGGGGCAAGGGATGCCTAGGCCGCAAAGTGGGGCCTAACTACGACTGTGAAGAAACCACGCAACACTGACTGACAGTTAGGGCCAAAGACCACGAGCGGTCTTCCGGCCGTTTATTTATACCCAGGGGCTACCCCGCCCCTGAGGCGTATGCGTGCGTGTGTGCGTACGTGTGCGGGCCGGGTGGCTCCGTTACTACAGATGGCTCTCCCCCGCCGGGTGCCGATCGCCCCCAGCCTCCCCGGGCACTGGCTCCACCCCCCTGCTGGGTGTCTGGACTCCCTCATCCTGGACCTCCCGACCTCCAAGAGCGAGGGTCCGGACATCATAGGAGGCCAGACCTATAACTGGGGCAGCTCCAGAGCAGGAAGGCAGCTGTATCCTGGAGTCGAGACACCTAGAAGAACTCATCCTTGACGGACTGCTGGCGCTGCCGCAGCCCTGCCTTGTGAATCATCGTCCTGCCTGCTGGCGCTGCCGCGGCCCTCTGCAACCTACATCCTCGTCGGGACCTGCTGGCGCTGCCGCGGCCCTCTGCAACCTACATCCTCGTCGGGACCTGCTGGCGCTGCCGCGGCCCTTCTCAAGTGAGACTTATCATCCGAGCCTGCTGGCGCTGCCGCGGCCCGACCTTCCAGAACTCCGAGCTCGAGGATTGTGAGCTATTCATCGTACCACCTCAGTACCAGACCGGTACCAAGACTGTCCCGCTACCCCCTTTCCTTTCCAGAGACTAGAATTGAGAGGACCCTTGTGTCCCGATCTCCCTGTATCGTGATATCCCTGCTTCAAGAATCATATATAAAGAGTGTTGACCTTATCCTTGTGTGGTGTCCATCTGTGGGGGGGAAGTTACTTGTCTGTACGATCGCTGGAGACGGCCCTCACCGGAGGCCTCTCGTCTTGTCCTCGGCCGACCCTCCAGGTCCCCGTCTAACATTGGTGGCCAGCGGCGCGATCCGAACCAACGCGTAATCGTACAGAGAGTAACTCACCCCACGACTCAACCACAATGACAACAAAAGAGAGCGGATCCGCAGAGAAATTCCAGATGGAGAAACTAGAAGAGTACAACCACCGAGAGCTAAAACAATTTTGCATAGAACTAGGCATTGCTACCACCGGGCTGAGCACGAAAGAGGACTTCAAACACGCCCTAGAATCTTGGGCAGAAACGGGTACGGCCGTACCCCGGAACCAAAACCTCGAGGCACCAGAAACAAACACCACTCCGACGGAAGGAAGGAGAGCGGGTCTCTCCCTGGAAGAGATCCAAGAACGAGAGAAAAGCAGACTCCATGAATTAGAGTTGGCACGGCTCCGGTTGGACGGAGAGCTGAAATTGGCGGAACAAAAGATAACATTAGAACACTTGCGGCTCCGAGAGGAGCGGGAAGAGAAACAAAGGCAGAGAGAACTCGAAGAGAAAAAACTGGCATACGAACATGAGCGCAAGCTAGCAGAGATAGAGATGCGGAAACAGAACAAAGATCTTGGGGTGCCCAAGCGGCCGCACACCCCGGGCACTGCCGAACCCAAAGTCCACATCCCCAAGGATGTCGTCAGAGAATATTATCGGATCGACAATATCCAGCAGTGGTTCAAGGCCTACGAGATCGCCATGACCTCCCACCGGATTGATCGAAGTGACTCGGGAGCCGGGCTATGGGGGAGGTTCGTCAATGAAGGGCGCGACGCCCTGCTGCAGCTCCCGGACCATCAGATGACATCCTATGACCACATGAAGGCCGCCCTCCTCACTCGATACGGACTCACGCCCGAGATGTACCGCCAGCAGTTCCGCGACTGCAAACGGATCCCGGGTACAACTTGGGTGGAGTATGTGAACTATTTCAGCCGAGCCTTCGAGGGGTGGATCAAGGGCAGCCATGTAACCACCTACGAGCAACTCTTTAACCTCATTGTGTGGGAGCACCTCTCCAACAATTGCTTTGTCGAGCTCAGGCAGCACCTCCTCGACAGTAAACTGACTGAACCTCGGCAGCTCGCCGCCGAAGCTGACCGATGGGAAAGCACTCGAGTTGCCCGAAGTGGGCCAAGTGAATCAAACAGACCAACCAAGGTCCCCATCGCCCCCGAGGAGGAGGAGGCCAGGGCCGGGGCAGAGACGCCGTCCCGGCAACTCCCACCAGCAACACCCCGCCCCCGGCCGGTAGGGGAAACCCCCCGATGCGTCCGGGGTTCCGAGCCAACGTTACTTGCCACCGGTGCCAGCGGACCGGCCACTATGCCAGCGACCCTAGCTGCCCGAAAAACCAGAGTCCCATACCCCGCCAGGTCGCTGCCGCCGCCCTGGGAGAGGAGCAAGCTCCCGAAGATTATGAAGAGTACGAACAGGAACAGCCCGAGTGGGAACCCGCCGCCATGATCCTGGCTTGCCTAGGGGAAATAGACATGATTCCGTGGGCTCCCCTACCCGCCAACATGAGAAAATACAGCCAGTGGGTGAACATTAATGGGCGCAAGGCCGAAGCCCTGCGTGACACCGGGGCCAGTGTGACGGCAGTCCGCTGTCATCTGGTAACCCCGGAACAAATCTTGCCAAACGTTCTTTGCCCCGTCCGATCGGCTGACAATTCGGAGAGCTTGTGTCGGATGGCCTGCGTCCCCTTCAAATGGGGAGGAGTGTCCGGTATGCTAAAGGTGACTGTCCGCGATGATGCCCCGGTGGACTGCCTCCTGGGAAATGACCTCGAAAGTTCCCCCTGGGCAGCCGTTGAGAGAAGAGAGCACCTGGGGATGTTGGGCCTCCCAGACTGGGCCTGCGTAACAACCCGGTCCATGGTCGCCCGCACCATCCCCAGTCCCGAAGAACCCGAATGGCTAGCACCTCCTCCTCAGATCATCCCAGAGGGAGACGCCCTCAGTACCGACCCCCCAGAGCAAAACTCAGAAGGGCCCGCTCAGCTCCAGGACCTTCGAGAACTGGCCCAGTGGCGTCAAGAGGGTGGACCCACCCAGGAACAATTCCGGCAAGAACAGAAGACCTGTCCCTCCCTCGAGGGACTCCGACAGCAAGCCCTCGCCCAGAGCGCAGGAGACACTGCGGGGGCACACTGGATCTATTGGGACAATGACCTACTGTACAGCGAGCAAAGAATTGCTGAGTTGGGGGCCAGCCGGGTGCTGGTGGTGCCCCTCCGCTTCAGAGACTTCCTTTTGAACTTAGCGCACGATGTCCCCCTTGCCGGGCACTTGGGACAAGACAAAACTTACAACCGCCTGGTAACACACTTCTACTGGCCCAAGATGCGAAATGATGTCTCCAACCACTGCCGGGCCTGCCCCACCTGCCATGCTAGCGGGAAGAGCGGCCGAAAAATCAAAGCACCCTTGCAACCATTCCCCGTCGTCACCACCCCGTTCGAACGGGTGGGAATAGACATTGTGGGGCCCCTGGACCCCCGAACAGCACAAGGGCACCGGTTCATCCTGGTCCTGGTGGACCACGCCACCCGCTATCCCGAGGCCATTCCTCTTCGGACCATAACAGCACCAGTGGTAGGCCGAGCCTTAATGGGGATCTATTCTCGAGTGGGCTTCCCCCGGGAAGTCGTCAGCGACCGGGGCACGAACTTTATCTCCAAATACATGAAATCTCTCTGGCAGCAGTGCGGGGTTACCTACCGGTTCACGACCCCCTATCACCCGCAAGGAAACGGACTGGTCGAACGGTTTAACCGCACTCTCAAGGGGATGATCATGGGCCTGGAGGAACCCCTACGCCGCCAATGGGACGTGCTGCTCCCGTGCCTCCTCTTCGCCTACCGAGAGGTTCCCCCGAAATCCCTCGATTTTAGCCCCTTCAAGCTCCTGTACGGACACCCTGTCCGGGGGCCCCTCAGCCTGGTTAAAGAGGAATGGGAGATGACCCCCCAGAAGGCCCCCCCGGACGTGTATAAGTACCTCCTGACCCTCCGCAACCAGACCCGGCGATTCATGGACCTCGCCAAAGCCAATCTGGAGGCCAGTCAGGAGGACATGAAGAAATGGTACGATCAACATGCCTCCTCCATTGAGTTCGAGCCTGGTCAGCAAGTATGGGTGATGTCTCCAGTCGAACCTTGTGCCTTGCAGGACAAATGGACAGGGCCCTTCAAGGTGATTGAGCGCAAGGGCCCTGTCACCTACCTAATAGACATGGAGTCCCCCCGGAACCCCCTCCGGGTCCTCAACGCCAACAGACTCAAACCACACTTTGTACGTTCGGAACTCAGCCTACTGATGGCAACAGATAGTGGGGCGGAAGAAGACTCCGAGCCCCTCCCTGACCTAATGAGGACCCGTGAGAAAGATGGCTTGGTGGACGGGGTCCGACTCTCCGATGCCTTGACCCCGGAACAACGCCAAGACTGTCGGGCTCTCCTGCTGCAATTTGCGAGCCTGTTCTCACTCACCCCGGGGGTCACCCCCTGGTGCCTTCACGACGTGGACACTGGGGATAGTCCACCTATTCGACACAGGGCGTACCGAGTACCGGATCGGGTGCGCGCCTGCATCCAGGACGAAGTCTCTAAAATGCTCGCACTTGGAGTCATCGAGCCCTCCGACAGCCCCTGGGCCAGCCCAGTCGTACTGGTCCCCAAAGCTGCCGCCCCGGGCACCACCCCCGAGCTCCGGTTATGTGTAGACTATCGGGGCCTGAACGCTGTCACCCGAACCGACGCTCACCCCATTCCCCGGGCAGATGAACTGGTTGACCGTATGAGGGCTGCCAGCTACCTGAGCATCTTCGATCTGACAAGGGGCTACTGGCAGATCGGCCTCACCCCCAGAAACCAAGAACGATCCGCCTTCTCTACTCCGGATGGCCACTACCATTTCAAAGTGGTGCCATTTGGCATGAAAAACGCTCCAGCCACTTTTCAACGACTAGTGAACCAGGTATTGGCGGGCCTCGAAGAGTTCAGCGCCGCCTACCTGGACGATATTGCTGTATACAGCCATCACTGGGCAGACCACCTTCACCACCTCCGAGAAGTCCTGCACGCCCTCCAACAGGCCGGCCTTACCATCAAGGCCAGCAAATGCCAGATTGGCCAGGGGTCCGTGACCTACCTCGGACACCAAGTGGGGAGCGGTCTGGTGGCCCCCCTCCAGCTCAAGATCGCTGCCATCCAGGCCTGGCAACCACCCGTCACCCAAACCGAGGTCCGAGCCTTCTTGGGGCTCACCGGATAAAACCGGCGGTTTGTGAAAGACTATGGCAGCATTGTGGGGCCCCTCACAGAACTCACATCCAAGAAAAACCCCAAAATGGTCTACTGGACCCCGGACTGTCAAGCGGCCTTCGAGAAACTGAAGGCCGCCATGTGCACCGCCCCTGTGCTCCAGGCCCCCGACTACAGCTGGGAATTCATCGTCCAGACGGACGCCTCAGATCATGGCATTGGGGCAGTCCTCTCCCAACTCAACGCCGAAGGAATCGACCAGCCAGTGGCCTTCATCAGCCGACGCCTGCTAGCTCGAGAACAGCGCTGGAGCACTACCGAGCGGGAGGCCTTCGCAGTAGTGTGGGCCCTCAAGAAGCTCCGGCCCTACCTCTTCGGTACCCATTTCAGGGTACAGACAGACCACCGACCCCTGCAGTGGCTGATGCAAATGCGGGGGGAGAACCCAAAACTGTTGCGATGGTCCATCTCCTTGCAGGGGATGGACTTCACTGTGGAGCATCGCCCGGGCCAAGACCACGCCAACGCGGACGGCCTGTCACGCTTTTTCCGCCTCGGCGAGGAGAGTACCCAAGAAGATGGGTGACTCTCCCTGCCTTCAGCTGGGGGGGACGCATGTTGGACAGGCCTCGTGAAGGGCGCGCTCCCTCCCCGCAGGACAAGGCCCGGACACCGGCTCTCCCGGTATCACCAGAAGAACTATCCCGGCGACCCACAGAAGCAACCCGCAACCCGTCCCCCACGGGACGCCTGCCCCCGAACATCCCAGCATCGGCTGACCCGGGCCACCGTCAGCACCATTGCCCGGGCCCAGCCGCCATCTTGGACACTGCACCACGAGGCCGCGTGGCCTCAGCTCGACCCCAACCCTGGGCCTGGCCAGGCCCCGACATCGAGGCACCACCATCCACCCAGGAGGTGAAGAGACCACTTGGCAGGTCAATGGGAGAGAGGAGTGTCGATGGCTCTCCCCCGCCAGGTGCCGATCGCCCCAAGCCTCCCCGGGCGCTGGCTCCACCCCCCTGCTGGGTGTCTGGACTCCCTCATCCCGGACCTCCCGACCTCCAAGAGCGAGGGTCCGGACATCAAAGGAGGCCAGACCTATAACTGGGGCAGCTCCAGAGCAGGAAGGCAGTTGTATCCTGGAGTCGAGAGACACCTAGAAGAACTCATCCTTGACGGACTGCTGGCGCTGCCGCAGCCCTGCCTTGTGAATCATCGTCCTGACTGCTGGCGCTGCCGCGGCCCTCTGCAACCTACATCCTCGTCGGGACCTGCTGGCGCTGCCGCGGCCCTCTGCAACCTACATCCTCGTCGGGACCTGCTGGCGCTGCCGCGGCCCTTCTCAAGTGAGACTTATCATCCGAGCCTGCTGGCGCTGCCGTGGCCCGACCTTCCAGAACTCCGAGCTCGAGGATTGTGAGCTATTCATCGTACCACCTCAGTACCAGACCGGTACCAAGACTGTCCCGCTACCCCCTTTCCTTTCCAGAGACTAGAATTGAGAGGACCCTTGTGTCCCGATCTCCCTGTATCGTGATATCCCTGCTTCAAGAATCAAATATAAAGAGTGTTGACCTTATCCTTGTGTGGTGTCCATCTGTGGGGGGGGAAGTTACTTGTCTGTACGATCGCTGGAGACGGCCCTCACCGGAGGCCTCTCCTCTTGTCCTCGGCCGACCCTCCAGGTCCCCGTCTAACAAGCCCTGAACCCTAAAAATACCCCTGTACCCCAAAACCCAGCCCTGAACCCTAAAAATACCCCTGTACCCCATAGCCCAAACTATATATATAAAATTACTTAAATAAATGTATTTAATTTATTTTTAATATTTTTTAAATTAATTTAAATAAAATTGTAATTAAAAAAATGTTTAAATAAAATGATATACTTACCTATACTTACGTTGTAATGGCATGCGTTGTAATAGCATCTGCTATGTAATGTCATGAGTTGTAAAGGCATACGTTGTAAAGGATCCTGCATTGCAATGGTGTGCGTTAAAACAGTATGCGTTGTAAAAGTTGCGTTGAAACGGTTGTATACCCCTTCTACTGATGATCGTCCTGTGGTTCCCACCGGTTATGTAAAGGGGCATTCTCGTTAGCTGGCCACTACGTATGCACCTCCCCTTAACTATTGATAACCTGCTTGCCCATGTTGTGTTGTAGTCCCGTACCCTTGGTGCATTGTCTTTTGTGCCACACTAAGTCCATAGTCCCCTGCTCATTATACCTGTTAAAATCTAATAGTGACCTCATACTTTAGGATGATAGGTGCTTGACCCCTCCTATGCCCTTAGAAAGCACCCTGTTTGTTGAAAGTGGCAAGCAGGACCTGCCAGTCCTATCTACCCTTCAACTCCTTGCCGCATGGAGGCACTCCCTGTTGCAGGTGTCCTGTTAACATAGCTGACAATGTGCGTTTACCTCCCATTAGGTTATGGACGGAACATCTAGCATGTGTCCTGATTGCCAAATATATGTGATGTTGTGCCGTTGTAGTGGAATCCTTACCCAATAACTGTGCATAGCAAACTTGGTACAATCGTAATTATTACTTGCTATTTAATAAAGGCTGTAAATTGCAATTAAACTTACTGTTGCAAATTTTATCACGCTCAAAGTGTGAAAGATAGAGCTAGTTACTGATGCACTACCCATTATAAAAGGGGTTATCAGCAGGCACATACCCTAGTGGGATATCCTGTTTGGAAATGATCTTTGACCTGGGGATTACACCGCGATCTCTATGCCAAATGCAAGTACACCTTAAGAAATGTACTAGTATTCACATCTGAGACCTATAGATAAAATACCTGTAGACCTGCTACATAACCTGGCCTTAATGCGTGCTACCCCCTCACCTTCTGCCTGCAAATATAACTGATGTGATTCCAGGCTGATAACCCTTGCTTGTGCAATAGAAAGTTCTGCCAATTCCAGCTACCTAGCTTTGCTTGAATAATGGCCATGCCACCATTCCTTCAACCTTGTAGCCATTAGTGCTCTAAACACCTTGTTTCCCCCATTGTGGAAGAGCAGCCCCCCCTGCTAGAAGCTAGCTTCCTCCCCCATGTATCTATGGTTGTCCGGGCAGGGAATGTGTTTAATTGAAGCATCCTGTAACATGGCGAACTCATGAATGGAGACCATCTGTATTGAGGGAAGGTTTATAATGTGGCCACTATTGCAGTCACTGCACCTATTGTGGGGTGACCCATACACAGCCCATTCTGCCTACTTGCCGTAATCCTATCCCAGGGAACCCTACCTGCTGACCAATAGTGACCTTTGGTGCTGAGCCAACCATGTCCTGGTTCGCTTTGTATCCCCCGGAATTGCTAGCCCTCCACCGAAAGTGTGTGAAATGGGCATACCTGTATCTTGGAGGTACTGGAGGATGTATGTAATTAGCAGTTCCTGCGATATACCATGCCCATACGCCCTTACATACACATGCATTAGATTAGCGCGCTGAATACAGCAATGAAAATGCCCAAGTAACTACCCCTTGTTTTGAGACCTGAGAAGAAGATATGCGACATACCCCTGTTGGACAGGCCACGTGAAGGGCCGCTCCCCCTCTGCCCGACCAGGCCCGAGCCCGGCCCCTCAAGTGCCACACACCACCACTTCACGTTTTCCGTCCCCTCCGGGACCCTTGCCTCTGAACATATCGACCTCGTGGGCCCGATCCACTACCGGCCCGCGCACCCAGCCTGGGCGCCATCTTGGACCCTCCACCACGAGGCCGCGTGGCCCCCGATCGACCCCAACCCTGGGCCTGGCCAGGCCTCAGACATCCCGGCACCACCATCCACCCAGGAGGTGAGCGGACTACTTGGCAGGTCAATGGGAGAAAGAGGTGTCGATGGCTCTCCCCCGCCAGGTACCGCTCGCCCACAACCACCCCGGGCGCTGGCTCCACCCCCCTGCTGGGTGTCTGGACTCCTTCATCCCGGACCCCCCGACCTCCAAGTGCGAGGGTCCGGACATCAAAGGGCACCAGCCCTATAACTGGGGTAGCTCCAGAGCAGGAAGGTAGTTGTATCCTGGAGTCGAGAGACGCAGAGAAGAACTCATCCTTGACGGGCTATTGGCGCTGCCGTAGCTCTGCCTTGCGAACTATCGTCCTGCCTGCTGGCGCTGCCGCAACCTTCGTAAACCTTCATCGTCGTCGGGACCTGCTGGCGTGGCCGCGGACCGTTTGTAACCACCATCTTCATCGGGACCTGCTGGCTCCGCCGCGGACCGTCGCTTCCTTCATCCATCTCGGGACCTGCTGGCTCCGCCGCGGCCCGTCCATCTAGAACGCCGAGCTCGAGGATTGAGAGCTATTCCAGCTATTGGTAACAAGACTGTCCCGCTACCCTTTTCCCAATCCAGAGACCAGAATCGAGGGGACCCCTGAGTCCAGACCTCCTTGTATCATTTCACCGTACTTAAAGAATTGCTTATAAAGTGTCGTTAAACCTTAACCTGGTGTGGTGTCCGTCTGTGGGGGGGAAGTTACTTGTCTGTACGATCGCTGGAGACGGCTCTCCCCGGAGACCTCTCCCCTTATCCTCGGCCGACCCTCCCGGTCCGTCTAACATTGGTGGCCAGCGGCGCGATCCGAATCACCGCATAATCGTACAGAAAGTAGCTCACCCCACGACGAAATCACGATGACAACCAAAGAAAGCGGATCCACCGAGAAATTTCAGATGGAGAATGTTGGACAGGCCACATGACGGGCCGCTCTCCCCCGGCTCGACCAGGCCCGAGCCCAGTCACGCAAGCACCACACACCACCATTGCACGCCCTACGTCCCCTCAGGGACCCCTGCCCTCGAACATGATAACCTCGTGGGTCCGATCCACTGCCGGCCCCTGCACCCAGCCCGGGCCGCCATCTTGGACGCCTCGCCACGAGGCCGCCTGGCCCCCGATCGACCTCAACCCTGGGCCTAGCCCAGCCTCAGACAATCCGGCACCACCCTCCACCCAGGAGGTGAGCGGGCTACTTGGCAAGTCAATGGGAGAGAGAGGTGCCGATGGCTCTCCCCCCGCCCAGTGCCGCTCGCCCATCGCCTCCCCGGGCGCTGGCTCCACCCCCCTGCTGGGTGTCTGGACTCCCTCATCCCGGACCTCCCGACCTCCAAGTGCGAGGGTCCGGACATCAAAGCACGCCAGCCCTATAACTGGGACAGCTCCAGAGCAGGAAGTCAGTTGTATCTTGGAGTCGAGAGACGTAAGAGGAACTCATCCTGGACGGACTACTGGCGCTGCCGTAGCCCTGTCCTGTGCACCATCGTCCTGCCTGTTGGCGCTGCCACAGCCGTCGTAACCTTCATTCTTCACCGTCGTCCGGATCTGCTGGCGAGGCCGCGGACCGTTGTAACCATCATCTTCATCGGGACCTGCTTGGCTTCTCCACGGCCCGTCGACCATCCTTCATCCATCTCGGGACCTGCTTGGCTCCTCCACGGCCCGATCAGCAACCACGCCGAGCTCGAGGATTGAGAGCTATTTAACTCATTGGTAACTAAGACTGTCCCGCTACCCTTTCTCCTCAACCAGAGATCAGAACCGAGGGGACCCCTGAGTCCAGACCTCCTTGTATCATAGCGACGTAACCTAAGAATTGCATATAAAGTCTCGTTAACCTTCAATCTTGTGTGGTGTCCGTCTGTGGGGGGGAAGTTACTTACCTGTACAGTCGTTGGAGACGGCTCTCCCTGGAGACCTCTCCCCGTAATCTCGGCCGACCCTCCCGGTCCGTCTAACATTGGTGGCCAGCGGCGCGATCCGAATCACCGCATAACGTACAGAGAGTAGCTCACCCCACAACGAACAACAATGTCGACTAAAGAGAGCGGATCAACTGAGAAGTTCCAAATGGAAAAACTAGAGGAATACAGCCATCGTGAACTAAAGCAGTTCTGCATCGAACTAGGTATCGCTACCACCGGACTAAGTACCAAGGACGATTTTAAGCATGCCCTAGAATCTTGGGCAGAGACCGGGGATGTCGAAACCCCTGAGCAAAGCACCGCGAAAAATACCAACACGGCCCCTGAGGGGCAAAGAACCAGTCTCTCGCAAGACGAGATCCAAGAAAGAGAAAAAGCCCGACTACACGAACTCGAAATGGCCCGACTCAAGATGGACATAGAACTCAAATTGGCCGAGCAAAAAATAAACTTAGAGCACCTTCGCCTCCGAGAAGAAAGAGAGGAGAAACAGAGGCAAAGGGAGCTCGAGGAAAAAAGACTAACGTACGAGCACGAACGGAACCTAGCCGAGATCAACCTGCGCAAACAAAATAAAGAGTTAGGGGTGCCCGACAGACCGTCCACCCCAGGGACCGCGGAGAAAAAAGTGCACATCCCCAAGGATGTGGTCCGAGAATATTTTCGAGAAGACGACATCCAGCAATGGTTTAAGGCCTATGAAATCGCGATGACTGCGCACCGGATCGATAGAACCGACTGGGGAGCCGGCCTATGGGGCAAATTCCTCAATGAGGGCCGCGATACTCTGTTACAGCTCCCAGACCACCAGATGACCTCCTACGACCATATGAAAGCGGCCCTCCTCACCCGCTATGGCCTCACGCCCGAGATGTACCGTCAGAGGTTCCGAGACTGCACACGCATTCCAGGTACAACTTGGGTGGACTATGTAACGTACTTTAGCCGAGCCTTCGAAGGCTGGATCAGAGGGAACAACGTCACGACCTACGAGCAGCTGTTCAATCTGATGGTATGGGAGCATCTGTCCAACAATTGCTTCATTGAACTACGCCAACACCTCCTCGACAGCAAGTTAACCGATCCCCGGCAGCTCGCAGCCGAAGCTGACCGGTGGGAGATCACCAGAGTGGGCCGGAATGGGTCCTACGAGCAGAACAGGAACAACAATGGTCACTACCGACCCAGAGGAGGAGGAGGGGGCCAAGGACGAGGAAGAGACAATACTCCGGCCGCCCCCGCTACCAGCACCACCCCCCCGGCCAACCGGGGCAGCACCCCGGCGCGACCGGGATACAGAGCCAATGTTACATGTCACCGATGCCAACGAGTCGGCCACTATGCAAACGACCCAAGCTGCCCGCAGTATCAGAGTCCAAGACCCCGCCAGGTGGCCGCCGCGGCACTAGGGGAAGAACAGATCTCCGAGGAACAAGAAACAGGCGAGCAAGAGTATCAAGAATGGGAGCCAGCCGCCATGACTCTCGCGTGCTTAGGGGGAAGAGACATGGTCCCGCGGGTCCCCCTACCCGCCAACACCCAGAAGTACAGCCAATGGGTGAGCATCAATGGACAACGGGCCGAAGCCCTTCGAGACACCGGGGCCAGTGTGACAGCCGTCCGCTGTCATCTGGTGACCCCAGAACAATATCTACCGAACGTTCTCTGCCCTGTGCGATCAGCCGACAACTCGGAAAGTCTGTGTCGGATGGCCTGCGTCCCCTTTGAGTGGGGAGGGGTCTCCGGCATGTTGAAGGTAACGGTCCGAGACGACGCCCCCGTGGAATGCCTCCTCGGAAATGACCTGGAAAGCTCCCCGTGGGCAGCCGTGGAGCGAAAAGAACACTTGGGGATGTTGGGCGTCCCAGACTGGGCGTGCGTCACCACCCGGTCCATGGCCGCCCGTGCCAACCATCACCCGGAAGAACCAGAATGGCCGGCGCCACCGCCTCCGGTCGCCCCCGCCGAGACCCCCGATCATGGCATCCCCCTCGAACTTGCTCAACCTTCCGACCTCGCTAATCTTGATCAGTGGGCTCAAGAAGGGGGACCCACACAAGAACAATTTCGTCAGGAACAGAAGACCTGTCCCTCCCTTGAGGGACTCCGACAACAAGCGCTCGCCCAAAGCGCCGGGGATACCTCCGGAACTCATTGGGTCTACTGGGACAATGATCTATTGTACAGCGAGCAACGGATCGCCGAGCTGGGGGCCAACCGAGTACTAGTGGTGCCCCTCCGCTTTAGAGACTTCCTGCTAAACCTGGCCCACGATGCCCCCCTGGCAGGGCACCTGGGACAGGATAAAACCTACAGCCGCCTAGTGACCCACTTCTTCTGGCCCAAAATGAGAAACGATGTGCACCAGCATTGCCGATCTTGCCCCACGTGCCAAGCCAGTGGGAAGAGCGGCCGCAAATTAAAGGCTCCCCTGCAACCCTTTCCAGTAGTCACAACCCCATTTGAGAGGGTCGGGATAGACATTGTGGGACCCCTGGACCCGCGTACAAGACAAGGCCATCGCTTCATCCTGGTACTAGTGGACCACGCCACCCGCTACCCTGAGGCTATTCCTCTCCGGACCGTGACAGCCCCAGTGGTCGGCCGGGCCCTGATGGGGATCTTCTCCCGTGTGGGGTTCCCCCGAGAAGTCGTCAGTGACAGAGGCACGAACTTCATTTCTAAATATATGAAGTCCCTCTGGCAACAGTGTGGGGTCACCTACCGCTTCACGACCCCCTATCACCCCCAAGGAAACGGACTTGTTGAGCGGTTCAATCGCACGCTAAAAGGGATGATCGGGGGATTGGAAGAGCCCCTCCGTCGCCAGTGGGACGTGCTGCTGCCGTGCCTCCTCTTCGCCTACCGGGAGGTCCCACAGAAGTCCCTAGGCTTCAGCCCCTTCGAGCTGCTCTATGGGCACCCAGTACGGGGGCCACTCAGCCTGATCAAAGAAGGCTGGGAGATGCCTCCGGCCAAGAGTCCTCCAGATGTCTTCCGGTACCTCCTCACCCTCCGCAACCAGTCCCGGCGGTTCAGAGACCTAGCAAAAACCAACCTAGAGGCCAGTCAAGAGGACATGAAGAAATGGTATGACCAGAACGCCTCATCCATTGAATTCGAGCCGGGGCAACAGGTCTGGGTAATGTCCCCCACCGAACCGTGCGCTCTCCAAGACAAATGGACGGGACCCTTCAAGGTAATCGAGCGCAAGGGTCCTGCCACCTATCTGATCGATATGGGGTCCGCCCGGAATCCGCTCCGAGTCCTCCACACCAACAGACTGAAACCCCACTTTGCACGAACAGAACTCAGCCTCTTGATGGCCACAGACAATGGGGTTGAAGACGACTCCGAGCCTCTCCCTGACCTCTTGCGGACCCAGGAGCAAGACGGCTCCGTGGATGGGGTCCGACTCTCGGAGACCCTCACCAGAGAACAACGGCAAGAGTGCCAAGCCCTCCTATCACGGTTCGCCAGTCTGTTCTCCCTCACCCCGGGTGTCACTTCCTGGTGTGTGCACGATGTGGACACCGGAGACAGCCCTCCTATCCGCCACCGGGCCTACCGCGTACCTGATCGGGTACGGGCCTGCATCCAGGCGGAAGTAGCTAAGATGCTCACGCTCGGGGTCATCGAGCCCTCAGACAGTCCATGGGCCAGCCCGGTCGTACTGGTCCCCAAAGCAGCCGCCCCCGGGACCACACCAGAACTCCGGTTCTGTGTCGACTACCGGGGTCTGAATGAAGTCACCAGAACGGACGCACACCCCATCCCCCGGGCAGATGAACTGGTCGACCGAATGGGCGCTGCCCGCTACCTCAGCATCTTCGACCTGACGGCAGGTTATTGGCAGATCGGCCTCACACCCCGAGCACAAGAACGCTCTGCCTTCTCCACCCCCGATGGCCACTATCACTTTACGGTCATGCCCTTCGGCATGAAGAACGCCCCAGCGACGTTCCAACGGCTCGTCAATCAGGTCCTGGCGGGGCTCGAAGAGTTCAGCGCCGCCTACCTGGACGACATCGCTGTGTACAGCCACCATTGGACCGAGCACCTCCACCACCTCCAAGCAGTGCTGCAAGCCCTTCAGCGAGCTGGCCTCACGATCAAGGCCAGCAAATGCCAAATTGGACAAGGGTCGGTGACCTACCTCGGACACCAGGTGGGAAGCGGCCTAGTGGCCCCCCTACAGCTGAAAATTGCCGCCATCCAGAACTGGCAACCCCCTATCACTCAAACTGAGGTGCGAGCCTTCCTGGGCCTCACGGGCTACTACCGAAGGTTCGTGAAAGATTATGGTACCATCGTGGGGCCTCTCACCGAACTCACGTCAAAAAATCAGCCCAAGAAGGTGAACTGGACCCCAGAGTGTCAAGCGGCATTCGAACAGTTAAAGGCCGCCATGTGTTCCGCTCCTGTGCTCCAGGCCCCAGACTACAGCCGGGAGTTCGTCGTCCAGACGGACGCCTCCGACCAGGGCATTGGGGCGGTCCTGTCCCAAGTGAACACCGAAGGCCTCGATCAACCGGTGGCCTTCATCAGCCGGAGACTCCTACCCCGGGAACAACGCTGGAGCACCATAGAGAGGGAAGCCTTCGCTGTGGTATGGGCCCTCAAGAAGCTCCGGCCCTACCTTTTTGGCACCCACTTTCGGGTGCAGACTGACCACCGACCCCTGCAGTGGTTGATGCAGATGCGGGGGGAAAACCCAAAATTGCTACGCTGGTCCATCTCCTTACAAGGTATGGACTTCACAGTCGAACACCGGCCTGGGGCCGACCACGCCAACGCCGATGGCCTGTCCCGGTTTTTCCGCCTCGACGAAGAGAGTCCCCAAGAGGATGGGTAACTCTCCCCGCCTTCAGCTGGGGGGGACGCATGTTGGACAGGCCACATGACGGGCCGCTCTCCCCCGGCTCGACCAGGCCCGAGCCCAGTCACGCAAGCACCACACACCACCATTGCACGCCCTACGTCCCCTCAGGGACCCCTGCCCTCGAACATGATAACCTCGTGGGTCCGATCCACTGCCGGCCCCTGCACCCAGCCCGGGCCGCCATCTTGGACGCCTCGCCACGAGGCCGCCTGGCCCCCGATCGACCTCAACCCTGGGCCTAGCCCAGCCTCAGACAATCCGGCACCACCCTCCACCCAGGAGGTGAGCGGGCTACTTGGCAAGTCAATGGGAGAGAGAGGTGCCGATGGCTCTCCCCCCGCCCAGTGCCGCTCGCCCATCGCCTCCCCGGGCGCTGGCTCCACCCCCCTGCTGGGTGTCTGGACTCCCTCATCCCGGACCTCCCGACCTCCAAGTGCGAGGGTCCGGACATCAAAGCACGCCAGCCCTATAACTGGGACAGCTCCAGAGCAGGAAGTCAGTTGTATCTTGGAGTCGAGAGACGTAAGAGGAACTCATCCTGGACGGACTACTGGCGCTGCCGTAGCCCTGTCCTGTGCACCATCGTCCTGCCTGTTGGCGCTGCCACAGCCGTCGTAACCTTCATTCTTCACCGTCGTCCGGATCTGCTGGCGAGGCCGCGGACCGTTGTAACCATCATCTTCATCGGGACCTGCTTGGCTTCTCCACGGCCCGTCGACCATCCTTCATCCATCTCGGGACCTGCTTGGCTCCTCCACGGCCCGATCAGCAACCACGCCGAGCTCGAGGATTGAGAGCTATTTAACTCATTGGTAACTAAGACTGTCCCGCTACCCTTTCTCCTCAACCAGAGATCAGAACCGAGGGGACCCCTGAGTCCAGACCTCCTTGTATCATAGCGACGTAACCTAAGAATTGCATATAAAGTCTCGTTAACCTTCAATCTTGTGTGGTGTCCGTCTGTGGGGGGGAAGTTACTTACCTGTACAGTCGTTGGAGACGGCTCTCCCTGGAGACCTCTCCCCGTAATCTCGGCCGACCCTCCCGGTCCGTCTAACAGAGAAATTGGACGAGTACAGCCATCGTGAATTAAAACAATTCTGCATCGAACTAGGTATCGCTACTGTAGGAAGGTACATCCTGACTATGGTTGCCCCCAACTTTTTGCCCTGTGTTTTAGCTGGTTTTGGACATAGTCGACCTGGGACCCTGCCAATCAGGACCCCAGGCCTACTGCTCTCTCTTTAAAATGGATTCCATGTACCCTAGGTGCATTTCCAATTGGTACTGGGCCACCTTATCAGACCCTGTAACTCAGGGCATAGGTGTACCCAGGGCCGCCAGGGGCTGCAGCATGTATTATGCCACCCCTGGCTGGCCTCCTAAATTTGACACAACTGGCTGCACGACAGCTGGGGCGAAGACGTGTAACCACCCTTCGCTTTAGGTATAGTAGCTCTATATCTAACCATACAATGGACACCCGAGTTCCTATCAGTCACTCCTATGGCAGGCCTTAACGATCCTGAAGGCAGAGTGCGTGGGCTCGTGTGAGCTAGGTTCAGGCCCGAGCCGAGCCCGGTTGCAGCTTGTGGAATCAAGACCCAATAGCTGTTCCATGATAACGCGTACCATATCGGTAACTCCGGTGTCGCGTTATCCAGGCATGTCGAGTAAGGTGTCATACGAATCGGGGTGCTGCCCTCTCACCAATGCTGGCGACGAGGTTAGCATTCCACCCTTCTAGAGGGACACGACATGTACGTAACTGTGAACCCCGGTTAAAGTTAACTGAAGCCTCAGCTCCACAAAATGGATGCTGCCACCACAGACACGAGTCTGACCTCCTGCTGCTGGGAGTCCTTCCAGCGAGGAGCACTTGGACAAAGGGTTTCCTGTCGAGGGCGGTGTTCGCACCGTCCCAGACAGGGTTTGTGTATTCTGGGTAGGTAGGGCTTTGGCGAGAAGGTGACTGCGGAGTGGCACCCCGGTGCTCACTACGCATCTGCCGGTTAGAACCAGTTCCAGGGGCGACAGCCCTGGCCTGGGGAAAGTCCGGCAGGGGAGAGGGGTGTAACTACCCCCCTTCCTGGTCCCACCCTTAGGGCAGGACCTAGTCATGTACCCACCCCTTTCTTTAGAATAAAGACCGGAGCGGGGACCCTTCCAAATTAGATCATCTTTGAATCAAGAATACTTTCTACGAAAGGACTTCAAGACTCTTCTCAAGATTTCTCCCTTGTGGCTAAGGAGTAGTCACCCTGCATCAGCGGGCACCATCTAAGAACTCTGCGGTTTGCTGTAAGTCCTTCCTCAAGGAATCCGACGGCCCAGCTCGACGAGAACCGGCTTCCCTGGCACCTCTGACCTCTACCCACGTCATCAGCTCAGCTGTGATCTGTGGGTGCGACGAGACCTCGAGGGACCGGCCATCATCAGAACCTGCACGCTCTTAAAACCAGCACGACCATCGAGGTAACTCTCTGGTGAGTGCTCTGGGGTCCGAGAAGCCCCGACCCTGAGCCGCTCCAGCACCGAAGTGCAGTCTCCCAGCATCTCCACGATCTGCGTGGGGCCCTTCTGCTCGCTGCTCAGCACGTTGTCTGGTCACTAGCCGCTGGCTTGTGCCCTTCTGTGACGACATCCGAGAATCATCACTGCTGGTCTGGTTGCTCCAGACTGGCCCTTGCTTCCATCTTTGCGAGAAGCACCCCGGACCCTCCTGGTCCACTCAAGACGCCATCTTAGGCCCACCACGTGGCCCTGAGATCTGCCAAGGCTTGTTGCCCCATCCTGGGCCCAGCGACGCCGACAGCATCATCCTTCGTGGGACAGCTCGCACCTCCACCGTGGTCGCCGACAACGCCTCCTGGTCCGTGAGACTGCAGAGCCTAGCGTCGCCCACTCACCTGGTCGAGGTGACGGCCAACCGGTGCCTTCCTGGTACCCTCTGACTACTGGCTAGTAGTACGAACTTGGTCCCCTCTGCTTTCAGGTTTCTTCAATCTCCGATCCAGGCTTGGATCTCTACGAACTATTCAGCACTGGTCGCCGGCCAGCAACTCCTTTTCTTCCGGCTCCTGGCTCGTCAGCGAAGACCCCGACGCCTGTAAGACTTGTGCAGCCGCAGCCCTCGTGGCTAGGTAACTCGGCATTTCGGTGCCTGCATAGCCTCCTTACTCTAGGGTCCCGAGTCCCTCGCTTCCGACTTGCCTTATCGGGTCCGCCCGAAACCTTAACCTTCCCGTGTCCTCGGACACTTGTTTTTAAATTGTGCACTTGAAGTATTTGCTAAAGAGATTTGGTTTGTGCTTAGTACCCTGTCCTCATAAAGAGTACAGGGCTGTTGTGATTCTTAATAAATGTCCTGTTTATTTTCATAACACTTGTGTGGTGTCCTTTCACTGGGTGTTCAAGGGGTACATGTGTGGTAAACAGCTGGCTTAACACGCCCTCTCGAGTCTTTAGCCTTAGACTGCTCGTATCCACGCTACTAGGATAGCTGGTCTATAGGTTGACTTACAACCAAACACAATAAGGGGCGTTGGTACGATACATAGCGGTCGCTAGAATAGCGAACGTTGCATATCGGGCCAACTTCTCACATTGGTGAGCAGCGGTTGGGATTTGAGCTTGCTGTTGTTTTACCACACGTATCCTAAGAATATCTTGTTGAAAGATCGCACAAGTACTGTTAGTACATATAACTAAAAGCTTAGAATACTCTGAGTTCTACTGAACCAGCTGTTGTAGCTCCTCAAGGCTTAGCACACCTTGGCTACAACTCTTAGCAAGGGAACAGTAGGAAAACACATAGTGTAGGTAGGTGCATCACTTACACCACACTAGAAACAGTATGTCGGGCCAGGGAGGAAACTCTGAGTCTCCCCTTGTGTCAGTTGACCCTCCACAGGTCATCCCTTCAGGATATACTGTGCTGAGCTTCAAGGAGTTAAGACGACTGTGTCACTCCCGGAAGATTCAGCAGGGGTCTAACCCCACAACGTCCTTTCTGATTGGTCTCTTGGAGACTTATGATGCCAGGAGAGCTGAGAAACTTCGTAGCTCTTCTAATCCAGAAGGAGACATGCCTCCCCTCGAGGGAACCCGGGACGATCCTGACCTCATACACCTCGCAACTGAGAACGAAGATGGCGAGGAGGATGAGGATGAGGATCTCTCTGGGGATGAGGCAGATAAGGGACAGGTAGAAGTCGTCAGACTAAGCAGGTCCAACTTAAGCAAACATGATAGCGGTACTGGGGAACCCCTGGGGCCACTCTCAGGTCAGCTTAACATTGGGAATGGACGAGCCCGATCTCTGTCAAGAGACTCTGGCGGATCCCTTCGAACCAATGGCTCTCACAACTCTTCTCAAAGAGGGATGACATCCCCTCAGAGGAGAGTGTACGAAGCTAAGGAAAGGGCAGCCAATCTGAGGATCGAAAGGGAAGAACTTGCCCTGGCCAAAGAAAGGCTTGCCTTTGCTAGAGAGCAACAGTTAAGTGGGGTAGTCCCCACTGGTGACAGCAATGTACCTAGTAATAGGGAAAAGAGTTTCGATACGAAACACCTTGGTAAGATAGTGCCCCCCTTTAAACAAGGGGACGACATCCACAAATGGATTACTGCTTTGGAGAGGGCCTGCACTGTGCAGGGTGTTCCCCAGAGTCAGTGGGCAGCTATCTTGTGGCTCTCCTTTGAAGGAAAAGGAAGAGACAAGCTCCTCACCACAAGGGTGGAGGATGCTAACAATTACCAAATCTTGAAAAATACACTCGTTGAAGGGTTCGGCCTAACCACTGAGCAGTACAGGGTGCTGTTCAGGGATACCCAGAAAACGCAGTCTCAAGATTGGTCTGATTTTGTCGATTGTGCCACTAAGGCTTTTGAAGGCTGGCTACTGGGTAGTAAGGTTACTGATTTTAAAGGATTGTATAATCTAATTATAAGGGAGCAAATCTTAAATAATTGTCAGAACCAGTTATTACACCAGCACCTGGTAGACTCTGATCTGACCTCTCCACAGGAATTGGGTAAGAGGGCAGACAAATGGGTCAGAACCAGGGTTAGGCCTAAAAACCAGGGTGGTGACCAGAAAAAGGAATCGACCAAGCCTCAAGAGAAGGGTGGGGATAAATCCACAGAGAAGACTTCCCAAGGGCCCCAAAACTCCAACAAGGGTGGTGGGTCCCAGAACACTCCTTCAGAACAGAAGAAACCTTATTGCCATACCTGTAAACAGGTGGGCCATTACAAAAGTGATGCCAAGTGCCCTAAAAATAGCAATAAGGAAAACATACCCCCAAGTAATACTCCTAAACCTCCTGTTACCACTAGTGGTAATCCCCCAGGTGGTGGGAGTGCCCCCAAGAATGTGGTGGGCATTACTTTGGGCAATCAGGAGGACTATGGCTTAGCCAGGTTCCCTGACCACACTCTTGTCTGTGAGACTGGCATGGGGTTTGCCAACTTCACTACTGGACCCCACATTTTGGGAAAGTATAGACAAGAAGTTTTAGTGAATGGTCAGAAAGTTGAGGCATTCAGAGACACAGGGGCCAGCCTCACCATGGTGAGTGACCATCTGGTCCCCTCTGCTCAACTGACCCCTGGTTTTACTTATCAGGTGACGGACATTCATGGAATGAAGAGAAGGCATCCCATGGCAGTAGTCAAGCTCAGCTGGGGTAATGTCACAGGGCCCATGAGAGTGGCAGTGACAGATAACCTACCCGTAGATTGCTTACTGGGGAATGACCTGGAACTCTCAGCATGGGCTGAGGTGGAGCAAGAAACTCATTCCAGAATGATAGGCCTATCCAGACAGGTTAGTGGGGCAGTAATAGCTACAGCCCCAGTCCAAGCACCATTCCTCCCTGAAAAGGTTGGAAGGGCAGTGGTAGCCACTGCCCAGGCTCAGACAGACTTTCCAGGACAGGATAGGAGGGCTGTGACAGTCACAGCCCAAACACAGACTGAGTGCCCTCCTGAAAAGGTTGGCAAGGTTGAAATGGTCTCAGCCTCTACTCAAACAGATAGTGAGGTTGTGAAGCCTGAAACAATGGATCACTCCACTCAAACCGAGAGCATTGAGGAGGAAGAAGAGTCTTCCCCCTCCCAGACACTAGGTGAGAGCCAGCCTCCTCAGGGAACTGACTCTACCCCTGTTGAAGGAACTGCCCCAGAGGTAGTCAGGCCTAGCCTGGCAGAGCCCCTGATGGCAGTGGACCCTTCCCAGGTGGGACCCAGTCTGGAGCAGGTAACCTGCACCTCTCTACCCTGCCTCAGTCAGCCCAGGGCTGAAGAGGACAGGGAGGCCAGTGGTGGACCCAAAAGGGCCCCCTGTCCAAAAGAACCCCTTAATCAGCAGATTAGGATCACTGAAGCTGGTAAACCTAGCCAAGTGAAAATAGAACAGACTCCTGAGGGATCCCCCTTAAAAGTAGTTAGGGAACTCCCACAGCTGGACACTGTTGGGCACAGCCAAACATGGGGCCTAAACACCCCAGACCTGACCTGTCCCCCCAGTAAGCCAAACAGAGGGACTCAGCCTCCAGCTTTAGGTAGCCAGAGGCTGACCCTGAGAGCTCAGTGCATCTCAGCTAAAGAAAGGAAGGCACACATGATGAATGGTGATTGGAGGAAGTTGAGCCCAAAGGTAGAGGAGCCTCACTTCAGTACTCCATCCCAGCATCAGCCTTCGTCTTTCCCAAGGCACACCAGAGACAGAGATTCCCTATGGTGGAGACCCTCAGATACCCTTAGGGTGAGGGGTTGCCTAGTGGACCATGACACAGGGGGAAACCAAGCCAGAGCTGGTCCTTCCTTATATGGCCACTTAGGTGATAGAGGCTTACCTGGACAAGGATAGCCTTATCTCCTTTCGTTTGGGGGGGGGTTGTGTAGGAAGGTACATCCTGACTATGGTTGCCCCCAACTTTTTGCCCTGTGTTTTAGCTGGTTTTGGACATAGTCGACCTGGGACCCTGCCAATCAGGACCCCAGGCCTACTGCTCTCTCTTTAAAATGGATTCCATGTACCCTAGGTGCATTTCCAATTGGTACTGGGCCACCTTATCAGACCCTGTAACTCAGGGCATAGGTGTACCCAGGGCCGCCAGGGGCTGCAGCATGTATTATGCCACCCCTGGCTGGCCTCCTAAATTTGACACAACTGGCTGCACGACAGCTGGGGCGAAGACGTGTAACCACCCTTCGCTTTAGGTATAGTAGCTCTATATCTAACCATACAATGGACACCCGAGTTCCTATCAGTCACTCCTATGGCAGGCCTTAACGATCCTGAAGGCAGAGTGCGTGGGCTCGTGTGAGCTAGGTTCAGGCCCGAGCCGAGCCCGGCTGCAGCTTGCGGAATCAAGACCCAATAGCTGTTCCATGATAACGCGTACCATATCGGTAACTCCGGTGTCGCGTTATCCAGGCATGTCGAGTAAGGTGTCATACGAATCGGGGTGCTGCCCTCTCACCAATGCTGGCGACGAGGTTAGCATTCCACCCTTCTAGAGGCACACGACATGTACGTAACTGTGAACCCCGGTTAAAGTTAACTGAAGCCTCAGCTCCACAAAATGGATGCTGCCACCACAGACACGAGTCTGACCTCCTGCTGCTGGGAGTCCTTCCAGCGAGGAGCACTTGGACAAAGGGTTTCCTGTCGAGGGCGGTGTTCGCACCGTCCCAGACAGGGTTTGTGTATTCTGGGTAGGTAGGGCTTTGGCGAGAAGGTGACTGCGGAGTGGCACCCCGGTGCTCACTACGCATCTGCCGGTTAGAACCAGTTCCAGGGGCGACAGCCCTGGCCTGGGGAAAGTCCGGCAGGGGAGAGGGGTGTAACTACCCCCCTTCCTGGTCCCACCCTTAGGGCAGGACCTAGTCATGTACCCACCCCTTTCTTTAGAATAAAGACCGGAGCGGGGACCCTTCCAAATTAGATCATCTTTGAATCAAGAATACTTTCTACGAAAGGACTTCAAGACTCTTCTCAAGATTTCTCCCTTGTGGCTAAGGAGTAGTCACCCTGCATCAGCGGGCACCATCTAAGAACTCTGCGGTTTGCTGTAAGTCCTTCCTCAAGGAATCCGATGGCCCAGCTCGACGAGAACCGGCTTCCCTGGCACCTCTGACCTCTACCCACGTCATCAGTGTAGGAGAGTAGGGTCTGCAATCCTATGATCACCCAGATTTTTTGCTTTTGTTTCACTGGTTTACGACTTTCTCTGGCTGTGGGCCTGCCAATCAGACCCACAGCCTGGCTGTTCTCTTTCTAAATTACGATATGTACCCTAGGTGCATTTACCAATTGGTACTGGGCCACCTTATCAGACCCTGTAACTCAGGGCATAGGTGTACCCAGGGCCGCCAGGGGCTGCAGCATGTATTATGCCACCCCTGGCTGGCCTCCTAAATTTGACACAACTGGCTGCATGACAGCTGGGGCGAAGTCGTGTAATCACCCTTTGCTTTAGATATAGTAGCTCTATATCTAACCATACAATGGACACCCGAGTCCCTATCAGTCACTCCTATGGCAGGCCTTGACAATCCTGAAGGCAGAGTGCATGGGCTCGCGTGAACTGTGTTCTGGCCCGAGCCGAGCCGGTTGCAGCTTGCGGAGAAAAGACCCAATGGCTGGTCCATGATAGCGCGTGCCACATCGGTAACTTCGGTGTCGCGTTATCAAGACATGTCGAGTAAGGTGTCATACGAATCGGGATGCTGCCCTCTCACCAACTCTGGCGACGAGGTTAGCATTCCGCCCTTCTAGAGGGACACGACATGTACGTAACTGTGAACCCCGGTTAAAGTTAACGAAAGCCTCAGCTCCACAAAATGGATGCTGCCACCACAGACACGAGTCTGACCTCCTGCTGCTGGGAGTCCTTCCAGCGAGGAGCGCTTGGACAAAGGGTTTCCTGTCGAGGGCGGTGTTCGCACCGTCCCAGACAGGGTTTGTGTATTCTGGGTAGGTAGGGCTTTTGCGAGAAGGTGACTGCGGAGTGGCACCCCGGTGCTCACTACGCATCTGCCGGTTAGAACCAGTTCCAGGGGCGACAGCCCTGGCCTGGGGAAAGTCCGGCAGGGGAGAGGGGTGTAACTACCCCCCTTCCTGGTCCCACCCTTAGGGCAGGACCTAGTCATGTACCCACCCCTTTCTTTAGGATAAAGGCCGGAGCGGGGACCCTTCCAAATTAGATCATCTTTGAATCAAGAATACTTTCTACGAAAGGACTTCAAGACTCTTCTCAAGATTTCTCCCTTGTGGCTAAGGAGTAGTCACCCTGCATCAGCGGGCACCATCTAAGAACTCTGCGGTTTGCTGTAAGTCCTTCCTCAAGGAATCCGACGGCCCAGCTCGACGAGAACCGGCTTCCCTGGCACCTCTGACCTCTACCCCCGTCATCAGCTCAGCTGTGACCTGTGGGTGCGACGAGACCTCGAGGGACCGGCCATCATCAGAACCTGCGCGCTCTTAAAAACCAGCACGACCATCGAGGTAACTCTCTGGTGAGTGCTCTGGGGTCCGAGAAGCCCCGACCCTGAGCCGCTCCAGCTCCGAAGTGCAGTCCCCCAGCATCTCCACGATCTGCGTGGGGCCCTTCTGCTCGCTGCTCAGCACGTTGTCTGGTCACTAGCCGCTGGCTTGTGTCCTTCTGGGACGACATCCGAGAATCATCACTGCCGGTCTGGTTGCTCCAGACTGGCCCTTGCTTCCATCTTTTCGAGAAGCACCCCGGACCCTCCTGGTCCACTCAAGACGCCGACAGCGACATCCGTCGTGGGACAGCTCGCACCTCCACCGTGGTCGCCGACAACGCCTCCTGGTCCGTGAGACTGCAGAGCCTAGCGTCGCCCACTCACCTGGTCGAGGTGACGGCCAACTGGTGCCTTCCTGGTACCCTCTGACTACTGGCTAGTAGTACGAACTTGGTCCCCTCTGCTTTCAGGTTTCTTCAATCTCCGATCCAGGCTTGGATCTCTACGAACTATTCAGCACTGGTCGCCGGCCAGCAACTCCTTTTCTTCCGGCTTCTGGCTCGTCAGCGAAGACCCCGACGCCTGTAAGACTTGTGCAGCCGCAGCCCTCGTGGCTAGGTAACTCGGCATTTCAGTGCCTGCATAGCCTCCTTACTCTAGGGTCCCGAGTCCCTCGCTTCCGACTTGCCTTAAACCTTTCCGTGTCCTCGGACACTTGTTTTAACTGTGCACTTAAAGTATTTGCTAAAGAGATTTGGTTTGTGCTAAGTACCCTGTCCTCATAAAGAGTATAGGGCTGTTGTGATTCTTAATAAATATACTGTTTATTTTCATAACACTTGTGTGGTGTCCTTTCACTGGGTGTTCAAGGGGTACATGTGTGGTAAACAGCTGGCTTAACGCGCCCTCTCGAGTCTTTAGCCTTAGACTGCTCGTATCCACGCTACTAGGATAGCTGGTCTATAGGTTGACTTACAACCAAACACCATAAGGGTCGTTGGAACGATACATAGCGGTCGCTAGAATAGCGAACGTTGCATATCGGGCCAACTTCTCACATTGGTGAGCAGCGGTTGGGATTTGAGCTTGCTGTTGTTTTACCACACGTATCCTAAGAATATCTTGTTGAAAGATCGCGCAAGTACTGTTAGTACATATAACTCAAGCTTAGAATACTCTGAGTTCTACTGAACCAGCTGTTGTAGCTCCTCAAGGCTTAGCACACCTTGGCTACAACTCTTAGCAAGGGATCAGTAGGAAAACACATAGTGTAGGTAGGTGCATCACTTACACCACACTAGAAACAGTATGTCGGGCCAAGGAGGAAACTCTGAGTCTCCCCTTGTGTCAGTTGACTCTCCACAGGTCATCCCTTCAGGATATACTGTGCTGAGCTTCAAGGAGTTAAGACGACTGTGTCACTCCCGGAAGATTCAGCAGGGGTCTAACCCCACAACGTCCTTTCTGATTGGTCTCTTGGAGACTTATGATGCCAGGAGAGCTGAGAAACTTCGTAGCTCTTCTAATCCAGAAGGAGACATGCCTCCCCTCGAGGGAACCCGAGATGATCCTGACCTCATCCACCTCGTAACTGAGAACGAAGAGGGAGAGGAGGACGAGGATGAGGATCTCTCTGGGGACGAGGCAGATAAGGGACAGGTAGAAGTCGTCAGACTAACACGGTCCAACTTAAGCAGACACGATAGTGGTACTGGGGGAACCCCGGCGCTGCTGTCGGTTCCGCTTAACCTGGGGAATGGACGAGCCCGATCTCTGTCAAGAGACTCTGGCAGATCCCTTCATACCAACGGCTCTCACAACTCTTCTCAAAGAGGGATGACGTCCCCTCAGAGGAGAGTGTACGAAGCGAAGGAAAGGGCAGCTAATCTAAGGATCGAAAGGGAAGAACTTGCCCTGGCCAAGGAAAAGCTTGCTTTCGCTAGAGAGCAACAGTTAAGTGGGGCAATCCCCACTGGTGGCAGCAATGTACCTAGTAATAGGGAAAAGAGTTTCGATACGAAACACCTTGGGAAGATAGTGCCCCCCTTTAAACAAGGGGACGACATCCACAAATGGATTACTGCTTTGGAGAGGGCCTGCACTGTGCAAGGCGTTCCCCAGAGTCAGTGGGCAGCTATCTTGTGGCTCTCCTTTGAAGGAAAAGGAAGAGACAAGCTCCTCACCACAAGGGTAGAGGACGCTAATAATTACCACGTCTTGAAGAATACACTCGTTGAAGGGTTCGGCCTAACCACTGAGCAGTACAGGGTGCTGTTCAGGGATACCCAGAAAACGCAGGCTCAAGACTGGTCTGATTTTGTCGATTGTGCCACTAAGGCTTTTGAGGGCTGGTTGCTGGGCAGTAAGGTTACTGATTACGCAGGATTGTATAATTTGATGATGAGAGAACAAATTTTAAACAATTGTCAGAACCAGTTGTTGCATCAGCATCTTGTCGACTCGGATCTGACCTCTCCCCAAGAATTGGGAAAGAAGGCAGACAGATGGGTTCGTACGAGAGTTAAACAGAACCAGGGCCAGAATCAAGGTGGTCAGAAGAAAGCAGACCAGAAGGGTAAAGATTCTAAGGGGGAACAAAATGACCAGAAGTCTTCGACAGGTCCCCAACAACCCAAAGAGGGTGGGGGTCAGGCTCCCCAAAAGAAGAAAGAAGGCCAATCCAAAAGATGGTGCCAGTACTGTAAAAGTAAATCTCACTGGTTTAGTGAGTGCACCAAGAAAGGAGGAGGGCAGACTCCTGCCACTGCAGCCCCTAAGGCACCTGTGCCCCCTAGTACAGTCAGCAGTGGTAGTGCGCCTCCCAAGGGTTTAGTAGGGTTAACCCTGGGTTCTGAGGGGCGTGACAACTTAGTTGGCACACTCACTCAGGCTGTCCTTGTCAGTACAGGGGACGCGGACGTGTCCCCTGACATAAGTCCCAATACGCTGGGCAAATACCGACAGACGCCTTTCATAAATGGACAGATGGCTCAGGCCTATAGGGACACTTGTGCCAGCGTCACCATGGTGACGCCTAACTTTGTGGACCCTGGACAGATCATGCCAGGTACAGAATTCCTGGTGACCAATGCAAGCAATGTCACTACCAATCACAGTATGGCAATTGTAGCTTTCTCCTGGGGAGGGGTAACTGGCCAAAAGAAGGTTGTAGTTAGTCCAGACCTCCCAGTGGATTGTTTGTTGGGCAATGATTTGGAGTCGTCACAATGGTCAGAAGTGGAGCACCGGACTCACATGGAAATGTTAGGTTTGCCAGCACATGTGTTCGCTGTGACTAGGTCACAGGTCAGGAAATGCCCCACTGAACAGGTACTGGATCCTGGAACAACGGACCAGACACCTCCCAAGAAAAAGAGCAGTAGGGTTAAGGCTGCGCCTTCCCCCTTGCCCCAGGTCGAGGATCAAGTCTCAGAGGAGGCTGACCTACAGGAATTGAGGGAAACTGAGCCTAGGGAGTTCGAACTTGATCAAGTTGAATTCTTGGGCTCAGGGGGACCCTCAAGGGAAGACCTGGGGAAGGACCAGTTAGACTGCCCTTCTCTTGAACCCCTCAGACAGCAGGCTGCTGCTGAGGCTGCTGGGAACGCCACAGGTACCCACAAGGTATACTGGGAAGATGGACTCCTGTACACTGAGTCAAGAGACCCCAAGCCTGGCATGACCAGGAGGCTGGTCGTCCCCTTGTCTCAGCGTGGTTTCCTACTTACCTTGGCCCACGAGATTCCCTTAGCAGGTCACTTAGGCCAGACGAAAACGTGGGACAGGCTTGTCTCGCACTTTCACTGGCCTCACATGAATGAGGATACCAAGGAGTTTTGCCGCTCCTGTGTCACTTGCCAAGCCAGTGGTAAGTCAGGTGGCACGACAAAGGCCCCCCTTATACCAATGCCTGTGGTGGGGGTGCCCTTTGAACGGGTGGGGATCGACATCGTCGGTCCCATGGAACCACCAACAGCATCAGGGCACAAGTTTATACTGGTGGTAGTGGATCATGCCACCAGGTACCCTGAAGCTATTCCCCTTAGGACCACTACAGCACCTGTTGTGGCAAGAGCCCTGGTTGGAGTGTTCTCCAGAGTGGGCTTCCCTAAGGAGGTCGTCTCCGACAGAGGTGCAAACTTTATGTCGAGCTACTTAACTGCTATGTGGAAGGAATGTGGTGTCAACTACAAGTTCACTACACCCTATCATCCACAATGCAATGGGCTTGTTGAGAGATTCAACAGGACCCTAAAAGGGATGATTCATGGACTACCGGAAAAGCTTCGGCGTAGATGGGACGTCCTGATCCCCTGCCTCTTGTTCGCCTACAGAGAAGTCCCACAGAAGGGGGTTGGCTACAGCCCTTTTGAACTTTTGTACGGGCATCCTGTAAGGGGACCCCTGTGTTTGGTGAAGGAAGGATGGGAGAGACCTCTCAAAAAGCCGGCAACCAACATAGTGGACTATGTGCTTGGCCTCCGCTCGCGGATGGCTGAGTACATGGAAAAGGCATCCGAAAACCTTAAGGCCAGCCAAGAACTCCAAAAAGCTTGGCATGACCAAAAGGCTGTCTTGACTGTTTACCAGCCCGGACAGAAGGTGTGGGTGTTGGAGCCAGTGGCCCCAGCAGCACTCAAGGACAAATGGTCCGGGCCCCACACCATCCTGGAGAAGAAGGGAGAGGTCACCTACCTGGTCGACCTGGGAACTCCCCGGAGCCCCCACAGGGTGCTTCATGTCAACAGGCTAAAAGCATATGTCGACAGGAAGGACATGAGTTTGCTCATGGCCCTAGATGAGGGACAGGAAGAGGAGAGTGACCCTCTCCCCGACCTGCTCACTCAGAATCCTGACGATGGCTCGGTAGATGGTGTTGTCTTTTGTGGCAGCCTCTCCGAACATCAACAGAGCGACTGTAAACAGGTTCTTCAGTCGTTCCGACATCTGTTTTCTCTGACACCCAGTCAGACCGATTGGTGCACCCATGAGGTCGACACTGGTGACAGCTTGCCCGTAAAGAGTAAGATCTACAGGCAGCCTGATCACGTTAGAGACTGCATCAAAAGTGAAGTGCAGAAAATGTTGGAGCTGGGAGTCATTGAACCCTCGGATAGCCCTTGGGCTAGTCCCGTAGTTCTAGTGCCGAAACCTCACACCCAGGGTGGTAAGAGAGAGATGAGGTTCTGCGTAGACTACAGGGGTCTCAATGCAGTCACTAAGACTGACGCCCACCCAATACCAAGGGCAGACGAGCTTATTGATAGTCTGGCTTCGGCCAACTACTTAAGTACGTTTGACCTGACAGCTGGGTATTGGCAAATCAGGTTAGCTGAGGACGCCAAGCCTAAAACGGCATTTTCAACCCCTGGTGGGCATTATCAGTTCGTGGTGATGCCCTTTGGTCTGAAAAATGCACCTGCCACCTTCCAACGGTTGGTGAATCACGTCCTTACTGGGCTGGATGACTTCTGTGCGGCGTATCTTGACGATATTGCTGTCTTTAGCTCCACCTGGGAGGATCACCTGGTCCACCTGCGGAAGACATTGGAGGCGCTGCAAGCAGCAGGCCTCACTATCAAGGCCACCAAGTGCCAGATAGGGCAGACACAGGTTGTATACCTGGGCCACCTTGTAGGTGGAGGTCAGGTTCAGCCACTGGAGAGCAAGATACAGTCAATCAGGGACTGGGCTCCTCCAACCACCCAGACTCAGGTTCGAGCTTTCTTGGGCCTGACTGGTTACTATAGGAAGTTTGTCAGGAACTATGGTTCCATCGTGACACCATTAAATGAACTGACAAGTAAGAAAATGCCAAAAAAGGTTCAGTGGACAGCGAGCTGTCAAAAAGCATTCGATGACCTAAAGCAGGCCATGTGCACGGCGCCTATCCTCAAGAGTCCGGACTACTCCAAACCATTCATTGTCCAAACAGATGCTTCTGAGTTGGGTGTGGGAGCTGTTCTTTCTCAACTGAATTTTGATGGTCAAGACCAGCCCATTGCTGTCATAAGCAGAAGGCTGACCCCTAGAGAGAAGAATTGGTCAGCTATCGAGAGGGAGGCCTTTGCTGTGGTTTGGGCCCTGAAGAAGCTGAGGCCATACTTGTTTGGCACTCACTTCAAGATTCAGACCGACCATAAGCCCCTCTTGTGGCTAAATCAGATGAAGGGTGAAAACCCCAAACTGCTTAGGTGGTCCATTTCCCTACAGGGGATGGACTTCACAGTGGAACATAGACCTGGTACTGATCATGGCAATGCCGATGGGCTCTCCAGATATTTCCACTTAGAACAAGAAGACTCACCTGGTCAAGGTTAGCTAGTTGTTCCGACGTTTGGGGGGGGGTCATGTAGGAGAGTAGGGTCTGCAATCCTATGATCACCCAGATTTTTTGCTTTTGTTTCACTGGTTTACGACTTTCTCTGGCTGTGGGCCTGCCAATCAGACCCACAGCCTGGCTGTTCTCTTTCTAAATTACGATATGTACCCTAGGTGCATTTACCAATTGGTACTGGGCCACCTTATCAGACCCTGTAACTCAGGGCATAGGTGTACCCAGGGCCGCCAGGGGCTGCAGCATGTATTATGCCACCCCTGGCTGGCCTCCTAAATTTGACACAACTGGCTGCATGACAGCTGGGGCGAAGTCGTGTAATCACCCTTTGCTTTAGATATAGTAGCTCTATATCTAACCATACAATGGACACCCGAGTCCCTATCAGTCACTCCTATGGCAGGCCTTGACAATCCTGAAGGCAGAGTGCATGGGCTCGCGTGAACTGTGTTCTGGCCCGAGCCGAGCCGGTTGCAGCTTGCGGAGAAAAGACCCAATGGCTGGTCCATGATAGCGCGTGCCACATCGGTAACTTCGGTGTCGCGTTATCAAGACATGTCGAGTAAGGTGTCATACGAATCGGGATGCTGCCCTCTCACCAACTCTGGCGACGAGGTTAGCATTCCGCCCTTCTAGAGGGACACGACATGTACGTAACTGTGAACCCCGGTTAAAGTTAACGAAAGCCTCAGCTCCACAAAATGGATGCTGCCACCACAGACACGAGTCTGACCTCCTGCTGCTGGGAGTCCTTCCAGCGAGGAGCGCTTGGACAAAGGGTTTCCTGTCGAGGGCGGTGTTCGCACCGTCCCAGACAGGGTTTGTGTATTCTGGGTAGGTAGGGCTTTTGCGAGAAGGTGACTGCGGAGTGGCACCCCGGTGCTCACTACGCATCTGCCGGTTAGAACCAGTTCCAGGGGCGACAGCCCTGGCCTGGGGAAAGTCCGGCAGGGGAGAGGGGTGTAACTACCCCCCTTCCTGGTCCCACCCTTAGGGCAGGACCTAGTCATGTACCCACCCCTTTCTTTAGGATAAAGGCCGGAGCGGGGACCCTTCCAAATTAGATCATCTTTGAATCAAGAATACTTTCTACGAAAGGACTTCAAGACTCTTCTCAAGATTTCTCCCTTGTGGCTAAGGAGTAGTCACCCTGCATCAGCGGGCACCATCTAAGAACTCTGCGGTTTGCTGTAAGTCCTTCCTCAAGGAATCCGACGGCCCAGCTCGACGAGAACCGGCTTCCCTGGCACCTCTGACCTCTACCCCCGTCATCAGCTCAGCTGTGACCTGTGGGTGCGACGAGACCTCGAGGGACCGGCCATCATCAGAACCTGCGCTCTCTTAAAAACCAGCACGACCATCGAGGTAACTCTCTGGTGAGTGCTCTGGGGTCCGAGAAGCCCCGACCCTGAGCCGCTCCAGCTCCGAAGTGCAGTCCCCCAGCATCTCCACGATCTGCGTGGGGCCCTTCTGCTCGCTGCTCAGCACGTTGTCTGGTCACTAGCCGCTGGCTTGTGTCCTTCTGGGACGACATCCGAGAATCATCACTGCCGGTCTGGTTGCTCCAGACTGGCCCTTGCTTCCATCTTTTCGAGAAGCACCCCGGACCCTCCTGGTCCACTCAAGACGCCGACAGCGACATCCGTCGTGGGACAGCTCGCACCTCCACCGTGGTCGCCGACAACGCCTCCTGGTCCGTGAGACTGCAGAGCCTAGCGTCGCCCACTCACCTGGTCGAGGTGACGGCCAACTGGTGCCTTCCTGGTACCCTCTGACTACTGGCTAGTAGTACGAACTTGGTCCCCTCTGCTTTCAGGTTTCTTCAATCTCCGATCCAGGCTTGGATCTCTACGAACTATTCAGCACTGGTCGCCGGCCAGCAACTCCTTTTCTTCCGGCTTCTGGCTCGTCAGCGAAGACCCCGACGCCTGTAAGACTTGTGCAGCCGCAGCCCTCGTGGCTAGGTAACTCGGCATTTCAGTGCCTGCATAGCCTCCTTACTCTAGGGTCCCGAGTCCCTCGCTTCCGACTTGCCTTAAACCTTTCCGTGTCCTCGGACACTTGTTTTAACTGTGCACTTAAAGTATTTGCTAAAGAGATTTGGTTTGTGCTAAGTACCCTGTCCTCATAAAGAGTATAGGGCTGTTGTGATTCTTAATAAATATACTGTTTATTTTCATAACACTTGTGTGGTGTCCTTTCACTGGGTGTTCAAGGGGTACATGTGTGGTAAACAGCTGGCTTAACGCGCCCTCTCGAGTCTTTAGCCTTAGACTGCTCGTATCCACGCTACTAGGATAGCTGGTCTATAGGTTGACTTACAACCAAACACCATAAGGGTCGTTGGAACGATACATAGCGGTCGCTAGAATAGCGAACGTTGCATATCGGGCCAACTTCTCACAATCAGCTCAGCTGTGATCTGTGGGTGCGACGAGACCTCGAGGGACCGGCCATCATCAGAACCTGCACGCTCTTAAAACCAGCACGACCATCGAGGTAACTCTCTGGTGAGTGCTCTGGGGTCCGAGAAGCCCCGACCCTGAGCCGCTCCAGCACCGAAGTGCAGTCTCCCAGCATCTCCACGATCTGCGTGGGGCCCTTCTGCTCGCTGCTCAGCACGTTGTCTGGTCACTAGCCGCTGGCTTGTGCCCTTCTGTGACGACATCCGAGAATCATCACTGCTGGTCTGGTTGCTCCAGACTGGCCCTTGCTTCCATCTTTGCGAGAAGCACCCCGGACCCTCCTGGTCCACTCAAGACGCCATCTTAGGCCCACCACGTGGCCCTGAGATCTGCCAAGGCTTGTTGCCCCATCCTGGGCCCAGCGACGCCGACAGCATCATCCTTCGTGGGGCAGCTCGCACCTCCACCGTGGTCGCCGACAACGCCTCCTGGTCCGTGAGACTGCAGAGCCTAGCGTCGCCCACTCACCTGGTCGAGGTGACGGCCAACCGGTGCCTTCCTGGTACCCTCTGACTACTGGCTAGTAGTACGAACTTGGTCCCCTCTGCTTTCAGGTTTCTTCAATCTCCGATCCAGGCTTGGATCTCTACGAACTATTCAGCACTGGTCGCCGGCCAGCAACTCCTTTTCTTCCGGCTCCTGGCTCGTCAGCGAAGACCCCGACGCCTGTAAGACTTGTGCAGCCGCAGCCCTCGTGGCTAGGTAACTCGGCATTTCGGTGCCTGCATAGCCTCCTTACTCTAGGGTCCCGAGTCCCTCGCTTCCGACTTGCCTTATCGGGTCCGCCCGAAACCTTAACCTTCCCGTGTCCTCGGACACTTGTTTTTAAATTGTGCACTTGAAGTATTTGCTAAAGAGATTTGGTTTGTGCTTAGTACCCTGTCCTCATAAAGAGTACAGGGCTGTTGTGATTCTTAATAAATGTCCTGTTTATTTTCATAACACTTGTGTGGTGTCCTTTCACTGGGTGTTCAAGGGGTACATGTGTGGTAAACAGCTGGCTTAACACGCCCTCTCGAGTCTTTAGCCTTAGACTGCTCGTATCCACGCTACTAGGATAGCTGGTCTATAGGTTGACTTACAACCAAACACCATAAGGGGCGTTGGTACGATACATAGCGGTCGCTAGAATAGCGAACGTTGCATATCGGGCCAACTTCTCACAGCTACCACCGGTCTAAGTACCAAAGACGATTTCAAGCATGCCCTAGAGTCCTGGGCAGAAACCGGGGCCGTCGGAACCACCGACCAAAACATCGCAGCAGTAGAAAAAAACACCACGGCCCCCGAGGAGCGAAGAACGGGTCTCTCGCAAGACGAGATCCAGGAACGAGAAAAAACACGGCTACATGAGCTAGAAATGGCCCGGCTCAAAATGGATGTTGAACTTAAGTTGGCCGAACAGAAACTGAGCTTAGAGCACCTGCGTCTCCGAGAAGAAAGAGAGGAAAAACAGAGACAAAGGGAGCTCGAGGAAAAGAGACTGGCATATGAACACGAGCGCAAGTTAGCTGAGATAGACTTACGCAAGCAGAACAAAGAATTAGGAGTGCCCGAGCAACCCCCCACCCCAGGGACAACAGATAAGAAGGTACACATCCCCAAGGATGTCGTTCGAGAATACTTCCGAGAGGACGACATCCAGCAATGGTTCAAGGCCTACGAAATCGCTATGACCGCCCACCGGATCGATCGAAGCGACTGGGGAGCCGGTCTATGGGGGAGATTCCTCAATGAGGGCCGCGATGCCCTGCTACAGCTCCCGGACCACCAGATGACCTCCTATGACCACATGAAAGCTGCCCTCCTCACCCGCTATGGGCTCACACCCGAGATGTACCGTCAGAGGTTCCGAGACTGCACCCGCATCCCGGGTACAACTTGGGTGGACTACGTGAACTATTTTAGCCGAGCCTTCGAGGGCTGGATCAAAGGAAGCAATGTCACAACTTACGAACAACTATTCAATCTCATGGTGTGGGAGCATCTATCAAACAATTGCTTCATTGAACTCCGGCAGCACCTCCTCGACAGCAAATTGACTGATCCACGGCAGCTCGCAGCCGAGGCTGACCGGTGGGAAATCACCAGAGTGGGCCGAAATGGATCCTATGAACAGAACCGGAACAACAACGGTCAGCACCGTCCCCGAGGAGGAGGAGGGGGCCAAGGACGAGGAAGAGACAACGCTCCGGTCGCCCCCACTACCAGCACCACCCCCCCGGCCAACCGGGGCAGCACCCCGGCGCGACCGGGATACCGAGCCAATGTCACGTGTCACCGATGCCAACGAGTCGGCCACTATGCAAACGACCCAAATTGCCCACAGTACCAGAGCCCAAGACCCCGCCAAGTGGCCGCTGCTGCCCTGGGGGAAGAACAGATCTCCGAGGAACAGGAAGAATATGAGCAAGAGCATCAAGAATGGGAGCCAGCCGCCATGGCTCTAGCATGCTTAGGGGGGAAAGACATGGTCCCGCGGGTCCCCCTACCCGCTAACACCCGGAAGTACAGCCAATGGGTGAGCATCAATGGACGCCAGGCCGAAGCCCTCCGTGACACCGGGGCCAGTGTAACAGCCGTCCGCTGTCACCTGGTGACCCCAGAACAATTCCTACCAAACATTCTCTGCCCTGTCCGTTCAGCCGATAACTCGGAAAGTCTGTGTCGGATGGCCTGCGTCCCTTTCGAATGGGGAGGGGTCTCCGGCATGTTGAAAGTGACGGTCCGGGATGACGCCCCCGTAGACTGCCTCCTGGGAAATGACCTTGAAAGCTCTCCGTGGGCAGCCGTAGAACAAAGAGAACACCTGGGGATGTTGGGCATCCCGGACTGGGCGTGCGTCACCACCCGGTCCATGGCCGCCCGTGCCAATCCCCGACCGGAGGAGCCCGAATGGCCGGCGCCTCCTCCCCCGGTCGCCCCAGTCGAAGACACCGACCGTGCCGTCCCCCCAGAACCAGCTCAACCTCCGGACCTCGCTGGCCTCGACCAGTGGCATCAAGAGGGGGGGCCCACTCAGGAGCAGTTTCGACAAGAGCAGAAGACCTGTCCCTCCATCGAGGGACTCCGCCAACAAGCCCTCGCCCAGAGCGCAGGGGATACCTCCGGAACACATTGGATTTACTGGGACAATGATCTGCTATACAGTGAGCAAAGGATCGCGGAGCTGGGGGCCAGCCGAGTGCTAGTGGTGCCCCTCCGTTTTAGAGACTTCTTGCTAAACCTGGCCCACGATGTCCCCCTGGCTGGACACCTGGGTCAGGATAAAACCTACAGCCGCCTAGTGACCCACTTCTTCTGGCCCAAAATGAGGAATGATGTACTCCAACATTGCCGATCTTGCCCCACGTGCCAAGCCAGTGGAAAGAGCGGCCGCAAACTAAAAGCCCCCCTGCAAACATTTCCCGTGGTCACCACCCCGTTCGAGAGGGTCGGGATAGACATTGTGGGGCCCCTGGACCCCCGTACAAGACAAGGACATCGGTTCATCCTGGTACTGGTGGACCACGCCACCCGCTACCCCGAGGCTGTTCCCCTGCGAACTGTGACAGCCCCGGTAGTCGGCCGGGCCCTGATGGGGATCTTCTCCCGTGTGGGCTTCCCCCGAGAAGTCGTCAGCGACAGAGGCACAAACTTTATCTCTAAGTATATGAAGTCCCTCTGGCAACAGTGTGGGGTCACCTACCGATTCACGACCCCCTATCACCCTCAAGGAAACGGACTCGTTGAGCGGTTCAACCGCACGCTCAAAGGGATGATTGGGGGGTTGGAAGAGCCCCTCCGTCGCCAGTGGGATGTGCTGCTGCCGTGCCTCCTCTTCGCATATCGAGAGGTCCCCCAGAAGTCCCTCGGCTTCAGCCCATTTGAATTATTGTATGGACACCCCGTACGGGGGCCCCTCAGTCTAGTCAAGGAAGGCTGGGAAATGCCCCCTCTAAAGAACCCTCCAGATGTCTTCAAATACCTCCTAACCCTCCGCAACCAGACCCGACGGTTCAGAGAGCTGGCAAAAGCAAACTTGGAGGCCAGTCAAGAGGACATGAAAAAGTGGTATGACCAAAATGCCTCATCCATCGAATTTGAACCCGGACAACAGGTATGGGTGATGTCCCCCACCGAACCCTGCGCCTTGCAAGACAGGTGGACGGGGCCCTTCAAAGTAGTCGAGCGCAAGGGTCCCGTCACCTTCCTCATCGACATGGAATCTTCACGGAACCCCCTCCGAGTCCTCCACGCTAACAGACTGAAACCCCACTTTGTACGTTCAGAACTCAGCCTCCTGATGGCCACAGACAATGGAGCCGAAGGAGACTCCGAACCCCTCCCTGACCTCCTACGGACTCGGGAGAAAGATGGCTCTGTGGATGGGGTCCAACTCTCGGAGGCCCTCACCCTGGAACAACGCCAAGAATGTCGAGACCTTCTGTTGCAGTTCGCCGGCCTGTTTTCCCTCACCCCAGGTGTCACTTCCTGGTGTGTGCACGACGTGGACACGGGGGACAGCCCCCCTATCCGCCACCGGGCCTACCGCGTACCAGATCGGGTACGGGCCTGCATCCAGGAAGAAGTAACCAAAATGCTCACGCTCGGGGTCATTGAGCCCTCAGACAGCCCCTGGGCCAGCCCGGTAGTACTGGTCCCCAAAGCAGCCCCTCCCGGCACCACACCGGAACTCCGGTTCTGCGTCGACTACCGGGGCTTGAATGCGGTCACTAAAACGGACGCACACCCCATCCCCCGGGCAGACGAACTAATCGACCGCATGGGAGCTGCCCGCTACCTCAGTATTTTCGACCTGACGGCGGGCTATTGGCAGATCGGCCTCACACCCCGGGCCCAAGAACGATCTGCATTTTCCACTCCTGATGGCCATTATCATTTCAAGGTCATGCCCTTCGGCATGAAGAATGCTCCAGCAACATTTCAGCGGCTCGTCAATCAGGTCTTGGCCGGGCTCGAAGGATTCAGCGCCGCCTACCTAGACGACATCGCTGTGTACAGCCACCATTGGTCCGACCACCTCCACCACCTCCGAGCGGTGCTACAGGCCCTTCAGCGAGCTGGCCTCACGATCAAGGCCAGCAAATGCCAAATTGGTCAGGGGTCCGTAACCTACCTCGGACACCAGGTGGGAAGCGGCCTGGTGGCCCCTCTGCAGCTCAAGATTGCCGCCATCCAGTCCTGGCAGCCCCCCATCACCCAGACCGAGGTACGCGCCTTTCTGGGACTCACGGGCTATTACAGACGGTTCGTGAAAGACTATGGTACCATAGTGGGGCCCCTCACAGAACTCACGTCCAAAAATCAACCCAAGAAGGTCAACTGGACCCCAGATTGTCAAACAGCCTTCGAACAACTGAAGGCCGCCATGTGCTCCGCCCCTGTGCTCCAGGCCCCCGACTACAGCCGGGAATTCGTCGTCCAGACGGATGCCTCCGACCACGGCATTGGGGCGGTCCTGTCTCAATTGAACACCGAAGGCCTTGATCAGCCAGTGGCCTTCATCAGCAGGCGACTCCTACCTCGAGAACAACGCTGGAGCACCATCGAGAGGGAGGCCTTCGCTGTGGTATGGGCCCTCAAGAAGCTCCGGCCCTACCTCTTTGGCACACACTTCCGGGTGCAGAATGACCATCGACCCCTGCAGTGGCTGATGCAGATGCGGGGGGAGAACCCAAAACTACTACGTTGGTCCATCTCCCTACAAGGGATGGACTTCACTGTTGAACACCGGCCTGGGCCAGATCACGCCAACGCGGATGGCCTGTCCCGCTGTTTCCGCCTCGACGAGGAGAGTCCCCAAGAGGATGGGTGACTCTCCCCGCCTTCAGCTGGGAGGGACGCATGTTGGACAGGCCACGTGAATGGCCGCTCCACCTCCGCCCGACCAGGCCCGAGCCCGGCCCCTCAAGTGCCACACACCACCACTTCACGTTTTCCGTCCCCTCCGGGACCCTTGCCTCTGAACATATCGACCTCGTGGGCCCGATCCACTACCGGCCCGCGCACCCAGCCTGGGCGCCATCTTGGACCCTCCACCACGAGGCCGCGTGGCCCCCGATCGACCCCAACCCTGGGCCTGGCCAGGCCTCAGACATCCCGGCACCACCATCCACCCAGGAGGTGAGCGGACTACTTGGCAGGTCAATGGGAGAAAGAGGTGTCGATGGCTCTCCCCCGCCAGGTACCGCTCGCCCACAACCACCCCGGGCGCTGGCTCCACCCCCCTGCTGGGTGTCTGGACTCCTTCATCCCGGACCCCCCGACCTCCAAGTGCGAGGGTCCGGACATCAAAGGGCACCAGCCCTATAACTGGGGTAGCTCCAGAGCAGGAAGGTAGTTGTATCCTGGAGTCGAGAGACGCAGAGAAGAACTCATCCTTGACGGGCTATTGGCGCTGCCGTAGCTCTGCCTTGCGAACTATCGTCCTGCCTGCTGGCGCTGCCGCAACCTTCGTAAACCTTCATCGTCGTCGGGACCTGCTGGCGTGGCCGCGGACCGTTTGTAACCACCATCTTCATCGGGACCTGCTGGCTCCGCCGCGGACCGTCGCTTCCTTCATCCATCTCGGGACCTGCTGGCTCCGCCGCGGCCCGTCCATCTAGAACGCCGAGCTCGAGGATTGAGAGCTATTCCAGCTATTGGTAACAAGACTGTCCCGCTACCCTTTTCCCAATCCATAGACCAGAATCGAGGGGACCCCTGAGTCCAGACCTCCTTGTATCATTTCACCGTACTTAAAGAATTGCTTATAAAGTGTCGTTAAACCTTAACCTGGTGTGGTGTCCGTCTGTGGGGGGGAAGTTACTTGTCTGTACGATCGCTGGAGACGGCTCTCCCCGGAGACCTCTCCCCTTATCCTCGGCCGACCCTCCCGGTCCGTCTAACAACCCCACTATGGTGGACCTACGCGCAGCCCAGCCGTGCCCACAGATTTCAAACGTCACATGCTTGATTTGCATACCTGTATGCCAGGGCTGGTGGCAGGCGGCTCCTTTCGTTCACACCTCGGTTCGTTTTTTTTTCTTTTTCTTTTCAGAAGTGGCAGCATTTATCCATAAATCAAAGAGAGGGCACGTGCCTCACTCCAGGTGGCCCAAGGACCTTGTTGGTCACGCAGCGAAGAATCCGCTAAATGCAAAATACAATCCCGTCTCTAACTGCAAAGTCCATTTAGTCAAAACCGCACCTAGGATGTATGCGTTGTCCTCTGTCTGCCATATCACCCCCACAGAATAAGTGGCCCTCCTTGCTTCCGGAGGCCACTTCAGTTTGCACCACCTTGATCCTGACTTGCTGCCAGTCCTAGTAACATGACAACTCCTAACCCAAACAATTGTGCAAGTGTGAATATTCAGACTATTCCAGGCCCACAGTGCTATAAGGTTGGCATGGGCAGCCGGCAATAGATGTTATGTATGTTGAAATAATTATTGTCCGTTGCTTTGGTCATCTCTAACAGAGAGACAGTGCCCAGAGTTGCGGGCTGTCACTATCGCCAACATGCTGAGGACCAAAAAGCACTGTGGGAAGAGCAGGTCACCCGATGCAACCCTGCTTGTGCGGCATTGCCTGGATCCATTAACCTGGCTGGGAGCTGCCTTACCACTGATGTTGATGCCTGGAGTGCGAGGATGGACCGCCTCCCCCATTGCAGCTAACCACCACCAAGTGCAGATCCTTCCTAATGACATAAATTAAAGCTAACCCAGAAATATCCTCTAAAACCCCACAAGTCGCCATAAACTGTTTTGACTTCAGTAGATCCGTTCCATTGCCCACACGCACTTTAGGGGACATTAGGCATGTGTTGCAAAGTCATCCTGTGCCCTGGGCACCCCCAACTTTTTGCTGACTGGAACTGGTGGTAACTGACTCTGACTGACCCTGGGCTATGTTTAACGAGGCCCAGGGCAAGTGCCAAGCTATAAGGAACACAGTTAAGACACCCAACATACACTAGGGTACACAATAGTATGGTGGGGTACCCTTGTAGTTGGCATGACCTACCACCTAAGCCCCTAATATGTAATAGGGCAGGGGATTGAAACGACCTAGAAGTCTCCAGTAACCTGGGGCATGGCAGTTTGAGGGCCAGCAGATTCTCTGCACCAGCATGTGTGCAGTGCTGAAGCCTGAGGTCAGTTTAAAAGCTGCACTGGTGGCCAGGACAGCTTCTAAACTTTAAAGTGTGCCCAAATTCGACTTTGGGGGTAGGGGCCCTTAAATATTAAAAACCTACCATGTCTTTCCATGTTAGGGACCCCCAGGGTCACCCCTAGGTATCCCAGGGGTGGGGGGGGGGGGTCAGTTATCTATAAGGAGAGCCCTTATGAAATGATTTTTTATATGCCTGGGTAAAGTGAAATTTGACATTTCACTTCCCCACATTGTATTAAAGAGGTGCTCAAATTCGACTTTGATGCTAGAAGAATTGGGTAAGGATGATCTGCAATCGTTCTGCAGATTCAGAACCCTTGAAGTCTCCCCTAGTTGCACAGGGGGTGGGGGTCCTGTAGAAGTTAGGGAAATACTTATTAAATATCGTTTTATAAGCCCTGGTTCTTGAAAAGTGGCCCAGGTCATTTTCCCTATTGCAAACCCCATGGTCCATAGGTTAACATGGTAGGAAGTGATTGATTAATAAATATTGATAGTAGAGGACCTGCCGGACCATTCAAAGACTTCCCAGAATGGTGGTAGTAAATCCAACAATATTATATTGTTAAATTTCTCCTAAAGTGTACATACAATAAGTTATGAGACTTTCCTGTTTGTAAGTCCAAATTCAGCCTTTCAGTGGTCTGCCCTGATTGGTAAGAGGTAAGTGGATTAGCCAGGTTTCTGGGAGGGCAGTGTGCTGTTCTATAGGAATGCCAGGCCAGGAGGTGGCGTTGTAAACTACGCTCTTCAAAGGCAGAGTGGAGGCCTGGGTTTCAGTCCACTATGACAGTCTTGACCCAGAGTCAGGGCTAGGCTTAAGGAAGGTATCTGTAGATGGTAGGGGGAGAATCCATGGAAATAGGATATCCCAGGGGGTGTGTTTAGCCAGGTCGTACCTCCTTGCTGGAAAATCAGCCATTATGAATTTGGTAGAATGATGCACTCTGGGACAAACTAATGCCACACTCCACAGGATGTGGTCATAACTATGAGGAGGTGCCCTGCTCTCATTGGTCAGAAGTGACCTGGTGCTTGACCCAGAGAATTTTGAATAAGTATCTGAGAGGGGCAGAGCCCTCCAGATCTGCGGCTTGAAACTGAATGAAGCAAGAAGTGCCCTGCTGAAGATTTTTTTGCTGTGCAAGGAACTCTAAGGCCTGGCCTATGAAGACTGCACCATCTGAAACTACAGCCCTGTGGATTACCTTGCTGCCAATGGACTCAAGAGTGAAACTCCCTACAAGCTACAGGTTAACAGAGCTCACCTGGACAGCCCTACAAAGAATTCAAAGCCTGGAATACCAGTGGCTTTGTAAGGGTTTTGTTCAAGTGGATTGCGGAATTGAAGTTTCACACTTTCAAGGACCCTCTTGGAGATTTCAGAACCTTGGATTGTGTGTTGGATACTTTGGGACCCGCAAGCAGAATGCCAGGAAGGTGTTCTAACTGGACCCCGCTTGCTGAAGGCGGCCCTCTACAGTGGTGAGAATTCTTCAGAACAATTTATAAAGGTATGTCCCTGACAGAGAAAACGAAATGACTTAAAGGGGTGCTGTTGGTTTCTAAGCACTAAAGTGACTAATCTACAGTGGATTATTTTCGTGTTGGTGTCATTTAAAAGATAAAAATATTACCTATTTTTATAAATTGGTGTTGGATTTTTATTTTGTGTTGTGTCTTAATTATTTACTGAAATTGTGTTTTTAAATGCTTTACATACCTGTCTTTGAAGTTAAGCCTGTCTGCTCGCAGCCACGTTTCCAAGGGTTGAGCAAAGGAATATTTTTCCAAGATCTATGCAGAGTCCTATCATGTGTTAGTGGCCTTATTGCCAGTGGCAGACCTACATTTGCCCCTACCAATAACCCACTTTCCAACATTTGGTGTTCAGCGGTGTGGATGAGGACTTGTGTTTAAAAAGTACACTTTTCAGTGAATAATTTAAGATTATAAAAATCCTCTAAATTGCCTTAGAAGTCAAAAGTCAAAGTCAAAAAGTTTTTATTTGTTTCGGTACTCAACTGAGGACCACAAATATTATATAGAAACAGTTTACAAGAAAGGAAATTCATTACGACTTAAAATAATGTTAAAAAAGATTAAAAAAATTTATAGAAATTGTAACATACAAATTCATTAGGTGGTTGTTTGCACACAAATAACAATTCTTTTACTGATGAAATTCTGCATTTTCGGTATATGGGAACAAGATATCTTGACCGTGCTGTTACTACATTAGAGCTAAAACTTTTGATTTTGATTTTTCTAATTTGGACTAAACCGTTTTTAATACATTGTTTTGATTTTTCCAAATTGTTCTAAGTCTATTGTGCCTAGTTTTTTGTGACCCAAAACTAGGGAACCATGGAGCTGGACCTGGCTAAACTGTCCCAGTTTAAGATGGCGGATCTTAGAGACAGTGTAGGCTTAGGGGGCTGCATCCTGCCAAGAGGATGAGGAAGGCAGGGTTGCTTGAGTCCCTAGGGCCAGGGCAGCGGAGGAGAATCCAAGGGGGTGGGAAGACGTTCCCCCCCCCCAACCTCACCCAGTGGGGGGGTGAGGATGAGACGGTTCCCATTGTGACTAGTGTTAGCCAGGTGAATCAAGGTGGTGGTGGGAGTGGGGAAGGGTCCCTTACTCGGGTACCACTATTGTCCCTTGCAGAGAGACTGCTTCAGGCTCAATTAGAGTTGATTGCCTTGGAGAAGGAGAAATTCGAATTGGCTAAGAGAAAATGGGATAGGGAGGAGGAGAAAAGGAATGGTGGCAGCGAAAGCGAAGAAGATGCTGAGATGTCCAAGGGTGGTAGATTTGAACCTAAACTTCCCAAGGGCATAGTACCCAAGTACACTGAGGAGGATGACATTGACAAGTGGCTAGCAGCTTTTGAGAGGGACCTTAAAATGAGTAGGGTTCAATCTAGATATTGGGGTGCACTCCTGTGGGAGTTGATTCTAGTAGCTGGGAGCGATAGGCTCCTGACCCTGAAGGGAGAGGATGCAGAATCTTACCAGCAGATGAAGGCATGCTTAGTCAAGAGATTTGGTCTGACTCCAGAATAGTACAGGGTGAAGTTTAGAGGCACCCAGAAATAGAGTTCAAAGTCGTGGGTAGACTTTGTGGACGTTTCAGTAAAGTCACTGGAAGGCTGGATTGTTGGTAACAAAGTTGACACATATGAGGGATTGTATAATTTGTTTTTGAAAGAACACATTTTGACTCATTGTGCAGAAGAGAAGTTACGCCAGTATCTTTTGAACTCTAAGCTGACAGACTCCGAGGAGCTGGGGGAATCAGCTGATGAGTGGGTGAGAACCCGGGTTTCCATTCAACATCAGGGGGGTGACCAGAAGAAAGGAGGAAAGGTCCCTCCCCAGCGGAAGCCCAGGGAAATGAAGGTCAAATTCTTAAGGAGTCCTTCAAAGACACACAAAAACCTGCACAAGGAGGAGGGGACCGAGCCAACCCAAATTCAAAGGGAGGGGGTTTCGGGGAAAGCCTGATAGGTTCTTTGATCCCTCAAAGGTGGTTAAGTGCTTTGACTATAACCAGCCAGGGAATAAGCAGGGAGATGCTGTCTGCACCAAGAAGCTCCCCCCTAAGGGGCCATCCACAGGGATTGCCAGTGTCAGTGTAGGGGTGGAGGGTGGTGTACAGAACAGGCAGGTGGTGGAAGCAACCTTAGTGTCCCTGGGTGGGGTGAGTATTGCCACCTTGCCACCCTTGCTGCCTTACCTCCAAACATGGACAAGTACAGGCAGAGGCCTAAAGTGAATGGGACTGAGGTTGAGGCTATCGGAGACACTGGGGCTAGTGTAACTATGGTCCTGGATGAACTGATGCCTCCAGCGAGGTTGTTACCTGGTGAATTTCACCAGGTGACATATGCAGACAGCACTACCAAACTCCATCCCATGGCTGTGGTGGATTTTGAATGGGAAGGTGTGACAGGCCCTATGAAGGTAGCTGTGTCAAAGGTGCTCCCAGTCCAGTGTTTACTGGGCAATGATCTTGAAGCCTCTGTGTGGTCAGAGGTGGAGAGACGACTCCATATGAAAATATTAGAGCTCCCTGAGTGGGTATGTGCTGTGACTAGGTCACAGACTAGCCAGAAAGGAGGGGCTGGACACTTGGACCCTGGAACAAGGGCCCAAGCATCCAAGGACAAGGGCACTGGGCCTGGTGAGCCAACCCAAGGAACTCCAGAGGTGCAGGAAGAATCTAACCCTGATGGGGAGGATCTAGCCTCTGAGGGAGGGACTCCACCCCCGCCAGAGCTGTCAGATTTGGCAGAACTTACAGGAGCAGGTGGACCCTCCTGGGAAGAGTTCAGTAAGGGACAGCGAGACTGCCCCACCCTTGAGAGCTTGAGGCGGATTGCTTCTAAGCTAGAGGAGGGGGATGACAGTGGGTTTCACAAACTCTACTGGGAAGATGGACTGCTTTATACCGAGGCCAGAAACCTCAAGGAGGGGGCCACCAGGAGATTGGTGGTGCCCCAGAAGTACAGAGAGTTCATCCTGACCTTCAATTGCGATATCCCCTTGGCAGGACATTTGGACAGACAAAGACATGGAACCGGTTGGTGAACCATTTCTACTGGCCCAATATGTCTGAAAAGGTAAAGGAGTTTTGCAACTCCTGTGACACCTGTCAGGCCAGTGACAAGGCAGGGGGCAAGACAAAGGCTCCCCTAATACCACTGCCAGTGGTTGGGGTCCCTTTTGAAAGGGTGGGGATGGACATTGTTGGTCCCCTGGACCCACCTACTGCATCAGGGAATAGGTATATCTTAGTGGTAGTTGACCATGCTACTAGATACCCTGAAGCCATACCTCTTAGAACCATTGAGGCTCCTGCAGTGGCTAGAGCACTGCTTGGTGTGTTCACCAGAGTGGGTTTTCCAAAAGTGATCATAAATCTCCACTAAGGAAGAAGTGTGTGTCAAAGTTGCTGCCTATGCCAAAAGCCTGGATACCAGGGTTTACAGATAGGGGCACAAACTTCCTGTCCAGCTATCTGACTGCTATGTGGGATGAGTGTGGTGTCAACTACACGTTCACCACCCCCGATCACCCTCAAGGAAATGGTCTTGAGAGATCCAACAAAACCCTGAAGGGCATGATAAATGGGTTGTCAGAGAATACAGAGGGAGATGGGATGTTCTCTTCCCATGCTTACTGTTTGCCTACAGGGAGGTGCCACAGAAAGGGGTTGGTTTCAGTCCTTTTGAGTTGGTGTTTGGACATCCTGTGTGGGGGCCATTGAGCCTGCTAAGAGAGTCTTTAGAGAAGCCTCTTAAAGAAGCGAAGGACAATGTGCTTGATTACGTGCTAGGCCTGAGATCTCGAATGGCGGAGTACAAGGCAAACAGGAAACTGGAGGCGGGCCAGGAGCTCATGAAGCACTGGTATGATCAAAAGGCTACTATGCCTGAGTATACTCCAGGACAGTTGGTGGGGGTGTTGGAGCCTGTGGCTCCCAGGGCCCTCTATGACAAGTGGAGTGGGCCCTATCCAATCTTAGAAACGAAGGGTGAGGTTACCCATTTGGTTGACCTTGGCACCCCCAGGAACCCTCACAGGGTCCTGCATGTGAATAGATTGAAACCTCACCATGACAGGGCGACATGACCATGTTACTGGTCACTGATGAGGGTGTGGAGGAGGAAACTGAGCCTGTGCCCGACCTCTCCACTAATGTGCAAGATAGGTCAGTGGAGGGAGTTGTACTCTCTCCCAAATTGGCAGACCAGCAGCACAGAGTCTGTAAGCAGGTGCTGGAGCAGTTTGCTGGCCTGTTCTCTTTGACCCCAGGCATCACTGAGTGGTGTGTGCACCACATTGACACTGGTGACAGCCTACCTGTCAAAAGTAAACTGTACAGGTCGTCTGACCCTGTCAGAGTCGGCATTAAAGCTGAGGTTGCTAAGATGCTGGAGCTGAGGGTAATTGGACCGTCTGAGAGTCCATGGGTCAGTCCAGTGGTACTGGTACCTAAACCTAACCCTCGGGGGGGACCCAAGGAGTTACGGTTCTGTGTGGACTACAGAGGTTTGAATACAGTCACAAAGACGGATGCTCACCCTATACCTAGTGCTGATGAGCTCATTGATAGGTTAGGGGCTGTTAAGTACCTGAGTACTTTTGATTTGACTTCAGGTAAATGGCAGATTGCCCTCACTGATGGAGAAAAGGAGAGGTCAGCATTCTCCACACCAGAGGGACATTATCAGTGCAAGGTAATGCCCTTTGGATTAAAAAATGCACCTGCCAACTTCCAAAGGTTGGTGAACAGGGTCTTGTCTGGGTTGAAACAGTTCAGTGCAGCTTATCTGGATGATATAGCAGTATACAGTTCTACCTGGGGGGATCACTTAAACCACCTAAGGGAAGTACTTCAGGCCATGCAGTAGGCAGGCCTGACTATTAAGGCAAGCAGGTGCCATATAGGGCAGAGTTCTGTAGTGTACCTGGGCCACCTGGTAGTATGGGGGGGAGGGGCATGTACAGCCTCTCCAAGCTAAAATCCAAACTATTTTGGATTGGACAGCTCCTGTTACCCGGACTCAGGTCAGGGTATTCCTTGGACTGACAGGGTACTATAGAAGGTTTGTTCAAAATTATGGGACCATTGTGGGGCCCCTAACAGAACGGACTTCTAAAAAGAGGCCCAAAAAGGTGATTTGGACCCCAGAGTGTCAGAAGGCTTTTGACACTCTGACAGCTGTTATGTGTTAAGCACCAGTGTTACTGGCCCCTGACTACACAAAATAATTTGTAGTTCAGACTGATGCTTCAGAGCAAGGGATTGGGGCAGTGTTGTCACAGTTTAGTAGTAGTAAAGTTGAGAAAAATCCTAATTTTAAGACTTTCGTAATCACAAAGGGCATTTAGGAGTCCTAAAGTTAGGAGTCCTAACTTTACGACTACTAAATTGAGAAACATCCTAATTTTAAGACTTTCGGTATTCACAGAAGGCATTTAGGAGTCCTAAAGTTAGGAGTTCTAACTTTACTACTACTAAATTGAAATCCTAATTTTAAGACTTTCGGTATTCACAGAAGGCATTTAGGAGTCCTAAAGTTAGGAGTCCTAACTTTACTACTACTAAACTGAGAAAAATCCTAATTTTCAGAGATTTCGGTATTAACAGAAGGCATTTAGGAGTCCTAAAGTTAGGACTCCTAACTTCTGTGAATACCGAATTGAGTAAGTGTCTTCTGTGAATACCAAAATGAGCAAGTGCCTTCTGTGAATACGAAAATGGTAGTAAGTTTAGGATTTTGTCTTAAGTTAGTTCTGTGAACAGAGTGCCACGGACTCGAGGTGCAGTGCACACATTATAATTTATTTACATATATACAGTCATCATTGTCCAATGATGGCCACGATGGAGGCCTCCACCTCCCGGGGGGCAGCCCCCAGGCCGCCTCATAGAGTTCAACCCCCTGCTGCCAGGTGCTCTGCTCCCCCAGCACCCTGCTGACCTCCGGTGGCACCCCCTGGCCCATGGAGTCTGAGGTGGAAAAGACCACCAGCCGGCAGGTGCGGCGCTCCTGGGTGGTGGCGAAGGCCCCGGGCGCGCTAACCCTCTCGGCCTCCAGGAGGGCCTGGAGAGGGGCCCGGGCGGCCAGCAGGGCGTGCAGGTGTCTGGGGTTGGCCAGGGTGCAGTGGTAGAAGGCCACACTGCTAGTGCGCTCTGCAAGGGCCAGGTGCACCTGCCGCTCCTCTCCGTCCGGGTCGGCAGCAGAGGTCATCCGGGCGGTGTAGGCCAGCTCGAGGCGCAGGTGGGGCATGAAGCGGCCCGCAGCAGGCCCTCCAACTCCTGGTAGAGCACGTAGCTGAGGGCGCCCTTGCTGCTGACCTGGGCCTGCAGCCGCCGCTCGCATACCGCGGCCTGCTGGAGGTGGCCCAGCACCGGCCGGAAATGCTGGAGCTGCAGTGCCTCCATCAGCCTCCCGGCCAGGGCCTGCAGCACGGTGGGGGGCAGCAGGCTGCAGTCACAGGCCTCGATCAGCAGCGGGGCCACCTGGTGGGGCTGGCAGGGGCCGGGCAGGCGGCGGACGGCCTCCAGGAGCTGTGCTGTGGTGTGGCGCAGCACCTCATCGCCCTCCTGGGTGAGGGGTGCAGTTTCTCTGAGGCGGCGCAGCAGCCGCCGGCAGGCCTCCTCCAGGAGGTCCCTCACGAACAGCCTCACGGCCCCGGGGTCGGCTGCGGCCATCTCTGGCTCAGAGGCAGGGGGATCAGGAGCAGGCAGCAGGCAACAGGGTCAGAGCAGGAGCAGGCAGCAGGTTCCGAGCAGGAGCAGGCAGCAGGGTCCGAGCAGGAGCAGGCAGCAGGGTCCAAGCAGAAGCAGCCAGCAGGCTCCCAGCAGGAGCAGGCAACAGGGTCCGAGCAGGAGCAGGCAACAGGGTCCGAGCAGGAGCAGGCAGCAGGGTCCAAGCAGGAGCAGGCAGCAGGCTCCGAGCAGGAGCAGGCAGCAGGCTCCGAGCAGGAGCAGGCAGCAGGCTCCTAGCAGGAGCAGGCAGCAGGGTCCAAGCAGGAGCAGGCAGCAGGGTCCGAGCAGGAGCAGGCAGCAGGGTCCGAGCAGGAGCAGGCAGCAGGGTCCGAGCAGGAGCAGGCAGCCGGGTCGGAGCAGGCAGCAGGCTCCGAGCAGGCAGCAGGCTCCGAGCAGGAGCAGGCAGCAGGCTCCAAGCAGGAGCAGGCAGCAGGCTCCGAGCAGGAGCAGGCAGCAGGCTCGGAGCAGGCAACAGGGTCCGAGCAGGAGCAGGCAACAGGGTCCAAGCAGGAGCAGGCAGCAGGGTCCGAGCAGGCAACAGGGTCCGAGCAGAAGCAGGCAACAGGGTTCGAGCAGGAGCAGAGTCTCGGTCCACACGAACAGCAGCAACGCGGAGCCACAATCAGGGTCAGCTGGGCTCGGGCTCCAGCCGGGCCTTTATATACCTATAGAGCAAACGCTCACACCTGACGGGGCTTGTTTTTTTTTTCTTTAGTGAGAGAGCTTTATTTTCCCCCTTAGAAGTGAAGCTGAGGCAGAAGTGGGCAAAATCTTTAAGGGGAGAGGAGGTGGCCTAACAGCTAGGGCGCTCGACCTCGGACCAGGAGGAACCGGGTTCAAGTCTCGATAATGTCGCTCAAACATCCTGTGATTCTGGGCAAATCACTTCATCTCCCCGAGCCAACCAAAAGGAATGTGTGTCCTCGTGGAATGAGTGCGGAATTTGCGAATTCGCGTTTCGCGAATTCACGCGAAATCAAATTTGCAATCTGCAAAATCCGCGAATTCGCAGATTTTTGGTTTTTTGCGTGTTCGCTGGGTTTTTTGCGTGTTCGCTGGGTTTTTTGCATGTTTGCGGGGCTTTTTGCGTGTTCGCGGGCCGCTTGCATGGCGAAGTTACCCATGCGGTCGTGTATGGGCACAGCACCCACTGGTTACTCACTGCCACCCTCTGGTTACTCACTGCCACCCTCTGGTTCACCCCTGCCACCCTCTGGTTCACCCCTGCCACCCTCGGGTTCACCCCTGCCACCCTCGGGTTCACCCCTGCCACCCTCTGGTTCACCCCTGCCACCCTCGGGTTCACCCCTGCCACCCTCTGGCACAGCACAGTCACCCTCTGGTTCACACCTGCCACCCTCTGGTTCACGACTGCCACCCTCTGGTTCATCACAGCACCTCTGATTCACCCCTGCCACCCTCTGGTACAGCACTGTCACCCTCTGGTTCACCACTGCCACCCTCTGGTTCACGACTGCCACCCTCTGCTTCATCATAGCACCTCTGGTTCACCACTGCCACCCTCTGGTTAACCACGGTCACCCTCTGGTTCATCACTGCCACCCTCTGGTTCACCACTGCCACCCTCTGGTTCATCACAGCACCCTCTGGTTCACCCCTGCCACCCTCTGGTACAGCACTGTCACCCTCTGGTTCACCACTGCCACCCTTTGGTTAACCACTGCCACCCTCTGGTTAACCACTGTCACCCTCTGGTTCACCCCTGCCACCCTCTGGTTCACCCCTGTCACCCTCTGGTTCACCCCTGCCACCCTCTGGTTCACCCCTGCCACCCTCTGGTTCAGCACTGTCACCCTCTGGTTCAGCACTGTCACCCTCTGGTTCATCACTGTCACCCTCTGGTTTATCACTGCCACCCTCTGGTTCATCACTGCCACCCTCTGGTTCACCACTCCCACCCTCTACCAAGACCTTTTGTGATGCAGCGGCAGCACAAAAGATGCGCCATAGTGCTGGGTATTAACAGCGTGACGCATCTGAGAGATGCGTAATGTTGTAAAGCCATGCGCCATCAGGAGGCGTTCCGGCGCAGGGGAGGGCGTTCCTGCGCAGGAACGCCTCCTAAAAGTGGCTGAGTGAAATCTACAAGAATTTAATCAGTCACTTTTAGGCCAATGCTGCGTCAAACCCAGCGCCTGCTTGAAGCAGGCGCAAGGCTTTATGCAGCATTGGGGAGATAGGGCCCCCCAGAGCATTGCTGGAGCTGCGTCTCAAGCTCGACGCAGCTCCAGCAATGTGCTGCTTTTACGGCACAGATGCGTAAATGCGGCCCACCATGGGTGGCGGAGCTGCGGCGCACAATAACTGGCGCATCCCTGGGGATGCGCCAGTTATTGTCAATCTGCCCCTATAAATTTAGCCAACGAGGTAGCGCTTACTGATTAGACAATAGAAAGTACTCCAGTTGAGTAGAGGTATTGCACAAAAAGGTGGCATCTTCGTGGACAAACACGCAGGGCGGGATTCATTCTGCCCCCTGTTAGACTAGTTTTTTGTGCCCTTCTGCCCTCTGTTAAACTCGTTTTTCCCTTATTTTTCTGCCCTTCTGCCCCCTGTTAGACTCGTTTTTGTGCCCTTCTGGCCTCTGTTAGACTCATTTTTCCCTTGTTTTTCTGCCCTTCTACCCTCTATTAGACTCGTTTTTTTGTGCCCTTCTGCCCTCTGTTAGACTCGTTTTTCCCTTGTTTTTCTGCCCTTCTGTCCTCTGTTAGACTGTTTTTTGTGCCCTTCTGCCCTCTGTTAAACTCGTTTTCCCTTGTTTTTCTGCCCTTCGTTTTCCCTTGTTTTTCTGCCCTTCTGCCCTTTGTTAGACTGCTTTTTGTGCCTTTCTGCCCTCTGCATCACCACATCATCACTCAGCGCTACCCCAGCATCACTCAGCACCACCAAATTATCACTCAGCACCACCACATTATCACTCAGCACCACCACAGCACCACTCAGTGGCACCACAGCTTCACTCAGCGCCACCACAGCATCACTCAGTGCCACCACATTATCACTCAGCACCACTCTGCACCACCACAGCATCACTCAGCACCACCACAGCACCAATCAGCACCACCACAGCACCAGTCAGCGCCCCCACAGCATCACTCAGCACCACCACAACACCACTCAGCACCACCACAGCATCACTCAGCACCACCACACCACCACTCAGCACCACCACAGCATCACTCAGCACCATCCCAGTATCACTCAGCACCACCACAGCACCACTCAGCATCACCACAGCACCACTCAACACCACTCAGCACCACCACAGCACCACTCAACGCCACCCCAGCATCAATCTGCGCAACCATTCAAAAACAACTGGTTCAAATATGTTCTCTCAATGTTTCAAACTTTATTACAAATGTCACAAAAAGATGTTAATATTTCACTTCTGTTCTTGGATTTTCGTCACAATAAAATACACTGAACATAATCTTCACAAAAGCTATTTACAAAAGTTTAAGCTATTGCCATTATAAATTAAAATCACTTTTATTTAAGTATTAATTATTTAAAAAAATTAAAAGCCATTGTAATATCAATACAGCTAAGTCACGTAAATACAAAACATGTTGCATTACAAATGCTATAGGTGTCACATTTGCGAAAGTTATAACTATTGGCATTGTAAATGACAAAGCTATTAATTTAGCTATTTTCAAAATCAACACATAAATAAAAAAATTGTCATTTACAAGACCAATAGCTCAAACTTTACTAATGCGAGACCTATTGCATTGCAAATGCTTGTTTTTATATCTGTCAGTGCTTCCTGTTGAGGTTTAATTTTCGTGACAGGCGCCTCATTGCCTACTTGTAACTATTCTCTGACCCTGCTTCAAGGGTCAGAGCAGGGTCAGAGAATAGTTGCAAGTAGGCAACGAGGTGCCAGGAAGCACTTACAGGCTTACAGCAGCAGGTGCCCAAGTTGAAGTTAATTTCTTTGTAACCCTTTTGTAAAAGGTTACAAAAAATTATCTTCAACTTTTGCACCTGCTGCTGTAACCCTGTAAGTGCTTGGCTGAAAATTCGTCCCCACTTATTTGCGGATTTTACCGCGATTTCGCGGATCGCGAAATCGCGGAAAATCCGCAAATTCCGCGAGCGGAACGAATTTTCAGCCCATGCTTAGTGATATGTAAAGCGCTCTGATACCCGGTTTCGCATTATTAAAGTTTGAGCTATTGGTGTTGCGTTATTTAGCAATGCCAATAGCACAAAGTTTAAATAATGCGAGCAAATGCTTGTTGGTATTGGTGAAAGGATTGCCAACCACTCACACTGCCCCGGGCCACACTCGTCCACACAGAGAAACTTCAGCACTCTAAAGGCCCATTCAAACCTTGTCCTCTCTGCAAATGCTGCCACCACTCCTCATGGGGGTGGCGGTCGGAAATTATAAGGACCTTGGTGACCATTAAAAGGTCTACAGGAGCGAAAAGCAATGGAAGTAGCCATGCAGGATGCCATGGACTACTATAACGGAACTAAGCAAACTTGAGAGGCAAGAAGGGCTGGTATGGAGTCCCTCACATAACACTGACTCTGTAGCAGCCCTACTGACCCTTCAGGGTTTTTAGTCTGTCGTGAGATCTACTGTTTTGTCTGCAGACTACTGAGGAATGTATGCTGACCTTCATGGCCACAGGTTCGAATACCAAAGCCTAGCCTTTCATCCTTCCAAAGTCGATAAAATGCATGTCCTTCAATCGGGTAACAGTTGGTAAATTTGGTAAATTGGTAAATGCCCCAATGAGTAAAGTCGTGCTTCCAAATACAAGCCAAGTTAATAGTTCTACATTAATTCCGTCTGCAGAAAGTCTTTGCGAAATGCCGGACATGAAATTTCAGTAGAGATTAAAAAAATATATATAGTAACTTCCTATGCTCCTCTTGAGAAGCGACGTATGTGGCATTCGCAGCTCTCGCGCAGTTTAAACCTCAGGCAAAGCGCTGCTTTTAGTCAGACAGACAGCAAGTACCCCTTTACCCATCACCACCAATTAACTCAGCCTTCAAGTTCAACTAACAATAGCGGGGCTTTTTAAAATCAGCCTTGCTTCCCTTTCCATCACTTAAGGGAGATGCATTCCAAGAAAGGAAACTGTAGTGTTGCTGCCAGTGGGGTGTACCACTGCAGCACACGCCCCCTCCCACTGTTTCTGAATGTGTCGCCCCTCAGGCGTAGAAGGGCTTTGGTAGAGCCCGTACGTAAGCGTGGACACGCTCCCCTGTCAATAAAGAGCCCAGGGCCCTGGGCGTGGTCAGTTGGTGACTAGCCACTAATGTTAACACGTGTGTCCGATAGTCATGCTTTCTAGGCCCTAGGCCAGGACACCACATTGGCGACGAGGCGGTGGTCCCCGGCCCCACCGCGTGCCCTACATCAGCGCGCCCTGTCACCGGCGCCCCCACTGCCTGGCAACCCATCTACGAGCGGCCCTTCGACGGCTGCCCCGCGGCCCAGTTGCTCCTCGCCGCGCAGCCCTGCCTCGGCGCCCAGGATCACCTGCCCCGGCCGCGCCTTCGAGGACTCACCCAGTCTGCCCAGTATCGGGAGTGTCCTGCCTGCGTGCCTGCAGCGGCCCGCGCAGCCCTCCGGCGCTTCCGCTCCGCTCCCGCCTGCCTCCGGAGCCATCCTGCGGCCATCCTCCACGACGTGACCGGCGTGTCACTTGCAGGTACCTGCTGCGGCCAGCCCCGTTGTCTCCTGCTACCCCTGGGCCCCCAGTCTTGGCCTGCCACCGACAGCGCCAACCCAGCGCGACGTCTCCAGTCTTCCCGCGCATGCGCAGGAGGCGCCCAGCAACACGTCCCCGACGTGCACCGCGATATCTCACGCATCTAGCGTGTCCTCGGCCCAGCGGACCCTGCCATCCCTCACGCTTCCGGCGGAACTGCGCCCGGGTGTGTCTCCCAAGTGCACACCTCTTCCCACAGTGTTTGTGGAGGCCCCACAGCTTTCCCCTGCCTGCTAAGAGCGACCAAACGTCTCACAGAGCCCTGCTCCTGCCGCCATGGCAAATGTACCGCCCCTGGAGCCTTTCTCCATCACGGGAACGCCTCCCTCGCAAGCAACACGGTGGCGCAAGTGGGTTGAACGCTTGGAGAACTATTTCATCGCAGCGGACATCGCAGTGGCGCGGCGTCGCGCCATGCTATTACACCTAGGAGGGGAGGCGATTCACGACATCTCCAAGGACATCACGGAGGGCGACCCTCCACACACCTACGCCACCCTGCGAGACGCCATTACAAGATACTTCGAACCCTTCACGAGCGCAGATTATGAACGTTTCCTGCTCCGACAAGCTCGCCAGCTCCCGGAGGAATCGGTTGATGTGTTCTACGCGCGCCTCAAGAAACTAGCCAGCACGTGCACGCTCCCTGACGCGGAAGACGAGATTCGCGCCCAATTTATACAGGGGTGTTCCTCTCTGAAACTGCGAGAGAGGGTGCTGGAAACGGACGCTATGCCCATGCGCGACATCCTCGCATTAGGACGCTCTAAAGAACTCTCCAAGGCTCGGGCAGCCCACATGGAGCCAGATCCAGCAGTCAAAATCAAGACAGAGCCAGTATGCGCGGTCAAGTCACAACGTCCAGACAACCGGATGAGGCCTCAGAGGAAAGATCAGCCCCAGTCCTCCCGCGATCGTACCTGCATTTGGTACGGGGGTGCCACCCCACACAAAGGCGCCTGCCCAGCCCAAGGTAAAATCTGCAGCGCGTGTGGGAAAGCCAACCACTTTGCAAGCGTCTGCTTATCGTCGCAACGGAAGAAGCAAAGCGGCCCGCCCAGGAAGACGCGACAGGTAGCACCACTTCCGAACACGTCGAACAGCGACGACATGGACGACGACGAGGAAGACGCTGCGTCAGTCCACGTGGTCCGCATGCTCAACACCCTGGCGGCCACGTCCTCAAACGAACCAATGTGCACCGTCCATGTCCATGGCCAAGCAATCAGAGCCCTCATCGACACCGGCGCAACGATCAATCTCATGGCTGCCAGTGTGTACCAGTGCCTGGAGGATGCCCCCACGCTTCACCCCACCAGAGTGCAAGTGTTCGCCTACGGGACCCGGCGCCCATTGCGCCTGTGCGGAGTGTTCCGAACGACCGTGTCTCACAATTCCATGCAGCTGCAGACCAAGATCTATGTATCCCAAGAAGGATCAGGGTTCCTCCTTGGCTGCAAGACCGCACGTGAACTTGGTCTCATTCACTTTGCCCTAACGGTGCAAGCTCAAGGTCTAGATCAGGGGTCTTCAAACTGTGGGGCGCGACCCCCAGGGGGGCCGTGGAGCGATGCAAAGGGGGTCGCGCCTTCACAGTGACACTTCTGCCCTGGCCTCCAGGGCTTCAGCCCCCCTCCTCCCCCATCCTGTGTCTCAGCCCGGGCTGCTGCAGTGCAGCTCGCGCTCCTGGGGCCTCGGCTGCGCAGTGTCTGGAGTCTTATCTCCATCCCGAGTTTTTCACAGGTCTTTAAAGACCATTAGCATATTTACATGCCTTTGTTAACTGATTACCAAAGGTTAGTTTTTTTATGGTTCCAGGGCCCAGGGGGTACTAGAACCATAAAAAAACTAAGCTTTGATAATCAGTTAACAAAGGCATGTAAATATGCTAATGGTCTTTAAAGACCTGCTGAAGCGTTTGAAGAGCAGCGCCTTTCTTTTTTTTAAACACAGAGCAGCCACCTTACAAGCAGTGATGGGTGGGGAAGGCATAGCGAGGCGCCGAAGCTAAACACGCTCACATTAAACTATGCTTTAGGGGAGATGGAGTTAAATTGACCAGCAGGAAGTGGTGGTGAGGGGATGGCTAGGAGCAGACAAAGAAATGCGATTTCGGGGGATAGTTTTTTAAAGAAGAAATGGCTGCATGTATTTCTGCATTCTAAATGAAGCTCGAGTTTGGGGTGAAACAAAAGTGCACATGATCTAAGAGTGGAAACTCAGGAAGTGATATCACAGTCTGTTTATGTACCACTAATGCTTGTTGATTGAATCCTGCATTGGAGCCATCCACAGCCTGCATGCATGGGGGCGAAGTGTTAATAAATGAGTGGCACACATCGACTCCAGCTGTGCGGCGACTGCTGTTATCTGAGAGCTGAAAAGTGCCTCACCTGCATTGGGAATTAAGTTATATCATGATCGCTTTTAAGACGGCAGACACTCATTAAATGTGATCCCCCTGGTCCCCCACTCTGCCTATTCCTTACATTTGTATTTTTACACTTACTGCTGTAGTGTGAGAATGCATTTAATGAAAAGAAATATAAAGTTGGGTTGCCAAAAGAAACATCCCTGCTATGTGTTGTTTAAAGATCCTGCAGAGACCTGCTCTTGACACTAAATTGAGTTATAAATAAAAAAGTATGTATTAATTAGTTATGTGACTTTTCTGTCTTTATTCTCTTTAATTATTAGTCATGGATCATTGAGGCATCCCTAGAACACAATTAAAAGTGCTTTCTATTTATATTTGCTGTTCTAAGTATTCACAGATAAGTGAAAAAATACAGCTGTAGGTGACTGTTTACTTCTGGGCCATCAAAATAATGAGCTGGTAACCCTAATCATTAGACTGGAAGTTTGTTGCAGGATCAGCACATTCTTTATTTCCTCCACCCTCGAACCCTGATTAAAGCCATTATAGCAATAGTTTAACTTATATCTGAAACCCTACGCTTCAAGTTTCTGGGAATGCACCCTGCTTTTAGTCTACTCACTTCCATTCTCGCCTTCACTTTCACGTTCACCCTGCACTCCCAGCGATCACAATACACTCACACTGATCGCCATGCACTCCGATCATTCACTCGCTCACCCTGCACTCACACCAATCACCATGCACTCACACCAATCACCCGCTCACCCTGCTCTCACAGTGATCGCTGCACTAAAAATTTGCTTGCATTGTTCACTCTGTACCTCACTCTGCAGTCACACGAGCACACTTCTTACCCTGCACTCATGTGACACTTCACTCACCTGTCCCCCCCTTACTGCTCAATCTGTAGCTAACTCAAACAAGGCCATCACTAACCATGCACTAATTTGTCCCACTCTGCACTTACCGCTGAACCCAAATTCATATGGTCACCTCACTCACCCTGCAGTCACTCCTTTTACCCTACTCTCACACTGTTGCGGATTGGGAGGCCCTTCACAGAGGTTGACTAGACATCTTTCTGATGTTAATTGCTGTATTTTGGTTATAAACTGGTACTGGTGGGGTGAAATCTTTCCTCAGTATTACTGTGTTTAAAAAAATTCTAAATAAAGCAATGCTACCCCAAAATATGCAGCATGACAGAACATTATTTACATTTTCTACTCACACAATTTAGTCAAGCCTGTCGCATAATTTGGTCCTCACCATCCTCATAACCTAGACGTTTAGAAATTTTTGTCAGGAGGGGGTCCTTACGCTTGAAAATGTTGACAGGGGGGTCTCGGCATCCAAAAGTTTGAAGACCTCTGGTCTAGATCATCTGGTCGCAGAACACTCCTCGTTGTTCGAAGGTATTGGGTGCCTACGAGGCCCTCCCGTCCGACTCCACATTGACCAGTCAGTGGCCCCAGTAGCCCTCCGGCACAGGCGGATTGCATTCCACCTCCGGCCCAAAGTGGAAGCCGAACTGAAGATGTTAGAGCAAGCCGGAATCATCGAACGGGTGACTGGGCCCACCCCGTGGGTGTCCCCCATCGTCGTGGCCAAGAAGCCGAAACAACCTGACGCAGTAAAGATATGTGTGGATATGCGCCTCCCCAACCTGGCCATCAAAAGAGAGCGTCATCTGACGCCAACCATCGATGACATCATCGGGAAACTCGCAGGATCCAAGTGGTTCTCTAAGATGGACCTGAGATCGGGGTACCATCAGATCCCGCTTCACCCGGATTCGCGCCCAATCACGGCTTTCTCCACACATGCCGGTCTGTGGAGGTACACGAGACTCAACTTCGGCATCTCAAGCGCAGCCGAAGTGTTTCAAAATATCATCCACAACGTCCTCCAAGGCCTCGACGGGGTACTGAATGTGAGCGACGATATCCTGGTGCATGCCCCGACTCTAGAAGAACACATCAGACGACTCCAAGCTGTGTTCAACCGTCTAAAGGAGAGAGGACTGACGCTCCACAAAGACAAGTGCGAATTTTTGCGCAAAGACATAAGCTTCTTCGGATACAAGTTCTCCGATCAAGGGGGTGGGACCCGACCCAGAAAAAGTAAGAGACATCTGTGAGAAGTTGGCCCGATATGCAACGTTCGCTATTCTAGCGACCGCTATGTATCGTTCCAACGACCCTTATGGTGTTTGGTTGTAAGTCAACCTATAGACCAGCTATCCTAGTAGCGTGGATACGAGCAGTCTAAGGCTAAAGACTCGAGAGGGCGTGTTAAGCCAGCTGTTATACCATCACATACCCCTTGAACACCAAGTGAAAGGACACCACACAAGTGTTATGAAAATAAACAGTATATTTATTAAGATTCACAACAGCCCTGGACTCTTTATGAGGACAGGGTACTAAGCACAAACCAAATCTCTTAGTAAAATACTTCAAGTGCACAATTAAAACAAGTGTCCGAGGACACGGAAAGTTTAAGGTCTCGGGCGGACCCGATAAGGCAAGTCGGAAGCGAGGGACTCGGGACCCTAGAGTAAAGAGGCTATGCAGGCACCGAAATGCCGAGTTACCTAGCCACGAGGGCTGCGGCTGCACAAGTCTTACAGGCGTCGGGGTCTTCGCTGACGAGCCAGGAGCCGGAAGAAAAGGAGTTGCTGGCCGGCGACCAGTGATGAATAGTTCGTAGAGATCCAAGCCTGGATCAGAGATTGATGATACCTGAAAGCAGAGGGGACCAAGTTCGTACTACTAGCCAGTAGTCAGAGGGTACCAGGAAGGCACCGGTTGGCCTTCACCTCGACCAGGTGAGTGGGCGACGCTAGGCTCTGCAGTCTCACGGACCAGGAGGCGTTGTCGGCGACCACGGTGGAGGTGCGAGCTGTCCCACGAAGGATGATGCTGTCGGCGTCGCTGGGCCCAGGATGGGGCAACAAGCCTTGGCAGATCTCAGGGCCACGTGGTGGGCCTAAGATGGCGTCTTGAGTGGACCAGGAGGGCCCGGGGTGCTTCTCGCAAAGATGGAAGCAAGGACCAGTCTGGAGCAACCAGACCAGCAGTGTTGATTGTCGGATGTCGTCACAGAAGGGCACAAGCCAGCGGCTAGTGACCAGACAACGTGCTGAGCAGCGAGCAGAAGGGCCCCACGCAGATCGTGGAGATGCTGGGAGACTGCACTTCGGTGCTGGAGCGGCTCAGGGTCGGGGCTTCTCGGACCCCAGAGCACTCACCAGAGAATTACTTCGATGGTCGTGCTGGTTAAGAAAGCGTGCAGGTTTTGATGATGGCCGGTCCCTCGAGGTCTCGTCGCACCCACAGATCACAGCTGAGCTGATGACGTGGGTAGAGGTCAGAGGTGCCAGGGAAGCCGGTTCTCGTCGAGCTGGGCCGTCGGATTCCTTGAGGAAGGACTTACAGCAAACCGCAGAGTTCTTAGATGGTGCCCGCTGATGCGGGGTGACTACTCCTTAGTCACAAGGGAGAAATCTTGAGAAGAGTCTCGAATGTCCTTTCGTAGAAAGTAGTTCTTGATTCAAAGATGATCTCATTTGGAAGGGTCCCCGCTCCGGTCTTTATCCTAAAGAAAGGGGTGGGTACATGACTAGGTCCTGCCCTAAGGGTGGGACCAGGAAGGGGGGTAGTTACACCCCTCTCCCCTGCCGGGCCTTCCCCAGGCCAGGGCAGGCGCCCCTGGAACTGGTTCTGACCGGCAGATGGGTAGTGAGCACCGGGGTGCCACTCCGCAGTCACCTTCTCGCAAAAGCCCTACCTACCCAGAATACACAAACCCTGCCTGGGACGGTGCGAACACCGCCCTCGTCAGGAAACCCTTTGTCCAAGCTCTCCTCGCTGGAAGGACTCCCAGCAGCAGGAGGTCAGACTCGTGTCTGTGGTGGCAGCATCCATTTTGTGGAGCTGAGGCTTTAGTTAACTTTAACCGGGGTTCACAGTTACGTACATGTCGTGTCCCTCTAGAAGGGCGGAATGCTAACCTCGTCGCCAGAATTGGTGAGGGGGCAGCATCCCGATTCGTATGACACCTTACTCGACATGCCTTGATAACGCGACACCGAAGTTACCGATGTGGTACGCGTTATCATGGAACAGCCATTGGGTCTTGATTCCGCAAGCTGCAACCGGGCTCGGCTCGGGCCAGAACCTAGTTCACACGAGCCCACGCACTCTGCCTTCAGGATTGTCAAGGCCTGCCATAGGAGTGACTGATAGGAACTCGGGTGTCCATTGTATGGTTAGATATAGAGCTACTATACCTAAAGCAAAGGGTGATTACACGACTCTGCCCCAGCTGTCATGCAGCCAGTTGTGTCAAATTTAGGAGGCCAGCCAGGGGTGGCATAATACATGCTGCAGCCCCTGGCGGCCCTGGGTACACCTATGCCCTGCGTTACGGGGTCTGATAAGGTGGCCCAGTACCAATTGGTAGATGCACCTAGGGTACATGTCGTAATTTAGAAAGAGAACAGCCAGGCTGTGGGTCTGATTGGCAGGCCCACAGCCAGAGAAAGTCGTAAACCAGTGAAACAAAAGCAAAAAATCTGGGTGATCATAGGATTGCAGACCCTACTCTCCTACATGACCCCCCCCCCAAACGTCGGAACAATAAGCTAACCTTGACCAGGTGAGTCTTCTTGTTCTAAGTGGAAATATCTGGAGAGCCCATCGGCATTGCCATGATCAGTACCAGGTCTATGTTCCACTGTAAAGTCCATCCCCTGTAGGGAAATGGACCACCTAAGCAGTTTGGGGTTTTCACCCTTCATCTGATTTAGCCATAAGAGGGGCTTATGGTCGGTCTGAATCTTGAAGTGAGTGCCAAACAAGTATGGCCTCAGCTTCTTCAGGGCCCAAACCACAGCAAAGGCCTCCCTCTCAATAGCTGACCAATTCTTCTCTCTAGGGGTCAGCCTTCTGCTTATAAAAGCAATGGGCTGGTCTTGACCATCAAAATTCAGTTGAGAAAGAACAGCTCCCACACCCAACTCAGAAGCATCTGTTTGGACAATGAATGGTTTGGAGTAGTCCGGACTCTTGAGGATAGGCGCCGTGCACATGGCCTGCTTTAGGTCATCGAATGCTTTTTGACAGCTCGCTGTCCACTGAACCTTCTTTGGCATTTTCTTACTTGTCAGTTCATTTAATGGTGTCACAATTGAACCATAGTTCCTGACAAACTTCCTATAGTAACCAGTCAGGCCCAAGAAAGCTCGAACCTGAGTCTGGGTGGTTGGAGGAGCCTAGTCCCTGATTGACTGTATCTTGCTCTCCAGTGGCTGAACCTGGCCTCCACCTACAAGGTGGCCCAGGTATACAACCTGTGTCTGCCCTATCTGGCACTTGGTGGCCTTGATAGTGAGGCCGGCTGCTTGCAGAGCCTCTAACGCTTTCCGCAGGCGGACCAGGTGATCCTCCCAGGTGGAGCTAAAGACAGCAATATCGTCAAGATACGCCGCACATAAGTCATCCAGCCCAGTAAGGACTTGATTCACCAACCTTTGGAAGGTGGCAGGTGCATTTTTCAGACCAAAGGGCATCACCACGAACTGATAATGCCCACCAGGGGTTGAAAATGCGGTTTTAGGCTTGGCGTCCTCAGCTAACCTGATTTGCCAATACCCAGCTGTCAGGTCAAACGTACTTAGGTAGTTGGCCGAAGCCAATCTATCGATAAGCTCGTCTGCCCTTGGTATGGGGTGGGCGTCAGTCTTAGTGACTGCATTGAGACCCCTGTAGTCTACGCAGAACCTCATCTCTTTCTTACCGCCCGGAGTGTGAGGTTTCGGCACTAGAACTACGGGACTAGCCCAAGGGCTATCCGAGGGTTCAATGACTCCCAGCTCCAACATTTTCTGCACTTCACTCTTGATGCAGTCTCTAACGTGATCAGGCTGCCGGTAGATTTTACTCTTGACGGGCAAGCTGTCACCAGTGTCAACCTCATGGGTGCACCAATCGGTCTGACTGGGTGTTAGAGAAAACATATGTCTGAAAGACTGAAGAACCTGTTTACAGTCTTTCTGTTGATGTTCGGAGAGGCTGCCACAAAAGACAACACCATCTACCGATCCATCGTCAGGATTCTGAGTGAGCAGGTCGGGGAGAGGGTCACTCTCCTCCTCCTGTCCCTCATCTAGGGCCATGAGCAAACTCATGTCCTTCCTGTCGACATATGCCTTGAGCCTGTTGACATGAAGCACCCTGTGGGGGCTCCGGGGAGTTCCCAGGTCGACCAGGTAGGTGACCTCTCCCTTTTTCTCCAGGATGGTGTAGGGCCCGGACCATTTGTCCTTGAGTGCTGCTGGGGCCACTGGCTCCAACACCCACACCTTCTGTCCGGGCTGGTAAACAGTCAAGACAGCCTTTTGGTCATGCCAAGCTTTTTGGGGTTCTTGGCTGGCCTTAAGGTTTTCAGATGCCTTCTCCATGTATTCAGCCATCCGCGAGCGGAGGCCAAGCACATAGTCCACTATGTTGGCTGCAGGCTTTTTGAGAGGTCTCTCCCATCCTTCCTTCACCAAACATAGGGGTCCTCTCACAGGATGCCCGTACAAAAGTTCAAAAGGGCTATAGCCAACCCCCTTCTGCGGGACTTCTCTGTAAGCAAATAAAAGGCAGGGGATCAGGACGTCCCATCTACGCCGAAGCTTTTCAGGTAGTCCATGAATCATCCCTTTAAGGGTCCTGTTGAATCTCTCAACAAGCCCATTGCATTGTGGATGATAGGGTGTAGTGAACTTGTAGTTGACACCACATTCCTTCCACATAGCAGTTAAGTAGCTCGACATAAAGTTTGCACCTCTGTCGGAGACGACCTCCTTAGGGAAGCCCACTCTGGAGAATACTCCAACTAGCTCTTGCCACAACAGGTGCTGTAGTGGTCCTAAGGGGAATAGCTTCAGGATACCTGGTGGCATGATCCACTACCACCAGTATAAACTTGTGCCCTGATGCTGTTGGTGGTTCCATGGGACCGACGATGTCGATCCCCACCCGTTCAAAGGGCACCCCCACCACAGGCATTGGTATAAGGGGGGCCTTTGTCGTGCCACCTGACTTACCACTGGCTTGGCAAGTGACACAGGAGCGGCAAAACTCCTTGGTATCTTCGTTCATATGAGGCCAGTGAAAGTGTGAGACAAGCCTGTCCCACGTTTTCGTCTGGCCTAAGTGACCTGCTGAGGGAATCTCGTGGGCCAAGGTAAGTAGGAAACCACGCTGAGACAAGGGTACAACCAGCCTCCTGGTCATGCCAGGCTTGGGGTCTCTTGACTCAGTGTACAGGAGTCCATCTTCCCAGTATACCTTGTGGGTACCTGTGGCGTTCCCAGCAGCCTCAGCAGCAGCCTGCTGTCTGAGGGGTTCAAGAGAAGGGCAGTCTAACTGGTCCTTCCCCAGGTCTTCCCTTGAGGGTCCCCCTGAACCCAAGAATTCAACTTGATCAAGTTCGAACTCCCTAGGCTCAGTTTCCCTCAATTCCTGTAGGTCAGCCTCCTCTGAGACTTGATCCACGACCTGGGGCAAGGGGGAAGGCGCAGCCTTAACCCTACCGCTCTTTTTCTTGGGAGGTGTCTGGTCCGTTGTTCCAGGATCCAGCACCTGTTCAGTGGGGCATTTCCTGACCTGTGACCTGGTCACAGCGAACACATGTGCTGGCAAGCCTAACATTTCCATGTGAGTCCGGTGCTCCACTTCTGACCATTGTGATGACTCCAAATCATTGCCCAACAAACAATCCACTGGGAGGTCTGAACTAACTACAACCTTCTTTTGGCCAGTTACCCCTCCCCAGGAGAAAGCTACAATTGCCATACTGTGATTGGTAGTGACATTGCTTGCATTGGTCACCAGGAATTCCGTACCTGGCATGATCTGTCCAGGGTCCACAAAGTTAGGCGTCACCATGGTGACGCTGGCACAAGTGTCCCTATAGGCCTGAGCCATCTTTCCATTTATGAAAGGCGTCTGTCGGTATTTGCCCAAAGTATTGGGACTTACGTCAGGGGACACGTCCACGTCCCCTGTACTGACAAGGACAGCCTGAGTGAGTGTGCCAACTAAGTTGTCACGCCCCTCAGAACCCAGGGTTAACCCTACTAAACCCTTGGGAGGTGCACTACCACTGCTGGCTGTACTAGGGGGCACAGGTGCCTTAGGGGCTGCAGTGGCAGGAGCCTGCCCTCCTCCTTTCTTGGTGCACTCACTAAACCAGTGAGATTTACTTTTGCAGTACTGGCACCATCTTTTGGATTGGCCTTCTTTCTTCTTTTGGGGAGCCTGACCCCCACCCTCTTTGGGTTGTTGGGGACCTGTCGAAGACTTCTGGTCATTTTGTTCCCCCTTAGAATCTTTACCCTTCTGGTCTGCTTTCTTCTGACCACCTTGATTCTGGCCCTGGTTCTGTTTAACTCTTGTACGAACCCATCTGTCTGCCTTCTTTCCCAATTCTTGGGGAGAGGTCAGATCCGAGTCGACAAGATGCTGATGCAACAACTGGTTCTGACAATTGTTTAAAATTTGTTCTCTCATCATCAAATTATACAATCCTTTGTAATCAGTAACCTTACTGCCCAGCAACCAGCCCTCAAAAGCCTTAGTGGCACAATCGACAAAGTCAGACCAATCTTGAGACTGCGTTGTCTGGGTATCCCTGAACAGCACCCTGTACTGCTCAGTGGTTAGGCCGAACCCTTCAACGAGTGTATTTTTCAAGACTTGGTAATCGTTAGCGTCCTCTACCCTTGTGGTGAGGAGCTTGTCTCTTCCTTTTCCTTCAAAGGAGAGCCACAAGATAGCTGCCCACTGACTCTGGGGAACACCCTGCACAGTGCAGGCCCTCTCCAAAGCAGTTATCCATTTGTGGATGTCGTCCCCTTGTTTAAAGGGGGGCACTATCTTACCAAGGTGTTTCGTATCAAAACTCCTTTCCCTATTGCTAGGTACATTGCTGCCACCAGTGGGGACTACCCCACTTAACTGTTGCTCTCTAGCAAAGGCAAGCCTTTCTTTGGCCAGGGCAAGTTCTTCCCTCTCAATCCTCAGATTAGCTGCCCTTTCCTTAGCTTCGTACACTCTCCTCTGAGGGGACGTCATCCCTCTTTGAGAAGAGTTGTGAGAGCCATTGGTTTGAAGGGATCTGCCAGAGTCTCTTGACAGAGATCGGGCTCGTCCATTCCCAATGTTAAGCGGACCTGACAGTAGCGCTGGGGTCCCCCAGTACCACTATCATGTTTGCTTAAGTTGGACCTGCTTAGTCTAACGACTTCTACCTGTCCCTTATCTGCCTCATCCCCAGAGGGATCCTCATCCTCATCATCCTCCACATCTTCGTTCTCAGTTGCGAGGTGGATGAGGTCAGGATCGTCTCTGGTTCCCTCGAGGGGAGGCATGTCTCCTTCTGGATTAGAAGAGCTAAGACGGGTCTCAGCTTTTCTGGCATCATAAGTCTCCAAGAGACCAATCAGAAAGGACGTTGTGGGGTTAGACCCCTGCTTGATCTTCCTGGAGTGACACACCTGTCTTAACTCCTTGAAGCTCAGCACAGTATATCTTGAAGGAATGACCTGTGGAGGGTCAACTGACACAAGGGGAGACTCAGAGTTTCCTCCTTTGTCCGACATACTGTTTCTAGTGTGGTGTAAGTGATGCACCTACCTACACTATGTGTTTATCTACTATTCCCTTGCTAAAAGTTGCAGCCAAGGTGTGCTAAGCCTTGAGGAGCTGCAACAGCTGGTTCAGTAGAACTCAGAGTATTCTAAGCTTTAGTTATATGTACTAACAGTACTTATGTGATCTTTCAACAAGATATTCTTAGGATACGTGTGGTAAAACAACAGCAAGCTCAAATCCCAACCGCTGCTCACCAATGTGAGAAGTTGGCCCGATATGCAACGTTCGCTATTCTAGCGACCGCTATGTATCGTTCCAACGACCCTTATGGTGTTTGGTTGTAAGTCAACCTATAGACCAGCTATCCTAGTAGCGTGGATACGAGCAGTCTAAGGCTAAAGACTCGAGAGGGCGTGTTAAGCCAGCTGTTATACCATCACATACCCCTTGAACACCAAGTGAAAGGACACCACACAAGTGTTATGAAAATAAACAGTATATTTATTAAGATTCACAACAGCCCTGGACTCTTTATGAGGACAGGGTACTAAGCACAAACCAAATCTCTTAGGAAAATACTTCAAGTGCACAATTAAAACAAGTGTCCGAGGACACGGAAAGTTTAAGGTCTCGGGCGGACCCGATAAGGCAAGTCGGAAGCGAGGGACTCGGGACCCTAGAGTAAAGAGGCTATGCAGGCACCGAAATGCCGAGTTACCTAGCCACGAGGGCTGCGGCTGCACAAGTCTTACAGGCGTCGGGGTCTTCGCTGACGAGCCAGGAGCCGGAAGAAAAGGAGTTGCTGGCCGGCGACCAGTGATGAATAGTTCGTAGAGATCCAAGCCTGGATCAGAGATTGATGATACCTGAAAGCAGAGGGGACCAAGTTCGTACTACTAGCCAGTAGTCAGAGGGTACCAGGAAGGCACCGGTTGGCCTTCACCTCGACCAGGTGAGTGGGCGACGCTAGGCTCTGCAGTCTCACGGACCAGGAGGCGTTGTCGGCGACCACGGTGGAGGTGCGAGCTGTCCCACGAAGGATGATGCTGTCGGCGTCGCTGGGCCCAGGATGGGGCAACAAGCCTTGGCAGATCTCAGGGCCACGTGGTGGGCCTAAGATGGCGTCTTGAGTGGACCAGGACGGCCCGGGGTGCTTCTCGCAAAGATGGAAGCAAGGACCAGTCTGGAGCAACCAGACCAGCAGTGTTGATTGTCGGATGTCGTCACAGAAGGGCACAAGCCAGCGGCTAGTGACCAGACAACGTGCTGAGCAGCGAGCAGAAGGGCCCCACGCAGATCGTGGAGATGCTGGGAGACTGCACTTCGGTGCTGGAGCGGCTCAGGGTCGGGGCTTCTCGGACCCCAGAGCACTCACCAGAGAATTACTTCGATGGTCGTGCTGGTTAAGAAAGCGTGCAGGTTTTGATGATGGCCGGTCCCTCGAGGTCTCGTCGCACCCACAGATCACAGCTGAGCTGATGACGTGGGTAGAGGTCAGAGGTGCCAGGGAAGCCGGTTCTCGTCGAGCTGGGCCGTCGGATTCCTTGAGGAAGGACTTACAGCAAACCGCAGAGTTCTTAGATGGTGCCCGCTGATGCGGGGTGACTACTCCTTAGTCACAAGGGAGAAATCTTGAGAAGAGTCTCGAATGTCCTTTCGTAGAAAGTAGTTCTTGATTCAAAGATGATCTCATTTGGAAGGGTCCCCGCTCCGGTCTTTATCCTAAAGAAAGGGGTGGGTACATGACTAGGTCCTGCCCTAAGGGTGGGACCAGGAAGGGGGGTAGTTACACCCCTCTCCCCTGCCGGGCCTTCCCCAGGCCAGGGCTGGCGCCCCTGGAACTGGTTCTGACCGGCAGATGCGTAGTGAGCACCGGGGTGCCACTCCGCAGTCACCTTCTCGCAAAAGCCCTACCTACCCAGAATACACAAACCCTGTCTGGGACGGTGCGAACACCGCCCTCGACAGGAAACCCTTTGTCCAAGCTCTCCTCGCTGGAAGGACTCCCAGCAGCAGGAGGTCAGACTCGTGTCTGTGGTGGCAGCATCCATTTTGTGGAGCTGAGGCTTTAGTTAACTTTAACCGGGGTTCACAGTTACGTACATGTCGTGTCCCTCTAGAAGGGCGGAATGCTAACCTCGTTGCCAGAATTGGTGAGGGGGCAGCATCCCGATTCGTATGACACCTTACTCGACATGCCTTGATAACGCGACACCGAAGTTACCGATGTGGTACGCGTTATCATGGAACAGCCATTGGGTCTTGATTCCGCAAGCTGCAACCGGGCTCGGCTCGGGCCAGAACCTAGTTCACACGAGCCCACGCACTCTGCCTTCAGGATTGTCAAGGCCTGCCATAGGAGTGACTGATAGGAACTCGGGTGTCCATTGTATGGTTAGATATAGAGCTACTATACCTAAAGCAAAGGGTGATTACACGACTCTGCCCCAGCTGTCATGCAGCCAGTTGTGTCAAATTTAGGAGGCCAGCCAGGGGTGGCATAATACATGCTGCAGCCCCTGGCGGCCCTGGGTACACCTATGCCCTGCGTTACGGGGTCTGATAAGGTGGCCCAGTACCAATTGGTAGATGCACCTAGGGTACATGTCGTAATTTAGAAAGAGAACAGCCAGGCTGTGGGTCTGATTGGCAGGCCCACAGCCAGAGAAAGTCGTAAACCAGTGAAACAAAAGCAAAAAATCTGGGTGATCATAGGATTGCAGACCCTACTCTCCTACAACATCCACAACGCGCCGGCACCCACCTCCATAACAGCAGTCCGCAGTTTCTTGGGCATGGTGACGTACTGTGGACATTTCATAAAAGACCTGTCCGACCTAACTGGACCACTCCGCGACCTCACGAAGTCGAATGCCACCTGGAAGTGGGGCCCGGAGCAGCAAGAATCCTTCTTGAACACGAAAGCAGCCCTGTCAGCTGACACGACACTGGCATATTTCAACCCACGGAATGAGTCTCAACTGCTGGTTGACGCCAGTCCCACCGGTCTGGGAGCCGTCCTGTCACAACGGCAATCCTGCGGAGAATGGGCCCCCGTAGCGTACGCCAGCCGTACCCTCACGCCTACCGAACAACGCTACTCCCAAATTGAGCGGGAGGCCATCGCTATTCTGTGGGGTTGCCGCCATTTCCACATTTACCTCTACGGCCACCCTTTTTCAGTTATCACCGACCACAAGCCCCTCATACCGCTCTTCCAAGGCTCTTCCTCCCGCCCACCCCCGAGGATTGAGAAGTGGGTGCTGCAGCTGCAAGAGTTCCAGTTCTCTGTGGAGTACAGGCCCGGCACACGCAATCCTGCAGACTACCTGTCCAGACACGCCCGACCTGTTACCGACGCGGAAGCCGCCGAAGCAGTGGCCACGGAGGAGTACGTCCGGCTAATCGTCGAAAGGTCAAGGCCACGTCCCATGTCCCTAGAAGAGGTTTCAAGAGCCACTAAAGACGATGACTGTCTCCAGATCGCGATCCATGCCGTAGAATGCGGTGACTGGAAGGCGCTCCAGAGCCCTGCGTCCTTTCGCACCCCTGACGCTCAAGCCATCCTGAAGGCTCTGTACCAGATCCGACACGAACTGTCTGTCTCCACAGAAGGATGCCTCCTGAGAGGCCCCCGCCTGGTGCTACCCAGCAGCCTGACCCAACAAGCTGCCTTGCTGGCACACGGATCGCACCAAGGGATTGTCAAATCCAAGAGCAGACTCCGGAGCAAGGTGTGGTTCCCCGGGCTCGACAGAGCAGTTGAAGAGGTGATCCACAGGTGTCCAGTGTGTCTTGCGACAAGCCTTCCAAACCCTCCGGCACCGGTGGTAACCGAAGAAGGCCCCACGTCCCTGTGGGTGCGCGTGAGTGCAGACTTTGGCAGCCTCCCCGGGGGCAAGTACATGCTCGTCGTGGTGGACGATTTCTCTCGATATCCGGAAGTAGAAATTGTATCGTCAACGGCAGCCTCGGAAGTAATACCAAAATTCGAAAAGATAATCGCCACCCACGGGCTCATGAAGGAGGTCCGCACTGACAACGGACCCCCATTCAACGGCACCGACTTCACGGAATACCTCCAGAGCCAGGGTGTTAAACACAGACGGATCACGCCAAGGTGGCCTCAGGCCAACGGAGAGGCCGAGAGACTGATGAGAACATTGAACAAAACAATACAAATCGCAGTTGCAGACGGCCAGTGCCTGGAGCTAGCCATTTACCAATTCCTCAGAGAATACCGCCTGACCCCGCATTGCACTACAGGAGTCTCCCCAAGCCGACTCTCATTCAATCGAGTCATGGCGGACACCATCCCGCATCACCCAGCGTGGGAGCTCGCCCCAAACCCAAAAAAACGGTCCATGGAGCAACGCGCCAGAACCAACCAGGAAGCATCCCGACGGAGAAGAGCAATGGACAGCCCCATACAAGTCGGAGACACGGTTCTGGTGAAAGACCGCCACCCCGGAGGAAAATTCCGCCTGCCCTTCGAATTAAACCCATGGACTGTGACAGAGATCAACGGAACCATGGTCACAGCTGTCCGGAATGGGGAGTATGTCACAAGAAACATCTCGTTCTTCAAGCAAGTACCGAAGGAAAGCACAGACCCCGACCAGGACGAGTGGCACCCGACCCCCCAGCGCCGACCATCAGGACCGGAGGAAACAGACACCGCACCGGATCGAGCTGAAAACACCACCCGAGCATCCACGCCCCAGAGAAACCAGAGGAAGAATCCAACGCCAACGATGCCAGGGACACAGCAGAACCACTCACAGCCACGGGGGAAGGCCGAAGCCAAACAAGATACAGCCTGCGTCCGTGTCCAAAGCCATCCCAGAGGTATCGTGACTTTGTGGCACAGTGCTGGCGTTGATCGTGATGGCTGACCCCGCCGAGATTAAAGTAAGACTGTTCTGTTTTTCATATTCAAAGTGTTATAAGATTCACCAGTTGAGCAGAGACTAAACCAGAGACAGTTGGCGAACTTTGTTTGTTTTCTACAACCAACTCCCACAGCATGGTTGCTGACCTGATAGACTATTAAGCATCTGTACGTTTGTTTTCGTTTTCATTTTTATCCCTAGGTAAAGGAGGAATGTAGTGTTGCTGCCAGTGGGGTGTACCACTGCAGCACATACCCCCTCCCACTGTTTCTGAATGTGTCGCCCCTCAGGCGTAGAAGGGCTTTGGTAGAGCCCGTACGTAAGCGTCGACACGCTCCCCTGTCAATAAAGAGCCCAGGGCCCTGGGCGTGGTCAGTTGGTGACTAGCCACTAATGTTAACACGTGTGTCCGATAGTCATGCTTTCTAGGCCCTAGGCCAGGACACCACAGAAACCAGGGGAAGGAAAAACATGGACAAGCCATCATTTGGTATGTAAATTTGGAAAGGATGACAACGTTAAAGCTGTTCCCAGATGAAGTTTAAAAAGAATTCCGTGGACATACGGTTCTGATTTACGTGGCGAGAAAGGAATCACTTACACTTAGAGCATCTTACTGGGTTTGTACTGTCTCGTGGGAGACGGGGGAAGAGAGTCGGCTGGAGGGAAACACGCTGGGTTACCTCGTTTTAACAACATGAGTTTCCTGTCTTCGAAACACTCCGTGCCCAGTAGTTTTGACGTCCTTGCTGTTGCAGCATTGTTGTGATACTGTAAGCTGATGGAGCTCATTATTGCAATGTTATTGGTTCGTGCCATTATTAAAGCACAGACTGAGTTTTCCCTTAAATACAATGCTAAACCAGCCACGTGGCTGCAGTTTTGCAGACATCTGCTTTTGTTGTGATGATGCCTTAGGCTGCGCCAGAAGTGCATTGTTGTGGAGCATTTAGAGTATTAGCTGCAATACTACGTCACACGCGGACAAGTGACTCCTCTTATTATGATATTGAAGGATGCCCAAGGTCCCTGCAAGGGACCCCCATGGGAGGGCAAACCCCGTAGTAGGGCGCAGGGAACCGAGGCCAGCCCGTGGGAGGGAAGGGGCGGGGGAGGCGGGTCACGTTAGGTCAGGCCACCCCGCTTTCCTGGGAGGTTATATGGGAGCTCCTCCCTCCCGGCGTCCTCTTTGCTGCTGTCCCCCTACCACTGCGGTCGCTAGGCTGCCCCTCGCCAGCCTTAGGCCCGTTAGCCCCCCTCTAGGCCCTCTCCCTCACCCCCACGACTCCGGATGCGAGGCCCGCAATTTCCAGCTCCACTTCAGGTAAGGGATCGACAGGCCTCTCCCCGGGCCCCGTCCTCGGGAATACCGAGTCGACAGGGCTCCGTGGTTCTACCACGGGGGGGGGGGCTTAGTCGTCCTGTCTTGTGGTGCGCGGGTTTTTTTTTCGTGGAGCGAGGGGAGTAGGCGCGGAAAGTGTAGAGGGTGAGAAAGGCGGGGCAGTGGTGGGATCAGACCCCCCTTCGAGGGGGGCAAGGTCGGCGGCCTGTTTAATGGCGCCGGGGAGCGCAGCTTTCTGGAGGGATGCGACGGTCGGGGAGCGGTGAGGGGATAGGACTGGTCTGGCGCACTGTAGCGGGCGTGGGACGATTTAAATGGCGCCGCTTGCTGCTGCCGAAGTGTAAGGAATGAAGGAACAAGAAACTGGCCAAGCGCATTGCGGGGTAGAGGGAATGCGGTGTTTTGCATGCCCTTTATTCAAGCTGCGGGGACGGGTGGCATCGCTCGCGGCACTCCTCCCTAGCAGCGGGGTGACCATTTAAGCACCCCCAACCACCCTCCCCCCCCCCCCCCCCCCCCCGCTTACTGGTTCAACTGCTGGCACAGGGACTTGAACCGACCGCGCGGGACTCGGGGTACCGCGCCCAGTGCAGCTTGAGGCGAGCAGAGCAACGCGGCTGCAGAGCGGGGCCCGGACCGGCATGGCCGCATCGTGCTCGAGGCAGGTAACTCTCGCTCCTTCCTCCCCCCGTGCTGTGGGCTGGGCTGGGCAGCAGCGTCAGGGGCAAGCGCTCAGAATCTAGCGCCAGCGCGCGGTGCCTGTCCGTGAGGCGCTTTATGCCCGGGAGGCGCTTTATGCACATCTCTTGGGTTGGCCTGTCCTACAAGCACTAGGAGTGTGGCATAGAATTCATGGGTACTTTTTGCACAGTAAGCTGTTGTTCGGGTCTTGCCATTGTTGCCCCTATATGACATACAGGGAGAGCCTGCTGGAAATATCATTTAATCAGCTCTTTTTGACACAAGCGGAGGTCATTGTGTTATCTGAACTTCTAAAAGTGTGAGTACACTTATGATTTAAACATTTCACAGACGTTTAAAAGTGAAGCACTTTATGAACACGTCTTGTTTCCAATCGTGTAGGCTGTCCTCGTCCTCGCCAGCCTTCCTTAGGTCCACTAGGCCAACACCCTCCCCCCCCCCTCTCATTTTCCACTCGACGCCGGACGCGATGCCCGGGCCTTCAGCTCCATAGGAGGTTAGGGATCATGAGGCCTCCCCCCTCCGGCTGCCGCCGCGCCGCTTTACTGAACCCCCCCCCCCCCCCCCCCCCCGCCAACAACCCCAGACACGCACCGCCATTAGCGGAGATGCACCCAGTCAATGCGCGGGCTTTCATCATAGGCTCGGTAAGGAGGGTCGGTAACGAGACGACATATGGGGTGCACGCGCAGTAATGAGACGAATATGTGAACATCCAGAACAGTGGCCCTGCGCAAGGTTTACGAACAGCCATAGAGAGCACGCAGGGGAGGTTTAGATAGCAATTTACAAGGTTTTAATTGTTATTTATGCGGCAGTACAAGGCAAATTTCTTGGTTTTACAACAGGGAGGCATGTGTATGTTTAAGGTGCTTCCCCCGCTGCTGTCATAATTACGTCTTCCCTAATTCTAGGCATTTAAGGATTGCTTCATAGCGTGACGATTGCACAGCACCACCCCTGCAAGAGGAAGGTAAGAACTCAAAAGGGGGGGTTGGCCATTCTAGGGGCATGGGCTACGCAGCCTGGGGGGGCCAGTGTTCATGGTCTGGTCCCCCTAGGGGGAGGTCAGAGACAGTCGGCGGGGCCGGGGACCCAGGACGGGGCAGGGCCCTCTCAGGTCCCCGGTTTGGCTAAGAAGGGGCTGGGACTAACCCAGAACTTTTATATGAATCCATACAGGAGCGCAACTCGACAGGCGTCGCCGCGACACACCCGCGGGAAAGGGTGGTCTCTGCGTACTAAGCGACCTCCCCCCCCCCGCCCCCCCCCCCCGCATCTACCAGTCCAGTGGAAAGTAAGTAAAGATAGGTTAAAGAGATGCAATGATGGATTATGGAGAAGGATGCATGAAAGTATCAGATCAGTAGTCACGACGTTTTTTCCTTTCAGGAGGTTAGACCGAACAGAATAAGATGTCAGGAATGGGACAAGGTGGTGCAGGAACAGGGTTCGCGGTCACGGAAGCGCAAGCAGCACATGCAGCGCTCTTCCTACAGCTAGTCGAGACGAACGGAGTAGCTTGGGCTACTAATCTGCTTAAGGGCAACCCGGCGAACCCTTGTGTGAATAATGACATTTTAACAGTCAATGAAGAGGACACAACTAGTGTGGGCAATGTGAGAGCATCAAAAAGGGTCAAGGTACCCACGAACAAAGACTTTCCGCCGCCCGCTAAGAGGAAGGGGAGTGTTGCCCCCACAGGAAGGGTCGTTCAGGAGGAGTCGAACGCTTCGAGCTTGCCGCCTAGGGGCCAGGAATTGCCTGGTCCATCTAACTGGCCTGCTAACGGCCAGCCAGCAATGGAGTACGCTACCAGAAGCGAGCTGGGTAAGATGATGTCCACATTAGAAATATTCATGAAAGAGATAAGGGAAAGTGTGAGGCCTGGACCCAATGCTGAGGTCAGACCTTCCAATGTTTGGGGAAACGGAGCTCCGGCTCCTGGCACATCGGGAGCGACAGGGGGGAGGCAGGAGGGGACTGACCTATCCATCATTGCAGATGCGCATCCGGCGACGGGGCCAACACCACCAGCACCCCCCCCGGGACCGCACTCTGTACCTTTGGCCTCGCCGACAACGCCCACCCCCCGGCACCGCAGCCCACGAACCCGGTGTCCCCATCCCCTGCTGTTCCAACCCTCCCCCCCCACAACTCAACAGTGCCTATTCCTACATTGCCTGCCCCTTCCCCAGTGCTGCCAAGCGAGGAAGAGGTACAATTTGACGCCCCTTTACTATCAGGTCGCTCATGCCTATCCTGGGAGGTTCCACAAGCAGCGAAATAATTAATTTGGAAGAGAGAGTTTATTGACATTTTCTCGCTACTCATGCTGGGTCAACAAGGGGCGGACGTGCGCAAGGCAGGGCTCAAGGAAGAGGAAAAGAAAGTGAGATTTCAGGCCTGGCCGGAGAAAAGCATTGATAACTGGTTGGAAGCCTTTGCCATCTTACATTCGGTGATTGTAGAAAAATTTAGTGACCAGGGACCAGGGTTAGTGCAGTATGGGAGGCTCATCCACAATGAAGCAAAGAAGTGGGGAGGAGTAGGTTGGTTGGATTACGACAGGGAATTCAGAAAAAAAAATGTCCAGATGTCCCAATATGCGGTGGGATCATAAGGAGGTGCAGCTTTGGATGGACCATATGGGGTCCAGGGCACTTCAAGGGGTTGCGACAAAAAGCAAGGCGCAAGAATCACAGGCAGGGTCCTCGGACAAAAACACCCCTGGGGCCCAGTACGAACAGAGGACGCCGCCCTTTCGAGGGGGCCAGAGAGGGAGAGGTCAGAAGAAAGGAGGCGGGAAGTCTTCGCCAGGGTCATGCAGGTTATTCAACGGGGGCCATTGCCATTGGGGAAGCTCCTGCAAATTCACTCACACATGTAGCAATTGTGGAGGGCAACACCAAGCGGGGTCTTGTAGAACAAGCAAAGGTCAAAAGCCAGGTAGCTACCAGGGAGGGAGAGGTGGGTCCTGGCAGAACAAGTAACCCACCACCGCCCCACGCAACGACCGCCCCCCCCACCCTGTTCCCCCCCTCTCCATCCAGCACCCTGAGCATGAACATGCCTTGCCCACCTGGTAATACCCCTGAGTTGCTTGCAGATCCCCTTGAGCGAGGCGCAATTAAAGGCCCCTCGCCGATAGTTCTGGAGCCAATGTTGCCACTACTGAACAAATACCCAAACAGAATTGATGGGACACTGCTCCTGGGGGGTTTTGCGGAGGGGTTTGTCATACCGTACGTGGGTGTGCCGGTCGCCAGGGATGCTGATAATTTGAAATCCGCAAGGGATAATCCAGATGTAGTGAGAGCCAAGGTAGGCAAGGAACTTGAGCTGGGGAGGGCAGCTGGTCCTTTCCCGCATCCACCACTAGACAACTTTGTGGTATCACCACTGGGGATAGTGCCAAAGAAGGAGCCAGGGGCCTTTAGGCTGATTCATCACCTGTCCTATCCCGAGGGAGAATCAGTAAACGACAATCTTGAGGAAGGGGTTTGCTCTGTCTCGTATTGTTCATTTGACGTGGCCATGGACCTCGTGCGAAGAGCTGGGAAAGGGGCATGGCTGGCAAAAGCGGACATCGAGTCTGCCTTCCGTCTTCTGCCGGTTCATCCGCTTTGCCAGAACTTATTGGGCTTCAGGCTGGGCAATGAATACTACTACGATAGATGCATGCCCATGGGTTGCTCCATCTCCTGCGCATTTTTCGAAGCATTCAGCACCTTCTTGCAATGGGTTCTTCAGGACATTGAAGGGGTACAGGGCGTGACACATTACCTGGATGACTTCCTGTTTGTGGGCAGAGCAGAAACAGCTGAATGTGCAGAGGCACTGGCGAAATTTCAAAGAATGACTAAGCATCTGGGAGTGCCACTGGCCCCGGGGAAGACGGTGGGACCTGCGCAGGCGTTAGTTTTCTTGGGCATCGAAATTGACACATCAGCAGGCGAGGCCAGGCTCCTGGCAGACAAGGTCCTTGAGCTAGCAGACAGGGCCGGACTGGGAACCAGAACCGGCCCTGGCAAAGTGCTCAGCACGGGAGGAGAGGGGAGGGGGGAGAGGTGCGACCGTGCTATGTGACAAGGCCGGTTTTCGGCCGTTTTTGTTACAGGGCCGTTTTTGCAGCATAACGGCCCTGTAACAAAAACGGCCCCAGGGGCCCAAAACCGGCCCCCAACCATGCGGCCCACCGGGGAATTGCCCGGTGCCCTCAACGGCCAGTCCGGGCCTGCTAGCAGAGCAGATAAAGCAGGTACTAGGGCAGGACAAGGTGACATTAGAGGACATTCAAAGCCTACAGGGGAGATTAAGTTTCGCCACAAAAGTTATTCCTGCAGGTAGGGCATTTGCGCGCAGGTTGGCCAGGACAGCGGCGAAGATTAAGCGCAAGCATCACCAGGTGAGATTGAGTTTTGGGGTCAAGGAGGACCTTAAAGTGTGGGGGGACTTCCTTCAGCACTTTAACGGGTCGGTGATATGGAGGGAACCATGGACCAGCAGCCAGGAGCTGACGTTGTTTACTGACGCGTCAGGCAGGGATGGGTTCGGGGCAATTCTTGACAAAGAGTGGTGCGCGGCGGGGTGGCCCAATGCTTGGAGGAAGAAAAAGATCACCTCCAACATAACTGTGTTGGAACTATTCCCAGTGGTAGTTGCTTTTCACCTCTGGCCTGCCTTACTGTCTGCGAAGAGAGTGGTGCTATGGTCGGACAATATGGCGGTGGTCCAAGCCATCAACACCCAGTCAGCCTCCTGCGCACTTGTGTTATGCCTACTCAGGGAACTGGTCAGGGTTTGTCTTTATAATAACGTAGAATGCAAAGCTAAACACATCCCGGGGGCTCAAAACACGGCTGCTGACGCTCTCTCACGTTTCCATTGGCAGCGGTTCCGAGAGGCGTGGCCGCGAGCGAGGGAGGAGATGACGCCTTTCCCGGCTCGACTTTGGCACCTGCTGCGGTGGCGCAGCGCATCAGAGAATTAGGAGAGTTGTCATTGGCACCTGCAACGATGAAAAGATACCAGACCTGTGTTAAAACATTCTGTGGAATTATGGGCCCGTGGGAGCAGGACGTTTCAAGACTAGGAGACCAAGTGCAGGCATTCATGGTTTGGGCAAAGGATGAGGGTAAGAGTCATTCTTGGATGGCGGGGCACCTGTCGGCCATAGGGCACCATGCTCGCCTGTTAGGTCAGAGGGACCCGACCACTTCTTTTCCAACAAGGGCGGCACTCAAAGGGTGGGCTAGAGTGATGCCGAAACTGGTAGATCAGAGGACTCCAATAGACTATGACACTTTGAAAAACATAGTTGACGCCTTGCCTACAGTCACCCATTCCGCGTATGAAACAGCCCTCTTTGCAGCTACGTTTAGCCTTGCCTTCTTTGGAGCATTCAGGATCAGCGAGCTGGTGGCCCGGTCCAAAAAAGAGTCATGCTCCAGGGCCATCTCGATAAGGGACGTACGATCAACAGCTGAGTTAGCCGAGATCTTTTTACAATCCTCCAAAACAGACCAGTCAGGCAAGGGTAGGACAATTACATTACAGCGCCTGGGTAACGACAATTACTGCCCGGTGGCCCTGCTGGCCACTTTTCTGTCCAGCCGCCCGCATGCAGACGGGCTACTGCTCATACACGCTGACTGTTCACCGCTAACAAAGTACCAGGTGGACCATGTGATGCAAGGGTGCTTGTTCAGGGCCGGGTACACCACAAATGGGGCCAAGTTTAGCTCACATTCCTATAGGATAGGAGCGGCCACCACGGCCTTTAGGGTAGGCCTCCCGGCCGAGGCAATCAAAAAAGTAGGACGTTGGGATTCCAACTGTTACAGGAGGTATGTCAGACCATTGAGCGTGATACGCCCTGTGAGCAGACCTGTGGTCAATGATTTGTAAATATTGTATGTAACCCGCAAACCTATGGTTATTATGGTTCATATTTAGCTGTTAAGTGGTGTGTTTTTGATTGCTGTGCTTTAAGTTTGTAATAAACAACAATTTCCAACACACTGTGTTTTATTACAGGGGCAGAGGTGTGGGTGATGGGGCACTCTTATGTCACCAGACTGGCGAGATGGGTGAGGGCCAACACCTGGAAGCATGGTTTTAACAACACAAACATATCATGGTTCGGTTCACCTGGGATGCGCTGGGCAGCACTGGTAGGGACTCTGCGGAAAATACTGAGGGAACACAGGCGGAAGCCAAACATCTTGGTGGTGCACCTGGGGGGGAACGATCTGGTGGCCTTAGGCAAAGAGGCGTTTGTTGGACACAATGAGGAAGGACCTGAGCACCTTGAGCGGCGAATTAGGACAGTGCAGCATATACTGGTCAGAAATATCGCCCAGGCCTATCTGGCATGGGGCAGTATCTCAAGGGGCTTTAGAAGTCACTCGTAGGCGAGTCAACGCAGCAATGCGGAAATTCAGCGAACAAAGTGGGGTAGGTTTCATTAGGCATGGCTTGCTGCACGCCAAGTCCATTGGGTGCTGGGAATCTGATGGAGTGCATCTGTCCAAAGTGGGTATGGCGATCTTCCTATTAGACTTGGGTGAGGCGCTAGAAGCAGCCGGGTGTAGATAAAGGAGGACTAAGGCTAGGTAGTGGGGGCCCTGGGCGCAGCGGGTGCCACGCCCAAGGCTGTGGATAAAGTGCAAGGCGACCCCCCCCACATGCAGAACAGGCGCAGGAACAGGACCTGAAGCCCCAGTGCAAAGGCACAGCTGAGTCATATTAAGCCGAGGGGCCCTTCTCGGGGACTTGGTTCAACGGCACCCCGTTAGTCCTTAGGGCGGTTGTAAGCCTGAACAACCGGGGGTTTGCTAATAAACGCCCCGCCTGGATGGGCAAGGTGTGAGTTGACTCTCCCTTGTCTGGAGGGTGGGGCAGGTGGACGATAGGTACACCGGTGGGAGGCTGGTGCCTCCCAGAATCGACACCTGGCCAGGGCCAGGGTGTCTGTGTAATTGGCTCAACCTCAGGCGCCCTGCAACAAGGGGTTGCGGGGCTAGGGGGGTCGCCCGTCAGTTAACCCGCTCTGTTATTTGTATCTCAAATAAACCTGCAACTTCTTATTCCCAAACTCACTTGTCTGTGTTTCATTTGGGTGGTGAGGGTTGTGGGGCGAGGTGTACCGATGCAACTACTATGAAGGATGCCCGAGGTCCCTGCAAGGGACCCCCATGGGAGGGCAAACCCCGTAGTAGGGCGCAGGGAACCAAGGCCAGCCCGTGGGAGGGAAGGGGCGGGGGAGGCGGGTCACGTTAGGTCAGGCCACCCCCCTTTCCTGGGAGGTTATATGGGAGCTCCTCCCTCCCGGCGCCTCTTTGCTGCTGTCCCCCTACCACTGCGGTCGCTAGGCTGCCCCTCGCCAGCCTTAGGCCCGTTAGCCCCCCTCTAGGCCCTCTCCCTCACCCCCACGACTCCGGATGCGAGGCCCGCAATTTCCAGCTCCCCTCCCTACCGCTCACCCGCTGGAAGGGGGGAAGTGGTGAGGGGGGAATATTAATGTTGTATTTTGTTTTCTAGGTTGCAGGAGGTGTTACAAGTCGACCCCCCCCCACATGCAGAACAGGCGCAGGAACAGGACCTGAAGCCCCAGTGCAAAGGCACAGCTGAGTCATATTAAGCCGAGGGGCCCTTCTCGGGGACTTGGTTCAACGGCACCCCGTTAGTCCTTAGGGCGGTTGTAAGCCTGAACAACCGGGGGTTTGCTAATAAACGCCCCGCCTGGATGGGCAAGGTGTGAGTTGACTCTCCCTTGTCTGGAGGGTGGGGCAGGTGGACGATAGGTACACCGGTGGGAGGCTGGTGCCTCCCAGAATCGACACCTGGCCAGGGCCAGGGTGTCTGTGTAATTGGCTCAACCTCAGGCGCCCTGCAACAAGGGGTTGCGGGGCTAGGGGGGTCGCAAGTCAGTTAACCCGCTCTGTTATTGGTATCTCAAATAAACCTGCAACTTCTTATTCCCAAACTCACTTGTCTGTGTTTCATTTGGGTGGTGAGGGTTGTGGGGCGAGGTGTACCGATGCAACTACTAAGTCTGTTAAGGACATTATTACACTGCGGGCTGAGCTTGCTGCATTGCTATGTTGTAACCAGGGTAAGGCAGGCAGAATGCTGCTTATCAGAACTCGGGGGTTGGTTTTGAACTCGCATGAAGTATCTGTGACCTGGAAGGCGGCTTTGTGGTGATGGCTTCCGGCTGCACTGTTATGGGGCATCATTTGCGGGTGCATTGGGGCTCTGCCGTGAGATTCGGGGAGCTGCTGCTTTCCTAGGTGGCGGGTTCCCCAATGGCCTTGCCCGCCCCGCTGAAGCCCCAAGGACTCGGTGGAAGGCAGGGAGCAGGCAGCCTCACTCCAGACGCCATCGGAAGGCGCAGCTCCCACTCCGGGAGACAAGGCGCTACATCAAAACCAACCCCCAAGTCACTGCTGCACTGGAGTGGAGCAGTGAGGAGTACAGCACACCAAAGAAACCACTCTAATACGAATTCAGATTTAGCCAACCCCTCTTTCCAAGGTTTTACCTTAAAGGAAGTCGACAGATTTATTGGTATAATACAATTTGAACTGCTCATAAAAAAGTAACCTCCTAACGCTTTCACAAGTAACAAGCAACTTAGTGTTTGTTTACTCTGGGATGGGTCCTAGGAGAGACGAACTGGATCTTGAGGAGCTTAGTCATTGACAATATGGATGTGTAACAAAAACAGATTTGACTTCGCACGTGTGGAGAGAAGCAGAGCAGGTCAAACTTGGATCCAACTGTTTTCCCAGGGTACCAGCATAGGCTATATTTCAGGGGTTGCTTCACTAGAGAGCAGCTCTTATCACTGTAACCGGTATCTGTGCACAAAACGTCAATGCACTATGGGACACAGCTTCATGAAAAGAGCAAACCTGTGTAGTAAGTGGTCCCCCAACCTCCCATTAACAATGTAGTGCTGGATGGCAGTTATGTTTCCAGGCCTGCTTTTAGCTGGAAATGTGTGCGCCTAGCAGTCATGCGGATGCAAATGCAACTGGGACACTTAGTGCCATGTATTCAAGATAAGGGACTTCGTCATGATACTGCCCAGCAGCAGTTGGAACAAGAGACACATGGGAAACAGTAGTCACAAGATGCCAACAGAACATCCCGCTATTCCAGGGCGGACATTTCTCAGTACAGGCTTCGATTAATGGGCAGAAACTAGAAGACAATCTGTTAAATGTAGACTGTGGTTGCTGTACTACTGTGGGAAGTGGGGTGTGGAGGGGGTCAGCATTTCTTCGACGTCAGGGTCACACACACAACAACAAAAGTCAACAGGGACAGCAAAAGGAAAAGCAAAAACAAATGGGTGACCATCAAGGTATTCACTCCATGTCAGACTAGGAAAGGCATAAACTAAAGGATATACATCATTGCAACGCATGCTTTTACAACGCATGCCTTTACAACGCAACTTTTACAATGCAAGTCGTTACAACGACTTGCGTTGGGGGGCGCTGGATAGTGAATAGTTTAATTTACTATTCCAACTCCAGTCCTCGTGGATAGTAGAGAAGGTGTTGGGTAGTGAATTAAAACTATTCCCTATCCTAGAGCGCCCCCCAGCGCAAGTCGTTGTAATGACTTGCGTTGTAATGGTTGCATCGTAAAGGTACTGCGTTGTAAAAGTTGCGTTGTAAACGCTGTTCCCCAAACTAAGGTAATTTATGCAAGGATTATGAGCTGTCCAAAAAACACAGCACTCCAAGAGGCAGAATTTGCAAACCATTGACATTATGAACCTAAAAGAAAATAACCACCACAAGAAGCCCAGAGGACTTGCAGAAGGATGTGCTGGCCGATTTAAATTGCTAGGGGGTGTATTCAGAAACAGTTTGAAAATAGTGGAAGGCAGATTCAGAGACGCTCGAGCAGCTCAGCATGCACTTATCAATGTTCCGAACCACCAAGACCATTCAACATAATATTCAAAAGAGTGATTAGCAAACATGTTTAGTAGTACTCAAAGCAAATGAAGAAGTAAAGATCAGCAGCTTTATATAGAAAGGAGGGGATATCTATTGAGTGGTCTCAGATTGTATACAACTCCAAAGACTCTGACAGAGACAGACGAAGGAAGAGTGCAGGATAGCAATGAGCAATAGTCAAAGAAGTGTCTTGCTCGATACCGGAGAGAACATTATGGCAACAGTTTACATTCAGCTGACATTGCAATTTTGACGCTGCCCCAAAGAGAAATAATTACTCAAATCGGAGAAAAAAAGTTATACAAGCTTAAATGAGTAGCTAAAAAGGAGTGACTAAAGCAACATGCCTTATTTCCAGCACCCCACACGCATCACGAGGGCCAACAAACAAAGTGGTTGGGCTTTTGTAAACTAAATAACAAATTTAGGGCTTGTTGTACTTTTCTGGAGATCCATTGGGTATTACGTGTTTTTGCGCTGAGCTGCCCCTCAGGGAAGCACTTTCAGGCACTCAAAAGTAATACCTTCTTAAAACAAGCTCTCGGCATTGCAGTGGCGTGGGAGCAGCTTCCTTTGAAGTCTGATGGGGGGAGTGGGGGAGCGGGGAAGCGGCTTCTTTTGAAGTCTGATGCCGAGGCCGTGCTAGTGATTCCAAATGGCGTAACGGAGTAGTTACATTTTAGTTGTCTAAAGAGAGGGTACCCCACTTTCACCAGGGAACAGGGTAAGAAGACAGCAAGTCAAAGGGAAATCCCTTTACATAAATGCAAATTTATAGACAATTTGCATTTATGTATTTGGTTTTTATTAAAAATAAGACTGTGAACGATTCTATTTTTCTGTGGAAATTATTATATACTTCTGCTAGTAAAGTATGCTATGGCTTCCTTGTATAAATAAGTGTGTATACATAGTGGTATGAAAGCTTAACGAGTACACCCCAGGGATTTCTCTTTGACTTGTAGTTACATTTTAGACTGAAATTGGATCAAATAATAACGATGAAATACAAGAGGAAATTGACTAGACCAGTGGTTCCCAAACTTTTGACTCCTGAGGACCCCCACTGAATAACTACTGGAAGCCGGGGACCCCCAAGCAATTGGTATAATTTAAATTTCTTTTTAAAAACGCCTTTTGAAGCAGAGGCAATTTCAAGAGGGAGACAGCCTGAATTGGGTCTATTGGCATGGACATGTATCCATACAGCAGTGTATTATTTAGTGGTACCCAAAGGCTTGTGGAAAGTGAGCAATCGGACAGCAGCACGAAAATCCTACTGCTGATCCTGGCTGCATCTATTTTTACCTGCCTGCCAAGTAACGGTAACTTATACACATGCGCCTTTCAACATTTTATTGCTTTTATTGTATTGCCTGTATTTTCATTGATGTGTCTGTGACTGCTGTTGTCTGTCTTCCCCCCGCTGCCTGTACGTGGTCCTTGCCCATTTTTCTTCCCTCTGTTCCCCTCTCTGTCTCCGTGCTCTCTCTGCCCGGTCTTTCCTTCTGTACCCCTCGCTGCTCGTGTTTCTGACCGGTTTTCCCTTCTGTTCTCCTTGCTGCCCCCGTGCCTCTCTGCCTTCTGTTCTTAGCTGCCCCTATATTTCTGTATTCTGTATTTTGCCTCTGTGCCATTCGTTTTTTATGCCTGTCTGCCCTCTGTGCCACTTGTTTTTCCCTCGTTTTTGTGCTCCTTTTGCCTTCTGTTCCACTCATTTTTCCCTCGTTTTTTGTGCCTGTCTGCCCTCTGTTCCACTCGTTTTTCCCTCGTTTTTTGTGGCTTTCTGCCCTCTGTTCCACTCGTTTTTCCTTTGTTTTTTGTGCCCTTCTGCCCCCTGTTTCACTTTGTTTTCCCCTTGTTTTTTGTGTCCTCCTGGCCTCTGTTCCCCTCGTTTTTTGTGTCCTTCTGCCCTCTGTTGCACTCGTTTTTTTGTGTCCTTCTGCCCTCTGTTGCACTCGTTTTTTTGTGCCCTTCTGCCCTCTGTTCCACTCGTTTTTGTGCCTTTCTGCTTTCCACTCATTTTTTGTGCCTTTCTGTCCTCTGTTCCACTCGTTTTTTCTGCCTTTCTGCTCTCTACTCGTTTTGTGTGCCTTTCTGTCCTCTGTTCTACTCGTTTTTTCTGCCTTTCTGCTCTCCACTCGTTTTTTCTGCCTTTCTGCCCTCTGTTACACTTCGTTTTTGTGCCTTTTTGACCTCTGTCCCACCCTGTTTTTTGTGCCCTTCTGCCCTCTGTTCCACTCGTTTTTTGTGCCTTTCTGCTCTCCACTTGTTTTTTGTGCCTTTCTGTCCTCTGTTCCACTTGTTTTTTGTGTCTTTCTGCTCTCCACTCGTTTTTTGTGCCTTTCTGTCCTCTGTTCCACTCGTTTCCCCCTCATTTTTTGTGCCCTTCTGCCCTCCGTACCACTAGTTTTTTGTGCCTTTCTTCCCTCTGTTCCACACAATTTTTGTGCCTTTCTGATCTCTGTCCCACCCTGTTTTTTGTGCCTTTCTGCCCTCTGTTCCACTAGTTTTTTTCCCCTCGGTTTTTGTGCCCTTCTGCCCTCTGTTCCACTCGTTTTTTATGCCTTTCTGTCCTCTGTGCCACTCGTTTTTCCTTGTTTTTGTGCCCCCTTTGCCTTCTGTTCCGCTCGTTTCCCCAGCCGCTGTGCCCCCTGCCGCCCCGCCCCCTGACTTCCCACTGCCCATTCGCTGCCCCCGCCTCCCGATTGTATTGTTGTGGTCTTGCTGCCCCTGCGCCAACATTCACAGCTCTTGTGTGCCGCGGACCACACTTTGGGAAGCGCTTGACTAGACCACATCTTGTAGGAGGTGGCCATGTCAGGTTGGGAAACATTTCGATTTTTTTAGATTGTGTTTTTATCCTATTGTCATTTTGCTGAGCGAAGAGATGAGGGACGTTGATGATTAAAATAAACCAAAGATGGTCCTGAAGTCTCACTTCCTGCTAGTGAGACGTTTACATTTAGATATTATTGGGGCGAGCTCTCATTCGCTGCTGCATGAGATATTCATGCTACCTTCAGCAAAGCAAAATAAGTACGGAAGCATGAAAGGGAAGGATATGCTGTGGGGGGGGAGCGGCAGCCTTTGAAGTCTGATGCCGAGGCACACACAAACGGTGGTGTGTAATGTGGCTGGTGTGCACGCGCATAGATCACATGAACTGTATGCGATCCACAGCCGTTTTGGTAGACTTTTCTTTTCCGTTTACTATAATCTCGCCGGAGCAATGCGCAAGCGCATTGGCTCAGGCGAGACCTAAAGAAGAGTTAATCCAGATGCCGAGGAGGAGGAGCTTCGCGGGCAACCAAGATGGCCGCGTAAGCTCGGAGCTCCGCGGACCTTCCGATCCTCCGCAACTATCCTGCCCGAAATCCTGATCCACGAGGGTGGATGCTCGTTGCTGAGAGCCCACTGAGGCGAGAACCGTTTTCAGATCTCGAATCGGAGTCTCCTACGCTGAGCTACGTCGAGTGGGACTCCGTGCCAGCTCAGTGCCATTGTCTCTGCGGATTCCGCTGCTACGCACTGCCGATCTGCGGAGTGCCTGCCTGCCCTCACCAGCGGCGAAGTGTACTGGACAGTGGTGATATTAGGGCGGCGGAGTGAACCTGGGACAGTGTTCTAGTGTACCCCCGGACGAATCTCCGGCTCTCTGGGCTTGGACTTGCCTGGCATAGCCCGTTCTCTTTGGATCTAACATGGCGGGCAAGAGGGACCTCGACAATCCGTCGAACAGAGGAGTTCGCGGTAAACCGCAACAACAGCAGAATAGGATTGAGCGCTATACCCAACCGAAGACGCCGCCTGTTACTGGACCCTCTGCCAAGGACAACCCGCACTCGGGCTTGCCGGACGACTCTGAACCCACTTTGAGCGACATCATGGGAGCCATCACAAACTTCCGAGCGGACATGCAGCAACAACACGAAGTCCTCACGCACAAGGTGGACGGCATGGCCGTTGATCTGTCCCTCATTAGAGCCGACTTAGGCAAAACTAATGATAGGGTCAAGAATTTGGACATCAAGACGACCAGTCTCACGGGAGATGTCTCGGACTTGCAGACTGAAGTTCGTAACCTACAGAGGACAGCGGAACAATTTGCGAGGCGGCTGGATGATTTTGAAAGCCGGGCCAGGCGGCAGAACGTCCGCATTGTGGGTGTACCGGAGGGTTCGGAGGAGGCGGCGACGGACCTCCTAGTTGAAGACCTGATCAGGACTCATCTGGCCCCGCCTGGCCTCAGCAACTTTTTCTCGGTGGAGCGTGCCCACCGAGTACCGGGTGGCCCGCCGAAGTCGGGCGTGGCACCTAGACCCATCGTGGCCCGGCTGCTCAATTTCCGTGACAGGGATGCTGTCCTACAGGCCTCCAGACGACATGGGCCGCTTAAATTCCAAAACGCCGATGTCCATTTCTATCCAGATTTCACCAGGACAGTTCAGCGACAGCGCCAAAGCTATGCAGGGGTTAAGCGAAGACTGCGAGAACTGGGTCTCAAGTACTCTATGATGTTCCCTGCTAAGCTCCGGATCGAGCACGAAGGTCGTGCCCTTTTCTTCGACTTCGCTGAGAACGTTAGTGACTGGCTGGACACTCTACCGCCGCGCCGAGAAGCACAGGAAGAACATGAGGGTGGCGCGGCTGGCGGTTCGGACCTATGAGACTTGGCTCTGTAATGGGTGAATTCTTGACTATCTTTCTTGCCTCAGTGGTCTATCGTATGTAGCTTTGATATGCCGTACTATCTTTCCTGTTGGTACATGGAGGGTGGCAGGAGGTGTTCGCGGGGATTCCTCACTCCTCTGGGTGTCTTTTTGTAGAGTAGTTATGGGGCGACAGGCACACTGCTGGTTGGGGGGGCTTTTTAGTCACATGCAGGGGTGCAGGGTGGGGGGTGCAACTATGCAAGTTTTATTGTTTGTTTGTTCTATCTCTTTTTCTTTCTTAAGGCAATGGACTGTGTGTTTTACTGTGCAATTGGCGTTTGGGTTGGATGGAGTCGGGTGGGGCGGTTTGTTTGGGGATGGGGGGTAGGAAATTGAAAGTGCTTAGCTGGAACGTCAATGGCTTAGGTGACCGGGTAAAGAGAGGGGTGGTGATCCAGCTGATAAAGAGACACATGCCTGACGTTGTACTGTTGCAAGAAACGCACTTAGTGGGGAACTCCTGTAGGGCCCTGAATCGTAAGGGTTACAAAATGGTTGCCCACTCTGGGTTCTCCTTGGGCTCCCGGGGGGCGGGCATCCTTGTGCGTGCGTCCCTTCCTCTTGAGATAGACGTCACACTACTTGATGATAGAGGACGCTACGCGGCTGTGGCGGGAAGATGGGAGGGGCGATCCTTGGCCCTGCTTTCGGTTTATGTTCCCCCTGGCCTCCAATCTAGCACCTTCCAGGACCTTGGTAGCGCCATCTTGTCCCTGCCTTCGGGCTTACTGATCCTGGGGGGCGATTTCAACTCAGTCTGCTCTGGCACGCTTGATCGCCAGCCACCGAGAGATCTCCTGGGTTCCCAAACGTGGCTGCCGGCCTTCCTTGACTCGATGGGTCTGGTGGATTGTTGGAGGTTATTACATCCTACGCTCCGCCAGTTTTCGTTCCTCTCCGGGGCTCATGGGAGCCTGTCCCGCCTAGATTATGTTCTCACCCTTGCGGCGCAGTCGCCTGCCGTCTCTGAGGCACGTTTTTTGGCGAGGGGCGTATCCGACCACTCGCCGTTGTGGATCTCCTTCGATTTCGGTGTCCTTCTGTCCAGCCGCCCCGCTGCGGTGAATCCCTGGTATTTCCGCAACCATAACACGCGGGCACTCCTGGCCAAGGCCATCGGCCTCTACTTTACTGAAAATACGGGATCCGTGGGCTCTGCGGTCACCCTGTGGGAAGCATTTAAGACGGTGCTGCGGGGTGAAGCCTTATCTCTCATCGCAGCGGCTAAACGAGCTCGTGATGCTGATCTTCTGCATGTGGAGGAGGAGGTCTTGGATCTCGAGTCCCGTTTGGGGCCTGGGCCCGACCCTTCTCTCCTGCACGAACTCTCTCTGAAACAATCGGAGTATCACGATCTCGCCACGAACGCAGCCCTGGCCCTGGCGAAGGAGCAACAGGGCCGCATCTATGATGTTGGGGATAAGGCTGGTAAACTGCTGGCCTGGTTAGACAGGCGGGAGATGGCAAGCCGGGTGGTCCCGGAGATCCTGGGCGAGGACGGAGTGGTGGTCACTGATCCGAGTGCCATCGCTGAGTCTTTTGCGGACTATTTTCGGGGTGTTTATACTTCCGGCTCGGACCGCTCCGAGGCCGACTCGTCTGAATTCCTTTCGGCGATAGACCTTCCTTGCCTCTCGGAGGAAGACAGTGCAGATATGGACCGGGACATCACTGCGGACGAGATTGCTTTGGCGATCCGCGCTCTGCGTGCGGGCAAGGCAACCGGACCCAATGGCATACCGGTTGAACTATACAAGATTCGGCCGGATGTGATCTCCCCTTATTTGAGAGATATGTTCCTCCGCGCCCGTGAAGAGGGTGTCCTTCCCTTGGACCAGCGACTGGCCACCATAGTAGTTATCCATAAAGAAGGCAAGCCGCGGGACGTCTGCAGGTCCTATCGCCCCATTTCTCTTCTCAACGTTGAGCCCAAGATTCTGGCTAAACTGTTGGCCAATCGATTGGTCGGGGTTATAAGCGACTTGGTGCACCCGGACCAGTCTGGTTTTATTCCTCGCCGTAATACTGCCCTCAACCTGAGACGCCTGCACGGGGTTATGGCCAGAGCTTACACCCTTACGGAACCGGCAGTACTGGCCTCCCTCGATGCCACGATGGCCTTTGATTCCTTGGAATGGAACTATTTATGGGCGGTGCTGACAAGACTCGGGTTTGGACCAGGTTTCCTGGGCTGGGTGCAACTGCTTTATGCTAGCCCGCTGGCTGCTGTCACGGTTAACGGCCGTATGTCTGCTCCCTTTGCACTCCAACGCGGCACCAGACAAGGCTACCCCTTGTCTCCGCTACTGTTTGCGCTGGCTCTGGAGCCTCTCGCGGCTCTGCTGCGCTCGCACCCTGACTTGCATGGGATCTCCTGGTCCCCGGGCTTTGAGGACAGGGTCTCCCTGTACGCAGACGATATCCTACTCTACCTCACCTCCCCTTGCAAGTCGCTTATTGTGGCGTGTGATGTGCTCAGGTTGTTTGGGCGCTATTCAGGCCTGATTATTAACTGGGCCAAATCCTCCCTTTATATCCTTAAGGGTGACACGCCGCGCCTCCCCAGAGGTTGCAACATACAACTGGCCGGGCAAGGCTTCAAGTACTTGGGGATTTACATCTCGAGCAGCCCTAAGGCGAGGTATGACCACAACTTACTCCCCCCGCTCCACCGGTTGCGGAGGGATGTGGAGAGTTGGCGTAAGCTCCCTCTCTCTCTCCTGGGCCGGGCGGCACTATTTAAAATGATGTCCCTGCCCAGGTTCCTGTATGCCTTGCAGAATACTCAGGACCTTGTCCCGGCCCGTTACTTCAGGGAGGTTGAGAGCCTGCAGCGTGCTCTGCTTTGGGATGGTCGGCCTCGGGTCGCTGTCCAAAAGCTCACCATGCCGTGGTACGACGGGGGCATTGCGTTACCTGACGTGCGGAGGTATTATTGGGCCTCTCAACTCACCGCCATCAATCATGGTTTTTACGGTCCTGTCGACAGCCCGGGCTATGCTATGGACCGATGGCTCTTGCAAGGTGGGAACTACTACCGCGCCCTCTATTCTAGATCCTTTGATCGGAGCCTCACGGGTCCGACCAAGGCGGCGGTCCACACGTGGCGGACGGTTACTAAGATACAGGGTTGGCAGGGCAGACTGACGAAATTCACCCCTCTCTTCGATTCCGACATTTTAGGCAAGCTCTGGCATACCAAAGGCTTCGACAAGTGGGACCTCATAGGGATTTCGAGAGTTGAAGACATGCTGGCCAGGGGGGATGTTAAGACTTTTCCGCAGCTGCAGGCAGAGTACCAATTGAGTGGAACGGAGTTCTTCCGGTATGCCCAACTTAAGCATGCAATAGCTGCCGCCAGACTGGAGGAGGGTGACATCCCCGAGAGCTCCCCCTTGGAGGACAGGGTATTGGACGGGCATATGCCGGATAGTGCCATCTCTCTGTCCTACAAGAAGCTGATTAATGTTCAGGTCGACCTCCTCCAGCGCTTGCGGGAACAGTGGGTGGCCGATGGGCTGGAGCTGGACGACGAGGACTGGCAGAGTGCTGTGTCCTCCCCTAAGGAGGTCGCCATCTCCTCGCGCCTGCGGCTAGTTCAGTTCAAAATCCTTCACCGTGTGTACGTCACCGGCCCCCGGCTTGTGCGTATGGGCTTCTCGCCGGATGGCCTTTGTCGTCGTGGCTGCGGAGCCCCTGCTACTTTTCTGCATATATTGTGGGAGTGTCCCATTATTGCCCCTTACTGGGAGAGGGTACACCGAGTGATGAGGGAGGTGACTGGAGTGGGGTTGGCTCCGGAGGCGCGTAGGTGCCTCCTCAATGTCTGGGAGCCGAATGATTATAACACGGCACAGACCCGGTGGGCTACGCTGGGCAACATGGTCGCTAAACGGGACATAGCGCAGAAATGGGGATCCAATGTGGCCCCCCTGGTGGTACAATGGAAGGCCAACATGGACTGGTGTATGTTGCGTGAAAAGACTGTGTACACTGCCAGGGGGCGGCCTCAGACATGGAATAAGGTGTGGAGTGCTTGGAATGCTTACAGGGGTGATTTGTGTCTGCCACCTGAACCGATGCCCCGCGATGAACACCTATCACCGTAGACGTTGACAACAGCTTTGTTACCCACGTTCTGTTTCTCCTGTTCTTCCTTCTCCCCCCCCCTTTTTCTTTTCTACATCCTACTTCAGTTCTTTCCGTATCTTCTCTAGCCTCTGACGCCTCCTACTGGCTTATAGACATTTCTCCTTCCATTGCCTTTTCTGCGCCCTCGGGCGCTTCTGTTCACGTTTCTGTTTTGTATATAAAATAAAAAACAACCTGCATTGTTCTGTCATGAATCGCTTGGCACTATGACCGTTCTGAGACTCTGCTGCCTTGCCTCCGGGATGTTAGGCTGAATAGCTGTGTGCTTTACTATAATAAAGGTTTTAAAAATTTTAAAAAAAATAAATAAATAAATAAAAAAATCCAGATGCCGAGTTCTGGCTGGGATCCTTCAACTCTAACATGCTACGAGCTTTTCATGTGGCTTCTGCGTCCTAAACTCAGGCACCAAGAACTTGTTCACTAGGAAGTTTCCAATCCTAATTAATGTCTAAATAATTTTGACAAATGACACTGACCAGTTCGCCCCTCCTGAGGAGACCCCTTCATTAATGCACATGAGAGCACTTTCAGGCATGTGAGCTTAGGATGTGTGCTCTGCAGGGTGACTGGGGTGTAATATACTATAATCAAGGCCGCTGAAATTAAGTGGCATGGGAGGAACAAAATATGTGGCAAAGCAAATTATGCACTGTTATGCACCACATTTTGAAGCAGCATTGCTCAATTATTTTTAAATGTTAACACTGCATGATTAACGGTTTGACCTAATTATCTTTAGCATCTCAAAACAGCAATCACAGACTGAAAGGTGACCCGTGTATGTGTGTCAAAAGGCCTGCTATTGTGCAGCAAAATGAGTAGTAGTTTTATTAAAAAATATACACTTCATCCGTTTAAAGTAGAAAAATATATATGTTTGCTAAAATCTACACGCCATGGAGAAGATAATGGATTATGTGGTAAATCTCTAAATAGCAGAAGATAATAGTATAATTCCAGTGGCACCTACTATAATGTTGCTCAGCACACAAAAAGAATATAGACCACATATAGGGTGAACGAGACAGGTGCTTTGCCTCATATTTCATAAACGACAACTTCATTGGGGGGGTGGAGGGGGCGAGTAGAGGCATGAATGTTTAAAAGTTCATGTTTACAATCCTTCAGATAAATGCCTCTAAATGCAGTGATATAATCTTAGGTAATAAAATGGGTCCTTCTGCATGTTGGTTTCAAGACCGAAGCAAGAGACCCTTGGCTCGGGTCTCTCTCAATTCGTTGGCTTGCACCATGTGAGAAAATGCAGGAGGGGCTCACCTGTGTGCCGCCATGGGAGGACCTTTTCCTTAGAGCCCGTACTCCTTTCTTCGTTCGGGACATGCAGGACTACGAAGAACTACAAAATCCGTTCCCTTATCCTGTCTCTCCACAGCAAGACGTTGACTTGAACCTGGAAGTAGGCGGGTATAACCCCGGAAGACCTTGTCGGAGCCCAAAGGAGGAGGAAACAAACAGGAGGGGTTTCAGACCGGTGGCGCGGGAGCAGCAGGAACAGTGTCGGGAGAGCGGAAGGAAGAAGACGGACTTTGCAAGCAGATGACCGAAGGAGACTCATGGAACGAGGACACCCTGGTAGAAGGAGATGCGGAACCGGACGAGCGGTGGTGCGAAGAGTGGTGGTGTCCGCCGGAGGATGCTGGAGAGCGGCCGCAACTCAGGAGAGTTGCGGCGGAGCCGGTGAGTGATAGCGTCTCGAGGGACCAGAGGGTGGGTGCGAGGGAAGCGTTGGCAAACACGGGAAAGGATGCGGGTAGGGAACTAGGGGTTTCGTTTTGAAAGTACCCTTGTGTTGTACGCTCACGTATATTGGTTGCCTGAACAGGTGGCATTCTATTTACCTTGTGTAACAGATAACGAGCCTCATTTCTTATTTGCAATTAATCTATTTACCCAGCGTAACAGATAACAAGCCTCATTTCTTATTTGCAATTACTCTATTTAACCAGCGTGACAGATAACGAATCTCATTTCGTATTGCGATTCTTTTCCAAGGCACTCTGTTAGACCGAGCACTAATAGGTCCCATACACACTGTATAAATATTTTTCCCCCCAGAACCATCACATAAAGAGAAAACCGGTGAACACTTCAAGGTGTGGTGACAGGTATAAAATACAGATTTACTTTTAAAAACCCGTGTCTGACGGCTCCCTCTTTTCCTCTGTTATGAGCCTCCGGGGAGACAACCTTGACAACAAAGAAGACGAGCCAGGAACATCGACCTCTGAATCCCCATCAAGCTCAACCAAGATCACATCGGAAGAGGAGCATGAAGAAAAACGTCCTGAACAACATACAACTTCTACTATTGACAATAAAAAATCATCCTTTTGGCAAATACATACAGCCTCCTCGCCTGTTTATCAAACCTGCCCTCCCACAAGTGGTGTCAGAAGTAGGATTGAGAGCCACCATGGAGGCTGCCCTAGCAAAAATGGCGGAAAACCAGGAACATCTGGGAAAAGTGATGGAGCGCTTCCTGACAGTGGTCGAAGAAGATCGGGTCAAATTCCAACAAGTACTCACAGGACAGAGTCAAACTCATGGAGCAGCTATGGACAAAATCACAGAGTCTCTTGGACACCAGAGAGGCCCCACCACCCTTCCCTCTGTAGTCTTACAACGATATGTGAGCGGGGAAGACCCAGACTATAATTTCAATCATTTTGAAAGTGTTGTAAACAAATGTAGGACCCTAGTGTAAATTTTCCCAATTCATGCCCTTCTATAGGTATATATTATCCAATCCTTATATAGAGATAGAAATCAGTACCATATTTGGCCTGAGCCTTATAGCCCAAATACGGCATGGCTACTTCCACTAAGTTCCGAGAATCAACAACAATTTCTTGGAAAAACCCGTCTTCAGCAGCTAGGGACTTCCCCCTGCTTGAATATTGATTTATCCAAGAACTCCTGGAGTTTTCAAAGAATTGAGTCTTTGAGTGACTGTTAGACGGAGACCTGGAGGGTCAGCCGAGCACAGGGGGAGAGGCCTCCGGTGGGGACCGTCTCCAGCAATCGTACAGACTAGTAACTTCCCCCCCACAGATGGACACCACACCAGGATGAGTTCAACACACTTTATATACGAATCTTTAAGCAGGGTGGTACGGTACAGTGGGTTCAGGACACGAGGGTCCTCTCAATTCTAGTCTCTACAGGGGAAAGGGGTAGCGGGACAGTCTTAGTACCGGTCCGGTACAGGTGCGGCAAGAGGGAAGCTCACAATCCTCGAGCTTGGGGATCCCTAGAGATGGGCCGCGGCAGCGCCAGCAGGCTAGGTCGAATGTTCACAGCAATAAGGGCCGCGGCAGCGCCAGCAGGCTAGGTCGATGATTCACAGCAAGAAGGGCCGCGGCAGCGCCAGCAGGCTAGGTCGATGGTTCACAGCAAGAAGGGCCGCGGCAGCGCCAGCAGGCTAGGTCGATGGTTCACAGCAAGAAGGGCCGCGGCAGCGCCAGCAGGCTAGGTCGATGGTTCACAGCAAGAAGGGCCGCGGCAGCGCCAGCAGGCCAGGATGATGGTTCACAGGAAAGGGCCGCGGCAGCGCCAGCAGGCCTTCAAGGATGAGTTCCTCACGGTGTCTCTCGACTCCAAGATACAACTGCCTTCCTGTTCTGGAGCTGCTCCAGTTATAGGTCTGGCGCCCTTTGATGTCCGGACCCTCGCACTTGGAGGTCGGGAGGTCCGGGATGAGGGAGTCCAGACACCCAGCAGGGGGGTGGAGCCAGCGCCCGGGGAGGCCGGGGGCGATCGACACCTGGCGGAGGGGAGCCATTGACACTCCTTCTCCCATTGACCCGCCAAGTGGTCTCTTCACCCCCTGGGTGGATGGTGGTGCCTCGATGTCGGGGCCTGGCCAGGCCCAGGGTTGGGGTCGAGCCGAGGCCACGCGGCCTTGCCTGGTAGTGTCCAAAGATGGCGGCTGGGCCAGGGCCGTGGTGCTGACGGGGTGCCCGGGCCAGCCGGTACTGGGGTGTTCGGGGCTGGAGCTCCTTTGTGGACGGGTCGTGGGTTGCCCCATCGGGTTGCTGGGATGGTTCTTGTCGGGGATACAGGGAGAGCAGGGGTTCGGTCCTCGCCATGCGGGGAGGGAGCGGGCCTTCCACGTGGCCTGTCCAACATGCGTCCCCCCCAGCTGAAGGCAGGGAGAGTCACCCATCCTCTTGGGTACTCTCCTCGCCGAGGCGGAAGAAGCGTGACAGGCCGTTTGCGTTGGCGTGGTCCTGGCCTGGACGATCTTCCACAGTGAAGTCCATCCCCTGCAGGGAGATGGACCAGCGCAACAGTTTTGGATTCTCCCCCCGTATCTGCATCAGCCATTGCAGGGGTCGGTGATCTGTTTGTACCCGGAAGTGGGTGCCGAAGAGATAGGGCCGGAGCTTCTTGAGGGCCCACACTACAGCGAAGGCCTCGCGCTCGATGGTGTTCCAGCGCTGTTCTCGGGCCAGTAGGCGTCGGCTGATGAAGGCCACTGGCTGATCGACTCCCTCGGTGTTGAGTTGAGAGAGGACGGCCCCAATGCCATGATCTGAGGCGTCCGTCTGCACTATGAACTCTCGGCTGTAGTCGGGGGCCTGGAGCACGGGGGCGGTGCACATGGCGACCTTCAATTTCTCAAAGGCTGTTTGACAGTCCGGAGTCCAGTTGACGGTTTTGGGGTTTTTCTTGGATGTGAGTTCTGTGAGGGGCCCCACGATGCTGCCATAGTCCTTCACAAACCGCCTGTAGTACCCGGTGAGCCCCAGGAAGGCTCGGACCTCGGTTTGGGTGACAGGTGGTTGCCAGGCCTGGATGGCAGCGATCTTGAGCTGGAGGGGGGCCACCAGACCGCTCCCCACTTGGTGTCCCAGGTAGGTCACGGACCCTTGGCCAATCTGGCATTTGGTGGCTTTGATGGTGAGCCCGGCCTGCCGGAGGGCGTGCAGGACTTCCCGGAGGTGGTGGAGGTGATCTGCCCAGTGGCGACTGTATACGGCAATATCGTCCAGATAGGCGGCGCTGAATTCTTCAAGGCCCGTCAGTACCTTGTTCACGAGTCTCTGGAAGGTAGCGGGGGCGTTTTTCATGCCGAATGGCATCACTTTGAAGTGGTAGTGGCCATCCGGGGTAGAGAAGGCGGATCGCTCTTGGGCCCCGGGGGTGAGGCCGATCTGCCAGTAGCCCGCTGTTAGATCGAAGATGCTCAAGTAGCGGGCGGCCCCCATGCGGTCAATCAACTCATCCGCCCGGAGGATGGGGTGAGCGTCGGTTCTGGTAACAGCGTTCAGGCCCCGATAGTCCACACAGAACCGGAGCTCGGGGGCAACGCCCGGGGCGGCCGCCTTGGGGACCAGTACGACTGGGCTGGCCCAGGGCCTGTCAGATGGCTCGATCACTCCCAGAGCCAGCATCTTGGAGACTTCGTTCTGGATGCAGGTGCGCACTCGATCCGGCACTCGGTACGCCCTGTGTAGGATAGGGGGGCTATCCCCGGTGTCCACGTCGTGAAGGCACCAGGGGGTGACCCCGGGGATGAGGGAAAACAGATCTGCAAATTGTAGCAGGAGATCCCGGCAGTCTTGGCGTTGCTCTGGGGATAAGGCATCGGAGAGTCTGACCCCTACCACGGAGCCGTCTTGCTCGAGTGTCTTCAGCAGGTCAGGAAGGGGCTCGGAGTCCTCCTCCGTCCCACTATCTGTAGCCATCAGGAGGCTGAGTTCTGAGCGCACGAAATGTGGTTTGAGTCTGTTGGCGTGGAGGACCCGTAGGGGGTTCCGGGGGGACTCCATGTCGATCAGGTAGGTGACGGGGCCCTTGCGTTCTATCACCTTGAAGGGCCCGGTCCATTTGTATTGTAAGGCGCAGGGTTCAACTGGAGACATCACCCAGACCTGTTGTCCCGGCTCAAACTCGATGGAGGAGGCATGCTGATCATACCATCTCTTCATGTCCTCTTGACTGGCTTCAAGGTTGGCTTTGGCGAGTTCCCTGAATCGCCGGGTCTGGTTGCGGAGGGTCAGAAGATATTTGTATACATCCGGAGGAGTCTTCTTGGGGGCCACCTCCCACCCTTCTTTGACCAGGCTGAGGGGGCCCCGGACGGGGTGCCCATATAGGAGTTCGAATGGGCTGAAGCCCAGGGATTTCTGGGGGACTTCTCGGTAGGCGAACAGGAGGCACGGGAGCAGCACATCCCACTGGCGACGTAGGGGTTCCTCTAGGCCCATGATCATCCCTTTGAGGGTGCGGTTAAACCGCTCGACCAGGCCATTTTCTTGCGGGTGGTAGGGGGTCGTGAATTTGTAGGTGACCCCGCACTGTTGCCAGAGAGACTTCATGTACTTAGAGATAAAGTTCGTGCCCCTGTCGCTGACGACTTCCCGGGGGAAGCCCACCCGCGAGAAGATTCCCATCAGGGCCCGGCCTACCATGGGCGCCGTCACGGTCCGAAGAGGGATGGCCTCGGGATAGCGGGTGGCGTGGTCCTCCAGGACCAGGATGAATCGGTGCCCTTGTGCTGTTCGGGGGTCCAGGGGCCCCACAATGTCTATTCCCACCCGTTCAAACGGGGTGGTGACGATGGGGAAAGGCTGCAAAGGTGCTTTGAGTTTTCGGCCGCTCTTCCCGCTGGCCTGGCAGGTTGGGCAGGCCCGGCAGTGGTTGGCTATATAATTTTGCATCTTCGGCCAGTAGAAGTGGGTTACCAGACGGCTGTACGTTTTGTCTTGCCCCAGGTGTCCGGCAAGAGGCACATTGTGTGCTAGGTTAGAGAGGAAGTCTCTGAAGCGGAGGGGGACTACCAGCACCCGGCTGGCCCCCAGCTCGGCAATCTTTTGCTCGCTGTAGAGCAGGTCATTGTCCCAATAAATCCAGTGGGCCCCCGAGGTGTCTCCTGTGCTCTGGGCGAGGGCTTGCTGCCGGAGTCCCTCAAGGGAGGGACATGATCTCTGTTCCTGTTTGAATTGTTCTTGGGTGGGGCCACCCTCTTGACGCCACTGGGCGAGTTCGGGAAGGTCCCGGAGCCGATCGAGTCCCTCTTCGCTGTTTTCCGGAGGACTGGCTTCCAGGGTGGCTGCCTCGTGGACGATCGGGGGAGGAGGTGCTGGCCATTCGGGTTCTTCTGGACTGGGAATGGCGTGGGCGGCCATGGACCGGGTCGTTACGCAGACCCATTCAGGGAGGCCCAGCATCCCCAGGTGTTCTCTTCTCTCGACGGCTGACCAGGGAGAACTTTCGAGGTCGTTCCCCAGGAGGCAGTCCACAGGGGCATCATCGCGGACAGTCACTTTTAGCATTCCGGATACTCCCTCCTCTCCCCCCCCCCCCCCCCCCACTCGAAGGGGACGTAGGCCATCCGACATAGGCTTTCTGAGTTGTCGGCCGACCGTACGGGGCAAAGGATATTAGGCAAGATCTGGTCCGGGGTCACCAGATGACAGCGGACTGCGGTCACACTGGCCCCGGTGTCGCAGAGGGCTTCAGCCCGGTGCCCATTAATGGTGACCCACTGGCTGTACTTCTGCGTGTTGGCGGGCAGGGGTGCCCGCGGAATCAGGTCTCTTTCCCCTAGGCAGACCAGGGACATAGCTGCGGGTTCCCACTCAGGCTGGTCTGGCTCGTACTCTTCAGTGCCTTCTTGGGTTTGTTCTTCTCCCAGAGCGGCGGCAGTGACCTTGCGGGGCATAGGGCTCTGGTTTTTCGGGCAGTTGGGATCATTGGCGTAGTGGCCGGGTCGCTGGCATCGGTGGCAGGTAACGTTGGCGCGGAAACCTGGTCGCATCGGGGGGCTCCCTCGGCCGGTCGGGGGCGGGGTGTTGCTGGCGGAGGCCACCGGGATGGTATCTCTTCCCCGACCCTGGCCTCCCCCTCGGGGGCGATGGAACCCTTGGGACGCTCTGTTCTGTTCACTGGGCCCGGTTCGGGAAACTCGGGTGCTCTCCCACCGGTCAGCTTCTGCGGCGAGTTGCCGGGGTTCAGTCAATTTACTATCAAGGAGGTGTTGCCGGAGCTCGACGAAGCAGTTATTAGAGAGGTGCTCCCAGACGATAAGGTCAAAGAGTTGTTCGTAAGAGGTCACCTTGCTGCCCTTGATCCACCCTTCGAAGGCTCGGCTAAAGTAGTTCACGTACTCCACCCAAGTCGTACCCGGGATCCGTTTGCAGTCGCGGAACCTCTGGCGGTACATCTCGGGCGTGAGTCCATATCGAGTGAGGAGGGCGGCCTTCATGTGGTCGTAGGACGTCATCTGGTGGTCCGGGAGCTGCAGCAGGGCGTCTCGCCCTTCGTTGACAAACCTTCCCCATAACCCGGCTCCCCAGTCGCTCCGGGGAATCCGGTGGGAGGTCATGGCCACTTCGTAGGCTTTGAACCATTGCTGGATATCATCGTTCCGGAAATATTCTCTGACGACATCCTTGGGGATGTGGACCTTGGGGTCCGTAGGAGCAGGGGGGCTCGGGTGCCCGGGGACCCCGAGGTCTTTGTTATGCCTCCGAATCTCTAGTTCCTTCAAGTTGCGCTCATGCTCGTAGGCTAGCTTCTTCTCTTCTAACTCTCTCTGCCTTTGTTTCTCTTCTCGCTCCTCTCGGAGTCGTAAGTGTTCCAAAGTTATTTTTTGTTCCGCCAATTTGAGTTCTCCATCCAAGCGAAGTCGAGCCAGCTCCAATTCGTGGAGCCTGCTTTTCTCCCGTTCTCGGGCCTCCTCTGGTGAGAGACCCGGTCTTCTTTCTTCTGTCGGCGTGGGGCCGGTTTCGGGTGTCTCTTGGCTTTGGTTTTGGGGTACGGTCATACCCGTCTCTGCCCAGGATTCTAGGGCGTGTTTGAAGTCCTCTTTCGTGCTCAGTCCTGTGGTAGCAATGCCTAGTTCTATGCAGAATTGTTTTAATTCTCTGTGGCTGTATTCTTCTAGTTTTTCCATCTGGAATTTTTCCGTTGTTCCGCTCTCTTTCGTTATCATGGTGGTCGTGTGTCGTCGGGTGAGTCACTCTCTGTACGATTATGCGTTGGCTCGGATCGCGCCGCTGGCCACCAATGTTAGACGGAGACCCGGAGGGTCAGCCGAGCACAGGGGGAGAGGCCTCCGGTGGGGACCGTCTCCAGCAATCGTACAGACTAGTAACTTCCCCCCCACAGATGGACACCACACCAGGATGAGTTCAACACACTTTATATACGAATCTTGAAGCAGGGTGGTACGGTACAGTGGGTTCAGGACACGAGGGTCCTCTCAATTCTAGTCTCTACAGGGGAAAGGGGTAGCGGGACAGTCTTAGTACCGGTCCGGTACAGGTGCGGCAAGAGGGAAGCTCACAATCCTCGAGCTTGGGGATCCGTAGAGATGGGCCGCGGCAGCGCCAGCAGGCTAGGTCGAATGTTCACAGCAAGAAGGGCTGCGGCAGCGCCAGCAGGCTAGGTCGATGATTCACAGCAAGAAGGGCTGCGGCAGCGCCAGCAGGCTAGGTCGATGGTTCACAGCAAGAAGGGCCGCGGCAGCGCCAGCAGGCTAGGTCGATGGTTCACAGCAAGAAGGGCCGCGGCAGCGCCAGCAGGCTAGGTCGATGGTTCACAGCAAGAAGGGCCGCGGCAGCGCCAGCAGGCCAGGATGATGGTTCACAGGAAAGGGCCGCGGCAGCGCCAGCAGGCCTTCAAGGATGAGTTCCTCACGGTGTCTCTCGACTCCAAGATACAACTGCCTTCCTGTTCTGGAGCTGCTCCAGTTATAGGTCTGGTGCCCTTTGATGTCCGGACCCTCGCACTTGGAGGTCGGGAGGTCCGGGATGAGGGAGTCCAGACACCCAGCAGGGGGGTGGAGCCAGCGCCCGGGGAGGCCGGGGGCGATCGACACCTGGCGGAGGGGAGCCATTGACACTCCTTCTCCCATTGACCTGCCAAGTGGTCTCTTCACCCCCTGGGTGGATGGTGGTGCCTCGATGTCAGGGCCTGGCCAGGCCCAGGGTTGGGGTCGAGCCGAGGCTACGCGGCCTTGCCAGGTAGTGTCCAAAGATGGCGGCTGGGCCAGGGCCGTGGTGCTGACGGGGTGCCCGGGCCAGCCGGTACTGGGGTGTTCGGGGCTGAAGCTCCTTTGTGGACGGGTCGTGGGTTGCCCCATCGGGTTGCTGGGATGGTTCTTGTCGGGGATACAGGGAGAGCAGGGGTTCGGTCCTCGCCATGCGGGGAGGGAGCGGGCCTTCCACGTGGCCTGTCCAACAGTGACGTTATTAGGTCCAATCAAACGTCAAACTCTGAACCTTCAAGGTATAAATATGCCTACATTTGCCCAGACAAACACACAGTGGTTTTGGAGCAGATCGACTAACTACTTGCCCGACGCCCTGCAGCAGCAAGTGCCGAAGGAAGCCGACCCTCCAGCTGACGCACTGAGAGACTCTGTCTTTTCTCCTGCCGAGAAATCCAGCTCCAGTGTTTCCGGCTTACCCTTGTGGGTATCTGGGAAATTGAGTCCTGAGAGAGAGAGATACAAGACCTCCTTCATTCTAAAACCAAGGTACGGAGCTGATTAGACCCTTAGAGAATTATTGGAATAGATTCTTGGCAGAGAACTACTAAACTTAAGCTACTCCTCACTTACTTCTTCCCTTGTACTAGACTTAGGCTAGGTACACCAGGGTAGGTGTATTTTAGAAGCACCAGGTGAGTACTTTTAGTCATTATTTTATCACTGTATGTATTTTATACATTTTAGGCAACTTATGGCTTAGAAACCACATCATGCTTTTACAGTACTACTTTATAATACTGTTCGTATTATATGCCTTGTATTTTATAACCAGTATTACTATTATAGCAGTAAATTTCTTATGCTTGAGAAAGAAGACTGTTCAATAAATACTTTTTATTGAAAACGCCTGTCTCTCTATTTTCTCAGCACCTCTGGTGAAACGAAGCATGCACGATTGACTGAGTAAAATAGTTATCTATTCATTCCGCGACTCTAGAGATTGATTTCTTATTCTTGGGAAACAAAGTTCTCATGTTTATGCGGTTGTCAGAAACGAATCCCTTCTTGTTTATTCGAGAGAGTTTCTAGTGACCTCTGAGCTAGCTGGCACTCACAATTAAGTTTAATATATTCGGTAGAGACCTAGTAGACCTCAGTACTACGTCTAAACTACAGTATATATTATTCCAATGTGCAGAGCCTATTGGGAATATAGGAACTACACTACAAAAGGATGGCGACTGCAGCATCTTGGCCAGCCGATAAGTGGGGCCAGTACTTGGGTCCTCTTTTATTGGGGGACTTACAGGCTGCCTACCAGGCTGCAACAGTTCAAGGGGCGGTTCCCTATGTAGAAATAAGTGAAGCATTATGGAGAGATTGCAGGCAGATCGCTCCCCACGCTGCTGCACGGCTCTGCCTGCATTGTTTTTGCCTAATCTAGTATTTTTCCCCTGTGCCTAACTTGCTTTCTTGCCCAGACTTGTTTTTATATCTCTGTGCCTGTACTTGCTTTCTTGCCCAGACTTGTTTTTATTCCTCTATGCCTGTACTTGTTTTCTTGCCCAGACTTGTTTTTATTCCTCTGTGCCTGTAATTGCTTTCTTGCCCAGACTTTTTTTATTCCTCTGTGCCTGTACTTGTTTTCTTGCCTAAACTTGCTTTTCCTTCCTGTGGCCAGTTCTCCCGCGGCCCCTGCCCATTTTTACTGCCGCTGCGTCCCTGCAGCCCCTCCCCTGCAATCCCATTGCCACCCCGCTCCCGCCTCCCAGCTGCTCCTCACTCCCACATCCCCTCATATGGAGGCCGCTCAGCGGCGGTGCTGCTGGCGCGCCCAAGGCGGGCCTAAGGCAAGCCTGTCCGCACCTGAACCGCTCCCAGTGCCAGGACCCCTGGACCCCGCGAACGCCCAGACGCCCGACACCGCCACAATGCCAGAACCCTCCATGCACTCAATACTGGACAAATATACACCTGCTTCCTGGCCGCCCCGAAGCGCACCCACAGACCTTTCTCCTGCCGGAACTGCCGCTTCACAAGCATCCGCCCCACCATGCTGCCGACCAGTAAAGAACGCAACCATCTCAGATGCATCCTTCTCAACACCCGCACTGCCTGCAAACACGCCTTTGAATTCTGGGACCTACTTGACTCAACCTCCCCAGACGTCGCCTTCCTGACAGAGACCTGGCTGAACACCACCTCAGCACCCGACATAGCCATATCCGTCCCGGAAGGCTACAAGATCACCTGCTGGGACCACACCAACGGAGCAGGAGGAAGAATCACCATCCTCCACAGGAACACAATCAGAGTCTCGACCAACACTGACGACACCCTCAGCACCGCCAAACACCACCCTCAGAGTAACCCTCATCAACAGACCCCACGGACCCCGACCACAGTTCAGCGACTCCATCGCAGACTTCGTCAGCACACACGCCCTCACCTCCACTGACTACATCCTCCTCGGGGACCTGAACTTCCACCTCGAGAACAACAACGACACCAACTCCACCACCCTGATCGACAACCTAGCCAACCTCGGAATCAGACAATTCGTCACTACACCCACCCACTCCGCCGGTCACACGCTTAACCCCATCTTCTCCGCAAGCCCCCACGTCTCCTTCAACCACACCACCAAACTCCACTGGACCGACCATCGCCGCAAGGAGGGACAGCAGTACTTGTACTGCTAGACCTATCGGCGGCCTTCGACACGGTCGACCATAAGATCTTGGTCGACCGTGTCGAAAAGTTGGGCATTCACCACTCAGCGAGGAACCTGATTGCATCCTTCCTGGCTGACAGATCACAGGCAGTCACCCTGGGCCCATATCAATCTGCCAAACTGTCATTACCGTGTGGGGTTCCTCAAGGCTCATCCCTAAGTCCGACACTATTTAATATCTATGTGTCGGACCTTGCTAACGTCATCAAAGCATATGGGATGGGATGAGCATAACCTCCTACGCTGATGACACCCAACTGGTTTTGGCAATTAAAGACAATGGACTTGAGGTGGCAGACCGTTTTCAACATGGAATGATTGCAATCGGAGAGTGGAAGGCATCTAATTGCCTTAAGCTCAACTCCGATAAGACGGAGGTGCTCATCTTTGGACCCCTTCGAACAGAGTGGTCTTCAACCTGGTGGCCATCAGCCATGGGAGATCCTCCTAAGCCAGCTCTCAAGGTTAGGAACTTGGGAGTAACTTTCGATATGGATCTAAATTTTATGGCACATGCGAATAAGGTAGCGGCAATAGCCCATCACAAACTAAAGCTGATCAGCTCCTTTAGTGTTATCATCTCTTGATTACTGCAATGTTCTATTTTTAAATGCCCAAGCCAGGATAATGAACAAGCTTCAGTCATTACAAAATGCAGCAGCACGGCTTCTTTCTGGAACACCCAAGTTCTCGCCGATCTCAGACACCATCAAGAAATACCATTGGCTAACGATCCGCAATCGGATAAAATTCAAATCGTTATTCATAGTATACAAAGCACTGCATGACCAAGCCCCTCACTTTTTTTAAGGAACAGTTGATACCTTACAAACCGACCGGGCAGTTTCGATCGGCCACTCTGAACCAATTAGTGGTCCCTCGATCTAAGACAGTTTCGTGGGGAGATCGCCGCTTCTTAGTCTCGGCATCTAAATTATGGAACACTCTGCCACAGTACATCAAGACGTCCTCCTCACTTCTGCGGTTTCGTAAATCATTAAAAACCTGGCTTTTTGATCAGTAATCTAAGACAATTTCATTATGAGCCCCCAGGGAAAATCAGGGAATCATTCAGCGCCGAGACGCCTACGGGTATTCGCCGCGCTTAACAAATTGTAAAAATAAATAAATAAATAAATAAATCCACTTCACCTTCAAGAAACCCACCACGCACCACCATACCCAACAGATGCCTCGCCGCTGTTGGAGCAAAGTCACCGAAGACCAGCTAACCACCACCCTCGCCCAGAGCCCACCCGCCGACCCCACCGACCCGACACCGCCGCCCGTAACCTCAGACAGTGGATCAAGGACTGTGCCAACACCCTCGCCCTATCAAGAAACCCTTCAACAGTCACACCAACAAGAAAGCCAGATTGTTCACCGAAGACATCTGGGCCTCCAAGCAAACCTGCCGAAAGCTGGAGAAGATCTGGCTCTGTGAACAAACACCGGACAGCGACGCAGCCCACAAGAACGCCACCCACAGGCACCTTGTCAAATCCGCAAAAGTGCCTCCTTCAAAGACCGCCCAGACAACAACGCGCACAACAGCAAAGAGCTCTTCAACATTGTGAAGGAACTCTCCAACCCCAGCTCCAACACCAACCACATCCCACCCTTGCAAGACCTGTGCGACTCGCTGGCCACCTTCTTCCACCGCAAGAACGCAGACATCCACGGCAGCTTCAACGCCATGACTGCCCTGACAACCAATGCGACCTCCGCCCCCACGACCACCATCCGCACCAACTGCCTGACCTCCTGGACCAACATCAACGACGATGACACCATCAAGATCATGAACACCATCCACTCCAGATCTCCGTCAGACCCATGCCCACACCACATCTTCACCAAAGCCAGCACAGCCATCGTACCCCATCTCCGGAAAGTCATCAACACCTCCTTTGAGACAGCAACCTTCCCGGAGCGCTAGAAGCATGCAGAGATCAACGCCTTACTCAAGAAATCCAAGGCAAACCCCAAGCAACTCAAGAACTTCCAGCCCTTCTCCCTGCTCCCATTCCCGGCAAAGGTCATTGAGAAGCCGTCATCAGACAACTGGCCCGCTACCTCAAGGAGAACAACATCCTGGACCCTTCCTAGTCCGGGTTCCGCAGCAACCACAGCACAGAGACTGCCCTCATCGCCGCCACCAATGACATCAAGTCCCTGCTGGACAACAGAGAAACGGCGGCCCTCATCCTCCTGGACCTGTCAGTCGCCTTCAACACGGTCTGCCACCACACACTACGAACACGCCTCCACAACGCTGGGATCCAAGAGAAGGCCCTGGACTGGACCACCTCCTTCCTCTTTGACAGAACACAGAGCGTCCGCCTTCCCCTGATCCGCTCCGAAGCCACCGAGATCATCTGCGGCGTACCGCAGGGCTCATCCCTCAGTCTAACTCTGTTTAACATCTACATGGCACCGCTCTCCCACGTCGCCCGTCGGCAGGACCTCAACATCATCTCCTACGCCGATGACACCCAGCTGATCCTCTCTCTCACCAAGGACCCCTACACCGCCAAAACCAACCTTCACGAAGGAATGAAGGCCGTCGCTGATTGGATGAGGAACAGCCGACTGAAGCTGAACTCTGACAAGACGGAGGTCCTCATCCTCGGATTCACCCGTTCGGCCTGGGATGGCTCCGGGTGGCCGGCTGCATTGGGAACCGCCCGAACACTGACCGACCACGCACGCAACCTAGGGGTCATCCTCGACTCCACCCTCTCCATGACTAAACAGGTCAACGCAGTCTTCTCCGCCTGCTTCAACATCCTCTGCATGCTCCGCAGGATCTACAAGTGGATCCCAACTGAAACGAGAAGAATAGTCACCCAGGCCCTCGTCAGCAGCAGGTTGGACTACGGAAACGCCCTCTACCCAGGAGCCTCGGCCAAACTCCTGAGACTGCTCCAACGCATCCAGAACGCCTCTGCACGCCAACTCAAAAATGATACAAGCTTTTCATGTGGATTCTGCGTCCTAAACTCAGGCACCAAGAATGTGTTCACTAGGAAGCTTCCAATCCTAATTAATGGCCATATCATTTTGACAAATAACACTGACCAGTTCTCCTGACCAGGGGAGACCCCTTCAATAATGCATATGAGAGCACTTTGAGGTACGTGAGCTTAGGATGTGTGCTCTGCAGGGTGACTGGGGTGTAATATACTATAATCAAGGCCGCTGAAATTAAGTGGCATGGGAGGAACAAATTATGTGGCAAAGCAAATTATGCACTGTTATGCACCACATTTTGAAGCAGCATTGCTCAATTATTTTTAAACGTTAACACTGCAGGATTAATGGTTTGACCTAAATATCTTTAGCATCTCAAAACAGCAATCACGGACTGAAAGGTGACCCGTGTATGTGTGTCAAAAGGCCTGCCACTGTGCAGCAAAATGAGTGGGAGTTTTTTTTTTTAATATACACTTTATCCGTTTAAAGTAGAAAAAAATATATTTTTGCTAAAATCTGCACGCTATGGAGAAAATAATGGATTATGTGGTAAATCTCTAAATAGGGGAAGATAATAGTATCATTCCAGTGGTAATGTTGCTCAGCACACAAAAAGAATATATACCACTTTTAGGGTGAACGAGACAAGTGCTTTGCCTCGTATTTCATAAACGACAACTTCATTGGGGGGTGGAGGGGTTGAGCAGAGTCATAAATGTTTAAAAGTTCATATTTAAAAACTATCAGATAAATGCCTCTAAATGCAGTTATATAATCTGAGGTAATACAATGGGTCCTTCTGCCAGGCCCTTGGCCCGGGTCTCTGTCAGGCCCTTGGCTCGGGTCTCTGCCAGGCCCTTGGCTCGGGTGTCTGCCAGGCCCTTGGCTTGGGTCGCTGCCAGGCCCTTGGCTCGGGTCTCTGCCAGGCCCTTGGCTGGGGTGTCTGCCAGGCCCTTGGCTCGGGTGTCTGCCAGGCCCTTGGCTCGGGTGTCTGCCAGGCCCTTGGCTTGGGTCGCTGCCAGGCCCTTGGCTCGGGTCTCTGCCAGGCCCTTGGCTCGGGTGTCTGCCAGGCCCTTGGCTCGGGTGTCTGCCAGGCCCTTGGCTCGGGTGTCTGTCAGGCCCTTGGCCCGGGTGTCTGCCAGGCCCTTGGCTCGGGTCGCTGCCAGGCCCTTGGCTTGGGTCGCTGCCAGGCCCTTGGCTCGGGTCTCTGCCAGGCCCTTGGCTCGGGTCTCTGCCAGGCCCTTGGCTCGGGTCTCTGCCAGGCCCTTGGTTCGGGTCTCTGCCAGGCCCTTGGCTCGGGTGTCTGTCAGGCCCTTGGCTCAGGTCTCTGTGAGGCCCTTGGCTCGGGTCTCTGCCAGGCCCTTGGCTCGGGTCTCTGCCAGGCCCTTGGCTCGGGTCTCTGCCAGGCCCTTGGCTCGGGTCTCTGCCAGACCCTTGGCTCAGGTGTCTGCCAGGCCCTTGGCTCGGGTTTTTGCCAGGCCCTTGGCTCGGGTCTCTGCCAGGCCCTTGGTTCGGGTCTCTGTCTGTTCTTTGGCTTGCACACATTACTGGATGGCATGCAATGCTCTAGTTCAACTCCCACCCCAAGACATCTGCCTCTCTTTTCCCATCTCTCTCTAGTCAGATGTTTCATCAGTACTTCTTTCTCGAAAACTGAAAAATAACTTTTCCCCCCAAAATGTGTTTTATTGTGAGTGTTTAGTCAAGACTTGTCTGTATGTTCCTTTACACATGTAGTGCACGACGGGGGTTAAACACTGGGTCTGCTTGCATGTATAGCTAACAATGGACAGATACTTGTGTGGGATTTTGTGTATTTTAATTTACGAATACTGAAAGCTACTACTATGCTTATAAAGTAACCAATAAAAAAGAAATTAAACGCACAACCCAATTCAACTACATTTTTGATTCACAGGAGCGTTGCTACCTTGGTGAATACCAAGTTAATACACTAGCATGAGAGATTTACTATGTGTGGAATTTAAAACGTTTGTGTTTACCAGTAGCCAATCCCGTAGCACTTTATGAATATAAATGTATACTTTAGAACAAGGCATTTGTCTGCAGGAGATGAATTCTTCTCACTTGGATAGTCGAGCATACTAGTTCCATTAAATCTCCAAACCTTGAATGCCCACCCTAAAATGATCGCCCATCTACAGGACAGGCGTGGGTGTTTTCCAATCGGTTATTACGATACACTAACCGGAGTCTAAAATGCCAGGCAGGAGGTACATTGTACCTACATACACTACTATGAATCTAATACCTCAGGGAGGAGGTACAATGTACCTACATACATTAATCAGAGACTAAACCCTCGTCTTTGGGGCACACTGTACCTACATACATTAGCCTAAGTCTAAACCCTCATGGAGGGTGGACACTGTACCTACATACATTAACTTAAGTCTAAACCCTCATGGAGGGGGTACACTGTACCTACACACATTAACCTGAGTCTAAACCCTGAGGTAGAGGGCACACTACCTATATACACTAACCTGAGTCTAAAATGCCAGGCAGGGAGCACTGTACCTACATACACTAGTCTGAATCTAATACCTCAGGCAGGAGGTACATTGTACCTACATACACTAACCTAAGTCTAAACCCTCGTGGACGGGGCACACTGTGAATTATTCCCAGTCTACACCCTCAGGTAGAGGGCACACTATCTAAATACATTAACCTGAGTCTGAACCCTGAGGTAGGGGCACACTGTATCCACAGACACTATTCTGAGTCTAAACCCTCATGCAGGTGGCACACTGTACGTACTTACACTAATCCAAGTCTTAACTCTTAAGCAGTGGGCACACTATACCAACATACTCTAATGTGAGTATAAACCCTCATGCAGGTGGCATACTGTATGTACTTACACTAAACGAAGTCTAAACCCTTAGGCAGGTGGTATACTGTAACCTCATACACTAATCTGAGTCTAAACCCTATGTGCTATTGCTTTTTCCAATGGCCACCACTATCTAGAAAGTCCAGCACGCAGGTGTGAGGCGGCAGTTATGCTGTTGGATCAATCCTCACAGTGAAGTGTCACCGACAGTAAGTGCTTCCAGCACACACTCATAGCCTGGCAATCCAGGACACACTCATAGCCTGTGCGTCCAGCACGCAGTGACAAACCAGCCTCCTGGCACACACTCCCAGCCTGTGCTCCTGCTATAAACTCACAGCCTGTGCTTACAGCACACACTCACAGCCCGTGCATCTAGCACACACTATCAGATTGTGTATCATGCACACATTCACAGACAATGCTCCCAGCACACACTCACAGCCCATGCATCCAGCCCACACTCACAGCCCATGCATCGTGCACACACTCCCCGACCATGTTCCCAGCACACACACAGACCATGCTTCCAGCACAGACTCCCAGCCTGTGCATCCAGCAGTCACTCACAGACTGTGCCTCCTGCAAACACTCACAGCTCTTGCGTTCAGCAGTGACTCACTGCCACACTCCTGAGCCATACTCTGCTGGATTGAGGTCCTGGCAGGCCAGAATGAGTAAATGGGAGTAGGGGACATGAATCCTCTCTGCAGATCACCCTACAATGAGGCAATGCGTGCCAGGTGTATAGGACAAGTTAACCTATATGTGCATTTAGGATGGGGGGAATATGCTTCACACCACCTCATCCCTTTCCATTCTTGAGGTCCTGGTAGGCCATTATATGCATTAATGGATGGACAATTATGCTTTTTGTCTCACCATTATTGGGGCCATGCCTGTTAAGCTTCGTGTTCCACAGACCAAAAGCTCTAAATGGGGTAAGATATTGCCTTCCTGCTCCCCACCCCATTAGTAAAACATCTGCAGATATTGGATGCTCAGGGCCAAAATGTGCATCTGTGTATGATCCCATGATGCTTCTTGGCTCCTTAAGCCGCTATGTTCCTTTCTTGTAGTGGTGAGGAGCCGCTATGTTCCTGTCTTGTGGCGATGGGGAACCGCTATGTTCCTTTCTTGTGGTGGTGAGGAGCCTCTAGGTTCCTTTCTTGTGGCGGTGAAGAGCCGCTAGGTTCCTTTCTTGTGGCGGTGAAGAGCCGCTATGGTTCTTTCTTGTGGCAGTGAGGAGTCGCTATGTTCCTGTCTTGTGGCGATGGGGAACCGCTATGTTCCTTTCTTGTGGTGGTGAGGAGCCTCTAGGTTCCTTTCTTGTGGCGGTGAAGAGCCGCTAGGTTCCTTTCTTGTGGCGGTGAGGAGACGCTATGTTCCTTTCTTGTGGCAGTGAGGAGCCGCTTTGTTCCTTTCTTGTGGAGGTGAAGAGACACTATGTTCCTTTCTTGTGGCGGTGAAGAGCCGCTATTTTCCTTTCTTGTGGCGGTGTAGAACCGATATGTTCCTTTTCTTGTGGTGGCGGGGAGACGCTATATTCTTTTGTTGTGGTGGAGAGGAGCCTCTATGTTCCTTTCTTGTGACAGTCAAGAACCACTATGTCCCTTTCTTGTAGCGGTGAGAAGCTGCTATGTTCCTTTGTTGTGGAGGTGAAGAGCTGCTTTGTTCCTTTCTTGTGGCGGTGAAGAGACGCTTTTTTCCTTTCTTGTGGCGACGGAAAAACGATGTTTGTTTCTTGTAGCGGCGAGGAGCCGCTGTGTTCCTTTCTTGTGGCAGTGAAGAGCTGCTTCGTTCCTTTCTTGTGGTAGAGAGGAGCCACTATGTTCCTTTCTTGTGGTGATGAAGAGCCGCTATGTTCCTTTTTTGTGGCGGTGAAGAGCCGCTATGGTTCTTTCTTGTGGGGGTGTGGAGTCGCTATGTTCCTTTCTTGTGGTGGTGAGGAGCCGCTGTGTTCCTTTCTTGTGGTAGTGAGGAGCCGCTATGGTTCTTTCTTGTGGCGGTGAGGAGGCGATATGTTCCTTTCTTGTGGTGGTGAGGAGCCCCTATGTTCCTTTCTTGTGGGGGTGAGGAGCCGCTTTGTTCCTTTCTTGTAGCGGTGAGAAGACGCTATGTTCCTTTCTTGTGGCGGTGAAGAGCCGCTAGGTTCCTTTCTTGTGGCGGTGAGGAGACACTATGTTCCTTTATTGTGGCAGTGAGGATCTGCTTTGTTCCTTTCTTGTGGAGGTGAGGACACCCTATGTTCCTTTCTTGTGGTGGTGAGGAGCCGCTATTTTCCTTTCTTGTGGCGATGAAGAGGCGCTAGGTTCCTTTCTTGTGGCGGTGAGGAGACACTATGTTCCTTTATTGTGGCAGTGAGGATCTGTTTTGTTCTTTCTTGTGGAGGTGAGGACTGTGAGAAGTTGGCCCGATATGCAGTGTTCACTATTCTAGTGATCACTATGTATCAGTCCAAACGACCCTTATGGTGATTGGTTGCAAGTCAACCTTAGACCAGCTATCCTAGTAGCGTGGATACGAGCAGTCTTCGGGCTAAACTCTAGAGGGCGTGTTAAGCCAGCTGTTATACCATCACATACCCCTTGAACACCAAGTGAAAGGACACCACACAAGTGTTATGAAAATAAACAGTGTATTTATTTAGAGTCACAACAGCCCTGTACTCTTTATGAGGCCAGGGTACTAAGCACACAACAAAACTCTTAGGAAAATACTTCAAGTGCACAATCTATACAAGTGGCCGAGGGCACGGAAAGTTAGTGGTCTCGGGCGAACCCGATAAGGTAAGTCGGAAGCGGTAAGGACTCGGGACCCTTAGATAAGGAGGCTATGCGGGCACCGAAATGCCGAAGTTACCTAGCCCGGGGGGCTGCGGCTGCACAAGTCTTTACAGACGTCGGGAGTCCTCGCTGACGAACCAGGAGCCGGAAGGAAGGAGTTGCTGGCCGGCGACCAGTGGAGATAGTTCGTAGAGATCCAAGCCTGGATCAGAGATGGATGACACCTGAAAGCAGAGGGGACCAAGTTCGTACTACTAGCCAGTAGTCAGAGGGTACCAGGAGGGCACCGGATGATCGTCACCTCGACTAGGTGAGTGGGCGACGCTAGGCTCTGCAGTCTCACGGACCAGGAGGCGTTGTCGGCGACCAGGATGGAGGTGCGAGCTGTCCCACGAAGGTTGATGCTGTCGGCGTCGCTGGGCCCAGGATTGGGCAACAAGCCTTGGCAAATTTCAGGGCCACGTGGTGGGCCTAAAATGGCGTCTTGAGTGGACCAGGAGGGTTCGGGGGGCTCCTCTCTCAGAAGGGAGCAAAAGCCGGTCTGGAGCAACCAGACCAGCAGCGTTGGTTGTCGGGCGTCGTCAAGAAGGTCACGGCCAGCGGCTAATAACCAGACAACGTGCTGAACAGCAAAGAGCAGAAGGGCCCCACGCAGATCGTGGAGATGCTGGGAGGCTGCACTTCGGTGCTGGAGCTGCTCAGGGTCGGGGCTTCTCGGACCCCAGAGCCCTCACCAGAGGATCCCTCGGTGGTCATGCTGGTTTAAGAAATCGTGCAGGTTTTGAAGATGGCCGGTCCCTCGAGGTCTCGTCGCACCCACAGATCTCAGCTGAGCTGACGATGTGGGTAGAGGTCAGAGGTGCCAGGGAAGCCGGTTCTCATCGAGCTGGGCAGTCGGATTCCTGAGGAAGGACTTGCAGCAAACCGCAGAGTTCTTAGATGGTGCCTGCGGATGCAGGGTGACTACTCCTTAGCCACAAGGGAGAAATCTTGAGAAGAAGTCGAGAGTTCCTTTCGTAGAAAGTATTCTTGATTCAAAGATGATCTAATTTGGAAGGGTCCCCGCTCCTGTCTTTATCCTAAAGAAAAGGGGTGGGTACGCGACTAGGTCCTGCCCTAGGGGTGGGACCAGGAAGGGGGGTAGTTACACCCCTCTCCCATGCCGGACTTTCCCCAGGTCAGGGGCTGGTGTGCCCCTGGAACTGGTTGTAGCCGGCAGATGCGTAGTGAGCACCGGGGTGCCACTCCGCAGTCACCTTCCTGTAAAGCCCTGCCTACCCAGGATACACAAAACCCTGTCTGGGATGGTGCGAGCACCGCCCCGGACAGGAAACCCTTTGTCCAAGCTCTCCTCGCTGGAAGGACTCCCAGCAGCAGGAGGTCAGACTCGTGTCTGTGGTGGCAGCATCCATTTTGTGGAGCTGAGGCTTCAGTTAACTTTAACCGGGGTTCACAGTTACGTACATGTCGTGTCCCTCTAGAAGGGTGGAATGCTAACCCCGTCGCCAGCATTGGTGAGGGGTCAATATCCCGATTCGTATGACACCTTACTCGACATGTCTTGATAACGCGATACCGAAGTTACCAATGGTACGCGTTATCATGGAACAGCCATTGGGTCTTGGTTCCGCAAGCTGCAACCGGGCTCAGCTCGTGCCAAAGCCCAATTCACACGATTCCACGCACTCTGCCTTCAGGATTGTCAAGGCCTGCCATAGGAGTGGCTGATAGGAATTCGGGTGTCCATTTGAGGGTTAGATATAGGTATACTATATCTAAAGCAAAGGGCGAGTACGCCACGTTGCCCCAGCTGTCGCGCAGCCAGTTGTGTCAGATTTAGATGGCCATCCGGGGGTGGCATAATACATGCTTCGGCCCATGGTAGGCCCTGGGTACACCGATGCCCTGAGTTACAGGGTCTGACAAGGTGGCCCAGTTCCAATTGGGTAATGCACCTAAGGTACACATATCAATTTAGCGAGAGAACAGCTAGGCTGTGGGTCTGATTGGCAGGCCCACAGCCCGAGAAAGTCGTAAACCAGTGAAACAAAAGCAAAAAAATCTGGGTGATCATAGGATTGCAGACTCTACTCTCCTACATGACCCCCCCCCAAACGTTGGGACAATAAACTAACCTTGACCAGGTGAGTCTTCTTGTTCTAAGTGGAAATACCTGGAGAGCCCATCTGCATTGCCATGATCAGTGCCAGGTCTATGCTCCAATGTGAAGTCCATCCCCTGTAGGGAAATGGACCACCTAAGCAGTTTGGGGTTTTCACCCTTCATCTGATTTAGCCATAAGAGGGGCTTATGGTCGGTCTGAATCTTGAAATGAGTGCCAAACAAGTATGGCCTCAGTTTCTTCAGGGCCCAAACCACAGCGAAGGCCTACCTCTCAATAGCTGACCAATTTTTCTCTCTGGGGGTCAGCCGTCTGCTTATAAAAGCAATGGGCTGGTCATTACCATCAAAATTCAGTTGAGATAGAACAGCTCCCACACCCAACTCAGAAGCATATGTTTGGACAATGAATGGTTTGGAGTAGTCTGGACTCTTGAGGATAGGTGCCGTGCACATGGCCTGTTTTAGGTCATCGAATGCTTTTTGACAGCTCGCTGTCCACTGAACCTTTTTTGGCATTTTCTTACTTGTCAGTTCATTAAGTGGAGTCACAATCGATCCATAATTTCTGACAAACTTCCGGTAGTAACCAGTCAGGCCCAAGAAAGCTCGAACCTGAGTCTGGGTGGTTGGAGGAGCCCAGTCCCTGATTGACTGTATTTTGCTCTCCAGTGGTTGAACTTGGCCTCCACCTACAAGGTGGCCCAAGTATACAACCTGTGTCTGCCCTATCTGGCACTTGGTGGCCTTGATAGTGAGACCTGCTGCTTGCAGAGCCTCTAACACTTTCCTCAGGTGGACCAGGTGATCCTCCCAGGTGGAGCTAAAGACAGCAATATCAACAAGATACGCCGCACAGAAGTCATCCAGCCCAGTGAGAACGTGATTCACCAGCCTTTGGAAGGTGGCAGGTGCATTTTTCAAACCAAAGGGCATTACCACAAATTGGTAATGCCCTACAGGGGTAGAAAATGCTATCTTGGGCTTGGCGTCCTCAGCTAACCTGATTTGCCAATACCCAGCTGTCAGGTCAAACGTACTTAAGTAGTTGGCAGAAGCCAATCTATCTATAAGCTCATCTGCCCTTGGTATTGGGTGGGCATCAGTCTTAGTGACTGCATTGAGACCCCTGTAGTCTACGCAGAACCTCATCTCTTTCTTACCACCCTGGGTGTGAGGCTTCGGCACTAGAACTACGGGACTAGCCCAAGGGCTATCCGAGGGTTCAATGACTCCCAACTCCAACATTTTCTGCACTTCAGTTTTGATGCAGTCTCTAACGTGATCGGGCTGCCTGTAGATTTTACTCTTGACGGGCAAGCTGTCACCAGTGTCAACCTCATGGGTACACCAATTGGTCTGACTGGGTGTTAGAGAGAACATATGCCGGAAGGATTGAAGAACCTGTTTACAATCCTTCTGTTGATGTTCAGAGAGGCTGCCACAAAAGACAACACCGTCTACTGACCCATCGTCAGGATTCTGAGTGAGCAGGTCTGGGAGAGGGTCACTCTCTTCCTCCTGTCCCTCATCTATGGCCATGAGCAAGCTCATGTCCTTCCTGTCGACATATGCTTTGAGCCTGTTGACATGGAGCACCCTGTGGGGGCTCCTGGGAGTTCCAAGATCCACCAGGTAGGTGACCTCTCCCTTTTGCTCAAGAATTGTGTGGGGCCCAGACCATTTGTCTTTGAGTGCTGCTGGGGCCACTGGCTCTAACACCCACACCTTCTGTCCAGGCTGATAAACAGTTAGGACAGCCTTTTGGTCATGCCAAGCTTTTTGGAGTTCTTGGCTGGCCTTAAGGTTTTCGGATGCCTTCTCCATGTATTCAGCCATCCGGGAGCGGAGGCCAAGCACATAGTCCACTATGCTGGTTGCAGGCTTTTTGAGAGGTCTCTCCCATCCTTCCTTCACCAAACACAGGGGTCCTCTTACAGGATGTCCGTACAAAAGTTCAAAAGGGCTGTAGCCAACCCGCTTCTGTGGGACTTCTCTATAAGCGAATAAAAGGCAGGGAATCAGGACGTCCCATCTACGCCGGAGCTTTTCAGGTAGTCCATGAATCATCCCTTTCAGGGTCCTGTTGAACCTTTCAACAGGCCCATTGCATTGTGGGTGATAGGGTGTAGTGAACTTGTAGTTGACACCACATTCCTTCCACATAGCAGTCAAGTAACTCGACATGAAGTTTGCACCTCTGTCAGAGACAACCTCCTTAGGGAAGCCCACTCTGGAGAACACTCCAACTAGGGCTCTTGCCACAACAGGTGCTGTAGTGGTCCTAAGGGGGATAGCTTCAGGATACCTGGTGGCATGATCCACTACCACCAGTATAAACTTGTGCCCTGATGCTGTTTGGGGTTCCATTGGACCGACAATGTCAATCCCCACTCTTTCAAAGGGCACCCCCACCACAGGCATTGGTATAAGGGGGGCCTTTGTTGTGCCACCTGACTTACCACTGGCTTGGCAAGTGACACAGGAGCGACAAAACTCCTTGGTATCTTCGTTCATGTGAGGCCAGTGAAAGTGTGAGACAAGCCTGTCCCACGTCTTTGTCTGGCCTAAGTGGCCTGCTAAGGGAATCTCGTGGGCCAAGGTAAGAAGGAAACCACGCTGAGACAAGGGGATAACCAGCCTCCTGGTCATGCCAGGCTTGGGGTCTCTTGCCTCAGTGTACAGGAGCCCATCCTCCCAGTATACCTTGTGGGTACCTGTGGCGTTCCCAGCAGCCTCAGCAGCAGCCTGCTGTCTGAGGGGTTCAAGGGAAGGGCAGTCTAACTGGTCCTTCCCCAGGTCTTCTCGTGTGGGTCCGCCTGAGCCCAGAAACTCAACTTGATCAAGTTCGAGTTCTTTAGGTTCAGTTTCCCGCAATTCCTGGAGGTCAGCCTCCTCTGAGACCTGATCCTCGACCTGGGGCAAGGGGGAAGGCGATGCCTTAACCCGACTGCTCTTCTTCTTGGGAGGTGTCTGGTCCGTTGTTCCAGGATCCAGCACCGGTTCAGTGGGGCATCGTCTGACCTGTGACCTAGTCACTTCTTCGGAATTGCATTGTAAATAAAAACATTAACAATACAATTTAGATTTAGTCAATTTAACAGTGATTTGTATGCTGGCAAGCCTAACATTTCCATGTGAGTCCTGTGCTCCACTTCTGACCATTGCGATGACTCCAAATCATTGCCCAACAAACAATCCACTGGGAGGTCTGAACTAACAACAACCTTTTTCTGGCCATTTACCCCTCCCCAGGAGAAAGCAACAATAGCCATACTATGACTGGTAGTGACGTTGCTGGCATTGGTCACCAGGAATTCTGTACCTGGCATGATCTGTCCAGGGTCCACAAAGTTAGGCGTCACCATGGTGACACTGGCACAAGTGTCCCTATAGGCCTGAGCCATTTTTCCATTCATTAAAGGCGTCTGTCGGTATTTGCCCAAAGTATTGGGACTGACGTCGGGGGATATATCCACATCCCCCGTACAGACAAGGACAGCCTGAGTGAGTGTGCCAACTAAGTTGTCACATCCCTCAGAACCCAAGGTTAACCCCACTAATCCCTTGGGAGGTGCACTGCTACTTCTGGCTGTACTAGGGGGCACAGGTGCCTTAGGGGCTGCAGTAGCAGGAGTCTGCCCTCCTTTCTTGGTGCACTCACTAAACCAGTGAGTTTTACTTTTACAGTATTGGCACCACCTTTTTGATTGGCCTTCTTGATTCTTCTTTTTCTGGGAAGCCTGGCCCCCCCCTCTTTGGGTTGTTGGGGACCTGTCGAAGACTTCTGGTCATTTTGTTCACCCTTAGAATCTTTACCCTTCTGGTCTGCTTTCCTCTGACCACCCTGGTTCTGGCCCTGGTTTTGCTTAACCCTTGTTCTGACCCATCTGTCTGCCTTCTTTCCCAATTCTTGGGGAGAGGTCAGATCCGAGTCGACAAGGTGCTGATGCAACAACTGGTTCTGACAATTGTTTAAAATCTGTTCTCGCATTATCAAATTATACAATCCTGTGTAATCAGTAACCTCACTGCCCAGCAACCAGCCCTCCAAAGCCTTAGTGGCACAATCAACAAAATCAGACCAGTCCTGAGACTGAGTTTTCTGGGTATCCCTGAACAGCAACCTGTACTGCTCAGTGGTTACGCCGAACCCATCAATCAGTGTGTTCTTCAGGACCTGGTAATCATTAGCGTCCTCAGCTCTAGTAGTGAGGAGCTTATCTCTACCTTTACCTTCAAAGGAGAGCCACAAGATAGCTGCCCACTGACTCTGGGGGACGCACTGTACAGTGCAGGCCCTCTCCAAAGCAGTAATCCATTTGTGGATATCGTCCCCTTGCTTAAAGGGGGGCACTATCTTACTTGGGTGCCTAGTGTCTAAACTCCTGTTTTCCCTTGGGGGAATGCTGCCACCAGTGGGGTTTTTCCCACTCAATTCTTGCTCTCTAGCGAAGGCGAGTCTTTCTTTGGCCAGGGCAAGTTCTTCCCTTTCGATCCTCAGATTGACTTCCCGCTCTTTAGCTTCGTACACTCTCCTCTGAGGGGATGTCATCCCTCTTCGAGAAGAGCCGCGAGAGCCATTGGTTCGAACGGATCTGTTAGACCCTCTCGACAGAGACCTAACTCGTCCATTCCCAATGTTAAGCTGGCCGGAGAGGGGCCCCAGGGGTCTCCTAGTACCACTCTCGTGCCTGCTTAAGTTGTCCCTAGTTAGCTGGCTAACTACTACTGGACCTTTGTCTACCTCGTCCCCAGATGTCTCCGGATCCTCGTCCTCCTCTTCACCTTCTGCGGAGAGATGGATAAGGTCAGGGTCACCTAGGGTTCCCTCAAGGGGGGGCATATTACCTTCTGGATGAGAAGGGTCTGTGTTACCAGCCCTCCTAGCATCATAAGTCTCCAAGAGACCAATCAGAAACAGAATGGTAGGGTTTGCACCCTGTTTTAGCTTCCGAGACGTACAGATTTGTCGCATCTCTTGGAAGCTAAGTGCAGCATATCTGGAAGTGACCTGTGGAAGGTCGACTGACACAAGGGGAGCCTCCGCGTTTCCTCCTTTGTCTGACATGCTGCTTCTAGTGTGGTGTAAGTGATGCACCTACCTACACTATATGTTTACCTACTGATCCCTTGCTAAGAGTTGTAGCCAAGGTGTGCTAAGCCTTGAGGAGCTACAACAGCTGGTTCAGTAGAACTCAGATTATTCTAAGCTAAGTTATATGTACCTGGAGTACTTATGCGATCTTTCACAAGATATTCTTAGGATACGCGTGGTAAAACAACAGCAAGCTCAAATCCCACCGCTGCCACCAATGTGAGAAGTTGGCCCGATATGCAGTGTTCACTATTCTAGTGATCACTATGTATCAGTCCAAACGACCCTTATGGTGATTGGTTGCAAGTCAACCTTAGACCAGCTATCCTAGTAGCGTGGATACGAGCAGTCTTCGGGCTAAACTCTAGAGGGCGTGTTAAGCCAGCTGTTATACCGTCACATACCCCTTGAACACCAAGTGAAAGGACACCACACAAGTGTTATGAAAATAAACAGTGTATTTATTTAGAGTCACAACAGCCCTGTACTCTTTATGAGGCCAGGGTACTAAGCACACAACAAAACTCTTAGGAAAATACTTCAAGTGCACAATCTATACAAGTGCCCGAGGGCACGGAAAGTTAGTGGTCTCGGGCGAACCCGATAAGGTAAGTCGGAAGCGGTAAGGACTCGGGACCCTTAGATAAGGAGGCTATGCGGGCACCGAAATGCCGAAGTTACCTAGCCCGGGGGGCTGCGGCTGCACAAGTCTTTACAGACGTCGGGAGTCCTCGCTGACGAACCAGGAGCCGGAAGGAAGGAGTTGCTGGCCGGCGACCAGTGGAGATAGTTCGTAGAGATCCAAGCCTGGATCAGAGATGGATGACACCTGAAAGCAGAGGGGACCAATTTCGTACTACTAGCCAGTAGTCAGAGGGTACCAGGAGGGCACCGGATGATCGTCACCTCGACTAGGTGAGTGGGCGACGCTAGGCTCTGCAGTCTCACGGACCAGGACGCGTTGTCGGCGACCAGGATGGAGGTGCGAGCTGTCCCACGAAGGTTGATGCTGTCGGCGTCGCTGTGCCCAGGATTGGGCAACAAGCCTTGGCAAATTTCAGGGCCACGTGGTGGGCCTAAAATGGCGTCTTGAGTGGACCAGGAGGGTCCGGGGGGCTCCTCTCTCAGAAGGGAGCAAAAGCCGGTCTGGAGCAACCAGACCAGCAGCGTTGGTTGTCGGGCGTCGTCAAGAAGGTCACGGCAAGCGGCTAATAACCAGACAACGTGCTGAACAGCAAAGAGCAGAAGGGCCCCACGCAGATCGTGGAGATGCTGGGAGGCTGCACTTCGGTGCTGGAGCTGCTCAGGGTCGGGGCTTCTCGGACCCCAGAGCACTCACCAGAGGATCCCTCGGTGGTCGTGCTGGTTTAAGAAATCGTGCAGGTTTTGAAGATGGCCGGTCCCTCGAGGTCTCGTCGCACCCACAGATCTCAGCTGAGCTGACGATGTGGGTAGAGGTCAGAGGTGCCAGGGAAGCCGGTTCTCGTCGAGCTGGGCAGTCGTATTCCTGAGGAAGGACTTGCAGCAAACCGCAGAGTTCTTAGATGGTGCCTGCGGATGCAGGGTGACTACTCCTTAGCCACAAGGGAGAAATCTTGAGAAGAAGTCGAGAGTTCCTTTCGTAGAAAGTATTCTTGATTCAAAGATGATCTAATTTGGAAGGGTCCCGCTCCTGTCTTTATCCTAAAGAAAAGGGGTGGTTACGCGACTAGGTCCTGCCCTAGGGGTGGGACCAGGAAGGGGGGTAGTTACACCCCTCTCCCATGCCGGACTTTCCCCAGGTCAGGGGCTGGTGTGCCCCTGGAACTGGTTCTAGCCGGCAGATGCGTAGTGAGCACCGGGGTGCCACTCCGCAGTCACCTTCCTGTAAAGCCCTGCCTACCCAGGATACACAAAACCCTGTCTGGGATGGTGCTAGCACCGCCCCAGACAGGAAACCCTTTGTCCAAGCTCTCCTCGCTGGATGGACTCCCAGCAGCAGGAGGTCAGACTCGTGTCTGTGGTGGCAGCATCCATTTTGTGGAGCTGAGGCTTCAGTTAACTTTAACCGGGGTTCACAGTTACGTACATGTCGTGTCCCTCTAGAAGGGTGGAATGCTAACCCCGTCGCCAGCATTGGTGAGGGGTCAATATCCCGATTCGTATGACACCTTACTCGACATGTCTTGATAACGCGATACCGAAGTTACCAATGGTACGCGTTATCATGGAACAGCCATTGGGTCTTGGTTCCGCAAGCTGCAACCGGGCTCGGCTCGTGCCAGAGCCCAATTCACACGATTCCACACACTCTGCCTTCAGGATTGTCAAGGCCTGCCATAGGAGTGGCTGATAGGAATTCGGGTGTCCATTTGAGGGTTAGATATAGGTATACTATATCTAAAGCAAAGGGCGAGTACGCCACGTTGCCCCAGCTGTCGCGCAGCCAGTTGTGTCAGATTTAGATGGCCATCCGGGGGTGGCATAATACATGCTTCGGCCCCTGGTAGGCCTTGGGTACACCGATGCCCTGAGTTACAGGGTCTGACAAGGTGGCCCAGTTCCAATTGGGTAATGCACCTAAGGTACACATATCAATTTAGCGAGAGAACAGCTAGGCTGTGGGTCTGATTGGCAGGCCCACAGCCCGAGAAAGTCGTAAACCAGTGAAACAAAAGCAAAAAAATCTGGGTGATCATAGGATTGCAGACCCTACTCTCCTACAAGGACACCCTATGTTCCTTTCTTGTGGCGGTGAAGAGCCGCTATTTTCCTTTCTTGTGGCTGTGAAGAACCGCTATGTTCCTTTCTTGTGGCAGTGAGGAGCCGCTATGTTCCTTTCTTGTGGTGGTGAGGAGCCACTATGTTCCTTTCTTGTGGTGGTGAGGAGCTGCTATGTTGCTTTCATGTAGTGCTGAGGAGCTGCTTTGTTCCTTTCTTGTGGCGGTGAGGAGCCGCTATGTTCCTTTCTTGTGGCGGTGTAGAGTCGCTATGTTCCTTTCTTGTGTCGGTGAAGAGCCGCTATTTTCCTTTCTTGTGGCCGTGAAGAACCACTATGTCCCTTTCTTGTAGCGGTGAGGAGCCGCTATTTTCCTTTGTTGTGGAGGTGAAGAGCCGCTTTGTTCCTTTCTTGTGGCGGTGAGGAGCCGCTATGTTCCTTTCTTGTGGCGGTCAAGAGCCGCTATGTTCCTTTCTTGTAGTGGTGAGGAGCCGCTATGTTCCTTTCTTGTAGTGGTGAGGAGCCGCTATGTTCCTTTCTTGTGGCGGTGAAGAGTCGCTATGTTCCTTTCATGTGGCGGTGAGGAGCCACTATGTTTCTTTCTTGTGGTGGAGAGGAGCTGCTATGTTCCTTTCTTGTGGCGGTGAGGAGTTGCTATGTTCCTTTCTTGTGGCGGTGAGGAGCTCCTATGTTCCTTTCTTGTGGTGGGGAGGAGCCGCTATGTTCCTTTCTTGTAGCAATGAAGAGCCGCTATCAATAACGTGGCAAATAATGACACTCCACATCCTCATAGAAACACAGAACAGGCACTAAGAAAATAAATCAAAGTTAATTTTTAAAACCAGCATCATGCCTGTTAATTAAACTGCTTACTTATAACAGCTGCTTACTAGCCCTGTTTTGGAACACCAAAAAACATGCCTCACTATTTTAAGTCACCCTCTCATAAAACCGGAACATGAGCCACTTTCCCCGAAATTTGCCGGGTCAACTGTTGAAAAACTGGGACGGTCCAGACAAATCCGGGACTCCTGGTTACCCTACCTACAAGGCTCACCAGATGACGTCATGCCCTGACTTCTCGACTAGTGAGAAGTGAGCAGTGTGAGCACAAGCACATTGATGTGCCTGTTGGCACTGCAGTCTGGAAAAAAACGGACGCCTATGCCAGGGCGTATAACAACGCCCGATAGAGAGCTGTTTCGAGGCTCCCTTTAAAAAAAACTGCCAATGCTCAGCACAGGTGAGACCCGGCCCACTTAAAGCCCTGATCATACCTACAAGTAGGACTATTGAGTGGTTGCTAGTTGTATAAGATAAATAAGCAGCAATAACGGCCAGTATTAATTAAATCCAACTGAATTTGAAAGCAGCAAAACTCTCCAGCCATCTTTCTAGTTGTGATTAGGCTGCCAATTGCAGAGACTTGCTTTAGTGTCTGTTATGGCCACGCTGGTAGCACAGTTTTAACAGCCCCTTTTGACAAAATGTGACATTTTAACAAGAATCAGTTTGACTTAATGAGATTTGCTTTTTTGTACTTGCATATATTAGGGCGAAAGTGGGTGATCTTCTGTACAAAACTCAGCTCTGAAATTCATCAGGTTAAGCAGACTGTCTTGTGAAAGGAGCTAGCCATACATCTAGGTGACCGTCCTGCACTCGCCAGAAGCAGTCGCTCCTAACGCTGCTCCCTGACCTGTCCCAGACCCAGAAGCTGGTATAGTTGCTGAAATCTAATTTATTAGCGCTCCGCTCGCATCACTGCAGACCTAATTTTGTGCCCGCTCGGCTCACATCTCAGCTGCTCGCACTACTGCTGATTTATTTTGGCTCCCGCTCTGCTCGCACTACTGCCGCTTTACTCTGTGCGTGATTGTTTGATTAAAGTAGCGCTCTTGTGCCCGCTCTGCTCACATCTCAGCTGCTCGCATTACTGCAGAGTTAACTTGGCTCCCGCTCTGCTCGCACTACTGCTGCTTTACTTTGTGCGTGACTGTTGATTGAAGTAGCGCTCTGCTCGCACTACTGCCATTTCCACGTGTGCCAGTGTTGTATAATTTTCGCCTTGTGCCTTTAAACTGTGGAATCGATTTTGGCTTGATTGTGCTGGCGCCATTGCCCTTTCCCTAGCCTAACTCAGGTTGTGCCCTAATCTGTGTGTGTTAGACTCTTGGCTCGCAGCCATTTTGTTGTTTGTTGTTTAACCCCCAGCCCAGTTCCCCACCACGCTCCCGCCTCCCAGCTGCCCCGCCCTTGCCCCTCCCCTCACCTCCATCCACATATGACAGATGCTTTTGCGCGCAGCGTTCACGCGCAGCGATCCCGCCCCAGTCGCGCCGAAGGTGCGCCAAAGGTAAGCCCGTCTGTCCCCGTCTACGCCTGGACCGCGCCCAGCGCCTGTCCCCCTGGTCCCCGCCGCTCCCAATCCACTAGAGTCACATATGATGCCGCAACTCTCCTAGCCCTCAATCCCGGACGCACACCACAATGCTGCGAAGCCACCCCAGGACGTACCCACGGACCTTTCGCCTGCCTCTCCTGCAACTTCAACTGCTCCAGGACCCTCATCAAATCCAATCCCTCCACACACAGCTCCGCCTCTAACCGCCTGAAGTGCATCTTGCTCAACACCCGCTCGGTCCACAGACACGCAACGGAACTCTGGGACCTACTCGACACTACGTCACCGGACATCACCTTCCTTACAGAAACATGGATGAACACATCATCAGCACCCGACATCGCCATAGCCATACCGGACACTTACAAGATTACCCGTAAAGACCGCACCAATCAAACAGGAGGTGGCATCGCCATCATCCACAAGAACACCATCAAAATCACGACCAGCTCCGAGGATAATCTTGCAACCGCCGAATATCTCCACTATCAGATCCACACCGACCCTAGGACCACTCTTAGAGGCACCCTCATCTACAGGCCTCTCCAGGTACCCGCAGCCAATTCAGCGATGACATCACCGACTTCGTCTGCCCACATGCCCTCGCCTCCGAGAACTACATTCTTCTAGGAGACTTCAACTACCACCTTGAAAACAAACACGACAGCAACACCACCACCCTTCTGGACAACCTGGCCAATCTCGGACTCAAACAACTTGTTGACACCCCCACCCATGTAGCCGGACACACGCTCGACCCTATCTTCACCTCCAGCAAGCACATCTCCTTCGATCGCACCACAGCTCTCCACTGGACGGACCACAGCTGTGTTCACTTTAGCTACCTAACCACCCTGACCCACAACCGACCACAACCCATTCCTCGGAGAAACTGGAACAAAATCACCTCCGACCAACTCCTCACATCACTCAACCAAAACCCTCCCACCCTCTCATTGGACCCAAACCAAGAGGTCATCAATCTCAAGCATTGGATCACCCACAGTGCTGACGAATTAGCACCCCTGAAAAAACACCAGATCCAATCAGCCAGCAAAAAGGCTCCCTGGTTCAATGATGACCTTAAAAAATCCAAGAAGCAATGCCGCACCCTGGAGAAAACATGGAGAAAAAACCCAACTACCGACAATATGTCCGCCCTCAAGGCTGCCACCCGCAAATGCCACCAATTGATTCGATCCGCTAAGAAATCAGCATTCAAGGATCTTCTCGACAACAACACTCACAACAGCAAGGAACTTTTCAACATCGTCAAAGAATTCACCAACCCCACCGCAGCATCTAATGACATCACTCCCTCCCAAGACCTCTGCGATGCGCTATCCTCCTTCTTCTACAACAAAATTGCCGACATCCACAACAGCTTCGAGAATACTCCCAGCTTTCAACCCTCCCCACACCCCTCAGATCCTACTCCGCCGCCAACTAACAACCTCACCGCCTGGAACTCAATCACCACTGAAGACACCATCCGCCTAATGAACTCCATCCACTCCGGCTCGCCAACCGACCCCTGCCCCCACCACATCTTCAACAAAGCGAACTCCATCATCGCACCCCATCTCCGTGATGTCATCAACTGCTCGTTCAACTCTGCCACCTTTCGAGAAAGCTGGAAACACGCCGAACTCAGCGCCCTTCTGAAGAAACCCCCAGCAGACCCCTCTGAACTTAAAAACTACCGACCCATATCCCTCCTCCCATTCCCGGCCAAAGTCATCAAGAAAGCCGTCAACAACCAGCTCGATCCATCTCAATCCGGATTTTGAGCCAAACACAGCACCGAAACCGCCCTCATTGCAGCAACAGATGACATCCGATCACTACTGGACAACGGTGAAACTGTGGCCCTCATCCTACTCGACCTCTCCGCCGCTTTCGACACAGTCTGCCACAGCACCCTCATACAGCGCCCCAGCAACATCGGAATACAAGGAAAAGCCTTGGACTGGATCACCTCATTCCTCGCTGGGAGAACTCAAAGAGTCCGACTTCCCCCATTCAAATCTGAGGCCACTGAAGTCATCTGTGGAGTACCTCAAGGATCATCACTCAGTCCCACCCTCTTCAACGTGTACATGAGTCCACTCGCCTCCATCGCGCGTCAACACAACCTTAACATCATCTCTTACGCCGACGACACCCAGCTAATCCTTTCCCTCACCAAAGACCCTAACACTGCCAAAACCAATCTCCACGAAGGCATGAAAGAAGTAGCCGAATGGATGAAACATAGCCGACTAAAACTCAACTCAGACAAAACGGAGGTGCTCATCCTCGGATCTTCCCCCTCTGCCTGGGACGACTCCTGGTGGCCTTCCGCCCTGGGCACAGCACCCGCACCCACAGACCATGCACGTAACCTTGGCTTCATCCTAGACTCCTCTCTCTCGATGTCCAGACAAGTCAACGCAGTCTCATCATCCTGCTTCAACGTACTTCGCATTCTCAAAAAGATCTTCCATTGGATCCCCCTCGAGGCAAAAAAGACTGTCACCCACGCACTGGTCATGAGTCGACTGGATTATGGTAACACACTATACGCCAGAATCACAGCAAAATTACAGAAAAAACTCCAACGCATCCAAAACGCATCAGCGAGACTCATATTAGACATCCCTCGCCAAGATCACATCACCGGACACCTAAAAGACCTCCACTGGCTTCCCGTCAACAAAAGAATCAGATTCCGCCTTCTCACCCACGCACACAAAGCCCTCTACAATCTTGGACCCGAATGCCTCAACACTCGACTGTCTTTCTACCAACCCACCCGCCAACTAAGATCGTCCAATCAAGCCCCGCCGCTGTCCCGCGCATTCGAAAATCCACCTTGGGTGGCAGATCCTTCTCCTTCCTTGCTGCCAAGACCTGGAACTCACTCCCCACTCACCTCCGCCTTACCCAGAACCACATCTCCTTCAGAAAAGATCTTAAAACTTGGCTATTCGACAAATAATGGACCCCTTACCCAAGCGCCTTGAGACCCTCTGGGTGAGCAGTGCGCTATACAAATACCCGAACTTGAACTTGAACTTGGAGTGCAGCTTCCGTACTGTGGTAGGGACAGAAAAGTGACTAATGGGAATTCAACAGTTGGCTTGCTTCGAAATATTTTTCAAATTGTAGGGTGCTTATTCTTTCCAGGTTTAACAGGGTCAGAGGAAGGAAGAGAGGGGAAATGTTTGTGGTATTTCTCTATTTTTTTTTTTAACTGATTTTATTGACTGCAAAAGAAGCACATGTTATGCAATGCTCTGCCATCCAGAGACAATCGCCATTATCAATTTACCAATATCAATTTCAGTCATTTTCTATAATGAAACATAGTTACAAACAGAAAAAGCATACCTATGAAACCCCCCACCCCCCCTCCACCCACCCGCAAGCCCCCCCCCCGCGTGCCGCTGCCTGCTCTACCTGTATTATGTACATCAAGTGTAATGTATGCCACCAATGCGCCAACATTGTTATCATGGCTGTCGATCTGTCAAAGGGACTGGAGTGCATTGTCCTCAGGTGGCGGATCCAGCTCAAGTCCACGATAGTCCGCCCACCTCTTCCAAATTTTGTAGTGCTTCCGAGGGCAGCCCCTAGCAATAAATATGGGTTATTCCAGCCCCATACAGAAGTCCATCCCATTTTTCCAGGCCATGAGCGATGGAGCTCGGGGCGCCTTCCATGATCGTGCAATATCTCTCTTCGCCAGCGTTAGCCCCAGTAAAAATAAATGGCCCTTATACCTATTGCCCGCTACCCCAGCCATGACATGTAACAGGGCCAGCTTAGGATCCCTCTGAAGCACCCAGGCCAGAACCTCATCTAGACATTGGAACACTCCATCCCAGAATCTCCGTAATGCCCTACAGTCCCAGACTGTGTGCAGCAACGTCCCTACCTCCGTCCCACACCGAAGACAGTCGGGAGACGCTACCAAACCCGCCCTCCACAAGCGCTGTCAAGTGTAATATGTGCGGTGTAGGTATCTGAATTGGACGAGTCACAGGCGCGTGAATATTGCCGCCCCTCTAGGACCCTCCAGTGCCTCCACCCAATCTTCCTAATCTAATTCCCCAACGTCCTGTTCCCATGCAATTTTAAGTCTGAGGAGCAGTGTCGCACCAGAGTTTGGTAGATATGTGACAGTTTCTTATCAGGAAGCTCACCCTTAAAGATTTTAGCTTCCAGCGGGCTGAACTCAGGGAGTCGCTCCAACCCCGCAATGTATGGTGTTAGGGCATGACGGAATAGGAGATATTAAAAAAATTGAGTACGTGGCATCCCAAATTCGTCCCGTAAATTATCAAATGATTTGAGGACACACTCTGACATAACGTCCCCTAGGGTAGAGATGCCGATCGCATCCCATCCCCGGAAGCCCATCAGGTTGTCCATCTGGGGTAACCGGCCATTGGGCCACAACGGGGTTTCTTGAGTAAGAAAATTCCACCAGCCCAACCTATGCAGAGCCTGCCTACACACCTGAAAGACCACCTGCGTGATGGACGGAAGGGACCTCCTGAGTGGTGCTGAATATAGGAGTGTATGAACGGACGCAGTGCCCATCGAGGCCCTCTCAACTGCAAATGCAGGGTCGCTCCTGTCCGCATACCACCAGTCATTTAATACCTAGAGGTGGGACGCCTGACAATACGATAGGACATCTGATGTGGCCTAACCCCCAGTATACATCGATAGCAAGCACGTCTGTAGAGCCACTCGCGCGGCGCCCCCTCCCACAAGAACCCACTCAGCCCAGAGTTAAGGCGCCGGAACCAACCAGGCAAGATTATCAGTGGATGATTTTGCAGTTGGTATATCAGGCGCGGGAACGCCACCATCTTAAAGATGGCAGACCTACCTAGTATAGAAAGTGGCGACTTAGACCATACTTTCAGGTCTTTGCGAGTACGCTCCCAAACCGGGGTAATGTTACGCTCTCGGGCTATGGCCGCATCTTCGGACAAAAATACTCCCAGGTACTTCACTCAGTCAGTGGCCAACTGGTGCCCTCGTGCCCAGTCCCCAACCGTCTGTGGACCTCCCAATATCCAAAGCGTGGATATCCCGGGATTCATATATAGGCCAGAGGTTTCACCAAAGATTTGTTAGATAAGCAGGAGTCGGGCCCAGATCGATTCAAGTCAGTAAGGAAAAACAACACATCATCGGCGTATAGGGCGATTCTATCCGTTAGACCCGCCGACCACCGAAATCCCTCAAGCTGAGCGTCTATACGTACCCATGCTGCGAGGGGTTCCTTAGCGAGCAAAAATAGATATGGAGAGAGGGGGCAGCCGGATCCGGAAGGAACGGGACACCCTCCCACCGAGGCCGTGAGATCCGTGTATAGGAGCCGCACATACACCAGGAAACGAGGGTCAAGGTTTAGGCGTCCCAATAGGGCAAACAAATATGTCCAGCTCAGGGAGTCATACGCCCTGTCCATGTCCGCCAGAAACAGCTCCGTCTGCTCCCCCAATCGTCGCCACGCTGATATCGCGACCTGGGCCAGTCTAATATTATGGCGAGTGGCACGCTGTGGCATAAAGCCTGGAGAGCAGGATCATTACCAGGAGGAGGATCCACTGAGTTACCTCCCCTGGAATGATAACTTTTACCAGGCGGTGGATAATTCTATTTACAGGACCGTGGACCAAGCCATGGGGCCCGTTGAACAGTATTTATCGATCAAGATGGAGGAGGCCTAAGCAAAACTAGCGGCACTCATTTCATCTACGCCAGCACCCACTCCCCCCCCCCGCGCGGTCCCTACTCCCTCCCCCAGCCCAAGAGCCTTGTGTGGACGGGGTTGATGCGGCTGCCTTTGTGCATTTGAAGAGCGTTTTTACAGCTATGCCGCCTGCTCAGCCTGACCCACCTGTCCCTGCAGAGGGGCCCCGCCATCTCCCAGACCTCGATCCTCATTGCCTAGTCCAAGACGAACGCTGAAGCTAATGGCCTGGAGGTTCTCCGGCGTTGTTGGACGCTCCGAGGTCTTTAGGGAAAGGCTGAGGACTTGCTCTCCAAGGCATGGTTGGATAGCACGACAAAGAGATACCGATCAGGCTGGCACTGATGGTGTCGTTGGTGTCTGCGTGGGGGCGGATGTAGTCCATGTCCTGAATTTCTTGGCGAGTTTGGCGGAGGACGGCTTGGCCTATCGGTCGATTTAATATCTTCCGATACGCAATCTCGAATGGACATGGGATGGTACAGGGCTCACCTATTGAAGAATATCCTTTGGTGTGCCGGCTCCTTAGGGGAATACGCATGTCACTTCCCCCGAAGCCTCGATATTCTGTCCTGTGGGACGTGAACAGGGTTTTGAACCTGTTTCTCTCTTGGCAACAAAATAGGTTCCTCTCCCGTAAGGAGTTAAAAGCCAAGTTGGCGATGTTGTTGTGTCTAGTGTCCAGCAGACGGGTCTTGGACATAAGAGCCTTGGATGTTTCTGCTAGAGTTTTTTCCCTGGAAGGGGTATCCTTCACAGTGAGCAGAAGGACGAAGTCGAACACAGGGATGATTTCTTACCCAGCTTTTCCTGACTCCCCGAAGCTGTGTTTTGTTCAGTGCCTCCGTGCTTACGAAGAAATGACTGATGAGTCTCGCCCTCCGGGCGAAAGGCAACTGCTCATTGTGCTACGCAAGCCTTACAAAGCGGTTTCTTCCCCGACCATCGCCAGATGGGTGCGTTGGGTGATGCAGGAGGATGGTATAGACACAAAGCAGTTTGGTGCTCATTCAGCAAGGGGTGCAATGGCTTCCAAAGCGTTTGCCCTAGGGGCACGGTTAGAAGATCTGATGTGTGCGGCCGATTGGACCTCTGATTCTACTTTTAAGAGGTTCTATTTTAAGCCAGTGGTTAAGGTGGCAAGGATAGTGGTCGACAAGCTTTGAACTGGCATAATCTGAAGCCTTCAGTCCTGCTATAGAATGGGAATTTGCCTAGCCTAGGTGCCGGTAAGTTCTGAATCTATTAAGGACTCGGAGGCGAGGATTATCCCTCTCAATGACTTCAGTGAGGTTGACCCTCCCCGTATTGATGCAAGTAAGATATTCATGGGGATTATTTGCTCTGATGACTTTTTAGCTCTGGCTTTCAGCTGTTGTGCCTAGTGTTGTGATACCTTTTTGGCCCAGCTAAACCTCTGACACTGCCTCTTTTGCAGAAAATGATGGTTCCAAGCAAGATGCGTGAAACGCCACCACAAGTGCATCGCGTGAAGAAAGATGATGAGGAATAACAGAAGAAGGACTATCAGGGCTGGCTGGGATGCTGGCACTGAGGAAGGACTACTGTTGTTGGACTTTGTTTTCCTTTCCCAAGTGTTCATGGGAAATGTAGTTTGTTGATGTTTTTATCGCTGCTGTGAAAATAAATGCGGAGAAAGAAGGCCTAACCCTCGCCTCCAAGTCCTTAATAGAATCGGAACCTACCGGCACCTAGGCAAGGCAAATTCCCATTATGTCCAATACTCAATATGGTTTTAGGAGAGGGCGGGGTACTACTGAACAATGTCTTAATTTATCTCTAATCCTTAATAGGCACAGAAGGTCCTTGAAGAGTTCTATCCTTCTGGCCTTCATGGACCTATCTAATGCTTTTGACACTGTCAACTGAGATAAATTATGGGCTATTTTGGAAGGTATGGGTGTGGAAAAAGCGTGGGTAACCCTACTCCGCAGGCGTCACTCCAGGACCACAGTCATAATAAGATATGGCAGTAAAGGGGAAAAAACACACCCTATTATTTCTACGGAGGGAGTCGGGCAAGGATGCATCCTATCCCCCTTCCAAATGGCTAGGAGGCTTACTTATTAAGCAAGGAACTTGATTTTCCCAAAATTGGCCATAAACCTGACTTGCTTTTATCTTATGTGGATGGCGTGGTTTTATTAGCCAGGACAGCTATGAGTTTGCAGAAATCTCTTGCTGCTTTTACCGATTTTATGATTTTGTTTGATTTAAAAGTACATTTTATCAAATCATATACAATGGTATGTGGACCTAAAGCCACTAAAACCAAAACATTTATTGTTCAGGGAAAGAAGATAGAAAAGGTCAGTAATTTCTCATACTTGGGCAATCTTTTTAGCAAACAGTTGAGATGGGAACCACTTTTAACCTTAAGAGCACAGCAGACAAGTAGGGTGACGGATGCACTATTCTGTTTTGCTTCTAAATTGGGGCACAAGCCGGTGAATGAACTAATTAGCCTTTATAGCCAAATGTCTCTCTATTGCCAGGTATGGAGCTGCGGTGTGGGGCTATGCTAAAAGCCAACAGCTTGCAGTAATCGAAAATAAATTCATGACAAGATTACTGATGCTCCCGAAAAGTGTTCCTACCTATTTTGCCATACACATTTAACTAGAATTTATGGAAGACCGTATAGACAGTGCCCCTTTTCTCCTGTGGGCCAAGATAGGGACCTCTGAGGATTTAATATTTTCATGTGATGGTTTTAAAGATTTCCAAAATTCAGATAATGTTTTAAAGATTCCATGGTTTTATTATTTAGGGAGGATTTACCATGAGATTGGTCTGGAATACTTTATTGAAAACCCTGAAGGAATTCCCCTAAATGCCAAAGGAATTATCAAGGAGGCGTACTGTTCCAGGGGCAATATGCTTATTAGTTATCAACATGACAATATTGGAGTCCCCTGTTTGCTTCCTGCCCCTGCATAATGTTACTTATTTATTTCTACTAAGTCCCAGTTCTGATTTTATCTAACTAGGTTCTGTTTATGCACTGTGCACTTTTTTGCCGGCATTTCCTCGCCAAGGAGGGTGGTCAAACGAGCTTATGCCCTGCCCATGTGATAATGTCTCAGTTCATAGAACTATGGACTTTGTATTATTTTGCTCATTGTATAAATCAGAGAGAAATAGATTTCTGCTCCCATTACTAAGGAATACTCACTCTTGCTCGTATTGATGGTTATAACTTCTTACAGTCTTTGGCTACAGCTGAAATCTGTATTGCAGTAGCTAATTACATAAGAGACTGTTGCGATCACAAAGGCTTATGAATAAAACCTGTATAGAGATTTTACCTATTTATTGTGAATCGTGTATGTATTGTATTTTAATCATTTTTAATTTGTAAATCTTTTCATGGTTCTCTGAGCTGAAATAAAGTTATTCTTGACTTGACTGGCTCTATACTTCATCATGATCGGGGGGAGCTCCATCTCACCATATTTCCCTAATTTTGCATGTCAACGGGGTCATATTCCCGTCCTAGCTTTTCTCTGGGGCTCATGTGTTAGAAATTGGGTTTCTGGTTGGCAAAAGTATGCAGCCTGTCCAAGCAGAAGCCGTAATCCTAGTCAGGGTAAGCTAGATCCACACTAAAAGATAACCTGTGTTCACTCTCTGATAGCTTGGCACAGAGCAGTGAGGCTTATATAAAGAGGCAAGGTGTAAAGTATTTTTGCAACACACAAACACACACACACACACTTACACAGACACACACACGCTCATCACTGCGACTCTTAAGATGCACGTATCATGGAGGCTGAGGCCGCATACAGAAGAGCTACCCTGAAGTGATGTATATCACTCAGAGGGGTCTCTCTCGCACTGCATCGACATTATAGTCTCGGATATCATGCAGAGCAGCTATCCCAATTGTTGCATCCATTTTTCAACCTCATGCTCCGAATCTGTGAAGCAGGCTGCACATATATTACAACATTAGGCCCAGGGTGTGCATGTATTACAATCACCGCCCACCAGATCATGGGTATTTCTTAAGTTACCCAGATCTAAGAGGCTGAAGTCTCAGGCTTCACAGTCGTACCTTACACAGCACGTCATACAGAATTAGGCCTCGAACGGCAAAGCCACACGCAAGCCACATATCCTATACAGGCTGGGATGGCAGGAATGGCTCTCATGTTACACTGATCTTACAGTCTCGGGGATCTAACAGGAGAGCTGTTCCCAGGCTGTGTATACATCCCCCAGCCTTAAAACGCAGAATTCTCCCTACATGAACTCAGATTGTGCATGCATATGTTCCAGCTGTCTCCTTGTGTACTTCTCCCACATCTGCGTTCCTCGTGCCCGCCCTCCCTCCTTCTGTTGTCGGTGTTGCTTACCCCCACTTGCTCTCCCTCCGTCCATTGTTCATGTAGCTCGCCCCACTTGCTCTCCCTCCTTCCATTGTCCACGTTGCCTGCCCCCACCTGCCCTACCTTCTTCCTTTGTCCATTTTGCTTGCATCTACCAGCCCTCCTGCCTTCTGTTGTCTGTGTTGGGTGACATGACCAGACCTGCCTGCCGCCTTCTATTGTCCATATTGCTTTCCCTGACAAGCCCTCCTTTCCTCCTTCTAATGTTCATGTTGCTTTTCCCACTCACACTCCGTCCTTCTTTTGTTTGTGTTGCTTGCCCCCACCCTTCCTTCCTCGTTCCGTTGTCCGTGTTGCTCCTCCCACCCACCCTTAGTGTTGCCAAAAAAAAATCCACTGTGACATGCCAGTGCTAGTCGCTTTATGGCGATTTTTTGCCAAATCATCCATTATCCATGTTGCCTGTGTCCCGCCCTCCCATCCACCAGCAATAAAGAACAAGCATTGGCATAGCCAATAGGTCTCGCCGTTGGGACCTTAGAAGTGTTTAGCCATGCAACACTTGATGTTGTTGCACCAAGAATATTGTGCTGGGTAACTAAACACTTCTAAGGTCCAAAAGGCGAGACCTATTGGCTATGAAAATGCTTTTTTCTGTGATGCTTCTGCCATGTCTAAGCGCTTTAAGTAATTGTATTTACCAGCAGCCAGTGTACAGCTCACTGAGCCTCTGCTGTACTCCCTTTGCGGAGAGGAGAGCCTTTAAAAGCGTACACGTCCCATAAATTTCTTTTCTGGTAGCCTTCTGTCTCCTTCCTTTTTTAATAATATCGGGACATATTACCAAGGGCCTTATCGCCGCTTTAGCGGGAATTTTTCCAGCTAAAGCGGCGATCATTTTATTGCCCTATTACCTAGCTGTCGCTAACACCAGTTAGCGACAGCTAGTAGGAGATAGCGATCATCTTGGGGCCCAGTTTGCATGTCAGCGATAATTATCGCTAATGACATGCAAAGTGGGCGTGCCAAGATGTTAGCGACTGGAAACTGTCGCTAACATCGCTATCTCCTATTACCTACTTTTGGAAATATTCACGCTAAGCGCGAATATCTCCAAAAGCTAACGCCTGCCCAGAGCAGTTCTTAGCCATGTTATCCAATGGTAGGTGGATAACATGGGTAAGAGCATTAGCTCGGTTATGCATGAATATCGCTGACTTTTCAGCGATATTCATGCATTTCGGCCGATTTTTATCGCTTAGGAGATAAACCTTGATAATAGCAAGGTTTCTAAGCGATAAAAATAGGTGAAGCACAGCGATAAAATTATAGCCGCTAACCAAGCTTAGCGATAATTATCGCTTATTCTTGGTAATATGCCCCATCATTCTGTAATCCTATCGCTTGTTCTGCCCTTCTTAATCTTTGCTCTATGTGCCACCCTCTCTGTCTCGATTGCTCATCGAACGGGCTTAGATTTAATTCGGTCCAGACTTTCTTTTCTGATTCTTCAGTTCTGGCCTCCCCTGGTGTTTTGGCTGCCTCTGCTCCTAACGAGGATTTGATTCACGTCTGTGAGTGATTTGTGCGCGTCGAGCCATCTGATGATCAGCGCCCAGAATGCTCCCCTCATCAAAGGCAATGGATATGGGCAAGAAGTATCTGAAGGGCTATCTGAAGTGTGCTATTAATCTGCAGTACAGACCACTGACAGAGAAAGTGAGTGTTTTCATGGTAACTGCATGTTAGGGGGTACCCTTAGCCAGTACTAATTTTTAACCCAAAACGCCATACTTTCTGGGACTTATAGTTTCGCTTTTCATAACATTAGCATGTGCCTAAGCGGGCTCACATGCAAGGCACCATTGTCTAAAATTCATGTACTGGCCATGGCACACACAAAGGTGATGGGTTGAATGATTGCAAAACGTCCCAGTCACGTGCATTCAATCAGGGCTATTTTCCAAGCCATCATCTTTTAGCTACTATGACACTTCAGAGGTGAGCCACAATAAATTGCCTTGGTCCTGCCTCCCCCCAAAAAAGGCCACACCATATTGGCAGACCAGTTCCCCTCTGAATGGTAACACAAACAGTACCAGGCCTGACCATGCAATCCACCACATCTACATTTTTTTTTAGCAAGAAATGAAATCATTTTAGCTTTCTCCTACCTAAAACTTACTTCCCTCTGCTGAAAGTTATTGAGGGAATTAAATTTCCATTCTTTTCCCCAATTCTCCACCTTCATTGTTTGCCATCTACACCATAGTCACACAGGTTGAATATTTGGCAGGCATATAGTTCTAGGGTATTGAAATTCCAAGCATCCCTACAGTAATAGAATTCTTACTTACTAGTGGGCAATCATGCTTGTCAGTGGTGGAGAGGGCAATGGGTAGAAATGTGTTCACTATAAGTTAGGAATATGTGAGTAAGAGTCTTTTATTATTAAAAAGAGAGGGGTATGCAAGATAGACACATGATTTTTTTTAGTTAAACGTGATCTGTGGTTTAATGTATATGCAATTGTACAATTAAATGGAAGGTGGTTTAAGTATTTTATTCTCTTCCTGTATCTATGTATATTTGTGTCATGCTTGGCAAGTAGTAATTTCATTTATAAAGCTCTTACTAGCCCTCACAAGGTGTTGAAGTGCTTTATATAACAGGGAGAGCCCTGCTCCGGAACCTAAGGTGGTAGTAGTTAGTCCAGTGTTATTGATTACTGTTGGTTATTGGGATTAGTCTTGGTTGCTCAAGCAAACCATTCCATGCATTCACTCCAGTTTCTTTGTGGTAGATTAAACTGATAGAACGTAGATGTTATCAATGACGGGGATGTATACAGGTTCCTGCTGATGTCTTGGTGGGATCAATAGATGAGCTAAAGGAGGTTACATGTTGTTAGGCTACCAGGGTGTGGCTTTCATAAGAGCAGAGATTGTGATCTTAGAAAAGAGTTGTGCAAAAATTGCAGAAATGCATTAATAGATGTTAAGGCAAACATGGAAGCTACTTAGAGAAGGTTGCACCCAGAGGAAAAAAGCATGCAGAAGATGTGAAACGGATAAGAGAGTCATTTGAAAGCTAAAAAGAGAGGCAACAATCAGAGATTTTAAATAAAGATCACTTTTCATGCCAGATTACACGAATATATGAATATATAGAGGATGCCTTTTTAAGACAGCATGCAATTTGAGGATGCAAGTCTCTAGATAAAAGCAACATTATTTACATGTGAAGATAGTACTACATTCGGAATTTCTGCCAGTCGCTAGAATCGAGTGAACAGCCTGTGAGGTGTTAAACTACAAGTAGACGAGTACTTCAGTAAGGTCAGATGATCAGTTCAGGGGGTGGACGCTTAAAATAATGACCGGGCGCAAACCTTGAAAGGATATTCTGAAAATTCCGAAGGGGATGTCTTCTCATGTTTGGCTCACAGCATTAATTACAAAGCAAAGTGGGATCCATTTTGTATGCCCCAGGTTTAGCATTGCACAAGATGGAGGGTGAAGACAGCTTCCCCTGTAAGTGCGCGTGTATTACCTGCATTCCTGCGTGAAATTCAATGAAGACTTTGTTAGCAAGTAGCTACTGGTTAGGCTTTCTGGAGAACTGGCTTTTATTATATGGTTTGGGTGAGGGGTTGAACTGCAGATTATGTTGGGCAAGTTGGAGGGGGCCCCATAAGTGAGGCATTTTATCTTCCTTGATCAAGCATTCATTTGGGCCCATGTCTACCAACTCAAAACCTGTTGTGGGTGCTCAAGGCTGGAGACCACCCTACCGTGAGGTATTCAATCCACAAAGGCTGTGTCTGGAGCCGCCTGGATAGGACATATGAAAGTAGACCCACTCCAAACCGGCTATGAAAAGTTAATCATCTCACAGTGAAAAAGACTACATGATGCACCGAACCACTAACACAGGACTTTTTATTTTACTTATTTTACTTCTTGTACAATAGCTAAAGTACTCTTCATTTGCAAAAAAACATGTCCGATGGGCCATAAAACCCCTTTCAGGTTTATTCATACAGTTCTGTCTCTTCACTGTACCCAATGGGAACCTCACACCTTTAAAAGGGGAATGTGTTGAATCCAACTTTTACCACTTTAAAATTTTGGTTAGGGTTGCCTGATATAAAATAGAGCAGCAGTGCTCACACAGTCCACTTGGGATTCGTTCATTTAAAACAAGTTTTCATCTTAGTCCAACAGGAAGAAAATGTCCCACTCTTCCCTTAGACAATGAAGCTATTAACAGGTAGATGCATCAAGCATTTTTGCGAGCGCAAGCTTTGCGAATCGCACAATTAGTCCGTTTGCGCCCGCAAAAATGGCATTTGAGATGCCTCAAGGGTTCATGCACTCGCAATTTAAGAATTTGCAAATAATTGCGAGTTCTCAAATTGCGATTGCATTAAAGGAATCGCAATTTGCGATTCCTTACATGCAATGCATGAACCATTCCTAGATTGCGAATTCGCAATCTGGGGTCGCTATTTACAGCGAAGTCAAACTACGTGGTAAATAGCAAAAACTTAGAAAAATGCACTTCAGTTCATTTTTCTAAGTTGTATGTTACACACACACACATGTCCTTGGGACATGTGTGTGCGCAACACCAGTGATCATTACTATTTCAGGGGTGCAACAGGGTGTCCTTTGGAGACCTTGGCACCCTTGAAATTGCGGCACATTTGCGATTAGCTAATTGCTAATCACAAATAAGGAATGACTCCCCATTCATTCCTATAGGGGATTCCTTATTTGCGATTAGCAATTAGCTAATCGCAAATTAGGAATCAGTAGGAATCGCAAATAATATATTGAATTTTTCATGCATCCCGTTTTGCCAGTCAGTCAGTCAGTCAGTCAAGTTTTTAATAGCGAATCCTTAAAATTCGCTATTAAGGACTCGCAAAACATGACTTTGATGAATCTGGGGGTTGGTCCCATGGCGATTTTAGTCATACGTGAATCCTTTGTCCATTCATCCAATAATAATTTGCATCGTGAGATTTGTGAGCTGAATTCTGCATTGTATTGTGGCATTTGCATAGTGTCTCATACCACCGTTGTGGCCCTGAAAAACTCTGCAACTGGGTAAGAGGCAACTCTCCAAGTTGTACATTTGTAGGAGAGTTTAAGCTTATTGTGTGCTTTGTTGGAAGTGTTGGATGTCAAGCACTAGCTTTGTTGGGGTGCTCCAATCACACAAATTCCAGAAAGAAAAGTGTTGTCGGTTACAAAGTCAGGAGTGACTGGTTGTGTAACAGTGAGCTACTTTGTAGGAATAGTGTTTCCCTGCCGACACACAAAAGTCAACAAGCTTTGGGGACGCCAATAGCTCAGGGTTTAAATTATAAACACATGCTTCAAAGTCACTCACAAATGCTGTTTGCTTGTGTTAAATGTACAAAGCTGTTCAAGACATTAAAATCAAACATATACCGTGCAAAGCAGAAGGACAGTAGCAAAAAAGGATGGCTTTCTGTACAGAACACATTTATGAGATAGGGTTCAGCCCTAAGAACTAACTGAGACTTCAGGATGCTGGAGGAGACCTTAATGATGTAACGTGATCTGCTTCAGGCTATAGTTCTTCATGTGCACTGTGGAGTGAGGGTAGCATGATTGGTTCAATCAAAATGAGTAATGGCAACAATCTTCAGAGTGTCTTGAGGTGTACAGTGAAAGCTCATGGCTAGGAAAATGGTGTCCTGTCAACATGAAGCGATTTTGACCTTTGAAAACCCAACTGGCATGCTTCTGACTCTACTTGGAGGTTTGCATACACATCCATATATCCCTAGGTTAGCTTACCACCAAATGACTCCATGTCACAAGGACACAGTGCTCCAGTTCTGGGCTGTGCTTTACAATTCTTTGTCTGGTAGTTTAATACAAGTGGTTTTGTTGCTGGGGTACAAGGTTACTGCTACAAGAATGCATGAAGTTGTTGCTAGCCTATGACTGAAGTGCTTAATGGTGACATCGAGTCATGATTTGTGCTGGTGAAACCCTGTGGGCACATTGATATACTACATCCTGATACTTCACTCTACCCACACTCGATGAGCTACCACTGGATTATGTGACACACTTCCCGCTTCCTACAAGTAGCATAATGACAAATTATGAACTTCTTTAAAAACATGTTGAGCAGGCCGTAATCTTTCACTGAAATATAGTGCCTTGCTGGAGAGCAAGTGTGACTCAATTGGCAAGATTCAACTGAAAAAGAGAAGCTGTAGCACTTTAGGCCTGACAGTGATGGACTGCACTGCTTAACTCCCAATATGTAACCACGGCTGTCTCTGACTGCCCATTCCAAAAAAGTGAAGGCACTTTCACTTACTTTACCTTTAACAGCATTGCGACAACCTGCACCCAAACTGGTGTACAAGTACTGAAGCAAACACATTCTCCTTTGCTATGCTATGTGGTTACTTAGGCCCTGGGCGAGAACACCACCATTTTACTTGCTCACGTTTAAACTTGACATCTTTCTTGAACATTGACACTTGACGTACATTTGCTTGCATGCCCGTATGGAATAACATTCTCTGAAAGGGCTTTGCTTACATTTACATTTACATTTCTTCATAGGCATATTATCAGAGCCTTGAACATTCTATACGAGGGCTAAGTTCACTGCACAAAATGTTGATATTTGTTGTTGTCCGCTGGGAGACAGCTCTGCAAGAATAGAATCAATTATAAAGGCCTGATTGGGACTTTGGCATGGTAACATGGGTGAATTTCGTTATGGAAACTACACCACTCCTTTGGTTAGGCAGAGTAGCATTTCGCTGACCATGTTTAGGTCTCTCCATGCCAGAAATCCAGGACAGCTGAATCCTGTTTATCTCTTCAGAAGGATGGTGCCCAACTCTACACCAAGATGGGCTCCCAGATGAAACATACCCACAAGTAACTGGGGAGTTAGATCACCCTAAGGGATTCTGGCAGATCACCCACCCTAGGCACACTAGGGTAGGGAGCGCTAAGTAGGAGCATAAATGTTATTATATGCAAGCATATAATCCATGTAACAGCACAATGGTTGAACTCTTCAAACCATATATTAAAGTTGCACCACCTCAAAATGTGCATATTTGTTAAACACAATTGTATATAGTCCATCCAATGAGTACAATTTCTTCTTTCTGGATTTTTTACATTCTTCTTTCTATTATTTGATGAATCACAGACAACGCATTTCGTTCTGGAAACAGAACTTCAGGGCATACAATGTTCGCAGTTGCAAACACTGTTGTGTAGATTGATTTGATTTTAATATATAGTTTGAAGAATTCATTTGACCCTGAGGTAAGGGTGGCGCTCTTGGGCAGGGAGTGCTGTTAAAAGTTTTGCACACAGGATTGAAAGCTAAGTGATAAGATATTGGTAAAACATTTCTGTTGTTTGGTGCCTGGCAAAACATTGATCCACTGTTTCGTTCTTTGTGTTCTCCCAATGGTTGAACTGTTCATTTTCTTTTCAATTCTTGGGATGCTGATGACTCTTTTGTGTTTCTTTCTATCAATAATTGCAGTGCACATATTTTACACAAGATTTTTATTGCTTCAATAAATGTTTGAAATGCCAATTTGAGTATTTCTTGTGTTCCACTTTGGGCATGCATGAGTTACTAAACCAAATGGTTTAAGTCTGTTTCCACACTTTCCATGGAGAGTCTGGTATGTCATGTTCTGGAGGTTGCACATACCACCTATTACCTAGCAAGGTTAGGGGTACAGATGGTGCACTGCGAGCTAGCCAGGGCTAAAGCCAACATATCCTAATGGTGTGCATGGACTCAGCCTCTCAAAGTTTTGACGTTTATGTTGTCCAAAAATGCTCAGTCTTACTGAGGAAGTATGAACTTTACGACACCTTCTAGGAATCAGATACCTTTTTTGAACTTTCTCATTCACTCTGAATATTGTAGTAAGCCTGTTTGCTGCATTTGAGAGTCACATTCAGGCTTTTTGGCCAAACATAATGAATTTGCTGTGAAAACAGGCTAAATAGGATACACAACTCATAAACTATATGTTTTTGTTTGTTTTTATGTTTATACATTTTGTAGAATTACTGTTACTTTTATTTGTCTTGTTTAAATACAAGCTACATTGTGCACTTCACCTTTTGAAATATGTAAATATATTATTATTATAAGCATTTGCTATATATTAAAAATGTTTCATCGGAATGAGAGGCTAGTTTTTCATTATTGACTAGTGATTGATAATGTGTTCTTCAATTATACAAGCAAGTAATGAGAAACCTTTTTTTAAATGAGTCCTGAGTGAACCACGGTTTTTCGAAATATGTTGTGAAGACAGACATAATGTCACTAAATAGTTTGTAATTAACTAATTGGGTGCAACTGTAATTCAAATAAATGGAATGAAATATATGGCCACATGCATCATTGCACCCGTTTGCGATTCCTAAATTGTGAAAATTAAGGAATCGCAATTTAGAAATCGCAAACGGCAATGCATGAACAAATCGCATTTATTTTTGCGATTCTGTATTTTACCTTGATTGCGATTCACAATTTGCGAATCGCAATTAAGGAAACCCCTTCCCATTGATTCCTATGGGCCAAAAGGCCCATAGGAATGAATGGGAAGGCATTGACATTTTACGAATTTCAAATTGCGATTCGCAAAATGTGAATGCAATTTCAAGGGTGCAAGGGGGGGGTCCAAAGAACCCCTCCCTGCACCCCTGAAATGTAACTTGAAAAAAGCAATTTACACACCACATGCCCCAAGGGCATGTGTGTGTGTAAATTAAAACTTTCAAAAATGCAATTTGTGCATATTTGAAAGTTTTCGGTAAATTAGAATGAAGTTCAACTTCATGCTTCTTTACCACTTCCAAATTGCGAATTCACAATTCAAAAATGATCATGCATTGCATTTAAGTAATCTGAAATTGCGATTTCTTAAATGCAATCGCAATTTTAGAAATCGCAACATGGTTGCGATTAAAATTGCGAAATGCATGATGCATTCCAAATTAGTCAATTGCATTCGTAAATAGCCGAAAATTGTGATTCGCACAGTTTGCGAATGCAATTCACTTTGATGCATGTGGGCGATAGTCTCTTAACCGCATCGCTGCGGCGGTTATTTTTCCCCTACGCTGCTTTTTTCTAAAAGCCGCGTAAGATGACGAGCTCAGCTCGTCATCCGCACACGCCCCGTGGCTGATGACGAGCTGAGCTCATCATCAGCATCGAAGGGGTTACTATATTTCAAACTGCGGGTGTATCTTTGCACAGTTATTAACAAGCAACTAGTTTGAAGCAGATAGGCACTGTTTAAAGTAGCACGTTGGCAGACCAGATATGTTGTTACTGTGAGAAGTTGGCCTGATATATGATGTTTCCAATTCTGGAACCACCTTGTAACAGTCCAAACAGTCCCTTATGGTGTCTGGTTGTAAGTCAACCTTATTAGACAAGCTATCTTAAGGGTAGCATAGACTAAGCAGCCTTAAAGGCTTAACTCAAGAGGTCGTGCTAAGCGAGCTGTTTTACCAATCACAGTCCTGTAATATCAAATGAAAGGACACCACACAAGTATATATTATAAAAATATATGTTTTTATTGCTAAAATAATCCCCAGTACTCTTTATGATCAAAGGGGCACAAGCGTTAAATCAAAAGCACAGTATAACATACAAAGTTGCACAATTATGGATGATGGCGGGTGGCCACTCAAACCATATATTAAAAAAGTGGTATAAGAGATACCAATCGAACAGTGGTTAGGCCTAGGGCCTAGGGAATCGCTGGGAGCAGTCGGGACTAGCAATACTGAAGTCGGGAAACGCCCACGGGATTCGGGTGCAGCGCTTAAAGCACGGCTTGCACCAATGCAATGTCAATGGTACGTAAAAGTTACACAAATAGAGTTTAAGGATACTTCCGCTGAACCTAGAAGGACCAAACTTTAGACACAGACCCTAGAGGTGTGTACCAGTGTGGGAACACCGGCGTTGCAATGTTACCTCACCCACAGGAAGCGGGTGCATAGGGTCGAAGTGGCGTCGGGTTTTGTCACGCAGGTTCTGGGTGCTTGAAGCTGAAGATGCTGCAGGCGCTGTGAAGGAGAAGTGTCCGGTGTGATCCAAGGGTGGATCAGAGTTGTAGAGTACCTGAAAGCAGAGGGGACAGAGTCTGGGTCACTCAGCAGTGACCAGGGTGGAACCAGGACGGAACCAGGCAATGGCGGGCGCAATCAGGTGGTTGTTGAGGAGCTTCTCTCCGCTGTCACGTGGGCTCTGGGGCCGCTGCGACGTCCAGGAGCAGGTCACGATCTGTCTAACGCAGGTTCTCACCGTCGGCGCAGACGGCTTCAAGATTGGAGCAAACAACACTTGGCAAGAGCAATCCACGCAGGACCGGAAGATTGCTCCTCACTCGGACCAGGAGGGTCAGAGTGGGGGCTCCTTTTCAGGGGAGCTGGTGCAAGTCTAGAGCAACCAGAATCGCAAGTCGGTTTTAGGTTTTCGTCGGCACAGGGGCCACAAGCCAGCTGGCAAGTGACCGGGCCAACGCGTTGAGCCAAAGAAAGCAGAAGGGCCCCACGCAGCACTGGTCGAGTGTAGAGGGGTGAGCTTCGGTGCAAGAGTGGCTCAGGGTTGGGGCTTCTCAAACCCCGGTGTACAGCTTCGAGGGTCACTCGTGGGCTGCACTGTCAGCGTCTTGTGGTATTTTCAAGATGGCGTGCCCCACGCTTCCGGTCGCCTCCACGGGTCTCAGCTCTGCAGGGACTGTGGATCGGGCTGTAAGAAGGCAGGCAAGCTTGATCTCGTCGATCTCTGTCGCTCGAGTTCTGGCGGGAACTGCAACAAAGCAGACGTCGAGGTGCTGGATGGTGCCTGTTTGCACAGGGTGGTCACTCCTTGACCACAAGGGAGATTCTTCAGTCTTCTACGTTGAGTAGGATGTCGAAGGGTCCAGAGTTTCGTTTCAAATGTTTCATCAGGATAATCTGAGTGCGTTGGCACTGCTCCCATTCTTATACCAATCTAGGGGGCTGGATTACCTGCTAGGTCCCCTCCTATGGGTGGGACCCAGGAAGGGGGTGGATACACCCCTTTCCCTTTGATCCAGGCCGCGCTGGGACTGGGGCTGGTGTGCCCCAGAACCGGTTTGGCCGGATTATGCAAGGGGCAGCCTTGTGCTCCCCAGGCAGTGTCTGGTTTCTTTCAAACCTCCCTGCTACAATCCACTATCTCCTGTCTGGGGTGGTGTGACACCTCCCTGCGACAGGAAAGCCTTTGTCCAGGCCTCCTCTGCTGAGTTTCGGTCGGCAGCAGGAGGTCAGACTTGTGTCTGTGGCAGAAGCATCCATTTTGTGGATCTGAGGCTCTTTTAAAAATCAACCGCGTTTCAGTAAAGTAACATGTCTTCTCCCTCTAGAGGGGTGGAATGCTATCCCCGTCGACAGAACTGTCGAGGGGATAGTATTCCAAATCGTATGACACCTTACACGACATGTTTTGATAAATCCAAACCAAAGTTACAATATAACCGCGAGGATTATAATGCACTTAATAGTATATGGTATGGCATTATCCCGGAACAGCTTAGGGAATTGGTCCCGACAGCTGCAGACAGGCTCAGCTCATGCTAGAGCACCATCTCACATAAAACCAAGCACTCTGCCTCCAGGATTGTTAAGGCCTGCCATAGGAGTGACTGATAGGTATATATGTGTCCAGATAGGTTTAGATATAGGCATACTATATCCAAGCAAGGGGTGATTACACCACCTTGCCCCAGCTGAGTGATCAGCCAGTTGTGTCAATTTTAGATAGCCAGCCAGGGGTGGCAAAAGATATGCTGCAGCCCCTGGTAGGCCTTGGATGCACCTATGCCCTGGGCACCTATAGTGCTCTGTACAGGGGCTGATAAGGTGACCCAAGCCAATCTAGTTATGCACCTAGGGTACATGGAACCCATTTTACAGAGAGAGCAGATAGCCTGGGGCCCTGAGTAGCAGGGAACCATGCCAACTAAGTCGAAAACCAGCTAAACACAAGGCAAAAAATCTGGGGTAACCATAGTCAGGTAGCCACCTTCCTACAGTTACACTAAAAAAATTATTATAAGGAATGGTTGTTTAACCCTTGTTAATAAATTCATTGTAAAGGTGTCCATTTAAACCCAAGAGAAAGGGAACATCACTGTTTATCAAGAAACAAAAGGATACTGCCGAATGTATGCTAACTACTTGATTGAAATAAATACATGCGCAAGATGATCCAGAAACTTGATATAGATACAGATACTTGGTCAACTGGAATTCCACGTCAACGCTGAGTTGTATAAACGTTTTACTACTATTACCCCTTAATAGTTCAAATGATAGTTAACCCTTTCTTATTTTATTATCAGAAGTTAAATCCCTTTTCATAAACATGTGCTCAATATTGATTTAGGCCCTAAACAAACTACATATAAAAGCATTCTAATCTTGCCAGGCTATTTCATTATTTCAAAATTTTAAGGGGCCGATCAGGATCGCGGACGGACTTGCGTCCGTCCGCGACCCCAGAGCAGGAGGGAACCTCCGCATGGCATGCGGAGTTCCCTCCTGTGCAATTAGGATGTGACCGCCACCCTGGCGGTCACATCCTCTATTTTTAACATTGCGGCGGGTGCAGCTTCAAGCTGCACCCGCGGCATTGTTAAAAATGCACGCATTGCTTTTGCATGCAGAAAGAGGCAGGCACCGTGCGGTGCCTGCCGCTTTCTGCATGCAAATGCAGGGGGGTACCATAGGTACCCCCCATGTGCACCCCCCACCCCCCCTTCACCTAGGGGGCCCGCAACGGGCCCCCGCAGTGAAGTTCCGTATGCTTTTCCACGGCGGGAAACGCGCCGCGGAAAAGCATAATTCACTGCCCATCCTAATATGGTGGACGGTGTCTGAGAGACACCGTCACCATATTAGAGCTTTTCCGCCGCGGTTGTAAGCCAACCGCGGCGGAAAAGCTGCGGACGGAAACCAGGACCCACCAGCCATCCTAATGTGGCGGTGGGTCCTTGGTCAGTCCGCTGCGGTTTTTCCGCATCCTCTGGGCCGGCGGTGGCTTCCGCCGGCCCCGAGGATGCGGAAAAACCGCTATCCTGATCGGCCCCTTAGTTTGGGGTTTTCACTGTGTTGTGTTTTGACTTTATTACTGCTTTGTTACTGCATACATACTTTACACACCACTCTTAAGTGTAGCCTGTGTGCTCTGTGCTATAGATACCACAGGGATGAGCTCAGATTTATTTAGTGACTTTAGTGGTCCACACTGACAAGGATTCTGTTTATTTCTTGAGGAGGGTAGTCAGCCCCCTCAACTAGTAAATCAGTTGCTTACAACAACATTGCAGCCACTGGCACATTAACTGGGAAAGCCATTTCGGTCTTCTGCTCTGTAAGAAACAGCTCTTGTGTTCCAGCAGACATACCTCCATGGTGCTCCACGAACATACAATGCAATCTTCCTCATATAGACATCGTTGTAGAACCACGCCGAGTTGCTTCAGTAAAATGTGATTGGCTTGTACAGGTAATGCAATCTACAGGAAGTTACAATTTGCCCTGCACAACTTGACCAAATGAATCAAATGCTTATAAGAGCAAGTTATGTAAATCCTCTTATTTGAACCCCTGACTTGTCCCGCATATAGCAAAAGGGCCACATTTCAAGTGCTCTGCTTTGTACACAAACCCTATGGTCACAATAATCACGTTACCGCCCAAACTGCTCTGTTCTCTAAGGAGGAACAAATAGAGTCCACTGCATATGAAATCATAAGCAGCAACTACATATATACTTGTATGGGAAAGTGTTGACTACCCATTAATGGTCCAGAATAGCAGAATTCACTGTTCCCTTAAGTACTACGTTTTTCCATTTTCCCCAAAAAAGAAATTCACTCTCCAAACAAATTATTTAGGAGGTTAAAGTAATCATAAAATGTTGAAAACGCAAAATGTCTTTATAAATTAAGATTTTGAATACATTTACCAACTACACCTTGGCCAAATGGAAGCAAACTTGCTTATATTCACAAAGGGTTTTTGAGGGAACATGGTGCTGATAGCAAGACACCTACAGTATTTGTAAACCACCACGTTCTCTGTGTGTTAATTGTCGCCTTGTAGAACACTGTTCGTTGTCTAAGTTACTTTAACTGTTAAGGACTTTTAAGCCCTGGAGCAAAATTGCTGTGCCTTAAAAAGACTTCATGGCGCCATGTGGCATCTAACAAATCACAAATAATCACTAAAATATATAACATTGTTATAGGTTAGGTGTGCACTGCATAACAACAGTTACATATGAAAGTCAATAACCACAAGATAAGTGGCGATTATTTATATGTGTATATAATGTGAACCGCCTGTTCAACTCATTCATCTCATATCCCTTCATCCTCAATGACAATATTTTGCAGGGCTCTGGTGAGGTGTGTGCAGTATGGCAGCCTCCAGTCCAAGATTCTGTGTGTAGCAAAGCCAGGACAGAAGAGCATCAACCAGTGGAGGGTGGGGATCTATAGATGTGGAGGGGAGCTGGAGTGGAGTGGATGTTTCAACCCACTAAATGCACTTAGATAAATGCCTTTAGTTTCAATGCCAAAGCTCTCAATAATGGCTTGTTTACAGTGTTTTATGTATGACAAGCCATGATTGAGAGCTCTGAACATGAGGCTGAAGGCACTGCAAGTTTCTCACAGTGCCTGTCAGTGGGTCAAAAGAGTAAATAATAATAAAATAGTTGGTTATTTTAAGAGGTCAAATTTGCAGCTTAAAACTGCATCAGTCGGCTACCAATTGTAGGCCTGCAGTCCTGTTTGCACTGTCACTGCAGTGATGGCACAAGGGGTGCTGCAGTCTGCTAGTGACATTTAACTTACAGGTCTTGAATACAGCATGTACCATATACTAGGGAGTTTTAGGTAAGTTAAACATATCAATTTGGAATTTACCAATTTTACCATATTGAAAGGAAGAGAAAAAGCACTTTATCTCTGGATAACAGGGGTAACGTGCATAGAGTTCTACAGCCAGCAGACATAGAGTGTCCAGCAGAAGGCAAAACATCCAGGGTGACCATTCTAAAAAGGCAGATTTCCCATAGTTGAGCTGCTGTTAGTCTCAATAGATGGTGCCACCCGCAGCGGCTCCTCCACTAGGGCGGAGAAGCGTCGCCCCACTGCTTTCTCGCAGTGCGAGAAGCAGAAACATAAAATTGTAATAACTATCATTTATGTTTCTGCTTCTTGCACTGCGAGAAAGCAGAAGGGTTTGTTTAGGGGCGGGCGGGTGGGAGGACTGGTCTGCTCTACGGTAGGGGAGTAGTGGCTTGCCCCCTGCTGAGGGCGCTGACTGTTTGGTTGGCCCTCTGGGCCACCCAAACCAGTCATGTGCTCTCTGCTATTTCTCCATGTAGGCTGCAATGCAGCCTCCATGGAGAAAATGGCCTCCTCATAGGTGCCTGACTTGGCGCCATCCCTACCTATCACAATGCTGCCATTGCAACGTTGTGATTGTCTTAGGGGAGGGAGGCTGCCTGCTTTTCAGGAGCAGAGACGACGCGGGACCCAGGAAGGTGCGTTTATTTATTTTTTAATTAACCCCCCCGCGCGACCCTCCCCACCCACGAGTCATGCCAGCCGCGACTGGTGCCACCATCCCAATAAAGAATACCTTCATGGGACAAAATTCTAAGTCAAAGCCATAAAGGGTTATTCAATTGGTATCAACATAAGGGCACTCTTCGAAGCACACAAATAGCCAGAACCGAAGTATAGTTCAGCAAAGGACTAGCATAAATCTGCTCAGTTTAAAAGTCAAGAAAAGTAAAAGTATAAATTAAATAGACAGACCATCGGGGGGCGTGGCTAAGCATCGCGGAAGATGGCGGCGTGATCCCGGAGCTCCGGAGCCGACCTACTCCACAAACCTCTTCTCGGTGGCGTCTGCAGCCGTCCAGACTCCAAAAGCAGCGCAAATGACTCCGTAACATGAGGTGAGCCTAGCGCCCTCATTATTTCGGAGATTTGCGGCTTTTCCACGGACTTGCTCGTTCCGGTCGGGATTTCTGTCCCGACCGCCATTTTGTGAAAACGCGCTTCTCGCACCATGAAGTAACCTCTCCCACATGAACTGCCTATAACTGTATTGGGGCAACTCCTGCACTTGTGGTGAGTCCTTACATGATGTGCACTATTGGAATGCCATTCTACCGTGTTTACTTGAGCCTGTGACTACGACTCGCTCTACAGCCGCCATTTTGTGATGATGCCTGCCTCCTGCCAAAATATCTGCGTCACACTCTTCATTTCGACTTTATCCCTCAATTCAGCTGCCATACCCTAGTCAGTTTGTTACATTCTGCATTCTCTACGATATTGAATGTTTTGGCTTTCTTTCTTTTTATTCTGGCTTGCGCAATATCTCAACAATGCCATCTTACCCTCACTGGCACTACCTGACTGACCACTAATAAGTCTGACTTTTGCTACCATCTCTTCTTGTGGTCAGACAGGTTCATTGCTGTTGATTACTTACAACTCTAACCCCTTTGTTTGCTAAAGTGATCTCACTTTATCATCACTGCTCAGTGTACTTATATGGGGAAACCCCGCAACCTGAAGCTCGCCGAAGGTATCAAGCTGCCTTCTGGATCGGACTCTGACTCACAGCTTCCAGATATGGAGGGAGGCAAATCGCCAAAACCTGACACCTCGCATGGCGCTATTCCTAAATCTCAGAATGGCGGGAAAGCACCTCTAGTCTCTGGTAAACGCCTTAAGAAAGATCCTCCTGCTCCTGAAAACGGCACCTCTTCATCTACGATGGACATCATCTTGGAGGAGATTCGAGCTCTTAAACCTTTCATGGAGGCTACCACTAAGAACATGCAAGCCATGCAGGATAAATGGTCTACTTTAGAATCTCGTGTTCTTATCTTAGAACAATCTTCAGACTCTCTCCACACATCCTGCTCTCGCATCTCATCACTGGAGGCGGAGATTCTTCTGCTTAAAAAACAGTCAGAGGATTTGGAAAATAGAAATCGTAGGAACAACCTACGCCTTTACGGACTTCCGGAACTTTCAGAGGGGTCTAATCCCACTGTTTTCTTTCAGACTTTCCTTTCACAGATTCTGGATACCCCTGCTCTAGCTTCCATCAACATCCAAAGAGCTCACCGCCTTGGTCCTCGAGTTTGCTCTAAGCCCAGAGGGATCATTATGCTATTTCTTCAGTACACCGACCTCTTGCAGGTTCTTTCAGCTGCAAAACTCAAAAAGCAAATCATATGGCAAGGTCATCATCTTTATCTATCTCAAAATATCTCCAAAACCACTGCGGACAGGCGGAAAAGATTTCTTGACTTACGTCCTCAACTCAGAGCTCTCAACGCAAGATATGGTCTTCTTCACCCATGTCTCTTCAAAAGTTACCTACAGAGACAAAACCACTACTTATGAAGACCCTGCGGTTCTTCAAGAGTTTCTTCGTCAACAGAGCCCTGATGTCATGGACGTTTCTAGACCGCCTTGATTCAGCCTGCATTTCCTTCTCGTCATTTATCCTTAATGTGGTGGTTATTACTCTCTGAATCTCTTGTTCTTGTTGCGAGCTCTCCTCGCTAATTTGCCCCTCTTGTCCTGTGACCTGACTCATATTTCCTTGTTTCTCATGGTTTTGTTTATCTTCTTTTGTTCCATTTCCAGACACCACTCCCTCTCCTTCCTTTTTCCATCCGGTATCTCCCCGATTTATGTGCGCTGCTTGTGGATCTATGAATATTGTGGTCTGGCGTCCTCTCTTGGTGATGTCGCTGTCGTCTTTCTGATGCCCACTACCCCGTTCTCGTTTGCACTTCCCGTACCCGTAAGTATGTCTTTCAGTCGTTCGTTTTGGACTTGCACTGTCTTCTTGTTATCTATTATTCCTGTTCCTTTTCTCTTTTTCTTTTTCTTTGCTTGCTCTCAGTCATTTTCCTCCCTTTCTTTTCTTTTGCCTCCCATTTTCTATCCTCTTTCTATTCTTAGCAGCTCTCTCTCCCTTTTCTCTGTGTCTTTTCCTTTTTTCTTTCTTCTCTCTTATCTTCTTCTCCCTCCCACTGGATTTTCATTATTCTCAACTCTCTTAGTTTATTCTGTTTTATGCATTAATAGGCATGTTGTTACTAGTTGTTCTTCTCCAATGTTTCATTCCGTGTAACGACATGGAACGTTAAGGGATTAAATAATCCCATTAAAAGGCAAAGAGTTCTCTCACATCTGGCAAGACTTAAGACTGATGTCGCCCTCCTACAAGAGACACATCTTGCTGACGCAGAAGCTCTAAAGCTCAAACGTTGTTGGGTGGGCCATGTTATTTGTTCCCCTACGGCAACAAGGAAGAATGGTGTTGTAATCCTGTTACATAAAAAGTTAAATGTCTCCTCCATCGTTCATGAATGTGATACTGATGGCCGTTGGGTTCTTGTTACATTACTTATTGACAACATTCCTCTCACTCTCTTCAATGTGTATGCTCCTACTGGAATTGATAAGTCTTTTTGGCCCTCTATTTCTTCTAAACTATCCTCCCTATCTGGAGATTACATACTTCTTGGAGGAGATTGTAATCAGGTTAGTGACCCTTTCCTTGACCGTCAATCAAAAGTCAAATTTGTACCCTCTCGAATGCACACTCAATTTGTAAATTCTTTTCAAACTAATGCTTTAGTGGATATTTGGAGACTGTGTAACCCTGATGTTAGAGAGTATAGTTTCTACTCTCCCCCTCATCAGTCCCAATCCCGCATTGACCATATTTTCCTCAGTAAGTCTTTGTCCCAGCATGCCATCCGTTCTGAAATTGGTTCCATTCTACTTTCCGACCATGCTCCAGTTTTTGTAGACCTTGATTTAATCCCATTCTCTCCTCACTCAGGTAGATGGCGTTTCAATAATGCCTTACTCCTAGAACCCGCTTTTTGCACCGAATTCACTGCTTTTGCCAACAATTTTTTTCTTTTTAATCATACTCCTGATTCCTCTTTTGTTACAGTTTGGGACTCTTTTAAAGCAGCCTCTAGAGGTTTTATCATCAATTTTGTGGCCAAAAGAAAGAAACTTCGAGAGGCTAAATTGGCAAAAATCTTAGCTGATATCAAAGCTTTAGAACTTACCTACTATGCATCTAAATCAGATTCTTCACTTAAATCACTTATTGATGCTAAACTTTCGTTTAACAAATATACAACTGATGCTGCTTCTAATAGTTTGCTGAAATGTAATTCCAGATATTATGGTGGTAAAAATAAGATGGGGAAGCTTCTGGCTAATTATTTAAAAATAAGAAAAGAACGCACAAAGATTGAATCTATCAAGACCTCCTCTGGAGATTCTACATTTAAGGATAAAGACATCCTTGCGGAATTTGTCAAATTTTATGATAACCTTTATACCCCTGAACAAATTCCCAGAATGAAGATCTCCTTTCTTACTTTCACTCCCTTCCTACTCCTCCACTCTCCCACGTGGATTTTCATTCCTTAGAGCAGGATATCTCGATCGCTGAAATATCTCATGCTGTCTCTAAATTACGTCATGGTAAATCTCCAGGCCCTGACGGTTTTACTATTGAATTTTATAGTCATTTTTCATCTCTTCTTATCCCCAAACTCCTCCTTTTGTTTCAAACCTTCATTGGAGCCGGTTCCTCAGGTGGTTCATTTCAACAAGCTTTAATCTGTTTAATTCCCAAAGATGGCAAGGATCATACCTTATGCAAAAACTACAGACCAATTTCCTTGGTCAACACTGATTATAAAATTCTAGCCAAAATCTTAGCATTATGCATGGACCCTCTCCTCCCAGAGCTACTCGGCCCTGAACAGGCTGGTTTTGTTAAAGGACGCCTCTCCTCCGACAACTCGCGTGTTTTCCTCAATATACTCAGCAGGGCTTCTTCTCTACCTTTTCCCTTTGCAGCTATCTCTCTTGACGCAGAGAAAGCATTTGATAGGATTGGATGGGATTTTATGTTTCAAGCTTTACGCTGGTTTAATATTCCCTCCAAATTCATTTCTTTGATTTCTTTACTTTATTCCAATCCTCAAGCCTCTATTTTTGTTAATGGGATGTCTTCAGATTATTTTTCCTTACATAGAGGTGTTCGACAGGGATGCCCCTTGTCCCCTTTACTTTTTGTATTAGCATTAGAACCTTTTCTTAGTAAAATCCATCTAGATGACAACATTTCTGGTTTTTATTTTGGCTCCCATCAGGTTAAGCTCTCAGTTTATGCTGATGATATTCTTTTTTATTGTTCCAATCCTGTTACCTCTATCCCCTCCTTCCTTCAACAAGTCTCTTCCTTCTCTGCGGTTTCTGGTTATCGTTTGAATGCTGATAAATGTGAAATCTTACCCTTAAACCCCCTTTGCCAGAAACATCTTTTCACCCAAACCGGTTTTACATGGCAACCAACTAAAATTAAATATTTAGGAGTTTGGTTCGCCCCCCTTTTATCTGACACTCTTAAAATAAACTTTGATTACATCTCAAAAAAATGGACACGGCTATTACACGCTGGCATCCACTTTTTCTGTCCTGGTGGGGCCGACTCAATTCTATAAAAATGATGTTATCCCCTCTTCTTCTTTATACTATCTCCATGCTCCCACTTCGCATTCCAATCTCGTTCTTCAAAAAGATTGATTCTTTACTATTGAAATTTCTTTGGAACGGTAAGCGTCCTCGGATAGCCCTTGCTTCTTTACGGAAGGATAAAGCCCATTCTGGAGTACGTTTTCCTAATTTTAAGGAATATCATCGAGCTTTTACCATGAAACAATCAATTCGCTGGCTTTCTTCTGATCTTCCTCACTATCCCCCCCGTCTGATTAAAAATGGAAACTTCCTTCATTTCTCCTTTCACCTTTCGCGAATTTCTATCTTTTTCCTCTCCTCTGGCTCGGCTTCGTACACCTGTTATTTCTCACTCTCGGAATCTCCTTTCACCATTCCTATCTTCATCCTATCCATCCCTCCTTTCCATTCATGAACAACCAATCTGGAATAATTCCCTCCTCAAAATTCACAACCGCACTTTCTTCTGGAAATCTTGGTATTCTCGAGGAATATGTTGGATTTCCCAATTACTGTCTCAAGGTACACCTCTCTCCTTTCAGGAGCTCCAACCCCTTTATTCATTGCCCGCTTCGGCCCGAGCGCAACATGCTACCCTCTTACCTGTTCTGATTTCTCATCTCCACTCCTTGTCATCATCTAATGATGTTCCTCTAGAGTATAAATCCACTTCTATCTTGCTAGAGGCTTCTCCTTCTGCATCCGCTTTATATAATACATTCCGCTCTGTTGATGACAGACCTAAATCGCGCATCGAACTTGCTTGGGAGTCTGATCTCTCTCAGACTTGGCCTGTACTTTTTTGGGAGAAAGTCTGGACTAAGCTTCATAAAACCTCTAGAGCTGCAAACACCACCCAAACTTTATATTTTATTTATAACAGAACCTTATTCACTCCACTAGTTCTATCCCACTATTCAACAAACACCCCTTCTACCTGTTGGTCATGCCCCTGTTCCACTGCAGACCTTAAACATATGTTGTTTGAATGCCCTCCTACTTCCCAATTCTGGCATCTAGTTTGGAAACAAATTAAAAAAAAAATTCAGTTTCAAGTTCCCTTTTCCCTTACACAAATTTTTCTAGGTTCTCTCTCACCAGAACGTCCTCTTTCCCCTAATCACTATCTTTTACTTGATCTCCTAATAGCCCTAGCTTTTCACACCATCACCTCCAACTGGAAACAGGCTGCATCTATTTCCTACCAATCTTGGTGGAATGCGGTTTGCTTTCATCATCGTTTGGATACTAATTATGTCACACCTATATCTCTAGCTATTAAACGAGACTTGATTTGGCTTCCCTTAGTAACATATCTTTCCTCCTCTGCTCCTATGCATTCATCCCCTGATCCTAACACAGTTGAAGTCCGTAAACCCCCATGATGTTCTTGTTTTTTGATTATTGCAATTATTCAATTTTCTCATATTAAGTTGGCCTTTTACCTAAATTTAAGTATTACTGCTCATAATTTTCATGCTTGTTATGCATACTTTTACATGGAATTCATTACCGTATTGCTTATTTTGTATATCTATTTATTGTAACATTTCCTTTCCCTCTCCCCCTCCCTCCCTTTCCTTTATTTTTTCTTCAATAAATCAAACTTAAAAAAAAAATAGACAGGCCATCCACGGAGTCTGCCTCCAGGAAAGTAAGCAAAAATTCGAAATAAAAATCATTAGACAAATTAGAGCAGAATCTGCTCAGTTCATAAACAAGAAAGGTCTGTCATTTCTCTCAAAAATTGCACCGTTTGTAGGCTTCAAGACAGTAAAGCGCACACTCTCAGCATGGTGAGATCTTACACCATAGGGCTGTACTAATAAAGTTTATTCTTCATGTAAGCCATTAGTAAAACAATAAAATGTGATACATCAAGTAAGAAACATTTAGGAACACCTGCTTTCAGGCATAATAATAATAAGGTATACATAGGAAAATAACAGGACATTTGCGCACCAACTGAAAACAACACACAGTACAACTGCTTTGAGCTGACCCGAGCAAAGAGCCTTGAATATGTTGCGAATGCAGAAACATTATGCACATGGCTTCCTCCTCGAGGAACACAAATGAATACATTTCTCCACAACAAAATAAACACCACCATAAAATTAGTTCTATTTTGCCTACTTTCTAAAAAGTGAAAACACAGAAGAGAAACATGCAAGTAGGAAACTTGTTGATACAATTTTAAAAAACACATTTTGCGAGTCACTGCGAAATGAATATTAATGTAGACTGACTTTTGCCTAGTCGTGTCATCTGAAGCTTGTTTGGGTTGTACTGTCAAGTCACTAAATACCTACTCCAAAGATATTCAATGTGTAGTCATCTCTTGGCCAAATGTTTTTGAGCTAGCACTAATTAATGTCTACTCACGCCCTGTCAGTATAGCCAAAGAGTCCAGCACTATTGAGGACCTGTCCCTCTTTATTACAACAATCCCGAGTGACATCTACCTTCTGGTAGGGAGCGATTTGAATTGCCACTTCGAGCCTCTTGAGGGTATAAATGAAGATGTCCTATCAGCAGAGGATGAACATTGGTCCATCCCTTTGATTCAGGCTCCATCACCCAGGGCATGGTCCCCGTTAGCCATACAGATTATGGCAATAAATTTAACTCTTTCCCTATGAGCATGCAATGGCTGCACCCCCTCTGACACCCCAGCCAAATGTACTTTTAACAAACCTGGACAAATGTCCCATCTTGATTACATTTTGGCTGAAACAAGGCTATGGCCACAGGTAATAGATTTTAATGTTGTCACAAGAGTGGACAGCGATCACAATGCCCTAATTTTAGATCTGGGCTTGCCTAATATCAGTAGTAGCGGTGCCTCAGCTTCCGGGGATACCGACGGCGATCTTACCCTGTCTAATGACAGGCGCAGAGTAAGATGGCATAAACTAATGGAACACTCGGAACAAATAGAAAAATTATATAGCTTGACAACTCCCTCTTTTATAGAGGTTACAGCGCTAGTTAATCAACCACAGCCGTCTGACTATCTAATTAAGCTGGAGGCTCTTCATGTGGGCTTAGTATCCAATCTAGCAGAGGTACTTAACCCTCGGATTTCCAAGAAGGGAATTAGGGCTACCCACTGCTCGTGGTATAACTCAGCGTGTAGGAAGGCCAAAACAGAACTATTGCAGGCCATAAGAGATAATAATAGAACTGCAATTAAAGACAGGAGGACACACTACAAATCGTTAACTAAGTGTGCGAAGGAAGAGTGGAATTATGACAAGTGGTCTAGTTTATCCCTTGCGCTAGCTACCAAAGATTCTCGGAAATTTTGGTCCAGAATTAATACTGGCTGCAGTGAGCCGAAAGCAGCCATTGTACTCTACTGAGGGCCTCTCTGACGACTCTGAAAATATATCAATTCAGTCTGCATCTATCACTCAGTCAGAGGTGATTGAGTTTACTGTGGCAGAAGTTTGCAACGCAATTACCAAACTCGCCACAAGCAAAGCACCAGGCCTGGACTAACTTTACAATTCTTAGCCCCTATCAGGCAGGGTTTAGGACGAACATCTCCACTGTGGACCACATTTTGCGTTTACTACTCTTGTACTTGAAAACGGTGAGAATAGAGGGTGGCAGCCTCTATATGGTATTCATGGGCCTTCGCTCTGCCTTTGATCTTGTTCCCCGGGGAAACTCTGGAGTGTTCTTCTCGAGCTGGGCATTCCTATCCAATCCCTGTCTGTCCTGATGAGGCTACATGAGGCCCACTTTGCTCAAGTTAGATGCGGGAAAACGGCTCATTGTCATCTCGATTCCCTGTTGACAGGGGGGTAAGGCAGGGTTGTGTGCTCGCACAGACCCTGTTTTGCCTCTATGTCAATGGGGTAATCGCGCATCTTAATGGAGTACAGGACAATGATGCTCCCAAGTTAGCTGGCAACAGGGTCCCTGCCATTATGTTCGCCGACGACACCCTCTTGCTCTCTAAATCTCCAATGGGTACACAGCGAATATTGGATGGTTTTGAAGAATTCTGTACCACTCTGGGACTGGAGATCAATTCTCTTAAAACTAAATTTATGATCTTCAACCCCCCCAGAACAACCCGACCAAACCCAAGTCTACTGCCACTGTCCCGGCATGCTGGAAGCAGGCCAAACTGCTACCACTTCTTAAAAAAAATGGCCTAGACCCGAAGGTCCCTGCTAATTTCCGGCCCATATCATTGTTGCCGGCCCTGGCAAAGATATGTGAAAAAGTCGCTTTCACACAGTTGGACAAATTTGTTGAAAGCTCTCAGGCTCTTCACCCTGTGCAATCAGGCTTCAGAGCTGCTTTCAGCACAGAGACAGCTCTAGTTGAGGTTTCTGAGGCCATTCGGGATTGTCTGGACGGAGGTGGCAGATCGGTTCTGATTTTATTGGACCTCTCTGCCGCCTTCGATACGGTCCCGCACTCCCTCTTACTTACCAGACTAGCGGCCATAGGCATAACTGGCTCCGCTCTTGGGTGGCTGACATCTTTTTTAGACAACAGGTCCCAGCAAGTGTGGATGCCGCCTTTTTCCTCTTCTCCAAAAAAACTTTCAACTGGTGTCCCACAGGGCTCTACCCTCAGCCCCCTGCTTTTTAATATATATATGACCCCCCTCATTTATCTTGCGGAACAGCTAGGAGCCAAAATTATGGCCTATGCCGATGATACTCAGCTTTTGTTTACATGGCCCAAAAACAACTTGGGCACGTCAAGAGCTCAATTCTGCTTATCATCGGTCTTTCGCTGGCTGGCTTGTGCCCAACTTAAATGTAATGAGAGTAAATCTGAAATCCTGCTGTACGGTTCCTTTCCAGATAACTTTAGTGACTCTCTCTGGCCCACCGATCTCCCATGTCCCAAATCCATCGGCGGACCTGCAAAAAATCTAGGAGTCTGGTTTAGTAACAATCTCAGATTTGAGGTCCATCTGAAAAAACTTACTGGAATTTGCTTTTCCACTCTCAAAACCCTGCGCAGATTTCTCCCGTTGCTTCCGAGAGAGGCCAAGGAGACGGTCATTCGCGCTCTCATATTGTCCAGACTGGATTATGCGAATGCCCTCTTCTGCGGACTCCCGGCCTTTCTGATTCATCGCCTCCAAGTCATTCAAAATGCTGCGGTCCGGCTGTTGTTTAACATACCCAGAAGATCTAGTGTCCGTCAACCTCTTAGATCTCTTCACTGGCTCCCAGTTGCTCAAAGGATTCTATTCAAGATCCTTGTGCTGGCATACCGAGCACTCCATCAAACGGGTCCAGCCTATTTGAGGAAGAGATTTTCCCTTTATGTCCCCAACCGCCCTCTTAGGTCAAGCAATCTCCATCAAATGAATGTGCCAAAGTTTAAATATAGCAGGCTCGGCGGCCAATCCATCTCTGTCAGAGCGGCGAGAGCTTGGAATACCCTTCCTCTTCATTTGAGAGCATCCCCATCCATCATGGCGTTCAGGAAAGGCCTAAAAACCCATTTCTTTAACATCACTGCCTAACGGATGTCCCTCTAGACTGGATATATTGTGATCTCTTACCCTTCTCTCTCGCGCCAGGATACTATCTTTTTAGTAACAGAGCGCGCTACAAAAGCCTCTATAATATGGACAACGAGACTTGAAAGGGTAAGCACCTTTGATTATCTGGGGGTTACCATCAAAGAGAACCTGACGTGGGGCCCCCAGCAAACTAAGTCACAATTAAAACTGGCCCAACTTTCGGGTGGAATTCTCGAACTATCCAATAAGTCCACTATTAAACCTGTTGGTCCCCCGCTGGAGGTTTATAAATCACAAGCAAGGGGTGCCATCATGTATGGGGGCGAACTATGGGGACACTCTAACAGGCCCAAAATTACTAGGACCGAAAATAAATTTTTAAGACAGCTGCTAGCACTTCCATCCAGCACCCTGCTCCTTCCTTTAAGACTTGACCTGGGGATTAGATCAATTGGTGAAGAGTTAGCTCTAAAACCTCTCAGGTTCTGGCGCAGGCTCTGGGTAACACCAGAGCTGACAAATTACAGACAGGAACTCAAAGAAATACTGACCTTTCCGAGTGCATGGAAAATTCCTGGGCTCACTTTTATAAAGAATGAATTTACAAGGCTAGGCGTTCCTGCTCTATGGGCTGACCCAGAGAGGAGTTATAAAATGATCTCACGTGCTTTGCTTACGAAAGTATTCCGTGTTGATAAACTCGATGTGGCACTATGTAATCCCCAAATCGGTTATGTAACTGCTTCCTTTTTTCTGGTTAAAGATTTTTATTTCTTTGAGCGATTTTTAGATAACATATATCCTTTATTAGCAAAAAAAATTGTATGTACAATTGAGGCATGGAATTTTACCTCTTCGAGCCTTTACCAGCAAGTGGTCATCTCCTGCCCCGAAAAATTGTCCTGCATGCAATTGCGATATTGAAACTGAGCTTCATGTCTTTTTTTTTTGCCCGATGTACAACAAATCTAGGAAGTACTGGCTTGTTCCCCTGTGTAAAAATGTGGGCTTTCGGCATTGCATGCAGGCACTCAGAGTGCTAAAGTCAGACACAACTGGACCTATTGTATTTGCCATCTCGCAATTTCTGGCAGCTATGTGGCATAGGCGCAGAATTTTAATCACCTGACTTTAAGCCTGGAATGGCAGCCAATGGACATTCATTGCTTTTTTATAAATGTTAGTGCTTTTTAGAAACTTATTTATTCTTTCCATTTTAAGGGGTTTTTACATGTATGAATTTTGTCCAAATGTGTCTATCTGAAAAATGCTCGGGAAAATATTTTTACTATAATTGATGTATATTGCCATCTATATGTACTGTTTTTATATGTTTTTAGGTCTACTTTTATGGTACACTAGCACCCCGTCCCGACGTTGTCCGGGTATGAATTGCTGCCGGCCAGTAGTATATTGTTTTGCAGGATTTCGTTTTGATAGCATTTCTTATCTGCGACAGGCCTGTGAAACGCTCCGATTCACAGTGCACTGCTGATGCACTTAAGAGTGCGCGTTCAGTAGTGTGTGAACTCGAGTTTCCCTACTTCATTTTTCCTTGCAATATTATATAGCGCAAACTCGACAACATGGCATGAGCACAATTTACATTACAGAAGAACACATTCATTTGCGGTAGGCACGGGGAGACAAGGAGATTTGCCTGGAATCACAGGATGTTGAGCTGATGCCGAGATTCGAATGTAGCTCCCCAGCTCTAAAGTTCGCAATTCTAGAACTTGTGGCGGGAGGTGTGTCTAAATGTTTATGTCGGTGCTCCCCATCAATGAGAGAGACCTGTGCATTTTTCAAATCAGTGGTAAAAAAATATGAGTATGTTGCTGGAGATGTGGGCGGCCGTGCCACCAATGTACTTACCGGGGGAGGGTAAACACCCATTATTCCGCAACTTTCTTTCCGCATACCATCACGCCCCATAATTTCATTATGAAATTACCATGACTCTGCAATGCCATTATAACGCATAGCATTACATTTTATATGCTTTTACCACGCATACATTTACAACAAAATTAGTTGTAAATGCATAAATGGTAATAGCATGTTTTTTTTTAATGTTTGGATAAGATAAGTATGGGTATAGGGGTATATGTTTTGGGGTACTGAGGTATATGTTTTGGAGTGTTTGGGTATTTTAAGGGTTCAGATATAGTTTGGGGTTATGGGGTACAGGGGTAGTTTTAGGGTTTAGGGATAGGTATGGGTTTTGAGGTACAGGGGTATTTTTAGGGTTCAGGGCTAGGTTTGGGTTTTGGGGTATAGGGGTATTTTTAGGGTTCAGGGGTAGGTTTGGGTTTGGGGTACAGGGGTAATTTAAGGGGTCAGGGCTAGGTTTGGGTTTTGGGGTACAGGGGTATTTTTAGGGTTCAGGGCTAGGTTTGGGTTTTGGGGTACGGGGGTATTTTAGGGTTCAGGGGTAGCTTTGGGTTTTGGGGTACAGGGTTATTTTTATGGTTCAGAGCTAGGTTTGGGTTTTGGGGTACAGGGGTATTTTTAGGGTTCATGGGTAGCTTTGGGTTTTGGGGTACTGGGGCATTTTAAGGGTTCAGGGCTAGGTTTGGGTTTTGCGGTACATGGGTATTTTATGGTTCAGGGGTAGGTTTGGGTTTTGGGGTACAGGGGTATTTTTAGGGTTTAGGGATAGGTTTGGGTTTTGGGGTACAGGGTATATTTATAGGGTTAAGATGGGTTAGTGTTTAAGGGTGTTGGGGTATTTTAAGGAGTAAGGGTGGGTTATGATTATGGGGTGCAGGGTATTTAAAGGGAGCACGGTGGACACCCGGAGCTGGAATGTACAGAACCTGGGAAGAAAAAACAATGAAATATTGGGCACAACGCTCGCTTTTTTTTCCTGTAATCCCGTGCCCCACACATGCCCACGCCCCGCACACGCCCACGCCCCCAGCACACGCCCACAGCACACGATATGAGACATGGCATGAAGGGCGGAACGTACCTCACGCCCGCAGCATTTGTCACGCCCCCGGCACTCGCCCACAGCACAACGCAGACACGCCCACAAGGGACTACTTTGCTGGCACGTTTTTTTTACCTTTTAAATGTATATGGTGGGCGTCTCCATAGCCTATGTCCTTCTACTGCAACTGCCCTTTCCAACGCTGTATTGGGTGTTGTGATTGGTGCTGTGGTTCCTGAGATTACCCGCCTCAAAGGTTTGGGCTCTCTCTTCATTATATTAGTACTAGCGGCCCGTCCCGACGTTGTCAGGGAAAAAAAAGGCTAGGCAGCAATGGTTTTAGTATCATTGTACATTCGTCCCACATGATAAGAGACACATTTTGAAGCAGTGTCCCCAAAGGTCAGTTTTTCCGAATAGAGCATATTGAATCCCTTTCAAGGGAAACTGTTAGAGGCAGTTCAAAGGTAGAATGTGCTGTTTTCCCAGCTGTTAGCAAAGTGGCAGCTATTCCAGATGAAGCAACAGCTAGAGCCAAATTCCCAGAAGATCGAACTTTGGCAAGTATGAGGTTGATTAGGTAAGTCTTTCCTGTGCCACCGGGGGCGTCTATGAACAATAGTTTGCCTTGCTTCTTTTCAACACTATCAACTATGGTGTTGTAGGCGAGTTGTTGATCGGGAACTAAGTTAGGCAAGTGTTGAGCAAGGTAGTTATTTAGCTCTGGAATATTGTGTGCGGTAGCAATATTGTGGTATCCAGTTAGGGTAGTTCGGACCGCTGGCGGCAAGCTGAAATCTTGTAAGGACTTCTCGCTTAATAGATACAGTGAGTCTTCAATTTCTATAAGTCCTTGGTTTATGATTTCATTGTTGATAGCAGCCTGTGTCGACGTTGTCCGGGTATGAATTGTTGCCAGCCAGTAGTATATTGTTTTGTAGGGTTTCGTTTTTATAGCATTTCTTATCTGTGACAGGCCTGTGAAACGCTCCAATTCACAGTGCATTGCTGATGCACTTAAGTTCAGAAGTGTGAACTCGAGTTTCCCTACTTTATATTTCTTTGCAATATTATTTAGCGCAAACTCGACAACATGGCATGAGCACAATTTACATTACAGAAGAACACATTCATTTGTGGTAGGCAAGGGGAGACAAAGCGATTTGCCTGGAATCACAGGATGTTGAGCTGATGCCGAGATTCAAACGTAGCTCCCCAGCTCTAAATTTAGCAATTCTAGAACTTGTGGCGGGAGGTGTGTCTAAAAGTGTATGTTGGTGCTGGCCATCAATGAGAGAGACCTGTGCATTTTTCAAATGGGTGGTGAAAAAATATGAGTATGTTGCTGGAGATGTGGGCCGCCGTGCCACCAATGTACTTACCGGGGGAGGGTAAACACCGATTATTCTGCAACTTTCTTTCCACATACCATCACTCCGCATACTTTCATTACGAAAGTACCATGACTCCGCAATGCCATTATAACGCATGGCATTACATTTTATATGCTTTTACTACGCATACATTTACAACGAAATTCGTTGTAAATGCATGAATGGTAAAAGCATGTTTTTTTTTAATGTTTGGATAAGGTAAGTATGGGTATAGGGGTATATGTTTTGGGGTACTGAGGTATATGTTTTGGGGTGTTTGGGTATTTTAAGGGTTCAGGTATAGTTTTGGGTTATGGGGTACAGGGGTAGGTTTAGGGATAGGTATGGGTTTTGGGGTACAGGGGTATTTTTAGGGTTCAGGGCTAGGTTTCGGTTTTGGGGTATAGGGGTATTTTTAGGGTTCAGGGGTGGGTTTGGGCTTTGGGGTACAGGGGTATTTTAAGGGTTCGGGGCTAGGTTTGGGTTTTGGGGTACAGGGGTATTTTTAGGGTTCAGGGCTAGGTTTGGGTTTTGGGGTACAGAGGTATTTTAGGGTTCAGGGGTAGGTTTGGGTTTTGGGGTACAGGGGTATTTTTAGTGTTCAGGGATAGGTTTGGGTTTCGGGGTACAGGGGTATTTTTAGGGTTCTGGGGTAGGTTTGGGTTTTGGGGTACAGGGGTATTTTAAGGGTTCAGGGCTAGGTTTGTGTTTTGGGGTACAGGGGTATTTTATGGTTCAGGGGTAGGTTTGGGTTTTGGGGTACAGTGGTATTTTTAGGGTTCAGGGCTAGGTTTGGGTTTTGGGGTACAGGGGTATTTTTAGGGTTCCGGGGTAGGTTTGGGTTTTGAGGTACAGGGGTATTTATAGCTTTCAGGGCTAAGTTTGGGTTTTGGGGTATAGGGGTATTTTTAGGGTTTAGGGCTAGGTTTGGGTTTTGGGGTACAGGGGTAGTTTTAGGGTTCAGGGGTCGGTTTGGGTTTTGGGGTACAGGGGTATTTTTAGGGTTCAGGGCTAGGTTTGGGTTTTGGGTTTTGGGGTACAGAGGTATTTTTGGGTTCAGGGGTAGGTTTGGGTTTTGGGGTACAGGGGTATTTTTAGGGTTCAGGGCTAGGTTTGGGTTTTGGGGTACAGGGGTATTTTTAGGGTTCAGGGGTAGGTTTGGGTTTTGGGGTACAGGGGTATTTTAAGGGTTCAGGGCTAGGTTTGTGTTTTGGGGTACAGGGGTAAATTAGGGTTCAGGGGTAGGTTTGGGTTTTGGGGTACAGTGGTATTTTTAGGGTTCAGGGCTAGGTTTGGCTTTTGGGGTACAGGGGTATTTTTAGGGTTCAGGGCTAGGTTTGGTTTTAGGGGTACAGGGGTATTTTTAGGGTTCAGGGGTAGGTTTGGGTTTTGAGGTACAGGGTTATTTATAGGGTTCAGGGCTAGGTTTGGGTGTTGGGGTATAGGGGTATTTTTAGGGTTTAGGGATAGGTTTGGGTTTTGGGGTACAGGGTATATTTATAGGGTTAAGATGGGTTAGTGTTTAAGGGTGTTGGGGTATTTTAAGGAGTACGGGTGGGTTATGATCATGGGGTGCAGGGGTATTTAAAGGGAGCAGGGTGGGATTAGCACACAATATGAGGCATGGCATGAAGGGTGGAACGTACCACACGCCCCCAGTGTTTGTCACGCCCCCAGCACACGCCCACAGCACAACGCAGACACGCCCACAAGGGACTACTTTGCTGGCACGGTTCTTTTACCTTTTAAATGTATATGGTGGGCGTCTGTATAGCCTATGTCCTTCTGCTGCAACTGCCCTTTCCAACGCTGTATTGGGTGTTGTGATTGGTGCTGTGGTTCCTGAGATTACCCGCCTCAAAGGTTTGGGCTCTCTCTTTATATTATTAGTATGGATGGATAGATAGATATAGATATAGATTACCGAAATAAAGATTTCTTGACTGGCTAACGAAAGCAGTAAGTAAGTACATAGTGCATATAGTTAATTAAAACCATAATAGTTTTGTATTAAAATCATCGAATTATCAAAGAAAAAAGAAAAAAGAACAAAAAAGAATTACTATTTACAAGTTCAGCAATAATCAACTACCAATTGTGTATAAGTCAGCTGTATATAAATTGATCCCCAATCTAAGCCATCCTTAATCTTGTGACTAAAATCATGTGCAAAATGCAAATGTGTACTAGGTATTGCTGATCCTTCTTTTTATGGCTAAGACCTTGAACAAAAAATGCAATATGAACTATATAAAATAACACTATTTTTCAGATGGTCATGAGAGTTCATTACTGTGCAAAATGCAAATATGCATAAATCCTCAATTGCATAGCTAAAATAACGTGCAAAGTGCAAATGTAAACTGGATGTTACGGATCCACAATTTCCTGTCCAGAACCATGTGCAAAAATGCAATATGAACTATAAACAAGTTGATTGATAGATGTTAGTGATCCTCAATTTCATAGCTAAAATCATGTCCAAAAATACAAATATGCATATCACGATAACAAAGATGGTATCTAAAATAGACTTAGCACTAATGGCATTCAGACATGTAGTATGATGTATGACAACATTTGATGCCTGAATAATGTGCAATCACTATGTCTGTGGTGGTGTCTTCAATCATTAAAACGTGTGGTATAATGTGTTTCATAGTTGTTAAAATCAAGTAAACACTATGGGGGTCTGCTGAGCCTTCTGTAGCCACAACCAGGATACCAAATGTGCTAAGAGTGCAGATACAATGTGTTGGTCATGTATACTTAAAAAGCACTAAAGTAAACGCTATGTGTTTGATTTTAGTAATAATGTGCTAACTTTTTGCAAAAGTCTGGTGGCCCTGCATGAGGTCTGTAGTGAATAGCTGTTTAGTAGTAACATTACAGCTGGTCGACATGATCTAACTTGGAGCGTGCGGAATACACGAAGTAAATAATACTGCCTCAAATAACTCAAGCATATTCAAAAGAAGCATTATTTTCTATTAATTAAAAATGTGCTGATAATGATCTCACAAGACTCTACTGAAATTACCCACAAATTCTGAGTTTCTTTTACCACAGATTCATACTTGTCCAAGACAATGGCTGCTCATGCCTTTCTCCTAGCTCACGCTTGTTGATATAACACCTGCTTAGTCCTATTCACACAAAAGATAATCGTAGTCTTCTATGTTCTAGGCAGTACTAAATTTGTAAAAGAATAAGTACCAGGGTCCGAAGTTGTTCTCAAAACCCTGCAGTTGGCACTATTGAATGTCAGGTGGCAAATACCAGGGCTAAGTAGTCCTAATTCCACATCATGCCTCTTTCATCAACCACAGACATGTCCTGTCCCTTGATTTCACTCTTTCAGGTTCTTTTTCATCTCTGCTTTCTCCATTGTTTACTGTTTTTATGTCTTTTACTTTCTCCTTTACTTCACCACCTGCAACCACCACCTCAAATTAAGCACTGGTTCCAGATAAGCAACGTTTATTTTGGACCTGGTCCACAAAACATTACATGGAATATTCAGCAGACTGCCACTTCAAGGTATGCAATTCACTCAAAAATGGAGTAATGTTTTGATTCGCAAGAAAAGGGAGTGGGTAACGTGCCACACAAGTACATTTATACCCCTATGGCGGTGCCACCAACTACAAAAATATCTGAGTTATACTTGAAGCACATAGGACTCTTGAACACAATACACATTTGCTGTTATGTTTCTTCCAAAAGGGTGCCGGACCCTGGTGAATCTGTATCCTGAGACTATGGGGCATATTTACAAGCTCTTATCGCCATGGGAACATCACTTTTTATGAAGTTCCTGTGGCGATAGGGGCTTTGCCTTCTTTACAAGGAAGCATTAAGTGACTTAAGTTGCTTTGTTTATATTGAAAGGTCCTTCTCTCTGTATATCTTAGCATTCGCAAAACCATCTTGCGATTTGGACGCCATTTTGTATTATAATCGAAACTGCTGCTTGGCTATTTTCAGGAAACGGCCTTTGGTAAATTTTGTTGTCCAAAGTTGAGCTTTTCTTTCTATGTTTGCAAGTGTCCTCATTAGTGCATGCCTTTCTCGTTAGATAGAGGCCTTCTCCCACCTGTTTGGTGGGGAGGATAGGCCAGACGACCTTGGGCAGTAGATAGCTTGTGCCCAGCTGCAGAATCGAAACTTATGTTCTGTGCCCCTATTGTATTACGACACCTACCAGTGGTTTTTTATATACTAGCCTGGTCTTTGTAGACTCCGCAAGTACACAATGTAATTTTATACTTATTGGAGGCAGTCCCTCAACAGCCATCTCAGGAGGTGGTCAGACTGGGCTCCGCTGCAGCGTAATATCAATAAATAATCTGGTTTGTATTCTCTACTGTCTGACAGACTCTTCATTTGTATGGAAGGCTGAGAGGTGGCCGTGAGTGACCCGAGTGGCCCTTTTCTGGTCACTTCCGTCAGCTTAATGCTGCCTTGTATATAAGGCCCCCTTTCACGCTCTGCTGGCAGACACTCTTGCACAAAATGTTGGAATATGAGACGGATCTGATGTATGCGACCTATGCAATGTGCCATTTTGGGATGTCCATTGATTCATTCATTTTCTCTTGCAGTGGAAGATTATCACTGTCTTGTATATGAAAATAAAGGTGAATTATGCAGGGTGTGGGGGGAGGAGGTAAATATGAAGCATTTAATACCAGGAGTTCCCACGCTTTATGTTTTTGTTACTGATTACATGACTATGTCATGGAGCACTGCAATGATTGTCACTTTATTTGAAGGGAGGCAGGTGAAATACACCATGCTTAAATGTTGTTGTCTGTTAGTTTCGGAACAAGGCGCTTATTTTACCTGTGAAAATTAAAAATAAATGTTTTAAAGATTTGTCGCAAAACTTAGAAACAACAATTAGACATGGTCTATGGGGCAAAGTAACCTTCAGTCTGCTCCTCTTTTTATCAATGGCTCCGTCTGCCACCTATCACACAATCAGGAGGCAGCCATCTCTTAATGGTTTTTAACCCACTCCAAAATTGCGGGCCATGCATGTGCACATGCATATCAACAGCAGCCATCTTGGGACACTTTTCTTTTTAAGTATTCCAAAATAGCCACCATCCATGTAGATGTTCACATAAGGCAGCGATCATCGATTACTTTTTTTAAACTTTATAAAAAATCTATTCCAAGACAGCTGCCATGCATGTTTCTTGCACTGAGGTCAGCCTGTCATGTGAGGAGAAACTCTGAAACGGCTTGATGAGCTGAGGAAATCCTTCTTCCAATTGCAGAAGAGTTATTACTACACAGCAGTGTGGGAATCTAAAATATCACTTCATTTAGATGTAATTTGTGGACTAGCACCACCACACACTGACAGAAATGGGCAGAGCTCACACTGAAGTGAAACACTGAGCACCTCTCTGTGAGGAGGTTTCTGGCAAATCTATGCACACACGGACTTCAGCACACACCCGGCAAGTGACAAAACATCAAACACACAAAAAGTGATGCGGGAATGCTTGCAAATAGTTTATTCACTGGCACATTGTTTTTTTGCCCACCATGCCCCCTCAGATTAAATCCATCCATCCACAAATCAGCCTTAGTGTGTGCAGCTTGATTCCAGCGTGGGGACCCACTTAGGATGTTACATCAGACACAGGCCTTGGGCTGCTTGTGCTCTGTTTCAGAGAGGACCCGGACTGGCAGCTCGGGCTGGACTGTTCCCATGGAGCATGGTCAAGACTGATTTGCATATGGCTGTGTATAATCAGAGGCAGTTTAGTGGTCATAAAAGGATCGGTAGGAATGCTACCCTGAGTGATTGCAGTGGTTAAACAATTTGCAAGCATTTCTTCCATCACCTTTTGGGTGTTTAGTGATAAAATATAACACTATCACAAATGTATACATTAATGAAAACACTTTTTTAAAAGAACCACAGAGACTAGAAAAAGAAGAGGGAACTTTTGAACTTGGATCGCGAAAACTAAAGAAACATATATATACTAACATTTATAAAGCACCTAGAACAATATTTGCAGAGAAAAACTGAAATTAAATTTGCCCATAATTTTTATTCGACTGGACGAAGTTTTAGTTGGGTGAAAACTAACACGACAGAATATGTTTTGCTTATTAAACCGGGTACCATTAGTCTAAATCTGGAGTGGTGGAATGTAGTATGTCAGTATCCTGGAGTGATGTTCCTGTCTAATCTCGATTTGATGAAAAGATGTTGCAGTTTCAGATACTTTTCCCGGAAGCTTTCAGCAATGTCACCCATTTGACCTTCTGATATTGGTATGATGTCACAGTTACGGTTACCTGACTCTGCAATCAGAAGAATTGATCTTCGGATGATGTATGTATGTATGTATAGGCATTTATATAGCGCACTACTTACCCGGAGGGTCCCAAGGCGCTTCGACCGCTGCGAAACCCTTCCTGGCTTCCCTGAGAGATGGTCCCTTAATGGGTATCTCCAGGGTGAGACCAGGCATGCCCGGCGGTCTGGTGGGGCCGTTAGTGAAGATGAGGCAAGCTAGTGCCCAGAGTTGCCGAGTGTGATCGCTGATCAGAGTGGGCACCGAGGCGAGAGAATTATCGAGTCCGCTGACCCTGGTCCAGAAACCTGCCGCGCCGGGAATCGAACCCTGGTCCCGGGCCGTCCTCTGCTCTCGGGTCTGCCGCCTCTAACCAGTGAGCCACACTACTTCACTGATGTGTCAATTTGATGCCGAAATTTCATAGTGCACCAATTCTCACAATTTATAAAGAAACCCTGAGGGAATATCTCGGTATAGAGTGGGCTCTAAACTATTTCCAGTACTGGCAGCTTTCTGGTTGATCACAATTTAAAATCTTTAGATGTACCACTATTTTCGAAACTGTCCTAATCTCCTGTACAGCCTCGACCAGCTACAAGCGTATGTAGTGCTGCGCGAAATAGCACCTTAATTTTGCCTTGAAATGTTGACAAGTATGTCCGTGAAATGAGGTCAAAGAAAAACCCTGCCCTTTAATTGTAGAACAGCAAGGGCAGAATAGACTGACAAAGGACTGAAGGACTGATCATGGTCCAAGACTGCCCTCTCGTGGAAATGAATAACATCTCTGCACTAGAAAACGGGTACCAAAAAACATTACACCAAAATTACTAATATTGACTATTTCATTTGGAAAAATATATATGTACGCCCATATATATATATATATATATATATATATATATATATATATATATATATATATATATATATATATATATATATATATATATATATATATATATATATATATATATATATATATATATATATATATATACCTATATATTAAAATCAAAACTTGGTACTTAGGGTAGTACCTAGCTTAGGTCGACAACTGATCCTATTTGTGGCGTAAAACTTCACCAGCGTCAATCTAAATCTGTATATATATATATATATATATATATATATATATATATATATCCACAGAATTCGATCCATTCCGCATGAGAGCGCTCACCAGCGTGTGCTCGACCCGAAGGCAGGATCAAAGCCCCAATTCAATTATATACAAAAAGGGCAGCACAACTGGATACTTTTTTAAAGTTGCTTTATTTCACAACACTCCACCAACGCGTTTCAGCCTCACGGCCTTTATATATATATAAAACAATCCTTCACAGCAAATCCTTCCAGGAAATGAAGGAGGCAGACCACGAGAAACCAGGTAAGAAGGTAATTTTATTCTCCCCTCGCTCTGCTGCGACGTGTTTCGAGCACAGCCATGCTCTTGCTCACACAAAGTTAAAGCAGCAAAATGGTACATTTTAAACTTAATTCCAAATGCCCGCCCCCTGTGCACATAATCACGTGATACTTTCAAGCATAGACATTGAAGATAGACTAGTGCAAATTCGTCTCCAGTTATCTCAGCGCAGCAAATAACAGTGTAACCTACATATTATTCTGGTACTGAATGAAAGTGATAAATTTGGGTTCGTACAGCTATACCAATGTGCATATGGTGAAAGAATTTCTATTTAGACCAAGATATGTGTATATATATGAAGTAGAAGGAATTTTTTGAATACGGAGGTGGAAAAATTTTAAACCATGTATATATATGAATTTACTTATTTATATGCAAATTTTAGGATTAATACATGCTTCATATATGTATTTATATGCCTTAGAACCCGTAGGGCACTATGCCCTTTATCCTTCGCTATACCAGTAAAGTATGTTTTCACTGTTTACTATATGTGACACGCACAGCTGTACTCAATTAAGCACTGGCACTTTAAATTCCCTTGATTGTGTCCATGGCACGCTATGTGATCAAGCCTCTTTTGAGGTGAAACGCGTCATGGTGGATTGCAGGCTGTAACTCTTGGCACAAAATAAATGCACTGAAGAAACTGCACCTACTTTGTGGTCTCGCTCTTTTCGTTGTTCTGCGGGGGAAGCAGAAGCAAAAACGACGACCTTTGGAGATATATATATGTACCTATATATTAAAATCAAAACTTGGTACTTAGGGTAGTACCTAGCTTAGGTCGACAACTGATCCTATTTGTGGCGTAAAACTTCACCAGCGTCAATCTAAATCTGTCCATATATATATATATATATATATATATATATATATATATATATATATATATATATATATATATATATATATATGTATATAATATAGTAAACAATCCTTCACAGCAAATCCTTCCAGGAAATGAAGGAGGCGGACCACGAGAAACCAGGTAAGAAGGTAATTTTATTCTCCCCTCGCTCTGCAGTGACGTGTTTCGAGCACAGCCGTGCTCTTGCTCACACAAAGTTAAAGCAGCAAAATGGTACATTTTAAACTTAATTCCAAATGCCCGCCCCCTGTGCACATAATCACGTGATACTTTCAAGCATAGACATTGAAGATAGACTAGTGCAAATTCGTCTCCAGTTATCTCAGCGCAGCAAATAACATACAAATGTAAATGTAAACATAAACTCTCGTGTTCGGCTTAAATGCCTTAAAAAACAACACATTGATCCCCTCTTATCTAAAGAATTATAGTGCAAACAACCGCAATAAATATATTTAAATTGATACAATTTGTTTCAGTTTTTGTGGAGTTCCAGCTTACACCTCAATGAGGACACTGACTCAGTTATTGTAGGCAAGAGTCGTTTATTTAAACTACTGATTATCTTTCAGGAAGAGCGCCGGGCGTCTTATCTGTACCACGCTCCAGGCCGCTCTGATGCGCGAACCGCCGTTCGTGCATGCGCACTGGCTTCACGCTCTAGCTCGGGCGTGCTGCGTCACGCGCACCCCTAGAGAGCTAGAGCGCTAACACTACATATCTCCTCCTTTTTATACAACATTTTAATACAGTTCAAAGTTCAATAGTCCTCTCATTCAAAGTCTCTGAGATGTGCAGGCCTGACTACCACTCTTCCAGCACGTGTACGCCTTACCGGTGTGGAGGCTTCTCGGACACCTTCTGTTGCGGGACTCACCACTTCTTCTCTCCGCTGACCCAGTTCGCTTCTCCTGGGCGTCACCTCTTTACCTGCTGGTGTCCCCTCCTCACTCGGCCTTTCCAGATCATCTCTCTCCACGAGCTCATCTTCTCCTCCTTGGTCTTCACCATCTGATGTCCTTCCTTCTACATCTCTTCTCTGTCTTTGATCTTGTGGATCACTTCCTTCCTCCTCCGGCCACTGCACAATTTTATTGATTTTCGCCATGCGATCCTGAGACCACACCCTTCCGTCACTGAGTAGTGCAGTTCTATACACTTCTTCCACTTGCAGGGGTGGGCTGTACTTGCTTTCTCCCTTCTTTCTCAGTACCGCCTGCTTGACTCTCACCCACTCCCCTCTCTCCAGAGCTGATTCTTTTACATTTCTTCTCTTGTTGCAATGCTCGGTGTACACTCTCTGGGCCTTCTCCAGATTGTGCTGGACTACAGCCGGTGACCATTTACTGGTGATAGTTTTTTCTCTCCAAACTACGTTGTCTTTCGTGAAAGGGTTCAATCCAAAAGAAATCCCTGTACCCAGGACACTAGTTAGTAATTATCTAACAGGCATGAGTCCCTTGTCCGCCTGAATTCTCAATCGTAAAATTACGGATAACACCTGTTCTTATTTCTATATTTAGGTGTTCATTGTCTCTAATGCCCAACTGTCCCAAACAAACAAAATAGTTTGTAAATAATCCCTCACGCGCCTCTCCACTTGAATGTCCATTCCCGGCCACCAGTATATTTGTTTCACCCTCGATTTGGTTTTCACAATACCGAGGTGGCCTTTGTGTAGTTGGCTCAGCAGGGTGGAAATCAATTTCTCCAGGGGCACTACCTTGTCGCAGCGATACAAAAAGGTCCCTGAGTCGCTCATTGATAATTCCTCTCGCACCTCATAAAAGTTTCTGAGCACCTCTTTTAGCTTTTTCTTTTCCGTCCAACCTTTGATGAGATATTCCTTGACCTCCTTTATGTTTTCGTCCTCCTCGTATGCTTGTGCCCACTCTCGTTTGCTGATAGCCCTTTCCGTGTCCTCCATCACAGCTACCATCTCCTCATTCTCTGCTATTGGGTTTGGCGCTTCCTCCATGGCTGAGGCCCTGCTAAGGTAGTCTGCCACCTTGTTGCGCGTCCCGGTATGTACACCACATCATATGTGTATTCCAGCAGTTTGAGAGTCATTTTGGCTATACGCGGGGTGGCCGTGGCATGTCCACTCGAGGTGAGTACCTTGACTAATGGTTTGTGGTCAGTCTGTAAACAAAACCTCATGCTCGTGCTCCACAGGAACTGCTGGACCCTGTGGCTGCCAGCATTTCCTTCTCAATCACACTGAACTTCTGTTCCGTGGGAGACAACACTCTGGAAGCAAAACTGAGGGTTTCTACTGTGTTGTCTTCTCTTTCCTGTGCAAGGACCGCTCTTAAACCCTTTTCGCTGGCATCGGTAGTAAGAATTCTTTTCCTCGAGGGATTGTGTCCATGTAGAGGCACCGCGTGGCTGATATTTCTCTTCAATTCTTCAAACTCTCTCTGTGCTTCATCGTCCCACTGGAACGCTGTTTTGTCTCTTATTAGCTGTCTCAATTTGTGGGTTTTCGTGGCAAAGTGCTGGACGAACTTGCTGTAGTACTCAGCCATTCCCAGGAATGACCGCACCTCGTCCTTGTTGACCGGCGCTCTGGCATCGCAGATTGCCTTCACATTCCCTCTTTTAGAGGTGATCCCCTGTCCACATATCTCGTGTCCCAGGTAGGTGACGGACGTCATGCCTAACCTGCATTTTTCCATTCTGCCGTCAGACCTTTCTCTTGTAGCACGCTCAGTACCTTGTGTAACTTGCTGTCATGGTCCTCACTGTCCATCCCCATAACCAAGATGTCGTCATGAAAGTACTGGATGCCTTCGACGTCTTTGAACAGGCGGTGCATGAGCTTTTGGAACACCGCTTTTGCGGACGCCAGCCCGAAGGGCATCCTGCGGAACTGATAGCATCCATAGGGCATTATGAAGGACGTGAGTTTCCTGCTAGATGGGTGCAAGTCAATTTGATGATAGGCGGACGTGAGGTCTACGGTGGAGAACCACTTCACTCCTCTCATTTTGGCCAACATTTCTTCGATCCTGGGTAGCGGAAATTTCTCTACTATCAGGCACTTGTTCAACTTGCGCAGGTCCACGCACAAACGTACTTTGCCGTTGGGTTTCCTGGCAACCACTAAGGGGGCCAACCACTCTCAGCTGTCTATGGGCTCAATTATTCCCTGTTCTTCTATCCTGCGCAGTTCTCGCTGTACTGCCTCCCTCACTGCTATAGGCACATTTCGGACCTTGTGGGACACTGGCCGGGAGTTCTCCTTAAGTAAAATTTTATGCATGAATTTCTCCAGCTTTCCAACCTTCCCTCCGAACACTTTGGGGAAGTCTCTTCTTACTCTCTTCAGGTCCGGCCAATTTTCACTGTCCGTCAGCAGTACTTGCTCCATGCCTCCTGGATCCAGCTTAATTTCGAGGTCTCCTTGATCCCTCCATCCTAAAACTGAGCCGCCTTTCTCTGCCACGTAGAGATTGCATGTTGCTGTTCTCCCTCTGAATTCGAATTTCAGGCTCCGGTAACCTACCATGGGGATCGGGTTGCTCGTGTACGATACTGGCCGTATGTCGGGTGGTTCCAATTTGGGACCCAGGCTGGGTTTGAACTCTTCCTCCCATACCGACTTCTGAATTATGGTGTACGGGGATCCTGAATCTATCGCAATTCTGATCTTCACTCCCCCTATCAGCATGTCCGCAGGCGGTTTATCAGAGCGTTTGCTGTCTATGCCTAACACTTGCTCCTCAATGCATAACACTAGGTCTTCTTCCTCCGATTCCTCGCCTGCTTCTTCTTCTGGTTGCGATTGTGCTATGTATTTTACCACTGATTTCTTCCCTTTTCTTCGACATACTTTCTCGTAGTGTCCTATCAGCCCGCAGGACCTGCATTTGGCGCAGAAAGCCGGGCAGCGTTTGTCCTGGGCTGCGTGGTTTGCACTTCCACATCTGTAGCACGTGGACTTGCTGTACGTGAATTGCTTCCCAGACTGTCCTGGCTTTCCCGCCCATTTGTTATTCCTCTACTGTCTCCAGGCGCCATCTTGTGTCTTCCTGAGGGCTCAGCGTCATCCACCTTGTTGACCATGATCTTTTGCACGTTTTCTCTTTTTGCTGCTTCAGCACAACGCGTCGAGAGCTCGGCTTTCTTCACCATCGCAATTACTTCCTTTAGCGTCGCTTCTCCGTGGGCCCACAACTTATCCTGTACTATCTTATTGGTGGTGTGCATTACGATTTGATCTTTAATAAAGTCATCTTGGAGTGTCCCGTACTTGCACGTGATCGCCAGTCTCTTAAAGCTGCGGCGTAGTCGTCAATCGACTCTCCCTCTCCTTGCTTCCTCTGTTGAAAGTTGAAACGATCAATGGAGACACACACCGCTGGACGATAGTGAGTGTCTAAGTATTCTAGAGCATGCTTAAAGACGTCCACGTCGGCCGCTTGCCGAGGTGCAGGCACTATGTTCATGAACACTCTTATCCCCTGGGGGCCCAGGTTATGTAGGAGTATTTGTTTCCTTCTCGCGCCAGAGAATTCTTCTCCGGTTTCATCTTCCAAGGCTTCAAGGTAGTTCTTAAAATACTCCCTCCAGTCTTCCCATTTCATCTGGAGTTCACCTGGTTTGGGTAGAAACGGAATCGTCGCTGTGAGTGAGGAAGCTTGGTTACTCCTTCTGGCCTGTCCTTCCGGTTCACCTCCCTGGTTCCTGGGGCTGCCTGGCGCGCTGGTGTTTCCTCCCTGATTCCTGGGGCTACCTGGCGCGCTGGTGTTCCCTTCTTGTGACGTGTTGGGTCGGGGTTCTCCTCCTCCCCCTTCACCGCTGTCTCCCCTTTCCGCCAGGGCCTTAGTGGGGACACTGCCACTCTCCTACCGTGCTTCTGTGCAGGACGCTGTGCTGCCTGGCTCCTGGACACGTGGTGGACGTTGCCTTGACTTTTGCGCCTCTGCCGCGCCCTTCCTGTACTTCCTGCCGTCAGATTCCACCTTCTCTTTTTTTTTGTTAGCTGGTTAGTGCCTCGTGGTGCTATCCTGGCTTCTCCTTCTCCTCCACTCCTTCTAGTTCTTTTTTTTTTTTTAACAGGATGCTGTCTGTGGGAAATCCCACTCCTCGTCGCCACTATGGAGTTCCAGCTTACACCTCAATGAGGACACTGACTCCGTTATTATAGGCAAGAGTCGTTTATTTAAACTACTGATTATCTTTCAGGAAGAGCGCCGGGCGTCTTATCTGTACCGCGCTCCGAGCCGCTCTGATGCGCAAACCGCAGTTCGCGCATGCGCACTGGCTTCGCGCTCTAGCTTGGGCGTGCTGCGTCACGCGCACCCCTAGAGAGCTAGAGCGCTAACACTACAGTTTTTCCCATGTTTTAAAAAAATATGGATAGATTAGCCTAACATTAAAAACCCATTAAATTTTTATAAATATAGTTGATCTAATAAAACCATAAATATATATTTCTATAAAATTATGTTAGCTAATAGGTTCAATTTTATAAACACATCCTTATCTATTAAAAACATGTTACAAAAGTGCAATGTTGCCACAAACCCTTAATTCTATAGAATAATCAATCTATTGTATATCCCGAGAGTTAATATTACTGCATAAATGCAAAATGCTGCTCACTGTTAAACCATACTGAGAGACTGCTTCAAGTGCTGATGGATTATAAAGTGCCAAAGTGCAGAACAAATATTAGTCACAAAAAACATACCTCAAAAGAATATAATTTTTATAGTAATTATTTTCATTTTATGTTAAAATTCCTGGACAGGGTAGGGGGCTCATTACTTATTTCATGCATTTATACAATATTCAAATTTTTTCTATTTATCTGGAAAATTTTACATTTCTATCTCTTAGACTGGCTTGTATTGTCCTAGGATCTATAAATAATGATGCAGATCTTCTGTATTATTTAACCCATTAGGATTCTTGCTGTCTAACGCAACTATCATTTGAGTTTCCAGCCTCCCTAATAGTTTTTCCCTATCCCCACCTCTACGTAAGGGGTGCTACTGCGTTGATAACATAGTAGGATAGACAATTCAGATCATTATTATGTGTTGTTCTAAAATGTCTTGGCACTGGGTAGCATCGTTATTGACGATAGCCCTGAGATGCTGCAATATTCTGACATGCACGCACCTGCAGCTTCGTGCTACCCACGTGGCGAAGCCCACAAGTGCACATCAGAACATATAATATATATATATATATATATATATATATATATATATATATATATGAAAATCCACTCGTACAGAAAGTACAACGCACTCCACACAGATGAAAATCGGACACAATGCCGTCTGCTTAGTCAAATCCTGGGTTTATTTCATAACCACAAGCCAAAACCAACCCTACGCGTTTCGGCGGACAACCGCCTTGCTCACGGGTAAGTGTTGCTGTTTTACCTTAGGTTAAATAAAGTGCATGTGATACATTAAACCAACAACATCAAAAGGGGACAAACGTGCTGTAAGGAGTCGGCCATCTTTCAATGGGTTAGTTGCAATGCGTGAAACATCATTGGATATGCATTAGAGCCAAAGAGTAAATATTTCATCAGTATGCCAGCTTAAATTAAACAATGTTTTTTAGAAATAATAACATATTCATGGGATAAAGCCTCCCGCGTTTGATACGTTGGAGAAACATAGGACTCGCCTGCCCAAATAATAATGGCATAACGTTTGTAGGAAAACTGGGTACATTAGAGTATTATATTAGCCAAGTGGCATAATACAATATATAAGAGAATGTATAACCAAGGATAAATGTTTTAAACATATTTAAACATTTGGTGTATGGAACGTCTGGGAATCATAATTTTAGAAAATCACATATTCTATGCCCAGTGGCAAATTCAAGAACAAAAGGACAAATGCACCTGTTAGGGATAGGACCTAATCCACATCCTGGTCTTCATAGGTATAAACAATATAGACAAATTAGATAGATTCCAAAACCCAAGTGGGTTAGTCCATGATCTAATTCCACCAAGTCTCTTAGTTTCTGTCATTCCCAAGTTCAAGCAGTAAATCATAATGCAACATTGAATAACATTCCTTAACATTTTTCGTTTCCCAGTTAAGCAGGCAAATTTCATGTCCATGGATTGTCCATTCCATATATTCGCTGGAGTTCCCAATCTGCAAGAGAAACATCCCTGGCTCATTAAATATACCAAATTGCTTCATCTATAACCCAAAGTGTGGACATTTCTCCTATTCATCAATTAGTTACGTTAAAAACAAGTGAAACAGTGAATGTTAGAATTACAGCGGAAAACCTTAGACTCAGTATATATGTAACAGCATAACAAAGTATTCAAGTGCAGATAGGACAGGTCGGTCAGTAGAGCAATGCCCCTTGCCTTAGTGCCCATGTTTCCAGAGACCAAACCAGACTAGTTTTGAATATTCCATGTAAGGCCTACTCTCCCAGGAACCATGTCATTTCTTCCTCAGAATTCAGACCTTTCGGGATCTTAGACTCTAGATTAAGAATATATTGGGATTCTAGTTGTCTTAGTCTACGGATTCTGTCCCCTCCCCTGTTGCTAGTTGGTATTCTGTCCACAACACAGAAACGTAACAGATCCCTATTACTGTGATGGTACTCTTCAAAGTGTCGGGCAATAGGTGAGAGCTTATCTTTATTTTGGATGGCTCTCATATGCTCCAATACACGCTTTTTGGCAGCAAACATGGTGCTGCCCACATATCTCTTGGGGCAGGGACAGGTCAGTATGTAAACGCAATGGTCTGAGAGACAGGTTAAGTGTTTTTCAATTGTTTTCTCCACATTTTCCACCGGGTAGAATACTTTCTTAACATTACAGCTATACTTGCATGCCTTGCAGGACATGCATGTAAAGAAGCCCTTAACATCCAATGGAGATTCTTTCTTTTTTACAATGTCATTGCTACACAACCTATCTTTGAGAGATTGTCCCTTCCTAAAGGTCACATTAGGGAAATTTTGTATGGCTTCCTCAATGGTAGTTTCAGTTTTCAACACCTGCCAGTGTTTAGCCAAACACTGTCTGACCCTCATGGATCCTGTGTTGTAGGTTGTAATGTATCTGATATTCCTGTCCTCCTGTCTGTCATTGGATGAATCTAACAGTTCACCTTGGGAAAATTGACTAGCCTTCGATCTAGCAAGGCGCACGACCTCCTTATTATATCCTCGCTCCACAAATCTATCCGTCATGAGGTTGCATTCTTTCTCAAAATCAGCATTGGTTTTACAATTCCTACGGGCCCGAAGGAATTCCCCATAAGGGATGCTGCGAATAAGCGAGGGAGGATGGCTGCTGGCTGCGTGCAAAAGTGTATTGCCCGCCGTTTCCTTCCTAAATAAGGTAGTCACCAGTTTATTGTCTGACACAGTTATCTCTAGGTCTAGAAATTTGGCATTAGTCTTGCTTGTGGTGTGTTCAAATTTTAAATTCCAGTCATTTTCATTGAGACTTCCCACAAATGACTCAGCCAAATCTGCACTACCATTCCAGATTAGGAATAAATCATCAATGTATCGCATATATATATAGCTGCACGTTTCCTGGCTCCATGCGGTTTCCAGAAAGACAAATCGGCCGGCACCCTGGTATCCGTTTTGTACAATTTATTAACCAGAACCCCCCTTCACCCCTCGCAGACGCGTTTCGCCTTGGCAGGCTTCGTCAGTGCAACGTTTGTGAAACATTAAAACCACCATTTTAAAGTCATTGGTCAATAACATTTACAGTAAACATAGAGAAAGGACAATTTTTCTCAAGATATGGTGGGCGCCATATTGTAACGTGCTTTTGTTCCATATACCATGACTTATATATGGTGGTGGTGTAAAAGTGCTTAGTGCTCAATTAAAAACCATTCAACGTTATTAATCATTTTTTTCAATTTCTATACATATTCACAGTGAAATTGGTTATAAACAGAAATAAAGCATATGTATTTGCTTAACTCTAGTTCATTGTTTTAAGTTCATTATTTAGCCCTGAATGGGCATACTTAACCATGTGCAAGAAAAACATATACAAATGTGCATGAAAAAGAAGAAATGAAAAGGCGTGGTACTCGGGAAAGTGGCGAAGTTTCTAGTTTTCAGTTTTTTAAACCCACTATATGTCCCTGAATCAGCAGATGTTTACAGATGTACCCAAAGTTCCTCGTTGTTGTTTAGCCCCCAAGGAGTGGTAGTTTTGAGGCCAATGATGTATTTGGATTCTAAAATCCTAAGAGACTTGTCTCTGTCTCCTCCTCGTTCCGATTTGGGGGCCTGGTCCATGCAGTAAAAACTCAGTTTCTCCCATTTGCTCTGGTGTTCTTGTGCAAAATGGCGGGCCACCGGGTAAGATCTATCGTTGTTGGTAATGGCCCGCATATGTTCAAGAACTCTAAGTTTCACCGGTTTTATTGTGCTGCCGATATACCGCAGCTTACATGGACAGGTGAGACAATATACCGTGTATTCTGAGTTGCAGTTTAGCAACTGTTTGATCTTGATATTAGGTTTATTGTCTCCTGTGCGATTTGGGTATTCCGTCGTTTTACAGCTGAATTTACACGCCTTACATTTCAGACAAGGAAAGAACCCCACTGACTGAGAAATTTTGATGGATTTAGCCGGAGATTTGAAATGGCTCTGGACCAAATGATCTGCCAGGGAGGGACATCTCCTATATGTAATTAGGGGTCTCTTTGGTAGATCTTTCTTCAGGACCTTGTCTGCAGCGAGTATATGCCAGTGTTTTTGGAAGATCTTGGTTATTTCCCCCGATTTAGTACTAAACTCCGTAATCATGCGTACTTCTTCAGGGGCCTCTGTTCTAGTTTTAGGAATCAGGAGATCCCTCCTGTTGGTTCCCGAGGCTTTGGCACTGGCTTGTTTTAGGGTGGTAGTGTTATAACCCCTACGTTCAAATCTAATGTTAGCCTCTCTCTCTGCTGTTTTATAATCTCTCTCAAGAGAGCAATTTCTCTTGACGCGTAACATTTCCCCATAAGGTACATTTTTAACCAAGCTCTTGGATATATATATTCAAATATTTATATATATATATATATATATATATATATATATATATATATATATATATATATACACACACACATGTGGTTTGAAGGTAAAGGTGAAAAGTTATTAAAGTTGTAGTAATTTAAAGGTGGTGTGTAAATGATAATTTAGGGTATAATTATAAGCGCAGATTTTGTAATGTTTGTGTAGTTTAAGTTTGGTTTCTATAGAAAGAATGAATAAAGTTTTCATAACTATAACAAAGGTATAACCTTTGTTTTTTTATTGAATTTTAAAGTTTTTTTAAGCCTTTTTTAAAATTGTAGAGTTTACTTTCATTGAGTGTAGTGTCATTAAGTGGAGAGTGATATAGTAGAGTGTATGAGAATGTCATAGAGTGTACTGTCTACTGTTGTAGAGTGTAGTGGTGTGGATTGGAGTAGAGTGGGGTGTGGTACAGTGGAGTGGCATACAGTGGAATAGTGTACAGTGGAGTGGGATAAAGTGGAGTGGCATACAGTAGAGTGTTTTAGAGCGGATTCGGGTAGAGTGGAGTGGGGCTGAGGGGAGTAGTGTAGAGTAGCGTAGAGTGGAATGGCATGGCATATAGTGGACTAAAATGCCATAGTGCAGTGGTGTTTTGTCTAGTACACTGACAGGGAGTGCACTAGAGTGGACTGGTGTAATGAAAAGTTGAGGAAAACTGTCATAAATTTGAATGGCGTCTTGTACAGTACAGTGAAGGGGTATGTCGTAGAGTGTTTGGAAGTTTCATAGAGTGTAGTACAGTGTAGTAAAATGGAGTGGAGGGGCATAGAGTGGAGTAGAGGCTTGTACAGTGCAGTGTACGGGCTTAAAGTGGAGTACAGTGTGGTATAGTGGCACAGAGAATAGCAGAGACTTGGACAGGGGAGTTGCATAGAGTGAAGTATAGTGTGGTAAAATGGTGCAGCATAGACTGGAATGTTGTATATTGCCATAGAATGGGGTAAAGTGTAGTGAAGTTGAGTAGAGTGAATTGAAGTGGGGTCCAGTGGAGTGGTACAGCGAGGGTGGAGTAGCGTGTTGTAGAGAAGAGTGGCATGGAGTGGAGTAGAGTGGACTGGCATACCATACAGTCGAGTAAATTGTTTTAGAGTGGAGTGGACTGACATGTTTAATAGTGTCATTAAGTGTTAAAGAGTGCAGTAGAGTGGCACAGAATGGATTGTTGTGTTGTTCAGAGGAGTGGTGCTGAGTAGAGTAGAGTGTGGTACAGTATTGTAGAGGGGAGTGGCATAGACTGGAATGGCGTTCAGTGGAATAGCATACAGTGGAGTGGTGTAGAGTGGAGTGGCATAGAGTGGAGAGGCGTAGAGTGGAGTAGCATACACGGCAGTTGCATAGAGTGGAGTGGCATATAGTGGAATAGCATACAGTATGGTAGTGGCACTGAAATAGCATACATTGCAGTAGTGAGAGTGGAGTGGCATGCAGTGGAGTGTTGTTGACAGGAGTGGCATAGAGTGGAGTGGCGTAGACTGGACTATTGTGGAGAGGCATACAGTGAAGTGGCATAGAGTGGGGTAGAATTCAGTGAAGCAGAGTATAGTGGAATACCGTACAGTGGTGTGGCATACAGTGCAGTGGAGTAGAGTGGAGTTGCATACAGTTGCATATAGCGTAGAGTTGAGTGGTGTAGAGCGTAGTTTTGTACAGTGGAATGGGGTATAGGGGAGTGGGGTACAGTGGAGTGGTGTAGAGTGGAGTGGCATACTGTGGAGTAGCGTAGAGTGGAATAGTGTACAGTGAAATGTGTATAATGGAGTGGTGTAGAGTGGAAGAGCGTACAGTGTTATGTTATGTTAAAAAGGACTTGTAGACCAGTTTTGAAAAAAAAAGAACTTGTAGAGCGCGCAGCTACTCCCAGCCATCCTCTATGCTACAGTTCTTGCTTTGTTTTTCCTCCCAGGTCTGACGGACCAGCTGGAACGAGACAAATTGGCGTCTGAGGTAAGTGTGGAGACTCGGGAGGGAGCTCTCCACATCCAGACAATCCAGGGAGGATGACATCTCATGCATTCATTTTTGTTAGCATTCGTGGTTCTAGCACTGAACTTGTTGTTGACTCCAAATTTAGAAGAGCAACTTCTCCATCATATTGCACATAAATCACAATCAGCAACTACCATGTTCAGTAATAGTTCAGTGCATCTTTAGTGGTGTTTTGACTGAAAAACTCTCTGAAAGAGTCTAGGGTCGCTTTATATTTGTTTGCACCATGTCCGTTATGAGCCCCTTGCTATGAGTGCTTTGTAACCAGGGCCAGTTTTACACAATATTTGATGGCGCCCCCCCCCCCCCTCAATGACCACCTCTGCCATGAATTCCCTCACTAGCACCCTTTAACAGTGCCCCTCAAGTCTTCATAACCACTGTATCTCAGATTGATTTAGTTTTAAAGCACCCCTCATACCAATATGAGGTGTCAGAGCACTTTACATCACACACACATTGCACAGAGACAATCATATGTGTGTAAATCAGTGTATAACAGGACTACAAGGTGTACTGTATGAGTGACAAGTGATCGATACTAGAAGGTAATATAGATTAAGAGTCTTTATTCTGGAAAAGCACAAATTCAGAATTTAAAACATATCATTGTTAGGGGTTCTCTTTAATAATAAGATTTGTTTTCTACCCAAATGAACCCTTTTGGCAAGGTTAGGAAGATGAAAGACTGGGCAAACAAACATACAGCGCTAACATAAACCTTGCAGTTTGCATGCAGCTCTTTGATGACAGTTAATAGCTCAATGTTCTATATTTGGATTTTGACTTGTAAATGACAAATACCAAAAGGAGCTCTCTTACAGAAGCAGTACACAATTGACCTACTTCCATTATATGCTCTTTGTTATCTGCATGGTACACATTCTTAGCAGCAGGCATTTTAACCCTCTGCACTACCTTAGGATGAGTCAAAACTTACACAAGGCAAACCACCAATCTCTTTTCAGGAAGGCGATTAATCACAGGAGTTATCTGGATGTTTTAATTGATGCCTGATAATTGCTGAAGGCCATGAACGCAGCAGTAGGTGCTTTCAAAATTAGAATTTGCTTGCAAATATGACGCCCCCACCCCAAGTCAGCGCTTGGTGCAGTGGCACCGATCGCACCGCCCTAGAGCCGGCTCTGTTTGTAACACCATATGCGCATGTGAATGAATTTAAGTTTCTCTAATGTAAAAGTAGTTTCTATATGATCCCTCATATTTCAAAACTAGAAAAAGAGGAATGTTCTTTGTAAAACCACATGGTACTGTTATGACTTGATTTGCATCTAAGATACCTTTTATGTTGTGTTTTGCTTCTGGCTTTATAGGATATTGAGTCTGTAGTTGGCTTTCACTCCATAAAGGAATGATGTGAAATTGAATTTTCACCCCACCCCTCTTTATTTCTATATAATACTAGGACTTGTTTTAAAGCCCACACACAGTTATAGCTTTCCCTAAAGTTTTCAGAAATGAAGGAAGAAAACACTAACATAATTACCTCTTCCCTTTGGGATGCATCCCTTAAAAAGCCAGCTGTCCTCTGCAAGAATTATGTCATAAGCATCTGATATTTGCAGCCAGAATATTACTTTAATGGTGCGTGGTATACCTACCTCAACTTGTATTTTTACATTATGAACCCTGTCTGGAAGGTTGAACTAACCACCAGCAGCTCTCAGAGGTTCTGGCACACTATCATCACTTCTGCTGCATTTTCCAGGGGCCCTATTGCCCAAGTTCTGTTCCGTATCTGTAGTTTGCAGGGCATGTTTTTCAGTTAGACCTGCTATATTTTTCTGTTAAATTGAGTCTTGAAGCCAAACCTTTCTCTTCTCTACTCTACCCTCAGCTTCACTTCCTATTCACCTTTCTGCTTGGCATACTTCTCTTTTCTGTGTAATCAGTAAGCTCAGTCCTCTCTACCCATTTGCTGTCAGAGTCCTGAAAAGAACAGGAAGAATGGCTATCCGAACATTGGCACTAATCTGCTTCTTAATTTTGTTACGGTCTCTCAGTTTGTAACCACCCTGGCAGGACTTCTGAGTTGACAGTGATCCAGTTCCTTTTTTTCTCATTTACTCTGTTTCTTTTGAGTTTCAAGTGTGGATTTTTTCTTACCAGAATCCTCATTCTCACTTTTTGCTTTGAGATGCGGTTTGAAATCACATGATTCCAAGGTGTCATGGCCCACAGATATATATATATATGTTTCAAAAATATTTTTCAGTTGCTCCAATTCAAGTTCTTGAGCAGAAACTGCTGCAAGTCCCTGGCATATGGCCATAGCTGCAGCTTCACTGCTAATGTTATACACAATGATTGTGAAAACTGTTTTAAAAATTGCCCAATAAGTTCATTTCGAAATAAAGAGCTGGTGCTGCTCCATTCTCTTTTTGTACTCATCTTAACACTTTTGGTAATGCTGCCTATGCATTCCGTCCATCATTTGTTGCAACTACACTTTTCAACCTAAGTCGGATGGGTATACCCAGATGTGGGTCCCTTGCTCACTGTGCCACTGGATTCAAGCTAGCCTGGCTGATGAAAGGTGACATACCCCGAAACTGGTCCCAGGATGCTTATTTCCGGTTCAGGGAGGACCTGGCTTGGCAGTTCGGTCTGGACTGTTCCCATGAGGCACAGGGTCAAGACTGATTTGCATATGGCTGGGTCCAAACTGGGGTGGCGTAGTGGGCGAAAGATCAATGGATTTAACCCAGCTCTCTTGACTCGGGTAGAATGTTTGAATCATTCAGCATTCCGTCCATCATTTGTTGCAGTCACACTTTTTACCCTAAGTGGGTTGGGTATGCCCAGATGTCGTGGGTCCCTTGCTCACTGTGCCACTGGGTTCAAGCTAGCTTGGCAGATGAAGGGTGACATACCCCGAAACCGGTTCCAAGATGGTTGTTTCCGGTCCAGGGAGGACCTGGCTTGGCAGTTCGGTCTGGACTGTTCCCATGAGGCACAGGGTCAAGACTAATTTGCATATAGCTGGGCCCAAACTGGGGTGGCGTAGTGGGCAAAAGAACGATGGGTTTAACCCAGATCTCTTGACTGGGGGAGAATATTTGAATCATTCAGCATTCCATCCATCATTTGTTGCAGTTACTCGCCATTGATGGTGAGCCATGTTTAGTAGCATAGATACAAACAAATATACTTACCCAGGTGTTGCACTCATCTACAACTCACACAATTGCAAGGGGAAGGCACATAGCCAAAATTCAAAACTTGTCTTGGAATGTTGTATAAGAATAAACTGCTTCCAACTGGTTGGTCTTATAAGCAATTCCGAATGCAATTTTGTCATGCTTTACAGGGACTTTTCCCATAATAGTTTTTATAGGTTGTAGACTGATTGCAGGTATGGCAACTTCTGATTGTGGTGCAGGTTTTCCTGGAACAGCTCTGCCTGCTATTGTCTGCAGTACATATTATCCCTCCTAGACTGCACCATCTTAATGCCATTTAAGTGCCATCTTACTACACCTCATTATCTAGCCCCAGCTGCGAATGGGTCATTCCATGCTAAAGCATAGGGAACTTTTCCTTACACCTTACCATTCATAGCAGTCCACTGACTGCAGGCTGAAAAAGTGTGCAGAAGGGATAAAAGTGGAGGACATAAGGAGGGAATAGTGGCCTGAGTGTGAAAGAGCTAGGAATGACCGGGAAAAGGAGGCACAAAATGGAAAGATTGTGTGTGGCTTGATACTAAGGGTCAGAATCACAAAGGGACTTACAACTCATAAAGTTACGAGTACAGAGTCTCTGCACTCGGGGTGGAATCCCCACACTCTGGGCTCAATGTGGAGATTCCACCCGGAGTGCTAAGGCCGCACACTCACAACTTTATGAGTCATATGACCCTTTGTGAATCAGGCCCTTAGTTAATAATTAGTTAATAAGAGATCAACATTACAACTCTACCTACAATGTGACAAATGCTCTAGAGTGAGGTAAAAGATATAGGTTGAAAATAGAATATCAGGAGATTTGACCCACACTATGAGTAGACAGACAGGATGGAGCTGTGCCAATAAGGTCTACAATGGATAAATGATTAAGCATCAAAGGTAGTGTTTTACCTGGCCATTTGTGCAGGGCTATCCCCAGCTTTCTTCCCTTCCTTCGCCTATTTGTTTGACCTTCATTTTGTTGGCTTTAGGACTCTGTGCACTTTACCATGCTAATCAGTGCTAAAGTGCATGTGTTCTCTCCTTTAAACATGGTATGATTGGTTTACAACCGGTTGGCATATTTAATTTTCTAGTAAGTCCATTGTAAAGTTGTATACCATATACCCAGGTCCTATAAATTAAATGCTGCTGGTGAACCTGCAGCACTGCTTGTGCCACCCACTGACGTAGCCTTTCAATCTTGTCTTATGCCTGTCACTGCAAGGCTTGCATGCACAGTTTACTTCTACTTTAACTTGAGTTTCTCATTCTCATTTCGAAAGTGGGCATTCCTCTGTGCTTATGATTCTTTGTGCTTTGCAGTCTGACTCCAATCCATGTCTGCAGTGGGTGACAACTACACTTGTTGCATACTTTCTAGACAGCCACAACACGGGAAGGGTTGGGTGTGACAGGGATGCATCTGCATTCATCTGCATACTGATGGTCTTCGTGGGCTGGGAGAGGGAGAGGTCGCTTACACTTTACATTTGTATAGGTTGTGTCTTGCCCTCACACAAAGGGCTGACTTACCCCTCCTACTGATTGCCTGGAGCCAGGGCTGGGTTGGAAGGGATTGTTTCGTACTTCTAACGGTTCTCATTGAAATCACAGGGGCTTTGACCCCATGTTTGTTTACACTGGGAGGACATGTAACCAGATGTTGCTGGCTGGCTCTACATGCTGCACATTGTCAGAGGACAGTTGAGCTGCAAGGAGGAACCACAATTCTGACTACTTTATTTGCTGTGCTGACCTGGTTGCCTGTCTCGCTGCTGGAGAAACTGCCACTCTGTTCAAGGAAAGTAGTGTACTGGCCTGCTGCCTACCTGCCTGCTCTTTGGTCCCCAGTACTCGCCTGGGCATGTTGGGATGCTCCCCCGAGCTTTCGGAGGTCTCAGGGACGTAAAGTGACCTTGCCATGCCTTGATCTACCTTGCCAGAAATTGCAACATGGCCCAAGTGCTGAGGGCACCACCTGCTATAAGTTCCCCCTAAGGCATTGCAGTGTTTCCCTTTGGATGTGAAGGCTGTTCTGCATTCGTGCTGCTGTACCTCAGGAGTCTTCTACTTTATAGGAGTGGGTCTGAATGGATTGAGCATGGGGCTTTATTCACCCCCCACGCTCCGCTTGAGGCATCAATACATGCAAGGTGCTGGTAGATTCCCCAGCGACTCCCTGTGCAGCCCGCTGGCAGCACCAGGGTGAAGCGTGGGCCTGTGAGCAGCACCTCAGGCTGTGAGTCTCAAAGTCTGCAAGGCTGGTGGCCTCATCGCCCGTGGCAACATCAGGGGATCATTGCTGAAGGCTTGCCTCCAGAACGGCAAAGATCACCAATGAAGACTGACCTCCCACGCTTGATTGAAACCATGCCGATATTAAACAGCCTCACCTGGACTTGTAGCGCTCTTCATGTACCACTCCTGCGACGGAGTAGTCCAGAGGCTGATCCCAGATGAGGGAATTGATGCTAAAGTTACTGTAGAGTCCTTCAGAAGTTGGCAGGTGCTTTGCCAGCATTTACTGCCAAAAGGGCTCACCACTTCCAGGAGTACCGTATACCACCTAATTGGAGTACAGGCGCTACTGGGTTCAGGTTTGGATGATACATCTCAATTTTGTTCTTAGAAAGACTGCATTGCTGGAGGAGGTTCCTAGGAGTTAACATGCATTCAATGTGATGGTGGTGCCAGAATTATTAGCTGCATCTATCGAGATACATGAAAATTGTATGCTTAGGAAAGTAGCAATGTGATACCTGCCTTTAGAACTCATGTTGTGCATAACCTATGAGCCTTATCTTTTGTTGCCTAACTGATATGTTTTGCCCATAACCTAACTGCTGCATTTCATGTACTGATGCCATATTGTATGTCGTTTAGATTCTTGCATTGTCAGAATAACAAGTACTATCTCAGGATTTGCATAGTATGCACACCATGTATGATTCATGACGTTTTGGTCTTATGTTATGTACAATATACTATATTTATTTATTTATGTCATTTCTAAAGCGCATGAATCACCCCAACCGGGGTATCTGCGCGCTACGACGGCTGTAGACAACTGTTACATAACCTTGTGTGGAGTCTCTTCTGTTGTGTATTCATTGTGTTTCTGTGTGAATTTGTTGCACAAACACTTTACACATTGCCTCTGATGATAAGTCTGCCTGCTCTGCATCAAGTTACCAGAGGGTGAGCTCAGGTTAGTTAGGTGTGTAGCTTACTTGCTCTGACTAGAGTGGTGGGATCTGCCTGGCTTAGGGACATACCCAAGCCAACCAGAAACCCTATTTCTAACAGGCAGGATTCTCAAGGAGCACATTTTTGAATGGTGATCAAAAGATTTGAAAAGAAGGTGCATTCTTCATATGTAGAGAGGAGTGGCATTTCAGCTTGTGAGAGAATCACCAGAGAAGGATCTGTGAAGCATGGTCTTTTAAAAGGAAATGAAGAGAGATGTTTTTCTTTGCAAGATTGGGTATGGGAGCCTCAAAGTAAAGATAACTTCTGTGAAAGGTTTTTAGATATTTAGAGATTGGAGACTTTTTATGTGAGACATGCAGTTTTTATGCAGCTGTTTTGCATCAATCTGGAGCCATCTGAGCTAGGCAAGTTTAGGTTTGATATGATCTAATTGTTCATTGTTGGTGGGGACCTGGAAGCAGCATAACAATAATTTTTTAAAACATTGAGTCTGTTTTTTTGCAAAGGTGACGAGGAGGACAGAGTCATAATCAATTTGGAGCTAACCAGGTTCTCAACTGCTAGTTTTATGTCCTGAGGAGAGAGATGTGTTTTACATTCTTGTGTTTATGATGTTGGAACCTGATATATGTAGCTGAAACATGAATGTGCCCCATAATATTTAGATTTCTTCTGTAATGGAAAGCCATGGGGTTACCACTGATATCAGCAGACTTTAGAGTGTCAAGCCAGAAAAACAAATATTTGGATGTGGGTCAGAATTTGGGGCTAGGAGAGAGAATTCCACTATGAACCTTTGCATTTTAGATGCTTTTTGCCATTCATTTGTGCAAGGGAGATTTAATCTTAGACATGGATACAGCAAAGTCCAATTTGAGGTATATTGGGGTGTTTTGGGATTTAGATGAAACAAGAAGCCAACACCTCTCAGAAGCTCCACCAGCGGTGAACAAACAGATTGAAACAAATGGGTGCTAAGGTAGTACCCTGTTTGACACTCTAAGAGACAAAGATGGGATTAGAGTTGGAGTCACCATTGTTTACAAAGCAGAAGCACCCTTAAAGATATGAATGAGAACACTTGAGGATGACCCCTCCAAGTTTTTATACATTTGAGAGTGATCCAGCGCCCCTATAGAAAAACGGTCTCACAAACATCAACGGTCACCTCAATACTCACCATAAATTTCTAAACTCATAAATCCAGGCCCATAACACCAACGAGACAATTTAGAGCGACTGAATCAGGTGGTTTGATTTAAAAGACTATTCACAAAATATTTACATTTATATTTACATACTGCAGTTTAAATCAAGCCACATAAGGTGAATGGATCAACTAATAGTAACTAGACCATGAATAAACAAGACCAGCTTGTCACTTCAAATCTATTTTTTTTTACTTTATTCTCATAAAGGAAAGTCATTTAGAATGATTTAAAACTTTATTTCATAAGCAAAAAGGAAAGCAGCATTTTATTAGAGGAACAAAATTGGAACTGTCATTCAGAAGAAAGCTCAGAAACATGAATTATTAATAAAAGATCGTTTCTATTTCCTTCAATCTATTTCCCTGTCTAACTCAAACTTCACCTAAAAGGGAAGAATAATATATCAGCTGTCCTTACGTGCGCCAAAAGTCTGACAGCATAACACCGTCTCAGGAATCGGAAAGCAAGAGTTTTTTCATAAACGCAATGTCGGTTTTTATACCTTTTTACTAGCTTATCTTTCTCTATTTTGTATTTCTTCTCCAAAAATCTCAATCCTTATTGGCTGATCCAGGTCAGTCCACATTAGGTCATACGGCTCCTGACCACATTCAAGCTTTACATAAGCTCCATTGTCTTTTCCTTCCGTGACATTCGGCTTCCTTCAAAATGATACTTTAGTACGAGTACTGTTCTTTTCGCTTCCTAACCTTGGCAGACATACACAGATCCTGTCCTTGGGCTTTGTTTCCGTGAGCACATTTTATTCAAGCAAAGTCTTTTTATTCAGCAAATATTTCCATTACACAACGCAAGGCTCCACTCTGGACAAGGATTTTTTCACGTCTGCATCTCTGTCAACCACTTTTTTTCAAAGCCAGCTTAGGCCTCACTTCGGAAACTATTTGTTAAACAAACACAAGACATCAATCAATTAAAGAATTGAGACCCATTCTGTTACCCTCCCCCTTTGCTATTTAACATGGTTAATTATGTTACCTAGCTTAGCACACAAAGCAGCATCATATTTACCTTTCCTTAACGATTCTGGAACACTTTGAGCATTTTATCACAAAAGACATAACGTAAGCAACATAAAATAAGCACATGCCATTAATATAAAAATGCTGCATTTAATACTGACGACAACAATAGACAAAGTTAGTTTTATTATTTTTATTTTTGCAGTTGCAACACAAAGCATGTTAGTCCCACGTGTAATCCCATGATGAATGCATCTTAAACTAAGTTGGTTAATGATCACACCACAAATTTATTAATAATATTACATTATTAGGAGAGGTTAACTTCGTAAGTCAGAACAAAATTTTGTTCTTCATCTTGCTCCATCAAGAGCATCTAGGAGAATTTGAAGATCAGCCGTATCTTCCTCCATAGATAAATCAAACATAATGAGGGGAAAAGGACAACCTTAACAAAGGTGCTGAGAATATCATCAACCACCATAAGTGTCTCAAATGTCATAAGGTAGCCTACTCTGAAATCAGATGGGTGCATTCCAGAAGGTCATTTTGAGGAGGCACAGTCTCAATGGTGTAAGTGGGGACAGGGAGACCAGATTTGGGAGGTAGTTCAACACTCGAGGCATCATGGTTAGTTTTGTCTAAGGAAGGGCTTGGCATAGGCAGTACTGGGGCAGTGATAAAAACCACTTTATAGGAAGGAATTGGTGATGGACAAACAATGAGGTAGAATGGCTTGACAAGGTCTTTGACAATCGAAGGGATGCAGAGGGAAGAATTTCTTCGGAGATGAGTCTGATGGACCTGGAAGGTGACAATGCCTCGGTGCCAGAAAAGGGTAATCACGGGGTTATACCCTGATTAAAAAGAGGTTATTAGAGAGGCCAGGTTCCTTTCTGATCTCCAGGAAAGAAAGGTAAAGTCGTATGCAATGGCTTGAGTAGTGACATCATAGTTTTCAAAGAGAAGATCAGTGTTGTCGGATGCAGGTGTCTGACTAAAATAGGAGGAGATGGAAGTGCTCTGATTGTCATTGTAAAGAAGCTAAAAGTGACGACCTCATACATACCCTCTTGTGAATTGAGTCCCACTAAAACAGCGTGGGCCCGATTCACAAAGGTAAACTGTGATGAAAGTCTAACTTCACGACTTTTGGTATTCACAAGGAGCATTTACTACTCGTAAAGGCCCTTTGTGAATACCAAAAGTTGAACTTTGCGACTTTTGGTATTCACAAAGGGCATTTAGGAGTAGTAAAGGCCCTTTGTGAATACCGAAAGTCGTAAAGTTAGACTTTCGTCTCATTTTACCTTTGTGAATCAGGCCCCATGTTTTTTTACACCTCAAACAACATTTGGACAGAAAAAGGCAACTAAACCTAGAGATTCTTTTATTTACTATCAGTCTAATTTTTTCATACCCAATATTTCCTGTGCCAGCCACCACTACGCCTCTTTTCAATGCTGCTGCTATAATAATGAGCGCTGCATGAGATAATTCTGTCTTTGGGATGCACACTCACTATACCTCATTCTTTATAGTTACACACAGCATCTGGAAATGGGGCTGACTATATGTGCTCTCAGGGTTTTGGAAAATGCTACATTTGCTGAGATATATAAGGTAAGTTTTCTCAGAAATTAAGATGGCAGAAAAAAATCAAATGACTTTGAGACATCATTAGGGTTACATGTTGGAAAAGGCGTGTACGGTTAAAATCAAAACTTGTGAGAAAACAGCATTATTTGTAAAAAAAAAAAAAAAATGTAGTCTCAACTATAGGACAGGAGCTGGGGCCGAATGTAATGGAAGTATCTGCCTGCCAAAGTAGGCCTTGGCTGAGTCTCAGGTTTTTTTTCTTTCCACCTAGGTCAGCTGGTGACCTTCACTGGCATCGTGCCATGTGTCGCAAAGCTCAAACAGAGCAGACAGCTGGCAGAGCTGGCCAGCTCGTGCCTTCTGGTTCACACACCATCCCTCTCCCGTGACGTCAAAAGAACGACTCATCGCCCTCTCATCCTCCCAGGGGTCTGTCTGTGAGGAAGGAGAAGCCTGGGCAGGGGGGCTTGCGGGAACTATTATTTCCAGCTTGAAGCTTTGCCAGATGGCCAAAGACCCCCAAAAAATCAAGAAGACCGCACATTGGGAGAGATCTGCGTCCAGAATTGCTAACAGTTTCTCTTAAAGTAGTAAGAGCATTTTTAGCATTTTTGTGATTTTGTGGGAAATGTTTAATAATGATAGATTTGTTCAGAATAAATCACTGGCCGCAGGTTCATCATACTTCAAGGGCACCAGGCCGAATGATTCACATGGGCCTGAAATTAACTTGGTGGAAGAAATTAGATTATGAAACAAAGAGGCAGACATGACTAATTTACGAAGAGACAATACAACGTAATCCTTATTAACGTGTGACTGCCGGAGTACTGTTTAAAATATTTTCAGTACAAAGGGAAGAACAGGGAAGAACAAGAGACATGAACGTCATATTTTCTGATCCAGCTGTATCAATGCAGCCAGAAAGCTAAAAAAACATGAAAAATACTTACAAAAGTTTTCCTTCGGGACACACACACACCAACACACACACACCCCACACACACATACACACACACACAACACACACAACACACACATGCACACACCTCTCTCTTTAAATAATCTTGGAGCAATTACCTAAGGTTGTTGATATTCCGACCACATGTGAACCTAGAGGGTCGACCTCGAAGTTGGGGAACCGGGTTGTAGTTTTGGCAGGGAAGCTCAGCATCCTCTGATTTTGGGCAAATCACTTAATCTCCTCGGGCCTCATTTATGAGGCTGTGCGTCACTTTTACGCCACTGGTGCGTCACTTTTTGTGACGCACCAGTGGCGTAAAAAATGCGCCTTGTTGCGCCATATTTACAAAGTGACGCATCTAGGTAGATGCGTCACTTTGTAAACCCCTGCGCCACATTATACCTGCCCCTGTTATAATGTATGCAAGGGGGGCGTATTGACACAAGGAAGGGTCGAAGAAGTGACCCTTCACGCTTTCACGCAGCGTTGCGTCATTTCTCATAAAAAAAATGGTTCTTTGATCAGTGCATACTTTTTGATTCACTTGTATATAATGTTATTGCAGTTCTTGTCCTTCTTAAACTATATATCCATGCATACTGGACATTACTGTTATCCACAGTGACATCATTAATGATGTAATTTGGTATGTATGTTTAAAATAATGTCTTAGGTAGTAAAGAATGTACACCGTAGTGGAGTAACTTTCTATCACTACCTTGGGTGGTGCCTTTGACATTTTTTCGCGTTTTTTGTTTTATACATGTTTTTCTTCCATCAAGCTTGACAATTTTTTTTTTCAGTGACTCTCGTATTATGTTAATTGAAATGAGCGACCGCCATGAAAAGGGTGGCAGAGAGGTAACAAAATAGGCCAAAACAGGGTCCCCTGCTGCTCCAGGGCCTCGGATTGAAATCAGTAGGCCACATGCTGTGCCCCCTGTATTTATGCACCACAGTTCCTGTCCTGCACAGTGAGGCATGTACCCCACCTGCATGCACCCCATGGCTCAGGTGCAAGAGGGGGCCAGATAGGGCGCCTTTGTTTCTTCTCCACCACAGTTTTCATGGCAGGCTCACTGAATGAAAACCATGGCAGAGAGGGAACTCGGAACATGCTTGAAAGGACAGCGACAGTCCTGCCAAACATATTGCTGCCTCAAGACAGCCGTGCCAGCGCCAGCGATCTCTGATCCCTGGCGGTTGCAGTGGTGCAATGATAGTCCGACTGCCCTAGTTGTCATAGGGTGGTCAGAAGAGCACCACCGCTGTGCCCCGCGTGTCTGGCGGTCCCCAGACCGCCAGACTCGTAATCAAGCCCTAAGTGCATGTTCCCAGTATATGTTCCTACCATGATTTTCATTCACATATTCAGATATGTTTGATTGCACGCGTTCAGACTCCCCAATGTCTTCTCTAGAAATGATCTGACCCTGCAACCGCATTGTGCAGGACCATTTCTGTGCTGCAGCTTCTCTCTCCCAGCTATAGACAAACACCTCTTTCATATCTTACAGACAGTTGAAATAGAGAAAGCTGAACACCCTGTGAGGCAGCTTGAACTGTCCTCTTTCACCGCTACTTGTGAGCAGCACAAAGCTTGACGTATGACATCCTGTTTGGGCTGAATGCAGACAAGACCATCTAGATGCATGACAAACCCACACAAATGAGTCAGTTGGCCACCATGTTCTGAACACCTAGGCGCTGCTCTTGAAAAGCTGCAGAATCCAGAATATGACGTGGTCCCGCACTGTTTCAGGACTGCTTCACTGCAGAAGAATGCATCAAATTCATGATGATGATCTATACCTACTCAGTAGGAAAGGATGATTAAGTAGAGTGTCCTGGCCAAATAAAGTCCTTCTTTTACCAAAAACTTAAAAAAGCAATGGCAATGCCAGTAGGTTGATCCAGCTCTATGAAACCTAAAAGATTTCAAAGACTGGACCCAATTTCCATTACTGAACAAGACCCATTGTGCTGTGTTGGTGAGATTCTAATGATTATACCAACTTACCAATTACCATTAATATGCTTGTTTCTAGTATGCCAAAACTGGCGATGTAAATCTTTATATAGTTGATTAAAATAAACAAATCAATAATCATGAATAAAATACTCTAATAAAGACAGACTCATTTTTAAAATTTGTAATGTTTATCTAAAATTATGTGATATGTCAAGCACCAAATACACAGTCCCAATCATAGATCGTCACAAAGCAAACAACATTAGAAGAGAAAATCACAAATTCATTATCAATTCAATGCATTAAGGAGTGGATAGGAGAAGAGACAAAAGATTCAGAGACAAATTACATTTGCAAATAGTTATGCAAATATAAATATCAGGCTATACTATCCAATAGGGAGATACTACCCCCCCCCCCACCAGGCCATGGAAGTAGCAAAGGCCCCTCAAAGAGAATTAAAGTGGCAAAGATTAAGTTAGCAAACTCAGGAAGGACAGCAAACCAATGCCATTTGACAATCTCACCCCGACAGTAAGCAAAAAAGTCTGCCTAAACCCCTCCCAGCTGGCATATCAATTATACCCTAAAGCCTATAAGACTAACCCACAGAAGTATCTAACTTAGGTCTTTTCACACATTTGATTGGGTAAGGAAGGGGGTGTTCTGTCACACCACTCTCTACATGTCCATTCATTTTAAAGACTTCTTTGTTTTATTCATTCAGATAACATCAGCATCCACCAAAGGAAACTCAAGTCTGGGCTTCTGTCATCTCTTTCCCCTTCTCCGATCTCTTTAATATACTTTGTATATTTTCCGCTGAGCGCCTCTCCGCAGAGGAAGTATCCTTCCACGTTTGCCGCATTTGTTCTTTCATAAAAGTTCTTGGCAAGCACTCAGAATTCAATGGACATGGTTTAGTTCCATTTCTCCTCTTGTTCCCATCCCTCTAATTTCTAGTTTTTTATTTCTCAACTTTAATCCGTTATTTGTCATGCAGAATAGAAAGCCACTCTTCTACAAGAAACAAACACAAACATTTATTATTCACTTGTAAATGATTTTCTCTATGCACCAAACCAAAGCTGCATTTTATCCCTGCACATCCTACGTTAAATATTAATACCTAGCTTGCCGTTAGTAACATACATTAAAGCAGCATTAGTATTTTTATTTTACATTAAGTCAAAAAAAGCATTTTGCGGCCTACTTCATTAATTTAGTACGAGCTTGTGAAGTAGCATTTTCACTCGTTTTAGGCCTTTTCCGTTCATTTTTCACTGCACACCGTTAAAAAATGTTACTGAGGGCTCAATCCGAACAGGTTTTATTTTACGCGAAAACCCTGCTTCATCAAGGTTTTGCTTATAACTGAAAGTGCCTTGTCATGGGGATTTACACTGTGTTAAGTTAGCATGAGCCTATTAGAAGTTTAAACGCCATTTTCCTTTCTGCTGCCTTTGCACACGGCACACATTATTACAAATGTTCAGAGTATAGCAGACTGTTTTGCTTCACACGAGAATAATATGTTTTCCTATAGTAGCAGCTTTGCTTGGTAAGCTTTGTCTGAACAGCGAGTGCCGAGGCCTTCAAGGTTATTTCAACACAGTGGTTGTTGTTCGGTCTGATCAGCGCACGTTCTAGACATAACATATATGCAATTGTGGCCACCTCTGATTTTGGCGTGTTTAATAATGCACTGCGTAGGCATGCAAACACACTTTGGAGAAGATTTTCATGCAGAGAGCTGGTGTAGAAAATGATGTGATCCATTTCTACTAGTACCAGAGGTATGGGCCGCCCTTGTAAACCCAAGAGACCTTCTGTAGATATAAAATAACCTACTAGCAAGGGAGGGTGAAATCTAGGTGTAATCTAGCCTATTTCCATTTAGCATTTTAACATGCTCTCTCCATTTGTATTTTATGGAATAGTAACTATGCTGATAATCTTGTTGCTTATAATATGTCTGCTTGTATTAGCTAAGATACTGCGCCTGAGAACACGGCATTAGAAATAAATATTTCAAACTTGCACGTGTCTTCATTTACCCCCCGTTTTGGACTGGTATGAGAGTATAACGAAAGAGTGTTCATGTGTTCCACATTGCCTGAGGTATTCTAAGTTCCATGTTCTGGGTTGTCTAATCATTGGGGGTATGTAGAACCAATGAGACACTGATTGCTAGTCTGGTAGGGGATTTTGGCTACTAAGGTGAGTTTTGGTACACCCTAATTCACTGAGGTTCCAAGTCTCTATGCACAGTTCTGTGTATGAGCAGAATCCCTGCTACAGCCTCTTGAGTTGCTGGTAGGTTTAAGGGACTTAATAAGCAGCCATACATGCACTCTGTCACTTATCCTTATACTAATGTATCCTTTCATTCATCCACTGGCTCACTCTTGCATCAACCACTTCCCCATCCATAAAACTCAACAAGCATAATCAAGTTAAATTAAAATAGTAGAAAAAAGAAAGTATGCCATAACCTAAACATATCAAGCATATGCTTGCAATAAAAAAATTTAATTAAACATTGCACTTTGCACCATCTTCCAATGGTGTTTTGCATACTGTATCTTTGTTTTAAAGTTTTGCTTGGCCACCACATTTAGAAGCAACGTGCTGGCCGTCTTTGAACGGTAAACAAAATGATACGCTATGCATAATACAAAACACTATACTCCTTGAGAGTAATGAAGTAACTGCTGTACTCTCACAGTTCAGACTTTCTTAAGCAGAGGGTCATTAACCCCTTCCATGCTGATGACGGAATCGCTCCGTCATCAGCTACAGTTGAGCTGTGCTGATGACGGAGCGGTTCCGTCATGGCCCGGCCGCCGCGCCTGCGCGGCGCTGATTTCGCGCCTGCGCGGGCGTTCTAAAGAGCGGGGCGGGTCATGACGGAACCGCTCCGTCACCAGCACAGCTCAACTGTAGCTGGTGACGGAGCGGTTCTGTCACCAGCATGCGGCGGCCGCGCGGCCGCCCCGCCCCTTTAGCGCTGCGGCGGAATAGCCGCCGCAGCGAAGGGGTTAAAAGATTTTTGAGAGGTCATCTCACCCTTGTCAAAGCATGCTTCATCATTTGGCGACCTCTCACACTGGAGTAGGTGCAATGCCACTCCAGCGGACTCAACTGAGGGAAAATATTCTTTACCCTAGGAGTTCCTAGAAATCTGTTGTCAGGACAATACCTTGGGTCCTGTTAATTTGACAAGAAAGGAGCTTTAAAAATACCTAGGGTATACTTGAAAATGTACTTCCTTACTGAGTACCAGTGATATGGTTAAAACCATGAAACACAGGTCATAACTTGAAAAACAATGAATCACTTGACCATAAAAAGATACTGCAATTACCAACATGTTTCAACCCCTATGACAGCCTATACAGGTCATGGGTCTTCTTCAGGGAAATAGAGAACTCAACAGTGGGATATAATCACACTATGCAAGAATGGTTACAAACTAAAATCCTACTTGTCTCTTGTGCTAATAGCACAACCTAAAGCACAACAGGGTTTAAAGAAGGGACAGTATTAATTGATGATGATCCATTATTTACCTTATATATCAATAATGATCAGATAACCTTTACTAGACCTTAGAACTAACACCAAAACTGCGATAAACCAGTTAAAATGATCAAATCACCTCAACCCACCACTCATTCGTAACATTACTTACACTGACATAGTAATGAAGGAGGCATATATTGTTAGTGTTATAAATACCCAATAGAGCCATCACTAATAGTAGCATTTTTTTAAACACATTTTTTCTTTTTTAGATGAGAAGAGCCCTATTTGCAAACACCTCCTCCATAGTGAGTCTTTTGCCGTATTTTCCAGCACGTCTTGTATTGATACAAGTAAAAGGACCTTTTTACTTACCCAAGTCTTATTATACTATGGGCTTTGTGGCAAACTGTGGGGGGCATCACCTTTGTAGTCACACACTGGTGATACAAAATTTAATTGCACACAAAAAGGCAGATGGCCCCGTATCCCCAATTACAATTTAGCATTCTTTTTTTAATCAAGCCTCCCACTTGTGGTACCAAACAAACACTCATTCTGGTCAAAATACATAGGATAACCATTTATAACCCAGTCACCAGGGCAAGTGTAGGTATAGGAACTGTGTCCCATGCTGATATACCTTGTATGTACAGCCTCCATACTTAGGAACACGCATGTTTATACAATTCCTTATTGCCACTATTGTAGAATTTTCTTAGTGCAAGATATTAAGACAACTCATAACAGCATTCGCAACCCACACGGGGAACCTCGGGTGGGTATCATGGTCGTCACGCCCAACACTGTGTGCTACAAGATATCAATTACGGAGTGTTTGCATGGACACCTGAGCGGAGCTAAAGTAATTCACTATTACAGGTAGCATACTCTCTCTGCCCACATCTTCAGAAGGATGAAGCGTTTTTCTCACCTACATGAGCCCCGTCCACTGCTGCATACCGGGAGGGGAGCAACTATGAAAGATCGCTATTTCAGTAATGGGTGTCTGACCTTCGCCTCATGCGTGATGGCGTCATACCTGTGGGCCAGGGAGTGACCAAACTACAAAAACATAGGGACATGTAGTTGAACTCCGTACCTAATGGACTACAAGACTCTAGGGTATTGTAGTTCGAGAGGAGCGCCACACTATAAACCTCTCACCTCTTACTCGTGATTAGTACAAGGGACTGGTAGGGTTTTACTTTTTACCCTTCTTGCATAGTATGATTCTATACCACTGTTGCGCTCTCTATTACCTGGAAGAAGACCCATGACCCGCATAGACTACCATAGGGGTCGAAACATGTTGGTAATTGCAGTATCCTTTTAAGGTTAAGTGTTTCATTGTTTTTCACATCATGACCTGTGTTCCATGATTTTAACCACACCAGAGATACTCGATAATAAAGTAAAGATTCAAGTATACCCCTGGGTATTTTCAAAGCTCTTTTGTTGCAAAAATTAAGAAGACCCAAGGGATTGTCCTGACAACAGATTACTAAGAACTCGCAGGTTTAAGAATAGCTTCCCTCGTTTGAGTCCGGTGGAGTGGCATTGCACCTACTCCGGTGTGAGAGGTCACCAAATGATGAAGCATGCCTTGATAAGTTAAGGGTGAAACGACCTCTCAAAATTCTTTGGATGACCCTCTGCTTAAGAAAGTCTGAACTGCAAGAGTACAGCAGTGACTTCATTACCCTCAAGTAGTTTCGTGTTTTGTATTCGTGTATTGGGGGATACACTTGAGGTTGCACCTCCTACTCTTTGTTTTTGGGGAAGACACTTTGCTTAATACCATTCCATGATAGCTAGCTGTTCAGTAAACCTCCACTGGGTGGCCATCTTTGAATTGCATTGTGCATGGTGTATCTTTATTGTACTGATTCGACATGGCCAAAATAATGCTGGTAAACATGGCACTCATCTTGGATTGATTAAAACAATGATACCCTATGGACAATAGCATTCCAAGGAAGCTGATTGATTTAGGAGCAGTGGGCGCAAGGGATGCTTTGCACTTCAGATAAACTGAGCTCCAAACAATACGAATATCTTGTAACTGCATGGTGCTCCAGAAAATGCCAAACAAAATTCAAACAAGCATTGGCAAAGCCAATAGATCTGAGTATATTGTCCTAGCAAGTGCAGTGTAAAGGCATGAAAGCCAGACAAGAAACGAAATGCAGGTTGTTTCCAAGGCTTCCATGCATTCAACACCACCCTCTTTTTGTTTGAATTGAAGGGATCCTTTGTTATAGTCCTTCTTTAGTTTCAATGACTAGGAATGAAAGGAAGGATGCTCCTTGCCACCCTGCCTTCTTTTATTAAGAGAAGCTGTTGGGAGGGAAGAGTTTGCAGAGGAACCATGGATCACATGGGGGGAGGTGCATCAGGGAGATATGAGTGGGTGGCATTCAGGGGGAATGAAAAGTGCACATTGGAATAATGGAGGTATGGGAGGGATATACAAGATGGTGGTGGGTGGGGGATCTAGGATCAAACAGAGACCCTAGGGAGGGATTGAAGGAATTAGGAGTACAGACTAGGAACAGAGTGAGCCACAATGAAGGGAGCCAGCTGGAGCAGACATAGAGAGCCAGAGTTGCATCTTAACCTAAATTATTTTAACACAATTGCATATTTTAATGTAAGCACTCAAGTGGAAGGTAACACCCAAAGAGCCAATAGCATTAGGTGAGTGGTGAGTAATCCACTGGGCGAGGCCAAGAAGTAATTGACAAGGTCTTAAGCCAAAGGCCGAAAGAAGCTGGTGAAGCAAACCTAATGGCTGAAAGGGGTAGACCACAAGTCCACTTAAGGTATATTGTATATTGCACTGGATCCATTTGACAGCTGTTCTGTCCAAACCCAGACCTAAAAAGGAGACAGACACAAAAGAAAGATAACTTTTAAAAGCAATAAATGGAAAGTAAACCGCTGGCTCATCAACCTTGGCACTGAATCAAATGTATTTTCAGCATGACGTGCACATGTCATCAGGGAAATGCTGTCACTCACAGGGCAACAGAGCGAACAACTGAAGTAGGCTGATACTTGGCCCCATTCTGTATGCTTTTGTATGTGGAATCAGAATGTGTATGACACTTGCACAGAAAAATAGCAGAAGAGGACTGACCAAAAGCTTCCCTGTGTATGCATGTATATGTTTATATCAAGCATTATGTAGTTTTGGATTACAAGAGACTGGGAGATAAGTACACCTGTCATGTACTCCTAAGAGTGTCTGGCAAGGATTATCACATTGCGAATAATCTAACCTCAGGGTTTTGAAAAGGGTGTAACCAACACCAAAACCCTTGACTATAAGGTAAAGATTGCATGTAACAAACACCTCTCTACAGCCTTTAGAACAGTGTGATACAATTCCAGTAGTAAAGGCCCATTGGCTTTAGCAAATACTTTCCACAAAAACTAAGTTAGGCTTACCTCGTTTGAGGTACATTTTCATAAAAAGAAGACCCAACCTGTGGCATTAAACATAATTTTCCCAATGAACCAATCAGCCCTACAACACAAGAATACTTGTTTATAAGCTGCAACACAGCATAATACCAATCTGCCTTTAAAGACCTATTAATTTTTACATTGGCTTTAAGTCAGGTGCCTGCTTTTGTTATAATTTTTCATAACACACATTGAATGTATTGCCGCTGACATAACGTTTCCCACTTAACCTAAAAACACATGTAGCCTTTAGGACTGGCTTGTATCCATACCTACTTCGGTGCTACTGTATTATCCATAAGCTTTCCCTAAAGGCAACCATTAGCATAGACGGCATAGACATAATCTAAAAATATGTACATTTCAGCTTGCAAAACAATATGCAGCCATTCCCAAGAAAGGTTAACAAGGATTATCAAAGTGCAAATCTTCTACTGCCTGGGCTTTTTTCAGAGCGGGTGACCAACACCAAAACTATTGCCTACTACACTCATCTGTGAGATTCCATGTAACAAAATATCTTTCTACAGATTTTAATGCTGTGGGATAACAATGCACCCTTAAAACACTATTAGTTTAAAAATGCTTTTTCACAATAAACCCGACAGTTCTATTAAATTTGTCATAACTTTTCATAATGTACAAACCAGGCCTAAGGCATCTGACATAGCCATACCTTTTTACAATGAACAAGTCAGGCCGATAGCCTAGATCATTGGGTTGTCACATAACAAACTCAGTTCTGCTGTATTGAGATTAAGCTTTACCGGAAGTCAACCAACTATCGAGAATACTGTAATATTCATTTATTTTATTTTATTTACTTACATAGACAGTTCTAAAGCACAAATTGCTGCCTTAGAAAATGTCCTGTAGCTGTGCTTGACTTAAGCTTGGACTGACCTTGCATGGGTGGATCACTGAGTATAAAGCCCAATTTTCAGGGCTTTATAGAAAGTTAAGAGGCTAATTGTTCTTGTTAGACCTGGCACCTTTGGTGTGGGTCTCCCTTCCTCTTTTCTGTTCCTTTTTTTCATGTTGGCTGGATTTAGATGCTCTGGGACCTGTGCCACTGCTAATCAGTGCCACAGCGCGAATGCTCCCTGTGTAAATATGACTGTATGAATTGGGATCACCATAATACCTAGGTCTGTGTAGCATGTTCCAATAGTGAGTTACCCTCCATTTCACTGTTTACTATTGTGAAGCTATCCGTTCTCATAGGCCAGAATGGGCAGGCTGAGGATTAGTGTCCATAATCCTATCTAACCCCAGGAACCTGATAGGAAATTCAAATTTGATATGGTTAAGCTCAGGACAGGGGGAGGTCAGCATTGCCCACACCAGATGAGCACTACCAGTTCCGGGTGATGCCCTTTGGAATGAAGAACTCCCCTGCCACCTTTCAGAGGTTGGTCAACAGGGTGTTGGTTGGGCTGGAAGACTTCAGTGCCGCCTACCTGGATTACATTGCGGAGTTTAGCTCCTCTTGAGAGGACCACCTGCGCCACCTTGGGAGGTATTGATGGTACTGCGGAAGGCGAATTTCATTTCTGCTTGTGTGTACAAATGTGATTTGTAAGCTATTGGTGCTTTTTCACCTTCGTTAAAAGTTAAGTACGTGAATCTGCATTATCATGGAATGATTCGGATCACTACGTTGCGCTAGTTTACCCTTGTTTGCAAATATTTTGTTGCCAACATGTCTGTTTGCAATGAACGCAACATTTCTGTGTGTTTTTGTGTCAAATTAACTGTTTTAAAATCAGGTTTGATTAATTTGTAGAGAGGTTTAACCCTTTCTGCGTAATTTAGAATTTATGTTCTTCTGAAGTTCAGGAAACCTAGAATTGACTGTAAGTTTTTCAGCGTTTTTGGAGGTTGGAGCAGCGCACATTTCTCTAGAAAGTTGGCTGCTGGGCTTTTGCCTTCACTTGATAACTCATATCCTAGGAAAAGGACATTGAGATGGGCAATTCTCGATTTCTTAAAATTGAATTTATACCCTTCAGAGGCGAATCCCAGTATAATGGTGTTCACCCTGTTCAAGTGCCTGTTCAAGTCATCGTCTGTCAGATAGATGTCATCTACATATGACAATGCTTTGTCATCATATGTTTATAGTAACTCTGTTACCCTAGCTGAAAATAACCCAGGACTATTCTTGAATCCCTCAGGGAGATGACAGAAGTGATGCTGTGTCCCCATAATTGAGAAAGCGGTCAAATACCTACTTTCTGGTGCAATGTTTTGACAGAAAAAAACGTTAGAAATATCTTAAGTGGTTTTGTACTTTTTACGCACAATGTTATTCAATAATGCTGCACTATGTGCATTTTGTACAGCAAATGCTTTGCAACAAGAGGTTAAAAGTCTGTAATCCAAAACTAGACAATATGTATTGTCTGGTTTGGAGATAGGAAACAAAGGATTGTTCATTGATGAGGTACATATTTCAATCACCCCCTGGTATTCAAGTTGATCTAATATCTCCCTGACCTGTTTTTTAGCTTCTTGCTTAACTGGATACTGCCTTTGTGCAGTAGGTTGATTTTTTAACTGTATTTTATGGTGAAGAGAATCCTCATCCCATCCTTCATGATTTTTGTATAATGCAGGAGCTTGGGCAACTGCCCATTTCCTGGCATAAGTATATTTTAAATGAATTGGAATATGGTTGGAGAAGGCTGGCATAATGATGTCTTCGCCGTGTGGGCACTCCCTGACAAATTCTGGTGGCCAGTCTTGTTCAGCTAGAAGAATATCATAACCCTTAGAAAGTCGCTCCCAAAAGAGTGCTCTCACTTTTCTTTGTATGTCTCCCTTTATCCGGAGTGTCACTTCATATAACTTATGTGGACAACTAACCCTGGTATCTGCAGTTTCAACTTGGATGAACTCATTCAAGTCCACTGTCTCAAGATGATCCTTCAAGTTTTTGCAAGCTATGGTGACTTTGGCTGCGCTGTCCAACATTGTCTGAGCCCATTCCACGTCTTGAGTTGCGTCCTCAAGATCCTCGGCATGTCTGATTTTTAGACATGCTACCTTCTGTTTGGTGAATTAGGTTTCTTGTTTTTCTGAACGTGTTGATTGTCTTTGGACTTCACGCGTTCTTCCTTGTGTTCTGACCGTCCTCTTTTTTCGGATTTCTGTGACGAAGTCTGAAAGGTACGAGAGGAACGTGTATCAGTATCTTGATATCTATCAGGTTTTCTCCAATTATCCCTATTCCTGAGGTATACCTCTTTTCAGAGGGCTCCTTTTGAGGAGACCTACCTCTGTAATGAGAACGCTTCTCTTTAGAAGTTTGTTTAGTGTTCTCCCACTTCTTGAGTGTTTTTAGTAAAGACCTTTTCAGGACTTTCAGACAGTTGGGGTTTAACTGTATAATTGTATTAAATTTTGTATGTTACTAAGTAAATCTTCGTCCGACATTGATTCAATGTCAGGGTCAGGTGTGTAGCTGGCTAAAGCCAGCCCTATTGCTCCTGGTCTACCTAGTGGACCGAGCCTGGTAATGTGATTTAAATGTTTTAGGGTGCCTTTAAACCAGAGCTCATGCTCCTGGTATGTGAGTGGAATTTCAATATCCTCGAAAGGAATATATTCCTCTGGTGGTTCATCTTCTTTGCAGAAGTGAAACATTTGGGTTACTGGATTTGCTTCTATGAAGACTATCCATGAATAGAATACCTCTATCCTATAGATATGACTTAGGACTTAGGTCAGTAGGTCTCTATCGAATATACTAAACTTAATAGTGAGTGCCAGCTAGCTCAGAGGTCACTAGAAGCTTTCTCGAATTCACAAGAAGGGATTCGTTTCTGAGAACTGCATAAACATGACAACTTTGTTTCCCTAGGACTGGAATAACTATCTTCAGAGTTGTGGAAACAATAGATAAGTATTTCACTCAGTCAATCCTGCATGCTTCTTTTCTATAGAGTTGCAGAGAAAAATAGAGAGACAAGCGTTTCAATAAAAGGATTTATTAAACAGTCTTCTTTCTCATGCAAGATAGGTGAACTGCTACAATCATTAGACAGAATGCAAAGTATAATGCATATAGCATAAATAGTATTATAAAATAATACTGTAATAGCATTGTATGGTTTCTAAGCTATATAAAAATACATACATAAATACCACAGGCTACAATACTCAACTGGTGCTTCTAAAATAAGACTCCCCCAATGTACCTAAACAAGGTTTAGTACGAGGGAGGAAGTAAGTGTGGTCTTTAGCATAGGTTTAGTTTTGCCAAGAATTTGCCAAAGGTTTCTCTAGGTTCTAATCAGCTCCATACCTTGGAATGAAGGAGGTCTGATATTTCTGTCTCTGGACTCAATTTCCCAACATCCCACAAGGGGAGTCAGAAACACTGGAGCTGGATTTCTCAGCAGAGGAGGGCAGCTTCTTGATCAGTGCGTCAGCTGGACAGTCGGCTTCCTTCGGCACTTGCTGTAGCGAGCTCCGTCGGGCAAGTAGGTCGTCGAACTGCACCGAACCACACCGTGCTTTGCTATAGCATGTGAAGGTATATTTATACCTTGAAGGTATTTAGGAATACCATGTTTGACGTAAAGTCGGGCACATGAACGTCATGAATGAACCCCTAAGGAATAGATGTTCATTGTAACCTAACTGAGTTCTTGGAGAAATCAATATTCAGGCAAGGGAAAGTCCCCAATGGCTTAAGGTGGTTTTCCAAGGAATCGTTGTGACTTTTGGTGAACGGATGGAAGTAGCCATGCTGGTATTTGGGCTGCATGGGTATGCATAAATAAGGGCTTGATTTCTATGCCTATATAAGGGCAATGTGAATTGTACCTATATAAGGGCATGAATCGGGAAAATCCATTCAGAATCTAAAACACCATTCAACACTGGTCGAAATCGTGACTTGTCCTGTCGGCCGCCGCAGCTAAGAGAGAGCTGCTGCTGCTGAGTACCCGCACCTTTACCAACTTTGCATCATCGTGATTTGTCCTGTGGGCCGCCGCAGCTAAGAGAGAGCTGCTGCCACTGAGTGCCCGCACCTTTGCCAACTTTGCATCATTGTGATTTGTCCTGTGGGCCACCGCAGCTAAGAGAGAGCCGCTGCCGCTGAGTGCCTGCACCTTTGCCAACTTTGCATCATCTTGATTTGTCCTGTGGGCCACCGCAGCTAAGAGAGAGCTGCTGACCCTGAGTGCCCGCACTTTTGCCAATTGTGCCTCATCGTGATTTGTCCTGTGGGCAGTCGCAGCTAAGGGAGAGCTACCGCCGCTGTGTGCCCGCATCTTGTTTACCATTTTCAAGGATTGTCATTATCGCCTCATGGGCCGCCGCATCTAAGACAGAGCTGTTGCCGCTGTGAGCCCACCACAGAGCTGCACAACGGAGTCATAGCCACTACCAGCCCGGGCCGCCGCAGCCGTGTGCTGCTGCCGCTGAGAGCCCACCTGTCCCAGAGTGCCCGAATCTTTGTGGGTGCACGCTGTGGACCACTGCAGCCAAGACTTGTTGGCGCGGGGATTCTGCCTGTCACCGTCTCCGCTTCTTCAAGGAGCTGGGAGCTGTGTCCCCTTTCAACAGCAGGTACCTGGTGCGCAACGGGCCGCGTAGGCCTTGAACTCAGTCAGTGCCATGTTCTGGTGAATACGTTAGTGCATTCTTAAGTCCCTACTGATTTACGTGCATTGTAGCTTATTGAAACGCTTTGAGAGTCTCGAGTTAAACCTTAGATAAAGATACTATTTTTATATACCTACTTGAGTTGTGTCCATTTTTTGGTGTTGTTACTGCCTTATTTTGCATGGTCATAAATGCTTCACACACTGCCTCTCAGATAGGCCTAACTGCTCATGCTACGTTACCACAGGGTTGAGCAGGGGTTATCAAAGGGGGTAGTCCACTTGCCCTGACTTAGGAAAAAGGGTCCTTATTTGGACATTGGCGCCAGCCAGTGCCGACCAGAGACCCCCATTTCTAACAGTTCTGGAGACGACTGGCCTGAATTGAGAAGGATCCACTTCCTTCCACAGGTTGAACCCACTTTATCTTGGGAAGGACCAACAAGTTGGATCAAGAGGAACATAGGGAGTGCAGTGGTTGATAGCACTGATATTTATTATGAAGAAATACTTTAACTTTTTGATAAATAGTTCTACGCAGCATACAGAAAGACTTCAAAATAATCTTCCTTGGTACAGGGAGCCAGTATAGTTTATTAAAGGTAGGACAACAAAATAGTATAGTTTATTAAAGGTAGGACAACAAAATATACAACACTAACTCCCATATAACATATTCACATCCTATATTGGTTAATAGAAAATGTCCCACAGAAAGAATGACAATTTTCTTTAAAAGTTTTTGCTTTTATTATCAAAATAGTAAACATATACTTATTCTTGTCTTTAAATTACTTTTGAATGTATCAATATACAATAACTTCAGCCTGTACCCTGTTTAACTAGAAATTCGTTTTAGTCAAAGGAGCCCCAAGGAGAAGAGGAGCAAACCACTTAATTAAGGTACATGTCTCCACATAGAACAATCAAAAAAATGAAGAAAAAAGAAACGCATACTAAAAAATCACAGTCTAACAAACACTAACATATTAACAATACATTACAATTATCAACACCATAAACAAATCACACAACACAATTGCGCCAACGTGCGTTTCGGAAATCCCATGGACCATCCTTCATCAGGGCGCTGATGTAATATGGTATTTCAGTGTTCGGTAAACAATATGGCTAACGCATTCGACAGGAAAAGAAATACATTGTTTTGAAGCTCCCTCAATTATATCCAACCAACTTTTTTTTCTCGCAGAAATGGGGGCGGAGTGTAGACTTCAAAAGTGATAACCTGAGTCCCTCAGGGTTCCTCCTCTCTACTCACAGCTTTTAAATATCACGTGTCCGCTACTCAGCATACATTTTTAGAAAAGGTGGCAGAGGCTGAAGATCGGTGTGGCAGTGACGAGGCTAGCTTTTCTGTGGCATTCTGGATCCAAGATAAACAATTAAGCAGGCAATCAGGAGAGCCAAAAACACAGAGTTGCCATAATCTAAACTACTCAAAATGGGTGTCTGTACTACGTATGGCATATGATTAGGCAGAAAATGTTGAATAGAGTGAAACAGATAGAAGAGAGCTTGTTTACTTGATTGATTAAAGAAAGGTTACTATGGAATTGAAAACTGTGATTTCTTACTGCAAACACAACAGAAGAAGGCACTTCCTCTGACCAAGGCCAAAGATTAGAAGGGCATGGTCAAAGTATTCTTATTATGGCACAACTATGGATCTCTAGTTTTTTTCATTAAACTTAAGCGCGTTAGATGTAATCCATGCAGAGATATCTTTCATGCAGAAGTGGAAGTTTTAAAAAGGTGCTGGAGTTGCAAGATCCACAGAAATTATTAGCTGAGTGTCATCCACATAGTTCATGAACATAAGCTCATGACTACGGATCAGCTGAGTAAGTGGTCTGAGATATATATTAAAGAAGGTTGGACTCAGTAACAAATGTTGCCGAACCCCTTGCCCAATCACTCTGAAATTGGACTGATATGAAGAGAGAAGGACTGCTTGCTGACTTTTGGCAAGATAGTGCATGCACCAACTCAGTAGACTACCTCCATCCAATCTCAGTCCGCCTGGTGATCAGGGTAGTGTTGGTGGAGGTATTGAAGGCAACAAATGTATCCTTCTCTGCCACCATTCGAAGGTCACCCAGTACCGACACCAAGATAGATTCAGCGCTATGGGTTCATCAAAAAAGGCTGTGGGCATAGTCCAAGAGCTGATGAGCATCTAAACAATGAGACAAAATTTGGTTGACATGTTTCTGAAGAATTGTGATGGGATATGACAGTAGTGAGATTAGGCAGAAATTGCTCAACTTCACTGGGCCAGTTGAAGGCTTCTTCAACAGTGGCATCATCATAGCCTTCTTCCACTCTACGGGAATAGTACCCAGAAGAGCGACGAATTGCATTTGGTGGCTTGGCCACCAAAGAGGCCATCTGTTGCTAGATCCTAGGTGGTAGGGGATTTAGTGAGTCAGATGAGATTGCAAGGTCATGTGATGAAAAGTTATCACTATCTATTTGATAAAAAGTTGACAAAGAAATGACATTTTCCCTATGCTCATCGGTAAAGGCTGCATATAAATTCAACTGTTTTGGAAAGCAAAATGCCAGCAGACTAGGGATGCTAAAAGTCCCTCTGGCTGTCCTCAACCTGAAATAGGCATGGAGCTGCTCTCCTGAACTCCCTCACTAAGACTATTCATGATATTGTTTTGTTTGTCCTCAAAGTACTGACCTAAGTCATCATACAGACCACACAAAGGAGCAAAGTGCGCCTAGCCAAAAAAGCACATTTAGAGGTAAGGTTAGCATAGTCTGGCAATAATTCCAAGGAAATCTTTAGAATAGTGAAAACGTTCATGAGCTCAGAGGCCATCATTAGAGACCATCTGGCCTCAGTCAATTGGTGCAGTCAAGTGGCATCATTTTTTAAGAGTAAAATCACAACCATTCAAGCTAGCCTTTTATTAGAGTCTCTGGATACTGACAACCCACCCGTAGTTGCATGTAGTAGAAAGACGTCCACTGGAATGGGAACTTTGCTTAATTCCCTCCGTATTTCTTTAGAGGATTCAATAGTAGCACTAAATACCTGAAATCAGGGTCCCCTTTGTATACATGCCCATCTAGTTTACTTGCAAAAGGGGCACTTACCATTATTCCATTAGCAAATAAAGTGCTCAACATCTCATTGACTGCAGGAGTGGCTCCTGTACAATGGAAGTAAGCTAAAATTCTATCCTTCCTCAAAAAACCTTCAGCTGACCCATGTTTTCTAGAAAACTATAGACCAATATCCTTACTTTCTGCTCTTCCTTAGAGACATCTGTAAATTAGCAACTCTCACAATATCTTGAAATCAATTACCTACTACATCCGGGCCAGTCTGGGTTCAGACCCGAATTCAATACCGAGATGGCATTGACATAAGTCTCTGAGCATATTAAAGGTACCTTCGATAATGGAGGGAAGGCCGTCTTGGTCATGTTAGACCTATCGGCGGCCTTCAATACAGTCCCTCACGCAAGGTTGTTAGCCCGACTCCAATCAGTTGGGGTTAGTGGTACAGCCTTAAAGTGGCTTTCCTATTTTTTGCAAAAGAGAAGTCAGGAAGTCTGGATACCCTGTTCTCTTCAGAAGTGCATGAGGTGTCAGTTGGAATGCCCCAGAGATCCCTTAGCCCCACCCTATTTAATGCCTACCTTAGGCCCTTGCCTTGTTAGCTGAGGAGTTAGAAGCCAAAGTGATTTCTAATGCTGAGGACTACTAGCTGTTGTTTACCAGTTGAATGGGAGAAGAGATTGCTGGGTAGGCAATTAAAGAATGTTTCTCATCTGTGTTTCAGTGGATGACTGTCAATCAATTGAAATGCAATGCTGAAAAGACAAAGACAATATTTTTCGGCTCTATCTCGCCAGTGTTATGGCAGACCTTCTGCCAAATGACGGCCCACCCCAAGGCCCTCAACAGGATACAGTTAAGAATCTGGGCATCAAATTTGATAAAGCACTGTCTTTTCAACCACAAATGCAATTGTTTAATTGGTTTCGGAGCTGCATGGTAAGCAAAAGAACGATGGATTTAACCCAGATCTCTTTACTGGGGGTGAATGTTTAATTTGCTCTGCATTCGGTCATTCATTTGTGTGTCTTTTGCATTCTCGCCCTAAGTGCGCCGGGTATGTCTAGATGTGGGTCCTGAGCTCACCATGCCACTGGATTTAAGGTAGCCTGGCGATGCCCCGAAACCAGTCCCAGGATGCTTGTTTCCGCTCCACGGAGGACCTGGCTTGGCAGTTCGGGCTGGACTGTTCCCATGAGGCACAGGGTCAAGACTGATTTGCATATGGCTGGGTCTAAACTGGGGTGGCATGGTGAGCAAAAGAACAATGGATTTAACCCAGATCTCTTGACTGGGTGAATGTGTGATTTGCTCTGCTTTCCGTCCATCATCTGTGTGTCTTTTGCTAGGCTGTCTAGCAAAGCATAATCGTGTAGTAGCAGGATAGCTTGGCATTCTCCATTGAAGCAAACAAGTCTATCCTCAGAAACACAAACTTCGTCTGCAGCTGTATGAACACATCCACCATCAAGAACGAAGAGATCATGGAAGGACACACGCTGCTGGACCTATCCGCCACCCAGTTCTCGTTCCCGGGTAAGTAAATCGCAGACAGAAACCAGAGCTCTAGCTCCACCTAGCTGAGATATCCAGACTCAACCGACTGAGGGACTGCACCCTGCAACCCCCCTGATTATTGGCATTTCCCAAGACCACCCTGTTGTCCATCCAGACTTTCACATGATGATTTGCCAAATGAGGTGCAAATGCCAAGAGACCCGACTGAACTACCTTTAATTCCTGATAGCTGGAAGAACAAGCAGGTTATTTATCCTGAGCTGACAACCCCTCCAGGGTCGCCCCTATCTGCAAGCTGGCATCCATGGGCACAATTTTGGAGGGAATTATATGGAAAAGACACCCATGTGAGAGATTTGCATGGTCCATCAACCAGCTTAACATTTTTCTCACTTGTCCTGTCACAGGAATCCCCTAATTGTAATCCTGAAAACTGGGCACCCAATGGGACAGCGCATGATTGATCATCTGGTACATAGGGAGAAATGCCCAAGGAGGCACCATAAGGGAAGCTGGCATAAAGCCCTGGAGCCGTAGCCAATGTTTCACTGGGGGACACTGCTGGAAGGAAGACATTCCCCACCAATGTCCTGAAATACACCCCAATGAAAGTTAAGTCTTGCGTCGGGTGAGACACAACTTCCTGTGGTTCATCAAGCATGATCTTGTAACACAGTGCAGACCATTCTGACTAGGTGTTCCACCTTAGAGAAAAAAGAAGCAGAAATCAGCAAGTCATCAATATAAGGAAAAATCTTAATCCTATACACATACATGATATTAATAAGGGAAGCCAACACCTTAGTAAGAATTCTAGGTGAAGAGCATAAACCAATTGGCAATTCCTTGAACTGATGCAGATAGGCATCCTGTAAATCCAATGATGCCAGACAGTCCCCCTGGTTGATAAAGGGAAGAATGTTCTGAAGAGACAGCATTTTGAACTTCATATGCGGTAGGAACTGGTTTAACCATTTCAGATCCAACACAGGCCTGAGATCACTGTAATGTTTTTCCACCAGAAAGAGAGTACAGTATAGCCCCCTTCCTCTTTGTGAACGATGCACAGGAACGATAGCCCCTTTGTCCAGGAGCTACTGAATTCCGTCTAGTAAGTATTGTCCTTTTACCCCATTCACCAGACAAGGAGAAGCCCAAAAAAGATCTGGTGAGGACTCCACAAAACCAATATGGAACCCCTCCTTTACCACCTGAAGGACCCCACTGATCTGACACTGTCTCTTCCCAAACCTTGGAGAACAGAGAAATACAACATCCCACTTAATAGACCACCTAAGTCATATAGTCAGTGTTTCACGGTGGGCTGAGTGGAAGCAGCTGCAGTTTGAAACTGGGATTTATTTGTGGAAGGGGTCTCCCTGGCCTTGCCCTCTACCACGAAAAGGCTGGCTTGGTCTTCCCTTCCTGGCCACCTCATAGCCCTCTTATTGCCAAAAACTCTCTGTCGCACAACCTTCTATGGGGCCATCAGCTTGCAATCCTCTGCAGATTTCTTGATCATGTCCTCCAAAGGAGGCCCAAACAACTTTACACCAGAGAAAGGAATCTTCATCAATAATGCTATCTTTGCAGCATCAGCTTTCCACGACCCCAGCCACAACTGACATCTGGCTGCAATGGAAGAACCTGCAGTGGATGCAGCTGCACCCAAGGAGTCAAATGAAATATCAGACAACAGCCAAACCCCCTGTCCCATCATGGCCAGCGTGGGAGAAATGTCTTCACCCTGATCCATCAATTCCACAAGGGACTGGAAGTCTTTCATAAGTGATTGAATAGCGTATGAAGAAAAGGCCTCCTCCCGAATTGCAAAATTAAATGCGCCAAAGGTACGTTTTATCACCACATCCACCTTCTTATCAAGAGGGTATGCAGGAGCAGCCTCTCCAGAAATAATCGTCCCATCGGATGCCAACCCTGCCATCAACGAATCGACCTTGATGGAAGCTGGGAATTTGTCAGCAAATTTCTGTAAAGGATAACTCTTGGTCAAGAATCTAGAAAAGGCATGTTTGTTCACATCTTTCCATTCATTCTCCATTACCTTCATAACAAGAGAATGGAGTGGCAGGGATTCAGGTTCATTACGCTGGTGTTCTCAGAAGAAATCCTCACTCTCCTCCTGCACAACTAATTCAGGAAACTCAGAGTTTTGCCTAATGTACTGGAGGACTTCTTTTAATTCAGGACCATTGACATATCTCCCTTTATGCTCAGTTTCCTCCTCGGCATCAAAGACAGCAGGGGCCAAAGTCTCCAAACGAGGTATTTTAATTGGAAGGACAGGCGCCATCTCATGAAAAGCTACAGCCCTGCTGCTTGGATGATCTGCTGTATAACTGCCAAAGAAGGAGCCACCTCAGGAACCTCAGACTCTTCCACATTGTGGGTTTTCACTGTAGCCTTGCAACCAGTCTCTATAATCACTGAGGAATGCAATGAAAACCCAGCACTTCCCACTTATATTGTTGCTAGGTAATTTAGCATGAGTTTACAAAAACCATCAGAATCATCTAGCAGCGATCCCATAATTCTGTGCGCTTTTTGCCTTAATACAAGAAGTCATAAAAACAAGCATGTTTATAGACACAAACACAAAACAAATGCCGGGGCCAACTGCCTGCTCACGCTTGATCCAACATGCATGAGCGGCATCACGCGCCGGCCCACTGTCCACTGATTACGCCTGCTCATGCCGAGCGTATACACCTGACAGTACCTTAGTGTGATCCAGGCCAAGCAGGAATCATCTTACCTTGCTGACAATAAGCAGGGAAGAATAACACCGTTACTTCCACGACATGAGTCAGCTCAATCAGAACCACATTAGGTAACAAAGAACAAATAGGTACATAAATATCTTAAAGACCCCAACCTGGCTATCAAATACCCCAACCCATATCGTTGCTAAGTACCTGGGTCTGCTAATGCAAGAACCTCGACTTTGCTGGGCATTATGAGTCTGCTAAGGCCAGACGTCTGCCCCCAAATGTACCTGAAAACCTGAGGTGAAAATTGCAAAAAACACAGTTGATGGACAGAATGTAGAACAATGTCATACATTCACCCCAGTACAAGGATCTGGGCCTAAATCCATCGTTTTTTTGCACTCCACACCACCCTGGGTTAGACAATGGCTATATGCAAATCAGCTCTGACCCTGTGCCTCAAGGGAACAGTCCAGTCCGAACTACCAAGCCATGTCTTTCCCAGACCGGAATCAAGCATCCTAGTACCGTTTTCTGGCTATCAGCCTTCATCAGCCTGGTTAGCTTGACTCCAGTGGTGTGGAGAGCCTGGGACTCACGTCTGAGTATACCCAGCACACTCGGGGTGAAAATTGCAAAAAACACAGTTGATGGACAGAATGTAGAACAATGTCATACATTCACCCCAGTACAAGGATCAGGGCCTAAATCCATCGTTTTTTTGCACTCCACACCACCCTGGGTTAGACACTGGCTATATGCAAATCAGCTCTGACACTGTGCCTCATGGGAACAGTCCAGTCCGAACTATCAAGCCATGTCTTTCCCAGACCGGAATCAAGCATCCTAGGACCGGTGTTTGGCTATCAGCCTTCATCAGCCTGAATAGCTTGACTCCAGTGGTGTGGAAAGCCTGGGACTCACGTCTGAGTATACCCAGCACACTTGGGGTGAAAATTGCAAAAAACACAGTTGATGGACAGAATGTAGAACAATGTCATACATTCACCCCAGTACAAGGATCTGGGCCTAAATCCATCGTTTTTTTGCACTCCACACCACCCTGGGTTAGACAATGGCTATATGCAAATCAGCTCTGACCCTGTGCCTCAAGGGAACAGTCCAGTCCGAACTACCAAGCCATGTCTTTCCCAGACCGGAATCAAGCATCCTAGTACCGTTTTCTGGCTATCAGCCTTCATCAGCCTGGTTAGCTTGACTCCAGTGGTGTGGAGAGCCTGGGACTCACGTCTGAGTATACCCAGCACACTCGGGGTGAAAATTGCAAAAAACACAGTTGATGGACAGAATGTAGAGCAATGTCATACATTCACCCCAGTACAAGGATCAGGGCCTAAATCCATCGTTTTTTTGCACTCCACACCACCCTGGGTTAGACACTGGCTATATGCAAATCAGCTCTGACACTGTGCCTCATGGGAACAGTCCAGTCCGAACTATCAAGCCATGTCTTTCCCAGACCGGAATCAAGCATCCTAGGACCGGTGTTTGGCTATCAGCCTTCATCAGCCTGAATAGCTTGACTCCAGTGGTGTGGAAAGCCTGGGACTCACGTCTGAGTATACCCAGCACACTTGGGGTGAAAATTGCAAAAAACACAGTTGATGGACAGAATGTAGAACAATGTCATACATTCACCCCAGTACAAGGATCTGGGCCTAAATCCATTGTTTGTTTGCACTCCACACCACACTGGGTTAGACACTGGCTATATGCAAATCAGCTCTGACCCTGTGCCTCATGGGAACAGTCCAGTCCGAACTACCAAGCCATGTCTTTCCCAGACCGGAATGAAGCATCCTAGGACCGGTTTCTGGCTATCAGCCTTCATCAGCCTGGATAGCTTGACTCCAGTGGTGTGGAGAGTGCAAAAAAAACGATGGATTTAGGCCCAGATCCTTGTACTGGGGTGAATGTATGACATTATATTTATAGTCTGTCCTTAGTGTCTTTGGCCATACCCTTCCCATGTGTGCCTGCCCTAGTCCCTCTTCGGTGTCCCTGACTACCCCGCCCCCTTGTGTGCCCTAGCTGTCAGCGCCAGCAAGTGCATCGGAAGGTCTGCCTGTTTCCTCTGTTCTTCCCTATGGCGCTCAGCCGGCGCCTCTGGGTGCGCATTGCCTATGCGTCGATGGGGACACTGATCAGAGTTTCTGCCTTCCTGGCATAAAACATGGCTTTTGGACAGCCCTGGACGGCGGCCATGGGGGGTCTTTCAGGTAGGAAAGTGTTGGGTTGAAAAAGAAAAGTAAGACATAAGGTGCAGTAGGGAAGGGCCATGTCATGGCTACAGTTGCGGGAGGAGAGGGTCGTAACAATATGGGTAGGGGTTTTATCAGGTAATGTGGGGGTCTAATGTCCTGGGAGATATCAGTGCTAATATTTAGCGGTCCCATGCAGTAGGGGAATTCTTCAGGTACAGTTGGCCAGGCTTTTAGATCTGCAGAAACGTTTGTTCTTCAACGCCACAGGCGAGGAAGACAGCTTAAAACAGAGGCGCTGCCAGGTACATTAGCATGAGCGAGGGTCAGAGGCCAGTACTACATGAATGTGGCGGTGAGATAGTAAACAAAAGTGTGCCAGGTGTGGGGAAGCGGTGATCACAGAATGTGGACTTTCAGGTGCAGCAAGGGTGAATGGAGATTGTTCCAGGTACAGGTAGGGAAGGGAGCAGCATTCGAGAAACGGTTTGTGTCAAGTGCCACAGGTTTATGTGGCCCAAGTTGGAATAAGCAGGGCGCTCTACCGGGTATTTATTTGTAATTTTGCAATTTTTATATAGCGTGGACATGATCCGAAGGCTTCAGAGCGCTTTACAACAGTAGCAGGGTACCTGAGTTACAGCGAGTTACAGTTATGCAAGCGTGCAAATCTCTTGAACATTTTATAACCAGCTCCACTTAAAGATTTACTAAGTGGAACTACAATTTCTCCGAATATTTCTTTCTTTGGTCGACAAATCTTTGCCACTGTGTTACAATGGAGCACAATCTGAATACATTGCTAACTAACAACATTTAATGTTTGGTCAATGATGAGTGGTTTGATTAAGATTCAAAAGCTTTATTTCTCATAAAAGGGATTAGTTTATATTTTTGTTCTTTTATTCAGGTTAGACAGAAAAGTTTGTTTACTGAAATATAAACAATCATTATTCAATCAATCAAGGTTCAAAAAGCGCGGCTAATCACCCAAATGGGTATCCAAGCACTTGCAGGCCCCAGAGCTTTGTTCAAACAGCCAGGTCTTGAGAGCCACTTGGAATTCCGAAAGTGAGATAATGGTCTGGAGGTGCGTGGGGAGGCTGTTCCAGTTCTTTGCTGCAATGTGGGTGAAGGACCGTACTCCACTTTTTCTTCTGTACATGCAGGGAGTATGGGGAAGTGGTAGGGAGGTGGAGCGTAGTCTTCTCAATGGTTGGTAATTAATGTAGGCGGCACCTTTGTTGTGTAGAGCCTTGTGTGCGCGGGTTTGCAACTTGAATTGGCATCTCTTCTGTACAGGGAGCTAGTTTCCTGTGGTGGGGTATGATGTGGATTCGTCTGGGAAGGCAGAGGATGAAACTGGTTGTGGCGTTCTGTATCGTCTGAAGTCTCTGTAGAAGGTTACTATGTAGAGGGCATTGCCGTAGTCCAGATGTCTGGGGACGAGGGCTTGTCACTGTGCATCTCGTGTGTAGTGGTAGCCTTTTGAAGATTTTACATAGTATGCGCAGAGTGAGGAAGCATGCGGAAACAACGTTTATCTGTGATTTCATGGTGAGTTTGTTGTCAATGATGATTGCGAGGTATTTGGCATGGTTGGAGGGAGTGGGTGCGGGTCCTAGATCTGATGTACACCAGTAATTGTTCCATATGTTGCTGCTGTTGCCAAAGATCAGTGCTTCCATCTGATCTGTGCTTAGCTACAGGCAGTTGTTGTCCATCCAGCCGGCGACTTTTGTCTTGCATCCGTGGAAGTTGGTTCTGGTGGTAGTGGGAATAATCAGTGAGTGAGAGGATGAGTAGGGTGTCGTCTGTGTAAAAAAAATTATGTTGAGACCATGGGATCTGACGATGTTGGCCAGCGGGGTGATGATATATGCGTTGGTGATTGTGGGGCTGAGGGTTGAGGCCTGGGCGAAACACAGAGGGTGATTTTCTCGGATTCAGAGGCAATAGTTGAGAGGTGTTTCCTCTGTGTTCTTTCAGTGGGAAATAAGGTGAATCATCTGAGCACGTCCCCTTGAATGCCGATGTGGTGGAGTCTTTCGATCAGTATTTGGTGGGATACGTTGTCAAAGGCTGCCAAGAGGTTGAGGAGGATCAAAGCTGCTGTTTCTCCTCAGTTGAGGAGGGCTCGGATGGCGTCGGTTAATATCAGGGCGGTTTGGATGGATCCGGTCCTTCTTGACAGGCAGGTGTTTCCAAGTTCGCCAGGGAGAGTGTTACTCTAGGGAGATTGGGTTGGGCCAGGGAGTGCCGCAGGGCTCGTCCCTGAGCCCTACTCTGTTCAATCTTTATGTCTCCCCGCTGGCGACCATTGTTGAAGGCCACGGACTACGTCTTGTGTCCTATGCTGACGACACTCAGCTGGTGGTATCCCTCTCACGCGCACCTGGTCTAATGGCGGACAAGTTCAGAGTCTGCATGCAAGAACTGGCAGCCTGGATGTCCGCCAACTGCCTAAAACTTAATGGCAGCAAGACCGAGGTGCTCGTGGTGGGGGGGGGTCCACCTGTCTGGTCGTCGGCATGGTGGCCACCCTGCCTGGGAGAGGTACCTGCTCCATGTCATGAAGCAAATAATCTGGGTGTATGGCTAGATGAGGATCTTGCTTTTGACTCCCAGGTTAGTCGAGTGGTGGGGACATGCTTCGGCATTCTAAAAACCATGAGGAAGATCCTGGATTTCCTACCCATTGATGCTCGACGGACGCTGGTGCATGCGTTAGTTACATCTCGCATGGACTATAGCAACCTGCTGTATCTGGGGGCAACGGAAAAGGTTTTAAACCGCCTCCAGGTGTTGCAGAATGCTACCGCCCGCCTTGTTCTGAGGCTTCCTAGAAGATCCCCCTCCAGGGCAGCGCTCCAGGAGTTGCACTGGCTTCCGGTTAGGAGTAGGGTGGAATTCAGGGCTTTGGCCACATGCCACCGCATTCTGAGAGGAAAAGCCCCTGCCCCATTTCAAAGTCTGGTCACCTGGTATGAGCCCACCAGGAGCCTGCGCTCGTCTTGCACAGGTCTTCTGAAAATCCCCAAAATAAAGAAAACACGAATGGGGGGTAGATCATTCAGATACCTGGCCGCTAAGCGGTGGAATGATCTGCCGATGGAACTACGCATGGAGTTTTCGGAAACCCTGTTCAGGCGAAAACTTAAGACCTATCTCTTCAGACGCTAACTACGGTTGACTGCTCACGGACACCCTACCTACCACAGCGCGGGGACACGCCTTGGGCGTAAACCAGGCGCTTTACAAAACTCCCTAATAAATAAATAAATTTCAGTGCTGTGATTGCTGCAGAAGCCGGATTGGGAGGCGCTAAGTAGCTGGTTCTGCTCCAGATGTGTCATGAGTTGATTGATCTTTTCCAGTACCTTTGCTGGGAATGGGAGCAGGGAGATTGGCAGGTAGTTATTGAGTTCGCTGGGGTCAGCAGAGGGTTTTTTGAGTAGTGGTCTGACTTTGGCGTGTTTCCATGCGTCAGGAAATTATGCTGTGGTGATATAGGTGTTGAGTATGGTGGTAAGTTCCTGGTTGATCCTTTGGTTTCCAAGGATGAAGATATTGTGCAGTCTGTGGGAGCTCCTGAATAGATGGATTTCATGGTGGAGGTGGGTTCCTGGGTGGAAAGGATGTTCCAGGTGGTCAGTGTGTGTTGAGTGTCGAATTTAGTGTGGTGTATCTGTGGAGCAAGCCCCTTAATGAGGGTTGGGGTTCGAAGTTTCTGTATATGATTGCGATCTTGTCGTGAAAGGAGTGGGTGTGGTTGTCGGGCAGCTTCTGTGAGAGTGTGATGTTGTTTTCAGCAATCGGGTTGGAGAATTCCTTAACAATATTGGAAAGTTCATAGGTGTCGCTGGTTTCAATGAGTGCAACAAGGGCTGTCTTCTTTGTTGCCCTTAGCAGGCGGTTGTAGAGATTGAGGAAGGTCTTGATGGCTGCTCTGTCGAAGGTGTTATTAGAGACAGTATTTAAAAAAACAGTGTGTTCCACAAAGGAAATACTCCCTATTGTAATCTAAAGAACCTAACGTATCCTGAAGAGTGCCCATAAAGAGTTCTTTTGGATAAGAGCAAGCACTATATAGTAAAAGGCTAATTTAATTTAATTTAATTGTGGGTTTATATAGCACTAGGAATCGACTCCCGGAGAAGTATCTCCGCGCTTCGACCGCTGGGGAACCCGTCCTGGCTCACCCTGAGAGATGGTCCTTAATGGGTATCTCTAAGGTGCGATCAAGCATCCCCGGCGGTCTGGGGGGGCCGTTGTGAAGATGAGGCAAGCTAATGCCCAGAGTTGCCGAGTGTGGTCCCTGACTGGAGTAGGCACCGAGGCGAGAATTATCGAGCCCGCTGACCCTGGTCCACGACCCTGCCGCATCGGGAATCGAACCCTGGTCCCGGGCCGTCCTCTGCTTACGGGTCTGCCGCCTCTAACCAGTGAGCCACACCACTTCACTTCACTAATGGCAATGGAAGGCCAAACTCCCCACAAAGAGTAGTTCTGAAACTCAGCAGAGTGTTCTACCAGCTGCACTGACAACCCATAAAATAGAAGGAAGCAGTCACAGCAGTAGCTATGATCAGCACAAAGAAGGAAAGTCTTGTCACAAAAGGTAAGGAAAATAAAGGAAATCACAGTTTGCAGTAGTTTATAGCAATCTTGGGCAGGATTAGCACAGTAAAGTGGTAAGGGGCATGGCAGGGAAGGTATGCATAGAATGCTTTCCCTCCCTAGCTAGGAACATACGATAGGGAAAAGCACAAAACATGTTGCTAACTCGAAATGTTGCCTCCCCCCCGACCAAGGGGAGAGGATCTTCCAATGGTCTGTTGCCTTATTCCTGGAATTCCGTGATAAACGTCCATCTCGACATGTTGCTGTTTAATAAGCGGCTACAAATGATACATCTAGCTAGGTTTTCATGAGAACATTTAGCAAGCTTACTATGTCAGTTGTTAATTATCCCATTGTGTAACAATGGGCTGTTCTATGAAATATTATTGTATGGCATGTCTCGTTAGATCATGGCAATCAGAGTGATAGCAAGCATTTTCTTTCACTTAGATTTTGTTCATTATAATCATGTGGCAGAGAAAACTATCTAAATACAATGAAATCATGTGATGTGAGGGGAAAAGAAATACATTTTGCTGCAAACAGCATTTTTCACCAAAAGTCACATTTTGCAGTTCAATTATAATGTGTAAGAAAGTGGCTCTATATATATGAACCAAAGTAAGGTACAGTGTGTATAGAGTCCACAGTCCCCAGAGGTTTGGCAGAGGCTAAAGTTAGATATAACCTTACTCTCTAAAGTGGTAGCTTGGTTGAGCAGTAAGGTAGAACCAAAGTGTAGTGTATTGTATTCTTTGTTATTCTATTCTCGTGCTAATTATCCTTATCTCGTGAGCGCATGCTTGAGCACATGCACAGAATGTATACATGTATTCTTTTGAATGTGGAGACGCTTTCAGAAGCCAGGTGTCCGTTGTGTTTGTCCAGTTGCTACTTGGACTCCTGGCTGATGAGGCACTCCTCCTGTGATTGGAAACCAGCTAATAAACTTCACTTGGAATACATTCCTTCTCTCAGGAATCTTATTTAAGACTATTAGTCTTCTACATATTGGCGACGATCGGGATTGTTTCCATCACCGACCCACGCAAAGGATTTATTTTTGGCTGATTTTATTTTGTCAAATTTGGATTTATTTGATCCTTTCTTTGTCATCTCTTCACACCATACTGGATTGCTTAATCAACTGGTTCGTTGGAATATTTGGTCGAGATTTGCACTTCGGAGGAGCGAGTTTGAGATTGGTTTCTCGACATTTCTATTTTACTGAGTGCCGAGTCGGAGGCGGAAGACGCTGTTCAGAGACGTAAACCTACGATTAGAGACTTAAGACTGTCTTCGGATTTTCGAAAACTTGGAAACATAGCATTTCGATGTTCTCTTTTTAAATTACGCGCTTACCGGTCTCCCTGGAACACCGGCATCGCGCCTTCAGAACATCGTCAGCTCAGTCTTCGCCTGGAACTCTGGGATACGTCGGCATACGTCAGCTCAGTCTTCGCCTGGAACTCTGGGATACGCGTGGAATTCTGAGATTCACGCCTACGACGCTAAGCACGGCGGCCATCTTAGTGAAGTCTGAAGCTTCAGCTATTGGCGCTTGCACTTTAACGGCGATTCACACGTCTAGCTTCACTATCTGCGTGTGACCTCGGCGATTCACACGCCTCACGGACAAGCGGTTAACAGCTGTTATTTGAAGCTGTATTTCAAGCTTTTAACGAAACCTTTCTTTGCAGCAATTCGTGTTATACAGGTTTTATATTTTACTTATGTAAAAAATTTTACACGTTTATAATTCTATTGTGTTTTACTTGTATGAAATAACCTTGCTAATTTTATTATTGTTCATATTCATAACATGGCTTCTGTTAGGGAGGTCACTCAACCCCCTCCTTTCCTTGAGAAACCTGGAAAGCCTATTTTGTTATGGTCTGAGTGGTTTGGCTTGTTTGAAAATCACATTTTGGCAATTGATGCATCTGACTATTCTCCTCCTAGGAAGTTTGCTCTTCTTTTTGGCAGTCTTGGGTCTAGCTGCGCAACGCATTTTTAAGAGTCTGGTACCCATTCCACCTCCAGCTGCTGATTCAGGTGATAGCGAATGGAATGTTTATATGGAGGCTATTGCCAGATTAAAAAAACAATTTGATGAATCTCCTAACATCATGCTGGAGAGACACAATTTCTATAAAAGAAAACAAAAGGAGGATGAAAAAATTGATGAATATATTTCAGCATTAAGGGTGTTAGCCAATGTTCCCTCTAATTTTTTTCCTCTGTGTGCGGCAGTGTAAGGTCTCTGTGCGCTGCAGCCATGTCAATGTGCGCCAGGAACCAGACCGTGTGGTGTGTGCAGCGCCAAATATCCCTCCAAACTTTTGCTTAAAATCTGAAAAGATGGTGCATTTCCACACATACAGCGTCATGTTAAACTATACTGTGTTGTGTGGTTAGGTTTGCCGTAATTTTTAGCTGACAAAATAGCAAATACAAGTTCAAAGCACTTAAAAAGTATTTTAAAGTTGTGTAAACTAATTACATCGGTGGTACCCATAGTACGGCCCGTGGGCCGCCAGCAGCCCGGCAGGCCTTCATTGGCGGCGCACGGACCTTGCCTTGTTGTTTCTAGGCAAAGTGGAGATGCATGGGCTGTAAGAAAGTGTGAAAAAACAACAAAGCCTCATTAACAAGTAAGTAGAAGACCTGTGAAGTACGCAGCTGTGTGCGCGCCCGGGAAGCTGTCTCAGCCCGGGCTGTCACAAACGAATGGGTAAGTGGGGGAGGCTGGGGCTTAAGCCCTTTGAGCCCAATGGGCGTTGCACGCATGGATGTAAGCACATTCAGAACTTGGACAATTGCGCCTAGAGACAGAGACAGATAGGGACAGAAACAGACAGATAGGGAAAGAGACAGAGACAGAAAGGGACAGAGACAGATAGGTGCAGAGCCAGATAGGGACAGAGACAGACAGAGACAGAGAGGTAGAGAGAGAGAGGAAGGTACAGGGAGGGAGGGAAGTTGAGGGAAGGAGAAGGGGGTAGAGGGTAGAGGGTGGGAGAGGGAGGTAAGGGAGGTAGAGAGAGAGGGAGGGAGAGGGGGTAGATGGAGAGGGAGGTAGAGGTAGGGGGAGGTAGGGCGAGAGGGAGAGGGAGGGGCAGAGGGAGGGAGCGGGAGGTAGAGGGAGTTTTCAGATTCCTGGGTATGTTGTGGTAAATAAATAATTTCTGAATTGCCTTCAAGACGATGTGGTTCATTAAAAACATTATGTCCATTCAATGCCAATAGGATCTCGTTTTTTCCCATTAAACATCTAATTAAAAAGTTTTGCTTTCAACTTAAGTTCAGTTCACCACCTGGTGGAACGATGCATAGCATGTGAATCCTGAGTAAAATCACACTGGAAAATATTCACAGCCTCAGCCACCAAGCACCCTTTTTGTTAGTTCAAGAATCTTTCCATCAACAGCATAAAGTTAATGTTCAGCAATTTTATGTTCCATGCCATGCTTCATCTCATCTTCATCACTCAATGTTGCCACAGTCCTGCTCTTCCCACCGACTAACCAGTCCCCCAAAATTCGTTTTGTTCATCTTTTTTTTCCATGTTCATCAAATTACTCCAATTTCTTACACCATGTACTTGTTAATCATACCTTTTTTTTGTTACAGACTTATATAATTTACTTCACTCCCTAGTCTGACAGTTACTCTAAGTTTACCCCGATTCAGATTTAATAATTTTTTTACTTAAAGCCAATCACCGTTGACTGACAGTTGCCCTTAAACTGAACAGGAACAGGGTTAGGATTAACATATTAGTGCAGCAATATCTTCTGGGTGGGGGCATACTCCAACTGCTCCTTCTGTGGACATTGTGGACAATGTGCAGCCTTTCATTTTAAACTTTTATGTATTCTAGGAGCGAGACGATGACTTGTCTTGCAGCGTTTTAAATACACGTTCTTCCAAAGCTATTGCAGCGTTTCTAAATCAAGTTGCTTGCACTTGCCTCTCCCCCTTCTTTATTTGCTCTATGTTCGTCGCTCCTTTCTCTCTTTCTCCTTTCATTCTACTTGATCACCCATCAACTTCACCTTGCTCCTGGCAATCTTATTCTCTGTCACCTATTCCTAAATGAAGAGGCTCAGAGGTCAGAGCAGCAGAGGCCCGGCCGGGGCCGCTCGTGCACACAGTTCTATTTAAATATAACGAGAGAGAGGCTCTGCTGTGTGTGTCAAGAAAGGCAGGCTGAATGTGATTGGTTGCGGATTTCGATTATGCACATTTTTAAAGCAGTGAGTTACCCAGGATCTACTGAGAATGCTTTATTTCGAAGCATGCGTCTGCCAGTGCATGTTTAGGTTGTTATTTTGTGGTGTTATGCATCTGTATGTTTTTGTTAGGGTTGGTGATGCCGAACCTTTTCTTACTGTATGTGAGAATGGTTTTTACTTTTTCTGTCCGTGTGAGCTGCAAACGTTTTTCTTAGCACCATATTATCAGACATTCATTCCGTAATGCTTAACTGAGGATATGAGATTCTAAAGAGAGTGGTCTTCGCAAGCTGTGAGGAAGAGATGTAACTTCCGAGCGTGAAGCGATTGAATGCCGCGTGTCTGACACTCACTTTGCATTACATTCCTTACAGTGCCCAGCTGCTGGTGAGCACTGATTGAAATCCCGCAGCTGTGTACCTTAAGAATCGTCAGCCTCGCACATTTTGAAAGCAGCGACGGCGCGAACGGGTGTTGCGGGAGTGCGCGGTAAATATAGCACACTGCGCGCTTAAGGTGATTTCTGTGCGCGCGCGCTCACCCGCGCGGCTTATTGGGAACAGTGGTGTTAGCTATTACCTGTGATTTTGGCCCTTTGCTTGATAATTATATTCGTGATCAATTTGTGTTCAATTGTTCATCTACCAAGGTGAAGGAAAGAATTCTTAGTTGTAAGAATCCATCATTGTCTGAAGTTATTGACCTTAGCCTTAGTATCGAAAGATCAATAACTTCTACCAAAGCCATGTCACTAGATACCGCCACTAAAGTTAATTTTATTTCAGACGATGCGTCTGAGGATGGTCTATATGCTATTTCTAGTAAAGAAACTAAGGAAAAGTGGCAAAGTAAAACTAATGGCAATATGAATAAACAAAACTTTTGTTTTAGATGTGGATCCAAATTCCACATTGGGAATTTTAAAGGGTGTCCCGCCATGAACAAACGTTGTGTTTTGTGCAAGAAAGTGGGACATTTCCAAAAGGTTTGCAGATTCCAAAAGAAACCTGTCAAGGTCAACTATGTGGACATGGATGGAATCACTGCAGCTGTACGTTCCCAAAAGAGCGCTAAGATCAGCCTCATCCGCTTCACTATGCATTCAACGAGTGAGAACAGTCACCTGGGGAGACAGACGCTTCATGGTGGCCGCCTCGAGGCTCTGGAACTCCTTGCCCCATCACATAAAAACCAGCCCCTCACTATTGCTCTTCAGAAGGCAAGTGAAGACATGGCTATTCACTCAATAATGCACAGGATGTGCCTCCTTGTCTGCCCAGCGCCGAGACACCATTTATGGTATTTGTTCGCGCTTTAGAAATTTAGAAAATAAATAAAAATAAATAAATGTAATGACAACTTTGATAATCTGATGTTGATGGTGGAGTGTGATGATTCCGAGCCTATTAAGGGACCTTTGTGTGAAGCCATAATTGACAATGTTAAGTTACAAGTAATGGCTGACTCTGGAGCTCCCATTACTATCCTCAGGGACTCTACATTTTTTGATAAATGGGGAAATGATATAAAAATTAAATCAATCAGATGTTAATTCAAAAGCTTTCGGTGAGAAAGATATTGACATGTTAGGCTTTTTCTTAGCTAGTGTTGAGGTCCTAGGTAGATCCATTATTACAAAAGTCTACGTGGCGATTAAGGGAAAAGATATTGTAGGTTGGAAAGACCTCGCTAAAATGGGTCTATATCTTGTCCCGGGGGATGAAAATCCAATCAAAGTACGAGACTTTCCTATCTGTTTTGTAGAGGATGCAAAAATTGATAGAACTGATCTTCTAAATGAGTTTAAAAATGTGTTTAGCAACAAAATTGGCCTCGTGAGTGGGGCAGAACACAAGATTAGACTCATTCCCGGAGCATCTCCTGTTTTCCATAAGGTTCGCCCTGTTCCTCTTAGTGTCAGGGCGGAACTTAAAAAGATGCTTGAGGATTTGGTTAAAGACAGAATTATAGAGCCTTCAGAATCCTCTCAATGGGTTGCGCCCATCGTCGTAGCACGCAAGAAAAATAATGAGATCAGGCTATGTGCGGACCTCAGGGGTCTCAATAAAAACATTAAAATTGACTGTCATCCTCTCCCTAAAATTCAAGAGCTGTTAGCAAATCTGGACGGAGCTAGGTGGTTTTCATTGTTGGACTTAAAGTCCGCTTACCATCAGATTCCCTTGTCTAAAGATTCTCAAGAGTTAACAACCTTTGTGACCCCATTCGGAGCTTTTAAGTTTCTGAGACTCCCATTCGGGTTAGCTTCAGCAGCTAGCGTTTTTCAAAGGTTAATGGACTCTTTGTTTGGGGATCTGGTGGGGGTACAAGCATATTTGGATGACATTTTGGTTTTCGCAAAAACAATGGATGAACATAATGTTCTACTAAAAAAGGTTTTGTCCATTCTGGGTAGTAGGGGTATGACCGTCAGGGAAGACAAATGCAAGTTCGGGGTGTCTGAATTGGAGTACTTGGGTCATTCAATTTCGAAATCTGGCATTAGACCTAAATTTTCTGTGGTTAGGGCTCTGATGGAAGCTAAACCTCCAAGCGATAAGGATGCTCTGCGTTCGTTTCTGGGCCTAGCCGAGTACTATACCAGGTTCGTGGAAGGGTACGCTCAGGTGGTGGAGCCACTGAGGTTACTCCTTAAGAAAGGCCAAAAGTTTGTTTGGACAAAAGATTTAGATGAGACTTTTGCTAAAGTCAAGGACTTGATTGTCTCTGCACGTTCCCTTCAGGCGTTTAGGGATGATTCCATGTGCATTATTGCAGTAGACGCAAGCATGAAAGGTCTTGGAGCTGTGCTATGTCAACAGGTGGAGGGCAAAGAACACACGGTAGCCTTTGCCTCTAGATCTTTGAAGGATTTTGAAAAGCACTTCAGCACAATTGAGAGGGAGGCGTTAGCCTGCGTGTGGGCTGCCCAAAAGTTTAAGATGTACATCTGGGGTCGCAAGTTTGTGATGCTATCTGATCATAAACCCCTTTCATTTATTTTTAGCAAAGTTTTGGGTACTAATAGTCTTTCTCCTAGGCTGACTAGACTAATCTCTAAACTTCAGGAATTCAATTTTGAATTAAGGCACATTACTGGGGGCAAAAACTTCAGAGCAGATTGCTTGTCCAGGATGTTGATGGACAAGGATGATGAGGATGACTTGGTTGAGGAGGATGTGGAGTGTGTGTCAATGGTGGACGCTATTGAGGAGTGGAATTCGGTCATTTCTGAAAAAGATTGGAAAGAAGCTAGCGAAATGGATGGTATTTTGTCCCAGGCTTTGGAGTTTTCAGCTAAGGTTTGGCCAGAGGTTAGAAACCTATCTGGGACCTAAGGAATTTCGCTCAGGTGGCAGAGGAACTCTCAGTCAAGGATGGAGTTTTATTGAGAGGCGATAAGTTCGTTCCTCCCAGTGGTTTAAGAAACATTATTATCAAGTTAGCCCACGAGGGTCACCTGGGTGTGACCAAGACTTGTATGAGAATCAAAACTCATTATTGGTGGCCGGGTATTGACTCACAGGTAAGGGCTACTGTGGACAATTGCGAAGAATGTTTGTTGTCTGATAAACATTGGAAGACTCATCAGGCCCCGTTACAACCTTCTCAATTTCCGGGGATGGCTTGGGAGAAGGTTGCTTTAGATTTCTCCGGTCCATATAAAGTTCTTCCGGAAGGGAAGAGGTACCTTATCTTAGCAATCGATTATTTCTCAAAGTGGATGTATTATAGGTTTGTAGAGGCTCCGGATTCAGATAATACCATTGCTTTCCTTGAAAGATTGTTCCTGCTGGAAGGGGCCCCTCGAACCTTAGTAACTGACAATGGGACCCATTTTGTCTCCGACAAGATGCGTAAATTTTTGAAAGTGCACGATGTGAAACAGTTGAAGGTGGCACTTTATTCACCCTCGTCTAATGGTCTAGTAGAGCGTGGCAATAAAGTTTTGAAAGAAGGAATACAAATGGCCCTAGCATCTGGCGTGGATGTTTTTAAGTTTTTGGAAAAGAAAATTTGGAATTATAATGTCTCGCCCCATTGTACGACTCAAGTGTCCCCTTTCCAATTGTTATGGGGCAGGGAATTCCATTCCCCTTTATTTCCTGCTTGGTTAAGGAAGGTGGAGGGTAATCAATTTCCTTCAATAAGGGATAACATTGACTTTTCAGTTAAACAGAAACAGGCAGTAATGAAAGAGAATTATGACAGATCAAAAAGCGTGAAAGACATTCAAATGTTGGTGGGGGATTGGGTTATGATCAAAAAACCCTATAAAGTCGCGAAAGGTTTGTCTATGTTTTCAAGCCCTGTCCAAATCCTTAAAGTCAGTAAAAATGCTGTTTTTCTGGGGGACAAAGGTTGGTGGAATGTGAGACAATTGGCAAAGTTGACTGCAGACCAAGCAGCCCTCATTTCTAGGAGAAAAAATGTATCCACTCAGGAGGGATGTGATTGGTCACATTGGCTTCAACCAAGAGTAATTGAATCTAACGATGGTTTGACTCCTACATCACTTACTCCCTCTAAAGATTCCTCCCCTGCACAAGATCCTGTAGTTTCCCCTGCTGTTCCGTCTTGCAGTCGCAGTGGTCATATTAGAAGACCCCCTGCAAGATATAACGAGTTTATATCTTTCTAGTTGTTTTAATTATTCTATTGTTACTCTTTTTCTGTATATTTGCATAAGGGGGAAGGTGATGTAGTGTATTGTATTCTTTGTTATTCTATTCTCGTGCTAATTATCCTTATCTCGTGAGCGCATGCTTGAGCACATGCACAGAATGTATACATGTATTCTTTTGAATGTGGAGACGCTTTCAGAAGCCAGGTGTCCGTTGTGTTTGTCCAGTTGCTACGGACTCCTGGCTGATGAGGCGCTCCTCCTGTGATTGGAAACCAGCTAATAAACTTCACTTGGAATACATTCCTTCTCTCAGGAATCTTATTTAAGACTATTAGTCTTCTACACAAAGGACAGTGTAAAGCATTTGTTGTACACACTCAGTCAGCAAATGGTCTCACACACTCGAGAACTGAACTCTAGGCCAATTGTTTTGTATCAAAATATATAACTGTTTTATTTTAGAACCAACAAGGTATCACAATATACTTTGTCAGAATGAGTTACTTTTGTTAAATACTTTTCAAATTGAGTGCAGAATGCTGTTGAGTGCAGAATGCTGTTGAGTGCTGTTGAGTGCAGAGTGCAGAATGCTGTTGAGTGCAGAATGCTGTTGAATGCAGAATGCTGTTGAGTGCTGTTGAGTGCAGAGAGTGCTGTTGAGTGCAGAGAGTGCTGTTGAGTGCAGAATGCTGTTGAGTGCTGTTGAGTGCAGAGTGCAGAATGCTGTTGAGTGCAGAATGCTGTTGAGTGCAGAATGCTGTTGAGTGTAGAATGCTGTTGAGTGCAGAGAGTGCTGTTGAGTGCAGAGAGTGCTGTTGAGTGCAGAGAGTACTGTTGAGTGCAGAGTGCTGTTGAGTGCAGAGTGCTGTTGAGTGCAGAGAGTGCTGTTGAGTGCAGAGAGTGCTGTTGAGTGCAGAGAGTGCTGTTGAGTGCAGAAAGTGCTGTTGAGTGCAGAGTGCTGTTGAGTGCAGAGTGCTGTTGAGTGCAGAGAGTGCTGTTGAGTGCAGAGCGTGCTGTGTGCTGTTGAGGGCAGAGTGCTGTGTGCTGTTGAGGGTAGAGTGCTGAGTGCTGTTGAGGGCAGAGTGCTGTTGAGGGCAGAGTGCAGAGTGACTGTTCCAGAGAGAGCAGGGTATGTTTGTGCGCTTACACGGTGCACTGACACACAGGAGCTAAAACAAAGAACAGCGGAACACATGTCTTGTTACACAAGGTTCCAAAACACAAAGGTAGGTTACACTATGCTTAATTCCACAAAACTCACGCTATATACGGCTGAAAAATAGCACAAGGCGAGGATAATGAAATTCAACAGTACTGCGAAAGCATGGCTTACATTACAAACAAAGTCTTGCAGTTGCCCATTGTAAATGACAATGCCATTTATTTAACGATTAAGCTATTGGCAATGTAAATGACAATGCCATTTATTTATGATTTAAAGAAAAAAAAAATGTCATGAGCAATGCCAATAGCTCTACCTTTAATGATGCCGAGACCATTGCATTGTAAATGCTTGTTTTTAACTATAATGTTGAGCGCGGCGCCCGATTCAGAGACAACGCGCTCTGCTTCTTTTTTTTTTACTTTATTGGTGAGCAGGGTGCCCGCTTCACGGACACCGCGATCTACATACAATACAATTGGCCTTCCTTTTGCTAAACTTTCACCTATTGGTATTGTAAATGACAATTCCTTTTAATATTATAAAAGGCTTTGCCATTTACAATGCCAGTAGCTCAAAATCTCGCTATTGCGAGGCATAACGCATTGTACATGATTGCTACATATGCTAGCATTGTCGGGGCAAAGGTTTCACCTCATAAGTGCTTTTTTGACAAATGCTGCAATGAGCAACAGAAAGATGATCCATCAACGTTTAAGAAGGGCCTTCCACTTCATGACAATATGGGCCGCTTCGTTTTAAGTAACCTTTGATTCAATTGCGCTAGAATTCTTTTTTTTTTGTTTTTTGTTATAAATAGCAGATTATGCAGCAGATGATGGAGTATGTAGCAATGCCATAATTATGCTTAAAACGCCGAATGTTTCCCTTGGCCCCCGCGTATAGAGCATAAGCAAGCGGAGGCTGGTGATAGAGCCATGTGTGGCATCAGACAGGCACCAGCTTGATTATCAAACACCACAGTAAAGTGACTTTTTCTCAGTAAATTGCAAACCACCTGCATCGTTAATTTTGAAAGAAGTCTGTCTAGTAGTGCTTTACTTCATTAGATCCAATTGGATTAAAGCATCTGATAACGACACAGTAAAGAAAGAAAATATGGACAGGAACCCTCTAGCACCCAGTATGCAACCATGTATGAATCATTATTCTTTTCTTGTTTCTATTTAATTTCTCAGAAGCATCCGTTGCCTGGGTGGGCGTGTTCTCGTGCTGTCTACAACTCCGTGTGAGCAGGAAAGGGGCGGGACCTCAGCCTACGCTCGATTTCGGATTGGATATTCTCCCAAGGGGCGGGGCAGAAGACTACAGACAGGAAAGGCGTGATTTCCGACACGCATCATCATATGATCAGTGTTCTTTCGTCCAGGTCGCAGTTGGTAAGCACTTTTTCAAATCTTTTTTTTTTCCAATGGATATATGGGGCACCGCGATTGATGAATTGTGGAACGTGTATGTTATATTAAGTGCTTTGTCTGTTTTGTTTTATTTTATTATACTTTTAAGTGTGAGTCCGGGCACCTCGGAATAGTGTTGTACATGGTAACAGGGCAAAGAAGCTGTACCGTGTTTAGTCACAGCTACCAAGTGACCTCATAACGAGCGCCAAACGTTTATCAGTCCTGTTCGGGTACTTATTTGGGAGTCGGCGTCCGAACTTGGACTACGCTGTTTCGGTAAAGCCCAGAACTGTCCATTTGTTTTCACTCTATATTTAGCTTTGGAGTTTTTTCTTTTCAGACACTTCAGTGTGCTGTAGGTACGTCACCATTATTGTGTTAATGGGGGAGATAAAGGTGCAGTCGAGTCAGCAGTGGGGACCCTCGTTCAGTATTCTTCAGTTACTCCCCTCTCAAGATGTTATTGTATGATGTAGCACTGAAACCGCAAAATACAGGTCTTACATTACAATAGTAGCACACATAGTGCACGCCTAAATGCAATATTATCTCATCTCACAGTTTTTACTGCACCAAAAACAAACTCGTTCACAATCCTGCCATATTTTGAAGGGAAGGAAGATTAAGTTGGTGCATTATTGTTTTGGGAACAGTTATTAGATATGTAAGGAAATCTTGATACCCAGAGATAATACATTTAAAAGCTCATCCAAGAAATATTTTATCCACTCTCAGATCAGTGCCTAAAGAATGTTTCTGCCCTTCATGAGCACACTCACCCCTTGTTGCTGCGTCACATAGCCTGCGTGGGCGAATCTAGAATCAATACTATTCGGCATCCATTTTAGCAGGGTCTTGCATTGTCAGTAGGGCTGCTTTCATTGTATTCTTGCTTCCTCTGTGGCCTCTCCAAATCTTCCAAGTTATCTTGCTGTATGCTGCCACAGATTTGCAGATATTCTCAGTTTACAACAGGGAGACCTCTGCAGGGCAGTCCTGCTACATTGGGCTGCATTCAACAGACGCTGATTCCTGGTCACTCCTTTGCCTGAGGCACCACCCAAACCAGCCCACTTGCTAAATCTTATGAGCTCCTTGTGGCCGCCATTAATGTTCTTGCAGTGACTTGGGACTCACGTTTCCCACCCTTCGGTTCAACTAAGGACAAAGGTTCCACTAAAAAGATGCAGTACAGATGGTGAGATATCACAGGCCTGAACAGCTGGATTCTCCTATCCCAGTCAGGCGCAGCCGGGAGAGAGATCTGCAGTGTTTTTCCTCCTAGCAGCATGCCCGGCTTCAGCAATTTTTATTTGGGTGAACCAAAGGTGCAGTCGGGTGGGCCACTGCGGGCCCAATTTGTCGCTTCTGGCTGTAACCTACAAGCCCTGGATTACATCTTATCTACGTGCAAACAGTCACCATGATACAATGGATCGATTCTGTGTGTATACAGAGCATGTGGAGAGTTATTTGAAAGTAAGAGCAATGTCTGGACCTAAGTGCAAACCCTAAAATTCCAGCAGGCCAGGATTCAACACAAGTACTTCCAGGCCCGATTATCTACTTTTCAACATCCCTCTCCTGTGCACCTTATCTCACAGCGGATATTAGGCACCAGCCCCATATCAGCAACCATCCAGCTCCACTTTCATTCTTCTTGATAAAAAAAATTAGTAAAATCACCTTCAAACTTAAAACATTGAATATAGCAGGAAATATAATTTGCACAAACTTTAAAATATGTCCCACAGTTGCCCAATGACCTGACTGCTAATTAAATAAACAAAAACTGAAAGGCCATGACAGACCCTGCTTCATCGCTAGTGCGAACATCTTTTTTGGAGCCCCACCAATGACTTCTTTCTCCGCAGATGCCATTACTAGCACCCTCCAACAGTCCCCTTCATCTCCCCATAGCCCTTCTCTCATATGCATTTCATTTGTTGTATTACTCTACTCATATCAGTGTAGAGTGTCGCAGTACTTTACATCACGCACACATTAAACAGAGACAATGAATCATATAAGTATGTAAATCAGTCTATAGGGAATGTCACATAAGCCAATAAGGATTACAAGGTGTAGGAATCACGTCATCCATGCAGGGGGAAGTATATTTTAAGAGGGTTGGTCTGGAGATGCACAAACTCAGGATTTAAAGCATACCCCAGGGGTTGGGGGGGCAGAGGGGGGTTGGCTTTACTAATAAAAATGTATATCTGCTGAAATAACCTCTTTTTAGCAACGTTAGAATTATGAAAGACTGGGGAAGTTCTAACTATATTGAAATACAAAAAAGAAAAGTGTAGTTCTAACTATACCAGTCAGAATTGGATGCAGCTCTTTGATGACAGTTCATAGGTCACTGTCCTATGATAGGTTTGTTACTTCTGAACTGCAAGTAACACAAGAATCTCTGTGACAAAGGCAGTAACTCACTGAGCTATCCACGTAAAATACAGTTTATCTGCATTTCAAAACTACCAGCAGACAAAGGATTGCTCTCCAGCAGGATCATTATTCACCAGTTATCTGGACATTGTTTATTGTTGTCTTGCATCCATGGCCATGATAATGATGAAAACGATTTAAATGAAGCATACACAAAGTATGTGATTTGCTGGGCCTTTGCAGATTTTTTAAATAAGAACAGATAGTCACACATTTTTTTTCTACTCAGTTCATAGAACTCTGCCTCACAGCCCGATCTGATAAGCAGCTGCAGGGATCAGGAAAGGTGAATCAGGATAAACACATTTCTTTTCTCCAGCACTAAAAAGAACAGGAAATATCCACACAGCGTGTGCCAAAGAAAGCATTTGTCATTTTCACCAAGCCCCATTGTACCTGCACAACACAGACCACCTATCCAAAAGGAGATACTTGATTGGGGGTGCCTGTGAAAAAGAGCACACGCCCAATCACGCAACTCCCCAGGAAGAAAAACAACGTTCAGAGGAACGTTTTAAATTAAAGTGTCCATTTTCTATTTACCTTCAAGCAGTCACTTCTTGGGTCAAGGCTCATGTTTGGGTGGGAATCGAAAGGGAACATACTCACAACTGATAGATGCGTAGTCCAAGGCGTTTCTATACATGGAACATATATTTTCCAGATGGAAAAAAAGTGCACTTTTGGGTTACATTTCTGAATGCAGAAATGTACATGTGTAATTTCCATATGCCCAGCTGGTCATGCGTGTGCTTACTCATTGCAATCTGGGACTGTGACAGATTGCCAGGAATACTCCTGGAATTTTGAGAAGTTATACGGTTACACATACATAGGCATAAGTCTTAGGTTTAAGAACATTTTTGATTTTGAATCCAGCCCTAGATGAGTGATTCATAAAGAATTGTAAACATCTTTTACACCCACTTCAGCACTGCTGAAGATTTAGGAAAGTTTACCTGTGCACTACATTTTCACTAGGGGTGTGTAGAAAGGTGGGATCTGTTAAAGAAAATATTTTTAAGTGGAATGAAAAAAAACAAAAGTTAATTCAGTGGTTGTTTTACAAGATTCATTAAACTAACAAGCATTTACAATGCAATGGTTTCGCCTTTGTTAAAGTTAGAGCTATTGGCATTGCTCTTGACATTATTTTTATTTATGTTTTTTTTAACATAAATAAATGGCATTGTCATTTACAATGCCAATAGCTTAATCTCTCGCAAATGCCACCCACAAACACCCACAGAGAGCCCCCCCCCACACACACACACAGAGCCCTCCACACACACACCCACAAAGAGCCCCCCACACACACAGCCACACAGAGCCCCCCCACACATAGCCCCCCCACACACAGCCCCCCACACACTGCGAGCCCCCCCACACACTGCGAGCCCCCCCACACACTGCGAGCCCCCCCACACACACTGTGAGCCTCCCCCACACACTGTGAGCCTCCCCCACACACTGTGAGCCTCCCCCACACACTGCGAGCCCCCCCCACACACTGCGAGCCCCCCCACACAGTGCGAGCCCCCCCCCCCACACAGGAATGACTGGAGAAGGCCAGGCGGTGCGGCAAGTAAGGATGGTGGGGAGGGGCTTTTCTGCGTGGTCAGAGTCCAGTGGCAGTACATTTCTGTTCATGGGCCATTGAGCACAGCTCCCAGGGATCCAGCGACCGGACAGTCTCCACTGTGTAGGTAGGCAACAAGGCGCAGAGCAGGCACCAGGAAGGGCAGTCGGAAATAGCCAGTGCCCGCTTTGTCTGAGAAGGCCGCCTAGGAGCAAGATAGCAACGCAGCCCACGGCCAGCAGAGCAGGTAGGCCCCAGCAGAGCTGTAGGGGTCTCCCCCTAGACTACAGGAGCCGCACCTGCACCTGGGGACGCCCGCCCCTACTCCCTGAACCACCTCTCCCAGGGCGAGGTGCCCCGCAACAGATGCTAGAAGAAAAGGGGCCCGGTGGTGTAGCAGCGCCGTAGGTACTGCGTCCCCGCCGGGACACCGGTTGGATAGTCATTTGATTCGAGTAGTGTGTATGGTGAGTGTCCCGGGCCTCAGGCACAGCAGTGGGCAGGGATATATTTCACGGTGCTCACAACTCTCCGCACCTAGACTCTGGTCAGTAGGCTCCTCCGTGGTCTGGCAGGGAGCAAGTTAGGGCCTGTGATGTGCCACGTTCGCCTGGTCCCGCCAGCTGTCCCTAGCCAGACACCTTGTGGCAGCAGGCCTTGATTAGGGTCTCTGCAATAGTCCGCTTGCCAACATTAAGCAGCATCGCGGTAACTGCTTCAGCTGCAGGGTGACTCCAAAGTCAAAACCGGGGACACAGGTGCTTCAGAGGTGTATTGGTTGCCAGGATTAATGTCGGATAAGGGGCAGCAGTGCGGTGCTTCCTGGCCTAGGGTGCATCCGCCATCTTGGACCTGCTAGCCAACACCCCCGCCCCCCTTTCCTCCCACCTCCAACCTCGCCCCTTTCCCCACCTCCAAGGGGAACATTGCCGATAGTACAAAAGTGCCCTGCCTCCAGATATGGTTAAGTCCCAGCAAGTGGCACATAGGACAGACATGTTAAACAAGTGAGATAGGGGAAGAACCCGCTATAGAAAGAGACCTGCCTTGACAAATCAATTCTCCACATGATTTCATCTCACACAGCACTGAGAAAGTAACACCAAAGTCAAGCTGCGTGCCAGGAAACGAACGCCCACACACCAGATCAACAAGGCATAGGGATGCGACAGCAAAAGAGGGCAGTGGTGCCAGCCTAGATCGGAAATTCAACCCCTTCACGGAATCCTTAAAACAAAGACACGGAGAGCGGGAGGGGGGCGGGAACGGGGCCGGAGACATGGAGAGCGGGAGGGGGGCGGGAACGGGGCCGGAGACACACACCAAAGTCAAGCTGCGTGGCAGGAAACGAACACCCACACACCAGATCAACAAGGCATAGGGATGCGACAGCAAAAGAGGGCAGTGGTGCCAGCCTAGATCGGAAATTCAACCCCTTCACAGAATCCTTAAAACAAAGACACGGAGAGCGGGAGGGGGGCGGGAACGGGGCCGGAGACATGGAGAGCGGGAGGGGGGCGGGAACGGGGCCGGAGACACACACCAAAGTCAAGCTGCGTGCCAGGAAACGAACGCCCACACACCAGATCAACAAGGCATAGGGATGCAACAGCAAAAGAGGGCAGTGGTGCCAGCCTAGAACGGAAATTCAACCCCTTCACAGAATCCTTAAAACAAAGACACGGAGAGCGGGAGGGGGGCGGGAATGGGGCCGGAGACATGGAGAGCGGGAGGGGGGCGGGAACGGCGCCGGAGACACACACCAAAGTCAAGCTGCGTGCCAGGAAACGAACGCCCACACACCAGATCAACAAGGCATAGGGATGCGACAGCAAAAGAGGGCAGTGGTGCCAGCCTAGATCGGAAATTCAACCCCTTCACAGAATCCTTAAAACAAAGACACGGAGAGCGGGAGGGGGGCGGGAACGGGGCCGGAGACATGGAGAGCGGGAGGGGGGCGGGAACGGGGCCGGAGACACACACCAAAGTCAAGCTGCGTGCCAGGAAACGAACGCCCACACACCAGATCAACAAGGCATAGGGATGCGACAGCAAAAGAGGGCAGTGGTGCCAGCCTAGAACGGAAATTCAACCCCTTCACAGAATCCTTAAAACAAAGACACGGAGAGCGGGAGGGGGGCGGGAACGGGGCCAGAGACATGGAGAGCGGGAGGGGAGCGGGAGGGGGGCGGGAACGGGGCCGGAGACACACACCAAAGTCAAGCTGCGTGCCAGGAAACGAACGCCCACACACCAGATCAACAAGGCATAGGGATGCAAAAGAGGGCAGTGGTGCCAGCCTAGATCGGAAATTCAACCCCTTCACAGAATCCTTAAAACAAAGACACTGAGAGCGGGAGGGGGGCGGGAACGGGGCCGGGGATACATGGAGAGCGGGAGGGGAGCGGGAGGGGGGCGGGAACGGGGTCCGGAGACACGGAGAGCGGGAGAGGGGGTGGGAACGGGCTAAAAAAAAAGCAAGCACTCACCTGGACTTCTTCCGGGTGCCTTCAATGCCGGACCAGATTCGGGGGCGTTCCCGAGGGCTTTTGGCTGACGTAGAGTGACGTAGCCAAAAGCCAAAAAATCTCGGGAACGCCCCCGAATCTGGTCCGAGATTGACGGACAGTTACCTCTCCCAATGGCTAGCCTCCATTTATGGAGCTAGCCAATGGGAAGAGGGGGCGGAGACCCGACGCCACACACAACTCATAAGGTTTTTTGGCGCATGCGTACTTCGTACGCATCCCCAGTCAAAACCTAAAAAACAACTGTGTGTAGGGGCCATTTTAGTTATTGATAAATCAAGAACACAGAACGAAGCTGCGGCCAATCGCAGGGCGGCTCCAGCGATGACGCGGCGGCTCAAGAACCAATCCTAGCGCGGCGGCACTGAGGGGGCTCGACCGCCTCAGCCAATGGCAGGGCAGCTCCTTCGTTCTTGCTCATGACGCGGCAGCTCGAGAACAAATCCTAGCGCGGCGGCACTGAGGGGGCTCGACCGCCTTAGCCAATGGGAGGGCAGCTCCTTCGTTCTTGCTCTCCGCGGCCCCGGAGGTCCTCAAGTTATTCTCGGCACCGGGCAGCGGAGGCAATCAGGGAGGCAGCGTTTACACCGTAGTAGGAGGCGGCAGAGCGCTCGGGGTGCCACTAGTGCCTTACCAGATTCGGGGGCGTTCCCGAGAATCGGCTTTCGGCTGACGTAGCGTGACGTAGCCAAAAGCCAAAAATTCTCGGGAACGCCCCCGAATCTGGTCCGAGATTGACGGACAGAGCCCTCTCCCAATGGCTAGCCTCCATTTATGGAGCTAGCCAATGGGAGGAGGGGGCTGTTACCCGACTCTACACACAGAGCATAAGATTTTTCCTAGCGCATGCGTACTTCGTACGCATGCATCGCTAGTCAAAACCTAAAAAGTATTGAATGAGCAGCCACAAGATCCCACCCACTGCAAAGAGTCTGGATTGACAGTGTTGAGATGAAGGAAGTTAATTGTAATTCCATCTCACCTCAGAGGTACCCCCAGAAGCATTCCCAGATTCAAAAGGCCACTCACCAGCCGATTACCCCTCAGTGAACACGCAGCCCGATACATACTACGGAGAAAGAGCGAGATATGTAACGCCCAGCCCCCATCAGAGGTGACGACGACAATGGGCCCTGAAATACACCGACCTACACAAAGCTTGGTAGTGGCAAAATAACTGAGAAGATCCTGATACTGAAAGTATACCAACCTGCTACATACTGGGCAGCACACTATCCACCCTCCATTAACTTGGCATGGTCTTGTTCGACATAACTCGGGCAGCTGTTCAAGCAGGTCTGGGACAGCGGAATCTGAGTACCAAAAGGAATACGGGAACCAAACACAGGGGTGAACAGCCTCTGCTGCATAATATGTGGCTTGTAAATGGTGTCACCCCATGACCTTTAGCAATGTCAAAATCTCCCGGACAGCTCATCTTCAGAGGAAGTTATGGGAGGGGGGGGGGGGGGCAGATAAACAGCAAGACACAGCCCTTGCTGAAGATGTCCAAACTTTCCGCAAGGACACCTCCTTGAACCATAGATTGTAAAGTATGGAGACCAGAATTAGTGGCATAGACCAGCAGTTGGCGACACCCATAGACTGGGAACAAGGACACTGGTACCTTTTAAAGAAAATCGATGGGCTGGAAAACCAGAACAGACAAAGCAACCTCCCTCCGTACGTCATTGTGCCTGAAAAATTGGAAGGATATATCAACACAAGGTTCCTTGCCAACCCCATTCTCACCATGGGAACCAGTCTCTCACCATGGGAACCCGATTGGCGAGGACCCATGGCACACCAAGGAAAAGTGCATTAGAACTCTGGCTACGCCCTCTTTCAACCCACCCCATGCTTAACAACTGGCTCACAGAATAAGAACATGGAGTTTGACCCCCAATGGGAAGGTGCAGGTTGTACAACTGATCACACCCCTTGAAGGCTTTTATAACTTTTCTGGTTCTTTGCACTTCTGATATATAATGAAGGTAATCATGAGGCTAATGGGGTGTCTTAACGGCGAAAGTTGATTCCAGTATGTAAACTGTGGGAAGGCTGTGTTAAGTACAGATTTTAGAGCAGTACTCCTTGAGAGCACTCATGCACATTTCCACACAAGAGGATTGATCATTCATGGAAATAGAGGTTGGCCACTTGCCTGGTTCTTTTAGTCAATAACAAATGAATCTAGGAAAAAGCAAAGCGCTGAACAACAATGCACAACAGCTAAAGAATCACTGCGCCAAATAATTGCCTGCTTTCTCTACCACCAACAGCCTCACACCATAGTTCTTAAGGCCAGAAAGAAGGGTCGGCTTCTCCACAAAGGCCACAAGTTCTACATCTTGCAGGACTTTCCCAAGAAAATTTTTCTTACTGCTATACCTCATCTTAAACAGGGCATTCGATACGTTCTCATGGACCTGGTGTGAATGTTGACCACTCAGAACAAAACCTCTAAACTTAATGGCCCCCGGATAATTGGAAGAACTCTTTGTGACATTTCCTGCCAGAGGAATGGACATTGGGGCTGACAAACATTCACGTTTGAGGCCCAAGATCCCCCCAAACCAACCCACGACTCACCTCCGCTGAGAGAAGTCATCAAGTAATGGTCTGGAACACCACAACCCAGACACACCCGCAAGGATTGTACGTTTGATGGACGACTCCATCAACATATCGGAGCCATCATCAAATGTACAACTTTTTTCTTCAAAAAGAAAATTCCAAAGCTTGTATGTCTTTCTAAAAAATAAATAACAGTACAGTGCACAACTCGCCATGGGAGTTTCTCCTGATGGTGAGCGAGGCATTCAGCACTTTTCAATGCTCCTTGCCGCCAGGTTTTTCCTGGCAGTGATGGACATTGAAAATCAGTTGTATAATGGTACAACACATGCCTCAACCATGCAGTCTCAACCATGAATGCTTTTACCACATAGTTTTCTGGTAAAGATATGATTGGTAGAGGGACATGTGTGGTAAAGACCACACTCCTGCCCCCAGCCCTGAAAACTGTCCCTTTTCCCCAACCTGAGCCCTAAAATCTGTCGCAGTGCCCTAAAAACTACCCCGCCCCACCCACCCTGAGCCCTAAAAACTGACCCTACCCCTTTAAACTATCCAGTCACCCCGCCCTCAGGCCTAAAGCTGCCCCTTGCGCTAAACTGAAAACTATCCCTTCACCCGAGCCCTAAAAATTGACCCCACACCCTAAAAACAACACCAGCCCCCACTTGCCTTCATCGCTAAAAACTGACTCCCACCCCTTATATTGACCTCCCCAACGGGTTGATCCCTAAAACACAGCCCCCTGCCCTATAAACAACTCTGACTGCTAAAAGCTACCACCACCCCCCCAAATCGGTCTCCAGTCCCACTTACCTGACCTCATCCTCTCCTGATCCATCTTCTTCATGCCCCTCCATTCCAGCCTCTAGAACATTCGCTGCCTTAACCATGCATATGCATGGTTAAGGCATATACGTGGTTAAAGCAAGCATGGTTCAGCTTGCGGGGAAACAGCACGCTTGGCTCAGCCCTAGGCTCATCTAATTAAGATGGATGGACATACAGCCATATCTCCGATCGCCATCAGACGGGTTTGACCACAGCAGATACAGAGTAGTCTCCGATGTCCTCAAACTATGGTCCGCAGAAGTCTAAATAGGGTAGACAGACCATAATGTTGGCAGGAGGGAGGGAGGACTCCATTGCCGCTGCAAAGGAGTTCCCTCTCCATACAACATATAAATCAGGCCCTATGTCCTGTGGTAAATTAGTCTAAGAAGGTTGCCAAAGAGATATAAATACTGTACCACGGAAAAAGCGCCACCTAATATTTAGATTCATGCTTTTAGAAGCGAGTGCCTGGAGAATTAGAATCCTAGAGAACTTTGTGAGGAAGACTATTCTCTTGAAATTCTTTAACAGGGAATAATATGCTACTTGTAAACACTTTTGGAAATGCTCGTAACCCCGCTTTCCGGATTCCTGATCACCTACCTTTTCTCTCGGGATGGGGAGTCCTGTGGTATTCCTGTCCATTTGTTATACAGTATGTCCCGCAGGCAGGGATTGAGGTGCCTTACGTTTCCCTTACTTCTGATTATTATTGGTAACCATTTTCTTGCGATTTGTTGCACCCAAGCTGCCTACCTCTTACCATACTCTTTCTTGAGGTTTTTTAGCTCAGTTTAGGAGTTGTTCTTAAAATCCTTAACGTGTGCCGCCTGAGGTTTTTCAGCCATGAAAATTATATGTAACCCTTTCAATAAATAAAGGTACTTTCCTCGTTACTTCTTCACAGAGTGTAAACTAAAAAAGGTAGTCCAAGCAGAGCGGGCCTACCCTATAAAGAAATCCTTTATTTCCACTAAAAGCTGATACTTCTAAAGGCTGGTAGTGTAGGTGGAGGCAGGTACATCGTAAGCTTGTTCATAGACTAGTGTACTTCTGCCTTCATAATCGGCAGCCCTTTAGACTGAATGTGCTACTCTTATTAAGCAAATCTTGATGTTGAGTGCGTTAAATTCCCCAACCTAGTTGGTTGTTATTTACAAATTGCTCACCCTTCTCTAGGAAACTGCTGGGGAGATTCTGGAAGTATGAATTCTATAATACAATGGGGAGGGAAATCAGGTTTCTAATTGCTACTCTAACTTTCTTCCGTACATTTTCCTTTAGGTCCTATGTAATTTTCCTCCGCGCCTGAAAATGGAATTGGTGCTTTTTTACCTCTCATTGATTTCATTGTTCCTGTTTTCAAACCAAAGATTGTATTACTCTGCTGAACCAGTTCTTTTGGACCGGCCATTCCTTAGTGTCTGGAATGCTCCCACCCAACAGTGCCAGGAGAAGTACCAGGTTGAGCTGGACCTGAGTGTTTTTGACATTGTGCTCAACCCAAACCAGTCTTTTGTTGGGCAGAACATGGTCATCTTCTACAGTACGCAGCTTGGATACTACCCATATTACACAAACAATGGCACTGCTGTCAATGGGGGCATCCCACAAAGGGCCAGCTTGATACACCACCTTCTAAAAACCAAAAAAGATGTTGAAACTGCCATCTTAAATCCAGCGTTCTATGGCCTAGCGGTGGTGGACTGGGAGGCGTGGCGCCCTTTGTGGGAGCGGAACTGGGACAAGATGAAGATTTACGTAGACCAGTCTATTCAGTTAGTCTCAAAGCTGCATCCGGACTGGCCACATGTCCGGGTAGTGGAAGAAGCCCAAAAGGAATTTGAGGCTGCAGCTCGGGCCTTCATGGAAGAGACATTGGCACTTGGTCAAAAATTGCGACCTGAAGGTCTGTGGGGCTTTTATGGTTTCCCTTCTTGTTACAACTTTGAGTATAAGAACTCCACATTCAACTACACGGGTGAGTGTCCAGAAATCGACAGGAAGAGAAATGATCAGCTGAGCTGGCTTTGGAACCAAAGCCAAGTTCTCTACCCAGAGATCTACTTAGACAAAGATCTCAAGTTATCCTACAACACTCAGAAATTTGTTGCTCATAGGGTTCAAGAGGCCCAACGAGTTGGTGCACAGCTGCAAAATGGGACACTGCCAGTCTTGCCGTATGCCCGAATCGTGTACACCTACACCATGGACTTCCTTGCAGAGGTGAGAGTTATATTGTGGCCTGTATGAGTGATCTCCCACCACGGGCATTTAAACAGATTCATTCATTTGTTATGGGGTCATGTTGAATGCATAGAATAGGGCTTTGGTATAATTCAGAATTCATTGGATTGAAGCACTGTTGTTTTCAGCCCGGTCTATGGAATGCACCTAAGATCAGAATGTGGTGCTTCGCAGATGGGATGTGTGTGTGGGGGTCTCCATTCCAAGTACTAAGGAATACAGTAGCTCTCCAACAAAACATCATATACACTTTCGATAGAATAACTTTTCCTTGAGTTGTCAAACATCATTAGGGCAAAGGAAGAAAGGTTATATTTCTTAACTATTTTGTTATGCATTTATTTAGGTTATTTATCTTACCACCTTTGACCTTCTTGCTCTGTTGTTCTTGAACCATGATTTCAGACCTGGTATTGAGCTCAGTTTGTGGCTGATATGGATAACATGGTCCTCACAGAGGGTGTTTTTCATGCAACAATGCTTCTGTAAGGTGCATTCATTTACTTCCTTAACACTGGGTCTTGAGCTTTGGGAAAGCCATCTGTGTAAACAGGTAACACTCCTAACTTACTTACAGACGAGTGCAGTTTCTGCAAGCTTCTGATGCCAGGCATCGACGGAGTTTAATTAGGTTAGTGCTTAGAGGTTGTTTTGTTTGTGTAGGCTGGATTGGCTGATCATCTGTTGGGTGAAGTTTTGACATTTTTTGGCAAGTGGCAACCATTCATGATAGAGTTGCTGTCTATATTGCAGCAGTGTGTGGGATCCAGTTGACCGATTGGATCTGGTGGTGTGCAAACTTGAGTGGTGTTGTGATTTTTGTATTTTGGTCCGTAAAGTCAGTCGTCTGTTCAGCAGGTCTTCATGTTTACTGACTGGTTTAGCTGTAGTCTTTGCCTTTTCCAGAGAAATGATCTCCAGAGTGTCCACAAAGTTGGTTACACTTTTTTTGAGGGGGGGGGGGGTTGAGAGTGTGTGTGGTTTAATGACAATTCTAAACTGCTATCGAGAGAATGTGATAAAAGACCAATGTCACATTTAGAATAAAGGGTCCTTTGTCATCAAACTCTTGCTAACCTCAGTTTGTGTTGGAGCGTAATGTAGAGCAAGATATGGCTTTGTCTTCTTGGTTTAGTATGTACAAAAATGTTTCACGCTGCATGTGCTACTGTTCATCATCTGGCGAAGGGTGCATTTGGGAGTTGTTTAGGTATCACAGTTGCAAACTCCTTTTATTTTACTTTCATGTCACTCACTGGTCCTGGTAGGGGATTGGAAGACGGAGGCAATTGGACCTGAGGTAAATTTCAGATGACTCCATTCCAATGTTTCTTTTGTACAGTAGACCAACTACCTCCTACTGGAATTAGAAACGAATGTATAACTAGGTGCAAGGTACTTGGTTAGCTTCCTTTTAGATGGAGGTTTGGTGCAGTGCCCGGGTGTTGAATGAGAAAAACACTGGACCAAGTCTCCTGTTAATTCAGGGCATCTTGCAAAATTGTTCTGGATGTAGATGTAGGACCTGCCCAGACATTGTTTCCTTATTTTGGTTCGGTGGGGGGTTTAGATTAAGTCAGGAAGAAAATGGCGCTCAAGCAAGTTCGCAATTGAGTGTGTCGGATGTGACCAATGAATACAGTGCTACCAGGTCAGGGAAAACAAACCCAAACAAAAACCCCTGCGTGTAGGTAGGTCAGGACCCACACTGCAAATTAGAACCAAGTCCTGTGCACACGTTTAAGGTATTGGTTTTAGTGTAAAAAACACTATTCGAAAAGTACTTTGAATAGTGTTTTTTGCACTAAAACCAATACCCTAAACTCGTGCACAGGACTTGGTCCTAATTGTTTCCTTATTTGCCACTGCTATAATCCCAAGACCAATTATTACTTGCTGCAACGGGAAACAGCCTTTAGAACAAGGTTTTTACCACTTTGTACCTTTACCATGCATTTTTTGCCACGTATGTATTTAGTGTGAATATGCTTTTAAAACGTATGCCTTTACCATGCATTTAAGGTAAGTTCAGGGGTGTGGGGGGTCTCCCTCCCCTCCCCCCACAAATACATTGTATATATGTGTATGTGTTTACAATGCGGGGTAAAGGCATACGTTGTGAAAGCATAGGCGATCTAAACAAATGCAGGGTAAAACAAGCATTTACAATGCAATGGTTTCGCCCTTGGAAAAGTTAGAGCTATTGGCATTGTAAATGACAACATTTGTATTTATGTGTTGGTTTTGAAAACAGATAAATAAATGGCATTGTCATTTACATTGCCAATAGCCTCTGCAGTCACTTACAATTCAGCAGGCACACCTGACACGGACAGGCAAGCAATGGGAGAATCAATGGGACACAGCGTGGTCTCGCACAAACTTCCATTCCGTATGACGCATGACACCTTTTCCATGTCCCAAAGGATTTTGCTCGGATACCATTAGCACCACATTGGGAGGCATGCTCAGCCACGTCCGAACGATGTCCGAAACAAATAAGAGGGTGAGACTAGAAATGGACTGCCTGTGGAGAAACGGAGATAATGCTTGACAGGTAGCTGGCTCTAACGTTGGAGTGTGCAGAGGACGTAGTTGCATGTCAGGCCTTCCTGACATAGGAGTGGATCTTTAACAGCCTCACCAGCCAGCTAAGCAGATACTGTGATTGGTGTCAGGGATGTCTCAGTGTTACATAAACAGCCCCTCTCTGCCATCTCTTCAGACTGGGCCCGCCTCCCTCTAATGATGAAACCCCCCTCCCTCATCCCCCTTTCGAATGAGCCACAGTGAGTCTGCAAGCCTGCCAACCCCCCACCCACCTGCAGTGTACCGGTCTCCTGCCGCAGGGAGGGGCAACGCCACAACCCCTCTCACACGAGCGCCCTGGTATTATCACAGCAGCCTGTAATTTGTCACAGAGAACACAGCTCCGTGCCGGCGCCACTCGGATAACAATCACCAGTGACAGCATTGTATGTGTTTGTGCTGGGAGGGGGCGGGCTGGAGACTGGAGGGGTGATGCCGCAAATTGTTTCACGGCTCCGATGTGTTGGTTAAATAACAGCATGTCAGAGAGTGGGGAATCAAAGTTAATTCAACTGTATACAGATCTCCTCAGCAGGAGTGCAAACTTGCAGAGCTGGCTAAGTAGCTAGAAGACATTGCAGCCTCCGTTCCCTCCTAATTAGAATGGAGAAGAGCAGGAGTGTCTGTAAGTATAAGCAAAGGTGCCCGGCGAGAGGAGGGGTTAGATCTGGCGGGTCGGGGGAGGATGGAGAGAGGCGCAGGCACTGCATCATGGCATAACACCACTCTCCTTCTTACTGGCGTGCGACCTCAGAAGATAACTCTCCCTCTTCCCACCTCCTACCTCCTGCAGTAACATCTCAGCATTTAGGGGTCCGGTGTTTTGGGGGTTTTTGTGGGCGATTGCGAGATGCGTTCCACCGCCTGTCTATAAACAAAAATAAATGGTCTCTTTTTGAGCAGGGTTTCAGGCGGAGTAAAAACACATTTCCTTTTGTGACTTACAGCGCCTCGAATCCTGGAAGCGATATTTACATTTTACTATTTCACTCTTATTAATAAATATTATTACAATTATTGTGAGTGAGCATAGACAGTAATAACGTTCAACTGCATGAAGCAGATCGGGAGCCGTCCATGAAGTACCGGCCGGGAGACTTGACGGGCGAAGAGATGGCGTTTAGGAAGTAGTCGCGGGGGGATTTGACGGGCGACGAGGATCCAAAGCCTTCTTCCTCCCAGGAGTCAGCCTCGCATATCTCTTCCTCCTCTGGGGCCCGCTCCTGCACCCCCCGACACAGCGGAGAGTCGGACTCCTGGAAGGACACTGCAGCAGGCAGCACAAGTGAAGTCACCTCCATACGGGCACACGGACAGTGGGAGGGGGGGGACGGGCACACTGACAGCGGGAGGGGGGGCACACGGACAGCGGGAGGGGGGTGATCACACGGACAACGGGAGGGGGGCGGGTACACAGACAGCGGGGGGCGGGGTAACGGGCTCACGGACAGCGGGAGGGGGGGAGCGGGTGAACGGGCTCACGGACAGCGGGGGGGCGGGTTAACAGGCACGCGGACGGAGGGGGGGGGCGGGTGGGCACGCGGACAGCGAGAGGGGGCAGGTTAACGGCAAACGAACAGTGGGAGGGGGTCAGCAAACAGCCAGTGGGACAGGGAACAAGACTAACAAAGAATACAAACATCGGGGGAAAAAAAAGTACACGCCCACAGTGGCCATGACGTTGCGGAGAGGGAAAGAATCTGCGGAACGCCCACCAATCGCCTCGAAAAATGACGGACAGTTCTCTCTTTCAATGGCTAGCCTCCATTTATGGAGCTAGCCAATGGAAGAGAGAGGCGAAACGAAGGCCACACTGTTGTAACATTAGATTTCGCCTGCGCCGAAAAGCTGCGCAGTGCGCAGCTTTCGACGAGGCGAAACTTAAAAATGCATAGTAAAGGCATGCAGAGTATTTCCCTACTTTGTTCCGTCATGCAACTGCCGCAGTTATCCTATTTTGTTTTCACTCCGTTCCATCAAGACTCAGCCAGCACAGAACCCCTTGTTTCTACTTACAGTAAAGCAAAATCCGCCATTCACCCAGGGGGAGCTTTAGAAACAAAAAACATGCACACAGTTAAGAACATCATTGTTCACACTATGCATTAAATACACATACTGCATTTGTTGCTCTGCACAAGAAATGCATGTTACTACAACAGTTGGTTAGGGCTGTCGTACTATCATATCTGTCAGTGACAGGTAACACCATTGATTATGATATCTTGATCCACTGCTTGGCAGTCTTTCGGCTATGTTGACAACCTAAAGTTCGTCCATAGAAATGCAGATAAGCATTCAGCAGCCCATGTTACTCATAAAGCTCACTTTTTAATATAAGTTAACTTTTGAGATGTAGAGTTCACGTCCAGCAGAATAAAGCACTGAGGAATACGTCCAAACCTGATGGTGGAAACAACAATCCGAGGTGGAATCTATATTCTGGTGTGTTGTGGGGTTGAGCGAGAGGTACCACCTATAAACCAAAACTCCTTCGAAAAAAAAAAAAGCTCAACACTAGATTTTAGAAATGTGTAAAGCATTTGAACCATTGAATAAATGGGGTCAACCCAACATAAGTCACAGGACCTGGGTATTAGTTAGTATAAACAAAGGTGGCCCTAGACATAACTTAGTTGCCATCAATAAATGAATTAATGTTGATTCTTGTAGGGTTAAATCCTGTAACGAGAAGAAAGAGAACAAAAAACACACAGCCAGATGCACATACACTTATGCAGTAACCAAAATATTTTGATTTGAAAAATTATATATAACAATACTGTTAGTCAATTCAATATGAACAATTTATTTACATTAACAGAGAAGAAAACTGCCAGGTGCAGTGAAACAGTGTAAAGGTAGGTGCTCAACTGATGGAGGAAGCGAAAAGGCAGAAGTTTCAGAAAAACAATTTCAATAATTAATATCCTGCTGAATACCAATTCTTCTAGCTGAATAGCACAAAGAGGCCTGCCAACCACAATTTGACCACAAAACTAATTATTCCTGATGTCTGATTTGGTGTAACTGTAACCGTACAGACAATCAAAAAACTGGGGAAGGGAACCGAAGTGCAGGCCCCAGAAGGGGGAGAAAACCGTCGACGTTTCGACCCTGGCGCAATTGAGGAAAGATTAACACCTCTGCTACGGGTCTTCTTCAGGACAAAAGGAGGGGAAGGGGGTACCTAGGTTGTAGGGCAACTTGGGTCTCAGCAGTATTTCAGGCAACCCGTCAATGGTAAGCCCAGTTTGCAATAGATGTATTAGAACAATGTCTTAATATCAATCTGTGTCCTGATTAAACAAGTACCACACTGGAAATAAATTCCAACCACTTTCCGATAAAGACCGGGAAACGAAAAAGACAAAGTCCAGCCACAAAAGAATATTTCAAAACGACGCATTCCAAATCAACGAAGGCAAGTTTCCGAAATATTCGGTCACCAAACAGCCGAAACTCGACGTTTAGAGTTAGAACAATTCCGCCGTGCGGGTGTAACCAGCATTTGAACAGCATTACAATCTGCAAAACTATTGTTACAGGTAAGTAATTTTTTTCTTTTGGACATTGGAGATAATCAGGAGCTCTGCAATTTCAACTTTTTGATAATGGAAGCATGGCTACAAATGGTGCGAAACTAGAGGATCCAGATTACTGCTAACATTTCCTGTCCAAATCTGTCAGGAGCTTTTCTTGTTGCCCAAATATCAGCTCACACAGTGTCTATAATATCATTTAGATTAGACTACGGCAATTGCCTCCGTCAAGACTACCACATAGCCCTTAATTCTGTGCCATAGCGTCTGTAGAATGTCTGTCTTGCTTATTGCAGGGACTCTTAAAAGTCCTTTCATTACACTGGTCTATACGCGATGTCCATGGCTTTTTGTACATGAGGTTCTTCTTTTGATTGGCTCTCCCTTCCTTACCAACCCTTTCAAACTATTGTGCTAAACTGCAGCTTTGGTCGGCAGGGGTGTGGAATTTAATAAAATATCTTCTTGTCCATGGGGCAGGTTGCTTCATAAATCTACTTATCCTGTAACAAAATCTACTTGTCCCTTTTGTGCCTTGTAATATGGTGACAAATTATGGCAGCAATCTCATTATATATAAGAGCTCTGAAATAGCCTCTCTGATTATGCTAGGGCTCTTTTCATAGTAGGGTTTGAATACTAGTAATTCCCTTATGGTGATACGTTTTTGCAGATCTATATACTGGGGCTCAAGGTAATGGTAAGCAACAGTTCAGGTTTGGAATGCCCTTTTGAGTCTGTGCAAACCAACTAACTTGCATGTTTTAATGGTTTTCACCAACTCTTCTCTAATCTTTTGCAATACTCAGAAAGGTTGGAAATTTACTCCTGACAATAGCAGGCATAAAACGTCTTCCAGTGTTTGGAAAAAAAAAGGTTTAAGGAAAAGTGAACTTGCAAACACTCAGATTTTCGCATGAGAAAAATCTACACCTGGATATTTGCTCATGATGAAATGCGGTTCACAAATATTTTCTAGGAGTACTATTTCTTGGTCTACTTGTGTAAATTCTTGTGAATTCACAAAAGTAGTATATCTGCACTTAATGCTAGGACATGGGTGCACTTTTGAGACTTTATTTAATAATAGGGTCCCTAATTGGGTCATGACCTTTTGTGTGTATTACAATTCTCTCTCTCTCTCTCTCTCTCTCTCTCTCTCTCTCTCTCTCTCTCTATATATATATATATATATATCACACACAAGTTTCGCCATCGCGTGGAGGAGCCTCACACAAGTAGGTCTGATTAAGTGCGTTTATTCAAGAAGTCTGCAGGCAGTTTCAGTAAAAACCAACATCGTATGCCTACGCGTTTCGAGTCCTCCTGACTCTTCATCATGGGCAGCACGTTTGCACAGGACCGATATCAGCAACCATTTGTATGATAGTCCCCGCCCCAGTGGGCGTTGCCGGTTACAATGTATCTTGGTACATGTAGTTGCCTTGTATTACTCCAGTGAGTCAGTCTGTGAGCAGCGTGCAAAAATTTAATTAAAACCACAGTGGGGTGAGGTGGTCAATACTTCCCGCTGCTGCACCATTATCCTTCGTGAGCACGACCTCCTGTGCTGATCACACCGGGTGGTGTAGTCTTTGCTGCATTCCAGCTGGGCTTCCTCCGCTACCTGGACCGGCCGCAATTATCTCACACACAAGTTTCGCCATCGCGTGGAGGAGCCTCACACAAGTAGGTCTGATTAAGTGCGTTTATTCAAGAAGTCTGCAGGGAGTTTCAGTAAAAACCAACATCGTATGCCTACGCGTTTCGAGTCCTCCTGACTCTTCATCATGGGCAGCACGTTTGCACAGGACCGATATCAGCAACCATTTGTATGATAGTCCCCGCCCCAGTGGGCGTTGCCGGTTACAATGTATCTTGGTACATGTAGTTGCCATGTATTACTCCAGTGAGTCAGTCTGTGAGCAGCGTGCAAAAATTTAATTAAAACCACAGTGGGGTGAGGTGGTCAATACTTCCCGCTGCTGCACCATTATCCTTCGTGAGCACGACCTCCTGTGCTGATCACACCGGGTGGTGTAGTCATCGCTGCATTCCAGCTGGGCTTCCTCCGCGACCTGGACCGGCCGCAATTATCTCACACACAAGTTTCGCCATCGCGTGGAAAAAATTTTGCACGCTGCTCACAGACTGACTCACTGGAGTAATACAAGGCAACTACATGTACCAAGATACATTGTAACCGGCAACGCCCACTGGGGCGGGGACTATCATACAAATGGTTGCTGATATCGGTCCTGTGCAAACGTGCTGCCCATGATGAATAGTCAGGCGGACTCGAAACGCGTAGGTATACGATGTTGGTTTTTACTGAAACTGCCTGCAGACTTCTTGAATAAACGCACTTAATCAGACCTACTTGTGTGAGGCTCCTCCAGGCGATGGCGAAACTTGTGTGTGAGATATATATATATATATATATATATATATATATTCATATTCCACAGCTTGGCTCACAGATTTTACGGTCCCATGGCGCTCTCTCCACCGGTGCCGAACTACTAAGCAGAGCCCTGCTTTGTTTAAATTTTACACAAATCCCTTCAAGGAAAGGAGAAAGTTCGCACTCACAAGGAAATTCTTCCCAATCTTCCAGGTTTATTTTGTCAAGGTATCAGCATATATATAGCTACAACCAACGCGTTTCACAACACACAGTTGCTTGTATATTGTATATATATATGAAACAAAATCTCTCCAACTACGAAGCAGACAAGGGAACACAGCAGAGGGTCGCCAAGAAAATCCATTTATTTGCAAAATGACATGACGCGTTTCGGCGGGTGTGCCTTTCTCAAATGCCTTTGATACCGGAGGTTTTGCTGTCCATCATATTTAACATGCTGCCTCACTCCTATTGGTGGGAGCAAAGCTGACCCAAGTCAATTGAGAGAACATTCCTGCTGCGCCTTATCATGAACTGCAGTTCCCAGTATGCATCTTGTTTGTGAACTGGGGAAATGTCTCTCATCAACCCGTTAATTCTTATTTTCATGGTGAGTACGGGCTGTTATTTCAAAACGTGGTCATGCCCTTTACACAGTTCACTTCATTGCCCGGCATCAATTTAAGCAATAGATTCATTTCTTGGCCCCTACATCCTGCCCAAATAATGAATTTGAGCATCCCGGAGACGTCGATACAGTGAACTCGTCTCTCGGTGAAGTCACGGACTGTTTGTTTGACTGCAGTACCTTGCTCCATTCGGTTGCAGCGGTCTCAAGGTTTCCAACACCTTGGAATTACACCATGTTTTTGCCAATGATTGCCTCCGAACACTTTTAGGTTGGGAGATATATATATCTCCTTATCCTCACAATATGGCAGTTGGTGTTTTAGTCACAATATTCTAGCAAGACAATATTTAAAACTCTATATTGTGTGGGGGGGTTATACTGGTGGAATCCACCAGTTTCTCATGTTTCAGTATATATTCAAGGACATTGTAGGTAAGGTCATAGGAAGGTGGGAAAAGTTACATGAAACCAGGTAAATAATTATTTTAATATATGGGGGAAAGCATGAAGTCTGCGTAAGATATTGAGAGCTAGAAATGTATATAGTGCAGGGCTCCCCGATAAATGTTCTTTGTCTGCACATCATATTTATAGATTATGCTGAAAGGGATAGGCTTGTTTGTTCAGGGTTGTCTGTGGTGATTGCACAGCACACATTCGTAGATGTTGAAGGGATCAAAAATTTGGACTTTTCCATCTCATTGTTCCAAGTGTCCTAGAACAATAAACGTTGCTCTCATTGCTGGTGAAAAATCTTTTGGTACATGAACTTCTGTATGCCCTCAAACTCCTTTAGCAGCCAACTCTTGCTTTGCATGTGCTTGTTTATTTTAACTATCCTTGTTAGTATAGTGAAAAGTCAGGACTACTGTGGTTCAGAAGGCAGGGTGCAGTCGAACCTTGTTCTGGAATCTGTACTAACAGGAATGTCTGCCCGTGTAGGAGGATCTGGTGTACACACTCGGCGAAAGTGCAGCTCTGGGTGTAGCCGGGATCGTTCTCTGGGGGAACAAGGACTACAGTGTTTCACAGGTAAGTGCATAGAAGGTTTCAGCTCTGCACTCAGAAGGTTTCAGTCATTTTGCACAAAGGCTAAGTCTGACTGCTCATCTATTATGGTTCCTGTTGTACCACCTCAAGTTCATAATAGTATGCGATTGTTTGAACCGCTCTGCAAAATGATGCACAAGTGCACAAATGTGTAACCTACTGCAAATCCAGAAGATCTACTAGTGTGCGACTGTCTTCACCTTACCAATTGACTAATGCTGTAAAGTAAATTCCCAATGTTATGTTATGTTATGTTATCTGTATCTTTTATAGCCCTCGGCTACTCCTAGGAGTGTCCCAGCGCTTTTATTTTTAACCTGTAACAGAGAACACAACAGAGCAAATGAGAAAAGAGACCAGTAATAAAACAAAGAACAAATCTAGAGAGCAAAAAGCCAAGTTTTGAGGCCCTACCTAAAAGCTAACAGGTTGGAAGTGCTACGCAGTGACACGGCAGAGTGTTCCATAGCTGTGGTGCCAATAGCCTGAAAGACCGGCCCTCAATGCGTGCCCTTTTTACCCGAGGAACCGCGGCGAGGAGCAAAGACTCGGATCTCAGGGAACGGGCAGGATGGTAAAAAGCTAGCCTCTTTTGAAGATATTTCGCTCCAGAAGCATAGAGAGCCTTATGAGCCAAGGTCAAGGCCTTAAAAACTATCCGCTTCCGGAAAGGTAGCCAATGGAGTGACTGCAGGAGGCCAGAGGTATTGACACGCCCGCAGAGGCCAAAAATAGCCTGTGCTGCCGAGTTCTGGACCACCTGCAGCCATTGCAGAAGATACTCCGGCAGGCCGAGATAAAGGACATTGGAATAGTCCAATCTCGAGCCAATTAAGGCCTGAACCGTAATCTTCCTGTGATTTTCCGGGAGCAGAGGAAGAAACTTACGGAGCATCCTGAGGAGGCCAAAACATGTACCCGTTAAGCCCAGAATCTGGGATCTCAACGTCAGGCCGTTATCGATCTTCACCCCCAGATTCTTGGCTAGCTGGGAAGAACCTGCTGGAGGGAACATATTAACAGGCCACCATTCCTGCCAATCTGGATCAGACCGACAACCAAAGAAGAGTACCTCAGATTTATCTGAGTTGCACTTGAGGCTGTTAAGCTGGAACCAATTAAAAACAGCCCCAAGGCACCCACGGGTACTCTCGCCGTCAAAATCTGCTCCCTTCCCACACGTAAAGAGGAGCTGGGTATCATCGGCATAGGATACGATCTGGGCCCCAAAAGAATCCACCAGTGCCGCCAAAGGGGTTATAAAGATGTTAAAAAGAGTTGGGCTCAACACTGAGCCCTGCGGGACTCCGACCTCCAGTGGCGGCACCACGGCAGAGCAAGGGGGGGCCCAGACCGTTTGTCGGCGGCCAGCCAAAAAAGATCTAAACCAGCTGAGCACCGTCCCCCTCAGACCGATCTCATAAAGTCTGGCGAGGAGACCCAATGCAGACCGTACTTACTCCGTCAGGTGCTGTGGTTCTGTGGGAGAACTTTACATAAGCAAGAGTCCTCTCTTGAACTCCCTGCCTCTTATATGCATCTCTGCCTTGAAGGAGACTTAAAGTAGCAATGGGCAGGTCTATCCCTTTCCCTACCCGCATTTGGTTGGGAAATTTACTTTCCCAAATTCTCTCCCCTCAGAATCTACAGTAACCTTTCTCCTCTTTCTTCCCTAGAAAGCACTTCTAAGTGGCCTCAGGGCTAAATATATACTTTTCAAAAAACAATAAATAAATAAATGAGTTTTGCAATGCATCAGAGCCTACTGGTCTGCTCCCTGATGATTTGGAGCTCTCCCACCAGTGCAGTGGCCACCTCTGTAAAAACTCATGGCCAGATTTACTAACATTTTGCATCTTGGTTGTCCTTATTTTGTGGCACAGCCATGATGCATAACGCTAGCAGTTATTTACAAAGCCACACAAGAGGCTATTTGGGCCGGATTCCCTGGCTTTGTAAAACAAAAACAAAAATTTGTACCCAACAGCTTACACTGCCTTGCATTACATTTCAAGCTGTGAGGCGTACCATGGGTGGTTTATTTTTATGTTTAAAGTATTTTATTGAAGCAGGGTGGGGTAGGACACAATAGGGCAAGAAAAAGATAAACCACAGGAACCGCACAATCGGTGCGCATTATACAGCAGATACAACAAAGCAGTTACAACTTTTCAATAGGCTTCATCCGACTCGGGAACACAGCTTTCGCGCCTGTGGTCACATACAAATAACGAGGGGGGGGGGGAAGGGGGAGGGAAGGAAGGACGGGGGAGGGGAGAGGAAGAGAAAATTAGGGGGGGGGCAAAGAAAAAATAAATAAAAAAATAAAAAAATAAAAAAGGGGGGGGAGGGGAAAAAAAGGGGGGGAAGGGTGGAGAAGCATCCCCGCTCCAAAAACCTACCTAACCATACAGAACCCCCCCAACTACCATACCCCAACCCACCCCCTGTACTGTGCCATTACCTTCAGCTCTCTCTTCATTCGACCCTCCAGTAATCCCCGCTATACAATGCCAACCCCGTCCGGTCAGACAGGCGGGTCCGGTGGCGGCGTCAGCCGTAACAACCTAAGGTATCTGGGACAGGTGATCTCCCGAAACTCAGAGCATAACAGGCTATGAAAGGGCGCCCACAGTTCCTCAAAGGTATCAGTATCTCCCAGGGCTACTAAGGACATCTTCTCCATTCCAAGGACATGCCATAATCTATGCAGCCAGCCAACTACAGAGGGAAGTGTGGTAGTGCGCCAATGTATGAGAATATTTTGCACCGCTGACCCCAGAGCAATCGCGATCTGTCTACCCCTCTTGGACCTAAGGGGATACATCAACCCATTTGGCAACCCCAGTAGAACATAGGCCGGGAACCTCGGCAGTTCTATCCCAAAGCATTTGTCCACCTCACCCAAGACCTCTTCCCAATAAGGAGCCAGAAGGGGGCATTCCCATAGTATGTGTGTTAGTGTACCAGTATTGCCATAGTTGCGCCAGCACGTCCCTGGTATTGCCCTGTCCATCTCGTGCAGTTTCTCCGGAGTGCGGTACCAGTAGGTCGAGATTTTGGTGAAGGTCTCCGTAAGACCCGTGTGATAGGCCGAGTGACGTGCGCGGAAGGAGATGTGTTCCCATTCCTTGTGGCTCAACACTCGCCCGAGCTCCCGCTCCCATCGTTCCCGACCGGGGTTGTGAATGTGAAAGGAGGGGGGCTGCAGCATTTTATACAAATCTGAGATCAGTTTAGCGTCCGACGTGCGAGTGATTAACCAGCGCTCATACACCGTGATCTCCCGGTTAGCCGTATCGCGCACCTGGGGTTGTAGTGCCCAGTGACGCGCCTGCATGTATCGCATGCGCTCCGCCTCTGGGAGGCCATAATCCCGCCGCAAGTCCTGGAAGGGGACAACTCCTTCAGGGCTGTACAAATGATACAAAGTGCAACAGCGGGCCGCCCGCCAGCGCTCGTAAGCACCGTGCTCCATCCCGGGGCCGAAGTCCGGGTTGCCAATGAGCGGCGTAAAGGGAGAGGGGAAGGTAGTAAGCTCGTGCCTAACAGCCACCGAATCCCACGTCCGGAGCGGGACCCGCGTCACCAAAGACGCGTAGAGGTTAGGGGGTCGATGGGCCCGCTTCAAGAATGGTATTTCCTGTAGCGTCCTACCCGCCACCGCCTGATCCTGGAACAGCCAGTGCTTATCAGACTCCCACCGGCTCCATTCCACCAGATAGCGGAGTTGGGCGGCCTGGAAATATTTCCGCAAGTCCGGTATCCTCAGCCCCCCAGAGTCGGGCGCCAGCATAGCGATGCTCCTCCTGATCCTCGGCCTGCGGCCCTGCCATACAAACCGTGCGATGGCAGACTGGGTCTCCGCGAGCCACCCCGCGGGGGGCTGGAGCGGCAATGCTCTGAAGAGGTAAAGCACCTGAGGCAGGAGGGTCATCTTCACCGCGGCCACCCTACCTAGCAGCGACAGCGTACCCTTATCCCACCGGCCTAATTCCTCCCTGATTTTCGTGCTCAAAGCCGCATAATTGGCCGTGACCATCTCCGGGAGGGAGGGCGCCAACAGGATCCCTAAATACGGAATCCGGTCCTTGGACCAGCTCAGAGGGTAAAGCCTCTGTAGTTCCGCTCTGGTGGCGCTAGCAAGCGAAATGTCAAGGGCGGCTGACTTCCCCAGGTTCACCTTGAAGCCCGCCACGTCGGCGAATAGGTCCAGTTCCGCAATGCAAGCCGGCAGCGACCTCTGCGGGTCATCCAGTGTAAGAATGACATCATCCGCGTACAGGCTGATCGCATGATGGAATTCACCCATCTTGACACCGACAATGTCGGGGTTCTGCCTAACCCTTTGAGCAAATGGCTTCATGTATAGGGCAAAGAGCAAAGGGGACAGTGGGCACCCCTGTCGCGTACCCCGTTCAATGGGAAAGGGCTGAGAGCTGCCTCCGTTCACTCGGACTACTGCAGATGGGAACCGGTAACAATTGAAGATCAGATGACGGAACTTCTCACCAATCCCGAACTTGCCCAGGACCTTCTCTAGGTAGGGCCAATGCACCCTTTCGAAAGCCTTCTCCACGTCTATGGACAGGAGCATCCTCTCCCCTGGGATCCTGGAGGCCTTCTCAAGGATGTGGGTCACCCTCTTTGTATTATCTACTGTTTGCCTACCAGGCACAAAGCCCGCTTGGTCCGAATCAACCATGCCCGGGAGATGCAGTGCCAGACGTGCAGCTAATATGCTGGTGAACACTTTCAAATCCGTGTTCAGCAGCGAGATAGGACGGTAGGACCCACAGGCGGTCCTGTCCTTGCCCGGCTTCGGGATCACGGAGACCGTGGCCTGGAGAAATTCGGAGGGGATGGCACCCGGCTCCGCAAAGGAGTTGAAAAGGCGGGTCAGTAGAGGCGCCAACTCCTGACAGAAGGTCTTATAAAACAGAGGAATAAAGCCATCCGGTCCTGGGGCCGTTCCCGGTTTGAGCCGGGATATCGCCGTGATCACCTCCTCGACACAGATGTCACGTTCCAAATACTGAGCCTGATCCGGCGTTAACGACGGGAGCGGCACCGAATCCAGATAGTCCACCTCAGCCTGGGCAGAGGAGGCCTCTCCAGTGTAGAGGTCAGCGTAAAAGCTGCGAAAGACGTCTGCTATTTGCTCGTCAGCCGTGACCCTACCTCCGGTCGGGTCAACCAGTTCCTTCACTCGGTGCTGTTGGTGTTGCACCCTGAGTTTGTTGGCCAAGAGCCGCCCACACCGATCGCCCCCGTGTAATATTTGTGTTTCAGGCGGAGCATCGCATACTCCGCCCGGTCCGTGTCCAGGGCTGCCAAGAGTTTCCGTGCCGCCTTCAGCTGCCTCCAAACCCTGGGGGCCCCTGTCCTATGATGAACCTGTTCCAGCTCCCTCACCTGCCGGGTGAGCTCATCCCTCTTGAGCTGTCGGTCCTTATTCTCGGCCGAGGAGATAGCTATAAATTCGCCCCGGAGCACAGCCTTCAGGGCTGCCCACTGTGTCGCACGAGAGGTATCCTCATTATCGTTCACACTCTGAAAATCCAAAATGGCCGCGCGGATCTGGTCCACTATCGACCGCCTATGCAATAGCGTGTCTCGGAGCCGCCAGACCCCTCTCGGCCGAACCACCGGCGGCAGAGTGAAAGCGCCCTCCACCGGCGCGTGGTCGGAAAGAGAGAGGACCCCCATATCTGCGTTCGAAGCCAAAAGGAGCATTGGACCCGACACAAGTAGATGGTCCAGTCGCGCATAGGACCTGTGAGCATGTGAGAAGTAGGAGTATGCGCGGGTGGTAGGGTGAAGGTGGCGCCACATGTCATGCAAGTCCAGCTTCTCAAGTCGAGTGCGAATCGAGCCCGAAAGCTCACCCAACTGGTGGCGCCGCTGCACAGACCTGTCCATTGCCGCATCGAAAACTAGGTTCAAATCACCCCCCAACACTATGTGCCTATCAGAGGTGGACGCCACGTCCTCCAGTGCCCTGTGCAAGAATTGGTCCTGGTGGTCATTGGGGCAGTAGATGGTGCCAACAGTCAGTGCTAAACCCCCCATCTTGATCTTATATGCCAGAAGTCTCCCTTTCTGTTCCGCTACCTTGTACAAGACCTCTCCCCTGAACCCCCTAGAGAACAAGATCGCTACCCCTGCCGTTTTAGAAGCGCTAGAGGAGAACAGCTGCGTGGGGAACTTGGGGGTACGCATTCTTGAGCAGTCCTTAGCTAGCAAATGGGTCTCCTGCAACAGGCAGATATCCGCCTGTGAGTTTTCCAACAAAGATAACACAGCCCGCCTCTTAACCGGATTATTCAGCCCTTTCACATTTAGAGTGATCACTTTAAGAGCCATCAAGGAGGGGAATCAATGGGGCACTTACCAAGAAGCAAAGCCCAGCAGGCAAACATGGAAGTCACCACACGAGGCCTCAGCACAGAGCAACTTTGATCATTCCCATGGCACAGTACAGTCCCCGAACCCCAACACCCCGCAACTGGAAAGACCCCCCCCTCCCCCCGAGATCCCACACAACCAAATCCACACCACTCCCAACAACAAACCCCCCCATTAGCCCCCGAAATCAAAGCACCCCCCCGCCAGTCCCGTCCCCGCACCCCACTTCTCAAACTTTGCAAAAAAGACATTGTCCCAGTCCGGTCCTTATCGGACAAGGCCGTGGTAAATCAGTCTAGTGGACGTCCAGCCACCACCTCCAGCACTCGCCATTCCTCCCCGCCCTCCCCCCGAATCCCCGCACCTGCAAAAAGAACAAGCTAGAGCAGACTCCCCCCGGAGTAAGTTCAGGCCGTCAGGGCCACTTCGCCATTCGCCGCCACTCTGGAGGCCTCCTGGATGGCGGCCGCCATGTCCGCCCGGATCGTGGGCGAGCCCGGTCGTTCCGACGGTGGAGAGCTCCTCTCTCCCACCTGCTGCCATCCGTCACGAGTGCTTCGCCTCCGACGCGGAGCCGGGGTATCCGTATCTGATGCTGTGAGGCCCAGCACCGCGCAGACATCCTGGAGGGACCGGAGCTGGTGCAAAGTACCGTTCCATCGAAAAATCAGGCGGAAAGGGTGCCCCCAAGAGTACTGTGTCCCCTGCTCCCGAAGGAAGTCAGTAGCGATCTTGAACGATTTCCTCTTTTGCAGCGTGACCATGGATAAGTCCTGGTACAGGGTCACAGGACGGTCTCGGAATCGGAAAGGCTGCTGCCCACGCGCTTCTCGGAGGATCCGCTCCTTCAGGGGGAAGTCCGGGAGGAAGGCCAGGATGTCCGGGGCGGGCGCCGTGGCTCTGCGGGGGCGACCCACCCGATGCGCTCGGCCTATGCGGATCCGAAAGTCTTCCGACTCCCCCAGAATTGCACGAAAGAGGGCCACCAGGTATGCAGTCACATCTTCACCCTCCTCGCCGGACGGCACTCCGCGGACCCTGATGTTATTCCGCCTGGATCGATTTTCAAGGTCCTCGGCGTGGGCCTGCAATTCAATCTGTTGTTCCCGCAGTCGCAGGACCTCCTGCTGCAGATGGGGGATCTCCTCGTCCCTGGAGTGACCCGCTTCCTCCACTGTATTGACACGCTCCCCCAGGGAGTCCATCTCTCTCCGTACTTCACGGACCTCCCCGGCCACCTCACGCTTGAGCGTTTGAAAGTCCTCCTGTAGGGAGCTGAAGAGCGACTCAAGAAACGATCTCGTCACCGGGGGCTCTCCGCCATCTGCACCCCTGGCCGGGGCCGGGGAGGTCGTGGTGGGTTGAGTTCCTCCACTACGCAGGGCGCCGCGCCCCAGCATGTCCGGCAAGGTTCGGTCACCCCTTCTCTGTCCTCTAGCGTTCAACATTGCAGCTGAGTAGAGGACGTCGAGGCTGTCTGTCCGGCAAAGAGAGCAGCCGTACCGGCGCAGCTATACACCAGTCGGAGGCAGCGCCACACAAAGAGCACTAGGAGGGCCGAGCTGCCAGGCCGGAGTTCACAAAATGGCCGCCCTGTGATATCGAGAGGCCAACGCCCAAGATGGAGGTCCCTTCCCCGTCTCGGGTCCGGTAGCTAGAAATCCAGCCGGTAGACAGACTCACGGAGCGATGGTCGCCGGGGTCAGCAATCCCGGGGGAAGATCTGCTCCAGGAGCACAATTCCAGTGCTTCACCACCGACGACTGGCCGCAGCGGCCTCTCAGGACGAGCCCCCTCAAGCCACGGGCCGGCGTAGCAGGTCGATGCCGGCTCAGCTCCGCTCCGTGCATCCGCCGTTGGACAGCTCCGTTTCGCTCGCGAAGTCGCCGCCGACTCCCACTCCGACAGCACAGGCACTACAGCGGGCCTCGCACAGGCGGCAGAGCGCTCCGTCGGGCTCCGAGGGTCGGGGGTCTCGCGGCTCCCGGCTCACACACAGGCCGCTCAGCGGGCTTCGACCCAAGCTATTCCGGTCAGGATCTCACCCCCGACGGGGCAAACAAGGCTCAGCAGTCGCTCCACACCTCTACCGGGGGCACCAGGCTCAGTCGCCGCGTGATCCGGGGGGGAATCAGCGGTTACGAGCGGTGCAGGATTTCAGGGGTCCGGGAGCTCTCGGCGAGTGCGACCTCTCAGCCCGCCATCTTGGCCACGCCCCCCCGGGTGGTTTATTTTTAAAACAACAAGGGACCCCAAGTCAAGTGGGCACAGGACATCGGGGAGCAATTATTAGAAAAACAACAATGGTCCCATGCAACATCGAATAAAGCTTACCAATGAATACAGACACAATGGACTCTGTATTAAAGTGACTTGTCCAGCCGGACAGTGGTCAGAATGTATTTAATTAAAGCAACAAAATAAAGAGAGAATATCCTTCGACAGTCTCATGTTCTGGGGCAATCAATCAATCAATCAATCATCGCATTTATATAGCACGCTACTCACCCAGAGGGTCTCAAGGCGCTGGGGGAGGGGGGGTCCACTACTGCTCGAACAGCCAGGTCTTGAGTTGCTTCCTGAAGGCGAGGTGGTCCTGGGTCAGGCGGAGGTGGGTGGGGAGGGAGTTCCATGTCTTGGCGGCGAGGTAGGAGAAGGACCGTCCCCCTGTGGTGGCTCTTCGGATGTGGGGGACGGCGGCGAGGGCGTGGCTGGTCGATCGAAGCTGGCGTTTGGGAGCGTAGAAGTTGAGGCGGCTGTTGAGGTATCCAGGGCCTTGGTTGTGTAGGGCTTTGTGTGCGTGGGTGAGGAGACGTAAGGTGATTCTCTTGTTGACCGGGAGCCAGTGCATGTCTCTCAGGTGTCCGGAGATATGGCTGCGACGGGGGATGTCCAGGATGAGTCGTGCTGAGGCGTTCTGGATCCGCTGGAGTCTCTTCTGGAGTTTGGCGGTGATTCCGGTGTAGAGGGGGTTGCCGTAGTCCAGACGGCTGGTGACGAGGGCCTGGGTGACCGTCTTCTTGGTCTCGGTGGGGATCCACCGGAAGATCTTACGTAGCATGCGCAGTATGTTGAAGCACGACGAGGAGACGGCGTTGACTTGTCTGGTCATGGAGAGGGAGGAGTCCAGGATGAAGCCCAGGTTGCGTGCATGGTCTGTTGGTTTGGGTGCGCTGCCTAGGGCGGGTGGCCACCAGGAGTCGTCACAAGCGGCGGGTGAGGATCCCAGGATGAGGACTTCCGTCTTGTCCGAGTTCAGTTTCAGGCGGCTGTTCTTCATCCATTCGGCTACCTCTTTCATCCCTTCGTGAAGGTTGGCTCTTGCGGTGGCGGGGTCGTTGGTGAGGGAGAGGATCAGCTGGGTGTCGTCGGCGTAGGAGATGATGTTGAGGTTGTGCTGGCGTGCGATGTCTGCGAGGGGGCTCATGTAGACGTTGAAGAGGGTTGGACTGAGCGAGGAGCCTTGAGGGACGCCGCAGATGACTTCAGTGGCTTCAGATCTGAACGGAGGGAGACGGACTCTCTGTGTCCTTCCGGCGAGGAAGGAGATGATCCACTCCAGTGCCTTTTCCTGGACTCCGACGTTGCTGAGGCGTTGTACTAGGGTACGGTGGCAGACAGTGTCGAAGGCCGCGGAGAGGAGGATGAGGGCCGCTGTTTCTCCGTTGTCGAGCAGCGCTCGGATGTCATCGGTGGCTGTGATCAGGGCGGTCTCGGTGCTGTGGTTGGCCCGGAAGCCAGACTGCGAGGGGTCGAGGGATCCGTTCGTTTCGAGGAAGGCGGCCAGCTGCTTGTTGGCGGTCTTCTCGATGACTTTTGCAGGAAACGGGAGCAGCGAGATGGGGCGGTAGTTCTTGAGGTCGGTCGGGTCGGCCGATGGCTTCTTGAGTAGGGCGCTGAGTTCGGCGTGCTTCCAGCTCTCCGGGAAGGTGGCGGTGTCGAAGGAGGTGTTGATGATGTCCCGCAGGTGGGGTGCGATGACAGCGTCAGCCTTGTTGAAGACGTGGTGAGGGCAGGGGTCTGTCGGAGATCCGGAGTGGATGGAGTTCATTGTGCGGACGGTGTCTTCGGTGCTGATCGGAGTCCAGGCGCGGAGGGTGGTGGTGGGGGGCGGTGGTTCGGTCGTGGCGTTCGTCGGTTGAGTGCTGAAGCTGTTGTGTATGTCCGCGATCTTGTTGTGGAAGTAGGAGGCGAGGGAGTTGCAGAGGTCTTGCGAAGGGGTGATGTCGTTGTTTCCGGCGTTGGGGTTGGAGAGCTCCTTGACGATGTTGAAGAGTTCCTTGCTGTTGTGTGCGTTGTTGTCCAGTCGTTCCTTGAATGCAGTTTTCTTGGTGGCGTGGATGAGTTGGTGGTGTTTTCGGGTGGCGAGCTTGAGGGAAGTCATGTCGTCCGGTGTTGGGTCTCTGCGCCAGGTTCTCTCGAGGGCTCGGCAGTTCTTCTTGGAGCTCTTGAGTTCGTCGGCTTTCTTGCTACCGGGTCTGCTGGGCGGGGTCCTCAGGGGGGCGAGCTCGTCTGCGCAGTCGCTGATCCACTTCGTGAGGTTGGTGGCCGCCTGGCTAGGGTTCGTTGTGCTGGTGGGAGGGTTCATGTTCAGGGAGGTCGTGAGCTGGTCGGCTGTGATCTTGTTCCAGCTCCTGCGTGCAACCTGTTGCTGGTGGTGGTGGATCGTGGTCCTTCCGAAGCTGAAGTGGACGCAGCTGTGGTCCGTCCAGTGGAGTCCGGTGGCGTGGCTGAAGGCGATGTCCTTGCTGGATGAGAAGACTGGGTCGAGTGTGTGTCCGGCGTAGTGGGTGGGGGTGGTCACCAGTTGCTTGAGTCCCAGGTTGGCGAGGTTGTCCAGCAGGGTGGTGGTGTTGCGTTCGTTGTTGTTCTCCAGGTGGAAGTTGAGGTCCCCTAGGAGGATGTAGTCAGCGGAGCAGAGGGCGTGCGGGCTGATGAAGTCGGCGATGTCTTCGCTGAATGGTGTGCGTTGTCCCGGGGGTCTGTAGATGAGGGCGCCTCTGAGGGTGGTCTTGGGGTTGATGTGGACCTGAAAGTGCAGGTGCTCGGCGGTTGCGAGGGTGTCGTCGGTGTTGGTCGTGATGCGGATGGTGTTCCTGTGGACGATGGCGATGCCTCCTCCGGTGTGGTTGATGCGGTCCTTTCCGATGATCTTGTAGCCGTCTGGGATGGCGATGGCGATGTCGGGCGCTGAAGAGGCGTTCATCCAGGTTTCCGTGAGGAAGGCGACGTCTGGTGAAGTAGTGTCGAGCAGGTTCCAGAGCTCGACGGCGTGTCTGTGGACGGAGCGGGTGTTGAGCAGGATGCATTTCAGGTGGCTGCTGCTGTTGCTCGTCGAGGTCTTGAGCACTGCTGGAGTGGTGCAGGTCCGTATGCAGGTGAACTTGTAGGCGTTGCAGCAGAAGGGTCCGTGGGTGCGTCTCGGGGTGGCTCGGTAGCACCCCGGGATTCTTCCGGCGTTGAGTGCGTAGAGTTCGGTGGTATCGTAGGTCCGGCGGTGGGCTGGGGTCTGCGCGGGCCAGGGGTCCTGGCACTGGGCGCGGTCCAGGCGCGTACGGGCGCAGACGGGCTTACCTTTGGCGCACCTTCGGTGCTCAGTCGGTGCTCGCGCTGAGCGCGTCCGCTGCACGGTCGCTGAGGGGGCGACATAAGAAGGGAGCCGGGAGGGCGGGTCAGCTGGGAGGCGGGGTCGCGTCCACCAATCGTCTGGCGAGGGGGCGGGGCCGCAGGCAGGAAGCGGCAGGAAAACGGGGTCTGGCTGAGCGGGCGGCCCTGCGGCGGCTGGGGCGCTGCTATCGGCGGCGGAGAAGATCTCACTCGGCAAGGGGCTCTGGAGCAGGAGCGTGGAGGAGCGAGGGGGCAACCAGGCCAGAGGCGCAGTGGTCGCAAGCCTGTACCTCATTTAAACACAAACACTTTAGTACATTCAAAGTGAAAAGGAAAGGGCTTTTAGGCAAAAAGCTTAAGTTGTTCTTCAAATCTTGATATGAACAGATATTTTGAAATGTGCCATTACATCAACAAGGTACACAATATATATACACTGTATAAGGCTCACAAATTGGTCGACGGCATTTCGATCCCACTTTTAAATCAAAGGGATCATCATCAGGACATATGATATGTGCCTAATAATTGCAAGCCTCTAAAACCTAAAAAGGAAAATGAGAGAGGAAAGCGGAAAATTTCAAGGCATTATAAACTTCGGTTGGGTTCTGAAATCACAACGTGATAATAAGTACTCGAAGGTGCCACGAAAAAGTAGATCGACAGACTGGCTATGGTGATATACTCGTTGTGCACGAGTGGCAAGAGACTGTGATAAGACAGAAATGTGGCATCAGTAATTGACTACTGTGATTATTGGTAGTTCCAGTGGGTGGAAAACTCCTATCATGATTGAGGTAGAATGGCCTAGAAAAGTAAGTTCCACGCGGGCTAGGAACTAACGTGAATGTAGCCTATGCTGATTCCAAGGATCGCCCTTAGGTTGGATAAGTTGCGGCAGCCACAACGACGGGTCCACGGTGATCATGCCGGGTGAATTCGGCGGACTATTTTTAGGCTTCAGGCAGTCAGGGGCTGCGGGCGAGTGATTTATAAAATCTCGGCGCAGTGGAAACATTGAATAAAGTAAAATTGAAACGGCGCAGTGTAGTAGGAAGCTCACCATGTCAATTCAAGGGCTTGGGATTCAATTTGGGGATGCAGTCACCTGTGGGCAGTAACAGTGGAAAATTGGATAGGGAAAATGACGGAGAGCGGAGGTTCCGTGTGGGATAGGGGTTACAGAGGATCTTACCGGAGTCAGGACTGGTCAGGCAGAGTCGGGGGTTCTGATCAGTTGTAGTTGCTCGGGGTACCTGTGAATTGGATAGGAACGGATGTTGAACATTGCGGGGATGGGAGGGAGAGGATGGTTGGAGTCTGGTTGCTAGAGAGGGGCTTACCGGATCAGTCGGTTTTGCGGCCCGCTCGGCAATGCGATCAGCAGTGTGCTACTGCCTAAGCAGAACGCTCTCTTATTAGTCAAAGGAGGCACAATAAAAAGAGAAGAAGGCGCTGGGACCGGGTGAGATTATGACGGCCATATTGGAGTGGAGGGGATGATATGGAATAGGGGTGAAAGTGATTTCAAGGAAATAAAAGTGGTGCCCGTGAAGTGATTTGTGATGTGATAATTAAGTAAACAAGGTTAAAAAGGGGATATATATACACAGGAACACAGCGAAGAGAAGGCATCCACATAGTTTCTTACATAGTAAAGTACAGTCCAGAATTATCTGACATTTTGTAAATAAACACTGTGTAAAGGAAGCACCGGTTAGACCAAATTAGTCCAGTCTTCCTGAAGGTTCAGTCCAGTGTTTAAGCTGTCCGTTCTCAGGATCCATTTTAGCTCCTCTTTGTTAAGCAGTCTTGTGAGGTCACCTCATCTCGGTGGGAGGGTGACCTGATTAATCACTGTCCAGCACACATCATTCTCATTGTGCCCTTTCTCAGTAAAATGTTCAACAAGGGGAGCATTTGCTGTTTTGCAGCGGATCCTGCTACGATGCTGTGAAATCTGTAGTTTTATCTTCTGTGTTGTCTGCCCCACATAGATCTTGTTGCAGGGGCAGAAAATAGCATAGATCACATGACAGCTATTACAGTTCGTGAAGGTTTTGCGCTCATTTTTTACATTCTCAAAGACAAATTCATTACCCTCAATGATACACATATGTTGGACCCGGCCCTTTTGGCAGGTCCACCCCAAGACTTTTTGCTTTTTCCTAGCCTGTTTCATGTGACCTGGTGTTTGTGATTTTAGGCCTCTGCGCACTTTTTCACTATGGTACAGTGTAAAGTGCTTGAGCTCTCTGTGTATGTGTGGTGAGTTACCTGCCCTCCCATAGGAATGAATGGGGAATATGTATGCCCATGGTAGTTCCTGATGTGTGGGGAGTTCAGGGGCGAGTTTGATATATACGAACTAGTGAGATTGAATGCTGCGTAATGATATATGACTGTGTCTAGTGTAGAAGTGCCACTTTTAGAAGTTGGCATATTTGTGTAATTTGTGTCTGGCGTGTGATTGGCTGGTGAGCCTGGTCCAGGAGTGCCTGGGCCTGCTTGTGGATTGACTGTCTGGTTTGAGGGTGACAGGGGCTGGGGAGCCCCAGGAGGTTGTCTGAGTCAGCCCGTGGATGAAAGGCTGCATCTGCTGCCAGGGAAGTGGGAGGAGATGGCACCTGGGAGTGACCAGGGCTGTGCCTGCCTGACCACAATGCTGGCTCCACCTCCCGCTGGGCGAGTGTCACCTCTGTCCCTGACACTGAAGAGAGTTCCCTAAAACCAGTTCTAGCTGGTTCTCACGCTGCCTGCACAAAGACTTCAAAGACTTTTCTCTGTATAAGAAGGGGCTGTGTCCCCTTCCAAAATTTTCTTGTTTTCAACTTGAATCTGCTTGGGCCCAGGGGAATCCCTGGGCCCTGCCCAGCCCCTGGACACCTGATGGACTTTCCCTGAGGACCTTTGCCTGTGGTCCCCTGCTGCAGACATCTGGGAACTTTCTCTTGCTTTTGCCAAGGCTTGTTATAGCCTAAAGTGCCTAGAAGGACTTGCTGCATCCCCTGAAGAACTTCTGTGGACCCTTCTTGCTATAGGGGTGTTGGACAGGCCACGTGAAGGGCTTGCTCCCTCCCCGCACGACCGGGCCCGAGCCCGGCTCTTCAGGTGTGACACGCAACAACCACCCGTTTCCCGTCTCATATGGGACCCCTGCCCCTGGACATCTCCACATCATGGACCCGAATCACCACCGGCCCCCTCGCCCGGCTTGGGCGCCATCTTGGACACAGCACCACGAGGCCGCGTGGCCTCCGATCGACCCTAACCCTGGGCCTGGCCAGGCCCCGACATCCCGGCACCACCATCCACCCAGGAGGTGAGCGGACTACTTGGCAGGTCAATGGGAGAAAGAGGTGTCGATGGCTCTCCCCCGCCAGGTGCCGATCGCCCCCGGCTCCCCCGGGCACTGGCTCCACCCCCCTGCTGGGTGTCTGGACTCCCTCATCCCGGACCTCCCGACCTCCAAGTGCGAGGGTCCGGACATCAAAGGGGGCCAGACCTATAACTGGGGCAGCTCCAGAGCAGGAAGGCAGTTGTATCCTGGAGTCGAGAGACGCAGTGAAGAACTCATCCTTGACGGACTACCGGCGCTGCCGTAGCCCTGCCTTGCGAACTATCGTCCTGCCTGCTGGCGCTGCCGCAACCTTCTGAAACCTTCATCATCATCGGGACCTGCTGGCGTGGCCGCGGACCGTTTGGAACTACCACCTTCATCGGGACCTGCTGGCTCCGCCGCGGACCGTCGCTACCTTCACCCGTCTCGGGACCTGCTGGCTCCGCCACGGCCCGATCACCTAGACCACCGAGCTCGAGGATTGTGAGCTATCCATCTATCACCGCATCTACCAGATTGGTAACAAGACTGTCCCGCTACCCCTTTTTCCAACCAAAGAGACTAGAACCGAGGGGACCCCTGAGTCCAGACCTCCTTGTACCGTTTCACCGTACTTAAAGAATTGCTTATAAAGAACGTTAAACCTTATCCTTGTGTGGTGTACATCTCTGGGGGGGAAGTTACTCGTCTGTACGATCGCTGGAGACGGCTCTCCCCGGAGACCTCTCCCCTTATTCTCGGCCGACCCTCCCGGTCCGTCTAACATTGGTGGCCAGCGGCGCGATCGAATCAACGCGTAATCGTACAGAGAGTAGCTCACCCCACGACGAAACCACAATGACAACCAAAGAGAGCGGATCCACCGAGAAATTCCAGATGGAAAAATTGGAAGAGTACAGCCATCGTGAGTTGAAACAATTCTGCATTGAACTAGGTATCGCTACCACCGGTCTGAGTACTAAAGACGATTTCAAGCACGCCATTGAGTCATGGGCGGAAACCGGGGCCGTCAGACCCCCGGACCAAAATGTCGCAGCAGCAGAGAAAAACACCACGGTCCCCGAGTAGCGAAGAACAGGCCTCTCACAAGACGAGATCCAAGAACGGGAAAGAAGCAGACTACATGAACTAGAAATGGCCCGGCTCAAAATGGATGGCGAACTCAAATTAGCCGAACAAACACTGAACCTAGAACATCTACGGCTCCGAGAAGAACGGGAAGAGAAACAGAGACACAGAGAGCTCGAAGAGAAGAGACTGGCGTATGAACACGAGCGCAAACTAGCAGAGATAGAGCTACGTAAGCAGAACAAAGAATTAGGGGTGCCCGAGCAACCGCGCACCCCGGGAGCAACAGAAAAGAAAGTACACATCCCCAAGGATGTCGTTCGAGAATATTTCCGAGATGACGACATACAGCAATGGTTCAAGGCCTACGAGATCGCGATGACCTCCCATCGGGTCGATCGAAGCGACTGGGGAGCTGGTCTATGGGGGAGGTTCGTCAATGAGGGCCGCGATGCCCTGCTACAGCTCCCAGACCATCTGATGACCTCCTACGACCACATGAAAGCTACCCTCCTCACCCGCTATGGGCTCACACCCGAAATGTACCGCCAGAGGTTCCGAGACTGCACCCGGATCCCGGGTACAACTTGGGTGGAGTACGTGAACTATTTCAGCCGAGCCTTCGAGGGTTGGATCAAGGGAAGCAATGTAACGACCTACGAGCAACTCTTCAATCTCATGGTATGGGAGCATCTATCTAACAACTGCTTCGTCGAGCTCAGGCAGCACCTCCTCGACAGTAAATTAACCGACCCACGGCAGCTCGCCGCCGAGGCTGACCGGTGGGAAATCACCCGAGTGGGCCGAAATGGGTCACATGAACAGAACCGGAACAACCAAGGTCAGCACCGTCCCCGAGGAGGAGGAGGGGGCCAGGGACGAGGAAGAGACAACGCCCCGGCCGCTCCCGCTGCCAGCACCCCACCCCCGGCCAACCGGGGCAACACCCCGGCGCGCCCGGGGTACAGAGCCAATGTCACGTGTCACCGATGCCAGCGAGTCGGCCACTACGCAAATGACCCGAATTGTCCACAGAGCCAGACTCCGAGACCCCGCCACATGGCTGCCGCCGCCCTGGGGGAAGAACAAATCTCCGAAGACCACGAGGAATGTGAGCAAGAACACCAAGAATGGGAACCAGCCGCCATGGTTCTAGCGTGCCTAGGGGGAAAAGACATGGTCCCGCGGGCCCCCCTACCCGCCAACACCCGGAAGTACAGTCAGTGGGTGAGCATTAATGGACGCAGGGCCGAAGCCCTACGTGACACCGGGGCCAGTGTGACAGCCGTCCGCTGTCACCTGGTGACCCCAGAACAGATCCTGCCGAACGTTCTCTGCCCTGTCCGTTCAGCCGACAATTCGGAGAGTCTATGTCGGATGGCCTGCGTCCCCTTCGAGTGGGGAGGAGTCTCCGGCATGTTGAAGGTGACGGTCCGAGATGATGCCCCCGTAGACTGCCTCCTGGGAAATGATCTGGAGAGTTCCCCGTGGGCCGCCGTAGAGCGAAGAGAGCACCTGGGGATGTTGGGCCTCCCGGACTGGGCGTGCGTAACCACCCGGTCCATGGCCGCCCGTGCCATCCCCCGACCCGAAGAACCTGAATGGCCGGCACCTCCTCCCCCGGTCGCTCCAGTAGAAGACACCGACCATGCCGTCCCCCCAGAACAAACTCCCGAGGAGCTCGCTCAGCCTCAGGACCTTCCCGACCTGGCTCAGTGGCGTCAGGAGGGGGGGCCCACCCAGGAACAATTTCGCCAAGAGCAAAAGACCTGTCCCTCCCTCGAGGGACTCCGCCAACAAGCCCTCGCCCAGAGCGCAGGGGATACCTCCGGAACCCATTGGGTCTATTGGGACAACGACCTGCTGTACAGCGAACAGAGAATCGCGGAGCTAGGGGCCAGTCGAGTGCTAGTGGTGCCCCTCCGCTTTAGAGACTTCTTGCTAAACCTGGCCCACGATGTCCCCTTGGCCGGACACCTGGGTCAGGACAAAACCTACAGTCGCCTGGTGACCCACTTTTTCTGGCCCAAGATGAGGAACGACGTACTCCAGCACTGCCGGTCTTGCCCCACGTGCCAGGCCAGCGGGAAGAGTGGCCGCAAACTTAAAGCACCTCTGCAACCTTTCCCAGTTGTCACCACCCCGTTCGAGAGGGTGGGAATAGACATTGTGGGGCCCCTGGACCCCCGTACAGCACAAGGACATCGGTTCATCCTGGTACTGGTGGACCACGCCACCCGCTACCCCGAGGCTGTCCCCCTGCGAACTGTGACAGCCCCGGTGGTCGGCCGGGCCTTGATGGGGATCTTCTCCTGGGTGGACTTCCCCCGAGAAGTCGTCAGCGACAGAGGCACAAACTTTATTTCAAAATACATGAAATCCCTCTGGCAACAGTGTGGGGTCACCTACCGATTCACGACCCCCTATCACCCTCAAGGGAACGGACTAGTCGAGCGGTTCAACCGCACGCTCAAAGGGATGATTGGGGGGTTGGAAGAGCCCCTCCGTCGCCAGTGGGATGTGCTACTGCCGTGCCTCCTCTTTGCCTATCGAGAGGTCCCCCAGAAGTCCCTCGGCTTCAGCCCGTTCGAACTCTTATATGGACACCCTGTGCGAGGGCCGCTCAGCCTAGTCAAAGAAGGTTGGGAAATGCCCCCTCTGAAGAACCCTCCAGATGTTTTCAAGTACCTCCTGACCCTACGCAACCAGACCAGACGGTTCCGAGAAATGGCTAAAGCAAACTTGGAGGCCAGTCAGGAAGACATGAAAAGGTGGTACGATCAAAATGCCTCCTCCATCGAATTCGAACCCGGCCAACAGGTCTGGGTGATGTCTCCCACCGAACCATGCGCCCTGCAAGACAAATGGACAGGGCCCTTCAAAGTGGTCGAGCGCAAGAGCCCTGTCACCTATCTCATCGATATGGAATCTTCACGGAACCCCCTCCGGGTCCTCCACGCCAATAGACTAAAGCCCCACTTTGTGCGCTCGGAGCTCAGCCTCCTGATGGCAACAGACAGCGGAGCCGAAGAGGATTCCGAGCCACTCCCTGATCTCCTACGGACTCGAGAGAAGGACGGCTCCGTGGACGGGGTCCGACTCTCGGAGGCCCTCACCCTGGAACAGCGTCAAGGCTGCCGAGACCTCCTACTGCAGTTCGCCGCTCTGTTCTCCCTCACCCCAGGGGTCACCCCCTGGTGCTTACACGATGTAGACACTGGAGACAGTCCCCCTATCCGACATCGGGCCTACTGCGTACCAGATCGGGTACGGGCCTGCATCCAAGAGGAGGTGTCCAAGATGCTCACGCTCGGGGTCATCGAGCCCTCCGACAGCCCCTGGGCCAGCCCAGTGGTACTGGTCCCCAAAGCGGCCGCCCCCGGCACCACTCCTGAGCTCCGGTTCTGCGTCGACTACCGGGGCCTGAATGCGGTCACCAGAACCGACGCACATCCCATTCCCCGAGCAGATGAACTAATCGACCGCATGGGAGCTGCCCGCTACCTCAGCATCTTCGACCTGACAGCGGGCTACTGGCAGATCGGCCTCACACCCCGGGCCCAAGAACGATCTGCCTTCTCCACCCCTGATGGCCACTACCACTTCAAGGTCATGCCATTCGGCATGAAGAATGCTCCAGCAACATTCCAGCGGCTAGTAAATCAGGTCCTGGCGGGACTCGAAGAATTCAGCGCCGCCTATCTGGACGATATTGCTGTGTACAGCCGCCACTGGTCCGACCACCTCAACCACCTCCGAGAGGTTCTGCAGGCCCTCCAACGAGCCGGCCTCACGATCAAGGCCAGCAAATGTCAAATTGGCCAGGGGTCCGTGACCTACCTCGGGCACCAGGTGGGAAGCGGTCTGGTGGCCCCGCTGCAACTCAAAATCGCTGCCATCCAGTCGTGGCAGCCCCCCATCACCCAGACCGAGGTCCGCGCCTTCTTGGGGCTCACAGGCTACTACCGGCGGTTCGTGAGGGACTATGGCAGCATTGTGGGGCCCCTCACGGAACTCACATCCAAAAACCAACCAAAGAAGGTCAACTGGACCCCAGACTGTCAAACGGCCTTCGAGAAGCTGAAGGCCGCCATGTGCTCCGCCCCTGTGCTCCAGGCCCCGACTACAGTCGGGAATTTATCGTCCAAACGGACGCCTCCGACCATGGCATTGGGGCAGTCCTGTCCCAGCTGAACCCCGAAGGACTTGACCAACCAGTGGCCTTCATCAGCAGACGTCTCCTGGCCCGAGAGCAACGCTAGAGCACCATCGAGAGGGAGGCCTTCGCAGTGGTGTGGGCCCTCAAAAAGCTCCGGCCTTATCTCTTCGGTACCCACTTCCGGGTACAGACCGATCATCGGCCCCTGCAATGGCTAATGCAGATGCGGGGGGAAAACCCAAAACTATTGCGTTGGTCCATCTCCCTGCAGGGGATGGACTTCACTGTGGAACATCGGCCCGGACAGGATCACGCCAACGCAGATGGCCTGTCCCGCTTCTTCCGCCTCGACGAGGAGAGTCTCCAAGAGGATGGGTGACTCTCCCCGCCTTCAGCTGGGGGGGACGCATGTTGGACAGGCCACGTGAAGGGCTTGCTCCCTCCATGCACGACCGGGCCCGAGCCCGGCTCTTCAGGTGTGACACGCAACAACCACCCGTTTCCCGTCTCATATGGGACCCCTGCCCCTGGACATCTCCACATCATGGACCCGAATCACCACCGGCCCCCTCGCCCGGCTTGGGCGCCATCTTGGACACAGCACCACGAGGCCGCGTGGCCTCCGATCGACCCTAACCCTGGGCCTGGCCAGGCCCCGACATCCCGGCACCACCATCCACCCAGGAGGTGAGCGGACTACTTGGCAGGTCAATGGGAGAAAGAGGTGTCGATGGCTCTTCCCCGCCAGGTGCCGATCGCCCCAGCTCCCCCGGGCACTGGCTCCACCCCCCTGCTGGGTGTCTGGACTCCCTCATCCCGGACCTCCCGACCTCCAAGTGCGAGGGTCCGGACATCAAAGGGGGCCAGACCTATAACTGGGGCAGCTCCAGAGCAGGAAGGCAGTTGTATCCTGGAGTCGAGAGACGCAGTGAAGAACTCATCCTTGACGGACTACCGGCGCTGCCGTAGCCCTGCCTTGCGAACTATCGTCCTGCCTGCTGGCGCTGCCGCAACCTTCTGAAACCTTCATCATCATCGGGACCTGCTGGCGTGGCCGCGGACCGTTTGGAACTACCACCTTCATCGGGACCTGCTGGCTCCGCTGCGGACCGTCGCTACCTTCACCCGTCTCGGGACCTGCTGGCTCCGCCGCGGCCCGATCACCTAGACCACCGAGCTCGAGGATTGTGAGCTATCCATCTATCACCGCATCTACCAGATTGGTAACAAGACTGTCCCGCTACCCCTTTTTCCAACCAAAGAGACTAGAACCGAGGGGACCCCTGAGTCCAGACCTCCTTGTACCGTTTCACCGTACTTAAAGAATTGCTTATAAAGAACGTTAAACCTTATCCTTGTGTGGTGTACATCTGTGGGGGGGAAGTTACTCGTCTGTACGATCGCTGGAGACGGCTCTCCCCGGAGACCTCTCCCCTTATTCTCGGCCGACCCGTCTAACAAGGGGTCATTTCTAAGGGCCTGTGGGTGCTACCAGTGCCCCCAGCGCGATGGAAGCGCTTTATTTTGTCTCCTAGCGCTTGAGAGAGTTTTTGGCTGAAGGGCGAGCGTGTCGCCGTCACGCATTTTGCGTGAGGATTGGCAGGTGCCTACCCTGCGACTTTGCCCGCTGATGTGATCGTTTTGCGAGTGCCCACCTCGCTTCTCTATTTTTATTTTAAGGGCGAGGGTGTCCACCCCTTGTTATGCCCCTTTGTTCACCGCCGCGGCCCGAGCTGTGTGTCATGGCCGCCGGAGATGCCGCGCTGTGATTGGCGGGCCTGGGAGGCTCGCCCTGTGAGGCCGCGAAGTGATTGGGCCGCTGGTGGAGGTTTGTCTCGGAGCGCCGCGCTCCGATTGGTGGATTGGCCAGAAGAGGTTGCCGCGTCACGAGGGGCTCGTTTGGAGAGCCGCGCCCTGATTGGGAGATCTGCCTTCCGGTCTCCCGTGTGCAGGGGGAGACCGGATTTTCTGCCTGCCCGGAGGCGGAAAGAGGAGAACCAGAGGGATGGGCGGTTGTGGGGCTCCCGTGTGCTGGGGGAGCTCCGAGTGAGGAGAGCCGCTGATCGCCGGAGAACCGGTGAGTGGTGCAGAAGAGAAGGGAGGGGCGCTGGGACACATTGTCGGTGCCCCCCCCCCCACCCAGTAGCGCGATCTCGCGCTTGTTGTCAGTAGGAAGCCACGAGGGCTTCAAGGGCGGCCCCGGTTGACAGTGGGTCGCCCCAACGTGGAAGGAGAGCCTGAGAGAGGTTCTGAGGGCATGCTTTGTTCTTTGGAGCCCCGAGAGGCTCCCGCCCCTATGTTGATTCACGAGCCCAGCGAGGCTCGAGGTGCCATGGTGTTCAGAGCCTGAGGGCTCCATGGTGCATATATAGTTTTAGAGCCTGTGTGGCTCCAACGTCTGGGGCATGTGATATGCTCAGAGCCTGTGTGGCTCTAACAGTTGGCGCAGTTGGCGCCTAAGGGTCAGTGAGGACCCTGTTGACGTTTTGAAGTTCCCAGCTGCCCAGCAATTAGTGGGCAGCTGCACCGTTCAGGTCTTGTGTGTTTCCAGTTGCCCAGCAAGTAGTGGGCACCTGCTACGTTTAGGTTTTGCGCCAGTGGCTCACCCCTGACTGGCCCTGCATGGCAGCGCGCCCTGACATTCTGTGTTTCGCGAGGGCAATACCACGCCTTCTTCATTGCATTTTTAACCAAGCGGCGAGGGTAGCCCCTATGCTGTAGTTTCTCAGATAAGGTATTTGCTTCTGTAAAGTAGTCAATTTTTTGGAAGCAATTCCTTCTCAGTCTGAGGAATTGAGAGTAGGGTAGGCCTGGGGTGGCTAAATAACAACTGTAGTGGTCTTACTTTCACCCTTTCATATAGTAAAATCAGTATACCTTTTCTTGACCTATGCATTCAACATAAGGATGGTCTCCTGTACACCTCTCTTTTTCGTAAACCGACCGAAAGAAATACTTTACTTAGCTACCAAAGTTGCCACCCCAGGGCACTTAGAGATAGCCTTCCCTACTCTCAATTCCTCAGACTGAGAAGGAATTGCTTCCAAAAAATTGACTACTTTACAGAAGCAAATACCTTATCTGAGAAACTACAGTATAGGGGATACCCTCGCCGCTTGGTTAAAAATGCAATGAAGAAGGCGTGGTATTGCCCTCGCGAAACACTGCTAGAACCCAAACCCAAGAAATCTACAGAAAAACTGGTATGTATTATCACCTTCTCCTCGATCTCTAACAAAGTGCGCAAGTCCATCAAAAAGAATTGGCTCATCCTTAACTCAGGGTCATTAGAATTAGAAACTCCATTGTTTGCATTCAAGAAAAATAAGAGCTTAAGGGATCAACTTGTTAGGGCTGCTTTGCCAGTAACAACAACCGCAAATACCACTTTGAATGACCACTGGTCTCTCCCCCCTGTCAAGGGTCACCACAAATGTGGTTCCTGTATTGTATGTGTGTCATGTATTGAGGGTAATGAATTTGTCTTTGAGAATGTAAAAAATGAGCGCAAAACCTTCACGAACTGTAATAGCTGTAATGTGATCTATGCTATTACTGCCCCTGCAACAAGATCTATGTGGGGCAGACAACACAGAAGATAAAACTACGGATTTCACAGCATCGTAGCAGGATCCGCTGCAAAACAGCAAATGCCCCCCTTGTTGAACATTTTACTGAGAAAGAGCACAATGAGAATGATGTGCGCTGGACAGTGATTAATCAGGTCACCCTCCCACCGAGAGGAGGTGACCTCACAAGACTGCTTAACAAAGAGGAGCTAAAATGGATCATGAGAACGGACAGCTTAAACACTGGACTGAACCTTCAGGAAGACTGGACTAATTTGGTCTAACCGGTGCTTCCTTTTCACAGTGTTTATTTACAAAATTTCAGATAATTCTGGACTGTATTTTACTATGTAAGAAACTATGTGGATGCCTTCTCTTTGCTGTGTTCCTGTGTATATATATCCCCTTTTTAACCTTGTTTACTTAAGTATCACATCACAAATCACTTCACGGGCACCACTATTATTTACTTGAAATCACTTTCACCCCTATTCCATATCATCCCCTCCACTCCAATATGGCCGCCATAATCTCACCCGGTCCCAGCGCCTTCTTCTCTTTTCATTGTGCCTCCTTTGACTAATAAGAGCGCGTTCTGCTTAGGCAGTAGCACACTGCTGATCGCATTGCCGAGCAGGCCGCAATACCGACTGATCCGGTAAGCCCCTCTCTAGCAACCAGACTCCAGCCATCCTCTCCCTCCCATCCCCACAATGTTCAACATCCGTTCCTATCCAATTCACAGGTACCCCGAGCAACTGCAACTGATCGGAACCCCCGACTCTGCCTGACCAGTCCTGACTCCGGTAAGATCCTCTGTAACCCCTATCCCACACGGAACCTCCGCTCTCCGTCATTTTCCCTATCCAATTTTCCACTGTTACTGCCCACAGGTGACTGCCTCCCCAAATTGAATCCCAAGCCGTTGAATTGACATGGTGAGCTTCCTACTACACTGCGCCGTTTCAATTTTACTTTATTCAATTTTTCCACTGCTCCGAGATTTTATAAATCACTCGCCCGCCGCCCGTGACTGCCCGAAGCCTAAAAATAGTCCGCCGAATTCACCCGGCATGATCACTGTGGACCCGTCGTTGTGGCTGCCGCAACTTATCCAACCTAAGGGCGGTCCTTGGAATCAGCATAGGCTACATTCACGTTAGTTCCTCGCCCACGTGGAACTTACTTTTCTAGGCCATTCTACCTCAATCACGATAGGAGTTTCCCACCCACGGGAACTACCAATAATCACAGTAGTCAATTACTGATGCCAAATTTCTGTCTTATCACAGTCTCTTGCCACTCGTGCACAACGAGTATATCACCATAGCCAGTCTGTCGATCTATTTAGTGGCACCTTCGAGCACTTATTAAAACGTTGTGATTTCAGAACCCAACCGAAGTTTATAATGCCTTGAAATTTTCCGCTTTCCTCTCTCATTTTCCTTTTTAGGTTTTAGGGGCTTGCAATTATTAGGCACATATCATATGTCCTGATGATGATCCCTTTGATTTAAAAGTGGGATCGAAACGCCGTCGACCAATTTGTGTGCCTTATACAGTGTATATATTGTGTACCTTGTTGATGTAATGGCACATTTCAAAATATCTATTCATATCAAGATTTAAAGAACAACTTGAGCTTTTTGCCTAAAAGCCCTTTCCTTTTCACTTTGAATGTACTAAATTGTTTGTGTTTAAATGAGGTACAGGCTTGTGCCCCACAACGTGAGACTGTCGAAGGATATTCTATCTTTATTTTGTTGCTTTAATTAAATACATTCTGACCACTGTCCGGCTAGACAAGTCACTTTAATACAGATATTAGACTTAACCACACCATTCTTAGGGACGGCATGGCGCTGGATAATGTCTCAAAGATCCCGTGGTTGGCTTATGTAAAGGTCTCTCTGAGAAGTCTTGGCAGGCCCATCCTTTTCAGCCACCCAAATACAATCTGCAAGGGGGACGTGAAATGGATCAAAGATAACTTCCTGAGGAGGGCATCGCTAAAGAGGGAGAGTGAGGAGTTGACCAAACCTAGAGCTAGAGCCAATTTCCTCCTCCTGACTACGCCCTCGATTGAACCTTATCTAATAATTGTAAGCCGCCCATACCATCAACATCTTCTTATTAGATTTAGGTTCAACATTATACAGTACTCTTTAGGAGTCTTCCCTGTATGGGGGGTCCCAGATGAGTCAATCCCATGCAGCTGTGATAACTTTTCAGAGCAGTCCCTTATACATTGTGTAATGTTTTGTGAACATTTTAAGAAGAGTAGAAAATTGTACTTGGTCCCTATCCTAAGGGAAGCAGGCTTTATGCAAGTACGCCCAGCACTACTTTATTTACAGTTACTAGGTAGCACCAGGATAATCTTCGGGGTTGCTAGCTTCCTGGTCGCAGCTATGCGTACGAAAACCAGGAAGCTAGCCCCGAAGCACTTGGAAGGGTGACCTTACTATATTGCAGACTCTGTTAACATTCTTTAAATCAATTATTCTTCTTATTTTCACATTGCGAATTTATTGTTTTTGTACCAACGTCTAATTTATTGATTGGACTTATATTATCTTTGGTGACTGATCTTTTAATTGTTTTTAACTATATGAAATATATGATATGTAAAAAAAAAAAAAAATTGTATAAATTGTATTATCTTGTTGCTTTTATGATTTTAAGTAATCGAATAAAGCTGGCTTTTGACTTTGACTTTGACTAATACAGAGTCCATTGTGACTGTATTCATTGGTAAGCTTTATTCTATGATGCATGGGACCATTGTTGTTTTTCTAATAAGTACCATGGGTGGAGCATGGTTGTTCCAGTTCATCTTCCCATGAAGTTTATGCAATCCCAAATTTACAAAGATTCAAAAACCTGGGATTGCGTGGAATCGTAACTGCTCCCAGATGGTAAAAAACGGAGAAAAATATTTTTTTCTCCTCGTTATTTACGTTTATTTACATGTCTGCTGTATTCTGTAGCACCCATAGAAAGAGGAAACGCCTCGCTCGAGGGATTGTTTTTGTGCAGGACGTTAACCCTTCCTACACAAAAACAATTCTCCTTGTAATACAGGTACCTTTGCACTGTGGTGCAAGGGTTCCTAAGTTGGCGCTAGGCTGCCTGAAGTACACCAGCGCTATGAGAGAGAAGTGCACCATATCTTGGTAGATACTGCACATTTCCACTCTCTCCCTTTCACCAACGCAACGCAGTGCAGTGCAGCAAGTTGCCTTTATGGTGTGTGAAAGGTTAGTAAATCTGGTCCTCAATATGCTAAACCTCACTCTTACAGTGACCAAATAATCTAACACCAAGTTCAAGTTCAAGTTCGGAGATTTGTATAGCGCACTACTCACCCAGAGGGTCTCAAGGCGCTTGAGGGAGGGGGGGTGCTTTACTTATCGAATATCCAAGTTTTTAGTTGCTTTCTGAAGGCGAGGTGGTTCTGTGTAAGGCGGAGGTGGGTGGGGAGAGAATTCCAGGTTTTGGCCGCTAAGTAGGAGAAGGATCTTCCCCCCATGGTGGATTTATGGATGCGCGGAATAGCGGTGAGGGCTTGATTGGACGATCGTAGTTGGCGGGAGGGGGTGTAGAAGGACAGTCGCGTGTTGAGGCAATCGGGTCCTTGGTCGTAGAGGGCTTTGTGTGCGTGGGTGAGGAGGCGGAACGCTATTCTCTTGTTGACGGGGAGCCAATGGAGGTCTTTAGGTGGTCAGAAATGTGAGCTTGCCGAGGGATGTCCAATATGAGTCTGGCTGAGGCGTTTTGGATTCGTTGGAGTTTTTTCTGTAGTTTGGCTGTGGTTTCGGCTTAGAGGGTGTTTCCGTAATCCAGTCGGCTGGTGACCAGTGCGTGGGTGACCGTCTTTCTTGTTTCGGTGGGGATCCAACGGAAGATTTTTTTGAGCATCCGGAGGATGTTGAAGCAAGATGATGAGACGGCGTTGGCTTGTCTGGTCATCGAGAGGGAGGAGTCCAGGATGAAGCCAAGGTTACGTGTGTGATCCGTAGGTCTGGGTGCGGTTCCCAGGGCTGGTGGCCACCAAGAGTCGTCCGAGGCAGAGGGGGAAGATCCTAAGATGAGGACTTCCGTTTTGTCCGAATTTAGTTTTAGACGGCTGTTCTTCATCTACTCGGCTACGTCTTTTCTCCCTTCGTGTAGGTTGGTTTTGGCGGTGTTTGGGTCTTTGGTGAGGGATAGGATCAGCTGAGTGTCGTCTGCGTAGGAGATAATGTTGAGGTTGTGTTGGCGTGCAATGGATGCGAGGGGACTCATGTATACATTGAAGAGGGTGGGACTGAGTGATGATCCTTGTGGTACGCCGCAGATGACTTCGGTGGCCTCTGATCTAAAAGGGGGGAGGCGGACTCTTTAAGTTCTTCCGGCGAGGAACGACATGATCCAGTCCAATGCTTTCCCTTGTATTCCGATGTTGCTGAGGCGTTGTATGAGGGTGCTATGACAGACTGTGTCGAAGGCTGCGGAGAGGTCGAGTAGGATGAGGGCAACTGTTTCTCCGTTGTCCAGTAGTGTTCGAATGTCGTCTGTTGCTGCGATGAGGGCGGTTTCGGTGCTGTGTTTGGCCCGGAAGCCGGACTGTGAAGGGTCGAGGGATTTGTTGGATTCGAGGAAGTTGACTGTTGACAGCTTTCTCAATGACTTTGGAAGGGAATGGGAGGAGCGAGATGGGGCGGTAGTTCTTAAGTTCAGTGGGATCTGCTGTGGGTTTCTTCAGAAGGGCGCTGAGTTCGGCATGTTTCCAGCTTTCCGGGAAGGTAGCGGAGTTGAAGGAACAGTTGATGACATCGCGGAGATGGGGTGCGATGATGGAGGCTGCTTTGTTGAAAATGTGGTGGGGGCATGGGTCGGTTGGCGATCCCGAGTGGATGGAGTTCATAAGGCGGATGGTGTCTTCGGTGGTGATTGGGTTCCAGGCGCACAGGTTGTTAGAGTGCGGTTTTGGTTCGGAGGTGGGTGGAGTGGGCTGGTGTTCGGACTGGTTTTCAAAGCTGTTATGTATATCGGCGATTTTGTTGTAGAAGAATGAGGATAGAGAGTCGCAGAGGTCTTGGGAGGGAGTGATGTCGTTGGTGCCGGCGGTGGGGTTGGTAAATTCTTTGACGATGTTGAATAGTTCCTTGCTGTTTTGGGCATTGTTGTCAAGTCGATCCTTGAATGCTGATTTCTTGGTGGATCGGATCAGTTGGTGGTGTTTGCGGGTGCCGTTCTTGAAGGTGGCCAGGTTGTCAGTGTTTGTGTTTTTTCTCCAGGCTTTCTCGAGAGTCCGACAGATCTTCTTGGATTTATTAAGGTCATCGTTGAACCAGGGGGCTTTTTTGCTACCTTGCTTGAAAAGATGGTTCTTCAAGGGTGCTAGTTCGTCGGCGCTGTGGGTGATCCATTGTGTGAGGTTGGTGGCTGCTTGGTTTGGGTCCGATGATATGGCAGGGGGGTTTTGGTAGCTGAAGTGAACGCAGCTGTGGTCCGTCCAATGGAGGGCTGTGGAGTGATCGGAGGAGATGTGCTTGCTGGAGGTGAAGATAGGGTCGAGCGTGTGTCCGGCAAGGTGGGTGGGGGTGTCAACAAGTTGTTTGAGTCCGAGATTGTTCAGGTTGTCCGGAAGGGAGGTGGTGTTGCTGTCATTTTTCTTTTCCAAATGGAAGTTGAGGTCTCCTAGTAGAATGTAGCTCTCGGAGGTGAGGGCATGTGGGCTGATGAAGTCAGTGATGTCTTCACTGAATTGTGTGCGGGGTCCTGGTGGTCTGTAGATGAGGGTGCCTCTGAGTGTGGTCCTGGGGTTGGTGTGGATCTGGAAGTGAAGGTGTTCGGCGTTAGCGAGGTTATGGTCGGAGCTGGCTGTGATGCGGATGGTGTTCCTATGGACGATGGCGATGCCTCTTCCTGTTTGGTTGATGCGGTCCTTTCGGATGATCTTGTAGCCGTCCGGAATGGCTATGGCGATGTCGGGCGCTGATGAGGCATTCATCCAGGTTTCTGTAAGGAAGGCGACGTCCGGTAAACTAGTGCCGAGTAGGTTCCAGAGTTCAATGGAGTGTCTGTGGAGCGAGCGGGTGTTCAACAGGATGCACTTCAGGTGGTTAGAGTCAGAATTATGTCTGGAGTTAGAGGATTTGGTTTTGGTGTGGGTCCTGATGAGGTCGAATTTGCAGGAGTGGCAGGAGAAAGGTCCATGGGTGTGTCCTGGGGCAGCTTGGTAGCAGTTTTGGTGGTCGGCCGGGGTTAAGGGCTGAGAGGGTTGTGGCGTCGTACGTTATGCGGGCGAATTGGGTATTGCGGGGGCCAGGGGGTCTGGCGCTGGGCGCGGTCCAGGCGCGGACGGGCGTAGACGGGCTTACCTTTGGTGCGCATGGGGCGCGACCGCTGCGCGTGAACGCTGCGCGCAAAGGCATCTGTCATATGTGGATGGTGGAGGGGCGAGGGAGGAGCAGCTGGGATGCGGGGGCGGGGTGGAGAGCCGGGCAGGGAGGCACAATAACAAACAACAAAATGGATGGCTGCGAGCCAAAAGCGAAAGAGGATTGGGGCACAAGCAATGAAAAAGCGAACAAATTGGCAATGGCACCGGCACAATCAGGCACAAGACAAATAATTAGGCAAAGGCAGCACAGCACAGTACAATGATATAGAAAGCGCACTTTCGCACTATAGCGCTATTATACAAATAAATGTGCAGTCAGGCACTACTGGTTTCGTGAGCAATGCGAGCTAGCAGGTATTAATTTTGCAGTCTGGCCCTACGATACCAATCAGCAGGGAGCTGGGAGCTGGGAGCAGCGTGAGGAGCGACCGCTTCTGATCGGATCAGGACGGTCACAGCGCTACCACAGGAGAGGGGAGCCTGCAGTAGCCGTGGGAGGGAGGAGCAGCTGGGAGGCGGGGGCGGGGTGGAGAGCCGGGCATGGAGGCACAATAACAAACAACAAAATGGATGGCTGTGAGCAAGAAAGCAAGAACCTTCTACACGCCTCTTTTTCACAGTCTGGTGGTATTTTAGGTCGAGCAGACAGCTGCCCTCAACACCGTAGCTCATGTCCAGAGCTGTGCAGGTATAAATTGCTCTGTGTCGAAATGGCCTCTATTTCTAGTAATCTGCATATCTCACAGATGTGAGACACTTCTGTTACTAATAGGTTTTCTCTTTTGTTTCCTATAGGAGTCCTGCCTGGCAGTGAAAATGTATGTGGATCATATTCTGGGCCCATACATCCTAAATGTGACCAGCAGCGCCACTCTTTGCAGCCAAGCAATATGCTCTGGGCATGGTCGTTGCGTGAGGCGGAATACCACCTCCACTGCTTTCCTGCACCTCCACCCTGACTCCTTCAGCATCAAACGTGCCCCCGGGAGAAGGGGACTCGTGCTACAGGGAAATCCAACAAAGGAAGACCTTACCAAGATGGCCGAAGGGTTTGAATGCCAGTGTTATAGTGGCTGGTCAGGGACAGCGTGTGCGGCCAAATCCTAATTGAGAGAGCGGGACATGCCAGTTGAATAGGGATATGTGTCATAGTGCAGCGTTCTTATGAGACAATATGACTGAAATCGCACCACTCAGCGCCACGGCTGGATATTTTCACAGCAGTTACCTCATGCTTCCGGCTTTCTCTTGGGAAATGCAAAGCTAGGAAGAACAAGAGTCTGTATGAGGAAACCAGCAGGTCCGAAGAACACAATATTTGACATTTACTTTGACCAGCATTATTGTCTTCATATGATATCCCTCAAACAAGCTGCTAACTGTCAACATTTTGATATTTCAGGAGAAAAACTTAAAGGATGTTTAGGCTGAAATGGGGATCATTTTTGCTGTTCTAAAAACGAATCCATACTTCGAAGCTTAGGCTGAAATGGGGATAATTTTCGCTGTTCTAAAAACGAATCCATACTTCGAAGCGTAATGGTTCAGTGTCAATAGAAATATTGTACTTTGCAAACAGGAAACTGGCATCAAATCTTGTTATTATTTAACACATTTCAGTTTAATGCACAAGATTCCTGAGCACACAGATGAAATTTGCTTGTTGTCCACAGGACATCGGAGTACAGCATGTTAATTTTTGTTTTTTTTTAATAGAAAACTACTTCTGCAGAGAGTGACGTTAACAACTACTGAAATCCCTTTCCCCCTAACTGGCTTAGGGTCTAAGCTTCTCCCTACTGCTTTATATGGTTGCTAATAGGCCTGTAGCGAAGACTACCTTACCTAGCTGACCACATAGTCCCTAAACATAGCTTATTAGCAACCGCGCTGTCTGCAAATCTCCAATTTCTCTTTGTATAAAAGTGCAGTCACTCAGAAACATGGAGGGTATTCTTAATTATGTGTTGCTCCTTAAATTTAAAACAACTTTGTTTTTAATAACCCGTGCTTAATGCCAGGGCAGCTATGCACCGTCACCCACGGTGCAGAATGGTATCTCCTAACATATATGAGTAGGTTTCTCTACTGAGGCTATGAACATTACATTATACCAGTAATTACTGAACATCTTAGAACACTAATGTCTAGATTTGGTAGTTGGTTCTGGCACAGGCTAGGCCTAGGGCAGGTCACAGCTCAGCTTGTTACCTTTCATCCAGTACAGCATGGCCCCCATCCTCTGAAGCTTGCATCAACATATAACAAGCAGGTCTGCTTGAAAATTCTCAAGGCCAGGGCAGGTGCTGGCCACCAGAGATAACAATTCCTTCTAAAGTCTCTCTTACTTGGCCCCTCCAGTGCTGCTGGACCTTGGTCCATTGGGAACTTTACTGGCCTCATGCTGCGGAGGGGGGAGGAGCTGGCTCATGTTGTCTTGGGGCCGTACACAAAAAAGTTGTAGATTTGGATGGCCTTGCCATGGCAGTAAGAATGATGATGGACACATAGTGGTTTCTATGGGGCTGCAAAAGCAAGGCCCTATATGATAGAATGAAGTGTTTTGCAAATGCAAGGTGGGAAGAGAGGGTTACAGAGTACCTCTGGGAGATTAAGAACTGTTTTTGCATTTCCTAGGTTCAGTTTACACTGTTTTAATGAATTGTGGTGATTTTATTACTATTCTTTATTTGTCCATGACTTGTTCATGATGTACAACTGTTGAATATCCAGTTGATCATAAACTTAGTCTAATGATTTGTTATAACAGCACTAAGAACAGCAGCGGCTCCTCCCCTATGGCCGAGACGTGTTGCCCCCCCCCCCCCCCCCAAAAAATGGCAGGATATTGGGGGTGGGGGTGGGGGACATGAAACTCGCTTCATTTTTACTTTCCTGAGGAGTTTTGGGGGCGGTGCCTGGGGGTGACAGGCACTGAGGGGAGTGGTAGTGTACTCCTTTCCCTGCACATGTCGGTTTGGCTGGCCGTCTCAGGCTGACCAAACAATCATATGCATTGAAAGCTGGATTGGTGAGAGCAGGCACAGACTCCCAGTCTGTCCAGGAGCACAAATCGACGGCACTCAGGCCAATCCTGAAGCTGCTGTCATTCGTGGGAGCAGCTTCAGGATTGGCAGCCGGGCATTCTGGGAGCCTATGCCCTCTTGCAGTGAAGAGCAGAAGAGCGCAATGGGGATGTCTGGATGTAAGTCTTTTTCATTTTTTCCCTATTCCCCTCGCCGTTTCCCTTATGCTCCTACCCCCCTCTCGCCCGCCCAACCCGCTGCTCGTCCAGCATACCAGCATAAGGAATAGAGCGGGACATGTACATCAACGCTTTCTTCCAACACTGAAGCGTGGTTTTAAGTAGTGGTGGTGTACAGGTGGGAAGTTTACTTTTTGGCAGTAACAGTGTATGGAGTGTCCCGCGGTCGATGTCCTGGGTAGTGTACCCTATTTCCTGCAGGTTCCTGCCCGCAGTTCAGTAGGACAGCCACTGCAACTGACTAGCATAGTAATACGCTTTAAAGTCCGGTATTCCCAGCCCTCCCTTGTGTGGCTCCAGTTGAAGTTTTTTAAGACTCACTTTTGAGGATCATGTCAACACTATTATCTAAGCCTCGTTCTATAGATTCAAACTTCTTAGAAAAGTTCTTCAGTTCATCCCTCACAATCTTCAAAAACTAGTAACTTCAGCCTTGGTGGTGTCCAGGAATGACTATTGTAATTTATTTTTTTAACATCAGGAAAAAGTGTCTTACTAAAATTCAGATTGTGCAAAATGCTGCAGCTCGCTTGTTGTTGGGTATTCCCAAGCACAAGTCTGCTGCTTTTGCACTTAGACAACTTCACTGGCATCCAGTGAAGAAGCGTATTGACTTTAAGGCCCTTTGCATTGTTATTATTATTATTATTATTAATCAACATTTATTATGCGCATGGCTACCCTAGGGCATCCCAGTGCTAACGGCAAAAACAGGCAGAGGCGGTTACCAGTTAATCTTTTGGAAGAGCCATGTTTTAAACCCCTTCCTGAAAAGGAGGTGGGGTATCTCTAAGCACAAATGCAAGGGAAGGGAATTCCACACTTTCGCTGCATTGTATGAGAAGGACCAACCTCCCCTGCGCATCCTCTGAATTTTGGGGATGGTGGCTAGATTTAAATTCGCAGAGCGGAGAGGTTTCCTTGGCTGATACGCCTTAAAAAGTGGGTGGTTGATGCGGGGACCTGACCCCCTAAGGGTCTTGTGGGCGATGCATAGAACTTTGAATGTAATCCTCTCTATGTGTTTAAAGCTGTCCCCAGCACGGACCTCCTCTTTTTAAAAAGGAATTTTCAATGGTACCTTCCAGCTCGGATGCTGAAGGTCTACCTCAGCTTACAACCTTGTTGTTACCAAATTTAAAAAGGCTAGATGGAATGGCAGTAGTTTTCTGGTGGGAACCACCAGACTCTGAAACTCTCTCTCGCTAGAACTTAAATGGGGAACCAAAATTGCTACCTTTTAGAAAAGCATTAAAACTTGGCTTTTTAATCTCTGATCTTGTGGGTCAGCCTCTGCGGTTCTCTCCATGAGTCCGCGCCTAGACACCCTTGGATATTAGTTGCACTATATAAATATCTTTTTAATTTCATTCATTCATTTAATTTCATCCCTAACAAAGTGCATACCTGAGAGATGGTGACAGGGCTTGGAAACTTCTGAACGGCTTCAATCCAGTCTCCAGATAAGTCTTTCTCCAGTGCTGAGATAATGTGACCTAAATAGCAAAAACTGAAAGAACAGAATTGTACTGATAATCTACATACTGAGCCATAGTTCCTCCTGGCAAAACAAGTATTTCCAAAGGCTCCTTCAAGGATTGAGGGAAGTGGATGATGACTCAATAAACCCTTGTGGGAGTCGACACCCCATCGGCTGTGCCCTATATATTGAGAATTCAAATAAATAATGACAGCTGTCATGTATTGGGACAAAGAACCAGGCGGAACTGAGTTCTATAAGAGTATACATTTTGCAGTGGCTGGAATACAAGACAATATGACTGGGTTAGGCACAACAGGAAAACTGGTTATTAGAACGGCATTAATGGCTATAAGATCTTGCACACATCTATACATGTCCCCCCTATAATGCCTTTTTTAGGGCTGGCCTACGTCACCACTGCGTCAGCAGAGGGGCGGAGCTCCGAGCCGTATTGTTAAGGGGCTCAGAATAGTGAAGTAAAAATTCCTCAGTGCGCGAGATTTTCAGTAGTTATTTTTGCCAACTGCATGGTAATTGGTCCTCGCGGTGCCGTGTTTGTAGTAGCCTTGACGCAATAGGCCATATATATTTTATGTTCGGCACTTCCTGCATTTTCTGTGCGGTTATGCGCAAGGGAGTCTAATAAATTTCAATTAGGAGCTGTCAGGGTGCCACGGTAATAGAATCCAGATGGTCGGGGCGCGTTCACCAGTCTGCAGTGAGTTTGGTGGGTGCGCGTTCGTCTGCATCCTTTCATGTGTAGTAAGTGTTGGCCTTTGCAGAGCTGGCTTGGTCGTGCGATAAGAAGTAATTAAGACGAAACAGATGTTCCCTTCAGTTTTTTGAGGGCAGGAGGGCTTTTCTTTCTGTCAATATCGTTTCGTTTCTGCATTTCAGTTACTAACTTCACATGTTTTTAAAACTAAACATTTGCTGTCGTATGACTTACATCAGTGCAGGGTGAGCAGTAAGAGCATGCAGGGTGATCAGTATGACTATGCAGGGTGAGCAGAGTGTGAGTATGCAGTGTGATCAGTATGAGTATGCAGGGGGAGCAGTATGAGTATGCAGGGTGAGCAGTATGAGTATGCAGGGTGAGCAGGAAGAGTATGCAGGGTGATCAGTATGACTATGCAGGGTGAGCAGAGTGTGAGTATGCAGGGTGAGCACACTGAGTATGCCGGGTGAGCACACTGAGTATGCAGGGTGAGCACACTGAGTATGCAGGGTGAGCACACTATGCAGGGTGAGCACACTGAGTATGCAGGGTGAGCACACTGAGTATTCAGGGTGAGCAGTATGAGTATGCAGGGTGAGCAGTAAGAGTATGCAGGGTGATCAGTATGACTATGCAGGGTGAGCAGAGTGTGAGTATGCAGGGTGAGCACACTGAGTATGCAGGGTGAGCACACTGAGTATGCAGGGTGAGCACACTGAGACTGACCTACAAGCGAATACTCTGGAGACGCCGACAGACTCTGGGAAGAAAGCCCCAGAAGGTGCTGTCCAGACTGCATAATTTCACCGAAAATTATTGGTACCCCGGACAGGGTCTTTTGAAGTTCTGCCACAGCCAGCCTTGCTTCTGTGGCTAGGGAAGGATAGAGATGGCAGTGCCCTGCGTTTCTAGAGGACGGTGGATAGCATCCAGGCTGGAGACGAGATGCTGAAAGAATTATAGAACATAAACTTCACCATCAGATCATATGGCAAATTTGTAAATATTGTCTATATACTTTTGAAAAAGTGTCAGAAACCACTGCACATGTCAGAAACCGGGAAGCAGTGGATATTTGAGTTGCCATACATGAATGGACATATGGATTTATACCTATGCGATGTGAATAAGATATGTTTTTATGTATCTTATGAGAATAAACTAGAAAATATTTGGTTCTTTGATAATAATCTCTTGAGTGTTATGGAATTTTGTTCACTGCTGTGACAAATTTGAAATTTTAAAAGCCAGGAAAGGCTCTCAGCACGTGCAGTGATGCACATACGGGATGACAAAGCTGCACTGTCCTGGGTGCGGACATATTTAGAGTAGACATCAGGCTTGATACCTGTATGGGACGCAAAACGCTTTGATGTAACAGTGTGCTGCTGTGAATTCACAATAATGTCATAATTCATGACGTTGAGCAGGGCTATATAGGCAGGCGTATGACTGGTAAGACTGTTAGTAGGACATTACTGCCAAGATGATAACGGAGTCTGAGGGCCCGGCCCTCGCTGATGAGGAACTAAACTCTCTGGGCATGGGACCCGGGGCCTGTGGATTTCGCAGGCAGAAGAAGATTCTGCTGATAGGCGTCTGCTTGCTGACCTTGATGTGACTGGGGTCCGTGCTCTACCTGTTCAAGAACTTACAGGAGAAAGCGCAGAGCTCCGTGAACCTGCTCCTGGAGTTCAAACCGCAGCAAGGGATACTCTTTGCGCAGCTGGGAGTGATGTATGAGCAGCATCCAGGCTGGAGCAGTCCCTCCAGAAGGAGCGTGCGGAGCTCAAAAAGACCAAGGACGATTTTGAAGTATTTAAATCAGAAGCTCAAGATGCCCTGATCAAAGAGAAGGAAGACACCATGAACCACTTCGTTGCCCTCCCCTCTCACCACAAGATCCTAAAGAACCAGCATGAAGGAGTGAAGAAGCAGCTCCTGGACTTGCATGAGCAATATTAACTCTCTAAAGCTGAAAAACCGGCAAGCGTTGGAGAGCCACAACCAGAAATATGCACAGCTGCAGCGGGAGAATGAGGAACATGTGGGGATGCTGCTGGCTATGATATCGAATCTAATGGAAGAAAGTATGGTTCTTAGGAATGCACATGAAGAGCTCAGCTCTCACCTGCTTAGTGCGCAGGAGCAGCTGAATCTGATGCTCCGGATGAATGAAGCTCTTCAGAGGATACCAAGCTTCAAGCTGTTCACAGCCCTGAAGCACCAGCATTTCCAGTCACAGGCCCCAGATTATAAGCGTTTCCGAGCCTTTAAAGCTGAATTGCAGCTTATTCACGAACAGACTGGCCTACAAGCAAATACTCTGGACACACCGACATACTCTGGGAAGAAAATCCCAGAAGGTGCTGCCCAGGAGCATCTGAGTCAGATGCACCAGCTGAATGAAGCTCTTCAGAGGATACCAAGCTTCAAGCTGTTCACAGCCCTGAAGCACCAGAATTTACAGTCACAGGCCCCAGATAATAAGCGTTCCTGAGCCTTTAAAGATGAATTGCAGCGTATTCGCGAAAAGACTGACCTACAAGCGAATACTCTGGAGACGCCGACAGACTCTGGAAAGAAAACCCCAGAAGGTTCTGTCCAGACTGCAGAATCTCACCGAAAATTATTGATACCCCAGACAGGGTCTCTTGAAGTTCTGCCACAGCCAGCCTTGCCTCTGTGGCTAGCGAAGGATAGAGATTGCAGTGAACTGCATTTCTAGAGGACGGTGGTTAGCATCCAGGCTGGAGACGAGATGCTGAAAGAATTAAAGACCATTAAATTCACCATCAGAAACAGCACCATCTACTATGATGAATTTGGGAACATGAATATTGGATTTGACAGTCCGACCTGGACGGTGGACAAGAATGTGATGCCTCTCCGCACTGTTGGAGAGTACACAGGAAATCTGTCCCTTGATGCTGGTCAGATTCAGTGGCACACAAGAGCCAGCCAGCAATCTTTGATAGCCTTATACTCCAGTGTGTGTGAAAGAGAGAGGGACTGTGCAAGCTCTCAATCGAAGGGGCCAAATTAGGAATTTAACGAATACAGGATTCCACTCCATTCTTGTAAGCCAGGTACTGAAAGCAATATTACTCGCTCCCTTGCTGAAGACAATAGGGGAACATCTCTTATTCCTGGCCACTCAGAGGAGACTAATGGAAGCCAGGCTACTCGTCTCCATTCAAAGAGAATCCACTTACACTTTGTCAAATAGAGTACTGTCTTTCAAATGCTAAATCAGCCCTCAGTAAAGAATATTTATACATGAACTCAGTTTGTGGAATCCCACACATCAATGTATCATGATACTGTGCCTGATACTGTGTAATAAAACATCAGAAATAAAAGAAAACAAAAAAAAAACTTTTTTTAAACTGTGCTGTTAGAGGGGGATATCTGTAAAATTAGTTCAATGGGCCATTGTAGCTGCATACATACTACAAAATACAACTATGTTGCCATAAATTAAAAATTACGTTATACCTACAAGAAAGAGAAAACTCTTGGTAAATATTGTTTGGGTGAGAAGGCAAGTGAATAAACCTAAGGGCATACGCATCCTTCAGTCATGTACTAACGGGGGCAAACCTATACTGATGGACAATATTTCTATTATTAACCAACTCATCAGAAGATGGAGCCAGCTAGCAATGGAAAATGGTGGTGTTTATGTTTTGGTGAAAGGAAGCCTATGTTTTAATGTGAATTTGGGACTAGTTTGACTGCCCCTTTATAATTATGGAAATTTCGGCTTTTACAGCCATAGATGCTAATTTTTGGATGGTAATGCTGATGGAGGTTTTGTATGAATCTCATCGAACCCCAGTTGCGGTAGGTTCATGACACATCAATTTGTTGCCAAGGTCTGTAGTAGAAACAAGCATTTCTGCCTACAAGCGTTATTCGATATGGTGTGGCTGCTGTCGGAAAGTTGTCACCGTCTTCAGGAAGCTTCATGATTTTTGCCTTTATTGATAGTTTTTCAACAGCTGGTGGGGGGGGGGGGGGTGATCTGTATTGCGGAATATATTGTTGACAGATCTCTTGACAGGTCATGTTGATGTAGTTGGTAAAGTTAGTATCTGAAGCCATTTTTATAATGAAAGTGGTTACTTTCTCTACTACACCGAAAGGGAACGGTTTAACGCTATTGTAGTAAACCTAATGATTGTACTGTGTTGGTGTCCATTTTTATGAATTGGTGCGTCTCATCATCACGTTTGTCAAATAAAGATTCTCCCACATATGACATGCCTAATATTCAGTTTTGTACCTCAGGTTGAAAAGATGTTGCTCTCAGCCACCCTTGCCTTCATAAGACCACTGCGCCCAATTGTCTAAACCCAGTGGTTGCAACATCCAAGCAGTATCAATAATGGTAGATGTTATTTCTCCTTCATGTAGAATGGCTTTGACTTCAGATATGTTATGGTCCGCCAACAAAACTAATGATGCAATGTCACACCACATTTGCATATTGCTAAGGTGACCGATGTTCTAATCAATTTTGCAGCCGCTGCTGAAAAGCTTTGACCTATATTATCAAGTCTTCTTCCTTCTCTGTCCAGTGGAGAACAGGGTGACATTGGTGTGCTAGATCCTTTAGCAGCTTACATTCCCATGGAATCTCCGCATGAGTATACAAAAATGTACAAAGGTGTGTCATCTGGGGATTTATATTTTATCTGAAGATACTATTGTCAGGTTTTTCATTGCTTTAAGACCTTCAGACCAGATATGACCAATTGTTAGTATTGCTCATACCATTTTTCTTGCAGGTTGTTTGAAATCAAAAAAGAAAAAAATCCATTTCTTTTGTTGGGACTGGAATGTCAAATCTTTTAGTTGCTCATTTAATCAAGCTATGGAAGTCACATAGATCATCTGAAGTCTGATGAAGTTGGGGCTATATCTCCTTCAACAGGTACTATATATTGGTCTCATTCAGGGCTGGTTTCATCTGTTGAACAAGACAGAAGTTCTTGTTGGTGGTAAGTATAGACACTGTCAGGATGATCTGATTGTAATATGTGGGATGTTGTTGGAGACTGTATCAGTGTAGCTAATCTGAGTTGGTCACTCAAAGGTGTGATGGATTGGATTTGTGGTGCCACAGCAGAGTGTGAAACTTGCAGATTAATTGGTTTCTTTTGTGCCTGAGGCGCAGGTACAGGAACGTGTTTGGAGTAATTTGTCAATATCAACCGCAGGTCTTTAACTAGGTGTAACAGTACCTATATCATAGGTTGGGCGCAGAAGTGAGAGCCATCTTTAAACGGCATATCCCTGTATCGCCATTCTTGTTCCTGGTGTTCTTGGAATGACTGAAAAGGAACTCTGGAGGTAGGAAGTTCAGACTCTCTTTTATAGAGATATTCAGGCTAAGCCTCTTCATTACCGTCGTCATGTGGGACCTTGTATTTCACATTTATTTGGCCATAATTATATGCTGGCACAAATCATCCATCTTCACAGTCTTCAGAGTCGAAAAGGTACTGTGGAGGATTTGTGGACACCTTACTCTCGATAAATATTATTATTATTTATTATATTAAATATTATTTATTATTATTATTAGTTATTATAATTAATATTATTATTATATTAAGTACGCTCTGGTACTAAATGAGCTGGGGCACCTCTTTCTGAAATCGGGATAACTTGTGTTCTTGCTGGTTCAGTCTTTGACAATGTTGTTGTTGGTGGTACAGTCGAAGAGGTGATTGTTGTTGATAGTAAAGTCGATGATGCAGTCGTCGACAAAGTCAGAGTTGTCTTTGCAGGTGTTGTTGACACCATAGAGCAGTGTATATGTAGGGATTTGTGTTCTTTTTTCTACAACGATGATCCCGTTGACGACATTGTCACTGATGGTCCTGAAAATTAACGTCTCGACTATAATGTACCTTTCACAACACCATAGGTATTTCTACTATTGTTTTGGCGGCTCTGACACTGGCTTGGGTCAGGATTTGCTAATTAGTCTTCTCTCCTCAGATAAAGATTATCAACGCTTGCTTTCTTTTGAACCTCTTTTGGAGGTTCTGAGGAAATAGATGGAGAATTGTCAGACCTCGAAGATTCAGGGTGTCTCTCCACAGAACATGCCCACTTGTGATGTTTTTGAGGTTTTTTTTAGAATTATAGTCATATCAAAAGTCTGCCCTCTCTCAGAGGTTTAGTTAAAAAGTACAGTACATTTTAAATTACTTGAATTTATGATTAGGATAAAGGCATTAAATGCACTCTTTGTTAGGGCCCTCAGAGTGAAGTCTCTTTTCGCCACTGGTGCCACGAGGACTATAAATAGAGTTTTTTTTAGATGCATCAGATGTTGTCTGATTTATTGTTAGATGCTAAATTTTATTGTTGGATGCTAAATCCACAGAGGTGTGTAGCATCTTTACTAAACAGAAACAAGTAAGGGTTCAAAATGTCACTTATTTTAGAGAAACTGAACAAAGCTAAGTGGACTACCTTCACACACAACATGCTTTAGAAATCTAAAGGATAGTGGCCTTCAGGCTGATTGTCTCTGACTGATTAACGTTAAGTTCTTTTTTAAAAGCTGTGGCTAGACTACTAAAGAGCCTTTGTTATAAGACTATGTTTTACATTGAACTGCTGTTTGGATGTTACAGTGAAAATCCCAGGGCGGTGACTGGAATGATTCGAAGATCTGAATCTATGAAAAATAAAATTTTGGAAAAAGAGGAAATGTTGGTAAACAATCATAAAATAGCAAAATTACACTGTGAGTGAGTTGACGGAGTCCAGTGTGTTAATGGTAATACACCCTACTCAAGACGTTACTGCCTCTGCACGCATCTTCCAAAGTCATCAGTTATTTCAAAATGTAAAAACTAGTCTTGGAACATAATTTCCTCCTGTGGAATACTTTCAGAATGTTTAATTGTCACCAAAATAATACAGAATTTCGTCACTTGCGTTCCAGACTTAAGAAAAACATGTTTCCCATCTTTTGCTTAGGATACTTGTTCATTACTGCCCTACACATACACTTTTCCTACATTCTTAGCTGTATTCTACTGATTTGTACAGCAAGTATAGCAAGGAAATGCCAAGACACTAGAAAACAGCACTCTCACTCTGTCTAGCTACCTAGATATTTGCCGAGGGACATGGGCATAAACACATTAAAAATCACAGGACATTTGCTAAAACAGAGCTAAGGAAGGTTTTACATTGTGAATGACAGAGGGGCTCAGGCGTCTTGTAAAGCAGGTATGCTGGGGGGGGGGGGGGGGGGGGCTTTCAATCATGGCTATTTTCCTTGATTCGCTTTGGCACGCAGTAGGCTCTGGAACAGACCATACTTCACTCACTTCCTTTAAATCATTGGCAGAAATACACCAACTAGTGTTCCAGATAACCCTGTAGTAGCAATCATGAAAATAATAAATGTAAGAATCTACGAAGCTCCAAGCGCATACTTCTGTGTAACAACGATTATTCAGAAGTTCCCTTTCGCATTATTACTGGTCAATCCGAATATTCTAAAGCTACAAGTAGCAGGTTAGATGCTCTCCCATAAACGGTGCCCAGTTCTACTCTATTTATATGGCTTCTGTGAGCATCATTTTTATTCCTCCCATGGGCCCAGGCAGCTCAGTTGGTCCCTTGCGCCACTGTCCACTCCCTGTTGCTCAAGGCGCGTCCTCACAGGCGCAGTGGAAGGGGCTCTGAAGGGCCAGGCGTGCACAGGAAAGGCTCTCAAAAACAATAATGGGGCAACCCAATATTCCCAAGGAACTGGGTATAATCAATAACACAACAAAAAATGTTCCTTAAGGAATCACTTCACGTTTTTACACATTTCAAATTTGTCACGGCAGTGAACAAAATTCCATAACACTCGAGATTATTATCAAAGAACCAAATATTTTATAGTTTTTTCTCATAGGATACATAAAAACATATCTTATTCACATGGCATAAGTATAAATCCATGTCCATTCATGTATGGCAACTCAAATATCCACTGCTTCCCGGTTTCTGACATGTGCAGTGGTTTCTGACACTTTTTCAAAAGTATATGGACAATAAATTACAAATTTGCCATATGATCTGATGGTGAAGTTTATGTTCTATAATTCTTTCAGCATCTCGTCTCCAGCCTGGATGCTATCCACCGTCCTCTAGAAACGCAGGGCACTGCCATCTCTATCCTTCGCTAGCCACAGAGGCAAGGCTGGCTGTGGCAGAACTTCAAGAGACCCTGTCCGGGGTACCAATAATTTTCGGTGAGATTCTGCAGTCTGGACAGCACCTTCTGGGGTTTTCTTCCCAGAGTCTGTCGGCGTCTCTAGAGTATTCTCTTGTAGGTCAGTCTTTTCGCGAATACGCTGCAATTCATCTTTAAAGGCTCAGGAACGCTTATTATCTGGGGCCTGTGACTGAAAATTCTGGTGCTTCAGGGCTGTGAACAGCTGAAGCTTGGTATCCTCTGAAGAGCTTCATTCAGCTGGTGCATCTTACTCAGATGCTCCTGGGCAGCACCTTCTGGGATTTTCTTCCCAGAGTATGTAGGTGTGTTCAGAGTATTTGCTTGTAGGTCAGTCTTTTCGCAAATACGCTGCAATTCATCTTTAAAGGCTCGGGAACGCTTATTATCCGGGGACTGTGACTGAAAATGCTGGTGCTTCAGGGCTGTGAACAGCTTGAAGCTTGGTATTCTCTGAAGAGCTTCATTTATCCGGTGCATCGGATTCAGCTGCTCCTGCGCACTAAGCAGCTGAGAGCTGAGCTCTTCATGTGCATTCCTAAGAACCATACTTTCTTCCATTTGTTTCGATATCATAGCCAGCAGCATCCCCACGTGTTGATCTTGTGGTGTGAGGGGAGGGCAACGAAGTGATTCATGGCATCTTCCTTCTCTTTGATCAGGACATCTTGAGCTTCTGATTTAAATACTTCAAAATCGTCCTTGGTCTTTTTGTGCTCTGCACGTTCCTTCTGGAGGGACTGCTCCAGCCTGGCTGCTGATCATACATCGCTTCCAGCTGCGCAAAGAGTATCCCCTGCTGCGGTTTGAACTCCAGGAGCAGGTTCACGGAGCTCTGCACTTTCTCCTGTATGTGCTTGAACAGGTAGAGCACGGACCCCAGGCATCTAGTTGTGCAATTTCACCCTCCTGAGGCGGAAGCCGGGAGGTCCTTTCCACTAACTTTACCTTGAGCGTTTTATCGCAAAAACTGTACTCTGCTTGATTTAAAAAGCGTTGTATTTTATTTCGTGTGTTGCACTTTTAGCTTGATTTTCTACGTTTTTTTAACTGCAAGACATCCCTCTTCACCCTTCCACTACTCGGGCCACTCTCAGCTGAGCATAGACGCTGAGAGATCGGTCCCGAGTAGACGAAGTTTCCCGCAGTGGCCATATTGGGGGTGGTAAGCGCTCTGCTGCGCTCTAGTTGTGTATAAAAGGGTCTTCCTGTTCTCGTCGCCTGATCTAGAGTTGCAATTTCACCCTCCTGTGGCGGAAGCCGGGAGGTCCCTTCCACTAACTTTACCTTGAGCATTTTTAGCGCAACAACTGTCCGGGGTACCAATAATTTTCGGTGAGATTATGCAGTCTGGACAGCACCTTCTGGGGTTTTCTTCCCAGAGTCTGTCGGCGTCTCCAGAGTATTTGCTTGTAGGTCAGTCTTTTCGCAAATACGCTGCAATTCATCTTTAAAGGCTCGGGAATGCTTATTATCCGGGGACTGTGACTGAAAATGCTGGTGCTTCAGGGCTGTGAACAGCTTGAAGCTTGGTATTCTCTGAAGAGCTTCATTTATCCGGTGCATCGGATTCAGCTGCTCCTGCGCACTAAGCAGCTGAGAGCTGAGCTCTTCATGTGCATTCCTAAGAACCATACTTTCTTCCATTAGTTTCGATATCATAGCCAGCAGCATCCCCACGTGTTGATCTTGTGGTGTGAGGGGAGGGCAACGAAGTGATTCATGGCATCTTCCTTCTCTTTGATCAGGACATCTTGAGCTTCTGATTTAAATACTTCAAAATCGTCCTTGGTCTTTTTGTGCTCTGCACGTTCCTTCTGGAGGGACTGCTCCAGCCTGGCTGCTGATCATACATCGCTTCCAGCTGCGCAAAGAGTATCCCCTGCTGCGGTTTGAACTCCAGGAGCAGGTTCACGGAGCTCTGCACTTTCTCCTGTATGTGCTTGAACAGGTAGAGCACGGACCCCAGGCATCTAGTTGTGCAATTTCACCCTCCTGAGGCGGAAGCCGGGAGGTCCTTTCCACTAACTTTACCTTGAGCGTTTTATCGCAAAAACTGTACTCTGCTTGATTTAAAAAGCGTTGTATTTTATTTCGTGTGTTGCACTTTTAGCTTGATTTTCTACGTTTTTTTAACTGCAAGACATCCCTCTTCACCCTTCCACTACTCGGGCCACTCTCAGCTGAGCATAGACGCTGAGAGATCGGTCCCGAGTAGACGAAGTTTCCCGCAGTGGCCATATTGGGGGTGGTAAGCGCTCTGCTGCGCTCTAGTTGTGTATAAAAGGGTCTTCCTGTTCTCGTCGCCTGATCTAGAGTTGCAATTTCACCCTCCTGTGGCGGAAGCCGGGAGGTCCCTTCCACTAACTTTACCTTGAGCATTTTTAGCGCAACAACTGTCCGGGGTACCAATAATTTTCGGTGAGATTATGCAGTCTGGACAGCACCTTCTGGGGTTTTCTTCCCAGAGTCTGTCGGCGTCTCCAGAGTATTTGCTTGTAGGTCAGTCTTTTCGCAAATACGCTGCAATTCATCTTTAAAGGCTCGGGAATGCTTATTATTCGGGGACTGTGACTGAAAATGCTGGTGCTTCAGGGCTGTGAACAGCTTGAAGCTTGGTATTCTCTGAAGAGCTTCATTTATCCGGTGCATCGGATTCAGCTGCTCCTGCGCACTAAGCAGCTGAGAGCTGAGCTCTTCATGTGCATTCCTAAGAACCATACTTTCTTCCATTAGTTTCGATATCATAGCCAGCAGCATCCCCACGTGTTGATCTTGTGGTGTGAGGGGAGGGCAACGAAGTGATTCATGGCATCTTCCTTCTCTTTGATCAGGACATCTTGAGCTTCTGATTTAAATACTTCAAAATCGTCCTTGGTCTTTTTGTGCTCTGCACGTTCCTTCTGGAGGGACTGCTCCAGCCTGGCTGCTGATCATACATCACTTCCAGCTGCGCAAAGAGTATCCCCTGCTGTGGTTTGAACTCCAGGAGCAGGTTCACGCAGCTCTGCACTTTCTATGTGCTTGAACAGGTAGAGCACGGACCCCAGGCATCTAGTTGTGCAATTTCACCCTCCTGAGGCGGAAGCCGCGAGGTCCTTTCCACTAACTTTACCTTGAGCATTTTATCGCAAAAACTGTACTCTGCTTGATTTAAAAAGCGTTGTATTTTATTTCGTGTGTGGCACTTTTAGCTTGATTTTCGAAGTTTTTCTAACTGCAAGACATCCCTCTTCACCCTTCCACTACTCGGGCCACTCTCAGCTGAGCATAGACGCTGAGAGATCGGTCCCGAGTAGACGAAGTTTCCCGCAGTGGCCATATTGGGGGTGGTAAGCGCTCTGCTGCGCTCTAGTTGTGTATAAAAGGGTCTTCCTGTTCTCGTCGCCTGATCTAGTTGTGCAATTTCACCCTCCTGAGGCGGAAGCCGGGAGGTCCCTTCCACTAACTTTACCTTGAGCATTTTTAGCGCAACAACTGTCCGGGGTACCAATAATTTTCGGTGAGATTATGCAGTCTGGACAGCACCTTCTGGGGTTTTCTTCCCAGAGTCTGTCGGCGTCTCCAGAGTATTTGCTTGTAGGTCAGTCTTTTCGCAAATACGCTGCAATTCATCTTTAAAGGCTCGGGAACGCTTATTATCCGGGGACTGTGACTGAAAATGCTGGTGCTTCAGGACTGTGAACAGCTTGAAGCTTGGTATTCTCTGAAGAGCTTCATTCATCCGGTGCATCTGATTCAGCTGCTCCTGCGCACTAAGCAGCTGAGAGCTGAGCTCTTCATGTGCATTCCTAAGAACCATACTTTCTTCCATTAGTTTCGATATCATAGCCAGCAGCATCCCCACGTGTTCCTCATTCTCCCGCTGCAGCTGTGCATATTTCTGGTTGTGGCTCTCCAACGCTTGCCGGTTTTCCAGCTTTAGAGAGTTAATACTGCTCATGCAAGTCCAGGAGCTGCTTCTTCACTCCTTCAGACTGGTTCTTTAGGATCTTGTGGTGAGAGGGGAGGGCGACAAAGTGGTTCATGGCGTCTTCCTTCTCTTTGCTCAGGGCTTCCTGAGCTTCTGATTTAAATACTTCAAAATCGTCCTTGGTCTTTTTGTGCTTCGCACGCTCCTTCTGGAGGGACTGCTCCAACCTGGCTGCTGGTCATAGAGAGTCAGGAAGACGCCGGCAAACACTAGACTGATGTGACGAGCGAGTAATGATCGATGAAGACAACCTTCCTAAAAGTGAGTTTCAACTAATAACATGGGAGATAAAGCATTAAGAGTGCTACGATTTAACATTATGTTGACCTAAGTACATTATGTTTGTGTTTCCTCTATAGATAATACACGGGCAGAATATAGTGCCATCTGTGTATGTGAGTACAGTTTTGATTTGTTTTGTATATGTGGATATTAAATGCTAAGATCCTGATAATATCAGAGAATATCAGAATTGATGAGCCTATGTATTCATGTTATTCATAGACCTTTAACAGAAAGAGGCAGAAGGTAAAATAGATGCTCTATTGTGTATGATGTAGAATACCACTTTCTTGTGGTTAAATTAGTTGTTTATGATTGGCTGTGGTTTCTCTTTAGGACAAGACGGTTAAGGTTTTAGTAACCGGTCGTTGTTGTGAGTATTTAGGCTTATATACAGATTCAAGTTGCGTGTGCATGTCACAACTATGTAATGTGCTGCACGATTTATGGAATTTTACTAGAGGTGTGTAGGTGTTTTTAGATGTTTTTGCACACTTGGGAGTTGAGGGTGTTTGGCAGTTGTGTAAATATACACTGTAAATATACACTTTAGATCACCTGGTTTGGTGAGGGCAGATGATACATATTTATGTACTCAAGGGATTGTTTATAAATATGTTGCTGATCATGTATATGTTGTTTTATGCTAGATTCATGGTGCAACACCTGTCCTGATGATGGTCTCGAAGAATAACAGTGTGTGTGCCCGAAACGTCGACGCTGTGACACTTTTTATGTATAATATTACCAATCAATGTATTGTAATTATGTATATAAGATTTGAATAATGTATATATGGCAAATTTGTAAATATTGTCCATATACTTTTGAAAAAGTGTCAGAAACCACTGCACATGTCAGAAACCGGGAAGCAGTGGATATTTGAGTTGCCATACATGAATGGACATATGGATTTATACCTATGCGATGTAAATAAGATATGTTTTTATGTATCTTATGAGAATAAACTAGAAAATATTTGGTTCTTTGATAATAATCTCTTGAGTGTTATGGAATTTTGTTCACTGCTGTGACAAATTTGAAATTTTAAAAACCAGGAAAGGCTCTCAGCACGTGCAGTGATGCACACACGGGATGACAAAGCTGCACTGTCCTGGGTGCGGACATATTTAGAGTAGACATCAGGCTTAATACCTGTATGGGACGCAAAACGCTTTGTTGTAACAGTGTACTGCTGTGAATTCACAATAACGTCATAATTCATGATGTTGAGCAGGGCTATATAGGCAGGCGTATGACTGGTAAGACTGTTAGTAGGACATTACTGCCAAGATGATAACGGGAGTCTGAGGGCCCGGCCCTCGTTGATGAGGAACTAAACTCTCTGTGCATGGAACGCGGGCCTGTGGATTTCACAGGCAGAAGAGGATTCTGCTGATAGGCGTGTGCTTGCTGACCTTGATGTAATGTAATGTAATGTAAAATACATTTCTATAGCGCTTCTACCACTCCAAGGAGCATCTTGGCGCTTAATACCAAGCCAGATGGAAAAGGTTACTTAGATGAAACAATTCAAGAGAACTTACATCCTTTATACTAAGGCTTTACAGGCAGCATCAGTAAGCGTGAAAACCCAGGTCTTCAGGGCTTTCCTGAAAAGAGATTCTGATGAGATTTGCCGGAGCAGAGGTGGCAATTTATTCCATGCTCTGTAGCCCAAAACAGCGAGAGATTTTCCACCTTTGGTGGCAAGCCTGAATTTTGGAATAACTAGTAAGTTCTGGTTGGAAGATCTCAAACTCCGAATGGGTAGGTAGCGTTTAAAGCCTTTAGAAAGATACCTAGGCCCTTGTGAATGGAAAGCTCTAAAAGTAATAACTAAAATTTTAAATAAAATGCGTTTATGTATTGGGAGCCAATGAAGGGCGTTGAGTGCAGCTGAGGCAGAGGATTTTCTGGGCCAACCAAGAACCAGGCGAGCGGTGGCATGCTGGACCATCTGCAGCCTGTGGAGCACAGATTTATTTGCTCCTGCATACAGGCTATTGCAGTAGTCCAGTCTTGATGTTATAAGCGCCACCGCTACTGCTTTTCTTGTTGACAGTGGGAGAAGGTCAAAGAATTTCCTGAGCATTCTGATGATATGGAAGCATGTGCCAGCCACGCTAGTTGCTTGTTGCTTAAATGACAGTAAGTCGTCAAACTTGACACCTAAGTTACGGGCAGAGGAAATGGTATTGGGAGGGGCTTCAGCATCTTCAGGCCACCACTGCTTAGGGGAAAACAGGTTTTGGGGACCAAACGGTAAAATTCCAGTTTTCCCTGAATTACATTTGAAATGGTTGATCTTCATCCACTCAAATGTATCAGTCAGGCATTTTTTAAGGTTTTCTTCAGCTTCAGGCAGCTCCCTGTCAAGTACCATGATAAGCTGCGTATCATCAGCATAAGATATTGTACTGATCTGGTAAGAGGAGATAAGCTCCATCAGGGGGACCATATATAGATTGAAAAGTACAGGGCTCAAGCTAGAGTCCTGAGGTACCCCTGTGCTGATGGATTTTTCTTCAGAGTTGAATTCTCCCAATACCGTGACTTGGCGTCTTTGGCTAAGGAAGTTTTTAAACCAGTCCAGCACTACTCCTCCTATCCCTCAGCTGAGTAGACGGTCAATCAAGATTGTGTGTGAGACCGTATCGAAGGCCGCCGATAGATCAAGTAATATCAAGACGGCCTTCTTCCCCTGGTCCATAGCAATTCGCAGGGTCTCTGCTGAGAACAGGAGGGCAGATTCTGTAGAGTGTTTGGACCTAAAGCCTGATTGGTTGGTGTGCAAGATGTTATTGTCTTCTAGGAATTTCCTGAGTTGTCTGTTGACAAAAGATTCGGTCAATTTAAACACCACTGGCAGCAGTTAAATAGGACGCAGATTAGAGAGAATAGTAGGGTCAGACAAAGGTTTTTTCTCAAGAGGTTTGATGGCAGCTAGTTTCCAGTCACAGGGAATCTCAGCAGTGGCGAGTGACGAATTGATAATACTATTAATAATAGGATTTACCTCATTGACCAAGGCTCTTGAAAACATAGGAGGACAAGGGTCAAAAGGAGATCCCAATTTGCTAGACAAAATGGCCTGATGTGACTCCTCTAAAGAAATGGGCGAAAAAACATTAAAATAGGACATATTGGGATTGTTCTCCCTGTTTAATTCCGTCCTTTCCTTATCAGAGGAAATCAGTATCGGTTGGGGAAAGTCCTTGACAATATCTAAAATTTTCTTTTCGAAGTAGTCAGCAATAGAATTGCAGAGGGGCAGAGAAGGGTGGATTTCCTGTACGAGTGCTCTAGGGTTTGTAAAGCTGTTGACAATCCTAAATATGTCTTTTTGTCCATTTCCAGAGGAGGCTATTGCCTCTAGGAAGTAAGCTTTTTTCGCTGATTTAATTGAGGCGTGGTACTGCCTACGGGCTACTTTATAGATACTACGGGCATCAGCCTCGTAATTCCTACGCCACCTGCGTTCCAATGATCTTACTTTACCTAACTCTAATTTCAGGGCTGGGGAGAACCAAGAGGCGCTCTTTTTGTTTTTAATACCACCTACATTTTTCAGATTAATTGGGTCTGACTGCTTACTTAATGCTGTGATCCATTCACAGAAATGCTGGTTGTCTATCGAGGTATGCCCAGATAGTATGGGTTTACTCTCCATTGTTTTCTCTAGAAGGTCTGGCTGGGCAAGTAATTTTTTCCAGTCGGGTTTATAACTTCCCACTATTCTTTTTTTGTTTTTTTCTGGAACATTATGTTTTAATACAAGGTCAAAAGGAATGAGTTTGTGGTCTGACCAGATTTGGGTAGATGGGGGTTTAATGGTCAGAATGTCTGAGTTGGAACAAATACAATCCAATATATGGCCTGCTCTGTGTGTGGGTTCCTGAGTCAACAGAGTTAAACCAAGGACATTGATTATAGCCATGAAGCACATTACCCCTGGTTCTTTAGGGGAGTCTAGATGGAGATTGAGATCCCCTAGCAACGTAAAATGGGCAAATCTGAGCGTAAGATCGCTCAGTACATCCCCAATGCTTTCCAGGAATTCTTGAGGTTGTCCCGGAGGGCGGTATACCAGGGCGCTAGAAAACGTCAAGGAGTCATGAATATTTAAACAAAAGGCCATAGCCTCTGCCCCCTTGATGTCTGGCAATTCATGAGTAGTGCATATTATGGTGTCACGATGGATAATCGCCAATCCCCCTCCCCGTTGCTCCTGTCTATCCAAACGTTGGATTAGAAACCCTTGTGGGAGGGCCACTGCTATGTCCGGATTACACCAGGCCTTTAGCCAGGTTTCTGTAATGAGGAGCCAGTCTAAATCCTCTTCAGTGATCAGATCAGGAATATGTTGTGCATTCTTGCACATTGATCTTGCATTAATAAGCCCCCCTCGTAAAATGATGGGTCGTGGCTTCCCATTGGATGCTAGCTCTGGGCAAAATGTTACCTTGCAATGTTGGCAGCAGACCGGGCCGTCCCATGTATCAGGTTTAAGAACATCATGGCAGCGTGTGGAGAAATTATTCAAGGAAAGAAGATAGGCTCTAGACAAGCCAGAGCCTCTACTTAGTGGGACATTACGCGTGGCCCTTGGCGCTTCCTTAGCGCTGACGGGCGCACGCAGACGGGCAGGACTCTGGCATGACTCCGGCGTGGTTCCAGTGCGTCCGCAAAACGCGTTCGCTACGCGGAGAAAGGCCGTCCCCTTTTATACACAACAAGAGCGCGGCAGAGCGCTTACCACCCCCAATATGGCCGATGCGGGAAACTTCGTCTACTCGGAACCGATCTCCCAGCGTCTCTGCTCAGCTGAGAGTGGCCCGAGTAGTGGAAGGGTGAAGAGGGATGTCTTGCAGGTAAAAAAGCTTCGAAAATCAAGCTAAAAGTGCCACACACGAAATAAAATACAACGCTTTTTAAATCAAGCAGAGTACAGTTTTTGCGCTAAAAATGCTCAAGGTAAAGTTAGTGGAAAGAACCTCCCGGCTTCCGCCTTAGGAGGGTGAAATTGCACAACTAGATCAGGCGCCGAGAACAGGAAGCCCCTTTTATACACAACTAGAGCGCGGCAGAGCGCTTACCACCCCCCGATATGGCCGCTGCGGGAAACTTCGTCTACTCGGGACCGATCTCTCAGCGACTATGCTCAGCTTAGAGTGGCCCGAGTAGTGGAAGGGTGAAAAGGGATGTCTTGCAGGTAAAAAAGCTTCGAAAATCAAGCTAAAAGTGCCACACACGAAATAAAATACAACGCTTTTTAAATCAAGCAGAGTACAGTTTTTGCGCTAAAATGCTCAAGGTAAAGTTAGTGGAAAGGACCTCCCGGCTTCCGCCTCAGGAGGGTGAAATTACACAACTAGATGCCTGGGGTCCGTGCTCTACCTGTTCAAGCACATACAGGAGAAAGTGCAGAGCTCCGTGAACCTGCTCCTGGAGTTCAAACCGCAGCAGGGGATACTCTTTGCGCAGCTGGAAGTGATGTATGAGCAGCAGCCAGGCTGGAGCAGTCCCTCCAGAAGGAGCGTGCAGAGCACAAAAAGACCAAGGACGATTTTGAAGTATTTAAATCAGAAGCTCAAGATGTCCTGATCAAAGAGAAGGAAGATGCCATGAATCACTTCGTTGCCCTCCCCTCACACCACAAGATCCTGAAGAACCAGCATGAAGGAGTGAAGAAGCAGCTCCTGGACTTGCATGAGCAGTACTAACTCTCTAAAGCTGAAAAACCGGCAAGCGTTGGAGAGCCACAGCCAGAAATATGCACAGCTGCAGCGGGAGAATGAGGAACATGTGGGGATGCTGCTGGCTATGATATCGAAACTAATGGAAGAAAGTATGGTTCTTAGGAATGCACATGAAGAGCTCAGCTCTCAGCTGCTTAGTGCGCAGGAGCAGCTGAATCCGATGCGCCGGATGAATGAAGCTCTTCAGAGGATACCAAGCTTCAAGCTGTTCAAGGCCCTGAAGCACCAGCAATTCCAGTCACAGGCCCCAGATAATAAGCGTTTCCGAGCCTTTAAAGCTGAATTGCAGCTTATTCGCGAACAGACTGGCCTACAAGCAAATACTCTGAAGACACCGACATACTCTGGGAAGAAAATCCCAGAAGGTGCTGCCCAGGAGCATCTGAGTAAGATGCACCAGCTGAATGAAGCTCTTCAGAGGATACCAAGCTTCAGCTGTTCACAGCCCTGAAGCACCAGAATTTTCAGTCACAGGCCCCAGATAATAAGCGTTCCTGAGCCTTTAAAGATGAATTGCAGCGTATTCGCGAAAAGACTGACCTACAAGAGAATACTCTAGAGACGCCGACAGACTCTGGGAAGAAAACCCCAGAAGGTGCTGTCCAGACTGCAGAATCTCACCGAAAATTATTGGTACCCCGGACAGGGTCTCTTGAAGTTCTGCTAGCAGCAGAGTACAAAGTTCCCCAGGGGGCGTTTGACAATGTGGAGCAAGGAGATGGTATTATAAATACCGTGGCTGCAGAGAAAGGGTTCCCTAGTCGGAACTTAGAGAGCCTCACACACCCAAAGTAATAAGCGTGAAACACACCCTTACTGGAGGGTGTCCGGTGTCATCATCGGCTCACTGCCCCTCGTCAGACCGGCGCTGCAATGTCTGACGGAGTGCCCAAAGGTACTCTTTTGACGGGGTTCTTTTAGTTCCTAGCCGATGGTGGGTGTGGGTGAGGATGAAAGAAGGTGTAGTCAGTGCAAAGGTGAGTGAAGGCGATAAAAAAGGTAATCAGTCCACTTTCAACTTTAATAGCGTGGCTGATTCCTTAGTTAAAAGGGGTGGGGGGGGAGTTTAGAGACCGTAAAGGTGTACAGAACAATAACTCTACCCCCTAGTGTGGTCAACATGTTTCTCGCCAAAAGGCGATTCGTCAGGACCTAAAATAAAGTACTACACAAAAAAACTAAAGTGGACTCAATGCTCAGTCTATATAAAGAAAGCAAATACAACCTCACTGGGTCGGAGGACAAGAGGGCCAAGGGGTCCTGCTCTATTTAGGCGACCTAGAGGTAGGGGAAAAAATATAAAAAACAGAAAGAACAGCTCAAGTCAAATGAAACATAGTGACTCAATGCTTAAATCGTGCAGCGTGACTCTTGTGATGCAGGCTCCACACTGTGAGAAGTGAAGGGGAGTGGTGGTGTGGAAGGGAAAACCAATTGAACCGGGAAATTGGGTACAATGTCCCTTCTCTGGCATACACCACACAGATGTCACACTAGGGGCATTACCATTGTGTGTTTAAATAAAAAAAAATTTTGAAGTAAATAACCGAAGCTTTCAAGATAACAACCCGTCCACTCCGGAAACAACAGCAGGCGTGCAGCATTTAGTCAAGTTCTTACCCTAAGGGGATTAAGACTGGGCCCCGCAGCATGCTCCCGTGAGGCCAGCGTTAAGAGGGTTTGGATACACCTATTGGATGTAAAAAATTGGTAGCTGGTAACCTAGACAGGTGAGGTATATGTGGATGGTGGTACACTTAGCAGTAGCATTAGCGGCCCCAGAAAGCGCGTAAAACAATCACCCAGCAGCAGTTCAAAATCGTGTCAGGTAGGGAGAAAGGCTGGGCAGGATAGTCCCCATTTACTCTGACTCCCTGGGTAACAGTACTCGTCATGTGGTGTTAGACACGTTTCACTCACACCACTCCTATCCATTGTCATAGGGGACAGTGAGGCAGATGAAGTACAACCCTCAACCCCTTCAGCAATAGATCGGGCAGGATGAGGGCGGGCTATATAAAAAAGGAGACCCGGCAAGCTGGGGGCGGGTCAGGTGAGTGGCCAGGCGGGGCATAATTAGTCATGTAAACTCTGCATAGCGGGGCCTCCGGAAAGGCTTCCGATCAGCAAGATGATCTATGGCGGGCCCATGCGATGGCAATACAACTCGGCTCGATATTGTCCCGTCGTCAACGTTCCATGCTGACAGTGGGGCTTTTACGGTCTCGAGTGAGGCTTACCTTGGCGAAGACGCTGGAACGGCGGAACACCTACCCCTCACGCTCACGGCACCTGGTCAGGGTGCGGAGCAGCTGGTGGAGGTGTCTGCCGGTGTCCGCCGTTTTAAAGGAAGTGAAGGCGTCTCTGGAATGCGTCACGCGCATGCGCATGCGCAGCAACCGGTCTGGTGCAGTGGGCAGAGCTAGACGCTCCAATGACTCAGTAAAGCGGCCATCTTGGGAGTGGCAATAATGCTTAAACAGAGTGCGAATAGCTTCGAGATCAATATCTCGGGGAGGCAGGTGTGATTAGACCAGAGAAGGGGACGTAACAGGAAGTGCCTGATTGGGTATTTAATTAAAAAACAATTTTTGGCCTTAAGGAGTGTTATGGTGCGGATGTCAGCGCATATTGCGTCATAGATTACATATAATGCCAGGACACTGTCTGCAATGTCTGTATGCTGCCGGGACTGCGTGACTAAACCCAGTCAATCCGTGGAGTAATGTACTGGGGGTGTTCTGTAAAAAGGAATCAAGGTGGACTGGGATGGCACAGATCGTAACAGTAAGGGGTGAGGGGTTGGGCTGTAGGTTATGTTGCACCGCTAGTCAGGCGTGTAAGGCAGGAGAGGAATGTCTAGGAGGTGATATCATTACAATAGGGGTAAGCAGGTGTTAGAGTGGAGGGTATCTACCTCGAGACACTCGCCCAGGGAATAGCGTCATTCAGTCCTATTGTGTCTAGCTGGAGACGATGCACCCCTCTTTGTTCAAGTCTGAACAGAGCTTGTCTCGTCATGGCTGGTTGGGACTCAAGCACTAGCCATTGGATGCTGTCGGCCGGGTGATTGTGTTGTTGGTAATGTTCATACAGTCTCGTATGAGTCTTGGAGCATCGTATGTTGCTTTTATGCTCCGTTATTCTCAATTTGACTTGTCTCATGGTCATCCCGACGTAGAATTTCCCACAAGGGCAGATAAGGAGATAGACACACTTGGAGCTATTACAGTTAGTGTGTCTATTCAATTTCCAAGTAAAAGAGTCTGTTAATGTGATTTCTTTGCATTGTCTAGATTGGGGGCAAACGGCACAGCCCCCACAAGGGTAGTGTCCAACCACGGGTGGGAGGTCCCATAATGTACGCTGTCCAGCAACAGGTGATTTCTTAGGACGTGTGTGTATCAGGGAGTCTTTTAGGTTCGTTGTCCGTTTAAATGCAAACCTGGGCTTGGGTAAATCAGTGCCCCCTGAATTAAGGATGCCCCAGTGTTTATTCACTGTTTTCCTAATGAAGTTAGAATTCCTGGTGAAACTAGTGACACATGTCATAAGATTGTCGCTTTCTTTCTGGTGTACTTCCAGGAGGGCCTCCCTATGGTTGTTCAGGGCTCTCTTACTAGAGTCTCGTATCAATTTGGTGGGATACCCTCTGTCAAGCAGTTTACTCTGTAAGGTATTGGCTTCCTGTCTGTAATCATCCCTCGAGGAGCAATTCCTACGTATCCTCAAGAATTGACCGAAGGGAAGATTTTCGCGTAGTGCTCTGGGGTGATGACTGTTAAACAGAAGGAGGCTGTTTCTGTCCGTCTCTTTACGGAACAAAGAGGTACTCAGACCGGCTGGTCCCAGCCGTATCGTGAGGTCAAGGAAGGGCAAGGCTGTCTCTGACATAGTCCCAGTGAATTTAAGGTAGGGATTCTGTAGGTTAATCCAGGTACAGAACTGATTACAGCTCTCCCGGTCACCCTTCCATAGTATCAGAATGTCGTCGATGTACCGACGCCACAGTGTGAGATGTTGTCGGAAGGGGTTAGAGTCGGGATAGATGATCTGGTTCTCGAAGGCCGCCGAGAACCAGATCATCTATCCCGACTCTAACCCCTTCCGACAACATCTCACACTGTGGCGTCGGTACATCGACGACATTCTGATACTATGGAAGGGTGACCGGGAGAGCTGTAATCAGTTCTGTACCTGGATTAACCTACAGAATCCCTACCTTAAATTCACTGGGACTATGTCAGAGACAGCCTTGCCCTTCCTTGACCTCACGATACGGCTGGGACCAGCCGGTCTGAGTACCTCTTTGTTCCGTAAAGAGACGGACAGAAACAGCCTCCTTCTGTTTAACAGTCATCACCCCAGAGCACTACGCGAAAATCTTCCCTTCGGTCAATTCTTGAGGATACGTAGGAATTGCTCCTCGAGGGATGATTACAGACAGGAAGCCAATACCTTACAGAGTAAACTGCTTGACAGAGGGTATCCCACCAAATTGATACGAGACTCTAGTAAGAGAGCCCTGAACAACCATAGGGAGGCCCTCCTGGAAGTACACCAGAAAGAAAGCGACAATCTTATGACATGTGTCACTAGTTTCACCAGGAATTCTAACTTCATTAGGAAAACAGTGAATAAACACTGGGGCATCCTTAATTCAGGGGGCACTGATTTACCCAAGCCCAGGTTTGCATTTAAACGGACAACGAACCTAAAAGACTCCCTGATACACACACGTCCTAAGAAATCACCTGTTGCTGGACAGCGTACATTATGGGACCTCCCACCCGTGGTTGGACACTACCCTTGTGGGGGCTGTGCCGTTTGCCCCCAATCTAGACAATGCAAAGAAATCACATTAACAGACTCTTTTACTTGGAAATTGAATAGACACACTAACTGTAATAGCTCCAAGTGTGTCTATCTCCTTATCTGCCCTTGTGGGAAATTCTACGTCGGGATGACCATGAGACAAGTCAAATTGAGAATAACGGAGCATAAAAGCAACATACGATGCTCCAAGACTCATACGAGACTGTATGAACATTACCAACAACACAATCACCCGGCCGACAGCATCCAATGGCTAGTGCTTGAGTCCCAACCAGCCATGACGAGACAAGCTCTGTTCAGACTTGAACAAAGATGGGTGCATCGTCTCCAGCTAGACACAATAGGACTGAATGACGCTATTCCCTGGGCGAGTGTCTCGAGGTAGATACCCTCCACTCTAACACCTGCTTACCCCTATTGTAATGATATCACCTCCTAGACATTCCTCTCCTGCCTTACACGCCTGACTAGCGGTGCAACATAACCTACAGCCCAACCCCTCACCCCTTACTGTTACGATCTGTGCCATCCCAGTCCACCTTGATTCCTTTTTACAGAACACCCCCAGTACATTACTCCACGGATTGACTGGGTTTAGTCACGCAGTCCCGGCAGCATACAGACATTGCAGACAGTGTCCTGGCATTATATGTAATCTATGACGCAATATGCGCTGACATCCGCACCATAACACTCCTTATGGCCAAAAATTGTTTTTTAATTAAATACCCAATCAGGCACTTCCTGTTACGTCCCCTTCTCTGGTCTAATCACACCTGCCTCCCCGAGATATTGATCTCGAAGCTATTCGCACTCTGTTTAAGCATTATTGCCACTCCCAAGATGGCCGCTTTACTGAGTCATTGGAGCGTCTAGCTCTGCCCACTGCACCAGACCGGTTGCTGCGCATGCGCATGCGCGTGACGCATTCCAGAGACGCCTTCACTTCCTTTAAAACGGCGGACACCGGCAGACACCTCCACCAGCTGCTCCGCACCCTGACCAGGTGCCGTGAGCGTGAGGGGTAGGTGTTCCGCCGTTCCAGCGTCTTCGCCAAGGTAAGCCTCACTCGAGACCGTAAAAGCCCCACTGTCAGCATGGAACGTTGACGACGGGACAATATCGAGCCGAGTTGTATTGCCATCGCATGGGCCCGCCATAGATCATCTTGCTGATCGGAAGCCTTTCCGGAGGCCCCGCTATGCAGAGTTTACATGACTAATTATGCCCCGCCTGGCCACTCACCTGACCCGCCCCCAGCTTGCCGGGTCTCCTTTTTTATATAGCCCGCCCTCATCCTGCCCGATCTATTGCTGAAGGGGTTGAGGGTTGTACTTCATCTGCCTCACTGTCCCCTATGACAATGGATAGGAGTGGTGTGAGTGAAACGTGTCTAACACCACATGACGAGTACTGTTACCCAGGGAGTCAGAGTAAATGGGGACTATCCTGCCCAGCCTTTCTCCCTACCTGACACGATTTTGAACTGCTGCTGGGTGATTGTTTTACGCGCTTTCTGGGGCCGCTAATGCTACTGCTAAGTGTACCACCATCCACATATACCTCACCTGTCTAGGTTACCAGCTACCAATTTTTTACATCCAATAGGTGTATCCAAACCCTCTTAACGCTGGCCTCACGGGAGCATGCTGCGGGGCCCAGTCTTAATCCCCTTAGGGTAAGAACTTGACTAAATGCTGCACGCCTGCTGTTGTTTCCGGAGTGGACGGGTTGTTATCTTGAAAGCTTCGGTTATTTACTTCAAAATTTTTTTTTATTTAAACACACAATGGTAATGCCCCTAGTGTGACATCTGTGTGGTGTATGCCAGAGAAGGGACATTGTACCCAATTTCCCGGTTCAATTGGTTTTCCCTTCCACACCACCACTCCCCTTCACTTCTCACAGTGTGGAGCCTGCATCACAAGAGTCACGCTGCACGATTTAAGCATTGAGTCACTATGTTTCATTTGACTTGAGCTGTTCTTTCTGTTTTTTATATTTTTTCCCCTACCTCTAGGTCGCCTAAATAGAGCAGGACCCCTTGGCCCTCTTGTCCTCCGACCCAGTGAGGTTGTATTTGCTTTCTTTATATAGACTGAGCATTGAGTCCACTTTAGTTTTTTTGTGTAGTACTTTATTTTAGGTCCTGACGAATCGCCTTTTGGCGAGAAACATGTTGACCACACTAGGGGGTAGAGTTATTGTTCTGTACACCTTTACGGTCTCTAAACTCCCCCCCCACCCCTTTTAACTAAGGAATCAGCCACGCTATTAAAGTTGAAAGTGGACTGATTACCTTTTTTATCGCCTTCACTCACCTTTGCACTGACTACACCTTCTTTCATCCTCACCCACACCCACCATCGGCTAGGAACTAAAAGAACCCCGTCAAAAGAGTACCTTTGGGCACTCCGTCAGACATTGCAGCGCCGGTCTGACGAGGGGCAGTGAGCCGATGATGACACCGGACACCCTCCAGTAAGGGTGTGTTTCACGCTTATTACTTTGGGTGTGTGAGGCTCTCTAAGTTCCGACTAGGGAACCCTTTCTCTGCAGCCACGGTATTTATAATACCATCTCCTTGCTCCACATTGTCAAACGCCCCCTGGGGAACTTTGTACTCTGCTGCTAGCTCTACTTTAGGACATGTACACTGGACCCCATTAAATATCGTCCTCTTCTGTTCCCCTTTTGTTAAAAATCTCTTGAAGTTCTGCCACAGCCAGCCTTGCCTCTGTGGCTAGCGAAGGATAGAGATTGCAGTGAACTGCGCTACTAGAGGACGGTGGATAGCATCTAGGCTGGAGACGAGCTGCTGAAAGAATTAAAGGCCATTTACTTCACCATCAGAAACAGCACCATCTACTATGATGAATTTGGGAACATGAATATTGGATTTGACAATCTGACCTGGACGGTGGACAAGAATGTGATGCCTCTCCGCACTGTTGGAGAGTACACAGGAAATCTGTCCCTTGATGCTGGTCAGATTCAATGGCACACAAGAGCTAGCTAGCAATCTTTGATAGCCTTATACTCCAGTGTGTGTGAAAGAGAGAGGGACTGTGCAAGCTCTCAATCGAAGGGGCCAAATTAGGAATTTAACGAATACAGGATTATCATGATACTGTGCCTGATACTGTGTAATAAAACATCAGAAATAAAAGAAAACAAAAAAAACGTTTTTAAAAACTGCTGTTAAAGGTGGATTTCTGTAAAATTAGTCCAATGGGCCATTGTAGCTGCATACATACTACAAAATACAACTATTTTGCCATAAACTAAAAATTACGTTATACCGACAAGAAAGAGAAAACTCTTGGTAAATATTGTTTGGGTGAGAAAGCAAGTGATTAAACCTAAGGGCATACGCATCCTTCAGTCATGTACTAACAGGGGCAGACCTATACTGATGGACAATATTTCTATTATTAACCAACTCATCAGTAGATGGAGCCAGCTAGCAATGGAAAATGGTGGTGTTTAGGTTTTGGTGGAAGGGATCCTATGTTTTGCTGTGAATTTGGGACTAGTTTGACTGCCCCTTTATAATTATGGAAATTTCGGCTTTAACAGCCATGGATGCTAATGCATTTTTTGGATGGTAATGCTGATGGAGGTTTTGTATGAATCTCATCGAACCCCAGTCGCGGTAGGTTCATGACACATCAATTTGTTGCCACGGTCTGTAGTAGAAACAAGTATTTCTGCCTACAAGCGTTATTCGATATGGTGTGGCTGCTGTCGGAAAGTTGTCACCGTCTTCAGGAAGCTTCATGATTTTTGCCTTTATTGCTAGTTTTTCAACAGCTGGTGGTGGGGGGGGGGGGTCTGTATTGCAGAATATATTGTTGACAGATCTCTTGACAGGTCTGTTGATGTAGTTGGTAAAGTTAGTATCTTAATCCATTTTTATAATGAAAGTGGTTAGTTTTTCTACTACACCGAAAGGGAACGGTTTAACGCTATTGTAGTAAACCTAATGATTGTACTGTGTTGGTGTCCATTTTTATGAATTGGTGCGTCTCATCATCACGTTTGTCAAATAAAGATTCTCCCTCATATGACATGCCTAATATTCAGTTTTGTACCTCAGGTTGAAAAGATGTTGCTCTCAGCCACCCTTGCCTTCATAATACCACTGCGCCCAATTGTCTAAACCCAGTGGTTGCAACATCCAAGCAGTATCAATAATGGTAGATGTTATTTCTCCTTCATGTAGAATGGGTTTGACTTCAGATATGTTATGGTCCGCCAACAAAACTAATGATGCAATGTCACACCACATTTGCATATTGCTAAGGTGACCGATGTTCTAATCAATGTTGCAGCCGCTGCTGAAAAGCTTTGACCTATATTATCAAGTCTTCTTCCTTCTCTGTCCAGTGGAGAACAGGGTGACATTGGTGTGCTAGATCCTTTTGCAGCTTGCATTCCCATGGAATCTCCGCATGAGTATACAAAAATGTACAAAGGTGCGTCATCTGGGGATTTATATTTTATCTGAAGATACTATTGGCAGGTTTTTCATTGCTTTAAGACCCTCAGACCAGATATGACCAATTGTTAGTATTGCTCTTACCATTTGTCTTGTAGGTTGTTTGAAATCATAAAATAAACAATCCATTTCTTTCGTTGGGACTGGAATGTCAAATCTTTTAGTTGCTCATTCAATCAAGCTATGGAAGTCACATAGATCATCTGAAGTCTGATGAAGTTGGGGCTATATCTCCTTCAACAGGTACTATATATTGGTCTCATTCAGGTCTGGTTTCATCTGTGGAACAAGACAGAAGTTCTCCTTGTTGGTGGTAAGTATAGACACTGTCAGGATGATCTGATTGTAATATGTGGGATGTTGTTGGAGACTGTATCAGTGTAGCTAATCTGAGTTGGTCACTCAAAGGTGTGATGGATTGGATTTGTGGTGCCACAGCAGAGTGTGAAACTTGCGGAATAATTGGTTTCTTTTGTGCCTGGGGCGCAGGTACAGGAAAGTGTTTGGAGTAATTTGTCAATATCAATTGCAGGTCTTTAACTAGGTGTAACAGTACCTATATCATAGGTTGGGTGCAGAAATGAGAGCCATCTTCAAACGGCATATCCCTGTATTGCCATTCTTGTTCCTGGTGTTCTTGGAATGACTGAAAAGGAACTCTGGATGTAGGAAGTTCAGACTCTCTTTTATAGAGATATTCAGGCTAAGCCTCTTCATTGCCGTCGTCATGTGGGACCTTGCATTTCACATTTATTTGGCCATGACTATATACTGGCACAAATCATCCATCTTCAGAGTCGAAAAGGTGCTGTGGAAGATTTGTGGACACCTTACTCTGAGAAGTACGCTCTGGTACTAAATGAGCTGGGGCACCTCTTTCTGAAATTGGGATGACTTGTGTTCTTGCTGGTTCAGTCTTTGACAATGTTGTTGTTGGTGGTACAGTCGAAGAGGTGATTGTGGTGGATAGTAACGTCGATGATGCAGTCGTCGACAAAGTCGGAGTTGTCTTTGCAGGTGCTGTTGACACCATAAAGCAGTGTCTATGTAGAGATTTGTCTTCTTTTTTCTACAACGATGATCCGTTGACCAAATTGTCACTGATGGTCCTGAAAATGAACGTCTCGACTATAATGTACCTTTCCCAACACCAAAGGTATTTCTACCATTGTTTTGGCAGCTCTGACACTGGCTTGGGTCAGGATTTGCTAATTAGTCTTCTCTCCTCAGATAAAGATTATCAACGCTTTCTTTCTTTTGAACCTCTTTTGGAGGTTCTGAGGAAATAGATGGAGATTTGTCTGAACTCGAAGATTCAGGGTGTCTCTCCACAGAACATGCCCTCTTGTGATGTTTTTGAGTTTTTTTTAGAATTATAGTCATATCAAAAGTCTGCCCTCTCTCAGAGTTTTAGTTAAAAAAGTACAGTACATTTTAAATTACTTGAATTTATATTTAGGATAAAGGCAATAAATGCACTCTTTGTTAGGGCCCCCAGAGTGAGGTCTCTTTTCGCCACTGGTGCCACGAGGCCTAAAAATACAGAGTTTTTTTTAGATGCATCAGATGATGTCTGATTTATTGTTAGATGCTAAATTTTATTGTTGGATGTTATATCCACAGAGGTGTGTAGCATCTTTATTAACCAGAAACAAGTAAGGGTTCAAAATGTCACTTATTTTAGAGAAACTGTACAAAGCTAAGTGGACTACCTTCGCACACAATATGCATGAGATATCTGAAGGATAGTGGCCTTCAGGCTGATTGTCTCTGACTGATTAACGTTAAGTTTTTTTTTAAAAGCTGTGACTAGGCTACAAAGAGCCTTTGTTATAAGACTATGCTTTACATCGAACTGCTGTTTGGATGTTACAGTGAAACTCCCAGCGTGGTGACTGAAATGATTAGAAGATCTGAATCTATGAAAAAGTAAAATTTTGGAAAAAGAGGAAATGTTGGTAAACAATCATAAAATAGCAAAATTACACTGTGAGTGAGTTGCCGGAGTCCAGAATGATAATGGCAATACACCCTACTCAAGACGTTACTGCCTCTGCAGGCATCTTCCAAAGTCATCAGTTACCTCAAAATGTAAAAACTAGTTTCGGAACATAATTTCCTCCTGTGGAGTACATTCAGAATGTTTAATTATCGCCAAAATAATACAGGATTTCCTCACTTGCGTTCCAGAATTAAGAAAAACATGTTTCCCATCTTTTGCTTAGGATACTTGTTCATTACTGCCCTACACATACACGTTCCCTACATTCTTAGCTGTATTCCACTGATTTGTACAGTAAATATAGCAAGAAAATGCCAAGACACTAGAAAACAGCACTCCCATTCTGTCTAGCTACCTAGATATTTGCAGAGGGACATGGGCATAAACACACTAAAAATCACAGGACATTTGCTAAAACAGAGCTGAGGGGCTCATGCGTCTTGTAAAGCAGGTATGCTGGAGGGGGGGAGCTTTCAATCATGGCTATTTTCCTTGATTCGCTTTGGCACGCAGTAGGCTCTGGAACAGACCATACTTCACTCACTTCCTTTAAATCATTGGCGGAAATCCACCAACTAGTGTTCCAGATAACCTTGTAGTAGCAATCACGAAAATAATAAATGTAAGAATCTACGCAGCTCCAAGTGCATACTTCTTTGTAACAAGGATTATTCAAAAATTCCCTTTCGGATTATTGCTGGTCAGTCCGAATATTCTAAAGCTACAAGTAGCAGGTTAGATCCTCTACTATAAACGGTGCCCTGTTCTACTCTATTTATATTGCTTCTGTGAGCATCATTTTTATTCCTCCCATGGGCCCAGGCAGCTCAGTTGGTCCCTCGCCGCCACTGTCCACTCCCTGTTGCAAGGCGCGCCCTCACAGGCGCAGCGGAAGGGGCTCTGAAGGGCCAGGTGTGCACAGGAAAGGCTCTCAAAAACAATAATAGGGCAACCAATATTCCCAAGGAACTGGGTATAATCAATAACACAACAAAACATTTTCCTTAAGGAATCATTTCACGTTTTTGAAAATTTCAAATTTCTCACAGCAGTGAACAAAATTCCATAACACTCAAGAGATTATTATCAAAGAACCAAATATTTTATAGTTTTTTCTCATAGGATACAGAAAAACATATCTTATTCACATCGCATAGGTATAAATCCGCATGTCCATTCATGGATGGCAACTCAAATATCCACTGCTTTCCGGTTTCTGACATGTGCAGTGGTTTCTTTTTTTAATTTTTTTTATTGTAAACAGGCTGACAGAAAAAGAAAAGAAAAATACATATATATATATCCAGGACATGGAAAATATTAAGAGAAAATTATTAAATATACAAATCAAATACATGAGAAATAAGAAGTACTGAAGGTATCGTTAATAAAACACCAAAAGATCATATACATACAAATTCATAAAACAGCAGGAAAAAAAAGTAGCTAGTATATTTCATAATGAGTCAAATAAAGATAAGGCTTGACAAAGTCATATCAAGTCAAACAACAGGTTCCCCATTTTCTTTCAAATTTGACCAAAGAGCGTCCACCCCTTGTATTTGCTAAGGCAAGTTCCATGGAATATATTTCCATTACTAGAGCCCACCAATCCCAAACAGTAGGTGGGTCCGTAGCAATCCAGGCTCTTGCGATAGTTAGTTTAGCACAAGAAATTAGTATAGTTGCCAAGGGAGATTGAGGGGTTGGGGAATTATTACAATCTAACAGAATTAAAGAAGCAGAAAGCATAGGCAGCCCAATCCTCTTAAGTCTACATGTATCTTGGACCTTATCCCAAAAAGTCTTAAGCTTGGGGCAAGAGAATAGCATGTGTACTAGATTAGCAGCTACTTCGGAACATTTAGGGCATTTTGTACGATCTGTGAAATCAGGATAAGGGGACCACCTAGAGATTCTTGCCGGAGTGTATTAGAGCATACAGGTTGTTCTAAACTGCTGTAGCCTAAGGCTGGAAGATCTAACTAGCTTATTAATATTAGACAGCGAGTTCTCTATTTGCTTCATGGTGACATTTAGGCCGAGTTGGACCCCCCATTTTTCCATTAGTTTAGACAGGTCATTTTTTTTGTATTTTACGAGTAACTTATACGCCCCACTAATGACTGATTTGTTTTTTTTAGAATATAAACCGGTCCATATGTCGCATTCTGTAATATTTCGAATCTTTTTTTTATTAATTAAAAAATCATGAATCTGTAGATACTTATATCTGGCATGTTCTGGTAAATCGTATGTTATTTTAAGCATACTGAAGTCAGCAAACCCCTGTGGGCCATATAAATCAGCCAGAGTATTAATTCCCTTCTCGGCCCATATGTTATTAGTATTGTCGGAAAATACACTTGGAAGACCAGGGTTGCGCCATAACGGTAGCTTTGGATGGAAAAATGAAGTCCTACTATAAGTCAGTATGTTTTTCCATATCTTTACTATATCCCTGGCTGTCTTGAACCTTACCCTCTTGAAATAGTTGGGGTCATTTACTCTAAACAAAAACATGTTTGACTCTTGTTTCAGCATAAATTGATGAAAAAATGTACTTCCCCCTTTATGAAGTAAAGAACGTAATCGTAAGACAAATGAAGACTAAAAGTACAACTTAAAATCTGGAAAATTAAGCCCTCCCTCGTTCGTGGTGTTTTTCAAGTATTTCAATGATCTTCTTGCTTTTTTGTAGCCCCAGATAAAGCTATTAAAGATGCCATCTAATTGTTGAAAAAAACGGTTATTCAGTGCTAACGGGATCGATCGAAATAGGTATAGGAATTTAGGTAATACCTTCATCTTAATAAGATTGATTCTGCCGATAATATTCAAGGGTAACCTATGCCATTTCTTTAAAATTAAAGCTGTGGATTTGATTAATTCGTAATTAATATGATTTATTTCTTGTATTTTGGCCGTAATCTTAACACCAAGATAAGTAGCTACCTTGCAGATCTCTGGAGTGGCCGTAGATGGTGAGTAATTGGCAATAACTTGCGTCTTTTGTATATTAAGCCTGGATCCAGACACTTTCCCAAATTTAGTAGCTTCTAATTTAATTCCTTTTAGAGCCTGATTTATATTGTGTGTATAAACGGCAATATCATCAGCGTAAGCCGTCAGTTTAAGCTCTTTTGAACCAGAGCTGAAAGGGACAATCAGGTTTTGAGAATTGAGAGCCATTAAAAAAGGTTCTAAAGAAAGAGCAAATAAAAGAGGTGAGAGAGGGCAGCCTTGGCGTGTGCCACTCAGAATTGGGAAATCTGAGGAAATTAAGCCGTTATAGCTAGTACAGGCAATGGGGTTATTATATAAGGCCTGTATACCCCTCAGAAACCTTCCCCTAAACCCTATTTTGGACAACGCACTCCAGAGATAGTTCCACCCCACTCGATCAAATGCTTTTTCTGCATCTAATAAGATAATGCCTAATGGGGTGGATTCTATCTCTGCGACGTCAAAAGCCGCAATAGCCATGTTTACATGTGAGGTAGTATCTCTCCCAAAAATAAAGCCGTGCTTTTGTGTGTTAACTAGTTGGGGCATAATAGGTGCCAGTCTAAGTGCAAGTATTTTAGCAAAAAGTTTAGCGTCAGTATTAATCAATGAGATTGGTCGGTATGACCCCCTCTCTTCCTTTGGTTTATCCTTTTTTTTTAAAAAAATTATTTTCGCCTTATTCCATGATTTAGGTGCATTTCCGTTCGTTCCTACTGACTGCATAACTTCTAATAGTAGTAAGTCTAGTTCAGGCAAACAGGCCTTGTATAACTCTAACGGGATGGTATCTTCCCCTGCTGCTTTGCCCCCGGGCAAGGAATTGATAGCCTGGTGTAACTCTATCATTGTTAAATCGTCAGACAAAAAGCTCAGATCTGGCCTATCAACAGACCTCGGTGTATATTTATCAATATAATCCCGTATAAGGTCAGAATCCGGTTGATTTTCTGGGGTATATAGAGTTTTGTAGAAGCTAGCAAATTGCTCTAACACTTCCTGTGGATTATTATATATATTGTTATCTGACCCCGGATGTTGGAAATTAAAGAGCCTGCTCTAGCTTCCGCCACTCTATAAGCCAGAATACGGCCAATTTCTTCCCCTCCCTCGTATTGTGCTATTTTATATTTGTGAATGTTGGCACTGTATTTCCGGTAGAGATCTTTCTTTGCATCATTTTTTAATTTACTAAGTTTACGATTAATATCCATACAAGTTGGTAGATTATGTCGTAGTGCTAGAGCTAATTGTTCTTCTTGGTTAACTATTTGCAGTGTTACCCGCTCTTGACTTTGTTTAAGTTCTGCATTTTGCCTAAGCACATAGGCCTGTGTAAAGCCCCTGATACTTGCCTTGCAAGCATCCCATATTATATGACATGAGGCCGAGTTCTTGTTGATGCTAATAAATTCAGCAAGATGGGCTTTCAGCTGCGAAATATAAGATTGATCTGAAATAAGATATCTGGGAAAGGAAAACATTCTAAAAGGAGTTACACTATCTGGTATGGAAAATGATATGATTATGGCATTGTGATCAGATGAAATACGAGGGCAGAGGGTCATAGAGCAAGTCTTTAATATATTATCGCTGACTAAGGCCATGTCCAATCTGGAGCATAGTTTGTGGGGTGCCGAATAATAGGTATACCCAGGTCGTTTTGAGTAAAGTTGTCGCCAGGCGTCTTTGATGTTATGTAAGCGGCAGATATCTAATATAGCTGCCCTCGTCTTATGCATCCGTTGGTGGCTATTTGGTCTGGTTGTATTCAATTTATAATCCATAATGCAATTAAAATCGCCCATAATTATAAGTTCCCCTGCCCAGTCCAACAGTTTAATGTTCAATTGATCAAAGACCCTTGGTTCGTCTATGTTTGATCCATATACCACACATAGTACAAATGTATTATTTTCATACTTAAGCTGGACTATTGCCCATCTACCATCTTTATCATGAGCAGTCGGCATCACTTCTGACCTAACTTGCCGGTCTTTAAGTATAGCCACCCCTCTTACTGACGTACCGGCAGAAGAGCAGACCATGATTTCATATCCTAGTTGATTAAGTAATTTCCTATCTTTCCAAATAAGATGTGTTTCTGATAGTAGACAAAAATGTGGCTTATATAATTTCAGCTCTTCGGAGACCAAGGATCTTTTGCCTTTACTATTCAGCCCCGCTATATTCCAGGCTAAGCATTTTATTTCATGCATTAAAAATTAACAGATACATCGGTCCCAGCTCCCAAATGCCAATTAGTCGTTTGTAGTTGTATATATTAAAAAGCAGAAAAGGTGGCAAAAACATTATAAATTCTTGATTCCACAAACAAATAATACAGCGTCTGATGTACTTCTGATTCAGTACCATAACATCCATGTCTAGTCCATCTTCAAACAAGTCCTTGTCAGCCTGTGAACTGATTTTTACTGTTCTCCCCTCGCCCACCCCCCACCCAACATGACCTGCGGAGAAGGTCCCCACCCCCTTACCCCCCCTGGTACCTACCCCAGCTGGGGAGGATCCACCCTTCAGCTGCCGTTGGTGAGGCAGCTCGTGTAGAGGATCGTCCCTACGGGCTCCCCGCCCCCCTTCCCTATAGTAAGCCATGATAAACCTACGCAGATTCTGATTGCTTCATCAAAAAGGACTAGAAAGACTAGAAAGATTCCCTAAATAACTCTTCTATAAATCTAGTTTAACTTTTGTCAGATTTTATATTGGCTAGAAAAGCTTGGCCTCCTTGAGATCGTTAAGATAATGTGTGCGCCCATTCTTGATAACTTTAAGACGTGCTGGCTCTTGTAGAAATATCTGGGCGCCACAAGCTTTAATGGGGTCAATCAATTTTCGGAGATGCCACCGCCTGTCCATAGTTTCCTTACTTAAATCTGAGCGAGTGACAAGCGACATCTCCCCAACCAAGATTGGTGAGTTAGGACGTGCTCTCTGCCAAACAGCCTGACGTAAAAGAAAGTTCCCGAAATAAATTATAAATGGACGGGGAAACTGTGAGTCTTTGTTTCTCTGAAATAGTGGCAAACGATGGGCCCGTTGTATCTGTGAGTCCCAGTCCCAATCGGCCAAGTCAGGTAGGGCCTTCTGGAGTATACCGACAATATAGGCCCTTGGATCTGATCCCTCCGTTTTTTCTGGGATCCCAAATAGTCTCAAATTAGAGCGTCTTTGTCTGTTCTCTCAAATCTTCAACTTTCTTTAGAAGCCCAGAGATCTGATCATCATGTTTCTCGGATGATGCAGCCATTTTAGTGGTAGTCTCTTGCATCTCCGCGACCCGTTGCTGAAGCTCTATTGTTTCTTGTGATATACCACCAATTTTAGCCGTAAGTTCAGAGAGAGAAGATTGCATCTTATTATTGTCTTCCCTCAATTGAAGGTAGTATTCTTGTGCCTCCGCTCGTTGGTTACTTAGTATTTGTACTATTTCATCTAGCAGTGATTGATTAGTCATTGCAATCCCCGAGGTTGGACCTGGTGATGCTTCAGAATCAGAGCCTTCAAAAGTCATCTTAGAAGACGGTGCATTTCTTGACTCGGTGGCTGGTATCTGATGCCCACTAATAGAGGGCGATGTGTCATTATTAACCATGCCTCCTACTACTGCTGGTGTCATCACAGATGTGTTAGAGGTGGTAGGATCCCCATGTCCCTTTGGAGTCAGTTCTGAGGTCTGCTCCGCTGACTGTGAACTAATATTGCTAGATGAAATACTTGTGGGGGTTGTTTCAGTTGAGGAGGGATCTAAGGCCATAGGGTCCGAGGGGCTCCCCCTGAGAGTCTTAGCGCCATGGTTTTAACTAGGCCCTTTGCCTCTATCCATTTTCTCAGCGGGCTCTTGACTTGTAAGGGTTTTTTTTGCGTTTGCGCTAGCTTATTGTTGCTTTTAATTCTTGTTGGAGTTTTACAAACCTTACCCCCTTTTTTGGCTTTCTGCTTATTTTTGGCCTTACAAATCCCCCCCCCCCCCCCCCCCCCCCCCCCCCCACCCGAAGATTAGAGCTGTTGGCTTTAGGATCCCTGGTTTCATCGGATTCTGCCTCATAATCTTCGTAGGAGTCCAAATCGATATCCGTATCAATGTTGATATCATCTATTCCATCTATTTCCTCCAAATGCGTGAAGGTCGTTGATTGTTTAACTGGGGGAATATTCTCCTCGGTTCTGGCCGATATGCCCTCTTCTGATTCAATCAGGGGTAGGGGAACAGTGCTACTATCTACATCTTGTGCTGATGGTATATTAATGTCCGAATCATTCCCCTTACCTGAGGTCGACGGCCCTGGCCGCGCTCCCCCTTGTAATGTCGGGATATCGAAGACCTTAGATGTAAGGGGGCGCCCTTCTTGAGCAATATTTAGAGGGGAAGTAGATGGGGTGCACTCTTTCATCGAATTAATGACATTTGAGCCCGGACCACCTCCATTTCCTTCAGCTAAGAAGCCCGTTTTAGCTGTTAGTTTATCCCCGACCTTAATAGATTTAGTCTGTAGGTTTTTAATGTCTTTACCCACTATAGGCGGTTTCTGTACCTGTTTGCCTTTGCTTTGTGCCTGATCTCCAGTCCGGTTTTGTTTTCCAGCAGCTGTGGGTGTTGGCTGTGCCGGTAGTATCTCTGTGTCTCTTGCCCCTTCCTTCTCTCCACCATTGCAGTCATGGGTAGACCCAGTCTCCTCAGCATTGTGGGTTACTACAGCCGACTCCTCAGTAATCTGTGCTGGTATACTTGCAGCAGGCGCTGCAACAGGAACTGCTGCCGGAGTCGTCGAGGTAGCTTGTTTATTACTCCTGGTGGCTCGAGGAAGATTCGGACCCTTGGGAGACATCCTGCTCCGCCACCGCCAGCCGCTGGTGGTAGCAGCCCTGAGGCTCAGGCCAATCCAATTGAGCCCCGAGCCGCTGATCCAGACACGGAACACCCGTCGGAGAAGTCTTACCGGATCGGAAAAGCTGAACATCGATGTCCGGTCGTGCTGCAGTACGTCTCAAATCTGAAACCTCGTCTGCTCGGTGGAAGTGCCTCGAGGTAAGCAGATGACGAGGTTATCAAGACTTTGTTTCCAGTTTTGCTTCTCCGGCTTTTGAAACTATCCGCAGCTGCCGCCGCTGCCAGTGAGCCAAAGTAGCGGGCTTCCTATTCGCTTTTCAGCGGCGTTTCATTGTATCTCTTGAAATGTAACAGTATCACCGCGTCTCGAAGCGTAGAGTATTGCCTTACGCAAGCATCCGCCCCGTGTAAAGAAAGGGAAGGGAAGGAGAAGCTCAGAGCCTCTCGGACGAGCCGCTACCGCAGACCCTCACTCCGCCATCTTGGCTCATGTGCAGTGGTTTCTGACACTTTTTCAAAAGTATATGGACAATATTTACACATTTGCCATATATACATTATTCAACACTTATATAAATATTTACAATACATTGATTGGTAATGTTATACATAAAAAAGTGTCATAGCGTCGACGTTTCGTTCTCACACACTGTTATTCTACGAGACCATCATCAAGACATGTGTTGCACCATGAATCTAGCATAAAACAACATATACATGATCAGCAACATATTTATAAACAATCCCTTGAGTACATAAATATGTATTGTCTGCCCTCACCAAACAAGGTGATCTAAAGTGTATATTTACAGTGTATATTTACACAACTGCCAAACACCTTCAACTCCCAAGTGTGCAAAAACGTGTATGAACACCTATACACCTCTGTTCAAATTCCATAAATCGTGCAGCACGTTACATAGTTGTGACATGCACACGCAACTTGAATCTGTATATAAGCCTAAATACTCAAAACAACGACCGGTAACTGAAACCTTAACGGTCTTGTCCTAAAAAGAAACCACAGTCAATCATAAACAACTAATTTAACAACAAGAACCTGGTATTCTACATCATACACAATAGTACATCTATCTTACCTTCTGCCTCTTTCTGTTAAAGGTCTATGAATAAAATGAATACATAGGCTCATCAATTCTGATATTCTCTGATATTATTTTAAAAAACGTGAAGTGTTTCCTTAAGGAACATTTTTTGTTGTGTTATTGATTATACCCAGTTCTTTGGGAATATTGGGTTGCCCGATTATTGTTTTTGAGAGCCTTTCCTGTGCGTACTGGCCCTTCAGAGCCCCTTCCGCTGAGCCTGTGAGGACGGCCCATGTGCAACAGGGAGTGGACAGTGTCGGCGAGGGACCAACTGAGCTGCCTGGGCCCATGGGAGGAATAAAAATGATGCTCACAGAAGCAATATAAATAGAGTAGAACAGGGCACCGTTTATAGGAGAGGATCTAACCTGCTACTTGTAGCTTTAGAATATTCGGATTGACCAGTAATAATCTGAAAGGGAATTTCTGAATAATCTTTGTTACACAGAAGTATGCACTTGGAGCGTCGAAGATTCTTACATTTATTATTTTTATGATTGCTACTACAGGGTTATCTGGAACACTAGTTGGTGGATTTCCACCAATGATTTAAAGGAACTGAATGAAGTATGGTCTAATCCAGAGCCTACTGCGTGCCCCCCACCCCCCCTTCAGCATACCTGCTTTACAAGACGCCTGAGCTGTGACAAATTAGAAATTTTAAAAAACAGGAAAGGCTCTCAGCACGTGCAGTGATGTACACACGGGATGACAAAGCTGCACTGTCCTGGGTGCGGACATATTTAAAGTAGACATCGGGGTTGATACCTGTATGGGACGCAAAGCGCTTTGACGTAACAGTGTGCCGCTGTAAATTCACAATAACGTCATAATTCATGAAGCTGAGCAGGGTTATATAGGGAAGCGTATGACTGGTAAGACTATTAGTCGGACATTACTGCCAAGATGATAACGGGAGTCTGAGGGCCCGGCCCTCGCTGGCGAGGAACCAAACTCTGGGCATGGGACCCGGGGCCTGTGGATTTCGCAGGCAGAAGAGTATTCTGCTGATAGGCGTCTGCTTGCTGACCTTGATGTGCCTGAAGTCCGTGCTCTACCTGTTCAAGCACTTACAGGAGAAAGTGCAGCGCTCTGTGAACCTGCTCCTGGAGTTCAAGCCGCAGCAGGAGACGCTCTTTGCGCAGCTGGAAGTGATGTATAAGCAGCGGCCAGGCTGGAGCAGTCCCTCCAGAAGGAGCGTGCAGAGCACAAAAAGACCAAGGACGATTTTGAAGTATTTAAATCAGAAGCTCAAGAAGGCCTGAGCAAAGAGAAGGAAGACGCCATGAACCACTTCATCGCCCTCCCCTCTCACCACAAGATCCTGAAGAACCAGCATGAAGAAGTGAAGAAGCAGCTCCTGGACTTGCATGAGCAATATTAACTCTCTAAAGCTGAAAACCGGCAAGCGTTGGAGAGCCACAACCAGAAATATGCACAGCTGCAGCGGGAGAATGAGGAGCATGTGGGCATGCTGCTGGCTATGATATTGAAACTAATGGAAGAAAGTATGGTTCTTAGGAATGCACATAAAGAGCTCCACTCTCAGCTGCTTAGTGTGCAGGAGCAGCTGAATCTGATGCTCCGGATGAATGAAGCTCTTCAGAGGATACCAAGCTTCAAGCTGTTCAAGGCCCTGAAGCACCAGCATTTCCAGTCACAGGCCCCAGATAATAAGTGTTTCCGAGCTTTTAAAGCTGTTTTGCAGCTTATTCGCGAACAGACTGGCCTACAAGCAAATACTCTGGACACACCGATATACTCTGGCAAGAAAATCCCAGAAGGTGCTGCCCAGGAGCATCTGAGTCAGATGCACCAGCTGAATGAAGCTCTTCAGAGGATACCAAGCTTCAAGCTGTTCACAGCCCTGAAGCACCAGCATTTCCAGTCACAGGCCCCAGATAATAAGCGTTCCCGAGCTTTTAAGATGAATTGAAGCGTATTCGGGAACAGACTGACCTACAAGTGAATACTCTGGAGACGCCGACAGACTCTCGGAAGAAAACCCCGGAAGGTGCTGTCCAGTCGACAGAATCTCACCGAAAATTATTGGTTCCCCGGATAGGGTCTCTTGAAGTTCTGCCACAGCCAGCCTTGCCTCTGTGGCTAGCGAAGGATAGAGATTGTAGTGAACTGCGCTTCTAGAGGACGGTGGGTAGCATCCAGGCTGGAGACGAGCTGCTGAAAGAATTAAAGACCATAAACTTCACCATCAGAAACAGCACCATCTACTATGATGAATTTGGGAACATGAATATTGGATATGACAATCTGATGTGGACGGTGTATAAGAATGTGATGCCTCTCCGCACTGTTGGCGAGTACCCAGGAAATCTGACCCTTGAAGCTGATCAGATTCAGTGGCACACAAGAGCCAGCTAGCAATCTTCGATAGCCTTATACTCCAGTGTGTGTGAAAGAGAGAGGGACTGTGCAAGCTCTCAATCGAAGGGGCCAAATTAGGAATTTAACGAATATTGGATTCCCTCCATTCTTGTAAGCCAGCTACTGAAAGCAATATTACTCTCTCCCTTGCTGAAGACAATAGGGGAAAATCTCTTATTCCTGGCCATTCAGAGGAGACTAATGGACGCCAGGCTACTCTTCTCCATTCAAAGAGAATCCACTTACACTCTGTCAAATAGAGTACCGTCTTTGAAATGCTAAATCAGCCCTCAGTAAAGAATAATTATACATTAACTCAGTTTGTGGAATCCCACACATTAATTTATCATGATACTGTGCAATAAAACATCAGAAATAAAAAATAAAAATAAAAACTTTTTAAAAAACTGCTGTGAAAGGTGGATTTCTGTAAAATTAGTCCAATGGGCCATTGTAGCTGCATACCTACTACAAAATACAACTATGTTGCCATTAACTCAAAATTACGTTATACCGACAAGAAAGAGAAAACTCTTGGTAAAGTTTGTTTGGGTGAGAAGGCAAGTGATTAAACCTAAGGGCATACGCCTCCTTCAGTCATGTACTAACAGGGGCAGACCTATACTGATAGACAATATTTCTATTATTAACCAACTCATCAGAAGAGTGAGCCAGCTAGCAATGGAAAATGGTGGTGTTTATGTTTTTGTGCCAGGGAAGAGCCAAGCACCTAGTTAATAACACGTAAAGTCCAACTTCTCACTTTGGCAGCTAGGTTGGTACAAGATGAACTCAAGGCAAGCACCAGCAGCCACCACAGTGGGGGTCTGTTTAAGCTCTTACCTGGAACTGATAGATCTGGAATTTCCCCTGGCTGTAGGGGACCTTCCTCACTGACTGAAAGTGCTGGATGTAGAGAAACAAGAAAATACTCCCTTGCTTCTGCCCATCCCACGTTCTACTTGCAAGTGAAATTAAGAAGTGCACACCCTATGTCGTCACTCCATGCCATGCTTTGATATACATAGATTTAATGTAGATTATGCAAATCTACATCCGATACTACAAAACAAGAAAAATATTGAAATGTCTACCCTAATTTCATCTCAACCACTAATAAAATACTTGCCTATTTCTGGATTGATCTTTTCTGATGGAGGGAGCCTTGCTACACTGAATAAATACCAGGTATGCACAGTGGTAGAAAACTAAAGAAAGATTGACACACGTCTAGTCAGGTTTTTTTTTTCCTTTACATGAAAAAATATTGAAATTTCTTCTTAACCAAACAACGTCTACCCCCATTCTCATATTAACAAAAGAAATAATGAACAATCAATCTTTTAGATTTTCTCAAGATTTATTAGTTTGAAACTTAGTAACTTCTGAGGTGCCATCAGATTCTTTAAATTCCTAATAAAGACAACATTAAGGTCCCAATTACCATCAGCTCAATTACTTGCGACATGGGATGTAATCTTGTTACCACACAATTTTGAGAATCCGCGACATAAATTCACATGGGCGAAAATGACTGAAAAAAGTGGTTCATACTTATTTTGGGTGCAACAAGTGCCAAAATCTGAATATATGCCCCATTTCAATGGCAGTAATCATGGTTGAGGGATGATTATCTCATCCGATGTATTTCAATTCCAGAGACAATGTGCATGTCTGCGGAAAACAGTGATGTGAGAAATGATTACAATAAAATTGTACAATGATGAAAATGCCATAGGATATTTTATCAGCACGACTATGTAAAGAACAAGCATTTGCAATACAATTGGTCTCGCCCTTGCAACCTTATATGTATTTAGCTACGCAGCATGTAGGAGAGTAGGGTCTGCTTCCTATGGTTACCCCCACTTTTTTCTGTGATTCTCTGTTTTTTCGTCTTTACTCTGGCTGTGGCCCTGCTAATCAGGCCCTCCGCCTAGCTGTTCTCTTTTTAAATTGATACCATGTACTTTAGGAACATACCAGATTGGTTACTGGGTCACCCATGTGAGCCCCTGTATAGTGTACCCTAGGTACTCAGGGCATATGTGCACCCTAGGCCTACAAGGGGCTTCAGCATGTATTGTGCCACCCCTGGTTTGCCTTCCAAACTGACACCACAGGTCTGTTCACACAGCCTGGGTAAGGTGGTGTAATCACCCCTTACTTAGAGATAGTATACCCATATCTATGTATACATATAGACACATATACACCTATGTCACTCCTATGGCAGGCCTTGACAATCCTGGAGGCAGATTGCTTGGTTCTATGTGAGAGGGTGCCCTAGCAGGAGCTGAGACCATCTGCAGCTTTCGGAACCATCTCCATATAGCTGTTCTATGATATAGCCATACCATATACTCTTAAATGCATTATAATCCTCGTGGTTAATGCTAACTTTGGTTTGGCTTTATCAAAACATGTTGTGTAAGGTGTCAAACACTTTGGAAAACTACCCCCCCTCCCCCTTGCCAGTTCTGGCAGCGGGGGTAGCATTCCACCCTTCTAGAGGGAGAAGACATGTAGTTATTGGTAAACCTGGTTAAAATTAAACAGAGCCTCAGCATCACAAAATGGATGCTGCTGCCACAGACATGAGTCTGCCCTCCTGCTGTTGGATGAAACTCCGGCAGGGGAGGTCTGGGCAATAGGTTTCCTGTCCAGGGAGGTGCAGACAGGGTTTTGTGTATTGGGGCAGGGAGGGCTGCATTCAGTGAATGCTTTCCAGACACTGCCTGGGGACCCTCTAGTTGCTCCATGCATTTCCCAGTTCAAACTGGTTGCTGGGGCACTCTGCCCCAGCTCTGGCGCGAAACTGGACAAAGGGAAAGGGGTGTAACCACCCCCTTCCCAGGTCCACCCAAAGGAGGGACCAGAAAGGTAGTCCAGCCCCTAAAGTTAGTATAAGTGTAGGAATCCAGTCCCTAAGACTCTAGATTACCCTGGACATAACTCTGAAACATAAATCCTGGACCTTCGACATTCCATTTTGACTGGAAGACGAAAGACATCTTCCTTGTGGTCAAGGAGTGACCACTCTGTTAAAACAGGCACCAACAGCAACTTTGCTGGTATGCATTTTTGAGGCTCCCGCCGGATCCCAAAGAATCTGCGACAGAAGACACAGACTTCCAGACATCTCTGACCCCGACCTTCGCTCACAGCAAAGCTGAGATCCGTGGCAGACATGAGAGAAGTGGGACCGGAACTCCTGGACATCCTGCATTTTGCTATCTGCATCTACTTCCTGAGGTATCCTAAAGTTGTGCATTGGGGTGCTTGAAGCCTTAGCCATAAGCACCATTTGCACCGAAGCTCAGAGGCCCCCACTCCACGAGTGTCCTGTGGACCCCGCTTTTGCATTTCAGCTTGACGCGTCTTTGCAGTTCCTAGTCCATTGGCTAGTGACCCCCCCCCCGAAGACTTTCTTTTTAATATAACTTGCTTTCCTGGTTGCTCCAGGCTTGCTCCAACTTCTCACCAATAGAGAAGTTCCACAGACCATGCTGGTCCGCACCGAAGCCAATCTCGACAACCTGCATGGGTTGCGTTTGCCAAGGTTCGTTGGGTCCAATCCGGATACCGACACCACAGTCAACTAGATCCTTTGTGGCACAGCTTCACTCCAGCTCCTGGTTGTCGTCGACACCTCCTGGAACTCGTAGCTGAAGAGATAAACTTCACCTTTTCTCCTGAAATCACCCGGCATTGGCTGGCAGCTTTGCATCGCCATCCTGGTCACTGGCAAGTGACCCAGACTCTGCCCCTTCTGCTTTCAGGTTCTTCAGATCTTCGATCCACCCTTGGATCCACCCGGCCATTTTCCTCTGGACGCATGCAGCACTTCTTTGCAGCTCTCCATTGAAATCGACGACGAAACCCGACATCAAAAGTCACCCATGCACCCGGCTTCCATGGGTGAGGTAACACGAGTACTCTGGTAGTCTCGAGGGTATTGGCCCTCCTAGTGTCTAAGTCCAAAAGGGTTCCATCGTAGTTCATTTAGAAGTGTCCTTAAATTGTAAATTTGGAACTTCTTTGTTTCCCATAGAAAGTCAATGGTAACCCGGGGGTGTGTTTAGTCACTGCACGCATCTCCCGTGGGCCTCCTGCATCCTAACCTTTCGTTGTTTAGAGTAGCCCCAGCGATTCCACAGGCCCCAGGCCTGCTTTCTAATCCTCACGTGGTTCTTATACCACTATTTTAGTATATGGTTTGTGAGACCCCTAGGCAAAACGTATACTGTGCAACTTATCGTATGCCAATTAAGTAACTTGTATTGTACTTTTACCTCTGACCTCATAAAGAGTGTAGAGGGGTTGTGTTTAGAATAAATACATATATATTTGATATATACCTTGTGTGGTGTGCTTTCATTTGATACTCAAGGGATTATAATTAGTAAAACAACACGCTTACTTCGCTCTCTCAAGTCTTAGCCTGAAGACTGCTTGTCACTGCTACTCTTAGGATAGCTTTCTATAAGGTTGACTTTACAACCACCATCAATAAGGGTCGATTAGACTGGTGGAAGGTGCCCACTAGAACTAGCGGACATCATATGCCAGGCTAACTTCTCATATTGGTGGCAGCGGTGGGATAAGAGCTTGCATTGTTTTACCAAATAATCTTGAGAATATATGATGTGAAAAATCACATCAAGGTACCTGTAGGTACATATGAATCAAGTCTTTTAATACATAAGTTCTACTGAATGTAGCAGTTGTAGGTGGTAAGGTCTTAGCACACCCTGACTACAACTTCTAGTTGTAGAAGTGTAGGTAGTGCACACACCACACCAGTCATGGCCTTAAGGGCAGGAGCTAGTGCCTCTCTGCCAGATGTCAGCCAACTGCAGATATCTAAGTATGACACCTTCTCGTTCCAAGATTTGAGAGGATTATGTGTCACAAGAAAATTAAGGCAAGGACAGAGTCCAACCACCCAACACCTGATAGATATACTGGTGGCAGATGACTTAGCAACAGCATCGGATCCAGGTACCCAAGGTAGTGGGGAGGGGGTCCATCCATCATCAGAGAAGAATCCTAGTGGGGCTCCCCACCAGGACTCTGAAGAGGATGAGGATGAAGACCAGGAAGTGGTTGAAGAACCAGACCTGGGAGAAACACTCCTGAGGGTCAATCCTTCATTACCCCAGATAGGCATACTGGTGGACCCAGAAGACAGAGATCTAACTCAGGTGAATCTCACCATTCTTGTTCATCAATAGGGTCAACTGCCTCATCTCACAGGAGGAGAACATCCTCTCAGAGAAGACAGCATGAAGTAAGAATGACAGAAATCAATCTTAGGACCAGGAGGCAAGAAATTGACCTGGCCAAAAAGACCCTGGCTCTTGAAAGAGATAGAAAATTGTGTGGGCTAGAGCCCACTGGTGGCAGCAACAACCCTAGTGGTAGGCAAAGGTCTCATGTCCATAGAAACCTGAACAAGATTGTCCCGCCCTATCAGTTTGGGGATGACATCCACAAGTGGATAACTGCTTTGGAGAGGGCCTGCAAAGTACAGCAGGTACCCCAAAGTCAGTGGGCAGCAATCATGTGGCTCTCCTTTGCAGACAAAGAAAGAGACAAGCTCCTCACTGTTAAAGAAGAGGATGCTGACAACTACACTGTCCTGAAGAGTGATCTGATAGATGGGTTTGGCCTAACCACTGAGCAGTACAGGTTGCTGTTCAGAGACACCCAGAAGACACAGACTTAGGACTGGACAGATTTAGTAGATTGTGCTGCTAAGGCTCTGGAAGGCTGGGCAGTAAAGTAAGTGACTATACAGGATTGTATAACCTTATAATGAGAGAACAGATTCTTAATAATTGTCAGAACCAGTTATTTCATCAACACCTGGTGGGCTTTGATTTGACCTCTCCACAAGAATTGGGTAAGAGGGCAGACAAATGGGTCAGAACCAGGGTGAGGCAGAAGGTACAGAACCAAGGTGGTGACCAGAAGAAGCAAGACCAAAAGGGTGGGGAGAAAGCAAAAGACCAGAGGTCTTCTCAAGGTTCCAAAAAAGCTTCTAATGGTGGGGGTTCCCAACAATCCAAAAAGAAAGAAGGTCCTAGAAAACTATGGTGCAAAGGTTGTAAAGTAAATTCTCACTGGGCAAGTGAGTGCACCAAAAAGGAGACAGCTCCAGCCACCATTGCCCCTAAGGCAACTGTTCCCCCTAGTTCAGCTCCAAGTGGTGGTTCTCAACAGAAGGGTGTAGTAGGGTTAACCCTGGGAACTGAGATGGACTCTGGTGGTGGCGGTTGGTGACATTTGAAAGTGGTGAGGCGTAAAATTTTAGCTGTACTGCACTGCTGCGAGTAAGCGTAACTAGCGAGCCAGAAAAACCTGCAGGGGGTTTGGGTGGTTTCCCCCAAGAAAATTTTGAAAAAAATAGTGGACAAATGGTGCATATTTAAGCAACTTTGAGGAAGCAGGAAGGTAATAAAGCAATACGATTTAATTATTTATCATTTAAGAAATGGCCCTTTTTTATGAGCTACAGAGGACAATCTTTGCTAATGCTGATGTTATCATTTATCCATTTTACCTTTTGAACACACTGATACACTTGTAATGGTTTTAAATATACAATAAATACATTAATTGACTGTGCAGTGCTGTACATCAGTATGATGACACTATTTCCTTAAATTAATTTTCTGTTTTCATGCAAGAAACTCCTTTTAAAATAAAAGTGCAGAAAATATGAATGCATTTCAAGTTGTACTCTGTGTAAAAAATGCCTGCACGTAACTGCACAGGCTTCCCATGTTATCGTTTCCCAAAATTCTCAGTGGAAAAGTCATCCCACACCGTCAACAGAGGCTCCCAAATTATGAGCAGATTAACAAACCCTGATAAAAGGAAGTTGCCAGGGCATTCATGCAATGGATTTGCCTGCACTAATGGACTCCGTGGATCTGCGCAATCAAATAAACGGTGGTGCTAAGAGTGGTTTAAAGCAACACACAACATTCATATCACCATATCAAAGAACATTTGTTGCACGCTGTGCAGAGAAAGACTAGTGAAACATTGATTCAGGGTTGTACAACAGCCAAGATGTAATGCGGTGCTCCCTCATGATGCAGTAATGTGAAACTTTCCCACACGTCATTGTGCACTGTGACAACTTTTCATGGGCACAATGGGATGTCACGTGTTTTGGCTGACAAAAATCACCTCTTTATAGGTAAATGTGCTGGGGTTACTCTTTCATTTGACTGAAGAAAAGGGAATTCATAGAACAAAAGGCGAGTTTCTAAAGATGAAGTTTGTCTTATGTGTTCTGATTGGTCATTCAGTGCCGTAAAATTGTCTGTAATTGAAATAGACAAACATTTCCCATCAGTAAACTTAAAAAAATCAGTTTACAGCCTTATATGTTGTGATTTATCACCATATCATATGTCTAGACTGAGTGCTTCTGAACTTTAAGAGCACCAAATGCACGGATTTCCACAGTGCTGCAGACAGAAACATTTAGTCATATAGCAATAGCAGCATATCCAATCAACGGTATAAAATGAAAATCTGCGAGGGATTGCAGGAGGAGCTTTTTTTTAAATGAGACTCTTCAAAAAGCTGCTGATTGATATCAATACAGTGAAATCCCAAATATGTGAATATGAATGGAATGCCACCAGAAAAGACAAGCCTCACTCAATGCTGAACTGAAGCGACTCAACAGGGAGCATAATTCACAAAACAAGATCCACACTTCGAATATATCCTACGCCGATTTGGGACACCAATACATAGTAAGGGTGGAAGTAAGGGAACTAGTGGAAGAGGAGCTACTACAGTAAAAGTGAAAACAAAATGCAGGTACAAGCAGAATCCAGGGTAATTATTTTGAGCAAACAAACTTCAAGTATTGGCATCAACTTTCCATTTAAGGAAGCAAATAGGAATTTACAAAGGAGTGTCATTATGCATGGCCTGGAGCCAAAGGATGTGAGTGTGTCTCTCTGACGCATATCCTTGTCAGTCAACTTTGCTGCGGAACAATAAATAAACCATTCTGAATGCAAGTTTCTGGAACAGTCTCCAGCGTGCATCTCGCCAAAACATCTCCGTTCTAATCCGAAATAGTCTTTTCGGATAACAGAGGGAAGTATTTACATAGGCCAAGAAATTATATATTATGACAAATTCTGCAATGCCTCCCATCAAGATCGAGGATGATGTACAACAAGAATGAAAGCTGTGCATAAAGCTGTGAGGGGTAGATTCATCTCAGCCTTTAAGCAGTCTTTTTTACGTGGATGTTAGCCCTGCGTATATAGCGAGCGCTTTGATCATGCTATGGTTCCCGGTTCCAGACCACAAGCCCAGAGAAGTGCTTTAGAGCATCTGACCACTCTGACATTGATCGTCCATCATAGCACCTACAAATTATATGGGCTCGTTAAATGCGCCATAAAAACTGGACTAGAACAAACTTCCGCTCAGCAGTAAATACTTTTTTAAGTAATATCCTCGGTGTGTAACCACTCTCGGGGCAGCAAAGGGCCTGGAGCCAGCTGTGGGAATACCCCAGGCATGCTCACTGAGACTCAGTCACTGAGTATCTCATATCCTGAGCCCTGCTCGCTGAGGCTCACTGAGCGTCTCAGTCTCAGATACCCGGCCCCTGCTCAGTCAGACCTGTCAAATAAAAACCCGGCTCGGGTCCCTCCACTTTGTTCTTTAGATCTACGGCAGACAACGGTCCCAGACCCACAGAAATTATGAATAGGTTTATTTTAGCATCCCTCCTCGCGCTCTGCTGCGTGACTGCAGGTAAGCGACATCAAGGGTTTAATGTCACTCTATTTTTTATTTACAGTTTTAGATAACTTACACTCGACCCTCAGGTAACAGAGCGATTTACAGTAGCAGCAGTTACATAAACAAGACACATTCATATTTTTGTTAGGCAGAATAAATGATTTGCCCAAAATCACAGCCTTTTGAGCGGACGCCGAGACTCGAACTTGCTTCCTCAAGTCCGAGTCCAAAGTGTTCACCTCTGTCTGTTGCCCTTACCTGTGCTTCAGTCGCTCAGACAAACGCTGCCATGTGCCCAATGCTCTTCAGTGTGTTCAGACCCTCCATACTGCCCGATGCTCTTTCAGTGGGCTCAGACTCCCCCTCCCCTCTAGTGCCTGATAGTCTTCAGTGGGCATATCCCCTCCCTGTGAGCCCTCCGCCCCCACACAATCCATCCGAAGCTCTTCAGTGAGCTCAGCCCCGTACCAGCACTTCGCCTCAGTCAGGTCTGTTGTACCTGCAGTGCAAAGCTTAGTACCTGCACTTCCCCGCAGGCGAAGAGCTGGTGTACTTGTAAAGAGCGGTAACACAACATTTAACAGGGCGACGGGGTGAGGTTTACTGAGTGTCTACATTACCCAATACCTGCTCACTGGGACTTGCTCAGTGTCTGGGATCCCAAAACCGAGCGTATTACTGGAAGTTACAAATGCCCGCCTGGGCCTTACCTGGGCTTGTGAAATGACCAGAGTTAGCTCAGACAACATAACGTCAGCAGGCAGACCGGCCTAGTACTCTCTGACAGGCGGTAGCAGCAAGTTCCAAAACCGGTGCTCTTTGAATCGGAAAGCAAGGCGGCAATATGTAAAGAAATCAGTGCTGGCCTGGCACTGCAGTAAATAATGACGACGATGACGCAGATAAAAAAAATACACTCCGACCGCAATGTCCATAGTCACTGCAGAGTGCAGGGTCATGCACAGGATGCCTGTGGTGGTCGAGTCTGCGCAGACTCAATTCCATCTTCCCACCTGCCACACCCTTTCCCAACTCGTCACAGGGAAGGGTCCCACCCACGCCCTGTAACGAGTTGGGAAAGGGTGTGGTAACAAGCTCCATTCTCTCTGATTGACGAGGAGGGTTAGCGATCCCGGGCTTGTTTTCAAAACGCCCAGAGCTAACTTAACCTCCACGCCATCAGGGGGTGGAGACTGCGCCTCGCAGCTAGGTCTTTGCTGAGCTGATGACATCACAGCCTCCAGGGCAGTGAGGTTCTCAGCCGGCAAACAAGTACCCTTAGGCTAGGCTGCTTGCTTGAGCAAACAGGGCAGATTGAGTCACATAACGTAACGTGACGTCAATTATAACAATTATCACTACAGAGGTGATATCGGTGAGTGTGGGGCATAGAGTGCCCTACGTTCAAGGAATTTTGGCAGATTTTAAATGGGTATTTTATTTTTATAAATGAGTCAATGACTGCTGAGCATAGCCAGTAATCTAATGGGGGCAGAGCCCCGACGCCCTAATAGGGAAACCGCCACTGGACTCTGACCTAGTCAGAGTACCAACTCAAGCTGTTTTGATCTGTGATGGGGACATAGCCATGTCCTCTACTGTGAGTTTCAATAACTTGGGCAAGTACAGACAAACTCCTTTAATCAATGATAAAGTGGCTCAGGCCTACAGGGACACATGTGCTAGTGTCACAATATTGACACTCTGCTTTGTGAACCCTGGACAGATCATACTAGGTGAAAATTACCTAGTGACCAATGCTAGCAATGTCACTACCACACATGAGACAGCAGTTGTTAATTTCTCCTGGGGAGGGGTAACTGGCCTTAAGAAGGTTGTTGTTAGCTCGGTATAGAGACAAAATATCGACTCCAAAATATCGACTGGACATAATATCGAGTTTTAAATATAGACTGGACAAAATATCGACTGGACATAATATCGACTACAAAAATATCGTTTTTCAGGTAAGTGAAGTAATATCGACTGTATAAAATATAGATAGCAAAAATATCGATTTTTTAATAATATATAATATTTTATAGTGTATTTTTATGTAATAATATGTGTGAATAGTGTGTATTAATGTTATAAAATATTTTATTACATGAATTTTGTTTTTATAATAATTGCGTAATGTAATTCTGTAGTGGGTTGTGGGTTTATAGGGGAATAGGGTGGGAAGTAATTTAATAATAATTAATTAATTAATATATGTTTGTTAATATTTTTAATTAATAATTAATTGATAATTAATTAATATTAATTAGTTAATTAATTAATATAATTTTGAACATATTTTGTATTAGTAAATAATTGTTAATTAATTAATTATAATTAGTTAATTACATTAATTAGAGTACATTTTTAATATATATAATTTTGTGTTATTTTTAAGTAATTAATTTTGAAAAAATAATATTAATTATTAAAATAATTACAGCTAATGTTCTAATATATTTATTTTGTTGTTATTGTTAATTAATAATTAATTGGTAATTAAATAATATTGATAAATTTTGGGTAAAGGAGCATTTTTAGGGTTCAGGGTTAGTTTTCAGTTCATGGGTAAAGGGGTATTTTTAGGGTTCAGGGTCAGTTTTCAGTTCATGGGTAAAGGGGTATTTTTAGGGTTCAGGGTCAGTTTTCAGTTCATGGGTAAAGGGGTATTTTTAGGGTTCAGGGTCAGTTTTCAGTTCTTGGGTAAAGGGGTATTTTTAGGGTTCAGGGTCAGTTTTCAGTTCATGGGTAAAGGGGTATTTTTAGGGTTCAGGGTCAGTTTTCAGTTCTTGGGTAAAGGGGTATTTTTAGGGTTCAGGGTCAGTTTTGGGTTTTTGGGTAAAGGGGTATTTTTAGGGTTCAGGGTCAGTTTTGGGTTTTTGGGTAAAGGGGTATTTTTAGGGTTCAGGGTCAACAAATAAGATTTAAAAAAATTATTTTTATTATTTTCATTTATTATTTAATTATTATAATTTAATTTAAGTCGTTTTAAGTATATTTTAGTAATTAAAATTTAATATTAATTTAATTTAACACTGTTTTTAATAAAGTCGATATTTTTTACATCTATATTTTTGTTAACGATATTTTGTACTCGATATTTTTGTACTTACCTGTTTGTAGATACAAACTCGATATTTTGACTGTCGATATTTTGTCCACGATATTTTGGCAAGTCGATATTTTGTCCCTCGATATTATTTCAGTGATCCTGTTAGCTCAGACCTCCCTCTAGAATGTTTGCTTGGCAATGACCTAGAGACTTCAGCCTGGTCTGAAGTGGAGTATAGCACTCATGCAAAAATGTTAGGCATCCCAGCATATGTGCTTGCTGTTACTAGGTCACAGGTCAAAAATTGCAACACTGAACAGGCACTGGATTCTGGAATAATGGACCAGTTGCCTACCAGGAAAAGGAGCATTAGGGTTAAGGCTGTGCCTTCTCCCCTGCCTCGGATATGAAGATCAGCCTTCTGAGGAAGCTGATTGTGAGCCTGAAGAAGGAACTGTCCTAGAAGAGCTTGAGCCTGATCAGGTTGAGTTTCTTGGGACAGGGGGACCTTCCAGGGCAGATCTGAGGCAGGCGCAGTTGGACTGCCCTTCTCTTGAAACCCTAAGACAGCAAGCTGCTGCTGAGGCTGCTGAGAATGCTAGTGGAACCCATAGGGTTTACTGGGATGAAGGGCTCCTGCATTCAGAGGCTAGAGACCCCAAGCCTGGTGCTTCCAGGAGGTTGGTCATACCTTTGGCATTCAGGGGCTTCCTTTTGACACTAGCCCATGATATTCCCCTTGCAGGACATCTTGGCCAGAACAAGACTTGGGACAGGCTTGTCCCTCACTTTCACTGGCCCCACATGTCAGAAGACACCAAGGAGTTTTGTCGCTCCTGTGTCACCGGCCAAGTCAGTGGCAAATCAGGTGGCACTACAAAGGCCCCCCTTATACCGCTACCTGTGGTGGGGTTTCCCTTTGAAAGAATAGGGATTGACATTGTTGGACCAATGGATCCAACAAACAGCCTCTGGGCACAGGTTTATTCTGGTGGTAGTGGATCATGCCACCAGATAACCAGAAGCTATTGCCCTTAGGACCAAGAGTGGGTTTCCCTGAGGAGGTTGTATCAGATAGAGGTGCAAGCTTCATGTCTAGTTACCTGACTGCAATGTGGAAGGAGTGTGGAGTGAACTACAAGTTCACCACACCATATCACCCACAATGCAAGGGTCTAGTTGAAAGATTCAATAAGACCTTAAAGGGCATGATTAAGGGTCTCCCTGAAAAGCTCAGGCGGAGATGGGACATCCTACTGCCCTGCCTTTTATTCGCCTACAGAGAGGTCCCACAGAAGGGGGTTGGCTACAGCCCTTTTGAACTTCTGGTTGGGCATCCTGTAAGAGGACCCCTTTGTCTGGTCAAGGAAGGATGGGAGTTACCTCTCAAACTTCCCAAACAAGACATTGTGGACTATGTACTTGGTCTCCGCTCCCGGATGGCAGAGTACATGAAAAAGGCATCCAAAAACCTTGAAGCAAGTCAGGAATTGCAAAAGGCCTGGCATGATCAAAAGGCTGTACTGACTGTTTACCAGCCAGGACATAAAGTTGATGGTGTAGCCTTGGCAGGCAGCCTAACTGACTAACAGCAGAATGACTGCAGACAAGTTTTGCAGGCCTACAGACATATGTTTTCACTGACTCAAAGTCAGACTACCTGGTGCACTCATAAAGTGGACACTGGGGACAGTCTGCCTGTTAAAAGTAAGATTTACAGGCAACCTGATCATGTCAGGTGTCACATTCAGAGTCTGGTTGACTAACCTTGAAAAGCCGGGTACAGCAGAAGCGATGATGAAGCTAGTTTACCCCTTCCCAATAAGTGGCACCACCTGTGAGTTGTAATTCCACATTCCACAGATAAGACCTCTAAAGGGGAAGGGGAAAAAAGGGAGAAATAAAATATAACACTGTGGCAGCCAGAAACAATCTGCAGCAAGGGTTGATCGGGTGTAGACCACACTCTTATGTCTGTTTCCTGCTCCCCTAAATAAGAGACACAATGAACAGACATGAGTCTTCCCCCCTTTACCCCGTTACATGCAAGGCCTACTTATTTACTGTTATGATAACCAACTCACTTTGTCAGCTGCCACAAGCATCCTGAGAATAAAGGCACAAAAAGGTAAAAATAAAGTAAAGAAAAGGAAAAAAGTCTGGTTTCGATAGTTCAGGATACCTATTGCCTCAGCCAGATAAATAATGCCAATATATGAAAGTATATGTAGATATCTACTTATCTGCAGGCTTCTTCCCGAATCGTTCTTTATATAGTGCTCCAACAATGTCAAGAAAATCTTATTAACAGAGTTAATCCTCAACACTCTGATGCCAATAATTACATACGTATGGAATCCGAGCCTCTCAACGGCTCCGTGAAGCAAACATATAACTCATGCTTCTTTCTTAATTCCTCGGAAATGGCAAGCGGAAACAAAATGAAAACTACCCTCTGAATATGCTAGTTACTTCACTAGTGCACAACGGAGGGGCTTGGCGGGAGTCCGCAGGTAAATTAAACAAACAAAAAGCAAGGATTCTGAGACCCAATATAGTAGCAGCTCACCGCGTCCCAGCGCAAATCGAGCTACACCTCCAAAATGCCGCTGGCAGGGTCAGAGTTCACAGATGCGCTCCAGCGGGATCGTGAACTGATTCAATAAAGTTTGTTACAAATACCCACGGCACCATCAATAAGCCGGCGGGCGTTTCAGGCAGTCCACGGAACCCCTCATGGGCGGAATGAGAAGACGCTTGCAATCTTCTCCTTCAGACTCGATCAGCAATAGAGAACACAGGAGAGAAGCACCGAACTCACTACGAGGAGGAGCATATATAGGAAGTAGCGGGAAGGAGAGGAGGACAGAAACAGAAGACAGACCACTATCCAGGTATTCTGGGACATGTAGTCAAAAGGTCGAATCTCACATTCATTTCCTTCTACCTGGCTGAGAACGTGACATCAGGGATCAGGACAGAAGTCCAAGGGATGTTGGAATTGGGAGTCATTGAACCCTCAGAGAGCCCGTGGGCCAGTCCAGTAGTCCTTGTGCCTAAACCTCACACCCAGGGTCGTAAGAGAGAGATGAGGTTGTGTGTGGACCACAGAGTTCTCAATGCTTTCACTAGGACAGATGCCCATCCAATACCCAGGGCAGATGAGCTCATAGACAGTTTGGAATCTGCCAATTTTCTGAGCACATTTGACCTGACAGCTGGCTACTGGCAGATCAGACTAGCTGATGATGCAAAGCCAAAGACAGCATTTTCAATCCCTGGTGGACATTTTCAATTTGTGGTAATGCCCTTTGGTCTGAAAAATGCACCTGCCACATTTCAAAGGTTGGTGAACCAAGTCCTCTCAGGCCTGGATGACTACTGTGCAGCTTATCTAGATAATATTACTGTCTTTAGCTCCACCTGGGAAGATCACCTGATCCACCTGAAAAATGTTTTGGAGGCCCTGCAAAAGCCAGGTCTAACTATAAAGCTACCAAGTGCCAGATAGGGCAGAATCAGGTTGTATACATGGGCCACCTTGTAGGTGGAGGCCAGGTTCAACCATTGCAGAGCAAAATCCAGACCATAATGGACTGGACTGCTCCAACCACCCAGACTCAGGTCAAAGCTTTCTTGGGCCTGACTGGGTACTACAGGAAATTTGTCAAGGGGTATGGTTCCATTGTGACACCCCTTAATGACTTAACTTCCAAGAAAATGCCTAAGAAAGTTCAGTGGACAGTCAGCTGTCCAAAGGCATTTCATGACCTGAAGCAGGCCATGTGCACTGCACCAATTCTGCAAAGTCCAGACTACTCCAAAGAATTCATTGTTCAAACAGATGCTTCTGAGTTGGGAGTATGGGCTGTTCTATCACAATTCAATAAAGATGGCCAAGACCAGCCAGTAGCAATTTATTAGCAGAAGGCTAGAGAGAAACGTTGGTCAGCTATTGAGAAGGAGGCCTTTGCTGTGGTTTGGGTCTGAAGAAGCTGAGGCCATACTTGTTTGGTACTCACTTCAAAGTTCAGACAGACCATAAGCCCCTCTTGTGGCTAAAACAGATGAAGGGTGAAAATCCCAAACTGCTCAGGTGGTCAATTTCCCTACAGGGGATGGACTTTACAGTGGAACATAGATCTGGGAGTAACCATGCCAATGCAGATGGACTCTCCAGATATTTCCACTTAGAACCTGAAGACTCAACTGGTCAAGGTTAGTTTAATGTCCCTGCGTTTTTGGGGGGGGAGGGGTTGTGTAGTAGTGTAGGGTCTGCTTCCTATGGTTACCCCCACTTTTTGCTGTGATTCTCTGGTTTTTCGACTTTAGTCTGGCTGTGGCCCTGCTAATCCGGCCCAAAGCCCAGCTGTTCTCTCTCTAAATTGATACCATGTACTTTAGGTACATACCAGATTGGTTACTGGATCACCCTTGTGAGCCCCTGTACAGTGTACCCTAGGTACCCAGGTCATAGATGCTCCCTAGGCCTACCCGGGGCTGCAGCATGTATTGTGCCACTTCTGGTTTGCCTTCCAAAATGACACCACAGGTCCGTTAAAACAGCCTGGGTAAGGTGGTGTAATCACACCTTACTTAGATTTAGTATACCGATATCTATATATACATATAGAAACATATACACCTATAAGTCACTCCTATGGCAGGCCTTGACAATCGTGGAGGTAGAGTGCTTGGTTTTATGTGAGAGGGTGCCCTAGCACGAGTGGAGCCCCTCTGCAGCTTTCGGAACCATCTCCTTATAGCTGTTCTATGTTATAGCCATACCATATACTCTTAAGTGCATTATAATCCTCGCGGTTAATGCTAACTTTGGTTTGGCTTTATCAAAACATGTCATGTCATGTAAGGTGTCAAACACTTTCGAATACTACCCCCCCCCGCCAATTCTGGCGGCGGGGGTAGCATTCCACCCTTCTAGTGGGATAAGACATGTAGTTACTGGTAAACCCGGTTAAAGTTAAACAGAGCCTCAGCATCACAAAATGGATGCTGCTGCCACAGACACGAGTCTGCCCTCCTGATGCTGGACGAAACTCCGGCAGGGGAGGTCTGGACAATAGGTTTCCTGTCCAGACAGGGTTTTATGTATTGAGGCAGGGAGGGCTGCATTCTGTAAATGCTTTCCAGACACTGCCTGGGGCACACTAGGTGCTCCATGCATTTACCAGTTCAAACTGGTTGCTGGGGCACTCTGCCCCAGCTCTGGAGCGAAACTGGGCAAAGGAAAAAGGGTGTAACAACCCCATTCCCAGGTCCACCCATAGGAGGGACCTTAAAGGTAGTCCAGCCCGTAAACTTAGTATAAGTATAGGAACCCAGTCCCTAGGACTTTGGATTACCCTGGACGAAACTCTGAAACCTAAATCCTGGACATTCGATATTCCATTTCGACTGGAAGACGAAGACATCTCCCTTGTGGTCAAGGAGTGACCACCCTGTTCAAAAAGGCACAAACAGCAAGTTTGCCAGTCTGCATTTTCGAGGCTCCCGCCGAATCCCGAAGAATCTGCAACACAAGACACAGACTTCCAAACATCTCTGACCCCGACCTTCACTCACAGCAAAACTGAGACCCGTGGCAGACACGAGAGACGTGGGACCAGAGCTCCTGGACATCCTGCATTTTGCTACCTGCATCAACTTCCTAAGGTATCCCAAAGTTGTGCATTGGGGTGCTTGAAGCCCCAGCCCCGACCACCATTTGCACCAAAGCTCAGAGGCCCCCATTCCACAAGTGTCCCGTGAGCTCTGCTTTTGCATTTCAGCCTGATGCATCTTTGCAGTTCCTAGTCCGTTGGCTATTGAGCCCTTCGAAGACTTTCTTTTGAATCGAACTTGCTTTTCTGGTTGCTCCAGGCTTGCTCCAACTTCTCCCCAAAAGAGAAGTTCCACAGACCTTGCTGGTCTGCACCAAAGCCAATCTTGACATCCTACGTGGGTTGCGTTTGCCAAGGCTTGTTGAGTCCAATCTGGATACCGACACCGCAGTCAACTAGATCCTTTGTGGGACAGCTTGACTCTAGCTCCTGGTTGTCGTTGACACCTACTGGACCTTGTGGCTGAAGAGACAAAATTCACCTTTTCTCCTGAAATCACCCGACATTGGCTGGCAGCTTTCCATCGCCATCCTGGTCACTGGCAAGTGATCCAGACTCTGTCCCTTCTGCTTTCAGTTTTTTCAGATCTTGGGTCCCCCCTTGGGTCCACCCGGACACTTTTCCTCTGGAAGCATGCAGCACTTCTTTGCAGCTCTCCATTGAAATCGACGACGAAACCCGACATCAAAAGACACCTATGCACCCGGCTTCCGTGGGTGAGATAACACAAGTACTCTGGTAGTCTCGAGGGTATTGGCCCTCCTAGTGTCTAAGTCCAAAAGGGTTCCATCGTAGTTCATTTAGAAGTGTCCTTAAATTGTAAATTTGTAACTTGTTTGTTTCCCATAGAAAGTCAATGGTAACCCGCGGCTGTGTTTAGCCACTGCACGCGTCTCCCGTGGGCCTCCTGCATCCTAAGCGTTGGTTGTTTAGAGTAGCCCCAACGATTCCACAGGCCCCAGGCCTGCTTTCTAATCCTCACATGGTTCTTATACCACTATTTTAGTATATGGTTTGTGAGACCCCTAGGGCAAAACGTATACTGTGCAACTTATCGTATCCCAATTAAGTAACTTGTATTGTGCTTTTACCTCTGACCTCATAAAGAGTGCAGAGGGGTTGTGTTTAGAATAAAAATATATATATATATATTTGATATATACCTTTTGTGGTGTGATTTCATTTGGTACTCAAGGGATTATAACTGGTAAAACAACTCGCTTAATTTGCTCTCTGAAGTCTTAGCCTGAAGACTGCTCATCACTGCTACCCCTAGGATAGCTTTCTATAAGGTTGACTTTAAAACCACCATCAATAGGGGTCGATAAGACTGGTGCAAGGTGCCCACTAGAATTAGTGGACATCATATGCCAGGCTAACTTTTCACACAGCATATTAGCCTGGGTGCTGACACATCTACCGTTCTTTAACATGTAGGGAAAATAAGCTCTAAACTGTGTGACATGCCAGGTATGGGAGCACATGAAGAGACATATTGCCTTTCAGCGGGAAATGGTATAGTCCAAAGCTCTGCTTTTATTATAAAATCAGGGCCTTCGGTAGTCATATCACTGAAAATACAAGATTTGAAAAAAATATTTTTGGCTACGGGTGCTCATGGAAGACACTTTCTATGGACTGGAATCTAGAGAATGCTAAAGTGATTCTGGTATTTTACTAAACTCTGCTGGTCATTTTCTATCAAGAAAGCTAAATAGAGGCAGTTGCCAGAAAAATTAAAAAAAATAAAGTCTCTAAGCAGAGAGCAATTCAGGTATTTTACTGACCTCTGCTGGTCGTTTTCCAATAAGACAGTTAAATAGAGGCAGTTAAACAGAAAAAAGTCCCTAAGCAGAAGAAAAGTCCTAGGGCTGATCTCCAGAGCCCACAAAGTACATGCACAAATAAGTATATACTTAAGTGTATACCAGAGGTCTGGAATGCTCGACCTAAAAATAGTGTCTGTGAGTTTGTCCAGAGTTTATCACCTTGGTGGTGGATTTGTGAAGAAGGTGCATCAGTACTAGAAATAATGTGAAATGGACTAGCAAGGGTCGAAGGAATTGGCAGATATCTGATAGCAAAGGCAACATTTATGAAAAGCTTACCCCTGTAACCTAACAATACCTAATGTCTTTCGGCCCATCTATTAATCTAACCAACCATCTGCATGAACCCACATACCCCTATATAACTGACATTTAATTTCTATTACTTTAATCCACCTCACAGAAATTGGAGTAAAATGCATGCAATGGTTTCCTTGAGAGCGCAAGACAAATCACAATAACCAGTGGATTAACCAGCATACCGCCCATAGTAAAGCACCTGAATGCCTTGTCACGGGTAGTAAGCACTGTATAAATGAAATGACCTTACATCTGGATGGGTACATGCCTGTAGAGCAACTCCTAGAACATAGCACGTGGGACAGAAATAGGGGATGTAAGGAACAAGAAAACATGATTTATGATCTCTCATCCACAAGAGGAATTGTGTACTGGTCCACAATGGTGTGGTTGTTAAAAGAAGAGTGATCAATGCTGTTTGTTTTTACATTTCCAGGGACCATCCAAAATGAAGGTTCATGATAGGTGCTACTGACGCGTTAATTGCTTGAGTCATTCCAGTACCAAATGCAATGGATGTATTTACCCAAAAAATCCTATATGTTGTTCTGCATTGAACTGGGTGTGAGTGTAAAATTACTTTACAACAGGGTTATTTTACGCAATATCTGCTACTCCAGTATAAGTGTCCTAGTTGCTTCTGTGCCACCAGTGAAAGAATTCTGCCAATTGCAGTAATCTAGGAGTGCAGTTGCCAGTATGTGTACATTTTCTGCAAAGAGATTGCTTCCATTGCTACAAGGCTTAAAACTTGTTCACTTGAACTGGGGGTATTAGAGACTCCTACTAACTCGAATCTAGTTACAGTGGCGGGTTGCAGACGCGATGGTCGTGCTAGCCCCAGATAAACTAGCCGAGTTATACCAACATGTTGCACGTTCTTTAGTTGATAACATAGAGAGTGATCCTTGAGGAATTATTTCACAAATCTTTCTTATTTTTCAGTTGTCACTAACGTGAACTAATGAATTAACTAGACGCGAAAACACAAAAAAAATGTATATCAAAAAGATTTCATTTTTCATATATTGAACTCAGTTTATATACAAATCAGCAATCGTCAAGAGAGACAAAATTAATTGTTCAGGTACATTCTCCAAGGCAACACAAAAGTACTACTGTCAGAATTTACGAATTTGCAGTAGTATCACACACACCATTTGTACATATGTACGGGCAATACACTTAAGTAGCCATACAATAATAATTTATTATATTCAAAATAATTCTATTCCTTATGATGACATCTTGAAGCCACAAATGGTGTAGCAGCGTCAACGTTTCGGTCTCTTCCAGTTATTTCACCGAGACCATCCTCAGGACAGTTTGTTGTTGCACTCACAATCTAATAAAACATATAATAATGCCATTATACACATTCTCTTTTACATCATATTTCACGTCTATAACCAGATCGTCTGCTCACCTTACACTACCAATTACTAAAAAGCACCCCGTGTAACACCAAATCCTTAACCAACAACACAAGCACACCCAAAGTGCACAAAGCCAATTAGATATACTACTCACTTCACTTTTTTGTACAGCACTGTCGTTTCCAATCCTGTAGGGAAAAGCCTACTGTTCCACCTAAGTGTACTACTATATACACCCAACTAAAAACACCAAAACTGTGAGTACTTGCAACCCATGTTCACATCCATGGGCTTACCTTCATTAAAAACAAGCAGAACAGAAGTCTCCATTTGAGTTCGCTCAACTTTCCAACAAGTGTCCTCTTTATCTACAAAGTCTGAGCAAACAACAGACTATACTACACTATTGGTTAAACAAGCCAACCATATAACATTTACAGCAGGAAAAACTAAGCGTTTCTCCAAGACACTTACTCAGAACATGGCAGTCTCAGATTCAATCAATCCTCCGTATCGTACGATTCCGGCGTCTGCACACCCGCGTCCGTGGTGTGCAACCTTTAACCTCAAAACTCACGCGCTGTCACGCATTAACACATGCGCAATAGACGCGGCAAAGTAACAGACTATTGTGCCGGCCATCTTATAATGGAGTTATAGCATGGAATTTGAGCTAAATGCGAAGTGGTACATCTTATCTCTTATATTCTCACCCACTTCAGATCCAGGGACACAAGATGTAATTCACTATTTCACTCTGGATACTAGTATAAAACGGTGCACCGACCAGCAGTCACATGATACTTCTCGTAACTCTGTACACTTATCAAACAAATTCTCATAAAGTCGCTAGGGTTTGCCATTCTACATACAGATTCAATCCTTTTTCCATTGTCTTTCCTGCCCATATCCATTTGTTTTCTTTTAATGTGAGCAGACGATCCACATTTTGTCTACGCCTAGAACTTTTTACAACCTCCAAAACAAACCACTTCATATTTTTAGGACCATGCGATTTTTTTATATAATGTTCAACAAGAGGTGCAGTTAGAATTCTACATTTAATACGTGACTGGTGTTGCATAATCCGCTTCTTCACTTCCTGTGCCGTTTTTCCTATATAATATAGGGAACAAGGACATTGTATACAGTATATGACATCACGAGTCAAACAATTTGAATGATGCTGGAACACCCATTCCCTTTCATTTAAAATACAAGATTTTGTCACTGAGGTGGTTTCACAGGCTACACAGTGTCCACAAGGGTAATGGCCCACCACCGGTGCCAAACCCCACTGTCTCTGTATTGTATTTGGTATAGGTTCGTTATACGCTCTCACAAGGTGGTCCCTCAAATTTCTTGCCCTCTTGAAAGCAAAACGTGAGTGACTCAGTTGTGGTTCAACCTTTTGAATCAGATGCCAGTTTTTTGTTATAATCTTTTTGATCTGATTGGATTCCGTACCGAACGTGGTTACAAATGTAATTGAGTCAGAATCCCTCTCTTTTTGTTCTTTTGTCTCCAAAAGTGCCATTCTATCATAATACCAGGCCTGTTTTAACGCCCGCTTTACCAGTCTATATGGGTAATGTCTTGACAGTAATTTGGTTTGTAAAATCTTGGCCTCTTTAAAGTAATCCTCCCTTTTGGTACAATTACGTTTTATACATAAAAATTGACCAAAAGGGAGATTGTCCCATACATTACGTCGGTGATGGCGTGTATACTTTAAGAGTGTGTTTCTAGAGGTTGGTTTTGTGTATAGATTTACTGCCAAAGTCCTGTTATCATTCCAAATAGTGAGGTCCAAAAAACGAATGGACTGGTTATTATGTTCTATTGTGAACTTGAGATTATTGTTTTGTTCATTAACCCACTTATGGAATTCAAGTAGTTGAATGGTAGAGCCCTCCCATACCAGACAGATATCATCTATATACCGTAGATATTTCTTTATGTGTGTCTCAAAGGGATTGTTGTTAAAAATCACTTTGTTCTCGAAGTCTGCAACAAAGAGGTTAGCTATGTCAGGGGCAAAAATTGCCCCCATGGCCGCCCCCTTTATTTGGCCATAAAAGTCGTCATTGAAAATGAAATAGTTTTGTTCAAGTGCGATTTTAGCACACTTGACTATAAAATCACCTGGCGGGTGAGAAAACACCTACTCTCCTCTTTGCAGACGACACCCTCTTATTGTCCAAAACCCCTTCGGGGCTCCAGAAGCTACTAGACAGATTTAGTGTATCTTGTGCTGAGAGGGGGCTCACTGTAAACACAGCCAAAACCAAATTGATGGTGTTGTCCGGAGGGAAAAAAGCCAGGAGAATAAGTATAACTTTGAATGGGTCCCCACTAGAGGTGGTGGAGGAGTTTGACTACTTGGGTGTCAGGATCAACAACAGAATGAAATGGGACTCCCATGTGGCCAAAATGCTCTTAAATCTTAAAAGAGCTGCTGGAGCAATTCTGAGAAATCAGCGCTTGTCCACCAGCAGACCAGTAGCCCCAGCTCTGGCAGTCTATGATGGCATGGCCTTGGCCTCTGCTATCTATGGCTCGGAGCTGTAGGGATGTGAAAACACCACTGACCTGGCAAGAGCGGATAATAAGTTTATGAGGGATATGGTTGCCCTTCCGCCCTCTACTCCTCTTAAACCCCTTTTTATGGACATGGGAAAACACTCAATTGCAGACGTAGTGCGCCTTCGTCCTTTGCAGTTCTGGGTGTGCGCCTGCGAAGGACGCCAGAACTGGCAAACTATGCCCTAGTGTTGGATGAGTTGATTATCTTGAATAGCTCAAATAAGATCCACTGGCTAAACAAACTAAAGCAGTTGGTTTTGAATTTAGGTTTGGGAGAATTTTGGATCTCCCAATCCCCTCCCCATAAGCAAATTATTTAAAAAATCTACTGGGAATGGGTTCAGGCGGAGGAATTAAAAAGTACAAAGTGGGGGACTCTAACTACAAAATTTTTGGAACACAAACCCACTAAGAAGTTCGAACCCTTCCTAGATTTCATCCAAATCCCAAGAGATAGGTCGCTCTTCATGAAAATGAGATACAGAGTACTTCCTCTGAATAAATTCATGGAGGGATGGAAACGATTGAGGACTCATTCCCATACCTGCCCTGGGTGCCCATGTATGAGCGAATCTCTACCCCATTTCTTGTACGCTTGTATAGCATATAAAAAACCCAGAACCAGATAGTTAAAACCTGTGTGTAGAGAGTTGGGAGTGAGAGATTTTGCTCTGCGTATTCTCTCATCAGATACTACATCTCTGTTTGTCGTATGTGGGATTGCTAAGTATTTATCAAATGCATGGTTCATACGAACAAGGCTGCTAAAAACTGTGGAAAGCTAGACTGTGGCACCCAACTTGTCACTTAAACCCATTACTGCATATGTCCTACATGACTTTTTTATATAACTATGTGTTTTATATGTAAATATCCTTTTATCTTTTTAAATTATGAAATGCATCGAATATGATATTTTAGATACGTGTGTTTTATGTTTGAATTGTTTGTACTTTTATGATATGCATATATCGAATAAAGTATTACAACAACAGCTATAAAATCACCGGGAACCTGCAGTGGGCGTAGTCGTTTATCGAGAACCTCTTCCAGGACTACCAGAGCTTCCGTTTGAGGTATACTTGTGTATAGGCTCTCTATGTCCATTGTTACAAGAATACTGTTTTCTTGATTAAATGGTTCTCCCTCCAGACTTCTGATGACACTTGTACTATCTTTCGTATATGATTTAGTTAAAGGAACAAAAGGTTTTATGAAATAATCCATGTATTCAGCCAATGGTTGTAGAATTGACTCACAACCCGCCACAATAGGTCTTCCGTGGGGGTGCTGATCATTTTTATGGATTTTTGGGAGCGTATAGAACGCCGGAATTAAGAAATCTTTTTTATTCAAATACTCAAATTCCTTTCGGCTCAACCATAACCCATCACGGCCTTCCATGGTTAAGTTCAGGATCTCACTTCTGATCCTCTCAGTGGGGTCTTTAGATAATTTGATATAGTGAGATGTATTACCAAGTTGTCTCAAGGCTTCAGCATCATACTCACTTTTGTCTTGTAAAATAATGCTTCCCCCCTTATCTGCGGGTTTTATAAGTATGTCATCCCGCCTAGCTAGGTTTTTTAAGGTCTGGTGCTGTTCTTTCGAGAAATTGTACTTAACATATCTCTTTTTCTCTTTGAAGAGTTGATCAACCTTCATGGGTACAATGTTCTCAAATGTAATCAGTTCTTTGGGCATAAGATTAATGGCAGGGTAAAAGGTAGATGGACAACGAAGGCCTGTTGTACTCTGTGTTGTAGTCAAAGGGGACTTACCAAAGAAATATTTAAGACGTATTGTCCTAAAAAATCTAAAAGGTTCCATTTGAGTGGTAAATTGGTCATTCCTATTGGTAGGTACAAACAATAATCCATAGCTTAAGAGTTCTAACTCTTTTGTACTTAATTCATGGCTAGATAGATGAAAAATGGACACTACCTCAAGGGAGGGATTATTGAGTACTATTGCTCCATCCATATTGGGCCTTACTGTTGCATCTACCATTCGTAATAGCTGTTTCTCATTTGACGGAACCTGGGGGTGTATTGGGTACTGTACCACCCTCTCCGGGCGTTCCGAGCCCGTCCCCTCTGGGGCAGTTGGCCTCTCACTAAAAAAGGTCCCTGTCCTCTGCCAAACCTTTAATTGGGAATATTGTCTCGACCTGCACTTTCGTCAGAGCTAGACGAAGCTGTGTCTGAAAAAGTCGTATGTTTTGGTACCCAATTGGATTGTCCTTGACCTTGATGGAAAACATCTTTTTTCAAATAGGGGTATGTGCGTTCTTTAGTGTAATTCTTTAGATCTTTCTGGAGTTTTTCTGTCTTTTTTAAGATATTGTTCCTTTGGAAATCCGATATTACAGTTTCTAATTTCTTAAGGAACTCTTGTGCATCCGTGACAGAAGGATCTTCCTGGATTTGTTTCTCTAATTCTGCTATCTAACTTTTCAGTTTTTCGATGTGTTTAAAAGCAGTTTCAATCCCTAAAACCATCCGGCAATACACTTAAGTAGCCATACAATAATAATTTATGATATTCAAAATAATTCTATTCCTTATGATGACATCTTGAACAATTAATTTTGTCTCTCTTGACGATTGCTGATTTGCATATAAACTGAGTTCAATATATGAAAAATGAAATCTTTGTGATATAAATTTTTTTTGTGTTTTCGCGTCTAGTTAATTCATTAGTTCATGTTAGTGACAACTGAAAAATAAGAAAGATTTGTGAAATAATTCCTCAAGGATCACTCTCTATGTTATTGATTATACCCAGTTCCTTGGGGACTAGTGGGTTGCCCTTTTGTTATTAGTCGTTCTTTAGTTGAGGCTCGTGACCTATGGGGTCCAAACTTTGACCTGGTCTATTTCCAGGACTTCCAGCACATCCATAATAAGCTCCTCTCTACCTTGACCGATTAGTTCTATACCACCGATAATATGTGGCCACGGGTAAAAAATCAGGCCCATTGGTACAACAAAAATCGTAGGGCAGCTAAAACTGCCCTTGTAAAGGAGGTAAAATCTGGATCCATGTCGAGCATTAGAATGGCTAGACAAATCTATAAAAGAAAGAGTAGGAGGCTCTAAGGTGGGAAAGTATAAAAGTTGCTCTGGACGGTCACAACTTCAGGGCCTTTTGGAATCTAGATAGGATCCCCGGAGATCTATACCTGAGTGAACAGAAGGTATGGGCTCCCTATATCTGGCTTTATTTTAATGCCATTCTGCAGGGCATGGAGATCCCCCAAACCTGGTTGGGTGCCCACCATTCAAGTCCGAGGCCTCTGAAATCATCTGCGGCGTACCACAAGGATCCTCACTCAGTCCCACCCTCTTCAACGTATACATGAGCCCCCTCGCGGCCATCGCCCGCCAACACAACCTCAACATCATCTCTTACGCGGATGACACTCAACTGATCCTATCTCTCACCAAGGACCCCAGCACCGCAAAAACTAACCTACACGAAGGAATGAAAGAAGTCGCCGAATGGATGAAACAAAGCCGTCTGAAACTGAATTCAGACAAAACAGAAGTCCTCATCTTAGGTAAATCCCCCTCTGCATGGGACGACTCCTGGTGGCCGGAAGCCCTCGGAAATGCACCCACCCCGACAGACCACGCACGGAACCTTGGCGTCATCCTGGACTCTTCACTCTCAATGAACAGACAAGTCAGCGCCGTATCCTCCTCCTGCTTTAACATTCTTCGCATGCTCAGAAAAACATTTCGCTGGATCCCCTCCGAAACAAGGAAAACAGTCACCCACGCTCTAGTCACGAGCCGACTGGACTACGGAAACACCCTTTACGCAGGTACCACCGCTAAACTCCAGAAGAAACTACAACGAATCCAAAACGCCTCAGCCAGGCTCATATTAGACATCCCACGCAACGAACACATCTCTGGTCACCTTAAAGACCTCCACTGGCTACCCGTCAATAAGAGAATCACTTTCCGACTGCTTACCCACGCACACAAATCACTCTACGACATCGGACCAGATTGCCTCAACTCTCGACTGTCCTTCTACACCCCCTCCCGCCAACTTCGCTCTTCCAGCCAAGCCTACGCCACTGTACCTCGCATCAACAAGACCACCATGGGAGGCAGATCCTTCTCATACCTGGCTGCCAAAACATGGAACTCACTCCCCGCTTACCTTCGCCTCACCCAGAATCACCTAGCGTTCAGAAAGCAGCTTAAAACGTGGATATTTGACAAATAATCCTCCTCCCCTCCCTAAGCGCCTTGAAACCCTCTGGGTATGTAGTGCGCTATATAAATGTTATGACTTGACTTGACTTGACCATCAACCAACTGTTTAGATTACAGATGGTCTACTGGAAGACTGTATCCTTGGGGGCAGGTAGCTTGTATTTGATCTTTGTGGATCTTCGATCCACATTCGACCTGGTCCAGAGGGACAAGCTTTGGGCAATATTACTAGAGATGGGTGCCCCGGTTTATTTGTGTCACCTTTTTAAACGCATGCACCAAGGTACCTACGCAAGGGTAAGGTACGGGAGGAATGGGGAGCTTTCGGAACCATTCCCAGTGGAAAGGGGAGTGAGGCAGGGGTGCGTGCTGGCTCCCACGCTCTTTTCCCTCTTCCTTAATGGGCTGATTGAACATCTAATGGGAGCAAGGGATCTAGATTCACCCTGTTTAGCAGGTCACAAGATACCAGCCCTGATGTTCGCTGATGATACCCTTCTGTTATCAAAATCTTCCATGGGTGTCCAGCGAACATTGGAGGCGTTCTGCTCCTTTTGTAGAGCGAGGAACCTGGAGATTAACCTCTCCAAAACTAAGTTTATGGTCTACAACGCCAAATCATCCAACTGTCCCCGCCCCCATTTGGATGGCTCGGTGTTGGAACTAGTATCCACCTTCGACTATTTAGGGGTAATATTAAATTATAGAATGGATTGGGGGTCCCACATGGCTAAGGCAACACTGAAGTTGGCCCAATCCACTGGCGGTATCCTAAAGGTGTACATGAGAGCTCTCTCAAATTATTGGGACCGCCCATGGAAATCTACAAAGCCCAGACAAGGGGTGGAGCGCTCTATGGTGCAGATCTTTGGGGTCATGTCTCCGCCATCTCTCTATCCTCTACCGAGAATAGTTTTATCAGGCACCTTTTGAGACTTCCCCAGAGCGCCCCCCTGACCCCATTACAACTAGATCTAGGCCTGGCCCCTATACAGGAGATCACTTCAAACCACCCCCTGCTGTACTGGAGGCGACTCTGGTCCACCCCGGAGCTTTCAAGCTACAGGGAGGACCTAAGGGACCTTTTGTCCAGAAGGGGGGTGGGAAAAATCCCCTGGCTAAACTATATTAAACAGCTTTGCCACGCACTTGGTAGGGGAGACGTGTGGTCCTCTCCTGAGGAAACATGTGCCTTGACTACCAAGAGGTCCATGAGCCTTGCACTGAACTGAACGGAACTTACATTAGCAAACCCCTCTTTGGGTAGGCTGACTAATACCTTTTTGGATATCAAGGTTATACCACATTTTGAGAAATTCCTGGACAATGAATGTCTGACATAATATCGACAGACAGAATATCGAACTACAAAAATATCGGAACAAAAATATTGACATCAAAAATATCGGAATCCTATCTTCATAAAGGTAAGTACAAAAATATCGAGAAAAAAAATATCGTAGTACAAAAATATCGGAATTAAAAATATCGTTTTTTTAAATGTATTAATAATAATGTAAAATTAATTTTAAAATACATATAATTTTACAAATATTAAAAAAAATATTACAAGAAAATTAAAACTAATACATATACATTTAAAATAAATAAAACACTTAATAATTTAATGTAAATTTATTTTTTTTAATGTTATTTAATTGATTTAATGTAATATTTTTTTGTTTTTACCCTGTACACCTGTACCTCAAAAACCCCAAACTGACCCTGAACCCTAAAAATATCCCTGTACCCCAAAAACCCAAAACTGACCCTGAACCCTAAAAATACCCCTTTACCCAAAAACTGAAAACTGACCCTGAACCCTAAAAATACCCCTTTACCCAAAAACTGAAAACTGACCCTGAACCCTAAAAATACCCCTTTACCCATGAACTGAAAACTGACCCTTATCCCTAAAAATACCCCTTTACCCAACAACTGAAAACTGACCCTGAACCCTAAAAATACCCCTTTACCCAAAAACTGAAAACTGACCCTGAACCCTAAACATACCCCTTTACCCAAGAACTGAAAACTGACCCTGAACCCTAAACATACCCCTTTACCCAAAAACTGAAAACTGACCCTGAACCCTAAAAATACCCCTTTACCCAAAAACTGAAAACTGACCCTGAACCCTAAAAATACTCCTTTACCCAAAATTAATTAATATTATTTAATTACCAATTAATTATTAATTAACAATAACAATAAAGTAAATATATTAGCACATTAGCTGTAATTAATTTAATTTAATAATTAATATTATTTTTCCCAATTAATTAATTAAGAATAACAAAAAATGATATATAAAAAAATAATATATTTAATGTAATTAACTAATAATATTAATTAATTACCAACTAATTAATACTTAAAAATATGTACAAAATTATATTAATTAATTAACTAATTAATATAAATTAATTACCAATTAATTATTAATTAAAATATGTACAAACATATATTAATTAATTATTATTAAATTACTTCCCACCCTATTCCCCTATAAACCCATAACCCGCTACAGAACATATTTATCAATTAATCAATTAATTAAAATTAATTAAAAATTATTTCTCAATTAATTAATTAATAATTCCTACTAATTAATAATTAATTTAACATAATTAAATTACTTCCCACCCTATTCCCCTATAAACCCACAACCCGCTACAGTAGTAAAAGACAATATTTAATTAAATTACATTAAAAATAAATAATAAAACATAATAAATACAATATAATATACACTAAATTTATTTAAAAATTGATATTAGTAACATCGAAGTTATTTATTTCGATATTATTGACATCGATATTTAAAACTTCGATATTACTGATATCATACTAATATCGATATTAAGACTGTCGATATTACTTACCTTCAATATTTTGTCCCATCGATATTTAAACTTCGATATTATTGTATATCGATATTTAAAACTCGATATTTTGTCTGTGTACCCCTGGACAATATCCAGCCCCTACTGGCCAAGAAACTTTATGTCCAGTTCAGACATGGATCACTGCCACTAAGGGCCGTGACAAATAAGTGGACAAATGCTCCTCATACATTGAGTTCCTGTCCAGGGTGTGAGGGTAGTGAAGAGACAGATCTGCACATTCTGCTCTTCTGCCCCTCGTACTCTAAGGCAAGAGCCAAATGGATCATCCTACTCTGCAAGTCCAGGGGCCTCAGGGACTATAGGGAGGTATTTAGGATTTTAAAATATGACACCGCCCCTTTGATTGTGTTTGCGACTGCTAGATTTCTATTGTCTATGTGGTGCACTAGAGGCACGAAAATTAAAAAATGCTAAGCTGCCTCTTCTGTGCCAGCACAAACACTGCAACACATAAAGTACCTTATAAATAATTTGCTCAGGGACTATCCATCAATTGCTCCATTCTGAATTGCACAGGATTCTGCTATGTTTGTAGCACTGTATCTTTTTAACCATTTTTATATCCATTTATTATATCCGTATTATATCCGTATATATGATTGCACCTTATTGTTGCCTAATGACTTGTTTGTATCTGTTTTGTCTATTTATGTGCTTAAATCAAATCAAATCAAATCAAATTTTGACTGACTGACTGACTGACTGACTGTTTGTTCACTGTAATTGTGCAAAGCTTACATCAACTAGAGATTTACTGTTGTCAGTGACTGGTATCCCCTCACTAATGCCTACGTAGTTGATGCTATACTTTCTGTGAGAGCATTCCCCCTTCCTCCGGAGGTTGCCTCATTATCAAGATAATATTGAACCTTGAAGTGCTGAGTACACTCAATGTATTGGATATCATGGGGCAGATTTATCAAAATGTCACGCGATGCAGTGCTTCAAGACAATTTGCTGCATAACATGACAGGAATGCACCATATTTAACATTTCACAGCGCATTCCTGTCCTCTCCTTTCTCTGGCGCACTATGTGCTACCTAGCGTCAATGCAGGCACCCTTGCACAGGATTGCTTTTATGCAGGAATGGACACCTTCCTGCACAAAAACAATCCTTTGAGGCGTTTACCTCTATATATATGTGTGCTGCAGAATGCAGCACGCTCAGAAAGAGGAAAAAACGAGGAGAAATAAATATATTTCTCCTCGTTACACCTCCCTTGGGAAGGCGTGGAATTTTTGATGCATTCCCAGGTCTACTAGTATTGGTAAATCTGGGAATGCACCAAAATTCATGGATGGGTGCATGAGAACACCCACCTCCACCCATGAAACTCGTTCCTAGGGCACAGTAACGCAGGGCAGTGACTTGCGCTGAATTACGTTACTCCAGATTTACTAAACCAAGCAGGGTCAGGCAAGGTGGCCTTGTGTAGCTTGGTGAATCGTGGCGCCTTGTGTCCCCTTGCTTGGTGCAAGGTAATCGCAAAACCTTTGATAGATCTACCCCGATATCTTCATGTGGGTAAATTCCAGTTTGTTACAGTGGAAATAAGATGATGAGCCCTGGTGTTTTTGTGGTTTATTGAATAAATGTAATCCTGTTTGAGACAATTCTATTTTGTCTACACTTCTTTGTGTAGCTGTACCCTAGGCAACGCAAAATTCGCCTACAGTGTTGTACCTTGCCATTGCTTTATCAAGATTGTACTCTTGTGCTGATGGTCTAAGGGGTATATTTACGAGGCACCTGCACCACTGGAGCGTCTCTTTTTTTGATGCTCCGGCGGCGCACAATGCGGAACTATATTTACAAGGCCACGCAAAGCCAACCCTGCGTGGCTTTTCATGGCCTTGTAAATATGGCCCCGTTTCATGCATTAATCTGCATAAAAAGGGGTGTTCCATGGGTGCTGCTGTGGGTGGTCTCACGCAGCACCCATGGATTCTGACATATTCCCAGATTTACATGGTTTCGTAAACTTGGGAATGAGACAGATTCGTTCGCCTCCCCAGAGGGGCCGTTAAAATGGCGCAACAAGGAAAAATACGTCTATTTCTCCTCTTTGTTTGCTCTTTCTATAAACGGAGGAAAACATAATCAATGATTGTTTTGTGCAGTAAGGTATCACTTTCTGCAGGAAAACAATCATCCCTGCAACACCAGGCACCCCATGCACAATGGCGTTGGTGGTAGGAAGCCAATTGTGTGCCAGCACAGAGGAAAGCACAGGGATGCCTCGTTTTGCTGTAAATACAATACATCCCTACAGTTTCCCAATGATGCAGCTCAGCGCAGTAAGATGGCTTCCAGCGCCGCAATCCCTCTTTTTTTTATTAAATATGCCCCTAAGTGCCTAATTTAGGGTTTGATGGATTTGATATTCCATCAAGAATAAAATGTGATATATATCTTGCTCCCTCTATTGCAAGTACCATAGGCTAAAATGTACTTGTAAAATGGCGCATTGGATATCTGCAACACTTGTGATGGTGTAACCAATTCGCCAAACTCTAAATAAGATCCTATGTTCCTCGTCCATCACTCGACAGATGAACGGATGCACAATTACTGACCACAAAAGGACACACAGTAGTGGTCAAGAAAGTTACAGGTGGAAAGCCACTAACCTAACTTACAAATATGAAGATATGAACAAAGGTTTGAATTTGCGAACATACAATTAAAATCGAATTGTATGCGGTTTGGTAGTTATTGACACTTTATTGTAACGTTTATTTGGACATGAAATGTTTCTAAAAATGTCCTTTTCAATTAAATTCAAGCACTGTGTAGGGAGAAGGCAGAAAGAACTTCATGTGCAATGCTGCACTGCATTTATACAAAATATGAGGTGTCCAATGCAACATATTTGCAAAGACATTACAAATCATGAATAGGAATCTATAGTTGGAGATTTCTTTTTTACAGAGTTTTAGATACTGCGAACTTGACCCGGTATCGGGTATCAGAGTGCTTTACATAGCACCAGTTGCGTTACATGAGGACATACATTCATTTTTGTTAGGCATGGGGAGATTAAGTGATTTGCCCAGAATCACAGGATGTTCAGCGTTATTGCCGAGACTCGAACCCAGTTCCCCAGGTTCGAGGTCAACAGTCCTGGACGTTAGGCCAACGTCTCTCCACTGGAGATCACACCAGTGGTGTTCATAGTGCAAACTACACTGCATATATTTAATTCAGGACAACTGAAATGAACTATTACCTGATTAGGAACCTGTACTGTAGTTGTTTGACCAATGGATTTAATAGACCGGCAAAATGCGTGTATTTGTAAAATTTCCATATACTATTATATGGGTCCAACATAGTAATTTGCCCATACTTTTAAATATATTATAGTCCTTTGTCTACATTAACACCCCTCTCCCCCCCTAACGAGTACCTCTGCCAATTGGCAGGAATTAATGCCATGCCATCTTCCAGAATCCTTCTCTCTCGTTTTTTACGTCTCGGCCTAGCGTACACTGCGCAGCAGTGTCGCGTAGCCGAGATTTAATGTTTTCCTAGAGTGGGTCTTGACCCCGCCCCTCTTCTCCATTGGCTGGCTTCCTAAATGGAGGCCAGCCATTGGAGGAGAGGGGTGTCACTCTGTTCAAGCCCGGTCTTTTTGGGATAGAGGGGTGTGTTTTGGCTGTTCTTTCTCTCCCTGACATCATTGGGAGAGAGCAGCCCCTCATCACGCTGCATGCACGCCCAAGTCAGTCTTCTGATTGGTGCTCCTTATTAACCAATCAGAGGGCCGACTTGGGCGTGCAGGCAGCGTGAGCAGACACATCGAGAAAATGGCTGCCCAACTTACTTCCACCATGGATTCTGTAGTACCTCGTTACTGTAAGCTCTGTGGAGAGTTGCTTTTCAACCCCCTTTTCCACCATGTTTCGCCAGCTACAGAGTTTTATTTAAAAACTTTTTTTCTGACATTTGGAATCTCCCTTTTACTGCCAGAGGTGTGGTAGTGAACATCAGAGCCTGCGCGGCGCCGCTTCCTAAAGGGTTCATACTTGGTGAACGTGCGACGCTCCAGGCTGAGCCCTTGTCATGCTCCTTCCGGGCCCAGGACGTGTTTAATTTGTGGCAGTCCCTCCACGGCCGCACGTCTCCTGTCTCCTGGCGCCCGCCGGATGTGGTTGGTGCACCAGGAGCCGCGCGCTCCCGTTTCTGTGCCGATCTGCAGCGTCCCCTGAGCGGGCAGCTGTGCAGGCCCTTGGCTGCCCCTCCCGGCCTCCTCCTGCTCCGCCCCCCCCCACGCGCCCTCCACCCAGGAAATCAATGACAGCTTAAAAGACCCTTCGTAGCCGAGCGTGTGAGCATCAGATGTGCTCAGAGCGGCCACCAGCCGCTGCCTCGCAGACAGGCAGCCCGCCCACCCGCCACAGCTTCCTGCCCTTGGGCATAGGAGGCCCATCGATCGGGTGGATGCTCGCTCCGTCAGCCCGTTGATGCCGGCTCTGCTCCCAAGGCTAAAGCGGGTTCAGCATGCACCAAAATAATAACCCTAAGGGCGGTGGTGGCTGAAACCTCTGTAACATGAAGAGCAGCACTGGTGACTGAAGCCCGACACTGGAAGGTCCAAGGGACTTAGCTATGAGACCTTAGCCTATAGGGTCGGCACAGTGGGTGGCATTTTCTTTTAGCATCTGTTAAGTTGTCTGATACATCTGCTGTGTAAGACCGGAGGCCCTTAGATCTTAGAGACAGCTACGATCAGAGGCCTTAAGATGTAGGGTCTATACACTATGTGATATCTCTGCTGTCAGACTTCTGCACTTTGAAGATCTGTAACGTGGCCAACACATGAATAAAATGAATGAAATGAAAAAGGATTTATAAAGCGCATGGCTGCCCGGGAGCGTCCCAGCGCTGGGGTATAGAGGAAGACCGAGGGGAACTGGGGGGGGGCAGAGGGTGTTAATATGGATCCTGTGGGAACAGGAGCGTTTTCAGAAGTTTACGGAATTTCAGGTAGCTCGGTTCGGATCGAAGACTAATCGGAAGGGAGTTCCACAGGGTCGCGGCGTTGACCGAAAAGCGGCGCCCTCCAGTTCGAGCCTTCCTAACTCTTTGAACAGTGACCAGGTTTCCATGGGAGGAGCGCAGAGTCCTGGTGGCTTTGTAGGGATAGAGCATATTTACCAGGATAGGGGGCCCTTTGCCCTGAAGGGATCTATGGGTGATACACAGGGACTTAAATTTGATCCTTTCCCGGACTGGTAACCAGTGGAGGGCCTTGAGTGCCGGTTTAGCCGATGATCTCCGAGGGGTGCCTGTCAGCAGCCTAGCCGCTGAGTTCTGGATGCGCTGAAGGATGTTGATGGTTGATTCTGGAGCGGCCAGAAAAAGGGCATTGCTATAGTCTAATCTGGATAGGATTAGACCCTGAATGAGCAACTTTCTGGATTGTGCCGGAAGTAGGGGGAGAATCCTACGGGCTGAACGGAGTAAGCCCACACAGGTGCCAGCAGTCTTTTTAGCCTGTGTCTTAAGGGAGAGGTCCTGCTCAAGCCACACCCCTAAGCTTTTAAGTTCCTTCTTCGGTGTAGGGAGGTCCCCCAGGCACAAGGGCCAGATGGAGGTGGGAAGAGATGTCATTTGCTGGCCCAGAAGCATGAGTTCTGTCTTTGTGCCGTTTAATTTAAGTCGAGAGTCACACATCCATGTGTAGATTTCAGAGAGGCAGTTATGCAGGTTTTCAGAGTTGCCCTTTTCCAGGGAAAGCAAGACGACCAATTGGGTGTCGTCTGCGTACGTAACGACTCTAATCCCAAAGGGAGCGACCACATCCTCTAGGGGGGCCATATAAATGTTAAATAAGGTAGGGCTCAATGAAGAGCCCTGAAGCACTCCACACTGGAGGGTAAATGGGTTGGAACGCGCGCTACCTTCCCAAACCTGGAAGGTTCTGTTCTTCAGAAAGGATGTGAGCCACAGCAATGCTGTGCCCCTTACCCCTAAGTTGAAGAGGCGCTGGACTAAGATCTTGTGGTCCACAGTATTAAATGCTGCACTTAGATCCAGGAGGATCAGCACAGCTGATCCTCCTGAATCCAAGATGCACCTTGCTTCCTCGACCACTGCTAATAGGGCGGTCTCAGTGCCCTGGCCAGGGCGGAAACCAGTTTGAGAGGTGCAAAGCAGCCTATTGTTTTCTAAGAAAGCAGAGAGTTGTTGGTTTGCAATAATTTTCTCTGTGATCTTGCTTAGCCCTGGCAGCAGAGAAATTGGTCGGAGGTTGGCAAAGTCAAGGGGGTCAAGTTCTGGTTTTTTAGTAGCGCCTTCACTACTGCGTGCTTCCAACCAGTGGGAACCACCCCTTGATCAAACGAGGCATTAATGAGATCCGTAGCCAGGGGGGAGATGGTAGGTCCCACATGCTGTAGAATATACATGGGTGCCGGATCATTAGGGGATCCACTCTTCATAGCGGACAGAGCAGTTTGAAAATCTTCTCTGGATATCTGGGCAAAGGAATCCAGAGAAGGGCCAGAGATAGCGGCGGTGAGATCCGCAGGGACAGAGGCATAGGACTTTTGCAGTAGGGATTGTAAAATGTTTAAAATTTTGCTCTCAAAGAATGCCGCTAATTGATTACATCTGGTGTCTGATATATCCTGCACCGTCGGGGGGTTAGGAATTTTAAGAAGATCTTTTACTATTTTATATGTCTCTCGAGATGAATTAGAGGACGTTCTAATTTTCTCTTCAAAGAATGAAGCTTGAGCTGTTTTCCGAGCTGTTTTATAGGTCCTCATGGCTGCTTTATATTTCTCCTTATTAGGGAGGGCCCAATCTTTTCTCCATCTACGTTCCAGGTTTTTACAGATTTTTCTTAGCTCTCTAAGTTCTTGAGAGTACCATGGTGATTTAAAGACCCTGCTCTTCTTTTCCATTTTTTTCTTAGGTGCTACAGATTCAAGGGTGTTAGTCAACCAATTTGTAAAATGAATGTCAGCTTTCAATGGGTCAGGGTCAGAAAGAGGGGCAGTGTGCTCTAGTTCACGGGTCCAGCTTTCAAAGGAGAGTTTAGACCATGCTCTCTCCAGAGTGCGAGGCACCTGTACCTGTGGGCAGTCAGTGTTGGTTTGCCATGCGAACGGGACAAAAAAGTGGTCAGACCAAGGTAAGGGGAGAGAGGGAGATACTTCTAGCTGGGGGATATTAGAAAATATCGGATCGAGAAGATGTCCCTTCGTGTGAGTAGCCTCGAAGTTTTTTAAGTGGAGGTCAAATGCATTGAGCTCCGATTTAAGATCGCACGCTATCTTGTCGGAGGAGTCATCGAAGTGAAGGTTCAAGTTCCCTAGTAGAATGAAGTTAGGTGTCACGGTACAGGAGGTAATTGTAGTTTCTAGTAACGAGCCTACAAATTGCCCTAAGCTACCAGTGGGGCGATATACCAAAAGACCAGATAAAGATTTATTTGGCGTAATTTGAAGGCTAAAATGAACACTTTCATCTACTGTGCAAGGCCCGAGCCCGCCTGTTCCTAGGGATAGCTGTGTTCTGAGGCCTTAAGATGTACGGCCACTAAAATGAGCAATATCTCTTCGGACAGGCATCTCACCTGTAAGTTCAGTTACGTGTCTGATACACCTGCTGCGCAAGGCCTGGGGCTGCAAGATTCTAAGGACAGCTCTGCTCTAGGCATGTAGGGCCAATAAACTGAGTGATACGTATTCTGTATGACACATCTTTAGTATCCGCAAAGTGGCAGGTACATCTGCTGCGTATGGCCTGATCCTGTGTCATCCTAGGTGACAACTCTGCTCTAAAGCCTTATCTAGTTGGGTCGGTAACATAGGAGATATCTCATCAGTCTGGCACCTCCATCTTTAAGATATGTTAAGTGGGTTGTACTTCTGCTGTGTAAAGTCTGAGCGCTGTAAGATCCCAGTGGGGCCAAAAAACTGGGTAATATATCTTCGGCATGACATCTGCACCTTTAAAATCTATAAGTTGGGGACTACATCTGCATTCTGAAGCCAGATCCTGTCTGATTTAGGTAACTTGTCGGGCAGCCCTGTTGTCACATATGAGCTATAGCAATAGGGATACCACTGCTCTGAGCCTGGGGGAACAACCTAATCCCATCGTTAGCTCGGAGGCTGTTTGAGCGCCGTAACCTGAGGGATAGCTGAGTTGTTTGAGATTTGAGCCCGTAACTTACTATAACTACGCCACATTGCTGCAGCCACTGCTGCTTCCTCACGTTAGCCCAACCTTCCACTCCGGTATCTGTGCTCCTCTCACCTTTACTCCATGTTATACCGTGGGCAGCGTGGGGGGCTCTGTGCGTGTGGGGGGCTCTGTGTGTGTGGGGGGCTCTGTGTGTGTGTTTGGGGCTCTGTGTGTGTGTGTGTGTGGGGCTCTGTGTGTGTGTGGGGGGGGCTCTGTGTGTGTGTGTGGGGATCTGTGTGTCTGTGTGTGTGTGGGGCTCTGTGTGTGTGTATGTGGGTCTCTGTGTGTGTGTATGTGGGGCTCTGTGTGTGTGAGAGGGTGGGCTCTGTGTGTGGGGGGGGGGTCTGTGTGTGTGGCCCTGTGTGTGTGTGTGGCTCTGTGTGTGTGTGGGGGGGGCTCTCTCTGTGTGTGGGGGGAGCTTTCTCTGTGTGTGGGGGCTCTCTGTGTGGGGGGGGCTCTCGGTGTTTGTGTGGCTCTCTGTGTGTGTGGGGGCTCTGTGTGGGGCTCTGGGGTAGCTTTTTATTGTAGGTGGCTCTATGTGTGGGTGGCACTGTGTGTATGGGGGGGTGGCTCTATGTGAATGACTGTGTGGGTGGCTCTGTGTGGGTGGCTTTCTGTGTGTGGCTCTGTGTGTGGGTGCAAATGCAATAGGTCTCACATTTGCGAGAGATTAAGCTATTGGCATTGTAAATGACAATGCCATTTATTTATATGTTTTAAAAACAAAAACATAAATGAAAATAATGTCATGAGCAATGCCAATAGCTCTAACTTTAACAATGCCGAGACCATTGCATTGTAAATGCTTGTTTAGGGTATAAGGACCTCTTGGTTTATCAACCCCTTTGCCGCGATTTCGTGGCAGAGCAGCACTTCCGCAAAATGGGCGGGGCCTCGTCGGCCGACGGCAGCACTAGCGAGGTAGTGCTCCCGAAGGCAGCACGCAAGGGGTTAAGGTAGAGATAACCAGTTGAATTCCAAATTTTGCCAAAGGGCAGAAGGGGTTTTAAAGGATGTGGCGCTGTTCCTTCTTGAGATTAACTTCTATCTTCACCAGGTCTGCCGATATCACATAAAATAGCTTGGATTTTATTTGTATTCACATTTAAAAAAACACCACAATTAGTTCACTTAAAAGTTCGATTTGCATAGACAGTCCCTACCCAGTAGTTTGCAGGAGAGGTAGGACTCAACAATTATTATTCAAGTGCTCTAGCTCTAAAGGCACTTCCCTCCGGAAAGGACTTATTTTCTTTCTTTGCTTTCTCATCAGTGAGTCGAACCCACTGTCTTGTATGCCTGCATGTGTTGTTTCCATACTGGTGGTACACTGCATAGGCAGGAGTCCCTTTTGCATCGACTTCTTTGCCCCAGTTCCAGTCAAATTGCGAATTCACAACCAGGAAGGCATTAAGGTGCCTTGTGCCACAGCTTGGCCGTGGTGTGGGTTGGGTAGAAGTGGAAAAAAAGAGGTTTGGATGTGTCTAACAACAACTATTTTGCCAACTGTTCTTGGGGAGGAAGTTAGGAAGGTTACTTTTACATGTGTCTGCTGAGCCCCTTGCTTGTGGCTCTCTCTACTCACTGCACGTGGAGGGTTGCAGAAGTTCCTCGATCAAAGTCCCTCTCTCCCTCGCATCTGCTAGGTCTGTGTTATGGTACAGGCTGCCTTGCCCTGTCTTCAACTTTCTACACTATTCTAGAGCCAGCTCCTTTGTACTCTGGATTGCATTTATACTTCTGTCTCCTCAGGGGCATTTGGAGAGGCAGTGCCATTTACCTTGGTTCTCTTATAAATGCATTGTCACCACCCTTGGCTGCAGGAATAACCATTAGCTGGGTTTGGTATCAGAATTAAGATGCTAGTGATCCACAGGAGTTTATGGGCACCTCCAGAACTCCTATGTTCATTGAAGTGTTTTGAGAGCTAAAGTGTGTGCTGTTATGTGAGGAAGCGACTCTGGTGACAGGGACAGGGCCAGACTGGCTTTTCGTTCCACCAGGCAGATCCCCAGTAGGCTGGAGCTGGTTTTACAATCCAAAGGCTGCTGCTGGTGCCTCTGTCACTTCCCCAGCCTTACCGACCTTAATTAAGGAAGGCATAGGGGGGCTTTAGGAGAGAAGAAGGGAGGGAGGTAGAGGGAAAGTGATCAGGGAGAGAGAATATGGATGGGAAGATAAAAATAGAGAACGAAAAGGCGAAATGAACAGAGTTGGGTTTGATTTCCCAGTCCGGCCCTGGACACATCTGAAATGCTAGCACTCATTAAAGCATGCCTGGCACCCTGAAATATATATTTTTTCCTAAATATGAGCTAGCATTATTAATTCCCGATGTATGTGCTTCTGAAAATGCAACCATGGCAGATGTTAACTTTAACTGTGTTTTTTTAGTTGTTGATGCCACCAAACAAATATGTTTTGTTGCCTGGGCACTTCCCTGCCCTGTGTTCTCCCAGTCAACGGTTCACCCTGCCACGGGCACTGGACAGCTGTGCTTCAGATGACGGCCACATGCCGCAGACTTAATTACTGTTCTCTAAAACAGTGTGTTTTCCTCCTTTAAATTAAAACAACTAATGTGTGACATCGTACATTTGTGTCTCTTTTAATGAATTTTGTTGAAATGCGCGTCCTCCCACTATGAAGGTAGATGGCTGCGCCCTTCTGCTCTTTCTTTCACCTTGCTTGCTGGCACAGCACTGTTCCATCATTGTCTAGGTGTAAACGATATGAGGATAATGATTTTAGGGTCCGATGTAGGTGGCTAAATACCAGTAGGTAATAGTGAAAATCAGTAAATGTTATTGTTACCGACTGGTATTTAGCCAATTGCAATTTTCGAAATACCGAATGGATTCGGTAATAAGAAATCGGTAAAATAAGGAAAAACAGTTACCGATTCCTTATTACCGAATTGGAGATACCGAAAACCCCAAATACCAATTCGGTAAATAAGAATCGGTAAACGAGATGTACCAAAAATCGGTAATACCGAATTTCCTGAAATTCGGAATTTAAGAGTCGGTAATTACCACGGACTCAAAGCAGGTGGTAATCATGTGCACAGCATTTAAACAGCCCCAAAATGTAACAGTCTCAACACAATGGCGGCCCTCTACGTTATTGCAAGTCGGCTACGACTACAGGCAGCAGGAATGAGGATCTGGAGAAAGGAGGAGCACATATACAGACAGCCCATCACACTATTTCAACTCACTGGGTGTCATGTTGCGGTATTAGCCACCCAGCGCTCTCCTCAGCACACATACGTCCACCGCTATACTCACTTCCGGGCGGAAGTTGAGTCGCGATCTAGTCTGGCCTGGACACTCCTCCTCCTCAGAAGCGCTTCCGGGGGACTCCGCATAAACCACTGCGGTTCCCGCCGGATCAGCGCTTCGAATTCCTTTGGATTTTCCCCGTCAGAGCTGCCTGCTTAGCTGTCCACTGTGCAGGTAATCTGGAGGACTATCAGCGTCCTTGCCTTTCATTTCGGAACCCTTCGATACCGTTTCCTGGATATCAGCGCAGGAGCGCTTATTTGTTTTCTTCAGCTCTTGCACACTCGTTACACTTTTCAAAGCGCAGGAGCGCTTCCTCCACGAGTAACTGGGCAATAGTGTTTGTTTTTGGTTCTTGGGTTTTCAGGTTCAGCGCAGGAGGGCATTTCTTTCTATTGGGCATTTCAGCGCAGGAGCGCTTAATATTGTTTCTTTACTACTTTGGGAGCACTTGATACTAATGTTACATCAGCGCTGGAGCGCATTTCAGGGGTACTAGTCAACGCGCTGGAGCGCATTTCCTGGGTTGCCTGGCAGCACGCCTGGTTCTGGTGGTTGCTGGACGTCGCACTGGCATGAGGTGTTAAGATTAGCATGAGACCTGCCATCACATCCTTAGGTAGCTATTTGTTGGTATGTGTGTAGAGGCGTGAGTGGGACTGGAGGGTGTAGGGTTGTTCCTAAAGGGTGTTCCTTATTTCTTTCTACTAGCTGCCTTCCGAGTTCCTACCCCAGCCCAGAGATGCCCCCCTACAACCTACAGTGACTCCTTCCAGCATCCTTGGCTCCCTTCCCTGGTACCATTTTATCCCTGTTGGGTAATTCTGAATTCCACGGGGTCAGGTGGGTGCAGGGGCAGTAGCTCTTGTCGTCTCTGCAAGAACACTTCACAAGCCAAGGTAAGCCTTGTAGGGTCCTGATACTGGGGCAGAAATTCATGAAAGGTACAGGCTACACCCCCAAACTATCCTGGACCTGATACGGGACCTGCACCCACTCCTGGAGCATTCTACACCAATGGTGCACGCTATACCACCACATGTCCATGTGCTCTGTAGCCTCCACATATTAGCATCATGAAGTTACCAGGGGTGATAGCTGCAGCAGGTGGTGTGTCACAGAGCTGCCTGTCTCGGTTCCTTAACAATTTCCTGGATGCCATGATGCAAAGGATGCATCACCTCATACGCTTCCCCACCACACAGGCTGAACTGCAGAAAACAAAAACAGACTTTTACCAAAAGGCACAGTTCCCGCGTGTTATAGGGTGCGTTGATGGGACACACATACCTACCTGACCACCTGCAGCCGAGTACATCTAATGTAATAGAAAATCCACCCACTCCATCAATGTGTAGGTCATCTGCGATGCGGCCAACATCATCACTGACATCGTGGCAAAATTTCCTGGGAGCACCCATGACTCCTACATATTCCGCAACAGTGGGATATACACACGTCTGGCTGGGGGAGAATTTGGAGACGGATACCTGCTAGGTAAATCACTGTGACACACCCTGAGGTATACTGCTGATGAATGTGTTGGTGTTTGTTATTAATGGCACTTTCTTTCTCACCTAGGAGATAGCGCATATGCCGTGCGGGCATTCATCCTCACTCCTTACCAGAACCCATCAATCCCAAGTGAGAGACGATATAATGCTGCGCAAAAATCAACATGCAACGTGGTGGAGCGGACGTTTGGACTGTTGAAGAGCAGGTTCCGCTGCCTCCACAAAAGCGGAGGAGCCCGTCAGTACCGACCCACCATCTACTGCAAGATCATCGCTACATGTGCTATGCTGCATAACCTGGCAACTAAGAAAGGGACAGCAGTCAATTTGACCGACTCTGAGGACGATGACTGTCCATAGCCAGAGCCCAGTGTAGCAGGAGCGGCACCAGCACCAGATGGGAGACAAAGACGGGCTGAGATTACACAGAACTATTTCTAGGTAAGTAAGGAGACACAGCCAGTAATTGTGTGTGAGTGACATAGTTTAATAGCATGTCACTATGCCACATCATGAAGGGCTTAACATAGCAGTCCCAATTCCAAACAGCCTACAAAGCCGTCATGGGTTAATTCACCCATGTATCAAAAACAAGTGTGCCTGGCATTACCTCCTGTGCCCACGCACAACATTGCTGCTTCCTCTGTGTACACTGTCCTTACTGGCAATCTGTCCTGTGCGACCACTTTGCCGTCCGCTGCGCCTCCTGGACTCTGTAACAGGGGGCGTTTCACTACTGCTGCTATTTGTCTCCTCACTGTCCGCCACATCACCTGCACCAGTATTGGCAGTCTGATTATTTTGTAGCACTTCAAGTGCAGTGGTCACTGTCACCAGCCCCCTTGCCACATCCCGGCTGCAGTGTGCCATCTCCTCCTGCATGGCCACCGAGCGCCTGCAGAGCAGAGAAGTGGCAGTAGAGAGGCGGTTCTCCATTTTATGCCTCTCCCTGCACCTTGCCATTCCGTCATCGTCCTTCTTGCTGCACAGCAGCCTCACTGAGTCGGACATGTCCCTCATGCCCTCAGCCATGTCCCTCATTCCCTCAGCCAGTATTGTGTTCATTGTACAGATGCCCTTCTCTATGCACTGCAAGTGTGCTGTCATGTGCCCCATCTGCCGCTTAACTGATCTGATTGCCTTTCCTTGCAGGTGCTGCACCTTCAACATGTTCACCTCCAGACCTGCATAGACACTCTGATCCTCGCCCTGCGAAGGTGGACTGTGTGCCCTAGCCCTGCAGCTTCTGGCACCTGTGTGTGGTCGCTCTGTGGGGGACTGTGCACCGCCATTATTGCCATAGTCTGGCACCGTTGGCTGTTCTTCCACCCTGCAGTCCTTGTCGGACAACTCCATCTGTTGGAGGCTGGCAACTGCAGGCCTCCTAGTTCTTGGAGATGATGGCGGTGGTGACGTTGCTGGTGATGCCGGTCATGATGCCGGTGTTGATGCCGGTGGTGGCGGTGTTGATGGTGGTGGTATTGACGGTGGTGGTGTTGTGGTGTGGCCCGCAGGCAAGATGACATCCTCCTCCTCCGCTCTATCTCTCCGGGGTGCCTTTCCTGCCTTGCCTGACGCAACCCTGCGCGAAGTCTCACCTGTGGAGACGTATTGCAACTTAGTTCACTTGTGTGGCAGCATTTGCATACACATAAATTTCATGTCTGCCAATAAATCTGACAGTCCTCTGCTTCCTTATCACTGATGTGCGTCACATGCCTTTGGGTTCAGTGGGCTGACTGTTATGATTGGTGTTACACTGACTACATCTCCCAGAATGCATTGCTGGTGTTTAGTAAAACCTGTACTGGAGTGGGATTCACACTGCCTCATTGGGGAATGGGGTTAGGGAGTGGGGGGCGCAGCTTGGCGTGCATGCATCTTACCTTGTTTGGTTGCAGCTCTGGCTGAGCTGTCTGCATCCCCGATGCCGCTGACACTCTCAGGCTCAATGATGGGCTCTACAAGCAGTTCCAGGGCAGTTGGTGCAGGTGCTCTTATTTTTTCCTCCTCCTGTCAGGTTTGCTTGTTTTTCCTTTCAGACATCCTCTTCTTCACCATACTCCTGAGGTCATACCACCTCTTTTTTAGGTCGTCCACGTCAGTGGGTCACACCCATGGAATTAATGAGGTCCTGGATTCCAATCCATATATTTATTTTTTGTGACTCAGGCACTTTTAGTGATTTTTTACCACATAGCTTGGTGTGTTCCTTTGCCACCTCCTCAATTAAGATCTCAAGCTCCCTCTCACTAAATTGAAGTTTTCTTTTCCTTTCTGCACCATCAGTTTCCCTGTCCTGGCTGTCCATTATGGTGTTTGATGTCAGGTAGTAAAGTTGCTCCTGTTTGTCTTTCTCTGCTGCCTGCCTCTCCAACAGCTTTTGGTTCAGTGCAGCTGGCCACTTCCTTGTTGGGACTAAATAGGATGCACAGAATTGGCTGATTCCTCAATTGCAGGAATTTTGAATTACCGATTCGGTATTTACCGATTCAGTAATTAAGAATCGGTAATACCGATCGGTATTAAGGATTCAGTATTTTTTTCTGGATTTTATCGATTTTACCAAATTTTTACCTACATCGGAAATACCGATTTCTTAGTAACGAATCGGTAAAATTCAGTATTAAGAAATAGGTATTTCACAAGTACCTACATCTGGCCCTTAGTTCTAATTTTTAGGTAGTGTGGAGTTATTTGCTAAACCCCGCACCGTAGCAAAAGGGTTCTGCCACTTTTGTCTGCCAGGATTTGTTGCTTTTGACTACCTTGTTTTTCGACTTTTACTGTGAGTGAGTCTCACTCTGGTAAATTCTAAGTAAATGGACTGAGAGTACCAACCTCCAGTGTCTGCCCTTTAAAATAAGGACCCTGCTGCACAGATAGGGTAAGAGGATCTGTGCTGCTTAAACATGAAAAAATCAGCACACACAGATGCCGGTTGCACATGTGACACTACCATCTTGCATAGTCCAATATCTGCACACAGCTAGCCTGGAGAAACAGGAGCTCTTCAGGGGGGTTTGTTTTATCTCAGATAAGCCTTATAATGGGAGTGGGCGTACACAGTGTAAGTCTGTGATGCTTACTAAAGTTCAGTGGTCCTTATTCGGTTGTTGGGACAGAAAAGTCCTTCGCATGGTAATAGATGTGTACCCCGGTCCTTAATGCCCTAGCTGTTGTAATATCTGGAATCCTTAGTAACAAATTGTTGATCTTGGGTGAACACGGATGACAATCGCGCCTCTGCTGAAGACCAGGAGGAGTGCCCAAAGTGTTATCCTCGGTGGTGAAAGGCTACCGCCTTCATCTGGAGCTAAGCAGCATGAGTGCTATAGTCAGCATACCGTGTTTTAAAATAACAGTAATCAGAAGGTTGAATAGGCAATAAGCATTTTTATGATCAACAACAAAAAACGTTCAGAGGGGGTCCAAGGGATATATGATTTAAAGACCCGTACCTGATTAATATCACCAGCTACTTATATATGTATAACACAAAAATACAGGGGGTCTACCAGCCTAGTTATGTAGCTGCACTGTCAATCCGAGTTACCAGAATCTCTGGGTGTATGAATCACATGAAGACAGCATATTTCAATAAAAGGTGAACACTATATGTATAAGAAAAACAACACAGCATAGATCATTCATACATGGTTGACAAATCCAAAACAATTAGCAAAGGTTTACCATCAAATTGACTCACTGATCAGTCCTATCATTTGGCCAAACCCAGGTGAAAATCAGGCTAGTTCTCTGATCATTGGGACATCACGCACCGCACCATTTGTTGCTGGTCAAGGATTTGGTCCACCAACACAAACGAACCGACAATGATGGCTGATCTTTGATGGTCAAGTGAATAACAGTGCAACAGAAAAAATAGTGACTTTAAAATAGAATGGAGTGTCCTCCTACTAATAACTTTATTCTGCGGACAAACCACACCTCCTAACCTAGAACAGTGCAAGATAGACAGTGAACAAATATCTGTCTAGTAACGGGCCAACATGTTTCTGCCTACCGGGTATCTAATCCCATGGCATTCGTCAGGGCCTCTGTTCTTTCATTAGTTGCACTTAGTAGTAATGAAACAAAAGAAACACCACCACCACCAAAGTGGGAAAAGTAAAGATGGTTGAATACGGTACAACCTGTAACAACCGAAGACGTTAACCCTCCATGTCAATTGGGAGATACAGATTCTATGGAGGAAAATGTATAGTCATTAATTATAAACTTGCTGTGTTACTCACCTACACACTGTGTTTCACCAAAAATAATTGAAGAGAAGTAATGTATTCATGGTAGGAAAAAGGACCTCACCTCACCTGGACCTTGCTCAGGTTCTACGAGGCCCCGCACTACATATATATAAGAAGTAAAACAGAAATAGAGCACCATAAAGCGTGATTACACAGCCTTTTCAAATGCCCAACATCATTCCTGTGCCACAATCATCTTATATCTAAAACCCAACATGTGAGGAGACTCCAGCACTCGAACTATGTGTGCCCAGCCTCAAAGCCTCCCAGGTCTACCTTCTAACACAAATATATGCTCATAGAGGTTAATTACATGTTCATAGTGGGACTAGAAATAAGCTACAAACTCTATCAACAACATTCACTATGGCTATGTTAACCATGCTTGGATTACTATGACCCCCAATCAATGTGGTCAGCTATAGACTCACTTATCCGTCGGTACCTCAAGCTCATATCTGAGTCTTGGGGGAGGCACCGACTTGTAGGTGGTCTCTTCTTTCATAGTTTCTTCAGGGTTGTTGGTGTAATAACCCTCCGCCTTAGTTTTCCGAGTTTTGACAAGCCAGGGAGGTTTTATTAGTCCCCAGCACTTATCTCTGCTTATTTTATAACAAATAGCACAAGAACGTTATTGTTCACCCCGTTTATTATAAAATATAAAGCACACTACTTTGCACTCGAAATCGCGCGAGAACTCGCGCTCTAAACTACTGCGTGAGGTCATCCCCTCCATTTTTGTAGTTCATACATAATAATTGCCCTGAGTGATCGAGGGCACCTTACTTTCAATCGCCCGGCCGTGAGCTGTTTTACTAGATGTGCCAGCGATCTAATCAGGAGATCAAGAATGTGTGAAACACTCGACATCGCGCTCGATGTATCGCGCGATCACCCACAACAGGGGCACCGCGTTCTCAGGAGCCTGACGCTCTATGTTGTACTCGAAATCTCGCGAGATCAGTAACACTCTGAACTACACGATTGCATCATATCGGCCATTACGGTAGTTTACTTATTGTAACGATTTTGGCAACAAAAGCTATATGGCTCAAAGTTTGTCAATATAAGGTGTCTGAATAACTGGGGTTGTAGGTATTGAATCATTGTATTCATACTATTAGTTCTTGCTCAGTATGTATACCACGTGGCACAGGATACCAGAAAGAACAGCCTCTTGCTCATACTAATGGTACAGAGTCCACTGCTCCTATGGTCCACCTACACTTATTCTGATGGTAAATGACACAGCATCACTTTACCAAGGTACTTTGTATGGTAGTAAAACATGTGCCAACCCGCATATGCAATTCAATATGTCATATTTATAAGGTCTGTGTTAATTGTGATGGTGAATGGCGCACCATCACTTTACCAAGGTCCTTTGTATGGTAGTAAAACATGTGCCAACCCGCATATACAGTTATCTTCATGTCTATGATGTATAGCATCTATATTTGGTGTTGAAGTATCTATAAAAAGCGGGGGCTTGACCTAAGTACATGTAGGAGTACACTAGAACCCAAACTAGATCCCCATAACAGGGTCCAGGTAATATCATCGTTCAATCCAATAGTATCTGTCTGAAGCTTATAAATCCATTTTTGTTCCTTTAAGAAAAGGTAACTAGACACATCACTTATATGTCCAGGTATAAAAGGCTTCTCAAGGACAGTCCATTGGAAGTCAGTTTCATGATGTTGTTTCTCAAAGAAATGTCTTGTGAGTTTTGTGTGGGACTTCTTGCAGCGAAAAGAGCTCTTATGCTCTAACATTCTTGTGCGGACTTTACGGGTTGTCATACCCACATATCGAGTAGAGCAAATACATGTCAACATATAGATTAGATTATTGCTATTGCAGTTGCTAAAATTACACTGCACCCAAGGTCTATTCGTGCCTATGTCTATCTCACTCAAATTTCAAATTTTGTTTATTTATGATAACAGAACTCAATTGAGGTCCACATAAAAATTCAATAAAGAATAAACAACAAATTTTATAAGAATACAAGAAAGAAGTTTTACAGAATATTCAGTTATCAATATAATGTTAAAAAACATTTAAAAAAGTTAAACAATTTAAAACAAAACATTTCGTTTGGAGGATTAAGCATTGCTTCAATAAAGTCATAAGCAGTAAAGATACCCAATTGGAGGCACATAGGTCTCAACCATTTGCGTCTAAATGCCATAAGGGCCCGACAAACAAAGACAACATGGTACAAATCCTGGGAATTAAAATTACAGAAATTACAAATATCTGAACCACCATGCCATTTGGACAGAAGACAGTTCAGAGGAAGTAAGTTATACCTTAACAAAAGGATAAATCGCCTAACTCCTTGGGTGAGATTCCAACATATGTATGGTTGGGGGGTTTTTATTTCACAGAATTTACCAATGGGGAACATTCTGCTCGCAGTTTTACTTGACCCACTATCAACTCTAAAGCTCAACTCCCAAGAGGCAGATTTTAAGGATAACTTTAGTTGGGCAGCAGTTAGTAAAAATAGGTTTTGTTCATCTAGCTGTAGTAGTGTAACAGCCTGTCGGAAATTCCTTACAATAGAGGAATAAGCATTAAAAGAACCCAACAGCTCACATTTTATTAGATGTCTCAATGTGCCAGGCGTTCCTCCAGCAATATTGAAAACCCAACGTACCACACTCGCAGCTGCCTGAGCCCGAGAGCTGCGCAGACCAAATTCTCGTCTTAAGGAAGACGTAGAATTTGCAGTATTTACAGCAGCTAAATTACGTAATATTTTTCCTTTGGTAGAATCCAAAAATTTCCAACATACCATATCCACTATTTCTAGTCCGTAGATTAGGGATGCGGGGATTTTTGCTCAGAAAACCTCGAGCAGTATGGAAAAATGCCTTCTACCTGTTGATTTGTAAAAGGAAATAAGGCTCTTCCCTTGAGCAAGGGCTTTTCTGCTATTGTTCTCAGTGTGGGTTTTTTCACTTAAATTGCTCATGACAATCTTTCCAAGAAAGGGATATGATTTCACTACTTCTAATCTTTCACCCCCAATGGACCAATAATAATTTTCATATTTGGGTTTTCTCCTTCCATGGAAGCACATAATTTTACTCTTTAAAATATTTATTTTCAAAAAGTGAGCCTCAGCATAGGAGGACAGAGCTTATAAACGGTCATTCAAACCTTTTGGGGTGAGGTCCAGAATTTATGTGGAAGCGTTATATTGACGACGTGTTGGTGGTGTGGCTGAACAGCAGAAACCAGTATCTTAAATTCACGATGGAGGCGCACAAAGGAAGGATTGCTTTCTTGGATTTGTCTATCTATGCTACACCTGCAGGATTGCAGAGCAAGCTTTATAGGAAACCCATGGCGCGAAACTCTCTGCTCCTCTACGAGAGCTATCACCCCAAGTCCCTACGCCAAAACTTACCATATGGGCAGTTCCTACGAGTTCGCAGAAACTGCTCGAGTAAGGAGGATTTTGATGCACATGCCAGAAACCTGCGCACACAATTGAAGGAGAAACACTATCCTAGTTCATTGATCAAGAGGTCAAGGAAAAGAGCAATGAATAATAACAGAGAAGCCCTCCTTGAACCTCCCACTCCAAAACCACCGTTAGAAAGACTCACTTTTGTGAGTACTTTTAACACCAGAAGCAATAGCATCCAGAAAATTGTGAGAAGACACTGGCGCCTTCTCAATCATAGCAAGGACAAGATAGCGCAACCCCTATTTGCGTTCAAACGGGCCAATAACATTCAGGACCGGCTTGCGCATACACGCCCCAAAGAAACCATTAAGAAAATTGGTAAAACCCTATGGAATCTCCCTCCTGTGATGGGACACCACCCTTGTGGCACCTGCTCTGTTTGCCCCCATACAAAACATACGAGTGAGATATACATAGGCATGAATAGACCTTGGGTGCAGTGTAATTTTAGCAACTGCAACAGCAATAATCTAATCTATATGTTGACATGTATTTGCTCTACTCGATATGTGGGTATGACAACCCGTAAAGTCCGCACAAGAATGTAAGAGCATAATAGCTCTTTTCGCTGCAAGAAGTCCCACACGAAACTCACAAGACATTTCTTTTAGAAACAACATCATGACACTGACTTCCAATGGACTGTCCTTGAGAAGCCTTTTATACCTGGACATATAAGTGATGTGTCTAGTTAGCTTTTCTTAAAGGAACAATAATGGATTTATAAGCTTCAGACAGATACTATTGGATTGAACGATGATATTCCCTGGACCTGTTATAGGGATCTAGTTTGGGTTCTAGTGTACTCCTACATGTACTTAGGTCAAGCCCCCGCTTTTTATAGATACTTCAACCCCAAATATAGACGCTATACATCATAGAGATGAAGATAACTGTATATGCAGGTTGGCACATGTTTTACTCCCATACAAAGGACCTTGGTAAAGTGATGCTGCGCCATTCACCATCACAATTAACACAGACCTTATAAATATGACATATAGAATTGTATATGCGGGTTAGCACATGTTTTACTACCATACAAAGTACCTTGGTAAAGTGATGCTGTGCCATTTATCATCAGAATAAGTGTAGGTGGACCATAGGAGCAGTGGACTCTGTACCATTAGTATGAGCAAGAGGCTATTCTTTCTGGTATCCTGTGCCACGTGGTATACATACTGAGCAAGAACTAATAGTATGAATACAATGATTCAATACCTACAACCCCAGTTATTCAGACACCTAATTTTGACAAACTTTAAGCCATATAGTTTTTGTTGCCAAAATCGTTACAATAAGTAAACTACCGTAATGGCCGATATGATGCAATCGTGTAGTTCAGAGTGTTACTGATCTCGCGAGATTTCGAGTACAACATAGAGCGTCAGGCTCCTGAGAACGCGGTGCCCCTGTTGTGGGTGATCGCGCGATACATCAAGCGCGATGTCGAGCGTTTCACACATTCTTGATCTCTGGCACATCTAGTAAAACAGCTCACGGCCGGGTGATTGAAAGTAAGGCGCCCTCGATCACTCAGGGCAATTATTATCTATGAACTACAAAAATGGAGGGGATGACCTCACGCAGTAGTTTAGAGCGCGAGTTCTCGCACGATTTCGAGCGCAAAGTAGTGCGATTTATATTTTATAATAAACGGGGTGAACAATAACATTCTTGTGCTATTTGTTATAAAATAAGCAGAGATAAGTGCTGGGGACTAATAAAACCTCCCTGGCTTATCAAAACTCGGAAAACTAAGGCGGAGGGTTATTACACCAACAACCCCGAAGAAACTATGAAAGAAGAGACCACCTACAAGTCGGTGCCTCCCCCAAGACTCAGATGTGAGCTTGAGGTACCGACGGATAGGTGAGTCTATAGCTGACCACATTGATTGTGGGTCATAGTAATCCAAGCATGGTTAACATAGCCATAGTGAATGTTGTTGATAGAGTTTGTATCTTACTTCTTGTCCCACTATGAACATGTAATTAACCTCTATGAGCATATATTTGTGTTAGAAGGTAGACCTGGGAGGCTTTGAGGCTGGGCACACATAGTTCGAGTGCTGGAGTCTCCTCACATGTTGGTTTTTAGATATAAGAGGATTTGTGGTACAGGAATGATGTTGGGCATTTGAAAAGGCTGTGTAATCACGCTTTATGGTGCTCTATTTCTGTTTTACTTCTTATATCTATGTAGTGCGGGGCCTCGTAGAACCTGAGCAAGGTCCAGGTGAGGTGAGGTCCTTTTCCCTACCATGAAGGGTGAGCATGAATAAATTTCTTCTCTTAAATTATTTTTGGTGAAACACAGCGTGTAGGTGATTGACACAGCAAGTTTATAATTAATGACTATACATTTTCCTCCATAGAATTCGTATCTCCCAATTGACATGGAGGGTTAACATCTTCGGTTGTTACAGGTTGTACCGTATTTAACCATTTTTACTTTTTCCACTTTGGTGGTGGTGGTGTTTCTTTTGTTTCATTACTACTAAGTGCAACTATTGAAAGAACAGAGGTCCTGACGAATGCCATGGGATTAGATACACGATAGGCAGAAACATGTGGGCTCGTTACTAGACAGATATTTGTTCACTGTCTTTCTTGCACTGTTCTAGGTTTTTAATTAGGAGGTGTGGTTCGTCCGCAGAATAAAGTTATTAGTAGGAGGACACTTCATTCTATTTAAAGTCACTATTTTGTCTGTTGCACTGTTATTCACTTGACCATCAAAGATCAGCCATCATTGTCGGTTCGTTTGTGTTGGTGGACCAAATCCTTGACCAGCAACAAATGGTGCGGTGCGTGATGTCCCAATGATCAGGGGACTAGCCTGATTTGCACCTGGGTTTGGCCAAATGATAGGACTGATCAGTGAGTCAATTTGATGGTAACCCTTTGCTAATTGTTTTGGATTTGTCAACCATGTATTAATGATCTATGCTGTGTTGGTTTTTCTTATAAATATAGTGTTCACCTTTTATTGAAATATGCTGTCTTCATGTGATTCATACACCCCGAGATTCTGGTAACTCGGATTGACAGTGCAGCTACATAACTAGGCTAGTAGACCCCCTGTATTTTTGTGTTATACATAAATAAGCATTTCTACCCATGTCACCGGGGTTGACATAGGTGACCAACTCAGGTAAAGTTCAGCTGCTGTGTGCTAAGACAACCTTGGCCTGCCTTGGATTGTATGTAGTGACGGTTAGCACGCATGGTTATGTGTGCGCCCTGGGTCTTAGATGTGAGGTGTGATTTTGTTTATACACATGGGTGTAAGTGCTTGTCAGGTGGTGCAGTGATTGTGCGTCAACGTGCTTGAATGCATATGCCCACTGGTTGTATGTGTGCTTGTGAAAGGCACAATACATGGAGGTCTCTGGGTTCCATTTTGCAAGAACTAGAACTTCCTGGAGGAGAATGTAGAGGTAGACGAGCACCTCAGACATATATGTGGATTGCTGCATTCCCGAGAGCTAAGTGGGACACATACACTCTGGAGGAAGTCAGTCAGGCTCTTCTGTACACTTCAAAATGAGCTCTTTGATTCTAAAGAAAGGGTGCTGGTCAAAGGGCCTGGGAATATCTCTGGAAGGAGATGGGGCTGACAAGGGAATCATAAAGAGCAAGGGCTAGGGGCCTTTTGTAACTATTTATACCCCCTAAGCTCCCTTGATTTATGTTTGGGGCTATTAGATTAGTAGACATTCCTGTTGTGATAGACTGCCCTCTTGAGAAAGAGGAGGACAGAGGAATGGGCACATCAAAGTGGACAACCCCGGAACACAAACTTCAAAGACCAAAACAATAAATCAAATTTTTGCCTGGAAATAGATTATAAAAAGGGGAGATTGAGGCTCCCAAATTGTAATACTGTGTAATACCATCACTGTGGTAAAATTCAGCACATGTTCTGCCAGTTGTGACTAGCACTGGGGACTGAGGGTCTGCCAGTTTCCCATGCGGGTTGAGGGGAAAACACCCTGGAGAATCAAGAGCGCGTGCCTGGAACCTGAAGCACCAGTTTCTGCCTGACTCGAGACCAGAGGGCCCTGTGAGGAGAAAGAGATTGCCTCGAGGGAGCAAGATCCTGTGTGGTTCCAGGAGAGTGAATCTTGTGAGTGGAGTTTAAGATACTGGACCTTCACATTGATCAGGCCATCCACCAGCGTGTGTGGTTCCTGACTCCCGTATGCCAGGTGGGTGCTGCAGTGAATCTTAATGGCTATCGCCATGGTGCAGCATTGCGGTGAAGATAGGGCCATCTTCCCGTACAGTGCTGTGACCCAGTAAGGGTCATCGCCTTATGAGCTGGGAGTTTGACCACCATATGCCAGATTAGGGCCAGGGAGGAAGCCATGAGCCATGCCCATGAACAGTGTGCAACTGTAAACTCACAGCTGCTACTTTTCTTGTGCAGTACCCCAGGTCTGCCAGCGAAGGCCAACAGGAGCGCCATGGAGGTCCAGACCATGTGCCAGCCGCAACAACACTAGTACTCATCATGGGCACCCACCGAAATGTTGACCTTGACCAAGGTCTGCTGGACATCCCGGGCCTTTGATATGCACTTTGACTTTAAATAGCCATTGTGGGCCTTCTAAGACTGATATACTCTAGCTAGGACTAACCTGGATGTTGTCTCAAGGAAATGGGGAATAACCCAAGTCCATAGTTCAAAGAGCAGGACGCTGGTGCCCGTGTGGACAAAGACTAGAACACAGACCTTACAAACTCAGTTATTATTTAGTGTGTACTGCATTTCTCTTTGTGAGTGTATAAATACTGCTTTTTATAAAGGAGGGGCTGTGAATGAAATCTGAATTTGTTTATTAACTTGTCACACTGCATGTTGGCTGGTACAGCTCAGGCCCACTTGAACAAAAGAATAGGATCTGACCTCAGGAGCCAACACAGAAATGGCTTGCCTATGAAGTTTTGGTGATAAGAGATCTGGTAGGGACAAGCAGAGGCTCTCAGGGAAGCTATTTACATAAACACCTTGAAGTTGCCCGTTTGAATTGTCCCTGAATGCTGTGCAGGATGGTTTGGGCAAGGGTGTAGTGATGGTGTGGCACCTTAGGACTGGTCAGGTGTGCCTAGCTTTTAGAACTTTCCACTTAAAAACCCCTGCATATTGTAGAGATAGATGAGAGGACACCGGACCTTGTAGCGACGACAATGAAAGAACGCTTAGCAGGAAGGAGAAGCTACCTGATGCTTGCAAGAATGGAATATGGGAGCCTGATTCCAGCTGACCCCTGAACTAGGATTTGGCTCTCCACGGCCAGTGGTGCTGGCCTCCGTATGCTCCTTGTGAAAAAGCTGGGGGATGGACCAGCTGGCGGTCCCTGATTGGTTCCCCTGAACCTTCTGTGGACTGGCACTTGACTCCACTGACACATTTCCCTTAAAAAATCTAGGGGTCTCTGTGACCTGGGAAATGTGTGGCATGGAGGGTTTTATGCTGGCTGGCTGGCAGTGGAAGGTGCCCCCACTAGCAGGAGAGAGCACTAGGAGCACAGGCAAAGGAAAAGTCTGGTGAGGGAGCCAGAAAACCAGGCCCCTTGAAGAAAAATGCTCCAGGTGGCTAGGGATGGCCACCAATAGCAAAACAAGCTACAAATTCATTAAGAACACCCCTACAGGGTCTGAGAAACCTGCCTTTTAAGCTCAGTCCCCCAAGAAAAAAAGAACATTGTGCTTTACCATAAGTCCTTTAATATACCTTCATGAGGACCAGCCCCCAGGGTCAGTGCAACCCCATCTGTTATTCTTACATGGGGATAAGACATGCGTGTGTGCCCATCCCAGGATCCTCCCTCAGCCCCTGGGCACCAGGCACAACTTCTATTGTCCCTGGGGTCCAACCACCCAGGACAGAAGGCAACAGAATGTATAGGAAGGGGAGAATCATTGCCTTGTCCCCTGCATTGATGTGTGCCACCCCACTCTGGGTGACTGGGACGCACACCTCTCTTTCTGCATCCCACCCGTGATGATGTGGGGGGAGAAGTCTGCTACCGGCTCCCTCACTGCACCACTAGAGGGGATGGCTGAGCGGGGAGCTGACTGGGAGGAGTGGGATAGGCTCCCCAACAACTGGACCATCACGGGTGCCCCAGAAAGGCCAGGGGAACATGGGCTCAAAAAGAAAAGTGCGTCACTAACATGTCAAAAGAAAGACATTTCAGAGTAAGGAAAGCTGCTCATTTCAAATGCTAGGCTTGGGGCAAAGGGGCATCCCATAAGCACTTCTGGAGCTAATTCACATACATTGTTGCTTCTGTGGTGCTCCAAATTGTGCCGGGGCACCACCTTTTTACGGGCTCGGCGACGTCACCACGAAGTGGGGAGGAGCTGCGAGCCCTATTGTAGCGAGTTTCTCCTTCGTGCCCGATAAATTTTGTCTTTGCTCGTGCATTTTCAGTGCGCTTTTTTATTATCTGAATAGTGATTGGTCGGCGCGGTGCTGTTTTTTTTAGTAGTCTTCATGTGATAGGGCATATGTAATGTTAGTCGGCCATTTTTGGCATATTGTGTGCGGTTACGTGCTTTGCACACCATTAATTTTAATTAGGAGCTGTCAGAGTGCCCTTGTAATGCAATCCAGATGGTGGGAGCGCGTTCACCATTCTGCATTGCATGTATAGGGCGCGCGTTCGTCTGCAGCATTTTTGGGGCTGAGAAATGTGGACGTCTATTGTATTGAACTTTAATGGATTTATCATTGCTCTTTTATTACACTAATTATGATAAGAGCCCGAGTGCCTAGAACATTGTCAGGGCTAATTTTGTTGTTTCCGGTAGCTATCTTAGTTCTGAGTTAGAATATTAATCTTGTGACACGTTGTGGCAGGTAGGGGCTACTGCAGGGATTCGGTGCAAAGCAAGTACCACTCTCGACGAGTATAGTTTTTTAGCCAGCCGGCTTTAGCTTAACGGCTTTGTATTCGTGAAAAACGGCAGTGTTAAGTGCACATTCGCGGACTCCCAGCTTTTCATCCTGAACCACACCTCATCACCCGCGTAGCTAGGGGGTGGGCGAGGGGGGCGGTCCGCCCCAGGCGGCACTATTGTGTGGGCGTTGGCCGCGCGGCACTGGTGGCCCGTGGGGGCGGCCTTTATCATTTATTTGGAGACTCAGTCCACAGTAGTGTCCGTGTCCCAAAATAAATGATAACAGCCGCCAGTGCCGCGCTGCCCCTGTGTGAACATCAAGCCCTCGCACTGCTTTTTAAGCAGCGACCTACCCACCCAATTTGTGGTTCGAGTCCCAGGGCCGTCATTCATGTAGCGCACAAAAGCACTACCAATGACGGCCCTGGGTTTGGCCAGCCCTCGCGCTGAAACGTAGCGCGGCACCACGGCAGGAGTGACGCATCACACGTGACGCTCGCCTCTCCTGATCGGCCGCCAGCATGACCATGACCATCAGTAAGTAGGTGGTGTTATTTTAATAATGCATAATCTGTTAATTTTAATTTGATTTCTCCGTTAGATTCTTTCATTTCTCTGGCCTACGTGACAGACCTCGGCAGAGCCCCAGATAGGAAAACTGCAATTACCACGTGAAATGTTGTTATTTATTTTAGCAACGAGGGAGCAGGACTGCTTGTTTTTAATGCTGACTGTCCTCGTCTGCGAGGACAGCGAATCAGATGCAGCGCGCGCGCACCTTGCTGGGGGACTTTCAGGGATTGTCAGAAGAATGCAGCCGGGGGAGTGATTGCGACAGGCTGTGCTCTGTGACACATTCCAGATCCTTCCCATTGTGAGGCGGGAAGTCTGAGCGGTGTCCTGAGCAGCAAATAATAACCTGGCCCTGGCAGGGGGTCATGTGCCCGGTTAAGGGCTAATGGCAGAGCTAGGAGCCCTTAACAATGGTGCAGCATAGTCTGGGTAAGAGGATGTCATGTGATGATTCTGGAGCAGGTATGAGGTACGCCCGCATGGACATGAGAAGGAGCTCTGGTCGAGTTTAAAGGCCTTATAAAGCCTACTGGAAGAGCCAGGAGCCTGTATGAAGAGCTTTGGTAAAACTAGTATCCTGTGTCGGGAGTACTGTCACTCAAAGCATCCTGTAAAGGAGGTACTGTTACATGCAGTTCCCTGGAAGAGTGGTGCTGTTCAATCCAGACGTCTGCTTGAGGGGTGGTGGCAGATCTGGGAGCCTGTAGAAGAGGTGTTGGCAGGGCCATGATCCTGTATAAAGGATCCTGGGAGATTCAGGAACCTGTGTGTAGAGTACTTGCATAGGGTGTCCAAGAAGAGTACTCGGGCAGGAACAAAAACCTGTATGAGTTGCATTTGTAAAACTAGTATTCTACATGCACGGTGTTGTCACAGCACACACGTGTGAGAGGTGCTGTAAGATTCTGATTGATGTTTGAGGAATGGTGGTAGACACTGAGGTGTGCACAAAACGCGGGGGACATATAGCAACATCATCTGTGGCCATGATTTGAAGGCTGCCTACAAGGTGGGAGTTCACCTGCAGATTGATGTCACAATCAGTGTTAAATGGTCCTGTTTTGGGCACACTGAAGTGCTGCAGGATTAATTATTTTTGGGTAAGCCTATTAGTTGGCTTGGTAAACTGCTGAGAGTTATTTTTTTACTGGAGTTAATTTGGTATAAAGATAGAATATCGACGGGAAAATATCGACAAGCATTAATATCGTGGTAAGAATATCGAATGTAAAAAATATCGCCTCAGTAAATATCGTTGAAAAAAATATCGTTTTGTTAGAATGACATAAATATCGTCAAACAAAAATATCGATGAATAGAATATCGTAGACAAAAATGTCGTTGTATATAATATCGACAAAAAAATATAAGGTGTTACAAAAAAAAAAAATATTAAGTATTATGTATTTTAAAAACGTAGAAAATTCCTACTAGTAATAATAATTTAAAATAAATATGTTTTACAAAAGATTTGTTAAAATTCTAGTAGCGGGTTATTGGTATTATAGGGGATAAGGGTGGGTAGTAATTTAAAATGTATTTATAAAAAAATGTATAAAATATGAACAAATTAGAAATTAAATCAGAAATCGAAATTTTAAAATTACATTTAGAAATGTTCACGAAATTTAATTTGTAATCATAATTTAACATTTCAAATAAAAATTTTAGTAGCGGGTTATTGGTATTATAGGGGATAAGGGTGGGTAGTAATTTAAAATATATTTATAAAAAAATGTATAAAATATGAACAAATTAGAAATTAAATCAGAAATTGAAATTTTAAAATTAAATTTAGAAATGCTCACGAAATTTAATTTGTAATCATAATTTAAAATTTCAAATAAAATTTTTAGTAGCGGGTTATTGGTATTATAGGGGATAAGGGTGGGTAGTAATTTAAAATTTATTTATTAAAATATTTGTAAAATAAGAACTAATTAGAAATTAAATCAGAAATCGAAATTTTTAAATTAAGTTTAAAATTTTGCACGAAATTTAATTTGTAATAATAATTTGAAATTTCAAATAAAAAATTTAGTAGCGAGTTATGGGTATTATAGGGGATAAGGGTGGGTAGTAATTTAAAATTTATTTATAAAAAAAATTGTAAAATAAGAAAAAAATAGAAATTAAATCAGAAATCGAAATTTTAAATTTAAATTTAGATTTTTGAACGAAAATTATTTAGTAATAATAATTACAAATTGCAAAAAAAAAATTTTGTAGCGAGTTTTTGGGATTATAGGGGATTAGGGTAGGTAGTAATTTAAAGATGTAGAGTAAAACAAAAAAAAATTATTATAGAAAAATATCATGAAAATTATTTTAAACTTCGAAATGTAAAATTTAAAATGAAAAATATTTTTATTATTAATAAAATAAATAATATATTGAAGAAGCGTTATTTTGGTATTAGAGGGGAATAGGGTATTAAAAATAATGTAGATAGCAAAATGTATATGGTTTACTATCCTGCACATTCTCTGACTTATGTTGGATTGGAGTTAGAATAGTAATTTATTATGGTTTACTATCCAGCACTTTCCCTGAATTATGTTGGCTTGGATCTAGAATAGTAAGTTATGTTTGGAGTTAGAATAGTAATTTATTATGGTTTACTATCCAGCACTTTCTCTGACTTATGTTGGATTGGATTTAGAATAGTAATTTATTATGGTTTACTATCCAGCACATTCCCTGAGTTAAGTTATGTTTGGAGTTAGAATAGTAATTTATTATGGTTTACTATCCAGCACTTTCCCTGACTTATGTTGGATTGGAGTTAGAATAGTAATTTATTATGGTTTACTATCCAGCACATTCCCTGAGTTAAGTTATGTTTGGAGTTAGAATAGTAATTTATTATGGTTTACTATCCAGCACTTTCCATGACTTATGTTGGATTGGAGTTAGAATAGTAATTTATTATGGTTTACTATCCAGCACATTCCCTGAGTTAAGTTATGTTTGGAGTTAGAATAGTAATTTATTATGGTTTACTATCCAGCACTTTCCCTGACTTATGTTGGATTGGAGTTAGAATAGTAATTTTTTATGGTTTACTATCCAGCACTTTCCCTGAGTTATGTTATGTTTGGAGTTAGAATAGTAATTTATTATGGTTTACTATCCAGCACATTCCCTGAGTTAAGTTATGTTTGGAGTTAGAATAGTAATTTATTATGGTTTACTATCCAGCACTTTCCCTGACTTATGTTGGATTGGAGTTAGAATAGTAATTTATTATGGTTTACTATCCAGCACATTCCCTGAGTTAAGTTATGTTTGGAGTTAGAATAGTAATTTATTATGGTTTACTATCCAGCACTTTCCCTGACTTATGTTGGATTGGAGTTAGAATAGTAATTTATTATGGTTTACTATCCAGCACATTCCCTGAGTTAAGTTATGTTTGGAGTTAGAATAGTAATTTATTATGGTTTACTATCCAGCACTTTCCCTGACTTATGTTGGATTGGAGTTAGAATAGTAATTTTTTATGGTTTACTATCCAGCACTTTCCCTGAGTTATGTTATGTTTGGAGTTAGAATAGTAATTTATTATGGTTTACTATCCAGCACATTCCCTGAGTTAAGTTATCTTTGGAGTTAGAATAGTAATTTATTATGGTTTACTATCCAGCACTTTCCCTGACTTATGTTGGATTGGAGTTAGAATAGTAATTTATTATGGTTTACTATCCAGCACTTTCCCTGAGTTATGTTATGTTTGGAGTTAGAATAGTAATTTATTATGGTTTACTATCCAGCACTTTCCCTGACTTATGTTGTATTGGAGTTAGAATATTTAATTATTATTGTTTATTATCCAGCAGTATCTATTTACTATTTTTAATAAGAATCATATATGTTATGTAGTAATATTCATTTCATAAATATAAATAAAAAACATTTTTATAACATTTTTACATACATATGACAAGTTTGTAAATTACGAAACAATATTTTTTACAATCTTTTTTTATTGAGAGTTTACTTTGGTACTGCAAAGATTTTCCACTTTTTTATAAAACATTTTACATAATTTTTGGTAACAAATTATATAGCAGTTTTTTACAAAAATACAGTTTCTATTATACATAAATTATTATATTAAATTTTAATAATTTTTATTAAAATTTAATATATTACATATTTATTATGTCATTGTTTTTATCAAGATATGTACATAACATAAATTTACATTTTGTAACATCTGAGAAAAATATTTAACAATGAAATACATTTTTTTAAATTATAAACAATTAATACATAATTCTTTTGAACATATTAATGTATATTTGACAATATTCATATGTTTTTTAACAATAAAAAGTAATTTATTACTACATATGGAATCTATTATGCTATTTAATACTATTTATTTTTGATTTAAAGGGTATTTTGTCCTATTTTAGTTTCTATTATGCAGCCATTTTGTTTTTGGAACTTCACTTTTTACTCTATCAACATCGTTGTTTGGGTCATTTTAGAAAACGGAATCTCGCGGTTGGGAGCTGTTTCTTGTTGGTGAAGGTAAGTTTGTTTCACATTACTTTTAAGGATATTTTATTTAATTTTAGTGATCGTTGTAGTGTGTACGTGTCGATATGTGTAGTACTTTACTTATTATGTGCGAATTACGTGTTCTTTAGCGTCGTTATGGAGAACGTACTTTGTGAGGTAGTTCGAACACAAGTAACGTTTACTGTTGTATTAATGGATGAAATCAGATTGTTTTCATGTTTTATATGCTATGTGTAGGCTACGCGTATTTCCTATGTTTTGAGGTTGTTTTTTATTTCGATAATTTACAGGTGTTCGTTTTGGTGAGCAGATGGACTGTGACGTATTTTTTTTTAAGCAGGTACATATTTTTTAAAATTTCCTGCTTTTTCGGGTTTTCTACTTTTTTTACTCGTGAAGATTTATCACCTTTTTAATGGTTTCAATTTCGAGAGGATTGCGACGGGAGTATTATCAAACAGTTGTATTTTTGGCATTTTGTTGGGATTTTTCGACATTGTATATGGATAGATTTTGGTATTATTCCTGTGGAAATCATCAACATGGAACATATTCTACAGCAGCAGAACCGTAAGTAAAAGTGATATTTACTTTTGGGTTGCATTGTGGTATAGTGTACTATTTAGTTAAATGTAATGTTATTATGTCTTGTAATAATATATTATTGATAATTTTACATGACATAATGTTACTAAATTTAACTACATAGTATCTTTTATTATGCTTTGCTCACTTTTTTGGTATTTATATTTAAAGGATGGATTTAGCTATTAGGTCTAAGTATTCTAGACCTTCTATACTTGGGTACATTCTAGTTTTTTGCTGGAGATATTCGTACATGTTTAATGTTTGTTTACTTAGTTTAGGGCCAATTTTTGAAAGGGATTGTTCTATTCTGAGTTCTTGGTAGCTTTGCTCTTTTTTTATGCTTTGGATCAGTTTGTGAAGTGTTGGTTGACTTCTTCCTAAAGTGGCTTGGAAGGCATTATGCCATCCTTCAACTGCGTTATTAGTTTTAGCTTTCTGTGCTATTGTACTAGCATACACATTCCACCATGGAATTTGAAATTTAGGTTGTCTATGGTGGCCTGAACGATGTAATCTTCCAACCCAGGTATCTTCAAAGTAGTCTAAGAAGGGAGTTAGTTTTTTTTCATTGGTGCGGTAGAAAGGGCTGTCAATTAATAAATTGTAGTAGTTGGCTACTTCTGTTGTTGGTACATATGCTAATGCAATCAACTTTTTTATTTGATAAGCAAAGTTACTGTTTGTAGAATATTCAATGCTTAAAGTAGATTTTTGTAAGTGCCTCCATATGCTTTGGTTGTAGTGATAATAACAACCTTGTATGGAGGTATGGGGATATATTTTAAGGATAGCTTGAATCATGGCCATTTCAAAGTCAATTATAATTCTTTGAGGATAGTAATTATCAGTTAATTCTTTGATCGTTGTTAAAAGTTCAACGTAGGTAGTATTTGTTTTGTTTGGCAGCAGAGTATAAATTAGAGGGATATTTGTATCTTGGTATTCCCCATGAATGGTGTAAAGTTGATAGAAAGGTTTGGGACAAACTTTAAAAGTCCCGTCCATCATCCATGTTTCACATGATTTAAGCTTTTGCAAATTACTATTAGTAGCAAAAAGTAGAATTCGTTTGTCATGACTGTTGTTGTCATACATTAAGAATTTATCCTCATTATGTGTAATGGTATATTCTGGATATATTTTTATATCCTGAAAACTTTCTGGTGTTGGTGGAGTTGGATCAGAAGCACGTTTAGTTTTTGCAATTAATCTCTTTAAGTTGGGAATTGAAGGTAGCTGTCCTGTTACATGTTCAGGCACTTTGCTTAAAACAGTTTTCAAAATACTAGTGCTTGTTTCTTGTGATCCTGTACTAGCATCTTTCAATGTTTCTAGTGCTTCTCTAACTTCCACTTCTGTTACATTTGGTGGGTGGTTATGCTCACGTACATTTACCACATTGTTATCAACAGTTGTTGCTCTACCATAGCATGCATTTGAGTAATATTTACTACATTTCCAATGGGTCTTATTCGCTTTCACTCTTTCTTGGGTGTAGGTGTAACCCATGTAGCTCAGCATTAGTTTCCCTTTTTGTGAAGTAATGAAAGTAGCTCCAGTTGCCATGTCTGAGGTAGATCTGTGGAAATATATATATGTATTTTTAAGAATATTGAACACGATTTATAGAGGTGTGTATAAGACTAGGCAAAAGCGTGAACATATACTTACTATGTGGCTTCACGGGTAAACCTTTTATTCTTATTTCTTTTTCTGAATTGTCTCCTTTTTAAGTTCTGTAGTAGTGTTAAAGAATAATAGAAAGACATCCTTTAGTGTAATAGGTGTTTCATTTTACTTTCTGAATTGTTATACATACAGTGACTATACTTACTTGATGTAGTAGAAGATGTTGGTAGTGTAGTTGTAGATAGGCAAATAATTTTGTAGAGTCTGTTGAAAAAATTATCATTGTGTTACTTGTAGTATTTGGATGATAGTAGTTGTTAACATATGAATTACATTGTACATTTACTTAGCAAGTTTAAATAATTTTTATCAGCTATCTAAGTAGACATGGATAAGGTAGTTTTTAAATGTTTTTACATCTAAGTGTCTGGTCGTTGTTGATAAGTTGAACATGTTTAGTTTTCACTCTAAAGAACAACAGTTTTTAAATTAGGGAGTTTATCTACTTTTAGTAACTTCGAATGAAAAATGGTATTTTACTTACTTGAAGTGTAGTGTGATGTATTGTAGTTGTCGTCGTAGGTTTGTATTCTCTTCTCTCAGCAAGGTAGCCGTTTTTCTCCAAGTTTGGGCCAAAAATGGTAAATTACGTTAAGTGTGTAATTGTATTTATATTAGTGAGTTAATTAATGGTAGCTTTTGATTGGTTGAAATAGTGAAAATTCAAAATCATTGGTTGAGAACGTTATTTGGCATGAGAAAACCGTTATTTTCGTAAGATTTTGTTGCATCACTATTTGTTTGTAAAAGTACATAGAAAAAAGTTTTATATGTTATATTTTGTGTTATATTTAAATAGTTTATATTTCGAAAATAATGAAATGTTTTTCACATTTAGGCCATCGGAGTGTATGATAGTATCAGTAAAAGTAAAAAAATTTTATCCATATAAATATTTTATTTTACAAATAAGTAATAGGAAAACCAAAAAATAATATGTGTTAATAGTTTTGTAAATAAAATAGTAAAAAAAAGTGAGTAAATTCAAAGAATAGTGCATATCGAGTTGTCAATAAAATGACGATATTTTTTGTATTTTTCTAGAGCAGATAGGTCGTCGATGTTAGTGTAGTCGATATTTATGTCTAAGGTAATGTTATTTAAAATGAAGTCGATAATGTAGTAGTCGATATTTATGTTGTCGATATTAGTGTGAACGATATTAGGGTTGTCGATAAAAAAATATCGATATTTGTGTGAATCCTACTTTAAGTATAGGATGACGATATTTATGTAAGCGATGTTTTAGTGACGATATTTATTTCAGACGATATTTATGTTAACGATATTCCATCATGGAACCAGTTAATTTAGTAATAATATATGCAATTAATTAAAACCTTTTACATGAGAGAAAATGCAAGTAACAAATATAAAATAGCATGTACTCTATCAAAGAGCTTTTTTAAAAACATGTTTAAAAAAAGGCTGTATGCTGTGCCACCTTTCCGAGCGTACACACGAGTGCCAATGATCATTTCAACTTTGTCCTTAATAGAACATGAACGTGCAAGTTAGTTATTTTTTCTTGTGTTTTTTACATTCTTATTTATTAATTGTTTCAAAAACAATTAACTACCCACCATTGTGCTGCAGTTGGGTTCCAGATACTATCAAGCGATGACTTCAGGTTTGAGAGTGTAACCAGGATGTCTTCCACATACAATGATACTTCATGTATCCCACCCTGCGTCATTATGCCATGAAAGTTGTGGGAATTACGGATAGCAATTGCCAAGGGTTCTAAAGCTATGATAAACAGCAATGGGAAGAAGGGGCACCCATGTCATGTGCCCCCATGGACAGTGAAGGGTGGAGATACGTGACCATTACACGTCACCCTCGCTGTTGACTTAATATAGCACTTCGGGACCATGCTAGAAAAGTGGACCCTATGTCTGCATGTTGTAATACTTTGTTGAATGGCTTCCCCCTTATAACTTCCCTGACCTTGTCCTCAGTCATGGGGTGATAGAGTTGTGACCGTTGCGTTGGGGAAAGAATAGGTAGGACATGTTATTTCAAAAAGTGTTCGATGACAGTAGTAGGCCTAACGGTTTCCGAGGTGTAGAGGGCTGCATAGTAAGAGCGGAAAGCCTCCAAGATGTCCAGTGGTGCGTTCAGGGTGTTCTGTCTGTGGAGGATAGCCAGTGTAGCACAGGATACTTCCTGTTGGTGAGCCTGCAAGGCCAGAAGGCGTCCAGGCTTCTTCCCCCACTCATAATGCCATTGTTTAGGGTGTCAAAGTGTTTTTTCTGCTCTGGTGGTGTACAGGGTGGGTGTAGAGTCTGACCTATGTGGGGTTTTGGTGTTGTGCTTGATGTCTAGTAGGTGGTTTTACTGCTGTGGTCTTGTAGCAGCAGTTAAGTATGGAGTGGTGTAAAGAGGAGGTAGGGATACATTTACTTAAGCGTTTAGCTACCATTTTAGTGCTGGTGGGCCTTCATCAACTGAGACTTGACCTTTGAGGTTTGCTCTATGCTTACGCAGCAGTTTCACACCCTTTCGTAATGCAGTGGAGTAGAGAGTGGCGTCGTAACTTAAACCCTGCCAATCCACCCCGGTTGCTTGCGGTCATTTTTACCCAGATCCCCCCCCTCCCGCCACTACCTGCCATGGGCGGCAGTCTGGGGGGTAGCCCCGGGCGCCAGAAGCTCTAGCTACGCCCCTGCACCTCATAGAATGCCTGGTGAATGAAGTGTGCGCAGTGTGTCACGAGGACGGCCAGAGGGACTGGTCCACGTTTGACAAGTGAATGGTGACGCAGTTAGACTATGCACACACAATCTAAGGGGAAGACAGAAGGTGAAAGAACTTGGGTATCGTACCGGCGCATGAGAGCTAGGAGCGAGTTGGTGAGATACACGTGTTTAGATTGTAGTTTTAATCAGTTCAGTTTTGTATGCTTGTTAAACTTTTTGTTATAAAAACTGTTTGCAGTACCCTTGCTGCCTTCAGTGACAAACCACAGGATGTCTGTACTCGCCATAGAGGGATAGTAATGAACAGCTTTCATAGATGTTATGCGCTATAATTGTCATGGAAATTAAGCAATATTTTATGGCAGGAAAGAAAGCACTTGCGAAGGAAGAGTATGAAGAATTACTGGCACGTTAAAAACAATTCACAGACGCATTTCCTGTGGGCGGGAGGGCACGACTCTTTAGACTAAACAACGTGAGAATATATTTCAAATGTTTAACCGCTTCATGACATAATAAGCATTATAAACACTAAACTGCCCGCATTAATCCCTCCCCCAGATGTGGATGGGCTGACCTTAACGTGCGCCACTCTTGCGGATTCCATAACAGTTTTCTTTGTTTACTTGCCATAATTTATACGAGCCTGGCAACGGATTACTTTCCGTAATTGATTAGATTGTACGTGGTTAACGATCACAGCCACACTGGTTTAGTTACAGGTTTGTGAACCGCATCCCCAGGCCTGCTGCACCCTAAAAAGATTAATGTTGGCTAACGTTTCCATTTTACAGTAAATATGTGGAAGAGAACTGTGGGTTTAAGAGCCTGTGTTCTTCTTGGCACGCCGTGTTCACATACAACCAGTACTACCACTACCAGTACCACCAGTACTACCAGTACTACAGCCACCAGTACTACCTCTAGCACCACCACCAGTACTACCAGTACCACCACCACCAGTACTACCACTACCAGTACTTCCACTACCAGTACCACTACCAGTACCACTACCACCACCAGTACTACCACCACCAGTACCACCACCAGCAGTACTACCAGTACTAACACCATCGTGGATAAAGACTTACTGCCAGCAACCGCTTTGAATCCCATCATCTGCCGCTGTTCCCGCTACAGGAGTAGCATAGCTGCCTGTCAACTGCGCTGCTGAGAGTTGAGAACGCGAGGCCGCAGAGGAGGACGAGGCGCCGGCCCCAGGACTGCGAGGACCAGCATTCACCATCATCAGCTGGTCCTCTTCCTGCGAGAGCCGCGCCCCCTTCCAGTGCCCCGCCCCCAGCGAAGCGCTACAAAATCTCGCGGCACCCGCTGCGCGGGTGCCACTCGTGGATAAAGACTTACTGCCAGCAACCGCTTTGAATCCCATCATCTGCCGCTGTTCCCGCTACAGGAGTAGCATAGCTGCCTGTCAACTGCGCTGCTGAGAGTTGAGAACGCGAGGCCGCAGAGGAGGACGAGGCGCCGGCCCCAGGACTGCGAGGACCAGCATTCACCATCATCAGCTGGTCCTCTTCCTGCGAGAGCCGCGCCCCCTTCCAGTGCCCCGCCCCCAGCGAAGCGCTACAAAATCTCGCGGCACCCGCTGCGCGGGTGCCACTCGTGGATAAAGACTTACTGCCAGCAACCGCTTTGAATCCCATCATCTGCCGCTGTTCCCGCTACAGGAGTAGCATAGCTGCCTGTCAACTGCGCTGCTGAGAGTTGAGAACGCGAGGCCGCAGAGGAGGACGAGGCGCCGGCCCCAGGACTGCGAGGACCAGCATTCACCATCATCAGCTGGTCCTCTTCCTGCGAGAGCCGCGCCCCCTTCCAGTGCCCCGCCCCCAGCGAAGCGCTACAAAATCTCGCGGCAACCGCTGCGCGGGACGCGCGCGGGACGCAGCCCGGGGCGAAGCCCGGGCCAAGGGCGGGCCCGTTGTTGCCCGTTCGTGCCCGATAGAGACCGGACCGGGCCATCTCTCTTTCAACAGCGACCCAGCAACAAACAATCATGCCGCCCAAAACAAGAAGTGCCTCCAAACCCAAATCTAAACACGCACAGGAGGTAGCACAGGTAACAGGCCCTATTGACTTATTTATATCACGGGTCAATGATACGATAAACCAAAGTATAGCTTTAATGGAGAAGAGAGTTTCAATGGATCTCATGAGCGCAAACGCGAAGCGCTCATCACTAGGCGCTATAGCAAATGCCGCCTCCCCAATCAATTTAAACACCCAAAACAGCTCTCTTCCTGTGATTCTTTCCGCCTCAGACCTAAACACCGTCCCATCAGTAGTTGACCTGTCGGTCACGCACTCCGAGTCGGATCCCTCAATAACAATGGACGACCTGGAAGCAACTCCCGACCTAGCTGGTTGCCAAACCGAAGGAGACATCCAATCCATCGACAACTTGTCCCAGCAAGGCGAGAGAGAAGGGGCAATACCGAAAACTCGATCACCAAATAATGAAGGAACACATAGTTCTCCCCGCCAGGAACTCAAAACGACCCATCCTAACTCCTCAACTTCTAACAGCATATTACATATCTCTGACTCTACTCTCCCACATAAGGCAATTCCTAATGATAACACGCCTGAGCAATGTAAGACCTGCAGAATCACTTCACAAGTTCTCACCACAACCAAGGACTTACTATATCAATATCTAAAGCCTATCCAATTAAGTATCAGAAACCTCGAAGCTCAACTAACAATAATTTCGGCTACCCTCTTAGATACGAATACCCGGATCGATGTAAGGGGACAACGTAACACCTCGCACCCACCAAAAAAGCAAAACCAACCACACGTACAGAAAACAGTTAATCATTCAAACACAACATCCTCAGTACAAAAGAATTCAAAACAAACGTCCACCATACCCAAATCTACAGTACACACGCCCTTTCCCCAGCAGGAGAAACCACCACAATCAAAAGCACAGCAAACAGTAATCGCAGGCAAGGCCACGGCAGGCACTCCAGGTCCATTAACCAATCCAGATTCTAGTAGAATCACCACAGAAAAGTCTGACTCCCAGCCACCGAACCCATCGCTTCCTCAAAAAACACCCAAGAACACACCCAAAACCACGCCGAAAAAACCTCCTACAGCTAGACGCCCCGCTCACATGCCCCCGGAAGCTACTCCCTATACAATAGTTTTAACAGGAGTACCTGAGTTAACAGATGACACCCCAGAAACTGCATGGTCACTTAAAAACAAGGCCATGCAGTGGCTTAGCATAAACAGACCCCTCGAATCCCATCTCTCGGGAGGGATCACTACAGCCCGTAGGGTAGCCTGGATAGGCAAAACAAAGAAAACAATACGCGGTGATTGCATCATCGTAACATGTAGAGATCCCGCAACCGTAGACCACATTTGTGCTTGGCCCCAACTCGACAAAAAAGGGGGAATAGACGCCCGCCACCTCTCCTTCTTCTACCCCCCAGCGAGACAACATCGCAATTATCCACCATGGGAATGGAACTACCATCCTAAAGATCATTCTAAAGATCTACGAAATCAGGACCCTTGGTGTCAAACACCATGGAATCAGAGGGAGTACCCATGCGACTACTTAGACAGGGGAGGACCAAGAGGTAGACACGATGAACGCCAAATACCGTATAGGCAGGACAGACCTTACCAAGCATATGAAGGATGGCAGGGCTTTCCGACCCAAAACCGATTTGAGTGCCTTGAAATGGTCGACTGACCATTTATGGACAAACCTAACCACCACAAAGCAGACTCCGTACAGTATCCTGTCTCTGACGAGTATCCGACACCATTATCAGAGTCGCCCTACACACTAGAGTCATCATTGACTCTTTTAAACAATCTCTCGATCCGCTCCCACCTAGTAGAAGCAGATACCAGCCAAAGATTAAGCATTGAGCCTGATACAGCTATTGAAACCCACACCAACTCCATGACAGTATCTGCTATCACGGAAAATAAAGAGGTCATGAGCATAGGTATAGCCTACTGGAATGTTGCAGGCCTAACGGAAAAAATATCATGCCCTCTATGGCTGAATACAGCAAGGAGTCACCAAATCTTGTGCCTACAAGAGACCTGGCGTACATCCCCTCTCCATCTAGCGGGCTACAAGACATTTCACACCAAAGCAACGCCAAGCACAATGGGAAGACCAAAAGGCGGACTCATGATCTATTTTTCCAACACCTTACCACTTACAGTAAAACTAACAAAGGAAACACCCACTTTCCAAATCATCCAATTCACTCATCAGACGGCAGCATCAAGAAATTTATTTATAATCATAAACTATTATAATAACACAGGCACCCTGGAATGCTGCTCTTACCTAGATGAAATGGCAGCACACATATCTTCATTACAAAACGTGAACCTAAATACGACAATAAACTACATCTGGGGAGGCGACTTCAATCAAACAACTTGTCCAAATCATGAAAGTGGAATCTGCGGTCTACAGACCGAATCCGGAAATCCCATCCCACACTTTGCACATACTCCGAGTGGAAACAAGCTCAACGAAATTCTCTTCACCTTGGACCTAGACTTTGCCAACAAATTAGTTGACCCGGTCCAGAAATTTCTACCTACTTTCCATGGGCGCGGCTGTATGTCAACCATTGACTTTATCCTAGCCTCAAATACCTGTAAAGGATCACTAAAAAACTATAAAGTAGGGTCCAGCCCGATCAGCGACCACTATCCCCTGAGCGTGGATCTCCTCATGGGAAAAGTGGGTCCCTCCACAACAAAAGTCAGCTCTCTTGATCAACAATCACTAGTACTAAAGAAGAAGAATGGGTATGCCATTAAATGGTCAAAGATTGACCCCGAAGTTTCCTCACAAAGGATACTTGCAAAAACGCAACCATGGATAAGGGACTGTCTGTCCGCAGAGGCCTCCCCTGAACTAATTATCAACTCCTTTCATAATATCCAAGGAGCAATAAGGGACGAGCTATTTAAACACACTGCAAACAAACCAAAACCCCGAACGAAGAGATGGTTTGACTCTGACTGCAGAAAGGCCCTCACGTCCCTCAAAGAAGCCCTCTGGCAGAAACCCAGAGACGCCCAAAAAATCTCATTCCGGAGGAAAAAGTACAACAATGCCCGGAAAACCCGAAGGCGCCAGATAAAGCAAGACCTATGGTGTCAACTTCATGAGAGTGCACTAAAAAAAGACAGCACCACATTCTGGCAGACTATCAGATCACCCCTTCTAGATAATACCACAGACCCACACCACCTAGATGTGGCAATAACTGAGAATGACTGGGTCCATCATTTTACAAAAATTTTTGGTTCGCTAACTGACCTCCCTCAAACGGAAGACCAAGCACAAGTAGAGAATAATTTCCACCCCATTAATCTACGCTTTACTGTCAACGAGGTTAGAAAGGCCATCAAAGCGTCAAAAACCGGCAAGGCTCCCGGCCCAGACGGGGTACCTATGGACTTGTTCCTATATAACAGCGAGTACTGGTCACTAATCATCACCCGGGTAATGACAGCAGTCACCGAAATTGGACTTCTTCCATCATGGTCAACTTCCACCCTCCTGCCAATATTCAAGAAAGGGGATCGTAATGATCCCGCGTGCTACCGGCTGATCTCCCTTCTGGATTCCACGGGCAAGATTGCAGGCCGACTACTCCTGGACCGACTACAATCTTGGGCCCAGGAGAACAGTATCATCACAGACCTGCAATATGGCTTCCAGAAGGGGCTCGGGACGGTGGATCAGGCTCTAAACCTGACCCTCCTGGCCGGAAAATACGCCCGCGCGAAAGGAGGCAAAATCTATCTGGTCTACGTAGACCTGAGCGCGGCTTTCGACTGCGTTCAGCACGCCAAGCTGTGGGAGACCATGATAAACCTTGGAGTAGATCCATCCATACTAGCTTTTCTTAGGGAACTCTACACCAACGCGGAAGGCCGAGTTCGTTATGGCATCGCAGGCGAACTATCACGCCCCTTTAAAATAACACGAGGGGTAAGACAAGGGTGCGTACTGGCTCCCTTCCTGTTCAATCTATACACCAACGGGATTGAACAAGCAATGCTGGAAGGGAGCCAGGACCTTCCGCAGATAGCACGCCGCCCGATACCCATCCTCCTGTACGCCGACGACTCGGTCATCCTGGCCCGGACAGCTAATCAACTCCAGCGGCAGCTGAACAAATACGTGGCATTTATGGATTCCCTGGGCCTGAAAGTAAACATTAAAAAAACATTCACAATGACCATCGGACCAAAACATGGATCCACAAAATCCATGTATATTAATAAAAACAGGCTGGAAAAAACATCGGTATACCCCTATTTGGGTATACTTGTGGATGACACAATGACCTGGCGCAAAGCAATCGAAACCAGAAACCTCAACTTCCGCCGAGCAGTATCAGCACTAAGTGCTTTCTCCAGAAAACTTGGCAAACCAGCTCCATCGGAATTGCTAACAATATACTACGCAAAATGCCACAGCGTGGCCACTTATGGAGCAGGCATTTGGGGCTATGGAAACATTGACCAACTCCAGGTAACGGAGAACGCTTTTATCAAATACGTTCTAGCCCTTCCCCAAAGCTCCCCGATCCTAGCATCGCATCGGGAGCTAGGGATGGAATATGTGACAGACACCATACGATGCCAGCCTCTTATGCTCTGGCACCGCATATGGTGCAATCCTGAAAGTCACATAACGCGTTCCCTCATCACCGAATGCCTTGGCCTAGCCCACTGGAGGAAAATACCTTGGCTCAATTACATCCACAAATTCCTTCAAGACCTTGATCGGGAGCAATACTTCCTCGAACCACCATCAATAGAGGACATTTCAAAAAAACAGTTGAAAGAACTATGCATGGGCCACTTAAGAGAACTCCGCAACCAGGCCGAGATTGTGAAAATACAAAACGAAAAAATCTGCTCACTACAGTCAGAGAAGTTACTACAGCCCTACTTGTCGTTCTTTCTCTCGAACTATGAAAAGTTCCTATTGACAAGATTACGGTTCGACCTTTTCTTCCGAATGGTCTCATTTCCAGAACCGAACAACTGGTCTCGGAGCCTGTCATGCTGTCCTTGTGACGGGGTTTCCAACCAATCAACGGTCCACGTTATTTTGTTCTGTAAGTACTATAGAGAAGCTAGGAAAAAATGGATCCTTCCCCTTCTTCGTCTAAGTGGACTCAGATGTACATACCCAGCTCTCGCTTATCTCCAGTCACCGAAAAACCCGCATGAAGCTAAAATGATAGTGACCTTTTTAAAACTAGCAACAAAAACTCGTCGTGAAATTGTTGTCTAACTTGTGTTTCAACGTATTAACTCTTGAATTTTATAAAACTGTACTTTTTATGATTATGCAATTTTATAATCGAATAAAAGTTGATGAATACTGAATACTAACACCATCAGTACTACCAGTACTACCACCACCAGTACTACCACTACCAGTACCACCACCAACAGTACTGCCACTACCAGTACCACCACCACCACCAGTACTACCAGTACTACAGGCACCAGTTCTACCACTACCACCACCACCAGTACTACCAGTACCACGACTACCAGTACTACCACTACCAGTACTACCACTGCCAGTACCACTACCACCACCAGTACTACCACCATCAGTACTACCAGTATAACTGCCACCACCAGTACTACCACCACCAGTACCACCACCACCAGTACTACCAGTACTACCACCATCAGTACTACCAGTACTACCACCACCAGTACTACCACTACCTGTACCACCACCACCAGTACTACCACTACCAGTACCACCACCACCACCAGTACTACCAGTAGTACCACCATCAGTACTACCAGTACTACCACCACCAGTACTACCACTACTACAGCCACCAGTACTACCACTACTACAGCCACCAGTAACACCAATACCACCACCAACAGTACTACCACCACCACCAGTACTACCAGTACCACCACCACCAGTACTACCACTACCAGTACTACCACTACCAGTACTACCAGTACCACTACCACCACCAGTACTACCAGTACTACCACCATCAGTACTACCAGTACTACCACCACCAGTACTACCACTACTACAGTTACCAGTACTACCACTACTTTAGCCACCAGTACTACCACTACCACCACCACCACTACCACCACCACCAGTACTACCAGTACCACCACCACCAGTACTATCACAACCAGTATCACCACCACCACCAGTACTACCACCACCACTACCACCACCACCAGTACTACCACTACCAGTACTACCAGTACCACCACCACCACCAGTACTACCACTACCAGTACCACCACCATCAACAGTACTACCAGTACTACAGCCACCAGTACTACCACTACCACCACAACCAGTACTACCAGTACCACGACCACCAGTACTACCACTACCAGTACTACCAATACCAGTACCACTACCACCACCAGTACTACCACCAGCAGTACCACCACCACCAGTACCACCACTACCAGTACTACGGGCAGCAGTACCACCACCAGTAGCACTACCACTACTGGTACCACCACCAGTACTACCACTACCAGTACCACCACCACCAGTACCACCACCACCAGTACTACCACTACCAGTACCACCACCAGTACTACCACTACCAGTAACACCACCATCACCAGTACTACCAGTACTACAGCCACCAGTACTACCACTACCACCACAACCAGTACTACCAGTACCACGACCACCAGTACTACCACTACCAGTACTACCAATCCCAGTACCACTACCACCACCAGCACTACCACCAGCAGTACCACCACCACCAGTACTACCACTACCAGTACTACGGGCAGCAGTACCACCACCAGTAGCACTACCACTACCGGTACCACCACCAGTACTACCACTACAGGTACCACCACCACCAGTACTACCACTACCAGTACCACCACCAGTACCACCACTACCAGTACTACCACCACCAGTACTACCACCACCAGTACTACCACTACCAGTACCACCACCTCCAGTACTACCACTACTACCACTACCAGTACCACCACCACCAGTACTACCAGTAACACCACCAGCAGTACTACCACTACCAGTACCACCACCACCAGTACTACCACTACCAGCACCACCACCACCAGTACTACCACTAACAGTACCACCACCACCACCAGTACTACCACCATCAGTACTACCAGTACTACCACCACAAGTACTACCACTACTTCAGCCACCAGTACTACCACTACCACTACCACCAGTACTACCACCACCATCATTACTACCAGTACCACCACCACCAGTACTACCACAACCAGTACTACCAGTACCACTACCACCACCACCAGTACCACCACCACCAGTACTACCACCACCAGTACTACCAGTACCACCACCAGTACTACAGCCACCAGTACTACCACTACCACCACCACCAGTACTACCAGTGCCACGACCACCAGTACTACCACTACCAATACTACCACTACCAGTACCACTACCACCACCAGTACTACCACCACCAGTACCACCACCACCAGTACTACCACTACCAGTACTACGGCCAGCAGTACCACCACCACTAGCACTACCACTACCGGTACAACCACCAGTACTACCACTACCATTACCACCACCAGCAGTACTACCACTACCAGTACCACCACCAGTACCACCACCAGTACCACCACTACCAGTACTACCATCACCAGTACTACCATTACCAGTACCACCACCTCCAGTACTACCACTACTAGCACTACCAGTACCACCACCACCAGTACTACCAGTAACACCACCACCAGTACTACCACTACCAGTACCACCACCACCAGCACCACCACTACCAGTACTACCACTACCAGTACTACCAGTACCACTACCACCACCACCAGTACCACCATCACCAGTACTACCACCACCAGTACTACCAGTACCACCACCACCACCAGTACTACCACTACCAGTACCACCACCACCACCAGTACTACCAGTACGACAGGCACCAGTACTACCACTACCACCACCACCAGTACTACCAGTACCACGACCACCAGTACTACCACTACCAGTACTACCACTACCACCACCAGTACTACCACCACCAGTACTACCACCAGCAGTACCACCACCATCAGTACTACCACTACCAGTACTACGGCCAGCAGTACGACCACCACCAATGCTACTGCTCACCACCAGCCATCAGTGCACAATTTCTACAGGCAGTCACGGCCATCAGTACATACATCGATTGTTACACATCCACAATTAAGTATTGTAGCAATCTCAGTATGGTACACTTTAGTTTTAAACATATTCATGTAAAAACACACCATGCCACCATTGCTACAATTACAATCTAGCACACATAATTCCACTACACACCACATTAACACACTCCATAACACTTAGCAAAAATACATTACCATTTACAATGCCATTAGCTCAAACTCAAAAAAACCCGAGGCCGATTGTATTTCTAATGCTTGTTTCAAATGTGTTGTGGGAACTGCAGGAGGTGAAGCAGCCGCACCATACTATTTTGGTTTTGAACTAATAAATACTATTTAAATGGTGGTATTATCCCAATTGACTGCGATGATGGTTTATTACATGTATTGCTGGTATTGTCTCCTTTACTTTCCATTGGAAAATACAGCATGTGGTTACTTTTATTGATATGATGACACCCTGACCAAGCCAGTAGGCCTGCCTTATTGATAATGACCACCCTTAAATTGTGATATTGCATTTGGTATAGGTGGTTGCGGGGGCATTGTATTATAGGGTCCAGCACTCACTTGTGGTGCAACGTGACATGAGGGTGTCACTAAAGGTAATTACATCTACCTGAATGTATATATTTATAATTTATTGGTAGTATTTAGTAGTGCGTGTGTGTAATAAAAGTACTTCCCTTTCCCAAACAAAAAGCACTGATCAACAACAATTTATTGAGTGTTGTTGTTTTCTCGCAAACTAGGTTAACTAGTCCACACCACCTCCCCAATGTAGGGATTGAACGCTCTGTTTTATTGTGGGATTTTCATCCTTGTATATGCTCTACTTTTATGGATACAGTGTTATCCGAATAAAGTCTTTTGGATTGTATTAGTATTGTTATGTAATATTTGGCAGCCAAATAGCTAAAACACGACAGACATCAAGGGGGCGTAGATCAGTTAAATGAATATGGAAATGTACAGTTCTACAGCCTCATTTTTGCTCAAAACACAAAATAAATTTGATTAATACAGCTAAAGTGGCTCAAAAATAAATATGGATAAATGCAGACGGAAATGTTATAAAAATAAATAACATAAAACTGGGAGGGAGTTATGGTTATACCTGGAAACGGCCACATTGTAGTGGCCGTTTCCCATCACAGACATGATGTTCTGCTGTTCTCAGAAGGTCACCATCCCTGTGATGGCCGCGATTCCTAAAGGGTGGCAAATTGCGGCCTACCTCATTAATATTTAGGTCAATCTAATTGTGAACCCATTAGGAATTGCTATTTTGGAAATCATTCTTTTGTACATTCGGAAATGCGATTTCCTAATTGCGATTGAGTAAGAATAGCAATTTGGAAATCGCAAATCCGTACATATGGCCCTCAATACTTTGTCGTTAATTTGTGGCACATGAGGTTTGAGCACCCATGAAAGCTCGCTCGTTTAGGGCTCGAGGGTTCAAGAGGACCTCAACCTAAGCGTCTGGCTCTGGCATTCTGTCTCAACCATATCTAGTTTCATAGCGAGAAGCGTGGCTCAGTGGTTAGAGGCGGCAGACCCGGAAGCTGAGATCGGTCGTGGACCAGGGTTCGATTCCCCGCCTCGGTGGGTCTCGGGCTCAAAATTCCACGGAGTCGACAATTCTCGCTCCAGTGCCTACTCGACTCACGGGGTCACACTCTGCGACTCTGGGCAATAGCTTGCTTAATCTCCACTACGGCCCCTCGCGGCGGGATGCCTGGCTTTCACCTTGTGGATACCCGGCCGGGGTATCTCACAGGGGAATACCAGGACGGGTTCCCTAAGCAAGCGCCTTGAGACCCCTGGGTTAAAGCGCGCTATATAAATCGAAGCACATTTACATTTACATATAATTTTAAAACAATTACTTTAAATACATGTCACTATTCCCCCATGCACTTACCAGGGTTCAGTTTGTGACCGTCTTTTAACACACACAGACATCTGCATTGATCGTATTACCTATTGAGCTGTCCCCTAACATAAAATAAATCATTCAAAGAATGCCTTCCCTATCAATTACTTTATTTCTTTATCTTGCATTTATTTTTCATTTGAAGTGTGTACCTTGTATTTTGTACCTATTTGCTTGATGCTGAAAGGCCCACAAAATATTTGTAGAATATTTTGTTCTCTTATAGGAACGTCACTGCCCCCCAGTGTTTGCACTCAGGATCACAGTTCCCATATTCTATTCACTTCAGTGCCTGGCTGACCTGCACAATTCTTTGTAGAAGGATGTCACTGCAGGACAGCACAACACACATCAGCTAAAGAACCGTGTGTCACCAGCAGGATGCTGAGCTAAGACACACGACGGAAGGGGGTGGGGGCTGGAAACGGATGAGGTAGGAAATCCCAGAAGTATTAAATTAATATTAACATCGCAGTCTAAATGGAAAATAACATAAAAGGAAATTGTTAATTTCTGTGGTTGGATCAGTCTTAAAATATTGGTTAATGTTAAGTAAATTAAATAAACCTCCACCCAATATTAATTCTGTGGCCATTATTTATTTTAGCAGCACAGCCCACCTTAAGTTCTAGTCAAGATGTCATTCCCCATCCGGCTCAACTAAATGTTAAAACCTGTTCCAGAGATTCAGGTCTAGCAGCGTTGAGGCGCTTCATTAGTATGTGTAACAATAGTCATTTTATGACCTTGTTTTGATGATCACATTGAACCTCTGGAGTTTCCAAAGGATTCAGGTCGACTTACCTTTAACCCCTTGCAGCGAGTGAGACCCCTATCTTCTGTAATCCCACATAGCGCCAAAGAATAAGACGAAATAGAAGAGGTGAGGTTTCTTTTGCCTCTGACACTACAGCGATCAGACTACAACACCTAGGGGTAGATTTTCAAATATTGTGTGCTGGGTTAGCTTCACAATAGTGATGCTAACCAGCACAATATGTTTTTTTTAAATCCTGGAAGGTACTCTAAAAGTAGCGCAAAGAAGCACAAAGCACTACTTTGTATTACTTAGCGCCAAGGGGGCGTTACATGGGCATTCCCATGCAAACACCCTTGCCTTTTGTCAAAAAAACCCTATCTACAAAGAATTGTAGACAGGGTTCAGTGCTAAAAGTTAACGTCCCTACAAAGAAGTTACTAACGGGAGAAATGTTTTTATTCTGCCTTTCTTTTCTGACTGTGCATGCGTTCTGCACAGTGCAGCACACATACAAAGTGGGAAAAGCTTTTAAATTTGACGAGGCATGGTATTTTGTGCAGGAAGGGAAATCTTTCTGTCCAAAACCTATGCTAGACTCACGAACTCACCCTAGCGCCATGGACCTCAGCAGCTGAAATCACCATCAGCGCTACAGGGAGGAGAGAGACATATCCTTGTAGATAAGGTGCTTTCCTGCTCCCTCCCTTTCACCCAAAGAAGCCCAGCCTGTGTGGGTGCTGCGCTGCGTTGCATGTATTTTTTGAATATCTGTCCCCTAGAGTGGGTTCGAAGATACCGTATCTCAAATCAAGAAGTGCAGCGAAAGAGCCTGCGCAGGTACCAGTGGGCCAGTGTTAGTAATACAAGAGTTTTTGTGCTGCTTCATTAGCAGATCTCTGCTGGAATGATAATGTACCCTTAGTTCTGTCTCACCCACGTTGAAGGATTGATACTGAGTGTCCACTCGTAGAGCTCTGGGGGCGGATGGTTGGTGGTAGTTGAGGTTTCAGTGTGTGGTGCAGGCCGCTCTGAATGTTCTTCAGCGAGAAACTGAAAAGTTTTCTTTTCTCTAGATTTTGCACAAAAGTGGCCCTTACGTGTTGAAGGTTTTCTTCCTCTGTGCAGTTTAGTCAGTGGAGCTGCGCACTATAAACAAATTACTTTTTTTTAAAAAGTATCCCTGTTTAAGGAATGTAATGACCCTCTCTTAGTACAAACCAGTTGAATCCCAATTGACTCCCATTGTCAGAAAATTTCTCTTCCCTTTGTGTAGGTGTGGAACATGTCAGCCTACGTCCTATCACATATTTGCCTCTCCAAAGGTGTCCTTGGTGAAGAGCCGATGCTTCAGCACAACGTGGAGGTTCTCCATGAGGATGCCTTATTTATGCAGTTATCTAAATGTTGCTTTCCTTTTCATAATTCAGAAAAAGGGGGTGGTGATGAACAGAGTGTCTGAATTAAGCAGACCACTCTTACCCAGTCCAAAGATCAGGGCTTGATCCATCACCGTTTTTCAGCTCACTGCACCATCCCAGCTCAGAACTTGGCTATATGCAAATTAGTCTGACCCTGGCCCAGTGCATCATGGGAACAGGGCAGACCAAACTACCAAGTCGAGCCTGGAGGTGATGAGGGCAATGACAACTTGGGTCAGGGCTTCTTTGTTCAGAAACCTATTGATCTTGCGAATACGCCTAAGATGGAAGAAGCAGGCAGAAGTTACCGCGTTGATGTGGGGTCTCATAGAGAGATCTTGAGAGATGGTCACCCCCAGGCTTTTGACAGAGCTCACGGGAGTTGGTGCCGTCCCCAGAGATGTAGGCCAAAAGGAAGCGTTCCATGGGTGATTGGGGCCGCCCACCAAGACGAGCTCAGTTTTGGTGGGGTTTAGTTTTAAGTGACTGTGGTACATCCACTCCGCTATGGTTAGCATGGTGGACTGGAAGTTAGTGCAGGAGGAGGGGAGGGAGTCGACAGGGAAAATTAACTGCAGATCATCAGCATAATTGTAAGTTGTGACCGGGAAGTTGCGGAGAGTGACAAGCAGTGGTTGGAGATATAGATTAAAAAGAAGAGGGGATAGTGCCGAGCCTTGAGGGACACCACAGTGAAGGGGAGAATAGGGCGCAGAGAAGGTGGAAAGGTGGACGGACTGTGAGCGCTGGTATAAGAAGGATTTGAGCCAGTCAAGGGCCACTCCTTGGATACCGGCGTTGGCGACCCTTCCACGCTTATGGTGGACAAAAATGGTTCAGAAAAAGGGGGTGGTGATAAACAGAGTGTCTGAATTAAGCAGACCACTCTTACCCAGTCCAAAGATCAGGGCTTGATCCATCACCGTTTTTCAGCTCACTGCACCATCCCAGCTCAGAACTTGGCTATATGCAAATTAGTCTGACCCTGGCCCAGTGCATCATGGGAACAGGGCAGACCAAACTACCAAGCCAATTCTTATACTGGGAAGGAAACAAGCTACCGGGGACCGGTTTCTGGCATTTCAGCCTTCTTCGGCTCGGCTTGCTTGAATCCTGATGGTGCAATCAGCTAGGGACTCACATCTGAGTATACCCTTCCACGCTTATGGTGGACACAAATGATTCGAAAAAGGGGGTGGTGATGAACAGAGTGTCTGAATTAAGCAGACCACTCTTACCCAGTCCAAAGATCAGGGCTTGATCCATCACCGTTTTTCAGCTCACTGCACCATCCCAGCTCAGAACTTGGCTATATGCAAATTAGTCTGACCCTGGCCCAGTGCATCATGGGAACAGGGCAGACCAAACTACCAAGCCAATTCTTATACTGGGAAGGAAACAAGCTACCGGGGACCGGTTTCTGGCATTTCAGCCTTCTTCGGCTCGGCTTGCTTGAATCCTGATGGTGCAATGAGCTAGGGACTCACATCTGAGTATACCCTTCCACGCTTATGGTGGACAAAAATGATTCAGAAAAAGGGGGTGGTGATGAACAGAGTGTCTGAATTAAGCAGACCATTCTTACCCAGTCCAAAGATCAGGGCTTGATCCATCACCGTTTTTCAGCTCACTGCACCATCCCAGCTCAGAACTTGGCTATATGCAAATTAGTCTGACCCTGGCCCAGTGCATCATGGGAACAGGGCAGACCAAACTACCAAGCCAATTCTTATACTGGGAAGGAAACAAGGTACCGGGGACCGGTTTCTGGCATTTCAGCCTTCTTCGGCTCGGCTTGCTTGAATCCTGATGGTGCAATGAGCTAGGGACTCACATCTGAGTATACCCTTCCACGCTTATGGTGGACAAAAATGATTCAGAAAAAGGGGGTGGTGATGAACAGAGTGTCTGAATTAAGCAGACCACTCTTACCCAGTCCAAAGATCAGGGCTTGATCCATCACCGTTTTTCAGCTCACTGCACCATCCCAGCTCAGAACTTGGCTATATGCAAATTAGTCTGACCCTGGCCCAGTGCATCATGGGAACAGGGCAGACCAAACTACCAAGCCAATTCTTATACTGGGAAGGAAACAAGCTACCGGGGACCGGTTTCTGGCATTTCAGCCTTCTTCGGCTCGGCTTGCTTGAATCCTGATGGTGCAATGAGCTAGGGACTCACATCTGAGTATACCCTTCCACGCTTATGGTGGACAAAAATGATTCAGAAAAAGGGGGTGGTGATGAACAGAGTGTCTGAATTAAGCAGACCACTCTTACCCAGTCCAAAGATCAGGGCTTGATCCATCACTGTTTTTCAGCTCACTGCACCATCCCAGCTCAGAACTTGGCTATATGCAAATTAGTCTGACCCTGGCCCAGTGCATCATGGGAACAGGGCAGACCAAACTACCAAGCCAATTCTTATACTGGGAAGGAAACAAGGTACCGGGGACCGGTTTCTGGCATTTCAGCCTTCTTCGGCTCGGCTTGCTTGAATCCTGATGGTGCAATGAGCTAGGGACTCACATCTGAGTATACCCTTCCACGCTTATGGTGGACAAAAATGATTCAGAAAAAGGGGGTGGTGATGAACAGAGTGTCTGAATTAAGCAGACCACTCTTACCCAGTCCAAAGATCAGGGCTTGATCCATCACCGTTTTTCAGCTCACTGCACCATCCCAGCTCAGAACTTGGCTATAAGCAAATTAGTCTGACCCTGGCCCAGTGCATCATGGGAACAGGGCAGACCAAACTACCAAGCCAATTCTTATACTGGGAAGGAAACAAGCTACCGGGGACCGGTTTCTGGCATTTTAGCCTTCTTCGGCTCAGCTTGCTTGAATCCTGATGGTGCAATGAGCTAGGGACTCACATCTGAGTATACCCTTCCACGCTTATGGTGGACAAAAATGATTCAGAAAAAGGGGGTGGTGATGAACAGAGTGTCTGAATTAAGCAGACCACTCTTACCCAGTCCAAAGATCAGGGCTTGATCCATCACCGTTTTTCAGCTCACTGCACCATCCCAGCTCAGAACTTGGCTATATGCAAATTAGTCTGACCCTGGCCCAGTGCATCATGGGAACAGGGCAGACCAAACTACCAAGCCAATTCTTATACTGGGAAGGAAACAAGCTACCGGGGACCAGTTTCTGGCATTTCAGCCTTCTTCGGCTCGGCTTGCTTGAATCCTGATGGTGCAATGAGCTAGGGACTCACATCTGAGTATACCCTTCCACGCTTATGGTGGACAAAAATGATTCAGAAAAAGGGGGTGGTGATGAACAGAGTGTCTGAATTAAGCAGACCACTCTTACCCAGTCCAAAGATCAGGGCTTGATCCATCACCGTTTTTCAGCTCACTGCACCATCCCAGCTCAGAACTTGGCTATATGCAAATTAGTCTGACCCTGGCCCAGTGCATCATGGGAACAGGGCAGACCAAACTACCAAGCCAATTCTTATACTGGGAAGGAAACAAGCTACCGGGGACCGGTTTCTGGCATTTCAGCCTTCTTCGGCTCGGCTTGCTTGAATCCTGATGGTGCAATGAGCTAGGGACTCACATCTGAGTATACCCTTCCACGCTTATGGTGGACAAAAATGATTCAGAAAAAGGGGGTGGTGATGAACAGAGTGTCTGAATTAAGCAGACCACTCTTACCCAGTCCAAAGATCAGGGCTTGATCCATCACCGTTTTTCAGCTCACTGCACCATCCCAGCTCAGAACTTGGCTATATGCAAATTAGTCTGACCCTGGCCCAGTGCATCATGGGAACAGGGCAGACCAAACTACCAAGCCAATTCTTATACTGGGAAGGAAACAAGCTACCGGGGACCGGTTTCTGGCATTTCAGCCTTCTTCGGCTCGGCTTGCTTGAATCCTGATGGTGCAATGAGCTAGGGACTCACATCTGAGTATACCCTTCCACGCTTATGGTGGACAAAAATGATTCAGAAAAAGGGGGTGGTGATGAACAGAGTGTCTGAATTAAGCAGACCACTCTTACCCAGTCCAAAGATCAGGGCTTGATCCATCACCGTTTTTCAGCTCACTGCACCATCCCAGCTCAGAACTTGGCTATATGCAAATTAGTCTGACCCTGGCCCAGTGCATCATGGGAACAGGGCAGACCAAACTACCAAGCCAATTCTTATACTGGGAAGGAAACAAGCTACCGGGGACCAGTTTCTGGCATTTCAGCCTTCTTCGGCTCTTCTTGCTTGAATCCTGATGGTGCAATGAGCTAGGGACTCACATCTGAGTATACCCTTCCACGCTTATGGTGGACAAAAATGATTCAGAAAAAGGGGGTGGTGATGAACAGAGTGTCTGAATTAAGCAGACCACTCTTACCCAGTCCAAAGATCAGGGCTTGATCCATCACAGTTTTTCAGCTCACTGCACCATCCCAGCTCAGAACTTGGCTATATGCAAATTAGTCTGACCCTGGCCCAGTGCATCATGGGAACAGGGCAGACCAAACTACCAAGCCAATTCTTATACTGGGAAGGAAACAAGCTACCGGGGAACGGTTTCTGGCATTTCAGCCTTCTTCGGCTCGGCTTGCTTGAATCCTGATGGTGCAATGAGCTAGGGACTCACATCTGAGTATACCCTTCCACGCTTATGGTGGACAAAAATGATTCAGAAAAAGGGGGTGGTGATGAACAGAGTGTCTGAATTAAGCAGACCACTCTTACCCAGTCCAAAGATCAGGGCTTGATCCATCACCGTTTTTCAGCTCACTGCACCATCCCAGCTCAGAACTTGGCTATATGCAAATTAGTCTGACCCTGGCCCAGTGCATCATGGGAACAGGGCAGACCAAACTACCAAGCCAATTCTTATACTGGGAAGGAAACAAGCTACCGGGGACCGGTTTCTGGCATTTCAGCCTTCTTCGGCTCGGCTTGCTTGAATCCTGATGGTGCAATGAGCTAGGGACTCACATCTGAGTATACCCTTCCACGCTTATGGTGGACAAAAATGATTCAGAAAAAGGGGGTGGTGATGAACAGAGTGTCTGAATTAAGCAGACCACTCTTACCCAGTCCAAAGATCAGGGCTTGATCCATCACCGTTTTTCAGCTCACTGCACCATCCCAGCTCAGAACTTGGCTATATGCAAATTAGTCTGACCCTGGCCCAGTGTATCATGGGAACAGGGCAGACCAAACTACCAAGCCAATTCTTATATTGGGAAGGAAACAAGCTACCGGGGACCGGTTTCTGGCATTTCAGCCTTCTTCGGCTCGGCTTGCTTGAATCCTGATGGTGCAATGAGCTAGGGACTCACATCTGAGTATACCCTTCCACGCTTATGGTGGACAAAAATGATTCAGAAAAAGGGGGTGGTGATGAACAGAGTGTCTGAATTAAGCAGACCACTCTTACCCAGTCCAAAGATCAGGGCTGGATCCATCACCGTTTTTCAGCTCACAGCTCAGCCCCCCCCCCTTTTCTGAATCGTTCCTTTTCATAAGTCATGCTTTGTGTGTGGGAAGGTTGGAAGAATCAACACTGAGAGCCTAAAAGGCCTCTGTTGTATCTGTGAATAAAGGACCAAAAAAAGCAAAAAATTATTGGTTTCCCTTATCTGTTTACTGTATACCCCATTAGGAGGCACTTTTACATCTGTATGAGTCTAGTTACCGCTAACCTGCTCAACACAAGGTACATAACCCAGTCTGCATGCTTAACATACATCATAAGGACATAACACTGCTTTTATAAACAGTGGCAGTTCCTCCACAAAGGAGGAGGAGCGTCGCACCCTGACCAGGTAAAAAAGGAAAAAATAAAATGATAATTACTCCTTGTTAGTATCCTTTTATTTTTCCCCTTGCTCAGCTGGGTAGGGGTGGGACTAATCTGCTCAGAGACCTGGGCAGGGAAGAAGTGGTTTGCCCACTCCAAGTGTGCATGACACTTTGGCTGGCCGTCTAAAGCCCGTCACACAGTCATGCGCACTTGTATGTTCATCATGCAGGCTGAATTACAGCCTGCATGGAGAACATGCCCAGTCTCCCATTCTCTGGCCGAGTGCTGATCCATGGCACTCAGACCAATGACAACGCTGCCTTGCAGTGTTTTGATTGTCTATCGGGAGGCTGGGAGCTGGGTGCTTCCTGTCCTGGAAGCAGGCAAAGAGGACGGAATGGAGGAGGCGGCAGCAGAAGACAGGTATGTGTTTATTTTTATTTTTTAATTCCCTCAAACCCCTGCCCCCACCCCTGCGACTCACCCCCCAACGCTATTGAAAACCAGCTGCCACCATTTGTGAAGCACTTCCAGAGCTCCCTACATGGTTGCAGGCCCAGAAAACTCTTGATCATGTATCTCATCACTGAACAATTCACAAATAGAAAATTTGCAGGGTAACATTCTCTTACATTTTCATTATTATACTGTAACCCTTGGCAGTGTTGAAAAACGTACTACAACAACCATGGATCTTCAACAGGCTATGTCCCAATACAATCACGGAGGGAAAACATTCATGGTGCACCTCACTTACATTACAGTGACTCCACATACATATCTCTAGTGAGGTAAGTTCCCTTTTGTCCCTTTGTCAGAGACAACAACACTTCTTCCCTCAATCTCAGAACTGCTTTACACCCAGTCTTGGGGAGAGGGCACGATAAATATTATGGCGGCAATTACATCATACACACAATTTTCTTCTTAGTCCCCCTTTGTCTCTGAGCGCCACCTATGATGAGTCAGGCTGTGTCTGATCTTTCTGTCATGAAAGTGTGAGGCTAGTGTCAACTAAGCCTGGACTGTGAACTCCACTCCGTCCACTGAGTTTTCCGCACTCTGTGCTCTGCGGAGCATGCGGATTGTGGAGTGGAGATTTTGTCCTTGTTCGCGCTTGCTGACATTAAGTTGGTGAGCACGAGCGAGGAAAATCCAACAGTAGACCACCTCCCAGCAAGATTTCTCAACGCGGATGGTCACGACCGTTCTCATTGAGAAACCTACCGTTCGGGTTGAGAAAGCTGCTGCTCGAATGGAACATCTACTCAAGCAGCAGAAAGAAGCAGCTTCCTCTTTCTTGTGCATAGTGCTGTTCACGCTTGGACAAGCATCTGGTGCTACAAATCAGCACAAACGGTACAACCTCCCGCACTCCACCGCTTGCGGAACTCCGTGTAGTGCGATGGAGTTTTTTGGTCACTTCGCCCAGACCTAGTGTCAATGCCTGTGGCCTAATGGGTAAGGGAATGTTCAGTACATCCTACATGAGTAATCTACAGTTCTACCCAATGCCCTAAACTCAACCAAATGTTAGTGGCCCTTGTTGGTATCTCACTGTTCTTCTCTTACTGATGCTCACTCACTGAATCTGAAGGCATAGCAACTCCACTCCATTTTCTACACCGCATGAGAACAGGCATCTGCCTTTGTGTGCCTGTGAGAATCTGCAGCCTTTAGTTTGATGCCTTCTCCCCTAGCCATCCATCCCTTGGATCCACTCTGTTTCCAGTCCTGGGCAACTCAAATCCATCCCCCTAGGGATGACTGATGCTCTCTGTCACCAACAGCAGGCTTCACTGGCTAGTAGAAGTGCAAGATTGCCCTGTAAGCAGCACCCAGGAGCGCCGCTCCTGTCTCCAGACCAGCTCTCTATTCCCACTGTCTAAGCCAGTGGTTCTTAACCTTTTGGCTTCTGTGGAACCCCACTTGATTAATACTTGAACCCAGGGATCCCCATAAATTCATCATTGAAATCCAGGGTCCCTGACTGACTAATTACTGGAAGCCAGGAAGACCTAAGCATTATCAATTAATAGAACCACAAAACAATATACAATATATACAGAAGTAAACATTCATCAAAACAAATGATACATTTTTTTTATATAATTCACAAACAAATATAAAATAAAATAAAATTAATAGGAAGGTTGAATGTCTTCTAAATCAAATTGGGGCCCCTCATCGTCCATACTGTACTGTGGTTGATGCATTTGCACTGCTCCCAGGAATCAATCTGAAGAGGATACTAACTTAAATTTTAGCTTTCAATTTCAAATTCCTTCACACATACAGAACATCTATAAAATTTTCAATTGTGCATTTTGATTTTTTATTTATATACACTTTTTTATCTGTTAATATTATTACATTTTCTAAGCAGTCTCGTACTCCTGAATAGGTTTTGTGGACCCTCATGGGTGCCTGGACCAAAGGTTAAGAACCACTTGCCTAAGCTATTAGAGAGGTTTGCTCACTCCTACTCTATGGAAAATATATGAGCAGCCATTTAGACAATAGCACCTCCTATCAATCATCTGAGAATCTATAACTTTAACACAGCTTGCATCGCCTTCCTTTCCTAAAAGATACAATGCCCACTACTGCCAAAACCTTGTGCTCTGATAAACACTTTCCCTTGTTGCAGTCACAAAGTATACACAGTCATAAATACCTATAAGGATAAAGGGATTGCCCTGGTTTCACAGCTTGGCAGTTCTGTGCCAGATCGGCTGATGCAAATTCAGGACAGGGGTTTATAAATTCAGGTCAAAATATCAGACCAAAGGTCAAATTTAAGGACCAGGACGCATCCAAGTAAAGGTCATACACACTACTTCATCAGTGCATTTATTTATTATTTTCTACATAGCTATTTATTCACTATGGTCTTTATGTGGTTGCCTCTAGTTGTGCTACATTCAGGTGGCACATGTCCTTGTTCAATAGTAAATTAATGCCCTTAAGCACAGTGTCAAGGGCATCACCCTATCCAGATTTATCCAAACATTATTGGAGAGAGAGTAACAGCAACATTTTGATTGTTTCTAAACATTTTAATACTTATGGCAAGCAGTTTGGGAAACATTAAGGTAAGTGACCATTTGCTATTTTATACAAGTTGAACAAAAACATCTAGGTCACCTCAACCTCCAGTCAACTTTAAACCTAAAAGAATTAAGAGCAGATGGTGTGGGTGACAGTCTCACACCTAATGTCAGGATGTGGGTACCCACAACTTGTCTGTAATTTCACAGCACAAGAGTGTGCTTCCGGGACTCTACATTTAGCTCAGAACTGGGAGCTCAGAATACCAGACAAACAGAATTGAAGAGCAGGATACAATCAAAATGAAATGGGAGAGCCAAAGCAACTGATCAAAGGGTTGTTGCCAAGAACCGGACAAATAAGGAACAGAAGAACAAGGAGAGACAATTCCTAAAATAAGACAAGATGGACCTGCCATGAGTGTCAGAAAGTGTGCACCTAGGTATTTTGTCTCAGAAGCACCCACACACCCTGGAAAACTCTGCTGGTACAATAGTTCACTGGTCCTGCTTTGGAAGGGTAAGCAGGGGCCAGACCCCTTGGAAGATTGTGCAGGACAATTGAACACTCTTTCCATGTCTTAAAATTGTTCTGCAGTCGAGCCTAGGCTGAACCAGTGATCTGGCTGATTCTTAAGTGCCAAAGAATATGCAACATTTTCCAAATATTTTGAAGGCGAATTCCACAAGCAAAATGTAAGAACATGATAAATATTTTATAATGTAAGAATTGTTTCTTTATCATATGTAAGCATTTATAATTTGATTATATGGATGTATCCATATATGTGTATTTCTTTGTACAAATATGTATAATAACTATGGTTTTTATATAGATGACCTTTAGGTCTGCTGAACAAATGTATATATTGTGAGAAGTTGGCCCGATATGCAACGTTCGCTATTCTAGCGACCGCTATGTATCGTACCAACGACCCTTATGGTGTTTGGTTGTAAGTCAACCTATAGACCAGCTATCCTAGTAGCGTGGATACGAGCAGTCTAAGGCTAAAGACTCGAGAGGGCGTGTTAAGCCAGCTGTTTACCACACATGTACCCCTTGAACACCCAGTGAAAGGACACCACACAAGTGTTATGAAAATAAACAGGATATTTATTAAGAATCACAACAGCCCTGTACTCTTTATGAGGACAGGGTACTAAGCACAAACCAAATCTCTTTAGCAAATACTTCAAGTGCACAATTTAAAAACAAGTGTCCGAGGACACGGGAAGGTTAAGGTTTCGGGCGGACCCGATAAGGCAAGTCGGAAGCGAGGGACTCGGGACCCTAGAGTAAGGAGGCTATGCAGGCACCGAAATGCCGAGTTACCTAGCCACGAGGGCTGCGGCTGCACAAGTCTTACAGGCGTCGGGGTCTTCGCTGACGAGCCAGGAGCCGGAAGAAAAGGAGTTGCTGGCCGGCGACCAGTGCTGAATAGTTCGTAGAGATCCAAGCCTGGATCGGAGATTGAAGAAACCTGAAAGCAGAGGGGACCAAGTTCGTACTACTAGCCAGTAGTCAGAGGGTACCAGGAAGGCACCGGTTGGCCGTCACCTCGACCAGGTGAGTGGGCGACGCTAGGCTCGGCAGTCTCACGGACCAGGAGGCGTTGTCGGCGACCACGGCGGAGGTGCGAGCTGTCCCACGAAGGATGATGCTGTCGGCGTCGCTGGGCCCAGGATGGGGCAACAAGCCTTGGCAGTTCTCAGGGCCACGTGGTGGGCCTAAGATGGCGTCTTGAGTGGACCAGGAGGGTCCGGGGTGCTTCTCGCAAAGATGGAAGCAAGGGCCAGTCTGGAGCAACCAGACCAGCAGTGATGATTCTCGGATGTCGTCACAGAAGGGCACAAGCCAGCGGCTAGTGACCAGACAACGTGCTGAGCAGCGAGCAGAAGGGCCCCACGCAGATCGTGGAGATGCTGGGAGGCTGCACTTCGGTGCTGGAGCGGCTCAGGGTCGGGGCTTCTCGGACCCCAGAGCACTCACCAGAGAGTTACCTCGATGGTCGTGCTGGTTTTAAGAGCGTGCAGGTTCTGATGATGGCCGGTCCCTCGAGGTCTCGTCGCACCCACAGGTCACAGCTGAGCTGATGATGTGGGTAGAGGTCAGAGGTGCCAGGGAAGCCGGTTCTCGTCGAGCTGGGCCGTCGGATTCCTTGAGGAAGGACTTACAGCAAACCGCAGAGTTCTTAGTTGGTGCCCGCTGATGCAGGGTGACTACTCCTTAGCCACAAGGGAGAAATCTTGAGAAGAGTCTTGAAGTCCTTTCGTAGAAAGTATTCTTGATTCAAAGATGATCTAATTTGGAAGGGTCCCCGCTCCGGCCTTTATTCTAAAGAAAGGGGTGGGTACATGACTAGGTCCTGCCCTAAGGGTGGGACCAGGAAGGGGGGTAGTTACACCCCTCTCCCCTGCCGGACTTTCCCCAGGCCAGGGCTGTCGCCCCTGGAACTGGTTCTAACCGGCAGATGCGTAGTGAGCACCGGGGTGCCACTCCGCAGTCACCTTCTCGCAAAAGCCCTACCTACCCAGAATACACAAACCCTGTCTGGGACGGTGCGAACACCGCCCTCGACAGGAAACCCTTTGTCCAAGTGCTCCTCGCTGGAAGGACTCCCAGCAGCAGGAGGTCAGACTCGTGTCTGTGGTGGCAGCCTCCATTTTGTGGAGCTGAGGCTTTCGTTAACTTTAACCGGGGTTCACAGTTACGTACATGTCGTGTCCCTCTAGAAGGGCGGAATGCTAACCTCGTCGCCAGGGTTGGTGAGAGGGCAGCACCCCGATTCGTATGACACCTTACTCGACATGTCTTGATAACGCGACACCGAAGTTACCGATGTGGTACGCGTTATCATGGAACAGCCATTGGGTCTTTTCTCCGCAAGCTGCAACCGGCTCGGCTCGGGCCAGAACACAGTTCACACGAGCCCATGCACTCTGCCTTCAGGATTGTCAAGGCCTGCCATAGGAGTGACTGATAGGAACTCGGGTGTCCACTGTATGGTTAGATATAGGCTACTATATCCAAAGCAAAGGGTGATTACACGACTTCGCCCCAGCTGTCATGCAGCCAGTTGTGTCAAATTTAGGAGGCCAGCCAGGGGTGGCATAATACATGCTGCAGCCCCTGGCGGCCCTGGGTACACCTATGCCCTGAGTTACAGGGTCTGATAAGGTGGCCCAGTACCAATTGGTAAATGCACCTAGGGTACATATCGTAATTTAGAAAGAGAACAGCCAGGCTGTGGGTCTGATTGGCAGGCCCACAGCCAGAGAAAGTCGTAAACCAGTGAAACAAAAGCAAAAAATCTGGGTGATCATAGGATTGCAGACCCTACTCTCCTACATGACCCCCCCCCAAACGTCGGAACAACTAACTAACCTTGACCAGGTGAGTCTTCTTGTTCTAAGTGGAAGTATCTGGAGAGCCCATCGGCATTGCCATGATCAGTACCAGGTCTATGTTCCACTGTGAAGTCCATCCCCTGTAGGGAAATGGACCACCTAAGCAGTTTGGGGTTTTCACCCTTCATCTGATTTAGCCACAAGAGGGGCTTATGGTCGGTCTGAATCTTGAAGTGAGTGCCAAACAAGTATGGCCTCAGCTTCTTCAGGGCCCAAACCACAGCAAAGGCCTCCCTCTCAATAGCTGACCAATTCTTCTCTCTAGGGGTCAGCCTTCTGCTTATAAAAGCAATGGGCTGGTCTTGACCATCAAAATTCAGTTGAGAAAGAACAGCTCCCACACCCAACTCAGAAGCATCTGTTTGGACAATGAATGGTTTGGAGTAGTCCGGACTCTTGAGGATAGGCGCCGTGCACATGGCCTGCTTTAGGTCATCGAATGCTTTTTGACAGCTCGCTGTCCACTGAACCTTTTTTGGCATTTTCTTACTCGTCAGTTCGTTTAATGGTGTCACAATTGAACCATAGTTCCTGACAAACTTCCTATAGTAACCAGTCAGGCCCAAGAAAGCTCGAACCTGAGTCTGGGTGGTTGGAGGAGCCCAGTCCCTGATTGACTGTATCTTGCTCTCCAGTGGCTGAACCTGACCCCCACCTACAAGGTGGCCCAGGTATACAACCTGTGTCTGCCCTATCTGGCACTTGGTGGCCTTGATAGTGAGACCTGCTGCTTGCAGTGCCTCTAACGTCTTCCGCAGGTGGACCAGGTGATCCTCCCAGGTGGAGCTAAAGACAGCAATATCGTCAAGATACGCCGCACAGAAGTCATCCAGCCCAGTAAGGACTTGATTCACCAACCGTTGGAAGGTGGCAGGTGCATTTTTCAGACCAAAGGGCATCACCACGAACTGATAATGCCCACCAGGGGTTGAAAATGCGGTTTTAGGCTTGGCGTCCTCAGCTAACCTGATTTGCCAGTACCCAGCTGTCAGGTCAAACGTACTTAAGTAGTTGGCCGAAGCCAATCTATCGATAAGCTCGTCTGCCCTTGGTATTGGGTGGGCGTCAGTCTTAGTGACTGCATTGAGACCCCTGTAGTCTACGCAAAACCTCATCTCTCTCTTACCACCCTGGGTGTGAGGTTTCGGCACTAGAACTACGGGACTAGCCCAAGGGCTATCCGAGGGTTCAATGACTCCCAGCTCCAACATTTTCTGCACTTCACTTTTGATGCAGTCTCTAACGTGATCAGGCTGCCTGTAGATTTTACTCTTTACGGGCAAGCTGTCGCCAGTGTCGACCTCATGGGTGCACCAATCGGTCTGACTGGGTGTTAGAGAAAACATATGTCAGAACGACTGAAGAACCTGTTTACAGTCGCTCTGTTGATGTTCGGAGAGGCTGCCACAAAAGACAACACCATCTACCGAGCCATCGTCAGGATTCTGAGTGAGCAGGTCGGGGAGAGGGTCACTCTCCTCTTCCTGTCCTTCATCTAGGGCCATGAGCAAACTCATGTCCTTCCTGTCGACATATGCTTTTATCCTGTTGACATGAAGCACCCTGTGGGGGCTCCGGGGAGTTCCCAGGTCGACCAGGTAGGTAACCTCTCCCTTTTTCTCCAGGATGGTGTGGGGCCCGGACCATTTGTCCTTGAGTGCTGCTGGGGCCACTGGCTCCAACACCCACACCTTCTGTCCGGGCTGGTAAACAGTCAAGACAGCCTTTTGGTCATGCCAAGCTTTTTGGAGTTCTTGGCTGGCCTTAAGGTTTTCCGATGCCTTTTCCATGTACTCAGCCATCCGCGAGCGGAGGCCAAGCACATAGTCCACTATGTTGGCTGCAGGCTTTTTGAGAGGTCTCTCCCATCCTTCCTTCACCAAACACAGGGGTCCCCTTACAGGATGCCCGTACAGAAGTTCAAAAGGGCTGTAGCCAACCCCCTTCTGTGGGACTTCTCTGTAGGCGAACAAGAGGCAGGGGATCAGGACATCCCATCTACGCCGAAGCTTTTCCGGTAGTCCATGAATCATCCCTTTTAGGGTCCTGTTGAATCTCTCAACAAGCCCATTGCATTGTGGATGATAGGGTGTAGTGAACTTGTAGTTGACACCACATTCCTTCCACATAGCAGTTAAGTAGCTCGACATAAAGTTTGCACCTCTGTCGGAGACGACCTCCTTAGGGAAGCCCACTCTGGAGAATACTCCAACTAGGGCTCTTGCCACAACAGGTGCTGTAGTGGTCCTAAGGGGAATAGCTTCAGGATACCTGGTGGCATGATCCACTACCACCAGTATAAACTTGTGCCCTGATGCTGTAGGTGGTTCCATGGGACCGACGATGTCGATCCCCACCCGTTCAAAGGGCACCCCCACCACAGGCATTGGTATAAGGGGGGCCTTTGTCGTGCCACCTGACTTACCACTGGCTTGGCAAGTGACACAGGAGCGGCAAAACTCCTTGGTATCTTCGTTCATGTGAGGCCAGTGAAAGTGCGAGACAAGCCTGTCCCACGTTTTCGTCTGACCTAAGTGACCTGCTAAGGGAATCTCGTGGGCCAAGGTAAGTAGGAAACCACGCTGAGACAAGGGTACGACCAGCCTCCTGGTCATGCCAGGCTTGGGGTCTCTCGACTCAGTGTACAGGAGTCCATCTTCCCAGTATACCTTGTGGGTACCTGTGGCGTTCCCAGCAGCCTCAGCAGCAGCCTGCTGTCTGAGGGGTTCAAGAGAAGGGCAGTCTAACTGATCCTTCCCCAGGTCCTCCCTTGAGGGTCCCCCTGAACCCAAGAATTCAACTTGATCAAGTTCGAACTCCCTAGGCTCAGTTTCCCTCAATTCTTGTAGGTCAGCCTCCTCTGAGACTTGATCCACGACCTGGGGCAAGGGGGAAGGCGCAGCCTTAACCCTACTGCTCTTTTTCTTGGGAGGTGTCTGGTCCGTTGTTCCAGGATCCAGCACCTGTTCAGTGGGGCATTTCCTGACCTGTGACCTAGTCACAGCGAACACATGTGCTGGCAAACCTAACATTTCCATGTGAGTCCGGTGCTCCACTTCTGACCATTGTGACGACTCCAAATCATTGCCCAACAAACAATCCACTGGGAGGTCTGGACTAACTACAACCTTCTTTTGGCCAGTTACCCCTCCCCAGGAGAAAGCTACAATTGCCATACTGTGATTGGTAGTGACATTGCTTGCATTGGTCACCAGGAATTCTGTACCTGGCATGATCTGTCCAGGGTCCACAAAGTTAGGCGTCACCATGGTGACGCTGGCACAAGTGTCCCTATAGGCCTGAGCCATCTTTCCATTTATGAAAGGCGTCTGTCGGTATTTGCCCAAAGTATTGGGGCTTACGTCAGGGGATACGTCTGCGTCCCCTGTACTGACAAGGACAGCCTGAGTGAGTGTGCCAACTAAGTTGTCACGCCCCTCAGAACCCAGGGTTAACCCTACTAAACCCTTGGGAGGCGCACTACCACTGCTGACTGTACTAGGGGGCACAGGTGCCTTAGGGGCTGCAGTGGCAGGAGTCTGCCCTCCTCCTTTCTTGGTGCACTCACTAAACCAGTGAGATTTACTTTTACAGTACTGGCACCACCTTTTGGATTGGCCTTCTTTCTTCTTTTGGGGAGCCTGACCCCCACCCTCTTTGGGTTGTTGGGGACCTGTCGAAGACTTCTGGTCATTTTGTTCCCCTTTAGAATCTTTACCCTTCTGGTCTGCTTTCTTCTGACCACCTTGATTCTGGCCCTGGTTCTGCTTAACTCTTGTACGAACCCATCTGTCTGCCTTCTTTCCCAATTCTTGGGGAGAGGTCAGATCCGAGTCGACAAGGTGCTGATGCAACAACTGGTTCTGACAATTGTTTAAAATTTGTTCTCTCATCATCAAATTATACAATCCTTGATAATCAGTAACCTTACTGCCCAGCAACCAGCCCTCAAAAGCCTTAGTGGCACAATCGACGAAATCAGACCAATCTTGAGACTGCGTTTTCTGGGTATCCCTGAACAGCACCCTGTACTGCTCAGTGGTTAGGCCAAACCCTTCAACGAGTGTATTCTTCAAGACTTGGTAATTGTTAGCGTCCTCCACCCTTGTGGTGAGGAGCTTGTCTCTTCCTTTCCCTTCAAAGGAGAGCCACAAGATAGCTGCCCACTGACTCTGGGGAACACCCTGCACAGTGCAGGCCCTCTCCAAAGCAGTAATCCATTTGTGGATGTCGTCCCCTTGTTTAAAGGGGGGCACTATCTTCCCAAGGTGTTTCGTATCGAAACTCTTTTCCCTATTACTAGGTACATTGCTGCCACCAGTGGGGACTACCCCACTTAACTGTTGCTCTCTAGCAAAGGCAAGCCTTTCTTTGGCCAGGGCAAGTTCTTCCCTTTCGATCCTCAGATTGGCTGCCCTTTCCTTAGCTTCGTACACTCTCCTCTGAGGGGATGTCATCCCTCTTTGAGAAGAGTTGTGAGAGCCATTGGTTCGAAGGGATCCGCCAGAGTCTCTTGACAGAGATCGGGCTCGTCCATTCCCAATGTTAAGCTGACCTGATAGTGGCCCCAGGGGTTCCCCAGTACCGCTATCATGTTTGCTTAAGTTGGACCTGCTTAGTCTGACGACTTTTACCTGTCCCTTATCTGCCTCATCCCCAGAGAGATCCTCATCCTCATCCTCCTCGCCATCTTCGTTCTCAGTTGCGAGGTGTATGAGGTCAGGATCGTCCCGGGTTCCCTCGAGGGGAGGCATGTCTCCTTCTGGATTAGAAGAGCTACGAAGTTTCTCAGCTCTCCTGGCATCATAAGTCTCCAAGAGACCAATCAGAAAGGACGTTGTGGGGTTAGACCCCTGCTGAATCTTCCGGGAGTGACACAGTCGTCTTAACTCCTTGAAGCTCAGCACAGTATATCCTGAAGGGATGACCTGTGGAGGGTCAACTGACACAAGGGGAGACTCAGAGTTTCCTCCCTGGCCCGACATACTGTTTCTAGTGTGGTGTAAGTGATGCACCTACCTACACTATGTGTTTTCCTACTGTTCCCTTGCTAAGAGTTGTAGCCAAGGTGTGCTAAGCCTTGACGAGCTACAACAGCTGGTTCAGTAGAACTCAGAGTATTCTAAGCTTTTAGTTATATGTACTAACAGTACTCGTGCGATCTTTCAACAAGATATTCTTAGGATACGTGTGGTAAAACAACAGCAAGCTCAAATCCCAACCGCTGCTCACCAATGTGAGAAGTTGGCCCGATATGCAACGTTCGCTATTCTAGCGACCGCTATGTATCGTACCAACGACCCTTATGGTGTTTGGTTGTAAGTCAACCTATAGACCAGCTATCCTAGTAGCGTGGATACGAGCAGTCTAAGGCTAAAGACTCGAGAGGGCGTGTTAAGCCAGCTGTTTACCACACATGTACCCCTTGAACACCCAGTGAAAGGACACCACACAAGTGTTATGAAAATAAACAGGATATTTATTAAGAATCACAACAGCCCTGTACTCTTTATGAGGACAGGGTACTAAGCACAAACCAAATCTCTTTAGCAAATACTTCAAGTGCACAATTTAAAAACAAGTGTCCGAGGACACGGGAAGGTTAAGGTTTCGGGCGGACCCGATAAGGCAAGTCGGAAGCGAGGGACTCGGGACCCTAGAGTAAGGAGGCTATGCAGGCACCGAAATGCCGAGTTACCTAGCCACGAGGGCTGCGGCTGCACAAGTCTTACAGGCGTCGGGGTCTTCGCTGACGAGCCAGGAGCCGGAAGAAAAGGAGTTGCTGGCCGGCGACCAGTGCTGAATAGTTCGTAGAGATCCAAGCCTGGATCGGAGATTGAAGAAACCTGAAAGCAGAGGGGACCAAGTTCGTACTACTAGCCAGTAGTCAGAGGGTACCAGGAAGGCACCGGTTGGCCGTCACCTCGACCAAGTGAGTGGGCGACGCTAGGCTCGGCAGTCTCACGGACCAGGAGGCGTTGTCGGCGACCACGGCGGAGGTGCGAGCTGTCCCACGAAGGATGATGCTGTCGGCGTCGCTGGGCCCAGGATGGGGCAACAAGCCTTGGCAGTTCTCAGGGCCACGTGGTGGGCCTAAGATGGCGTCTTGAGTGGACCAGGAGGGTCCGGGGTGCTTCTCGCAAAGATGGAAGCAAGGGCCAGTCTGGAGCAACCAGACCAGCAGTGATGATTCTCGGATGTCGTCACAGAAGGGCACAAGCCAGCGGCTAGTGACCAGACAACGTGCTGAGCAGCGAGCAGAAGGGCCCCACGCAGATCGTGGAGATGCTGGGAGGCTGCACTTCGGTGCTGGAGCGGCTCAGGGTCGGGGCTTCTCGGACCCCAGAGCACTCACCAGAGAGTTACCTCGATGGTCGTGCTGGTTTTAAGAGCGTGCAGGTTCTGATGATGGCCGGTCCCTCGAGGTCTCGTCGCACCCACAGGTCACAGCTGAGCTGATGATGTGGGTAGAGGTCAGAGGTGCCAGGGAAGCCGGTTCTCGTCGAGCTGGGCCGTCGGATTCCTTGAGGAAGGACTTACAGCAAACCGCAGAGTTCTTAGTTGGTGCCCGCTGATGCAGGGTGACTACTCCTTAGCCACAAGGGAGAAATCTTGAGAAGAGTCTTGAAGTCCTTTCGTAGAAAGTATTCTTGATTCAAAGATGATCTAATTTGGAAGGGTCCCCGCTCCGGCCTTTATTCTAAAGAAAGGGGTGGGTACATGACTAGGTCCTGCCCTAAGGGTGGGACCAGGAAGGGGGGTAGTTACACCCCTCTCCCCTGCCGGACTTTCCCCAGGCCAGGGCTGTCGCCCCTGGAACTGGTTCTAACCGGCAGATGCGTAGTGAGCACCGGGGTGCCACTCCGCAGTCACCTTCTCGCAAAAGCCCTACCTACCCAGAATACACAAACCCTGTCTGGGATGGTGCGAACACCGCCCTCGACAGGAAACCCTTTGTCCAAGTGCTCCTCGCTGGAAGGACTCCCAGCAGCAGGAGGTCAGACTCGTGTCTGTGGTGGCAGCCTCCATTTTGTGGAGCTGAGGCTTTCGTTAACTTTAACCGGGGTTCACAGTTACGTACATGTCGTGTCCCTCTAGAAGGGCGGAATGCTAACCTCGTCGCCAGGGTTGGTGAGAGGGCAGCACCCCGATTCGTATGACACCTTACTCGACATGTCTTGATAACGCGACACCGAAGTTACCGATGTGGTACGCGTTATCATGGAACAGCCATTGGGTCTTTTCTCCGCAAGCTGCAACCGGCTCGGCTCGGGCCAGAACACAGTTCACACGAGCCCATGCACTCTGCCTTCAGGATTGTCAAGGCCTGCCATAGGAGTGACTGATAGGAACTCGGGTGTCCACTGTATGGTTAGATATAGGCTACTATATCCAAAGCAAAGGGTGATTACACGACTTCGCCCCAGCTGTCATGCAGCCAGTTGTGTCAAATTTAGGAGGCCAGCCAGGGGTGGCATAATACATGCTGCAGCCCCTGGCGGCCCTGGGTACACCTATGCCCTGAGTTACAGGGTCTGATAAGGTGGCCCAGTACCAATTGGTAAATGCACCTAGGGTACATATCGTAATTTAGAAAGAGAACAGCCAGGCTGTGGGTCTGATTGGCAGGCCCACAGCCAGAGAAAGTCGTAAACCAGTGAAACAAAAGCAAAAAATCTGGGTGATCATAGGATTGCAGACCCTACTCTCCTACATATATTACTTATGGTTAAATATATAATATATATATATATATACATATACATATATATATATTCTATTCTTCACATGTTTATATGTCACTGGATAGTGTTTATATTTTATCTGATTAGATGCTTTGGGGTTTTATTTATCACAATGTGTAAATATTATCATAACGATTTTATCTACAAGTGTTTCACTATTGAAATATGAGGAAAAGTTAACACGGAAAAAAAAGAATTGAGTTATAAAAAATACACAAATAGCTTCAAGTACAGCACCACTTAAAGTTTGAGTTTATACAATACTAATTTAAATCTCAAAGTATTATCTTCCTTATATCCATTCTATGTAGTCATGTTTCTATATATGTACTACTTTACTTCTACTGTAGAAGAAAGAGGGGAAAAAACTTTCCCTCTCCCCAATGCACTTCCCTGTCTCACACGATACCTCTCTCAATATATCCTCTACCTCCACTCTCTGGCTCATCCCAAACCTCATTCTCCTATTGTGATTACCAAAATAACTCTTTCTAAACTCTTCCCTCCTCTATCCCTCCTTGGCTCACCCCAAACCTCATTTTACTACTATGATCCCCCAAACACCCCTTTTGGAATTCTTCCTTCACGTATCCCTCTTTTGACTCATCCCAAGCCTCATTTTACTACTATGATCTCCCTGATACCTTTCTAGAGACACTTCCCTCCTCCATCTCCCCTTTTACTCATTCCAAACCCCATCTTACTACTATGATCTCCCAAATAATACTTTCTAGACTCTTCCCTATTCTATCCATTCATTATCCTATTCAATACAAATAACAGACTCTCATGTCCACCGCTAATTAAATTATATTTCACTATACCTATCCACAACTAATATTTTTGGGTTCCTGAGTAGCGTGCTATTCAACGAAAAGCACTTCTACGCCTTGTCAGGGATAGTAAGCGCTATATAAATACAATTACCCAAACATACATTACCTTACATTGGTAGTGTTTTCCCCTTTATATACAATTAGACCCCAGATTGAACTAGGAATCAGTTACCTTGGGATACCAAGGGATTAATATCTACCATTACCCTACTGATTTCCAGGATGGAAGTCTGGGCAGAGTGACACACTCCTTCCGAGCCCAGTTTGCTTTTAGGTTTTCTTTTCAACTTTCAGTAATGGGCTACATGGCACTAGTGAAGATGGTGGTGCTACCCCAGTTATTGTATTATTTTGCAGACCTTCACCTGCTCATCCCTTATTCCATTTTCAGACACCGTGGTCGACATAGGGACTAACCGCCCTTGGACACAAAACAGATTTACAAACTGCAACAGCAGTAATCTCATATATCTGATAACGTGCCCATGCCCACTACGATATGTTGGCATGACGACCCGGAAAATCAGGACAAGGATACAAGAACATAAAAGTACAGTGCGATGCCGAAAACAGGCTACTCGTCTCACCGCACACTTTTTGGAGAAGGGACACGGCCCTGATGACTTCTGTTGGACAGTCCTGGAACAACCACAAATCCCTGATTCCTGTACTGACATCAGCCGTTTCTTGTTCAAAATTGAACAAAAGTGGGTTTACCGCCTGAACAGTGACAAAGATGGGCTCAATGAGCCAATACCTTAGATGTCCCTCTAATCAGTCCCTCTAATCAATGCCACCTTATCGACACTATGAACCCCTAACTGGCAGATAAGAAGCCCTAATGTAACTAATTGCACGGGTTTTCGCTAGTTTCTCTGACCTACCTCTCAGTACCCCCATAACACCATTACTGGTTTTTGCCATTGTAGGCATTATCTTACTGACAATATTCCTGGAATCACGAGTTCCTTAATTTAATATACTGCCTCCGCTTGTATGCGCAACCTGCCCCTGTTGGCAGCATATTGTTCGTCAACATCCGTTCGGGACTACATGTCCCAGCATGCCCGGCACCACGTGATCAAAATCACATCACGTGACCACTACCCTGCCGTGCTGAACGCGAAGGTACAAAACAGTTCTCTTTGAGGAGCGCCGGTGCCCCCCCCAGACAGTACGGATGACTGCCAGGAGACACCGACGGACAGGTAAGCGAGCGCTCGCTTCCTATGCGCACGCTGGCAGCCTGATATACACAGCGCGCTGAAACTTGACAATACAAACGCGCTGCCTTGAAAGCGATTGCGCTTCCATTACCGATGACAATGCTTCCACCCGAGTTTGGCTATTTTTAAAAAAAACTCGATCAGCGGACAAGCGCACTGTAACGCGCAGCTTTTAAGCGATTCCGCTTTTCATTATTGACGCCATTTCTTCCATCTTAGTCTGGCTTCATATCTATAACATGATCAACGGACTATTGTCCGCGTCCTTGTCGGACTGATGGAGCATAGTGCAGGCGGGGTGACCCGCACAACGTAGATTCTGAAGGAATAATTAAGTAATCTGCCTCCCTGTGAATTCCCTTTTAATTTTAATTTTCAGCTCTAAAAAGTTACTTGTGAATTGTTTTTAGAGCGGTGCTCCTCATACCTGCGCTGCAGCCAGGTGGGGTGAAGCCTCTCAACCATCATATATGGGTGAGTCTGCAAATCGGAATATTTGTCCTAATACATGTGAATGTGTACTCATTACAGTATATAAACCATGGGAATATGACATCCTCATGTTCTTTATTTGTTTGTTTGTCTCTCTGTGTGGATCCAATACCGTGCGATGCAACAGTATACGGTTGAGTACGTACCTGAAGTTCAGGTGATATTGTTCTTAATTTTTCATTACTACAAGCAGCAGTGTTTTTATATAAGGTCCTGAAGAATGCATTTGAAACTATGTTCTATGTAATGCAGAAACATGTTGACCACTATTAAGTACGGTTATTATTTAAAACCCGCACTTACACTTGCTTTTTAAACTTTAGGGATTGGGAGACACTAATAAATTTTGTTTGTCCACCCGATTCACCTAATTTTATTCTATTTCCCTCACTCTCTCACTCCTACTACTTTAACACTGCTTTTTCAGTAGCCACTTCAATCTTTGTACATAATACACCACCCACTTACCACATCTATCGGTCACGGTAACATCTGACCGGCCGTTTTGTCTCCTGGGTAAGGAGAACCCAAATGATGAGAAAGAGGGCGGTACAGTGTGGCTTCTGATGGGAACTATTTCTCCATATGCTCTTGAGCCTTTACTTGGCCTGCATTCACTAACATGCATGAGGTCCTCACTGGTGTCTTTTGTGTAGTATTGGTGTTGTGATCCACTCTGTTTGACTAACTACTTTTTGACCCCCAGGTATTATTTGTTGTGATTATATGATTTACATACCAAACAGCAGGGCTTGGTTCATGCACAGGCTCTAAGACCCGAGTCAGACCTTTGGCTTGGCTGTTAATTTGTTGGCTCGCCCACCTCGATGCTATTCAATGCAGAGGTTGAAATGCATTGAAAAAAGGGTGGCTACTGCCATTGGGATAGGGCCAGTGAGCGCGAATGTGGAATCAAAGGCGTGGCTAAAAAGAGCAATATATTCTGTAACTATTTTGTTGATCTCTCACCATTAGGTAACTATATACCTTAACTGAAAAATAAATAAAAGTTATACTAATCAGTGGGAAATGCACTATTTTATGTTATGAAACTTCTGTTAGTTAATGCGATCACAACCGATGTATATGTGTGCAACCAAAGGCACACAGAATTGAATCCTGGTTGGTGCAGCAGGGAATAGTGACGTATGTATTTTTAGTGCTAGGAGATATCTGAAAGCACTGTGAATGTTTGAGTCATTATTTGTAATGTGCATTATACACAGTATACTATAGGCTGCTACTAAATACACATACACATTTAAGTTAAAGATAAAAAGTGTTTCTAAGTATAGATTTCAGTAATATGTCAATTATACCTAGTGCAAAATGTTTTTAGAACTGTCCATTAAAAGGATGCTCTCCAAAGCTTAGATTGGGACGCCCTTACTTTACTTTTGTCTTCAGGAAGCTTCAGGTGACTCCATTAATTAACGCCTCCCAAGAAGCCTTTACATTTGCTGATTAATCAATTGCAAACATTTGCATTTCTTTGAGGAAGACACCCTGACAAGAAGCCTTATTTATTTTTGGCTGCCTGCTCCTTCCTCTGGAATGCAGCACAGGAGACTCCCTCCCTTTCATTTCTGCTGGGGTATCTCGTTTGTGGGAATTAACTGTTGTCCTTTAGCTGAGAGGCTAAAATTATGGGAAAATGCTGCTCGTTAAGACATCAATCACGAATAACGGACGTTAGTGCTAATTTACGGTCAGGCTGTGAAAACTACACCCTATCCCTATTTCAAAATCTAGTCAACGACACCTAGTTAGTGGTCCTTGCAGGCTTCTTTGTCGAGTGTTTGTAGCTCTCTGGTAATTGCATAAACCCAACTCACAACGCCTAGGCTGTATCTGATGGAATGCATGTTCCTTTCACCAATTGGTTCCTGCCCTCACTCCTCCTTTGTGTTGAAAATCAGGAACAATGTGCCATTCATTGTACTTATTTCTATGGTTTTATATGGCACAAATCAGGCTCAAAGAGCATTTATGCGTTCTCGAAGAAAAGGGAAGCCAATTTACATGAACAATCAATTTGCATACAGTTCTCGTATTTGGTTATAACAGAAATACCAAATTACATATCCACTCTCCATAATATTACGTAATAATTCTTTTGGATTGGTACATCTACCTCCAGTTCCTCAGCAACTAGACTGGCTCTGACAAACTTATAATACCTCTCGCGCAACAGCAGTTGGCACCACTGCTCTGTTTTGCCTTCAGTGCCACCTCCAGATGTGACGTGAAGCGCAGCATAATTGTCCGCACTCAGTGCTTTGACCTCAGTTCCCTTTTTTCCGCACCCTTCGGTGAGGATATGAAGTGCACTCCTTCTGAAGTTTCCTTCTGTTTTGTATTTACAGCAGTGCATTAGGGAAATGGTTCTCCCAATAGTGGCATGTCCAGGTAAGGACCCCTTCGCACCCGAAGTACCCCTTTTATCAGTAGGGTTGCATTGGCATCTGGGACCCGAACACATCCTGGACCCTGTCCAAGTTGGACTTCCAGTGAACGAAAAGATGATCTACTGATGAACCACATTGTTCAAGAAGGCCCATGCCTCTCCAGGGCTCACTCTGGATCCAGGTAGGTAACTATATAGATGGCTTCTCAGTGGTGTATGCCTTCACATGGTTTCTACAGGCTCATCTAGTTCAGCGGTGTTCCTCCTGTCTGACGTCACTTCCCAATGCGGGGCAGGTCGGATAGTCAGCGGGCCCATCCATCCACTCTGACCTCATCTTTGGATTCATCTCTTGTACTGAAGTGACGAAACTCCTGCTCCATTCAGGCATCATGCGTGGTGCTATTGACCCATATCGGGCCTTTCTGGTACCACCTCTGTCAAGTGGTGGTATTCAGTCAAGCATTGCTGGCAGTCTTGTAACCTATTCCTGATCCCTCTGATGTGCCTTTGGGCTCCAAAATGCTTATGGTTTCCTCGTCCACTCCGTAGCTGGCAGTCTCCACCTTGGCGCTGGCTAACGCCTTGGGAATAGCTGACATATGTTCTACCCAGGCAGTCCCTTTTCTGACAGCAAAGGCGTTGCTTGTTCTCTGGTCAATGCTGGTGGCACTGTCAACCCTATTTCAGGGGCTTTGGGGCAAGCAGAGTCTATTGGGCCTCAACTGTGCGGATTCAGCTATTTTCCCTCTGCTGTCCCAGGGCACTTCAAACTGGGCCAAGTACATTCCTTTCCTCGCTTGCCTCTCAGTGGCAGCGAGAATGAACAGTCATAGTCTTCACAGGGGGTTACTGTGGTGGTGCACAATTTCAGAGCTCCAGGTGTGCAGAAGCCAACAGTCCTGAAGCAACATGGTTACCACTGAACCAAAATTAATCATCTGAGGCCTTAGAGACTGGCGGTGAGCTTTGCTGGGGCCAGAGGGTCCACAACAGACCCCCTGACAAGGGCTTGCAACATTTGACTGATGCAGTTCCCATGTTGCCTGATCATAAATCAATGACACTACCAGAGCCACCAGGCTAAGCACAGAAATGTGTTATTCTACCCGCTGTGATACACCTGGTGCCATATTACATGCTGATGTAAACTCAGTAATTGTGGAGCCAACCTGAATGGTCTGCTTGTTTCCAATGCTACTAATAACATATACAAATAAGAGCAACTATACCCCCTCCTAAATCAAACTTGATTTCCCACATGTAAATTTGTTCAGTGGCAAATTATGCAAATTAGGCACAGTGCCCATAGGGATCACATTGCAGCTACCTCACCTTGCCTGGGCCCCATACATTTTCCATTTTTAAAGGATATAAGCAAAGCCAGGATTAGTGGTGGCAGCCTTTCACTTATGTAATTCAGGCCTGACATACCGAAACAGCCTGACAGGTCTTAGTTTCCGTCCAAAGCGTCTCTATTCCCCAGAAAAGTGCAAAATCACCAATTTTTGTGTTGTGAGAGTAAGTGTGTGTGTGTGTAGGGGGGGTCGGTATTATTTTAAAGAAACAACAGATCTCTCAGTATTCCATTTTGATTCCTGCAGCAATTTACTTAAGCGATTTGTCACCTTTTCTTTTCTTTTTATTCAAATTCTCTGATTAATGCTAGACTTTTGGTAAGTTATCTGCTGAGAATCAAGAGAAGGAAGAATAAATACAGTGTTTCTATTTTACCATCCACGTTAAGGACTCGGTATGTGAAATAAGAATCACTTCATTTTAAAGTATATATGTACTCTTCTTATTCATTTGAAACAATTTTCTGTTTTTTGTTCTTTTCTTTTCTTTGCCTAAATTTTAGAATTGTAAACATTAATCCACTTAATGTTGTAAAGAAACCCAAAGCGTTTCGGTATACAGCCAGCTTCAGGAGTATAGATATCTTTTGAATGCCATATTTGCCCCTCGCTCCCCCATGGCTTGCGGTAACTCTTACTCCACATTTAACCCTGGCACTACCGAATACAACCCTTGTATTGGCGTTATTCTGTAAAAAGAATGCATGTGGGAGACATAGGATTATATGCACCACCCGAAGAAGCACTTTGCCTAACTATTGGTGTCACTGGTTCAGCCTTAGAGTGGCTGACTTCATTTCTTCTCAACCGGAATCAGCAGGTATGGCTACCCCCCCTTTCGTCATCGGCCAAGCTTCTTTCCACCGGGGTGCCTCAGGGGTCGATTCTAAGTCTGTTATTGTTTAATGTCTATCTGACCCCCCCTGATTTTCCTAGCCGAACAACTGGGTGATAAAAAAATAGCCTACGCCGATGACACGCAACTGCTGTTTACTTGGTCGGCCACGGATCTGGACACTTCATCTGCCCGGAACTGTCTTTCCCCAGTCTTCAATTGGCTGGCATCTGTCCAGCTAAAGTGCAAAGAAGACAAATCTGAAATCTTACTTTATGGGTAGTTCCCCCAAATTTCAGAGAATCCCTGTGGCCTACGGACGTTCCACCTCCTAGCTCTGTGGGCAGTCAGGCTAAAACCCTGGGAGTTTGGTTAGGGAAAGATTTAAAATTTGAGGAGCATATCAAGAAAGGTGCCTGCGGTTGCTTTGGTACTCTTAATGCTCTCTGCAAATATTTTCCTCTTCTTCCCAGAGCGGCGAGAGAAACAGTTAAGAGAGCTCTCATTCTCTCTCGCCTTGACTTTCCTAATGCCCTGTTCATCGGCATTCCGGCATATCTGACGAACCGCCTCAAGATAATACAAAATGCGGCTGCCAGACTCCTTTTTAACATCTCAAGGAAGACTAGCGTCCGCCACCATCTGCACAGTGGTCAGGTCAGGTCACGGAGCATAACTGAAGCAATCTGTTTAAAGCAACCTAACAGAATTTTTTTTTTTTTTAAATAGCTTACAATGACAGTCAGAGAGAATATGTATATTTTTTGCACTCCTTAGATAGAGAAATGCTAGAATCTTTCTGCATGTTTCTACAAATTCCAAGTTACTGCAGCTTTCATTCTTTAAACTGCTTCCAATATCTTTTTCCAATAAATATCAAACAGGTTTTTGATACGTTTAATTTTGCACTAGAGGTTTTATTCGTATTCTTCATGTTTGCAAACATGCTCCCTCTTATATGAAAGATCTATGCACCAAGGTTTTAAGTGGTTTGTGGTAAAGGTGATGGTGTGACCATGTAATTTATGGGATACAGTATCCCCTGGCGGTACATGGTAGGAATATTGCAAGTCACCTCAGAGTTCCATAATATTATTAAGGAACTTGGACTTTGGCCTTGCTCCTCTATAGGGTTATGGAACTCCTCGGTGACTTGCAATATCCTTATAATGTACAGCAGGGGGTACTTTATCCTTTATATATTCGGTACTATTGATAAGTACTAGAATCAGCCGAACCTTCTATCCCCTGAACAACTACCACTACACCACCGCTTTAGCAAGAACAGCTCATCAACTCAAGGGGTGGAAGCAAAAGGTAAGGGCTAGGCAGACATATTCCACTCTCTTCATGCTATTTTCGTCTTCAAGAATGGAAAAAGACTACTGGATGTATCTGCCCCATTTTTCTTTTAGACTAATGCATCAAACGTGAGAGGAGAGGAGGAGGAGCTTCGCGGGCAACCAAGATGGCCGCGTAAGCTCGGAGCTCCGCGGACCTTCCGATCCTCCGCAGATATCCTGTCTGAGATCCTGATCCACGAGGGTGGATTTCTGTTGCTGATGGTCTACTGAGGCGAGAACCGTTTTCAGATCACGAATCGGTGCTTCCTACGCTGAGCTACGTCGAGTGGGACTCCGTGCCAGCTCAGTGCCATTGTCTCTCCGGACTCCGTCGCTACGCACGGCCGACCTGCGGAGTGCCTGCTTGTCGTCTCCACCGGTGGGATATTGGTGGCCGTGGTGCGTTCTTGGGACGGCCTCTTACTGTCTGGCCCGGACTGGATTTCCTGCTCATTAGGCTCGGGTTTGCCTGGCACAACCCTTTGTTCTTATCGGACCTAACATGGCGGGCAGAGGGGACCCCGACAAGACATCGAGCAAAGGCGTCCGCGGCAAAGCACAGTCACAACAGAACAGGATTGAGCGCTATACCCAGCCGAAGACGCCACCTGTTACCGGACCCTCTGTCAAAAACCTGCCGTCCTCGGGCTCGCCGGACGGCACTGAGCCTACCCTGGGCGACATCATGGGAGCCATTACTAGTTTCCGGGCGGACATGCAGCAACAGCATGAGGTCCTTACACATAAAGTGGACACTATGGCCGTTGACCTGACTCTCATTAGAGCCGACTTGGGCAAGACTAATGATCGAGTCAAAAATCTGGATATTAAGACCTCCAGCCTGACGGCCGATGTCTCGGACCTACAAACAGAGGTCCGGAACCTGCAGAGGACCGCGGAACAATTCTCAAGGCGGCTGGAGGACTTTGAGAGTCGTGCCAGGCGGCAGAACGTCCGCATTGTTGGTGTCCCGGAGGGATCGGAGGAGGCGGCGACGGACCTCCTCGTTGAAGAACTGATAAAGACCCATCTGGCACCGCCTGGCCTTAGCAATTTTTTCTTGGTGGAGCGAGCTCACCGAGTCCCGGGTGGCCCGCCGAAGTCGGGCGTGGCGCCTAGACCCATCGTGGCTCGTCTGCTCCATTTCCGAGACAGAGACGCGGTCCTGCAGGCTTCCAGACGGCATGGACCGCTTAAATATCTGAACGCCGACGTCCACTTTTATCCGGACTTTACCAGGACAGTACAGCGACAGCGCCAGAGCTACGCCGGGGTGAAACGGAGGCTACGGGACTTGGGATACAAATACTCCATGATGTTCCCTGCCAAGCTCCGGATCGAACACGAGGGCCGTGCCCTCTTTTTTGACTTTGCCGAGAATGTAAGTGACTGGCTGGACACTTTGTCGCCGCGCCGAGACGCTCAGGATGAACATGATGGTGGTGCTGCTGGTGGCCCAGACCTATGAGACTTGGCTCTATAGTGGGAGAACCATCGCTTGGTATTTTTGCCTCATGTGACCTTCGGGTATTGTTTTATTTGACCCTGTTGACTTTCCTGTCAGTACATGGAGGGTGGCGGGGGGTGTTCGCGGAGATTCCATACTCCTCTGGGTCTCTTCTTGTAGAGTAGTTATGGGGCGACAGGCACACTGCTGGTTGGGGGGGCTTTTTAGTCATATGCAGGGGTGCAGGGTGGGGGGTGCAACTATGCAAGTTTATTTGTTTGTTCGTTCTTTTTCTTCCTTTTTCTTGAGGCAATGGATTGTGTGTTTTACTGTTTACTTGATGTCTGAGTTGGCTGGGGTCGGGAGGGGCGGGTTGCTGGACGATGGGGGGTAGGAACTTAAAAGTGATCAGTTGGAATGTTAATGGGTTGGGTGACCGGGTTAAGAGAGGGGTGGTGATCCAATTAATAAAGAGACATATGCCCGATATTGTGCTTCTGCAAGAGACGCATTTGGTAGGGAACTCTTGCAAGGCCCTTAACCGTAAAGGCTACAAAATGGTTGCCCACTCTGGGTTCTCCTCAGGTTCCCGGGGGCGGGCATCCTGGTGCGTGCGTCCCTTCCCCTTGAAATAGACGTCACAGTGCTTGATGAAAGGGGACGCTACGCCGCTGTGGCGGGAAGATGGGAGGGGCGTTCCTTGGCGCTACTTTCGGTTTATGTTCCCCCGGGCCTCCAATCCAGCACCTTTCGGGACCTTGGTGGCGCCATCTTGTCCCTGCCTTCGGGCCTCTTGATCCTGGGGGGTGATCTCAATTCAGTCTGCTCTGGCTCCCTGGACCGCCAACTGCCGAGGGACCTCCGTGGTTCCCAGATGTGGCTGCCGGCCTTCCTCGACTCTATGGGGTTGGTGGACAGCTGGCGGTTACTACATCCCGCACTCCGCCAATTTTCCTTCCTCTCGAGTGCCCACGGGAGTCTGTCCCGTATAGACTACGTTCTTACCCTGGCGGCACATTCACCTGCCGTGTCTGAGGCCCGTTTTCTGGCGCGGGGTATCTCTGACCACTCCCCGTTGTGGGTCTCCTTTGATTTTGGTATCGTCCTGTCTAGTCGTCCGGTGGCGGTGAACCCTTGGTATTTTCGCAATCACAAGACGCGCGCACTCCTAGCTAAGGCCATTGACCTATATTTCTCCGAAAATGTTGGCTCGGTTGGCTCGGCGGTCAAATTGTGGGAGGCGTTCAAGACTGTGTTGCGGGGTGAGGCCCTAGCTCTCATTGCGGAGGCTAGGCGAGTTCGTGATGCCGACCTTATGCATATTGAAGAAGAGGTCCTGGACCTCGAGTCCCGTTTGGGGCCTGAGCCCGACCCTTCTCTCTTACACGACCTCTCCCTTAAACAATCGGAGTACCATGTCCTTGCCACGAATGCTGCCCTAGTTCTGGCTAAGGAACAACAGGGCCGCATTTATGACGTTGGGGACAAGGCCGGAAAGTTGCTGGCCTGGTTGGACAAGCGTGAGATGGCTAGTCGGGTGGTGCCGGAGATCTTGGGCGAGGACGGAGTGTCGGTCACGGACCCAAGGGCCATTGCCGAGTCTTTTGCTGACTACTTCCGGGGTGTCTATACTTCTGGCTCAGACTGCTCCGAGGCTGACTCGGCTGAGTTCCTCTCGACGATTGACCTCCCCTGTCTTTCTGACGAGGATTGTGCCGACATGGATCGGGATATAACCGCGGACGAGATTGCCTCGGCGATCCGTGCCTTGCGGTCGGGTAAAGCGAACGGCCCCAATGGTATACCGATCGAGGTGTACAAGATTCGACCGGACGTGGTTTCTCCTCATCTGAGAACTATGTTCCTGCGGGCTTGAGAGGAGGGTATCCTCCCCTTGGATCAACGACTGGCCACTATTGCGGTCATTCACAAGGAAGGAAAACCGAGGGACGTTTGTAGATCTTACCGTCCTATCTCTCTCCTCAATGCGGAGCCCAAGATCCTAGCTAAATTGCTTGCTAATCGGTTGATTGGAGTCATTAGTGACTTGGTGCACCCGGATCAATCGGGCTTCATTCCCCGCCGAAACACTGCCCTTAACCTGCGACGGCCTGGTTGGACAAGCGTGAGATGGCTAGTCGGGTGGTGCCGGAGATCTTGGGCGAGGATCGAGTGTCGGTCACGGACCCAAGGGCCATTGCCGAGTCTTTTGCTGACTACTTCCGGGGTGTCTATACTTCTGGCTCAGACTGCTCCGAGGCTGACTCGGCTGAGTTCCTCTCGACGATTGACCTCCCCTGTCTTTCTGACGAGGAACGTGCCGACATGGATCGGGATATAACCGCGGACGAGATTGCCTCGGCGATCCGTGCCTTGCGGTCGGGTAAAACGAACGGCCCCAATGGTATACCGATCGAGGTGTACAAGATTCGACCGGACGTGGTTTCTCCTCATCTGAGAACTATGTTCCTGCGGGCTCGAGAGGAGCGTATCCTCCCCTTGGATCAACGACTGGCCACTATTGCGGTCATTCACAAGGAAGGAAAACCGAGGGACGTTTGTAGATCTTACCGTCCTATCTCTCTCCTCAATGCGGAGCCCAAGATCCTAGCTAAATTGTTTGCTAATCGGTTGATTGGAGTCATTAGTGACTTGGTGCACCCGGATCAATCGGGCTTCATTCCCCGCCGAAACACTGCCCTTAACCTGCGACGGCTGCATGGCGTCATGGCCAGAGCTCATACCCTGGAGGAACCGGCGGTGCTTGCCTCCCTTGATGCCACAATGGCCTTTGACTCCCTGGAGTGGAGCTACCTTTGGGCGGTGTTGGCAAAGCTTGGGTTTGGACCAGGCTTCCTGGGCTGGGTGCAACTTCTTTACTCGGGCCCGATGGCTGCTGTCGCAGTCAACGGCCGCATGTCAGCGTCCTTCGCGCTTCATCGAGGTACTAGACAGGGCTGCCCCCTGTCACCTCTCCTATTTGCATTGGCCCTGGAGCCACTTGCGGCCATGCTACGCTCGCACCCTGACCTACATGGTATCACCTGGGCCCCGGGGTTTGAAGACAGGGTCTCCTTATACGCAGACGACATCCTACTTTATCTTACCTCTCCCTGTAAGTCACTTATTGTAGCATGTGACGTGCTCCGGCTGTTTGGGCGCTACTCGGGCCTGGTCATTAACTGGGCCAAGTCCTCTCTTTACATCCTGAAGGGGGGCACGCCGCGCCTCCCTAGGGGTTGCAATATACAACTGGCCGGGCAAGGTTTTAAGTACCTGGGAATCTACATATCGGGTAGCCCGAAGGCTCGATATGACCATAACCTCCTTCCTCCTCTCCAAAGACTGCGGAACGATGTGGATAGTTGGCGCAGGCTTCCGCTTTCTCTCCTGGGCCGGGCGGCATTGTTTAAAATGATGCAGAATACCCAGGACTTGGTCCCGGCTCGCTATTTCAGAGAGGTTGAGAGCTTGCAACGTGCCCTGCTCTGGGAGGGTCGGCCTCGTGTCGCCATCCAGAAGCTCACACTACCATGGTACGACGGGGGCATTGCTTTGCCGGACGTGCGGCGGTATTACTGGTCCTCTCAACTCACTGCCATCAACCATGGCCTTTACGGCCCCGCGGATAGTCCGGGCTACGCTATGGACAGGTGGCTTCTGCGTGGAGGCAATTACTACCGCGCCCTGTATTCCAGGTCCTTTGATCGGCGCCTCACGGGCCCGACCAAAGCAGCAGTTCACACGTGGCGGACGATTACTAAGATACAGGGCTGGCAGGACAGACTGACGAGATTCACCCCTTTGTATGACTCTGATATCCTGGGCAAGCTCTGGCACACCAAGGGTTTTGATAAATGGGACCTTATAGGTATCTCCAGGGTGGAAGACATGGTTGCTAAAGGAGAGGTCAAGACCTTCTCCCAACTGCAGGCCGAGTATCACTTGGGTGGATCGGAATTTTTCCGGTACGCCCAACTGAGACACGCACTAAACGCCGCTAGGCCAGCGGAGGGCGAAATCCCTGAAAGCTCCCCCTTGGAGGACAGGATTTTGGACGGCCATATGCCTGACAGTGCCATTTCTTTGTCCTACAAGAAATTGATCAATGTTAGAATTGACCTCCTCCTGCACTTGCGAGAACAATGGGTAGCTGACGGCCTGGAACTGGACGACGAGGACTGGCAGAGTGCTGTGTCTTCCCCTAAGGAGGTCGCCATTTCCTCGCGTCTACGTCTAGTGCAATTCAAGATCCTTCATCGGGTGTATGTCACCGGCCCCCGGCTTGTGCACATGGGCTTCTCGCCCGACGGCTTTTGTCGTCGTGGCTGTGGAGCCCTTGCTACCTTCATGCATATTCTGTGGGAGTGCCCTGTCATTGCCCCTTATTGGGAGAGAATACATCGTGTAATGAGGGAAGTAACTGGAGTTGAGGTGGCGGCAGAGGCGCGGAGGTGCCTCCTCAACGTTTGGGAGCCGAATGATTATAACACGGCGCAGACTCGCTGGGCTACACTAGGCAACATGATCGCTAAGCGAGATATAGCGCAGAAATGGGGTTCCACCGCGGCCCCCCTGGTGGTGCAATGGAAGGCCAATATGGATTGGTGTATGCTAAGGGAAAAGACGGTGTACGCTGCCAGGGGGAGGCCTCAAACGTGGAACAAGGTGTGGGGGGCCTGGAATGCCTACAGGGGCGATTTGTGCTTACCACCGGAGCCTATTCCCCGCGAGGAACACCTGTCACCGTGACCATTGACACCAGCTGTTTCATACGTACTGTAATTCTCCTGCTTTCCTTCCCCCCCCCCTACATCCTACTATCCGTTCTTCTCTGGACTTCTACCTGACCTCTGATGCCTCCGACTGACTCATACACGTCTCTTTTACTCCATTGCCTTTCTAATGCGCCCTTTGGCGCTTCTTTCTTGGTTTGGTTATCTTTATAAAATAATAAAAACAACCTGCAATGTCCTGCTGTAATTGGTTTTGCACTTTCGTTCTCCTGATACTATGCTGCCTTGCCTCCGGGATGTTAGGCTGAATAGCTGTGTGCTTTTATATAATAAAGGTTTTAAAAATTTTAAAAAAAAAAAAAAACGTGAGAGGAGATGTGTTTTTTTGATTGCCCACTTGTCAATTATCAACTGGTTAGCAAATGACTACAGTATCTTATATAGTGCACACTGGAAAGTGAGAGGAGTTACACCAGCATTAGAGCTTGAAATGAATAGACAAGACCCAGAGTACCTGAGTCTCAGATTATCTGCTTTCTACTAAGAACCTTTGGTACTCTTCCATTTAAAGTATTCCTTTTCTTCGGAGAATTGTTTCTACTCTTCCGAAAAATAAAATCAGTTACTTGGGAGTCATCTCAAAGACCACAACATCTTGCTTAAAAGGCATACACCTACATAATACCCAATGGCATTCCATTAAAACCACCATGTGCATGAATTTACTTAACCCAACCACTAAAGACAACATCTAACTCCTGCTAATTACATCTACTATGTAGAAATGTGAGTAAACGCGTAGAATAGTTTTCTTATGAGCACAAGACTAATTCATTATCATAATCACAATAACAACTGAAAAATGCTAACTTTGGGTCTGATGTAGTGTGCAGCCCACCATAAAGCAGGGCAACTCTTCGTCAGGGTTAGTAAGCTCTGTATAAATGCAATTACAATGCAATGCAATATATAACCCCTGGCCCACACTAATGCCATAACGCCCAGCAGTTGGACAGTCAATTGCTGTTCATACAGACTGCATAATAATTCCCTACTGCTTGAAACTCTTACACTCACATAAGACAAAAACTGCTATGATTCCATTACCCAGTACTATTATAGTCCACAGAAATAAACCAAGCACCACCACGTGAGCAGGCATGAAATACGTGAAGGGATCTGCCATATGCTGCTGGCCAATTCAGAACTTCATTTAGCCCATCACTGCAGGCCCCAACAAGTTATATACTACAGCCACTTCTTGACATCCAACAATGACAATCAGATATCAGATAATATTGGCAAAGTCCATTGTAGCATATATCCCCTCCATGTCTTCCTCCAAATTTCTCTTGGTTGGGATCATAAACTTTAAACAAAATATCTCAGAATGCACATCCTAGTGCAGTAAACACCTAAGTGGACTATGGCCATAAGAAATAGCACAAAGGACCTGCAGAGCTGTTCAAAGCTGCCTACATACTGAAAACCATAAACAGCATGCCTTTGTCCCACAGTCCTTCATCCATCACACAGCTAAGCACAGTGTCCTAAAACACAATAACTGGACCTGGGTGGCCATCATGCTCAACAAGGAAACACGTCCCACATGGGATCAAAATAATAGCAGCACACTTCCAGCCACACACCCTACACGGCGAAGCATGCTACCCATGTAGGCAAGCACTTCAGCTCCCCACATGGGAGTAATAAGGAACATGTAAATATTACAGTACAATATGGAGGAGAAAAAAATAAACTAAGGGCCCGATTCACAGAATGAACTTAAGACTCAAACCTAAACTTACTACTATTTTGGTATTCACAGAATGCACTTACTACTTTTGGCATTCACAGAATGCACTTACTACTATTGGTATTCACAGAATGAACTTACTACTTTTGGTATTCACAAAAGTTAGGATTTTGTCTTAAGTTTGTCTTAAATATATATATATATACATATATATATATATATATATATATACATATCCGTTCCACTGTCCTTGTTGAATTACCGGGACTCTTGGAGCGTCGGTGCATAAAATCAGGGCACAAGGTTACCCTGCTTACATCAACGCCACTTGGTACTTGCAAAGTACAGATGCACTCTTACAATATTCTCCGCCACACGATGCGATGGTATCGGAAGACTTTATTCCATATCAAGCCAAACAATAGGACAAACCCAACGCGTTTCGGCTACACACTCGCCTTGGTCACGGGTAAGTTGTTTGTATTCAGCCGACATTTAAATAAAGAAAGAGTGCAACATATACGTGCAATTTTTAACTCACTGATTTAATTATGTGAACATTATTCATAGAATGAGCCACCAACATATGTTTTACTTTTTGCAGGTACATTAATGTGAACTGAGTTCTGGAAAACTTGTGAATCATGGACTAATCCTGGAACTATATATTTTTGAATAGCTTATGAATGACAGCGTATACATATATTCACTAATGCTGGAACCGCTGGAACTTTTATGAAGTATACAGTGTTAGAATGCTGAGTATTTAGATACCACTACCCACTTGGGATGAACATGCATTTATCTGTAATGAGAATCAAGTCATAACCCACTGGGGTTTTAATTTGGGAAACTTTGAGATGTATTCATATATTGAATATAGCATTATAATTTGAAATGCTGTATTCTAATATAAACTGCTGTTATACGTAATATGGTTCACGCAATTGCCGTATGATTTGGTTCGTTGGTTTTGGCATTAATTGTGGAGATTTCAATATGTCGGACGGTTGCCAGGATTTGAATACCCACTTGGGATAGAATATGCATTTCACGCACCAGGCGGCGCAATATATGAATGTATGATTACATTTCTGGGTGATGCCATATGTAACTGAATATGTCATTCACACTAGAAATACTCGTAATATGTCAATAAAAGACGCAGCTGCAAGTTAGCTTAAGAAAACTCCTTAATTGTTCCTGCAAAACATTAACAAAACTAGGTAAAAGATTATATTACATTTACCACGCCAAGATGGCCGAAAGAGTTTTTGTTGTGTATAGTCCTTTGTTTATGTTCACGTATATGTTGCACTCTTTCTTTATTTAAATGTCGGCTGAATACAAACAACTTACCCGTGACCAAGGCGAGTGTGTCGCCGAAACGCGTTGGGTTTGTCCTATTGTTTGGCTTAATATGGAATAAAGTCTTCCGATACCATCGCATCGTGTGGCGGAGATTATTTTAAGAGTGCATCTGTACTTTGCAAGTACCAAGTGGTGTTGACATATATATATATATATATATATATATATATATATATATATATATATATATATATATATATATATATATATATATATATATATGCAAGGAAACTTCTTCGAGGTAAAGAAGAACAAAGACCCTTGGGGAAACGTTTGGAGGCTTTTAATGTGAACACATGGCGGATGCATTTCTGGCCGATGTTTTGCCGTCTTCAGCGCCCAAAGCCTCCACAGGTAAGTGTGCACCTTAGCCAAAGTTCCACCTCTCTTTAAACCTGTTGTTCCAAGTTCGCACCGCCCCAGTGCTTCCACTCAGCACACCTGTGTAGCATCCCTTGTGCTATGGGAAACTACACATCCCAGAATCCCCCGTAGAGAGTCCCTGGCGGTCGATGCTGGGGGGGTGGATTGTTGTTACCTTCCAATGTGCGTCCATGAGGGAGGATGGCCAAAGTGCGCCCTGAGACACACCAACAAATTGCTGATGCGACTCCCGGCTTTATTGTCCACAGCAAAACCTCCTCCGTCTCCCCATGCCGCCTCCGCCTCTGATTCCAGGAGTTAATGTGACAGGGGCTGCAGAACAGTGTCTGCCGCCCAACACGGGGTCCGACTGACCTCGCTCCTGACGACGTTTTTCCCTTGGTCTCCGAGGCAGGCTTAGGACAGTCCAAACACCTTTGGCATACGAAGAACTTAACAGTTCACGTCTGTATCAATCAATCAATCAAAGACATTTATAGAGCGCACTACTTACCCGTAGGGTCTCAAGGCGCTTGGGGGGGAAGGGGGTGCCGTTACTGCTCGAACAGCCAGGTCTTGAGCTTCTTCCTGAAGGAGAGGTGGTCTTGGGTCAGGCGCAGGTCGGTCGGGAGGGAGTTCCAGGTCTTGGCGGCCAGGTAGGAGAAGGACCTTCCTCCTGTTGTCGCTCTTCGGATGCGGGGGACGGCGGCGAGGGCGTGGCTGGCTGTTTGGAGGTGGCGTTTGGGAGCGTAGAAGTTGATTCGGTTGTTGAGGTATCTCGGGCCTTGATCGTGTAGGGCTTTGTGTGCGTGGGTGAGGAGACAGAAGGTGATTCTTTTGTTGACGGGAGCCAATGCAGGTCTCTCAGATGTCCGGAGATGTGGCTGTTTCGTGGGATGTCGAGGATGAGTCTGGCTGAGGCGTTCTGGATCCGCTGGAGTCTCTTCTGGAGCTTGGCGGTGGTTCCGGCGTAGAGGGCGTTGCCGTAGTCTAGTCGACTGGTGACGAGGGCCTGGGTGACAGTCTTCCTGGTCTCGGTGGGGATCCACCAGAAGATCTTCCGTAGCATGCGCAGGATGTTGAAGCACGACGAGGAGACGGCGTTGACTTGTCTGGTCATGGAGAGGGAGGAGTCCAGGATGAAGCCCAGGTTGCGTGCGTGGTCCGTCGGTTTGGGTGCGGTGCCCAGGGCGGAGGGCCACCAGGAGTCGTCCCAGGCGGAGGGCGAGGAGCCCAGAATGAGGACCTCCGTCTTGTCTGAGTTCAGTTTCAGGCGGCTGGTCGTCATCCACTGGGCTACATCTTTCATCCCGTCGTGCAGGTTGGCTCTGGCGGCGGCGGGGTCATTGGTCAGGGAGAGGATCAGCTGGGTGTCGTCGGCGTAGGAGATTATGTTGAGGTTGTGTTGGCGTGCGATGGCCGCGAGGGGGCTCATGTAGACGTTGAAGAGGGTGGGGCTCAGCGAGTATCCTTGAGGGACGCCGCAGATGACTTCGGTGGCCTCTGACTTGTACGGCGGTAGGCGGACTCTCTGTGTTCTTCCGTCGAGGAAGGAGATGATCCATTCCAGTGCCTTCTCCTGGATTCCGACGTTGCTGAGGCGCTGCACTAGGGTGCGGTGGCAGACAGTGTCGAATGCCGCGGAGAGGTCTAGGAGGATGAGTGCCGCTGTTTCTCCGATGTCCATCAGGGCTCGGATGTTGTCGGTGGCAGCGATGAGGGCGGTCTCGGTGCTGTGGTTGGCTCGGAAGCCAGACTGTGAGGGGTCGAGGGATCCATTCGTCTCGAGGAAGGCGGCCAGCTGTTTGTTGACGGTCTTCTCGATGACTTTGGCTGGAAACGGGAGGAGCAAGATGGGGCGGTAATTCTTGAGTTCGGTGGGGTCCGCTGTAGGTTTCTTGAGTAGAGCGCTGAGTTCGGCGTGCTTCCAGCTCTCAGGAAAGGTGGCGGTGTCGAAGGAGGTGTTGATAATGTCCCGCAGGTGGGGTGCGATGACAGCGTCGGCCTTGTTGAAGACGTGGTGAGGGCAGGGGTCGGTCGGAGATCCGGAGTGGATGGAGTTCATCATGCGGACGGTGTCTTCGGTGCTGATCGGAGTCCAGGCGCGGAGGGTGGTGGTGGGCGGCGTTGTTGCGGTCGTGGCGTGCGTCGGTTGAATGGTGAAGCTGTTGTGTATGTCCGCGATCTTGTTGTGGAAGTAGGAGTCTGTATATATATATATACATATATACTCATATATACACATCAGCGAACCATGATCATCTCTCAGGAAATAAAGTTGGTTTGAGCAGGCTTAAGGGGGCTAAGGGTGTACAAAGATTCCTAGTATGTTGACAGCTAAAGCAATAAAATGCATGCCAACATTTGGAAATAGCAGAGAGAAAGAATTAGCGAAAAATTTGCAGGAAAAGAACTCGCCACATTAAAGTCAAAACAGGTCCGTTTTGGTTATTAAAATTTAGAGTTCATCCTCCCAGCTGCTCCCCGTGCAGATAAGAGTGGTGGGGCCGGGTGGGAAGATTTCAACTGACGACAAAGAGGGAAAATTGATTATTTATTTAATTTTCCGTTGTCGTCTGTTAAAATCCCCCTCACACCGCTCTTACCTGCACGGGCCGCGGCTGCATCTTTCCCTTGTAGAAGTGGTGGTATACAGATACATGCCACCCCCCAGATTCAGGCGGAAGACTACCGATTTCAAGGCTAGTCTCCAGCCTCCTGATTCCTGCATCGAAAAACTGGTCTTGTCACTGGGAGTATGCACTCCCAGTAATCTGCTCCTGAAGGCCAGTGCACATAATTTTTTTCACGTTCTCTCTGCCTGCCATAGCACATTTCACATGCCTCAGGCTCAAAGGAGGAGAGGGTGTATCGTAAGGGCCAGAGCCGACGACCTTGGAGCTAGGGAACGAGGCTTAAGCCTCGGCGTTGGCTCATCATCCTGGGGCAGATTTGCAAGCCCCTTGCGCCACTTTTACGCCGCCTTTGCGTCACTTATGTGACGCAGTGGCGGCGCAAAAGATACGCCATGGTGCGGGGTATTACCAACGTGACTCATCTCCCAGATGTGTCACGTTGTAAAGCCCTGCGCCAGAAGAGGCGTACCATCGCGGGGGGGGGCGTACCAACGCAAGAACGCCTCCTAAAAGTGGCTGAGTGAAATCTACAAGATTTCACTCAGTCACTTTTGGGCCCACGCTGCGTCAAAACCCTGCGCCTGCTTGAAGCAGGTGTACGGATTGATGCAGCATTGTGCACATAGGGCCCCCCTGATCATTGCTGGAGCTGCGTCGCACTTGCGATGCAACTCCAGCAATGCGCCGCTTTTACGGCACAGATGTGTGACGCATCTGTGCCGTTTTTGCCCCTTGGTGCGCTGCATTGTAAATGCGGCGCACCAATGGTGGCGGAGCTGCGGCGCACAATAAGTGGCGCATCCCTGCTGATATGCAGGGATGCACCAGTAATTGTAAATCTGCCCCCCTGTGATTTTGGGCAAATCACTTAACCCCTTCGCTGTGGCGGCTATTCCGCCGCAGCGCTAAGGGGAGGCAGGGCCGCGCGGCGCTCCTGTGCTCGTGACGGAACCGCTCCGTCACGAACCTCGGGTGAGCTGTGCTTGTGACGAAACGGTTCCGTCACGGCCCCTCCTGCTCTTTAGAACGCCCAGCGCAGGCACGGCGAGCAGGCCGTGAAGGAAACCGTTCCGTCACCAGCACAGCCCACCCGAGGCTCGTGACGGAACTGTTCTGTCACGAGCATGGGAGGGGTTAAAGTCCCTGTACTCATACATGCCAACATTTCAGAAGAGCAAAGTGTGAGAATTGAAAAATAAAATCGGGAGAATGGGGCATTGAATCGGGTTACTTGCGCTTGCCCGAGGCCACGCAGTGGCCATCAGGAGGGCGGGCTCCTAGTCACGGAGGGCTGCCCCCGCCCACGTATGGCCAGCCACTCCTCCCCCGGGCAGGCTGTTCCCTGTGGGAGGAGGCATGTCCATGACGCACGTCCGGGGCGGCCAGGAGGAGCCTCCAGGGGTACATTACCCCCCTGGCCCTTTTGGGAAGCCTCTTTGCCGCTCCGGACGTCGTCGCAACGGTCTCGACGGGTCACTCTTTCCTCGACGGGACACCCTTTCTCGGGACACTTTCCTTCATTTCGCGGTGAGTTCGGCCATCGGGGCCTCCCCCCTCCGCCTACTCCCTCCCTCGGTGGAGGTGCGAGTCCGGGTCAGGCGGGCCGCTTAGCGTCGGGCCGCTGTGGAGGTGGGGGGGGTTGCAATGGTATATTCGGGATAGCCCTGCACTCTCCCTTCGGAGTGCGGGCGAGTCCGATGTTCCCACGTGGTGTTGGGGGTTGCCCTGACGGGGTGTTTGTGCCACCATTGCTAAGCCCAACCCCCCCCCCCCCTCTTTATGCCTTTCGCCCTTTCCTTTGGGACGGTGGGTATGGCCCGCATTTAATACCCACGTGCGGGAATTGGAGAGGTGCAGGGGGGGGGGGGGGCGGTCGGGATGTTGGAACGTCGCCGGCCCCGCATAGTATCACGGCCCGCCCCCGGAGTTTTAAAAATGTGCTTTCCCCGCAGATACATTCCGATGTTTCTATGTCAACGTGCGTTATTATTGTACTCTTCGAGTGTCTTTCATGTTGTGCCGGTATGTTGTATTAAGGGGCTAGCTCATAGAAGCCTGTGAGTGGGGCTTCGAGTGTTCGGTATATGGCCCGGGCTCTGAGTGAATGTGTGTATCCTTTCGTTCACTCAGGCGGGGTTGAGACCGGGACGTTCGGCTTGGCCTCTGCCGCGGGGGCTGCTGGCATGCTGCTCTAGCCGGCGGTATCGAGTGCAAGATGCTTATTCATGTCTTTCCGGTATCTGTGGGGGAAGGGTATCAGTTTCCTTAACGGTGTTGCCGGGAGTTCATTGCGAGCGCCTGGTGTAGATCCCGCCCTATGTTCTGCTCGAATGCTGCATTTTGGGATGTTGGGGGTTGTCTAACGCTAAAAAGTTCCCCATATTTCTTTCGTGCATTTTACTGTGTTTTGTGGGGGGATATTATGTATTGTGTCCGCCCTCGTGCATATCACCGTTTCCTTTTCTTTTCATCTGCGGTGGCCGTGTTGTGCGATTTCAGCCAGTGTATTCTCCATCATGTCGAAATATTTGTCACCTTTTGATTCCTGCTTCTATGTTCGCCAATTTTGCAGTATGCATTTGCTTTCATGGGCGGGCGGCAGTTTTATAGGTGCATTTACTTATGTTCTGTGGGAACTGTCGAAGATTGCCCGTGAGTTATGCCCCTGCGCCATTGCCGCGTGGTGGGGGAGGTCGCCATCTTGGGATGTCGCCATGTCTGGGGGCATGCCGGTGGGGGTACACATGTTGCGGTCTGCATGCCGTTCTATCGCGTCTCATTTAGCGAGATGGATAGCTTCCTAGGGACACGGGGCCCACAGCAACGGTGCTAGTGTGGATCCTTTCCTCATGGTGCCATTTTGGGAGTCGCCAGCGCTGGCTGACGGTTCTGCGAGGCTCTGCAGTTTCAATATCGGGGCCTCGCGGGAGCGCAGCCGGGGCAGGATCTCGGATGCAGTGACCCGCTGAGGCTGGGAGATTGTCAGCAGTCTTTCGGACGGTTGGTGTCCGCAGTGGGCCGAGTCCCGGCATGGGCCAATTTTCACGCATCTATCAGACTCGCGCTTGGCTCAGAACATAGAGAGAGAACGCACAGAGCCGCTCGAGGGTGTCACGTTTGCAAAGGCCAGTGTGTGCTTAGGTAGAGAATCCACGCTCAGGGTGCTCAAGGCCAAGTCTCTCTTAAGTAACGGCTATTCTAAAGAGCCTTCCTCGTGTTTAAGCTTTCGTTACTGATTAGGCAGGGCCCATTGCTAAGGGTGTTTGTGTGCTTGTCGGTGGTGTCAGACACTCGGCTGAGTGTTCACAGTGTCACCACATTGCTTATTGCGAAATTTTCCTCCTGTTGCAGGCTTGTCTCGCCCCCCCCCCTGTCCCGTGCAGGCTCGGGTCGCACCCCCCCCCCCCTTTTCTCGGACACGCCCCTGGTGCTACGCGGAGTCCCACAGCTCCTGCCACGTTCGCTTAGGTATGTATATCCATGTGCAGCGGGTCGACTCCACATGTGCTGGTTGGGTGGGGAATCTGTATGATTAGCTCGAGGCCTCCTGTGGTCAGGGCGGGGGTTGCGGGGGCTATGCTTCGGTTGCGTGGGTGCACGGGTTCTTTTTCCGGTCAATCGGATGACGGGGGTATGGAGGTCTTCAAAATGTTTTTCATTCAGCAATACTGGGATCCTCTGTGGTGGGCGGGTGTGCACCTTTTCATGTCGCAGGGGCAGTAGTGGGTTTTTTGCTGCCAGGCCAATAAATAGCTTATTTTCCCACACAGTGCGTGCCTCAGCTACGGTATCGGGCCCTCCTTTGCTGCGACGTGTGAGGGATTTGTGAGGTATGTAATGTGTCTTGCTGGGTTCTGGGGTGGGGCTCGTTTTGCGGGGGACATTGAGTCGGGTATCTCCCCCCCCCCCCCTTTTCATCTTGCCATTCACAATGTGGGGAGTGGCGGGCGTCACTTGTTGTTTCTGGTCCCTATTGGTTCAGATGCCCCAGGTATTCTGTATGCCCTCAGTTAGCATGGTGTCAGTTAGTCGCTCATCGTTTTTCATCCAGATCCTACTGTCCCCTCAGAGTGATGTATGTATTCTAGTCTGCTCACGGTCATTTTTCTTTCAGGAGAAGAGCCAGACTAGACATGGAAAGTCAGGGGTCCCCCCCTTTTTTACTCAGACGTCGCAGGTCGAGGACTCGGGGATAGGACCCTCCCAGGGTGCCCAGATGAAGGCCCTTATGGACATGATCAAGGCTAATGGGGTGGCTTGGGCCAGTGAACTTTGGTCGGCCAACCCCCCCAAAGCCCCCGGGGCTGGTCCCGCCCCCCAGGTTACCGAAATAGACATTGCAGATGACCCTACTACCGTGAGGCCCAAGCATACTAGGAAGCCGACAGTGAAAGACTTCCCAGCGGAACCCCCCTAAGACCAGGGCAGCTGATCCCATCAGAAATGTCATTGTGCATGCCCCAGCCTCCCCACCGGGGGTGACCCGTGTTAGCCCGCCCACACCCCCGCGCCCGGTGGTTGCCACTGCGGAATTTGCCACCCGGGAAGATCTGGGTAAGCTCACGGACACACTGGCTGTATTTATGTCTGAGGTCAGAGCGGGCTTGCTTGATGCCCCTGTACAGTCTACTCCTTCTGGGGGTTCCCAGGTGGGGGATCCTGCTGTTGGGGCTCCTCCTCCCATCACTGGGAGGCAGCTGTTGCTCGGGTTTGTGGCGGGCTTTCTGTTTTAGGGGGGGGCTCCTGTGTAGCACCCGCTAGCCTCCTGGAGGTTGGGGCTGCCCAGCCGGGGAACACCCAACCGACTGGTGCTACCCCCCTTTGATTGCCCCTGTGCCGCTTCCCGCTCCCCCGGGGCACCTGGCTGTACCTGCGCATCCAGCGGCCCCGGTGGCAGTCCCCACGTCTCCTGCACCTTTAGTGATTCCTGCCCCCTCTGTGGCGGCTGCCACATCCCCTGTGGTGGCCCCCTCTGCGCCCACTGTGCTGATGACCATGGCGCCCCTGTTGTCGGGCAAATGCTCCCTCGCCTGGCAGGTCCCACAGGCAGCGAAGGAAGGCATTTGGCGAAGAGAATTTATTTACATTTTTTCCCTCCTGATGTTGGGTGCCAATGGGGTTGATGTCAGAAAGATGGGCTCTAAAGATGAGGAAAAGAAAGCACGTTTTCAGTCTTGGCCTGAGAAAACGATCAAGAACTGGCGACAGGCTTTTTCTATACTAGCAGCAGCAATCACTGAGCGTTTCCCAGAACAGGCGCAGGGCTTATTCCAATATGCAAGTGTCATTACTAATGAAGCAGAAGCATCGGCTGGCATGGGGTGGTACTTGTACGACTATGAGTTTCACAAGCAAATGTCGGTCTGCCCAGAACTGGATTGGGACCAGGTGGAGGTTAGACTCTGGATGATGCATATGGGTAAGGGTAAACCTGAGAGCGTGGGCAAAACAAATATGCAAGTTAAGAGGGCTGAAACTGACAAAGGGTTCACGCAGAAGAAAGGTAACTACAGGCAGCCCTTTCGTGGGGGGCGAGGCGGGGGGCTTCAACAGACAGTTTGTTAGGAAGGGCTTATCGGCTACATGCAGGTTGTTCAATGCAGGTAACTGCAACTGGGGGAAGGCGTGTAGGTTTGCTCACTCCTGTAGCAAATGTGGTGGGTCCCATCCCGAGTCAGCTTGTGACAAACGTAATGCTACCACCAGCGCGTAAAGCAAAGACAAGTAATTCTTTTCAAATGTCAGTTCCGCCCACCTTGTCCCCGGCAGCGCCCCCCCCCTCCCCCTTGTCCCCACCCTTGCCTGCCCTTGAGGACCCCCGCTCCAGTGCTGTACCCAGCTGTGCCCCCCCTCTTGCATTCTAAAGGCCCGTCTCCAGTCAACATCCCCAGCTTGCTGGCCCTGCTGCGGTCTTATCCCAATGAGAAAGACAGGAATGTCCTGACTTTTGGTTTCCTGGAAGGATTCAAGATCCCATATCAGGGTCCCAGGGTCAGTAGGGATGCGGAGAATCAGAAATCTGTCAAGGAGCTCCCTGAGGTTGTAGACCAGAAATTCTGCAAGGAAGTGGCCTTGGGGAGGGTGGCGGGCCCGTTTTTGTCCCCCCCCTTCCTGATTTTGTGGTGTCAGCCTTGGTGGTGGTCCCCAAGAAAGAACTGGGGGCTTACAGGTTAATTCACAACCTCTCCTTCCCAGAGGGCAACTCCGTCAACTCTTGGTTACCAGAGGGGGCCTGTTATGTCTCATACTGTTCCCTTGATATGGCCATTGACCTAGTGAGAAGAGTGGGGGAGGGGGCCTGGCTTGCAAAGGCGGACATTGAGGCTGCTTTCTGCTTGTTGCCTGTGCACCCGGACAGCCAGCACCTGCTGGGCTTCAAGTGGAAAGAGGGGTACTATCTTGACAAATGTATGCCAATGGGTTGCGCCGTCTCCTGCGCTTTCTTTGAGGCATTCAGCACTTTCATGCAATGGGCCCTCTCCGCAAAGTATGGCATTACAGCTGTGTCATATTACCTGGATGACTTCCTTTTCATTGGGAGGGAGGGCACACAGGAATGTCAGGAAGGTTTGGATTGCTTCATCGACTTGGCTGGTCACTTGGGGGTGCCATTGGCGCCGGGCAAGACTGAAGGTCCGGCTCAGGTCTTGACTTTTCTGGGCATAGAACTTGACACGCTCACGGGTGTGTCTCGGCTCCCGGCCGAGAAGGTACTGGGACTGAAGCAGGACATTCAGGACTTGCTGGGTAGAGACAAGGCACCGCTAGGGGTCATTCAGAGTCTCCTAGGCAAACTAAACTTCGCGGCCAGAGTCATCCCGGTGGGGCGGGTGTTTGTGAGACGTTTAGCCAGGGCTACTGCCAAGGTCCACAAACGTCATCATTTTGTCAAATTGTCTGCGGGCCTTAAGAAAGATTTGCTGATGTGGGCTGAATTCCTCAAAGACTTTAATGGGACTGTCATTAGGAGGTCCCCGTGGTTGGAGAGCCCCGAACTGAGTATGTTCAATGACGCCTCTGGGCGGGAGGGCTTCCGGGCAATTCTGGGAGAGCTGTGGTGTGCGCAGGAATGGCCTAACGCATGGCGCAAGCGAGGGATCACTTCTAACATTACTGTCCTTGAACTTTTTCCTATTGTGGTGTCATTACATCTGTGGCCAGGCCATTGTCCAACAGGAAGGTCTTGTTTTGGTCTGACAATATGGCGGTGGTGCAGGCAATTAATGGTCAGACGGCTAGCTGCCCGCTTGTTCTGTCCTTACTCCGAGAACTGGTCAGCAGGAGCCTGCGCTGCAATGTAGAATTTAGGGCTAGGCACATCGCGGGGGTCACAAATGTCGCGGCTGACGCTCTTTCTCGTTTTCAGTGGGACCGTTTCCGGGCAGCCTGCCCACAGGCGAGACAGATGACCCCCTTTGCACCAGGACTTTGGCGCATCTTGGAGTGGAGCAGGAATTGAGAGAGTTAGGGGAGAAATCCTTAGCACCAGGTACAAGGAAGCGCTATGCGAGCCATCGGTCCACATTCCACAAAGCCATTTCTGACTTAGGTTTGCAGGCCCTGTCACTGGAGGATAGAGTACAGGCCTTTGTAGTGTGGGCCAAGAAACAGAAGAAATCACACTCCTGGGTATGTGGCCACTTGGCCGCCATTAGTCACGAGGCTAGGTTGAGCGGGGGGTGATCCAGCCAAGTCTTTTGTAATCAGGGCTACGACCTACGAGACTCCTGAGGCGGAAGCCGGGAGTGAATGAGACATTTCTTCTTTTAAAATCTTGTTGTGTGATACTCTGTTTTTTAAAATACTCACCTCTTGCACTTCTCAGTCCACGAACAGCGAGCTCATCGCTGCAACGCTTGTCACTCTCCCACCGCCATTCTCGAGGGCGAGGCGCGAAGAGAGACACGCCCACCTCAGTTGGCCACGCCTCCTGATAAGAGTATAAATAGTGTGCGCAGCTGGAAAGCGCGACACTAAGACCTACGAGACTCCTGAGGCGGAAGCCGGGAGTGAATGAGACATTTCTTCTTTTAAAATCTTGTTGTGTGATACTCTGTTTTTTAAAATACTCACCTCTTGCACTTCTCAGTCCACGAACAGCGAGCTCATCGCTGCAACGCTTGTCACTCTCCCACCGCCATTCTCGAGGGCGAGGCGCGACGAGAGACACGCCCACCTCAGTTGGCCACGCCCCCTGATAAGAGTATAAATAGTGCGCGCAGCTCTACGAGACTCCTGAGGCGGAAGCCGGGAGTGAATGAGACATTTCTTCTTTTAAAATCTTGTTGTGTGATACTCTGTTTTTTAAAATACTCACCTCTTGCACTTCTCAGTCCACGAACAGCGAGCTCATCGCTGCAACGCTTGTCACTCTCCCACCGCCATTCTCGAGGGCGAGGCGTGACGAGAGACACGCCCACCTCAGTTGGCCACGCCCCCTGATAAGAGTATAAATAGTGCGCGCAGCTGGAAAGCGCGACACTAAGAATTACGAGACTCCTGAGGCGGAAGCCGGGAGTGAATGAGACATTTCTTCTTTTAAAATCTTGTTGTGTGATACTCTGTTTTTTAAAATACTCACCTCTTGCACTTCTCAGTCCACGAACAGCGAGCTCATCGCTGCAACGCTTGTCACTCTCCCACCGCCATTCTCGAGGGCGAGGCGCGACGAGAGACACGCCCACCTCAGTTGGCCACACCCCTTTGACGCCTCCTCTCTCCAACATAAATCATGTGCCTCGCCAGGAAGCGCAGCGGACGAGCGCAGCGGGCGCGACGTTTGCGCGCCGAAGGCGCGCCTAAGGTAAGCCCGTCTGCGCCCGTCCGCGCCAGACCGTGCCCAGAGCCCATACCCCAGGCTGGTCTTAACTGCCCTCGAATGAAATATTCACAAGATACTCTGTACCAACTCAGGGAACAATTAAACATCAGATGTAACGGAACTATCATCCCGGAAAACGATCTTCTAGGCTGCCCAAAATGCGACTACAGGTTATTACCCTCCCCCCCAATCCGAACCAGTATGTCTTGAGATGGCCCTGCTTAATTGTAGGTCACTTCCAAAGCACCAGACAGAAATACACCTACTACTATCAGAGTCTGACTTAGACGTCCTGTTCTTAACAGAAACGTGGCTTTCCGCAAGCTCGGATCCGGACATCAATCAAGCACTTCCTCCCGGATACCTCATTAAAACCCTAAATAGACCGAAGGGTATTGGAGGGGGTATTGCGATTATTTATCGTGACAATCTCTCTTGCCAGTTTAAGGACAGCCCCATTTTAGACAGTGAAAACGTTCTATTCTCCCTACACCTGCCGCCATCTACGACACTTTCTGGGGCCCTAATTTATCGCCCCCCAGGACAGGTAGGGTGTTTCATAGACTCACTTATGGACGCCATCTCTTCTCTTGCTTGCGTGACCCCAAACTTTACAATTCTTGGAGACTTAAATCTCCACTTCAATGATCAAGGCAATAAACCTGCCACTGATTTACGAACCAACTTGGCCTCCCTCAATCTTCAACTCCTCAACAATGAACCCACCCATACGAAAGGACGGCTACTGGATCCCATTTTTTCCAACCTCTCCAAACTCTCCGTACAAACCCCTCTGCCCCTTCCCTGGTCAGACCACTTTTTGGTCCCTTTTAAACTCCAACTTCCAGGTAAACCGTCAGACACTCCCCTCCCCCGAGCCCCTTCACGTCCTTGGAAAAAACTGGACACAATCCTATGGGATCACGCTCTGACTTCTACTCTACCCACAGTAGACCCTGATCCAGTGAAAGCTGAAATCCAACTACATAAATGGATAAATGACTCCCTCGATACAGTCTTGCCACTTAAAACTCTCCCATCCAGCAGGAAATCGTCCAAACTACCATGGTTCACTGAAGAACTACGCGAAATAAGAAGGAAGGGCAAAAGGCTTGAACGCCAATGGAGAAAGAACTGGAACACAGAAGACAAAAGTGAATATAGAACCCATATTAGGCTTTATAAAAACGCATTAAAAACAGCGCAGGCCTCCTACTTTGAGGAGCGAATAGCCCCAGCGGCTAATTCCGCGAAAGAGACCTACCGAATAGTTAAACTCCTCACCAAATTACAAGACCCTCCATCATCCCCAGACTTGGATGGCGCAAAATGTAACCAAATGGCAGATTTTTTTTCGGCAAAACTCGCAAAAATTCTGACCTCCCTCCCAGCGCCTTCTATCATACAAGCATGCCTTAGTTCCTTTCCCCTCCAAGACACCCCGAGATTATCCTTTTTCCCCAAATCTCCATCGAAACGTTTCTTAACGTTTTACACAAAGTCAAAAGTGGTTCCCCATCAGATCCAGCCCCCATTAGTAAATTGAAGCTAGTTGCTTCCACTATAGCCCCCCTCTTCACCAATCTGATCAACGCCTCCTTTAAAAATGGCATAGTCCCGGCGAACTGGAAAAAAGCCACAGTTAAGGCTCTCATAAAAAAAACGCACCTAGATCCCACAGATCCATCTAATTTTAGACCGATCTCACTGCTACCGGCTATGAGCAAAATAGCCGAATGAGTTGCAAATCAACAACTTTCGGAATTTCTAGAGACCAATCATCTCCTCCGCATGTCCCAGACAGGCTTTAGACCAGGACAAGGGACCGACACCGCACTGTTAGCCGTGGTCGAAGAAGCTAGGGGCATAATGGACGCAGGAGGATCAGTGGCAGTGATCCTCCTCGACCTGAGTGCCGCCTTCGACACGGTGGACCATGCAACCCTTGTCCACCGCCTTGGTCTGATAGGAGTGGCGGATTCCGCTTTAGCCTGGATCTCATCCTTTCTCGAAGACAGGTCCTTTCAAGTTGCTGACGGGTACTCTACCTCCAATGTTCAGCCTCTTAAGTGTGGTGTGCCTCAGGGATCCTCCCTGAGCCCCACACTTTTTAATGTTTACATGGCTCCCCTGGAGGATGTTGTCAAGCCATTTGGCATTAAATCAATAATGTATGCTGACGACACCCAGCTCGTCGTCTCCCTTAATCAACCAGACAACGCCCTGTCCAATCTAAGCAGTTGCCTAGAGAAGGTGCATCAATGGATGTGCGAATCCAGATTAAAACTGAATGGGGAGAAATCTGAAATACTCCTTTTGGGAACCCCTAACAAAATCCCCTTACCCCTTCCCTGGCCACCATGCATGGGAACGCCACCTACTCCCAAATCCGAAGTCAAGAGCCTAGGGATATGGCTTGACCAGGATCTAAGTTTCAAAACTCAGGTGAGAAAAACGTCGGGAACCTGTTTCGGCCTTATAAAGATGGCACGAAAGATTCTACACCTACTCCCGCTCCAGTCCAGGAAACTCCTGATGCAGGGGCTTGTGAACTCCAGATTGGACTATGGAAATGTCCTGTATCTGGGGGCTCCAGCCTCGGTAGTCCATAGACTTCAATGTGCACAAAATGCGGCGGCACGAATCCTCACAGGAACCACAGCGAGGAACTCGGCCAAACCAGCCCTTAGAAGCCTGCATTGGCTGCCAGTAAAGGAGAGGGCCAATTTTAAGACCCTGTGCATTGCCCATAGAATTATGCACAACGAAGGCCCTCCCATACTCAGGACACTTGTGACTCAACAACATTCAAGTAGACAATTAAGATCCAATTCTCTTTCCCTTGCAAATGTCCCTAGAATTAGGAAGGCCAGAACAGGCGGTCGCCTGTTCTCCTACAATGCTCCGAGACTTTGGAATGCCCTTCCTCTTTCCCTGAGGCAAGAACACAACCACCTCAGGTTTAGGAAACGCCTAAAAACCCTCCTTTTCCCCTGAGCTCGTCTCCCTGTCCCTTCCTTCCCTCAGTACCGTGGTCTTTTTTAGTGCCGGGATGCCCTAGGGTAGCTGTGCGCTCTCGAAAACCCAAAATCAAATCAGGGCTGCTTTGAAAGGTTGAGCGCGGGAAGAACCTAAGATCCCTGATGACAGGTCCCCCATAGACTTCCCCTCCCTGCAGGCCATGTTAGCGGTCTTGCAGTCGGTGGTACATTCACAGTATGAGGCGGCCCTCTTCGCGGCAGCCTTCATCCTGGCATTCTTTGGGGGCTTTTCGGAGCAGTGAGTTAGTTGCTCGCTCCAAGGCAGATCTCTCTGGGGACACCCTTGGGGTGGCGGATGTGTCTTTTGAGTAGGGTTTGTCCATCACGCTCAGACGGTCCAAGACTGACCAGGCTGGCAAAGGGTCAGTCATTAGTTTGGCCCCCCTCAGGGATCCCCGTTACTGCCCGGTGTCAGCCTTACAAGCTTTTCTGGCACTCAGGCCTGCGGGATTGGGTTACCTTCTTGTCCACTCTGATCTTAGCCCCCTGACCAAGTATCAGATGGATAAAATTATGCTGGCTTGCCTGGATCGGGCTGGTTTGCTGAAACAAGGGAAAAAGTTCTCCAGCCATTCCTTCCGCATAGGGGCGGCTACCTCTGCTTTCAGAGCGGGCTTGCAGCCAGATAAAGTTCAAATGGTAGGGCGTTGGGAGTCTTCTTGTTATAAACGATACATTAGACCCTGAACTGGTTTTCCTAAACATGCACATTTGTATAATTTGTTTGCTGTGTTGTGATTTTGGCAGTTATGCCACTTTGCTGTGCAATATGTCTCAATAAACATTCGTGAATATATTGCGTCTTTCTTTGGCAGGGTCAAGAGTGTGGGCCGTGGGGCACTCCATGGTCGACAGGTTGGGCCGGTGGGCAGCGATCAGGCATTGGACTCGCGGCTTTCAGAGCATGGACTGTGTTTGGTTGGGTTTTCCTGGCATGCGCTGGAATAGCTTGCTGCACCGGCTGCGGGAAGCCCTCGCTGTAGCAGGACCTCCTCCTCAGCACTTGATAATTCACCTGGGTGGCAATGATCTTACAAATCTGGGGAGATCTACTTTGCTGCAAAAGATGGAGACTGACTTGGGGGTCATCTGTGGGCTCATGCGCGAATGCAAGATCTGGTGGTCTGAAATAGTGCCTAGGAGATTCTGGCGGGGCGCCAATTCTAGGGAGGCAATTGAGAGGTCTAGGAGGCGAGTCAATGGAGCCATGAAAAAGTTCACCCTCCGTAGAGGTCTAGGCTTCATCAAACATGACATGATTCAGGATAAAGTCAAAGGCTATTTTGAGGCGGACGGTGTTCATCTCACGTCTGTTGGTTTAGACCTCTTCCTCCTAGATTTGAAAGAGGCACTCATGAACAAAGGTTGCAGGTAATAAGGGTAGCAGTGGTGGGGGGCCCGTGCGGCAGCGGGTACCACCGCACAGGCTGTGGTGGAGTTATTGGGCGATCCGGAAGAAGAGAGGTGCAAACACTGTACTTCAGCGGGCACATAAGGGTGCCAGAGCCTTACCTGTAACCTCATGGGAGGTGCAGGAACTCGTGTCGGCGCCCCAGTAGTCCTTTGGGCGGTTGTGGGCCTGTGCAACCGGGGGTTTGCCATGTCACGCCTCGCAAAGGGCGTGTCTAGTATAATTATGGTAATTGTGCAGCAGTTGGGTGGTTCGCCACTGTGCTGTTTGGCTCAACAGGCGGACAGGTGGCGAGAATGCGGCCTGCCCTAGGATCGCCCGTAAGTTAACCCACCATCATTACATATGTTGTATGTAATAAACCTGCAGCAAATTTTCCCAAACTTAACACTTGTGTCTGTGTGTTATTTGCGGGTTTGGGCATTGTGGGGCAGGGGGGTTCTTGTGGCCCTGATGTGACTATGCGCTTGCCCGAGGCCACGCAGTGGCCATCAGGAGGGCGGGCTCCTAGTCACGGAAGGCTGCCCCCGCCCACGTATGGCCAGCCACTCCTCCCCCGGGCAGGCTGTTCCCTGTGGGAGGAGGCATGTCCATGACGCACGTCCGGGGCGGCTAGGAGGAGCCTCCAGGGGTACATTACCCCCCTGGCCCTGTTGGGAAGCCTCTTTGCCGCTCCGGATGTCGCCGCAACGGTCTCGACGGGACACTCTTTCCCCACCCTTCCTCGAACCCAGAGTGTCTGATTGAGGGGGGGGGCTCTTGGGGAGCTTTTAATGTGTTGCTTTATCGTTGCAACACAAGCGCCACTGCTGAGAGATTCTATTGACCAACAAGGCTTAGTACATATGGAGGTTTAGAATAAAGCATAAACAACCTGCTCAATTTTTTAGCAACATAAGGAATTTATTCCCTTTTCAAAATTTTTCATTGTTTGTAACACAATATTTTTGGTGCATGGAAAAGACAAACATTTTTTATATATACACAATAAACAACAATATCATGTAAAACAACGTAAACATTTGCACACTTCAAACATACGTGGCCTTCCAGTCATACAACACACATTCATACACAGTGATCAAAAAACAACAAAGAGAATGTAACCACGTATCGGTCATAAATCAATTGAAGGAATCCCTTGAAGTTTTTGCAATTTCTAAAGTCTTTTTGACATAATTTCAAAACGAGAATCCACTTCTCTAGATGATAGTAAAGGGACTTGTTTTAGCGCAAAACATGTAGACCAGATACGGGGGAAGGATGGTCGACGCGTTTCGAACCCTTAAGAATAGCGGGGTTCTCCTCAGGACCTAAATTGGTTCTGTGAAAACAACCAGAATGAGGTGCTTAGTGCGGTAATATTACAAATGGGAAGTGAAAGACACGTACCCCGAGTCAGACCAAAGCCTACCTTAGCCATTGAACCAAACATGAAAGAAATTCGAAGATGTAAATTCAAGAGGTTTCACAGTAGAGTGCACACAGGGGCTGTGAATAAAAGAAATAAACAAACGCGCTGAGTATCAAATATCTGGAGCCCTCAGCTAAGTAAGATGTGCGGTGGAGGGGCTGTTACCTGCAATAACGCCGGCTGCTAGCTAGCCGTCGGTTCCATGCTTCTCCTCACTCGTGGAGAAAAGTGCTGCTTCGCCGCTTCGTCGCTGCTACGGGAAACGAACATTGGCAGTTAGAATCTTGCTTGCATGAAATTGACGTTCCAAATCGTCGCGGGCACCGCGTTGGGTTACACACGTACCGGGGAGAAAAAGGAGGCCTCCGTCCTTGAATTCGTGGTGCAGAATGAATCACGACTGCTAGCCGTCGAGAATGGCACTTCCTGGTTTAAAGAGCTCCCAGGAGATTCTGGGACTTGTAGTTCACATATGGTGAGAAAGACGGCAAAGAAGTGTGTCGACTGTTCTCTGGTGTTCATCTGTCTGCCTAGACAGTTCAGGTGTTAGATTTATAAATCTCTGACATCTCATTTAACTCTCGCAAGGCAGTATTGAATTTCATTATTAGCAATGCCTCACGCTGGGCTAGTTTGGCATCCAAGTCGCCACCCCTTGGATCGTTTTCAATCTTGGACAATACTGTCCATCTTAAATCAGTCTGCTTGTGTTTCATATTTGCCCAATGGTTGACTAATGGGGCAATGGAATAGTGTCAATAAAGGGCTTTAGAAAGAAGTCGATGCACTTCGCCACCGGTTCGAAAAGTTTCGGCAAGGACCCCACTCTAGACATTAAAAATCAAATGTTTGAAATAATTCAGAGAGGCTTTGACCAAGGATTTGTTGGGCCCAAAGAACTGATATTTCTACAAAACAAAAGTCCTAGAACCCCGGTGTTCTATGTTCTCCCTAAAATGCACAAGGATGAGGTGAACCCACCCGGCCGCCCAATAATCTCTGGCTGTGAGTCACTTTTCGAACCGGTGGCGAAGTACATCGACTTCTTTCTAAAGCCCTTTATTGACACTATTCCAGCCCACTTGCGAGACACCACTGCGTTTCTTAACCGATTAGCTTCAATCAACTTCGACAGTGAGAATCAACTATTGGTTACACTGGATGTGGTGTCCTTATACACCCAAATTCCACAAGAACAAGCTCTGGAAACTCTAACCATCTTTTTGGAGAATCGGGAGAGACCAGTTAGAGTCCCAACTGATTTCATCCTTGACCTAGCTCGCTTAGCATTGCAGAAGAACTTCTTTACCTTCGACTCAGAGTTCTTTTTTCAAATAAAGGGGGTAGCGATGGGCTGCCCCTTTGCCCCAGAGCTGGCAATAATGTTCATGGGACTGTTCGAAGAAAAATTCATATACAATGACAATCCATACGGCCATCGCATTTCCAACTACATGCGCTATATAGATGACTTGTTTCTAATTTGGAAAGGAAGCCATGAGGAACTGAACCAATTCGTTGAATGGCTTAATTCAAGAACTGCTGACATTCAATTCTCAGCCACAGCATCAAACGAATCCATTACATTTCTTGACGTGGAAATTCAACCACAAGCACAGGGACTAAGCACCACTTTATTTCGAAAACCATCTGATAGAAATAAAGCACTGCATTTCACCAGTAACCATCTACGTAATCTGAAACAAAACTTACCCTATGGACAATTCCTTAGGATACGTCGAAATTGCTCTGCAAAAGAGGAATATTTCAAGCATGCTGGCCATCTAAAAGACCGTCTTATACAAAGGGGATACCCTAAAAAACTATTAAAGAATTCTCTTAAACGAGCATGGTGGACCCCCAGAGAGACCTTACTCGAAAAGAAAGTTAAGCAAGACCTCAGAAGAATGGTATGTGTCACCACTTTTTGCCCAGCAGCAAACCAACATAAAAAATTGATTTTGTCTAACTGGCATTTATTAAAAAACCTCCATGAAGACCTGTCTGCACCCCCATTGTTTGCGTTCAAAAAAGAAAAAAGCATAGCCAATCACATCGTAAGAGCTGCCCTCCCGTCAGTAAAAGCACCAACATTAAAAAGCCTTTTTGGACTACCTCCCACCAAAGGTCACCACAAGTGCGGAACATGCATTTGCTGCAATGAAACTATTGAGGACTCTGTTTTCACCTTTGAAAATATTCATTGGAAGCATGACGCATTCACGAACTGTAAAACTAAAAATGTGGTCTATGCCATCTTGTGCCCGTGTCCTTTGGTCTACATCGGAAAAACCACACAAGAAGTGAGGAGCAGGATTACACAGCACAAATCCCGAATCCGGAGAGGAGTTGAAAATGCCCCATTAGTCAACCATTGGGCAAATATGAAACACAAGCAGACTGATTTAAGATGGACAGTACTGTCCAAGATTGAAAAAGATCCAAGGGGTGGCGACTTGGATGCCAAACTAGCCCAGCGTGAGGCATTGCTAATAATGAAATTCAATACTGCCTTGCGAGGGTTAAATGAGATGTCAGAGATTTATAAATCTAACACCTGAACTGTCTAGGCAGACAGATGAACACCAGAGAACAGTCGACACACTTCTTTGCCGTCTTTCTCACCATATGTGAACTACAAGTCCCAGAATCACCTGGGAGCTCTTTAAACCAGGAAGTGCCATTCTCGACGGCTAGCAGTCGTGATTCATTCTGCACCACGAATTCAAGGACGGAGGCCTCCTTTTTCTCCCCGGTACGTGTGTAACCCAACGCGGTGCCCGCGACGATTTGGAACGTCAATTTCATGCAAGCAAGATTCTAACTGCCAATGTTCATTTCCCCGTAGCAGCGACTAAGCGGCGAAGCAGCACTTTTCTCCACGAGTGAGGAGAAGCATGGAACCGACGGCTAGCTAGCAGCCGGCGTTATTGCAGGTAACAGCCCCTCCACCGCACATCTTACTTAGCTGAGGGCTCCAGATATTTGATACTCAGCGCGTTTGTTTATTTCTTTTATTCACAGCCCCTGTGTGCACTCTACTGTGAAACCTCTTGAATTAACATCTTCGAATTTCTTTCATGTTTGGTTCAATGGCTAAGGTAGGCTTTGGTCTGACTCGGGGTACGTGTCTTTCACTTCCCATTTGTAATATTACCGCACTAAGCACCTCATTCTGATTGTTTTCACAGAACCAATTTAGGTCCTGAGGAGAACCCCGCTATTCTTAAGGGTTCCAAACGCGTCGACCATCCTTCCCCCATATCTGGTCTACATGTTTTGCGCTAAAACAAGTCCCTTTACTATCATCTAGAGAAGCGGATTCTCGTTTTGAAATTATGTCAAAAAGACTTTAGAAATTGCAAAAACTTCAAGGGATTCCTTCAATTGATTTATGACCGATACGTGGTTACATTCTCTTTGTTGTTTTTTGATCACTGTGTATGAATGTGTGTTGTATGACTGGAAGGCCACGTATGTTTGAAGTGTGCAAATGTTTACGTTGTTTTACATGATATTGTTGTTTATTGTGTATATATAAAAAATGTTTGTCTTTTCCATGCACCAAAAATATTGTGTTACAAACAATGAAAAATTTTGAAAAGGGAATAAATTCCTTATGTTGCTAAAAAATTGAGCAGGTTGTTTATGCTTTATTCTAAACCTCCATATGTACTAAGCCTTGTTGGTCAATAGAATCTCTCAGCAGTGGCGCTTGTGTTGTTTTATAGTTCAGTTTGACTCAGCCGCGCTGAGTGACGAGTCAAGACCCTAGTGTGTTTTGCTGGCTTTATCGTTGCAGGCGGAGTTACTGGGCGATCCGGAAGAAGAGAGATGCAAACACTGTACTTCAGCGGGCACATAGGGGTGCCAGAGCCTAACCTGTAACCTCATGGGAGGTGCAGGAACTCGTGTTGGCGCCCCAGTAGTCCTTTGGGCGGTTGTGGGCCTGTGCAACCGGGGGTTTGCCATGTCACGCCTCGCAAAGGGCGTGTCTAGTATAATTAAGGTAATTGTGCAGCAGTTGGGTGGTTCGCCACTGTGCTGTTTGGCTCAACAGGCGGGCAGGTGGCGAGAATGCGGCCTGCCTTAGGATCGCCCGTAAGTTAACCCACCATCATTACATATGTTGTATGTAATAAACCTGCAGCAAATTTTCCCAAACTTAACACTTGCGTCTGTGTGTTATTTGCGGGTTTGGGCATTGTAGGGCGGGGGGGTACTTGTGGCCCTGATGTGACTATGTATGTATGGGCTTTGGAAGTGTGTTGCTGCAGGATCGGACATTTGAAACGCAAATGCGCGTTTTTTTTACCTTTCAGATGCATAGAGCGCAATGGCAGGCAGAGAGAGGGTGATGCAAGTATTGTGCACTGGTCTGGCAGGTTGCTGGCAGTGCATGCACTCCTCCTCCCCCTCCGGTGTGCAGGGCCGGACTGGGAACCAGAACCGGCCCTGGCAGAGTGCTCGGCCGGCCCCCCTCCCCCCCTCCGGGAGGAGAGGGAAGGGGGGAAAGGTGCGACCGCGCTCTGTGACAGGGCCGGTTTTCGGCCGTTTTTGTTACAGGGCCGTTTTTGCAGCATAACGGCCCTGTAACAAAAACGGCCCCAGGGGCCCAAAACCAGCCCCCAACCATGCGGCCGACCGGGGAATTGCCCGGTGCCCTCAACGGCCAGTCCGGGCCTGCCGGTGTGGCAGCCCGGGCTGTAACAGCTTCCTGGCACACACACAGCCGCCCCAGTACTTCACAGGTCTTTAAAAGACCATTGCCTTGTTAATGACGCTTTGTTGGTTTTTTCACCCCTTCTAGAGCCCCTGCATCGCCACTCTGAATATTGCTGGAAGAATTAGCACTTCACACAATACCAAACCCTGTCAGCTAAAACCCCGGAGGAATCGGGTTTTTGCTTGCAGGAATCGGGAGGCGGGAGACTAACCTTGAAATCGGTAGTCTCACGCCTGAATCGGGAGGGTTGGCATGTCTGCCGTGTACCTACCAAAAAAGAATGTGTCCTCGTGTAATGTAACGGGTGCTCAAGTAAAGCGCCTCAATACCTTCGCCTCAATTGGCGCTATATAAAACTGCAAAAAATATATATATACTGGAGCTCGCATTCTCCCAGATCTTCCTATATGCCTGAACAGCAAAATGGTGTGATGTGTCCTCCGGTCCAGCAGGAGGCGCAGCAGATTGATGCACTGCTGGAACCTAGCTACTGCTGAAATGAGAGATACATAGGAAGGCAGGCAGGGTGCAGCCCCGAGAACTAATTATAAACAGAGTTGGTCGCTGAGCGGCTCGCACTACCAGCCATGTAAGTATATTTATTTAAGGGAATCAAACTCTTCTCCCTCCTTAACCAGCGGTGGTCTGCCTCGAAACAGTGCTTGAGGATTGCTCCTTGTCCGTATTTCCTCCCTCATCTCGTTGAGCTCGCTTTTAATATGACGCCCTTCCGAGTCTCTGATAACCCCGGCTAGAGCCTCTTATTCCCGATATAGACCGTGGCTGCATGCGTGAATGAACACTTTACTTCGAGGCCCCTTACTAACAATCCGCTCACAGTCCCTCTTCCCCGACAACACGAACGAACTTTCGCTGTCGACTATTACAAGTTTAAAGTAAAAAACATAAAAGGCTTTGCTCGATTTTATTCAGCGAGCCCTGCCAGATATTACGTCATAACTGTATGGCGTAAACTGAACGTCATCGTAGCCCGACTAGCGATAACACTGGAGGGGCTGTCAGCTGCGAAAATATCACGTCGACTGTGTTTTAGATCCCCGAGTGCGGGATTTGGAAAACATTTACTCCGGTAACCCATACATTGGGGGACAATATATGGCAGAGGAAAGGAGCTGGAATCACGAGGGGTGGAGATTGTAAAATGGAGCCTGACAGTCAATGTATGCATGTACTGGGAGGGGGGGGGGGGGGGAGAATGTAATAGTCAGTTCACACGTTGTGCTGCAGTGTTACCAGTACATAGGGCTACTGATGATGGGGCATTTACCTTCATCATAATCCCCTCAAAAGAAGCAGAGTATTCTGGGAATTGTAGTCTTATATAGGCTCATTGAACTAACTAACGTGAAGGTTATTAAGAAGAAAACCCATGCTTGGGAAATGAGTGACAATGGGTTAACTGGTAATTCAGGAGAGTGATTCAGAACAACTAAATGTGAAGTAAGCACACTCATTCTCTCACTTTTCTTCAAAGTATTAAGCACTGTGAACCAAGACAATAAAATACCTGCATTCTGGTCACTCACGCATGACACCAAAATGCTCTCTACTGAACATTGCTTCCAACAAGTTGTTGAAACTTCCCTACACATCCTACGAAACATATTCTGTATAGACTAGCCACAAGCAACTCTTTTACAGCTACATAGCTGCTATTTTTTCTAGGTTAATGAGTCCCATTTTTAGGTTGAGCCTAGTGCAGCGCGCATGTGCTGCTCTATAGGAGGATTCATGTAATCAGTCTAAACTTTTCTGTGTGGGTCTGACTCCCCCCTCGCATTTGGTTGGCTCTTGTCTTTGTCAATCTGTAAAGGGAGGCTGCAAATGGGTATTGGTGGGCGCACGTCAAATGCTCACTCCCACAGCATTTTGCTTGCGGGAGTGAGCTTCGGCGCACAGGGTGGCAGCTGCATTCCTTGCAGCGAAGGTGCACCACTTGCGGGCTTGTTTGTTTAATTCTTAGGGGGAGAATCTCCCTCCCCAACCCTCCTTAGTGGTAGGGGGCTTGCTTGCTGCGCTCGTACGTTCGGTGCATTATCTAAGTTGGTGGTAAGACACACTTAGCTAGTGGCGGTTTTGGTTCCTTGTCCGGCCCTGAATTTCACTGGAATCCAGAGTTTGCCCCAGAGGAGTCCAACAGCTCACAGCTGCTTTTGAACATGTAGCTCCTCCCAGGCAAGGAACAAGGTTTTCTGCATATTTTCGAAATTCCTTAAAAGGGCCTACTGCTTAACTACCATGAGACGGGCTGTCTCTCTCAGTATAGAAAGCGCACGCGCCCCGAGTTGGCTCTGCTGTATCTGGAGAATTTCACTCAGGTCGGTGTGCATGTGCACGGAAGAGATATGCAGAGGTGGAAGGAAGAGGGGGGTAAGAAACATCGCTAAAGCCCTTGAGTACTGAGAAACACGCCAGCATGGGCCAAGCAAATGGCAACAGCGCACATGGAAGCGTTCATGGAGTCTTCTGTGCTCAGGAGGGCTTCAGAGGCATCAGGGAAATGTTTAGTTTCCGAAAATTGCAAGAAAGAACACTTCCAACTGTGTCCTCCTAGGTTGCCAGCAGGAGATTATTTCCGATTTCCTTCAGTGACACCGGTGAGACTGCGATACCAGCTGGCCGTACGATTACTGTTATAGCGAGCGAACAGGAGAACATGTAGATGTAGCCGTACTTGTAAAGCACACTGATACTTCTGAGTGTCCTGGCGCTGTACTCATACCACTAGGGAACCCTTACTGGTTTTTCCCCGTGAAATGTCCACTCCTGGGCATCCCCAGCGCTGTTGGGGGCTGTTGTGGAGACTAATTAAGCTATTGCCCAGAGTTGCAGTGTGGGACCCATGATTAGAATAGGCACCGAGGCAAGAAATCAGGTCCGAGAAATTATGAGCCCAAGATCCGCCGAGGCGGTAATTGAACCTTGGTCCCGGGCCAGACCTCTGCATCAGGGTCTGCCGCTCTAACCATTGAGCCGCACTTCTCCACATAGCACTCCTTACATCTAGTGGACCGTTAGAACATGGCACTGGTTTTAAGGGACTGGGAATACATTCAATAAATCTTAACCATTATGCTCAGTCAAAATAATTACGGAATGAGTTACCGCAAATATTGCAATTAAAAGTTATGTGATAAGTCTTATTCAGCCTGCATAAATGTCAGAAAACCTTTTGGGCCATAATGTCCAATAAATAACAAAACATGAGCATTTGGATGCAGTAATCAGCAAAATCACCACGTTACGCCAAATTTATAAAGGTCTGTGACCCTAATTGGGTACTCTTTATCGTATGCAGTGAATTCCGATCCCTGTGGTTTCAAAGTATGTTGGTTTGATAAATATCACACTTTTTTCCTGTTTCACTATGATCGGAGCTTAGCTGGTAGCTAGACACAAGCATTGTCAAAGCAATTCTTGCGTGTGAGTTAGTGCACGTCAGTGTGTAACAACGATCCTGTTGGCTTTGCTAATGCTTGTTTGTCCGGCAGCATAGGTGTTCCATAATGTTCTTCTCCAACTTACCATGTACGTGAGCCCCTACTTATTGCATTAGTATCCTCAATGTGAATCCGTGCTCCTGCTCACAAGCCCGTCACAGCATGATGGCACCTTCTTACAGCCAACAGTACTAAGGGTCTAATTATGAGTTTGGTGGTCCTTCTATGAGACTACCACTGCTGCACTCACAGGAGGACTACCAAGCCAGTTTTGCAGCAGCCCTCTGGATTATGACTGTAATTCAGGGTAGGCGGGTGGTGCTACAGTGCTCTCATGGCAGTGGTATGTTAGGAGAGCCTATACCACATACTGCTGCTATGAGATAGCCTGCTCCACGTACATGCACTGTGTGGCATGCACCATGTTGTCCATGCCACACAGTGCACGCATGAAATTGCAATTGTAGGTGATAACAACATGTGCCACCCCCTTGGGCAGATTTGTCCCAGAACCCTGTTGGGGCCCCCTCCTTGCCTTTCCACCATCTTTTTCATGGCGGGATCACCTCCATGAAAAGGCTTGCGGAAGGGCAAGTCGTAATATGGACAGCGGTGCTGGGATCGGTACAGACTTCATTCCTCCCCAATTTCAACACCGCCGGCACTGCGGGACTCAGGATCCTGGCAGTGTCGGCGGTGTTGTGGCGGGCTGCTGGCGGGCCAACCACAGCACTCCTAATACGGCAGGCGGAGCTAGGTATTCGGTCCGCAATCTTGAGTGCGGCGGTCCTAGAACTACCGTACTCATAATAAGCCCCTAATTCGTGTAGGATTTCTAGTGGCAGGAGTTGTATGTGGTGCAGAGGTTTCTATAAGTACATCATATAAATGGCACATTGCAAGACACATGAGCCATGTAGGATCAAAAAGCAGCCATTGAAAATATAATTCTAACCCTATGTTGTAAGTGGAAAAAAGAGTTTCTGCCTCTGTATCGCTGTGCGAGGGTTGGATAGTGATTTCTCCCCAAATCAAATTTTGAAAGAAAAAAAATGGGGCCCAATACTGCATGTTTCTTTCATGGTAACTATCAAGTAAAGAAAAATGTTTTCCCTATGGGAGATCAAGTTATCTCAGATCCAAACGGAATTCAGAGACCTATCTCACTCAGTCTGCATCACTCTCTCAACTTTCAAAATTTAGCTCGGGGAACACTCACCAGAAGGAAAAAACAATATTTATGTAAAAATATACATTTTATTTCAATAAAAAACATATGAATTCTTATGCAATTCTAATTAAAAACACATATACTGTACAATAAAAACCACCTAATGTGGAAATGGAGAAAGAATGGGAAAAGACAATAGTATTTGTCTTAATCTTGTCAATTCGGACCCCCTGTTTGACAACACTGGGAAGGATGTTCTTTCCTTATAACCAATATGTTTGTTGGCAACTCTGAATTTAACTCTTTATAAATGCGTTGACGCGTTTCGGAAGCCTTGAATGATTATGGCCTCCTTCCTCAGGACAGTATCTATGATTTTCTCCACAAACTGTATGTCACCTATGCAATTGCATCTTGGTGAGTTGTATCGATTATTTTTCTCTCTGGGGTCGTTATTTGAAATTTCACGATTTCCCAAACTCCTCAATATTAAAAAAGCCGATGTAAAGTTTCAAATACGGTGTCATTCAAATTTATGCACTCGTTTTCGGTTTTCCAATCGAGATCCTCAAGATATTCTTGTATGACAACGATTTTTTCTTTTGTAAATAGAAACGAATATCCTTCCTGCCTCTGATTCTGTTTTAGAGAGAAGGTGTGCGTATATTAGTTGTCTTGGTGCACCCGGGTAGTTTGCGCTCGTGACTTATTTAAATGGACGGCACGTATTCCCGGAGTGTTTCGTGGGCGTCGGTTAGATCACCGTTTGAAATCGAGTAAGCCTGCATGCTTCAGGAACGTTAATCTGCTGCAACAGCAAGCCGGGCCTATGTAATGTAAGCCCACCTGATAAACTTCTTTCATCCATCCCTGCATCAGCCTGGAAACCAATGAACAATTTGCTGATATAAGGGTACAACATCTCCCCTGAATGTATATTTATCTCTTAAGATAGATTTTGAAATTGGTGTAAACGCGTTTGAATTTAAATGTGAAACCTCAGACCCTGCATATCTGGAGAACCTGGCAACAGCCCTGATGTGAAGTCTTTTTAGGGCAGAGTGAGAGACAGAAGACTATGCCACCTTACTTTGGCAAAGCAATAACTAGTGATTAAGTTGTTGAAAAAAAAGACAAATAAAAGAAGGAGGTTTTATTTGGACCCTGCCTTCCAACACTTCCGAATGCAGAGGTTACTGAATACCAAGGCTGCCGTGTCTTGATTCCGCTTCATGCCTCTTTCCTATACTACCAGTCATCTCATCGCACGTTTGCAGTTTTTTTTATCTCTCATTTCTCCTTTTTTATTGTGTTCCCAAATTTCTTTTCCTCCTACTTTCTTCAAGTCCAGCCTTTGTTTCTCTTACTTTGTGCCAAAGTCTGATGATTCTAAATAAATTCAGGTCCACCAAAAATGAAAATTGGTACCCACCTCCTTCAGACACCAGCACAGACTACTTTCTCACTGATGTCATTATAAGGGTTATGAAGTCATTCATCCTGACAGGAATATGTACTGTAAGCCACAGGTGACACCCTGATTTGCCTTTATGTTGAAGAATGGCAACATAACTCTTGGGTCGCTGATTGTGGTCATCAAGATGAAACTTCATCATCAGTGCTTAATTTGTTAAAGACTAACTGCCGGGGTCCAAGGTTTTGCTCAGAAGCCTACGGTCAGCACTGTCAAAGAACTGGGTGCCATATACTAAGGCTGCTTATGCTTGAGTCTACCTCATGCCTCTTAACTCCACCTTCAGACCACACCCTGCCTTCTTTACCTCGCTCGTGCAGATTCTTGTTCTTACCTGCCTATGTCACTGTTTGTCCTTCACTTGCTCCTTCTCTTCCCCTATTGCGTTTTTCTGTCTCGTACTCTGGATCAAAGTCTGTTGAATAAAAATAAGAGCCGGTCCCCAAAAATGAGTGCGGGTGAGCATCACATGCATAAGTTAAGGAGTTCATAAATTGGAACTAAAGATTTATGAAAGGAGCCTGTGTCTCTACCTCAGCACCAAGTATTTTTAGCTAGACAGGGGTCTGGTTGTAAGCCTGGGAAGATTGAAAGAGTCTTCTCGTGTGGGGTTTGGGTAATAATGTGGGAAGGTGCTTCTTTCTTATTTGAACCTGGGTATTGGTTGCTGAACCCTCGTGCTAGCCCACCCTTTCGAGTAGCTCCTGTAGGCACACGCCTTGCCAGGCAGTCTTAAGGCTTTGAGGGGGACTGTGGACGACACCCTCAGTCTGGAAAATGAAACGGTGCCTGGACTTTAGGGATTACTTGATGTCGTGGGGGCTGTGCTGCGACAAGAAGGAAGTTTGTGAACTTCCTCTTGCAGCAGTACTTAATCTTTAGCTCAGTTGTGACTCTTGCAGTCTGGCTGCTGGCACCTCAAAGAGGATCTGGGACCTTGACGCTTGAGGTATGTCACAACCCCTTATCGTCCAAATAACTGCCATTGCTGTGACTTCCTTATGCTCGCAGGCTTGCGATGCAGCCTACTGTTAATATTTGTGGTTGTCGGATGTATATTTTTGGTACTTAGTAACTCGAGTGGGTCGGTGGTGTCGCCAGTTTTTAGTATTACAGGCCCTGATGTGCTCAATGCCACCACAGTCCCTCGGTTTACCTAGTAGTGAGGGTTGCCTTTGTCTGTTCATTTCTAATCAGATAAATGCACTGACCTAAAGTTTTCACAGTGAGCCCACCACTGGGGCTCCCGAATGCAGGGCTTGCAGAATGCCAAGGGGGCCGAGCGTTGATTCCCCCTCGTGGACTCTTTCTTCCACCCCACTACACTTCCTGTCTTTTTTTCAAACGCTTGTCCCCCTTCTTTCTCCCTTTTCTGCTTCTTGCTCCGGATGAAAATCTGTTTATTAAAAGTAAGCCACTCTTGCGAAACATGAGTACCAGTTTACGTCACCTGCAACTTCGAGCCCCCAAATGAAGCACTGTCTTTGCACCTTTTACCCTCCGAGAGTTGAAGAACAACACCCAGTTGCTGGGGCACTAAATCATTATTTTTGTGTCGTGCTAAGCCCACATTTCTTTGTCTCATGGTGGTAGTAAACCTGCTGGAGGTCGCAGACTGAAAAAGGTTCTCGAGAGCTATATACACTATCAATGCATGGTTTTCAGCGAACGAATGGCATAGTTTATCCATAAGAACGCAGGACTGAGGAAGTTAGAAATTCAGAAGGCTATGCTTAGAAACTGCTCTACACAAACATGGTTTTGCATGACAATTTCCCATTGTTCAGCATTAGATACACTTCATGGTCCGGGCACAGCCACTGTCATGGTGAAGCTCCCTGATTGTTGCAAGGAAGTGCCCAGGCTTGACATGTACTACAAAGGTAAATATAACTGAATATAGACCGTAAGAATGTAGACTGTCCACTTGCCAGGCTGTACATTGGTCAGTATGGCATGTGATTCCCTGTTTTCCGCAGGAAATCTCCCTTTCTTTTTTCAAAGCAAGAAAGTCAATTTCATGAATGCATTCTAGTGCAAATTAGTGCACAAGTAAGTTGTCTGTTACGTGAGGGATATTTATATAACACCCATTCAGCTGTTAGTATGACTGTGAAGTGCCACGAAAGTCCGGTAAAGTCTCCCCTTATTTCGAACGTTATACCATTGTCTGTGTGGGTTGTATGTGTAACACAGGTAGTGTATTTGTGCTTCGGTTGTTATTTACAAAATATGTTTTTAATAATATATCAATGAATTTCAGAGTTAAATGGAAGTGGCTGGAAGTCTTGTTAAGCGTTTAGTTGATACCTGAGTTAATTGGCAGGTACTTTGCCTAAATTGTTGTTACAAGAGCGTGTTAACTGTAGTAGTGGTGTTGTCGCTCTAGACTATGCATTTTCAGACATATTCAGGCTGTGCTTGTTGAATTAAGCTTAATGACTACGTTGTTTAAGCATGATCCGCTGATTAATTTGTTTGTGCAGCATCAGATAGTGTGTGCTATGAGCATGTTGCTACTGAACCTTAAAGCATATTTGGGTTGTGTTAGATATGTGTAGAGTGTTCTGACTAATGCGTTGTACTGTTGTTTGTGTGTATACGTGTTTTAAGTGATTAGTGCAGTTGTGGTCACGTTGATACACAATCATATGGCATATCAGGGCAGTGTTGTGTATCTGTACAGGACGTTGGGGAATTTGTTCTGTCTAATCTGGTGTGTTGTATTGTTTCTTGTATTTTAGTTGATAGTGCTTTGTGAGCACTTTGCTATCCAATTATATGGAGTATCAGAACTTGGATTGAGGTGTGTGTAGAGAGCAGTGGCATAGCGTGCAGTGGGGAAGAGTGCAGAGGAGAGTGGTGTAAACCTGAGTGCAGTGGCATACAGTACTGTGGTGAAGAGTAGACTTCTGTGGTGTAGAGTGCAGTAGAATGGTTTAAAGTAGCATAGAGTGCAGTAGTGTTGAGTAGAGTGAAGTGGCTAGATTGGCGCAGAATAGAGTGGCGTAGAGTACAGTGGCATAGAGTGGTGCAGTGCAGAGTGCATTGGCATAGAGTAGAGTGGTGTAGAGTGTAGTGGCGTAGAGTGCAGCGGTATTGAGTAGAATGCTGCAGAGTGGAGTGGTGTAGAGTGCAGTGGCATAAAGTGCAGTGGAGTGATGCAGAGTAGAGTAGTACAGAGAAGAATGCAGTGGCACAGAGCGCAGTAGCGTATAGCTGAGTGGTGCAGAGTAGAGTGCAGTGCCGCAGGTGGCAGTGGCGTAGAATGGTGCAGAGTACAGTAGAATGGCTTGAGGTGCAGAGTAGAGTACAGTGGCGTAGAGTGGTGCAGAGAAGAGCACAGTGGCATGGAGTGCAGTGTCGTGGAGTAGAGTGGCGTAGAGTGCAGTGTCACAGTGGTGCAGAGTGGAGTGCTGTGGCATGAGTGCACTGACATAGAGTACTGTGCAATGGCGTAGAGTACAGGCTAAGGAGTGAGAGGGAAAAGAAGCAGCATGGGCAGGGGACGGATCAGCGAGAATAGAAGCTACATGGATGGGGATATGGGAGACGGAGTGAAACCACAAGCAAGCACAAGCAGCCTTAGCTTTAACACAAAGAAAAAAGTAGCTCCAAAAATGGGAGCAGTGAATGGACACAAGTACTTGATCCATTCTCTAAGGGAGGACCAAACACAAGAAGAGGACAGAACACCCGCATGGCATGACAAATGGGGACAAGGACAATGAGGGTGATGTTAACATTAACAAGTGGCAAGCTATAGGCAGGCTGAAAGCCCACTGTATGTAAACAACATGTCTCGCAGCAACATCGCAAGCGCTGTGTAGGCGAAACCTAAAAATGGGGACGACTACTTGACTAAAAGTGCTTGATTTGTTGCACATAGCATTTCTACTGAAAAAAGTTTATGGCATTGGAAGGCAATTTCCTCAACCCAGGGCCGCATTTTTAGGTCAAGCTTACCAGACTGCACTGCTCTCTGGTTGAAAAAGACATATTGCCAGTTTACCAAGAATTTATATGGAGAATAAAGCCCATTCATTGGCCTTTTGCCAGGGTCATTTGTTCGCTTGCTTGTTCGATAGCTGTAAAAGCACAGCAATAGGGATATTTTTGTTAGTGACTGGCTGGAGAGCAGACTTTGGGTGTTGTTTTTGGTTTATTTCCTGTATTTCTCATATTACATGAAAGCAGAAGCTTTAGGCATTGAAAGCAGTACTGGGTTAGGTTATTGATTTCCCAATGCTTCACCCTTTAGAAATTGCTGCTCTTGTCCCTCTGTAAGAAGACATACTGCAAGGATTGTACACCTCTGCAGGCAAACTGAGATCTGGATTCGGTTCTTATCGAAGCTTCCTCTTCTCTTGTGCCACCCCCCCCCCCTCCCCCCTCTCACCTTCCACCCCGAGTGCTTTGAAGCCTTAACTGGTTGCACCCAATCTTTATAGCAATAATCCATTACTAAAATACATTATTTTCACGCATAATTGGGATACATCCCTTGCTTCTTGTGAGGAAGATCATTCTGAAGAAGGTTCTCTATTAACCTTGATACTATACTTGAGAGGCGTTCTTCATTCCTGCATTGCTGGCACATTGGACAGCAGCTCTAACTGGCTGTCCTGTGATGTAAATCTCCCTAGATTATTTGACCAGCAACCAGTGATTCTATAAGCAGACCGTTTTCTGGCAGGAGCTGATACGTGGTTTCTACTTTGACAGACCCTGAGGGATTGAACTGTTTCATTAGTTTCAATTTCAGATCTGTATGTAAATGCTTTGCTGATTTATTCATCTCTCTCCAGACAAACATGAAACATATATGCACATTATTTTCATATGACGGCAATTTAACTCATCAAATTTGAAATGCCGATATCAAAAAGACACTTATTTATATATTCTGTAAGGTCATTGAAGGACAAAAGAGTCTGAAAAAGAAGAGGGCCAAATGGATACGAATAATGACATTAAGAAGGCCACGAAAGAAATAGGATTCATTACGATTTGGACTCATTTATTCATATATGTTTCATGTTTGTTTAATTTGATGTATTGGATTTAATGTGTTGCATAATTGTCATTTAGTGTTATGATTTAATGTTACATGTTGCGTGTCTTTTTCAAACATGCTATAAAAATAATTTTTGTATTTGAAATTAAAAAGCGAAGGGTGAAACTAAATAAACCCACATATTCAGAAATAGTCCTGATGTATGTGCTTTAAATCATTAAGCAGAAAACAAGTGTGAGGGGAGCAATTTGTATATGTATGTTAACTCCAAGAGCAGCATTCGCGGTCCAGCCTTGGTTGCTCTGTACCCTCTCCCTCAGAACATGGAAAAAGTCAAATCCTGATCAACCTTTTGCAATCATGTATCATGTTCTACTAAAGACTTTGGGTGTACTGGAGTTTCTTTTGGACAAGGCCTTTTAACTGTAACTTTTCTTTTAAGCTAAATCTTCCACCAGGCTCACATACATGTTGTCCACGTGCAAGAGAGGACAGCATGCAATTACACTACAGAGGCGAGTGCACTTCCATTGAGTGCAGTGGCATATAGTGCAGTGGAGTGGTGTAAAGTAGAGTGCAGTGGCGTAGAGTGCAGTAGAGCGGTTCCCTATTGTACTCCTCTGTCATTATCACTTACTGGCGCTGACACTGCGATCACCGCTTAAAGTCACGATCCTTAATTCAACCGCTTCCCCATCTCCGTTATAATGTCAGTGAGGGCAGCACAGCAGATGTGTTATCGATAGGGCTGTGGAACCCTCACAGCTGATAAGATGTACAATTAGAACAACTGCAAGGATATTGCACTGTATTGTGAAATTGTGTAATGCAATCTTATCTTCAGCCCATGCATCTTATCGGAGAACATCCCCATATGCTAATGGTTGTGTTGAAACTTGGATCATGTTTCAAGGAGTTCAGGAGGGAGCCGTGGGTAGTTGATGGTCAGTATGACTGGCATAGAAAGTCTTGTATGAGAATCTGTCGGCCTACCCACTTGAGGGCAAACTTTTATTGGTGTTACATAAGTTATCATTTATCTTAATTTGACGTCCATGTGTTGCTATTGTCTTTTAGTAGGCTCATGCCTTCATTGCGAGTACCACCTCCCTGAGGTAAGGACATAGGGCCCGATGTAGGTAATTAAATTTGACCACTTCTTAAATACCGAATCGGTATTTAGGAAGTGGTAAAATAGAGGGGGGGGGGTGTAGGTAATACAGTTTCGGTAAATACCGAATCGTTAAGATTCGGTATTTACTGATTCTGTAAATACCGATTCGGTAATGCCCATTGATTCCTATGGGCATTGAAGCCCGTAGGAATCAATGGGCATTACCGATTTGGTAAATACCGATTTCAGCAAGGGTGCAGGGGGTGTCACTTTGACACCCTCTGGCACCCCAATTCCGGACTTGTGTGCCATGTGGCACACATACATGCCCTTAGGGCATGTCTGTGTGCCACATTGCACAGGTGTGCATGCACAGATGTGCATGCACACCTGAATTCGGTATTTTACCACCCAATAGGAATGTTATAGCACAGTTTGGAAGCTCCTCTGCCCCAACAGAACACATCCGACCTAGTGGTGTAACGATAAATGATGCTGCCCTCATGCTGAATGTCACTTGGCCCTGAGACTCATATTTCCCACATACTTTAATTGGCCTTATGGGGAATGGGGGCCATTCTGGGCTGCAGGAGGCTAAATAACACCCTGCATAGTCTACCTGACCCAGTCACCCTCAATCCCTGAACTCAGCACCAATATTGTGTAACTGGTGTAGCTACCTCAACAGCATATCCCAGTCACGACACCAATATATGTCTTAAAACCATTGAGAGTAAGCTATGTAAATACACTGCAACCTGTTGTGCACAACATTGCACCAAATGCCAATCTGTGAAGGCAGCGCAGTGAACAAGATCTCACCCCAGTGAATCTAAATAAATGGCAAAACTCTTCACCAAAGTCTTCTATCTATACGGATAGTACACTCAAATATCCGTGCCACATCAGTTGCATTTTATTTGTATTGCGTACCTGGCCACAGAAGATCATTATTTGTAAAGGTAGACGTACGTACCTTTAGAATGACGATTCCCAAATAGCATTTTTTCTGAACCCCTATTCGGTAATCTGTATTCTAAATGTAAAAAATGTTTCATTCTTAATCTGCGATCCTTAGTAGGTCGCCAATCGACCTACCTCTTGAATATTAATGAGGTAGGTCTCAAATTGCGACCCATTAGGGATCATAGCCATCTCATTGATGGTAGCCACTGAGGTCTGAAGGCCATCCTGTCTGTGATTGCCTTAAAAAATAAAGATTGCTTTATTAAAAAGCAATCTGTTTTCTTTAAAAAAAATTGGATGCTTTTTAAAATAAAATGTTTTAAATGGGAAGTTTCATTGTTTAAGAGTAGGCAGTGGTCTGTGTGAGAATTGCCTGCTTTTAAAAAATAGTTCTTCAACATTCTCAAAGGGGAAGGGGTCCCAAGGGGACTCCTTCCTATTTGTAAATGGTTTACCACCATGTTTAGAATGGTGGTAAAGTATAACTATTTTGTGACCAGAAATCGGTTGCAAAATGGTAATACATACCATACCAAATCAGTATGAAGGTCCTTATTAGCTAGCAGGATGGCTCACGGAGCTGAATACTCGCCACTGGCATGGGTAGTGACCAGTCAGTCACAAGTGCACATGTCAGCAAGGGCGACACGGCCTCTCGTCCTTCCAAAGTTAGTAAATTACGTGCCATAAATTGGACAGTAGTAATATCTGTTTTTACAGCACCTAGGAAAGACAGATGTGTGATACGAAGCACTCTTTAAAAACAAATTGTTTTATTGTTTATTATTCAGTCCTGTGAAACCTGAATAAGGTTATTGTGCACTACCCGTTTCAATGGTCTGTGTTAAGTGGCAATGGGCATTGTTGAAGGGCAAAGAGGTTTGTAAGGAAAACAGTTTAGAGGATGTTTGGGAGTTATAGACATCTTGTAAGGCAAGTTTGTCCTTGTTGGAAAGGTCATTGATCCATGTACTGGGATGAGTTCAGTTGTTTCTAGGAGCAGTCTGAATATTTTTGAGCTCGATGGCAGTATGAGTGGGGTCTGTGGCAGATGAATGCAGGGTTCAAGTGATCTCGGAAGGTTGATGAGCCATTTGTTACATTACATATTAATTCAACACTGTATGAGAGAGTTAAGGAATGATGTGCTGTCTGTCAATAAAGTGTTAATGCCTACAGGTAGGTAACTGGATTACCACACATTTTCTTATTAATCCTGACTACTGTAGGAGTCAGAGGTGGGACAGAGGTGGCCCAAAAGTAGTTGTGGATGTTACGGATGCCAGATACTGATCTACGGATCATATCTTCCATATCTCATCAGCAGTTCTTTATTTTCTGATCCCAAAATGATTCTGACACCTCGGGATTTGGGTCTAAACGTAGGATGCCCATGTACAGTTACCTTTACTGACCTCCGCTAGTTATCTTGGTTCGTTACAGAGTGCCTCCAAAATGGAGAGTTAGCAAAGTCCATTAAAATTTTACACCTAGTCCATCCGCTCTAGCCTACCAAGATGTACATTGTAGATATAGCATCTTAGCGTTCTCACATTTGTAAATGATTATTTACTCATAAGAAGCTAAATGCTGTATCTATTTATTTTTAAATAACCGTTCTTGTACAATATGTATACATTGTGTTTAAAACATCAAAGACAAACGCATTAACCTGGAGGAGGCAGTTCGGATGGTTATTCCTACTGTTTGTATGTCTCGCCTCTCAATGCGCATGCGCATTGAGCGAGACTATAGGGGCTTAAATAAGGTTTACCTAGACTGGTGATTGACTGCCGATTTGATGCTGTGCCCGTGCGCCATCATCAAATCGCCAGTCAATCGCCCAGCAGCACTCCTCCCACACCTTTGAAGTGAAGCTTAGCTTCACTTCAAAGGCCTCTGCTGCTTCACACCCTCATCGCCGCTCTCCACGCTCCGCCCCCTCCCCTGCCCGCCGTGTCTCATTTCTCCTCCCCTTCTCTGCCTTCCCTCAGTCTTGTTTGTAATCTTGTCTCTCCCCGCTCCGCCCCCTCCCCTGCCCGCCGTGTCGCATTTCTCCTCCTCTTCTCTGCCTTCCCTCTGTCTTGTTTTTTAAACGCAGCGCTTACAAACATAGACAGCATACACAAAAGCTTTCTCAAAGTACAGCATGGGAGAATTCTTCACAGACACAGACACGCACTCACACACAGACACACACACGCATGCACTTGCAAACACTCACATGCATGCACTCACATACAAACACCCACATGCACACTCAGACACACACACACACATGCGCACACACACTCACACTCACATGAATACTCCCACTCAGACACACACGCACACAACTAGCACAACTAGCGGCATCCAAGGAGTGTTATGTTTTCCCATCACAAGGAAAGCTTGTGCAGCACATTTTCTGCCACATACGAGAAATATCACAAACTCTTGCGTAGGATGTATTTTTATGTTATTTTGTATGCTAAAGTACTCAGAGAATAGAAGAGTAATTAAATACTTAGTTCCCCTAGAGCTTTGACAAGGACATTCTCTGCCTTTTCCAGGAGCAGTTAAATGTGTTTCTTCTTTGACGCTATGCAACCACACAAATGGCCAAATAGCTGATGCCGATTCACAATTAGTTTGAAAAAAAACGTCTCCGTAAGTCAGGAGACAGGCAGGAAAGGCTACAAAAAGAAGGTAGCAAGCCTCACCTGGCAGCAGTGTATTAAGGGGAGCTATTTTTGGTTCATTAAAATGAGCGATCTCGCACTAGTGGTCCGTGACCAGTTCTTTGCCGGGATAACCTTGATCCAGCTTTTGCCCATGACCAGGATTATGATGCATCAACCGTCTTGTTATTTTGCCACTAACTTTACCAAGAAGTGGGCTACACTATGGTAACATCACTCAGTGCTTTATGTTATCTTGTATGTCAGAGAAACGACAGCCTTCCCCCTTTTAAACCAGATGGCTTCATTGCCAAGCTTCTCCCCTTCTCTGCCTTCCCTCCGTCTTGTTTTTTAAACGCAGCGCTTACAAACATAGACAGCATACAAAAAAGCTTTCTCAAAATACAGCATGAGAGAATTCTTCACACACACAGACACACACGCACACACTCACATACACACACGCATGCACTTGCAAACAGACTCGCATGCACTCACACACACACACACACACACATGCACACACACTCACACTCACACATGCACACACACTCACACTCACATGAATACTCCCACTCAGACACACACGCACACAACTAGCACAACTAGCGGCATCCAAGGAGTGTTATGTTTTCCCATCACAAGGAAAGCATGTGCAGCACATTTTCTGCCACATACGAGAAATATCACAAACTCTTGCGTAGGATGTATTTTTATGTTATTTTGTATGCTAAAGTACTCAGAGAATAGAAGAGTAATTAAATACTTTGTTCCCCTAGAGCTTTGACAAGGACATTCTCTGCCTTTTCCAGGAGCAGTTAAATGTGTTTCTTCTTTGCCGCTATGCAACCACACAAATGGCCAAATAGCTGATGCCGATTCACAATTAATTTGAAAAAAAAACGTCTCCGTAAGTCAGGAGACAGGCAGGAAAGGCTACAAAAGAAGGTAGCAAGCCTCACCTGGCAGCAGTGTATTAAGGGGAGCTATTTGTGGTTCATTAAAATGAGCGATCACGCACTAGTGGTCCGTGACCAGTTCTTTGCCTGGATAACCTTGATCCAGCTTTTGCCCATGACCAGGGTTATGATGCATCAACCATCTTGTTTTAAATTGTATGCAAGTATGTATCAGCGCTTTTATAGTGCAAACCTAGCTGTGACTCAACAGAGGGCTGAACAGTATGTAAAGGCCCAGGTGGTACATTTCAAATTCAAGTTATTTACAAGAGGTAGCTAGCGTAGGTGTGTGTATTTGTGATTCGTGTGAGGGGTTATGATAATGCTTGAAGAGAGGAGTTTTTAGTTTCTTTCCAAATCTCGTAAGGTGTGGATTGGTTACAGTGTTTATGGGAACATTGTTTTAGATTTTTGTGTGTAGCTGTAGAAAGCCGACCTTCTGCTTTTTTCTTACTTACGCTTTGTTTCTAGTCAGAAGATGTTCTACTCCTGGTGTGGCACTACCCACTTGTGGTGGTTAGTTTCTCGAGATAAGAGTGATGCTACTAGTCTTGGAGCTAATAGAGACCTGCAGTGGGAGCTAATGTAGGTTCTTAAAGTTGAGTTGACCTTGTTAAACATAAAGCCCTTGAAGAGGCGCACTGTGGTATGACAATAGTTCTGTCTTGGAGCTTGACTACCTTGAAGGTTGGTTGCTTCTGATAGTACCTTTGTTGATTTAATTTCCCACTGCAGGGCAAACTAGGTCTATGTCTCCCTTATGGCTCACGATTTACTCCTGGTGACCCTCTAAGAACAATACCGCCAGGCTATCTATGTAGCCCATTGTTCCGTCCTCGGAACACACCCAGGAAAGGGTGAGCTTTTGGTCTGAGAGTCCTTTGAATTCAAATGTCCTGACCCTGGACTCTTCTTAAGTGCTGCAAGCAGACTTTGTGTTTGGGCAAGGCAAATTGTGTGAAATTGGCTCATTTTAGGCTAAAGTCCGGGTCTTACTGGTGTTTTTTCACTCAAGTTGCCATTTTTTCTCTCCCTTCCTCCGCTCCTGTTAAAGAAGCGATAGGGTGTACACGTAAAGCATACTGCTGATATATCTGTTTACTGAGAGACTTGGTGCCAGATTTTGTTTTTTAAAAAGTCTGCACCCTTCGATGGTGCAGATTTACAAATTTCCGGAATTCACAAAATGCTCCATTAGTACCCCTGAATACATGCAACAGTCATAATGATAGATTAGTTCTGTGAAGCCCAAAGTGCAAACATATTTTCGAAGGGGATATATAAATCCTCTACGTTTGCCCTTTTTTGGGGCTGCTCTATTGTCACTGTCAGGACAGATTTGCTCCTGCTCTTCACAGGAGTATATGTTACTGTTTCCAGGGTTTGTTTCCTCGGTTTTCGATGGGTAGGCGAGAAGTTTTTGAATATCCACAACTTTTATGAGTTTGTGGGTTATGCAAACTCTTTTTAGGCCTTCCCTGCCCTTGGATGTCAACTGTCTGCACCGAGGGAGGATGTGCTCTTTTTAAATATCATACAATAAATAAATCCCTTTACAAGTGTAATTCGATGCTTTGTGAGTTCCAAACGTAAATTCTGAATTATTAACAAAGCCGTGTGTGCGTATATAGGATCAGCTTACACTCTCAAATGACTTTGTGAATCAGGCCTGTCAGGCCAGTGGTCATTGTTGTAGCAGGGTAAAGCCTCTATGAAACTATCATTTGCAAAACCAATAGGTCGAGAGTTGACTGCCTGCGCTTTTTGTTTTTGCCAATACTTGTTTTGTTGCGGTTTTTGCCAAACTTTATTGTTGGGAAAGCTTTACAGCCCTTGTCAATTAAAAACAAAATTGGCTAAAATCAAAAATATATTTTTGGTCTCAAAATGCACATATTGGCATAATGGTCGTTGGCATTGAAGGAACTACTTTGTGTGTGGTTGTGCTACTTCTAGAAGGGCAGAAATCCGTCAGGCACAATACAGTTCGCTGGTGGCTGAAGTGGGCTGACCCATTGTCTCATGGTGTATGCTGTAATAGGTAAAAGAAAAATGTGAAAAAAAACATTGTTGGTAAATAACATATTTCCCTTTAATTTAAAAAATGGCTTTGAGAGCCAATCCACATTAAAACAGTAGAACTTTGAATATTCGTATAAACATGCTTTTTAGGTAAACCACAAAATCTGTACAATACATTTTGTTTCTTAGTTGCCTGTAATATATTCACTTTAATAAGTTCGTTTATTGGTAGGGAACATTAGGGACGCCTTTCCATAGGAAAAGGGGTTTTCAGGGCCTCCAATACTGTTCCTGCTACCCCCTTTCCGAGAGCTACAGAGCTGGGCGGTACCGTCTCCTGCTGTCCACGTTGTCACTTATTTTAGTTTGATATGGCCTGCTAAAGGGTTTTACATCCTTTTGTATCTCTAAAAGTAAATGCCACTTCTCCTTTAACTAAAAAAAAAAAAGTATTACGCTTCCTAAAGAGAATGTAGTTAATCGTGTGAATAATATGTGTGGGTCGTTGGGTTTAAAGTATTTTAAAATATATGGTTATCTTAAGCCACATAACCTGTCATTCATTTCATTCCAAGATGCTCCACGTTTCCAAGGTACTCTTCTCCTTTCATAGTAACGGTGTGGTTAATTGATCCATGAGGTACTTTAAGGCTCGCTCTTGAAAGTGGGTGTGGTAACAAAAAATGTTATTATTCATCACAGTTGGCGTTCTGAAAATAATTTTTACATCGAAATATTGCACCATTGTGCAATTTAAAAAACTACTGCTTAACACGTTGTTTTCTCGTGCACTGTTAATGGATCAGTGCTTATTATACCTTTTTACTGCTGGGCTGATAGGGTCTGGGGCAGATGTGTTTGAATGAGTTACTTAAGTATGGAGTACTTTGAATATACCTCTCAATCTCAAATGGGCTCTTGGGACCACAAACAAAGCAGTGGCATGGGTGATACAGGAGTGATTGACTGGTGAGGGGGTGTTATGAGTGATGCATAGATCTGCATGCAGATGTTGTTCTTCATCAATGGAACAATGGAGCTTGGAGTAGCTAGGATCTAGGTAATAGCGGGTGTTGTGACTTGGTTACTCCAGTAGTTCGATGAAATTAATGTTGGTTATGTGTGTGTTGTGAGTAGAAGGAAGGCATGGTAAATGCAGAGAAAGGTGGATAGGTAGCAGATGGAAAGCGTGGTCGAATAAACAGATGTATGTATACAGAAGTGGATCTGTGTGGTGACCGCTGTTGAGGAAGTTTAGGACATTACTTCTTTTTCTCAGAGAGTGATAAGTAGTTTATTTTCCTGAGAACTAAGTGCTAACCCCGGCCTTAATCTGATCTAGTGTGTTACACACACGTGTTGAAAGGTCTTGTGGCAACTGCTAGTGAGGCAAAAGCTGATTACAGCAGAGAAAAGGGGATGTGCTGGGTAGAAGGCCTGATGCCTATACATGGCCCTAACTTAAATACTTGTATCTACGTGAGAGTCTCAATATAAACCATGTCCTGTATTTTTAAAAAACTTTTACTAGACCACGCACGCTAGCTCTAAGTAAATTCACTTAAACCTAAATCTATTACCACCTGACCTGGACAACCTGACATCACCGTTTATACTAGTATACCTCACTGATTTACCATTATTTTTTGTGTGTGCACTATTCCTCTTTATTATAAAATTCAGCAGCTGAAACACATTTGCTTTTTACATTCATCATTTCCTATTCTCCTTGAGCAAAGAGAGTTGCAGCTTCTTTGTGGTGCTCTTGGATTCCCCGTCACGACAGTGGTGCCCCAGCCTGGGCACTTAAGATGCTTCTTACTGTAAACTTTCACAGTAATCCAGGAATCTGACATTGGCCAAATGGGGAGCCAGAGCTGTGTCCATGGGAGTGCCTGGAGCGCAATTGTTTTCGCATTAATAATAAAAGTCATAAGTTGTGAGGGTAACTAAGTAAGAGAAATTCTAAAAGCAGCTACTACAAGCAATAGAAATAAACAGCATTGTCAAAGCTAATCGGTTTGACTTGCATTTTGAGTCCCGGTAATTTAAACATGAAAATAATGCCTGCTGCAGTGGAAAAAACGAAAAAAACAGATTGCTTTCAGTATACAGTACATTAATATGTGATGTATCGGTGCACGTTTGAAAAGTAAAATTGTCCCGCATGCACTGGAATGTTAGCACTCCAAAGGAGGCAGAATCGTACCCCAATCAGCCAATAACAAGAGTTGCGAGTGGAATGCTCCTCTGGGGGGAGCCAAAGCCCACTGTATATATATTTGAAATAATTGGTAACAATATGTCTTGCAGATGGCAGTGCTGTCGAACTAGACCCAACTCGAAGGCACATTTGGAAAACTCGCATATTAACTCACTATCTTTTAGGTGTTCCCATTTATGAAACCAGCCACAGCAAAACCTCTTCCGAGGAAAAAATTTCAAAGGAATGGCACTGAGCTTGCATACAACGTTCTGCAGCTTCAAAAGATTATAACAAATAGCCGATCGGAGTGCGCACCTGGCCCTAATGGTTTCCAGCAAGCTCCATTTAGGGCAATGCCGGAATTTTGGGCAAATAAATTAATTCCTTTGTACAACTGTGCCCTATGACATGAAGAAGTCCAGGACTCCTGGAGAACAGCAGTAACCCATCCAATCTTTAAAGGGGGTAGCTTGAAAGACCTGTCAAATTACATATTAATTACTCTTTTAGATGTCGAGGCCAAACTTTTTGCTAGACTTCTATAGCAAGATCTGCTCTCCTGGGCAACAGAACAAACAAGCATTTACAATGCAATGGTCTCGGCATTATTAAAGGTAGAGCTATTGGCATTGCTCATGACATTTTTTTTATTGTTTTTAAATCATAAATAAATGGTATTGCCATTTACAATGCCAATAGCTTAATAGCTCGCAAATGCATGACCTATTGCATTTACACCCACACAGAGCCATACACACAAAGTCACCCACACACATACAGAGCCACACACACACACACACACACACAGAGCCACACACACATACACAGCCACACACACACACACACACACACACAGCCACACACACACATACACACACACAGAGCCACACAAACACACACACAGAGCCACACACACACACACAGAGCCACACACACACACACAGAGCCACACCCCCCACACACACACAGAGCCCCACACACACACACAGAGCCCATCCCACACACCCAGAGCCCCCCACACACACACACACACCCAGAGCCCCCCACACACACACACACCCAGAGCCCCCCCCACACACACACACACACACACCCAGAGCCCCACACACACACACACACACCCAGAGCCACACACACACACCCAGAGCCACACGCACACACAGAGCCACACACACACACACACCCAGAGCCACACACACCCAGAGCCACGCACACACACCCACACCCAGAGCCACGCACACACACCCAGAGCCACACACACCCACCCAGAGCCACACACACACACACCCACCCAGAGCCACACACACACACACCCACCCAGAGCCACACACACACACACACACCCAGAGCCACACACACACACCCACCCAGAGCCACACACACACACACCCACCCAGAGCCACACACACACACACACACCCACCCAGAGCCACACACACACACCCAGAGCCACACACCCAGAGCCCCACACACACACACACCCAGAGCCCCACACACACACACCCAGAGCCACACACACACACACACACACACACACCCAGAGCCACACACACACACACACCCAGAGCCACACACACACACCCAGAGCCACACACACACACCCAGAGCCACATACACACACAGGAGAGCAAGCACAGCGAGGGGGCAGGGAAGCAAGCACAGCGAGGGGGCAGGGAAGCAAGCACAGCAAGGGGGCAGGGAAGCAAGCACAGCAAGGGGGCAGGGAAGCAAGCACAGCGAGGGGGCAGGGAAACCAGGGGGCAGGGAAGCAAGCACACCCAGGGGGCAGGGAAGCAAGCACAGCGAGGGGGCAGGGAAACCAGGGGGCAGGGAAGCAAGCACACCCAGGGGGCAGGGAAGCAAGCACAGCCAGGGGGCAGGGAAGCAAGCACAGCCAGGGGGCAGGGAAGCAAGCACAGCCAGGGGGCAGGGAAGCAAGCACACCCAGGGGGCAGGGAAGCAAGCACAGCCAGGGGACAGGGAAGCAAGCACAGCCAGGGGACAGGGAAGCAAGCACAGCCAGGGGGCAGGGGAGCAAGCACAGCCAGCTGGCAGGGGAGCAAGCACAGCCAGGGGGCAGGGGTGCAAACAGCCAGTGGGCAGGGGAGTAAGCACAGCCAGGAGAGCAAGCACAGCCAGGGAGCAGGGGAGCAAACACAGCCAGGGGGCAGGGGAGCAAGCACAGCCCTCTGGAGCGCCTCGGTACGGCTATCAGCAACGGTCCTACCAACTCCCACGCATCTCGCGTGAGACGCGAGCCTGCCTGTCCTGAGGTGTGACGGTGCCTGACACAGGCTCTGTGGTTCCCTTGTCTTTCCAGCCCTGCTCCCCTCCCGTCCCACCCATGTGACTGGTGTTGGTTGGCACGAGGCCCGGGGTCCCACACTGTGTGAGCCCCAGTTCCTGCCGAGCTTGGCCGTGCTTTCCTGATGTTGTTTTGCCGGGGTCCGCGCGCGAAGAGATGTGCATCCGTCGAGTGAGCCATGGAGAGGGAGTGAAGCCAGGAGGAGCGAGAGCTGAGGGGTGGGAGGAACCGGTGAGGATGGGGGCGAGTAAGGTGCCAAGGGGGAGATGTGAAACAGTTAGCTGAGGAAAGCACAGGTCAGATGAACATTTTTAGGGGACAATAAAACCAAGTAGACTGCCCCGAAAGTTGGGGGTGAGTGGTCGTTGTTGCCTAGTTTCACGTGGTGCATCAGAGGAAAGGCAGTGTTTACAGATGTGCTTTTGTTGGGACGAAGACAGACGAAGGAGAGCTGCGGGCGGAGGGAAAGGGGGGCAGACGGAGGGAAGGGGGGGCGAGAGCGGGACGAAGGAGAGCTGCGGGCGGAGGGAAGGGGGGTGCGAAGTGCGTTGGCAAAGCGTCTGGGCTAACTGACGGTTTCACATGGCATTAAAGTTACTTAACATCTCTATTACTTTGTATAAAGAAACCTCCGATTTCTTAAACTAGCTTTATCGCTTTGAAGTCACTTGCGGAAGTTACATCATACGTACCTGCCACCGCCACAAGCGCCGAGGCACCACAGCTGCTGAAACAATGCAGCAGTGACCTGGAGCGAACGTTTACATTGAGGAAGGCCACCCGGCAGCCCAGTTTGGCAAGCCCCAGCCAGACGTGCACAAAGTCGAGCTCATTGCTCATGAGCAGGGCCACCGTGTCCCCTTTCTTGAACGATGCATGGCGGAGAAAGACCTGGGCCACCCGGCTGCTCCTGCAGTCCACTTGCCGATAGGTGTGGCTTTGCCCTTCGAAAATCAGGAACGTCTTGTCGGGCACGTTCTCTGCCACGGCCAGAAAGCGGTCCAGGACCGTCTCCACGCGACCTCTGCGCTTGTAGAGCTTCACGCGCAACCCGCTGCGGAGCACCTTCAGCAAGTAGCCCAGGTCCAGCCAGAAAAAGGGAAAGAAGAGCCGCAGCACGAGGTGCAGGGCCAGCAGCGCAGCGGCGCAAGCGGAGAGACCGGCCAGAAGCATGGGTGCAGCCGCGGAGAGCAGGGGCCGCCAGAAGGAGTGCAGTCTCACCACTCGTGGAGCAGCAGCATCCCGCCTGTAACAGGCAATCGTGGGTCTTTCTGTAAGGAATGGGCGTTTTCATGTGCGCGATCTGCCTACTCGGTCAGCGGGGTGCACCTTACGGTACAAGAGTTCAGCTGATCGGAACTGAAAAGAAAACAACACTGGATGTTCTGTAACTTGCATCTTTGCCCCGTCCCTCCCTCCTAGAATCACCGCCCTCCAACAAACAGCTGATCAGTGTCCCTGCCTGTTGGCCCCTCCTCCAGCAAGCTCATCCAATCTGATAAACACAGCACACGCCTACAAGGTCTGCGTTTGTCAAACTAACAATCACAGTTTTATTTTCTTTTGCACTCTCCTTCGGCTCTATATATTTCCGGCAAGTCTTCGTCGGCTAGGCTGCGGCCCGGGATCCAGTACAGGTGTGATTAATCACTCGTTCATTTGCGTGCTTTCACATGGACAGCCACTGAACGGGGCTTCCAGCGCAGCATCTCTCCAGGCTCTGGGGAGGAGGCACGCTCGGAGCGGAGATCCCGACAGAGCAGGGAGAGGCCCAAACCCCAAGCCGAGCACACTGAGCCGGAGCAGGGACAGAGCAGGCAAAGGGGGCGCGTCACCACTCGAGCGGGGAGTGAGGGAGGCAGAGAGAGCGAGGATTAAACAACGGAGGGAGAGAGCAGGGGCAGGGAAACGGTCTGTCGCGTCAGGCAGTCGGGCAGAAATGACGGCGCAAAGCTCCGAACATTTTTGGATTCGGGGGTGTGTTTTGGCGTTCTGAGTGACGGGTGACGTCACAGGGCTAAAGAACGAAAAAAGCACGCCCCCGAATCCGAAAGAGACGGGGCTTTATTGGAGTGACTCCCTTCTCCTCCAATGGCTGGCCTCTGTTTAGGAAGCCAGCCAATGGAGGAGAATGGAGGAGAGAGGCGGGTTCAAAGCCCCTAACTCCAAAACATTAATTCTTCGGCACTCCGCCCCCCACTGCTTCGCAGTGAGAGCCTACGGTCCCTCGACCTAAAAAGTACCACAAGGCATCAAACAGGCTTTATGAGAACAACTTCGAATCTGATGGCTTTATCCCTAATAAGTGACCAAACCTTTTCATAGCAAACTTTATTATATCTTTGCTTTGTGGACTTTAAGACTGCATTCGATGGAGTATCTAGAAAACATCCTATAGTTAAAACTTTCCCAATGGGGGATCCCACCAACCCTGCTGAAAGGGATTGAGTTACTATACTCAGATACATGTGTACGAATAAAGATTGGTGGCAGCTCTACCTTCTCACAAATAAAAACAGAGTTTGGATTGAAGGAAGGCTGTGTTCTTGCGCCACTCTTGTTTAACCTGTATATTGCTGATCTTACAATCAAGCTGGGTAAGGTGCCTGGTCATTGCCCTAAGTGGGGAGGAGAGGCGTTACAATGCATATTGTATACCAATGATGTTTTACTTCTCAGTAAAACCGGGGTGGGTTGCAAAGACTTTTTGTGAAACTGGATGAGTTTTCTGCAACCAATAAAACAGAAATTAATTGGAAAAAAGCAAAAATTCCTTTTGTCGGCACATAAGTGAATAAAGAAGGCAAGTGGTTCATCAGTGGCAATGCAGTGGAAAGAAAATCGGAGTATAAGTACCTAGGAGTTATTGTGGACATTCGAGGCAATCTGAAAGCTCATAAGCAGGCCATTACATTAAAAGCTAATGTACTGCTGAAAGCCTTTTTTCCTCTTAACAGAACCTTGAGTAGAATGACGATGGACCAGTGGTCAAAATAATGAATGTCAAGTTGCTGCCATCTCAAACTTTTGACTGTGAAGCCTTTTGTGGTAGCGTGAACTTTTCTGTATAATATCATTGCAAAAATATATAGGCAAGTTTTTCGCCTCCCAAGAAATGCCCAGCTGGCCCAAATCTGCATGGAATTGGCTTAAATTGCAAGGCAGTTGCAAGTCTAGGTGCTTGTATAAAAACATGTTTCAAGCTAAAGGCCGCAAAGCCTGACACTCTTGATTCTGCGACCTGGATGGAAACTGCCAGCATGAATATTATGAGCTCTTTCGGAAAATATTTGGATACAAATGACTTTGCCCCACCTTGGATCAAATTTAAGCAAAGCAATGGGTGCAGACTTAGCAATTCAGCAGTGGAGACTATTTTTCACATGATCTGCATCTGTTCCCGTCTACTAGTTGAACTGAGATCCCTTTTGAGAGAACTTCTAAACAAAAAGGCATCTGCTTCTGCAGGCATGCAATAATTCCATGCAAGACCTATTGCATTGCACATGGTAGGCATCACGACAACAGGAGGAAGGGCGTGGGGGTAGAAGGCACAGACAACGGGAGGGAGGGCTGGTGGGAGGAGAAGGCACGGACAATGGGAGGGGGGGTGAGAAGGCACGAACAACGAGAGGGAGGGTGTGGAAAAGGCATGCCAACGGGAGGGAGGGAGGGGGGAGTAAAGAAGGCACCTAAGCATGTTGTGCCTGCAGTGGGAGAACCTCCTTAAAGAAAATAGTGCTCACAGTCTAAATAACACGTACCATGTAATAACCGAAGTAAAGGGGCCAGTGGCCATAGGAGGTGATAAATGAAGAAGAGGCGGTACTAAGGAGGGACTAACAAGCCTATTGACGAATCAGAAGCCAGCATTTAGGACAGACAATGACACATTGGCAAATATGGGTGGAGAGTGGGCGGAGCTTTTATTCGCCTACTCTTCTACAATAAGTCTCGCAGAGCAGTGCTTGCACGCTGGCTCTAGGCGCGACCCAACAAAAAGGGCATCCACTTCTGAAGGCAGGCAATAATTCCATGCCTGGACCTGAAGAACTTGCAACTGAACATTGCTTTTACGAAGTTTATGATGTTGGTGGAAAATAGACTAGTGAAAGCTAGACAACATTGCATTTAATTCGATTGATATTTCTTCTGCATGCCCAATTAATTGTTTTCACAATTGTATTACTGTTTTTGAAAGTAAAGTTTTAAGCTATAGTTGTCCCGCTGCATACACTACTACCCATTTCCCCATATTCCTAGTGTTATTGTTTTTTATTCATTGTTTGATTAAATTATGTATTAGGCATATTCCTGCCCTGCTGTTGCTGCTTTTAAGTTTTTGCTATAGGTAGAAGGTGACATGAAGGTCTTTGCACGATTTGGAATTTGCCTTTTGAGAGTGAAGTCATTTTAATGGGAAGATTTTTATAGCACCCAACTGGTTGTTGATCAATTGATTGAAATGTATTCAACCTTTGTTATCACTTTAACAGATTTTAGGTTTATATAATGTCGTACTTTAACAGGTTTTATTAGCCATGCTCATGCAACGTTACTTAGAGGGCGCATTTTAAATTTTAAAATGTGCAGCTGGCTCTGTTTCTTTAAATATAAAAAGTGTGGACCTACCTGGATGATAGTGTGGGTGTGTCAAGATCTTTAGGCATATTTTAGGTGTCTTGGAAAGCCAAATTCTGGATGATTTACAGGCCTTTGTAACCATTTGGACCACACTAACCCCCTGAGCCTTGCAAATATGGCAATAGATTTTTTAATGTCGATAAATTGAGTAGTTATGTGCATGAAAAATAGGTGCTATTATTACCGTTCTTAATAGTACTCCTTTTACTGATCTCATGAAGACTGAGACCGCTGCACTGGGAGTCATTTGTGTTTTTTTTTAGGTCGAGCCTTTCAGCAGCGCGCATGCTCTGCTCGCTCTGTGAGGCATGCTGTAGAAGAGTATGCTGTGGAAGCCTCGCACACTCTCCTCCCATATTTTTCATTGGCTGGTGTCATTGTCCTTGGTAAATGCTGGCTTCCGATTCATTATGAGGCTTGTTAGTCCCTCGTGTTACCGCCTTGTCGCCATTTGTTACCGCCCATAAGGACTGGACCTTTTACTTGGCACGTTACACGGACTGCTTTATCTAGTAAGTGAGCACTATTTTTGTTGTTATTGTCAATGATAGGGACAATGGCGGGTGCTTTTTTGGGTATTTGCATAATGAGCGTGGCGCCCACTTTAGGGACACTGCGATCATTTAACTTTGAGTTAGCGCAGTGCCCCTTTCAGGGACACCGCGCTCGGTTTCTTTCTATTTTTTTTTTACTTTAACACTGAGCGGGGTGCCTGCTCCAAGGACACCATGATCAGTGTTAAAGTTAAAAAAAAAAGAAACTGAGCACGGTGTCCTTGAAGCGGCGTCACGCTCAGTTTTAAACTTAAAGAAACATTTGCAATGCAATAGGTTTCGCATTTACGGGAGATGAAGCTATAATCGGCATTGTCATTTACAATGCCAATAGTTTAAACTTGCGTTAATACGAGACCTATTGCATTGCAAATACTTGCTTATCTTATTGGATAAAAATAGGGATTCTAGGCCCTAATGGGAAGGGTTTGTGTAGTGCAGAATCAAGGTGCAAGTAATGGTCTTTTTTAAGCGTCATGCAGTGGACACACTCTCAACAAACTGCGAGGCTAAGAGATTGTCGTGGCATTTCATCACATATTTAACTGCAGCGCACAAACTCCAACCGTTTCATGAAGTTTGGAAACTGCACTTCAGGAAATCACAGTTGTCTACAAATCTCAAATAAATGAAAATTCATAAGATCTGGGCTTCCCTAAAATAGTTTGCAGAGGTCAGTGCGATACTAACTTACATTATATTTGGTTCCCTTCCAAAGTTTATCTTTATCATGGGCGTTTGTGTTGTTGCAGAGTATTTTAACCCACTTGAGAGTGGCCAAGGTATGCAGGGGACAAGCCTTCCATCCAGTCTCATCCACACCCCTAAAATGTAGGTGAAAGGGTAGATTGTAGTAGTTTTACAGAGCAAGTAAAGCCTAGCACAAAAATACAACAGCAAACCACGGTATTTTGTTTGACATTGCCTTGGCAGTTTCTGATTTCTAGGTGCTGTGAATGTTTTTTTGTGTAAGTTATTTGAGGTAAAAGTTCCCACCCCTCTCTTGTGTTGTAGGCTGGTATTTTGATTGGGTTTTATTTATTTTGCCATTGATATTTTTATCATGAGCACTTTTACACTGTGACTGCAAAGATGTAAACTGTGATAATCGAAATTGTAAATTGTATTCATATAGCGTTTACGATACATCAAAGCGCTTATTTATTAGAAAGAGTTCAGTAGCGAAAGACCAAAACGGAAGAGAATGAAGGTTGGGTTGGCGAGGCTTTTTCGAGATGTAGAGAGAGCCACATTACTGAAACAAGAGGGGCAAGAAGCCCGAGAGCAAATCCTGAGAATAGGTGCTTGAGCACAGGGGTGGAGAAACACAGAGGATAGGTGCTGAAGCACAGGGGTGGAGAAACACAGAGGATAGGTGCTGAAGCACAGGGGTGAAGAAACAGAGAGGATAGGTGCTGGAGCACAGGGGTGGAGAAACACAGAGGATAGGTGCTGGAGCACAGGGGTGGAGAAACACAGAGGATAGGTGCTGGAGCACAGGGGTGGAGAAACACAGAGGATAGGTGCTGGAGCACAGGGGTGGAGAAACACAAAGGATAGGTGCTGGAGCACAGGGGTGGAGAAACACAGAGGATAGGTGCTGGAGCACAGGGGTGGAGAAACACAGAGGATAGGTGCTGGAGCACAGGGGTGGAGAAACACAGAGGGTAAGTGCTGGAGCACAGGGGTGGAGAAACGCAGAGGATAAGTGCTGGAGCACAGGGGTGGAGAAACACAGAGGATAGGTGCTGGAGCACAGGGGTGGAGAAACTCTTTGGAGTGAGCCTAGGACTTCAGAGAAGGAACTTGGACATACAGACAAATGCATGCAAAGTGACAGACAGCGGTCATGAACCCAATGGGGCTGCTAGCCTTAGGAGTGGGTATTCTGATGGTCTATTGTTGGGTATCCTGCGTAGTTTGCTTTTTTTAGCAGCTGGTACATTTGAATTACTGCTCAGAGCAGTCATTAGATCAAAAATCTCTCTCAAGACTTGTAGAAAACGCCTTTTCCACTAGCGCAGCTAATCTTACCAGAAAAAGGAAGCACAATTTACTAACCTGCTACCTATTTACCGCAAACCGTGGTTTCCGGAGTAGTGTGCTCCTCGCCGCAATGCGCTCTGGTGTAGGAAGCGCTACATAAATGCAATTATGCCCCTTTTGTTTAGTCCGGAACATCTGTACCACGCTTTTCCTTCATTTCATAAGAGTTTCTTTGCCCCGTTCACGCAATTTATTTAAACATGTATGTACTTATGTTCTACTCTGCCCCTGATCTGGGGCAGAATTTCTGTGCAGCTGCCTCCACACCCTTGATCTTTCTGCACTAGGTTTTCACACTGAGCTATCTTCACTGGCTACGGGGTAGTATAAGAATATAGGTTCTTATGTTCTTCGGCACTACAGATAAACGTGTTACTTTTCTCAAGGGCAGGCGCTTTCTACTATGAGTGTCAGATAAAAATGTGTTTTTACATGGGGTTTAGCAAAGTAAACCTGTGAACAGGAAGATGACTGTGCAAAGGAACCAAAAGGCGTGAAGTCGGAGGTATCGTTTAGCCGCACCACAGCCCTGTCCTTTGAAACTGATCCTCATGGCAACCACATTTGAATTGTAAATGGTCTTTGAGGCGAGGTCCTTCTCCATGGAGTTCTGCTATCAAGGAACCCCCTCCTAATCCTTGCTAGGCGATGTGCAGCCTGGGCAACTAATACATATATTGATGATGGGTTGGCTTGCGATATGGTCCACTAGATAATTGCGGTTATTGTCGAGTTGTGGTGAATAGTGCCCTGACTGGTGGGTAAGCCCATTGATGCTTTAACCAGTACAGTTAAAGGAAACGTGCCATATGAAAACGTTGGGGCTTATTACAAGTACGGCGGTCCTGGGACCACCGTACTCTAGCTGGTCCGACCACCACCACCCCGGCGATCTGATCACCTTATTACAATGGTGGCGTTGGGATTGCCACAAGACCACCATTAGGATCCAGGATCCCGCGGCGGTGCGGAAAGCAGGCCAGGTTAGCAGTGGTGCCAATGCCGGCACCACTGAATGAACTGCGACCTGCCTTTCCACCAAGCATATCATTGCGGTGACCCCGCCATGAAATGCTTGTCGAAAAGGTAGGGAAAAGTGCCCCCAACAGGGCTTCTGGGCAAATGTCCCCGACACAAGTGCATGCTTCAGCATGCACTGTGTGGCATGGACAACATCGTGCATGCCACACAGTGCACCCGATGCGGTAGCAATCCCACGGTGGTGGCATGACTGCTGGCTGTAACCCTCAGCCAAAGCATGCCGCCCCCGGGGGACCGCCACCGCACCGCCCGCCTGCCCTGGATTCAAGTCTTAATCCGGCATGCAGGTTCACCACTGGCTCGGCGGTCCTACAGGAAGACCGCCAAACTCGTAATAAGGCCCTTTGTCTATATAGTTCTGGTTCTAGTGAGATGTAGCTAAGGACATTCATTCATTTCGGTTAGGGTGCACGTAAATGTGGTTTGGAAGACTGCCACAACCATTGTGGTTGAGTTCAACACTGAAGTGTACTGCAAAGCCGGTAAGTCTATTGAAATCACTTTTCATTCAGATAATACTTAAGAACTTTGTAAAATACCTTTATGCCTCTTTGGACTTTGGCATTTCATGGAAACTTTCAGGTCGGGCTCACACAAGACATGCAGCACGAATCTGACAAGTCAAATGAAACCAGGTAAACATGAATTCTCACCTAGTAAACTGCTGCAACTCATGGATGCCAGGTTCTACTGTGACATGGTACTGGAGACTAGTATGTGTCATGAAGTCTGCTTCTCGTAAGATGCCAAGTTCCAATTCGATACAGCTTGGTGACTTTCAAGGGTTTGAAGTCAGGGTCCTGTGAAAGAGGCCTGCTCTACTGATTCATCCATGCTTTGAAATCTAGTTCTAGGTAAAATGTTTACTGGAAGGCTAATAAAAGGGTATATATTAGTTTGTTGTTCGAGAGTCTACTTTTTAGGTACCATTTACTTTTGAAGTCTCAAACGAAGTGGATCATGTTGCGTTTTCCTCCACCCGATGTGAATATGTGATGTACTACCTTCCTTACAAAAAATGCTGGCATTCAATATCTAAGGTAATGCAAATAAAGACAGCAACTACATATGTCATCAGAAATAACCATCAAGTTATTTATTGCCTTTTGGAATATTCATAAAGGTCTGGGTCTCAACCACAGCACCAAGCAGTACATAGCAAAAAGATAGGCAATTGTCTATGATTCCAGTGAAGTAGTGTGGCTCACTGGTTAGAGGCGGCAGACCCGAGAGCAGAGGACGGCCCGGGACCAGGGTTCGATTCCCGGCGCGGCAAGTTTCTGGACCAGGGTCAGCGGACTCGATAATTCTCTCGCCTTGGTGCCCACTCTGATCAGCGATCATACTCGGCAACTCTGGGCATTAGCTTGCCTCATCTTCACTAACGGCCCCACCAGACCGCCGGGGATGCCTGGTTTCACCCTGGAGATACCCATTAAGGGACCATCTCTCAGGGAAGCCAGGAAGGGTTTCGCAGCGGTCGAAGCGCCTTGGGACCCTACGGGTAAGTAGTGCGCTATATAAATGCCTATACATTTACATTCATGCCTTTTTGAACAGAAAAGTGAAATTTAGTAAACTGAAAGATGCTGACAGGCCAGCATCTAGCAAATATGAGGGTGTACAGGAGCAGCAGGATTACCATTCATGATTCATAGTCTGTATTGCATTGTGCACGTCATGTAATTGCATACTTTCCTTATTAACCAGATCCCATATTCTAGATTTGGTAGCACACTTGTTGTTCAGATAATTCGTATTACACGTAGTTTGAAAATATGTTGTTGTTTTTAGTTCTTTGCTTTCTAATTGATGAAAAGAGATATGCCATAAAAGAGGTTACACAAATAGACATGGTCTTCAGTGACACAGGTGATCTGTTCAGATTTCCTGTCGCTATGTTTCCTTCTGTGTGGAAGAGCACTATCAGTTGTGCTTACCATGCTCTAGTTCCAATCGCCTGTGCTCTCACTTTTGCATGCGAGTGTGTACACATGTTGTTTACCATTCTGATGCATGTTGTTCATTGGAAGGAAGTTCGAATGTGACTGGTAAGGCTCTGCTGCTTCTTCTCCCTAGTGAAGCAATGGGTTCCACCCCTGAGGCCATTGCAGTGGTTCCTATTCACCTGAGGCCTGATCTCGTTGAAGCCTGTGCTGATCTCATCAATGAAGAATGGAAAAGAAGCCAAGCCTCTCGCATGCACTCTCTCCAGAAATCCTGTGATGATTTTCCAGTATGCCTAGTGCTTATCAAAAGTCAAAGGGCAGCCCAAAGCTCTGGTGAGGATGTAAAGGTCCAGAGTCACCTCTTGGGACACGCTAGGCTGGCTCGAGTTTTGGGCCAACCCGGAAGTTTGTTTGTTGAGTCAGTGGTGATCAGCAAACAATTCCGGGGCAAAGGTCTTGGACGGAAGCTTATGGAAGCCACCGAGGGCTATGCCCGCTCTCGTGGATTCAGACAGCTTCATCTAACCACCCACGATAAGCAGCACTTCTATGCCCATCTTGGGTATGCCTTGTCTGAGCCAGTCCAGAATGTAGGAGCCATGTCCTCTTTTGTATCAATGGAGTTTCTGGAGGCACTCTCCAGGCAGCCATCTGCAAGTACATGTGAATCAGGATCTAAGACAACTCATTCTGCAATGCCCAGTTTCAGTGATGGATCCTCAATCGAAACCACGCCACCTCCATCACCTTCCTCGCTAAGCATTCTGGGTTGTACATCATTGCAACCTTTGGCTTCCACACCTTCTACTGTTTGCCAAAATGCTCTTCCTCTTCCTCCCCCTCCACCACCGTTGCCACCTATATCTTCATCTGCTCCTTCAGTATTCCCCATGAACCTACCTCCTCCGCCTCCACCTTTACCACTTCTCAATAGCAGAGATCCATTTGGATGTTCAATGAGTTCTCCACCTCCACCCCCACCTTTACCACCTAGTACTTTAATGGCTTCCTCTCTATGCCCTGCAAGTCTCCAGCATAATTCTAAAGCCCCTGTTTTACCAGGAATATCTTCACACAATGCCACAAAGGGTCCACCTGATTCCAACATTCAAGAAAGTCAAAAGCGCTTTGAACAGACTCTGCTGCAGACACCGCACAGAGACCTCCGAGGACTTCCTATCTTCTGGATGAAGAAAAACATATGAAGAACCCAAATTGACTATGAACTTCACTAAACCACCAGAACTATCTCAAGTGATGAAAATGCTTTTACATCAGTGTTGCTACCTCTGAAATTTGAAGATTGTAATATTTTGATTGTGTGTGTTTATAGCTTTAAAAAATCACTTTCAAATTCCATCCAGCGTGGGTTAATGTTTTCAGTCGTTGAAAAAGCAATCATGTTTGCAAGAGACATCCTATCTCCGCTGGAATAGTCACTATTCAATAAAGAGGCTTATGGTGTACATTGGGGTGGTTACCTATTGGGGATGGTTGGTCTGACTGCCTTTGGTGGCATGTTCTCTCTTATCATTTGAATGGCTCCTCTCACTGCATGAGTCTATGTGTGTCCTATCTTTATAGTAGAGAGAAAAACACAACTTCTTAAAGTAGTCTCCTGTGAAAATTCACAATCCATCCGTCATGATGTCCTTTGTGAAAGCATCTGAGTTTCTTTCATGGTCTGTAATAAACCTAAATGCAGTGTTGTGAGAAGAATGGCTTGTCTCACCCAATAAGCTGAGGCAGTTCATTTCATAAATGTACCTTGACATTGACATCAAAGTTGAGAAAGTCCTACTGGGCACTGCTGGAACAGCCATCAAGGCCAAAGGAGGGCACATATATGTAGCAATGAAGCTCTCTTGGCAGTGCTGAAGTATCAGGCCTGTCTGCAAACAAGAAGTACATCTTTCAGAAATTAGTACTACTTGTCAGAACATGTGTAGTCTCTGAGGATGCCTGTTGTGAGCCTGCTGATTCTTTGGATAGACTCTGTATGAATGACATCAATATGCAGTCAACTACAGTCTGATAAATTTCCCTGTGGTTTACTCCTTACCTGCAAAAAACAAAAAGAGCTGTCAGGATAGCAGAAAGGAAATGGCAGCAAACCAAAACCCTTCTTGACAGGCAACAATATATAACTTTGCACAGAGTATATATGAAAGAAGTCGCCACGGCAAAAAAAGTCCATCTCGAGGTCAGAATAACTCAGGCAGCCAATTCCCATAAAGAGCTATATAAAATCGTGAAAGAATTTACAAATCCCCCCACCTGTCAGCCCGCCCCTACCTCATCCCAAGACTGGGTTAGCTCTGTTTCTTCTTATTTCCATGAAAAAATTGATGTTATACATAAACTCTTCCCCCAACCAACTTTGTCTAATCAGCTTGTTTCCCTATCCCATAAAGCCACCACAAACCTGAATCTCCCAGATATAGCCCTTAAGGAATGTATTCCCTTTTCAGAAGCAGATGTAGAATCCACCCTTCGTAACATCAAATCAGGATCCCCGGCCGACCCTGCCTCCTCTCAGATCCTGGCGAAAATTGCGCACGCTTTAATCTCTGACCTCACAAAGATTCTTAATCTGTCTTTAGCCCATGCTTCGGTCCCCATGCACTGGAAGGAGGCCATTATTAGACCTATCCTAAAGAAACCTTCGGCCGACCCTAAACTGCTTTCGAACTATCGGCCTATCTCTCTCCTGCCCTTGTTTGGCAAGGTTATGGAATCTTTGATCAATAAACAATTAGGCTCCTACTTAGAGGAGAACCAATTTTTAGACTCCTCCCAATCCGGCTTTAGGGCGTTCCATAGCACCGAGACCACCCTGCTTGAAATAGTACACAATGTCAGGATGACCCTTGACACAGGACAATCGGCCATACTGTTCCTGCTCGACTTTTCTGCTGCCTTCGACACCATCTCGCATAGCATTCTTTTGGAGAGGCTTGCAGAGATTGGTGTCCAAGGCTCAGCGCTACTTTGGATTAAAAGTTATCTGTCCAAAAGGCACTCAAAGGTTCAACGGAATGTACTCCTCCAGCCACCAGGAAAATGATAAAGGTGTTCCCCAGGGCTTGATATTGAGCCCAACGCTTTTTAACCTATATGTCTCTCCTTTGGCGAAGGTGGTCAGAGCCCACGGCTTTGACACTGTATCTTACGCTGATGATACTCAGCTGCTGATCACAATCGGCCCTGATCCTGTGGAAACCAAATTAAGATTCCAAAATTGTATGGTTGCAATCGACAGCTGGATGACCAACAATTTTTTAAAACTAAATGCCAGAAAAACTGAGATTGTGCTTTTCGGAACAGCAGACAAGTTCTGGACTGACGATTGGTGGCCAATCACACTCGGACCGTGTCCTCCCCCCAGGCCCTCGGTCAGGAATCTGGGGATGTCGACAATAGGCTATCTATGACTGACTGAACATGTCAATAAAGTAGTGCAGACTAGCTTTGGCCTGATTCGCAGTCTGAAGAAAGCTTTCAAGTGGCTTCCCCTCTCGTCTCGTATGCCCCTAGTCCAAGGCCTTATCATTAGTCGTATTGATTATGGGAATGCCCTATTAACTTCCATAAATGAAAACCTTCTGGCAAAACTGCAGGTATTGCAGAACACTGCTGCCAGACTGGTACATGACCTTCCTTCCCGTACCCCATCAGATCCTTCCCTTGAGACCTTGCACTGGCTACCCATTAAGAAACGCATCCAATTCAAACTGTGCTGCTTAGTACACAAAATCATCCATGGATAAGGGCCGGTCTATCTGGAAAAAAAGCTTAAACCCCACAAACCAGCCAGAGCTCTTAGATCTTCCAGCAAGCAGCTTTTACAGGTTCCTAAAGTTCGCACTGTGAGAAATGGTGATAGGTCCTTCAGTAAAACAGCTCCTGAAACCTGGAACACCCTGCCCCTATCTATCAGGGCACAATCTAACTATCTCAGATTCCGTAAAGTCATTCAAACCTGGCTTTTCTAATTTCTCTGACCTACTTTTCTGTCTGATGTCTATGCTAGCGCTCTGAGACCTTCGGGTGATTTACGCGCTATATAAATGCAATTTACATTACATTACAAATACATTTAATAGTTCCTTACAAAACACAAATGTCCTACATGGAAGACCACCCATACACAAACACTGCTTCTCTCCACCAAATATGGCAATGACCATTTTCCATGTGATTACTCTAGATGATGGACCAGCAGGTTTCTCTTTCAGGCGAAGATCAAATATTGGTACTCTGATTTGAAACTTGCAGGTCTCAAAATCAGCTTATCACCTTAACTTTTCTTTGTGTTGTCAGATATCTTACAGTATACCCTATTGAGAACCTTCATCAAGCTTTAATCGAAGTATTCCCATACGTTTTAGGGAATATGAAATAAAAACCCTTGGGCCCTGATACAAAGTTCTTTGGACTCAAGGTGTTATTTATTGCACCTCAGAAACAACGATCACGGAGGGTCCATTATTTATCGGATGCAATAAATAACACGGATAATGATTTTTTAGGGAATAACGTGGATTCTCCTGATTAGTGACCCAAATCCACATGGAACTGTAAATACTTTATACATTTTGCCTGCTAATTTCCGGCAAGTTTGACCTACTGAAATGTAACAAAGAGTGAGTTATTTAATGCACCCAGTGATTATTGGGTATGTTAAATAACACTCAACTCTTAATTGCGACCTATGCGCAAACAGGAGTTTGCGTAGGGGTTGGACAACACTAATTCACTCAAAATCGGGGGCTGAATTTGTAGGTTCCCATGAACGAACCGCTGGAAACTGCTATTATTATTTTTTATTATTATTATTACTATTTAAAGTATGACAAACTCCTGTACATCTTTTCAGACCTAGAGTCTTCACCTTATATCCTGGATTTCAAATTTGAAGTCCCATCTAAATCTGCTGCTCTGTAATGTAGCATATTACAGAATCATTCAACTCTAACTGGCTTCAATAAGGATATCTAAAAGGCCTAATAAGGGAATCAATTTAGAGTGAAAAATTAGACACGCTGCCAGACCTTTTCATCACAATGTACCTTCAAGGCATTGGTTAGTTTATGTAACAACACATTTTTAGATTCTTGTTACTCTTCCACACACTATGTACAGAGTGGTGAACTATATCGGTATGTCTATTAACAGTATCAGACCTCTGACTAGCTTTTTGCAGATGTTTGAAAACATTTCTTTGATTGATTATGTTCCTTTTGTACAAGATCTTATGCTTCATCAAAGGACTGGTGCAAAAATTAGGCCTGGGCGGTTAACTCCACTCCATTTTTCCAAAAAACTCCGCTCTGAGTAGCAGATTTTTTTTTCTTCTCTCTCACTCCCCAGCATCAAGTTGCCGAGCAAGGAAAATCCACCTCTTGGTGAGATTTCTCAACGCAGGCGGTCGGGTTTCTCAATGCAGGCGGTCACGGCCGCTCACTTTGAGAAACGTTCAGTTTGCGTTGAGAAAGATGCTGCTCGAGTAGAAAATCTACTCGAGTGGCAGAAAAGAAGCAGCACCCTCTTGCGTTGCACATGGTGCCATTTGTGCTGATTTTACGGTGCGGGACAAACACCCGGCACTGAAAATCAACGCGAGTGGCAGACCAAATGAACTCTGCCGTTTGCGCAACGCCGCATAGCGTGGCGGAGGTTTTTAGTCACACGGAACTCCACAAACTCCGCCCAAGCCTAGCAAAAATAAGCCATGGAAGACATTGTGGATTCTAGGTCTACTAAACATAAGAATGGTGAATGTTAGAAATCAAATTGTTGATCTATTAAGGCAACATCATTGATGTGGATTCTGATAGATCTTCCACAAGGTCTAAGTAGCCTTCATGCTAACAGGTAAACTGGAAAGGAACCCGGGTATCACTATTGGTAGCTAAGCTCAAGCGTCAAGGCTTTCTCTGAATGTGGTGCATGTGCAACAAATCAAAATAATAGTAACGAAAATAAAGAATGAATGTAAAAGGCTCAAACCAAGTTAGAACGTTATTAATGTTAAAGATAACAGAACACATGTATGCAGGAATTCTGATACAAGGATGATAAGACAGCAAACATATTGGAGTTATTTTGGTTAAAAATAGATACATTCAGCTCCAGCAAAACAATAATGTTCGCCAAATTTTCACAAATATGCAGAAGTGTATTTCTTTTTGGCACCAAAATACCACAATGAGGCGATCGATTGGGGGCATTGTTTGTTGGTTCCTGACGCTGGTTGCTGCACCAGCCCTCCCGCCGCTGCAATTTTCACCGGCCGCTGAGTGGAGGACTTCAACGCCCAGGCTCCTCAGCGGCGGAAGCCGCCACAGTCATTGCCGCGCCCGGAGGCGCTTTAAATCTCGCTCAGCCCCCGCGTCGCGCCGGGCTAAGCCCGGGCAAAGGGCGGGCAGAACGAGGCAGGGCAGGGCCACCTATCTAACATCTACCCATCGGGATCATCCTGGACCAGACACACGGACATTGTAAAAACGTTGTAATGGTCAGTGACTCTTGATTTTTCAACATCGTGCTTTTGAATATTGCTGCTAGATTGTGGTTGTTTATATATTTGATTATGTGCACTCGCAAAGAAAGAGGGGGCCAAGGGGCAGTGGGCACCCTCTATGCCTTCCTCATCAGAGCAGAGTTGGTCCTAATAAAGGAAATTGAACTGACGCAGAGAAGACTCTCTAGAACCATGCAGGAACTCAATAGAACCAAACCCAGTGGGAGGTTCCCTCATCAACATTAATACTAACCGTAAGGAAGTTAGTTCTAATAACTCTGGTTTGATCATCACCCCACAAGTGCCACTAGAACCTTTGATAACTGTTATAGAACCCCCAGCAATACCACATGTTATTGCCATAACATTGTCACCAACACCACCACCCTCCCCATTCGTAGCTAGAGTTACACGACAGACACATCACAAAGCTAAGGGGGGTAAGGCCCAGGCAGCAGCAAGGAAAAGAAAGGCAGGGAAGGCACCGCTTACAACATATCAAACCCGTAAAATGGCAAAAACAACTGGCAACACACCCGGCAAAGAGGTCCGGGAAACACAAACGTTAGTTGGTAGCCTCACCTCCATTCCCATAGACACATCGACAGACTGTAGTGAACAACGTTCATCTGAGTTGGAAGATGTAATTGTGGCAAAAATGGAGGGAAGGCTAAACACATTGCTAAAACCACTATTAGACAAACTTGTGCCTATTGAAAACCGCCTGAATGCCATGGATAAATAAATTCTGTTGCCCACTAGCCAATTAATAAATAAGGGTCCTTCAGCTCTGAGTAGACAACCAGTACACTTGGCCGCAGAGGCTAACACCGCCTCAGCACCTAGAAATACCATAACAGTAGAAAACCCGCAGGCCCAAAAATCCAATAAAGACAACGCACAGCCGATAGCTGCTAGTTCTACTGGGGCAGGAGGGAAATCAGGAGGAAATAATAATGGTTTAGCGGGACAAGACAGGGGAGAAACTACCACCAAGAGCAGAAAGGGACATTTTAGCCTACCACCAGAATGCACACCTTATACAGTCATACTTTCGAATGTCCCACCGATTGAACCCAATTCGGAGGAACATTGGACCTCTTTAAAGAATAAAGCACTACACTTAGTAAACATTAGAACTGGACTGGGCAACCATCTGTTGGAAGACTTCAAAATGGTACGTAGGGTGCCGTGGATAGGAAGCTCAAATAAATATGTAAAGGGTGACTGCATAGTTCTGAATTTTGGCTCTCCTGAGCTAGTAAGAACTATCTTAGAAAGGGCAGGGGCAACGCACATGGGAAGGGAGGAGATTCCTATTTTACCTTTGGGTTTCTTCTATCGAAACCCACATACAATACCTCCCCACCGGTGTAACAGTCTATCCGCTACACAAAATCTTGGGTGATACAATTATAACGTCCCGATTTTTAACCGTTTTGAACAGGCATTTTCCAACTTGGATGACCAAGATTGACTTCCAACTAAGTTGCCAAGTGCAAGCTGCCAGGAGGGACAACCGATAGTGAAAACTCCACACCATGTAAAAATAAGCTCAGCATAGGGTAATGTGGCGCAGGTACCGACCACCAGTCTAAATATCAAAATAATAAAATATAAGAGACAGGTACCATTATATCTGATTAACTTTTAGAATAACGATTTCAACTCGGTTCCCAATAAGAATGTTGTTGAACTTTTTAAAATAATATCAGACCTAGCCCAACAACATGTCATGGGCGATGACATAGGGATCCTCCTTGGAGGAGATTTTAATGTGAAAATATTAGGGGCATCTCAAGGCACGGACAAACTCCAAGTTGACTCAGCAACTCGAAGGGGCTCAGAATTGAAACGTTTTATTAACGAACATATTCTTACTAACGTAATGGATTTGCGCCATTTTGCGGAAGAACAACAGATACCGACTTTTAGAGGGAGAGATTGCTCTTCAACCATTGACTATATCTTTATGTCCCCATGCTTAGTAGATCGGCTCATAGAGGCTAAAGTTCTCCCAACAAGCTTTGGAGATCATAATCCGTTATCAGTAGCCTTATGTGTAGGTACTAGGCATGTGTATGCAACTGCCCATGGGTCAAGAGACATTACTGCCTCAACAAATAATCTAAGGATAAAATGGAGGGGAGTAGACAGTGGTGGTATACTAGAAACCATGCTAGCATAACACGGGCAACTAATTAACTCCTGCCTATCAACAGATGGGAGTTAAACAAGGAAAATTGATGAGTTTACCAAATTATGCTCCGTAATAAAATCCCTTTTGTTAGTGCCACCACACAAGACCGAGAAAGATCCTAGATGGTTTGATCATAGTTGCTCTTAGGCGAATAGGACCCTACGTAAGGCTCTGTCCTCCAAACCTAGGTGCCCAGTTGAGATAAGAGCAGCTAGGAAGACATATAAAATCAAGATGGGTGAACGAAAGGCTACCCTACTGATAGAGCATTGGGAGGCCCTAGTTGCTTTCGCAGGTGGGAAGAACGGAAAATCCTTTAGGCCCACAGTTAGGAATATGCGCAATATGGGTCAACATTTGGCAACTATCAGCTGTACCATTTCGAGCGATATATGGGAGAACCATTTTTCTAATATATATGCTGCACCTTTAGAACAGGAATCCTGTTATACACCAGGAGAATTATGTTGTTTACAAATTACGCTACACGAGGTAGAAGTAGCCAATCAAACAGAGCCTTGGTAACAAGGCGCCTGGTCCTGATGGCCTCCCAATAGACATTATCAAGTGGAAGCCGGATCTTTGGGCCCCAATTTTATTAAACGTTTTTAACAGTGTGCCCTTAGCTCCCATGCCCGACACCTGGTCAACTAGCATTATCGTGCCGATATACAAAAAGGGAGATAGATCTGACCCAATCAATTACAGGCCGATTTCGCTGTTGGACAACACGCTGAAGATCCGGGGAGGGTACTCTATAATAGGGTCCTGGAATGGACAGAGGAAAGCGGGATATTGGATACCTGCCAGATGGGATTTAGAAGTAAGGTCGGTATGGTCGAGCAGTGTTTGAATCTCAAATTAGTAATTGGTAAATACAATATTGCTCGATCATCACTGGTCTACCTAGCTTTCATGGACTTATCGTCCGCATTTGATTTAGTAAATCGGGCGAAACTCTGGACCATTCTTTTGGACTATGGATTAGACAAACCCCTGGTACACTTCCTAGCATTTTTACATACCGACCTTAAGGCATAAGTAAGGATTGGACTGGGGGGGAACCTCGGGCGCGATCAAGGTGCGACGAGGTGTCAGACATGGGTGCGTTTTAGCACCCCTGCTTTTTATTATTTACATTAATGAGCTGAGTAACTCCCTAAGACAGGCAACCCCAGATGTACCAAGAATCTAAGGGAAACTACTCCCAGCATTACTTTACGCAGATGATGCGGTCCTTATGGGCCGCACCCCTAACTCCCTGCGTATCCTGGTGAAAACTTTCATTGAATATATGGATGACCTGGACCTACGCGTGAATTTTAGAAAATCTTTTATTATGTCGTGTGGGCCAGGGAAGCGACAGCTCAATTCCATTTCAGTGGGGAGCAACAGATTACACTCTGCCAGCTCATTCCCATATTTAGGGATGGTCTTTGCTGCGATCGGCTCTTGGACTGGGCATTTGGCCCACTCCACAAGCAAGTTCTCAAAGGCCATCAATTCAATCCTCAGTTTACCCCTCCCGAGGAAAGTAGGTGCCACTAAGGCCATCTTAAAACATTTTTAAATTGCAATGTGCCCCAGTGGTTACGTATGGGCCAGAGATATGGGGCCTGGCAAAAAACCATTGCATCCAATTAGAAGAAAATCGATTTTGCAGGAAAATCTTGGGTGCACCGTTTTCTACCTCTGAGTATATCTGTCACATGGAACTTAATCTGCATTTTATTTGTGATTTTATTGGGACAAGACCAGCGTCATTTTGGCTATCCATCTGGAGGAATAATTCAGCCACCCTGACGCAAGAAATTATAAGTGACTGTCTCAGTTGTGATAAAGGTATGGAGATTCCCTGGTTATCAGGAGTCTATAAAAGTTTATGTAGCGTGGGCAAAGGACATCTCTTCCTGGACACCACCAGAATTGTGCCTAGTGATAAGAGGGAGCTACAACTTGCACTATATGCACTTTACAACTCAGAGAGGTCAAAGAAGGCACTTGGGAAAACAACTGTGGTAGCATACATGAATAAGGAAATGTTTAGATATCCCTTACCTCTCTACCTTATTTTACCAACGACTAACTGGGAAAGATCGCTTTTGTTTCGCCTAAGGGCTGGAAACGTAAGAGTTTTGTTATGTTTTCCCTTGGGTTATTGTCCAAAAATGCATTGTAAACCATGTCCTTGTGATGGAGTGAGCACACAAAATGACTTGCACTTTTTCTTCTTTTGTAAATTCTATTTAAAATATATTAAATGGTTTTTAACTCCATATTTTAAAAAATACAGACCCCTCTCCTTGGGAGAATCATGTTTGTTGCTGCTCTCTTTGGATACTGAAGAACTAGTCTTCCGCACTAGCACTTTCTTGAAATTGATCATTCGCACCCGTAAAATGATGGAAAACCCATGAACTGTTATTGTCCTAATTGCTACAATAATTTGTTGTAAATTCTGGAAATTTGTGTAAAGTTTTTTAAACGGGATTTTATTATTTTATGATACTCTGTTACGTTGCGACTTTTGTGAATTTTTTTAAATTCGAATAAAGAATCTTGACTTGACTTGACCACAATGAGACCCTTTTAGCTTTGAAAAGATTAGTTCAGGAAGAAGTTCTGTTCGCTTTCTGTGCAACTGCTCAACGTTGCGGTAAATGTTCTTGCTAAAAAGGTATTTGGATACTAAAGTGTCAGATCATCAGGATGGGATCCTCAGATAGGGTCCACAGTTTTCAATATAGAGGGAGGATCCTAGAACTCCAGTTCAGATTGACAGAAAAATTTAACCTTCTAACTGGCTCTCAGTATTTCACTCTCTCTATTCAAACGATCTTCTACACTCTCCAGTTTCAGGAGTAAGGTTCCACAGTGACAATAGGGGAAATATCAAATCACAATTAGTCTACAAAGTTGTTTGTATGCAGAGACAGCTTCCTCTGTCTCCTCTGAAATCCCCAGCCACAGCCGAGACGTTCTATGAGGCACTCTCAATAAAGATGTCCCCGAAGGTCCAGTGATTGTCTCTTCTATTCCTATTTTATACCCAGTCCCACTAATTGTGCTTATGAACTGCTTCAAACTTACCTGCTATATCTACTGTTTTTTTCTTAACCCCTTCAATGCATCGACAGTCCAACGTCACAGTGGGCGTGTGTGGAGGACGGCTGGGGACCGTCTGAACCCCGCCCACTCAATAAATCACCAGCACAGTGGCTTAATTCGTGCCGCGGTCAAGGTGTTAAATTGGTAAAACCATCGAACCTTGCGACTCCTGGACTTGCTGAGTGCCTGCAGACAGCTGGATGTTAGAAGATCAACTGAAACTAAATCCTTCAAAACAGTTTTAGCTTGTGGTACATGGAAAACCTAGTCCTAACTGCAGTTTGGCTTAAGGAAATTGGATCTCCCTACCAACAATCGACAGAAGAAAGAACTTTTCTGCAATTATAAACTCAAAGCCCTGCCTTGAAAGTCAGGTCAACAGTGTGACAAAAGTTCCCTTCAACACAATCCGAATATTATGAGTGACATTCCACTATCTGAGTTTCCCCCAGGCAGTACAAAACTCCATTCCTGTAATGCTGTCATGTCCAGAATATGCTAATAGGCTTTACACAAAGCTTACAAAGCAACTTATAAACAAAGAAACAAGTGCGCTACCACAACACAAGTTCTTAGCCTAAACTGACTTGACACATAACCCTTGTCCTCAAAGCACTGCACTGGTTATTAGTTGTGAGAAGTGTCTCTTTCAAAGTTATTTTCACAGCCCACAAGACAAACTAGAGCACACTGGCCCATTTTTAACACAGCCTAGATTGAAACTCTACACCCATAGGAGGAACCGTAGATAAAGAATGGTACCTTTGGGGGGAGGGGGGCGTGACTAGAAAGTTAGAGAGGCTCTGAGGCCGCCCGGAAAATATCCTCCATCATCCATCCTCTATGAAGTGGCCAAAAAGGGCAGTAGGCTTCTGGCGTGGCTCGGCAAACGGTACAAGGAACACTCATGGGTACTGACTATATTGGACACATTGGGCCTCCACCATTCGTTCAACGAAGCCTTAGAGTAGGCCTTTGCCTCAGAGGCCCTTTACGCCCCCAAGACTGCCATGGAGACAGCTGACTGCACTGACCTCCTCAGAGACGTGTTTCTTCAGGAGTTGACAGCGTACAACCGCAAGGACCTGACGGAGCACGAACTGACCCAAGCGTTGCGGGACCTACAGTCGGGGAAGATACTGGGCCCTAATGGCCTGCCACTTGAATTATATAAGGGCTTGGCGGATATCGCTGCTAAGCCCTTGCTTCAGATGCTACAGGATGCCAGAATGGCTTTTGACTCCGTTGAGTGAATTTACTTGTTTGCAGTGGTAAAGGCTGGGTTTCGGTCCGTAGTTTATGCTTGGGTCAGGCTACTCTGCCGTTCTCCTATGGCCAGAGTAAGGGTGAAAGAAGCAACGTCCTGCAGTTTTGAACTGTGGAGAGGCACTCACCAGGGACGTCTCCCCCATGTTATTTGCTTTGCCACTGGCGGCATGGGTCCGTCAGGACCCTTCATACGGGGAATTCCGACATCTGGGGGCTGGGAGGAACGATATAGCTGATGACATCCTCTATGTTACACAACCCACTTTTTCTGTAGATTGTATCATGCAGGTGTTCCGTTTATTTGGGGCTCATTTAGGCTACAAAATTAATTGCTTAAAGTAGGTGATTTACCCACTCTCGGGAGAAAAGCCCCGCATGCCACACAATTGTCTGGCTCTATTTTCCTCAGAAGGGTTCCGCTACCTGGGGATGTTTGTTACACAAGCTCCGTAGGAATTCCTCAAAAGAAATATCCTCCCCCAACTGGAAAGGCTTAGGGGAGATGTGACACTCTAGGGCAGCTTGCCGCTGGTGCTAATGGGAAGAGCAGCCCTCAACAAAATGATGAGCTTCCCACGGTTTTTGTAGGTTATGCAAAACTCACCCTACAAAATCTCAACAGAGGTGTTTAAAGAATTAGATCAGGAGGTTCAACGGTTATGATGGCAGGAGACCCCTAGACTAGTGTTGGTTAAACTGCAAAGAGGAGTCTACGATGGGGAACTGGCAGTCCCAGACATTTTAATATACTACTGGTCCTCACAACTCCTAGTGATTAACAAATTGTTTTTTGGTGACTGCCAGAACCCTGCATACAGGGTGAATATAGAGACGATGGGGTGTGGGGGACACGAAGATCTCCTCTGTGGGGTGAAGAGAGACCGAGACATACTGCAACATACAATGACAGTAGTCAGGGTCTGGAGAGATGCCACAAAATTCCTGGGTTGGACAGCGAGACTGTGAGAAGCTGGCCTGGTGTATGATATCCACTTATGTAAGTGGGCACCATCCACCAGTCCAGACAATCTTTATGGTGATTTAAGAGGTCTTGGAGAACCTTAGAAAGCTCTCTAAGTGATAGCTGTGGAGAGCAGCCTTCCGGCTTAGTCCAGAAGGAGTGCAAAGCAGCTTGTTTGACCAGAATGCAATCTTATATTATAGATTATGTGAAAAGAACCACACAAGTTATTTACAAAAATATGTATTTATTATAGAATACTCTCTAACACATACAAATATCTCCTATCCGGAGATATGCACGATGTACACAATACTTTGCAAAGAAACACAGTAAATAGCACAGAATACACAGTGGACCCCAGGGGGGGACCAAACCATATACAAACAAGCATTTGCAATGCAATGGTCTCGGCATCATTAAAGGTAGAGCTATTGGCATTGCTCATGACATTTTTTTTCTTTAAATCAAAAATAAAACTCTGCACTCACCACTCTGCACTCACCACTCTGCACTCACCACCACTCTCCACTCACCACTCTGCACTCACCACTCACCACTCTGCACTCACCACTCTGCACTCACCACTCTGCACTCACCACCACTCTGCACTCACCACCACTCTGCACTCACCACCACTCTGCACTCACCACTCTGCACTCACCACTCTGCACTCACCACTCTGCCCTCACCACTCTGCACTCTGCCCTCACCACTCTGCCCTCACCACTCTGCCCTCACCACCACTCTGCCCTCACCACCACTCTGCCCTCACCACCACTCTGCCCTCACCACCACTCTGCCCTCACCACCACTCTGCACTCACTATCACTCTGCACTCACTACCACTCTGCACTCACCACTCTGCACTCACCACCACTCTGCACTCACCACCACTCTGCACTCACCACCACTCTGCACTCACCACCACTCTGCACTCACCACCACTCTGCACTCACCACTCTGCATTCACGACTCTGCACTCACCACCACCACTCTGCCCTCACCACCACTCTGCACTCACCACCACTCTGCACTCACCACTCTGCCTTCACCACTCTGCCCTCACCACCACTCTGCCCTCACCACCACTCTGCACTCACCACCACTCTGCACTCACCACCACTCTGCACTCACCACCACTCTGCACTCACCACCACTCTGCACTCACCACCACTCTGCACTCACCACTCACCACTCTGCACTCACCACTCTGCACTCTGCACTCACCACCACTCTGCACTCACCACCACTCTGCCCTCACCACTCTGCCCTCACCACTCTGCCCTCACCACTCTGCCCTCACCACTCTGCCCTCACCACTCTGCACTCACCACTCTGCACTCACCACTCTGCACCACTCACCACTCTTCACCACTCTGCACTCACCACTCTGCTTGGTCTCTGTGGAAGTTTGTACTCCCTCTCAGACAGCACACAGCGTAAACTTATAGACACTGTTGGCTGATAAATCGGCATGGTGTGTATCACTTTCACCTACCGAATTAAGTGATTTCTATGGTCTTTTCTCTTTCTGTTGCACGAACCGGTGATACTAAGTGTCATCTTTCAACCTTCCGTGAAGTGAGGGGCGCTAGGTGATGGCCGCACTGTAGTGAGGCTCCCGCTGTACTCCGAGAAACACGCATCATAAACCCCATCCCGGCAGCAAAACTTGGACCCCCGACATCACCGATCGAAGCAGGATACTGGGCTGCATCTGTCCCCCGACATTGACGCCGATCAAAGATAGCGGAGGGAAGCGACGAGCAGCGGAGTCTGGTGGCGAGGTGAGGGGAGGATTGACTGGAGCGCCCACCTGGGAACATCACGCGAGCCCGAGGAGGTGTAGGCCGTGCCACGAGGCAACCTGCGGCCTGGTGTGCCCATCGGGTGAAGTCGGAGCTGCTCGCTGAGGTTGGTGTTTCTCCCCCCCACCCCCCCGTGGGGCACAGAGACCTACCCGCAAGCCCTGAAAGAACTGCCCAGGGTGCCGATTGCAAATTCGGCCCGAACTGGTAGATGGAGCACGAAGCTAGCTGAGGCCTACTCTGCAAAGGAGGTGAGAAGTGGCAACCGCTAGGCGTGTGGAGAGAGCCATAAAGCGAGGCAAGCTACCGCGAGTGGGTTGGGCATGGCGAGTGGTGGCACGAAATAAGGACCTGCTACAGGCCCCTGGGACCGGACATCAGCAGCGCAGCTTTGAACTCGCGGCCGCCCCGGAAGTCAGGCACGGTCGCCTGTGACGGGGGCGGGGCCACGTTCACACCGGAAGAGGAGGCAGGCGGAGTCGTAGCGTCTCGCGGCCCGGGGCTCCTGTGGGCGGTGTAGAACCCCGGGGCCGCGCCAGCAGGAGGTTGGGCGCCGCGTGCTGAGGTAAGGTAAGTTCTGGAGCGCGATTGGTGCACTTGTGTGTGTGTATGCTCGTGTGTGTGTGTGTGTATGTATGTGTGCGACGGTGACGGCGGGGGAGGGGGAGGGGGGGCCTCGGTGCACTTGTGTGTGTGCGCGCGTGTGTGTATGAGTCAGGGGTGGTGTCTCTGTATGTATGTATGTGCGTGCGTGCATGGGCGCGTGTGTGTGTGTATGCGCATGCGTGTGTGGTGCTTGCGCTTCCCAGGAGACAGCGCCTGGCCACAGCGCGCGTTCCAGTTACAAATTGCCTGGAAGGATGCGCGTGGCCAGGACTGTCTCCTGGGAATGATAGTCGCTGACAAAAGATCTCGGCGGAGACGCGCTTCCGCGCGTTGACGCCGAGACCTAAAAAGTGGTATAGGAACCACGACTCGAGTCAAGACATATCGGGAGGACGTAGAAGTGCTAGGAACCCAAGGAACCACCCATGGTAAGTGACTAGTAACCTCACGAAGAGCGTCTGCAGTGTGAATCCCGTAAATAAAAAAAATAAAAATAACTGAGCAACTACCACCTCTGTTTCCAAATACTACCTGACAATTCTCTTTCCCTCCCTCCCCCACCCCCGTAAGCACAAAGTGCAGTTGGATTAACCTTCAATTATTGGGAGGATCCTTCTTTAGTTACACACAACTGCATGCTGACTTATGTACAGAAATAACCTGCTTAATGTCATCTAGGGCAACTTCTTCTAACAAACAATACATAAATATGGTAAGTACCACATGCCTTTCTATGTTTATCCTTATATTCCCCTGCACCAGGTCATCTTTGCTCCATACCTCATACATTGTATCCACCTTTTTCCCCACTAGGCCAAACTACTACCTACATCCTATTAAGGGACACCACATGAGGGTCCAATAAAAGGGTGAGGCTCCTGTGACCTCGTCTGGGGTTACCGAGCACTATACATACACAATACATATGGAGAAGCAACGCACTAAATAATCAAAAAAGAAATCACAAGAAGGCGGACAGACATCTCTAGGTCAATCCCAATATAATAGTGTTCAAATTTCATTTACTAATGAAGTTTGAACATTGTTTCCTACATTTATCACTTCATTAACTCCAATACACAATCCTTCCGGTTAATTTCAGGGGGTGTATAAGGTTAACTATAAAATGTCTCAAATATAAAAATCAGGTACATCCATGTCAAACTGAATTTCAATCATTCATTTAATTTCTTTAGATATATAAAGCACTTTCAACAAACTGCTGCACAAATCTAGACATTCTAAAAACGAATGTCTATGATTTCATTACAAGCAGAGGAATCATGGACCAGACATAGCAAAGGATCATTGAGGATAACACGGAATGAATGAAGACTAGAAGCAGACGTGAGAGTGCGCTCTCTAGAGTGTATAAGCAATCTGAGAACATGATTGGAGCTGGGAGTGAACGTAGGGTGATCTGGGAAGTACAAGTCGAGTTTGAGAGGTAGAGCATAGTACATACAGAGGCTAGATAATGAAGCTCACAGGGGAAAGGGAACCAGAAGAAAATGGAAAAAAATCATCCGTATGTGGATGACAGAAAAGAAAACAAGTAGATGTATTTAATACAGATTGGGGAAGGTAAAGAGATTTGAGCAGAATGCTAAGGAGAGGTCATAGAGGCCCTGCGATTCCTCCCCCCCCTCCCTAATTCCTGGTCCTTAGGAGTTTTGAAACCTTAGCTTGTTACAGAGGAGAACCTAGGGGCGACACTATAATTGGGGAACCACTATTTGAAAAGGTTCTCTCTAAAAAATAAAAATGCTAAAGTTACTGAAAGCACAAGAAACAAGCATTGGTAATGCATCGGTTTCGCCTGTGAAATAAAAAAAAGCTGTTTTCATCAATCATCGACAGGTAGAAGAAAAGAGTTCCCCCATGGGAGTGAAGATGTGGCTTAGTGGCCAGAGCTGCTGACTCGAGAGCTGGGTATCCCATTTGAGTCTCTGAGGTGCCATGCAACATCCTGTGATTCCATGCAAGTCACTTAATCTCTCTGGGTGATACATTGTTATATAAATATGCTGCAATAGTAAAAGGCAAAACTTTATGAAAATATAGTTCCACCAAAGTGGATGTTGTTAGTATTTTGGCTGCGGGAAACTGATAAGCGAAGCGAAGAGGAACAAGTATTGGTAAATACAGGATAATATGCTGCAGGCAATAGAAATTGAGGAAAGGTAAGTGGCACGCACAGAAACCAATGAGAAGCCAGGAAAGAGAGGAGGCGGGATGTAAGTCCCTTCTAAGTTTATATTAAAAATAATAGATTTCTCAAGCACAGCGCAAGAGCTGTGCAGGTGAAACCTAAAAAGTACTTTTGTAACCATGGTTAGTAAAGAAGTTCATACTGTTTTTCACACTTTGCTTCAGGGAAGCAATTAATGTGTGGTGCACTAGCATCAGACGTGAGTAAGAGATTAAATGTAGACTTTTAGAATATAATTTGCAAATTACGTGAGCTCACAGTCCCATTGAATATAGACTGTGCCTTTCAGTTGAATAGTAGCATCTCAAGAGAACGAGCATTTTACATAAACTGAAATAAGGTTGTAATATACAACAGCTGAACAAGCCTCACATGTACTTCACATACAAGAGGCCAGACCAGTTACTTAATTAATGTTTGGTGATCAGTCTGGAATGTTTACGATCACTAAGAGGGTGAAGACAAGTCAGATGACTGCTTCACATATTAGAGAATAACTATGGTTGTGAATGTAAGCCACATATCTTTGGCCCCAGAGCTAATATGGACGAGTAAGACACAGTCTGATCATATAAAGGTTGCTTCTAAAACTAGGGTTCTGGATAGGGAATGTAATACTATTAAGAATGTCAAACTAGGCAACATCTGTGCAGTTAATAGTTGGACAGTGCAAGAACATTAGACTCATTGCAATAACATCAGGTGGGGGATTCTCGAATTGGGGATTTATAGATCTCTGAGAAAATACAGATATTTGCTCTGAATTATGCTTCAGAAGAAACCTATGATATATTTAGCAGGGGCTCCATTATGAGATTAATTGCAGACATTCCCAAGTTGTCACATATTAAATCTGAAGATATTATTTCATTAGAATGGATTCCTAGCATGATACGAGTGCGAGTACCCCGTAAGGTAACTGATCAAAAATAACTTGGAAAGATGAAATAACTGAGCTAGTGTGGGCAAATGATCTGGTCTCAAGAGTGAGGGAATTACACTTACTAGACCAATTGAAGTTGGTTATGCATTAGTATTGAGATGAGAACAATAGCAATAAAAGACCAACATAAAATAACTAGAACAAATAGGCTCAGCTTTCTGAAAAACTCCAGTTGTAGGGAACGTAACTTCCATCCAATTATAGAACAAATTAGAGTCCAGGTACAATTTGGATCTAATAACTTAGTTCAATGCTGAAAGTAAAACTGGCAAAGAAAAGAACCCACCGGGCAGTCAGTCATATGTAGCGTTAGTGTTAACAACAAATTCCAAGCAGACCTCCTAGTCTAGTGTGATAACTCTGGATCACATCGGCCCCAGTGAATTAGAAAAATGCTCTAATAACTTTTCTATTATTGCATTAACAAATATTAAAACAACATCTTTTTGCCTGACTTTGAGCTGGATATATTGTCAGCCCTAATTACATCTTCGGTGAAGCAAATCAACATTTCAGTACATTGAAGCTAATACGGTATGGTGGAACCAGCATGGCATGGCGGTGGTTTCGTTTTAATAATAATAGTAAAAACGCTACATTCCATACTTAGCAATATCTTTAAGAGATCCCATCATAGTAAAACAAATCAAAGGAAAGAAGAGAGGAAAGAAATGACGAATGACAGGAGTCGAGAAGAGGCAGAAAGGAGAGGCAGGTCACAGGGTACATAATGTCACTCGCTCTAGTGAAACATAGCACTTTAGATGATCATATTGTTTTAGAGAAAATTGTCTACCAGTTTTGTGTGAATATTGGCATGTTGGGTGAGAGTGAACTCTTTTTGACTGATGCATCTGTTACCCTATTTTTGTGCTTTTTCCATTTGGCAAAACGTATTTCGACTAGGTGATCCCCAAGTTTTTTTTCATATTCCATTAAATACTCTTTAACTAAGTTCCAATAATTATTTTCTTACTGTAGTTGTTGATAGTCCGATAAATATTGTACATCCTTACAATGCAGCTCTAAACATTGTGTGGCCCACTATTTCTGTTATTCAGTCTTTAAATGGGTCAGTGTTTGAATGCTCGTTACTAGCATCGGATTCGACTCCCACCATGGCGACAAAACACCCTGAAAAGGTACAGCACAGAAAGTGATAGCACTAAACTTCCCTCGCACACTCAAAAGGTACAGAATAGGGATATATGTCACCACATCGGCCAAATGTAAAACCCTCTTTTTTTTCCAGCTAGCATTAATGGTCATTCTACGCCTGACCATAACACTGGCTTACGTGTAACAATAAGGAAATTAAAAAAAGTATATATACATTTTTAAGTGTCCCATGTCTATCACACTGACAGCTCAGTTTCTTTTTAAGTATGAATTTAGCATTTTTTCATTACAATTTCAGATCTCCTTTGTTTGTTATTACTTTTCATTTTGCTCAAACGTTCTACTTCCCCAAGACTAGAGTCGAAGTCTGGATGCCACGCTCAAAGCAATGGTATGTCTCAGCAGTAGAGTCGAAGTAATAGTAGGCGTGCTAGTAAATGCAGTTCAAGTAACGTGGATCAGATAGGAGGAGTCGAAGTAATGAGGGTGCCTCCGGTACAGGAGCAGCAGTGCAAGCTTCACTCACACATTGATCAATACTATCATTATTCCTTAACCCGGCATAGAACATGCAGCAGCACTGCAAGATTCACTCACACATTGAAAAATACATTATCCCTTAACCGGACATAGAACATGCAGCAGCATTGCAAGCTTCACTCACGCATTGAACAATATATTATTCCTTAACCGACCGGACATAGAACATGCAGCAGCATTGCAAGATTCACTCACACATTGAACAATACATTATTCCGTAACCGGACATAGAACATGCAGCAGCATTACAAGCATCACTCCTACATTGAACAATACATTGGACCACATGCATCAAAAGAGAAACGGTTGCAAACTGGCAGATTCTCAGAATCTGCCCCTTTGCGATCGGTATTTTTGCATTTGGGATGCATCATCCCAAATGCAAAAATTGCAATTTAAGGAATCGCAAAATTTGCGATTACTTAAATTGCAATTGCATTTAAGGAGTCGCAATTTGCGATGCCTCAATTGCAATGCACAATGCCATTGAAAATAATGATTTTGCTATTAGGGGGGCGCAAATTACCGTCAAATAAAACTTGGCGGGAATTTTCAAAAAGTTCCTGGTTACACACAAACATGCCCTTGGGGCATGTGTCTGCACAACATGTGTTCACATTACAATTTCAGGGGTGCCACAGGGTGTCCTTTTGGCACCCTTGAAATTTCATGCACCATTTACGAGTACCTATTGGGTACTCGTAATTGCGCATGCAATTCTCATTCATTCCTATGGGCCTACATGGGAAGCCATTCCTTAATTGCGACTCGCAATTTGCGAGTCACAATTAAGGAATGTGTAGGAATCACTATTTTTTTAGCGATTCCTACCTGCATAGGCTTTTGCGATTCCATAATTGCGATTCCTTAATAATCGCAATTAAGGAATCGCAAAAGTCTACCTTGATGCATGTGCCCCATTATTCCTTAAACCGGCATAGAGCATGCAGCAGCATTTCAAGCTTCACTCACACATTGAACAATAAATTATTCCCTAACCTGGCATACAACATGCAGCAGCATTGCAAGCTTCATTCACATACACAAAAGCGCGAGAGCACAGGCAGCAGAATCCAGTCGTCTCTCACACTCAATAATTATTTTCTGGGTGAGAGGTCTACAAACTGGCACACACCCTGCCATTTTCTTGCCCTACTCATTTTCTTTTCACCAAATGTCAGAATAGTCACAGTTTTCACTCAAGTCATAGGGACGCCGGAAACATTTTATATTCTGAATTTTTGTTCTCAAGGCCCCCAAGTATTCTTCATAAGGTATTTTATCCTTTCTAGCACTTAGAATCTGTGACAATGCCATGGTTTAAGAAACCACTTGTTTTGTGATGCAGGACAGCATTTTGGTTGTTGCATTAACCTGTATCCTTAGCTGACCAATGCACTAAAAAGCTGAAAAAAATTATTCTTTTTGGGAAGACTCTGAGGGCCATTCACAAAGTAAAGTTTTACATTTACACCAGTAGATGTACTCCTAATCAAGGGTGTAAGTGTAAGCCGTGATAATTCACAAACTTTCCCAGTCGAACACTCCAGTTGCAGTCATGGGAATGTCACGTGACGTTTGGTATTTCTCCAGTGCGGAGTTCTATGCAGGACAGAACTCCACCTTCGGGAAATGTCTTTCCCTTTGTACCCCAAGTCCCTGTGGAGACACCCCTTCCGTTAGACCCCGATGAAGTTTGATGTTGGCTGTTCCATTTCTCAACCTGGAAGAGGAGCTACCACAACCCTTGGCTGGAATATTTGTCCCGACCATTTCCAAGGTGAGGATAGGTTGGAGAAGCTCTTGTGAATGTCAGCATCAAATGTTTGTGGGCACTTCAATCAGTCATTTGTAAGCGCACTACATACCCGCGATGACTTCCAACCCATTAGATAGAGTTTCCTACTACATATTTGTAGACATTAATAGCTTACAATTAAACAGTAGAAAAAACATTTATGCCAGAGGAGTATCCATTTGTGGATACCTAACAGGCGTGAGTTCGGCCATTTTCAGCCATAAACATAGATTTACTTAGGGAAACTATCAGTTGTGAAGAGTGACTACTTGAGGCCAGAGTCGTATGAGAAGAATGATAACTACCGGGGCAGAAATAACCGGGTAGGTGTTAGCCAGGACACTAGCTACATGGAGCTGCACACCAACTAGCAGGTAAAAGATACCTGCACATTGCAACCTACCTCAGCCTCATAAAGATGGAGTGGACCACACTAGGAGACCGCATGGAAAGTGCATCGACATCTGTCTTCTGCAGAGATGTGCTTGTAACCCAACACTTGGAAATAGTCACATCAGGGAGCAGCCGTAAGTTCTCAAGCAAATGTCCGTTTTCAAAAAAGACCGAATCACAAAACAATAAGAGTGGGCCTGGCATTCACAAATGTGCACAGTAGCAGAATGGCAGGCAATGAAACAACTTTTTGGCAGAGTATAAGAGAGAATGACAGTGTGATATGCCTTCATTCCCTAAGCCTCACTCTAGAAACACAAACAAAATCTTATTTCATACACTGTATAACTCTGTATGTTCTTACCCGTGTCTCTGTTTTCTTCTAGGTTGCCTATTGAAAGAGGACGTGATGCTAGGCCTGAGAAGCTTCCTGGATTAGATTCACATTTTATTGACCCACCATGAATTTAGCTTACCTTCCCTGGGTCATTTTTTGGCTCTGCTCTGTCCAGCTCTTGAAAAGTGTTGTCTGGGGGAAGTCGTCGTCTAGTCCTGTTGCTCATCATAAGCCTTTTATCGTTGTGTGGAACATGCCGACTGCTGGGTGTGAGAAACAGTATGGCGTAAATCTCCCTCTTGGAGTCTTTGACATTGTGGAAAACCGAGATCACCGGTTTCAGGGGCAGAATATGACTATCTTCTACAAGAACAAGCTTGGTTTCTACCCCTACATTGCCCCAAATGGCCAATGGATCAATGGTGGCCTACCTCAGAATACAAACTTGAAGCGGCACCTTGCAAAAATCTCCACAGACACTCGCCAATTCCTGGAAGTAGACTTCAAAGGGTTGGCAGTGGTTGACTGGGAGGAATGGCGTCCCTTGTGGAACCAAAACTGGGGTTCTAAGAAAATTTATCAGCGGGCATCCAAGGAGCGGATCTTAAGAAAGTTCCCTGATGTGCCCAGTGAGAAGATAGGACACCTGGCCAAGCTGGAGTTTGAGAAAGCAGCACATTCTCTCATACTGAAGACATTAAGGACTGGGCAACAGCTGAGACCAATGGGTCTATGGGGTTTCTATGGGTTTCCCGAATGCTTCAACTATGCTTATAAGAAGGAGGAGAGCAAATATGACGGTCATTGCCAACCACAGACTATCCACAAGAATGACCAACTAAAATGGCTTTGGGAAGAGTCCAAGGCCATCTATCCTAGCATCTATATGCCGGAGAAGTTGATGGCATCTCAGGAGGGTCTTCTCTATGTCCACTACCGAGTAAAAGAGGCCTTGCGGGCAGCAGAGTTCAGCCTCAACATTTCCACCCCACCAGTGTTGCCGTATTCCAGGGTGTCGTATAAGCATTCCATGAGATTCCTGACAGAGGTAATAGCAGATGGCGTTTTTCCCGATGGTAATCGCATTCCTTCATGGGAAATACCCATCAAGGAGTTAACAAATTTTTAGTAATTTTTTTCGTAGCAATTAGCATAATTTTCACGTACAGTAAATCATGCGAATGTATTCACACTTAAAGCAATACTTGAATTAATTACTGAAAGTGACAACGTTAAAATAAGTAGACAGATAACTTGGTTAGTATATTTAAATGTGTACTTTACACTGTTACCGAGTAAAAAAGGGAGATGTGGACTGATGGCCAGAGCTACAGACTTTGGACCTGGATCCAGGCTTGAGGCCCAACATTGCCGTAACATTCTGTGATTCTGGGTAAATCACTCAATCTCCGTGTGCCGAAAAAGTATAATCCGACCTTGCGTAATGTAAACTGGTGCTCATGGAAAGTGCTCTAATTCCCTTGGCCCAAGTTAGTGATCTATAAAAATTGCCATCAAATATATATAAAGGATTTTGTCTGGTAAAAGTCAGGGATGGCACGCAAAGGCATTGTCTCTATAAAAAAACAGACAAGAAGTGCATTTGATTTACTTAGTGACAGTATGCTGAATGCCGCTAGTGAAGGGGAATATGCGCGACTCGATGGCTGCCTTTAGCATGCTGATCACTTTTCTATTATATTTTTTGCAACTTTATAGAGCTTGAACTTGACACAAAGTTATTGGAGCGCTTTTCTTGAGCACCTGGTACTTTACACAAGGTTACTCTTATGTTTTTTACGAGGAGATTAAGGGCCTGGTTTACATATTTGTTGGACTGGTCGTACATGTGCTCTTTTAGCTGTCTTCCCATCCGCCATCCTGGCGGTCCACCCGCCCGATTTAGAGGCTGGCTGGCAATGGGAGAAAAGACCACTGCGGTCCCCCCGACTCTACCAGGACTTCAGCCCTACGGCGGGACTGGCTGCAGGAGGTGGTGGCGGGGTTCCCGCCCTCCAGATTTAGATGTGAGCTGGTTCAGAAGGAATTCTCCTGGGAATCCCTCCTACTTAGAGTCAGCAGAATGGGACGAAAAGGGGTAAAAGCACCATCTTTTTCTGGGTACGGTCTGCGATTTCCACCTCTACTCCTTTGCCCAGGTCCACCCTTATCTGCTGCGCTTTGGCCGCTACGGACCGGCACCCAATTTTGATGGACCCGAAGGTTGGTCTTCGTGGTGTGTGCAGGTATACATTGCAGGGTGTGTCTATGTTGGTGGGGTGCAATGCTGAATGTACAAAATATGCTCACTACTCATAACCTATATGTATATATGTACAAATACACAACATATATGTATGTACGTGTATACATTTTTAAAACTAATCTGTCTCCCCACCACCATGGACGTCCCCCATCAGTACTCTGCGGACTGGATGCCACCAGCCCAATGGGAACATCCAAATCTGCTCGGCGGATCCCTCCGTCAAGACGGCGACGGCTGGTGGATCGCCAACACAGAAGACCGCAGCAGTTTTCTGTGTATTGTGTAAATATCTAAATATGGCAAGTGGAAGAGTCAGTCTCACCTCTGGTCTGAGACCTGCTCTCCCCCCAGCAGCTCCGCTGTCTGTGACACCGCCCCTGACCCAGTCTCACCTCCTCATGGTAAGTGTTCGTGGCCACTGCTGCCCAGGTCCGTTAGTGTGCCCGTTTTCCTTCTGTTCTGGTCCTGCTTTCTGTTTTTACTGTTTTCACTTCTGTTCCTGCTTCTGGTGTTAGTTATTGTTGTTGTTAGTATTGTGCCTTGTTCGTTTTGGTGCAGTTTTGAACCCTGCCACTGCTGCCCCTGCGGCTCCTCCCCCCTTCCGGTTCCTGCTCCCGCCTCTTAGCTGCACGTCCCTCTCCCCTTCCCTATTTAATGGCCGCCACGGGGTGGTCGCACGCAGCGGGCCGCCAGCGGCAAGCCCATCTGTGCGTGTCCGCGACCCGACCGCAACCAGCTCCAGAACCTCTGGATCTCCGACCACACAGCTCTATGACTCAGCTGCCCTCCTCACACTCAACCCAGGGAGGAACAACAACTGCCGGCAGTCCACTCCGAACACCACCCATGGCCAGCTCTCCTCTGACGCCAGATCTTCTCCTCAGACCATACCCCTGCAGACACTGCCCCCACAATGAACAGCAATACCTCTGGAGCCCTAAATGGCATCTTCCTCAATGTGCGCTCTATGCACACACATGCCGAAGAGATCTGGGACCTCCTCGACACCCTCTCGCCAGACGTCGCCTTCGTCACAGAAACCTGGACCAACGCCTCCGCCGCCATGGACATCGCCACCGCCATCCCCAATGGATACAAGTTCCAGAGGAAGGACCGCCCACACCGCCCAGGTGGAGGACTCTCCATCACACACAAGAGCTCCCTCCGCCTCCACGAGCGACTCCCCCGCCACTGAACACCTTCACTTCCAGATCCAGACAAACCCCAGACCCACTCTCTGCGGCACCCTCGCCTACAGACCCGCCAGATCCCACACCTCATACACCACTACCATTGCTGACCTTGTCGCACCCACGCCATCGCCTCCCTAGACTACGTACTCATCGGAGACCTGAACTTCCACCTCGACAACCTCAGCGACCCCAAACACACACACTCTCCTGGACAACCTCGCTAACATCGGACTGAAACAGCTCATCACCACACCTACCCACAAGGCAGGACACACTCTCGACTCCATCTTCGCAGGTGGGAACAACATCTGCTTCAGCCACATCACGCAGCCCCTCTAGAATGACCACCACTGCGTACATCTTTCAACACCGCCACCGCTCTAAAACCCACTCCTCGCCCTCCGCAAAGGAACTGGAGCAAGGTCACAGAGGAGCACCTCAACTCCGCCCTCAGCCGCGACCCCCCTGTTTCGACCAACACCAACTTTGGAGCTAAGGAACTACTCACCAATTGCGTAGACAAGCTTGCACCACTCCACACCACCAACAGACAACCCTCCCTGAAGGCCGCCTGGTTCACGGCTGACCTCCAAGAAGCCAAACGCTCCTGAAGACGTCTCGAAAAACAATGAAGAAACAGCAAAACCACGGAATGACCACCTATAAGACCGCCAGTACAGAGTACCACCAACGCATAGGATCCACAAAGAGGACTTTCATCCGGAACAAAACCCTCACCAACTCCACCAACTCGAAGGAACTCTTCAACATCATCCAGCAATTCACCAAGCCCCATAGCGAACCACAGACGTCACTCCCTCCCAAGACCTCTGCAGCAAGCTCAGATACTACTTCCACCTAAAAATCAAAGCCCTCAATGACCACTTAAGCGAGCAGACTCTAGATACCACCCTCCCCTCCAACGACGACATCCGGCCCATCATCACCGCCTGGACCCCGTGGACACTCGTTCCTTGAGCGCGGGCAAGGGAGACTTGTATGCTTCCACCCTATGAGAGCTGCACTGCTAATTACCTCCCATATGAGATTACTGATAACATCATTGCAACATATGAAATTAAATCATTGGTAACAACACTATGCATCCTGAGGGAGCAATTATAGTTACTTTAGGGCACAAGCTACTGTTACTTAAGGTAACTATAACTGATGTATTTCAGTGGTTTTGTCAGTTTACAACTGTATGTTATAGCTTAAATTCTCACCAAACTACGGCCCTTTAATCTTTGTTTTTTCCCCAGTGAATTTGTCAAGTAAGATATAATTACAGTTCCAAACTTTAACACCATTTTAATTCATGCTTTTTCTGTGTGTGTATATATATATATATATATATATATATATTCACAACACGCTCTCCTGGGAAAGCAATTTGAGACGCACACGAGACTTCTTTTTTGCCGCTTTATTATTTTAGTTGATTGAAACAGCATGTGGCATTTTCCTGACGCGTTTCGTTCGCTTCAAACTTTTTCAAAGGTAAGCCATTGTTCCTTGACACACCATTTGGCTGCTGCAGTTAATGTTTTTTCAAAGTCGCTTCCTCTGGTGGAATTTGAATGTAGGGTCACTTCCTGTAAAGCGCTGCATTATGGAGCCTGTAGTGCCATAGGTTGTGTCACGTTTTAACCCTCCAGTGGGTAGTGTCATACACTGCTGCTTAAAATCTGATTACTGTTCATTTTATGGGCTGATGTCTCCCTGTGTCAGCTCACTTTGATAGCTGTCTCGGGTCCAATACCAGGGCAGGTCCTTGGCGGCACCGCATCCCCCTCTTCGTTTTCACGATGCAAACTGGAAAGCTCGGGTTGGAGGATGATGGCGCTCTTCTGGTGGTGCGTTACTCTTCGGCGGAGCCAGCCGATAATTATTCACAACACGCTCTCCTGGGAAAGCAATTTGAGACGCACACGAGACTTCTTTTTTGCCGCTTTATTATTTTAGTTGATTGAAACAGCATGTGGCATTTTCCTGACGCGTTTCGTTCGCTTCGAACTTTTTCAAAGGTAAGCCATTGTTCCTTGACACACCATTTGGCTGCTGCAGTTAATGTTTTTTCAAAGTCGCTTCCTCTGGTGGAATTTGAATGTAGGGTCACTTCCTGTAAAGCGCTGCATTATGGAGCCTGTAGTGCCATAGGTTGTGTCACGTTTTATATATATATATAATTATACACACCGTGACGAAGATTCAGAAGGGTTGAAACGCGTTGCCATTAAAACTACTTGGAACCAACACGCTGTGTGCAGGCTGTTAAGTCTTGGATATCGCTCAGGATTTGCTTGGCTTATTATCTATGTATAAGTACATATATATCAAGTGCTATTTATGGACCAATATCTTCTTATTTTGTCCTCTATCAAAGTGTTGAGCTCTTGCCAGAGCGAAGTGTGCCGAGCTCTTGCTACAATGAAAACTGGCTGTCTATGGACATGTTCTTTTTCTCTTGATAGATTGAAATTTAGCCAGGTTCTTGCTAGAGTGAAATGTGGCCAGGCTTTGGTTAAAGTAAAATATGGACAGGTTCTTGCTAGTGTGAAAATGTAGCCAGACTCTGGATATAGAGAAATGTGGCCAACTCTTGTTAAATCAGAACGAGGCCAAGTCTGAAATGCGGGCAGGCTCTTGCTAGAGTTAAGAGTGAAATGTGGCCTGGCTCTTTCCAGAGGGTAATGTGACCCAGCTTTTGCTAATGAGAAATATAGACAGAATATCAGCCTATGGAGGACTAACTCATGCTCTCCATAGATAGTCCAGCACCTGTTGTCATGAGAAAGGCAAGGAGGGTGATGAAAACACACAGAGCAAGAGATACTGTGATATCAGAGCAATATTTGATATTGTAAAGTTTTGTCCTAATGTTATCTGGACAGTGCAGGTGCAATTTTATATCATCTGTAAACCTGACACACCAGTGTTATAGTACATACACGTCATTTGACTGCCCACAGACATCAGGGCTGTGAGACTCAGGCATGGAGTTGGCTGAATAGATGGATGAGCCACCGAGAAGTTATGAACCGAGGGACAGCAGGTGGTTTACAGATCAGGAGAGATGGTGAGACGCTCACAACTATATTTGGAGCAGCCTGTGAAATGGATTAGCTGTGGAAGCTCTGAGCGGTTACTTGCTTCCTTATTTTTGGTAGTTTGTGGTTTTGCTATTTTTACTCATCTTTGTGCTTAGCGTGAAAACCCTGCCTAGCTCGCTCGTTGTATGATCGAAGGAGGGATCCCAGCTCTGCACGGCAGTGTATGTTGAATTAATCGAGGCTTCGCTCTAGTGTTGAAAAAGGGGCCCAACCCTAGTGATTGTCAATGTTTCAGGAACCTCACTTGTAGAGTCAGATGTACATAATAAAGGCTGATCAAGAGAGACGTATGAATGTTTGGCAGGACTTTTAGGTCCTGATTTGAAGGTTGCTGGAATTTGGTGAACGGTTGTCAGTCAGTCAGTCAAAACCAATTTATTCGATTACTTAAAATCATAAAAGTATTCTAGACATTTATAAAACTGTTAAAAACATGTTTAAAAGTCAATTAATACAATTTTAGTCATAATAACAATTAAAACCCATTATAAAAAGATAATTACACAATTTCATTTCCATTTGAGCCCAACAATCCATTAATCAAATACATGATGCAGAAATAGTTAGCTTCCAGCGTTAAAAATCTAATCTTAATCTCCTACTTCTTACAGATGCAGCCAAGAAACTGGCGATACAGTACATAATTACGGGAGCTTTCATCATTTGCAAAAATAGCAATGCAGGCTTATACTGCGTAAATCTCATCTCCTTCAGTATTGGTTTTAAAAATCGATTCCGGGGTTCGCAATACAAGGGGCAGAAAAACAAAAAGTGCGTAGTGTCCTGGGCGGAATGGTCATCACATTTACATGGGGTCGAATCCTCAGGCCTACATCAACCTTTCTCATCCCAAAGAACCATATGGATTTGATTGAAACAGAATTTAGTCAGTAGCCATCTATGGAAAAAGTTTGTCACCACTGACAAATAAGGAGCCAACTCAAGGGATGTAGTTACCATTACATGTGCCCTCACAGATGGTTTATATAGCTCATCCGCTTCACGCTCGGCAACACAGAGCCTAGTGAAATTAGTCTTCACCCACACTAGATCTGCTTTACACAGGGATTCTGGACTAGCAAAAATCTCAGGGCGTCCTAGCTTCACAGCCAGAGACTCTACATAGGACAGCCACTGGATATCCCTCATGTGATCTAGTTTAAGACAATCTTTTCTGATCTTATGATTAAGGCTAAGGTTCGAATTTAGCCAGAGCTTAATCCACATCAGGATCGGGGCTAGTTTTATCATGTCTATGATGTATCTTAGACCTAGCTCAAGGTGTAGGGAGTAAGTTGCTGTTGACTGAGGTAGGCCCAGCAATGACCACAGGAATTTGTTTTCCTCTGTTTGGATGCGGTCAGGTTTTGCAAAACCCCAGATTTCAGCCCCATATCTTGCAATAGAGGCTGTCTTGGCTTTGTAAATAGCCAAGATCGCCTCTGTGGGTTTCCCCCCTAGTCTTTTAGCGAACCCCAAGACTGCGGAGGCTGAACTTCTCACGGCATTCGCTTTGGATGTTAACTGTGGTGTCCAAGTTCCCCTATGATCGAATACTACACCCAAGTAGGTGAAAACCTTAACGCTAGAGATAACCTTAATCACCAGATCTAGACTGGACATAAAGGTTCTAAAAGAATCAAGCAGCTTTTGCAGGGCAATTGGGGTCCTGGCTATCAGCACCGCATCATCGGCATAGAGGAGCACCGGAATTGGTGTACCCCCCATGCACGGAATATCCTGAGTGACAGCTGATAGGTTAGCCTCCAATGAATTCACGTATAACGTGAATAACATGGGGGCCAAGATACAGCCTTGGCGCACCCCTCTGCTGGACCTAAAACTCGCCGTACATTTCCCCTCTGTTGTCATCCTAATGGAGGCTTTCAGATCTTTATGTAACTCCGCTAGGAAATGCACCAAGGAGCAGTCAAGGCCCATCTTCAGGAGCATAGTCCACAGCCTTGATCTATTAACTAGATCAAAGGCTGTGGATAGGTCCATGAAGCCTAAAAATATGGATCCCCTTTTTGCCCTCGTGTACTTGGATATTATGAGGTGAAGATTGAGGCATTGGTCCTCCGTGCTCCTCCCCGACCTAAAGCCGTATTGTACCTCTGTCAGAATATTATTCCCTTTGGCCCAAGATGTTATTCTCGCCAGGATAACCTTCCCTAGGATTTTAACAGAGGAGTCCAACAGTGATATAGGCCTATAGCATCTTGGGTCTCCCCTCTGACCTTTTTTAAACACTGGGATTATAGTAGCTCTTGACCTAGATTTAGGAAATCCCACAATGGCTGAGGCATTAAAAACTTTGGTTAAAATATTAGCCCAGTACAACGGATTTACCTTAAACATATCAGCGGGAACCCCATCAGGGCCCGGGGCCTTTCGACCCGCAGTGCCCTCGATTGCTTTAATGACTTCGACAGTATCAAATCTAACAGGCGCCAAGGGGAGTTCGGACACAGGAACTTCAAAAAATTCCTGCTCCATGTTGCTACCGTAGATTTTTTCAAAATGGCTAAGCCAGTCTTCCTCAGAGATGTTAAGTTCCAACACCGCATTTTGGTCACGAGAAAACAATGGGGTATTAATAATTGACCAAAACTTTGTGCTGCTTTTTAGGGTGGCTTTATCCATGAGCTCGGCCCAGGCTTCACTCTTTAATTCATTTCTACGTGTTTTAATTGCCCTGGTATAATCCTTTCTAAGCTGCACCACTAGGGCTTTGTCCCTCGGACGAGTATTAAGTGCTTTTTTAAGGAGGTTATGGGCTTTACTGCAGTTGCTATCAAACCAGCCCATTACCGGTCTATTTTTAACTCCCTGGCCTTTAGCTGTTAAATTCATGGCCACTGTCCGACAGATACCTTCAAAGGAAGTTAGAACCTCCTCGCCCTTAGAGTGGGGATTGACACAAATATTTAAATCTTCTGCAGCCATAGATGTTAATTTTACGAAAAAATCATCAGGAACTACCTGTCCCCATTTGATCCTTCTCCCCTGATCTTTAACTTTGACTGGTATTATAGCCTGTGGAATAACAGAAGAATTTAGGAGCGAAAAACCATTAGCTAACTCCATCCCCACGGGGTTATGATCACTCAATGGCATGGATACAGCATTATAAAAAAATCACATATTTAAGGAGACCTAATGATAGAAAAATGAAATCAATTATCGAATCACAGTCCCTTCCAGTATATGTGGCAACTCGTGAACTTTTATCATAAAACTCCGCCTCATACAAATCATTACTGGTTAGTAGGTTTTCAAGAACCTGTCCCTTCTGGGTATGTTCGAGGTGCGGGGGGGAAATACTGTCAGGCCCATCTGAATCGATTAGGGCACAATTTAAACACAAATGTACATTAAAATCACCCATCAAAATAAAATGACAATAAGTGGTTTGCTTTTCCTTATAAGAGGTTAAAAAATCTGTTAGCCACACTAAATGCACATTAGCAGGGTAGCCATGTGGTGAATTATAACAATTTACGAGAAGTATTTTGCAACCATCATCCAAGGTTACCTCTATAACAAGGAAATTATGTGTGGCACAATCAACCTTTATAATTTTACCCTTTACATTCACTGAGACCAACATCAAGAGACCCCCTCTATTCCGTCCTGCTGGACAGGGCAAAGCAGGTACAAAAAATGAAGTAAAGCCATCCAACCAAAAATCGCATTCCGTGTCCCAAGTCTCTTGCATGGCGACAATGTCATATAGCTTTACAAAGTTTATCCAGTTGGGGTCTCCTCTCTTGGACCGTAGACCGGCAATGTTCCAACTTAACAACCTGACCATATCCCCCTTGCCAGGATTACCCAATACCGGTTTATATCCATCGTTAGCAGAAGAAGGTACAGGAGCCATAGGGGCAGAGTCCACTATAACTTCATCAACCATACCCTCTCCGGCCCCACGTCAGTCGCACATCTCGAGTCCTGAGAGTGCGTCAAACCTATTATGTGTTGCAATGGGGGGTCCAAATCTGAAAAAATTCTCCCTACCTGAACCCTGACTTTGACAAGTGGACCGTGGACTGTGGCCCAAACAGTGTAAAGGGACTCAATCCTCATCTAGGGGTGGAGGCTCCAGTAAGGTGATTGTAAATATATCCCAAAGGGGGCACTGAGATGCTGTTGTTGTAGTTCGTCATCGAGGCTGCCCTTAACAAGACTGTGGCCACGTGTTGAGGATATTTAAAATTTACTATCACGCAATCCCCTCTACAGTTTTTGCGTGTGGGACCAATCCAATTTACCCTCCTTGTTGTGATAATTTCTACGGCATATTTTGTAGGAAAACCACAGTTTGAACTCAGCCAAGATACGACTTTATTTTTAAGAGAATCATGTGATTCCTCGTGTGACTCAACTGCATCCAGGTTTTGAGTCGGGACATTTGCCAGTACAATTACATAGGGGCACAATCCGGGGGTAAATTAATAAAATTGCTTCTCCTACTTGGGACGGCAATCGGATCTTTAACAGGCCCTGGCTTTGGGTGTACTACTGAAGTAACTGATGGAAGAGGGGGTGGAGCTGAAGGAGCGGGGGAGTCAGGGTCAACTCTGGTAGACTGTTGAGAGGCGTGAGTTTGTTTAACCAACTTGGCTACCTTTTTCCCGACAGTCTCAGGGTGATCTATTCTAGTTGAGGGAGGCGGGGGGTTAACCTTATCTATATGGGCTAACTGTTTCTCTAACAAGCCTCCTAGTCTTTTTATCTCTGCGGTAGCAGTATCCAGTTTGGACACTAGAGGTTGAAGGGATTCCTCGAGTTTTAATTCAAATTTGGCTTCCAGGGTTCGAATTAACAAGCCAAACTGCTCTGGGCTCAAGGTTATATTTGCCTCGTTCTTACCCTCCAGGATCGTAGTTGCCTCAGGGGAGGTGTGGATATCTGGCAGATGAGATCTACCCTTCTTTTATGAGCATTCCTTCCCCCCCTTTTACTTTGCTGCTTTCTGCAGGTTCTAACGGGTCTAGTGTTTTTATGTGCTGGTACCACCTCTTCCTCCGAGTCCGAGAGAGACTTGTCAAGAACTTCTATATCCGGAGCCCGATGGGTCAGTGCTTCTACTGCATTGACTACCTCGGGCCCAAAATCAGTGACATTTTCGGTCTCTGGAGGAACTTCCAATGGGGAAAGACCCACTATGGATAGATCTTGGTCTGATAGATTACCTCTACCCAGTGAAGCCCTTCTATCATTATTGATCTTATTTACCATTTTTACTAGAAAGTTGTCTATGGGACCTGCCCCCACAGTAGCCTTGTCCTTCTTTGTCCCGACATGAATACAGGTATACTTTAATGAGGGTTAACTTATTCACAAATTAAGCCAATGGGCTCAACACCCAATGTTAATAACACAGCAGTTACAATTAGCCCTTCAGCCCTTCCAGTCACTTTACCGTGCAGAAGATGGTCACCGAAATATTTGCACAGGGTCTCTGGCCCAGCCCAGCCTCTTCCTGCCACTGACGGCCACAGACGGCCCGTCCTTTCCCCGGGCTTAGCCCCGGGCACTCCCACGGGCGCGACTCGCGGGGCGCGAGGCGTTCTGGGCTTTTCTCGCGCCTCCTGGCGCAGCGCTGGCGTCACTGATGCGCCACAACCGCCGGGGCACCTGGGGATTGAAGTCCCTGCCCTCGCGGTACTAGCGCTCAAGCCTGCTTCTCCCCTCAGCGCTCTGGACTGGTCCGCGGTTTCACAGTGTTGCGTTGGCCGTTTCCCTCACGGCAATGCGTCACCTCCGGTCAGCACTGCCCCCGCTTCCCTACTCGCCGCTCTGGGCTTTTCTCGCGCCTCCTGGCGCAGCGCTGGCGTCACTGACGCGCCACAACCGCCGGGGCACCTGGGGATTGAAGTCCCTGCCCTCGCGGTACTAGCGCTCAAGCCTGCTTCTCCCCTCAGCGCTCTGGACTGGTCCGCGGTTTCACAGTGTTGCGTTGGCCGTTTCCCTCACGGCAATGGGTCACCTCCGGTCAGCACTGCCCCCGCTTCCCTACTCGCCGCTCTGGGCTTTTCTCGCGCCTCCTGGCGCAGCGCTGGAGTCACTGACGCGCCACAACCGCCGGAGAACCTGGGGATTGAAGTCCCTGCCCTCGCGGTACTAGCGCTCAAGCCAGCTTCTCCCCTCAGCACTCTGGACTGGTCCGCGGTTTCACAGTGTTGCTTTGGCCGTTTCCCTCACGGCAATGGGTCACCTCCGGTCAGCACTGAACGGTTGTCAAAACCAAAGGTGGGCGTCCAGACCAAACTTTTTGTACGTTGAATGGACGGCAGTTTCTTTCAATATACAGAGATGACCTTTAGCGAGCAGCCGTTTCTAAATTTGGTGGACGATAGTCAATCAGGGTGGTGAAGGGCATGTTCTCCCCCACCCTGACAGGCGGATGGTACTGGTGCTCCATCCAAGTATAAATCAGGCCCTTCGTAGAGAAAGATAGACATATCTGAATGTTACAGCTTATAAGACATAACACATTAACAGTGAGTGCAACAACCATTGGCGGCCGACCCATTGGGCCCTGTTTGTGAGATCCCCAGCACTTTTCACGGTCACCACTTTCACAGTAAGTATATTGATAACCTACACGCAGTCAACACCATCACCTTGGCCACTGCTCGGTCATCCTCATTGCTATAGTTTGTATGAAGGTTGCAAAAATCTGCAGTTCTCTTTTTATATATACAATGGGCATGTAAGTGAGGGCCATCAGTTTAACCTGCACTGAGTGTTCTCAACGTCTACAACCTCATCTTAGACAAAGCCAAACATGATCAACATTTGGTCATATATCGAAATGTAAAGAATTCTATATCTGAGCAGTGGTAGGAGTCCAAATCCTGATTGCATTGGGCAGCCCAGTTGGGAGATATATTTACTGCAAGTGATACCTTATCCACCAGAAAACAATATGTCAGCTGCCTGTGCTGGCTCTTCCAATGTAAGTGTCTTTGAAATAAATGCAATACAGTTTTATAAGTGAGCTGGACCCAGTGAAAATTAGTAAGGATGGATCCATCATAGTTCCTATAACTAGTTATTTAACAGGGCAGCAAGGTGCAAAACAGATTGAAATGGAAAAGCAATGGAGCATGGAGTCTGATACAATGGTATTTCATGCATCTATCCTAGATAAACTCAAAGCTTCAAAAACATGTGAAGATGCTAAAGATAAGATTTGGTCAACTTGTCATTGTTCATTTTAAACAAACAGGAAGTGAAACACAAGCTTTTACAATGCAATGGTCTCGGCAGCATTAAAGGTAGAGCTATTGGCATTGCTCATGATTTTTTTAAAATCATAAATAAATGGCATTGTCATTTACATTGCCAATAGCTTCATCGCTTAGATATGCGACACCTATTGCATTAGCACCCACACACAGAGTAAGTAGTAGAGTGAGAAGTTGATAGTGAGTAGGAGAGAGTTATTAGTAAAGAGTATTAGAGAGCGAGTAGTAAAAAGTGAAAGAGTGAGCATTATATAGTGAGAGAGTGAGGCAGGATATAAGTCCATTGTAGGTTTATATTAAACACAATCGTTTTCTCAAGCACAGTGCAAGTGCTATACAGGTGAAACCTAAAATGAGTAACCGGCATTAGCAAACGATCACCTGAATGGAAATGTACAGATTTGTTTAATCCTGCACTTTGGCCCTGACAAATTTGGTGGAAACCGGATACTGTAAAATATTCAAAATATATATGTTCACAAACAGACACACTTACTGCCCTCAGCCCTCTGCCCTCAACACTCTGCCCTCAACACTTTGCCCTCAACACTCTGCCCTCTGCCCTCTACACTCTGCCCTCTACACATTGCCCTCTACACTCTGCCCTCTACACTCTGCCCTTAACACTCTGCCCTCTACCCTCTGCCCTCAACACTCTGCCCTCTGCCCTCAACACTCTGCCCTCAACATTCTGCCCTCAATACTCTGCCCACTCTGCCCTCAACACTCTGCCCTCAACACTCTGCCCTCTGCCCTCAACACTCTGCCCTCTGCCCTCAACACTCTGCCCTCAACACTCTGCCCTTTGCCCTCAACACTCTGCCCTCTGCCCTCAACACTCTGCCCTCAACACGCTGCCCTCAACACTCTGCCCTCTGCCCTCTACACTCTGCCCTCTACACTCTGCCCTCAACACTCTGCCCTCTGCCCTCAACACTCTGCCCTCAACACTCTGCCCTCTGCCCTCAACACTCTGCCCTCAACACTCTGCCCTCTGCATTCTGCCCTCTACACTCTGCCCTCTGCCCTCAACACTCTGCCCTCAACACTCTGCCCTCTGCATTCTGCCCTCTGCATTCTGCCCTCAACACTCTGCCCTCAACACTCTGCCCTCAACACTCTGCCCTCAACACTCTGCCCTCATCACTCTGCCCTCTGCCCTCAACACTCTGCCCTCAACACTCTGCCCTCAACATTCTGCCCTCTGCCCTCAACACTCTCCCCTCTGCCCTCAACACTCTGCCCTCTGTCAACACTCTGCCCTCTGTCAACACTCTGCCCTCAACACTCTGCCCTCAAAACTCTGCCCTCAACACTCTGCCCTCAACACTCTGCCCTCAACACTCTGCCCTCAACACTCTGCCCTCAATACTCTGGCCTCAACACTCTGCCCTCAACACTCTGCCCTCAACAAGGGCAGGAGGAGAGGTCAATTTTATCCACAGCGCATAGTCAAAAGAGTAGCAAAGGCACCAAGAGGTGTAGATTAGACCACTGATAGAGTTATGTGCAAAGTGCACTAAGGTTACAGTGGGCACTGTGTCAAAGCACAGAAATCCACAAGGCTTCTTCGCAGCGTGCCCCTTGTGCCGATGTAGGACACAGGAGGATAACAGTTCGTAATGATACAAGAGGTATAAGTGTGTTGCGTCTTAAAAGCACTGGTGAAGAAAAGGTGTGTTTAACAGAGCTTTGTACCAGAAGGCATAAAGCTGCTCCTAGCAGCAAAGGAAGCATGCTGTTTAAAGGCTGAGCCCGACGATTCCCGTGGGTGCAGGCTTAACGTGTCTTAAAAACGCAGGACATGTAACTGGAGCTTCCTCGTGGCATAGGGGATTCACTGCAGGCTCTACTTTCCGATAGCAACGGCACTGGTGTGGTCAAAAGAGGGGATGGGATTAAATAAATCTGCGCGGTTACCTTTCCTTCTCTTCCTCCTGGGGCTCTTTGGCAGCTTTGGACTCAGTCTTGCTGTGAGGGCAGACGGCAGATAAAGTGCAAAAAGAATATAAAGCCACAATGAAAAGATTGAAGACACGCACAAGCACTAAAGCATACATGCCAACATTTCATCAGACCAAAGTAGGAGATTTAAAAAAGAATATCGGGAGAATGGGACTTTGAATCGGGTTACGGGGATGTATGGGCTTTGGAAGTGTGCTGCTGTAGGATCGGACATTTGAAACGTAAATGCAGGTTTTTTTCTTACCTTTCAGAAGCATGGAGCGCAATGGCAGGCAGAGAGGGTGATGCAACTGTTGGGCACTGGCCTGGCTGGTTGTTGGCAGTGCATGCAGCCCCCCCCCCGCCCCCACCACTTCGCAGGTCTTTAAAAGACGATTCCCTTGTTAATGACGCTTTGTCAGTTTTTCACCCCTTCGAGAGCCCCTGCATCGACACTCTTTGTTGGAACAGTTAGCACTTTACACAATACCAAGCCCTGTCAGCTGAAAGCCCTGAGGAATCGGGTTTTTGCTTGTAGGAATCGGGAGGCGGGAGACTAGCCTTCAAATCGGTAGTCTCACGCCTGAATCAGGAGGGTTGGCATGTCTGCTAAAGAAAAGTGAACATGGAGCTCCCCCCCCAAAAAATGGCAGCCGCAAAGCGCCGAAGATTTTCGGATTCGGGGGCGTGTTTTGTTCTGAGTGATGGATGACGTCACCATCGAAAGAACAGCAAAAAAACGCCCCCGAATCCGAAAGAGACGGGGCTTGAACTGAGTAATGCCCCTCTCCTCCAATGGCTGGCCTCCGCTTAGGAAGCCAGCCAATGGAGGAGAGAGGCGGGTTCAAGAACCCTTACTAAAAGACATAAAATCTCCTCCCGTAGACTGCGCAAGTGCAGCCTTTCGGTCCTCGACCTAATAAAACCATACGACTACTGATTGAAGTGAGTTTGGGAGCGATATCAAGTATTGGTAATGGAGACAGACACTTTTCAAGAGGGAGAGGTGATGTGTATAACATTAGGATAAACCCCGTTTCAACAGGATCTATGTTTCAAAGGTGATGGTGCATGCAGTACAGTAATTTTTGTAGTTTTGCCTATATATTTCTGACAGTCCTCAGTATCAGTTCAAAAAATTCTGGAGAAATAAATTATATTGGTTTAGCACAGTGAATGAAATCTTGAAAGAAGAGTGTCAGTACAATTGTTGGATTAGAATGATAAAGTGAGGAAAAGAGCGAAGAAAGTTGTATCGGTGATTGGGCTATAGGAAATGGCCAGTGTGAAAGAGGGAGAGACGAGACAGCCTAATAATGATTGACTTTTGGGTTTCAACCCTAGATGGACTTGGTACACACCATCGGCGAGAGCGCTGCCATGGGAGCTGCCGGAGTGGTGCTGTGGAGTGGGAACTCCTTCGTCAATTCTGAAGTAAGTACACGATCCCTTGTCCACTGGATTAGGAGAGGCAGGAGATGTGGGGATTGAAGAAGAGAGGAAATCTCTATGACTGGAAAGCTTATAAGCTTGGACAAGGTGTGAGAGAGGCTTTCATCTCTAGACCACTGGTTCAAGATTGGCCGAGTCTCCTAGCGACCAGATCATTTACATGTACTGGCTTTTTCACTGTAGTAAATTAGTTTAACTTCTAGGACCAGATCCCGGGGTGACTGGTGCAACTCCCACAATGCCTGCTGTCCATAATGTAGTGGATGGGATGGTGCCTACTGAGAATTGAGGTATGGGAGGGACGCACAAACACACACGCACACAGACACACACATTCACTCACACACAACCAACACACATTCTCACTCACTCTCTCTTCCTCTCTTTCAACTTTGAAAACCCTTTGTATACCTGGGTCCCCTACACTGAGTTGTAAATGTGGTAATCAAAAAGATTATACAGACATTGGGTTTCTAGTAAATTAGATCTACTTTATACGCACCTCTTAACACTATCATCAAAAAGCACGTTCATTGGTATGCAGTAGTCGAGTAGCCAGACTCTTTTGAACAGAGTGTAGAAGTCACATTTAGAGTGAGGGCTGGAACTGAAGGTTCATTCATTGGCGTGACAAATAAGGAAATTCAACTCAGGTTTGTGGCAAGACCATGCAAAATCGGAGGTATTGTAAGAAACTGGTTGATGGGGCATGGTGAGAGTGACAAGATATTTTAGATACTATACCTGACCTCCCACAAATCCACCATCCATGGATTTCCACACAAAGGCAAACAAAAGGTCTCCTTGAGGTATTTATTCTTCTGTCTCGCCAATCATAGTATAGGCATGACTCCAAAGGCTTAGCTACACAAATGGTGCTTGGAGAAGCAGAAAACAAAAGCGTTATTACTATCATTTTGAAGGATAAATTACAGAAAAGTGTAGAAATAAGTATTAATAAAAAAAGGAAATTAATTTACATTAACAAGAAACATGGGGGAAACATGGGGCTGTCTTTTTAAAACTGTAAACCGTGGTGGTCCCCCTGAAATCTACGGGGACGTTTTGCAGAGCTAAAAAAAAGTGGCTAAGTCTCTAACGTGAGATCAAATCCAAAGTCAAAGTGTACCAATGGGGCCTTAGTCTGAATAGAAATTTACCTTTTAACTTAGTTTTTTTGTTTTAGTTCAGTCCGTTCGTAAGAACTGTCTCCACTAGGGCAGCTTTACCGAGCAAGACCATGCAGTCTGAAATGTCGAGCACTGATTTTCTTTTTACTTTCTTCACGTGGACGAGTCTTATGTTGGCTTCCAAACCTACAAAACGCCACTTTCGAAATCTTCAGTTCTGGACACCACAATGATAAAGTGCCACTAAGTCCTTCAAAAAGCAGGTCTCCTAGCATCCAGAAGACACTGCCTCTCAGTTAACTTAGTTGCTTGAAAGGGTCTTTGATTGGGCCTCCCCTCAGTACTCTTCTTCCCCATACCTCCATGATGTTGAGTACCATAGTCCAAACTCTTTGAGTCATGATGCAGAAAGGGAGTAGCTCAGGGTAAAGAACAGATAAGTCCACGGATGTCGTGACGGGAGCTGAAAGATGTCCTCTACAATCCTGGCTAAGAGACTTTAAGCAGAAAACCTGTTCACTATGTCAGCAAGCCAGCCCCAAGATGGCATTGTTTTGGAAGGGTTCAGCTTGGTTTGCGTAGTTCATACCGTATACCTGGTTTGGTGCAGCTTTCTAGCCTTAAAGTCACCAGCTGTGTTTGTGTATCCACTTCCTGTTTACTATACTCTGCTATCCCCCACTTCATGAGCGTTGGTTGATGGCACTGTAAATGCAAGCAGTGATTCAACATGGTTTCTCAGATTCTTGGATGAGCATTGTCTACAAGACAAAGAGGACTTTATGTCAGAACGTTAACTGCACAACCTCTGTGCTGTCTCGTGCATTGCTGATGAGTATCCAAGGACTGGCCACTCCACAGTAGGTTTCCTTCCTGGGGGAAGGTGCATACTAATCACCCCTACCCATGAGCGTCATCAAAAAGCATACAAAAATACCTTTATTCGGTCTAACAAGACCATAAAAGTACATAAAACCTAATACCCACACCCTTGATAAACATCTATTTTGGGTAAACAATTTATATGCAGGTCTAATTTCTGGCAACTCACAATTTTACCAGGATTCCCAGGCAGGTTTTGTAAAATTCCAGTCATCGCACATTGGTCTTGATAATAATGTTCTACTTTAAAAAAATATAACATACTTCAGAAAAATCTTTAAATGTACTCGCATTCCCTCAGCACTTTATCGTTGACTTCCCATGTTGAGAAACATGTCCAACATAGCAGACATTTGGCATCCTCTTTTTAAAGAAGGTAAGTTCACATTTCTGGTACATATTTTGTAGTGGTCATTGCCAGTGCAGCTACATAAGTTTCCCTAAGCTACAGGTTATCATGGCTTTTGGTACAATTGTAGTTTAAGATATCCCCCAAAGGAGGCTTTTCCAGTGCCACAAAAATGCTGAAAGTGGCTGTGCGGCCTACGAGATGGTAAGAAAGAATACTTTGGTAACAGAGAGACTTTCTGATGAAACTTGGTTTTGCACACATTTGTCATGATTATGGTTGAGATCATGGCAAAAACTATATATTCCGGCATCATCTCACCCTAGATTTTAGAGTGACCGGGGCTGCGGCGAGACAGACGGGCATCCTTTATGAGGTACTACATTTCAGGCAGTTTTTATGGTCAGCATGGCAAATGACTAGAGATACCCTGGCATATAGTTATAGCTTGTGTGGAGCTTACGACCATGGCCAGTATTCGCAATGAGCAATGGCAGCCCACTGCTGTTGTAATGTTTTAACACATTCCATGAAACATTTGAGGGTCTGTACAGAGGTATGTCCTGAGCTGTGGTCAATTGAGGTCCAGACTGGTTTCCTTGAGCTTGCAAGGCCAATTTATTTACGTCACTTACCAGGACCAGTCCCCGGCAGAGCTAAAGGCTCATGTCTCCGGAGAATATTAAGGTTTTGTTTCATTGTCCATAGCCCTGCTTAAAATTAGGAAGCTTATTCCCTTCAACGTGCACCAATCAGTGACTGGTGGTCCCATGCCCTGTGCGCAGTTGAGAATCTAAGTGACACAAAGAGCTTCAGAATCGTTTTATATATCGCTGCTTGTTCACTGGCTCTTTCTCTTTCACTTTTGGTGCAAATGCTTCTGCTGAGTAAGAATGAGCTTGGCCAGGTTTAGTACTTTCAGACTCTTACCTGTACCAGCTGCAGTCTCTAAGATACCCTGCCAGCACAGTGACGGCCTTTCTTTTTCACCCACTTGTGGCTCTATTTACTTTTTTTTTTTACTCCAAAAGTCATGCTCAACCACTATAAACTAAGAATATATATCACAAAAAAGCATCCCCAAGATCATTACGCTTCCCACACTATAACTTCAATATGTTTCCTCGAATATGATTGGAGGCACTGACCTGGGTGTCCTCTCCTTGACTCTGGCCATACTTGTGCATTTCTTTAAAATTTCCTATGGATATTTCCATTGGTTCTGTTACTGGAGTACTGATTATTTGATTGGAGACACCCACTACTTGGATTGCTTCTCCCGAGAGGGGTAGGTTAGGAACATCCACTGTTCTCACAGTGGACCGGGTAGCACCAGTGTCCAACAGAAAGGTGACGTCTTTTCCCTCAACCTTTCCTTCAATGTATGGTCCAGTCTGGTCTACCGGTAAGGAGGCGCCAAGTACGCACTCCTTATCCTCCTCCCTCAGGCCCCGTCAATCTTGTTCATCATAGAGGAACGTATCGTTTAACAAGTACTGCGGAATTGCTGCATTTCTCTCATTCTCTCCTTCCCATATTTCTGCCCTTTCATTCTGCTGACCCTGATTCTTATAATTCTGTCTAGGAGCGCGAGGTACTGGAGGTAGCTTTACCTGTTGCTGGTTCCTTTTCGTCCCCTCTTTCTGCACCTGTGGATTTAAACCATTTATAGGGGCATTACCGGCCGGTAGGTGTGGACACTCGTCTCTCCAATGCCCTATCTGGCCACACCCGTGGCAGGGGAATTTCTTCATAGCCTCTTCCCGACTCATTTTTACCCGGGGCTTCCCTCCTCCCCCAGCGTTGGTATTCTGGGCATTATTATTAGAATTCAATTTACTTAACTGTTTTTCTTGCTGTTCAGCCAATTTCACTTGTGCCCACATCACTTTCTCCTTGAGGGCTTTCTTTTTATTCTCTATTTCATCTTCGCAGTACTTGGCGTACTTTAGGACATCATCTATGGGCTTTCCCTGCCAACTGATTTTATTGTCTCGAATCCATTGTGATATTTCAGGCCTTAATCCTAGCACGAATCTGTAACTGAAATGGGTCATGTCTTTCATGTCCACATTATCGATCCCACTGTAAGTTTTGAACACTTGTAGCAACCTTTCATAAAAGGAGTGGACAGTTTCGTCGCGCTCTTGGGTAGTTCTATCTATCCGGGTCCAATCTGTTTCTTTTGCGGGTACCTTTTTCTTGAGGTATTGTATGACTTGATCATACTTCCTCATTACCTCGGGTGAGGGAGCTCCGGTTTTGGGGTCTCTCACATACTCATCATTAGGCCAATCAATTTCAATTTTACACTCGGTCCATAAGTCTACAGGCACCACAATGTCGAAAAACCCATCCAGGTCTTTTAAAAGGCATTTCTGAACCTTTATGAAGCGTTCGACCTGTCTGTACCAATCAACTGGTTTTTCCCGTAACTTTGGAAAGTCATTTGTAAATGACACAATATCCTGTCAGGACCAAGGAACATGGACGTACTTTCCCCCCGGGACCTCCCTCATGGGACACAATTTTTCTGCGGGACTTACTTCTTTGAGCACATATTCTGACGTTTGAGACTTAGCCCTACTGTCTTCCTTTTTCTTTGCCCACCGGGTTCTCCATTTTCCCACATCCCCCCATTTCTGTAGGAGTTTCAGTAATTCTTTTATCTGGATCTGTTTCCCTACCACATTCAAGCTCTCTAAATCTTTGTCTGAAAAATCTACTCTGTAGGGTTTCTGAAGGATTTTGGAGCGACTGACATCGATTCCCATTTCGGCGGCAGTGTCCATTAATCTTTCATAGAGCAATCTAGCGTTCCGGGTAAGATTTTTGCTGATGAACAGTAATTCCTCTTCGCTAAAGGAGTTTAATCTTTCTAATCCTACATTTCCAGCCATTAATTCCTCTATTTCTATCCTTAATTTATAGATTTCTAATTGTTTGGGTTGGGGAGTGCTCTCTTTTTCTAACTCTTTGGTCCATCTGTCCAATTCTTCGGGAGATACTACTGTGGCACTCCTAACCCCTGATGTGCTTTCAATCTGCACTTCTTTTGCCCTACTCTGACTTCTTGGACCTGGCATGCTCGCTCTAGATTCCCTAATGGGCATATCCATCAGGACCACTGACTCGCACTCACTTTCTTGATCATCATCTATGAGCACTTCTTTTCTCGGGAGTGGAATGCTAGGAGTTGGCATGTTTGGGGTCATGACAGGAGGACGAGGACTAGCTAGTCTATCCCCGTAAAGAGGAATAGCAGGCCCAATAGTTACTGGGATGGTCAGGGAATCTGGATGGGGATGTATCTGGGCTATGGTCCGAACCAAATCCTCTCGCTGTCTAGCTAGAGCTTCCTTCTCTCGCTCTCGTAAAGCCTTTTCTGCAGAATTGTCATGCAACACTTGCGGTACCAAGGGAGGGTAAATACTTGGGGCAGTCGGAGTAATCAACCGAGGTGGATCTTCTCCAAACGGGCGGTAATTTGGGACCGTGGAGCTAGGTTTACAAAACCCATCTCCCTCGCTGGTCTTACTATCCGTTCCTGTTCCATCTGTCTCACTATCCCTCCGACATCTCGGATATCTAGAAAACAGGTTTGGTGAACTCAGGGGCTCTGATTCGGCAACATAGGGAGGGGGGTTTTTCATCAATAAATCCTCTAGGTGCTCATCTTCAGAGTCCCCCCCAGCCATTAAGTGATGAGTCTTCTCTTTGCACTTCCCTTTCTTTTGTTCTAATACCCCCATCATTGGAAACAACCCCTCCACCATCATGCTTTGTCTCCAATGTTTCATTTTCTGCTCTTTGGTTTCTCTATGGACCCTCGGATACCACTTGCTCACTCCCTTGTCCATCCGGGGTCTATCTCTTTCCACAGCCTCAATTTCCCATTCTTCTAAGGCTTTATACTGGGTTAATCTGGGTCTGGGATGTAGTTCATTCATGCGGGTCCTCAAATTAAACAGGATTCTGCCATTAAACGTACCATCAATAGGAAATGCTAGAATCCCATCATCTGCAGTATACTTTGCCCAATTCTCTAGCCATACACAGGTATGATACCCTTTTTCGAACATCATGAAGGAAGCAGGTGTATTCGGGGGAGGGATGATCACCCCCTCCCTCGTTCTAATGGGCTTGTCTGTTTTAAAAAAGTTCTTTACTTTATCGGCAAATTACATTTTTCTTTTTACTCCATACATCATGTGCGGTCTACCTCGTAAAATCTGTTCCTTATAGAAGCCAAAGTTTTGTGGATTAGGTAAGAACTCCGGATACCACATACACCTTTCTATACCTCTCTCAAGCTCCTGTTGATTAATTTTGTTTACCTTTGAGCTTCCAATGCTAGTGCGACTTTTATTCCTTTAGCAACCAATCAACACTGGGATTGCGAAAATCCTTGTCCAATGGGTGCGCGGCCTTTTCGCGAGACGAGGTCTCACGCTCCGGCACTCACCCCTCCCTTACAATTTCAGCTTCACTACACACCCGCTGTCTTGACCAATACCAGCGCGGCACGGAGTGACGTCAGAGCAGTCTTCCGACCGACTCCCTCCTTCACAAGGTAACGGAAACTTTTAACTTTTCCTAAAGTGCGAATGCAAATCTTAGTTAACAACACACAACGTCTGCCACTGTGTTTGAGTGTTCTAAACAGGTAGAAAATTTTTCTTTCACTACTAGTAAACCACTTCTGTCTACTTTTAATTCACTCCGGATAGACTTCTTTGCCTAACCCTTCACACGAGCAATATAGAACCTGTTACTCCTCTGACTCATCCACTTCTTTCCGGGATATATACTGAGTCAGAATTTCACCAGCGGACTATTTTACTTACCATTCAAGCCTCGGAGACCCTATTACTCCTCCCGTATGTGACCCTTACTAGGTGATATCACAATGGAAGTTTTATAACGGACTCGTAGCTATCACTTATGCAGATGCAAGAAGGTCCTAATTAGTGCTTCCAGGTATTCCTAACCCTGCACTAATGACTCACAACAAGTGACTTTTCCAGCTAACCGGATTCTGCTCACCGTTAGCTATATACCTCCCCGGGGATTCGGACTACACTGAACACTTACAAACAATTTCTTTGTTAATATTACATATAACACTTATAGCAGCAATGCAAAATCATTTACATACATATACAAATCCTTAAACAGTTGCACAGTATAAAATTAATGCAATAGAAATTTCAGCAGCACATTTTATTTTCACGGTTTGTTTATCAACTATCCTGTCTACCTATCTTAACTAGTCCTAACCATAGCTCTGCTACCAGAAAATTACTGGGAGAGCGCGCAGGTCACCCGGGTCACAAGTTTACCAATTTTTCCCCCACGCACTGGGCCCTGGCGTGAGTACGAGGACTGAGTTTGCGTGAACCGGGTGATTTCTTGCACGCTACTATGAGTAATTCGGGGGGTGACTCTTACACCACTTACTATTCATGTACCTGACTTACCACAGGCACATTACTCCTGACGGATCAGGAGCTAGCAGTGGACAGGTGACAAGTTTCCTAAAGGGAGTAAACTTTACATATACCAAGTACGTTTATCCACACTTTTACTGTAAATGACCACAGACACCTGATAAGTTTTAAAGATTTATCAAAAGATTTCAGAATGAATATGCCAGAATGATAAGCCAAATACAAAGTAACACATCAATCAATAGAACCAAAGCCACAATATAACTATGGATTAGGGCGAGGACCATTAAAGTAAGTGTGAACACTATGGGGTAAGAATACTAAAACAGAACTATTCACAGTAAGTTATACTAGGGCATGGGACATGAACAGGATCTAAACGTGTATTGTACTAGACTACTCAGGCTATTCTTACTAAGTTCACTGCAACCATGCTAAAAGGGAGGGGAAAAAGTGGAACACACTAATATAATACGACAATTTTATAATACCTACAGGTGGGGAGAGAAGTGGAACAATTCTATACAAACAATTGCATATAATGTGCATTCGAAGGTGATAGAGCAATATCACAGGCAAGAGTGCTTTATTAAGAGGAGGAGAGAGAGAGTTAGGAAGATGTAAACCCACAGATTTATAATTACCTAGATAGGATTGAGGACTAACCCTGGCCACGGGTCAGTTAGGGAAGACGGGGACAAGGACCCTCAAGGAATGGAATACCAGAATGCGAGCAGGTACAGCTCACGGACAGTCAGGACAGGATACCCCTCAGGTTTGGGTCAGGACTGGGCTCACCAAGGTACGACCAATACCCACAGCTTCGGATGCAACGCCTGCGTTACCCCTCTCTGCAAGTAATCCGCCAGTAACCCCGATTGGGTTTTCGAATTTCCCCAGCAAAGTGCTCCGCCAGCACTTAAGACTATTTCCACCCCTAGGAGTTTGTGGAAAGTATGGACAGAGTGCTCCGCAGCACTCTAGATTAATCACCTATAGAGTTCGTAGGGTCAGTGACAGGTCTGCTACTCGGACAAGTCGGACAATTTCTCTATGCTACACTAGGCCAGTTATACGGTTTGGGGACCCCTGGACCACCCACTAATGTTGCAAGTGACAATTTACCACATGGTGATTGGTCCGGAGAGGTGATTTGGTCATTGTCACCTTCTAGAATTCAGTGTTCACATCATTAATAATAAATTTTGCATACCCGCCCCTTGGGTTCACGTTCCCAGGCATAGGAATACAGAAGACAATACAAGTGCATAGCATATAGCAACAGTGTTGCTTCGGTCAAGGTAGAATTCAGTCTCCTGGAGAGGGTTCCCAGGCGCATCGGGCTTCAGGAGCCAGCTGGCTTGTTTTAGCTTCTGCGCAGTGAGGTTTCTCCCAGGTCACATGGCAGGGTTCAGAGGAGCTTCAGTATGGCGTAGCTCATGTACTCCCCAGCCCCCAGAGACGCGATACATGAAAAGTAAGCGAGAACAAATTAGAATCATACATAAAAATGATCACACTGTATACCGTGATAGATTTTAACACACCCCTTATTTCATAACATCTATAGTATTAAAGTTTAGTGCGAAAAGACAGATAGGCTGAAGCAGCAATGCCAAGCAGAGAGCGTGGTGAGAGACAAGCGGCCATATTTGCAACAGTGCGCATGAGCAATAAAGTCCCTCCAAAATGCGAGTGCGTCACATCACATGAGTATGACCGACGCATGCGCAGACTGGATTTCTGCAAAGCAGCCATTTCCTTAGTGCAAGCATTGTGAGGATGAAAAGACACACAGGCAAGCCTCTCGGGGACACCCGCGTGTTGGGGAAAATGCTAAATAAATGACGAACAATTGGATTAATATGATTATACATTAGGCGAGGTTCATGAGTGAGAGCAAGTCGCTTTACGTGCGAATCCTTGCTCCATCAATCCCCTCTTTGATGATATTTACTATCATCACTACAAAGGAAACAGATGCCAACTGGGACAAGCGGCGTTCATTAAAGGTGTATCACCGGAACACGGATTTCAATCTGAAAAATAAAACTTTCCTGTAAATATTGCAGCATAATTAACTACCATGAAAATGGCGGAGCAGGTAGTAATTCATTTCAGTCAGCATATAATGCTAATGTTTCTTTGCGGTAGAAGGAGTAAAGTTTGTATCGACACATTGTAGCAGACGTTGGTAGGTGGGTTACGTTATCTGGCAGAACTGGTTGGTTTTGAGAGACTGAATTTGAATTTGAATTTTGAATTTAAAAACATTTGTATAGCGCACTTATACCACGCGGTTTCATGGCGCTTTGGGTTGCGAGGAGATGGCAGGAACAGAGAGAATTAGGCAGCAAAAGCTCGAGAGAAAAGTAGAGTTTTAAGACTTTTCCTAAACTCTGTGTAGGAGGGTGTCGTGCGGAGTTCCACAGGAAGGGAGTTCCAGAACACAGGGGCAAGAACCGCAAATTTTGTTCCGCCGGCCTTTTTCTTTTTGAATCGGGGGACAGTTAGGAGGGCCAAGTGGGTGGAGCGGAGCTCTCTGCCAGGGGTGTAAGGCTTAATGGCAGAGCAGATGAACTCCGGCGCAGTGCCCATTTTTGCCTGGAAGGTGAGGCAGCCGAGCTTAAACAAGGCTCGCTCTTTTACCGGCAACCAGTGCAGTGCCTGCAGTAGAGGGGTGGCCCGATGGAATTTAGGCAGGCCATGGATCAGGCGGGCCGCCTGATTCTGCACTAGTTGCAGGCGGTGAATGGCGTAGGCAGGCGCGCCATTGTAGATGATGTTGCCGTAGTCAAGGCGCGACAGCACCATTGCCATCACTATAATCTTTAGGGCAGGGAGTGAAAAGAATCGAGAGATCTTCCTAATAGTTCTGAGGGAAAAAAAACAAGAAGAAACAACAGAACTAACCTGCGAGTGGACAGAAAGTGAAGGGTTCAAGAGGATTCCAAGGGTTTTGACTTTAGGAACCGGGAGTGGGGGAGCACCAAGTGGGGAAGGCCAGTGAGACGGGGACCAGGGGCTGCAACCACCTCCGGTCAAGACTAGTTCCGTCTTGTCCGGATTGAGTTTGAGGTGGTTGCAGTTCATCCAATCCTGAATGAACAACATAACATATTGAACGTTCTGGAAGGATGACGGGGAATGAGAAAGGTTAAAAATTAGCTGTAGGTCATCGGCGTAATTGAACACCGTGACCTCGAGCTGCTGTAACATAAAAATGAGGGGGAAGATGTATAAATTAAACAGGAGGGGAGAAAGTGAGGAACCTTGGGGAACCCCGCACACAACCTTACGGGCGGCGGCAGTGAAACCGGCTAGATGGACCGCCTGAGCCCTGTCGCTCAGGAAGGACTCAAGCCAGGCGAAGGCTAGGCCCTCTATGCCCGCCGCCCTGACACGGGTGAGAAGGATGGAGTGGTCCACCGTGTCAAAAGCGGCGGACAGGTCTAAAAGAATGAGGGCCTGCGGGAGGTTGGTGTCAATGCCCTCGCGTAGGCTGTCCATCACTGAGACCACTACCTTCTCCGTGGAATGGAGGGGGCGAAAGCCCGCCTGCCGAGGGGAGAGGCAGTGGTTGGTTTCCACGTAGGTGCTCAGGGTGGTGGTGACGTGGGTTTCTAAGACCTTACCCAGGTAAGGTAGGAGGGAGATGGGACGATAGTTCAAGGGGGAGGAAGGGTCCGCACCGGCCTTTTTTAAAATAGGGATAACGGCAGCAAATTTGTGGGCAGCGGGGACCACTCCATTGCTGAGAGAGTCATTCAGAAGTGTGAGGGGTGGAGATGGGCATGCTAGGAAGATTTCTCTCAGGATGTGAGCAGGGGCAAAGTCTAGAGGGGAGCCTGACTTCACCCTGTGAAGCAGGGGAAGGAGCGTGGCTATGGTCAAGGGGGGAATGGAGGTGAGTTTGGAGGAGGCAGCAGGGGGGGAGGGATTGGCAAATGTGGGGGATGGGGGAGGGATATTAGCCTTAATCTTTGTGACCTTATCAACAAAAAAATCGTTGAGCGAGTCACAAAGAGGTTGAAAAGGGGGGATGGAGGCCGAAGCTCTGTTGGATGAAGCGAGCTCGTGCACTGTGGCAAAAATTTCCTTCGATTGTGACTCCGCTGACAATATTCTGTTGGAGTAGAACATGGTCTTGGCATCAAGGATGCCTTGCTTGTATTCCTTGAGCACAGAGAGATAAGTGATTTTTAGGGAAGGACAGTATGCTCTTCTCCATGCTCGTTCTGCCCTGCGTGCGGCCAGCTTCTTCTCCTTAAGGTTGGGAGTGAACCAACGGTTGGCGGCGTGGGCTCGCTTAACCGTGATCCGCCTCAAGGGGGCGAAGGCGTCACCCGCATGGGTCAACCAGTTGTTGATGGTGACCAGTTGGTCAGGGGCGGTGAGGCCTGAAAGGTCAGGGCTGGAGTTGGCTAGCGAAGAGCCTGTTAGGATTAAAGCTTGATCTAAATGAAGGAAAATAAAGTAGCAAGGAAACCTACCGTGCGCGGTTGGGCAGCAAAGCCAGGTCCATAAAGCTGAGGGTTGTTTGACAACGTCCAAGAGTAGAATATATGTGATCTTGACATATCTCGATGTACGTATTAGTATAACCAGATTTTACATAGTCACAGATGAGTCAACAAATTACCAAAATATCTTTAACATTTCAAGGTCTGTCAATAGGAGATGTAAGATGACAACTTTCTAGGATGTTCTTAGTCTAGTTTTATTTGTATTCATTTGGACTTAACTTCATAAGTTGACAAGACAGTTGGGTAACCGGTCTGAAGCACATATGTTAACTAGCCACGACATTAGAACAAGCGCACGCCTCTCGCGGCAGCAGGGGAGGGGGGCCTGCGCAATTCACTTGCGGGAGCGTGCAGCAAGGCGCGATACATGCGACCATGTGGCACTGCGTGCTCCCACAAGGAAATCGCCAGACGTGCACGCGTTGCCATTTGCAAGCAATACAACGAATGCACGTTTTAGCCCCCAAAGCTGTGCCGATGGCATTAGATCGCTCCTATGCAGTGCATGCACGCTGCGTAGGCGAGACCTAAAAAGGACCTATATGGAGCATTGAGAAAACAGGATATTACTGGTGGATCTGAATAATCCCAAATATTTCAGATTTATATCAAACCTTGGTAAAAAATGGAAAGAAACACTTCTAATATTATTGTAATGTGATTTAGTTTACATAAAAATGGTCAGGTCCTGTACATAAAATATTTTCTCTGGCAGCACTTCTAAATGTAGCACAAGGGATGGGACTGTAGTGTAATGTTGTAGTAACTGTGCAAATTACCCTAGAGACAATAAACTCAAGCACTTGGGGTTGATGACTCACCCTAATTCTTCTTTTCTTTCCCCCTTTGCACAGCGACACTGTAGGAACCTCCGTCAGAATCTAATCAACTCTTTGGGGCCATACGTGCTAAATGTGACCAGAGCGGCAGATGTCTGCAGTAAGCAGCTCTGTAGGCACAAAGGTCGCTGCATCCGAAGGGACCCTGAAGACTTCAACGCCTTCCTCCACCTCAACCCACAGAACGTTCACATCACCACAGGGGATCTAGAGAAAGGAGGGGAGCCATTGGTTGAAGGGGACCTCAGTACCAGCGATCTGGACAGGATGTGGAAGTCTTTTCAGTGTTCCTGTTACTCTGGTTGGGCGGGGTCACACTGTCAAAAAAGACAAGGAAGTTGATGATAGAAGTGACTAAACGCATACCCATGTGTGTAGTCCTTTTGATCCGATTTAGTCCTTTTCAAAGCTCTCTCCATTAGTTCCACTCTATTACTGCTGAGCTATGCCTTTCTTGTAATTTCCCACCTGTCCTTGATGGGTCATGCTTTCTTATTACTCCATACCCAGCTCACTTCTTTTTTATTTAGTTTCAATGTCCTGTTTCACCCGATTCCCTTTCGTCCCTAAGCGACACCCACTATTTACATCTCTCCAACCATCTTATATTCCTCGAATGACTCTCTACTGTGTATTGAATATTTCCCCCTCAGAATTGGTTTTTAAACTCACTCATTTTCTCGGTCCCCCACTTAGTCTTTAGAAGTGCCTCCCTGTCTCCAGGTATTGACCCGCTCTCTACCAAACACAGTTTCTAGAGAGCAAGGACTGCCAATGATGAATCATAACAACTGGGGGTGTGTGAGGATAGTCCTTTACTTTTTTTGAGATGCCTGCTACTCCACCAAGTACCTTGTAATTTCCTGGTAATTTTTCTTCAGGGTAGCTTCTTTGTGTGTACATGTTAAGGTTGGAGGCCAGATCACCCTGAATACCCTGTAGCCTCTAGTTCCCTCCCCTGGGAAACCCCAGGGTTTAGTGTGTTGCTTGGTTTATACAACTGATGGCTGTGTGAACAAAACAACTTTATAAAAGTTGGCAAAACTAGCCATTCACTAGGGTACCTTCAATATAAGGTGTTAATAACCCACTCGCTTCAATAGTCCCCCGAAAATCGATGACTCCGTATTTATTTTGACCCTGTAGTTAAAATGGAGATAAACAACAAACTCGCATTTGATGAGGCCACAATAGTGGAAATAATAAAAGCACCCCCTTTACTAGCAGATACAGTGGTTGCATAGACTGTAAAGAACTCGGATGAATGGGAAGCTCTTTCTACAAACAAAAAAGAGCAAATACGCACTGCCCTACATGGTGCTTTTATGACTGGATACCTTCGAAAGAACACAGCACCCAAAGGTTTAATAGAAACAAATTAACCAAGGATTTTTTTTTGAACAACAAGGAGTTTAGAAAAAACTGGTCATATATTGCATGGAAATGCACAAAGGATTGGCTGGTATTAATGTTCAACACAGCAAGGAAATTGGCTGACCTTATAATCATAGAAATACAACAGAGTGAAAGTAAACCAACGAGAACAGTGCACATTTCCGTTTTCAAAAAGAAACTTGAGGAGATTAACAATGAATACTCCCAATACAAAGAGTACTTGACACAATCAAAACTAACCTAACTTAAAAAGGATGTCCAGAAGTTCAGCCACGAGAAAACCTACCCATACGTCACAGGCAAACACTATAAGAAAACTTAAAACACGGACTACTGTGAGAAGACAACAGAGATTCAGGCCTACACCATTGGACGGGACCTTCAGTTAAGGAGACAAAAGGAGCGGCAGTGACAGCAGTAGTGATGAGGGGACAAGCTTAGAAACGCCACTGATCTCTTGAACTTCAGGAAGGGTTTGTAAACCTGGCTTTTTACTGAATAAATCCTTTCCTCCTTGCTCTTTGCCTTTGGGATAAATAATCTAGTGCCAGGACACCCTTGGGTAATCGCTGCGCTTTATAAAAGTTATTTTTTTTAATTTTATTTTTTTTATTTATTTTCACAAAGCAGTAAATTACAAAGCGCTCATAGTCATTTGCCTACATCCCTTCTCGGGCCGGCGTTAGTCCAAAGTCTCTGATCCGTTATTCATAGCAATAACAAGCAATCCAAACATCGCATCGAGTATATGTCCATGTAATTTCGGGACCTCCCCGGTAAGTAGATACTACGAATAGATGTGCTTTGCTCTATATATATGCGAACCACTCAGTACATTTTTAACATTTTCTCCCATCCCACCCCTACCCCAACAACTCCCACCCTCCCCAACTATTCCCAGACACTGCTCCTCGTGTGTGGTAGTGTGTAAGCTGTTGTCGTACTGTGGCTTGTGCTGCGTGTGACGCTCGATAGTTCCAGGGGTCGCCTCCTAAGTCCACACTCCCAGGGGAGCCGTAACCACCACAGGTCCAAGTCGCGCAGCTGTATATAGACTACCCTGGCTGACTCACCCAGAATCCAAGTGCGGGTCGTGCTCCTGTTCCTCCCCCTCCCCCGTTGCAAGGCCGTCATCGACTTCCCTAGAGGTTAAGTAGGCCTGGTATAGCCCCCAGAAATTCTTGGGTCGACTTCGGGGTGGGAGCAGTTCGCTGTAGACCTCTGCTTGAGTATTACAGAACTGATTCAGAAATGCCAGAAACCGGTCCCCCGTAGCTTGTCTCCTTTCTGGTGAAGAATTTGCTTGGTAGTTTAGTCTGCCCTGTTTCCATGATGCACTGGGCCAGGGACAGACTGATTTGCATATAGCCAGGTTCTGAGCTGGGATGGTGCAGTGAGATAAATAACGGTGATGGATAAAGCCCTGATCTTTGGACTGGGTAAGAGTGGTCTGCTTAATTCAGACACTCTGTTCATCACCACCCCCTTTTCTGAATGAGTATTACAGAACATCATGTCTTTAGACCACCGTTTCAGCGTCGGGAGTGGGCCCCTCATCCAACATGACGCAACTACTCGTTTGGCAAGTAGCATGCCCATACTCACCATTTTCCTCACTGAGACGGGCACCTGTCTCGCAAAGCCTAGCAGGGCAAGGGCTGGGTCCATAGCCAATTCCATTTCCACTATATTGCGCATTTCAGCGAACACCTTACACCAGAATCTCTGAACCCCCGGGCACAACCATGCTAAATGCAAGAAATCCGCAACTGGGGCATGGCATCTCTCACAGCACAGCGTGTCACGTAGACCGTACCTGTGAAGCCTCTCCGGCGTATGGTACACGTGTTGTAAATATTTAAAATGGACCAAACGGTGTCGCCCGTTCAGCGAGATCCGTCTGGAGGCCGCACAACAGTATGCCCACATACTGTCGTCTATCTGGGCGCCCAAGTCGGTCTGCCAGGCCAATCGCGCCCTCGTGTATTGTAATGCCGTATGCTCGTGTCCTATCTTATAGAGTTTAGAGATCAGCTTTTGTGGTGCCGCAGTGTCTATAACATATGCCAGTTCCGGTATTCCAGGGGGTTCCTCCAAGTCGGGGCCTAGCAGTTCTAAAAGTGCGCTTCGGACCCTATGATACTGGAAGCGCTGCAGCAACGTGGGACGCTCCCTCCTTCGAGCCAGCTGGTCCCATGCCTTTACCTTCCCGTTCTCGAACAGGTCTCCCAGGGTGTGGGCGCCCAGCTCGCGGAGGGCCCTGCAGACTCCTGGTTCCGCCAAGGTGGGGAGCCATAGCGCCCAATCACCAGCATATTGGGTGAGTACATCAGCTCTTTATCTTGCCTCTGTAGTATAGAGTGCCAGGCATGGTTGGTAGACAGGAGGGAGTCTAGGGTTCCCACTCTACGGTCCCTGGGGCCACAGATAGTCGCTGGGAGCGGGGTCGGGTCCGCGAACAGCCTCTCCAGAATCACATGCGGAATGTCCCGTTTACCATGTATCCAAGTGTGGAGATGGGAGGCCTGCGCAATCCTATAATAGCGCTCCATATCGGGCGCAGCCAGACCCCCTTGCTCGTACGGCAGCTTCAGGACCTTCCACTGCACTCTAGGCTGTTTTCCAGCCCAGGCCAGTCGTATGAGAAGTTTGTCTATGGTCTTGAAGAAAGCTCTAGATAGGACAATCGGGATATTATTAAAGAGAAACAAAAATCTCGGAAAGACAACCATTTTTATCAGAGCAATGCGGCCCATCAATGACAGTGGGAGCTTAATCCAAAGTTCGACATCGTCTGCCAGTTTGTTATAGGCAGCTCCGTAGTTTTCCCTAAGCATAATTTCAGGATCCATGTGTAGCATTATGCCCAGATACCTTATCGGTTCTGTGGCCATTGGAGCGGGTACTCCAACTCGAAGGGTTCGGTGACGGGGGTCAGGGGGAACGCCACCGACTTGGACCAGTTGACTTTCAGCCCTAAAAGCGCTCCAAAACGGACCACCTCCCTCAAAACCGATGAGAGATTGTTTACTGGGTCTCTGACATATAGTAGGGTATCGTCTGCGTACGTGGATAAGCCTATCTTATAGGTCGGGTAATTGATAGCCTCATAAGAGTGGTACTCCCGAATCACGCAGGCCAGGGGCTCCGCTACCAGTGCGTAGAGCAGCGGCGAGAGGGGGCATCCCTGCCTCGTGCCTCTGCTGACGGCAAATGGCTCCGATACAGCATCGCCCAGTCTAACCCGCGCAGTAGGTCTATAGTAAAGCGCACCAAGAAGTTGGAGGAAGAGGTCTCCCAGGCCCAACTTCTGAAGAACTCTGCGCATGAACGTCCACTTCACGGAGTCGAACGCCTTCTCCATGTCGAGGAAGACTGCGAGGGCTTTGGCGTCGTGCTTAGTGTACTGCATGGTTCCCATCACAGTACGTATATTGTATGTGAGATTCCGAGCTGGTATGAACCTCGCTTGCTCTGGGGCCACTAACTCAGGGGTCACGAGTGCCAACCTGGCCGCCAGCACCTTAGCGTAAAGCTTGGCATCCACGTTCAGTAGTGACAGGGGGCGGTACGAGCCTGGGAGGTCATGCGGTTTGCCCGGCTTCAATATAGTCACAAGAAGTGCCTCTCTCATAGAGGGCGGCATGGCGCCCTCCTCACAGATTTCGTCAAAGAGAGTCGACAGATATGGCAAGAGCTTATCTTTGTACGCCTTGTAGAAGGTCACAGTTAATCCGTCCATCCCGGGGGCACTCTCAGACCTCATGCTGTCCAGCGCGTCTGAAATCTCCTCCCGAAGGATGGGGGACATCAAGAAGGCCCTCTGCCAGTTCTCAAGGAACAGCATTTTGATATAGCTGAGGTAGTTGTCAATGTGTGCCTCCACCCCAGAAATCTTTGTCGTGTATAGCTCCGCGTAGAATCCCTTGAATTCTGCTAGAATGTCCTCCTCCGCTGTTAGCACAGCTCCACTAGCCGACCGCAATTCTGTGACCACCTGCCTTCGCCTGGTGCCCTTCATTATCCTGGCGAGGAGTGAGCCAGGCCGGTCTCCCTCACCATAAGTGCGCGCCGTCGCGTACTTGCCCAGGTGTCGGACCTCCCTGTCTGCCTCCTCGTGGAACTCTTTCAGGAGCTCCTGCAGGGACCCATCCCCTGTGGGGGTTAAGCCCGCTAGGTGTTGCCTTTCACACTCTGCTATTTGCCCCTCAAGGTATGTCAGTCCGCTTCTAATGGCTTTCAGGACACTGGAATGTTTAGCCATGGCTACCCCCCTGATATAGACCTTAAATGTCTCCCATACAGTCCCGAAGCTGTCCACTGTGCCAAGGTTAGTAGCAAAGAACATATCTATTTCTTCTCCTAGTTCGGCCCTGAACGACTCATCCAGCAGTGAATATGGTGGAAAACGCCATGTGAACGGGGGAATCCTCTGCCTGGGGGTGTTAAGTACCAACAATATAGGGGAGTGATCCGATAGTGTACGGGGAGCACCGTACAGCCCCTCACAGTAGCCAGGAGCGGGAGTGTGGACAACCAATAGTCTATTCTTGTGTGAATGTCGTGGTGCGCAGGGTAGTGTGTATACCCCCCCCTATCCCGGTGTCTTTCCCTCCAGACATCCACCAGCCCCAATCTCACCATTTCAGCTTGCATTTGCTGCGCCGCTGCTGCCGGGCGTCTGGGTGGGCCCGCTGATCTATCCAGCTCCGGGCTAAATGCAAAGTTAAAGTCCCCCCCCCACAGCATCCTATCTGGGGACCACTCAGTGCAGTGTCCCGCGACCGCCGCGTAAAAATCGGGGGAGTCGTAATTCGGACCATAAACGTTCATGACCAACAGATTCTGCCCCTTGCCCATACATTTGCTCAGCACGTACCTTCCTTCCGGGTCCGCCTTCAATAGTGTGAGGGACAATTTGGATTTAGGGTTGACCCAGGTGAGAACACCCCTAGCATGTGAGGTGAAGCCTGCATACGTGGAGTTACTCCGGAGACCCCTATGTGTAAGCATCTTACTAGAGTCGGGTAAGTGCGTTTCTTGTAGCAGGGCCAGGTCTATGTGATGTCTTTGGAGGTAGTGCAGTACTTTGCGGAGTTTACGATAGTCATTCAGCCCCCTCACGTTCCATGTTGGAGCCTTAAATGTCTCAGTGTTACTCACGGAGTCATCCTGTGATGTGTCACCCATTGACAGTGTGGCAACTCATAGTGTGCAACTCCATTCGGTCATTTCGCAATCTAGAACAGCGTACAGTGCCCCTGGAGTCCACAAAGGTCCCCCCCCCTGGAACATGACCATTCAAGCGTAGCTACAGTCATCCGTTGTACGCAGCCACTGCCAAGCACCTCTTCATGATTGAACCTTTCAGAGCACGCTGAGAACCCCCCCCCAAACCCACCCCATTCCAGAACTTCCCAATCCCCCGCCTCCCACAGTCAACCAACCCCAACCTGGTGTGACAGAATTCCCAGTGTCCCCCCCCCCCCACCCTCCGTCAAACCCATACAACAAAGCCCCAAACCGGCTCAATTCGAGCCGCTATCGCTAAATGCGCTGGGGCAGAGGTAGCCAGACTAGACCTTTTGTCGTCCCCTCTCCTTCCGGGACTCCCGCACAATATTTGTAGTCTGCCCCTTCGCCAGCGCCCCGCCAGTAGCAATCAGCAGTGAGTGAAGCGTAATGTATTGTACCGTCAGTTCAAGGTCCTCACCCCCCCTCCCCCCATCTCCCCCCAGAGACTCAGTCCCCCCTGCGTTTAGCACCTGGGCGCCATTTCCTGTATAGGGGAAGTACATCAGGTAACGCACCACCCCATTGTGGTACAAACTCAAAGTATGCAAAGCTCACCCACGGTACATCGTGCAACAGTCCAGCGACTTCCGTAGAGAGTTCTGCGAGGGCGTAGTGCACCACTCCGAGGGGGGGCTCCGGGGGTGCCTAGTCGATAGGGGCTCCATACGGCTCCGTGGATTCTCCCCTCCTCATCAGTCCTGTTCCTCAAGGTCATTATTACCGGCCTGCTCCTCCGTACGTGGCTCTGGGCTCCCTCGGCGCTCTCTCATCCAGACCTTCAGGGATTTTTGCAGTTCTTTAGGGTCGGTGAAAAAGTGCGAATGACCCTGCCTGTTGATGCGTAGCTTCGCTGGGTACAGCATGGCGTAGTCCAATCCAAGTTCCCTGAGTTGCTGCTTGTACAGGACAAACCTTCGTCTCTCCTCCTGCACTTTCGAGGTGAAATCGGGGTATAGCGAAATGTCCATTCCCTCAAACTGTAGTTTCCCCTTCACTCGAGCTGCACGGAGGGCTGCGTCCCTGTCCCTGTAATTGAGCAATTTCGCGATGATCGGCCTAGGGTTGGCGCCTGGGGGAGGCCTTGGGCCGAGAGTGCGATGAGCGCGCTCAACTATAAACATTGGTGAGAAGGTGTCCTCCCCCAAGAGCGTCTTCAGGAGCTTCTCGACGAACAGTTCCATTTTACCTGTTTGGGTGGACTCCGCCACACCCGTTACGCGTAGGTTGGAGCGCCGAGATCGCGCTTCCAAGTCTTCCGTCTTCTCCTGGAATACCTGAAGTAGTCGCCCAAATTGCTTACGGTCGGCGTCCCACTCCGATTGCGCCCCCTCCGCCTCCGTCAACCGGCGCTCCGCCATATCGAGCCGCTCCGCATGCTTGTCTACCCTTTCAGTCATACGGTCCATCCGATAGGATAGCGCATCAATCTTGTTGCCGATGGCTGCCATGCCCTCCTGCAGACCCTTTTCCATAGTAGTCAGCATCCCTTGTATCTCCGCACAGATCGAGGCGCCTGGGCCACCAGCCGCGCCCGGAGACTGGGCAGCTCTCTGTTCGGGCTCCTTTTGCCGCCTTTGCTCAAACGACAGTTTCGTTTGCGTTCTGTCCCCCTTGCCCATAGTTATGCACACAGGGGCCAGGCTTCGCAGATAACGTCAATCCTCAAGGCTTACCGCCGGCCACCACAATCACCAGTGTCGAGGAAGAAGACCGGGCTCCACTTGTATGTGGGCGCTTCTGGATCCTAGTGCCCTATGCGAGCCCCCCCGCTGGCTGCGGGTGATGTCAGGGGTGCTGTAGTTCAGGCAAAGTAGTAAGAGTGCCTCCCCCGGTCCCCGCTGGGGCCACGTGTGTCCCTAGGTTTTGCTAGCAGTGGCAGGCCCTGAATCCTCCAGCACCACCGGGTCAGCCCAGGGCAGTGTCAAAGACCAACTCTCGTGGATTGGGCTCGGTACCCGGAAAGCCTTTCTCTCCCCAGGCCACACACTGCGCCCTCGTGTTGCAGCACTTTCAGTCCCTCAGGGGCCGGGGGCAAGCGTACCACGAGGGGGGATCCCCGGTGGCTGCTACGTAGTCTCGCACCGGCTCTGCTGCCGGTCCGGCGCCTCCTCCGCGGCTCCTGATGCCCCCAAAGCTCTGTCTTGCACCTTCGGTATGTAGACCAGGGGTCCGGGGCAGCTGGAAGGGTCGTCCCCGCCGAGGACCGACGGGCCCCAGTGTGCGCAGCTCGGCGCGGCCGCACGTCGGATGACGCAGCGCGGCCTCGCTGTCCAGGAGAGGTCGGGGATCCGGGCCTGGTCCGGCGCCTGCAGGACAGACGGGCACAATGAAGGTTGCCGAGATCGTTTTCCGCCCAGATTTCGACCGGAGGTCAGTCTGGGGTGGAGGCAGCTATTCCTGATGTCCTCGGTCGGTTATCACTGCTGGTGAAGGATATATGGAGGATAGTTGCTGGCGCTGGCTCGGAGCTCCGCTCTTACGCCTCCGCCATTGACGCCGGCTAGCTCCGCCCCTCCTTTATAAAAGTTATTAACATAACATAACATAACATAACATAACATAACATCCAGCTCTCCATGTTCAGAGTCCACCTCATTGTGCTCCTTCCATCCAACTCTGTTCTCCCTCAGATGCCCATTTCATTACTCCAGTTCTCCCCTATTCTTTACCTTACTAGCTCCACCCGCCACACTTCCAGTGCTTTGTGTGTTGATTTGAATGGTATTTCCCTTATCTGACTATCCTAGTTTTAAGCTGTCTGGGTGTGCAGCAGACCCCTTTCCTGTGTTCTGACACTGCCTCTGTATTCAATGGAGCCTTGGTCAGCACTTCTCTCTGAATGCTCTAAGCAGGTGATGGGTACATTACATGACTAATCTATTTCCTTAATGATGCCTCTGCTGTCCACTATCTCTTAAGGCCTCAGCCACAGCATTGGTATATTTCAATGCATTATGTCCTGGATATTGGGATCCATCAATCAAAGTGTATTGGTATGTAGTTGGAGCATTCAAAAACCCAAATCATGTGCAATTCTTGTGTGTTTTGAAGGCTCTGTGACCAGAGCAAATGGATACCTCAACATCAGCATTGTTACAATCCAGAATCAGAGATTCATTCTTGGCATCTCATGGTTTACCTGTGGGTGCCTGCCACCAAGGCTTCTAATCGCATGCACGGTGCATGTCAGAAGGCCAACCATGATGTATTTTCACTGAAGCCAGTGGCTGCTCCCTGGACCTATATGCTGCCCCTGTATACCCCTGTCTGACCATTGTGTGGGGCCAACCATAGTTTCATAGTTGATGCCACTAAACCTGCTGGTGTCAAAGGACACTGGAGAGGAAACAGAGGTGGTGAGTGGATTAGGGTTTAATCAGCGAGGTTTCAAATCCCATATTTTAAGAGAATAGTGTCATACCTGTGAAAAATGTTTCATAATCAAATGATATGACATAATTCACATGTATTGTGGATTTTGTCTAGCAAGAAGACCACTCGAGTCAAATTCCTTTTAGTAGATCATTAGTCTCTGAGCATTGTGATGTGTTTAGATAATAAAGCCACCAAGTCATGGTACTGAGTTTCACCATTGCTCTTTCCTTATTCAGAATCCTCTACATCATAGGTAAACAAAATCAGCTGAGCGAGAGGAGAAGGAAGAACAGAACGGCAGAGCGAAGCGGGTTAGGTTGTGCTAGTATATGATCATCCGCTCAGCTGGATGGCCGCGGGCGGGGGGAGATCAAAGATGGCGGCGCTGAGTGAGGAAGGGAGGTATGGGCTGTCCTGCGGGAGGCTGAGCCAGGACCATATCACTGTCCTGCACGTCAAGCTCACCGAGACTGCCTTCAGGGCGCTGGAGAACTACCAGAACACCAAGAATGTAGCACCTGCACAACCAACAATCCAATTTCAAGGTCTCCAAGGACGCATGAAAATCCCCAAAACCGATTGCACTACGGAAGTCCACAACTTCAATTTCTACGTCTCAAATGTTGGCAAAGATAACCCTCAGGGAAGTTTCGACTGCGTCCAACAAACTGTCTCTAGTTCTGGGACATCCCAGCTAAACTGCCTGGGATTCATACAGGACAAAATCACCGTATGTGCCACTAACGACACATATCAGATCACGAGAGAGCGTGTGACCCAGGCGGACGAAGACTCCCGCAAAAGTAATCAAACCGGGAGGGCCCTCTATAGGTAAGCGAGTACATATCCGTAAACCAGTGCAAAGTGTTCCAGATGCAGTGCCTGAAAGGAAAAGGTCGGCTCCTATTAACCCTGCAAACACACTACGAAAGACTGGCACAAACAGCAGCATTGCTCAGCGGCCTTATAGGGACAGGGTGATTCATTTACTGGCACTGAAGACCTACAAGAAGCCAGAGCTACTTATTCGCTTACAGAAAGATGCGGAAAGAGCTCATAATGATGTCTTGGAAGTTCTTCACAAGCATGGAGCAAAGATGAATACATTAGACACACTTGGTCAAACAGCTTTACACAGGGCTGCTCTTGGTGGCCACCTTCAGACATGTCGCCTTCTTTTAAGCTATGGATCTGATCCATCCATCATCTCTTTGCAAGGGTTCACAGCAGCACAGATGGGAAATGAGGCAGTGCAACAGATTCTAAATGGTGAGTCATTATGTATCCGGTTGTTTCACAAAGTGCAGACACTTCACAATATTGTGTTTTTTAATCGTGCAGGCACCGAATTGTGTTTTGTGTTAAATATGGGGTTGTACTAAATTACGTCACTAAATTGTTTTTCAAGATTACCTTCTATGTATTCTAAAATGGAAGATTTGATTTGTAGTTAGCTTACATCTTAGATCTTTCTAAATGCTTGGAATTGCTTTAAAAGCAGTTAATGAATTGAAAGACTATATTGTGCACCTTGTGTGTCATAACCAGCATGCTCCCCTGCATGGTTGCACAGCCTGATTGGCCTGTAGGATTATACAGCTGGGGATCAGCTTAACTGTAAATTGCTGATCCTCATGTAAAGCGCTCTGATACCTCCGGGTCTAGCCAGCGCTATATAAAACTTTGCTAATAATAATAATAATTGCTAATAATAAAGTTAATCAAAAAGACAAGAATTCCCTTGGAGCAGTCCTGCTACAGGTAGCAAATCTCAACCCAAAGGACAACTCTTACACGCTAAAGGATTTTGTGTTTAAAGAAATTCAAAAAGATTGGCCTGGCTATTTGGAAGAAGATAAGCAGTTGCTGGATCGAGTTCTTTCCAGGAAACAAAATCCGTCCCAGAACGCCTCCAGCACTGGTCAGTCGGACTCACCACCTCAAACTTCTATTAAGGATTCTGCATCTACTTCTCCTTCACAGAAACGGACATCGGATACAGATTTCATTGATCCCTTAGTGCATAAAAAGCCTTGAATATCTCATCTTACAAATAGAGTTCAACCAACTTTAAATGGTCATTTAAATTCCTCCAGCGATAAACCTGTAGTTGCTGCTCCTCCGCCGCCTCCTCCTCCTCCTGCTGCTGCTGCCGCACCTGCTCCTACATCGCTTCCTCCTGCCCGTCTGCCAGCTTCGAATCCTCCACAGACTATAAATTCTAACTCCAATTCTCCCAGTACGCCTGAAGGTCGAGGAACACAAGACCTACCCGTGGACAGTAATAGCCAAAATGGTGGCATTTTTGAGGACCAGCATGACAAATATACCTCTAGGACTACTTTAGAAAAGAGCCCTTCTCCTGTTCCAATCAAACTGGAGTGCACAAAGTCCACAGATGAAAAGCATTCACTATTGCACAAAAAATCCAAAAAGAAATCTAAAAAACATAAAGAAAAGGATCGAATGAAAAAGGAAGACAGTGACACCAATGAAGAAAAACATCAGGATCACATCAAGAAAGAAGAAATTGTAAAAATGGAAAAGATCTCCAGTCCAGATCCAAATAAAGTAGTTAGAGAGTCCTGCACCGCTTTTTCGGATCCTTCTTCAACAACTGAACTGCCAGAATATTTGACAAAATACACCGCTATTTTATCCTCTGAACAACGCCAAACATACGAGGAGGACTTCAATTCGGAGTATGATGAATATCGAAGCTTGCATGCCCGGGTGGAGAATGTCACTAGGAGATTTATGAAACTTGATTCTCAGCGGAAGCGCCTCTCTCCTGGAACTAAAGAATATAAAATTGTTCATGAGGAAGTGCTACAGGAGTACCGGAAGATCAAACGGTCTAGCCCAAACTACAATGAAGAGAAATACAGATGTGAATATCTGCACAGAAAACTGGCGCACATTAAAAGACTAATAAGTGAATTTGACCAACGGCAGGCAGAGCCATGGCACTAGTACTCTGCTGAGACCATATGATGTGAATAAACTTAATGTTATTTATTTAAAAAATTCCAAATGCTTTCCTTAAAGATACGAAAAGTTAAACTTTTGTAATCCAGGAGTTTAGTAATGGCAACCTGAGTTACTATTTTCTTTTGCTTTCCTGCATATTTGAAGCTGCTTTTTTGGTCCTTTATTTCCTTTTTTTCTTCAGACTAGTTTGTCCACGAATTATTTGAGGTACTGGGGATCCAGTGTCCTTAATTTGAGTTTGTATTCATTTAAAGAAACTAAATGAAATGCTCTGGGACAAAATCTGTTTTCTGACCTTTGATACTCATCTTAACCTTTTGCCTTAAATGGTATAAGGCGTTAAGAAATTTGCACAAAATACAAAAAAACATTGTTTTGGGGGCTAAGGGGACGGAATGGTGTATAAACATCTGAATACCACGCAGTCTTATGTGGAACTGTAACCTATCTCTGCAAGTTTAAACCCCCCACTGCAGTGATTGCCTTAAGGTGTTTGCTTATGTGCACCTGGTGTGGTTAATAATTAACTACACTACTTCTCACTTAAGTCAATCAGTGGGAAGCACACTGCGGCCTACCAGCTTCTCAAAGAGTGCCTGTCTGCGTGCATGGGTTGTGTGGGTGTGAGCATACATGAAGAAAAGCTGCTACTCCTTTGTAGGTCGAACGCTCAGGTTTAACCAACTAATGAGTGTTAAATTAGGGGTATTGCGTAAAGGAATTTGCTACTTCTCATGTGGAGGAAAAAGCATTTCCATTTCAACTGTGTCAGCTTTACTAACATTGGTTGGGGGGTGGGAAAGGGAGGGGGAAAGTTAATACTTATATAAAAAGTAAACAGATCTATAGTTTTGGGACAAAATTAAAATAAATGACCGTGTAGGTATCCTATTTATATACTGCTATAAAGTATTTTTGAAGAGATATGCAAAGAAGCTATTGCCTACATAAAATGTATATTTAAAGATGTTTCTCCTGGGTACCAGGAATATAACAAAGAGCAGATGTATTTATAGAGAATACTGTGATCATCCAACAGCACAAACTTTCATTTCATGCAATTTATCTGTTTACTTTCATATTATGTATAAATATATATACTATCAGTTATTTTATCAAGTGGGAACATAAGTTATTTGGTCAAAAGTAAGGAGTTGAATTTTTCTGGACTAAAATTCTGCTTCCTTATATAATTATTTTTTGTCTTATTTGTCTTCTCAAAGTGCTGCCAATTGTAAAGGGAAGCATTATGTTTACAGAGCTGATTATTGGAATGTTTGCCAAAACTTTGGTAGTATTTTTAATAAATTCTGCTTCCATCATCTTAGATAGTTTTATAAAATCACTGTAAACCAGAACATTTTCTAAATCTAAGGAAGCCGGCCGGCATAAAATTTCTTCGGCGCTCTATTGTAGATTATGTTTTGAGGCACTGTGTTTTCTTTACAGCCAAAACTGCCAGTCCATAAAGATGTATTTGCACATAAAATCTGTATCGTAAATGAACAGTACTTGAGCAGTCTTTATAGATTAGATCTGTTGGAAAATTACCAGAATTTACGTTAAATATATATGAAGGAATGATTCGTTTTAAAGGTGACTTTGAAATGGGATTTGAATGCTACACTAAAATCGGAATGAAGATTCCCCCAAAACCCACTGATGTGTAGCTCTCCAGTTACTTTTTTGTAGCTAGTTACACACGAAATATAGCAGGTCTTTATATTGCAACTTCTGTAAGCCTAGAAGTACATCTGGTGCAAGTAGCTTAGACAGGATTTAACATTTGATTTTACCAATTGCCTTAAATACGTCACAGCCTCGTTTTGTGTTTTAAGGAAAGGTATGCACGGCTTAGAATGTGGAAGTGGCCTATAACTGGCAATAAAAGGAAAACATGACTGCGTTGGTTAAATGAATGCACACTGGGTGGGACCATTACTTTATATTGTGCCTCCTTGTAAAATTGTATTCAATAAACATTTTTCTGTTTGGATGAAGGGTGCTTTTCTTCTAGCTTCCTGCTCAAAAGAAACCAATATTATTAACCAATACATAAATGATAACTGTGTTTAAGTCCAATAACGTAGTCTCACACTTCTGTTGACATTTGTAAACAACTGGATCTACTGCCTTATGTTCTTAGTCAACCGAACCCCTCGATTGCATGGTATTATTGGTTCATAATACATTGACTGTCTATGTATCTTCTCTATATGTGTCTGTGCAATATTGTCCTAAGCCATGGTAGTTGCTAGGCTGTAGCTCTTATTTGCTGGAAAGTCTAATGTTACGCCAAACGTATAGACAAATACACATTTGTCCATGCAGCAGTGTTTTCAGACCCTGGATTATATAGCAATAATGTCTTACCTGTGATTGACCTTTCGTAAGTCAATTTTCCATTGACTGACATTTATTTATTCATTTATTATAAGTATATTTGTAAAGCACAGTGTACAGGGAGTCCATTAGTGCAGTAGAGAGGGCATGGAGAAAAAGAATTGGAAACCCGGAGATCAGTGAGATTAGAATGAAAACAGCCCAGTCTTGGGAGTTTCCTGAATTTTAAATGATCCGGATGGGCATGAGGATGGAAAGGCAGATTGCTCCAAGTTCTAACCCCTTGAACATGAAAGGCTGTATATCCCATTTGTTGCATTTATATGTGGGGGGTGAAATAGAATTTGAGAGCCGGACCTGAAATTTAATCTAGGTACATGTTTAATACATTTCTGGGAAATTAAATTAGGAGCTAGGCCATAGAATATTTTGGGCAAAAGACTGGAGGTTTTCAAGGTGATACTCATGGGTGTGCTGAAATAGGTTTCAATTTGTTTACTCTCAGCAAACTCCTTGCAACTATGTTTTGGATCATCTGAAAACAGCAAATATTTGAAAAAGGATCAAAGCCTGACTGGACAAATGCATTGATGGTGGTAATACGATGAAGGAATAATAAGAAAAGAAAAATGCTGTGTAGTAGTTGACGATGATTAAAAATGTATCTTGACATGGAAAACTGTAGTTTATCAAAACATAAATATAATCAACTAGGAGTCGGAGAATTCTGTTTGGGTTGGTAATAGAGGGTTACCCATAGTGGAAGACTAAAACCTAATGTCGCTATCAACATGCTGTTTGTGGATAACCAAAATCTAAGTTTTTTAGCAATTTAATTTCAAAAAGCTCAATTCCATCCAAAAGTGAGTACCTTCCTAAGGTCACAATAAGGTATTTTGGTCTCTATTCTGAAGACTGTGAAGAGTATAATGCAATATATATATATATATATATATATATATATATATATATATATATATATATATATATATATATATATATATATATATATATATATACATACGCTCCCAAAGCATGCCGCATACACAGCACCTTCCAGGAGAAAAACGGACACTTGAATCTGGTATAGGTTGCAGCAATCTTGCGAACCCAGTCGCCTTGCTCACCAGATGAAAGTGGTTGTGATCACACCCATTTTAAAAAATACAAACCACCAATGAAAACGTATTTACGGATTGTCATGTGACCATCGATGTACATAGAAGAAAGACTGTTGCTTGTTCAGACTTATAGCCCTTACATTGGCATTTTAACCTTTTCCGATTTTGCATTTAAAATCACGTTGGTTAAGACTTAGTAAAAGAGAAGCAATATTAATGTACAAATACACATGTATTAATTGAACCGCATATGAGCATTTAAAATATGTCCTTTCCCCATGTAACAATATGATGAACAGCTTTTTAAACATTTTTTCATTTTTTACTGCATAATACAGACCATTTTTAAAGCCCCTGACATAAAGAATGCTCAATTTCGTCTATTTGCCCCTTCTAAATTCCTCTGTACATCATTATACAAATTTAAGTCTCTGTCACATGTACCGTAAATAAAAACAAAATTTATATTGTCAATCCGTAAAGTGCTTAAGTTTAAAGTGCGAAAGTGAAATTATTCCCAACCGGGAATCCTTTGCGGGAGAAAGCAGAAATTTGGACAATGTCATATACTAAACAATTCCAAGGAAAAATTTCAGACTCATCTTCTTGTATGCCCGATTTAGACATGTATATATATATATATAATTAATTATTCATGTAGCAGATGAGCAAGGGGAAGAACACAGGGATTACTAAGTAGGTGTGAAATTGCTGAACATTAAGGAACACTCCAAAAAACAACGTTCTGCATGGATTTAAATGGACCCAAATGGATGTCCTGGGTACATTAGGACAGAAAGGACTTTATCCAAGCTTTGAGCTTGGTTCATGATTACGCATGATTGTAAACTCTTTGACAGAATGTCATGGTCGACGGTGTTGAATGCAGCTGAAAGATAGGATAAGATCCAGTAGAAAAAGTATGTTCTCATTCTGATTTCCCTCTCAATAGCTACACGAGTCTGTAAGCATGACAATGGCTTTAAAAATGAAACCATCAGAACACATTATTGCCCTTTGTTTAATCATTGCTTCTTTATTAAATCAACATTCTTCCAGGAAAAAGGTAAACAAAAACTAAACCTTCATGCTGCATTCATTTGCACCTTAACGGAACATTTCATAAAGCTGCTGTGTACCCCATCTCTTGTACATACAAATGTGCAGCTCTGAGAGCAAACAGTAGTCACTGAAACCCCATTGTCTGTCTAACATAAGTTAAACATTGTTTACTCTATCCACAACAGACAAACAGTATGATACAGTGTGAAACATATTAAAGGAAATTGTAAGGAAATGCCTCTTTTTGTACCATCACCACCAAAGTTCTGGACTAATGATGCTTTTTTTCTCTGGTAATGTAGTGAGCCCTGCCAAACAATCCTTAGTGCCAGTGGTCCGACTCTTAAAAAGTGTATGTCCGATTGGCTCACCCAAAGTTGGCATATGTTAACTTACTTACAAATCTCAAATATATGATACCATGGGTGCCCAGGGCCTGTGAGTTAAAGTGTCCCTCGTGGGCTGAAACACTTATTGTGCAACCACAAGTGTGGCAGAGCACAACTCAGTCTACCATTGCTGGCTGGCAGAGCAGTTTTATCGCCATTTAAAGTATTGACAAATCTAGAATTTTATTTTCAGTATATATGTAAGTGACCCTAAAGCAGGTATATTTATCCATGGGGCAGTGTGCCGTATATTAAAAGGTGGGACCTGTTATCGTTTTTTCCGTAGAAAGACTAGTAGCCCCATTGGCAAGTACAGAGTTACAGACTGACCCCTTAACAATATTTACTTCTGAATGGGACTACTAAAGTTGGTACATCAAGGTATCAAAAGAATTGCTGCATTAAACCCGACTTGATGCCCAAGTAAAATTTAATGTGACTTTTGAGCACATGGCAACTTTAGAAAGTTGCCACTCTGTTGCCCAAATTTTTCCAGTGACTGTTTACGGTTGATGGAACAGGATAGACGTCTGCCCTCATGGGCAGAGGTGTGAACGCCTCTCAGGAAGAGACACAATGGACTTGTTGATGTAAGAGGCGTTACCTCTCCCTGGCAGGAAGGCCAAACAAGGTGTGAGCCCAATAGTAGCACTTCAAAGTGTAGGCTGCCTTTTAAGGGCAAATGGTTTACACACATGAGGGGCTGCTCTTTTTTGTTCTTGCCAACAGGTTGGCGTCAGGAACAGAGATGGGAAGACAGTTTCCAAGCCTTATAGTCTGTCCTTAGGTAGCCCCATCTCTATGGTGGGATAGGGGGGTGCCACACACCAAGAGAGTGGTCCTTATTAGTGGCCAGAGTGGTAAATTATGGACAAACTAGATGCCATACTTCACAGGAAGTTATCATCAGGTGGGATGGGCTGTTAGCTCATTGGCTTGTTGGTGCCTCGTCCCTTGAGGGCACAATCTGGGCATAAAAGTGGCACCCAGAACTCAGATCATGTCTGTACTGAAGAGTAGAAAGAAAAGGGATTGCCCTGCTGATCTCTGGTCCTATTAAAGACCTGCTGCAACAAAACCTGACTGCACCAGCTGTGCCTTGGACTACCAAAGAGAGGATTGTGTCTTTGGTGCCTTGCTCACAGAAAAGTAATCCCAAGACGCAGTCTGAAGAAGTGACTCCAAGAGGAAGTTGGCTGACTTCCTGTTACAGGTACAGGAAACAAAATGCTGAAGAAACCTGACTAGGTGAGTTGATAGCCAATATTACCTGACCACCGCTGATCGCTGAAGTGTAGTCTGGGAGACCAAGTCCTGACCCAAAAAAGTTGCTCCCAAGTCTGCTGGACCCAGACGAGTAGTTGGATTTGCATATTCTTTTTGTGTGTGAATTAAATAAAATATTTTATAATTTGTATATTTATTTGAGGTATACTTGTTTCTGTATTTTTGTTAATTGTTTAAGGATCAAATCTTAAAAATTGCTTAAGCAGGGGTACTTTGCTTCCAGTAGTGATTCATTGGGGGTTGATAGAAGTAAAAAGGTTAAGAACCACTGGTCTATAGTGACCGGAATAATCAGTCAGGAGGTTTCCCCCATCAGTTATTGTATCTTTAACTTAATGGGCATCAGCAGGTTCTCACATTGTTTGTTTTCCAAATGGATGGCTATTTAAAGTCCCAGGTTTAACATTCGGGCACCAAATTTAATTAGATTTCAGCCACCAAATGCTTCTCAAAGACAGATCGCTTTCACATGCTTGACCAACAGCATCATCTCATGTTCGTTCAGCTCTAGGGTCCTTCCAGGGAAATAAATTGTGATCTTTTGCTTTCAGTTTCTATATTGGCAATTTCCACAGATTTCATTGAATGAAATGCTGCCAGTTACTGATGTACTAATCAAACAAAAGGAGGGTGAGAGCACACTGCCTCACATCCCAGCACTCGATTTCCCCAATGCATCATGGTAAATGCAGTGCATGATAACACTTAGAGAAAAAGGACAACAATCCTGAAACATGTGTCTAGAGATACACAGCCCTGGCTGCACAAACAATGGTGAATACTAAAGACTTTCATGTGAAATGAGTGCCATCATGCACTGCACTTGCCGCAGTGCATCTGGACTATTTGTGTTGTGGTATGCCAGGCAGTGGGCTTCCGCCTCGTTTTGTGATTGGCTCCTTGCTGAGTTATTGGGCTGACGAGCTCTGGGATGCACCTGCGTCTGGGAGTGGTACTAAACACGAGAAGACTGTGAGCAGCATTGTCAGCACCCCAAATGTTCACTTGTTAATTCCTACTGAAAAAGGACAACAATCCTGAAACATGTCAAATGATACACAGCACTGGCTGAACCAACAATGGTGAATACTAAAGACTTTCAACTGAAGTGAGTGTTATCAAGCACTGCATTTACCACAATGCATCTGGGCTAACTGTGTGCTGGGATGCCAGGCAGTGTGATCCCTCCTCCTTTACTGATGTACTAATTTTCCAGCAGCTTGATGCCATACTGCTCCTTTACTGAGAGAAGGTTGCGCAGGGTTGGTGGACATTTCATAAATCTCTGGTGTGCTGGGGGACCGTGAACTAGGAACAGCTTAAGATACCACAGCCTGTAGATATAGCTAAACCTAGGCACAGAGACCACCTCTTGTAACTACAGAAAGTACTGTAGCCCGGTACAGAAAAGAATTTGCTGGCCATGTGTGTGCATACATATTGACACATGCACTTGCATACGATTGACAAAAGCATAAGTAATGTCGATGCCTACTGGCTTTGCCAATGCTTATTGTATTGGGGGGATTTAGCAGCCTTAGCCTAGCCATGGCTTTGCCTTCCTTTATTGACTTAGCTTTTGTTTAATCCAAGTATGAAGGTGTACTCTTCTAAATTTACTCCAAATCATTTTGAGGGTATTCAGTGCACTTGCTATATACCTAATAAATGCATAATACCAATGCCTCAACAAACGACTTTCCTTCTACACCCCCCCTCGCCAGCTACGATCCTCCAACCAAGCCCTTGCTACCATTCCTCGCATCAATAAAGCCACCATGGGAGGTAGATCCTTCTCCTACCTCGCAGCCAAAACCTGGAACTCTCTCCCCACTCACCTACGCCTCACTCAGAACCACCTCACATTCAGAAAACAACTTAAAACCTGGATATTCGACAAGTAATTCCCATCCCCTCCTCAAGCGCCTTGAGACCCTCTGGGTATGTAGTGCGCTATATAAATTTCTGACTTGACTTGACTTGACTAGATCGCCACTGTCATGGGTCTTTCATTCTTTGATCACCATGAGATTCTACACTTCGAGCAGTTGTACAAAGACATTTTGAGTTTGCAAACAATCCGATTTGAAAAATTGGACCATTTGTGATCGCAAAATCGCCCTTTGGTATGTACCAAATCAAAACTGCGATTCAGTAACACGTTAGCGAATTGCAAGTAACATTTGCGATTACGTACGAGTCGGTATTTGGAGAGAGTGTGTTTAAGACCTGCCTTCCATATTGCAATTCAGATTGGGATAAATTATTATTTTGCAACCAAAATCTGGTCTCAAATCATTAATATCTTACCGACTATACAATTTACAAATGGGAAAGGGTTCGCTAGTGAACCATTACCCTTTGTGAATGTTGACAAAATTCTTTTTTTTAAGACTAGGCAGTGGTACCATGCATCATTGCCTACTTTTAAAAATTGTATAATTAAACTTTTTATTTTATTTTAAACGCATCCTGTTTTCCTTTAAGGAAAACGATACTTTACTAGAAAAAAAAATATTACTTTACTTAAAAGCAATCACGGACACAGTGATCTCCTGGGATTGTTTGTGTGCAGGAAGGAAGGAAAACCTTTCTGTGCAAAAACAATCCTCCGAAACTATGGGGGCAAAGATTTAATGTATTCTCGGATTATAAACCTCAATATGAAATATTTGAGAAGAGGGGGTTAGATTTAGTGTCATCCCATATTTGCAAATTAATTGTCTGACCTTCGACCAACCATCCAGAAACCTTCACTCCACCCACCTCACCCTTGTACAGAATCCACACATCTGCAGTAGCCAAACCAGAGGGCGCTTCTCATCTAACTTCGCCTAATGAAACCTGCAGCACAGCGCCTGGATACCCCCCAGGGTGACAAAACGCGCTGTACAAATACCTTTTGATTGATATATTGAAGAGCACCCTTGTCATACCCCTTTACTAATAGAAAAGTGATCAGTGATAGCACCCTGAGCAAACAACTTACTTGAGCAAAGTTGTCACTATAAAGTCGTATTATCAAGGAAAGCAGATCCGGGGCATTGAGACCAAGTCAAATGCAGACTTAAGGTCGACAAAGGCAGCGTACATGCTGCCCTTGCCGATTGGGGCTTTGCGGGGGTGGCCGACCGGAGGGAGGCTCGCCCCCCCGGGGATTTTGGGGCCCCGGTAGGAAGGAGTGGGGAGGGATTAGCCGGGGGACAAGAAGGGTGATTGGGCTGGTTGGGCTAGTCCGGGGGGAATTGGGCTGCATTGGGCTCTTTTTGGGCTAGTGCCTTTAAGAGCGGCCATTTTGGGTCACTGTGCACCATTTCGTGGGACAGTGACCCAGCAGCCGGGGGGCAGGTTAATCGTTGTAGGTAGTTAATTAGTTAGGGTAGTGGTAGTAGGTTATTGTGGTTGGCTGAGGAGCAGCATTGGTGTAAGGCGATTGTAGCGAGCGTCGGGACTTGGAAGCGGCAGTGCAGACGGTGGAAGAGCGTTCCCTGATCGAGAAATGGCGGCGGAGGCGATGGCGGATCCCCGTGTGCGCGAGGCTCTACGCCTTTTGGGGGAAGCAGGCAGGATGGATCTGCTGCGGGGCAATGTGCGGGTAAGGCCCCCGTGGCGCGCTGCAGATGGCGCCGCGGCGGCGGTAGCGGATGGCGAGCCGCTGCGTTCTCGCGTACGGAAGGGGGCGGAGGCGGTTGGAGGAGCGGCGCAAGGTGGCGGTCAGCGGGCGGCTGGGGCGCCGAGGCGGGGAGGGGGATCGGGAAGGAGGCGCGGCGGCCGGAGGAAGGCACTGCTTCAGTTTGTGGAGGGAGCGGGGGGGCGGGGGGGCGGGGGGGCGGGCAGAGGCGGGGAGGCGAGCGGGAGGCCAACAGAAGGCGCGATGGGGGGGAAGGGGCCTGCCAGGGAACAGAGGGTTGGGGGGGGGTTCTCAGAAGGCGAGGAAGAGTGCCAGGCTGGGGGGGGGGGGGCGGGGGGGGATGGGGACCAAGTGCAAGGAGAACAGGAAGGAGCTGGGGGTGGGGGAGGGGGGGTGGGGAGGGCAACCGGCGCGGCGAGGAGGGCATTCGGCGGCATGGGGGAGAGGTGCGCCAGGAGTGTGGGGGGGCGAAGGTAGTGGATTTCCCTCGGCATGCTGGACTTCCCCACTTTTTTCTTGGCAGGAGCAGTGGGCCAGGGGCTCGGGTGAGCAGCATGCGGCTCCAACCCGCCGAGAGGATGGGCCGGCTCTGCCTAGTACGGGCGGTCGCGCTCCAACGAGGGACTATGGACGTGCTGACAGTGGATGGCAGGGCCATAGGTCTCCAACGCCCCCCTCCCATGGGTCGTTCCGGCCGCCGGGGGACGGGGATGGAGCAGTAATTTGGCGGGTGACTCAGATTACCAAGCGCAGGGTAGGAGGAGGGGGAGTGTGGATTTAGGGACACTGATGACGGCGTGCAGGGACAAGGCAGGTCTGAGCAGGGTGCACACAGGAGGGGTCTTGGTGGACGGAGATGGAGGTGGAGAGATGGAGTCAGAGGAGGAGGGGGAGCTGGGGGAGGGGGAGGCGACTAATGTTGTTGGCAGTGTTTTACAGGTACGCCCCCGGCAGACGGTGCCGCGAGTGACGGCCCCCCCAGCGGAACTGGTTAGGCGGCCGGATCCGGTGAGGACGCCAGCCTTGACGCCAGGTAAGACCGGTGCACGGTTGGGGAGTGGTTTGGGCGGGCCTCATGGAGGCCAGGCAGCTGGGGGTGTGGATGGCGGATGCCAGGTGTCGGTGGGGACGGATGCTGGGGGAGGGGATGAGGTGAGATTGGTGAAGGGCAGGTACGTGATGGATGCCGGGGTGTGTACGGAGGCGGCGGGTGACGCGGCGTCGGTGAGCACGGGGACGGGAGAGGCGGCGAAGTCCGGAGGGTCGGCGGCGTCCAGCGCCGGGGCGAATGAGAGCTGTGAGGTGCCGGTCAGGAAGCTGCCGTACATGGGGGTGGCGAAGCCACTGGGGGCGCATCTGTCACTGGCAACTAGAGAGAAGATCTGGAAGGGGGAGTATGTGGAGATTTTGAAGTTGCTCCACAGGGAGTTGATGGCCAAAGAGGGGTCAAAGGAAGAGGAGCAGGAGTTAGCCAGGCGACCTAAGGTGCCGGTTACCATTGAGAATTGGTCGGCGGCTTTCCTGATTTATGCCAGTGTGTACTGCGAAAAGTACCCCGACAGGGCGGTCGCACTGTTCAAGTACATGGACGTGGTGCGGCGGGCGCAAGTGACGTACGGAGGTAATGCTTGGTCGCATTACGATGAAGAGTTTCAGGCGCGCATGGCGTCGGATCCGGAGGCGAAGTGGGGAGAGTTGGATGCAGATTTGTACCAGCAGACGATGTGTGGGGCAAAATTTGGCCGCACCATCTACACAGCCAGTGGGTTGCCGCTGGCGCCGCCCCCCTTTTCAGCCCACCCCACCCGTGGGGGGGTGGGGGCGGGTGGAGCCGGAAGTATTCACAGCGTCGGGGCCTGCTGGGACTTCAACAGAGGTTCCTGTCTCCGGCAGGCCTGCCGTTTCCGGCACGAATGCTCCACGTGCGGGAGGCGCCACCCGGTGGTGCGCTGCTGGGGCTTGGGGGAGGCCGCGCACAGGGCCAGCATCTGGCGTCCGTGTCCGGTGGGGGGAGAGGGGGCGGCAGGGTGGGGGGGGGGAGTACCTTGGGAAAAGGCTCATACACCGGTTAGGCTGGACCGACTGGAGCCTCTTTTGGCAGCTTATCCACGGGCAAACGATGCGGCCGTGCTGCGTCGGGGTTTCAGGGAGGGTTTCCGGTTGGGCTACGAGGGTCCGCGGATCACTAGATGGGCAGAGAACCTGAAGTCCATGAACGCGCACAAAGGTATCGTCCGGGAGAAGTTCTTCAAGGAGGTGAAGGAGGGGAGGATGGTGGGGCCTTTTGAGGAGGCGCCATTGCCGGATTTGATCATCTGACCAATTGGGGTGGTCCCGAAAAAGGAGCCGGGTCAGTTCAGGCTGATCCAGCATCTCTCTTGGCCGGAGGGTATGTCGGTGAACGACTTTATCTCAACAGAGTTGGCGTCGTTGCCGTACTCGTCTGTGGACGTCGCGAGGAGGTTGGTGACGACGGCAGGTCGGGGGCGCTAATGGCAAAATGCGATGTAAAATCGGCGTTTCGGTTGCTGCCGGTGCATCCGGCGGATCATCAGTTGCTGGGGATCCAGTTTGACGGCTTCATTTTCGTCGATAGAGCGCTGCCCATGGGGTGCTCCGTGTCGTGTGCCTTGTTTGAGAGATTCAGCTCCTTCTTGCAGTGGGTTTTTTCCTGGTGCACAGGCTCTGAGGCGATAGCGCATTACCTGGACGACTTCTTCCTGGTTGGTCGGCCCGGTTCGACGGACTGTCAGCAGCGACTGGACAGATTTACGGACCTGATGGGCTACCTAGGGGTTCCTTTGGCGCTGGAGAAGACGCAAGGGCCCAGCACGGTGCTGTCGTTCCTCGGGATAGAGCTCGACTCAGCGGCCATGGAAGCACGCCTACCGGAGGAAAAGCGGGTGGTGATGATGGACTTGGTGAAGGGCATGTTGGCCAGGCGAAAGGTGACAGTGCGGGAGGTGCAGGTGTTGCTGGGGCATTTGAACTTCGCGTGGTGCGAGCGGGGCGGACTTTTTGTCGGCGACTGGGTTTGGCCTTGTCCGGGTTGACGCTGCCCCATCATCATGTACGCCTATCGGCGGGCTCGAGAGAGGACCTGAGCATGTGGTTGGCGTTTCTGGGGCGTTTCAATGGAGTGCCCATGGCGCCCCCGGAGGATTGGGAGTGGGACGTGACAATGTCATCGGACGCGGCCGGGGTCTGAGGTTTTGGCCTCTACTGGGCAGGCAGGTGGTGCGCGGAGCAATGGCCAGAGCAGTGGCAGGCGGGGGGGAGGAGCATTGCGTTCTTGGAGCTGTTCCAGTTGGTGGTGGCTGTGACAGTGTGGGCGCAGGAGTTGGCGCTCAAGCGTGTTTTGTTCAGGGTGGACAATATGTGGGTGGTGCAGGTGGTGAACCGTCAGTCCGCGAGGGAACCCCAAGTGCTGAAGTTGATGCGCGTTTTCATCTTGAGGTGTTTGGAGCACGATATCTTGTTCCAGGCTCAACATGTGCCGGCAGTGGACAATGACATTGCAGATGCTTTGTCTCGTTCCCAGTGGCAGAGGTTCCATGGGCTAGCCACGGAGGCAGCGGCGGACAAGACACAGGTGCCGGAGGAGCTGTGGTTGGTGGGAGAGCGCGGGTCGTTCAGTTGGTGAGGTCGTCCCTGGCAGCGTCTACGTGGAGGAGTTATGAGCAGGCTTGGCTGGAGTTTCTACGTTTTGGAGCGGTAAGGCTGCGCGGCAGGTGGCGTCGGGAGGAACATGTGGTGCGGTTCATGCTGGGTTTAATGGACAAAGGACTGGCGAGAGTGACGATCGCGGGAAAACTGGCAGGGGTGGCTTTCATGGGCAAGCTCTGGTGGGGTTATGCACCTTCGGCGGGAGAGTTGGGGGGCGTCTTCTGGAGGGTTGGAAGAGGGAGAAAGGGGCTCGGGCGCGGCAGGGACGGCCAATCACGGAGGCGATGTTGGAGGGTTTGGTGTGCCGTTTACCGGTAGTGTGCAGGGACCAGGCGGAGACGGTGTTGTTCTCCACGCTGATGGCATGGATGTTTTTCAGAGCCTTTCGGGTGTCGGAGTTGGTAGGGTTGAGAGGACGTCCGGGTTTGACCTGGGGGGAGGTGGAGTTGCGCGGCCGGGAGGTTGCAGTGCGGCTTCGGCGGTCTAAGACAGGTCAGCGTGGAGAGGGTACTTGGGTGGTGTTGGGTCCTGGGGGATCGGAGGCAGTGTGTCTGGCAGAATGGGGAAGGAGGCTGGTGGCCGGACGGGTGCAGGAGGGTGCGGAGGTCTTTGGCAGGAGAGAGGCCGGTCGGGTGACAGCTGCGCAGTTGCTGTGGGTCCTGCGGCACACCCTACGGTCTATGGGTGAGGACCCGAAGGAATTCGGGACACATTCCTTTCGCATTGGGGCGGCGACGGAGGCGGCGCGAAAGGGTTGGGGGAAGGAGGAGATTAAGAAGTTGGGACGCTGGAAATCAGACTGCTATAAGACATATGTCAGAATGCGGGGGGTAGAGGTGAAGTAGATTTGAAGTTTGGGCTCGCTGCTTACATATGTATCTTTGCAGGTGCGGTGGCGGGGCCTACTGCGGCAGCGATGAGCAGAGAGGGCCGAATGGGAGAAACACATGAACCTCAATCTGGAATTGGATGAGCAGTTGTTTAGGTGTCATTGGAGGGGAAAAGGGGGCATGGGGGGGTCTGTCCGGATGTGGTAGGCATCCATTTGGGTGAAAATGATTTAGTGCAGTGTAAGGGACTGGCACTGGTGAAACAAATGAGGAGGGATTTGCTGGAGATCAGGAGACAGTGGGCGGGGTGTTATGTCATTTGGTCGGAATTCATACCCAGGAGGTATTGGAGAGGGGCGGAGAGGCCAGGGGCAATTGACAAGACTCGGAGGAAGATTAACAGGGAGATGCGGGCCTTTCGTGAGAAGGAAGGATTGGGTAGAATGGAGCACCCGGAGCTGAGATATGGGGCGGTCTACTTTTTCATGGAGGATGGAGTGCATTTATCGAGATATGGGATGGAGCTCTATATTGTGCAGCTGAAGGAGGCGGTAGACCGGGCTGTAGGGGTGCGCAGATATCCAAAGGTGCAGGGGCCCTAGGGGGGGGTCGAAAGCCGTATGGGGCTTTCGAGTGGCGTTTTTTCCTAGTTAAAAGGGGGGGTAGGATAGGAGGAATGAGTTTCCTGGCAGAGGGGGAGGGAGTGTACATATGGCAGGTGTTTAAACAGTTGAGGCAGGCGTTTGGGTAAATTGGTACTGATGTTTATGTTGTTGGCGGGGAACTGTTTAGGGGTGGGGGTGGCGGGTTTGGTCAGGTATATGTATAGTTAGTTAGGCCTAGTTTTGTACGGCAAAGGCCAAGGATGTGGTATATTTTCAGGATGCACCTGTTTCCCAATAAAGCGGCCTTTATCACACCTTACATCTGTCTCCGGTCGGTTCTTCCCCTCCCTGTCTCCCGATGGGCCCCAATGGGGCTTTGTGGGGGTGGCCGACCAGAGGGAGGCTCACCCCCCCGGGGATTTTGGGGCCCCGGGAGGAAGGGATTACCTGGGGGACAGGAAGGGTGGTTGGGCTGGTTGGGCTAGTATGGGGAGAATTGGGCTGCATTGGGCTCTTTTTGGGCTAGTGCCTTTAAGAGCGGCCATTTTGGGTCACTGTGCACCATTTCGTGGGACAGTGACCTAGCAGCCGGGGGGCAGGTTAATCGTTGTCCCTCCCGCCCTCCCTTTAGGACAGGTTCTGGTGGGGGGGGGGGGTTATCTGGGTCAGGTCATGGGTCCTGATCGTTTCGGGTGGGTATCCAAGGGTTTTTGTTGGGAGCAGGTGCTATCTTGGTTAGGGTTGGTGGATGTGTTGTTGCTGGGAGCAGGTGCTGGAAAATTATGTAGGGTGGCGTTTTTTCCTAGTTAAAAGGGGGGGGGTAGGATAGGAGGAATTCGTTTTCCTGGCAGAGGGGGAGGGAGTGTACATATGGCAGGTGTTTAAACAGTTGAGGAAGGCGTTTGGGTAAATTGGTACTGATGTTTATGTTGTTGGCGGGGAACTGTTTAGGGGTGGGGGTGGGGGGTTTGGTCAGGTATATGTATAGTTAGTTAGGCCTAGTTTTGTACGGCAAAGGCCAAGGATGTGGTATATTTTCAGGATGCACCTGTTTCCCAATAAAGCGGCCTTTATCACACCTTACATCTGTCTCCGGTCGGTTCTTCCCCTCCCCGTCTCCCGATGGGCCCCAAAACTACTATCCACCAATAAAGGAGCAGAAAGCAGAAGACTTGGTCGATTGTACTTACACGCTCATGAAATCCTGCCTGTATGGGTGAGAGTCACTGAGTCAGTAAGGCTGATTGGCCTATAGTTCCCTGGGAGGGATTTATTAAATATAGGAATTGGCTCGGCACCCCAGCAGGAGTCTGGGACTGTAGCTCCACTTGCAATAGTGTTTGCTAACACGAGAATGTATTTTAATCAATTGTCCCTATCTTGCAAAAATAAGTCTTCCGGTATGCTACCTGGACCGGACGCTCTGCCCCTTACAACTGCATCTAGAGTGGCTGACACATCGCCAGTCTCAAAAGCCAGTTCTGACAGAGCATGGGGCCAGATACAGATCTGATTGCATGAGCCATCCGCCTCAGAATATAAAAAGGGAAAGTGGCTAATGTGTGTGCATGTGCTCATTTCTGCAAATGTTGATGCTACATACTCTTTTATAACAAGTCTTGTGTAAGGACTGGTAGCTACATGGGACCACTTGACACGAATATGCAGCTTTCCCCCGCATACCATTAACCCCGCATGTTGTTACAACGCGGTTGTTACAATGACTGCGTCATAACAACGACTTGCGGAGGGGGGCGCTGGAATGATCGGAATAGTAGAATTTACTATTCCAACTCCAGTCTGTGCAGACTGTAGGGAAGGTGTTGGATTTTAAATCCAACACCTTCTCCCCCCTCCGCAAGTTGTTTAGCGACTTGCGGGTTAATGTTATGCGTTGTCACAACGCGGTCGTTGTTACGACCGTATTGTAACAGCATGTGGGGTTACGGATGCGGGGTGACTGCTGTTTACCCTTGACACGCCGCATATCATTAATCAGAATCAAATACTTGGCTAAGGGAAGGAGGAGGGGATTGGCCACCCTTTCAGTACTGAAGGGTTCCAAGGTAGGCACAATGGGTATGATCGCTCTCTAGCCTTTCTTTAATTATCATATCGATACAAAGAGACCATAACTTCACATCCAGTAACAAGTAATCAATGAGACTGGAGTGATGGCACCTGCATACAACCCAGTTCAAGAGTGTTGCATAAGAAGGGAAGGAAGATGCAATAGAAAACCAGTGTTATCCAGTAAACCAGCATAAGTCGGAAACTATGCTTTATAATACTCAAAAATATTCATGGATCACTAGACATGCGCAATCCAGGATACCTGCTAGGACTGCAAACCAAATCCTCCTCACCCCAATCTGGGAGGACCATACAACAGAAACAAATTTAAGAAAAATAACATTGCAAATCCATTTTCATCATTTGATGTCAGTCCATCTTACAGGGAAATGTTCCACGAAAAAGAGTAAATGGATAGTGAAAATATAGGTAAACGTATGATATGATCTACTAAATTATTTCAATGAACACTAAAGATGTTAAAACTGAAAAGCTGCTTTGTGAAAAATCCTTAAGAACTGAATTATTTTTGCTATTTAGCCCAAAATAAATGGGGCAATTAGCAGTGCAATTTAGACTTTTCTCTCATATTTGAACAATAGAGAAAATGTATTTCTTATTTCATGTTAAATAAACATAGATAAAAAATATTACAAATTCAGTCTGTGCCATATTTGTCCTCATGAAAAGACAGCTTTATAATGTTGTGTATTTTGCATTGTATGTCTTTTAGGAGGCACCATATTGTGCCTTTGCTTAGTTGCTCATTGAGGCCTTAGACCATATAAATTGTCATCCATTTGCAAAAGCTGATGCATTTATTTTCATTATTGTGAACAATGTGCTTTTCATTTATCATATATATGGATAGTACACTCCTTTAAATATCAATGTATTCATTTGAAGAGCTGAAGCGTAATAGATTAAGGCTTTACCATGAGAGCGTAAGGGAGTTCTCACAATATATCTTTCACCTGGCATCATGATAACAAGGTTTATTTTTCTCAAAATAAACAGTTTAGATGGTGCAAATGAGATATTTACGGATACTCTGGGGGGGGGGGGGGGGGAGGGGACTTAGAAGAAATTTGCAGAAAGTAGAACAACATGGATCGAAGGGCAACCAACCAAGTTCATCGTCTTAGTCCTTCTGCAGGGTCATAACTCAAATTTGTCTTGAAAGTAGGCCTCGCAATGGAAAAAAGCAAGAAGTTCAGGTAAGCTTGTGTGTTGGCAATCAAACTCACAAACCTAACTACAGCAAACCTTCAGTGCTAAAGATTAGGCTTCTAGGGATCCTTAAAAATGCATTGTGTAATATGTTGTCTGCTTTAACCATATTTACCTTCTATGATTCCGCCTTAGTTACAATGGTACGGATTTCTGCAATTATACTCTTGCGTTTATTCTCCAACAAAATTGGTTTGAAAAAAAAACCTAAAAAGTAAAAGTGTGAATTTCTTGTGTGTGTATTTGTGGTGGACGTTTTCCAACACTTACAGTAAAACAAAATGTCTGACAGTCTCTGGATGGTTGGTTATGTGACTAATGAATACATGACTTACCTTACGTAACAGTCTTTCTGATTAATACTCTATCTAACCGCAGATTCCTCATCTTTAGAATATCCCCAGGTGCCAGATTGGATCCGGAAAGCTTTACAACAGTGCTATTGCATGACAGCAGATGGCAGTGACAGAGGCACGCTGTGTATTGGCACTTCTCCTGGGCGCTGAACTCCGTTACTATCTTGCCTCTGCCCACGTCCTCAAACAGAGTGCAACATCAACCAGAGGTAGCAGTAGGCAGATCTCAAATTTGGGACCTTCTTAGATGTACAGAACAGGGACTCTGGAGGCCAGTGAGGAACCCAAAGTTAGAGAGAGTATCTAGTTGAAAGAACATTACCGAAGGTAAATAAGTTGTTCTTCTGATGAAGACTTCTAACCGCATATTCTTCACTTTTAGAGTAGATATCAAGGCAGTACCTCCAAAGGTGGAGGGTCTGTGGAATGTGCTCAGACCAAAAAACCTTGCTGGACCGGAATAGTGAAATACCCTTCCCGTCAGACATGGCTGTCAAAATAGTGATGCTCCATGAACGGTGCAAGGACACCCACATCAGGGCTTGACAGATATTAAAAACAGGAGTTGAGCATAGGGTCAACTGACCACCTTCCCCAGAGGCTACTTCCACTCCATATATATATATATTTTAATAAGGTGGATTACCAGCCGGAATAAAATTTATTTGGACTATCCAACCTTTTTTAACGCACTCACTGCACCCCTACATATCTACACCATTCTTGCCCACACCCCCCACTTCTTCATATGGCAAAGGAACAAAAGATCTCCGATAAAGAGCCCCTTCGCGGGTGCCCATTGAGCATTGCAGCGCCGGCCCAACGAGGAACAGGTCCAGATGATGAAGCATGACATCTAGCTTGCTGGGTGTGTGAGGACCCTAGTTCCGCCAAAGCGGGATCCCCATATCCCTCTTCCTTCAGGTGCTCTTCACTAATACACTGCCACCACCACTGACTTGTTGTTGTGTGGCTTGCACATCTTTAAACTTTCTAGACACAATTCTAAGAGGAACAGTTCTACTTCATTGTTCGCAAGATATTAAAAACAGGCAATCCTCCCACCAATGCAGTGATAGCAGCCTTTGCTCTGGTGCAATGGGCCTTCAGCCTTCTCAAGGCTGCTTCTTGGCCAGTATATAGCAGGTCTTATTGCAGAAGACAACCCACCTTGACAAAGTTCTTTTCTGAACTGTCTTTCCTTCCTTTACCTCACAGAAGTCCACAAAAAGCTAAACGTTCTCCCGATGGTCTTTGATACAATCACTGTAAAACCTTAAGGCTCTCTTGAGGTCCAGCTGATGGAGTTTTCCTTCTTTTTTTGAGGGATGAGGTGGAGCAAAGAACATTGGGAGGTGATGTATTTTCCAACATGAAAAGGCACACTGGTCCTCAACACCAGTTTATCTGGGAAAAAGGTGGTGTATGGCATCTGCCTAGAGATAGCTTGGAGCTCACTTATGCAACAAGCTTACAAATCTCAATGAGGAAGACTTTTTTAGAGTCAGAAGGCACAGCTAGCATCGGCTCGAATGGAGGTCACAAGAACAAAGGAGCATATTATCAAGGGGGTTTATCTCCGCTTTTTTGGCTTTAAAAGCCAAGAAAGCGGAGATAAAATGATCTCCCTATTACCTAGCTGTCGCTAACACCAGTTAGCGACAGCTAGTAGGAGATAGCGACCATCTTGGGCCCCACTTTGCATGTCAGTGATATTTATCACTAATGACATGCAAAGTGGGCGTGCCAAGATGTTAGCGACTGGAAACAGTCGCTAACATCGCTATCTCCTATTACCAACTTTTGGAGATATTCCCGCTAAGTGCGAATATCTCCAAAAGCTAACACCTGCCCTGAGCAGTTCTTAGCCATGTTATCCAATGGGAGGTGGATAACATGGCTAAGAGCATTTGCTCGGTAATGCATGAATATCGCTGACTTTTCAGCGATATTCATGCATTGCGGCCGATTTTTATCGCATTTGCGATAAACCTTGGTAATACCAAGGTTTATTTGCGATAAAAATTGCCGCAGCTCAGCGGTAAAATTTTGTCTCTAACCAAGCAATAGCGATAATTATCGCTATTACTTGGTAATATGCCCCAAAGTCAGGACCAAATTGAGGTCCCACATCACAAATTGTTTTGGCAGAAACATGAGGGTTAAATCTTTTAGAAACCTCATCACTACAGGTGATTTAAATAAAGACGGTTGGTGAAGCAAACAGAAAAATCTGAAAAATATGGCAAATAATATTGGACTGCGCCCACAGCAAGTTCTGCTGGGACACAGTCAAAACAAACAATAAGCATCCTACAGTTTGGACCTCAACACGTTTATGTTGTGGCTCCACATCAGCTAACAAATTTGTTCCAGCGCCCAGTGTAAATGCACTTTGTAGGAGGATGCCACACATCAAGGATAACATCCACAACCTTAGAAGGTAGCCTAATACATTTAACTGTCACCGCTTAATTCCACACATGCAGGTCTTGATTGTGCAGACCGAGGTGCTGAACCCTGCCTTACTACTGTAGCAAAGGATCCTCCCAAAGTGGTAGCCTGGTTGGAGGACAGATGATAATTCCCAGAAGTTACAACTACCACACGCTGCTGCCCAATCTTTGATGACTTGGACCAGATCCTTCTTCAACTTCTTCAGAACTCTGGGTAGGAGAGGCAAAGGTGGAAAGGCGTACAGGAATACTGTGCTCCACTCTAGCCAGAATGTGTCTCCCAGAGAGACCCTCCTAAGAAACTCCAGTGTGCCAAAAGGTTTACATTGCTCACCCACGATGGTGGGAAAAAAATTGAGTTCGGATTCTCTGCACTGGTGGAAGATGCCATGTGCCTCCTTTGCATGTAATCACCTTTTGTGATAATCCAGGCACCACCAGATTAGATTGTCCCCCCTGATGTTTGAAAATCCATCCATATGGTTCACAATCAGGGCCCTGTGCTCCAGCCAACTGCAGAGGAGTGGAGCCTCTTGGCACCAGGCCGCACTCTGCCCTTATTTTTGAAGTACCACAGGGTGGTGGTGTTGTCCCTGAGAATCAGTACCATTGCCTACTTCATGTTCGATAGGAAGGCCTTCATTGCCACGTGAATGACCCACAATTTTAACAGACTGATATAAAGTTGGGTTTACATGAGAGACCATTTCTCTCCAAAATGAGCTCCCCCAACCCAACAAAGTTGCATCTGCCATCACCATCAGTTCTGGAAGTGGAAAGGGAGAGGGGTATGCCACTGGTTCAACTGCAGTTGAGCAGCCACCACTGCCTATCTCCTCCAAAAACATTATGGTTGCATTTATGACCTTCAGCTTAGTGTGCCCCTTGTGCCACTGGCACTAACCTAGCCAACCACCTGACCACTAACGCAGTGCCACAAATACATTGTGAAGAAGTACACAACATAATGCATCCAATCTGAAAATACCAATCTTGCGACATAATTCATTTATTATTGCTGGTTGAGAGGCCAAAATGTGTCTCACTGTCTCTGCTATCTCTGTGCTTCTCAGGGTTGGGGGAAATAAATCAGACAGAAGAAACAAGAGAAGACAAGTCGGGGACGCAGAGAGACCATCATTGAAAAAAAAGGCACAACAGATGAGTGAGACAAAGGTGTGTGTGAAGGTGAGAGAAATATACAGAGAAAGAAAAATAAAATAAAGAAACAGCTGCGAGAAATGAAGAGATGGATCAATAGATGTTTGAGGGATAGTGATAGACGGGTGAAAGAGAAGAAGAGGCAGAAGGGAGGCGATGAAGCCAGAGACAGGCTAAAAAGAGACCTCAGAGACAGAGGGAAAGATAGGTGAAAGATGTGACAGGCAGACAGGACAAGGGAAATAGAGGGAGACAGGTGTGAGAAAGGGGCAATAGAAAGGCAGCCTACAAAGACACAGCAGAAAGGGAGCAGAGATGGGGGACAGGTTGAAAAGAGACGTCTGAGAGAAGGAGTGTGAGGCAGGTGAGAAAGAGGCAGTTCAAAGAGACAGAGAGGGAGAGTAGGTGTAATGGACGAGAGAAAGAAAAATAGTGTGATCCAGCTCAGAGACTCACAGTGAGACTGCTTCCGCCATCTTAATTCTCAATACTAGCAGAGGAATTAGAGGAAATGGAGGGAAGGCATAAAGAAGAAGAGGAGGCCAATGTAAAGTTAGAGCATCCACTCCTCATGCACCCCGAGTCTGAAACTGAGAATGTTGTGAGCGAAAGAAATTGGGGATGCGGGCGAGAGAGGGAGTAATAAAGATAGAAATAAAGAGGTAAGAGCTGAAGAAGTAGGCAGGTAATAAATAAGTGATGAAAAAGACCACAGAGTGGGAGGGGGAAGCAATCTAGAGAGAGGTGATACAGGTCTAAAAGGCAGCTGATAGAGAGGTGGAGAAGGACACAGATGCAGGCAGGTAATATAGAGACAGAGAGGTGAAAAAGAGACAGTTGAGCGAGTGAGACAGATGAGAGAGTGAATAAGGATTCAGGTGAGAGAAGTGAGATATCTGAGAGGGAGGCTGATAAGTGGTAAGGAGGGAAATGTTTGAAAGATATTTTCCAGAGAGAGTGAGGGAAATGTGTACGAGGGGAAAAGAGAGACTGGCGAGAGTGAGAGGTGTGAAAGAGATCAACAGCTAATTTATAGACATGAATGAGAGCAGGAGGGAGGTTGGATGTGTGAGGTTTAGGTGTCAGCGAGACAGCTGAAAGGGAGAGGGAGATGGGTGAGACAAAAACCAAAATAGAAGCAGTTTAGAGAGAGCAGAGCTGAGAGTGGGAAGACATCAGTGAATTGATAAAGCGGTAGATGAGAAAGAAACCGCTGGAAGGGAGGTGAGACAGATGAGAAGAAGAAGACGACACAGTGACTATTGAGGAGGAAACAAAAGGTAAAGGTAATAAAAACTGTTGAGAGTGGTGATAAAGAGACAGGAAAGTGAGAAAGAGACAGCTGAAAGAGAGACAGAGAAGGTGAGACAGGTTAGAGAGACAGGACTGATATAGAGAGAGCTGCTGGAGAGGTCCTCCTCTGCCAGAGAAGGTACCCATGTCACCGAAGATAGAGTGCCTGATGCCATGCTGCAGCATTTTGTTGTAAATGGAATTAAGCAGGTAGCAGGGCACGTCTTCAGGTTACCAAGATATATTTATTAAGTTAGATAGAAGATAAGACAATAGAGCAGTAATACCCCACAGCCGACCAGACCAACTGCCAGGGCTAGAATCCCCAACACCACAGATAGAACACACAAAGGTACTATGGGAGATAGAGAAGGTAGGACACCAGGAAGACACATTGATGTAAGTATAAATATACAACACATTTTCGTCCCAGTGCTGAAACAACCAGAACACAGGCCGGAGCATAGAAGAGGACGGTTACATTGTTGCTACCTCCTGGGTAAGACACATCGACCAGGGGCCTATTAACACCTTGCATGCTGATAACGAGCTCAGCTCGTCATGCAGAATGGTGGCCGTGTGCTGGTGACGAGCTGAGCTCGTCATGCCCTCCGCGGAACGCCCAGGTGGGGATAATTACCCCGCTGTGCTGGGCGTTCCATTGAGCGGGCGTGGCCATGACGAGCTCAGCTCGTCATCAGCACACGGCCACCGTGCTGCATGACAAGCCGAGCTTGTCATCAGCACAGCGGCGCCGCTCGCGGACCCCCTCCCCCGCGGGGGAATTAGCCCCGCAGCGATGGGGTTAAGACTTGGGAACTAAGGCATGATATGCTGCCTGTGAGACCTGTGTAAGTTACTTGCAGCCACTTGTTATAAACCTTGTGAACAGAAGCTTAGTGCAGAGGGGGTTACACCTGTGGGAGAGTCACCTCATATGCAGCCTAGACTCTTCAGGACAGTGGAGTAGGCCTATAGAGGCGGAACACAGGTGAACTCCCCCAAAGCACTAGACGTGGCTCTGCAAGCGATTGTGTTGATCATTTTACCGTGATTGATTTGATCTATTGTAATAAATACTTGTTTTTTCCGTAAAACACAGTATTGGGCTAGACCTGATTTATTGGGGTTGTTGGAGGGCAGTTTGAGGTGGGCGTTCATGCATACACTGACACTTTACCTTCTCCTAGAAAGACTTGGGCTGCTCGACATGTGCTACCACTGAGAGTCAACTGCTTAAGGGGTAGTACTTAGCTAAGTTACATAGAGCTCATAGTAGGTTGGGGCCCCAGGACAGCAGGAGTAGAAGGCTCCAACCATCACAGGACCAACTGCCTGCCTTGTGGCCCTCTGAAATCAATCAATCAATCAGTCATTTGTTAAGCGCACTACATACCAGCGAGGGTCTCAAGGCGCTGGGGGGGAGGTGGGGGCCGCTACTGATCGAACAACCAGGTCTTTAGTATCCTCCTAAAGGTCAGCAGGTCTTGGGTCTGCCGTAGGTTTAGTGGGAGGGTGTTCCATATCTTGGCCACGAGGTGGGAGAAGGATCTCCCACCGGTGGTTGTTCTTCGGATGCGTGGGAGGGTGGCGAGTGAGAGGTCGGCAGAGCGTAGCTGGCGGTTGGGGGTGTAGAAGGAGAGCCGTCTGTTGAGGTAAGCTGGGCCGGTCTTTTGGAGTGCCTTGTGTGTGTGTGGATGAGGAGCTTGAAGGATATCCTCTTGTTGACGGGGAGTCAGTGCAGGTTTCTCAGGTGGGGGGTGATGTGGACGTGTCGTGGTACATCGAGGATCAGTCACGCCGAGGTGTTTTGGATGCGTTGTAGTCGATTGATGAGCTTGGTCGGAGCTCCCGCGTAGAGGGCATTTCCGTAGTCGAGTCTTCTGCTGACGAGGGCCTGGGTGACTGTCTTTCTTGTATCTGTCGGGATCCATCTGTAGATCTTGCGGAGGGTGTTGAAACAGGAGGAGGAGATGGCGTTGACTTGCTTGGTCATTGAGAGCGTTGAGTCGAGGATGATTCTCAGGTTGCGTGCGTGGTCGGTGGGCGCCGGGCTGCCCCCAGTGCCGTTGGCCACCAGGAGTCGTCCCAGGCTGATGGGTTGGAGCAGAGGATGAGGACCTCCGTCTTGTCCGAGTTCAGCTTCAGACGGCTGATCTTCACCCAGTCGGCGACGGCCTTCTTTCCTTCATGGAGGTTGGCTTTTTGCGGTGATGGGGTCCTTAGTGAGGGAGAGGATCAGTTGAGTGTCGTCGGCGTAGGAGAATATGTTGAGGTTGTGCTGTCGGGCGACGTGTGCGAGCGGGGCCATATAAATGTTGAACAGTGTCGGGCTGAGGGAGGATCCTTGGGGTACGCTGCAGATGATCTCGGAGGCTTCGGAACGGAACACGGGGAGGCGGACGCTCTGGGTTCTGCCGGAGAGGAAGGAGGTGGTCTATTCCAGAGCCTTGTCTCGGATACCTACGGCGTGGAGGCATGCCCATAGTGTGCGATGGCAGACTGTGTCGAAGGCAGCGGAGAGGTCTAGGAGGATGAGTGCTGCAGTCTCCCCGTTGTCTAGCAGGGTCCTGATGTCGTCATTGGCTGCGATGAGGGCGGTCTCGGTGCTGTGGTTGCTGCGGAACCCTGACTGGGAAGGGTCCAGGATTCTGTTCTCTTCGAGGTATCGGGTTAGCTGTCTGTTAACGATTTTCTCAATGACCTAGGCCGGGAGGGGGAGCAGAGATATGGGTCAGAAGTTCTTGAGGTCTTTTGGGTCTGCCTTGGGTTGTTTGTGTAGGATGTTGATCTCGGCGTGTTTCCAGCTCTCTGGGAAGGTCGGGGTCTCAAGGGAGGGATTGATGACGTTGCGTAGGTGGGGTGCGGTGGAGCTGCTTGCTTTGTTGAAGACGTGGTGCTGGAATGGGTCTGACGGAGAGCCGGAGTGGATTGTGCTCATGGTCTTGATGGTGTCATCGATGCTCACGCTGGTCTGGGCTAGCAAGGGGGCGTGGTCGATGGTGTGCGGAGGGTCTGTTGTGTTGCTGTCTGTTGGGGCTGTCTGGGTGTTGAAGTTGTTGTGGATGTCTGCTATCTTGCGGTGGAAGAAGATGGCGAGGGAGTCGGACATTGCTGTTGGATCTGGGGTTGGAGAGTTCCTTCACGATGTTGAAGTGCTACTTGCTGTCGTGTGTGTTGTTGTCGATGCGGTCTTTGCAGGAGGTCTTCTTGGCAGCCCTGATAAGGTGATGGTGGTTGTGGATGGCGTCCTTGTGTGCTGCGTGGCTGTCCGGAGTTTGTTCACTGTGCCATTACTTCTCTAGTTTACGGCAGGCTTGCTTGGAATCTAGGAGTTCTGGGGTGAACCAGCTGGCCCTCTTGCTGGTGTCTCGATGGGGGGGTTTCTTCAGCTGGGCGAGGGTGTTGGTGCAGTCCTCGATCCAGCGTCTGAGGTTGTGGGCAGCAACGTCTGTGTTGGAGGGTTTGGTGGGTGGGCTGAGCGCGAGGTTTGCATGTAGTTGGTCTTCAGTGATTTTGCTCCAGCGGCGGCGGGGGATCTGTTGGGTGCGGTGGTGTGTGGTGGGTTTCTGGAAGGTGAAGTGGATGCAGCGGTGGTCGGTCCAGAGGAGTTCGGTGGTGTGGCTGACGGAGAAGTGCGGGCTTGAGGAGAAGACGGGGTCGAGCGTGTACCAGGCGGAGTGGGTGGGCATTGTGATGAGTTGCCTCAGTCCGGGGTTGTCAATCAGGGTGGTGGAGTTGCTGTGGTTGTTCTCAAGGTAAAAGTTCAGGTCTCCGAGGAGGATGTAGTCGGTGGAGGTCAGGGCGGGTGTGCTGATGAAGTCGGCAATGAAGTCATTGAACTGGGGGCGGGGTCCGGGGGGTCGGTAGACGAGGGTGCCTCTGAGGGTAGAGTTGGGGTCAGTGTGGATCTGAAAATGCATGTGTTTGGCGGTGCTGAGCGCGTCATCTGTGCTAGTCGAGACCCTGATGCTGTTCTTGTGGACGATGGCGATTCCTCCTCCGACTCCGTTGGTGCGGTCACTGCGGGTGATCTTGTAGCCGTCTCGGATGGCTATGGCGATGTCGGGTGCAGAAAAGTGGTTCAACCAGGTCTCTGTCAGGAAGGCAACGTCCGGGGAGGTTGTGTTGAGCAGGTCCCAGAGCTCGACGGCGTGTTTGCGTGCGGAGCGGGTGTTCAGTAGTATGCATCAGAGGTGGTTGAGGTCTTTCTTCACGGGTGGTTCGTCTGCTCTGTGGCTGGTGTAGTTGCAGTTCCGGCAGGTGAAAGGACCGTCTGTGCGTTTCGGGGGGCCTTGAAGCAGTTGTGGGTCCCTCCGGGGTTGAGAGCGTGCAGAGTGCTGGCGTCGTAGTGGCGGCGGTCGTCGTGGCGGGTGCGGGGGCCAGGGGTTCTGGCACTGGGCGCGGTCAAGGCGCGGACGGGCACAGACTGGCTTGCCGCGCGCCAGCGGCCTGACCACGCAGCGGCCAGCATGGGAGGTGGGAGTGAGGAGCAGCTGGGATGCGGGGGCAGTGAATGGGCGGTCAGGGGGGCGGAGCCGCAGGGGATGCAGCAGCGTGGGCGGTGAAGGGCGACGAAAGAAACAGAAGGCAAAAGGGCACAACAATTGAGGGGAAACGAGTGGCACACGGCAGAAAGGTCACAAAAGGGCAAAAAGGTCACAAGAATACAGGGGAAACGAGTGGCACAGAAGGCAAACAGGTCACAAGAAGGGTAAAAAGGTCACAAAAAACGGGGGAAAACGAGTGCCAAAGAATGCAGAAAGGTCCCAAGAAAGGGCAGAAAGGTCACAAAAAACGGGGGGAAATGAGTGGCACAGAAGGCTTAAAGGTCTCAAGGAAGGGCAGACAGGTCACAAAAAACGGGAGAAACGAGTGGCACAGAGGCATAAAGGTCACAAGAAAGGGCAGAAAGGTCACAAAAAACGGGGGGAAAGAGTGGCACAGAGGCAGAGAGGTCACAAGGAAGGACAGAAAGGTCACAAAAAAACAGGGGGAAACGAGTGGCACAGAGGTCACAAAAAAGGGCAGAAAGGTCACAAAAAACAGGGGGAAAAGAGTGGCACAGAAGGCAGAAAGGTCCCAAGAAAGGACAGAAAGGTCACAAAAAAAGGGGGGGAAACAAGTGGCACAGAGTCACAAGAAAGGGCAGAAAGGTCACAGAAATGCAGGGGTAGCTAAGCAACAGAAGGCAAAAGCATTTGCAATGCAATAGGTCTCGCATTAGGAATGTTTGAGCTATTGGTATTGTAAATGACACATTTTTTATCTGTGTTTGTTTGACAAATAGCGAAATTAATAGCTTTGTCATTTACAATGCCAATAGTTTTAACTTTCGCAAATGTGACACCTGTAGCATTTGTAATACAATATTTGTTGTATTTACGTGACTTAGATGTATTGATATTACAAATAACAATGGCTTTTATTTCTTTTTAATAATTAATACTTAAATAAAAGTTATTGTAATTTATAATGGCAATAGCTTAAACTTTAGTAAATAACTTTTGTGAAGATTATGTTCAGTGTATTTTATTGTGACGAAAATCCAAGAACAGAAGTGAAATATTAACATTTTTGTGACATTTGTAATAGAGCTTGAAACATTGAGAGAATATATTTGAACCAGTTGTTGTTGAATGGTTGCACAGATTGATGCTGTGGTGGCGCTGAGTGATGTTGTGGGGGCGACAAGTGATGCGGTGGCGTTCAGTGATGCTGTGGTAGCGCATAGTGATGTTGTGGTGCCCCCAAGTGATGCTGTGGTGGTACTGAGTGATGCTGTGGTGATGCGATAGATAGATAGATAGATAGAGTGAGTGCGATAGATAGATAGAGGGAGGGTGATAGATAGAGTGAGGGTGATAGATAGAGTGAGGGCGATAGATAGATAGATAGAGGGAGGGCGCTAGATAAATAGAGGTAGGGTGATAGATAGAGTGAGGGCGATAGATATATAGATAGATAGATCGATAGATAGATAGATAGATAGATAGATAGATAGATAGATAGATAGAGTGAGGGCGATAGATAAATAGAGTGAGGGCGATAGATAGATAGACCGATAGATGGAGTGAGGGTGATCAATAGATAGATAGATAGATAGATAGATAGATAGATAGATAGATAGATAGATAGATAGATAGATAGAGTGATGGCGATAGATAGAGTGAGGGTGATAGATAGAGTGAGGGTGATAGAGCGATAGAAAGATAGATAAAAAGATAGATAAAAAGATAGATAGATAGATAGATAGATAGATAGATAGATAGATAGATAGATAGATAGATAGATAGATAGAGTGAGGGATATAGATAGATAGATAGAGGGCGATAAATAGATATAGGTCAAAGTTTCTAAAATGCGAGACCTATTGCATTGCAAATGTTTTTTTGGGCAGATACGGGGAGATTAAGTGATTTGCCTTGATTCACAAGATATTGAGCCGACGCCGAGCCTCGAACCTGGCTCCTCAACTCCAAAGTCGGCAGCTGTTGCCGTTAGGTCACATCCTTTTTTAATTTAAAATATCCCTAGTACTGACTGTGCAGTACACTATGAAACAAGTGATGCTGTGGCGTTCAGTGATGCTGTGGTAGTGCATAGTGATGTTGTGGTACCCCTGAGTGATTATGTGGCGTGTAATTATGTGGCACTGAGTGGTATTTGGAGTGTATGTTGCATTGAGTGCTGTGTAATTATGTGGCACTGAGTGGTATTTGGAGTGTATGTTGCATTGAGTGCAGTGTAATTATGTGGCATGTAATTATGTGGCTTTGAGCGGTATTTGGAATGTATTTTGCATTGATTGCAGTGTAATTATGTGGCACTGAGTGGTATTTGGAGTTTATGTGGCATTGAGTGCAGTGTAATTATGTGGCGTGTAGTTATGTGGCACTGAGTGGTATTTGGAGTGTATGTTGCATTGAGTGCTGTGTAATTATGTGGCACTGAGTGTTATTTGGAGTGTATGTTGCATTGAGTGCAGTGTAATTATGTGGCTTGTAATTATGTGGCACTGAGTGGTATTTGGAGTGCATGTTGCGTTGAGCGCAGTGTAATTATGAAGCATATAATTATGTGGCACTGAGTGGTATTGTATGGAGTGTCTGTTGCATTGAGTGCAGTGTAATTGTGTGGTGTGTAATTATGTGGCACTGAGTGGCATTTGGAGTGTATGTTGCATTGAGTGCAGTGTAAATATGTGGCGTGTAATTATGTGGCACTGAGTGGTATTTGGAATGTACGTTGCATTGAGTGCAGAGTAATTATGTGGAGTTTAATTATGTGGCACTGAGTGGTATTTGGAGTGTATGTTGCATTCAGTGCAGTGTAATTATGTGGCGTGTGATTATATGGTACTGAGTGGTATTTGGAGTGTATGTTGAGTTGAGCGCAGTGTAATTATGTAGCATATAATTATGTGGCACTGAGTGGTATTGTGTGGAGTGTATGTTGTATTCAGTAGAGTGTAATTATGTGGTGTGTAATTATGTGGCACTGAGTGGTATTTGGAGTGTATGTTGCATTGTGTAGAGTGTAATTATGTTGCATATAACTATGTGGCACTGAGAGGTATTTGGAGTGTATGTTGCGTTGAGCGCAGTGTAATTATGTAGCATATAATTATGTGCAACTGAGTGGTATTGTGTGGAGTGTGTGTAGCATTCAGTAGAGTGTAATTATGTGGTGTTTAATTATGTGGCTCTGAGTGGAATTTGGAGTGTATGTTGCATTGAGTGCAGTGTAATTATGTAGCATATAATTATGTGGCACTGAGTGGTATTGTGTGGAATGTGTGTTGCATTCAGTAGAGTGTAATTATGAGGCGCGTAATTATGTGGTACTGAGTGGTATTTGGAGTGTATATTGCATTGAGTGCAGTGTAATTATGTGGCGTGTAATTATGTGGCACTGAGTGGAATTTGGAGTGTATGTTGCATTGAGTGCAGTGTAAATATGTAGCATATAATTATGTGGCACTGAGTGGTATTGTGTGGGGAGTGTATGTTGTATTCAGTAGAGTGTAATTGTGTGGCGTGTAATTATGTGGCACTGAGTGGTATTGTTTGGAGTGTATGTTGCATGAGTGCAGTGTAATTATGCAGCATATAATTATGTAGCACTGAGTGGTATTGTGTGGAGTGTCTGTTGGATTCAGTAGAGTGCAATTATGTGCTGTGTAATTATGGGGCACTGAGTGGTATTTGGAGTGTATGTTGCATTGTGTGCAGTGTAATTATGTTGCATATAACTATGTGGCACTGAGGGGTATTTGGAGTGTATGTTGCATTGAGTGCTGTGTAAATATGTGGCGTGTAATTAGGTGGTCCTGAGTGGTATTTGGAAAGTATGTTGCATTGAGTGCAGTGCAATTATGTGGCGTGCAATTATGTGGCACTGAGTGGTATTTGGAATGTATGTTGCATTGAGCGCAGTGTAATTATGTGGAGTGAAATTATGTGGCACTGAGTGGTATTTGAAGTGTATGTTGCATTGGGTGCAGTGTAATTATGTGGCGTGCAATTATGTGGCACTGAGTGGTATTTGGAGTGTATGTTCCATTGCAGAGTGTGTGAGGGTGCTGAGTGTGAGGGAATGGTGGCATGCTGCGCTTTAGATGAATATGTTTAAAAGTAAAGTGTGCCATACTGCGATTGCTACAATAGTTAATTGTGGATGCGTTAACAATTGATGTGTGCACTGATGGCTGGTGGTGTGTCTGCCTGTAGAAATGGTGCACTGATGGCTGGTGGTGTGGGTGCCTGGTGAAAGCGTGCACTGATGGCTGGTGGTGGGTGTGGGCCTGGCCGGCTGGTGGTGTGTGTGCCTGGTGGAAGCGTGCACTGATGGCTGGTGGTGGGTGTGGGCCTGGCCGGCTGGTGGTGTGTGTGCCTGGTGGAAGCGTGCACTGATGGCTGGTGGTGTGTGTGCCTGGTGAAAGCGTCCACTGACGGCTGGTGGTGTGTGCCTGGTGAAAGCGTGCACTGATGGCTGGCGGTGTGTGTGTGTGTGTCCCTGGTGAAAGCGTGCACTGACGGCTGGTGGTGTGTGCCTGGTGTAAGCGTGCCCTGACAACTGATGGTGTCTGTGCCCGGTGAAAGTGTGCACTGACGGCCGGTGGTGTGTATGCCTGGTGAAAATGTGCACTGATGGCTGGTGGTGTGTGTGTGCCTTTTGAAAGCATGCACTGATGGCTGGTGCTGTGTGTGCCTGGTGGAAGCATGCACTGATGGCTGGTGGTGTGTGCCTGGTGAAAGCGCACACTGACGGCTGGTGGTGTGTGTGCCTGCTTAAAGCGTGCACTGACATCTGGTGGTCTGTGCCTGGAGTAATCGTGCACTGACGGCTGGTAGTGTTTGTGTCTGGTGAAAGCGTGCACTGACGGCTGGTGGTGTTTGTGCCCGGTGAAAGCGTGCACTGATGACTGGTGGTGTGTGTGTGTGCCTGGTGAAAGCATGCACTGACGGCCGGTGGTGTGTATGCCTGGTGAAAGCGTGCACTGATGACTGGCGATGTGTGTGTGTGCCTGGTGAAAGCGTGCACTGACGGCTGGTGGTGTGTGCCTGGTGAAAGCGTGCACTGATGACTGATGGTGTCTGTGCCTGGTGAGAGTGTGCACTGACGGCCAGTGGTGTGTATGCCTGGTGAAAGTTTGCACTGATGGCGGGTGGTGTGTGTGTGTGCCTGGTGAAAGCGTGCACTGATGGCCGGTGGTGTGTATGCCTGGTGAAAGCGTGCACTGATGGCTGGTGGTGTGTGTGTGTGCCTGGTGAAAGCGTGCACTGACGGCTGGTGGTGTGTGCCTGGTGGAAGCATGCACTGACGACTGATGGTGTCGGTGCCCGGTGAAAGTGTGCACTGATGGCCGGTGGTGTGTATGCCTGGTGAAAGCGTGCACTGATGGCTGGTGGTGTGTGTGTGCCTGTTGAAAGCATGCAATGATGGCTGGTGGTGTGTGTGTGCCTGGCCGGCTGGTGGTGTGTGTGCCTGGTGGAAGCGTGCACTGATGGCTGGTAGTGTGTGTCTCTGGTGAAAGCGTGCACTGACAGCTGGTGGTGTGTGCCTGGTGAAAGCGTGCACTGACAGCTAGTGGTATGTGTGCCTGGTAAAAGCGTGCACTGCCGTTTGGTGGTGTGTGTGCCTGGTGGAAGTGTGTACTGACGGCTGGTGGTGTTTGTGCCCAGTGAAAGCGTGCACTGATGACTGATGGTGTCTGTGCCTGTTGAGAGTTTGCACTGACGGCCGGTGGTGTGTATGCCTGGTGAAAGCGTGCACTGATGGCTGGTGGTGTGTGTGTGTGCCTGGTGAAAGCGTGCACCGACGACCGGTGGTGTGTATGCCTGGTGAAAGCGTGCACTGATGGCTGGTGGTGTGTTTGTGTGCCTGGTGAAACCGTGCACTGACGGCGGTGGTTTGTATGCCTGGTGAATGTGTGCACTGATGGCTGATGGTGTCTGTGCCTGGTGAGAGTGTGCACTGAGGGCCGGTGGTGTGTATGCCTGGTGGAAGCGTGCACTGACGGCCGGTGGTGTGTATGCCTAGTGAATGCGTGCACTGATGACTGACTGTGTCTGTGCCTGGTGAGAGTGTGCACTGACGGGCGGTGGTGTGTATGCCTGGTGAAAGCGTGCACTGATGGCTGGTGGTGTGTGTGTGTGTGTGAGCCTGGTGAAAGCGTGCACTGATGGCTGGTGGTGTGTGTGTGTGCCTGGTGAAAGGGTGCACTGATGGCTGGTGGTGTGTGGGTATGCCTGGTGAAAGCGTGCACTGATGTCTGGTGGTGTGTGTATGTGCCTGGTGAAAGCATGCACTGATGGCTGGTGGTGTGTGTGTGTGCCTGGTGAAAGCGTGCACTGACGGCCGGTGGTGTGTATGCCTAGTGAATGCGTGCACTGATGACTGACTGTGTCTGTGCCTGGTGAGAGTGTGCACTGACGGGCGGTGGTGTGTATGCCTGGTGAAAGCGTGCACTGATGGCTGGTGGTGTGTGTGTGTGTGTGAGCCTGGTGAAAGCGTGCACTGATGGCTGGTGGTGTGTGTGTGTGCCTGGTGAAAGGGTGCACTGATGGCTGGTGGTGTGTGGGTATGCCTGGTGAAAGCGTGCACTGATGTCTGGTGGTGTGTGTATGTGCCTGGTGAAAGCATGCACTGATGGCTGGTGATGTGTGTGTGCCTGGTGAAAGCATGCACTGATGGCTGGTGGTGTGTGTGTGCCTCTGATGGCCGGTGGTGTGTATGCCTGGTGAATGCGTGCACTGATGGCTGATGGTGTCTGTGCCTGGTGAGAGTGTGCACTGACGGCCGGTGGTGTGTATGCCTGGTGAATGCGTGCACTGATGGCTGGTGGTGTGTGTGTGTGTGCCTGGTGAAAGGTAGAAGGAAGCGCTATGGACTGTGTGTGAAATCCAAGAAAGAGTTCAGAATGCAAAGGCAGAGGGCAGCTCGGGTTACAAGCTGCCTTTGAAGAAGATCAGGCAGCACTGGGCAACCATGCCAGCATTCCAAGGAGCAGACGGTCGTTCACGTTAGAAGTGTGATGCCCTGAGGACATATGGCACTGTGAGGAGCCTGGGAGACACAAGTAGACGCTAAGTGCCTGAGGAGATAAGGAGCAGAAGGAATTCCTTTGAAGTGTGGTGCCGAGGCTCGGGAGAAAAGCGCGTGCACGGGCACATGCACTGTGCGTTATCCGTCTCCAAAAGCCCTTGGTTTTAAGAGTTGGTTTCAACACAATAGTTTCGAGTAATAAATTACTCGACCTAAAAATGGGCAGAGAGACACAAATCAGATATGGAAATTAAATATCCCGATTTCCGCCCCAACCATTTTGCCCTGCACATGGTCTGATCATTCCTTGCTTGCCTTTTCTTTGGACCTGAGTCTCGCAAAAACACCTCTCTTCCCTAAAAACACCCGGGCAAGGAACTGGAATCGAGTCAACATTCCGTCTTTGTGTAATTCGCTAACTACCACCTGCCCCGATCTATCAGGTTCTGCTCTACACTCCCAGGTTACCACCCTAGATCGCTGGCTTACCAAAGCCTGCGACCTAGTGGCCCCTCTGAAGCTGATTACCATCAACCGCACCCACAATGCCAACAAGTGGTTCAGCCCTGGCCTTAAAGCCAAGAAACTGGAGGTACGACAGGCTGAACGAGCTTGGATGTTAGCATACTGCCCGACCCGCAGACAACACTATGTTACCATCCTTAGTGAATATAAAAAAGACATCTTAGTAGCCAAGACAGAATTCTTCTCGGTGCGTACTCTAGCTGCGGAAAGCCAGCAGTGTGACATTTTTGCCACCGTCCACGAGCTGACTTCATTGGATAGAACTTTGCCTAAGATCCCCCCTTCTCAGGCCCTATGTGACTCACTTAACGAGTTTTTTATTGAGAAAGTAGTTTGCATTAAGGCCAATATTCCTCCCCCCTCACCTACCTTCACTGACCCCCAACCGCCTGGCAATAATCTGTTTCTTACGCACATTCCTGCACTGACCAGAGAATCCCCCCTCCCCCTACTTAGGCGTGTCAAATCAGGCTCTCCAGCTGACATTTGCCCGGCCCACATTCTCTGTCAGATTTTCTCTGATTGCCCATCTCCTGCCCTCACCCTCCTGAATGATTCCCTCACGCATGACACTGTCCCTGTCCCCTTCAAGACCGCTATATTTATCCCTATACTAAAAAAGTCCGGGGCGGATCCTGCCTCCCCGGCAATCTACCGCCCTATACCCCTTCTCTCGTTTTGGGAAAGGTCGCTGAGTCCCATGTCACCCAGGTGCTTAGCTCTTTTATAGAGGATAGCAACTACCTTGCACCCTGCCAGGCGGGTTTCCGTCCTCGGCATTCCACTGAGAAGGTGGTTATTTCGGTCATGGATCAACTCAGGGAGGGGCTCGATACCAACACTCCCCAGGCCCTTGTCCTCCTGAATTTGTCCGCCGCTTTTGACACGGTGGACCTTTCCATTCTTATGTCCCGTGTTGAGGCGGAGGGCATAAGGGGACCGATATTGGCCTGGCTCGATTCCTTCCTGTCTGACCGTACGCAAGCAGTCCATCTGGCCGAGTTCTCTGCCCCACCGCGCAGGGTACAATGCGGTGTCTCTCAGGGTTCCTCCCTCTCCCCTCTTTTGTTTAAGAGCCCCTGGCCCAGGTCGTAGAGAACTTTGGGGTGGGCATTGTCAGTTACGCCGATGACACCCAGCTCATGTTTAAGCTCACTCCTGATACCGAGAATTATGCCTCCAACTTCTCGGAATGCATGGCTGCGGTCGCCAAGTGGATGGATAACAACTGCCTCCGGCTGAATGGAGATAAAACAGAGGTGTTGGTGGTAGGAAATAAAACCTCTCTATGGTCGCAGGCGTGGTGGCCTACATCACTGGGTGACTTTCCACACCCTGTTGAAAAGGTGAAAAACCTTGGGATCATGATCGACTCTGATTTGTCAGGAAAATCCCAAGTCAACAAAATAATAGGCAAATGCATCGGTACGCTAAGAACTTTAAGAAAAATCATTGATCTCATCCCTACTGAAGCTAGAAAAACCATCGTACATGCGCTTATTACACCTCATTTGGACTATGGGAATAATCTCCTATTAGGTCTGAACCAAAAGCATCTTCACCAGCTTCAATGCTTACAAAATGCGGCCGCTCGCATGGTACTGGGCCTTCCCAAAAGAACATCTGCCAAGGCGGCCCTGTCCAAACTGCACTGGCTCCCTGTTAGGGAAAGAATCAAATTCAAGAGCCTTTGCTATGCCCATAAGATTGCTCATAACAAAGGGCCCTCCTATCTAAGAGATCTTCTGACTATCCACCGCCCTACCAGAGACCTTAGGTCCTCAGGAATGTCACAATTCAAAATCCCACGTGTCCACAGAGCGAAAATAGGCGGCCGATCTTTTCGCTACCTTGGAGTAAAACACTGGAATGCTCTACCTGTGCATCTAAGAATGGAACCCTCAGAGACTCTTTTCAGAGCCAAATTAAAAACTCACCTCTTTCCTCAATAATTGTTTCTCTGACCGCCCCTTATCTTCCCTCTGTGAGTTTTGTTGGCAATTAGCGCGGGGATACACAGTTGTGCAGCCATGCGCTTTACAAATCTTCTATTATTATTATTATTATTATTATTACCGCGCAGGGTACAATGCGGTGTCTCTCAGGGTTCCTCCCTCTCCCCTCTTTTGTTTAACCTTTACTTTTTCCCTCTTATTTTTGCACTGAAACAAATGAAGGTCACAGTGTACAACTACGCTGATGACCTCCAAATCATTTTTTATTCCCCCCCCCTCACATCAGGTATCACCAGCTTCCAGTCCGTTATGCTGTTTATCTGGGATTGGATGAATGCGAACCATCTTAAACTCAACCCGGATAAAACAGAGCTGGTTCTGACTGGTGGCAGTGGTAACCCTTGGTCCCCCTCGTTTTGGCCCCCTTCTCTAGGTTTACCCCCCCCCCACTCCTTCACATTCAGTTAAGATCCTTGGCATCACACTAAATCATCATCTGACACTTCACTCCCATATTAGTTCTGTTGTTTCCTCTTGTTTCTTTACCCTGCGTATCACTAGGAAAATATCTCGGTTTTTCTCTCCCCTTGCACTTAAACTTATCTTAATGGCTATGGTCCTATCTAAGATCGATTATGGAAATATCATTTACAATGGTGTCCCCTCTTATGCACTTCAACTGGTGCAGAACCAGGCAGCACGCCTGGTATATGGCCTATCCAAATCCCACCATTCCTTTCCCCTGCCTATTGCTTTACATTGGCTCCTTATCAAACAGCGGGCCCTTTTTAAACTTGGATGCCTTACATTTCAGGCCCGGGCGGATACGGCTCCTGCCTTTATCAATTCGGCCATCACTAATTACTGCCCTTCTAGAGACCTGCGCTCGTCCACTAAATCTCTTTTAGTAATTCCCCGCTTTAAGAAACAAAGATCGGGAGGTCAGAAATTTTCGGTCTTTGCTCCCACTTTCTGGAATGCACTCCCGCCCCCTGTTAGACTTTCCTCCTCCTATATGGAGTTTCGTAAGGCCCTTAAAACTTTTCTGTTTCAGCAAGCTTTTAGCCCCTAACCCGCTGTGTCTTTTCTGCCCAGTAAAATAACCCCCAGCGCCAAGAAACTGCATAGTGTACGTGCGCTTTACAAATTCCTAAAGAAAAAAAGAAAAAAAGAAGAGGAGGCAGAGAGGGGAGCAGAAGGAAAAACCCGGCAGAGAGACACGAGGTCAGCAAGGGGTGCAGAAGGGAAACCGGGCAGAGAGACACGGGGGCAGTGAGGGGAACAGAGGGAGAGAACTGGCACAGACGACATACAGGCAGCGGGGGAGACAGACAACAGCAGTCACAGACACAACAATGAAAATGCAGTCACTACAACGGGAGCAATGAAAGAAAATACAGGCAATACAATGGGGGATGAGCAAACCTACGGCCTACCACTGGCCACCAGGGATGAGACGCAGGTGGCAGCCTGTGGGTGGAGGAGGGCCTCGAACTTCCTCAGCAGCGGCAGCTGGGGCAGGGACTCACAGGCGGTGCTGTGAAGAGGGGGAGCGACCTACCTGGAAGGTTCAGAACCCCTCTGAAAGGGGTTCTGATATGTACCATGCAGTCTGTGTCCAGTCTATGAGATCATCTGGTATCTCTCAGGTAATGAAGGCATTTGTTTCCTTTTAATTTCTTGGAGAACATTTGTAAAAGGGGCATTTACATTTATGGAATAATGGCGGGGTTATCTGGGGCTGCAGCTGTTGTTCTCTATGTGTCGGTTGAACTGAGGCCTTTCGATTGCTTGAAATCATATGAAGAATAGTTTTTGGCTCCTAGTGAAACTGCAGCCACTGTTTTCTGTGGAGTTTCTAGGTGGACATTTTTGGGCAATACATGGTAAAGGAAGGTTTTGATCTTTATGTGTCATAATATGTGATGTTAACCTCACATGGAAACACAACCTTTTGGACCCATCTGTAATTTTTCCACTGTCAACCAATCTACCAAAAGTCTTCACAGAAACTTTTTGTACGTAACTACTTTATTGTTTGTGCTTTTTTCACACATGTATGCACCACTTCATTGCCCGAGTGGTATACTTCCCACTACATTGTTTTTGCTGAAGTGGAGAAATCGGTAACTCTCATCATACCTCCAAGTTTGTAAATGGTTCAAGAAAACAGCTGTGAGCTTTCCAATTTTTCTCAGCCCATGATGTGAAGATGACTTGGCCTTCATACAGTTGACTGTTTCAAGCTGAAGCAGAGAGCTGAACTGTCACCTTTTGGAGTCTTTTGGCGATCATGTCCCAGTGCATTAAACGTCATCCAGATATCAAGTCTGGCACATTGCGGCTGCGTGATCTGGTACCAGTAGTCATTCATAATATTGTTCCAAGTTAAGGTTTTACTTTCTACATCCTCATCTGGAACGTCCCAATCAGGCCTTAGGAAGGGGTCTTTAATGGTGGCCTATATGTAAGACTGACACTGATGAAGAAATATATAGCCTCCACAGCCTCCAGGGAAGCAGCAAGGACACACCAGGTGAAAATACAGACTGCAGTCAACCTACAACCCTTGAATGAAAATCAATGTTTGTAGCCAAGGAGCAGTACCAAACCGTGCCAATAGCATATAGCTCCCAATACTGAAGTCTACACTTCAATGTGCCCAGAATCAGACTTGCTAGAATGGGAGGCAGGTCTTTTGCATACCTAGGCCCCACACTTTGTAACTCTCTCCCCTTGAGTATTCGTATGGAAACCAGCTACGTCCGTTTTCGCAGAGCCATCTAGACCTGGCTTTTCAATCAATAATCTCCAGTAACTGTTGAAACGTTGGCTTCCTAGCACATTGCCTGTCCAGCGCCAGGAAACCCTTTTTGGGTAGCTGTCGCGCTCAATAAGCTTAATAAGTAAATAAATAAAATTACCATCTTTGGCTTGCTCTATAGGTGCATTGATTACAAGAAATATTGGCAGCTTGGAGACATCAGAGATCACAACTAGAGCCATGGCCTCTAGCTGCACACTGCAAAATTTCTGCCTACAATCAATTCATCCTAACGTTTTATTTGCAGAAAGGCAAAATGGGATTTTTACCGCAAGAACAGACGTGATTACAAGACAAACACTACCATTTAACACCCAAATGTAAAATTACCTATTTAAGATGACTTTTTAATCTGCCTCAACTTGCTAACTGGATGACCTAAAGATTTACGCATCTGCAGTGATGTGGCATGCATTTTATCTGCAGCCTGTAGACATGCCTGATCTGATCTTAAATTATGGTCATGCTATGCTATGTGTTATGATATAAAGCACGCTCCAAGTCATTAGTCCAGAGAAGGTTCACTCTATTAAACCCCTACTTCAAAGCATCACAACCGGCAGCAGCCTTAGGGCAACTGATCTGGGAAACACAGGGAAGGAGAACCCCCTATCCCCCATCCCAACACTCCATCTTACATGCTAAAGAAGACCCTGTGGTGTCTGCAATAAATGCACAGACTAAAAATAGTACATTATGACGCTACCCCTACACTGCATATTAGGAATACCTCATACATATACACAACGAGCAAAATATGAAAGGCACAGAAATCCATCATAAAACATCACATAAGAGAAGATTCATTGTGGAACAACCTTGTCCATTCAGGTGTGAATTTGGCACGGACTATTTCATTCCTTGACACCATGCAGGGCTTGTATGGACAGTTTTGTCCCATGATGGTGGACGGATACTAATACAACCAATATTTGGCTTCTCTCCTCTCCTGCAGAGATGACCAGGCACTCTCTCTAACTTGCCCAGACATACTCAACATTGCAGTTTGGCCCTGGCATCTTTTTGACCAGCGTGGAATTTTTTCTAGTCAACCTATGTAGGTTGGTTCACAAAATTCACTTTCCCGGTGGGTGGCAATTCGACTTACCTCCATAAATATTAATGAGGTAGGTCGTAAACTGAGACTTATGCATATTGGATGCCATCAGAGGAATGGTGGCAAGCTGGGGTCAGCAGACCACCATGTTTTTGGCTTTTTAAATTCAGCTTGTTTTCCCTAAAGAAAACAAGATTGCATAAAGTTTACTTTTTTAAAAAAGTTTGAGAGTGAGCAGTGATTGGATCACTGCCTACTCCTCAATATTTCTTTTTTAGTTCACAAATGGAGTGGGGATCCACGGGCATTTGGATTCCTTATGGAGTCGGAAACCTGTTTAAATAGTCTGTAATAATTTACCGACTTCTACAAGGAGGGTTGTGTATGTTTAAAAATGGTTGAGATCACAAACAGAATCGCTCCTTAGGACTATAAAATTGTTTAGTACATCAGGACCTCACTGCAGAACAACACATTGCAGCCTGCATGGAGAACATGCTCAGCACACTAGCCCCTGGCTGGGCTCTGTCCCGACCAATTACAACACTGCTTGCAGCCTTGTGATTGTCTTATGGGAGGGAGCCTGCCTGCCTGCTTCCTGTTCCTGTCGGAGGCAGGAGAGCAGGTGCAGAGAAGACGCAGGACCTGGCGGAAAGGTATGTTTAATTAAATGTTTTTATTTCCCAGCGATGCCAGCCACTACTGACCACAACACACCATCTGCAGCTTCACACGCAAAGTACTTTTATTCCTGGTTGTAATATTAATTGGGGTGGCATCAATGATAAATACTTTATTGATTTGGGCATATACTTAAGCAAAATGTGTCTTAAATATTGATTTACCATCCAAATAATACATAGGAAATAGTTGATCTAACCAACTGAATACAAATAAATCTGGCTCGTCATTTTCCTACCGATGTCGAATGGTCTTACACTGACCGAATGCTTTTTTGTTTTATTTATCACTATGAAGACAAAAATCTTCACATCTTAAATATATATTTAGGCACATTTTCTACAGTAGGTCGGACGATTCCCATGAATTACTGATTAAATGAACCTTTGAGCAACTCTGATACAAATTATTTGTTGATACCTACAATGAAACTCTCAGCAAAGTACTGATTCATATTTAACCTAAAAAAATACTTGTGATACCCCAACACATCCTTTTCTTAGGATGTAAATGGGAATCAAGAACTCAGGAGGGTGGGGAAAATATGACATTGCATTAATCATTCAGATTTCACAAACATAACTAAAGTGTGAAAAGTATACAAATGAACCATGCATTTTGGGGCATGTTGTTCTTTAGCTTTATTCGATTTTGTTTAAAATCATAAAAGCATATATTTAAAAAAATTCATGACAAAAATTACGTATTAAAACACAAAGTGGAAGAAAGATAAAACATTAGTCCATGTTGCATGAATAAGTTCCTTTGTTTCATAGTAGAATTCATGATTTTCCATACCCAGGCCAATGTACATTGTTACAGGGTGGTTGAAGGCGGAAAAGCCATGGCAACACAGTGCACGCGTATTTCTGCCCTTCGGGTGAGCTGACTTTGCCCTCAGTTTTAGTCTAGGGGTATATATCATGCTCGAGTAGAAGTTGCGTAGGTCCCAGATGGATATAGGGCCAACACCTTCACAGGGGTACAAAGTTCGCAGGTAGGGAACGACTGAGCTGCTTCTAAATTTTATTAGAACAAGGTCACCGTCAATATCTTTTTGTAGGGGGCCTAGCCAACCCACCCTTCTAACAGACTTGATGGTACCGTCAAAACCTAGGGGCAGGGGCCTGTTTTTAGTTAGCCAATATGTGACTTTGTTAAGTAAGTCTTGTTCCCGCTCGGTTTTTCCATGTTTGATTTATGGGACTCCCGCAAGAACACACACAAAGGATGCATCCTCCACGGGTAGCTGTATGTGAGTTGTATTCTTATTAGACTCTACTTTTGTAGCAGTATGTTGTAAAGGGCCCGGTTTGTGATTAGCTTTAGGTGCATTGGGGGGTGGAAGGATAGGGACTAGGGGGCGAGTTTGATTGTTACTTTTAGTACCAAGTGGGTTGTGACCGATTGATGTTAAAGAATTTTCAGTGCGGGTTTGGTTGGCCTTTAAACGTTTCTCTATTCCCAACAGCCTATCCTCTAAGGTGGTAATTTTGGAGAAATGAGTGAGCCAACCGTTTGTTCAATCTGGGCCAAAAAGTTCGAATTGAAGGAAGTTATCCATTGGTCTATTTTTTCTTCCAGTTTTTGAAGGGGGTTAGTTGCAGGCAGTGGAGAGCTAAAACAGAGTTTTTGTTGTTTTGATTTATTCCCTGTGGGCCTGACCCCATCCCACTTCCTTTTGCTAGATGAGGACTGCGAAGAAACTGTGTTTGGTGTATTAACGTTTTTGGGTTGGGCCAGGGGGCTGACGATTGGGGTTGACATACTGGTTCGTTTAACGAGGCAAGGGGAGGAACTTTTGATTTCATTTCTGGGTTCCACGGTGGCATAACTTGTTTTGCAGAGGGAATTTAGTTCATCCAGCAGCGAGAGGTGTTGCAGTATGCCATTGGTTGGGTCGGGCGATTGGTTGATGGATATGCTAGACTTGGCAGGTTCATTCATATTGGCGGTGGGCGGAGATGGCCTGCATAGAGCTTGCGACCCTGAGTGCAAGCCTCTCTGGCTGATAGATTTATAGGTCACCCCCTTGTGTGTCATCATAGGGTGTGCAAGTGTTAGGCTATCACAAGGCTATAACAAGGTCTCAAGAAAATCTGAGGGTATTAAAGAGTTTTCAACTAAAGTTCAGTTTGTGATCCCTTGCCAATATGTCAGAAAGGTCATAAAGTTATTACCTTGGCAGTGTGATGGGGTCAGGGGGAGTGGCCCCGTCCCGTCCTCCTTGTGCCTCTGAGGGCCACAGAGGGCCCGCCCTTTGTCCGGGCTTAGCCCGGCGCGTCCCGCGCGCGTCCTCGCGGGACGAGGGAGCAGGCGAGTCTTTATGCGCCTCCTGGTGCGTGGGAAATGCGCAATGAGCCCCTGTGGCTCCTGGGGCTTGCAGTCTGGCAAAGTGGTCTGTGGCGCTGGACCGGCGGAGCAAAGCCCGGCCGGTCGGTGAGGGCGGGGGGGCGGAGCTAAGCCCGGCCGCGATGGAAGGAAACAACCCACGAACACCAATGGACTCTGCAGCAGGTGAGTCTTTATGCGCCTCCTGGCGTGTGGGAAATGCGCAATGAGCCCCTGTGGCTCCTGGGGCTTGCAGTCTGGCAAAGTGGTCTGTGGCGCTGGACCGGCGGAACAAAGCCCGGCCGGTCGGTGAGGGTGGGGGGCGGAGCTAAGCCCGGCCGCGATGGAAGGAAACAACCCACGAACACCATTTTGGGGCATATTTATCAAGGGTTGCGTCGCTTTTGTACCGCGTTGCATGGTGCGAAAGCGAAGCAACACTTGCATTGTGATTTATAAAGACACGCAAGGCCACCTTGTGTGGCCCTGAGTGGCTTGATAAATCCAGAGTAACGCAACGCAGTGCAATTCGCTGTGCTGCGTTACTTGGCACCAAGGAGGCGTTCCGTGGGAGGTGCGTGGGTGTTCTCATACAAAACCCATGAATTTTGATGCATTCTCAGATTTATCATTACTGGTAGACCTGGAAATTCGTCAAAATGCTAAGCCTTCCCAGGGCAGGCATAACGAGGAGAAATTCTTCATTTCTTCTTGTTTTTTCCTCTTTCTATATGAAAGAGGAAAATGCCTCAGGTGATTGTTTTTGTGCAGGAAGGTGCCATTTCGTGCACAAAAACAATCCTCCTTACAAAGCAGACACACTCAAACCATGATGCAAAAGTACCTGCGTTGGTGCTAAGCAGCACATTGTGCGCAGCGCGGGGAAAAGACAGGAATGTACCGTATTGTGATAAATAGGGCATATTCCTGAACTTTCCCTGAAAAGCAGCCCTTGCGCTGCGTTACAATTTGATAAATGTGACTTTTAATACGGTCAACAAGGGTAGAATGTCCAGATTAAAAAAAAACTCTCAGAAGTAAAGCATCCCATCAGCTCTTGATACAACAGCTGCAGGCCATAAGCTTTGCTAATCTTACTGCCCTGTGAGGGAGAGGTATTGGGGATGATTAGGGCTTTGTAATCTTCAAGTTGATGACTTAGGTTCCTCACATGTCAGATCACTTGGTTTCATATTAAGCCCTCATCTTATTGTGACTACTAATGTTTCCAGTCAGCGACATCTGATGGATAGTTCCTGCATTCTTCTCACTCAAGAAAATGAAGGCTCTACTACAGACGATAACTTGGAAATGGCGGGTCAGGCATTAATGATCTCACAAACTGACTTTTGAAACACAGGGGCATATTATCAAGGACCGGTATTAAAATTATCGCCGTTTTATCGGCAGGAAACTGCAGATAAAACGGCGATAATGGGCTTGATAATACGACCTTGTTAATTCCCATAGAAGCCCATGTTAACATCAAAACATGGGCTTCTATGGGAATTAACAAGGGCCTATCATCAAGCCCATTATCGCCGTTTTATCTGCAGTTTCTTGCCGATAAAACTGCGATAATTTTAACACCGGTCCTTGATAATATGCCCCTCAGTCCTCATAGGTAGTCCGCAATCTGCTTTGGCTTCACAGGGGAGGGGGGGGGGGGGGAGTACTTCACTGTGTGGGTAGTGTGTCCCAGGCTCGGTTATCAATTATGTTTATTTCACGAGCTGTTTATAATGCAACACAAGCTGAAACTGGCATCATGCAATCTTCAAACAAATTCTGTTAAAACCACCTTAAAATGCATAGGGATAGACTACACAGATAACTAAAACAGAATGAATCATGACAACATTTCTTCTAATGTATTATTTGCTCTAACTGTCTTTCATACATTACTTTTGCCTACTAAATTCAGGGCCTAACTATCATATTTTTCAATATGTTGCCAGTGAAACAGATGACAAAAATTGAAATATATATAAATAAATAAAAGAGGTTAAATAGCGCTGATCTAGCTACACAGTGTACAAGTACAAGTGAAATTTCACAGAGAGTTCAAGAAGGGCTGCAGTAGGGAGTAACAATGACATTGATAACATAATGGTGGTGAGGAGTGTAAAATGGAAATGATTACAGATTGGGGTGAAAAGAGGGTGCTATTTATTGGGACGGGAGAGTGCAGAAGTTGTGATTACTCTTAGTGGTAGGGGTTGTTGATTACAGATTAGGGAGCAGGGAAGAATACGAAAACAACACTAGAGAGTGGAGGCCCAGTTAATTTTTGGTGTGTGTGTGGGGGGGGGTTCGGGGTTACAATTTGACTCAGCAATAAAAGTCAGAAGATCTGGGGAATTCCATAAGTGATCTCTACTCTGCGTAATACACATTCCGGCTGTCAGAATCTGCTGAAGATAAAAAAAAAAGGATCTATTTGATAACACACATCCTGGACCAATGGTCAATAGAGGGATGTGTGCTATAAAGTTACAAATACCATAATGGTGCATAAAACATTTAATTAAATAAAAATAGTATAAACAACCTCATACTTTGCCTGAGCACCTTGGATGGTGCACAACATTATCTGAAAGTTGCCAGGCTGTCTGTAGCTTGAGCTACACTCTCCAAGCCTTCTCCATCACACAGTGGTGGCCCTTCATGGAGCTGGGGGCCCCTTACAGTTTAAAGGCATGGCATGTCTTGGAGCCATCCCTGATCCATCTCTTGGTATCTGTGTGAAAATGTGAGGTTCCAGCCTCTGTGATTGGATGGGATGGTTTATGGGAAACAATTATGCTGAATAGTCTCATAGGATCAGGTCCATCTTCTCATCTGGTCTCATCTGATGTTCATCTGGGGGGTTTTAAGTTCACAGAAAATTACGGCCAAACAGTAGATGTGCTCCCATATTCCTGAACCTATGTTAACCGGTGCAGACATGAAAACCAATCGAGGAGTATACCCAAAAAGACTGTTTCTAGCTCAGGCGATCAAAGGTTACTAAAACACTGCACCAGGAGCTCAACACTGCACCTGACACTTTGCAGAAGTTACCTGGTTGCCTTTCAGCTGTTTATTGCTGTAATCAGACTTTTAAAGAGGCGATAAACAACTTCCTGTTACCACCCGCAATCAATATATTTTGGGGAGAATCTTTTTGTAGCAAGATACAAAAACCTAAATAATCAAGTAATTCAAACAGAGTCAAAATAATTATTCTGTAATATCCTATCATTCCCTATGTGATGCATTTATACCATCTTTAGAATGTTCATAAATGCTGCAGTCAGAATGTTAGTACTCTGACTGCAGAGTGACAGTTTGCATGGGCTGAGCACCTGGATAGGAGCTCCTGGTGGGGTCTCCCCTAGGTCCCTTAAGTCCCCTATTGAGCTTGTACCTGACTTAACTTATCTGCTCAATAAAACTACATGAAAACTACCTTCAAGCGTGGACCTATTTACCACATTATTTTGGCGACGATCCTGAAAGAACCTACAAGCAAGTTACTACAAGCAAGTTACAGAATACTACAAGCAAGTCACAAGAACAAGTTAATCTGAATTTCACTCAAGACACCCCAACTGGCACCGAGACCCCACCAGTGACCCGACATCTGTCGCCCACAACAGCCTGCCAGTTATACAAGTGTCTGGTGAGTCATTTCTCTGACTGTAGTCCCTTTCTCAACAAACTGGAACCACTAAATTGCTTTGTTATTACAAGCCTTGCCAACCTGTGCTGAATCAAGCCTCTACACAACCTCTAGCGACAGTTAGGCTGATCACACTTTGTCGGACTATTTTATAATGAGACTACAAAGATTTAAATTTAGTTTGTCATCATTCTTCAACCTATTTCTGCTTAACTCAAAATTTATAAATTCTTTCTACAGCATTTGGATGACAAAAGCCAATCTAAAACATCGTAACCGAAAAGAAAAGCAAATTATCAGTATTGTGATTTCTTTTGCTTTTAAAACGTGTACAAATGGATACTTGATGCCACCTACTGGAGAAATGTTTAACTTTTTCATGACATTCGGCTTCATTTTTAAAGTGTTCACGATTTTAACTAGAGAGGCAATACAGACAGTTCATACAAGAGGTTAAACTCTTCAAATCCATATTGCTGAGCGAGACATCTGTGACACGGAGATATCGCTGTGACATTCATTTCATTTGAACTCACATCGTTGTTTAAATGGAAGCGTGGGGTAGTTAAACATTTTTCTGTCATCTATAACGTCGAGTAATTCAATCTACCTGCTGTTGTCACTGAGACCAACTGCTTCTTGGAGTCCGTTTTCAGTTGGTGAGGAGCTCTTTTCTCTTCAATTGCCTCTTTGTTTTGATGACGCATTCGAACCCTGTAGGAGGGTATGGTGATCAGTATGTGTCGCGTGGAGGCAAGGATTCTGGCAAGTGACGTCTTTCCCAGCTTACTGGAGTGTCTGATGCAGCATTACGCTAGTGAGCAGCAGCGCTCCGTGAGCCACCCGGAGCAACGTAAGGAATCTGCCACCAGCAACGTAAGGAGCGTGTCACCATCTTCGATGTGTCAACCCTGACAGTTCTTCAGAAGCGCGATGCTGATTGTTTTCACCCGTTCGTGTGACCCGTGTTGGGTTTAAATTCATTTGAGCTTATCGAGCGACTACCAAGGAAATGTTCCTATTGAAGCTGGAGCGCTCTATTAAATCGTCTGAGAGCTCAATCCTTGTGCGTGACATTTGTGACTAAGTGTTCTGAGGAAAAGGCATCTCGGGTGAGACAGATCGCTCACCGGAGCTAATGTTGTTCATTTATTTATTTTTTTTGTGTTGCAGATTTGTTATGGGCTTGTCTTAGTTTCGGTGTGCACTATTTATAGGTTGCTCACTGTCTTGTTGGTTCCTGTTCTCTTTTCTTAGAGATAAGTTAATGTTTCTTGCCATTTACTGTGAGTACTTATCAAAAGTAATGTGCCATTTGATAACATTTTTTTTTTATTTTTTTATTTTTCATTCTGGTGGGTGATGTGTCTATTTTTCTTAGGTGAAATGTCACATTTTAGTGTTATTTAGGCATGTTTAGTGGTGTGTGGGAGCTGGTCTCCTCATCCTCGTTTATCTTCAGTGTTGGGTGGTGCGCACACTCCTTCACTTGCCACCACAATTATTCTTTCACTGAGATCTCACTAGTTTTGTTGTCTTTATCTCGCATAGGGTCATACTCCCTTTAGATTATAGTTGTGCACACTTAGTGTCGATACACATCTCTCATTATTTTAGTTATTCTGTGTTTTGGTAAGGATTTTAGTCCTTTTTTTTTGGTTTCTAACAGCACCACAATAGTTGTCCTCACTTGGACCCCTTAGTTTTGTAGGTGCATTTCGTCTTGCTTGGGATACCGTGCCTTGACTTTATTGTTATGGGTTCCTACTCATACTTATTCGTGTATTTCTTTTCCTGATTAGGAGTTATTTTAGGGTACAATTCCCTTTGTGTGACATGGGTTCCCACCCATACTCTGTCTTTTCGGTCCAATTTGAAGGGATTTTTGAAAAGTTTAAAGTTTCTTATATCTCTTTTCACGAGTTTTCTCATTTTTGCTAGTTATTTAGCATTTTATTAAGTGCACAACGTGGCTTTCCACACAGTTTAGTATTTATTCTTACATTGCCAGTAAGTTCTGTTTCTATTTTGGTGCACTTTGTTTTTTTTCATAAAGAGATTATGCCTTATTATCATATTTAGCTTATGTTCTAGTTATATTTTAGTGCCTTCATGCATTTTTTTTTAGCTAAATATGTTCTATTTTCATTGTATTTTGATTAACTTTTCTCACTGTTCCCATTGCATTACTTATTTGTATTATGTTTATGGTTAATAGTGCCTTGATGAGGTTATCCCAATTTGTTCCTCATCTTCTTTTCTGTTTTCTTCTTCTTTCTCTGCTTTTCTGTGTTCTATAATTTCCATTTCTCTTCGTTCTCCATTCATTCCTGTTCTGGCCAGTAGGTATGCGTTGGAGTTGTGTTTCGTATTTTCTTCTTTTCTTTTCTTTTCTGCCGTTGTGTGAGAAGGGAGGATGGTCTGTATGTTTGGTTCTATTCTCCTATTCCTATTTCTGGATTGCTTCTTTTCCTTTTTCTGGATTTCTATTTCTGGTTTGTTCCTATTCCTACTTCTGGATTGTTTCTTTTCCTATTTCGTTAATTCTTTCTTTCTTGTGCTCTCTTTTCTTGATTTCATTCTCTGCTTCTAAAATGATGTTTCTAACTTTTAAATTTTTATATAAGAAAGGGGGATATGTAATAACCTATCATTCCCTATGTGATGCATTTATACCATCTTTAGAATGTTCATAAATGCTGCAGTCAGAATGTTAGTACTCTGACTGCAGAGTGACAGTTTGCATGGGCTGAGCACCTGGATAGGAGCTCCTGGTGGGGTCTCCCCTAGGTCCCTTAAGTCCCTTATTGAGCTTGTACCTGACTTAACTTATCTGCTCAATAAAACTACATGAAAACTACCTTCAAGCGTGGACCTATTTTCTACAGATTCCTTCTTTGAAAATGTTTTGCTTCACTGTTCACAAAACTACTTGATTACACTAAGTCTCCTCCTTCCCCCGATGGGCGTCTCTGATGTGCACTCATTGACGGACCACTACCTAGACACCATGTCTGCCATAATCAATGAAGCCGCACCCCTGCAACTGAAGAGAGTAGCCACCAAGAACTCGAACCCATGGTACGATGGCAGCCTCAATGAAGATAGACGTGCTATGCGCATGGCTGAGCGCTCGTGGAGATCGGACCCCTCAGCACTGCACCTTAGAACGCTCAAGAGTAAGAGAAACGCTTACTTCAGAAAAATCAAACTCTCGAAATCAGTCTTCTTTAGCCAACAGCTGGATCAAGCTAAAAACCGTCCTAAAAAACTGTTCGAGTTAGTCAAAACCCAAACCAAAACGCAACCTCCACAATCTAACAACTCAACAAAGGCTATTCCAAGTTGTGAAGACTTTTCTGCTTTCTTCAAGCAAAAGAACGACACTATAAGAAGTGATCTCCTCAAGGATGTAAGTCGATACTCCGGCTCCATAGCCATAACTAACACTCAACCTAAAAACAACGCTTCCTGGTCGTCCTTCGACACCTATTCTGAAGAATCAATCCACAAGCTGCTTGTCACCTTGAAACCCGCCAATCACCACACAGACCCCCTACCTGCCAATGCTGTTAAAGTCCTCACCCCCCTGTTCCTCCCACTCTGGACTAAAATCATCAACTGTTCCTTGCAACAAGGGCTCATCCCAGACCCCCTCAAGATTGGGCAAGTCACGCCTATACTCAAGAAACCCACAGCTGACCCGACCGACCTAAACAACTATCGTCCCATCACCAATATCCCCACTCTGGCAAAACTGTTAGAAAAATGCGTACAACTCCAACTGACAAAACACATTGAGCAGTTTGAGCTCCTCAACTCTCACCAGTCAGGATTCAGAGCAAAGCATAGCACGGAAACGGCCATGACACACATAATTGATGACGCCCTCCAAATCCTTGATCACAATGAGTCTTGCCTCCTCATCCTTCTTGACCTCTCCTCAGTATTTGATACGGTCAAACACGAGAAACTACTGGAGCTCCTAAACACCAGAATGGGCATATCCGGGACTGTTCTCAAATGGTTCACATCCTTTCTGCACAACCGGTCTCAGAAGTTCAAGATCAACAACGCACTGTCCTCGCCTGTGCCAGTAACACTGGGCGTCCCACAAGGTTCCTCACTATCCCCCACACTGTTCAACCTCGTCATGGAACCACTCACCACCTTGCTTCAATCTTCAAAGGTACACTTCCATATGTACGCCGATGACACTCAGCTCTACCTCAAGCTTCAATCCCCTGAAGACGTCAAACTGTTGAATACCACACTAAGAAAGACCCAAGCTTGGCTGGCCGACAATCATCTCAAACTAAATGCTCTGAAAACTGAGTTCCTTCTGATCTCTCCTCCTACGAAAAAGGCCATCACCCAAACATGGCTCAATCATCTAACCGCACTCAATGTCCAGCCCACCATCGTGGACTCCGCGAAATCCCTTGGCATCACACTGGACTGCAATCTCGACATGCAGCAGCATATTAGCAAAGCAACTAAAGGAGCCAACTTCCAAATCAACACGCTGAGAAAACTCAAACCCTTTCTTCCACCCAAGGACTTCCAAACGGTTGTTCAAGCCTTAGTCATTCCTCGGATAGACTACGGTATTGCGGCTCTCAGCGGGCTCCCCCTTACAACAACGGCTCCCCTAAGAGCCTCCCTGAACGCGGCCGCAAGACTCATCACTGGCTCAAGAAAACACTCGCATATATCCCCTGATTTAAAAGCCCTAAAGTGGCTGCCTATTGAAGCCAGAATTCAGCTGAAAATTGCCTGTATGACGCACTCGGCCATACACCACAAGTCACCTAACTACCTCACTCAAAAGCTGACCATATCAGGAGGCTCAAGATCCAACAGAAGCACAAAAACCCTCCTCCTGAAACCACGGAGATTCCGGAAGGAAAAAACATACAAACGCTCCTTCTCAGGAATGGCGCCTAGGATCTGGAATGCACTCCCGCCAGAAACTAGGCTTATCCCTTCCACTGTACTCTTCAAGAAAGAGGTGAAGGCCATCCTTCAGGCTAAATTCACCTGAATACTATTGTTACTGGAACAATGACAGTACTTGGCTCCTACATTAGCGGCCTTCTGATTGCTTACCTATGCGAGTCTCTTTTTTTGACTGCTTTCGGATCTAAATCATCACACGGATGCTATATTATTGGTTTCCAACTTGGCTAGTGGGTTGTACACTATGCCTTCAGTGCCTCACTAACTTGCAACGCACCCATTACTGACTACTACTCTGCTTTCACATTGTGTTTACTCACCCTCTGGGGTGCTATAATCTTACCCGATTAGACATTGTACTACTTCCATATTATTGTTTCTTGATTGTTATTAGTCTGCATACTCTTTGTGATTGTTACCCTATTTTGCAACTCACTGACTATTGAATTTTATATTGTTTCAAGAGTTTTGTTTACCCTACCTACTGTCTCTGTAAAGCGCTCTGATATCTGCAAAGATCTTGTTCGCGCTATATAAAACTTTTAATAAATAAATAAATAAATAAAGCAGCAGTTCTCTCAAGAGGGCACTCAGACTTTAGAAGAATTGCAAAAATTATTTTCAATTGTTTTCAATCTTGGAATGTCTCCTAGGGAGACACATATGTAATAGATATGAAATATACAACACTGCTCTGGATGGCTGGTTCATAATGTTAAGAGGTGCTTTCGGGGATCATTCAGTGGGAATACATGTCGAACCTGAAATGGAAGCCACTTGTAAGTGCAGAAACAATGAGGAACACTTATTATAATAAGGTCCAAATTTACTAACATTTTGCATCATGGTTGTACCACTTTGTAGCGCAACCATGACGCAAAATGCAAGTAGATATTTACAAAGCCATGCTAGGGTCAATCTGCGCCACCTCGCGTGGCTTTGTAAAAAAAAAAAGAGATGTAACGCAATGCCGTGACTTACATTGCATTGCGTTACATTTCATTCTGGGTGCATCCACCCATGGATTTCACGCAATCCCAGATTTACACATGTTTTGTAAACCTGGGATTGCGTGAAATTACTACGCCTCCTAGAAGATGGCGTAACGAAGAGAATACTTTATTCTCCACGTTATTCCCACTTTCTATCTGTGCTGCAGATTGCAGGAAAATTGCACGAGAGGTTGTTTTTGTGTAGGAAGGTATGCCTTCCTACACAAAAACAATTCTCCTTACAACACAGGCACACTTGCCCCATGATGCAAGGGTGCCTGTGTTGGTGCTAGGCATGCCTAAAGTGCACCATCCAAAGGAGAGAGCAGAATTGTTCCATATCTTAGTAAATATGCCCTCTCCCTTTCACAATGCAGCCCAGCAACGTTGCTTGCTGCCTTGCGTTGGGTGAACGTTTAGTAAATATGCCCCAAAGTGGTCAAACGCAGGCATATTTCTGTCAAATGCATCATTGTATATATTATACACAAACTATTTTACTCTGGGAAATAGAAAGCACAGCATTGGTCAATGGTATTACAGTGCTTCCATGTAAGACACTTTATTGCTAGAAGATCATCTTTCTATTTAATAAAGCATTCAATGTAGATTCCTCTTGTACCAACGTTACAATGTAAAAATAGCTCGTCAATAGTGACACAGAATATGTTTTATAATTTGCCTATAGTTGTTTAATGCTGTGCTATTTTGTATTTCCTTACCACGTAAATGTAGTCAACGTTGCCGCATAATTAGCCATCCATTGCTGCACAATTCCAGTGACTTTCATATAAGTTCCTTTATCTGTTGCCCTATATTCACTTTTCTTCTGCAGTAATCCTTCGAACGTTCTACCTTAATAATTCAGAACATAGTTTACTTATACAGGCAGAGTTTTACACTTGTTTGTAGATAGCACAGACACTCCTAGGAATAGCACTGTATAAAAATAAAATAATTAAAAAAGAAGCAAAAGAGCCGCAGAAACTAGAGAGATCCCGTGGGGTGTCTAAGAGTAGGTAAAAAGGTGAGGGTAAAACTGAGGGTTTTCTTAAAAACTATGCTGGCGAGGCCAGAAAGCTGACTCCACCTGCTTTAGACTCTTTCAAACTTACTGATACATTGAAGAATTTATGGATGGGGTCCGTAAGGAGAACCTTGTCTCCAGCACAGGACAGTTCAGTTGTAAGGAGAGCAGAGGAGAGGTCAGAGTGAGGGCTATGAGTGTGAAGTGAACATTCTTTACTAAAATTGGCCTTCGTTGGAGCCCTACCGAGACTGGATGTCTGCTCTGCAACTTTGCAGGCCACTACACAGGCAGTGAGCCACAGAGCGACTTTATAAACCCAAGCTCGGTGCAGCCTGGCAGATCTTTTAGAGTCCTGTGACATGTGTGAGACATCCAGCCAGCCCTCGGGTTTCTCTATGCCAATACATATCCAATTTTTGTGGGAAAAGTAAAACTGCAAGTACCAGAATGCAATGTAACGTGAGAAGAAAATCTAGTTCTTGCTGATCTTAACATACCTGACGCCCTGGGGAAAGCTATAGTACTGACCCCACAGTTGGGAATATTAAACATTTGGGAGGCTTCTGACCTGACTGAAGTCGAGCAGCAATTCACAACACTGGGATACACGCTAGTAAAGAGAGAATTGGCTAAGGGTTGGGGGAGTATAAACCCTCCTCGTGTCACCCTATGGATCACAGAAATGGATAGATGTATGCTGGCAGAGACAGAGGTCTACAAGGCTCGGGATGCCCCAAAAAATGGGATAGGAAGTGGTCACAGTGGAATAAATATAGGGGAGATCTCTGTGTGTCGCCTACTGTTGAAATGGAGATGCGTAGACAAGAGAGACTTGTAGGAGATATGTAATGTGTACCCATGATTAATGTTTTGTGGGATCATTTGGCTGAGAACATGTACTATGTTGTCCAATCATGTAATGTATGACTGTAATTTAAACAAATAAACAAAGTTTATATAAAAAAAAGGATATGTTAAAAGTAAAAAAAAAAACATACCTGACATGCAACCAACCACACAAGAGCAATGCCATAGACATGTAGGTATTTGGCTCATAGTTAAACACAGGTATCTTGATATGACCGAGACCTCCAGTCCTGCAGGACTTAAACCTGCCCGGCTGATCAGCGCCGTCTAAAAGGATTTGGCATGCTGACTGGGGGCCCCATGAGCATAGGGCCCCCATAATAATCTATGCACAGACCAGAATTTAATATAAATGTATTTTATCGATAATTTACATTTTTATTCTGGTGAGTGGTAGTGTAGTCAGGGCCCAGTGCACTGCTTTGCCCGGGGGCCTATAATGCTGTTAAGACGACCCTGCTGCTTAGTTCATCTAGTATCAGAAAGAGCAGACTGGCAGGTGCTCAGCCACCTCACCGTTCATCATGGGTAGTCTTTCAAGGCCAGGGCTTCCTTGTGACAACCTAATGCATTCTGGGAGTTGTAATCTTGGTTTGTTTCCATTGAACCAATTAAACCATCACACCTGTCACTAATAACTGGTAGTGGAATATCCCAGGACTGAAAACAATGTGCGGGATGATACGTAGAGAGGCGCCCACTCGACACTCCAGAACCTTCAGAAGATGGCATCAGCCTCAGCAAGCTGGCAATGCCAATGAAGATGTGCCACTCTGGTTCTCCTCTGCCAATGCGTACTTTGATGCACTTGCGGGCTCTGCGGCATACCAAACATCTTGTAGTCAACCTCTTGGTGGGGCCACATCCTGAAGACTGTTCCAGCAGAAAATGACATCAGGTGGGGCCAAGAGGCTCACTGGCATTCAGCCTCTGCCACAGCTGCGAGCTGGCAAGCCTCAGGCGCCGGATGGACTCCTCCTGGTAGGCCAACCGGTGGGAGAGGAAAAGGATGGACTCGCTGTGTTCAGCTGAGGGACAAAGGAGAAGGCAACACATTCAGTCTGAAGATAGACGCTCTTCAACACTCGGCAGTAGTAGGACGCATAAAAACATGTTGTGACAAAAAAACAGGCAGGATTGTTCAGATTTCAAAACCACCAATAAGCATAATGATGACATCACTTGAGATCAGATCACACCAACTTAGTATCAATGATATCACAGGAAGTTGCATCACATGTCCTGACCCAGATCAGAAGAAATAACATAACAGTGTGTATTTAAAGCCAGATAGAATAAACACCGTCATAGGAAATAAGTAACTTGGTATAATGAATGCCTTTTGAACACTCTGGTCAGGATTAGCCTCACTTACATATATCTTCTCTCATGAATAAATAAATGCAGGGCAGTGGCTTCAGTCAGCAGCTTCATTGGCGGCTGAGAAGCATGCATGTCAAAGAAATATAAGAGCTCCAGGGGGTTGTGGTAATCCTTTTCCTCCAGATGGAGCTGGCTTTCATTATTTAACAGGTTTAATCCACAGTCACCCCAGAAGTTAGTGGGATGACTCTAGTAAATCTGTAGACTATAGTTCGGCTGAACAAGCAATGATGTATCTTCATGCTATACCTCCTGAAAGGATGCCCTGCCCCTACAAGAAACCTGTCTGAATTGCAGGGGACTATTCCGATTTCTTACCGGCAATCTTCATTATCCTTAGTCCATAACGTCCTCGTTACATTCATTACTATTGGGTGGAGCAGTTGAGTCCAATATACGCTCACCATAATGGGTGTCGATCATAGAACCAACTACCTACAGCTCCTGCTTATCCTACTAAGCCTTAGATTAGGCCAGCCGGACAGGGAGGATAGACAGGTCGTTATGCCTGTGATGAGGCACTACAAACTAAGCATTATGAAGATTAAAAGTAAATAATCGGGGCACTATGCCAACTTCCAATGTCCTCATCCCCGTTACAACTATCAAAGTATACGAAAGCTCTGCTGGCCGACAATTCTATTATTAACAACATATCACCATCAAATACAAACAAAGTTAAATCATGAAAACAGATTTACAAATTTCAAGAAATCGAATTTCGGCTCATTTAGATTCTGGAACCTACGCTTGTTAGTCCCAATTTACCATCACTTATTACCAACCACTGAATTTTATACTCATTCAGAATAGTCTGAGGAGATGCCCTTGTGCCAGCTCTGCCAAATATCCTCAAACAAACATATTCAGTTCAGCACAGGCAGCAGTCCTACCTCTAGTAGATCTTCCTGTTATATTCTAGGACAATAAAATCTTAGCAAATTCGTAAGCAGGTGATCAAGTTTCTTAAACGTGTGCGTTCCAATTAAATTACTACAGCTCTCTTAATAATAAAATGTAACAACATCTGATCCTGAGAAGCAGGAAATACATTGCAGGAATCATTTCCTGATCTCTAAGTGCTAGAGATGGAACCTTTGGGAGAAATTCAGGATTTGAATGTAACACAATACTATCCTCTAAAACTCTGAGGTAAGTAGGTTGGCATTAGAAAGCTCCCGACTCCCAAATTCTCCTTGCAGACGTAATAGCCACTAAGAACACAACTTTAAGGTATGACATTTTAACATAATAGACTTAATATGTTCAAATGGAACCCTTGAAGAACCTTAAGAACTAAAGGTAAATCCCAAGGTGGAAACAATGGAGGGGCCTTAGGCCTAGGTAAAACCTTTGAAAAGTCTGTTTCTAGTTGTTTGTTCTTAGAAAACGGTGCCCGAGGCTCTCTAAAGCCTCTACTTGCGGCACATTGTGCTTTTAGAGTAGAGACAGCCAATCCCATCTGAAATTCCTCAAAGAATAGCAACAGCATATTGATTACACACTCCACAGGCAACACAGATCTAACTAAGCCTGAAAACTCTTCCAAATTATTAAATTAAGCTTTCAATGTGGAAGGAAATCTACTTTGCTGAATGGAAAGGTCAACATGATCTGGAATACCCTTCTTTAACAGCCCTATAATTTATATCTACATACCGATAAAGATAAATTCCAAAGAGAAAGGGACCACAGTGATAGATTTGAAGTAGCTGAAAGACAGATTTTCCAGCAAAGAGATAGAACTATGGATGGTAGAAGAGGGAACCATGACCTTCTGGGTCAGAATGGTATCACCACAATCCCCTCTGCTGCCTCCATCTTAATTCCCAATACTAGCAGCCAAATTTGAGGAAAGGAGAGCAAGGCATAAAGAAGAAGAGGAGGCCAAGGTATAGTTAGAGCATCCTCTCCTCATGCACCGAGAACAAAATGTCTCCAACTGGGTACTGAGAGGAGAGGCAAAAGGGCCTATTAATGGATTCCCAAATATGTGACAAATCTCCTGACACACAATGGGATTCAGACACAGATCCTGAGAAGTTGGGAATTTCCCACTTCAGGAATCTGCTGTTAAGATTAGCCTTTCCCTTTATGTACTTGGCAGTTAGAGATAGAAAAGTTTGTTCCAGCCAATTTCCCATTCTCATTGCCACCACATTCAGAGATCAGGACTTTGCCCCTCCCTGTCTGTTCATTGTAACCTGATTGTCAATCTGATCAGGACATAATGGTGTAACAGAATTTCCTTGAAATGAGTCAAGGCTTTCCATATAGCAGTCAAATCCCTCCAATTTGAGTATTGTTGTCGTTCCATTACAGACTATCTCCTTTGTGCTGCCTGATTTGTCAAAGTTGCAAACCTGTCCATCGGCACAGGAGTTTAAAATGGGCAAAGGAAGCGAGAAGGGAAATCCAGGTAATAACAGTGAGTTTAAATGTGAGCTCAACACAGCACCCCCTGGATGTAGAATTTACAAAGATGTCACTTAGGTACCAAGGCATGGAGCAGTCAAGGAACAATGACCTAGAATATATGAGGAAGAAAAAATCAGCCCAATGTACCTAGAAACCTTACCAAACTATGTGCTTCAGTGCAAAATCCTAAGGATACGGATTGACATTAACCCGTGGTTAATGGATGGGAAAATAAAGGCAGAAATGTTACACCCAGATGGAACAGGCAAATGTGGCCTTGGGACCAAATCTGAAATCCAGCATATATTGCTAGATTGCCTTGAAGTTTTAGAATTGAGAACATTATTTTTACGCCCAGTATTTTTAAAATACGGAATAAGGTCACGAGCCCAAGCCATTGTGTTACTGACATAAATGATAAATCTTGACATTGCAATTGCACTAGGAAGCTTCATGAAAGGCTTAAATCGTTTTGTATGGGATAAACTTAAGCAAGGGTAGAAATGTTATCTATTCTTAAAATCCCACATCCCGAGTATATAAACATTGAAGCTTATGGAACAGTCATAGATCCAATGGTTTTAATTAACCGCTGCTAAAATGGAAGGATGTGGACAACGAATTCCCTTTTAAAGAGAGTCAAACGATACCGCTGTTTAACTATTTTTATGTTATTTTAATTATTTAACTGTATATTGTATTGTATTGTAATTGCATTTATATAGCGCTTACTACCCCTGATGAGGCATTGAAGCGCTTTTTTGGCGAGTAGCCCGCTACTCTGGGACCCATAGAGGATTAGTGTTGAATTAGTATAGTGAAACATGCAAGTACATTTTAAGTGGTGGATAGGTTAGTCAGTTATTTGGATTTGGAATGATAGCAGAAGGATAGAGGAGGACAAAGGTTTGTATTTATATAGCGCTTGTTGACGCACGCTATTCAGGAAGCTTACAAAGGATTAGTGGTGAATTAATATGGTGAAATATGAAGTAATTTCAGTGGTGGATATTAGTCAGTTACTTGGAGTGAGAAGGATAGCGGAGGGATAAAAGGGGAAGAAAGATTTGCATTCATGTAGCACTTGTTACCCCTGATGGGTGTTGAATCGTTTTTCTGGCGAGTAGCACGCCACTCCGGAACCCATAAAGGATTACTGTTGAAAATTAGTAAAGTAAAAAAAATATGAAGTAATTTGAGTAGTGGATATGTTATTCAGTTATTCGGGTAGTATATTAGTATAGTTTAATATGGAATTTGAGAAGTGAACATGTTAGTCTGTTAATTTCGATTGAAAAGAATAGTGGAGGGATAAAAGAATGAAATATTTTTTTTATTTTTTATTTTTTAGGTCTTAGCAATAGGAGGAGGCTTTTGGATGAGTGAAAATAAGTTTTGGAGGGGAGGACTCAGAGGAAAGAGCTTAGAAAGGTTTGTTTTAGGGGATCGGTATAGTAAAAGAGGTGTCAGATGATACAAGGAGGGGTAGAGTAGGAGAGAGTCTAGAAAGGGTTATTTTAGCAATCATTGTAGTGGTATGGGGTTTGGGATAAATGAGAGAGGAGATGTAGAGGATATATTGATAGATGTATAGGACGAGAGATAGGGTAGTGCATTGGAAGGAGTAGTAGAAGAAGTTTTAGATGAGTCAGAAGGTTGGGCTACAAGACATATTGAGCGAAGTATAGGCTGAGAAATAGGGTAGTGCATTGGAAATGCTGAATTAGAAGAAAGTGATAAATATGTAGATCCATAATTACATTGAACGTAGATAGATACATAAAGGAGGTAAGTATATGTAGATTAAAGATATTGATAAAGGCACAGGATGAGAAATAGGGTAGTGCATTGGATATGCTTTTTCAGAAGAAAAGTAACAGACACACAGATCCAAGTACATGGAAGGTACATAGATGCACAATGGAAGTATGTACATGTAAACCAAAGATGATTTTTATTTATTTATTATTATTTTTTCTCTCAACAACATAATTATTTTACATGTTTATACAAAGTAATACACAAAGATAGGTACATATCTATAGTGAAAAAAAATGCTTGTATACAGAGGGATATGCTGTAAATTTGTTTGCGTATTGTGCTTATGTGGGGAAGAGCCAAATCTTGAGTAGTTTTCTGAAGATAAGGTGGTTGTCGGTGGACCTTATGTTGGGGGGTAAAGAGTTCCATAGTTTGGCTGCTTGAACAGAGGAGGATGTGCCACCCATGATTTTTTTCTTGTATGGTGGGATTTTGAGGCGAGATGCTCATTTAGAGTGGAGGTTCTCTTGTTGAATGTGTTTGGTGATTTTATTCCTGATGAAGAGTGGTCCCATTCCATGTATTGCTTTGTGGGTGATACAAAGCAGCTTGAACGTGGATCTTCTGGCAACCAGTAACCAATGCAGGGCTTTCAAGGCAGGGGAGATGTGGTCTCGCGGTTTGATATGCAAGAGTAGTCTGGCAGCCGAGTTAAAGGTGATCCGTGGTAGAGGCTATTGGCGTAATCGAGTTTGGACAGAACAAGGGAGATGGTAGCTTGGACCTTGTGCGGAAATCCCAAATGAGGGAAAATTCGTCGCAGCGTTTTTATAGTAGCAAAGCTTGATCTTGCTAGTCTATCCACTTGGGCATTCATCGACAGCTTGGAGTCCATGGTCATTCCGAGGTTTCTTACTTCCTTCGATACTTTAGGCAGTGATCCCAGTTCATCAGGCCATGCGGCAAGCGGGTTGTAATGTTTCCAATCGCCACACGTGAGTATTTCAGTTTTTGAAGCATTCAATTTGAGATGGCTCCAGGTCATCCACTGATCCACGGCTCTGAGACAGCTGGAAATTGGTGATTTTTCAATGTCTTTGGGGCATTCCAGTTGAAGGAGTTTTTGCGTGTCATCTGCATAGTTATAGCATGTGAGGTGAAATCTATTGATCAGTACTGGTGATGACTTCATGTATATGTTGAAAAGCATGGGCGAGAAGATAGAACCTTGAGAGACCCCAGCTTTTGTAGAGTATGGTTTGGACGAGAAAGGTGGGGTATGGATGACATTAGTTCTGTTTCGAAGGTAGGAAGCTATCCAGTCTAAAGCAGTTCCCTCTATGCCGGCTTCATAGAGTTTTTGTTTCAGAGTGTCATGGTCAACCGTGTCAAAGGCAACTGAGAGGTCCAAGAGGAGTAGCGCAGCAACCCAATTGCGGTCAACTGTATTCTTTAGGTCATCCCAGATGGCAAGGACGTAATCCTGTTTGGAAGTCTGGAAGTATGTCATTCTCTTCAATGAATTTTGACATCTGGGCGAACACTGCTCTTTCTATCAGTTTGCCCAGGAACGGTCCATTTGTAATGGGTCTGTAGTCGTCAGGGTTCAGCGGGTCCAAGTTTGTTTTCTTCAGTAAAGGGCGTATGTATGACTTTCTAAGTTCTTCTGGAAATATTCCAGTAGTTAAGGAATCGTTGATGATTCTTCTTACTGGAGTGGCAGCAGAGGTTGTTAAAAAAATTGTCTTGAAAGTTTGTGGCGGACAGGGGTCAGAAGGGGTGCCTGCAGGCCTGCTTGCTTTGACCAGGTCCATAAATTCATCGTGTGAGATGTGTTGGAAGGAATGGAGAGGCTTGATTAGAGCATTCTGGATTGTTGTTTTGTACAAGGGTTAGTGCTGGTGCTTTGTTTCTGTTTTAAGTATGATTCCAATGTGTCTGCTTTGTCCGTGTAATGATTTGCCAGTTTGTCTGTGAAATCTTGAGTAACAGGATGAGTTCCTTCTAGGCAATTTGGTTTGCGAAATTCATTGAGTATTTTATAGAATTCTTTATTTGCACATTTAGCATTTTGAATTCTGTCTGAATAGTATCTTTTCTTAGCTTTTTTGATAGCAGACTTGTATAATCTGTTAATTTTCTGTAGGTGAGGTTTGTCTTCTTTGGCGTTTGTTTTGAGCCAGGTACGTTGCAGCTTTCTAATTTGTTGTTTTATGTCTTTTATTTCTATGTTTCTCCAAGGCGCTTTTTTCTTTTGTTCTGTTGTGTGGTTTTGAGTGGTATCAGGATGTCAAAAGCTTCCTGGCAGAAGGCATTTGATGTGCCAAAATGCATTGGGAGAGATGAAATGTTTACCACAATAATGGAAATGAAAATATTGGTTCATGAATAAAATGACCAGTGATACACATGATCCACGAGATGGATAAGTGATGAAATAAAACGTGAAGTTTAATAATCAAATTTTGGTACGAATTTATTGAACCTCTACACACGAGGATTTAAAGGAGCCCGGGGGACATACCCCAAACACATGGGGGTGCATCCACATAAAAGCTTCTTGTAGCCACTCATATAGATTTTGAACAGAATTTATGCTTTCCAGATTTGTACTGGATGTTAGTTGTGTTTCCAGGTGTTCCAAATTGAGTTTGTTCCACGGCCGATAGGTGGATGGATGTAAGGTAGTTTTAGGTGAGTCGCTTAGCATTGTTTTATGTTGGAAGGCAAGCAAGTGGTGGTCTGACCATGTGACTGGAGTTATAGTTTGAAAGGTAACTAGTTCAGTATTAGCAAAAATGACATCTAGGATATGTCCAGCGGTGTGTGTCGGATTGTGGACAATCTGATGCAGGTTCAATGAGTCTAGGCCGGTGATTATAGTTTTTGGATGGGTCATATTGGGTTTATCAAACCAAATGTTAAGGTCACCCAGAATGCATAGGTTGGAGTGTATTGTTATCAGATTTGAAACTGTGTCTAGAAGTGTGTCTGGGAATGTTGCCTTGCTAGGTGGAGGTCTGTAAAGGAGAAGGATGTATTAGTTGATTTTTACGGTTCATGTGATCCTTTTATGTATGGTTTTATTGTGTGTATGAGATTTCTTTGTGTTTAAAGACAATGGTCTAAATAAACAGAAAATAAATTATAAACCAGAACCAGTCTATCAGGTTGGCATCTGTTGTTACTTTGAGTGGAGGATCTGCTGCCCCTTTGTCAAAGAATCCTTCTTTAGCCACCACTGAAGTTGAAGCAAAATGTGTTGTGTCACTGTAATCTGTCTCTTGAATTCCATCAATGATGGTCTCCAATATTTTAGCAGATGAATCGAGTGACGGCTTAGGTGTGGCCTGGCTCATGGTACAAGGAACACCTATGAGTCCATGTATCCTTGAACCTTTAGCCATAATCTCACTGATACTTGACCCCGAGACAAGTGCTTTCCTCAGTCTCTCTGCTCTTTTAGTGGAAGGTACAGTATTCCCATATTTGTCCTGAAATTTGTGCCAAAGAATACCTGATCCTGTGAATGTATAAGATGACACTTTGAAAAGGTAAAAAGAAGACCACACTTGGATAGAGATGTCATCACTGTCTCCAACTCCTTTAGTGCCAATTCCTTTGAGGGTGCTGCAAGGAGCTAGTTGTGTAGACACAAGAAGACTAAAAGGGCTTGAACATGCACTGGAGGAGCATTCATTTTTGTGAAGACTCTTGGAGCAGATCTGATCCCAACGGGCAAAACCTAGAATTGATAATGTTTTCCAAAAATGGCAAACCTAAGGATCTTCTGATGAGACATTGCTGTAGGTATATGGAAGTAAGCATCCATCAGATCCAGTGTCGCTAAAAATTAATCAGGCAAAATTAGGGCACAATCCAATGCAATGTCTCCATCTTGAAGTGGATCCTTGTTTATTCTCATTAGATCCATGTTCAACATGAATCCTCCTGTTGCTTTTTAAACAACCAATGTCCTTGAGAATGTCCCTTTGCTCTGTTGGTTTTTCGGTGCTCAAGTTATTGCTCCTTTCAGAATCAGAGATTGAATAGCAGATTTCATAGCTTACACAAGTTTATAGGATCCCAAGGGTCTGTTGTATGAATCCAGGAGAGTGAAGACTATCTTTACCACTCCTGAAGAAAATGTTAAATTCTTCTCCCCACCTGCCACTCTAGTCCAGTCTTTTCAAAGCCAGCAACACTAAAAATGTTTAAGAGAAGATGTCTTATTCCTCAGCCTAGGTTGATTCATGAACCCTCTTCCTCTTTGTTTTCTGGGATAACAATTTGATTGCCTTAGTGAAGGATGTCTAAATAAAGATCTCAAAAGATTCTGGTTAGCCGAAGAGGAGGAAGATTGTCTAAAGGAGAAAGAATGTATGCTATTTTTCCTGTAGCTCCCATCCAAACAGCTTGTTTCCATCAAAGGGTAGCCATTTTTGTGAGCAGAATCCGTATGCTGATCTCTGAGAAAACAAATTCTTCTAGCCATCACTTTGGCTCCCTCAGACAAAGCGACTGCTTTAAGAAACTCAGATGAAATGACTGAGAGACATTCAACTTGTTCCTCTAGATTATCCCAAAGTGAAGTACACTTAGTGCTCTTTTGAAAAGTCTTAAAAAGTCAATGAAAGTCTGCAATAAGGCTCTGGCTAGTATAAGCCCCATTAATACCAGGCCTCATGGCGAGACTGGAGTGAACATATACTTTCTTTAGAGCGGAGCTAACCCTCTTGTCTGTAGTGCCCTTCAACATGTTCTCTTTCACAATGGAAGATCTTTCCCCGGGGCTTGCCACTAAAGAATCCACTGCGACTGATTGAGAGATCTTCATATCTATTTCCTCAAATAGATTGAGTATCGACATGAAACGGGGACCATTATCTTATGGGTCCTGCCATTCATGAAGAATTACCTGTACCACATTTTGCCCTCCTCTTCGCTGACAACACCATACTTATATCCGCAAACACCCAAGGGTCTACAATGTCTACTAAATACATTCCAAACATATTGCAGCAAAAAAGGCCTTGAGATTAACACCAACAAAATGAAGTACATGGCCATAAACCCACACAAAACCTTTAAGGAAAACATGACTCTAAACGGCCAAAAATTGGAACTTGTTCAGAATTTTAGCTATTTGGGTGTTTCCCTGGATTCTAATCTATCATGGAGAACACAGATAGAAAAAAGTAAAATACCTTGAATGTAAAGCATGTTACCGATTTTGAAAAGGCATGGAAATAGTCTTAGCAAAGCAGTTTCGCCAGCATTAGAGGTTTTTAAGTTTAAAGCACAATCAGCAGCATTATATGGAGCTGAATTATGGAGACCCATATGCAAAAAAGTTTTTGATGTTGGTGAAAATAGATTTTATAGAGCGTTACTAACACTACCTGTCCGGACACCACTAATACCACTTATCTTAGATCTGAATATGAAATGCACCGACCACCATGGGATTCTGAGACCGTTGATGCTCTGGGTTAGACTCTGGTCGACCCCCGAGTTGTTAGATTACAAGGATGGTCTAAAAGAAATAATGGAACTGGACAACTGTAATATTATCGCATGGCTTAAGAATGTTAGAATTTGGTTAAACAAGATTGGTCTAGCACATTTCTGGGTTGACCTGTTAATACTAAACCGAAATTCGAGAAAAATGTTAAAATCATCGTTCTGGGCACATATGGAACATAGCATGTTAAATGAAAGAGTGAATGGATCATTAACAAGCAAGTTCCTTATGTTTAAAGATAGTGCTTGTTATGAATGTTTTTTAGATGAAGTATATCCACCACTTGCTAAAACACTATATATGAAATATAGATATGGTATCTTGATGATAAATACAAGTGTAGCAAGGCGGTCAAACGATAGTAATGACTTATGCACTTTATGCTCAGGCAAGGTTAAGGAAGATGATTTGCACATTTTTTTTTGTCCGGCCTATGCGGCCCCCAGAAAAAGGTGGATCAGACCACTCTGCTTAAATATAGGTGTAAGATCATATAAAGAGGCAGGAAGGATTTTGAAAACTGATACTTGTCAGGTCATTATTTTTGGTGTTAGTAGGTTTTTGCTAGCTATACATTTTATAAGAACTAAAGCTGGTCTGAAATTTTAGAGAAGTTCCTTGTTTGGGACCTAAGAGTTGCACTATGCTAAAACATTTATAACCGTATTATTAATGAACATATAGTGTATATATAATAAATATTGTAATCACTGTTAGTCTTAGATTGTCTAGCATAACTATGGATTTATCTCCGAATGTTATATGTTTTTACTTGTACACATGCCTTTTTAAACTATTTAAACAAGGTTTTTAATGAAATGATAAATGCCCTCACAATTGCCTTCCTGTAACTGCACTTTATTTCATTTGGTATTTTGCAATAACATCAACCACGTTTTAATGTATATGTATGTGTTTTTTTAATGCATCTTTTATGGTACTAATGTACCGAAATGAAGATTATGAAATTAAATGAAATGAATGATGCTGTACTCGCCGGAGGTCCAAGACCAGCAGGGACCACATTCTACTTCCTCGCTTCAGTCATAAGACATGAAAAACAAATAGGAAGTGTTGTGGGTATTAAGGGGCATATTACCAACAACTAGCGATAATTATCGCTATGTTGGTTTAGCAGCGATATTTTTATCGCCGAGCTGCGGCGATTTTTATCTCTTAGGAGCCTTGCTATTATCAAGGTTTATCTCCTAAGCGATAAAAATCGGCCGAAATCCATGAATATCGCTGTAAAGTCAGCGATATTCATGCATTACCGAGCTAATGCTCTTAGCCATGTTATCCACCTACCATTGGATAACATGGCTAAGAACTGCTCAGGGGCAGGTGTTAGCTTTTGGAGATATTCGCGCTTAGCGCAAATATCTCCAAAAGTTGGTAATAGGAGATAGCGATGGTAGTGACTGTTTCCAGTCGCTAACATCTTGGCACGCCCACTTTGCATGTCATTAGTGATAAATATCACTGACATGCAAAGCGGGGCCCAAGATGGTCGATATCTCCTACTAGCTGTCGCTAACTGGTGTTAGCGACAGCTAGGTAATAGGGAGATAATTTTATCTCCGCTTTCTTGATTTTTAAAGCTAAAAAAGTGGAGATAAACCCCCTTGATAATATGCCCCTCAGTTCTATTATCGACACCCATTGGTGGTGGGCAGGTCAACTACCAGTACTACAAGGGAAATAACAACCTAGGCGGAAGTTTTGAAAATGCCTACACAATGGTCACAGGACAAAAACAAGGGAGAGGCAGTTTCCAATGAAAATTATACTATTTTTGTATATACTAAAAAACTTTTATTATTAAACAAGACAAGGTAAAAATGCATAAATTTCAACACCAAATAAAATTACAATCAGAGAAATGAGTCACAGTAAAAAACACATAACATTTTTTTTCTTCTACATAACACAGAAGGATAATGTGTCAAGTTGTATCTCATGTGTCAGGTTGTGTGTCAACGCGTTTCGGCGGCCAGCGCCTTTATCAAGACAGAAGACAACTCTCTATAGCAGCGAGCAGCTCTTGGAGCCGATAAGTTATTATTCTATTTAAATCCTTAATTGATACAAACACATAACATAGATGGTGGAGCTCTAGAATCAACTTTGTTTTATATCTTATATGTTTAATCCATTCCTTGGTTAAGTGCTTAGGCTCAATGTTTGATATTTCGATGAACCTGATATTTAAAAACAAAATTGCACCGCCTCCACGGAAAACGACGAGTTGTAACAAATTGTAAAATAGCTTTTCGGTTGCTCCTAGTTATTGGATTCCTAGTCTGAAGACAGCAATAAACGTGGAGTTCTCAAGTCGATAGAATTATTTAATTTGACGCGGCGAGTTGTTAGGCTCACAGTCATGCGAACGAGCCAGCACTAAACTCGCAAGCAAAGTTGTTGTCGCTTATGTTGCCGAGGCGTAGTCTCGATATTGACACGCGCGGCGGGAACGGGTCTTTGGTTTCTACCGATATTTGTTTGGTCCTTGCGCGTGGAGGCGGTCGTCAGTTTCAAACGGATTTCAAAGATGCAATACCAGTACTACTACTTCCTGATTTTTTTTCTTGTCATGATTTGGGATCCACCTCAATAGAGATGACTGGGACAAGGACGTAGGAATAATCGAAACCTATGCACCCTCATTGCCACCTTCTGGAAACCTAAGTATGAGAGATAGTTGACTTCTGCTGCTATCCCATCTCATTTTGAGGACTACGGGGCATATTATCAAGGGGGTTTATCTCCGCTTTTTTGGCTTTAAAAGCCAAGAAAGCGGAGATAAAATTATCTCCCTATTACCTAGCTGTCGCTAACACCAGTTAGCGACAGCTAGTAGGAGATAGCGACCATCTTGGGCCCCGCTTTGCATGTCAGTGAAATTTATCACTAATGACATGCAAAGTAGGCGTGCCAAGATGAAAGCAACTGGAAACAGTCGCTAACATCGCTATCTCCTATTACCAACTTTTGGAGATATTCGCGCTAAGCGCGAATATCTCCAAATACTAACACCTGCCCCTGAGCAGTTCTTAGCCATGTTATCCAATGGTAGGTGGATAACATGGCTAAGAGCATTAGCTCGGTAATGCATGAATATCGCGGACTTTTCAGCTATATTCATGCATTTCGGCCGATTTTTATCGCTTAGGAGATAAACCTTGATAATAGCAAGGTTCCTAAGCGATAAAAATCGCCGCAGCTCGGCGATAAAAATATTGCCGCTAAGCCAACATAGCGATAATTATCGCTAGTTGTTGGTAATATGCCCCTACATTCTACATTTATGAGCAGAGCGAATGCAAAATGCGATTTAATTGTATGCAGTGTAAAAACTGGTAGCATTAACTTCTGGAATGTCAATATATTTATTTAATAGAACAAATTGAGGCACTTGTGTGTTGGGCACGTGAAGAATGAAAGAGAGAGAGAAAGAGAGAGAGAGAGAGAGAGAGAGAGAGAGAGAGAGAGAGAGAGAGAGAGAGAGAGAGAGAGAGAGAGAGAGAGAGAGAGAGAGAGAGACTGACTATCTCTCTCACTACTGGAATGGTAGCATATTGTACGAGGCAAGGCAGATTAGTATTTAGGTTAATTTTCAGGTCTGTGAGGACCCACTATCAGGACAGCAGTAAGGTTGCAGGATCATAGAGTTACACAAAAGCATCTCTGTGTCTTCAAGTATTGGCACAGCAGGGCTGGCTAAAGGTCGGGATCGAGGTGCCTTAATAAACCTGTGTATTCCTTATACTGAAATATTAGGGGTGTGAAATGAGCTGAACAGATGTGAAGTGGATGCAAATGTAGGAACCACTGTAGTGCTGCAGAATTGAGGTGCATGCTAGAGGTCTTCCATCTATATTGAATCATGAGAAGGGGTGGATGCTGCAGAGAATGACTGCTGTGCTTTTAAGACCTATGTGTAGGTCCTAGTATGTCAAAATGGTGCACTACCCTGACCTGGGCTTAATGAGGAGAAATACCTTTATTTGCCCTTGGGACTTCCTTTTACTATGTGTGATGCTTTCCACATCAGACATAGAAAAAGGAAACTGCATTTAAGGATTATTTTTGTGCAGGATTGGACCACATCCTGAACAAAACCATTCCTGTGCACAACACAGGCACTCTTGAAACAAGGTGCAAGGGTGCCTGCGTTGGCACTAAGCTCCAAACAGTGCTCTAGTGCAAGGACGAAGCAGAAGTGCGCCATATTTTAGTAGATATGGAACATTTCTGCTTTCTCCATTTCACGCAGTGCAGCAACTTTGTTTGCTGCCCTACGTTGCATCCGACCTTAGTAATTCTGCAGTTTGTGGTTCTAAGTGCTGGAATGGCAGAGTGCCATCAATCAGTTTTACAGTGCATCTGTATACAAGTGAGTGGGTCTGAGTTAACACTGGGTGTAGTTTGCGTAGCAGCGCTACACCACGTAGCTATGCGAAGTGCACTTTGCGAGCTACGCGCAGCTACGCGAACTGCATAGTGCACTGTGCAAAATGCTGTTCGCACTGATTTCACAGTGCTGGATGCTTGTCTGCACTGTGCAATCAGTGCAAACCGCATCTTGCACAGTGCAAGCGGTCATTTTCTGCCACTCGAGTAGATTTATACTCGAGCGACAGCTTTCTCAACGTGGACTGGTAGTTTGTCATCACGAGCGGTCGCTAGCATATGCAACCACTTGCAATGAGAAACCTGACCTCCCTGCGTTGAGAATCTCGCCAGGAGGTTTATTTTCTACGCTCGCGATTGGCACCTTAATGTTGCTGATCGCTAACGAAGAAAAGGTCTCGCCGGGATGTCATTTTACTCACTCGCGGTCACCAACTTGACGTTGAGGACCGCGAGCAAGCAAAAAATTACTGCTACGCTACGCGTGTTTGCACTGTGCTACGTGCAATTTGCGTAGTGCGAAGTAGCGTAAACTTTACAAACTGAATGCCTTGCTGTGATTACAGTGAGTAGAGGGACATATGAAGTCAGGACTGAGGTGCAGTTGTCGAGTTATCTATTTCTCATGGGTCGGTTCTGAGATGATGTGAGAGCAGCAGTGCTCATTGAAATGATGAACAGGGTGCACTTACAGCTCAGGTGGACACTGTACACAATGAGCGCCACGCTTGTTATGATCAGGCCGACAAGTGCAGTGTACAGGACCAGGCGACAGCAGGTGGGTCCGCAGCAAGGCCACTGGAGGCAGTTCACCTCAGTGATAGGAGGCTCAGGGGTGGGAAAGTCCAGGTCCTCATCCGGAAACATTTTGGTGTCTGCTGGAATACGGTTGCCATGTGGCGCAGTAAAAGTTCTGGGCAGGGAATCATTGTTTCCTGTGAGAAAAGAGAAAAAGAACATTAGAGAAAGGGGGTGACATAGCTGTTAAGTTTCCTCGGTCCATGCTTGACTAGTTAGTCCAGTCCCGGTTTTCTCTTAGAATTCTGGGACTGGTAATCCTGTGTTTATACTGGGCTAAATAAGACTACAAGTTGGCAATTTGGCAGCTGTTGTAATATACAGCGTGTGCACTCTCTAGCTCGCTCTGTAGATGGGCTAAGCATATGATTCGATATCACTACGGAAGGTGTGCTCCGGTTCTATATTTTTTTGGAGTTGTTAAAGGATCTAATTCATCCTCGGACCAGCGCCATCAGCCTGGGACGACTCCTGGTGGCCAACTAAGCTAGGAGCCGCACCAACACCCACTGACCACGCAACCTAGGAATCATCCTCGACTCCTCCCTCTCCATGTCAAAGCAGGTAAGCGCCGTCTCCTCCTCCTGCTACAACACCCTCCGCATGCTCCGCAGGGTCTACAAGTGGATCCCCACCGAAACAAGAAGAACAGTGACACAGGCCCTCGTCAGTAGCAGACTAGACTACGGCAAGGCACTCTACGCAGGAATCTCAGCCAAACTCCTACGACAATTACAATGCATTCAAAGCGCCTCCGCCCGTCTGATCCTCAACATCCCTCGCCGCAGCCACATCACCCCCCACCTGAGAGACCTACACTGGCTCCCCTTCGACAAAAGGATCACCTTCAGACTCCTCATCCACGCACACAAAGCACTACACAACACCGAACCAGCCTACCTGAACAGCAGACTCAGCTTCTACACCCCCGCCCGTCAACTCCGTTCTGCCAGCCTCGCCCTCGCTGCTGTTTCTCACATCCAACGAGCGATCTCCGGCGGCAGATCCTTCTCCTTCCTCGCCGCCAAGACCTGGAACACCCTGCCCACCCTCCTGCGGCAGACCCAAGACCTACTCACCTTCAGAAGACTCCTCAAGACCTGGCTATTCGAGAAGTAGCAGCAGCCACCCCCCCCCCCCACCCCCTTCCAGCGCCTTGAGACCCTCGCGGGTGAGTATTGCGCTCTACAAGTAGACTGATTGATTGATTGGGCGTTGTAGTCCAGATTTAATTTGCGTTTATTTCTCATAAAGCAAATTCAACAGAGTAGACATCAGCGAGCAGGAGTTTAAGTTAACCCCTTACATGGAATAGACAAGTACCAACAAAGGCATAAAGTCAAAAAGGTAATGCAAGGCTTCAAACCACTCAATAGGGTGCATAGTGGAAAGAGAACAGTGAATAAAAGGAAAATCAGCAGCCTCAATGTCGCAGAAGAGGGAGCGGGGAGAAATAGGAAGAAGCTGAGGGTACAAGTGACTAGGGAGAACTTTGAGGGATAGCGGTTAGGTAAATGTGACTATCGGTGAAAACATGAGGTGGAGAGCCCTCAGGTAGAAATGAGCAAAGAGCCTGGGTCGAAGTAAAATGGGAAACTAGGACAGGGACAGATGCAGAAGCGGCCGGTGCAGGTAAACGTGATGAGGCACGGGGCAGGGAGCAGCGGGGGATGTCGACTGATGATGGAATAGGTCAAGTGAAAAAAAAATAACTCCTATTCTGTTGTCTGTTGACAATCCCCCCCCCCCTCCCCCCACACCCCACGCAGCGACCATCCCAACCGACCGCACTTACCTGCACCAGCCGCTGCTGGACAGATGAAAGCACAAGAGTGTGGGACCATGGAATTTAAGAGAATAATGTGGTGGGCTTTAATGAAGACTGCTGTAGAGAGGCAGTATAGCGAAAGGAGAACTTTGAGGTTCAATTTAATTGATCATATTAACATCTGAAAACATTAATTTAAAAACAATTACATTACTTGTGCATTGAGTCCCTGGTAACATGAAGCTTTCTAGTTGTCTTAGTGTTAAGCCACTTCACCAATGTTCACTGCACCCATCAGCACTTTCTAAGGGCAGTAGGGTTCCATCAGCTATCTCCTGAATGTATTCACTTGAAATCAGACACTTTTGCACATATAAATGCTCGCCATTTCGCACTTGAATATGTACTTTTTTGGGAAGCTTGATTCAGTTTGGCACAAAAAATTAAACCTACACGAAGAGAACTGCTGTGGAGTGTCTTTGTGCCTGGTGCCACTGCATCACGTGTTGGAGCAGTGATGCTCCCTCACGCCATCACTACTCAAACACGCAATTTAGCAGCACCAGGCACTAAAACACTCCACAGCTGTTCTCTTCGTGCAGGTTTAAATTTGATTGTTTTGCCAAACTTAATCAAGCTCCTCCAAAAAGTACATATTCAAGTGCCAATGGCGAAATGGCGAGGTGTAGTTAGTTTTTTCTGGTTAGAGAGCTGAAAAGAGTGTGTAATGAGGTCCGCTACCCATAATAACTTTAAGATGATGTATAAATTGTAAATGAAAGTTATAACTTTAACATTTTTGAAGTTTGTGTAGTTTAATCTTGATTTGTAGAGAGAAAATAAGCTTTCATAACTATAGCTAAGCTTTAACTGTTGTTTTATTAATTGAATTTCAATGTTTTTTTAAACTAAAAAAATGTGTTTCAAATCGGAGTCCAATGCCGCAAGTGGAGAGTTGTTATGTGGAGTGTCATACAGTGCAGTGGAGGAGAATGTTGTAAATTCTATTGTCATAGACTGGAGTATTGTTGATTAGAATCAAGTGAAGTGGAATAGAATAGAGTGTATTAGCAGTAGTGTATCGTACAGTACAGTAAAGTGTTATATAGTGTAGTGGTATGGTGTCTAATATAGTGGAGTCAAGTATTGTAGACTGGAGCAGTGGGTTGCACAGTGGAATGGTGTGTCAAACAGTATAGTAGGGTGTTGTAGACTGTCATAGAGTGGAGTAGAGTGTTTTTGAGTGGAGTAAGGTGAATTAGAGTGTCAGAGTGGAGTAGCGTAAAGTGTAGTGTTGCAGAGTACAGTGGAGGAGAGTTTCGTATAGTGGAGTGCCATGTCAAATAGAGGATTTGGTATATCGAAGAGAAAGTGGCGTTTCGTTGAGTGTCATATGGTGTAGTACAATGGCGTAGAGTAGATGGGCATAGAGTGGACTAGAGTGTTAGAGTGGCATAAAGTGTAGTGCAAAGTTGTAGAGTGGAGTTGCATACAGTGGAGTAGACTGTCAGACAGTGGAGAGGGTGTAGAGCAGAATATAGGACAGTGGCATAGAGTGAGCTAAAGTATAGTGGAGTGGAGTATAGTAGAGTGGAGAACACTGGAGTGGGGTAGTGTAGAGTGGAGTCAAGTGTCATAGAGCGGAGGGGCGTGTCGTAGACTATAGTGGCGTTGAGTGCAATAGAGTGGAGTAGAATAGACTGGAGTGGCGTACAGTGGAGTCGCATGGAGTGCAATAGCGTATTGTGTAGTAGATTACAGTGGAGTGGTATAAAGTGTACTAGCATAGAGTGGAGTGGTGTGGAGTAGAATAGGGTAGAGTGGAATAGCATAGAGTAGAATAACAGAGTGGAGTGGTGTAGACTGGAGTAGTGTACACTGGAGTGGGGTAGGGTGAAATGGCGTAGAGTGGAGTGGCATACTGTGGAATAGCATAGTGTGGAGTGATGTACAGTAGAGTGGTTTAGATTAAAATAGAGTATGATGGAGTAGCGTAGCATGCAGTCGCATACAATTAAGTGGTGTAGACTGGAGTGGCATACACTGGAATGAGGTACAGTGTAATAATATACAGTGGAGTGGCATACACTGAAGAGGCGTTGAGTGGAGTTGCATACAGTGTAATAGTGTAGAGTGGACTTGAGTGGAGCTGTGTACCATGCAATAGCATAGAGTGGAGTGGCGCAAGACAGAGCGTTGTACAGTGGAGCGTACTGTGTGATAAAGTATAGTATTGTAGCATACATTCAGTGACGTGTAATAGAGTTGTGTAGGCTGGAGAGACATAGGGTAGAGTGTAACAGCATACGCTGGAGTGGCGTGCATTGGAGTAGGGTCCAACTGAATAGTGTAGAATGACGTGAGGTAGCGTGGATTGCCATACACTGGAGTGGCATAGAATGGAGTAGCGTAGAGTGGAGTGGCTTACAGTGGAACAGCATAGAGTGAAGTGGCATACAGTGGAATGGCATAGAGTGGATTAGCATATACTGGAGTAGCGTATAGCAGAGTGGTATACATTGAAGAGGTGTAGAGTGGAGTTGCATGCCGTGGTTTAATGGAGGCAAATACACAGATTTTAATCAGTCTCCAATGAGACTAGGGTCACTCTTGTGTACGTTTTATGACTCTGGTAATGGCAGACTTAAATAGTAATCAGGGCGACCTCAGGCTTCTTAAAGCACTTAAACACTCGGATATAGACATGCTGCAGTGAAAAGAGGTGTTGCTGTTACGAAACACACTGGTACTGGTTAAGCAGGTGGAAAGGATGAATTGCGAAGTTTTGGAGATTGGGGAGTGTCCAGGGAATGTCAGAGTACTCTCTGAGTACTAATATGTCACGCTTCGAAAAGTGATTGATGGCACTGCTTTGAGAGGTTTCTGTTACCTCCATTAAACCATAATTCATGTAGCTCAGTTGGTTGAGTGCAAGTGTGTGTGATTGTGTGTGTGAGTGTGTGATTGTGTGTGTGCGTGTGCATGTGCGTGTGCGTGTGTGTGTGCGTGTGTGTGTGTGAGAGAGAAAGAGAGAGAGAGTGTGTGTGAGAGAGAGAGAGCGAGAGATCAGTTGAGGCAATCCTGGAAGTTACAAGTTCACCCAAGTCATCATTTCTTCCTTCTGATTCCAGTTACATAAATGAGTAGGTTAATGCACATGCTGCAGAGCTCAGCATTCACCCTGAAGGGATGGGGCTGCAATGCTTGGTAACCACAGTGTTTAGTTTGTAAAACCAAAAGTACCACTGCCCAATGTTTTACTCAAGAGTCTTGCGTCCATCTCTGTTGAATGTTGGGGTGCCAAATACCAAGGCTGTGTAGTCTTGATTCCGCCTCATGCCTCTTTAATCCATCATCAGACACTCCCTGCTCTTTCATCTCACTCCTATAGGTTATTTTTTTCAACCCTGCTTTCTCCCTTCATCACTATTTTTTTCCTTCTTTCTCTTCCTTAAACATTTGGTGTTTCTCTCTCTGTTCTATAGTGACCAGTTTTGCTAGACAAGTTAAGATGCTACTGCTATTCAACACTGCTTTGACAAGGCATATAGCTCTCGGATTGCCAAGACCTATTGGTTTGCCAGGGCTTGTTAATGTTATATTCATCCTATAATCCCCTTTTAGTTTCCAGCACCTCCCTTTCCCTCACATATATTTCTGCATGCTTACAACAACACTATTAATGTACAGATATAGAAAATTAATTACTCTATCAGCAATAAAAACAATAGCAATGTGTTCCTGGCATACCTTCTGCTCCCTTAGGCACCTCCAAGTTGGTTGATGTCAAGTGGATGTCACTAATCGATTCAACTGTGTGAAGATTGACTTCCAACGTGTCATTCTCATTGGAGCCTATTGTAGACTTCTCAGATAAGGCGCCTCCCTCCGCCATTATGCCTGCCACAAGAAAAAAATAGCACTGAAACAAACTGAGAAATTCTATGTTTATCGGGGAGAGAGGCCATTGCATAAATTGAAAAAGTGTCTGAACTTGACTCTCAATCAGCAAGTAATTCAATGGGAAATTTGTTTTCTTATTAGGTTACAGTTGGAAGGTTATGTTCATCCTTATCCTTTCCCTCTGTTACTATTTAAATATAATTGTCCTGGTCTCTGTTCTGTGTGTGTGCTAAATCCTACTTTGATTGGTGGATAGAAGACTAAAAATGGGGAATCACTACTGGAGTCTGGCATGGAAACACTAATTAATGCAATAATAACCTATTTCAATGAACTAACTTACCATAGCCAGGGGTAGACACACACACCTGCTCAGTGCCAAGATACCCTCGCAGGTTAAAGTGCACTTTACAAGAACACATATCATAACCTTTACCAAGCAGTCTTTACCATGCACGTAAGAACCACACAGGTAAGTACTTATTATAGGTTTTAACCTCAATCATGCTGTACTTTACTACACAGGTAAGTATTATTTAAAAAAAACATTTTGTTAAATGTTATTTTAAAAAGTGGTGGAGGTGTGGGTGGAAGTAAATGGAGGTACGAGTGATTTTAGGTTTTAAGGGTGGGTAGAGGTAAAGGGAGATTAAGGTAAATTTAGGGTTAAGAAATGGGTAGAGGTAAAGGCAGGTAAGGGTAACTATAGGATTTATGGGTGGGTAGAGGCAGAGGGATGTAAGGTTAATTGTAGGATTTAAGTTTGGGTAGAGGTAACGGAACATAAGGATAATATTAGGGTTAAAGACGGGTAAGAGGTAAAGGGATGTTTGGAGTAAAAAAGGATACTGGGATGAAAATAAAGTGAAAAAAGGTTGATATATCTAGTAAAATAGTAAATACCACAAAAACGTGTCAGTAAAGCTCCACGATCTAATGAAATACACTGTAAAGATCAATGCATTGTATAACATGCATATGTGGTAATAACATGTGTTGTAAATACATCCTCAATATGTTGCCATTTATTGCAGCCACTTTGGGTTGCACAGGTGATGAATTAAGGATCCCAGGGACATATTGGATGAACTACCATGCCCATAAGCAGCCGCGGTTGGTAGTGGGAGTACCGGCCGGGCTGTGACGTGGGGAGGGGCAGGGTGGGGGGTAGTAATGTATGGATTACGGAGTTTAACAGGTAAGTAAACATATAAATAAATAAAACGAATTTCGTTGCGTGCACTGCATCACCAAATGTGATAAGTGAGGCATAATGGGACCATCTGTCACAGGAAAGTGCATAAACATATGTACTGCACTTATATACCTATTTTTCATTACTGAAACCTGGCTTAATGACACATGTGCCCCAGTAGTCGAGCTTGCCATCCCACGGGGTTTTAAAATCACAAGGGTAGACCGTCCGCTTGGTAGAGGAGGCGGTATCGCCGCGGTCTATAGGGAGGAATGGGTTCTCTCCTGCGACCCCCAGGATCAGCTGGCAGACGCCGAGGTGCTCCATTTCTCCCTAGCATTTAATTCTCATCTTACAGTGGGTGGCACACTGCTGTACCGGCCTCCGGGATACATTGGGAATTTTGTGGGGGCACTGGAAGAGGTTATAATCCCACGGGCACTTCTCTTCTGGGAGATTTTAACATTCATGTTGATAGCCTGGACTCTCCGGAGGCCGTTCGCCTAGACGAAGCTTTTTCCATGGCCCATCTCAAACAGTGGGTTGCGGCACCCACTCACACGGGAGGCCACGTCCTAGATCTGGTCTGCTCTAACTTCAATATTGTCATGGCCTGTCCTGAGATAGTGACTTGGTCGGACCATAAGCTGATTAGGTTTTCTAGGTCTCTGGCTACTGCCGCGGAGAGCGGTCCCCAAGTTGCTCATGCACAGAAGATTAATTTAGACACCCTGACAGACTGCCTAGCTGTAACCCGTACACTATTACCCTCAGAAATTGAGGCGGCGGTTAGCACTTTTAATACATGGGTAGAACACAGGACCGCTACCTCCATAAACAAAGGCGGGGTCCGTAGACTACGTACTACCCTCTCCAAACCCTGGTTTTCACACACCCTTCGGGAACTTAAATTGGGTTGTAAGAAACTCAAACGGGTATGGAGACAAGCATATCTGCCTGAGGCAAAGAAGGATCTGCGGGTGGCGCAAATAAATTATTACGCGGCCATCAGATCTGCCAAGAGCAGTTACTATGCAGGACGAATTAATAAAGCTAATAATAACAGCAAGGAAATGTTTTCAATTGTAAAAAGCTTTGTTTCACCAAGTGCCGCACAACCTTTGCTACCCTCATCTGAGCAATGGTGCGAAGAGCTTTCTTCATTCTTTGTTGATAAAATTGCCAAAATTCAGGACGACCTGCTTGCTGTCTGTAACAGCTTTCCCTTCCCCCCTGTATTTCCCCCCTCTACGATGCCGGAACCTGCCGACCAGTTCACCAACTTTGCTCTGTCTTCCAAGTCTGACATCATTGCTGTCCTAGCGGCCTTGAAATCGGGGTCCCCCTCTGACCCCTGCCCTGCTAGGGTCCTCGGGGGACTAGCGGAAACAGTTGGAAATGAGGTCACCCAGATCATTAATCTTTTTTTTCTCTCTGCAACCGTCCCGGCTTGTTGGAAGCAAGGTAAATTGCTGCCACTCTTACAAAAGACCGGGCTGGATTCTGTCATTCCTTCCAACTATCGGCCTATATCATTACTGCCAGCCTTAGCCAAAGTTTGCGAGAAGATCGATTTTAAACAGCTGGACAATTTTGTCGAAACATCTCAGGCACTGCACCCAGCGCAGTCAGGATTCAGGGCTGCTTACAGTACTGAAACAGCCCTAGTTGAAATATCTGAGGCTATCCGGGAGTGTTTGGATGGAGGTGGCAGAGCAGCTCTGATTTTATTAGACCTCTCTGCCACCTTCGACACAGTATCCCACTCCCTTCTACTTACCAGATTAGCCACCATTGGCATCACCGGCCCAGCACTTGACTGGCTGACGTCTTTTTTAGATAATAGGACTCAACAAGTCTGGATGCCTCCCTTCGCTTCTTCCCCAAAGAAACTCGCTACTGGGGTCCCACAGGGCTCCACTTTGAGCCCCTTGCTTTTTAACATTTCTCTTACCCCTTTAATCTATCTAGCAGAACAGCTAGGGGCAAAAATTATGGCCTACGCCGACGACACCCAACTTCTGTTTACCTGGGCCAATAACAATTTGGATACGTCGGCGGCCCAACTCTGCCTATCATCAGTTTTCCAATGGCTAGCACTTGCCCAGTTAAAATGCAACAAAGGCAAGTCTGAGGTTCTTTTTTATGGCTCCTTCCCCGACAATTTTAGTGACCTTCTACGGCCGACCGATCTGCCCTGTCCAAAATCTATTGGCGGCCCAGCAAAAAACCTGGGAGTCTGGTTTGGAAATGACCTCAAATTTGAGGACCATATAAAAAAACTTACAGGGGTCTGTTTCTCTACCTTGAAAACCCTACGTAGGTTTTTTCCCCTCCTCCCAAGAGAGGCTAAAGAGACTGTTACACGTGCTCTAATACTCTCCCGGTTAGATTACGCGAACGGCTTGTTCTGCGGGCTACCGGCCTATCTGACTCATCGTCTTCAGGTCATACAAAATGCCGCCGTAAGACTCCTGTTTAATATACCCAAGAGATCCATTGTCCGCCTCCTACTTCGCAGCCTCCATTGGCTCCCAGTTGCTCATAGGATCATGTTTAAAACTCTTGTCCTCTCCTATAGCGCTGTCCATCAAATTGGCCCTGCCTACTTGAGGAAAAGGTTCACCATCTATGTTCCTAACCGATCCCTCCGGTCTGCCAATCAGTGCCAACTGTCCGTGCCTAAATTTAAGTACTCTCGATTAGGCGGCCAGTCCATCGCGGTCAGAGCCGCGAAGGCCTGGAATGCCCTCCCCCTCCACATCAAGCCCGCTCCTACCATCGTGGCTTTTAAGAAAGGACTGAAAACCCACCTGTTTAACATCACTCTGTAAACCACTTCTGCCTATCCTTGAACCCTGTGATTCGCTCTCATCTTCTCGCGCCAGGATACTATTTTTAGTAATAGAGCGCGCTACAAAAGCCTTTATATCATATATCATATCATTATACTGCTTTGACTCCAGAGAACACAAAAGCAGTTCAAGTGAAGCAAACTTCAGTGCTTTCTGATTTCAGTTGAAATATTCACTTCAGTGGGGTCTTATCATTAAAAATGACTTTTCACTGAAAGCTAGAACCCCTACACATTTACACTACTGTGTCCTGTGCTGCACTTGCTCTTTATATGAAAAATAGTTATTGTTACTGCCTGTGATGTCCCTGCTCTGTGTAGGAAAGAAATATAAGAATCCTGCATCGAAAGTGAAGTTCACATCAACAGGGCTTTCAGATGTCTTCACAATACCCCACAAATCATCTACCCAGACTCCCCCAAGAAAAGATAGATCCGGCCATTTCAGATCTCAGTAACAACTGCCTAGTCACCTACCTACCAACCTGAGTCTAGACAATTGAAAAGACTATCACTCTCCTGTTTCATGAGAAGACCAAGAGCAAAATCCACCGAAATATTGACCAATCTAGATTCAGGCCACAGCGCTGCACTGAAACAACCATTCAAATAGTTTCAATCCGCGACCACCAAAGTCATTTGCGGTGTCCCACAAGGATCCTCACTCAGCCCCACCCTCTTCAACGTCTACATGAGCCCCCTCACAGCCATCTCCCGCCAACACAACCTCAACATCATCTCCTACGCCGACGACACCCAGCTGATCCTCTCCCTCACCAACGACCCCGCCACCGCCAAAGCCAACCTCCAGGAAGGAATGAGAGACGTTGCAGAATGGATGAAGATCAGCCGTCTGAAACTGAACTCAGACAAGACGGAAGTCCTCATCCTCGGACCATCTCCCTCCGCCTGGGACGACTCCTGGTGGCCCTGGGCATCGCACTCAAACCAACGGACCATGCACGCAACCAGGGCTTCATCCTGGACTCCTCCCTCGCGATGACCAAGCAAGTGAACGCCGTCTCATCATCCTGCTTCAACACCCTGCGCATGCTCCGAAAGATCTTCCGATGGATCCCCACCAAAACCAGGAAGACGGTCACCCAGGCCCTCGTCACCAGCCGTCTGGACTACGGGAACACCCTCTACGCTAGAACCACAGCCAAACTCCAGAAAAGACTCAAGCGCATTCAGAACGCCTCAGCAAGACTCATCCTGGACATCCCTCGCCGCAGCCACATCTCTGCCCACCTGAAAAACCTGCATTGGCTCCCCGTCAACAAGAGGATCACGTTCAGAATCCTCACCCACGCTCATAAGGCTCTCCACGACATGGGCCCGAAGTACCTCAACAGCCGCCTCACATTCTACACACCCACCCGCCAGCTCCGATCCACCAGCCTCGCCCTCGCCTCCGTCCCACAATTTCGGAAATCCACAGTCGGAGGAAGGTCCTTCTCCTACCTGGCAGCCAAGAAATGGAACTCCCTCCCCACTCACCTACGGCGGACCCTGGACCATCTCTCCCCCCCCCCCCCCCCCCCTCAGCGCCTTGAGACCCTTAAGGGTGAGTAGCGCGCTATACAAATCCCATTGATTGATTGATTGAATAGTCAACAAGGTACTCTAGATCACCAACAATGATGAGCTCTGTTCCCTCATGCTGATGTGCTATCAGCAGTCTTTGACACTGTCAAGCACTAAGCTCTAGTCAACACTATCTCCCTGAGAACTGGCTTCAAGAGCATTATCATGAAGTGGTCCACATTCACCTGTTTTAATAATAGAGAATTAGGAGGAGTGGACTAGCATTGAACTCACTGTTGCCCTCTTCTGTTCTGCATGGCTGATAAGAGGGCTACCACAATGTGAACCTTTTCTTTGGTATTTACATCTCTGTCAACCATCAGTGAGTTTTCTCAGTAGTATAATTTTGGAATTGTTATTTTCATAGCTGCCAAACTGCCATTATTACGACAGTGCATGTCTCTTACATTCAATTACTACTCTTTCTTCTCGATCTCTTTCCATCTCCCAACCTATCAGTGGCAGTCACGTCTCAGATGATCAGGGAAGTGCAGAGTTGGACCACGTTAATATACTACTGGAGACAGCACTTGGGGTCTCTTCCATTTCTGACCCTCCTCCCAACCGGATAGGGGCTGGGAGGAAGTTGGGGCAATGTCTTTTCCTAAAAACTTTTTATTGAGTAGAGCACAAGTATATAGTATGGAAGGAATAGCTCTAGAAAGGAATGCTGTCATTTTGTTTGCCATCAAACAATAACTAACCCAGGTAAATGGGGAGAGGAGTTGGCATCAGGGCTAGGGTGGTTGACCTCGAATCTGGGGAATTGGGTTCGAGTCTCGGCAATGACGCTGAACATCCTGTGATTCTGGACAAATCACTTAATCTCCCTGTGCCTAAAAAAACAAGCATTTGCAATGCAATAGGTCTCGCATTAGGAAAGTTTGAGCTATTGGTATTGTAAATGACATTTTTTTTATTTATGTGTTGGTTTTGAAAATTGCAAAATTAATAGCTTTGTCATTTACAATGCCAATAGTCATAATTTTCGCAAATGTGACACCTATAGGATTTGTAATGCAATATGTGTTGTATTTACGTGACTTAGATGTATTGATATTACAAATAATGGCTTTTAATTTTTTTAAATAATACTTAAATAAAAGTTATTGTAATTGATAAAGGCAATAGCTTATACTTTTGTAAATAACTTTTGTGAAAATTATGTTCAATGTATTTTATTGTGACGAAAATCCAAAAACAGAAGTGAAATATTAACATCTTTTTTGTGACATTTGTAATAAAGCTTGAAACATTGAGAGAACATATTTGAACCAGTTATTGTTGAAAGGTTGCACAGATTGATGCTGTGGTGGCGCTGAGTGATGTGGTGGCAACGAGTGATGCTGTGGCGTTCAGTGATGCTGTGGTAACGCATAATGATGTTGTGGTGCTCCTGAGTGATGCTGTGGTGGTGCAGAGTGATGCTGTGGTGATGCGATAGATAGATAGAGTGAGGGCGATAGATAGAGTGAGGGCGATATATAGATAGATAGAGGGAGGGCGATAGATGGAAAGAGGGAGGGCGATAGATAGAAAGAGGGAGGGCGATAGATAGATAGAGGGAGGGCGATAGATAGAGTGAGGGAGATAGACAGATAGATAGATTGTGTGTGTGGTTGTGTGTGTGTGTGGTTGTGTGTGTGTGATTGTGTGTGTGTGGGGTTGTGTGTGTTTTGTTTGGGGTTGTGTGTGTGGGGTTTGGGGTTGTGTGTGTTGTGTTTGGGGTTGTGTGTGTGGTTGTGGGGTTGTGTTTGTGGTTGTGGGTGTGCTTGTGTGTGTGCTTGTGGTTGTGTGTGTTGTTGTGTGTGGTTGTGTGTGCGTGTAGGTGGTTGAGTGTGTGTGGGGTTGTATGTGTGTGGGTTGAGTGAGTGTGTGGGGTTGTGTTTGTGTGGGGAGTTGTGTGTGTGGGGAGTTGTGTGTGGGGGGGTTGTGTGTGGTGTGTGTGTGTGGTGTGTGTGTGTGGGGTTGTGTGTGTTGGGTTGTGTGTGTGGGGTTGTGTGTATGGGGTGGTGTGGGGCGGTGTCTGTGTGTGGGTGGGTGTGGGGGGTTGTGTGTGTGGGGTTGTGTGTGGGGTGTTTTGTGTGGTGGGCTGTGTGTATGTGTGGGGTTGTGTGTGTGTGGTGGGTTGTGTGTGGGGTTGTGTGTGTGGGGGGTTGTGTGTGTGGGGGGGTTGTGTGTGTGGGGGGGGTTGTGGGTGTGTGTGGGTGTGTGTGTGGGGGGGGGTATGTGTGTGGGGTTTGTGTGGGGTGTTGTGTGTGTGTGAGGGTGTGTGGGGGGGGTGTGGTGTCTGGGTGTGTGTGTGGGGTTGTGTGTGTGTAGGGTTGTGTGTGGGGGTGGGGTTGTGTGTGGGGTTGTGTGTGTGGTTGTTGTGGGGTTGTGTGTGTGTGTTTGTGTGGGGTTGTGTGTGTGTGGAGTTGTGGGGGTGTGTGGTCGTGTGTATGGGGTTGTGTGTGGGGTTGTGTGTGTGTGGGGGGCGTTGTGTGTGTGTGGGGGGTGTTGTGTGTGTGTGGGGGGTGTTGTGTGTGTGTGTGGGGGTGTTGTGTGTGTGGGTGTGGGGTTGTGTGTCTGTGTGTGTGGGGGGCTGTGTGGGGGCTTGTGTGTGTTGTGTGTGTCGTTGTGTGTGTGTTTGGTTGAGTGATTGCAGGTTCTTTTTCATCTCTGCTTTCTACTTATGTCACTGATTTCTGTCTTTCTCTTATTCGTGCTTTTCCCTCTCTTGCTCTGGGTCAAAATCTGATAATGAACAATAAGTCCCAGTTGCCAAAAATTTGCACCGGTGCCCACCACCTGCAACCTAAGCTATTACTAGGACCATCTTCAGAGAAAACATGCATAGTATTCAACAACCAAATTCACCCATGCACCAACAGGAAACCCAAGAGCAACAAAGTCAATATCACGCTGTAAAAGGGCCCTGAAGAAACAGAAACTGCAAGCCGACATGGCAGTCCTACACAGTGAGGGATACCCAAACCACCAGTCACTGTGCACTACACTAAAAGCCATGCCCCGCTAAACAAATCTCTGTTAAAATAGCAAAGTATAAAATAACATACCATGACCTAACATAACGAAGCAAATAACTTGATATATAAACATTGGTACCAAGATGTCTCACTTAAAATTTTAAAGAGATATTACAGGAAAGGGAGAGTAAGACTCTAAACAGGCGAGTATGCTGTGTATGCATCTTTTAACATTATGAAACATGCATCGGTCATTTGACAGATTTTTATTAAACAACAAGGTTTACACAACAGCACAATGACAGGACAGTGCAGAACATAAGCGACATATGTTGTAGAACTGCACAATTGCCCTAGTTCTTGGCTAAAATAACAAACTCATTAAATTCTCTGCAGAGATGGATAGAAGGCTTCTACAGTGATTGGCATCTTATTCTGAATTGGAACTATCAATGAAGAATAACATGTTCTGAATTCTTCCAGGCTGTGTTAAAAAGGGGCGATTATTTATAATGAGGACCGTGAGTTAGGATGGGGAGTGTGAATGAAGGGGGGAGTACAAAAGTTTAAAAAATAAAAACATGCAGTCACAAGTCTTCAGCAAACACACAACTCTTTTATCTGTATTTAGCACAGCTCTTGTTGCAACATCTGACGTATTCAGTCTTAGCTCTACATGCCAACACTAAATGAAATTGCCACAAGGGAAGCCATAATTAGTAGGAGAGAGAAATAAACCATCTCAGCATCCGGAGGTGTCACTAAAGCAGAAATGTCACCGGTGACATTTACTTACTTAAAATCCCCCCAGCAGATTCTAATTACTTCCAAGCAAATATTTTTGTGTGTGCAGTTTTGTGGGTGCACCTTTAAAAGTTGGTCAACAGCCACACGTCTGCTAGTCATTTGGAATTGAATGTTATTGCAGGATGTTTCCCACTTAAAAAAAGTTTTAGCTATAGGATTGTGAAAAGCAGGAATAAATCTATTTTAACGGTGGGAGTTAAGAGGGAACATCTTTAGAAGTGGCAGAGGTTTCGGAGTGACGGATTTTTGAAAGGAAAAAATAAGTTTTAGTACATAAACAAAAAACAGTTACAAATGCATGTCACATCAAATTTTAGAAGCGGAAGTGTACACATGTGTAGAGTGACACAAATGTGAGTGTTCCTGTGACCGTCTGGCAGAAACAACTTTCAATGAGTATGGCAGAAAATCTTGTCAGTTGCTGAAGAGTCAGATATACATTAAACTGTAGGTGAGTTTAATGAACTAGGCTATTGTTAATATGAGCAATTTAACATACTGTATGTTTCTACTGAAATACCTTCGGGACGTGTTTGCGCTGTAAAAAAAATGCAAACCAGGCGGCTCCTCACTTGGTGCCAATGTTGCTCGACATGAAATCTGTTCTGTCTCATCAGCAGGAACATCTAAGTTATTGGGGACAATTTGCAACTCAATACTCCTCTAAAAAGAGAGCCCTCCACATACAATGGATAATGTTGCCTTCACCAAAATGCTGACCCCGTTATGCCTGTAATTAGCACGGGTGGAGGGGTCAGGCAGAACAGGGCAATGACGAGGATCTGATGTAATGGCTGGAGCGAGCTTCTTTGAAGCGAGGGAACCGGTTGCGGGCCAGCGCTCTGATACCTTTGGAGAGTCGGTACAAAAGTACAAAAAAAAAGTTTTAAAAAGTCGTGCATAAAACATGAGAGGAACAAGCAATTACTGAAAGCTACGGAAAAGCATGTTCCCCATATTTGTTTGCCCACAGCGTAATGTAATCAGAGCCGCACTTGGTTTTCAAAATATCAGTGGAATGGAATGGTTTATTAACATCAAGGTATTGTCTTCCTCGTGGTGTAAGCTCTCTCTCAGTTGCTTCTCCTGCCCCCTCTGCCCCCAGCGCACTGTGTTGCTTTTTTATGTGTGTGTTTATCTGGCGCCCTGTGTTGCGCTTTCTTGTGTGCTGCTTTTTCTCATTCCCCACCCACACACCATTGCTTCTCTTTTCCACACCCTGTTGATACCCACCCCTGCATTTTGTTCAACATATTTTATTTATTTATTTATTTTTTGGGGAGGTGGGGTGACCTAACAACAAATTGCTGCCATCTCTTCCGCCTTAAAAAAAGCTGCTTTTATTTTATTTTTTGAGCCATCTGAAATCGGTGGGAAAAAATGTCACCCATTTCATTTTGTGGCTCGTGCAAGCGTAATGACTCATGCCCACACACAAGTCTTCATGCAAGCTCAACCCAGCAAATAATGCAGCTGCTTCCGCCGCTCCATTTCGCCTTTTTATTCTTTTGCCCATGCTGCACAGCTGATGTCATGGAGTCAACATGATTGCTTTTATAGTCAGCCCCCACTGTGTCCCCAAATAAATTATCACCGCCGACGGGCCCGGGATTCCAGAGGAAACGCTTTGCCCGCCTCCCTGCTCGGGGCCGCGCTGCCATTGGCGGACCCCTGAGGCAGGAAGCCAGGCAACGGGAGAGAAGACGTAGGCCGGGCCAGAAGAAAGAAGGAAGTCCCGCCTGCTGCTGGGCTATGATTGGCTGCCCGCCGGGATGGAGCAAAGAAGCCGAGTCCTCCCACGGCCCGGGGCTCCCGTGAGCTACGGAGAGCCCCGGGGCCGCCCCAGAGAAGAGAAATCCTGCGTAGCCGGTGAGTGGGGTCCGGTGCTGGTGTGTGTGTGTGTGTGTATGTGTATGTGTGCGATTGCCGCGGCGGCGGGGGAGGGGGGTCTTTGTATGTGTGCGTGCGTGTGTGTAGGTGCGCTGGTGTGTGTGTGGGGGGTCTCTGTGTGTGCGTGTAGGTGCGCTAGTGTGTGTGTAGGTGCGGGGGCGGGGGGGGAGGGGGTGTGCCTGTGTATGCGTGTGGCTGTGTATGCGTGTGGCTGTGATGTGCGCATGCGTGAGTGTGGGTGCGCGTGCACGCAGCTGAATCCAGCCGGAGAGAAGCGCGTGGCAGTTTCTTGTCCTTCATTCCCCCGAGTCAGCTAGCTATAGTTCTCCACCTGGACCGCATCCTTCGGATGCGTATTCCCAGGCTCGACCTAAAAAGGAATGTGTCATGTAATGCAAATGGTGCTATGTAAAGCGCTCTGATACCCGATTCGGGTCAGGTTTGCGCTATATGAAACTCTATAAAATAAAACAAATAAAATCCCATTGGAAAATGAGATAGAACATATACTAAAAAGCACAATTCCTAAAACTTAACTTCTTGTATAAGAAGAAGAGAGTCATTTGGTGACACACATCAATCCTAACAAGAAAAGATTTATGGAGCTGTGTTCCTCAACAAAACAATCACCTCAGATGGAGTACATATTGCTTATCCCAGGAGATACATTCGAGATACCTGTGGGTTTGTGAGTGCAGAGCTCAAAACACTTTCCGCATCTCCTCAGCGCAGAAATGTTTACCTTTTTTTCGATAGTCTGTCAACCTGAACGACTTTTCCCAATCCCGATCAGATGATCCAAGCCCTTCACCCCTGTTTGATGAATTAGTAAGCCCCTTCATTTAATTTCTTTATTTTGTACACCTAGAATGTGCCACACACAGAAAGAAGGAAAAACGGAAAAAAATAAGGCTATTCTCCTCATTGCGCCTCCTTAACCTAACCCCTAGGGTGGCGTTAGAACCTGACGCATTCCCAGGCTTATGATTCCTCGTAATTCTGGGAATGCTTGATTCCATGCGTGTTGCAGCAACACCCATGGAACATCCTTTTCACTCAGTGTACTGCGTGAAAGGGGCACATGTTTACAATCCCATGAAATACCACGCGAAGAGCCTTGTAAATACGCTGCTGCAAATTGTGCCACCAAGTGACGCTCCGGCGGCGCAAATGTGCCGCTAGGGGACTCCTAAATGAGGCCTCTAGAATATTTTAGCTGGGTTTTTCTATTGCAGCATATACTGAAGGCCTTTGTAAGTAGAAATGATATGACAAAGTTTTATTTTTCAGATAAAAGTGCAGCTCCCGGAACCATTTTGGTCCAATGATTTAATCAATAAGGAAGTGGTGGGAATAGGTGTGTGTGCATGCATGTCTGACCTATTGCTATACCTTACAAAGATCGTACCTTAGACAGGGTTGGCCCTGGAGTGCTTCAAGTTCTCCACAATATACATAGCACCTACAAGGACAATAATGCTAGTATAGGAAAAAATGTCATAGCGGAGGTAATGCTGGTACATGCATTTGTGTCTCAATGTCAGTAAGTCTTCGCAGCCTTTATTGCAGCATTGGCTTTTTTTTTTAGGAATCACGCGTTGCAATTTTGAGGGTTATTTTTCTGTTTATATGTTAGACGTGTGTGAGTGCTGTTGTGCAGAATATGGTGCCATTGTTCAGTAGCAAGTCTGTAAAAATAACGTCTATGTTCTCTCGGTAATGCGTCTAACATCCTCTTTGGATAAATCTGCATTTCACAAAAACCCATAAAACATTAAAAAAAAAACATGGAAATTACATTTCCACCCTCCCTCGTGGCATACAACAAATACTGATGTAGAGAAGAAAATCATTTTACACGTGATCATCTGCATCCTACAAGAGTGAAGAGGGGAAAAATGAAAGGAGTTAAAAATTCAGAAAAAATAAGATTTGGGGGGAATAATAGTCTCAATTAAAAGTTCAGAATCGTATCACCATATTAAAACAACAGCACTGTATCATTGACTGCAACAGCCAAAGAGAAACAACTTTTTAAATATTTGGTGGATGAAAATGGGGATCTAATACCCCATTCGTGCATGTCTAATGTATGAGGGAGATAATCTCCCTACTCTGTTAACCACCAAGTGCTACGCCTTTCTTCCATTAGATGGTGATCATGCATATTTGTCCCTTAACTTTGCATCCGTTTGACTAATTTCCGTTAAATATTTCAGTCCTGCTGCACCTGTTTAATTGTCGGAGTACAGAAAGTTTTGCAGTGTTTGGGCAAGGAGGTGCAAGGAGAAAAAGAGGTCCCAAAACAGGCACATAACCCAATGCATTTTACATAGACTTGTATTTTGTGTAGTGCGAAAAGAGTCCTTCGGATTTTGAAAAATTTTGGCAGGATTATAGATTATGGTGCGTAGTTCATTCTGTGGAGGGTATTGCAGGTAAGTAGGATAAGAAGTATTTTATAAATTTGAGATGTTTTTAACTTAGTGATATCTGTGGCAGTACCACAGTACTACCAAGATATATAACGATGATGAGCCATTACCTGATTGACTAATGACTGCCTTTAACAAGCAAGGACAGTGCTGTTGTGGTGTCCCAGAGTGATGTGGTGGTATCCTAGAGTGCTGTGGTGGTGTCCCAGAGTGATGTGGTGGCGTTCCCAGAGTGATGTGGTGGTGCCCCCGAGTGACGTGGTGGTGCCCCCGAGTGATGTGGTGGTGCCCCCGAGTGGTGCCCCTGAGTGATGTGGTGGTGCCCCTGAGTGATGTGGTGGTGCCCCTGAGCGATGTGGTGGTCCCCCTGAGTGATGTGGTGGTGCCCCTGAGTGATGTGGTGGTGCTCCTGAGTGATGGAGGGTGGAGTTGGAGGGTGGAGTTGGAGTTGGAGGGTGGAGTTGGAGGGTGGATTTGGAGGGTGTAGTTGGAGGGTGGATTTGGAGGGTGGAGTTGGAGGGTGGAGTTGGAGAGTGGATTTGGAGGGTGGAGGTGGAGGTGGAGTTGGAGTTGGAGGGTGGAGTTGGAGGGTGGAGTTGGAGGGTGGAGTTGGAGGGTGGAGTTGGAGGGTGGATTGGAGGGTGGAGTCCGCTTACTAGAAATCTCGACAAACAAGCATTGCTAAAGCAATGCTTTAAGTCAAGACCTAACAAACAAGCATTGCTAAAGCAATGCTTTAAGTCGAGCCCTAAAAAGGTGTAGAAGAGAGGGGGCTAGTCGGAAAAAAGGGGCTGAGGAGGGAGTGTGATATGAATGAGGGGAAGGTTCAGTTGATAGGGCGGAGGGCAGCTGAGTTTGGAGGGAGAATGGTGGAGTGGAGGAGTGCGAGGGGAGAGGGGTAAAGGAGGGAAGTGGGCTGACTGATGGGCGAGAGAAGGGTAGTGTGAGGGAAGGAGATGAAGAGGAATAGATGAAGAGGAGGGCTGAAGGCAGTGGTGGTGAAAGGGAGATGAAAATATTGGATCATTCTGAAAAGGGACAGCAGGGGAGCGTCGATGGGCAGCGAGGGGACGGGCTTATGCAGGGGGAGAGTAGTGGAGGAGGAGAAGGTGGTGAGTGAGGTAGAAAAAAGTTGAAAAGAAAGAGGAGTGCGGGTATGAGGGAACGGACCTGGTGGAGGTGACGAGAAGGGAAGGGGACTGGGGGGGGGAGAGGAAAGGAAGGATACGAGCTGGGTACAGGAGATAAAAGGACGGGTAGAGAAACATAGTAAATGGAAGTGAGGGTGTCTAGTCAGGAGAAGGTGTGAGGGCGGTAGTGGAGGAGTAGGGAGACACCTCATAGAGGAGGCAGTGGAAGGCAACGGTGCATTAGAGAGGAAAGAAGTGGGGGAGGTGTGAAACTCCAATACCTTCTCGGGTCGAGTTAGTGCTAAATAAAACTGCAAAAAAGACAAAAAAAAGCTGGATGATAAATTGGGAAGAAAGTGTAGAAATTAAGGGAGGAAGAGGATGACAGAAAATGTGAGGGAGCAAAGGCAAGAGGAGTAGAGGGTGTCGGGTGTAAATGAATGAAGGAGGGATGGAGACGGGGCGTGGGTGAAAGAAATCAACATAATTTGAACAAAAAAAGCTAGAGAAGGCGAGTCATTTATAGAGCGCTTTTTCGGCCTCGAAAGGGCCTCTGGGCGCTACCATTGAAATGCGGTTGAAGGAAAAAAATGGCTACTATTGAAAGCCACATCAGAGAGAGGAGGTAGTGGCAAGTTATGCCAGATGAAAAGTGGGCGGATAAGAAGGGCATTACGATGAGAAATGAGAAAAAACGTGTAAGACGGGGTGTAGGAAGTTAAGTTAGTTCATGTAAGAGGTCTGGGAGGGGGTGTAGCGTGAAAGAAAGCATAAAAGGTGACAAGAGAAAGAAAGAAAGGGAGAAGAGAAGAGAAGGAAGGAAGGGGTGAGAATGGTGGAGTGGAGGAGAGTGAGGAGAGAGGGGTAAAGGAGGGAAGTGGGATGACTGATGGGCGAGAGAAGGGTAGTGGGAGGGAAGGAGATGAAGAGGAATAGATGAAGAGGAGGGCTGAGGGCAGTGGTGGTGAAAGGGGAAATATTGGATCTTTCGGAAAAGGGGACAGCAGGGGAGCGTCGATGGGCAGCGAGGGGACGGGCTTATGCAGGTGGGAGAGTAGTGGAGGAGGAGAAGACGGATGGTAAGTGAGGTAGAAAAAAGTTGAAAAGAAAGAGGAGTGAGGCGAGAGGGAACGGACCTGGTGGAGGTGACGAGAAGGGAAGGGGACGGGGGGGAGAGGAAAGGAAGGATACGAGCTGGGTACAGGAGATAAAAGGACGGGGAGAGAAACATAGTAAACGGAAGTGAGGGTGTCTAGTCAGGAGAAGACGCGAGGGCGGTAGTGGAGGAGTAGGTAGACACGTCATAGAGGAGGCAGTGGAAGGTGACAGTGCATTAGAGAGGAAAGAAGTGGGGGAGGTGTGAAACTCCGAAACCTTCTCGGGTCGAGTTAGCGCTAAATAAAACTGCAAAAAACACAAAAAAAGCTGGATGATAAATTGGGAAGAAAGTGTAGAAATGAAGGGAGGAAGAGGATGACAGAAAACGCGAGGGAGCGAAGGCAAGAGTCGGGGAGTAGAGGGTGTGAGGTGTAAATGAATGAAGGAGGGATGGAGACGGGGCGTGTGCGAAAGAAATCAACAGAATTTGAACAAAAAAAGCCAGAGAACGCGAGTTATTTATAGAGCGCTTTTTCGGTCTCAAAAGGGCCTCTGGGCGCTACCGTTGAAATGCGGTTGAAGGAAAAAATTGGCTACTATTGAAAGCCACATCAGAGAGAGAAGGTGGTGGTGAGTTATGCCAGATGAAAAGTGGGCGGATTAGAAGGGCATTACGATGGGAAACGAGAACAAGAGGGGAAGTGCACTGCGCCTTCTGAACGTGCCTGCTGAAATGCGAATACCATTTGTGCCAATGCAAGAGGAGGAAGTGCACAGAACAGGAACAGGCACCCTCTGAAGCATCTGGTGAGTCAGGGGGCGGGGGAGCGGGAGGCATTCCTTTGAAGTCTGATGCCGAAGCTCAGACAAATAGTGGAATGGTGGTGTGCGAGCGGCTTCCTTTCAAGTCTGATGGGGGGAGGGGGGCGGGGAGCAAATGGCAAGCGCGCGTATGGCGCACATGCACTGTCCATAATCCGCATTCCAAAGCCCTCTTGGTAAGCTTCCCTGGAGCACCTCTATATCTCTCGCATAGCGATTGCTTACGCAATAGCTAGGCGAGACCTAAAAAGTTAAAGGGAGCCATGTTGCTTTTAGCTTGGGTTTCCCTGTGTACTGCGTTACATCTTGCAATCTAGTTATGTATTAGGCTTGGTATTTTTGCCATACCTATTACCATTTTAGTAAAGTGATAATAGGTAGGGAAAAATATTTATTAGTTTATATATATATTTTTTTAAATACAGAGTACCACGGTACTACCGCAATACCCAAAAAAGAAATAAAGAAATTGGAAATACACTATAAGAGACTATGGGCCATATTCACACGGGAATGGTGAAGCATGGAGTTAGGCAAACATTGCTAAAGCCACGCTCCGCCATTCTGAAAATGCAAGGATGCACTGTCTTTGCAGGGATGCGCTGTATTCACAAGAATACGCTGCATTTCCCCTAGTGCTAAACCTAGCTCCCTAGCACTAACGCAGGCACCCTGACACCATAGTGTAAGGGTGTCTGTGTTGAGTGGAATTATTGTTTATGTGCAGGAAGGGACATCTTCCTGCACATAAACAATCAAGAATGGCAAATTGTAACATCCATGTGTGCTGCTTTGTGCAGCAGGCATAAAAGTTGCAAATAGTCATTTTTTAAATGATTATTTATGTGCAGGAAGGGGTCCCTTCATCGTAGTGATTTGCTGTTTCTATGTGTGCTGCACATTGCAGCACACATAGAAACAGCAAAAACTAGGAGAAATTAAGCATTTTTCCTTGGTTTGCCATGTTAAGACTAGGTAAATTTTGGCGCTGCTTCCTATTTACGCCACCCTTGTAAATAGGGGTCAGCTTCAAAATTAATGGGAGTTGCAGCAGAACGCCCACCGCAACACCCATTGCACGCCCCTTTCACGCTAAGTGTAGCATGAAAGGGGGCCTTAGTTACAAGGCGGACTGAAGCCACATTAAGTGGCTTAACGCTGCCTTGTAAATAAGGCGAAGGGTTTATCCCCACAGGATCATCATAAAAAGTTATGTTCCTAAGCCAATAAGGGCTAGTAAGTATGCCCCTATATTTTATAAATATAATGTGCAATAATGTCTTTCTATATTTCACACATTTAAATATGCTGCAAAAAGTGTATGGAGTAGCGCACTAATTTGTAAAATTAGTGCATTACTTAAAAAAAAAAACGCAGTTCACCATACACTGCTAGAAAAATATATAGAAATGTATAAACAAAAATGTTAACCGTACAAACTTTTTTTGGGGTACTGAGGTAGTACTACGTTGCTCCATATTTTTTAAAACAAATATATAGAAACGTATAAATATTTTGCACTACCTATTACCACCTTATTAAAGTTGTTGAAAAGTAGGATATGGTTCTTATGGTTAACCACACTTTTTTGCTGATGTATCACTGTTTTTGACTAGTCTGACTGGGATCCTGCTAATCAGGACCCAAGTTTGTCTGCTTTCTCCCTTAAATTGTTATATGTGTACTTTAGGTACACTACAGATTGGATACTGAGGTACCCTTATTAGTCCCTAGTATATAGTACGCCATGTACCCAGGGCATAGGTACCCCAGAGGCCCCCCTTGGGCTGCAGCATGTATTATGCCACCCCTAAAAGGCCATTAAAAATTACACGACAAGCCCGCTACAGCAGACTGTGTAAGATGGTGCTTGCACCACTTACTGAGATATAGGTTCACTATATCTATCTAAATCACTACACTTAAAAACATATCAGTCACCTCTATGGTAGGCCTTATCAATCCATAGCTGAAAATTGTACAGATCACTTACTGTTTTATGTTTTGTGTTTTTCGCTCACAATATCACTGGGGACACATTGCACTTTTCTTGTATATATGTCGCTGATATGATTACAGTAGTATTTGTCTTATTTGAAATACAAAAGCAATTTCTATAAATTGGTATGAGCGTGCTTTTTTCTTTGCCAACCCCTCTATGATAAACTAAAAGTGCTATTTAGCTGTTGTACTAAGTATAAATTGTACAAGTAATTATGCCACAGGAACCACTGTTCTTTGGATAAAAAAATTATCAATCCTGAAGGTAGGGTGCTGGGTTTTACGTGAGAGGGTGTCCCTGCATGAGCAGAGCCTCTCTGCAGCCTTCGGAGACCATTCTCCGGGGTTGTCTGTGATGCAGCCAGACATATATGTTTAAGTGCATTATAACCTCGCGGTAAATGCTAACTTTTAAACAGCTGCTTAGAAACATGTTGTGTTTGGTGTCAAACCCCTTGGAATCATACCTCCACACCAGTAACTGGTGTGGAAGGTATGATTCCACCCTTCTAGAACCACTACTGTCGGCCACCGGTCTACCCGGTACCAGCTTTCTCGACCTGGGCAGCACAAAATGGATGCTGCCAGCCACAGACACGATTCTGCTCTCCTGCTGCTGAGCAGGCATGCAGAGGAAGGCATGACAATAGGCATCCTGTCAGAGGGAGGTGTGACCACCTCCCAGACAGGATTTAGTGTATTGGGGCTGGGTGGGTGCACTCTGAGAGTGCCAGAAAGTCTGCTCAAACCAGTTCTGGGAGCCATTGGCTCCTGCTCTGGTGCGAAACTGGACAAAGGACATGGGTGTAGCCACCCCTCTGTCCAGCCCCTTCCCTAGGAGGGTCAGCAGAATCCGTGCAACCCCTACCCATGGGTATAAAGTGGGATACCGGACTACAGGACTTTAGATTTTACTTTAGATTTTACCTGGACAAGATTCTGCTAAGAAGAAACCAAGTACTTCAACTGCCTGCACCACGATTGCATGACTGAAGAATCTCTCCTTGGAGTAAAGGAGTTACTCCCCTGCAGCAGCAGGCACCTAAACGCATCTGACCGGTTTGCTTCTCCAGAGCTCCTGAGGACTATGAAGATTTCAGCAACACTGGAGGTGGGTTCACGAAGGACATGAGGCAGATCTGACCTCGATTATGATTCTGAGCACGGCGACCGACATAAAAACCAAAGCAGCCTCATCCTCTGTTAAAACCAGTTTAGAATCTGAGCCAAATAACATCAGTGTTGGGGATAGATCGATCTTATGACCTAGCAGCCCCTCCCAGAATGTTGTTATTCCATCCAGGGCGGGGGCCAGTCGCTCACAGGTAAAAAACATATGTAGTAGGTCGGCTTGCCCCTTATTACATCTCGGGCAGCAATTATTCTTCCTAACACCCCAAGCAAATAATTTAGCCGGTGTATGGTACAGATTGAAAACTGTTTTAAAATGTTGTGCTCGTAAGTTGGACGCCCGAAAAATCTTTTTATTCGGGCGTAATGCTAGGTCCAAATCTACATCCGGGTTTCCCAATTTAGTTGCCCAGTCACTTTCTACTTTTCCTACATCGTCCTGTAATCTGGACACCAGCATGTTGTAAACATCTTTTTATGTCGGTCGCCGTGCTCAGAATCATAATCTCGGCCGGATGGAAGGATGGTACAGCCCCGTCTTTTCAGATGTGGATCTCCAGATTCTTGGCCATTTACAATATTGAGTCTGGTCTCTATGAATTTAAAGGTGTTAAAAACGAGAAATGGGAAGACGAATATGGGCCCCGGTTAAGAAATGGCTGGACGATAGAATAAGAATTTGAAATGTACTGCATTGTTATATTTATTGACAGTTCTTCTATATAATTTTTATCCCCACTTAAAATATTGTGTTCTTTAACTGCTTATATATGTATCAGATGTTCTTATACCTTGATTATGGCTATTTATTTATGTATATCCTTATTGCACCATGAACTCCAATAAAAAAAATTTAAAAAAGAGGCAGATCTGACCTCTCAGCGATTCTGAGACCAGTATCCTTCGTGGGGGCCGTGCAACCCGAACCCCTGTGCACTGCGTACATTTGCAAGTGCATATGCTTTTTGGTGATCCCTGAGCCTGTGCATTGGACCCCGTGTAGTCCTGACCCCGAGCAGTATTTACACCGAAGATATCCGGCCTCCACTTATCGAGTACTCCGTGAACTGGTGCTTTGTAAACTTGCTTGAGGTCTCCTTGTGAACACTTTAATTGTTCCTGGGCTTTCCTGGTTGCTCCAAACGTGCCCTGGCTCTCCATTGCTTCAATTCAATATTCAATTCAATAGATTTATATAGTGCGCTACATACCCAATGGGTCTCAAGGCGCTTGGGGAGGGTGGGGGATTACTTGTCGAATATCCAGGTTTTAAGTTGCTTTCTGAATGCTAGGTGGTTCTGAGTGAGGCGAAGGTGAGTGGGAAGTGAGTTCCAGGTTTTAGCCGCCAGGTAGGAGAAGGATCTTCCTCCCATGGTGGTTTTGTTGATACGAGGTACTGCAGCAAGGGCTTGGTTGGAGGAACGTAGCTGGCGGGAGGGGGTGTAGAAGGAAAGTCGTGTGTTGAGGCATTCGGGTCCAAGTTCGTAGAGTGCTTTGTGTGCGTGGGTTAGGAGACGGAATGTTATCCTCTTATTGACGGGGAGCCAGTGGAGGTTTTTCAGGTGATCAGAAATGTGGTCGTTACGCAGGATGTCTAGTATGAGTCTGGCTGATGCGTTCTGGATGCGTTGGAGTTTTTTCTGAAGTTTTGCGGTGGTACCGGCGTATAGGGTGTTTCTGTAGTCCAGGCGACTTGTAACCAGTGCGTGGGTGACCGTTTTTCTAGTTTCGGTGGGGATCCAGCAAAATGTTTTTTTGAGCATGCAAAGAATGTTGAAACAAGATGATGAAACGGCGTTGACTTGTCTGGTCATCGAGAGTGAGGAGTCCAGGATGACGCCAAGGTTGCGTGCGTGGTCCGTCGGGATGGGTGCTTTTCCAAGGGCCTCTGGCCACCAAGAGTCGTCCCAGGCGGAGGGAGAGTTACCTAAGATAAGTACTTCTGTTTTGTCTGAATTCAGTTTTAGACGGCTGTGCTTCATCCATTCGGCTACTTCTTTCATTCCTTCATGTAGGTTGGTTTTGGCGGTGTTAGGGTCTTTGGTGAGTGAGAGGATAAGTTGGGTGTCATCAGCGTAAGAGATGATGTTGAGGTTGTGTTGGCGTGCGATGGCCGCGAGGGGGCTCATGTATACGTTGAAGAGGGTGGGGCTGAGTGAAGATCCTTGTGGCACGCCGCAAATTACTTCAGTGGCTTCTGATTTGAATGGTGGGAGGCGGACTCTCTGGGTTCTTCCTGCAAGGAACGAGGTGATCCATTCCAGTGCTTTTCCTTGTATTCCGATGTTTCTGAGGCGTTGTAGCAGGGTGCTATGGCAGACTGTGTCGAAGGCTGCGGAGAGGTCGAGGAGGATGAGGGCGACTGTGTCTCCATTGTCCAGTAGAGTTCGAATGTCATCAGTTGCTGCGATGAGTGCGGTCTCAGTGCTGTGTTTGGTTCGGAAGCCGGACTGTGAGGGGTCGAGGGATTTGTTGGTTTCGAGGAAGGCGGTGAGTTGTTTGTTGACAGCTTTCTCGATAACTTTGGCCGGGAATGGAAGGAGCGAGATGGGGCGGTAGTTTTTGAGTTCGGTGGGGTCAGCTGTGGGTTTTTTCAGAAGGGCGCTGAGTTCGGCGTGTTTCCAGCTATCCGGGAAGGTGGCGTGGTTGAGGGAGCAGTTGATGACGTCTCGGAGGTGTGGTGCTATGATGGAATCTGCTTTGTTGAAGATGTGGTGAGGGCACGGGTCTGTGGGGGATCCTGAGTGGATGGAGTTCATCAGGCGAATAGTGTCCTCAGTGGAGAGTGTGTTCCATTCGTTAAGGATGTTCAAGGGGGGTGAAGGTATGGAAGAAGGTGGGGTGGGTAGGTCTCCAGGTTGATTGTCGAAGCTGTTGTGGATGTCTGCGATTTTGTCGTGGAAGAACGAAGCTAGGGAGTCGCAAAGGGTTTGAGAGGGAGTGATGTCGTTGGAGTTGGCAGTGGGGTTGGTAAATTCTTTGATGATGTTGAATAATTCCTTGCTGTTGTGGGCGTTGTTGTTTAGTCGGTCTTTGAATGCGGCTTTCTTGGCAGTCCGGATCAGTTGGTGGTGTATGCGGGTGGCGTTTTTGAAGGCGTCCCTAGTGCTGGTGTTTGGGTCTTTTTTCCAGGCCTTCTCAAGGGAGCGACAGAGTTTCTTGGATTTCTTGAGATCAGCCTTTTTGTTGCCTAGTTTGATTTGAAGTTTTTTCAGGGGTGCTAGGTTGTCGGCGCTGTTGGTTAGCCATTGGGTGAGGTTAATGGCTGCTTGGTTGGGGTTCGAAGAGTGGGCAGGGGGGTTTTGAAGAAGCGATGAGGAGATCTGGTCGATGGTGATTTTGTTCCAGTTTCTTCGCAGAGTAGGTTGGGGATGGATGTGTGTTGCGTTCTTATTGTAGATAAAGTGAACGCAGCTGTGGTCTGTCCAATGGAGAGCTGTGGTGTGACTGAAGGAGATATGTTTGCTGGAGGTGAAGATAGGGTCGAGTGTGTGACCAGCATGGTGAGTCGGGGTATTAACAAGTTGTTTGAGTCCGAGGTTGGCGAGATTGCCCAGAAGGGTGGAGGTGTTGATGTCGTTGCTTTTTTCAAGGTGAAGATTGAGGTCTCCCAATAGAATGTAGTCCTCGGATGGGAGGGCATGTGGGGTGATAAAGTCTGTGATGTCTTCACTGAATTGTGCACGGGGTCCTGGTGGCCTGTAGAGGAGGGTGCCTCTGAGTGTGGTCTTGGGGTCGGTGTGGATCTGGAAGTGAAGGTGTTCGGCGCTAGCGAGGTTGGCGTCTGAGCTGGTTGAGATGCGGATGGTATTCTTGTGGACGATAGCGATGCCTCCTCCTGATTGCTTGTTGCGGTCTTTGCGGATGATCTTGTAGCCTTCCGGGATGGCTATGGTGATGTCAGGAGCTGATGAGGTGTTCATCCATGTTTCTGTTAGGAAAGCGACGTCCGGAGAAATGGTGTCCAGAAGATTCCAAAGGTCGATGGCGTGTCTGTGGACCGAGCGGGTGTTGAGCAGGATGCATTTTAGGTGGTTGGTGTCAGATCTCTGTTTGGTATTGGTGGATGAGGAGTTGGTCTTGGTGCCGTCAAACTTGCAGGAGTTGCATGTGAAGGGTCCATGGGTGTGTCCAGGGGCGGCTTGGGCACAGCTGGGGAATCGACCGGGGTTAAGGGCTAAGAGGGTGGTGGCGGCGTATGTAATGCGGGTGGGGTGGCTGGTACGGGGGCCAGGGGGTATGGCACTGGGCGCGGTCCAGACGCGGACAGGCGTAGACGGGCTTACCTTTGGCGCACCTTCGGCGCGACTGGGGTGCAATCGCTGCGCGTAAACGCTGCGAGCATGTGCATCTGTCATAAATGGGTGGTGGAAGGGGAGGGGCGAGGGGGCGAGGGGGGGTCAGCTGGGAGGCGGGAGCGGGGTGAAGCTAAGGGCAGGGAGGCACAAATAATAACAAACCAACAAAATGGCGGCAATCGGGTAATTGACCAGGACTGGGGTCCGATATGCAGTGTCTCTAGTACAAATGGCAGTGGAGTTGGCAATCGGGCAGCGGAAGACTGCAGGCAGCACAACAGCGCGAGTCACACAATTTCTGTCTAGCGCTGCTTTCGAAGGTGCCTCCGCTATTATTTAAATATTAAAGGGCAGGCGGAGCAATCACACGCTATCTCGATACGCCGAAAGTTATGCAGATAATAAGTTTCTATTACATGCAGCAGTATAGCAGAGTGAGGTGGGCAGTCAATAAGTTACGCAGGCTGAGGCAGTGCAAAGGCTTGTAGTGCTACGATACCGGTCAGGAGCAGCGGGAGGAGCGGCCGTTTCTGCTGGTAGCAGGACGGTCACAGCGCATCAGCGACTGCGCAGCCTCGTCAGTATCCGTGGGAGGGGGGGTCAGCTGGGAGGCGGGAGCGGGGTGGAGCTAAGGGCAGGGAGGCACAAATAATAACAAACCAACAAAATGGAGGCAATCGGGTAATTGACCAGGACTGGGGTCCGATCTGCAGTGTCTCTAGTACAAATGGCAGTGGAGTTGGCAATCGGGCAGCGGAAGACTGCAGGCAGCACAACAGCGCGAGTCACACAATTTCTGTCTAGCGCTGCTTTCGAAGGTGCCTCCGCTATTATTTAAATATTAAAGGGCAGGCGGAGCAATCACACGCTATCTCGATACGCCGAAAGTTATGCAGATAATCAGTTTCTATTACATGCAGCAGTATAGCAGAGTGAGGTGGGCAGTCAATAAGTTACGCAGGCTGAGGCAGTGCAAAGGCTTGTAGTGCTACGATACCGGTCAGGAGCAGCGGGAGGAGCGGCCGTTTCTGCTGGTAGCAGGACGGTCACAGCGCATCAGCGGCTGAGCAGCCTCGTCAGTATCCATGGGAGGGGGGGTCAGCTGGGAGGCGGGAGCGGGGTGGAGCTAAGGGCAGGGAGGCACAAATAATAACAAACCAACAAAATGGCAGCAATCGGGTAATTGATCAGGACTGGGGTCCGATCTGCAGTGTCTCTAGTACAAATGGCAGTGGAGTTGGCAATCGGGCAGCGGAAGACTGCAGGCAGCACAACAGCGCGAGTCACACAATTTCTGTCTAGCGCTGCTTTCGAAGGTGCCTCCGCTATTATTTAAATATTAAAGGGCAGGCGGAGCAATCACACGCTATCTCGATATGCCGAAAGTTATGCTTGGAGAGTCCCCTGGGCCTTGCTGGTCCACACTGTAACCTGTTTCCTCTGACCGCGTGGAATGCATTTGCCAAGGCATGTTGGTGCTCCAGCCAGACATCGACCCCTCAGCACTCGACATTCTTCGTGGGACGGGTCACCTCGGGATCCTGGCCATCCTCGACATCTCCTGGTCCCCGTGGCTGCAGAGTCAAGCATCCCTTCTTCGCACCTGAAGCACCCGACATCGGTGGGCATTCGACTACCGAGCCCCTGGTCACTTGCCGTGGCCCAGACTCTGTTCCCTCTGCTTTCAAGTTCCTCTCACCTCGAATCCAGGCTTGGATTCTACCAGACACTTTTCACCTTCCTGGCAGCAGTACTTCTTTGCAGCTCTCCATTGAAAATGACAAAGGTTTCCGACACCACTTGACCCCTATGCACCCGGCTCCTCTGGGATAGGTAACACGGGTACTTCGGTACTCACTGGTGGGCTGACTCTAGAACCTCCTATGTTCCAAAAGGTTTGCTTGAAGTCCTCGTAAAAGTATCCTTAAACTTTATCTTTCGAACCACGACTTTCCCATTGAGTTGTATGGAGAAACCATTGTTCGTGGCAAGAGGGTGTCCAGCTAAATACCGTAAGGTTTGGGGCAAATGGCTGGGGCAGATAGATTAAGCGTGTCTCCTTCTGAAAATGTGTGCACTGTGTGGGATCTGTGGGGACAGTTTAATGCAAACTCATTTCCCCGTGTATGTAAATGGTAATATCAAATGATTGCTGTGATGGGGGGCGTGGCTAAGCACACGACTGGAATGGACGCCTTCGGGTTGAGCTCCGCTCTGAGCTCCCCTTCCCGGCGAAATTATCCGTGAAATAACTACTGTAGCTGACTGGACAACACAGGCGCTGCTTCAGGACATCACCAACGTGTGCCCCTTCGACTTTGGAGGTGATCGGTGGAACCGAGACCATCGGGGCAAGGAGACCGCGTGGATCAACGCAGGGCCAGACGCGATCACAGGAAAGATTGCGGTTCCGGCGGGAGGGCTGGGCCTGGAGGTGAGGCCTGCGCCCTCTCCCAGCGGAGCTCACGAAAATCAGCCGGACCCGCCCGCTGCATGAACCAGGGCCGACCAGGGACACACGGAGAGCACCGGATCACCCCCCGCGCTACCCCCCTCGAGACCACCGCGGGAGGGGAGCGAGGCCGCGGGAAGCTGATGCGAGGAAACACTAAACAACAATGGTCCAAGACCTCAATATTTTCAAACAAATTGAATTAATCAATCAAAATTCAACAGTAAGGAGCATGTACCCGTTGATCAGCTCTACTCAATTAATGATAAATACATGAATAAGGCAACAGCATCCATTACCAACAACACAACAATATTTTAATCTATTGTTTCCATTTTAACCATGAGTAGAAAATTCAAAGCTTACAATTTGCAAATCGATACAAAATTATATACATTGCCCCGTATAGAGCGTGCAGCATAGAAAAAGGGGTGTCAAGAAGTTGTGGATGTGATTAAGGAAGAACAGAGAAAAGAAATCAAAAAAGGTGAAAAATACACTTCCAATAATTTTAAATGAACAGTATCAGGCCTATAAATCCTAGATCTGTACAACCTAGCCACTCAATTAAGTAGTCCACACTCTCTCTTCTTTGATCTCAAATCAAATTATAAGACATTAATATCTGCACATTATCAAAGAGAGAGAGAAAAAGTGGTCCAGGTTTTTTGGGAAAGGGTGTCAACGTTTCGACTCGTCTTACGGCCATGCGGTTAGTTATGCCTGGGCCATGCGAGTCTTCTTCAGGACATAATGCACGGGGCCAACAGGGATCTTTATGCTGATCCTACAAGAAAATAGATGACCATGAACTGGAGCTGTTGCCGGGCATATCGATCACAGATACATGCCCAAGAGTAAACTTGCTTACCCTTCTCTAAGTTAAGGTGATTGTAGTTCCCACACTAGATGGATCAATCAGTTCAATCCTAAGAATTCCTGTTGTATGTACTGGTTAAGCCGGGATTCTGTACAGACAAAACAAAGAGCAAAAGAAGCCCATATAAGACTTTGCACACCTAGACCCTTTAGCTCAAGCCAACCAAAAATGAGCGACTGGAAATTACCTCCTCAGTGGTCTAGAATTATTGGTTCTTGATTTTCAACCATAAGAGGATGTCATTTGCTGTCCCCAAGAAGCTGTAATATTATAAATAGTAGATGTAATACCCAATTGGTAACATCAACGGTAATTCAAAAATACCGGCATGTGTCAAGTGCTCACCGTGTAATACTTGTACACTTCAATCTTGGGGCGAACGGGACCCATGTTGGGTACATTTTATGACACAGTCACCACGCTGTAACGAATAAACAGCCTCTATTAGAATTCCCAACCTTTTAATGTTTGAGGAATGAGAGATACTTTAGAAACCCCCAATGACCTCATTTGTTTAAGGGTTCTTCTTCCTCTATTACTTATTCCAAAGTCGCACTGGCGCCCAAACACCACAGTTTTTTCAAGTCACCAGGGAGCTGTAATGAATTAACAGCAGATATAATACCCATGCGGTAATTTAACAGAATATGTCTACAAAACGAAGCGCCTACATCTCTAGGACGCTTACCGTCTCCAAAGTCAATATCCTGAATCTCCGGGGAAGAGCGTCTAACAAGCTACCCGGGCTCATTTCTTCCGGATGTTTATATTCGCGGCCACTCGCGATAGTGAACAGCAAGGTTGGACTATGGCTCTGTTATTTAAAAAGTCAAATTCTTGTTTTGTGATATACCCCTCCAGTAGTGCATGGCTAGTTACAACATTGATTGTTTGACTCACCACTTTTGTGGGATCTTTCTTTAGAAGCCTATAGTTGCCTTCCACCTGTAGTTGTGACAATATCTCATTCTTATATTTATGAATACTTTGAATTACAATCACCCCGCCCTTATCTGCGGGCTTCACTACGATATTGGTGTTATTTTTCAAAGTATAAAGGGCAGTTTTCTCCTGTTTACTCATGTTATAAGGTACATACTGTCTGGTCGCTAAAATCTGTTCAACATCACGTGTAACCACCTGTTCATAGGCTAGAATTTTATTATCCACCATATGTAGGGGAGGATTAAAATTGGAGGGAGGCCTCAGACCACTTGCTGAAAAGGTTGCATTATAAGGTACCTTATGAAAGTAATGTTTAAGGCGCACTTTTCTAAAGAATTGCTGCAATTCAATCCTCAAGTTGAAATCATTCGGCATCGATGTTGGGACAAAGGATAAACCTTTTGATAGCACACTCTGTTCATCTTGTGTGAGTACATGATCCAACAAGTTAATAACCGGATTCTCCGGTCTGTGTGCTACCATCTGTAATGCTGGCGCCTCGTCCTGATGTCGCCATGGGAGTCTGGTTGGAATTGCTTCTTCCCCCTGCCTGTCCCTTGATTCCATGTTACACCACGTGTCGGTTGGACAGTCAACTTGAGCATGTATACTGAATAGGGCAGATAAGGATTATACTGTCCCAAGCCAAGATGGCCGACGGTTCCTGTATCTACATCGATCCCTTATTTATATCGTATTTTCACCGAAACATTCTACAACCCGGATACTAATACAGGTGTCTCTGTTTATTGGTACAAGGGATTGAGATGAAAGCTCGTTAAACATGGTTTGGATTAGTATCCCCTAGACGCTCCCAAGAGTAGAGCCATAGTCCAACCTTGCTGTTCACTATCGCGAGTGGCCGCGAATATAAACATCCGGACGAAATGAGCCGGGTAGCTTGTTAGACGCTCTTCCCCGGAGATTCAGGATATTGACTTTGGAGACGGTAAGCGTCCTAGAGATGTAGGCGCTTCGTTTTGTAGACATATTCTGTTAAATTACCGCATGGGTATTATATCTGCTGTTAATTCATTACAGCTCCCTGGTGACTTGAAAAAACTGTGGTGTTTGGGCGCCAGTGCGACTTTGGAATAAGTAATAGAGGAAGAAGAACCCTTAAACAAATGAGGTAATTGGGGGTTTCTAAAGTATCTATCATTCCTCAAACATTAAAAGGTTGGGAATTCTAATAGAGGCTGTTTATTCGTTACAGCGTGGTGACTGTGTCCTAAAATGTACCCAACATGGGTCCCGTGGTAGACGCTTCGCCCCAAGATTGAAGTGTACAAGTATTACACGGTGAGCACTTGACACATGCCCGTATTTTTGAATTACCGTTGATGTTACCGATTGGGTATTACATCTACTATTTATAATATTACAGCTTCTTGGGGACAGGAAATGACATCCTCTTATGGTTGAAAACCAAGAACCAAGAATTCTAGACCACTGAAGAGGTAATTTCCAGTCGCTCATTTTTGGTTGGCTTGAGCTAAAGGGTCTAGGTGTGCAAAGTCTTATATGGGCTTCTTTTGCTCTTTGTTTTGTCTGTACAGAATCCCGGCTTAACCAGTACATACAACAGGAATTCTTAGGATTGAACTGATTGATCCATCTAGTGTGGGAACTACAATCACCTTAACTTAGAGAAGGGTAAGCAAGTTTACTCTTGGGCATGTATCTGTGATCGATATGCCCGGCAACAGCTCCAGTTCATGGTCATCTATTTTCTTGTAGGATCAGCATAAAGATCCCTGTTGGCCCCGTGCATTATGTCCTGAAGAAGACTCGCATGGCCTAGGCATAACTAACCGCATGGCCGTAAGACGAGTCGAAACGTCGACACTCTTTCCCAAAAAACCTGGACCTCTTTTTCTCTCTCTCTTTGATAATGTGCAGATATTAATGTCTTATAATTTGATTTGAGATCAAAGAAGAGAGAGTGTGGACTACTTAATTGAGTGGCTAGGTTGTACAGATCTAGGATTTATTGGCCTGATACTGTTCATTTAAAAGTATTGGAAGTGTATTTTTCACCTTTTTTGATTTCTTTTCTCTGTTCTTCCTTAATCACATCCACAACTTCTTGACACCCCTTTTTCTATGCTGCACGCTCTATACGGGGCAATGTATATAATTTTGTATCGATTTGCAAATTGTAAGCTTTGAATTTTCTACTCATGGTTAAAATGGAAACAATATGTTAAAATATTGTTGTGTTGTTGGTAATGGATGCTGTTGCCTTATTCATGTATTTATCATTAATTGAGTAGAGCTGATCAACGGGTACATGCTCCTTACTGTTGAATTTTGATTGATTAATTCAATTTGTTTGAAAATATTGAGGTCTTGGACCATTGTTGTTTAATGTCGATGAAATACCCAGGTTCAGTACCTTATGGGTTACCCCATTTTCTTTAATGGATGCGAGGAAACACAGCACCCGGGCCAATCCTCGGAATTGGGAGCCCTTGAAACCCCAAGTCGGTGACTACGCCGCGACATTCCCGCCGGGACACGCAGAAGGGGTAAAGACTAGGCGCTAAAACCACAGAGGCGCTGGTGGTCGCGGACAGGAGCCCCTGAGGCGTCGCCCCGCGACCCCGTGGCAATACAAGGCACACGGGCAGCCGCAATTGAGGCACACGAGGACAACTCCTAGGAGGCACGGAGATAACAAACCACGGACTGCGGGGGGCCTGGGGTGTGGCAGACCCCGCATGCAGTGGGATGACCGCAGGAGCAGGCAGTGATTAGAGCCCCATTGCCCAACGAACTACGCCGGAGGACCGCCGACGGAGAGCACTGGGAGCCGCATATATCACGACACAGCCAAGCGCTACCTTCCCGGACGGACGGCACTGGTCGCGGCCTGGGGAGCCTGCGACGGCAAATTAAAAGACACGGCGCAACCTGCTGTCGACCACGTGGCGTGCATCCCATGATTGCGGAGGCTGCTTGACCAATGTTGGAGCAGGGACACCCCCTGGGCAGTGAGTAGAGTGCAGAAAGCGGGCCGACGCGGCTTGGGTGCAGGCTCTGTGCAGGGAGGAAACCACAACCCAAAAGCCGACAGCTACGCAGGTAATCACGCCGACACACTGACCAGTGCGCGAGCCCCCCTGCCATCATCGCTGGAGAAGCCCGAGCACATACCGGGGCACTAATGTCAGGAGGGACCAGAGCCCGAACTGGGACTGGGAACACGCAGCCTAGGGGCAAGATGGATAAGAACGGGAAGACCACGGAACAGGACCACACGGCGGCCAAGCTTGACACCATGCTGGCTGCCATGGAGAGGCTGGAGGAATCCGTCCAACTCACTCGCACCTCCCTGGCGACCAAAATCGATAGTGTCGCCATCGACCTCACCCACCTGAGAGCTGACCATAAAAAGCTAGTGGAGCGCACCACATCCCGAGAGGGCGAAATGAAGGAGCTACGACCGCAAGTCACCCAAACAAATAACAGGTACAAGATCTCCTGAACAGGGTAGAATTCCTAGAAGACCGTGCAGAGAATGCAGAAGGGAGGGCACGGAGGAACAACGTGCGTATCGTAGGCGTACCGGAAAGATGGGAAGGAAGGAATCCGGAGGAGCACATGGAAAAATGGTTGAGAGACATTCTCCCGGAAGGGGCCCTTTCACCGTACTTTGTGGTGGAGCGCACGCACAGAGTTCCGACGAGGCCGCTGCCAACGGGCTCGAACCCCAGACCAATGCTGCTCCGCATATTGAACTATCGCGGCAGAGACTCCATTTTGCGAGAAACGCGCAGGCTCCAGGAAGTGCGGATTGACAACGCGACCGTTATGTTCTTTCCGGACTATACGGTGCAGGTACAGAGACAAAGACACTCCTTCCTGACCGTGAAGAGGCGCCTGAGACAACTCGAACTGCAATACTCACTTTTATTCCCTGCGAAACTGAGGGTGGTGGCTCACGAGAAAACGCACTTTTTCAACAGCCCGGAGGAAGTAGAGGCAAGTCTGGATAGCGGTACGGAAACAACCCCTAGAAGACCAGCAGGGGTTCCTGACCAGCGATGCGCCGGAGGCCCACGAAGACGACGCAGGAACAGACAGAAACCACCAGGCAGCACACGGGAGGCGACGAACGTGACCCCCCCAGTGGAGATCACACAACAGGAGAAGCAGGACGCCCTTCGCATGGTCATGGAGCTAAGCCAATCTCCTGTGCTGAGCGAGGAGGCAGACAGCAGCCCTCGGAATATTCCCAGCAATGACGAAGCTATCTACGGCATACCGGATTCCCAGGCCTCAGGGGAGCGACCTGACGTCACGCTACAGACGGCGGATCTAATCCACTGATTATGTACTAGATGCACACTGCCCCTGCGGAGCTTGCCGAGAAATGCTTGAGAGATGAAAAGGAACTGATGCTGACCTGATCGCGTTGCCCGTGTCATTTGGAGAACCTTCCCCTGCCGGAGAGGGCTGGTGGTCCTGCAGTACGTGGCAGGATGTGTTCTTGCCGGCCAACTGGCCAATGGGAGGCTAGTCCCGGAAGAGGAACAATAACAGGCATAACCACAGGAATCCTGGTGGCGGCGGGCCAGGTATAGCTGGAACACTGGACTCACACTGACCCACCTGGCTGGAGCTCGATTGGGACACGTAACGTATGATGCTACTGCATGAACAACCTTTCATTTGCATTATTGATGAAGGTATAGCATAGTTAGCAAACCCCGGGAAGGGCGGGGCCCTCACACTATGATTTAATTATTCGGACTCAGTTCTAGTGCTAATCGCACAGCGACCCCTTTAGCTTTAGACTTTGTTTCTCTCCTCGAGAGTATGGACGGGGGCATATTTGGCAACAGACCTTTTGGTATTTTTCATGTATATAGACTTCCACAGTTTACCGTTTCGCCTGAAATGTTCTCTCTTATTTACTTTATTCCTGTGTTGTGGTATGTGGGAGCGGCTGTATCTCAAGTATGTTCCTGTGAGGGAATCTTCAAGTTGAGGCACTTGTGGTTGTCCGGGGAGCGGTGGGGGGGGTGGGCAGGGGTAATGCTATTGATCTACAATGTCTGCTGTCAAGATCTGCACGTGGAACGTGAGGGGCATGCACACACCGTCCCGACGCTATCAGATGTACTCTTACCTCAAACGCCACCGCATACAGATAGCACTCTTACCGGAGACACACCTCAATGAAACAGAGGCTTGTGTCTTGCGCCGCAGATGGCGAGGGCATCTTTATGCCATGAGCTACTCCTCATATGCTAGAGGGACCCTAATATGGGTGAGACCAGGAACCCCTTGGACAGTGACTGACACACTCATTGATCCAGAGGGGCGGTTTGTCATAGTAAACGTCAGGCTAGACGGGAGGTTGATAGTCCTGGCCTCGATATATGCACCTAACATAGAGCAGGCTAACTTCTTTGTGCGCTTGACAGACGCATTGGTGCCCTGGCACGGGATCCCATGGGTACTGGGCGGAGATTACAACTGTGTTCTGGATCTGGCACTGGACCGGTCACTCCCTCCACCGCCGGGCTCACAAACGCAGACCGCCACGAAGGCCTTGCAGACTTGGTCTGCGCAGTGGAACCTGCAGGATGCATGGCGCAACCGCAATCCACACACAAGAGTATATTCATACTTCTCAGGGGCGCACTCCCTGCACGTACGCCTGGATAGGTACATGGTCACTAGCGAGCTGCTTCCTCACGTAACAGACGCATATTACATGGGACGCACACACTTGGATCACAACCCACATATCATAGACCTGACGTGGATACGACCATACCCCCCGGTGCCTACTTGGAAACTACAGCCAGATTTGCTCCTAGATGGCCTTTTCAGGCAATCCATATGTGCACAGCGGCGCAGTACTTCGAAGACAACACGGGCACAGCATCTACCCCCCAGATTGAGTGGGATGCATTCAAGGTGGTGCTCAGGGGGCACTGCATGGGCACACAGGCCAACACCAGACGACAGGTGGAGAGAGAGCTGTCACGCATAGAGTCAGAATTGCTACAGGGGGAACAGGAGACAGGTGAGGGTGCAGACGCAAGGCTACTAGCAGCGCGTGCTGAACATGAGACATTACTAGATAGGCTGCGACACCTCAATTCCATGGCCCACTCAGCCCGCACACATCACACAGGGGACAAACCTGGCAAATTACTAGCCTGGCGATAAGTCGAGAAGATCGCAAGGCCCCAGTAACGGTGATACAAACTCCCAATGGGGCAGTGGTATACACACAGGAAGAAATACACGAGGTCTTTGTGGTACTTCACCGCGCGCTATATGAGTCGCGACTACACGCACCCCAATCAGACATCGCTGGCTACCTGACGAGCTGCGCGAAGCCATTTTCGCCCTCTCGAATGGCAAGGGTCCTGGCCCGGACGGACTGCCGGCTGAGTACTACAAGGCCTGTTCTGATATGTTGATACCCGAGTTACTCTGGACGTACGCAGCGGCCCTAGACGACTCGTCCCTCCCTACCCCAGTCATGAATGAGGCGACCATGGTGTCTCTTCTCAAACCGGACAGAGATGGCATGCGTCTCGGCTCATACCGGCCACTGGCGCTTTTAAATACAGATTATAAGATACTGGTATCAACACCTGCCCGACGACTGGCTCCATTGGTGCCTAGCCTTGTGCACGCAGTTCAGAACGGCTTCATGCCCACGAGGAGCACCTCACAGAATATCAGGAGGCTGTTCCGAGTGCAGACGTATGCAGTGCGACAGTGGCCATGGTCGGGATGCTTAGTGCTAGATCTGGAGAAAGCCTTCGATTCAGTGGAATGGCCCTATCTACTGACGGCACTACGCAAATTCAATCTAGGCGATGAATTCATGGAACTGGTCGGTCTACTGTACAGAAGGTCCGAAGTACGAGTCCGTACAGGCAAGCTGCTGTCCACTCCCATAAAGGTCAGACGTGGCACTAGGCAGGGATGCCCGTTGTCTCCGCTGCTCTTTTCATTGGCGATGGAGCCCCTCGCAAAATTACTGAGAGACAGAGGTGCGGGCTGGGGAATCCAGTTAGCAGATGGAATACACACAGTCTCGCTTTATGCAGGCGATCTGCTCCTGTATATCAGGGACCTAACCCTCCTGCCGCCGGAGTTATCGGACATCTTCCGAACTTTTGAGGCAATGTCGGGACTCAGGGTGAACTGGGCCAAGTCAGGGGTGTACTCGTTTTGCCCTGACACCCTGGAGCCCGAGATCAGGATCAGAGATGTGAGGCTAGCCTGGTACCCCACCACGTTTCGTTACCTGGGTGTCCACATCTACAGAGCCTTACCTGAAGTACTGGATGGCAACCTGACACGAGCCATCACGTCTATACGGTCACAAATCTACTTCTGGAAGACCCTCCCGCTCAATGTGCCGAGCAGAATAACGCTGGTGAAAATGATTGTGCTGCCAAGGTTGCTGTATTATTACGCCAACATCCCGACTTATGTCCCGGCCCGTCTATTCAGGGAGTTAGAAACCATGAGCAGGGATCTTATCTGGAACGCAGGGAGACCCCGAGTAGCACTGAGGAAGCTATATGCCCCAGCAAGCGCTGGAGGCCTCGCGGTACCCAACCAAGAGCTCTATTACCTGGCGGCACAGTTAAAATGGGTGTCGGCCTGGTTAAGTGGCAGAAATCTGGGCGATACGGCCACAGATACGGATATGCTGTCCCCTTTCCAAATATACACGATGTTTCACCCACTAGCAAAGACGGCACGCCAGACGCAGCTACACATTGCAGTAGTGTCTTCGACTCACTAAGGTGATGAGACCGTACGTCCCGGCGCTCCCACTCTTAGGTACTCCCAGAGCCGTAGGCGTGGTGACGGAGGTGGCAATAGAGCAATGGACACGGTCGGGAGTGGACACCATGGAGGATCTATATGCAGATGGTGCCTTCATCCCCTTTGCGACACTCGCCGAAGATACGGGACTGCCAGTCGGACAGTTCATACAACATGCATCCACAGTACGGACATACACACAGGCATGGGGAAGCATAGAGGAAGAGCCACCCACACATCAGTTTGTGCAATACCTACACGTCATGGGGAATGGCAGGCATGTGATCCATTGGCTGGCACAGGCACTACTGACGTACACACAACTCTCTTTGCAGCCTCTGCGGGATAAGTGGGAGGTGGACAGAGGGAGGGGGTGGACGGACAAGGAGTGGGCAATGGTACTAGAAAGCCCCAGACACATTCCCCGTAACACTCGGTTTAAACTCATACAGTTTTACATACTGCATAAGGCATACCTTTCGCCAGACAAGATCAATCAGTACTTCCCCGGAACTTCTGCAGGATGCCCGAGATGCGCTCTAACAGGAGCGGATCTCCTCCACATGCTCTGGCTCTGCCCTAGGATACAGACATATTGGCAGGCGGTACTGTCACTGTTGGAGAAAAACACGGCCATGAAAGTACAGCATGCGTGGGAGGCATGTTTACTAGGCCTATATAAGAGAACGAAACACAACAAAGTACCCTCCCGTTTCTGGGACCTAGGCCTCATCACGGCTAAGAGGCTCCTCACCAAACATTGGAAGCGCAGCTGAACATTGGCACACCTCCTTTGACAACTGGGCAAGGGCAGAGAGCATTACCCTCCACAGAGAAGAGACGGCGGGCCTTAGAAAATTCCCCATAGCGAACCTTTGGGATGAAACATTGAGCTCCTACCACCGAGAATGTCAGGCTCAGGGAATTCCCCCGACCAATCCCCCCCCTGACACAGCCACGACTTGACCTTCAGAACGGAGACCATAACATGCAGACACTGGGATCCCACCGAGCGCGGACACGAGGCGCCAGCTCCGGAGTGCCCACAGCCCGCTCACACGAACACCGCACCCCGAGCGACCACACACACGGCAGGACTGCGTGATTGTGCCCCCCGCCGCGCCGTGACCCACCAGCGGTTCACTGAGTTGACCATCCATGGACAGACACACTGGAACAAACCACATGCAACAGCCACTTACAGCGCCCATTAAACTAACACGCTCTCACCTTATCACACAACACACATTTCCAAGTTGACTCCCCCCCACACTTTCTTTCCCATTCCTCCTGTTATGTTTTAACTTCCCCTATTCTTCCTCCCTCGCTACTCTGACCACATAACCGGCACTGGGTTCTGGAAGCCGAGACGGTTCTACTGACGGACACACTGATCAAGCAGTCGAAGGTGCGTACACATGTATACAGTAACACTGTCACGCCCAACCGCGACCGCAAAGTGATAGGTGCGCATCAGACGACTTGTGAGAGGGGGATACACGCTGGTGTCTCTGTCACGACAAACGGATCTAGGCCACGTGATAAGAAGGCAACGGGCCTTATGTCAGCCCCGTGACGCGAGGACGACGCGCTGGCCTCACGGCCAGAGGTCGCAGTTGACACCACACTACCACACAAGGCACCGGGGATGTGTCACACGCCACGGGATGGATCCCCCCCAAGGACTGCTGGATAGTAGCGGTCGCAGGGAGTGGAAACCACGACATTTAGCATACCACAAGACCACTGTGACCACCCGCGTGCCAGTTTACCCCACTTTCACATGTTCAGACACAAGTAATATCTAAAGTACAATGATACCATGTGATTGCAATATAGATTTGTGGAGATCAAATGCATTGTCATGGCTTGAGTCAGCAACCGATGTTATATTCATGTTTTGTAAAACTAATAAAATATATTCAAACAAAAAAATCAAATGATTGCTGTGATATACTGTGAGAAGTTGGCCCGATATGTGATGTCCACTATTCTAGTGGGCACCCTGTATCAGTCCAAACAACCCTTATGGTGATGGCTGCAAAGTCAACCTTATAGACCAGCTATCCTAGTGGTAGCATGGACAAAGCAGTCTTAGGCTAAAACTTCAGAGAGCATGTGAAGCCAGCTGTTTTGCCATATGTAACCCCTTGAATATCAAATGAAAGGACACCACACAGGTATATATAAATATATATGTATTTATTACTAACACAACCCCTCTGAACTCTTTATGAGGTCAGAGGCACAAGCACATAACAAGATACTTGATTATCATACAATTAGTTGCACAAAATACAGTCGAGCCCTAGGGGTGTTGCAAGCCATATACTAAAATAGTGGTATACGAACCACGTCACGAACAAGGAGTAGGCCTAGGGCCTAGGGAATCGCTGGGGCTACACGGAACTACCAAAGGTTAGGAAGCAGGAGGCCCACGGGAAGCGTGTGCAGTGTCTTAACACACATGCGAGTTACCTTAGGGATACAATGGGAACGAAAGAATTAGAAACTAGTTGATTTAGGACACTTCCGTATGGACTAGGAGAAAGCTACTGAAAACTAGGACACTTGGATAGTCAATACCCACAGGAGCATTGGAGTACTTGCGTTACCTCACCCACAGGAGCCGGGTGCATAGGTGTCAAGTTGTGTCGGGTGTCGCTGAATCCTATGGAGACCTGTGAAAGGATGCTGCAGGCAACCAGGAAAGAAGTGTCCGGTTGGATCCAAGAGCGGATCGAGGATGAAGAGTACCTGAAAGCAGAGGGGACAGAGTCTGGGTCACTAGCCAGTGACCAGGAAGGAACCAGGCGATGTTCTGAAGCAATCAGGTGATGTCGTGAAGCTTGTCTCTGCAGCCACGTGGACCAGGAGGTGTCTACGACAACCAGGAGCTGGATACGGACTGTCCCACGAAGGGTCTCGCTGTCGGCGGTGTCGGATTCCAGATTGGAGTCAACAAGCCATGGCAAAGGCAACCCACGCAGGAATCGAAGATGGGTTCTGTTGCAGACCAGCAAGGTCTGGGGGGCTTCTCCTTTTCAGGGAAGCAAGGGCCAGCCTGGAGCAACCAGGCCAGTGGTGTAGTTTCAAAGGTTTGTTGTCACAGAGGCCACTAGCTAATGGGCAAGTGACCGGACAGATGCGTCAAGCACAAAAACAATAGCAGCCCCCAAGCGGTACTCGTGGAGTGTGGAGGGCTGTGCGTCGGTGTAGAAGGTGCTCGGGGCTGGGGCTTCTCAATCCCCAAGGCACAACTTCGAGGGTGCCTCAGAAGCTGCACAGGTAGCAATGAGCAAGTTTTTCAAGATGAACAGTTCCACGTCTCTCGTCGCCTCCACGGGTCTCAGCTTTGCTGTGGCTGTGGATCGGGCTCAAGGAAGTCTGGAAGTCTGATTCTTGTCAGGCTCTGTGCTCGGGCTCCGGCAGGAGCATTGACAAAGCAAACCGCAGATCGCTGGATGGTGCCTGTTTGCACAGGGTGGTCACTCCTCGACCACAAGGGAGATTCTTCAGTCTTCTAGTTGCAAAAGAATGTCGAAGGGCCAGAGTTTTGTTTCAAGTTTCAGTTCAGGATAAATCTAAAGTCTCTTGACTCAGCTCCTACCTTTATACTGATTAAAGGGGCTGGATTACCTGCTAGGTCCCTCCTATGGGTGGGACCAGGGAAGGGGGTGGTTACACCCCTTTCCCTTTGTCCAGTTTCGTGCCAGAGCTGGGGCTGGAGTGCCCCAGCAACTGGTTTCAACCGGACTATGCATGGAGCACCTTGTGTGCCCCAGGCAGTGTCTTTTTTCATTCAGCCCTCCCTGCCCCAATACACTATGGGCTGTCTGGGGTGGTGCTAGCACCTCCCAAGACAGGAAACCTATTGGCCAAGCCTCCCTCGCTGGAAGGACTCCCAGCAGCAGGAGGTCAGACTTGTGTCTGTGGCAGCAGCATCCATTTTGTGATGCTGAGGCTCTGGTTAACTTTAACCGGGATTAATAGGAACAACATGTCTTCTCCCTCTAGAAGGGTGGAATGCTACCCCCGTCGCCAGAACTGGCGAGGGGGTAGTATTCTAAAGCGTATGACACCTTACACGACATGTTTTGATAAAGCCAAACCAAAGTTAGCAAGTAACCGCGAGGATTATAATGCACTTAAGAGTATGTGGTATGGCTATATCATAGAACAGCTATAAGGACATGGTTCCAAAAGCTGCAGACAGGCTCAGCTCATGCTAGATCACCATCTCACATAAAACCAAGCCCTCTGCCTCCAGGATTGTTAAGGCCTGTCATAGGAGTGACTTATATGTGTATATGTGTCTATATATAAGGTTAGATATAGGTATACTATATCTAAAGCAAAGGGTGATTACACCACCTTGCCCCAAGCCGAGTGATCAGCCAGTTGTGTCAATTTGTATGGCCAGCCAGGGGTGACATAATACATGCTGCAGCCCCTGGTGGGCCTTGGATGCACCTATGCCCTGGGTACCTATGGTACACTATACAGGGGCTCATAAGGTGACCCAATGTCCAATCGGAGATGTACCTAAAGTACATTAAGTCCATTTTACAGTGAGAGCAGATAGCCTGGGGCCCTGATTAGCAGAATCCGAGGCCAACTAAGTCGAAAACCAGCTAAACACTAGGCAAAAAGCTGGGGGTAACCATAGTCAGGTATCCACCTTCCTACATATACTGTATTTGACTGCTGCTGGTAGTTTGTTTAAAAACAATTAAATTGTTTATTTAAAAAAACTTATAGAACAGCTACACTACTTACCTGCACTACCCAAAATAATCATCTATGCACCACTATATGTAATTCTGTCAAATGTTACGAATGACTGTTTACACACTATGCAAACTATAAAAGCATATGTAAAATACATTGGATTTGAGCAAATTTTGGGAGCCCCCTTTTTTCTTTGCACCCCCCTGACTAATCCCCGCAAAACTTTTACTCCTCCAACAATGAAACGGGTGCAACTGGTCTACAAAATTTGGTGGACATTCGTCAAACGTGTGCAAAGTTATAAGGGTCAAAATTTACAAAAATCTGTATGTCGATTATATATACTATTTTTTTCTTTTTAAAGTTAACCTTTTACCACTTAAATAAAGTGGTAATAGTTAAGTATTAGGTTTAATTGCTGTTAACCTATGTGTAAGACCCTAACCCAGAATGCTGTGAAATGCTGACAATACAATAATGCAAAATTGGTAAGCACAGCCATCAACTAATCACATTGCCAGTTCTCAGCATGGACCATGGAATACCATGAACTTACTATCATATACCATACCACAAGATATACCTATGTTTTATACAACATATAAGTTTAACATTACCTACACTATTTACATATACAACCAGAAAATTTATATTTACATATTCTAATATATATTTTGTAGATATAACATTGACATCTTTACACAAACTATCAGTATGCTTCCTTTAATTTACACACTCCACCTTATGCCACTCCAATGTACAACAGTCGACCTTATGCCACTCCACTGTACACTATTTAGAGTATGCCACTCCAGTACACGCCACTGTATTGTACAATAATCCACTGTATGTTACTCATTTCTACTCCACCCAACACCAATGTACGCCAATCCAGTCTACACCACTATATTCTACGCTATTATACTGTTCGCCACTGAATTTAATTACACTTTTGTGTATGCCACTTTACTGGACGTCCCTAAACTGTATGGCTCGCAACTATATGCTATTCCATTGTTTGCAACTCAACTTTAGGCTATTCCACTATATGCTATTCAACTATGCCCCACTTGATGGTACACTACTGGAGTGTGCGCTATTCCAGTCTACGCTACTCCATTCTACAGCACTCCATTGTCCTGAAATACAGTATATGCCACTGGACCAGTGCATAATTTGAGCCGGTGGTTTTCGGTGCTCGGCCCCAGCACTTAATTGTCAACACTAGCATTTATGACAGCTGCCACATGGAGGCGCGGTTTGTATAAATTAAAGATGAGCAGGACAGCAATTGTTTATTAATTCAGTATGCATTAAAAACAACTACTGCCTGCTGCCCAAGCTATTTGTTTGGTACACAGACAAAATATCGAGTTTTAAATTTCGATATACAATTATATCGAAGTTTAAATATCGATGGGACATAATATAGAAGGTAAGTAATATCGACAGTCTTAATATTGATATTAGTATGATATTAGTAATTTCGAAGTTTTAAATATCGATGTCAATAATATCGAAATAAATAATTTCGATGTTACTAATATCGATTTTTAAATACATTTTGTGTATATTATATTGTATTTATTATGTTTTATTATTTATTTTTAATATAATTTAATTAAATATTGTCTTTTAGTACTGTAGCGGGTTGTGGGTTTATAGGGGAATAGGGTGGGAAGTAATTTTATTATGTTAAATTAATTATTAATTAGTAGGAATTATTCATTAATTAATTGAGAATTAATTTTTAATTAATTTTAATTAATTGATTAATTGATAAATATGTTCTGTAGCGGGTTATGGGTTTATAGGGGAATAGGGTGGGAAGTAATTTAATTATGTTAAAATAATTATTAATTAGTAGGAATTATTAATTAATTAATTGAGAATTAAGTTTTAATTAATTTTAATTAATTGATTAATTGATAAATATGTTCTGTAGCGGGTTATGGGTTTATAGGGGAATAGGGTGGGAAGTAATTTAATTATGTTAAATTAAGTATTAATTAGTAGGAATTATTAATTTATTAATTGAGAATTATTTGTAAATAATTTTAATTAATTGATTAATTGATAATTATGTTCTGTAGCGGGTTATGGGTTTATAGGGGAATAGGGTTGGAAGTAATGTAATAATGTTTAAATAATTATTAATTAGTAGGAATCATACATTAATTAAAAATAATTGGTAATTATATTTAATTATTTTGGTAATTATTTTTAATTAATTGATAAATATGTTCTGTAGCGGGTTATGGGTTTATAGGGGAATAGGGTGGGAAGTAATTTCCTTATGTAGAATTAATTATTAATTAGTAGGAAGCATACATTTATTTTTATTAATTGGTAAATAAATTTAATTAATTGGTTATTAATTTTAAATAATTAATTAATTGATATATGTAATTTATAAGTATGTAATTTAAACCTCTACGCTATCCAACACTTTCCCTACTGTTGCACTCTCTGGAGTTGGAATAGTAATTGTTACCCCTACGCTAGCCAACACTTTCCCTACTGTTGCACTCTCTGGAGTGGGAATAGTAATTTTTACCCCTATGCTATCCAACACTTTCCCTACTGTTGCACTCTCTGGAGTTGGAATAGTAATTGTTACCCCTACGCTATCCAACACTTTCCCTACTGTTGCACTCTGGAGTGGGAATAGTATTTGTTACCCCTACGCTATCCAACACTTTCCCTACTGTTGCACTCTCTGGAATTGGAATAGTAATTGTTACCCCTACGCTATCCAACACTTTCCCTACTGTTGCACTCTCTGGAGTTAGAATAGTAATTTTTAATCCTACGCTATCCAACACTTCCCCTACTGTTGCACTCTCTGGAGTTGGAATAGTAATTGTTACCCCTACACTATCCAACACTTTCCCTACTGTTGCATTCTCTGGAGTGGAAATAGTAATTTTTAATCCTACGCTATCCAACACTTTCCCTACTGTTGCACTCTCTGGAGTTTGAATAGTAATTGTCACCCCTACGCTATCCAACACTTTCCCTACTGTTGCACTCTCTGGAGTTGGAATAGTAATTTTTAAACCTACGCTATCCAACACTTTCCCTACTGTTGCACTCTCTGGAGTTGGAATAGTAATTTTTAATCCTACGCTATCCAACACTTTCCCTACTGTTGCACTCTCTGGAGTTGGAATAGTAATTGTTACCCTGACACTATCCAACACTTTCCCTACTGTTGCACTCTCTGGAGTTGGAATAGTAATTTTTAATCCTACGCTATCCAACACTTTCCCTACTGTTGCACTCTCTGGAGTTGGAATAGTAATTGTTACCCTGACGCTATCCAACACTTTCTCTACTGTTGCACTCTCTGGAGTGGGAATAGTAATTTTTACCCCTACGCTATCCAAACCGTTCCCTACTGTTGCACTCTCTGGAGTAGGAATTGTAATAGTTACCCCTACGCTATCCAAAACTTTCCCTACTGTTGCACTCTGTGGAGTGGGAATAGTAATTGTTACTGCTACACTATCCAACAGTTTCCCTACTGTCGCACTCTCTGGAGTGGGAATAGTAATTTTTACTCATACGCTATCTAAAATGTATTTAGCTTTTTTATTAGTATTATGTTGTTATTAATTGTTATTTATGTGAATATTTTATGTAAATAAATGTATTAGTAATTTATTACATTTTTATTTGTTTTTTAGTTATGACAATAATTAATTTAGAGTTATTATTAATGAAAAATACATTATGTATTATATATTTATTAACATTAATTTGTATTATATTATGTATTAATTTTAAATATTATAGTACATTTTTAAATATGTTTATTACATTTATAAGTATTATTTTGTTAATATTACATTTTTATTATATTTAAAAAAAACGATATTTTACAAAAAACGATATTTTTGTCATTCTATATTTTATTTTCGATATTTTTGTACTTACCTTGTTGGGGATAGGATTCCTATATTTTTGACTTCGATATTTTTGTTCCGATATTTTTGTATATCAATATTTTTGTTTTCGATATTTTGTCAGACATTCATTTGTTTAGCTTTGGAGGCCTGGAATAGGCTGAATTGTCACACTTCTAGTCTGCCAGTTAGTAGTAGTTGTGTAGGTACTCTCATTGGCAATGACAGCATTGCAATGGGTGGTGCAACCTGCAGAGGCCTTCTGACTAGAGCCCTGTCATTTTGTTTACAAATTAGGCACTGCACTGACTGTACTACAATCCTCCATGCTTGCACTGATTTGGGCAGGGAATCTACTCTGTCCCATTGGTGGGCCTCCCGGGACAGAGTAATTGAGCCAGCCCAGACGAATGGGATCACTGTGACATTTTAAGGCTCGGGGAGAGGGCCCGGGCGCCCCCCTCCCCTTTATTGTTCAATTCAGACCCCAGGGGTATGAGGTTTCACAGAACCTGTGAAGGCTCAGGGGGTGTTGCAGTCCCCTCCCTTTTTTATTGAGTTTGGCCCCAGGATGAGGTCCCCAGGGCATTTTAAGGCTCTGGAGGGAAGTGGTGTCTCCTCTTAGTTAAGGAACATGGCCCCGTAAAATGGGGTACCCAGGGCCAAAAATGGGTTATGGAGTTGGACCCCACTCATGCTCCCCTCCCCAATTTATTTATAACAAATAGTGACCCACCATTTTCTTATTTTTCAGTTTGCCGCAATATACATATATACATACATGGATATGCCATATTTTGGTATCACTCATTTCATCAGCCCAGCTATATCAATTACATAATTGATACACAATAATGACAGACATTGATTAATTATATTTGACACACAGTCTACCTTTTGCATGTTTCCTTAAAATATATAGAAATCTCTTTATCTATGTTGACACGTCTGGATTAATTTCTGGATTGAGCCTTTATGGTTCATATTACTTCACAAAGCCAAAACTCCTTTGTTGAACTGGTCTCTTGTTTTAGCAATTGTGTGTGGGATGGGCCATGAAATATGAATTCATTAGGTCTACATTATGGCATTTTGTGACTGGACACTTGAAAATTGAATACAAGAACAGTGGGGTACACTAATATTGTGGTCAAAATATTAAAACAGAATATCAAAAGTTAACTGCACACAGGGAAGTATAGATCTGCTATTCTTAACTCCTCATCTATGTACCTTGAAGATATAGATTGCCAATGGACATGTATTTGGAGTTTGGTATATAAATCTGTACATTCTTACCTTTAGATATTTTGCACCACGAAAATGTATCCACGGCACTAGTATCCCACAATATCCTGGACTTGAAATTCAGGAGCAAAACTAGATTTGAAACAGTCAAATAGTGCTCCTGGGGTGGAACAGGTCACAAGGACACGTACAGAATCCTCTTTTACTCCCCTACAATAAATTGTAATCTTTCTTCTGTCTGGGGCTGCCAAATGTGTTACCCAAACTTTGGGTGCATATGTATTCCCACTTCCCTATAGGGTAGCTGAAAGGTCGATAGGGGTACTGGGTGTTTGGATACTGTGGTTGGCGCAAACACACAACCACCTTTCCTAGGTATGTCCTGCAACAGCCAGACACCTGTTAGTTTCCAGATGTCTAGGCATCTGGAAATTCTCCATACAGACAACCCACTGCACCACTACTCCCCTCCCACCACAAACGCACACAATTAATACTCACTGTTCAATGTGGGTGTGGTCTATACCCTCGGGATCTTTAGGTGTGCACGAGTACGCAAGATCACCCCAGCTCGAGGTCTACATGGTGAAAGGTCCTTAGAATAAGACAGTCAATCAATGCTCCTGGGGAAATATATTCGTAGCAGGTGAACTGAAATCACAGGACAGATCTGCGAAGTGTGATGTGGTAACCACACCCCTCAAGTGCTGTCAGCCTCGGGGCTCTGCGACACCAAAACACTGACACGGGGACCTCAGCGGTCTGATGCTATGAGCCTGGTGGTGTTGTAGCAACAAGCCCCTTAAATGTATATCACCACTCACTGCCCAAAAAAACTGTGAGACTGGGGGTGTGTCATCCTAATCTGTCAAACTGTGAACAGGAAGTCCTCAAATGCAGTGAACATGGGGGTGCTGTAGCATCAATCCCCCAAAATGAGGACTAGCACATACCAACCGGAAATTGCGCAGGCCCGGAGAGTTCTTCCAGTGCAAACCCCAGTCCCCCAAACCCCTCTTCTCCCAGCTTCAATGGACGGACCCGCGCCGCGGCGCACGTGCGCTCCGATACTGCATCTTGGTTCAGTCGAAGCTGCCTCCAAAATAGGGCCAGAGCTGACGGCAGTGCAAGGAGGGTGGGTTAAAAATAGCATGAAGGGTCTGCACAGAGCCCTGCCTGCTGGGAAGGCACCCGGGCCGGGAGGATCGCGTCTATATTTGGGGAATGCTTCAGAGGAGCAGACGATAAGAAAAGAGAAGAGACGTGTTCTAAGACTTTGAATGAAGGGGGGGGGGCATTAACCAGAGTTTTAAAGCACAAAGGGGGAGCAGACACACGTCTTTAGAGTTATCTTCTCTAATATAAATACAATTATGCATCATGAGCAGCAGTTACAGCACTTTTAACCTGTGAGTGATAGGTTACAGGAAATTATATATTTTTTAGCTAGACGGGAATCCGTCGTTTCCCCCCGTCCGAGACAATATAACATCAATAATTCAAAATAGTCTCGTCAAAATGTAAAACGTCTAACGTCACAATTTTCAAAGAAAAGAATGGTATTCTTATTTATTCGACATAGTATAAGGTAGAAAATGCTAAAGAATTGAAAGAATCAAAAGTGACAGGAATGGGATCGCTTTCTGTGGCAACTGACAGACAACATAAGTGGGGACTATTAAAACGAGGAAGGGGGAGACAAACAAGCATTAGCAAATCCAATAAGTCTGCTTATGAAGGCGCCCCCGGCATATAGCAGAGGGGCGCCATTAGTCGCTCCACGGGCAGGAGCCAAGGTGGAGAGTCCTTCATCCGTGTCGCCACAAAGGATGGTCGCCCATGGCGTCATTGGGTGGCGCTCGGGGACTGCAGCATATAAGGCCGCGCAAGGCGAAAGATCAGCCTCTTTTTCCCTTCACAATTATGTATGAGCTGAAGGAGAGAGAAATAGGGGAAGAGAGACAGGGAAGAAGCGGAGATGGAGAGAAGATTGGAGAAATGTGAATAAAACGTGATGCAGGCAGAGGGCTGCTCCTATCTCAGGGTGCAAGTGGTCCATCTGGAGAGATCAGAGCTTGAGGTGCATAGGGAGAGCTGCTCTTGGCTCAGGGTGGGCACAACAACATTGTAGCGTGTAAACCACTTCACCTGCCACAAGTGTACTATCGTTTGCCCCCAAAGAAAGACGCAGAGCCAGGAGCTGATTCAGGCACGTCTTTATTTTTTGGTGCCCGCCTCCATACTGCCTTTTCCCCAGGTCATTTCCTGTTTCCCCACCCCTTCCCATTCCGCCTGCCCTGTCTCAACGTAGGGCCAGGCAGAGCCGATATGACACCTCCCCCTTTTGTACAAACAGTCTTACTGTCTCTTAGAGTTCTTCGATGAGACTTTCTAGTCGTTTGATGCGTCTTCGTGGACGGCCGGGCTGTTCCAGTTCTGGTGCCCGGTGATCTCCAGCATCTTCATGTCTTGCCGGGCTGAAGCGATCTCGGTCACTGTTCTCGCTCTGACTCAGGGAGTCAGCGCTGGAGTCATGGATTCGGGTTTCGTCACAACCAGTGGGTGTGCACCTTTTAAAGTGTGATATGTTTCGGGTTATTCGTTTGTGATCAGCCTCTGCTGTGATCATGGTCCCTTTCCGACTGGAGACTCGCAGGGGGTGAGCAAGGTATCGACTGTCTGCTTTCGTTGTGCGATCGCGTTTGACCATCACCCAGTCTCCCTCTTGGATGTCCGCATGTTTTGCATGTCTCCGTTTTGTTAGCGTAGATTTTCATCTTCAGCTTCTTGTCGTGGTCTCGTTTGACCAATGTGTCATGGTCAGTGGTCACCGTTTGAGATTGAGAGGAGTTGTTCAGGGTAGGTAGCCGTGTGCGAGGAACTCTTCCCAGGATTAGGGTGGCCGGGCATTGATTTGTGGTACTGTGAGGCGTGGTGCGATACGCCCGCAGTACTTCGTTTAGAATTTGTTGTATGTCACGGTGAGCCAGTTCGGCTTGTTGGACTGCCTTCTTAAGTGTCCCCATAAATCGCTCATTGGCTTGGGGCCATAGCGGTGTTATCTTCCTGTGCTTGAAATTGAGATGTTTTGCAAATTCAGCGAACTCGTGGCTATTGAACGATGGCCCATTGCCTGATTTTACTCCTACGGGGATACCCCAAGCTGCGAAGGTCTCATCAAGGATGGGGATTACTGCAGTCGCTTTGGTGGAGGACACTTGATGTGCGATGGGGAATCGAGAATATTCGGCCATGATAACGACGATGTACTTGCCCGACTTTAGAGGGCCGAAGAAATCGATGGCCACTTGTTGCCATACCCCGTCCGGTAGTTCTGACATCTGCAAAGGTGCCGGCGGTTCGTCGCGACTTACTAGCTGGCACGAGGTGCAGTCCTTGAGTGTGTTTTCCACCATCTGATCGAGTAGCGGGAACCAGACACGTTCCCTGAGCGCTTTCTTGGTGGCGACTATTCCTCTGTGACCTTCGTGGGCCAGGTTGATGATTCCTTGCCGTAATCTCTGTGGGATTACTATCCTCCCTCCCCTCAGCAGTAAACCATCTGCGCTGATTGACAGCTCATCTTGAACATGTTTGAATGCCACAAGTTCTTGAGTGGCATGAGCAGTGTTTTGAGAGGTATCCTGTAAGTGTCTCCATGAGTTAGTACGGATGCGATCCATGATGTCTTGAAAGGTGGGGTCTTGGATGGATGCCTCACGGATAGCCTCCAGTGGTACGGTGGGAGGACAAGCATTATCAATGACGAAGTGGATGTATTCCTCTGCCAGGGAGCACTTTTCCTTGGAATGTGGTTGAGGGTGTCGGGACATGTAGTCTGCTGGATTCTCTGATTTTCCAGGCTTATGAATGATGGTATAGACATAGTCTTGGAGACGCAATCCCCATCTCTCAATGCGCGGGGGCATTTTGGCTCTAGGATTCCCAAATATTGTGACGAGAGCCTGGTGGTCCGTGATAAGGGTAAAGTGCTTTCCGTATACAAAAAGGTGGAAATGCTTGCAGGCCATACGACAGCAAGGCTCTCCTTCTCAGGCTGCGAGTATGCCTTTTCAATGCCAGTGAGACTGCGACTGGCATAAGCGACTATGTGTCGTTGATCAGAGTCCTCATGGTATTGTGCGAGGATAGCGCCTAGTCCCACTGGGCTGGCGTCAACAGTTACTTCAGTCTTTCGCTTGGTGTCAAAGTATGCGAGGTTGATGGCAGAACTCACAGCCTTCTTGATTTTGTTGAATGCTTGGCCGCAGGCAGGTGTCCATAAGAATTGTTGGCCCTGACAGGTGAGTTCTCTGAGTGGGTAGCTGATAGTTGCATAGTCTTTGATATATCGGGCGCAATAGCTTGCCATCCCTAGAAATGATCGGAGGTCACTGACGTCTTTTGGTTGTGGAGTATCTGCAAGGGCTGATACTTTCTCTGGGTCAGGTTTCATGCCGTCCTTGGAGAAGATGTGACCATAAAATTTTAGGGTTGATTTGTGAAATTCACATTTGACGGGGTTCAAAGTAAGATTGGCGTTTAGCAGTGCGTGGCAGACTCTGTTTAGGGCTGTGTCGTGTTCAGTTTGATTGTTTCCAAATACCAAGATATCATCGCTGTAGTTGTAAGCATTTGAGATACCTTGAATCACTTGACAGATGGCTTCTTGGAATATCTCGGCGGCCGAGGATATCCCGAAATTAAGGCGTTTGTAACGGAAAAGCCCTTGATGAGTTGTGAATGTTGGGATGTAACGTGACTTCTCGTGCAGTTCTAATTGGTGGTATCCCTTATTGAGGTCCAATTTCGAGAAGACTGTCGCCCCATTGAGGCGAGCGATCATGTCGCTAATGTGGGGTCCCGGATGTCGCTCCCTTTCAATGGCCGTGTTGGGCCTGCGCATGTCCACGCACAAGCGCACTTTGTTGTCTTGCCCTTTCTTAGGTACTACCACCACCGGCGATACCCAGGGTGTGGGTCCTGAGGAGCGTTCGATGATATCTGTCCTTAGTAGGTCTTGTAGTTCATCATCTACTGCCTGTTGTAGGTGAAATGGTACCTTTCTGTGATGTTGCGCCACAGGCGTTACTTGCTCATCAATGTGCAACTTGACTTTGAACTGGTTGAGTTTTCCTAGGCCCTTGAAGAGGTTCGGAAATTTACTGACGATATCTGGGACATCTTCTATCATGTAGAGGAGGTCTACGAGCTTCAATCGTTCTGCGGTTGGCAGACTGAGGAGACAGTCTGCTGCATCGGGAACTTCAACTACGTGAATGTAGGCTTGGATTTGTCTGTCCTTGTAGGTTAGTGTCTTGCTAAACTGGCCTAGACATGGCAACAGTTTCCTGGACATCCATGTGTAAACTCGGACTGCTGCTGGTTCTAGTTTTGGTCTGGGTTTCATGCTTTGGTATTCAAGGGTGCAGATGTAGTTCAAAGAGGCTCCTGAGTCTAGCACAAATTTCGCAGGGTGATTTCCTATTCTGATGTCCAGTTTGGGGTACTTCTTTAGTCGGTCCGGATCTGACACCATGCATATATATTCGTCACTGTCTTGTGACACGGGTGTGTGTGGCGATGATTCTCTGGACGTTGATCTTCGAGACTTGTATGAATGAATGAATGAATGAATGAATGAATGAATTCTTTTACTGTTTGGTTACTCAAAACCATTACATTAAAACGAAATACAAAGTTACAAAATTACAAAAGTTAAAACCAAAGGAGTTTGTGCCGCCCAAGGGGCGGGGTAGCGATGAGTGAGGATCATATTAAGACGTGGATCTGCTAAGTCTCTATGAGGGGAGGCCCTCCCGTGCCATCAGCAGAGTTCGTGTCTGGTAAATGAACTTTCCGAAGGAGGCCATATGCTTTACCGTTGTCAGGGTATAGAGGTAGGTGGTCGCCTCCTTTACCGTGCAGAATCCTGATTGTCTTAGAATTGGCCTAAGATAGAAATTGCGGGCCATGCGCAGGGCCGGGCAGCAGAATAGTAGGTGGGCCAATGACTCACGTTTGTACCTGCAGAGCCTGCATTCCCGGAGTTCTGAGCCGGCCGTGCCGAGGGCATATAGTTCTTTGAGAGGCAGCGGGTGTAGTCTGTAGGCTAAGATCTTGTGAAGGGCTGCACGGCCCACAGCCTGCTTGAGGTGGTGTTTGGGATTATGCAGGATATGTGGTAGGACCAAGGACACGTGTAGGTTTTTTTTTGCCAGCGACTCCAGGTCCAGTTCTCTTGACCGCGCCCGCACTTGTTTTTTGATGGAGTATTTGATGGCAGTGTAGCTGACATGTTCGGGATTCCAAGACTCAATGGCAAGGTTGAGATGATCCTTCGCCGCCTTGAGAGTGGCCGACCAAGGATTCCCTGGTTCTCTGAAGATGCAATATTAGCGTTGCCTTAAGTGTGTTCTCCTTGGCAGTCGTTGTTAAAAAGTAGTATTTGCTTAGGGCTGCCATCTCTTCCAAGTATTGCTGGTTGAGTGAAAACTACAGTCGGACGAGAGTGTTTCTGATACACCTCAGAAGATGGAATAGTCTCTTGTAGGCTCTGCAGTGAATTTTTTCTAGTTCTTTGTACAGTTTCCCTGGAAATGCTTGGAGAGCATAGTTTAGGGCCGGCATTAATTTTGCTTTGAGTACACGTTGGATGGCCATTGTGGACGGGCTGTATAAAGAAGCGTGCAGCTTGCAAATGATTTGCCTTTGCCTTGAATAGTCTTTAGGTGCGCGCTAGAGAGCCCCGACTCCTGAAAGCAAATGCCCAAGTAAGTGTACCGCTGAGTGCTTTCCAGTAAAAGGTTGCCAAGCCGCCATTTTAAAGATTTTTTCTTTGGGTACTTTCCAAAAATAATGATTTTGGACTTGGATGAATTTGCTACAAGCTTATTTTTATCGTTATATGCGGCGAGTGCCGTTAACGCCTTTTGTAGCCCAATTCTCGTATGGTCCAAAAGCACCAGGTCATTGGCGTATTGCATAAAGTGGATTTTTGCCCCGCCGATCTTTGGGGTATGCAGTGCTGCCCCAGACAAGGCTCTCTCCATGTCAGCTGTATATAAATTAAATAGCATTGGGGCTAGCACGCACCCTTGTTTTAGCCCACGATCCGTGTTGATCTTTGCGGATGCGTGATCCCTCAAGACTTTGATTCTTACCCACGTTTTATGATACAAGGATTGGATCGCCCTCAACAAAGCTGGGTTGATGTTCCATTGGGCCAGCTTTCTCTACAGGATTGCACGATCTACCCCGTCGAACGCCGCCGAATAGTCAATAAAGCAGGCGAATAAGGGGGGGCTTTTGCGTGTCCGAGCGTGGTGGACCAGATAAGAGAGTGCTGTAATGTTGTCGACTGTGGCGGACCCTGGTCTAAATCCAGTTTGACAGAATGGAAGGAGACCTTCAACGTTCGTCCAGTCTGTAAGGTCCCTCAGGATCGCACTAGCATATGCTTTTCCCTCGATGTCCAGAAGGGCAATCAGGCGATAGTTTGAGGGTTCAGATTTGGGACCCTTTTTGTGAATTGGCTGTAGTAGCGAGCCTCTCCATGAGTCGGGGACATCCCCCAGAAGCCAGCATTCGGTGTACAGGTGGGTCAGGGTCTTTGACCAGAAGTCGATGTTAGCCTTAAATAAGTGTCCGGGTAGGCCATTAGGCCCCGGGGCACCATTTTGTCTGATGTTTTTTAGAATTTTGGACACCGACAGTCTTCCCGGCGGGGCAGTCATCTCAGTGATTGACTCTGAGTCAGCTCCAACGTTGATTGTTTCATTTTGTTTGATGACGGGGCCGGTTTCAATGTAGAGGGCTTTTACATGGGCGACCCAGATGGGAGCCTCGAGGGAGTTTTGTCTCTGGTTTGTGCATCGTCCGAGTGTGCTTAGGTAGTGCCAGAACTCCTGCGATTTTCCTGGGCTCAGTAGGTCAAAGATTTTCAGCCATTGTGCTTCGCAGTGTTCTCGTTTTGCCTCCCAGACCTTCTTTGAGTGACTTTTGCTGGCCTCTTGGAGTTGTTTCTTCATTGGGCTTGGGCCATGTTTATAGAAGAGTTTACGCTTCTTACTCAGTTGTTTGGCGCTGATTTTGAGTTCCACCTTGTATCCATATGTGGGTTGAGAGTCCCTGTTAAATGTGCTCTTTAAGGTTCCGCGAAGGATCGCGGCCAGGGTCTCAGTGATGGCATTCCAGGTTGCTATTGCGCCCTTTATGTGTTCATTCGGTGGCCAGCCTGGCCACTGGTTTGCCCAGTTGTTAAAGGATGTGATAGAGGTCTGTGCCCATTTAATTCTTCTAGGCAGCTTTATCAGATCTTCGCCATTTGATGCACCAATGTATTCGAGCCTGTGACGAGTGTCCACTATGAGATTCAATGTGATGGTTAAGGCAGCGTGGTCGCTATCGTTGCGCGGGTGGACTGTAAAATTTGACATGAGAGGTTGTAATTTTTCACTGAGAATGATGTAATCAATCGTTGTTTGGTTGTTATATGTAGGGCCGACAAGGGACCCTGGACTCAGATTTAAGAGGACCGAGTGCGCTGTCGCCAGCTTGTACGTTTTTAATAAGTCATTCAGAGCAGTGGTGGACTCAGGCTGGAGTCTTCGTGTGGTTGATATCCCTATATTATGGGTATTGAAGTCACCAAGGATGATGCATTCCAAGGGCGGATGTTGGAGGATTAAGGTCTCGAGGAGCATTGTCAGCGTGGCCAGATTAGATATGGGCCCATGTGAGTTATGATAAAGGTTAATTAATAAGAACGCAATGTGTCCATTTGTCAGGCGACAGCCTTTCAGGATGCCTGCCTGTAAATTGTCCGGGAGATTAGGAATTACCACAAATTCCAGATTGAGTGAGTGCTTTATGTAAACGCATATCCCCCCGACGGTCTACCGAAGGTGTTGGGCTTTTTTGCGGGTTTTCCGTATTCTGCGTATCCTCTTATTGAAAGCGGGTGGAGATGCCAGGATTCTTGTATGCAGATGATGTTTGCTTCTTCCATGAATGTCACAGCGTTTTTATTGAGAAGCAGCCTCCTAAGCCCTGCGACGTTCCAAGTCATGATTTTCAGACAACCCAGGGGTAATCCCTGTCTAGAGGGTTTTGTTGGACGATGATCATGTTGCAGAGAGGTGGCTCGAGGCATCGTGGCTGTGTTAGGATCTTGAGTTTAATGCTAGCGGCAGCCAGGACCAATCTTTACTTACGCGTCCCAAGGTTGCGCATATGCGTGTACCCTGGTTCGTATTAGTTGTTATTTTAATTGGGGTACTGATGGTTGGGCCAGTATTTGTGGCACCTTTGGACCCCTGGAGGATGGGCACCATGTGAGGCCCGTCAATGGGGTGGGTGTGCAGGCATGAGATCCCTCCAATTCTCTGAGCTATATTTCCCCTCTGGGATTGTGCGGTTTGAGGTTTTAGTGGGAGTGGGTATTTTTGTGTACGCGTAGATTTTATTATTATGCCCCAACTTTCCAGTAGCTTGTGCTGGCTTCTCAGGACCTCGGCCTTGTGCGGGCTCACGAAGATCAACACTGTGGATTCGTTTTTCTCCTCCGCATCTGGCTCGAGAAAAGAGATGGTGTCAATGTCTGTAGTGTTAGTTCCCTCCAATCCTGGGATATTTGCAAAAGTTTTAATAAATTGCTATGGTTAAGAATATCCCACGTCCCCTGGGAGGCGTAGTCAGGGTACAACGTTATCTTGCGATCCTGGGGGTGGCTTATTCGGCAGAGTGAGTCTGCCCCATGGCCTCCTGTTTGTGGTATTTGTGCTGTGTCCTGCCTGTTTAACCCCAATGGCCCGAAGTGTCGTGGTTGGGCCTCCATCAGTGACAGATTGGGGGCGCTTACGGTTAATGGCGGCTGTTCGATTTCCCTCAGGTCCGTAATGGTCAGGGACGCTTGCGGTGCGCAGACCTTCGCGGATGTTGATAAAGCAGCGACCCGAAGGTCGTATCTGTTTGGGTTTGCTTGAATTGCTTCAGCGGAGCTTTGACCATGGGGGTCCATTGCTTGTTTTAGGTGTGGTGCTGTTAAGACTGGCTGGGGGGTTACAAGCGGGGTTGTTACTGAGTTAGTCGGATGAGTGTCTTCTGCGTTTGACTTGATTGTTTCCAGTATTTTCACAGTTGCTCCCGGGTTGGTCGTTTCCTGATTCACGATGTGGGTGGACATCGCATTCTCAGGCCGTAGCCGTTCCCGGATGGTTCTGGGAGCAAGAGATTTGTTTCTGTTTCCCTTGTTGAGTTTTTTTTATTTTTTCTTGTTTTTCCTTGATAAGATGTGAAAGTCTGGGCTGATTGATGTGGTAATGTGCTGAGGCTCATGATTTTGTGTTTTGGTAGGGGTGGCGTCTGACGTGCTCTTGCTGAGCATAGGTAGTGGTGCCTCCCAGGCAGTTTTATCTTCTTTATTAATCTGTGTAGAGTGGTTTGTTGGGTTTCTTAAGTCTTCTGTTATTGGAGGGTGTGGAAGTGGTTCCTGAGAGATCGGATCCTTGATTTTGCCGACTTCATTTTTGAGGTCCTCAACTAGTGTGGTCATGATGTCCGGGAGTTTTCTTAAGTTGTTCAGGATTGGACTGCAGCAGCATGGCACTGGCTTAAAGTATGTGCTGTCCTGTGCTCTGCGAATCAGCGAGTTCAGACGGTCCAATTTACAGTCGATTCCAGATATTAAGTTTGCAACAGTTTGTAGGATGTTTATCTGGGCATCGAGCTTGTCGGCGTGCATGATTGCCGCACCTGTCATAGAGATGAGTGTCTCATTGATCAGAGTTAGATGGTCTGTGATCACTGGGGGATTCTCCACTCCCTATCCGAGCTTCTACTCATTGAAGATGGTAACAAGGTCGTTTTATCTTGGTCCCGGGGGCTCTGATGTGTCAAGTTCAAAGGTGGGGAGTGCCGGGCCAGTGTTTCTGTGAAGGTTCCTCCCTCATAAATTTTATGTGTGTGGCTGGTTGCGTCAGGCGTGTGCTCCCCGGTTGCCGGGGGTGCGCTACATGTGCTGTTTGATATGTCAGCCGCGAGGGCCCCATTTGGGGTCGAGTTCGAATGAGTATCTTCTGGTGAGCGGTGTAAGGGCGTTGTTGGTCTATTTAAGTCGGGTGTGGGTGCTACCCTACCCGGAGTTTCTGGCTTGGAAGATATGCCACCCTGTAGCGTGGTTATATTTGGTGACAGGGGCCTTCCTGGGGCTTGTGAGGCAGTGGGGCTAGAGGGTGGGCTGTCCTCTGTGTCTTTGTTGAGTGAAGTGCAGCTTAAAGGACTAATTGGTGCGCCTGAACTTGTAGCCAGGGGGTAGAAGAAGCTTCTTATGTCTCTGTTTCCTGAAGAGATATTTCCCCGGGGGCTGGGAATAGAGTGAGCCGGGTTATAAAGCCTCTCATCTTGCCCTACTTGCGACGATGTCAGTGCAGGGAACGCAGTTTGTAATCCTAGGGACGCCGGCGTTGCACCGGTCGCACCCGGTGTTCCCGGGGTTCCCCCCTCCGACATCCCAGGTCCGGAGTAAAGGCCACCCGCGCCTGGGGGGTAGAAAAGTTTTGCCTTCCGTCTCCTAGCTGTTCTGTGTGGTCGAGGCTTTTCTTGTGCCTGCAATAAGGACGAATTTCTAGTCCTCATTGTTTTTTCTCTGTTTTGGCTGTCACTTACAGCAAGGTGGTTGCTACGGTATATCAATGACGAACAGTAAGGTGTTTCCCCCGGCATCTGCCTTCTGTTGGCGACCACTGAAGATCTAGGTGGAGCGAGCGGGGCACACAGGGGGGGACCGCTGGCGAGGTCGGACCTAGTCAGACCGGCCTAGGCCACCGCCCCCGGGCTCTTACTTCGCAGCTGCCTCTAATGGCATCCGTGCTCGCAGTCTCTCTGTTCCGCTGAATTTTCCAGAGTCAATTCAATGCAGTTCTATGGGGTCTTGCCTTGATAGTCGCTTGTTTGTGGCTGGGGAGCGGGCGTGGCAATGTTCCAAGGGGCCCCCATCAAGAAAACCCCCACAGCGGGTCTTAGGCTGTAGAGGGGCCACGAGTGGGAGAGAAGACTTTACTGATGCAGGTGAGTTGAAGAAAGATGAAAAAAAAAAAAAAATGAGCCCCAACCTGCTTCTGCAATCCCCCCCTCAACTCCAAGTCCTGAGTGGCTTCTGAGTGACTCCACCCCCAGCTCCGCTCCGCTCGTCCACCAAACTGCTGCCTGCCTCAGCCGCTCACCTGCCGCCTGTGGAGCCTAAAGCATGACCCTGGGTAGACCGGGCTGGAGCCTCGCTGTGCCCGAGCTTTTTTTTCTCCCGCTCCGTTCAGCGTTCTCGGCGTTCACGTCGACTCTCACAGACTTCACAGCTTTCACGGCTTAGGGAGCAGCAGACAGGAGACAGGAGCGGCAGCCACTGCGTCCGTCTCGCTTCGGCGATGTCGGCGTTTCTGGCATTTCTGGCGTTTTCGTTCGCGACTCGTGGGCTCCCTCCAGTGGATCCACAGAACATCACCAGTCAAGAACCTGTGACTGAATGGGTGGTCCTGGAAAACCTGACTGATAGACTTGTATGAGCTGGCCTAGCGATCACTCGATCTTGACGAGCTAGAGGAACGTCCTTCTCTCCCTTTCATCGCTCGAGCATGGTGGCGCATGGTCGGCCGTGACATGGTTGTCTTCCGCTCAGACTGTTGCGTTTGACAGGCTACTTCAAAATGATTGTCTCTTCCACAGCGGTGGCATTGTTGACCAATGGCAGGGCACTGCCCCGAGTGAGGGTATTCTTGGCCACACCTGTAGCACTTTGACGCAGGTCTGCTGCTTCTATCATGTCGTGGTTCATGACGCGATGACGTCCCATGACGCGATGACGTCCCTCTGGAGGTCTGTGTGAATTTTTTTGATTTGTGGTGGTCCGAGCGACGTTTGGTGTCTGTGCGGACTTGCATTCTGAAGGCCTGTCCTTTCTTTTCAGACTTGGTGGCTTCCATATTTTTTTGCGTGATCTTCCGCTTGATCATTTATCCGTGTCATCTCCTCTATTTCTTCCAGCGTGTAGTGTTCTTTAATAAGCGCTGACGTAGGGATTCAGATTGGCAGCCTTCAATTATGCGTAGTCGCAATGCATCTTCTGTGGTGAAGGTGTCAAACTCACAATGTCGGGCTAGGCGCCTGATGCGCACGATGAAATGACCCATAGATTCATCCTTTTCTTGTGACGCCAAGTTGAACGTATAGCGCTCATTGTCCAAGTTGCGTTTGTGTAGGAATTTCTGGTCAAGGGCCCCATTTACATCGTCATAGGAGGTGGCGCCTGCAGTGGGCAGTTCTTTGATAATCTGCGCAATGTCCTTCCCAACCAGGTTTCGCAACACTATTAGTTTTTGCTTGGAATCCTGCACTTGGGACCCAGTCTTAAAGTCTTCGAAGTCCTCCGCCCAACTCTTCCATTTGGGTCCCATACTGTTTCCAGAGGTCAGTTCCAGTGGGTCTGGTGGGCGTAAGTAGGATACTCCCATAAATACTTGAGGCGACGGTGGAAGTTGGACCTCTGCCCCAGTGCTTGAGGGGCGTGAGGTATCAGGCTGGGTGGTCATCTTGATCCCACTTGTTAACTGCTTAACCAACTGTCACTTAAATTCTGTGTTTTTTCCACTTATTGGGTCTTGCTTGACCTTAAGATGGCCGCCACCGAAAATCCAATGGGAGTCTATGGCCAGCGCCTGACTTCAATATGTCCGCCGTTCGGGACAATTCTTCTTTCACACTGACTCTCAAGTTAGTTCTCTTCACTTGTTGTTGTAAGGCTTCAGGCTTCAATTGCTCTCAATTTCATAAGGCATCCAGGCACACCCCTCGCTTGCTCTGTGTCACTTACAGTTCTTGGAAGGGGGGGGCTCCAGACTTCTCCTCGTTGCTTTCGCGCCTTCTGCACGTGCTGCCGAAGCTCCACCGATTCCCTGTGTAGTCTGAGTTGCGATGAGGATTTCTTGGGCTTGGGCTGCACTTGTTGAGCAGCGCTCCTGCTGGGCAGCGTCCAGGCGACGCGTGGAATTCCTCTGCAATTTTCGCGCTTTCTTCGCGCCTTTTCGTCGCGGTGCTGTCGGCTCTCGAGTATTCGGCCGAACGCTTACGGCGGGGGTACAGGTGCTGTGGGCTGTATAGATCCCATCCTCATCGCCAGTGTACTATTGTTTGCCCCCAAAGAAAGACGCGGAGCCAGGAGCTGATTCAGGCACGTCTTTATTCTTTGGTGCCCGCCTTCATACTGCCTTTTCCCCAGGTCATTTCCTGTTTCCCCGCCCCTTCCCATTCCGCCTGCCCTGTCTCAACGTAGGGCCAGGCAGAGACAATATGACAACGAGTAATAAGTGACTTTGCACAATGTGAGTGTTCTTATCCCACCACAAGCGATGAGGCATATAAACAGTAACCATAGAAGAGCTAAATGCTTGATAAGTACATAGGGTGATCGCAATGACTTAGCTTGCAGAGGCAGAGAAAAGTGCAGAAAAACGACACTGGGCAATTAAGACAAAAGCTATGAAGAATAAGTATGTAGTATGCGTAATAAGTATATTGGATGGTCACTGGGACTTAACAATAGGACCTGGTGTCTTAAAAAAGGAAACCCATTTTCTTACCTCATTACGGTCTTCTGATTAGATTGAATTCCAGTGAAACAGTTTTAACTTCCAGATCTTGCGGGATAAAAGGTGTCCAACTTTTATTCTTCATACCACTTCACACATCATTAACGGACACCCTCCTGCAGGTGCTCATGATATTCTCACACTCAGTTTTGCATGCTATTTGAAGGTCTGATTATTGCATTCTCGCTTTCAGACCCCTATTATAGTACCAATACTAGGGTGACAAAAACATCTCATATGTAGGCAGGACGCTGTTCAGGTGTACAATGTAAATGGTCTACAAAATTAAGAATAACAAATACCCACAGGATATACGTTTTTTTTTTCTAGGAAATCCTATATGATTATGGCTTTTCACACGAAGGTGGCGTTTCAGCTGCAAGAAAACAGATTTTCTGGTTAAGTAATGTTAGTAATATTGATAAACATTTGCTTGTGATTTCAGGACAGAGTCACAGCCACGCTCCTCCTCACCCATTCCATCCTCGGTTGCCGGTGGGACTGCCAATAGGCCCTATTGCCAAATTAATCCTTTACCCTATTGAATAGGGTAAAGATTAATTTGATAGCAAAAGTTATGGACCATTAAAGAATTAAGATCTAAGGTGGAACAAATAATACTCACATAAAAAAAGAAATCCCCAAATCCCCTGTGCAAGCGTGCTACCAGTGGCAAATTATCAGACGTTGTAGCCCTTTAGAATTAATGGAAACAGAAATGACATTTGTGTTAACATGACAAGAGCACAAGTAGAGATAATGAACCATGATTTGCAATGCGAGCGTTGGAAAATTCTTGCATAGTGCATCCAACTAATGAGGGCACATTCTGGAGGAGTGCGAAAGTTGTTGTTACATACTCTCCCTGCTTTAGGGACTTCATTGGACAATAAAAGTAAATACATTTCTGTGTGGTATCTCTAAAATCGATCTAGCGCAGACGTACTCTCCCTTTCACGTTAAAGTTTGAGCACAACCAAGACAACACGGGGTAAAAAAAAGAAAAACAGGCTTTTACCATCTCTCACATTTTAAATGACCAAATGTTGTTGTGAAAACCAGCAAATAGTAGCAGTTAGCGGAAACACATGTCACCTCCAGAGCCACCACCACTGGGGGACCAGAACAACATAAGAACACAGCAGCAGACCCAGGTCAAGCACATTCACTTCACTTAGTTTCAAACTTATTACTTTGAGTGCAACAACTTCCAGCACCTGCTGCTGAGAGATGCCTATTAACAATAAGACTTAAAGACAAAAGGAAGGTGCACTACATGGACAAATCAAGAAGATATTAGTTCTTTGAAGGTTCTTCTTTTTTATTAAGTTTCTTTGAAAACAACAGCGGCACACAGCCAACGCGTTTCGTTCCCCTGTGCCACGGGAACTTCGTCAGGGCTATTAGGATATAACAGGGGCTTCCGAAATCGAACCCAAGTACACCGTATGTCCGAAAGTAAATGTCCAGTGAGCGTCGCACAGGAAGAGCATAGATGGTCCTAGTAGGTAGAGGAACATTTTTTTGGCAGTATAACTGAGGGAGGGCTATAATTCTAAATGGTTTCAGGTGAGTTCTACGTAGGTCCACTCCTCAGGGATTCCATATGTCGGAAGATGACAGGAAATAAATATATTCTTATCACACCAACGTGTTGTGGTTTCCTTCACAGTAAGGCGATAAACAGTAGTGATAGAAGGTGAAGGTCCCGACTGCTTGAAAGAACAGTTTTCGTATATTAACCAGTCAGAGCATCCATAATACGAAGCTGACGGGCATAGTGGCGCGAGCTTCCATCGCAGCAACGATGGAAGCTCGCGCCACTATGCCCATCAGCTTCGTATTATAATAAAAAAGAAGAACCTTCAAAGAACTTATATCTTCTTGATTTGTCCATGTAGTGCACCTTCCTTTTGTCTTTAGGTACCACTGGGGGACCAGTTGAGCCAGGGGAGGCGAGGCAACAACTGATAGAAAGGGACCGTCCAAGTTCTGGCAGCCACAATCCAGCTGTGAGGGCTGGGGGGAAGCGTCAGGGGTACAAACTTCTGCCGAAGATCCAAACAGACACCGAGGTGGAGGAGAGCGGGGCTGAGAAACCAGATCTGGTCAGGAGAGCTGGAAAAGCAGTGATGGATCTCCACCCCCTCCATACACAGCATAGGTCCACTTGCCTGCGGAAAGGCGGGGCACAAACAGGAAGCCGCAATGAGGGCGGTCGCCTTTGTCCTGTCACCCTGGGGGCGAACACTGCCACACAGTGCTCTAACTCCCACAAAGAAGGATTGCAATACAACAGCCTCCTGGTCCCCAGAGCCACAGGAGGAGCTTACACTCCGCTTGCAGCCTGGCCTCCCAGTGTTAGTGCTACGACGGAAAAATCTCTCCTGCATCGCTACCACACACTGCAATAGAATAACACTCTGTGGATGTGGTTATGCATACACGTCTCCCTGAAGCATGGTATACAGTATTTCTTCTGGATGGTCAAAAAATATTTAAATTGTAGATACAAAGGAAGAATACTAAAGGCAGGGCTCTGCTCAATCGGTGTAAACTGGTAGTTCCAGCACACAGGTAACGCAAAATGTTGCTATTTCCCGCTTCCCATCAACCCGACCCCACGCAACGAGCACAAGACACTTTACCATTCACTTAGACAGACTGCACCCTTAGCAAAACACAAGTTTATGAGCCTCTCCCATGCAAGAGCAAAGTTAGATAACATGTTTCTAAGTGGACGCAACTGATAAGGAAAAAACTAAGTACAGCAATGTTTAAGTTTTGTTTTTCTGCCCCCCTGCGTCCTTTGAGAAGGGAAAACTTAAGGCGGTGAATTAACACTGCCCAGAAATGGTGAGGCTATGTTACCGACTTTTGGGTGCACTGTTAACCGAAAGCACGCACTTTCAAAGAGACTACCTACTGACGAATGACACTTGCTCAGAAGAAAGAAAAACAAGGGGGAGGGGTGGTGGAGTGCGGCCCAGAGCGCGCACAGCGTTTCCCTTGCAGGAGCGAGCAAGGGAACCATCTGTATGAAAATTAATTACGAACAGATGGTTTCAAAGCTCGCTCCCGCAAGGGAATCGCCAAACGTGCACGCTTTTCCATTGAAACCAATGCAATGCGTGCGCGTTTTTGGCAGAAAAACTGAATCGATTCCTAAAGATCTCCTCCTATGCAACGCATGCACGCTGCGTAGGCGAGACCTAAAAAGCACTATGATGAAGTCAGGACTAATATGCTTTTTCCCCCCTTAAAAGTGAATTAGAAATGGGTGCATTATAGTCCTTTCATTATTGTTATTTTTAGCCAAACTGTGCACCAGTCATGCATGGCTACAAATCATTGACACAGTTGGCAATGCCCATGCTGTACACAGCATGAACAAAAGGCAATTGCAGAGCCAATAGTCTCAAAGGTGAGAACTATTTGCTGAGCCAGTGCTTATTAAGTCTCTGAACACCACATCTGTAGTGTGAGCAAATCAGCCAATCTCCCCATATGTAAAAAAGAAAAAAATGACATCTGACAAAAAAAATAATAGGCATAATATAGAACTGCATTGAGAAGTACTTATGTTATTGTTGTATAACTAAACTGCAGGAGAGACATAATAATAACAGGGGGCGAATTAAACTGACAGAATTGAACAGAAGGGGTTGGGATGGCATAAACACAGGGCAACAGGAAATGGTATAACGTGGTCAAGAGCTAAATTCTTCTCTATGTATACATACAGACTGAAACAGCAGTAGTGATAATATTAGAAAATGCCAAGAATTGACAACATTATAGCAATGCAAACAATATGCCAGGATTGGGTGCATAATATGTGAACATTTTTGACCATTATGTCAATGCAATTAATAGGCATCAATGTTGAGAGTATTCATAACATGTAAATAATGTCACCATTATAGATGTTCATATTTGCCCCATCACTCAGTAATTCTAAATGCACCTTAACATTTGTTCTGCTAATCAATAATGCTTGGTGCACGTCAAATGTGCGTTTAACATATAAACATTAATGTGTCTACACCTGCCCCTATATCATATAAAAACTGTGTGATGAATGTTGTTTCCTCTTTGAATGGTGTAGTTCCGTAGTTAGAGGGTCTGTGGTCCAGTGTTCTGAACCCGTTTAATAAAGGTTGTCGGAAATAGACGATTTTGGTATCAGTGAACCGCAAATGACGAATGCGATATGCATGAGTGTTTTCGTCATGCTACGCCGATGGATTCACTATGTATTTGATGATTTTGTCATGAACCCACGGGTTCCATTTTGTGTACCGCAGCCATTTTGTGGTTGCCCTCACATTAGACTGCTGACCGAAGGATGATCGTGTCCGTGCGAGTCCTTGGGACACGTACACCTTAGCCGACTTCTCTGTGACCTGGGCAAGCTGACTCCACTGCCTGAAGCCAAACTTGTTCGGCCCGTACCTGTCCCAGTGGCCGAACGAGATTAGTATCAAGGCGCAACATGTTGTAAACCTCGCATCGCACACATACCATGTTTAGATCTTACACACACCTGTCTTTGTTTCTTTCTTTATGGCTAACTTTACGATGAGGAGGTGCCCGTATTTATTGGGGACTGCCGATATCTGATGGAAATACTGGACCTTGCCGGGTAATTGATTATGGGTTGGACAAATTGAAATGTGGGCTTGTCATCATGACTTTGCTTTTTCTTTGTATTGAAAATATGTGAATTGTCAACTGTAAAATAAGGAATGTTTGCCTGAAGCGTGATATTTTGTATAAGAAGGGAAGGCTGGCTTTGTAAGATTGAGCAGTCTCCTGAGAACCTACATGCTGTTGTAATTCTAGGACCTCTGTTTCTGGCTGCAGCCAATAAATTTGATCTTTGACGTCACCTAGAAGTATCCCGTGTCTCTGTATTCTAAGACAGGTGAACCCAAGAAGACTAGGGCGTGTCCCCTGACGCCGCTGGGTTTAGAATACCCGGTTCTTCAGTTGGCGCCCAACTCAGGGGCCGACTTCAGCGGTACGGGTCCAAGCCTGAAGATCGTGGAGAGCTTTGTGTGAAAATTCTGGAGGAAGGCCAGCCACTTCATCGACCCCTGTATGTCGACGTGGTCCGAAAGTCTTTGCTGCGAGGTTCCCTGCTTTCCAACGGCTACGAAGGACTGCTGCCCTGACTGTCGCCCTGTCTTGGAGCCTTTTGATGATTTGTAAAGCGAGACGATAGACGGGTCTTCTGGCGACGTCATCGATACCTCAGTTAAGTATGAGTGGAGCGTCTCCCAGTTCTTAGTTTGGTTCTTTGTTTGGTATCCTTCGGGATAGTTTTGTTTGGTACCTGCAGGCCCCAAAACCGAGGGACTCGTGTTTTCACAAGACTATCGTATTCGATAATCCTTTGAAGTTTGAAGCTAGACTAGTGAGCGAAGATGCCTGGTCTTAGTAGACTTGGAAATTCGTTTTGTCTTGGTTGTAATAGGGATTCCCGATTGGAGGACTCGTGTCCGGTTCCTCCGATTGGAACTCTGACGTATGAGTTGTATGTGAAACATGGAGTGGGCCCCATTGGTTATAACGATATCTGGGTAAAGTACACCAGGAAAGACGGTGTCCTACAGTGGCCCCATTATGGTAGCTTTGAAACTGAGATTTTAGATAATCTCGAAGTTAAACTGTTTAAGAAGGAAGCCCGGCCGGCAATGTTTGACTCTTTCCGCCTATGGCGAAAGGAAGCCAAACAGAAAGAGATTAAGTTAGCGAAGAAGAATAAAAGAGAACGAGGTTTGTCAATGGTGCAAGCTGCTATAGCGTATAGGAATAATGAGGAAGAGCAAGAGAGCGAACAGATGCTTAGAGTCAGGAAGTTAGCGGTAGACAAATGCTACCCAGTTTTGCAGTCTAAAGAGCAAGAAGCAAAGAAAGATCTTGACAAAGATCCTTTAATGTCGCATCTATTGAGTTCGCCACCCCCTTATGCACAGAATGCTACGGCACCACCGCCACCTTTAGTTGTGCAACCTCCGGTTGTTGTGCCACCTGTGATTCCTCCACAGCCAGCTCCTCTTCAGTTGGCTGCTGTTCCTTTGGCGCAGCCTTCTCAAGGGCCGCCAACTTTGCCTTCTACTTCATCTGCTACTGCTACACCTATCTCCACTACTTCTTCAGTTCCAACCTTGGATTCCTCTACTATTGCTCCGTCTTCTCTTATTCTTTCACCTTCTCCTTCTGTTAGACAGAAAATGTCTGCTGCTTTTTCAGGTTTTCTTTCTCCTTTGTGGGGACATTTGAGTATGTCTTCAGTTAGTGAGGGTAGACATTCACGTAGTCAGTTGCCTGATACTGACGAGCGTACAGTTTTGGATCATTTGGCGCGTAAATGGATCATGCTCGCTTTTCATTATGATCTTGAGGGTATTATGGATGTCTTCCATCAATGGGAAGAACCGAAACAACGGTACGTCTTTGATATGATGTGTGTGTTCCTCCATGATGAGTGGATGGACAAAGTGGGTAAACCGCCTGAAGAATTATATCGAGTGCGCTCCGAGTTTGCGAAGGGGACGATCGTGAGTCTCCCCGACATTGAGAAAGCGGTGTCGACTATATTGCCATTTCGTAATAATGATCCTTCTGAACGATTGTTTGAGTCAAATTCGTCAGTTAAGAGAAAAGCGCGTCAATATCCGATGAGAGAGGTTCCTCCGGTGTGGAAGGAAACAGTTCAGGCCGACGCTGCGTTGGGTATGGTAGCAGCGCCAGCACAATTTCAGCGAGTTTGGGTACATGTTCCTTGGAAGCGTGTTGAAGTTTTAGCAATTAAACAGTCTTTGCCTGATCCGCGCAAAAATCCAACAGGATATTATAAAGAGCTCACTCAGACTGTGGGTTCGTGCATTATGAATTTAGCGGACATAGATATGTTGTTTGGGAATGTTGTCCCACAACCTATTTGGAGTAAGATTCGTCATGCAGATCATGACCAAGAATTAGGTGCTACATGGGTTGATCTCCGTGCTGTGAACGATAGACAAGTTGGAGGTGCTAAGCCTGAAGATATCATTGCTCAACTCCCTGGTAGGATTATTGATTATATGAAGACTTTGATGCCTGAAGTGCGTGTCAATTGGGATAAGTTGTCTGCGTGTAAGCAGAAGAAAGATGAGACAGTGTCTGACTTTTTCACGCGATTTGAGGAGACATTTGTAGATCATAGTGGTCAGGACATGGCTACTGAAGGTGGCCAGAGATTGTTCGTTGACAAATTTGTACATAATTTGCTTCCTGAGTTGTGTAATAAGTTAAAAGATTCTGAGAGTGCTTGGGCTGTTTCTACGGCAGCGCAGATTTTGGCTACTGCCCAATATTATGAGAATAGACGAAAGGATGAGAAAGAGAAAGAGGACAAAAAGACTAAAGAATTGAAGACTAAGATTCTGTTACAGCAAGCTTATCCACCTTGCAATGATCAGCGCGACTATCAGCAACTTCAGCAATATCAGGGAAACTCGCAAAGGTTCGAGCCTTCTCAACAGCGTTTTCCGTATGGGCCTAACCAGTGTGCGTATTGCAAACAAGAGGGTCATTTCAAGAATAGTTGTCCGGTTCTGCTACAGCGCACGAATGGTGTTTCTGGTGTAAGAGGTCGAGGTGTTCAGCAAGCTTCTAGAGGTAGAGGACGTGGTGTGTTTCCTCAGAATGCGCGTTCTTTGCCTCCACAGAATTCTATGAATAGCTTTGATCAGCAGAATGGTGCGTCTGGTAGGACGCCACAGTACTATGCGGATGATTACTACGTCGAAGGTGAGGATATGGATGGTAATGATTTCTAGGACAGCCATAGACAAAGAGAGGGAGTTGTTTCAGTTCCAGTAGATCAGAGTGGACCCTATGTTGAAGTGATTGCATCAGGTGTGTCAGAACCTTTTCTGTTGGATACTGGTGCTGCGAAGAGTTCTATTATGCACTCTAAACTCCCTGGCGCACCTTTGTCTGGCTTAAAGAATGTTTCAGTAGGTTTTTCTGGCGCCCCAGTTACGAATCCGATTTCTAGTCCCTTGTCTATTTCTGTTGGACCTTGTGAATTTGAAGCACCCCTCATCTTGACGACAGGTTGCGGCGAGAATTTGTTGGGATTGGATTTATTGAAGAGATTGTATGCGACACTTTATTGTTCCCCTTCGGGAGTACAGCTTACATTAGGTAAGAGAGTGATCTCTCCAATGTACCTATCTAAAGATCGCCTTCCACCTGAATTGTCTTCTCTCCCTGATTCTCTTTGGGCTACTGGACCTAATGATGTGGGTCTTTTGGAGATTCCGCCATATGTTGTGACACTAAAAGCGAACGTTAGGTTGCCACGCATTCCACAGTATCGAATTTCGAGCGATGGTGAAAGAGCACTTTTGGCGATCATCTATGATCTGATTGACAAGGGTGTGATTGAAGAAACGAGAGGTAATGTGTGTAATAGTCCTGTCTTGCCTGTTCTGAAAAGAACCGATTCTTCACAGCCTCCTGTATATAGGTTTGTGATCGATCTTCGCGAGGTGAATAAGATCGTTGTTCCGCAATTTCCTGTTGTGCCTGATATCACTGCTCTACTGACTTTGATTCCAGCTTCTGCTACTTGGTTTTCGGTGATTGATTTGAAGAATGCTTTCTTCAGCATCCCGATTGCCGAAGAAAGTAGGGAAATCTTTGGCTTCTCTTTAGGAGGCGAAGTTTTCGCTTCAAACGCGCTCCTCAAGGCTATTGTGAAAGTCTGTCAATATATAGTCAGGCCTTGAAGACACAGCTCGATTTGTTGGTTTTACCGGATGGTGCTGCCCTTATTCAGTATGTTGACGATCTGTTAGTTGCTGCTGACAATGAAGAGATTTGTAGAGAGGCTACTTTGTCGTTGTTACGTCACTTGTCTGATTTCCATCATAAGGTTTCTCTTTCTAAGCTACAATATTGTCTACAAGAAGTAACCTACTTAGGTCACCTCTTATCGAAGGAGGGAAGGAAACTGACCCCAGAAAGAATTCAAGCTATTGCGCAAATGAGTGTGCCGACGACACAGAGAGAAGTACGTGCTTTCTTAGGTATTACATCGTATTGCAGACAGTGGATTCATAACTTCTCATTGCTAGCAAAGCCTTTGATAGCTCTTACAGTTAAGGATACTCCAAATCCTATTCCTTGGACTGACAAATGTCAGAAGAGCTTTTCAGAATTGCGCAATGCGTTGTGTTCGGCTCCTGTGTTGGGTACTCCCGACTACAGTAAGCCCTTCACATTGTATGTCCACGAGAGAGAGGGATGTGCATTATCAGTTTTGACTCAGCAATTTGGCGATAAGCAACGTCCATGTGCTTATTTTTCGTCGACTTTGGATCCGGTAGCTAGAGCGTTGCCGAGTTGTTTGAGAGCTACAGCGGCAGCGGCTGTTTCAATTCGACAGTCTGCTGGCTTGGTTATGGACAACACGTTAATCGTGATGGTTCCACATGCAGTGGATACCTTGTTGAATCGTACCAAGACACAGCACTTAACTAGTGCTCGGTTGTCGGGTTATGAATTGACCTTGTTAGCGAGTCATGTGCATATAAAAAGATGCAACACGTTGAATCCAGCCACGTTGTTGCCAAATTCAGCTGAGATAGACAATGGTTTTGAACAGCATGACTGTTTCCTTAGAACTGAGGAAGAAACGAAAGGGAGGATAGATTTGAGGGACACTCCTCTTCCAGAATGTGATGGTACTTTGTGGGTTGATGGTTCATGCTTCAAGCTTCCGAATGGTGATACGACTGCGGCATATGCTGTTACGACTTTGCATACGATTGTTGAAGCTGCACGTATCCCACACAATTCAGCGCAAGCTGCAGAGTTGATTGCATTGACAAGAGCGTGTGTGTTGGCGAAAGGAAAACGAGTGACTGTGTACACTGACAGTCAGTACGCATTTGGAGTGGCCCATAGTTTTGGACGTTTGTGGCGTGAACGTGGGTTTTTGACTTCGCATGGCGCAAAGATTCAGCATGGTCAGTTGGTGAATGAACTCCTTGAATCACTTACTTTGCCGTTGCAAGTTGCGATCGTGAAATGCAGTGCGCATAAGAAAGTTACTGATGATGTTGGTCGCGGAAACGCGTTTGCAGACGAAGTTGCGAAAGAAACTGCGAGAGATGTGATGAGTCGAATGTATGTTGCGGGTCCTGCGAGATGGGTTCCAGACAGAAGTATGTGTGAAGACACGATTGAGAGTGTGAAATCCATCCAAGCTGAAGCTACAGAGAAAGAGTTGAATGAATGGAGAGAAAGCAAGGGTAAATTAGACTCGAATGGTTGTTGGGTTGAATTGTCTGAGCATCAGAGATGGTTGTTGCCTGATGCGTATGTACTTCCAGTGGTTACAATGGCTCATGGAATGGCACATATCAGCGTGAAAGGGATTTGCAAGTTGTTGGCCCCGGTATGGCAGAATGCAGGGATTCCCAAGTGTGCAGAAAATCTGGTCAAGAACTGTATGGTGTGTCTGATGTACAATCATTGTAAGGGAACTCCAACTCCAGCTGGTCATTTTGCTCCTCCAACGTATCCGTTTGAGGCTTTGCAGCTAGATTTCATTCACATGGAGAGATGCAACAACCTAAAGTATGTGCTAGTTGTTGTTTGCTCTTTTTCTAGGTGGGTGGAAGCTTACCCTTTGAAGGACAATACTGCCTTGTCCACAGCGAAAGTCCTTATCAAAGAGTTTTTCCCTAGGTATGGATTGCCGAGAATGATCTGGAGTGACAATGGGAGTGAATTTGTGGGTCAAGTGATGAAGAGAGTGAGTGAGGGTTTGGGAATTCGGCAGAAGTTTCAAGCTGCAAATCACCCCCAATCAGCTGGTTTAGTCGAATGCTATAATGGCACCCTTAAACTGAAGTTAGCCAAGATTCAAGCGAGCTCTGGTTTACAATGGCCAGACGCTTTGCCCCTAGCTCTTCTGTCCACAAGAATGACTGTTTACTCGAAAATGGGTTTGAGTCCATATGAGGTTGTCTTTGGCCGCCCGGCGAACATTTGGGGTGTGCCAAGGCCAACCAAGTTTAGCGAAATCGAACATCCTGTGTTGCTTGATTATTTGTACGAATTGACGGCTAAACTGCGTGCCTTGCACCAACAGGTTCACAGTTCCTTACCGCCAGCTTCTGACGATCCAGGCCACGCTATTGAACCTGGCACCTGGGTCCTGGTGCGCAACTTCCAGCGAACCAAGAACGAGCAGCCTCGCTGGACTGGACCTTTCCTAGTGTTATTGGCCACCCGCTCTGCAGTACGTGTGCAGGGCAAAAAGAATTGGGTGCACGGTAACCATTGTAAACGGGTTCCGTTGCCCCTACCGTACTACCAGTGGGTCCAGGAAGGAATTGCTGATTCTGAGACTGAGGCCGTGCCTCGTTTTCTGCCCTTCAGCGATGCACGTGTAAAGGGAACAATTTCTGAACGAGAAAGTGATAACATTTTACAAGAAGCTGTGCCACTGTCAAATCGTTTGGACACTACTGAGCCTGAACTCTTGTTTCAAAATCAAGAATTGCCTGGGAGAAACCGCTATAATTTGAGACCGAGAATCATGGACAAATAAAGAATAAATAACGTTTTTATGATTTTTCTGTTTGCAGGTTAACTCTCCACCAAAGATCTACTCATTTTAGTTTTTTCGAACCGCCATCCGGGTTCAGCTGCTAGGGCCGCGGTTGCCAAAGTCTTTTGAGTGCAGCCGAAGACGCAAGGTCGACGGTTCTGGTTGGTCTAAGGGAGTTGCCCTGGGCTGACAGAAGCACTCCTTAGCAGAATCAACCTCCCACCGCGGGCAGCAATTTGAGAGGATGGATTTCTTTGAGTTGGAGAGACAGGTTCACAGTTCCTTACCGCCAGCTTCTGACGATCCAGGCCACGCTATTGAACCTGGCACCTGGGTCCTGGTGCGCAACTTCCAGCGAACCAAGAACGAGCAGCCTCGCTGGACTGGGCCTTTCCTAGTGTTATTGGCCACCCGCTCTGCAGTACGTGTGCAGGGCAAAAAGAATTGGGTGCACGGTAACCATTGTAAACGGGTTCCGTTGCCCCTACCGTACTACCAGTGGGTCCAGGAAGGAATTGCTGATTCTGAGACTGAGGCCGTGCCTCGTTTTCTGCCCTTCAGCGATGCACGTGTAAAGGGAACAATTTCTGAACGAGAAAGTGATAACATTTTACAAGAAGCTGTGCCACTGTCAAATCGTTTGGACACTACTGAGCCTGAACTCTTGTTTCAAAATCAAGAATTGCCTGGGAGAAACCGCTATAATTTGAGACCGAGAATCATGGACAAATAAAGAATAAATAAAGTTTTTATGATTTTTCTGTTTGCAGGTTAACTCTCCACCAAAGATCTACTCATTTTAGTTTTTTCGAACCGCCATCCGGGTTCAGCTGCTAGGGCCGCGGTTGCCAAAGTCTTTTGAGTGCAGCCGAAGACGCAAGGTCGACGGTTCTGGTTGGTCTAAGGGAGTTGCCCTGGGCTGACAGAAGCACTCCTTAGCAGAATCAACCTCCCACCGCGGGCAGCAATTTGAGAGGATGGATTTCTTTGAGTTGGAGAGACCTGCAGAACTTATGAACTTTAAAAGCCTGATACGAAAGTTGATCATTCGAAAAAGATTTTTAATATTGTGCTTATTTATGCTATTGAGTTTAATGATGTTTTTAATTGGTTATGTGACATTCTCTTTTCAAGTAACGTTTATGCCTACTGTACAACCTACACCTCTTCCTACTGTTTCTTTGCATTCTTTTCACCCTCTGCCTGAACATGAGTCCGTTAGGAGAATGGAATTCACAAATAATTCCTTTGTTCAGCTTCTGCACCAACACCAGCTAGTAGTAAATACGACTAATTGCTGGGTGTGTGGTCTTATGCCACATACAACAGATAAGGGTATCCCATACTTGGTTTTGCCATTTAGCTATAATGGTTCTTTGTGGGCATTTCAGACGATGTTCATATATGCTATTGAACCATATCCCCCACGTTCCACGAGAAGTAATTCGAGCAACAAAGCATTAGTAGTGGGAATCAAAAAAAATGAGCAGAAATATTGATTCATATAGAACGATTCCCAGAGATGAGTTGCAAGCTTACGATAGATGGAATGTAACAGGTTATGGAATCGCTCTGAGCGTTAATCAGCGAGCGAAGAGATCTTCCCCGATTTGGATAGTATCCCATCAGGGTCACCTATGTCTGCAAGGGAATGGCAAGAACCCCAGAGCTCAGCTAGGGAAGAGTGTCTGTACTGAGACGTATGTCTTTGCATCTCGGACTTCCCCGTCGTTTCTAGCAGCTAAGGGTACATATTTCATCTGCCATGACAAGGCGTATACATGGTTGCCCCCTGACTTCTCGGGCACGTGTTTTGTTTCTTTCCTGTTGCCTCCCACATTTACAGCTGCGGCAGATTACCATAAGATGAGAGTTGCTAGTGGTGTCTTCAGCAAGGAAGATACCGCAGGGCAAGAGTTTGGAGATTTCTTTAAGGGTTTTCTGCTGTTTTGGGGACCGATGGCAAACAGCAGGAACATACGCCAGTTGACACGAGTGGTTGAGTCCACCATAGTCGAAACTGCCGGTGCCCTTAGTAACTTGACTGCTGAGCTCCAGTCGGATAGACTTATGACATTGCAAAATAGAGTTGCTCTTGATGTCATACTTGCAGATAGAGGTGGGGTATGTAAAGTGATCCAATCGAGTTGCTGTATATTCATTCCAGACAACGCCCCAACAGTTTTTCAGGCCATTTCCAAGCTACATAAGATCTCAGAGTCTGTACATATGGCTGAAGGAGATTGGTCGTTGATGGGATGGTTTTGGGAACTGTTGTCGACATGGGGATGGAAGATTCTGATGGTCATTGGGATGGTATTAGCTATCCTTTTCTTGTTCTGTCTGTGTGTACAGTGTGTTCCTGCAATATGTGGCCTCTGTGCTACATCGTGTGTAAGGACACCTGCATCAAGAGATGAGCTAAGTAATAGGATGATGCTACAGCAGCATCTTAGTGATTTCAGGAATATAGATCTGGACTCAGATTGAAGTGAGTTTAGGTTATTGCCTAATGTAAGGGCAAAAGGAGGGTCTGTAGTTCCGTAGTTCAAGGGTCTGTGGTTCAGTGTTCTGAACCCGTTTAATAAAGGTTGTCGGAAATAGACGATTTTGGTATCAGTGAACCGCAAATGACGAATGCGATATGCATGAGTGTTTTCGTAATGCTACGCCGATGGATTCACTATGTATTTGATGATTTCGTCATGAACCCACGGGTTCCATTTTGTGTACGGCAGCCATTTTGTGGTTGCCCTCACATTAGACTGCTGACCGAAGGATGATCGTGTCCGTGCGAGACCTTGGGACACGTACACCTTAGCCGACTTCTCTGTGACCTGGGCAAGCTGACTCCACTGCCTGAAGCCAAACTTGTTCGGCCCGTTCCTGTCCCAGTGGCCGAACGAGATTAGTATCAAGGCGCAACATGTTGTAAACCTCGCATCGCACACATACCATGTTTAGATCTTACACACACCTGTCTTTGTTTCTTTCTTTATGGCTAACTTTACGATGAGGAGGTGCCCGTTTTTATTGGGGGTCTGCCGATATCTGATGGAAATACTGGACCTTGCCGGGTAATTGATTATGGGTTGGACAAATTGAAATGTGGGCTTGTCATCATGACTTTGCTTTTTCTTTGTATTGAAAATATGTGAATGGTCAACTGTAAAATAAGGAATGTTTGCCTGAAGCGTGATATTTTGTATAAAAAGGGAAGGCTGGCTTTGTAAGATTGAGCAGTCTCCTGAGAACCTACATGCTGTTGTACTTCTAGGACCTCTGTTACTGGCTGCAGCCAATAAATTTGATCTTTGACGTCACCTAGAAGTATCCCGTGTCTCTGTATTCTAAGACAGGTGAACCCAAGAAGACTAGGGCGTGTCCCCTGACGCCGCTGGGTTTAGAATACCCGGTTCTTCAGTGGCAGGAGAGAGTTTGGATGTAGAGAGCAAATGGAATATTTCCATCAATATTAAACAAAGTCTGCATTTCTAACATGAAACAGTTTAGTTCTAATTACTAAATGCTGCGTTTCAAGGCATTAGGAAATAGAACACAGAACAGAAAATGCAATGTTGAGAACAAGCAGGATGTTTGTTGATGCGCTTTTGGCAAAATACACAACAGATATTAAAAAGATTTTATGCAGGTTAGCAAAATGAGCCAAGTTCTCTCATTAAGTGAACAACTAGCTGTCATATGGGCAGAAAGACCTTGCACATGTTAACTAGCCTTTTCTGTCTTGCTCCTCACTTACTGAAAACCATGACTTGAAGAAACTGTTCACATCCTCTCCTTCTTTCATTTAGTTGCTTCCCTGTGAAATGGATCCAAAAAAGAAAAACACTCTCGCGGGAAATGCCCTTTTTCTGACATGTTTCTATTCGAAAGTGCAGCCTCAGGATGGAGAGAAAGAAAAGGTTTTAAATATGAAAAATAAATGCTTAACTAAGTAAAGCAAGACAGAGTGCTTGCAAAGTGGCCAGATTGTTTTTATTCACATCCAAACACATCAGCCTCACTTTACAGACTTTGCAGTGAAGTGCTACTTTTGTTTTCTCTTCTTTCTTTGAACAGCATTGTTGTCCCCAGGTGGGAAAGTGCACCATTCCTGGATGTATTGCAATTCCTGGTTGATGGGTGGATTGGAAAACAAAATGTGTACCATGGCTCTGTGTTGATAGATGTGGTACTTTTAAACCATACTGCTTGAGTTTTGTAGGATATAAGCAATGGACATTGAAACGGTTCCCTTCAGAGCCCTGTAGTCATGTCCTTAACTTTTCAGGTAAAACCACTCGCTGATTTCTGAATAGGTATCGTTAAGGTAACCATGTTGGTCCTGCTTACATTTCACATGCTTTACTTAATCTTGGATTCCCTATGAGTGTTTGCTTTTTCTGGGATGTTTTATTTTTTAGGCAGCATATTACTCTTATCAAGTGCATAATTTGAATTGAGCCACATCCAGGTGTTTATAGCGCTGCACAATTAGGTTGTAGCTGAAGGCAGTGCGAATTTCTCTCAGTGGGGCAGTATGGTGTTCAGTGGGGGATAGGATGTGGCACTATGGCCAGAGCTGTCGAATTTGGAACTGGGTTCAGCATTCATGACAGTCCACCAGACCACTCTACTGAGGGAGCATATTCCCATGCTAGACCTTAGAGGGCCCCACTAGACCTTAGAAGGCCTGATGTCTTAGCACAAGCAGGTGTAACCTAGTGGTGTCAATTGTGGGTTAACCTTGAAGGCCTGTCCACCACAATCCATACTGAAGTTCATCTCCAGTCTTACGGGCAGGCCTACGAAGCAGCACAACCTAGAGCAACAGTGATCCAGTCAGTGTGACTCTGTCACTGAGGTCACATGAACCGTGAGCAGGTTAGGGTGGTGCGAACTGTGTGACCGCACTGTTTACCTATTTCGGGTGATTGCTTAGCGTTTACAAGTATATTATGGTTTTAAAAAAAGTGCTGCCTCCTTCCTGGCCTCCTGCAATTTTCAGCATCAATAAAAATGTCATGATAACTTCGGTGATTAATGTTCTTCCTAGAGAGATATCAGAGTTTTGTCTAGTGGAAGGGTTGACTCCTGGAAAGGTAGCACAGAGGGTTAATGTGCCTGCTGCAAAGAACATTTACCATGCAGATCACAAAGTGCACATAATATTAACTATGTTAGTAGGTTACTGCTTTTGTCAGAGAGATCCTTTTGTTACTTGCAGTTTATAAGTTAAAATCCTAGCATAGAACAGTGAGCTATTAAACTATACTGCCTGCTAGTATGGTTGTCATGTGGCTTCTACACCTTCTAGTCCTTTGTCTTATATAACATTTCCTATACAGTGATTTACACACATATAAATGATTGTCTCTGTGTAGTGTGTGTGATGTAAAGTGCTCTGACACCGTACACTGGTGTGAGTGGCGCTGTAAATCTAATTAAATCCATCTGAGAAAGAGTGTGGTTATGGAGACTTGAGGGGGACTGTTAAAAGGTGGTAGTGAGGGAGTCCGAGGCATAGGTGATCATTGGGGGCACCAACAAACATTGTTGCACCGGGCGCCACCAGCACTAAAGCCGGCCCTGCCATCGAGGCCAGTCCGCCTCACCCATTAGTACCTCCATTGGCCTTGTTTCAGCACTTGTAGCTGTAACTCACCAAGGATGGGCAATGCAGAATTTCCACGCACACCAAACTAAGTTTGCAAACTTCGGGGGCGCTAGAGGGCGCACAGCAAGATGGCCGCACTTATGTGAGGCTCTGCCAGACTGAGCACACATCCTTTCAATATCCGCCACATCCTGCGTCTGCCACCTACTCTTTCGATGGCTGCTTGTCCTTGAAAACTTGCGGCACTAATTGGAGCCGTTCCCGGTCGTCGGAGCCCTCTAGATGCGGACACTGGAGCATTGTTCCCCTGTCGAGATCTCTGCCTCGTGACGGCCGGAGCTGGCCTGCGTCTGTTGAACCCGCCTGGGGCCTGGCTTGTGAGGAGCGGCCCAGCGGCGAGCGGAGCTGTGCCCTGGAGGCGTGAGGGCACTGCTGTTCTTGCTGGAGCGGAGCCGGAGGTGATACTGACAACGTGTGGCGGCTTTGCCCTCCGGGTCTGCGCCGGCAGGCTGTGACGGGCTGCGGCGTCCGCCTGGGCTGGTGGCGGTGAGTGGGGCAGCGGCCTAGGGGAGGCCGGGGCTGCGGAGGCGGCGCTGGGCTGGTCTGGGCTGCGCCGCGCGAGCTGTGTTCAACGGGGGTGGAGGGTGGTCCGGAGCGGCTGGCCGGGGGCAACTGGGAGGCTGGGGCCCCGCTGGCGCTTGGGGCGCTTGGCATCGGCTGAGCTGCGGGGCCCCTCGAAGAACTGCATTTTTTGACTAGTGCCTGTGAATGGGAGCCGGGCGGCTGGGAGCAGTGAAAGACGTTGGGGCCTAGTCCTGGTCGACATTGGTTTGCTTATGTGAGTGCCCAAACAGCGTGTGGATTTTCGCTATTGAAGGGTACTAGGACCAACTGCTACCTCTGGTTTCTAGAAAATAGCATTGGAAGTGCGCAATTTTTCTCCTTACGATATAACACCCCTACACGTGGCGCTTAGTATCTAGCTACTTGGCATTGACATTCGACTGCCAGCTCTGTCGCCATTACAGGGGCCCGGTTACATTTGACCTTAGTTTTACTTGACTGTTGGCGACATGGGCAGACCAGAGAGGAACCAACCGAAGAGAAACTTTGACACGCTCAAAACTGCAATGTCCTCTTCACAAGCTCCTTCTGACGCTGAGACGGCGGGCGTATCGGGGGGAGCGCCGAATCTGGAGGCCCCCCTCATAGCTATGCAAAAAACATTGCAGTCCATTGAGGCAACCATGGAGGCAGTGAACCACAGACTGGATCATATGTCCACGCAATTTGACAGGCAGAATGAGAGGATGGGTGAAGTGGAGCAGAGGTTGTCCGCTACGGAGGATGGTCTTGCCAAAGTAACTAATAAAGTATTCAATATGGAGCGGGTGTTGGCGGTTATCCAGGCTAAAAATGAGGAGTTGGAAGGGCGGTCCCGACGCAACAACATCCGCGTCACGGGGCTGCAGGAGTCCACAAATGTTAGCAGGATGGAGGACTTTATGGAGCGATTATTTGTGGAATTATTTGGGTCTGACCAACTGTCTCGAGTATTCATTGTTGAACGTGCGCACCGCTCCTTAGCGAAAAGACCAGTGCCCGGTGCGCCGCCCGGCCCCATCATTGCTCGCATCCTAAATTACAAAGACACAGATATACTGCTACGCTTGGCACGAGAGAAGGGCACCATAGAATATCAAGGTAGCAAATTGGAGTTTTTCCCCGATTTTACTGTGGCAGTGCAAACAGCGCGCAAAGAATTCAATGGGGTGAAACAACTTCTCCGGGCAGAAGACATACTGTATGCCATGTTGTATCCTGCTCGGCTGCGGATAGGAGCGCCGTCGGATAATACAATTTTCACGTCACCGAAGGCTGCCATGGATTATGCTAAAAAACAGAAGAAACACAAGCGTGACTCTGCTATGGCGCAGGAGGGAGATGAGGAGCTAAATGAAGAAAGCTGAATGTAATCTTGAACATATCAAAAAGCCTGATGATATCTGGAGCCTCTTCAAGTTGGAACTGCTTCTCTTCACTACACCATTTACCTCACTTGCACTGGAACATTAAACGGTTTATGCAATGTTGGGGTTGTGGACTTGTAAGACTTAAAGTTGGAAATTGTGCTCTTATGCTTATGTGCACTACTGATGGTATTGTGGAACTTATGCAATGTTGGGATTAATGTCTTATGTGGTCCACAGTTTGAGCCTATGACATTATACTTTCATGATGTTGTGATAGTATTGCAGAACAAGTGCACTGTTGGGTTAATGCCTTATGAGAACCAATGTTTGTCAATGTGATATTATGCTATTGTGAGATTACACTGGTGCTGGGTTGATGTAAGCCTGGCACCTAGCTCCTCCTTTTGTGAAGTTTAGAAGATGCTGCGGCGGCGGGACACAGATCTATGGTGGTAGAGGTGGGTTGTTCATACTTGTGGCTCGGTCACCTCCCGTTTTTCTATTAACGGGAGTTTAACGCCTCTTTGCCCCCACATATGGGAGTACCCCACATTCCATTTGAAGTTGGGTCGGGGATGGGGAGTTTGGGAGGTTGGAGATGGCTTTGGCAGGTTGGGGGACCTGAAGTGGGTGGGGTTGGGGGATTTCAGGTCTGGTTCGGTTCTACAGCTGAAGTGTGTAGGGGACTAGGAGGGGTGGACGGTGGGATTTGGGCCTGTTGGCTGACATACTTATTGGACCCCGGGGGGGTTACCGCATGTGCCTACTTGGTTTGTTGTTGTGAGCTCAGCGTTTGGTACTGGGAGGTGGGTTCGATAGCTATGTCTAAGGGACTAACAACTAGAGGAGCATATGGATAAGGCAGGCAAGATTACTTGGGTCACCTGGAATGTGCGGGGGCTGAACCGTCCACAAAAGACTAGGCAGGTTCTGGCATACTTGAACAGGCATGGAGTGCAGGTGGTCTTCCTTCAGGAGACGCATCTTCGGGGACGGGCAGCGGAGACAGTGGCCAGACAGTGGGCGGGTACTAGATTGGCGTCAACCTATTCCTCATATGCTCGTGGGGTCATGATATTGATTAAGAAGAACATACCATTTGTGACGCTTCACTAGGATATAGATAAAGAAGGTCGCTATATTATTCTGCATGGAAAGCTGTGTGGTACGCTAATCACAATGGTTAATATTTATGGTCCGAATATTGATGACCCTGAGTTTTATGTCACCTTATGGAACAAAGTGTATGCTCTGCCTCCCTCTGCAATTGTGTGTGGCGGGGATATGAATGTGACGTTAGATGGTGCACTGGACAGAAAGGATGACCGACACTACACAGCTAAGAGAGCGGTTGGAGCAGTGCAGGATGGTATGAGTGGACTTGGCCTGGTGGATGTGTGGCGCTTGGGGCATCCGGGAGCGAGAGAAGGTACATGTTACACGTCAGCGCATGATACCTGGTCACGTTTGGATTATTGGCTTGTGACGAGGGATGTTAGCAGTTGGGTGATGAGGGTGGATCATTTGCCTCGCACGTTGTCGGATCATGCACCGGTGCTTATGGAGGTGTGGCTCCCATCGCATGCACCTGCGCCTTTTTCGTGGCGCCTGCCACCTGTTGCTTTAACGGACCAGGTATTGTGTGAAAGCCTGAGGGAAATAATCGAAGACTATTTTGTCAGGAATGTTGGCCCTGTAGATGACATGGGTACTGTCTGGGAGGCCTTCAAGGTGACGGTGCGCAGGCGTGTATTATTATACAGTCTGGTGTGCTCAAATCGCTGAGGGAGTCCATGGACAGACTGGAGTGTGAGCTATTATGCCTGGAACGGCAGATGGAGCTGCAACCGGCGGAATCTTTGCTGGCTGAAATACGGTCAAAGGTCACTGGGTATAACGAATTGGCTGAGCAGGAAGTCAAATTTTTATCCAAACGTACTAGGGCACGGTATTACGGTGAGGGAGGACGTCCGGGACGTGGGCTAGCAGATATAATTAAGGAACCCTGGGCCAGGCACTGTGGAGTACAAGAAATTAAGGATGGGGATACTAATGTGACGAGTGCGGATGGTATATTAAATTGTTTTGTACAGTATTACGAGCAAATGTATGGGCATAGGGAGACAGCTGGGGAGGACGAGATAGCGCAATATTTGGAAGACATTGCGTTGGTCTGGTTGTCCAAGGGGCAACAAGATTTTTTAATGCATCACATAACAGAGGGGGAGTTCCGGGATGCGATTGCGGCTCTGCCGAACGGCAAGGCGGCAGGCACTGACGGGTTGCCGTCTGAATTTTATAAGGAATATGTAGACTTACTTCTGCCCCACCTGGCGATGGTATTGGATGTGGCCTTAGAACAGGGACAGCTACCAGCAACGATGAGAGAGGCTCTGCTGGTGGCCCTTCCAAAGCCGGGCAAGCCACAGAATCAATGTGAGTCCTATCGACCTCTGTCCCTGATGAATACGGATGTAAAAATCATCGCCAAAGTACTGGCAACACGACTGCGTCTGAAATTGCCCGATATGGTACTACCGGACCAGTCCGGTTTTGTCCCCCTCCGCTCCACGACACATAATTTGAGAGCTTTATTTGCGGTTCTCCATCTACTTAAACCGGATCTTGCCGCGGTGGCGGTGCTGCTGGACGCTGCAAAAGCGTTTGGCGATATATGATTGCGGTGTTGCATCGCATGGGAGTGCCGTTTGTCTTTACGTCCTGGATCACCCTGCTTTACACAAACCCGATTGCCTGAGTCAGGGTTAATGGTTACGTGTCGGCGCCCTTCTCTGTGCAGAGAGGTACAAAGCAGGGTTGCCCACTCTCGCCCTTATTATTCGCCATTGTTTTAGAACCCCTAGCATGTATATTGCGGCAGAGGCACGCAGACACAGCGTTACGCTTTCCTCTCAGGTCACTTGCGGTTTCCATGATGCCGACGACATGGTTTTGTATGTGCGGGAGCCGGCTAGGTATCTGGAGGGGGTGCTTCGGGAGTATGTCCGGTTCGAACACTTCTCTGGTCTATCCATAAATTGGGACAAATCCATACTGTTGCCTCTAACGGACGTCACGCAGCCGTTCCCGTTGGAATTCCCATTGGCATGGGCCACGGAACCTGTTTGGTACCTGGGGATCTGGGTGCACAGAGATTCCCAAGAGATAATATGCGCTAATTATGGAGTGGCTATTTCGAAGCTGGAAGATCAGGTGACTCGCTGGATTCGTCTGCCACTTTCGTTTGCTGACCGGGTTGCCCTGATAAAAATGGTGGTCCTGCCTAAGTTTCTGTATTACTTCGTTAATATTCCTCTTGCCCTGACATCGCATTTTTTTGCACAGCTTCAGTCTTTATTAACCACTTTAGCCTGGGGGGGGAAGAAGCCACGTGTGAAGTGGGACACTCTGACCAAGCCTTATGCCTGGGCGGATTTGCCGTGCCGGATATGCGATTGTACTATCTATGTGCTCAGGCTCATTTTGCTTCCTATTGGATTTCGGCACAGCCGTACACGCCCCATGTGGCACTTGAAGCAAGCGCAGTATGTCCACTACCCTTAAAAGCGATGATAATAAACCCGCATTCGGTACATGAGAAGGGGGAAGTGGACACGGTGCAATGTACCTCTAAGGCCTGGAGGGAATTGGGCAAACGTTCAAACAGACTACCGCTGTACGCGCCGGATATGCCTGTACTATATCATGCGGATATCTCAGTGTCGAGCGAAGTGGGGGCTTTGCAGTTGTTGCAGGGTGCCGGGGTACACACTTTGGGAGATATTTTCACGGCTGCACAGTTTCTTCCGTTGCCAAACTTATTGGATCAGGTGACTAATGGAACCATGGCTACTTTCCTTTATGTCAGGTTGCGAGCTGCGGTGCGCGCTTTATATCCTTCTTTTCCTGCGGAACCACCTGTGCTAGGCGCATTACAGTTGCTATATACGACGAACAGTCGTATGAAATTAGTCTCACGGTTGTACCGTGCATCACAGGAGGATGAAGGTGGAGGTGGTGTAGCTGCGAGAGCTAGATGGGATGCATGTTTACCTGAACCTTTGACGGATGATGAATGTCTGAATGCTGTTCTATGACTGGCAACTTTGCAGCTAATGGTAATTTCCGACTCATACACTATAAATTCTTGCAGCAATGGTATTATACTCCGGCACAGCTGGTCAAGTATGGTCTCCGTGATTCGGCTGTCTGCATGCGCTGTGGGCTGGATGGAGCTGACTTTATGCACTTGGCTTGGGGTTGTGCATGTGTATTTGCGTATTGGACAGCTGTGACAGCGACGTTATCTGAAATGACGTCAGTGGAAATTGCTAATGACCCACGCGTGTGTTTGCTTGGTATGGCCTCTGGTGTGCCGGTGGGAATGAGACGATTGGTGGTATTGGCGTTGCAGATTGCCAAGAGCAGAGTGGCAATTTGCTGTGGTGGGAGACGTGCGCCTGATGTTAAAACCTGGTTGCAGGACATGGCATATTGCCGTGATCAGCTGACTTGCTATTATGAGGAACTCACTCCTGCTTCGCGCCCGCGGGATGTTTGGGGCCCTCACACTGCTTATATGCTGTCTAAGCTCGCTGATGATTGATGATCAACACTGCGCGTCTTTGTACTGCCTGGCTGGTGCTCTCCTGCCACTGTTAACTGGACTGGTGCCCTCTGCCTTGCTGTAGTTATGGTACTGATGCCGTCCATGTTACCATATGGCGGAACGCTGTAGCACTGACCTCTGGCGTCACTTGGTCCCACCTCCCTCTACTTGTAGTACACTCCCTTTCTTACAATAGGCATTTTGTAAGTGAGCAAGACGAGACAGATGCCTTAACCAAGAGTATACCGGAAATCAATGTCTTCCACACCCTTGCTGTCCTCTGGTTTTATGCACTATTGAACACTGACCTGATCTGATCCCTGGGGTTGTTGGGGAGGGGGGGGGTGTTAATTTATACAGTTGTTTCTAACGTATGAACAAAAATGAGACTGCTGGTATCTTCTACATTAGTAAAGCAGGATATATGTATTATTTTGGAACTGTTACGCCGCCGGACCTTTGGTTATCGGCTGAAAGGCTGTGCTAAGGTACTTGGATGCATATGCATTGGACTACTTAGCGGCCGGCCCTTTTTGGGTTGTAGGCCTAATGCTGTGTTCTTGCATTGAAATACAATAAAGGTCTTTAAAAACAAAAAATAAAAATTAAAAAAATAAAAGTTTGCAAACTTCACAGTCTCTCCGCTTCATGCGCAAACACTTTTAACATGTTCTACCTGCTCTGGAGCCACTGGGATTATGCAGCAATATCGGATAAAATAATGCCGCAGTGTTGAGTAAGTTATGCAACAAAAAAAAGGCTTCAGCGTAATGCAATATATGTTCTTATACTTTATTATTTAGACATTTTTACACATGATATATCTCTGCAAAGATGCTGCCTCATTAATATAACATACAAATGCAGCAGTGAGAAGGGTGATCAGTCAACCTTTGCAAAGGGCCGTCCACTTTGCAGCAACTCAAGTCACGTTTTTTAGTAACTTTTTACCCGTTTGAGCTACAAAAATGATTAGTTAAAACTGTAAGATTATGCAGTGGGTGATGTATTATGTGGCAAATATGGCAGAGCCATAATTATATAGAATACATTTGCAAACTAAAATATTTTGCCATCCACGTTTGAACTGCTTTTTTTTCCCCCCATTCGTCTCCAACCATGCTAACATGAAATCCATAGGTTGGCGCTGTTACTCCAAAAGGAGAAGTAGGCCCTGAGAATCGATCCCGCCCTTCAGCCCTACCGGTAGGGAGACAAAATATCGAAATTTAAATATCGATATACAATAATATCGATGTTTTAATTTCGATGGTATAGAATATCGATGTCCAGAATATCGACAGACAGAATATCGTTTTTATGGTAGGTATGTTACTAATATCGAAATTTAATAATATCGAAATTATGTTTAGTGTTTTGTATTTTATTATGTTGTTTATATGTTTGTTAAATATGTTATTAAATGTATGTTTGAAAATTTGTAATTTTGTTTATATTTTGCGTTTTAGTATCAGAGCGGGTTGTGGGTTTATAGGGGAATAGGGTGGGAAGTAATGTAATAATAATTAATTAATTAATAAATATTTTAAAATATTTTTAAATAATAATTAATTTGTAATTAATTAATAATAATTAGTTAATTAAATTAATTAGAGTTAATGTGCTAATATAATTTATTTTTGTTGTTGTTAATTAATAATTAATTGGTAATTAATTTATATTAATTAGTTAATTACATTAATTAGAGTTAATGTGCAAATAAATAGAATTATTTGTTATTGGTAATTAATAATTAATTGGTAATTAATTAATATTAATTAGTTAATTACAATAATTAGAGTTAATGTGCTAATGTATGTAATTTTTTTAAATTGTTAATTAATAATTAATTAGTAATTAAATAATATTAATTATTTAATTAAATTAATTAGTAATTTTTACCCCTACGCTATCCAACGCTTTCCCGACTGTTGCACCCTCTGGAGTCGGAATAGTAATTTTTACCCCTACGCTATCCAACCTTTTCCCTACTGTTGCACCCTCTGGTGTGGGAATAGTAATTTTTACCCCTATGCTATCCAACGCTTTCCCTACTGTTCCACCCTCTGGAGTGGGAATAGTAATTTTTACCCCTACGCTATCCAACCTTTTCCCTACTGTTGCACCCTCTGGAGTAGGAATAGTAATTTTTACCCCTACGCTATCCAACCTTTTCCCTACTGTTGCACCCTCTGGAGTAGGAATAGTAATTTTTACCCCTACGCTATCCAACCCTTTCCCTACTGTTGCACCCTCTGGAGTGGGAATAGTAATTTTTACCCCTACGCTATCCAACGCTTTCCCTACTGTTGCACCCTCTGGAGTGGGAATAGTCATTTTTACCCCTACGCTATCCAACCTTTTCCCTACTGTTGCACCCTCTGGAGTAGGAATAGTAATTTTTACCCCTACGTATCCAACGCTTTCCCTACTGTTGCACCCTCTGGAGTGGGAATAGTAATTTTTACCCCTTTGCTATCCAACCTTTTCTCTACTGTTGCACCCTTTGGAGTAGGAATAGTAATTTAAACCCCTACGCTATCCAACGCTTTCCCTACTGTTGCACCTTCTGGTCTGGGAATAGTAATTTTTACCCCTATGCTATCCAACGCTTTCCCTACTGTTGCACCCTCTGGAGTTGGAATAGTAATTTAAACCCCTACGCTATCCAACGCTTTCCCTACTGTTGCACCCTCTGGAGTAGGAATAGTAATTTTTACCCCTTCGCTATCCAACGTTTCCCTACTGTTGCACCCTCTGGTGTGGGAATAGTAATTTTTACCCCTACGCTATCCAACGCTTTCCCTACAGTTGCACCCTCTGGAGTGGGAATAGTAATTTTTACCCCTACGCTATCCAACGCTTTCCCTACTGTTGCACCCTCTGGAGTGGGAATAGTAATTTTTACCCCTTTGCTATCCAACCTTTTCTCTACTGTTGCACCCTTTGGAGTAGGAATAGTAAATTAAACCCCTATGCTATCCAACGCTTTCCCTACTGTTGCACCTTCTGGTCTGGGAATAGTAATTTTTACCCCTATGCTATCCAACGCTTTCCCTACTGTTGCACCCTCTGGAGTGGGAATAGTAATTTAAACCCCTACGCTATCCAACGCTTTCCCTACTGTTGCACCCTCTGGAGTAGGAATAGTAATTTTTACCCCTACGCTATCCAACGCTTTCCCTACTGTTGCACCCTCTGGTGTGGGAATAGTAATTTTTACCCCTACGCTATCCAACGCTTTCCCTACAGTTGCACCCTCTGGAGTGGGAATAGTAATTTTTACCCCTACGCTATCCAACGCTTTCCCTACTGTTGCACCCTCTGGAGTGGGAATAGCAATTTTTACCCCTACGCTATCCAACCTTTTCCCTACTGTTGCACCCTCTGGAGTAGGAATAGTAATTTTTACCCCTACGCTATCCAACGCTTTCCCTACTGTTGCACCCTCTGGAGTGGGAATAGTAATGTAAACCCCTACGCTATCCAACGCTTTTACTACTGTTGCAATATGTGTAGTAAGTACGTATATTAATTTAGATGTACACTTTTTAATTTATTTTAAATGTATATGTATTAGTTATTAATTTTTTAATATGTTTTAATGTTTTAATGTAATAATAGTAAAATTATATGTATTTTTAAATTATTTTTACATTATTAATAATACAATAAAAAAACAATATATTTAATTTCGATATTTTTGTACTACGATATTTTTTTTCCGATATTTTTGTACTTACCTTTATGAAGATATAACTCCGATATTTATGCTGTCGATATTTTTGTGTCGACATTTTTGTATGTAGATATTCTGTCTGTCGATAATATGTCAGACATTCAGCACTACCAGCAGCATACCCACTTTATTCTAGTTGCTGCCCTCCCGTTGTTACGAGGGAAGGTGGTTACACTCTCTTCAGGGGTAAACTGAAGCTAGTGTCAATGGCCGTTGTTAGCTTAGACACAGTCTGAGAGTTTCCTTGAGGCTTAATCATAAGACAAAAACCAAAACCAAAAAAAAACCTCAGACTGAGGTCCAATTTTATTATGTTCCAAATATTCTTCTTCTTAGAATTTTTTAATCGAGCCAAATCTGTTTTAGAGATTTTATATAAGGAAGATAGCCACTCCGAATGTGTGGGAGGTGTTAATTCAGCTCATCTCTTACAAATTTCCCATCTAGCTAAAAGAATTGCAAAAAAATAAAAAGTCTCTATCAGGGCCGGTGATATTGCTCCATATGCCAAAAATGATAGATTCGAGGGAAATTTGTATTGTATAGCTCAAAATTGATGTTAAGGAGTCTCCGACTTCGCTCCAAAATTCCACAAGAGATGGACAGGCCCAGAACATATGTACATCCGGAGCGCTTTCCAGATTGCATTTTTTGCACTTTGCCGGTGGGCCTTTGGACATTTTATAGAGCCTTGCTGGGGAGAAGTAAGCCCTATGTGTTGTAAAATAGTGGTTCATCCTCAACCAAGCTGGCTTCACTACCGAAAAAGGATATTATAAGAATTCTGCCAGAGGTCCTCCCAATCAGTATCCGGAATAGCCTCCCCCCATAACTGCTCGGCCAGGTTGAATTCACTGTCAATAGCCTCTTCAACAGCCCAATAAAAAAAGGAAATTTCTTTCTTCCTTATTGGTTTATTAACCAGATGATCTACCAGGGCGTTCCCTCGGCCTAATGGAATCTTCAAATTGTGAGACCAGCTCATTAGCTGCAAATACTTAAACCTGGACATACCGCCCACCAGCTTGTCATTTAACGTAGCCCATGGGAAAAGAGCTCCATCTACCGCATACTGCTACACCCGATGTTTTCAAAGGGGCTGCCAACTGATCATTTAGGCAAATGGGCGTTCCTGGGCTGTCCAACATGGGGGCAAGCCTTGAGTAATATTCAAGACCTATTCGTTTTTTTTATCCTGGCCCAGTTTTGAGCCATACCACTTCGGACTTTCAGTCTGACCTTCTTAAAAAAAATGTTGTCCCCATATTTGAACATAAAGCCTTCTCGAGGAAGCCCCAGTTGTTCCAACATGGCCAGAAACATTTTACCTCTTCCTGATGAGTCGGGGGATTTTAGCAGCATTCTAGAATACGATAACTGAAAGGCCCAAGCATAATATTGAATATCAGGAAGAGCCAGACCTCCTTTATCCCTCCTACGTCTCAGCTTCTTCCATGATATTCTAACAGCTTTTGATGCCCAAATAAAAGAATTAATGGATTTCTGAAATTTATTGATTAGTGCTTTCTCGAAGTTCAAAGGGATGGTATTAAACAGGAACGTTATTTTCGGCAAGATAGACATCTTTATAAGGTTTACTCTGCCCAAAATAGACAGTGGTAGATGTATCCAAGATTTCATAAGAGCTTGAGATTCCTTCAAAATATTATTAAGATTAACTTTTGGTATTTGGTCTATTGCTGGAACGATCCTTACTCCTAAATAGCGTAACTCTTTTTTGGTTTGGTAACTGGACACTGGCAAGTCCCAAGTCATTATCTCAGTTTTATTCTCATCAACTTCATAACCAGAGACCCGGCCGAAATCCCTAGCTAATTCAATCACTCGGGGTAAAGAGGAATCCAGATCTGACGCCAAAATTAGGATATCATCGGCATACAGGGCTACCTTCCGCTCCCATGAGCCGCTCTTAAATGATGTAATAGCAGGCTCCTCCCTAAGGCACTGAGCAGAGGGCTCTATAATAAGGTCGAAAAGGAGAGGGGAGAGGGGGCAGCCCTGTCTAGTACTCCTTTCAATTTTGAACGGTCTGATGGTTTTACCATTTAGCACCAGTCTGGCAGATGGTTCACTATACATAAGGCGGAGGGTAAGGCAGAATTTTGGCCCAAATTTCAACTTTTCCAAAACTGCCCTCAAAAATGTCCAATCCACCCTATCAAAAGCTTTGGTTGCATCCAATGTCATTGCTGCCAGGGGGAGAGAAAAGGTGGATGCAAGTTCTATCGCGCCAATGAAATCGTGTGTGAGAACAAAAAGGTTCCTATCCTTAATAAATCCCTCTGGTCAGTATGCAACAGCACCCCTGCTATACTCCATAGTCTATCTGCCAATATTTTGGAGAAAATCATGTAATCGGAATTTAAGAAGGATACTGGCCTATATGAACTACATTTTGTAGATGGTTTGCCTGGTTTAACCCCTTCCACACTGATGACGAGCTGGGCTCGTCATGGTGTAGCCTCCTCGCACGCTGATGACGAGCCCAGCTCGTCATGTAACATGGGTTTTTTAAAATCTCAGCAAAGGGACAAAATTCCAATAGCGCGCATGAGGTTAAGGATTAGAATAATATTTGCTTCCCTCCAGGTAGCAGGAGGCTGAGCTCCTTCTAACAAGATTTTATTAAACACCTCAACCAAAATGGGGATAACTACCTCGCTCAATTCCTTGTATAGTTCCGCAGGGAGGCCATCCGGCCCTGCAGCTTTGCCCTTTCTACAATCCAGAAGAGCCTTCCTTACATCTTGGTGTGATATTTCTGCCTCCATGCTTTCCTGATGTGTTATACTCAATGAAGGTAGCTCGATGGAGTTTAGCCAGCATTGGATAGATGTTAGATCAGAATTGCTTTCGTCTTTGTATAGCCCTTTAAAATAAGCGTGGAAGATCTCTCCCATCTCCTCCTCTTTGCTTATTAATAGATTCGAGCCTTCGTCTTCTATTTGTTTAATTTGATTCCTGACTTTATCTATTCTAGCTTTCCAGGCTAATAGCCTTCCAGCTCCTGCTCCGTATTCGAAGTGAGCAAGCTTGCTCACCTCCTACCTTTTGGATATTCTAGTTTGAATTATATTTTCCACCCGGGCCTTTAACACCTCTAATTCTGCCATTAGTGTCTCTTGGAGGTCTTGCTCCTGCTCGATAGCTTGATTAATCCTTTTCTCCAGCAACTTCATTTGGGTCTCCACAGATGTAATCTCTTGAGTGTGTTGTCTATTTTTATGGACAGTTTTATTTGTAATCAGGCCTCTCAAAAAGGATTTCAATGCATCCCATACCACCATTATATCTGTTGATCCTATGTTGATATCTAAAAACGCTTTCACCTCTTGGATCAAATAACCAGTAACAGCAGCATCTAGGAGAATTGTGCGGTCAAACCTCCACACCCTTTGTTGTTGGCTACCAGCTAAATTAAAATTAATCCAGACCGCCGCATGGTCGGACAAGTGAGGGGTTAAATACCCGATGTTCTGTGTACGGTCCCTTATATCGTTACTAATCAGGATGTAATCTATTTGTGACTTATGTCTATATTTTTAGTTGAAAAAAGATACACCCAACTGTGTACCCGATCTCTCTCTCCATATGTCACTAATATCATATTGCTTCATCATCATTTTTAGAAATGCTCTTGATTTAGAGGAGATTGTAGCTCTGCTATTTGATGATTTATCCAATCTCGGATTTAAAACAATATTGAAATCCCCTGCTAGAACAGTTGAATTAGGAAAATCCAAAAGATTTTTAAAAAAATGGTTTTTAGCATTGATGGATCGTCCTGATAGGGACCATAATACCCAATAATTGTAATGGGAACATTCTCTACCAAAATCTTCGCTATCACCCACCTGCCACTTAAATCAGTTCTCACATCTTGTAGAGAAGCATTTGCTTGTTTTTTTATTAGAATAGCCACACCCCTGATATTAGCTGTCTGACATGAGCAGGCGTAGTGCTCTACCCACCTAAGCTTTCCACAAATGTCACTCATTTACTTTTTTACCAGGTGGGTCTCTTGAAGAATAATTATCTGTGCCGGTGAGTCTTTTAAATATTGAAGACATTTTTCACGTTCCAAGATAAGCACTGTAGAGTTTTCATGGCTGATATGGATTGAAGCTATAACCCTGGGATTTCCGTATATTCAAATTTACCTTGTTCTGATCCCAAACCAAAAACAATGCAATTTGAACTTCATCTAGATTAGGAGGCAAATGATTTTTTGATAATTTTTACCCTTCTGCCCCCACACCCGTGTACTACGCCCACCCAACCTTCCCCACACCCCTCCCTGGAGAACCCTACCCTCATTTACCTGGAATGGACCAGGTTCTGCCTGTCTGCTAGCATACTCTAAACTGCTCCGTAGTTTAATTCTGCTTACTTTAATACTATTTAACATTTCTTTTAAGCTGCTACCTCTAACTACAATTCTAAGTGCAATATTAATTGACTACTGAGGAAGCGTGATCTATATAGTGTGCAGAAAGCTAGAGTAGAATCAAGGTTTTAGGTTCCCTAGAAGCTCATCCGCTTCTTGCAGTGTTTTGACAAAATACATTTTATTATTAAACATGATTTTCAATTGTGCAGGGAACTTTAATTAGACTATTGCCCCTAGCTTCCTAAAGCCGTCCATTCTTTTCCCCAGCTCCCACTGTCTGTCTAAAGTCGTACGAGAGAGAGGTCGGATCTGATTTCAAAGGAAAAAGAAGAGTCTCTTGGTTTCAGAGATTTCAGTTTGAGGGCTGCTGTTAATATTTTTTCCTTAAGGGAAAAAGTCAGGAAATTAACTAAGATCTTCCTAGGCTTTGTCCTATTGGGCTGTCTTCTGAAAGGATCTCTGTGAATTCTCTGGATGTCTCTTTTTAGATCCTCTTCCGTGGCGTCGATCTGTATTGTATCCTTAATGAGGGAGATGAAATAGGATTTAAGATCGTCCCCCTCTCTCCCTTCTGGTATATTTAGGAGTCGCAAATTGTTACGCCTAAAATTATTTTCCAGTATTTCCACTCTGTCCCGAAGTGCAGCTTCCCCTTTTTTAAGCACGGAAATGTCCGATCTAACTTCCCCCAGGCCGTCTTTGATGGTCCCAACCTCACTCTCCAAAGCCGTTGTTCTTGAACTTAAGTTGTCAAGTTTTTTTTCCAACGATTCACAAAAGAATCGAATTTCCCCCTGATTTACCTCTGAAACCGCAAATCCCTTTTTAATGTCCGTAGCCATTGAAGAAAAGAGGGTTTCGCAGGAGGTCCCCAAGGGACCCGTGTCGCCCGAAGGTACAACTGTCTCCAACGTGTCCCCACAAACCTCTAGTGCTCTTTCCGCCCCCATGTCCAGCTCCCTACTCTCTTTTACTGTCCCCTCCATATTTACCAATGCTAATTGGTTGACCTCAGTGTTAGCCAAAGTTGTAGAATTTTCGACTAAAACCATTTGGTTAGCTTGAAGCTCAATTAACCGTAAATCGGACCCAGAAGGATCTGAAGACACCCCAATGGGGAATCCGCCCCAAACGAAGGGTCTAATCCAGGGTTCAACTCAGAAAATGAGGGGATAGGTACTGATGGGGTTAGGGAGATACTAAACTCCATAGTTAAAGGTGCAGACATTTTTATTAACCCAGAGGATTCCAAATCTTCCCTCAACGCCCTCTGCTTCCCCACTTCCTGCACTTGCGGGAGAACCTTAAAGTAGGATCTCAATGAGGGGGTAATTCGTACTTTTGCATCTGCTGGATAACCCCTTTTCTCTAGTTTTTTGGTGCCCTTCTTTTTATATTCTCGGTTTGGGGGGTATCCTTCGTCACCTTCTTCAAAGTTTGAGGTGAAGTGGGCTTTATTTACTGGTGTTTTCTTAAAGACTTCGTCATCCTCACTGTTCTCCTGAAGTGACTGTGCTTGTAAATCAGAGTTTTTTCCTGCCCCCCTTTTGCCACCTTTCCTCCCTCTCTTTGCACCTTTACTACCCTGTACTTTTGACAACCCAGCACCTCTCTCACCCTCCTTGTTTTCCCCCTGCTGTTTCTCGATGGACTGTGGTCTTAGAGGGGGCGGCAAAAAAAAGACGACCGCTTTACACAAGTAGATACAGAGGCACAAATGTCTACTGAAGAATCCCCCTTCCGATTTAAATTGCGTAGTGAGTATGGAGGAGAAGGCTTACCAAGCTTGAGGACCCCCGGAGCCCCGGTACCTCGCCTCTGGACTTTCCCTCCTGCTTTGCCGCAGCGGGGTCTCGGATTACCGCCTCGACGTTTGCCGCCTCTGCCACCACTACCGCCTCTTCCTCCGTTGCTGCAAACGTCTCCTCCTTGCCCTCCAGTGCGGCTACACCGGCATCTGCCGCACATCCAGTGCTGCCTCTGCCCTCAGTCCTCCCGGAACCACTCTGGGTGAGCCCACCTTGGAGCAGACCGCGCGCAGTGAGTCCCCGGCCCGCCTCAACTCGAGAGCCACGCTGAAGCAATGGGGGAGATCCAGGACCGACTTCACGCACATGCCAGGTAGGGAAATACTACGTTTAGTCAATTAATAGAGTTTTTAGAGAGCCATTCCCTTACTACTAGGATTTAAACTATTGTTTGGAGCATTCATAGCCCCTTTGGGAGCAAAGGAGCAGCGGAGCAGCTAGCGCAGGCATGCAGCCGCTCAGCTCACGGCCGCCATGTTCTCAGTTTGAACTGCTCTTGTGGAAGAAGGGAGAAGAAGTGCTAATGTGAGAAACTGCATGGCTTAGAGACAAATGGCTTGTGATTCCACTTTTAAGCGTATTTGGGACATTGTGTGATTGGAAATATATCCCACTTTGTGAATGTATTTAATTGCCAATAACTCCTATTAATCATTAAATAATCAAGTGTATCCATTGGTTGAATTAAATAACACAATAAGTTGTAACTGGTCGGTGAAATGCCAAACAAATACAAAAAATTGGGATGTTTGGCACATTCTGGCCACACCTCTGACTCCGCCCACTGGTCCAATCCTTGGGTTATCCCCGCCCTCAAAGTCTCTGCCCACTGTTTCCATACTTTTTTCCCCCACTTCGACCACTGGTTGTTTTAGAGCATTAGCAAGCGAGAGAGTGTGTGCTTTCTAATCATCCTACGATTGACTGAGGAGGAAAGCTCTGCCTTTCAACATTAATACATGCAGTGCTCCATCCGTTAAGAGCAAGGGTCACCGTTTATTGCCCAGAACAATCCGGATCTCTGTAGACACTAGTCAGCTCTGTGTTGTTTTAGAACATTATGAAGCGAGAGAGTGTGTGCTTTCTAATCATCCCACTCTGACCGAGGAGGAAAGCTCCGACTTTCAACATGCATGAGTGTCAAAGGGACTCCAGGGAGGAGTAATATTTTACGCTGAGGGCAGCCCCTATATTTGTAAATAATGGCACGGTGAAATGTGTTTTCCTCATTAATATTGGTAGCCCCGTCCCACCCAGAGTTATGAAGGCTGCCCAAAACATAAAATAGACAAATCATAAGGGGCTGCTCTACATATGGTGGACTGTAATGTTGGTGTTAAGGGTCCCACTGCGTTATTCCCAGATTTGAGTCAGTGCTGGGCTACGGTCTTCATTTACTTCCACATGCAGTTGCACGATTTAGTTCATATTATAACGAAACAATAAAAAAAAACAATAACTGAAATATACCAATGGCTATGTCACCCTCACGTTCTGTATACAGGAGAGACAGCTCCGACCTTGCACAGGTGCGGACTCTTACAGCTCTGTGTAACTAGTGTAGAGAGCCACCCGGACTCTCTACAACAATGTTGCGATTCACCCACGCATCCACCCACCCCTCGGGGGGGGGGGGGCTCGCCCAGAGGGTATAAATAAATGAGCTAAAGATCGCTCAGGGTCTTCTGGCTGACAGCATAAGTGTTGCCTCCTGTGTGTTACTTCATAGCGCTGCTGTGGCCCACGTGACGTGGGCCCGCTGTGCTACATTGGCGACAAGGCTGGTCGCACCCCACGCATGCCCGCTACCCTCAAGTGCTCCAGTCGAGACACACGCGGTGCCCACCCACGTCGCCCCCACGCTGTGGTCGACCCTGCTGCCGGAAGGTGACCGACTGCGGACCCCCATCGCATCGCGCCACAAGCTGGGGAGAAGTCCACTGCTGCGGTGTGCCTGCCATCGACAGTGAAGCCGGCTCGAGCCCACCCACGTGCCTCCTGTGCTACCGGGGAGCGTATTCGGCTGGCGGAGCTACCCGGCGCTGTGTCAGAGGAGGAGGGGGGTAAGTGGTTCCTGCCCCGCCCACTTTCGTCTCCTCACTTGTGGTGGCCCCCGCGGCCGGTGATTCTGCGGTGCCGGCTCTTCGCAGGGCCTGCTGCCGAATACTGTGCTTCATCGGCCTGCCCCCGAGCAGCGAGGCCCTAGATCAGGGCTGCCCCTTCCGCTGCCTGCTTTCAACCGCTGCGCAGGAGGCTCTTGGAGGCTCTTGGAGGCTCTCATATTGTACTCTGGAAAGAGAGCCCCTTGTAACAACTCGAGAAGAGGGACGTTTTCACAGTGCCCCATGGACCTCTCCCATTAAAAAAGGATTGGCATTTCTTCTTCTATTCAACTCAACATGAATGCAGTCATATCTAGAATAGACTCATTACTCACCTCTTGGAATCCATTATTTCTTTCCTGGTGGGGCCGTCTTGACTCCATCAGAATGATGATTGCCCCTATTCTGATCTACTTATTATCCATGCTCCCGCTTCGTATTCCAACCTCATATTTCCGTCGCATTGATTCTGTGCCATAAGTCCTTTTCCCTCCGACAAGCTTCCCGCTGGTTATCTCAGGAACCCTCCCCTTTTTCTCCCCTCTGGCTTTCTGTTGAACAGGAGTTACTGCTTCCATACTCCTTCCAAGAGGTAATTCGCTTTACCTCTAAAGCCCCATGCCTTAATCCCCTTTTATTCAAACATACTTCTTCTCTTCTACGCCCTTTAGTTTCACCTACCTCAGTGTCACAGGAATCCTTTCTACTATTGCCTATATGGTACAATTCACTTCTATTAATAAATAACAGACCTATTGCATGGCCCTCATGGAGAGCGAAAGGTATCATTTGGGTACATCATCTTTTTGATGGTTCATCCCCTTGTTCCTTTCCTAAATTTCGCTCTCAATTCCACTGCCCTCCTTCTTTTGCAAAGAAATTCCTTATCCTTATGGAAACCATTCTAGACCGTTATTACTCTCTCCCTTCTGAAGACCTACCAGCCTCGTCTTCCTCTCTACTCACTGTCCTCTCTACAACTCCTAAAGCATCCATCATTTACCGGTACTTCTCAACCCCCAACCCAGATCGTCTCAAATCAAAATTGGAATTGTCTTGGGAAACGGATTTACAGTCTTCATGGCCGACTTCTCTTTGGGACAAGATATGGGCCAGATCCTTGAAGGTTTCCCGTACTGCTTCTCTCACTCAATCCCTATTTTTCTTTTACCACAGACTATACCTTTCTCCTCTTTCTATCTCTCGCTTTCAACCTGATTCTATATCTACTTGTTGGACCTGTAATGCTCCCTCTGCAGATCTTTTGCACCTCTTCTTTTTCTGTCCTTCAACTCGTATTTTCTGGTCTCAGATATTCTTTCGCCTTTCTCGTATTTTTAACATCTCTATTCAATTCTCCATTTCTTTTGTATTTCTTGGTAGCCTTTCAGAAGATTTAGTTCTCCCCCCACACTCTCACGGTCTTTTTGATCTTATGCTGGCTCTTGCATTACAACATATCGTCTCTAATTGGAAATCTTTGAACAAATTGTCCCTAAATTGTTGGTGGAATCTTGTATGCCAATCACACAGACTTGATGTTGCCTTTGCTTCCTCCTGCAAACCTTCCCGAAATGTTGAACTTTACTTGCTACCTCTTACTCTATACTTAGATCAATCTGCCAAAAAGATTTACTCTCCACTTTCTTCGGATAATTTCAAGCCCCCCTGAACACATGTACTCTTGCCTGCAGTTTTTATGATATTTTTTCAGTTTTAATATTGTAATTACTTAGCTTTATATCGATCGCCTTTACTACATGTTCTTCACTCAAGCAATTACTGAATATGATGGTTTTTACTGTACTTTTTGATTGACATTTAATGTATTTTCTATTTTTACTTACCCATCTTCTATGATCAATACCATGTTTTCTTTCCCTCTCTCCCCCCCTCCCCCCTCCTCCCTTCCCAATAATTCAAAATGCTTTGTTTTTCATTGTGATATTGGCTGCTTTTATTTACTTTATCCCATCGTATACCTCTTTTCTCATATTTTGCTGATGTCACCTTATTGTAATACCTATTTTTTCTCTAATAAAGCTTTCAAACATAAAAAAAAAAAAGGATTGGCAAATTCAGGGAAAAAAAGAAGAAAAGTAAAACACCACAGGAAAGACACCTTTGGCCAGGGAACCCATCCACTGAACGTCAACCCTGAGAGGGGACCAAGTCTGATCATACTCCTGGGGCACACACATAGAGGTGCGCTGAGTGACACATCGCGCCACCTGCAGGCGCAAGAGGACACTACAGCGCCCAGGGGTCAAGGACACGTGTTGAGTCGCACACCGGAGCTGCACGTCAGCAGGCAAGCCTCGCCCCTGCACCCGCACACTTGTGCCCAGTCACAATGAGCAACACCGCGCCGGCGGCAGGGACTGCCGCCCAGCAAGACGGAGCCCACAACCCGGTGGTCGCTGCCAATCACCCCACCATCAGTGCACACCCACACGGCGGTCGCACCACTACCCCCCTTCAGTGAGGCTGCAGACCCTGCAACGGTGGCGCCAAGATGTAAGGCCTGGGTCGGGGGCTCAACCACTACTTCAAGGGGACCTGCGAAACCGATGGAACTGTCAAACGCTCACTCCTCATATACTATGGCGGGGCGGAGATATATGATCTGTTCGCGACGATAACTACGAGGCGGCGGTCGGCGGGCTCACCAAACACTTCGACCCACAGCTCAATCACGACTTTGAGAAATTCAAGTTCAAGAGGGCGTGGCAAACCGAGACTAAATCTGTAGACATGTTCTATGCGCGACTGCGCCGGCTGGCCAGCACGTGCTCCTTCACGGACCCGAGGGACGAGATACGGGACTAGATCATCCTAGGATGCCGTTCAAAGCTCCTGTGGAAGCTCATCCTCCGACAACCAGGAATCTCGCTGGACGAGATTCTAATCCTGGCTCGCTCCCACGAACTGTCAGACGCCAGGGCAGAGGAGATGGAAGCCGCCTTGCACACCCCAGTCACCGCGTCACTGACGCCCAGGCACATGCCGATCAAGGAGGAAAAGGTGGACGCCATCCAGAGAAGGTCCCCCGACACCTCGCCAGGCGCCGAGAACGCCACCAGGCGGACCATGTGGATACTGCGGGGATGATCACCGCGCAACGGCCATCTGTGGGGCAAAAGGAAAGACATGCTCCCGCTGCGGAAGGCTAAACCATTACATCAAAGTATGCCGCAGAGGGAAGTTCCGATCGGCGATGTCGATGCCCAGAAGTGTGTCACAGCGCATTCGACAAATCTCCCTGGATGACACCGCCAGTACCGATGACCAGCCCCAGGAGTGACGACCCATGTATGAGGATGAGGGCGATGACGAAGTATTCGTAGTGTCATACGTCAGCCGGACAGGGACCCGTCGAAGGCCACCTCCCATGTGCTCCGTCTCCATCGAAGGCACTGGCGTGCAAGCTCTCATCAACACTGGGGCCTCCGTCAATGTGATGGACTCCGACCAATATGATCGCCTTTCACCGCAACCTCCCCTTGCACCATCCCCTGCAAGGATCTACACGTATGGAGGGACAGACCCGCTCCCTCTCCGGGGCGTCATCCAGACCACGATTGTGAGCTGAAGCTACTCCACTGAAGCAAAATTCTACGTCACGGAGGGGAAGAAGGGGACTTTGCTCAGCTGTCACACAGCCGAAGACCTCGGGCTTGTCTTCTTTGCTAATCAAGTTCACGAGTCCCATGCGGAGGCAATGTGGAAGGAATTTCCGGCGCTCTTCGAAGGCCTAGGGAAACTAAAAGGCAAGAGATTCAAGCTCCACATTGACCCTTCTGTGCGACCTGTGGCCCTCCGGCACCATCGGGTGCCCTTCAACTTACGCCCCCAAGTGGAGGAGGAGCTTAGGAAGCTTGAGGAGTTAGGGGTCATCGAGAAGGTGTCAGGGCCTATGCCATGGGTGTCCCCGCTGGTTGTGGCACCCAAACCCAAGCAACCAGGAGCCATTCGACTGTGTTGATATGAGACTACCGAATACAGCGGTGAAGAGAGAACGCCACATCAGCCCCACGACGGACGACATCATAGCCGACCTAAATGGAGCAAAGTGGTTCTCCAAATTATACCTCAACGCCGGCTACCACCAGCTGGAACTTGAGCCAGAAAGCCGGTATATTACCACTTTTCGATGCGTGTGGGCCTACGCAGGTACAGGAGAATCAGCTTTGAAGTGCCATCAGCGTCTGAAGTCTTCCAAAACGCCATCCGGGAAGCATTGTCAGGGCTTCAGGGAGTGATCAACCTCAGCGATGATATCCTTGTGTACTCTGCCATGCTCGAGAATATCACTCACACCTCAGGGCCACGCTGAAACCGCTAGTGGACTGCGGGCTGACTCTGCATAAATCCAAGTGCTCATTCTATCAGGAGAGCATTGACTTCTTTGGCTATACGTTTACCCGCGAGGGACTCCTGGTGGATCCGAAGAAGGCCGAAGCCATCCGAGCAGCCAGCACCCCTCGCAACCCCACCGAGGTGAGAAGCTTCCTCTGCATGGCCACATACTGTGGATGGTTTATTCCCAATCTGGCAGCCATGTCTGAGCCACTGCGGGGGCTCACGTGTCAAGACCATAAGTGGGAATGGACACTAGCGGCCAACAAGGCTTTCTAGGACATCAAGGAAGGCCTACTCGACAAGACCGTGATGGCCTACTTCCATCCACAACGCAGAACGGAACTGGTTATTGACGCCAGCCCGGTGGGCCTTGGAGCGGTCCTTCTTCAAGAACATGGCCCGAAAGTATGGAAGCCTGTTGCCTACGCCAGTAAAGCCCTAACCGACACTGAAACCAGATATGCACAAATCGAGAGAGAGGCGTTGGCGATCAAGTGGGCGTGCCAGCACTTTCATTTATATCTCTGCTGCCAAAAATTTCGCGTTGTGCCCAACCACAAACCTCTGCTCCCGCTGTTCGCAGGCTCATCCCGATTAGCACCCAGAGGATCGAGCGATGGGCCGTGCAGCTACAGGGATACAACTTCAAGGTGATCTTTCGCCCCAGGGCGCACCACCCTGCCGACAACCTGTCTCGACACCCGGAATCTCCGGCACCGGTTGGTCCATCTGCGGAAGCCTGCAGCACAGAGGTGTTTGTCCACATGGTGTCGCAAGGAGCGTGTCCCAAGGCTATGACGCTCAAAGAAATCGGCCAAGCCACCCAGGAAGACATCACTCTGTCCCGAGTTCGGGGAGCCTTGGAGAATAACAGTTGGGCCCATTTCATGGACGGTGCCCGTGCCCTCCGGCCGGAGGTTAGCCATGCCCGTCAACAATTGTGGCAAGTTCGAAATGAACTCAGTGTGGGGGAAGGAGTCGTCGTCCTGAGAGGACATCTCATCGTGGTCTCAGAAAACCTACAGAGGAGGATCCTCGCTTTGGCCCACATCAGGCACCAGGGAATGGCCAAGACCAAGGCACGGTTGAGGGATAAGGTTTGGTTCCCGGCCATGGACTCCATGGTAGAGGAGATGGTGCGGCAGTACCATGCCTGCACGATCACCGGGGGAGACCCAGCTCCAGCACCGGTAATCACGGAAGAACCGTGCAGTACTCCATGGACACATCTCAGTGTGGACTTTGGGAGCTTACCGGATGGTCGTCACATGCTGGTCATGGTTGACTCGTTCTCGTAGTTTCCCATCGTTGAAGTCATAGCGTCAACAGCCTTCCCTCAAGTGAAGAGAGTTCTGGATCAAGTCTTCGCAATGATGGGGCTGCCGGAAGAAGTCAAGTCCGACAACGGACCCCCCTTCCAGGGGCGTGAGTTCCAGGATTATCTCGAGAACCTAGCGGTGCAACACAGGAAGATCACCCCGCTATGGCCCCAAGCGAACGGGAAAGTGGAAAGGTTGATGAGGACGATCAACCGTGCATTACGCATCGCAGTGGACAATGGGGAAGATCCGGAAGTGGCCCTCGACCAGTTCCTTGGCGCGTACCGTCAGACTCCTCATAGTACTACTAAGTGTGCTCCGGCTCATCTCCTGTTCAAGCGAGCACCACGAGACAGTATCCCGGCTGACCCGACGTGGATGCCCGCGGAGCGTGATGATGCTGCTGTCTAGTCGAGGAGGGAGACGATGAACCGGAAGGCAAGTGAGGCCCATAGAGCTCAAGAACCGCAGCTCAGAGTGGGAGACCGGGTGGTGATCTAAGACCGACACCCCGGGTGGAAGTTCTGGACGCCCTACAAACCGGAGGCATGGGTTGTCGTGCATGTCCAAGGGACCATGGTGACCGCCCAAAAGGGACAACAATCTGTCACCGGGAACGTGTCCAGTTTCAAGAAGACACCGGAGGTGGAAGTAAACCCGGAGGTCTCTGAATATCAGGACTCTTTGCCGAGCCCATCTCCCCCTAGATTGCCGCCTGGGTGGAATGCTTTGCCGGCGTCGCCGAGTCAAGCTAGCCAAGGAAATGACAGTGGTGCCTGGTTGACCGGCCAAAACGCCACTGACGAGTCGGCTGAAGGAACCCCGGCTGGGGTTACCACATCTCCCTGTGTCCGGAGCCAGATGTATGGTCTCCGGCCAAATCCGGCTCAGAGACTTTGTATGTGCCTCACCCTGAACTAAGAAAAGTTTATGATCAAGAACTAAAAGAAAGGAGGGATGTAGAGAGCCACCCGGACTCTCTACAACAATGGTGCGATTCACCCACGCATCCACGCACCCCTTGGGCCGGGCTCGCCCGAGGGTATAAATAAATGAGTTGAAGACCGCTCGGGGACTTCCGGCTGAGAGCATAAGTGTTGCCTCCTGTGTGTTCCTTCATAGCGATGCTGTGGCCCACGTGGCCTGGTCCTGCCGCGATAGGTAGGGAATTTGGCTACAGAAAGAAGAGTGGGAGAAAGAATGGTGAAGAGATGCACGGCACAGTCTACTGTACACTCATGATTTCAACAGCAGTTTGCAAGCCAAACAAAAAAGCAAAGCTACAGCATAGAGAAGTTCTGGCCACATAAAAGCACTAAACAGATTCCCAGCGGCACCCGTGATATGAAGGAACACTTGTGCGTTCTGGCTAAAAGCTGCAGTGCCTTTAATGAAAACAAGAGGTTTGTGCACATCGAAATGTCACATTCTCCTTTCATCTGTTGCCAGCGTGTTGAATAAAAGGCAGGGCTCGACCACAGCATCGAAAATAGCTTCAATGCTCCCACTTTAAAAAAAGCAAATCTGGACACAAAACTAACCAGCAGCTACCGCCAATATCCAGAATCCCATTTCCAGCTAAAGTTTTAGAAAAATTGCTTTATAACGAATTGACAGTATTTACATCTAAAACCATTTTAGACCAATCACAATATGGTTTCTGGGAAGAGCATGGAACAGAAACTGCATTGGTTATGGCAACAGAGGGACTCAGGAGTATATTAGACGCAGGAGGGAAGGCCGTCCTGATTCTATTGGATCTTTCGACTGCTTTCGACACTGTGAACTACGAGATACTCTGTGCTCGGCTAGCTGAATTGGGGCTCCAAGATTCTGCACTCAGGTTGATGCAATCTTTTTTAAGAGACAGATCATTCTTGGTTAAACTGGGAGATTTTACATCCAAATCATTTAAATCTCCTTGTGGAGTGCCGCAGGGTTCTTCCCTGAGCCCCACGGTTCTCAATGTTTATGTTGCCCCTCTGGCAGAGATTATTAGGCAGCATGGGTTCCTTCCAGTATCGTATGCGGACGACACCCAAATAGTGGTGTCAGTTACAGGCAACTTGGAGGAAACAGCTGAGCGATTCAATGACTGCATGACAAAGGAAGATCAGTGGATGCAGCTAAACTGCCTGAAGCTGAACAGTGGCAAAAACAGAGGTTATGCTGTTGGGATCAAAGACAGATTTTTGGTCTCCTAACTGGTGGCCAGCCAGGCTGGGCGCCTGCCCAGTACCAATGGACAAACATCTACGAGTCATATTTGACAACAAATTGACTTTTGCGCCCAGATAAACAACCTCTCTTTGACCATCTGTTATATTTTAAAGATGATTAGAAGAGTCTGCCCGTTCATTCCCCTCGAGTCACGTAAAACGTTGATCACAGCTTTGGCCTTATCCAGATTGGATTATGGCAACACCTTGTATGCAGGGATCCAAGCCCAACATCTTTCAAAACTCCAGTGTCTGCCGAATGCTGCGGCAAGGCTGGTCCTAGATCTTCCCAGATATGAGCCAATTGGACATCGATTGAGGGCCCTTCATTGGTTACCCATGGAAAAAAAGGATTATGTTTAAATCTCTGTGCCTGGCCTTAAAGGCCTTGCATGTGTCTGGACCACAGTTCTTGAGATCACACTTGAAATGGTATGTGCCGGCCAGAAGCCTGAGATCGGCCCACACAAAACTTCTACAAGACCCTAGGTTTAAGCAGGTGAGGTGGGGAGGGAGAAGTTTCTTGCTGCAGACTGCCAAAAACTTGTATCTCCTCCCGATTGCGATAAAAAGCAGTCCTTCACTTTTGCTGTCTAGAAAAGCTGTAAAAACTTGTCTTTTCACCTGCTAAGGCTAAACATTACTAAGTCCAGGAATCCTTTGTGCTTCGGACCCAGCGCCAAAACGCCTTTGGGAAATCACGCGCTTTATACATTTTCAACCAAATCAAAACAACTGAGGGGACAGGGGGTTCAGATAGATCACTTGGTGACCGGGCAGCTGCCCTAAGACGATTTATGTCAAAGGATAGAAGTGACAGTATGGCCCAAAATTAGCCCTGAAGCGGGAGGTGCATAAAGGGCACATTCCTCAAAAGACCCTATTATACAATATCCGGTTTCGAGGAGTGCCTGTTTCTTGCGCTTCTCATCCTAAGAGTGGCATCAACAAGAACTGGATACACCCTCTCTCCGACACAAGTTTCGCAAAAAGCTACCCCATCTTTGGAATAAGCTTCCAAGGACAGCTGACAGCCCCAGCCCCAGCCCCAGCCCACTCCTCTAGGATGAATGTTGCTCTTTCAGGCAGTGTCATGTCTCAAGCTTTAGACAAAAGGTATCACTCCCTAAGGAACGGTGCTTGACAAGAACAGTGGGGATACATACCTTGAGGGGTCAGGAGGTCTTTGCCTCTAGCTCCACACTCCAAAACTTTTGACAGTCAGGAATCGGATTGCATGCTCGAACAAGGCAAAGCGCATGTGCAAAGCGGCAAGTCAGATAATAGGGCTGAATACAGTTTCTATCTTGGTACAGAATGACGCAGGAATATCAATATTCATAAAACAACAACAAAGGAAATGTTAGGAGGTTGCAAGGAATCTACTAATGATTTTATTTTAAATATACGTTTCTACTAATTGCACAACGTCTACTGGTCCCAAGCTGCTGCTGTTTAAAAGCTGGTTTATAAAATGACATAAAATGTTTGTTTCAGATTAAATCTGTTGTGTAATTTTGACGTGATTGCTTAGTTTGTTACATATTCAAAATGGAACTCTACTGTTCTAAAATGGAATCCAAATAATCCAAAGGAGATAAACAAGTAGTGGCCAATTCTTATAGTCACAGTCCACTCTTCCCCTGTCATCTATTCAATTCAATATAAAATAAATCATTATTGACACTGATATAACAAGTGTGCCCCTATGGGACGGAGGAACACTCACGTGATCTTTACTTTAAGCCTCTCAGCGACTTCACTGCTGTTGAGGCTCTATAAGTGTAAAACCATGCACACACTCGCTCGTCCTTCACACACCCACAGCCAAAGGGCATAGGTAGCTGCTTTCTGATGCCGGTTCCTAGCAGTCTGGAAAGATTGGCGAAGCACAGGGAAATTAGCCTGGCCCAAGCAACAGTGGGAGGAGGGTGATTAGGGGACAGGAGAAGAACCAAGATAAGGACATGATTTACAGCCATTGGCTGAGTGCTTTTGGCAAGCCCGAAATACAACAATCCTAAAATATGAGCGGAGGAAAAAGAACAAAGAGTGAACAAAACAAACATAAATGGCCAGCAGTGAAAACCTACTAGTAAAAGGGATCTGTAGCCATAGGTGTTTACAACATAGCAAGCGATTCACCACAGAAAAGCAAGGATTTTTGAAGGGCACACAAAACAACAAATGAAAAGTGATGGGCATGCTCTAGGCCCACAGAGTAGAAACAGTATGTCTCGAAGGGACAGCACAGGCATTGCTTAGGAGACATCAAACAATAGTAGCTCAATTACAGTGCGATCAGTGGAAGGACGGCAATCAAGTTGAAGAAACCTGCTCCAGCTGAAAGGAGAGGAAGTGAAGCCAGCATGCTCTAGCCAACTAGAAGGGAGTCAATAGGAGTGCCAATGAAACCAACAAAGGATAAGCAATGGGCAGGCTGCAAGTACTTTGTTGTATACAATATCTCTCACAAGGAAGAGTGCATGTAGCGCATGGGCTGTTGCAGGCGAGACCTAAAATGGGGGCATTGCAGAACTTGTCATAAGTAGAAACAACTAAGGGGTTCTACGAGAGAAATACTCTTGTTAAAAAAAAAAAGCTGTGAAAAATGTAACAAACACTAAGGTAAAAAAGAAGGAAGAACTATCAAAAACGAAACAAGCTTTGGCAAAGCCAATAGGTGCCGCATTGGCTAAAAGCAAGTATATTTTTTGATCTGAAAAAGCATGTGTTGGGATAGTAGTTTTACACTTTGTAGCACACTACTTTTCGACCTATGACGATGTTGTGCAGAAACTTTCAGACCGACTCAGTCGGAGGTTCCGCACGACCTATCAAGATGCCTCCGAACACCGTTCGGAAGGTCTCCCATTGACTTCAATGGGAGCCTCTGTTTCGACCGACAACACAGGCTCCTATGGGAAAAAGTGGCGGTTGTGGAAAACCTTGCACCCTGTCGGAGGCACCCCATGGTGCCTGCCACACTGCATGGTTTTACAGGGGGGTCCCTTGGGTACCCCTCGGCCCCCAACCTGAGGCATCAAGATGAAGGAGGGCCTGCTAGGGACCCCAAAGACAGTTTCCAACAGCCTTATTGTGTAGGAGAAACCGAGTCAGAAAGGTTGTCCGAATCAGACATGTTAATCTGTTGGTTGGAAACGCTGTCCGCAGAGCTGTACTATTCAGCTTTGACCGACTTAGATTCTCCGAATGCCTTTCGGAACCGATTCGAATTGACCGAACAGTTTGAATTGTTTCCGACTGAGATGGGTGGATAGGTTCCCACACGGTCTAGGGGAATCCGAATGCCGTTTGGAGGCTTTCCGCACGAGATCATAATGAGTCCCTTTGTTTGGATGTGCTTTTGCTGATGAAAGAACACAACGCTGTCACCCACAGTGAAATCAGTCATTGGCTGAAGTGGGGTGATGTATTATCCCATATTTAATTCTGCAGTGGATAGAGGCAACATGAGAATGATCTGCAATGAGCCAGATGGATGAAAAAGGTTGGCTGTAAGCCCCTAAAATATATATATATGCATTGACTTGTCCCATAGGATAATACCTGCACTCATAGGATCGCTTGAGTATAATTTATTTAGCAAGTAACACAATTCTGCATTTGCCTTACTCAGACTTGCATAGTATTAAAAGCCACAGTCAGCATGGGTTTTTAAAATCGATAATGCATTCACATTGGATAGATCTTTTGGATAAACAGTGAGGAGGGGACTGTTGAAAGTCAGTCAAGGCTTTTTTTGTACTCACACCACCATTTCAGAATAGTTCGAAACCATCCGTCCAAATTGGCAAATGAACTCTGTGCTTAATATTTATAACAGGTTGTCTCTCCAATAAGTCAATAGATGTTCTTTCCCTTGAAAGCACAGGGTCACCACACGTATGGCCCAATAAACATGGATACAATATTTTTACCTGACACAGTCACCTCTAATATACCAGTTTGTAGCTGTCTTTGATGTTTACCAGATGTTCGTGTCCCTCGTCTGAAGTGGCATCTTGTTCCTAATTCACTGGCCCAGAGGAGTCAGTCAAATGGCCACACTTTCAGCAGTTTGGATAACTGCAGATTCAATCTATGGGAGTGTAGCAGAGTTAAGAGCACGCTTGTTCTAGCAATTCCGCTCATTGTTTAGTTTCCCAAGTTCCACGTTTGCATTTGATAGAGCACAATCGTTTGTGCTCTTTGATTTGTAGGGGTGCATTGTAATCATGAGTAGGTTGCACCTGCATATATTCCATGGTTGTGTTAAAATTTGGTTATTAGAATGTGCAATGTAATAACGTGTAAGTAAAGAGAAAGGCATTTTGTACAACGTGGAGGAATTAATATTGCAATTGTGCTTTAAATGGTGAAGATTAATGCTCGTTTTACTAGTGACTAATCAGAATTTGATTCACTGACATGTAACGTACTGATTTAAACGTGCACAGTAATAATGTTTATGTTTAAGCATGTTTAATGAAACCCGTATTGATTCTTATGTGAGACGATTTTCTGTAGGCCTCATGTGTATTTCCCTGGCTCTCGAATTGAAATGTTAGCAATCATCATGTGTATACAGAATCTTTCCTTTCTCACGTTTCTGTTGCAGGTGGAGAAACGCATCTTTGTTAGTTAAAATAGAGCTTTTGTTTTAGGAGTTAGGCTTAGGAAGGAGAGGATACATTTGAACAAGAGGTGCTGATAATATTGGACAGTGTTCTTTCTCACTGGAGAAGGCCTGGGAAGTCATTGAGCCAGAGGCTGGGAGGATTGAAGTAGACAGGGAAGTTGCCTACGAGGAGGTGCCCAGCTGGATGGGGTAATCACGTGATGATAGGAGGGTTGTGTCCTGAGATTTCGATATTGGAATTAGGAGCAGTGCCCCAGGAAATAGAATTAGGAGAGGAGAGAAGAGAAGATCGAAAGAGGACAAGGAGCATCTTAGAACGAGCTCTGTAGCTTTATGCTACTTGACCCATCTAACATGAGTGCACTTCTTAGGAAGTCATCACGTGCTGACACCTTTTCCTGATCTTGCCTGGGGAAATACTAAGTAGGTATGTCACGTCAGTGGTAGCGTAGGGACAGACTAATACTTTTTACTTACAAACCTCCAATGAAGAAGACACTTTATGTCGGCACAGTTATTTTCTGCATCTTGATTCTCAAATTGGTTATTCTTTGGATGCTTCATAGACTACATTTTGCACGTAGGTTTGGCTATGTATTAGTTCCAATCTATTTTTACACCCTCATTCTGCGGTGTTTGTATGTCCAGCTATTCTTGGCTTTGTAATAAACTAACTAAACTTAGAACCTGGAGTCTTTGATTCTTCTGAATCATGGTTTATTCGAATTGTAATATCTAATTAGCTAAGATATTTCTCCCTTCTACACTTTCAAGCAGGAACCAACGGTCTGTTGACAAGGGGTTCCTGAGTAAATCTAGAACGTGGAGCCCGGCCCCATCATTTGGTAGCAATGTCGGATGGTTGCCTCTTGAAGTCAGGGGAGAATCTAGAATATTTTAGAAAAAGTTAGCCCCATAGAGCCCAAAGAATGAGATCTCAAAGAGCAGAGAACGACGGAGATTGGAGGAGACCAACGGAGAGTGACGGTGTGGCGGGAACAGGGGTGAACGGTGGAGTGAGAATGAATAGGGATGTGGTGTATTAGATTGCGGTGATGATTTGATTGTGAGATGTCTTGCAGAGCTGGGATGAGAGTCGAGTGAATGTGGTTTCGGGCCGAACGCGCGCGGTCCATGAGATTTGATTTGATGTCAGGCTTGAAGAGTAGCCTAAGATCCCGGGATAGATTTGTGGTGTAGAAGACACCTATTTGTTTTAATTGTCTGACCAGTGATTTGTTGAGAAGTCATGAAGCGCTATCGACGACTCGCCTAAGACAGGGAACTTTTGTGCGAGTGTATTTGTTAGAGTCGTCTGGCAAACCTTGTGCACAAAGGTGGACTGTATAGATTCAAGTGGCCACGCAGGTCGTGGGTCAGGTGCAGGAATGTTCTTGAGTGACTGAATTATATTGATCTTGAAGAAGAGGCAGACAATTACTTGTTTATGTGACTATCTGGTCGTTTCGTGGACAGTTACCTGTTTCTATAGAGATTGTGAAGGAGGGTGAACCGCTGTGAAGGGGAAAGAGTGACGATGCCGCGATGCAATAGGCCAGTTGGTGTAATGCCGCGCTGGGATTGATGGGTTGTCATCAGGAAGTTGAAAATAAAACACCTGGTGAGTAAAAAATGTTGATTTAATCATGCAATGCTCTAAAGTGTTCTGAGACTTTTGTAGAGGAGATAGAGGAGTGGTAACTAGAGTGGGTGAGGTAGCACCACCCGAGGACACGCCAGCACATTACACGGCAACAAATGTAGGACTCAATACTATAGTTTAGCTTAAAAATTGACATAAGATTACCAAAGAGGGAGATTTGGCTTTTCCACGCTATGGCTCATTTAGATAGAGGTGCTATATCAGTTGAGGGGAGTGATGGCTTTGTTGCGACCTCACCTAGACCAACACAGTTTGAGGCATTAAACACGTGAATGAGAGCAGCACAGGCGAAGAGCAGGGAAAGAAGTCAGGGGAGGATGAAAAAAGTGATGAAGGCATACCAGGATGCGCAATGGGACGCACAGTTGAAGTGGATGGTAGACACCATTGAGGGAGATAGGCTATTTCCACTATTAGTGAAAACAGGAGACGGGCAGAATAGAAAGGAAGAGGATAATAGTGACACCGATAACATTCTGTTAGATAGATTGTTAGCAGAGTATACTCCACCATACAATCGAGATTCAGACGAGGGAAGGAGAGTATTGGCAAATGCAATAGACATGGAGAAGACTGGAGAACCGCAGACGAACCCTAGTACAAGTGTAGTGGGAAAGATTTCATCTGTAATGGGAAGAGGGGGGAGATGAGCGGAGTTAACACTGTTTTGCGGTTACCGGAAGCCCTTACGGTACTGGTCACTATTGGACCTATAGTGTCGGTGTATAACCCAAGTCAAGGGAAAGCAGTAGTCAGCCACAGGCAGGAACAGAAGAAAGAGTCAACTTAGGGGGAAATGTCACAGCAAACGGAAGTGGTTCATAATTGGTTCCTGTAGAAGCTAGTACCCCATTGCCCACAACTGCAGACCCATCTAGAGTGTGTATCGGGACTAGTGCAGTACAATCAGTGCCATTGGTGGACTCTAGTTCAGACTTGAGGATGTGGGAAGCTCCAGTTAGAGGGTCTGCGGGAAAAATTTCAGAAGTAGAAGTCGATCAGGGAATTTCAGGGAGTCGGCATGTTTCGCTGAATTCAGCGACAAGAAATAGCCACAGGAATCAGAGCAGCGAAAGTGAAGGACAGAGTAGCGTGTCAAGTCAGGGAACCCTTAAGACTGCATTAAAGGTGTTGGAAGTAATGAGGTTAAAAGCAGAAGCAGAGGAAATTATTATTATTTATTATTTGCTGTTTTATAACGCGCTCCGTTACTACCAGAGTGTCCTGGCGCGAAAATCAGTGGAAGTCTTCCCTCGGAAAGGATAGAACTTTATGAGCAAGATGAGCTGTTTGTGGCAAAGGATGATACTCGTAAAGCAAGGTGAACACATGAGAAACTGACGGAATTGGCAGAAACGTACGATGTGGATTTGTCTAAAACGAAAATGTTACAGTGAAGTCACAGACTGAATTACAGTGATCAGGACTTGGAGGAAAAAAGAGTTTTAGGTTTGAAAACACACATTCAAGAACTGGTTGTAGGGATGTGCACGTGGAGCATGCTTGAAGAATGTGAGGAAAGATGGTCAAAGAAAAAGAATGTCAAGAAGGGGATAGGAGATACACCACCTCCGGGAGGTGCGGTCAGCTGGAGTAGAGGCTTACCCATTGTGAGGTATCCCGAGCAGAGGGTATGTGCATGTGCCTTGGAGCAGGGGTAATTTGGCAGCATTTACAAACGTCTTGCCTCGGCTGAGGGAGAAACCTGCTGAATGGTACAAACAAGTTGATAGTTTGGGAAGATTTCTATGGTGTTGTGGATTTATTTGAACACTCTATTTGATATTGTGGTACCTAGTGATTTGTGGTCCACTTGTAAAATTGCTGTTGATTGGCCAACTGCTGAACCAGACCGAGACCCCATAACACATGGTTCTTCACTCTTGGTCATGAAAAAGTTTGGGCAAGTAACCACATGGTTGCAGTCTAAGATCTCATCACAAGATATTGACTGGGTTAAGATAGGTTGAACCACTCAAGAGCCCAAGGAAACCTTACATGCTTACTATGAAAGGCTCTTACAAGCCTTCAAGCCGTACAGTGGGTTGGAAACTCTAGATTCCAAAGATATGGGGCAGTTTGATTCCAAGTTTGTCCTGGGATTGAGACCAGAAATTAGCTTTATAATCCAGCAGCATTTGATTTGTTGGCAGACCAAGTCAGTGGACCAGATTTTGCAATATGCTAGATAATGTCCTAATGAGTTGGATTCTAAGCATAAGAAATTAAAAGACAAACTGATGCTATTCCAGATGAGGAATGCAGATTGGGTAGACCAAGTGCAGATGAGTGAAGGAACTTTGGGTGGGAAGCAGGGAAATAATCATGGAGGGACCCATAATGCGTCGACTCACGCGGGTCAGGGAAGAGGTAGACCCATAGACCTCAAGACAGGGATTGAGGATGGTACCCTGAAGAAAACCACTGCATGTCATTGTCGTCACAAAATCAGGTATTGGAAGCGCGAGTGTCGATTAAACCCAGCAAATCAGCTTCAAGATGAGGAGATAGGGCAGGTGCCTGAAGTTGTGAATACTGTGACGAGACCCAAGTCCATGAATGGAGGGAGTCCGAGTCTGCAGGTGCTGGTTCCCCAACCTCCTTGAATTCCACAGGGAAATCGAGTGTACCCACGCATGCCTTTTATTGAGGCACTAGATGAGTTTGATCCAGATCCGTTGCAATGACGGTGCCTAAGGGAGGAGGAAAGCAATATCCTTCTTAAAGGTAGACCGGAGAAGAGAGTATGTGGAGGCAGCTGTGGACGGCCATCCCATCACATTTTTGAATTATACTGGTGCTACCCGTTCTACGGGGAGGTCTGCAGTCATCCAAAACCTACCCCTCTCAGGACAATCAAACCAAGTTGTAGGAATTGCCAACAAGCGAATGACTAATCCATTAACAGACGAGATACCTGTGATAGTAGGAACATTTCAAGACCAACAACAAATTGTGGTGTGTGATTCGAGTCCAGTCTGTTTGTTGGGTAGTGACCTTTGGTCTTTATTGAATTATACAATCTATTGCATGCCCAAAGAAGTAGAGGTGCAGACTAACGATGTTGAAATTGCATTTAAACTGGCGAATCAGAATCTCTGTATAGAGATGTTCCCGTGTTGACGGTGGAAGACCTGCCAAATTACTTGAGGGACCCGTTCTCTCCAGTGGTGTGGAACTTCACAGGAGAAGAGACAGGGTTGATTCGAGGAGTTGAGTCAGTTAAGATACAGATCAAGCTGAATGCCGAGTTTCCAAGAACACACCAGTACAGCCTGATGCCGGAAACAGTGGCAAGATTTACACCTGTGATTGAGCAGTGCATTCTGAATAAAATCATTGGGAGCCCATGCAATTCACGCATAATTGGATTGCAGAAGCCAAGTGGGAAATACAGAGTCATGTAGGACCTGCGAATGGTCAACACGATTGTAGTTCCATGTTGCCCTGTGGTACTAAACCCAACCGTGATCTTGTTCCAGATTCCGTGTAAGGCTAAATGGTTTACAGTGATTGACCTATGTCAGGAGTTCTTCTCGATACTCTTACACAAGGAAAGCCTATTTGTATTTGCTTTCCCTCTTGAAAATCGTGTTAACATGGTGCCGTATCCCACAAGGGAACACTGAGAGCCCATCGATCTTTAATCAGATGTTGAAGAAGAACTTTGAAGGTTTGGTACTGCCGGAGAGTTCTGTACTCGTGCAGTATATTGAGGACCTCCTGATTGCATCAGAGACTGAGGAGGCTTGTAGGATTGATACTGTTGCTCTGTTGAACCACCTGGCAGAAAACAAACACAAGGTGTCTCCAAGCAAACTTCAGTACTGTTTGCCTGAAGTCCAGTATTTGGGTCATCGCATCGAGAAAGGCAATCGGAAGGTGTCACCAGACCACATTGAGGCAATCATGAAAATGAATGCGCTTACCACTAAAAAGGAAGTCAGGATGTTTTTGAGAATGGTTGGGTATTGTAGTCAGTGGATTCCTAACTTCTCATTGAAAGCAAAACCTTTGCAGAGGTTGACACACAAGGATGTGAGAGATCCGGTATCGTGGGACGACTGTTTGGTTGCCTTCTTAGAGCTGAGAGCCTATGTTGCGCTCCGGCACCGGAAATGCCGGATTACAACAAAGCATTTTCGCTCTTTTGCCATTAACGTGAGGGTTGTGCACTAGCTGTACTCACCCAGACACATGGGGGTGTCCTTAGACCAGTTGCCTACTTTTCAGCTACATTAGATCCTGTAGTTTCAGCATTGCATGGGGGTCTCATATCCATTACAGCAACAGGTGTCAGCATTGTGTGAGGTGTGAAAGCATTGTGATGGGTCATCCTCTTACTGTTTATGTTCCACACTCAGGTGAGCTCATGATAACGAAAACCAAAACACAGCATTTGACGAATAATCATCTCACATGCTATGAGCAGGTTATTCTTGCATCCAAAAATATCACTCTGAAAGGATGTTCTGTTTTGAATCCTGCTATTATGCAAAACATTGAAGAGGAAGATTGTGAGGACCATGACTGTCTCAATGTGACTGAACTTTGCACCAAACCGAGACCCGACATGGTGGATGAACCGGGGCCAACGATGGCGGACACATGAGCAGAGAGCTCCGCGCCAGCCGTGCTGCTTATCCTGACTACTGAGGTGTCCACTGGGGCCCAGGGGCACACTGCTGAGTGTCCAATCAGCTGGTGGTAGCGCACACCCTGCGAGAGCTGCCGGGAGGTCCGGGAACGGAGAACAGACAAGCACAGGGCTGCAGGTGCAGATGCCCCAGCTGTGACAAAATGGTGGCCTGGGGCGCTCTCGAGGAGGAGACAGGAGTGCAGAACTGCAGCCGGAGCCAGGAGTGCCCCTGAACAGTGATTTCTGAACAAAGAAGCAGCCCTGACGGTTCGTGCCTCTACTGGGGGCTGTCGAGGCTCGGTGGTGTGTCCGGAGTGCTTCATCTCGGAGAGACCATCGGTGGAGCAGCGGGGCTCTGCAGGGGCTGGGAGGCACTGAACAGCTGCTGCGGCCACCCTAAAGGGAGGTGAGCAGTATCGATGCCCGCTCACTAGCGGAGGGCGACAGAGACCAGATTTCCCTCCCGCCCCCGGTATTGGGCAGTTGGGGGTGAGGAGTGAGGGCCAGAATGACAGGCAGGGGTTAGGAGCGCCCCCCTTGACGTGAGATGTACCCTGGAGGTTTCAATCTCTGGTACGAGAGGTGGCAGGCCCGGTCGGGATGCTGCAGTGAGTGCACCCGGTTGGCACTGGAGTGCGACCTGGGGATCGGCAGCGGCGGCCTGATGACTGGGATGAGGACGTGAGACGTGGTGGCGCTGCACTGGCTGGGTTGCTGTATGCTGCACTTTAAGTGGGCCTATGTATTGGAGCTGTGAGTACGGGGTGGCAGCGGGGACCTCCTGCTGCTGTTGGCACCCCGGCGACTCGTGAGATCGCAGCTGATTGGGCCCAGTTGGACACTTGGGCATGAGCTAAATACCGTCTTGAGGGTTCGGGGAGGCACGTACCTCAGTGTTGGCCTGCACATGTACCATTGGAGCTGCGGGAGCAGCGCGCCCCAAACACTGCAGGCTCGTAACAGGGCTGAGAGTGCAGTGCTGCTCAACTTTTGGACCGAAGTGCGTAGCCTGGCTGTTTTCTGGTGCATGGACTAGGTGCAGTGTCACTGTGGGGGTACTGCAGGGCAGGATGGACCCCTATAGTCTTGTCACTTGATTGTGACAACTTAGTGGGAGGCTTGGAACAGAGGCCTTGTCCTGCATGCCACGTGGGCAAGATAAGGGAATACATGACGAGACCCATGTCAGGAATCCCGGGAGGAGCTCTCACTGAGGCTGGGTGCTGCAGTGTGGTGTGGGGTGTCGAGACGAGTCTCCACCATCACAGGAAACCTGAATCTCTGCGCTGGTGTGATGGTTGGCCGACACCCTGGCGGCTGCTCTCCGACCGGCTAGAGAAGGGCACACCAGATCCTCAGTTGGGCAGTTTGCCCTGCTAATGATGGGGAAACCTAGGGAAAAGCAGATGGGACCTTCTCCAGACCACGAAGATCTGACAACTGTACTGGCACACAAGGAGTTGGAAGGTGAGACCTCGGAGGTCCCGGTACATCAGCAGCTGGCCAAAATTCTAGCGGCCATTGCAGATACAAAGGCGACGCTGCACCAACACATCAGTACTGTGGCAGTTGGTCTGGGTCTGCTGAGGACTGAGCATACAAAACTGGCCAAACAGACAGAATCCTCCTTGGCAGTCATTACCCCTGTACACCAATCCTAGTCTAATCAGATGGGGGAATTGTCTAGCCGAGTGGCTGTGCTGGAAAGGCGGGCCGAGGACGCGGAGGGTTGAAACCGAAGAAACAATGTGAGAGTCCTAAGTTTGCCGGAAGGAGTGAAGGGTAACGATATGATACAGTACTTGGAGGGATGGGTCTGTGAAGTGGTTGCACTCGAGGGCCCGTCACAGTTCTACACCCTGGAAAGGGCACACCACATCCCGGCCAGGAAGCCGGCCCCGGGGAGACCTCCGCTTCCGGTGGTAGCCAGACTGCTCCACTTCAAGGACAGAGATGCGCTCCTGCAGAAAGCTCACACGGAGGGCCCATACGTGGTCGAAAATAGTATAGTGTCCTTGTTACCCGACTACACATTGGAGTTTCAGAAGCGCTGCACCACCTTTCTTGAGGTCAAAAGGGCCCTGCACGTCGAAGGGATACAATACTCCTTGATGTTCCCGGCCCAACTGCGGATAGTGCTAGACGGGAAGACACACTTTTGTGAGGACCCTGCAGCTGCTAGGGAATGTTTGGAAGCCTATAAAATGGAGGGCCGGCCTGAGGTGCTCGTGTGGGTGGCCCAGCCTACAACGTGGGAGCCCAGGAAGCGGTTGAGGAGGCGTCAGCGCCGGGGGAGCTTGAAGAAACCAATCTCATCACGGACTGCAAAGGAAAGAGCAGAGGCATTATAGGCAGTGGCGGTCATGATGCAAGGCCAGAAGTCATTGTTGGATGGCGGCACAGGTTCAAAGAAGGGGACAGATGAATCTGACTCTGATGCATACCGCTGTGACAGTGTTCAGCCACTGATTGTGACCCCGAACACAGCTGATATTATCTAACCTGTGGGCTATTTCAGGTTTTCATTTGTCTTCTTCCCCACCATTCACCTCCTTTGTGCTACTGTTGCCCCCTCACCGCCCCCCCTCATTGGTTTTGGATTTGATGCCTGCTTTCATTGCTTGAGGTCATGGAGAGGGGGGTGAAAAAGGTCAGTTGCACTCCTGGGTATGGGCTGGACCGGCCTATCACAGCTGGCGCACTCTGGGTGTTTACTGGTGAGTTTGCTCCGTGACAGCCACGCTCCTTTTAGGTCCTTGCACTAGTGGCTTTGAGCTTAACTATCTACTGCAGTTCAGTATAATGCAGTTGTTCTGCATGTTTGGGCAGCTGATCGTGGTCAGTCCGCTCGTGGGTTTGAGAGTTGTTTTGTTGGGTCTGCTACGAGTCAGGAGGTTCACAACACTTTTACAGATTGGTGCATTGGTGGGCGGTACGGAGGGGGGATTGTACTGAGAGATGGCCTATAATATCAGCCTGGCTGAGGAGTTCAAACTCCTGACCTGGAACATTAGGGGTATGGGCTCTCACACCAAATGCTACAGTATTCTGAATTCCATAAGAAGGTGGGGAGGCCACGTGGTACTGCTGCAGTAGACCCATATCACGGAAGTTGAAGTGGCTAAGCTGCGACGTAGGTGGCGAGGGCAGCAATTCGCAACTACTTATTCGGCATTTGCAAGGGGGGCGCTGGTATGGAGCAGGCCTGGGGTTCCCTTCCAAGTATCCCGGAAGCTCAGTTACAGAAGGAAGATTTATCGTGGTTAGAGGCAAGTTGAAAGGCAGGGCAATAACGTTGGAAAGCGTCTACGCACCAAATCAAGATCAGATTTCCTTCTTAGAGAGGCTCTCTGGAACGTTGGCAGGAGTGGCACAGGATGACCCGATTCTGGGGGGGCGATTTTAACTGTGTATGTGAATTGGGATGGGATAGATCTACTCCCGCGTTACGAGGTACAGTTGCAGCCACAATGACTCACAAACTGGATTAGGGTGTGGGAATTGATAGATTAAATAGAATATCCTTATTAATCCTCCCTGTATGATTTACATACAAGACTAGATATTTATTTATTTATAAAGTTTTATATAGCGAGAACAGTCTTCTGTTCCGGCAGGCTGCCTCTGATGTTCTCTAAAGCTGAATACCTCAGCAGATCCCCTTTGGATCACAGCCCCTTGCTAATACAATTCGCCCCTACCCCCGGAGAGGGCCCCAATCCCAATATGGCGCATAGATTCCACCCTGCTGGAAGATGACAGCTTTAGACAATGTCTCTCTGAAGCCATGGCCTCCTATTTTGTGGAAAACCATGGTACCGCTAGCTCCCTTTTGATAGAAGGGATGCCTTTAAAGTGGTAATCCAAGGACAATGCTTAGGACAGGTAATGGGGGCTAGACGGGAGATTGTCCGGGAACTTGAATCCCTAGAAGCTCAGATTCTGGAATTGGATAGAGAGATGGGGGGTGGGGCTGAAGTGCAGGGTCTACTGGCAGAAGTGAGGAGCCTCTGTAACTCCGCATGGGACAGGCTACAGACACTGGACTACCGAACGTACCAAGAGTGGCAACATGTGGAAGGGAGCAGAGCGGGGAGGCTGCTGGCCTGGTTGATCAGATCGGAAAGCAGGGGAACTCCAATTCCCAGTACCAGTGAGAGGGATGGGCATATACTATGCTCCCCACGAGACATCAATGATTAATTTCGGGAGTACTGCGAGAAACTCTATGGTCCACCGGGAGAATTACAGGGAGATGACATACTGGAATATTTGGATTGCGGGGCTTAGACTGAGACTCCAGAGATGCACTGGCACTGCCGGTAAAGGCAGGAAAATTAGAGCAGGCATTAATGGGTCCGCCTCCTATATGAGGATCCTAGAGCTCGGGTGCGCACAGGCGCTGCGGTCTCTACCCCATATTCCATATACAGACGTACCTGTCAGGGGTGTCCTCTGTCACCATTGCTCTTCGCACCGGCTATGGAGCCACTAGCTGAGCGATTTAGGCAGGAAAGTGAGAGGATAGGGGTGGCTCTTGATGGGACTCACCATATAATATCTTTATACGCACCCTACATACTGATCGACCTGGAGAACGGATCACCCAGGATCCCGATTGGGTTGCAGATTTTTTTTGATTTTTCTAAGCTCTCTGGACTACGTATAAATAAAGGGAAAACGTATGTGTTCCCATTGAGCCCTGCCCTTGACAGACCGCCTGATTTCCCGCTAGACCTGGAATGGGCATTAAGCATGGGCGGAAAATCCGTTACGCTCGCGGATTTTGCGGATTTTCGGGAAATCCGCAATCCGCGAGATTTGCGGATTTCCCGCAAAATCCGCAAATTCGCACGCAGCGGATTTTTTTGGCGGCGCGCGGCGTTGGTGATACAATTTTTGCGGCGCGCGGCGTTTATCATCGTTTGCCGAGTTGTTTTTTTCGATAGTTTGCGAGTGCTGAGCCATTTTGGATCTTGCTGTGTGATCCCGCGGGAATTGGCGAGCGCGATTACGTCATCGCGGCTTGCCAGCGATAGTTTGTCAACGCGAGTACGGCGAGATCTCGTCTCGCGGTACTTCGCAATTGCGAGATTTGAGATGCGGCGAGCGAAAATATAAATTTGCAATTCTGCACAAGAAATCCACCAGCAAGCAGCATAAACCTTCTAGAAATGATGATTTTTATGTGAATAACTCCTTAGTTTGACATTTGCCTGCACTTTTTTAGCGAGGAGTCCATTTTGGGGAGGGGGGCAGGGGGGTGGGAGGAAGGAAGTGCCCCATAGTCTTCAACTTCCTGTTCCTGTTCAGCAGGCTCCTCCCAGTGCTTTGTCCATCTCCTGGTCACTTTTCATTTGGATGTGCAGCTGGAAGGATTACTTTTTGTGGATGCTGCTGGATCTTTGGATTTGAGGCCTTTTTGACTTTCTTTGGATCACTGTTGGATTAGAAATTTTACAAGTAAGTTTGTTTGGGGCAATACAGTTGCTGCAATTAAAATTTTGGAATTTTCGATTTTTGGGCTGTTTTGGGGCCTTTAGCCCAGGGGTACTCAGTGGTGGGTGGACTGAGTCTTTCTGTGGGGTGTCTTGAATTTAAACATCATGGAGGGGCTGGATGGCTTGGGATTGTGCTTATTTTTCAGTGATTTTCGTTTTTTTGGGCTGTACTTGTGGCCTTTTCACCAGGGGTAGTGAGTGTTGCATGGGCCTAGTCTTTCTGTGGGGTGTCTTGAATTTAAACATCATGGAGGGCATGGATGGAATGGGATTGTGCTGATTTTTCTGTGTTTTTCGATTTTTGACCTGTTGTTGGGGCCTTGACCAGGGGTAGTGAGTGGTGCATGGGCCTAGTCTTTCTGTGGGCTGTCTTGAATTTAAACATCATGTAGGCCATGGATGGAATGGGATTGTGCTGATTTTGCAGTGTTTTTCGATTTTTGGGGGTGTTCATGGGGAGGGACATGCCATGTGGCTGGTGGCCATTTTGAGTGCAGCTACAGGCACTGGCCATGTGCTGGCAGGCAAGTGGCCATTTTGAATGCAGGCTTTGTTGTTAGGCCTCCAACCATTTTGCCTACTTTTCAACCTTTATTTATGCCCAGGGGTAGTGAGTCTTGCATGGGCCTAGTCTTTCTGTGGGTTGTCTTGAATTTAAACATCATGGAGGCCATGGATGGAATGGGATTGTGCAGATTTTTCAGTGATTTTCGTTTTTTGGGCCTGTACTTGTGGCCTTTTCACCAGGGGTATTTGAGTCTAGCATGGGCCTAGTCTTTCTGTGGGCTGTCTTCAACTTAAACATCATGGAGGGCATGGATTGAATGGGATTGTGCTGATTTTTCTGTGTTTTTCGATTTTTGACCTGTTGTTGGGGCCTTGACCAGGGGTAGTGAGTGGTGCATGGGCCTAGTCTTTCTGTGGGGTGTCTTGAATTTAAACATCATGTAGGCCATGGATGGAATGGGATTGTGCTGATTTTGCAGTGTTTTTCGATTTTTGGGGGTGTTCATGGGGAGGGACATGCCATGTGGCTGGTGGCCATTTTGAGTGCAGCTACAGGCACTGGCCATGTGCTGGCAGGCAAGTGGCCATTTTGAATGCAGGCTTTGTTGTTAGGCCTCCAACCATTTTGCCTACTTTTCAACCTTTATTTATGCCCAGGGGTAGTGAGTCTTGCATGGGCCTAGTCTTTCTGTGGGTTGTCTTGAATTTAAACATCATGGAGGCCATGGATGGAATGGGATTGTGCAGATTTTTCAGTGATTTTCGTTTTTTGGGCCTGTACTTGTGGCCTTTTCACCAGGGGTATTTGAGTCTAGCATGGGCCTAGTCTTTCTGTGGGCTGTCTTCAACTTAAACATCATGGAGGGCATGGATTGAATGGGATTGTGCTGATTTTTCTGTGTTTTTCGATTTTTGACCTGTTGTTGGGGCCTTGACCAGGGGTAGTGAGTGGTGCATGGGCCTAGTCTTTCTGTGGGGTGTCTTGAATTTAAACATCATGGAGGGCATGGATGGAATGGGATTGTGCTGATTTTGCAGTGTTTTTCGATTTTTGGGGGTGTTCATGGGGACAGGCCATGTGGGTGGGGGCCATTTTGAGTGCTGGTACAGGCAGGCCCTGGCCATGTGCTAGGAGGCAAGTGGCCATTTTGAATGCAGGCTTTGTTGTTAGGCCTCCAACCATTTTGCCTACTTTTCAACCTTTATTTATGCCCAGGGGTAGTGAGTCTTGCATGGGCCTAGTCTTTCTGTGGGTTGTCTTGAATTTAAACATCATGGAGGCCATGGATGGAATGGGATTGTGCAGATTTTTCAGTGATTTTCGTTTTTTGGGCCTGTACTTGTGGCCTTTTCACCAGGGGTATTTGAGTCTAGCATGGGCCTAGTCTTTCTGTGGGCTGTCTTCAACTTAAACATCATGGAGGGCATGGATTGAATGGGATTGTGCTGATTTTTCTGTGTTTTTCGATTTTTGACCTGTTGTTGGGGCCTTGACCAGGGGTAGTGAGTGGTGCATGGGCCTAGTCTTTCTGTGGGGTGTCTTGAATTTAAACATCATGGAGGGCATGGATGGAATGGGATTGTGCTGATTTTGCAGTGTTTTTCGATTTTTGGGGGTGTTCATGGGGACAGGCCATGTGGGTGGGGGCCATTTTGAGTGCTGGTACAGGCAGGCCCTGGCCATGTGCTAGGAGGCAATTGGACATTTTGAATGCAGGCTTTGTTGTTAGGCCTCCAACCATTTTGCCTACTTTTCAACCTTTATTTATGCCCAGGGGTACTAGTGAGTCTTGCATGGGCCTAGTCTTTCTGTGGGTTGTCTTGAATTTAAACATTATGGAGGGCATGGATGGATTGGGATTGTGCTGATTTTGCAGTGTTTTTCGATTTTTTTTGTGCTCTATAACTGAACTGATGTTCCTCTGTCTTCCATTTTTTTTAGGTGCACAAGACTCAAGAGAACCACCAGTGCCAGGAAGAAGTCCTGCAGCGGTGTGTGTGTGCAGCATAACGTCACGCGACGTCACGTCTGGCCTCAGACAACTCTACAATTCGTGCAACTGCGGCCTGCTGTCTGACCTGCTCTGAAGAAGATGGCCCCGCCCCCAAAGAAAGTTCTCCGTAGCTCCTCTAGCAAGAAAGTTGCTAGTAAGGAGCAGAAGAAGCAAGTTACCAAGGAGGCTGGTGTGCCACCCGCCACGTTTTTTGGGAGCAAAAAAAAAAGTACGCCTGCTGCAGCAGGTTCTGCTGGGGACCAAGCTGGGAGCAGCACCCCTGCTCCATTGGGTTCAGTGCCTCCACCACCACGCCAACTTAAGTCAAAGCCCTTGAGTGCTTCAGAGGCAGTCAGTGTACTTCTCCAATCACCATCGACCAGTGATGTTGGCTCATCGCAAGAAAGTAGCAGCAATGTCCCTGAATCAACACAGCCGCAACAACAACACCATGTGCAAGTACACGCCCAAGTACATGTGGAAGGAGAGGCAGCAAAAGGAGATGCGCAAGCAAAGGTGCATGGAGGTTCACAAGTGCCCACAATAGTTGTTCCTCCCAAAGTAGGGGCACATCAGGAAATCGACAATGAAGCCGAGGTATCATTGGAAGCCACTCCTCCTGATGATCATTCATTGTCTTCCACATCCCTAGCAAGGAAAAGATCAAGGGGGGTGTCTACATCTTCTTCAAGCCCACCCCCTTCTGATGCAAGTGATCTGTCTTGGGAACCACAACTGCGGTCTGACATTGAGGCACACCATGATCTGACACCGGTACCTAAGCGTAAAAGGAAGGTCGTCCAAAAACTCAAACCTATGGAGTGTGATGAGGCTCAACAAGAAGTGACAGATACTGCTGGTGATGAAGCCTCTCACGATGACGACGAGCCAGTCATCACAAAGGTCACTGCAGCCCCACCGGGCATGCAGCAAAGAGACATTTTGACCCTATCCCGAGAAGCTGCTGAGCGTGATGATGATGTCGGCGAGGAGGCAATGGAAATGGAATCATTAGATTTGGAGTTAAGTAGTACACCAAAACCTACCGCTTCCATATTTCTTCGCAAGAAGGTACCCACCTCGTCCTCGACCTCAATTCGTGGTGGTGAAAGTGCAAAACGTACTGAAGTTCGGCAATCCACATCCTCCACTTCATCTGGCATTAGCAGCAGGACCACCACCACCAGTATCGCCGCCTCCTCCGGCCCCCAAAGACATTTCAAGTCTCCAGTTTGGGACTTCTTTAGTGTTTGTCCAAAAAAGGAAAACGTAGCCATTTGTAGCCTTTGTAAGCTTCGAGTTAGTCGTGGTAAGCTTGGTTCTAACTATGGTACCGGAGGCCAGAGAGGTCATCTTGAGAGAAGGCACGCTGTCCAATGGTTTCCGCACCTAGAGGCGGTCAAGAAAGCCGGAATTGCACGTAATGAAAACGTTAATTTTTCATCTGCTGATGACGAGGAGGTAGAAGAAGACGATTCAAACACTTCACTTACACCCAGTTCCCATGTCAGCAGCACACCCCATGGGAGCCACACTAAGAGTGTGGGAGAGAGTGAGACATCAATGCGGAAAAGTTCATCAGCGAGCGTAACTGGGTCGAAGAGATCATCATCATCCCGTAAATCATTGGTCCAGGGCAACATTAAAAAGATGTTGTTTACAGAAGCGCAATATGAACGCAACCACCCAATGACCCGTCTGTATAACACTAAGCTGGCTAAAATGCTAGCTCTGGACCTTCTCCCTTTTTCTTTTGTAGAAGGGGTTGGTTTTCTAGAATTAGTGACAGCGCTCTGCCCTAAATGGAAGGTTCCTAGCCGGTTCTATTTTGCCCGAGTTGCGGTTCCAGCACTACATGAAGATGTTCTGAAGGTGATTGGGGCAGCTTTGCAGAAGAGTGCTGTTCACACTATACATCTGACAACAGACATGTGGACCAGTGGCGCAGGCGCTGATTACATGTGCATCACTGCACACTGGGTCTCTTTTTCAGGGGCTAAAGCAAAGCTAAACTCAGGTGTTGACACTAACATTGTTTTTAAAGGTGCTCGGAAACATGCAACACTAGCCATGTTTGGTTTGGAGAAACGTCACACAGCAGAAAACATTTTGGATGTCTTTAACACAAAGGTCCTTAACTGTCTGTCCCCACTAAAGCGCAAGGTTGGTTATGTTTCCACGGACAATGGCGCCAATATAGTTAAGGCCATGAGGGACGGTTACTATTTCAGAGTGCCGTGTTTGGCGCACTGTATAAACCTGGTTGTCCAAAAATTCTTGGGTAATAAACGCAGTGCAGCGTACGGTGTATTGGAGACCTGCCGAAAAATTTGCAAGCATTTCAGGCATTCTTTTAAGGCCCGGAAGCAGCTGAGGAGCATGCTATATCAATGTCAAATGCCAGTGAAAGCACTCATCCAGGAGGTGGTAACACGTTGGAACTCAACCTTCTACATGCTTGAGCGTCTGTATGAGCAGTATACGCAACTCGATCAATATTTCTTGAAAGAGGGTATAGAGGAGCTGAGGATGGGTGGGCCGCAATGGAACATAGTTGAAAGCCTGACACGCATGCTTCGTCCTTTTGAGGTCTTCACGCGTGCAGTCAGCAAGGAGGACTCTAATTTGGGAAAAGCTATCCCATTGTTGTACATGCTGGAGGACCAACTGAAGGAGGTGTGTTCTGTGTTTGGAAAAGATGACAAAAAGCAAGACTCTTTGCTTCTGGCTGAGCAATTATTAGAGCTCCTACAAGGTGATGAACGTCTTAAAAAGATCCACTCAGAACAGCATTACATTTGTGCTACTATTCTGGATCCACGCTACAAAAAGGCGCTGGCAGGCCAAGCATTCTTTCCTTTTAATGATGAACATGTTCCAAAGTACAAACGTTGGCTAGCCTTGTCAGCCAAGAAGTTTGAAACAGAACGGCTGGAAACTGAAGGAAATGGCAGTACATCAGCAGGCCATCCCCAGTCAAAACAATCCACTTCTGCACCTGTGGCTGTGGCACAAGTGACCTCTCAGCCGTTAAAGACACCGGCAACCGGATCATCTGCACGAAAGACAACAGAAACATTGGAGGCTGAAGAGGATTGGCTAGCTCTGCGTGGGTTTGGTTCTCAAAAGGTCAGAGGCACAGCAAGAGCTAAGCAAAGTGGAGGAACCTTGGATGAGGACCTTGAGTCGATGGTGAAGGACTATCTGAATGACTCAACAGAGGTCTATGTTAATTCTGACCCATTGGCGTATTGGCATGGGAAAAAAGAATTGTGGCCACAGCTCACCAACCTGGCTTTAAACTACTTGTCTTGCCCACTCGCAAGTGTGTCTTCTGAACGGGTTTTCAGTGCGGCTGGTGGGATTGTAACTCCCAAACGGAGCCGCCTCTCGCCCAAAAATGTGGAGAGGTTAACAATGATCAAGATGAATCAGCACCTCATACCACCAGATTTCAGAGTACGAGAGAGCGTGCCGGATGAAGAGGAGGTGGCCAGCAACATAGATGAGGGAATTTCTACTCTGTCAGGTGACACTGACCTCACCCTGCCTGAATTCGCAGAGTATGATGACGAAGCCTTATTCTTATTCCTGGACCGTGATTCCGACTTCGAGCCCTGAAAATGAGGCAACGAATCAATAACTTTCTTTTTCATCCTTATTCACTTTTATTCCTGTGTGTCTGTCTTTCTTTGTTGTGCACAGTTAATATAATTCAAACTTTAATCAGATAATCACAAAAACAAGCCCATCAGCAGAACTGTCTTCACTTGTTTGCTAATTTATTTGAAGGTGCCGCAGTCTGCATTCCTCAGGTTCACAAGTTCAGAAGAACATGCTCCTCTATCCTCCTCCTCCAGACTCCTATTTCCATCAAAGCAGAGGGCTGGTTTACGCCCAATGAAGAAAGACTCAGCACTTGTGGGGGTGTTGTTCTACCTCTTTGCAGGTGAGTTGACGGGTCTGGGGCCATTGCTGGGAAGCACTAAAAGTGGTTTGGACCAAATCCGAGGCGGAAAATTTTTTGTGTTTTTGATGACTTGCTTGCCTTTGAGGTGCTCTTAGGGGGGGTTCCGTCTGTTTGTGGGTGAGTTTCGTGGTCTGGGAGCATTGCTGGGACACTCTAATCTTGATTGCATTTGCTTTTCAGGAAATCCGTCGTGCCAACCCCGACTTATGGCCTAGCTACGCAGCGCGTTTGGACCGAAGGCCCTGAAATATTGCAAGTATGAGATTTTGCTTTTGGCCTGTTTGGGGGTGTTATGCTTCTTGGCGGGTGGGTTGCCAGGTCTTGGGGCATTCCTGGGAAGGTCTAATACCGGGTAGAAGTGGTTGGGACAAAATCCAGGCCGATTTTTTTTTTGGCTATTTCTGACATTTTGCTCTATGTAGCGTTTTCGGGGGCCTGTTTGGGGGGCTTCCTGGTGTTTGTGGGTGAGTTTCGTGGTCTGGGAGCACTGCTGGGACACTCTAATCTTGATTGCATTTGCTTTTCAGGAAATCCGTCGTGCCAACCCCGACTAATGGCCTAGCTACGCAGCGCGTTTGGACCGAAGGCCCTGAAATATTGCAAGTATGAGATTTTGCTTTTGGCCTGTTTGGGGGTGTTATGCTTCTTGGCGGGTGGGTTGCCAGGTCTTGGGGCATTCCTGGGAAGGTCTAATACCGGGTAGAAGTGGTTGGGACAAAATCCAGGCCGATTTTTTTTTTGGCTATTTCTGACATTTTGCTCTATGTAGCGTTTTCGGGGGCCTGTTTGGGGGGCTTCCTGGTGTTTGTGGGTGAGTTTCGTGGTCTGGGAGCACTGCTGGGACACTCTAATCTTGATTGCATTTGCTTTTCAGGAAATCCGTCGTGCCAACCCCGACTAATGGCCTAGCTACGCAGCGCGTTTGGACCGAAGGCCCTGAAATATTGCAAGTATGAGATTTTGCTTTTGGCCTGTTTGGGGGTGTTATGCTTCTTGGCGGGTGGGTTGCCGGGTCTTGGGGCATTCCTGGGAAGGTCTAATACCGGGTAGAAGTGGTTGGGACAAAATCCAGGCCGATTTTTTTTTGGGCTATTTCTGACATTTTGCTCTATGTAGCGTTTTCGGGGGCCTGTTTGGGGGGCTTCCTGGTGTTTGTGGGTGAGTTTCGTGGTCTGGGAGCACTGCTGGCTATATATACTTTACTTTGCAAGAGGTTTGAAGCAAATCCATGGTGGCAGAGGGGACTTAGGGCCTAGCTGCAGAGCGCGCGCGGAGTGATTTGGGAAATTTGTGAAAAATTGACTAAGTCCCCATTTTTGTACTTTTGCTCTTTGGCTGTTTGGGGGTCTTCTACTCGTTTTCTCCTGGGTTGACGGCTCTGGGGCCATTGCTGGGAAGCTCTAATACCGGATAAAAGTGTTTTGGACCAAATCCCAGGCGGAATTTTTTGTGTGTTTTTGATGACTTGCTTGCCTTTGAGGTGCTCTTAGGGGGGGTTCCATCTGTTTGTGTGTGAGTTTCGTGGTCTGGGAGCATTGCTGGGACACTCTAATCTTGATTGCATTTGCTTTTCAGGAAATCCGTCGTGCCAACCCCGACTTATGGCCTAGCTACGCAGCGCGTTTGGACCGAAGGCCCTGAAATATTGCAAGTATGAGATTTTGCTTTTGGCCTGTTTGGGGGTGTTATGCTTCTTGGCGGGTGGGTTGCCGGGTCTTGGGGCATTCCTGGGAAGGTCTAATACCGGGTAGAAGTGGTTGGGACAAAATCCAGGCCGATTTTTTTTTGGGCTATTTCTGACATTTTGCTCTATGTAGCGTTTTCGGGGGCCTGTTTGGGGGGCTTCCTGGTGTTTGTGGGTGAGTTTCGTGGTCTGGGAGCACTGCTGGCTATATATACTTTACTTTGCAAGAGGTTTGAAGCAAATCCATGGTGGCAGAGGGGACTTAGGGCCTAGCTGCAGAGCGCGCGCGGAGTGATTTGGGAAATTTGTGAAAAATTGACTAAGTCCCCATTTTTGTACTTTTGCTCTTTGGCTGTTTGGGGGTCTTCTACTCGTTTTCTCCTGGGTTGACGGCTCTGGGGCCATTGCTGGGAAGCTCTAATACCGGATAAAAGTGTTTTGGACCAAATCCCAGGCGGAATTTTTTTTGTGTTTTTGATGACTTGCTTGCCTTTGAGGTGCTCTTAGGGGGGGTTCCGTCTGTTTGTGGGTGAGTTTCGTGGTCTGGGAGCATTGCTGGGACACTCTAATCTTGATTGCATTTGCTTTTCAGGAAATCCGTCGTGCCAACCCCGACTTATGGCCTAGCTACGCAGCGCGTTTGGACCGAAGGCCCTGAAATATTGCAAGTATGAGATTTTGCTTTTGGCCTGTTTGGGGGTGTTATGCTTCTTGGCGGGTGGGTTGCCGGGTCTTGGGGCATTCCTGGGAAGGTCTAATACCGGGTAGAAGTGGTTGGGACAAAATCCAGGCCGATTTTTTTTTGGGCTATTTCTGACATTTTGCTCTATGTAGCGTTTTCGGGGGCCTGTTTGGGGGGCTTCCTGGTGTTTGTGGGTGAGTTTCGTGGTCTGGGAGCACTGCTGGGACACTCTAATCTTGATTGCATTTGCTTTTCAGGAAATCCGTCGTGCCAACCCCGACTAATGGCCTAGCTACGCAGCGCGTTTGGACCGAAGGCCCTGAAATATTGCAAGTATGAGATTTTGCTTTTGGCCTGTTTGGGGGTGTTATGCTTCTTGGCGGGTGGGTTGCCAGGTCTTGGGGCATTCCTGGGAAGGTCTAATACCGGGTAGAAGTGGTTGGGACAAAATCCAGGCCGATTTTTTTTGTGGCTATTTCTGACATTTTGCTCTATGTAGCGTTTTCGGGGGCCTGTTTGGGGGGCTTCCTGGTGTTTGTGGGTGAGTTTCGTGGTCTGGGAGCACTGCTGGGACACTCTAATCTTGATTGCATTTGCTTTTCAGGAAATCCGTCGTGCCAACCCGGACTAATGGCCTAGCTACGCAGCGCGTTTGGACCGAAGGCCCTGAAATATTGCAAGTATGAGATTTTGCTTTTGGCCTGTTTGGGGGTGTTATGCTTCTTGGCGGGTGGGTTGCCGGGTCTTGGGGCATTCCTGGGAAGGTCTAATACCGGGTAGAAGTGGTTGGGACAAAATCCGCGCGGAAAAGCCTTTAGTTTTGGCACTTTTTGTAACTTAGGGTTCGTTAGGGTTAGCCCTAGCAGCAGGATTGCATGTGTTTCGGGGTGTTCTAGATTTTTCCAACTGAGTTCTGGGGTCTTAGAGCACTCGTGAGAATGTGTAATTTTGGTTGCAAGTCATTTGAAGAAAATCCATGGTGGGAAAGGGGGGATTTGGCATAGTTAAAGAAAGCCTTTGCCACTATTCTTAACTTAGGGTTCGTTAGGGTTAGCAGTATTTCTATTGCATGTGTTTGAGTGGGGGGGATTTCGAGTCTTGGAGCGATGCTGGCTATGGCTACTTTTGCTTGGTTGCTTGCAAGTGGTTTGAATGCAATCCACGGTGGGTAATGGGTAATTAGGAAGGGGGTACTTCGGCCTACTTTTACTTTCAAAGTAAGTTTTGTCACCAGTTTTCTGCTAGGCCTTGTTTTTTGAGATTTGATTGGGGGTCTTCTACATTTTTGCGACTGGCTTTAGTAAGGGTCTGGGTGGGAGCACTGCTAGGAAGATCTAATTTTGTTCTAAAACACAGTTTACAGTACACCTAGCTTGAGGGGCAAGATCCGCTACATTAATTTGCCCATACTTATTTATCCTTCAAAAGGTGACTCAGAGTACGCACTTTCAAAAATATTGTACTGTCTACTAGGAAAATCAAATTGTGACTTTTTGCACTCCACAGCCTACATACCTTATATTTATTTATCAGTGGTGTTGTAATATTATATCACTTCCTGTTTTTCGTTGAATAATTACAGGCCGGGTTTCAGTCTCTGCAATGGGGAAAAAAGGATGGAGTCAGGCTTCACAGTAGCGAGCCACAATTCAGCACCAGGCAGGCAGTGGACAGGGTGTCTTCTGGTGACCAACATCGATGGACGAGGCGTCGGCTGCAATGGAGGAGTGCCGCTAATAGGAGGATTTTTTTTCTGCAGGCAACTTACTTACCACTTCCAACAGGACCACTACAACCACATAGATACAGTATCCCTTGCCTTTTTCTCTGACTGTGACTGCATTTCTTGGCTCTCTCTCGGCTTCTACATTGATCCCTTAACACATCACTTAGTCCACTCCACTATCACATCTGCACCACACATAGTCATTTGTAAGTGCTCCTACGTAATTCGCAAGTCGCAGCACGCCCCAGGCCGTAGAGGACTGGGATGGCCCCAATGATGAAGCATGTCACCAAGGGGCAACCCTGGTGAGTGAGGGGACACCTAGAAAAAAAGCAATTTCTCCTTTTCTATCTACTATACCTTCCAGACCAACCCCACTGAGTGTTGTTGTGAATGGATTTATAGTGACCAGCAAGGCTCTCGGGTATCTGGCTACAGAGACCTTATGTTGAATATCGTTATCAATAATTTACACATAGGCCCTTTACTGTTGCATTCTTTCTTCCACAGTTGTCGAATGTACTACTTACTTTTCACTGACATGCATGCAGTAGTGCATGCACTTTCAAAGATTGATGGATAGGTTTGTACCCAAAGAATTGTTTATGTTCAATTGTTTGTCTATGCTGTGCTTTTTTTTACAGGGTGTCTTCTGGTGACCAACATCGATGGACGAAGCGTCGGCTGCAATGGAGGAGTGCCGCTAATAGGAGGATTTTTTTTCTGCAGGCAACTTACTTACCACTTCCAACAGGACCACTACAACCACATACATACAGTATCCCTTGCCTTTTTCTCTGACTGTGACTGCATTTCTTGGCTCTCTCTAGGCTTCTAAATTGATCCCTTAACACATCACTTAGTCCACTCCACTATCACATCTGCACCACACATAGTCATTTGTAAGTGCTCCTACGTAATTCGCAAGTCGCAGCACGCCCCAGGCCGTAGAGGACTGGGATGGCCCCAATGATGAAGCATGTCACCAAGGGGCAACCCTGGTGAGTGAGGGGACACCTAGAAAAAAAGCAATTTCTCCTTTTCTATCTACTATACCTTCTGTCAGGTTACGCAGCCCCTAAGCGCCTACCGTACTATGAAACTACATTTCCCATGAGTAGGCGGGAGACTTGCAGGAAGTTTATCTGGGGAACAGACGCGCTTCCTGTTGCGCGTTATTCTGGTTTCTGTTCTGCACCGGCATGAGAGCGGACGCTCTGCATGCTTTTCTATTGTGTCTCCTGTGGACTATCACCTTCCCCCCCCCCCTGAGGCTCAGTGGGGAGCGCTTCCGTGTTCTGTCCTTGGCGGTAGACGGACTTCACGCGTCTTCAGGTAAAGCCGCTCTAAACTCTTCGGCCGCCCGTTCGGTCAGCTGATTACTGCCTGAACGGATTGTTAAGGGAGGTTCTGTGACTGTTTTCTAACAGAATTCTAGCTTTGATGAATTCCTGTTTGGTTGAATTGTGTGTGGCGGAGCACAGTGGCGGTCTATACCACGTGTTAGCGTTCACATCGGGGATCGTTTTTGTACTATTAAAACGGAGCGCGGTAGTAAGGACAACTACGCGTCTCCGTTGTATAACTGTGTATTTCAAAGGACCTCCATAACTGGGCATGTAGTGAGGTAACTACAGGCTACCCCAGTTCTCTTTGTGTAGTGCACCGTGGGGTGTGTTGTTGGCAGAATTCAGTGGTGGTCGCAACAGCAACTACGTTTTTCTGTTTGACCTTCACCAAAGATTCTCTACTGGGTCATTACTTAGAGAGCGCAGTGTTGTAGTTCTTGCTTCCTACACACTACCGTTTCCCTCTTCCTTTTTGTTGGACCATACATCTTTGCTTTGACTATTTGGAACCCCCTTTGTACATTGAGTCCGCTACCATGTTTGTGGTATGTTGTGAGTAGTGGGTTTGATGTCTTAGTATAACGCGAGTGTGTTTGGTGCGACAGGAGTGTGTTCGTTAACTATATGTTTATGTGTTTCTTAGGCCTTCCTCACAGATTGTGGCAGAAGGGCTATAGTATTTCCTATCCAAGGTCATGTTTTCTTGGTGCTCAGGTACTTGTCTACTTCCTTGGTTATTTAGTGAGACTATATGATAGTACCCTTGTATGTTAGGACAGCACTTCACTGATGCCTGTCTTGTCTTCTGTTACAGGTATCCTTTCCCTGCTGACCCTACCTTTACCCATCCCACATTTTTTATTTTAGTTTGTTATTTTTCTCCCCCGCCTAATGGCTCGAACACCCTGTGTTTACACTTCTGGGTGTTGGTGACATTTGGAGGTGGAACCATATTTGCATCGACTGGATCACGGGGAGTAAACCTGACACCTTCCAGACCAACCCCATTGAGTGTTGTTGTGAATGGATTTATAGTGACCAGCAAGGCTCTCGGGTATCTGGCTACAGAGACCATATGTTGAATATCGTTATCAATAATTCCACACAGGCCCTGTACTGTCGCATTCTTTCTTTCCACAGTTGTCGAATGTACTACTTACTTTTCACTGACATGCATGCAGTAGTGCATGCACTTTCAAAGATTGATGGATAGGTTTGTACCCAAAGATTTGTTTATGTTCACAATAGTTTGTCTATGCTGTGCTATTTTTTCTTGTCTCCCAAAACCTTTCCCAAAAACCCCCGTACCCATCCATTTTTCAAACCCTAACCCTCTTCCCCCGGGCTGTGTGGTTTTGATTGATGTGTGACTAAATTATTATTACAGCAATAAATCCACACACTTGCTGGGTGGGGAGGATAAGGTGATAGCAACAGGCTGGTGAAGAAATCTGAGGATATATTCTTACTCTGCTTGACAAAGAACCATTGCTAATGTGAAAGAACTTCAACCGAATTAGTACTTATACTTTACCATTTGTTAGGCTACAATGTGGCACTGCTCTACTGTACTTCTGTCACCTGCTATATTCTCAGTTGTACCGTTGAATTGCTCAGGAGGACAAACCAGATTTCATTTTCTTTTTTTTCATAGGCATGCAACTGCCACTGTGTCACACCACTAGTACCACCGCTATGAGGAAATTTTATCCGACCAAGATTGCCAACGTTATTCGGTGTTTCCCGTGGAGCCAGCCCTGGGTCTAGCCCTACTTTCAAACACAAATTACAGGTAAGATAAGCGTTTGGTGGTTTGGGGGTATAATGGAGTATTAGTACGAGAGACGAGAGACTGAAGGTAGTACTACTAAAGTCCTAGGACTCTTGGATTCACTTCACTTAGTCTGTGAGAGGCACTTAGTGTTGAAAACATTTGGGCATTTACACTTAAAGGAAGAAAATGGAACTAAACTTTCAGGAAAACAGTCAACGTTAAACCCCCACCCACCAGGCAAGCAGTAAAAAACAGGTATGCTCAGATAAAGTTTGAAAAAGTATATTTATATCCCTAACAAAATAATCTCCCGCAAGACCCTCCCTAACCCCAACGATTGTCCTTCAAAAGTCCCCAAAAACCCAACTCCCAATTCCCACCCCCCAAAAGTCTCTAAAAAAGGGGCAAGGGACACTATGGGTGGATGCTGTTAACTTTTTGGGCCAGGGCATCATGCTCCTCGCGGAGCAAGGCGAGCTCCTGCTGAAGGCGGGACACCATCAGGGTAGTGCGGCGCAGGCGTGCCTTCACTGCCTTGCAGGTGCAATGCCTGTGAGAGGCAGCTGTTGGCCTTGCTGCTCGGCGGTGGCGTTTGCCTTTGGCAGCCCGGCTCAGTCTGGGTGGACCACTGTGCTGGGTGGCAGCCCGTGGGGCCACGGAGGCCGATGCAGACGACGTTGTTGTAGTTGTCGACTGCACACTTTCCACGTCCTCCAGGGCCACCAGCCGCCGATATTCCGCAACAGTGGCCTCGATCCTCCGTTGCCGGGCCGCTCTAGCCAGCTCCTTCCTCCTTGTTCGTTTGGAAGGAGAACCTATATGAAGAAAGAAAGACATAGTCTGTAACCAATGCTCTTTAAGATTAACTCAATCATTCAGCAGAAATTTGTGTTGCAGTACAACTAGCAACTTGCAAGCGCATTACATAACTATTGAGGCCAGTATCTATCTAACCTCACACTTCTTCATCCTTGCTCTAACATTAGTGGGAGTTTAAGGAACAAATTCTACGAGCACTGTGGACTTCCATTGGAGTCGACTATGAAAGTACATCAGTCTTATTCTTCTTCTTATCTCTTGTTTTGGAAAATTGGTACGTTATTTTCTGCAAGCCGGCATAATGCCAGCGCAGTAAACTTGCACCCGAGAAAAAGAGACGCACGCCATGAGGAGTGACCTAGACTTGCGTTGCCGTTGCGTTACTGTACCCGTCCAGTACATGCAGGTGGTGAAGCTCTTACTTTTCTATTACGGGTGGCACTGAGAATACTCTGTTACAACTCAAGGGCTACTGCTTAATTAATTTAACTTTCACCCTACAGTGGAAATGAGTACTAGAAATGGAAAATTGAAGAAGATAAATAATCTGATTATCTATCACTTCACATGGGATGTTTTTGCTTATATATGGGATGACTTTAGGTGCTTTGCTTTTTATTGAGTGACCAGTGATACATCCACACATGAATGACTGAGTACTACTAAACTTATTAAGAGAGGTAGGGAGTGGCCACCATAATAACCAGATCTATGCAGTGCTTGCAATACAAACTACTGCTACTATTTATGGTAGTATTTGGACAAAATTAAAAGTTCTTTTCCTTGCCTTTCCTACACTGGAACGGACGTGCGGGTGCAGTGTTACATGCTCTTCAAAGTTACACTTAGTTCATCCACTGACCGTCTACTCTCTCTAGATCATGGGTACTCACAAACTTTCTCTCAGGGGCTACATTTACAGTGTAGTTTGGGGCCGAGGGCCGCACTGGTGGGGGCGGAGTCAGAGGGGGCGGGGCTAAAGCAAAACGATAACTTGTGACCATGAGGTTGCACACAGGTCCCTGCAGCAGATGCCCTCATCCACTGAGCCACCAGACCCAGCATTTACATACATCTCTCTCCCTCCTGCTCTCCCTCCTGCCCTCCCTCCATCTCTCTCTCCCTCCTGCCCTCCCTCTCCCTCCCCCTCCCCCTCTGTCATCTCACTGTGTGTGTGTCTATCTGTGTCAGCCTTCAGCCCGGGTTGAGACCGCTTCCTCAACGCGCACACACAGACAACAACACCAAAGTACTTAACAGGTCTTTAAAAGACCATTAACATATTATTGAGGCTTTGTTTGTTTTAGCGCCCCTGCTTCTCCACCCTGACAATGACTGCTTGCCCGGCCCCACAGAGCAGAGGCTTTGTTCTATTTCACCTCTTTGTGGCCTTGCATCTCCACTCTGCTCTGTGGGGGCCGGGGGAGCAGTGATTGTCAGAGTGGAGATGCAGGGGCGCTAACAGGTGAAATACAAAAAAGCCTCTGCTCTGTGGGGGCCGGGGGAGCAGTGATTGTCTGCAAGGTCTGCGCACCGCCAAGGAAGGCTTGCCGGGCCACCACCGGCCCGCGGGCCGTACTAGGAGTACCCCTGCTCTAGATACACATATGCTATCTAAGAGTCAGATAGTAGCATGATCCAGGTATATGGACACATACAGTTTCTGTGTCACCCACCCAGGCTGTTGTCCTTCCACCCATCATTGCTTCATCATTCACCCAGCCATGCATCTCATATTCTTGCCTTCCCAGCTAGTCTTCAATCTCAATAAGTAAGGAATATATAAGAGCTTACCTCTGGCCGCCACCACCACCGTCTCAACTCTCACAGCCGCCGCCTCCTCCCCTGAAGAATCGCCCTCCGCCTCCGTGTCGAGCACCACCACCTCCACACTGGTCCCGCCACCAGATGTTCCACCTACAAAGTACATTTAAGAATGTTAGAATAAAGCACTCACTAGTCACTAGTATTTGGTCTAGGAATGAAGACATGTGAAAACAATGTAATTTGTGACTGTCTACGTTAAAGTTAAAAAAAAAATGTCCCTTTTTCCAGGGAAGGTTGTCTTGCTGCACTTTTTGGCACAACTGATGAAGGCTGTTTTTTTAACACGCACCATTTTTCTCCACACAGACAGAAGATGGACTTCTAACAACAAGATCAAGTTGAAACCAGGTGAGAGCTCGGCTCGACCACAAGAAATGTCTTCAATTAATCGTCAGCACTAACCACTTTTCCATTATCAGTTAAACGTTTAGTTTTATTATGACTTGATTTTAATAAATGTGTTTACTTTTAATAAAGCTTTTAAACTTAAATACAATCTGTGTTTTTTGGTCCAGACTAGAGTGACTGAGCGAAAGGTTTTGCAATTTTTGCAAGCATGAGTCCAGATAGAACACTTCAAAAGACATTATGGACAATCCCAGAGGACTGCACTAAGTTGATAGAGCTATTGCTGACTAGAATCATGGGAGTTTCGCCAACCGTGCAATCTTAGTTAGCTACACAGACAGACTAATAAGAATAATCTAGTAATACCACAGGGAGTCATAGTAGAGGCAGGATAAGAATTTAGATGCAGTCTACAAGAAGAGCAAAGACAATTTTGAAAAAAGTCAAATGAGGAACGCTAGGAAAAATAGGTACTAGTCTAAAATGAAAACTTACTGGGGCCAGCAGAGGAGCCCTCGCCTGCCCGATCCTGGCCCTGTTGAACAGCATCCGCCGCCTGCTGCTCCTGTGTCCTCCTCTCGCCCCTGGGGGGAGCTGACGTACAACATGAAAGAAAGAACAGAAAACATGGATGATTGTTGCTTGTCAATGTCAACCAAATCAAACATTTCAAAAGAACAATAACAAAATATTTCCGCGAAATTATATTGATTATGGTTACTTTTCATTTATTTGCGGACCTGTGACTTCGAAAGTCACGTAACTCACTAAACAAAGTACTGAAACGTTCACCTAGGACTGGCAGGCAGCAGTCCGCAGGTAAGACGCAAAGTGACAGACAAACTCCATTGTGATTTCAGTCAGATCAGTGACAACACTAACAGTTGCCTGCTACATTACCAGTCATTTAAATAGTCAAACTATCAATCCACCGCCACTATTTTTCTTATTGTCAGGGTTACAAAGGAAGGGGCAGATTTAAGCCCTTGCGGCTCTTTTGCGCCGTTCTTGCGTGACTTTTGTGACGCAGCAGCTAAACAAAAAAGGGCGCCATGGTGCGGCGTATAATATTATAACAACGTGACGCATTTGGGAGATGCATCCCGTTATAAAGCCCTGCGCCATCAGGGGGCGTTCCGGCGCAAGGGAGGGCATTCCTGCGCTGGAACACATCCTAATAGTGGCTGAGGGAAATCTACAAAATATCAATCAGTCACCTTTAGGACAATGATGCGTCACACAAACCCTGCACCTGCTTGAAGCAGACGTACGGCTTGACCCAGCATTGGGGAGATAGGGTACCCCAGAGCATTGATGGAGCTGCGCCATCGTTGCGACGCAACTCCAGCAGTAAAGCTTCGGTGACGTTTTGGGCCCATGGTGCGCCGCATTGCAAATACGGCGCACCATGTTTGGTGGTGGTAGCGGGCCGCACAATTAATGGCGCATCCCTGCTACTTTGCAGGGATGCGACGGTAATTGCAATTCTGCCCCTTAGGGGCATACTTACTTACGCGTTCTGGCGCATCTCCAGAGATGCGCCAGATCAAATGCATCACGCAAAACTACCCTTGCGACACGGCAGATGTGCCTCATTTACAATGCGGCGCGCCCTGGCGCAAGGGTAGGCACTTGCGTGACGCATCTCGTCACGTAAGAGCGGCGCATCGCTGGAGTCACGTCGCCAACGCAATGCAACTCCAGTAATGCTCAGGGCCACCCAATACTTAACATGCTGTGTCAGTCCTTTCGCCTGCTTCGAGCAGACATAAGGAATTGAATTGACGTAGCAGCGTCGCAGAAGTGCCTGCGTTAAATCTTGTACATTTCACGCAGGCAATTTTGCGAGGCGCACAGCCGCTGGACCGCCCACCCTGCGTACTAGGAACGCACCCATTGTGGTGCAGGCCCATGGCTTTATAACGTGACGCATCTCCCTAGATGCGTCATGCTGTAAATGACTCGCAGGGATGCGGCACGTTTATGCCGCTGTTGCGTCACGCAAGGCAACGTAAACGTGGCGCAAGGGGCTTGTAAATGTAATCTGCCCCCTAGTGTCTAGCATTACGCAGTTCTGTAAAGTACACTCATACATAATAGTTACTCAGGCCAATGAGACCACGAAATAGAAAACAAATAAGCATAGTAGCAACGCCACTGAGAAGGAGAGCAGTGCACCTGAAATGCACAGAAGATTTTGAAATATAATTTAACTACAATGTAATCGTCATCAGCGGCATTATTGGCTTGCTCCATGTAAAAAACAAATATTTGCAATACAACAACACAGAGCAGGAGAAAACATCATAGTAGTGAGTGATTAAATGGCTACTACTACTCACCAAGCCCGGGGATCTCCAAGCCGAGCTGGTCCAGCAGGTCGCGCTCGCGGTCCAGGAGGTCCGTCCAGCGATGGGTGACCTGGCTGTAGGTGCGCTGGACCCCGTAGAGGTGGGATATGGCCCAGCACACCTTCTCCCACCGCTTCCGGCGCTCCCGCATGTTGTAGCCGCCGGCCGCGATCCTGCCGCCTCCCGCGATGGTCCTGGGCAGGCGGCGCTGGACGAAGTAGACCAGCGCGCCCACTTCCTCCGGGCTGAATATCTCCCGTCGCGTCACCTGCTCCCCCCTCAATCTCCCGCATGCTGTCCTGCCACTGGGTCCAGCACTACTCCCCGCCGCCGCTGCGGCCCTCAAGTGCCTGGGCAGCTTCACGGCGCCTGGCTTGACCATGGTCTGGGCAGGTAAGGTAGGAAGAAGTAGAAAATTAAGAAAGAATAGGATAGGGAAGAAGAAAAGAAAAGAGTTTAAAAAATAGTTTAAAAGTAAAGAAAAATAGCAGAAAAGACAAAAATATACAGCTAGGAAAAGAGAGGGATAGATAAGAAGCAAAATCGTAAAAAAAAAACTGAAAACAAGCAAAGGATGGCAAAGATACCAAGAGGATTAAACACCATGCCCAGACACAGGAAATGAATGAAAAACAAGATGGCCGGCGCCCGTTCACGAGCGCAAAAGAAAGTTCGCGCGAGATTTTCCTCGCGATCTCGTGCGAACCTGTAGATTTCCCGCGCGATCTCGTGCGAACCTCTACTCGCAATGCGCTTACTGCGCGAGAATATACATAGCGGGCGGAAACGGAAATACGTCACGGAAACAAAATGGCCGCGCCCGTACTCGACCTTGGGGTAAATTCGCGTGTTGCGCTGCAAGCGGCTCGCGAATACTGCAAAAAAACTCGCGAAACAACAAGCCGCAAAAAAAATAAAATGCTCATTCGCACGAATTGGCGGCTTCCGCGGTCGGTTTCGCACGACGCCGCGCCCCGCGAATAGCGCGAAAAAAACCGAAAAACGATTTCAGCAAAAGCAAAAGCAATGAGCAGGTGCAAAAGGTCAACCTCATGATTTGTAACGATTCTTTGTAGTGCTTCCTGAGGGGGCCCTCCAGAATTCGGTTGCCTGCTTGCAACTATTTTGTGTGACCCTGCTCTGACCTTAACTGTATGCCACAAAGGTCCTGATTTACAGCTAAAGGAGCAGACAAGCAGGTGCCAGGCTGGAACTTTAAATTCTTTCAGTGACACATTAATTAGCCCCTAATTCATTATTGTCAGTTGGGGCAGGGCAGGTGTTGTAACTAATTTTGCAACAATGAAAGCACTTAGCAAGTGCAAAAGATCACTAATCAGGGCGCACTAAGGAAGCAGGTGCCAGCTAAAAAAATATTCTGTGACACATTAATCAGCCCCAAATTAATTCAGGTCACTTGAGGCAGGGAAGGTGTGCTTTGCTTTGCCGAAAATAATGTACACTGGACAACCAGAGGGTGTGGTGATGAAACAGAGGGTGGCATGGGTGGGCCAGAGGGTGGCATGAGTAGTCAGAGAGTGGCAGTGGTGACAGAGAGTGGCAGTGATGAAGAAGAGTGTCCCAAACAGGCTGGACATGTAGAAACAACAAGTTCGCAAAACTTGCGACCCAACAGGTAAGTTCGCAAATTGCGAAATTGTAAAAACCCTCGCGAACTGGCAGAAACACGGGCGAACACAAAAAAAAAAAAAATCTGCAAATTCGCGGGAATTCGCGGATTTTGCGGATTGCGAATCCGCAAATCCGCAAAATTCGCGAATGCGAGATCCGCAAAATTCGCCCATGCTTAATGGGCATCAACCTCATTCAGGTACCTACGAATACAGGTTTACCACCATCAGGTGTACCTCCTTGAGGGGAACCTTGGAGCTGCCCTGAGAGCTTTACGGGCAAATGTCTTCTTTTGGCGTTCCCTCCAACTGCTGGTAACGGCCAGGGTAGCACTGTCCAAGATGGTGGTGCTACCACAACTGTTATACTTTTTTGTCAATCTGTCTGTGGTGATTCCTAGGAGTTGGGTTAAAACCCTGGACACTTTGAGAGACTTGGTGTGGGATGGTGGATGTAATAGAGTATCCCTGCAAACGCTGCAACTTCCACTTATGGTGGGAAGGATTGGGTGCTCCTGATTTTGAAGCCTACTACTTGGCAACACAGCTCCGGTTACTGGTTGAGAAGGGGCTTGACACATTAGAACTACAGGCTAGTACTACACAAGTGGTCTTGCTCCCTAGAATGCTTAACCGTCACAGGAGATCAAACACATGGGGACTTTGCTCTCAGTGGCAGTGACGTGCAGGGATAGATGCGCGGCAATATCCAAAGACAAGCCGCATAATACACCAAGTATTCCTCTTACGGGACTCCCGCAGGTAGGGATGGGTCCCCCTCTTACGCAGCAGCAGGGCTGGGAGAAGGCAGGAGTGCTGACGGTTGGGGATTGCTATCGAGATGGTACGCTGCTCCCGCTGGAAGACTTCCTGGAATATCATGACTTACCACAGGGACAGTTTTTGAATTATCATAAGATACGGGGAGCCCTGGCTGAGCTGTGGGGAGGAGACACTATAGAACCTGCCACTCATGCAGCCCATCAAGCAATGGTAACTTTGGGTAGGGCAGGACACCTGGCTCTACCTAGCAATAATGGAAATGACTACACGGCCTTTGCCTCGAGTAAGGGAGAGATGGGAGGGCACCCTAAACAGTCAGCTGACCAAGAAGGAGTGGTAGAAGGTCCTGGGGAGCCCAAAACAAGTGTCTAGAAATGCAGCTTTCAAGCTCCTACAATTCAATATCCTCCATAGAACATATCTTACCCGACACAAGTTGAATGTAGTGTATGGTAGAGGCAATCAGGCCTGCGCCAAATGCTCCTTACTCGACGCCAAATTTGAATATATGGTATGGTCTTGCCCTGGGCTTAAAGGTTATTGGACCAGGGTAGTAGAAATTGTCAACAAGATCTTGGGGCACAATTTGGTATACTCCCCTGAGGTGTGCCTTCTGGGCCTCTTCCAGAGACCCAAATCCCAAAAAACAGGTCACAGGTTTGTAGACCTGGCTTTCCTCAAGGCTAAGAGATGAATATCCCTTAGGTGGAAGGCACAGCCGAGTCCCTTGGTCGTAGAGTGGGAAACTGATGTATCCTGTTCACTAGAGCTGGGGAGAAGGCCTCGATAAGGGAGGATAAAATTACGACGGGGCGCAGGCCTTTGGCGGAGTCGTGGGCGGACATACTGCGAGCATGGGATGCACGCAACATACCGGATCAAGAGTCACAAACGAGCACGAGTGACTGAGGGACCAGGGAAGACACACAACCCCTAATAGCTAACCGACTAGCGTTGTGCTTGGGCGAGCTAGAGACCCAGGGAAACTGACTGGGTAGCCCCCCTATATCAGGCCACTACTTGGATGCCTCCCTGGCTATGTCTGCTGCTGGTCCCTGCCCTTAATTTTATGGGGATCTCTTGGCATTCCCTTCTTCTTTCCCCCTCTCTCTGGAGGCCCCCAACCCAATAGTGGCGCTCATCACATTGCTTTTGTTAATGGGAATGACTGAAGAACCCTGGTAGTTGTGCAGTTGTTCTCTTGCATCAGGTTTATGGGTGCACTGAGTTAGTTTTCCTTTTATTTTAATTTTTACATTAGATTCTTTTCTTTCTCCTATTTAATTTCTGAATTATTGTATGGCGGTCATATATGCACTCAAAAACGTATATCTAGGTGATGTTTAGTGCTGATAACAAACCCAACCATTCACTCTCTCACTCTGCCATAGCGTGGGGTTTATTTATTGTTAAAGCCGGGGCGATGGTGTCGTTGGAAACAATAACCACGATCTCAATGATGTAGAGAGGTGATATCTTGATTCAGAGGTACATAAATAATATGACAGTAAGAGAACTGTTAGAAACTATGTTTGAAATAACATTATTGCTGCAGATATGAAACTGTATTGAATGTGTTAATGTTAATCTTTTCCAAATGCCAATACAACAAATCTTTAAAATGGTTGATGAACCTCTGCCTCAATCAGACGAAATCTTTTTTGTAGATACTCATGTCTAAGAGACCATGCAGGATATTTGAGAGCAGTGTTTGCTGTCTGTACCATTTCTGGGGTTGTGGAAGCTGCTTGTTTACAGGGAGTACACTCAGCACAGGCTGCTGAAATCATTAACTTGACCCATCCTTGCCTTGTTTCTGATCAAATCCAAGTCACCATCTGCACCGATAGCCAAGATGGGTTTGGTGTGGTTCATGACTCCAGACAGCTATGGTCACAGAGGAGGTTCTTAACGTCATCAGGATCTCCCATCAGAAATGGGGAATATGTGAAACGATGGTGGGAAGCTTTACAACGCCCAAAATAAATTGCTGTGGTCAAGTGTACTGCCCATGGGAAGGGGAGGGGGAGTACTTTGTAACACTGAGCAATAGGTACACGGATGAAGTTGCCCGTTTTTGTTCTGAACAAGGATGCATATTTAATTGGGACTATACAGGAGAGAGCATAGAAAGAACCAAGCTCAGCTTGATGCTGGCCACTGCGGACCCTTGGGATGAGGTCAAGCGTCTGCAGGGAGCAGTGTCGGATTAGGAAGGAGCTGGTTGGATTAAAGCAGGTTGTGAGAAGAGAGATGATAACATTTGGGTTTCAGCTGTTGGTCGAGTAGTGTTGCTAGACTATTTTTGAGCCCTATGGCGAGACAGATTCATGTAGCAGTTCACATTGAAAGGGATGCCATAGTGTGAGTGTTCAGACATACATGGTTCAATCTACGGTTGTGTGTTTGCTAAAGCAGTGTGTCACAGATGTGTTACAGGTCAACAGATGCAGGCTAGAAAGAAAACTGTGGTTACATTGCGTCACATTGGAAGGTCTGGGAGTCCTTTTAACAGGATCTACCTCGACTTAAGTGAGATGCCCAGGTGCAATAGACTGAGATACATCCTAATTGTGGGGCAGGTTTTCTCATAGTGGGTGGGAGCATATCCAACGAGAAGGTGCAATAGTCTGACAGTAGCAAAGTTGTTACTCAGAGAGCTTATACTGCGTTTCGTACTTCCAACATCATTGGAGTCAGAGAAAGGGGCACATTTCCACAATGAGCTAATGAAGCTTATGGGTACTGCCTTACAAGTTGATCAGAGATTGCACTGTAGTTAAAGGCCACAGGTGCCCGGTCTTGTGGAGCAGATTAACAGGACGCTCAAGGCAAGGATGGCAAAGGTACGCATTATGCCACCCATAAGAGACCATGCAAAATGGAGCTACAGGCCTGCCATTGCAGCCTGTGTAAGTTGGTGCATGCACAACTTACTAAAGATATATGTTTACTATATCTAAGGGTCACTGCACTTTAAACCTACAAGTCACCTCTATAGCAGGCCTTTACAATCCGGAGGGCAAGGTTCTTGGTTCTAAGTGAGAAGGTGCCCCTTCATGAGCAGGACACCCCTGCAGCCTACAGAGTCCATTCTCCCAGGTTGTCAGCAAAGCAGCCATATACTAATATAGAGGGACATTATGCGACTGTGTGATGACCAACTCTAAAATGACTCAAACACTCCCTACTGTGTTTGGTGTCAAACCTGTTGGAAGCATACCCGCACACGGGTAACCAGTGTGGGAGGTAAGATTCCACCCATCAGAAGCGTCTTTCGTGGGGCTCCTGGTGTTCCCAGTACCAACCTTCTAGTCCCGGACATCACAAAATGGTTGCTGCCACCAGTCACAGAGCATCCTGTCACAAGGAGGTGTGACCACCTCCCAGACATGATTTAGTGTACAAGGGCTGAGTGGGTGCACTTGCCAGCAACTGAAAGTCTGCATGAGGGCACATTTGGTGTCCCTGTGCATAGTCCAGTTCAAACCAGTCCTGTGAGCCGTTGGCTCCCTTTCTGGTGCAAAACTGGTGAAAGGACATGGGAATAACCTCCCCTCTGTCCAGACCCTCTCCTCGGAGGGTCCCCTAAATCTTTCCAACCCTCCCCTGTGGGTACTTAAGGGCTTACCTGGCTATAGGACCTTAGATTTGTTGTGGACAAGATTCAGAACTGAAACCACTGCACTTCGACCTTCTGGGCACTCTGGACTTCGCTGGCCTTCGTTTGGACCTGACTTAGTCTCTCTCTCAGTCTGCTGCATCGTCTGTGTGCTGTGTGCACCATACAGGATCTGTGTAGGACCTGTGGAGCATCCAAGACACCTGAAGATAATTTCCCGTCGAGTGAAGGATTCACTCCTCTGCATTTGCAGGCACTGCAACATTGCCGACAGGTCTGCTGATCCAAAGCTCCTACAGACTCAGAAGAGTCCAGCAACACAGGAGGTGGGTTCCTACATCCCTCGAGGCCTGAGCTGCCCTCTCACTCAGTTTGAAGCCAGAATATCTTGTGGGGGCTGCAATACCCAAACCCTTGTGCACTGTGTACTTTTGCAAGTTCTTGTTGGCAATTCTGCAACAAGTGCATTGGAATCTGTGTAGCCCCAACCTCTGGCAACTTCTCCTTCAAAGATCTTCGACCACCTAACAAATAGTGCTCGGTGGCCTGCTGTTTTGTAAAGCTGCTCGAGGTCCTTTTGTGACTCCTGTGTGTCTGGGCTGTGGGTACACTTTGCTTTTCTTGGGCTCCCCCGATTGCTCGCGGCCTGCCCCAACTCTCTGGTCTTTGGGGAGATCCCTGGACCTTGTTGGTCTGAACCGTGCTCTTCTTTGACCTCCTGCGTGGATTGCCTTTGTCACAGCTTGTTGGTGCTGCCACCGGACACCGACCCCTTAGCACTCAACATCCTTCGTGGGACAGCTCGCATCCAGCTACTGGTTGTTCGACATCTCCTGATCCCCGCAGCTGCAGTCAAGAGCACAGTCAGACAACCTGAAGAATCAGACCTCGGTGGGCATTCGTCTATTGAGCTCCTGGTCACTCCCAAGTGACCCAGACTCAATCCCCTCTGCTTTCAGGTACTCTTAGATAAGAATCCACGTTTGGATTCCAACAGACACTTTTCTCCCTTCCAGCAGCGGCACTTTCTTGAAGTCCTCCATTGCGTTTGATGGCAGTTTCCGATGTCACTTCAGACCTATGCACCCCTGGGATAGGTAACTCTGGTACTTCAGTATCCACGGGTGGGATGGCTCTCCAACCTTCTGTCTTCCACTGGGTTTCTTCAAAGTCCACTGGGAAGGGTCCTTAAACTTTAAATTTCCAACCACGACTTTCATATAGACTTGTACAGAGCACATGGCCATATTCTCACACTGCACACGCACTCCGTGGGTTCCCCATCTACTCACCTTGGCTGGTTCCTTGGGGTCCCAGCAATTCTACATCCTCTCGACGCGGTTTTGACTAGAGTCACGGTTCATATACCACTTTCTTAGTATATGGTTTGTTTCCCCCCCGACCCCCCCCCGGGCCCACTGTGCATTAGTGCTATTTACTGTTATTTCTTTGCTGAAGTATTGTGTGCTGTGTGTCTATCTCTGTGTAGGCGATACTGTAACGTACTAGATAGCATTATATAATAAATACATATTTAACTACTGTGTGGTTCTCTTTTCATTTAATCTATACTATAAGATTGCATTCTGGTAAAACAAGCTGCTTTACACTCCTTCAAGACTAAGCCTGAAGGCTGCTCTCTACATATACCACTTGGATAGCTTTCTAAGGTTGTCGGAGACCTCTTAAATCACCATAAGGGTTGTCTGGACTGGTGCAAGGTGCCCACTTTAATTAGTTGAAATTATACCAGGCCAACTTCTCACACTCCCTTAGCCAAAAGAGCCGCCACTTCCTGGCAGAGTAAGAATAGATGATCTTCAGTCAGCCTGTTGCAAGTGGGTGGCATAGGTGGAGGAGTAGTCACAAAGCGGAGGGGGTAACCCCTTCGGACAATCAGGACCTAGCAGTCTGATGTTATCGACCTCAAGTGGCACAGGTGAGGGTGTATCCTTCCTCCCACTTGTTCCCCATGACGTTGGAGGGTGAACTAAAGAGGTTTGTAGGCAGTGGCTGCCTCAGGGTGGTGGACTGGCCCAAACTCTGGGTGTCCAACCAATGGGGCAGGTACCAACTCCTCAGCCACACAGATCTTCAAATCATTTTGATGATAGAAGATAATCATTCATAAGCTACAATGTGATTCAATTCATAGACATCTTTCTGTATATCATATCTGGCAGTTTCAGATTGAGAGAACTTTATCAATTGTATACAAACAAAATATTTTAATTATCGTGTTCAGTCTGTTTGGTTGTGCATAGTATGAATGTTGATGTGATTGAAGTATGGAAGTGTGGTTGTCAATCTATGGAATAATAAGTTATTTCTTTTGTGTATTGTGGAAAGAATAATCCTGTTGCTGCTGCATTGGTTTTGCTGTGAACACTGCTCGAGGTGAAAACGCTTGAAATCCAATCCTAAGCGCCGCTACCCTGAAAGCGCTATCTGGCAGCGCTGGTGTCTAACTTCTCGCGTTTCCCGCTCCGCGGGAAACACTCGTGATTGCGGGACTGTAGGCGGATTGTGGCTGAAAGAAACACCATTGCCCACAAGCCATCTGGGCCTGGAGCACCTCACCGCCACGCCCCCCTCACCTGCCTTTAATTTCGCTGGAAGCCCGCTGTGGAGCGGAGAATAATCCTGTTGCTGCTGCATTGGTTTTGCTGTGAACACTGCTCGAGGTGAAAACGCTTGAAATCCAATCCTAAGCGCCGCTACCCTGAAAGCGCTATCTGGCAGCGCTGGTGTCTAACTTCTCGCGTTTCCCGCTCCGCGGGAAACACTCGTGATTGCGGGACTGTAGGCGGATTGTGGCTGAAAGAAACACCATTGCCCACAAGCCATCTGGGCCTGGAGCACCTCACCGCCACGCCCCCCTCACCTGCCTTTAATTTCGCTGGAAGCCCGCTGTGGAGCGGAGAATAATCCTGTTGCTGCTGCATTGGTTTTGCTGTGAACACTGCTCGAGGTGAAAAAGCTTGAAATCCAATCCTAAGCGCCGCTACCCTGAAAGCGCTATCTGGCAGCGCTGGTGTCTAACTTCTTGCGTTTCCCGCTCTGCGGGAAACACTCGTGATTGCGGGACTGTAGGCGGATTGTGGCTGAAAGAAACACCATTGCCCACAAGCCATCTGGGCCTGGAGCACCTCACCGCCACGCCCCCCTCACCTGCCTTTAATTTCGCTGGAAGCCCGCTGTGGAGCGGAGAATAATCCTGTTGCTGCTGCATTGGTTTTGCTGTGAACACTGCTCGAGGTGAAAACGCTTGAAATCCAATCCTAAGCGCCGCTACCCTGAAAGCGCTATCTGGCAGCGCTGGTGTCTAACTTCTCGCGTTTCCCGTTCCGCGGGAAACACTCGTGATTGCGGGACTGTAGGCGGATTGTGGCTGAAAGAAACACCATTGCCCACAAGCCATCTGGGCCTGGAGCACCTCACCGCCACGCCCCCCTCACCTGCCTTTAATTTCGCTGGAAGATCGTGCATCGCGGGACGCGCGCGGGCGACGCCGGGCTAAGCCCGGGCAAAGGGCGGGCCCTCTGTGGGCCTCAGTGGCTGAGGTAGGCTGGGCTGGGCCTCGTTATTTTTATTTTCGATTAAAAAACTAGCACTTGTTGTTCAGTTGTGCTACTTGTATCTTGCCTTGATACTATAACATCAAGAACATTACGCTCTGGCAGAGTATTAGGTGGAAGGTCTAGTATAAAAACGAAATCTAATACTTTAAGGAACAATTCTGAAAAGAGCGTCCTATTGAAAGGTCAGATGCAATTGTTGAAAATCTGGGAAAAATCAGTGAATAAATCTACGGAAGCGTCAATTATTTCTAACGGTCCATCGTCAACTATGGCTGATAAACAGTTCGAAGCAGTGAAGATTACCAAAACCGAGTTGAATACAGAAAGAAATATATCTACTTCTCTTCCAAATATTAATTCTACGCCCATAGTTGGGATATCTAAAAGCTCAAATTCTGATCTTGCCCCAGCTCTTTCTAAAGTTCCTCAGTCCATGACTTATAAACACACAGAAAACGAGGAAATGAACATTAATGATCTCTCCATTCCATCCAGTATCGATCTTGAACTTTGTGGTCGCTACTTGGACGAGAAAATACCGGAACAATTAAAAACCAGTAAAACTCCAAATAGAACAACGCCATCGGGTTTATTGCTTTACAGTAGCACTCCATCTATGAATTCACAAGACATTTTTTCGTTGCAGAGCCATTTGAATTCTCCGCAGATTAATTTATCTGGGATTTGTTCTCTTATTGCATCAGAACAACCAAAAAATGAAAAACCTATCTCTGAATCTTTGATAGCTCTTGAACATTTACTTGCCTCCATACTTCTTTTATTAGGCAAATTTGTTGGGAGCTCAGATTGCATTTTGCACTCGGTTACAGAAATACTGAAAGTATTGCTTGCTAAAAATACTGAGATTGGGGTTACCGATCATATTGAAACAGCTGACCAGAAGGACTTGGTCAGTAATCAGATATCGAGTAAAAATATACAATTGGAGAAGTTGGTAAAGGTTGATATTCATGAGCCCTCTGTGGCTACGCACTTACTTCCCTCACAAAGGAGAAAAGACTCCGACCCATCCCTGAAGGAAAAATGCTCGGCAGAGGTTAACCATTCTGTCGTGATTGATCTTTTTCCTATTTTTAATCAGGATGTAAAAGACTCTGAAGGATCTGCACTGTCTAAAGGGATGGTAAAAGTAAAAAGTAGAAAGTATAAGGGAAAAAATAGGAAACCTACTCGAAAGCATAATAAGAAAAAACAGAGGCAAATAATTTTTCAAAAGCATATTGATACAGAAGTTCGGGACGTAATAGATATTGTAGATGGTTCTTTATTGGATACTTCCCCTAATGTGGCTGTTGCTTCTGCAATTAACTCTGTTGTAGAAGATCCACCTGTTGTCAGTATCCTGGATGAGGGTGCATTAAACTCTAAAGTTGTCGATACAATTCCCATGGAACCAGCAAAAGAGGCTACTAGAAGCAATCCTAATACTGGAAAAAGGGTACTTAACCCATTTGCTCCCAATTATTGTCCCATTGCTGAGGAACCGACGAATATCTCTTGTGTCCCCTTAAAAATTTCTAACCTCTGTATTGATACTTTGACTCTGGATTTCCTTCCCTTATTTGACTCTGACCTAAACTTAAATAGATCATGGTTGATTAACTCCTTTAAAGACATTGAAAGTTTAAAACTGATTCTGTCTAGTGATATTGACCTGGTCTCTATAATAAGGGTTGGTTGTGAACAACGAGCACGAGTAAAATTTTGTTCCAAAATTATTGCTAATTTAATTCTCCAACAAGCAGAAGCTTTTCAGTGTAAAGGGATCGATGTGTTACCTTTTATTAACCACGGAAAGCGTTTCGCTCCCAGGGAAGAAGCCTTCAAAATGGGTTGTGAGAAGGATGATCATTATTCTCACAGTAAAGATTTAAAAATTTGGGTGTCCAGAGGTAAACGCATGGTTTCTGAGGTACTCCCTCTTTCTGTGAATTTGGATAAGCCCCCTACAGAAGATAACCAGTTATGGAATTGGCTACCTGGAGTTCTGTCTAATAATACATCGAACAACCCAAGACTGTTTCAACATCTTTAACAGTCAATTAAAAATAGTATCCTGGAATGCCGCAGGCTTACATAATTGTTCAGAGAAATTAGAATTTTTATTATCTTTGCATGTTGATGTATTATGTATTCAGGAAACATGGTGCAAAAATAGTATATATGGAGGAAAAGACTATATTGTGCTTGAGGCTGCCGCCACATCTGTGAAGAAAGGCCATGCAAAAGGTGGAATTGCCTGCTTTTTATTAAATACATTACAATGGCAGTTTTCCCACTATAAGGATAGCAGTAATCTTTTCCAGTCCATAACTATTAAGAATTTAGGGACAGTAGGAAACCGTTCTTCTCTAGTTCTTTTAAATGCATATATTCCCCCTGAAGACACTTTTAATGTTGTTTTGAAGCGAATGCTTTCTTATGTAAAGCAACTACTAGAGCAGGATCAGCCTCCTTATATTTTGCTTATGGGTGACCTAAATAGCAAAGTTTCCAATGTAAGTTTAGATATGTTTAGAAATACTTACAAGGAAGAAGCGTATAACATCCCTCAAGCAATTTTTCCTAGTAACATAAAATCTAACAAAAGAGGAAAAATATTACTTGAAGAACTCAGCTACTTCGAGGGTCTAATCGTAAATGGTAGGATGCCTTCTGACATTCCTGCCAAGTTTACACATAGGTCATTTAGGGGTGAATCTATCTTGGATTATGTGATTACGGATTATGATACGTTTTCCTTCATTCAAGATATAATGATTTCTCAGTCCTCCTTAAGTGACCATAATATGATTAACTTAACTGTTTCTTTGCAACCTCCAGACACAGACTCCTGGTCTATAACTAACAAAGGAGTCTCTATTCATATCAAATCTGGTAGATGCTTTTGGGACCCCATCAGCATGAAGGATGTCCAAAATATACTACCTCAAACCATTCTGGAATTAGAAGAATGGCAGGGTAGGGAATTTCTAAACTTTGAAAAGTTTAAGAATAAGGTTACCACATTAGCCAAGAAAACAAAAAATACCAAAAAGTCGTATTCCCTTCCGAGTATACTATTACCCTTAAATAGGGAGATAAATAAACTTGTGAGGCTACAGTACCTGAGTAGAACCAAGGAAATTGCACAGCAATTAGCCCTACTTCGGAGAAGGGGGACTAGACTGAAAATAAAATTAAAAAGAGAAAAGGAAGATTCTCTCTGGATTAGGTTAAGAGAAGCATTAGCCTTTAATAATTCCAGAGAATTTTGGTCAATAATAGGGAAGGGATGTGGTGTAAGAACTACCACCATTCCCATTGCTATTGCTGAAGATATCTGGATAAAATTCATAACTGGTTTATATGCTTCCAATGGTGTAGTAGGTGACAATGGGGATCCAGTTCTGAATAGTAAAAATAGCATAGAGCTCCCAACTGAGAAAACCATAGCTTCTGTGTTAAAGAGTATGTGCTCTTCAGGAGCTATGGGTCCTGATGAACTACCCATGTCCCTATTGAAACAAGACGTCACCTCCTGGAGTAAAATTCTTCTCCCAATATTTCATGCATGTCTCCTCTCTAGTTCCGTCCCTGACTCATGGAGAGGAAGTATATTAATTCCCCTATTTAAAAAGGGAGAACGGGAGAATCCAGCAAACTACCGTCTAATAGCCTTATTGGATGCAATAGGAAAAGTGTTCGCTAAATATCTTTTAACTTTGATTAATGACTGGATAGAACTCAATTGTATTTTACCTTTGGAACAAACTGGATTTCGTAAAGATCATGGAACATTAGATAATTTAACAGCCTTGCAGGTGCTTACCGATAAATACGTACGTGTTCGAGGTAGTGGAATATACGTGGCATTTATAGACTTCTCCACAGCGTTCGACAAAGTGGATCGTCCAACGCTGTGGAGAAAGCTTGCAGCTTTAGGCATGCCAACACAGCTCCTTGAACTTGTGAAAGCCCTTCACTCGGGCACATGGTGCAAGGTGTTATATGGTGGGGAGAGAGGTCTCTCACAACCCATTCCTTCCCCAAATGGTTTGAAACAAGGGTGTATATTGGCCCCAACATTATTTTCTTTATATACGGCAGATCTTCCAAAGGTTATTACAGCTTGTGAGGGGCAAGCCCCAAAAATAGGAGAATTAGAGATATCTGTCTTAATGTATGCGGACGATATCCTTGTCCTCGATTTAACACTAAAGGGCTTGTCCAACCGTCTACAGGCATTAAATCAATTTGCAGAAACACATTATATGAAGATTAACGTCTCGAAAAGTAAAATAATGTGTATTTTTGGAAAGAAAAAATGTAGATCTGAAAATTATGGTTGGGCCGTAGGAAGACAAAAACTTGAAGTGGTTAAAACTTATACCTTCTTGGGTAAGATCATTTCATCAAACTTAAGTGAGAAACCCCACATTGAGCACATTGCTCATAAAGCTTTGGCTCATGGTATGGGGTTAAGGTCTCTGTATGATGCTACAGGGAAGAGACACTTCACACTATTTCTAGAGGTATTTAGATCAAAGATCCCTGCCACGTTACTTTATGGATTAGAACTAGTGGAGCTAAATTATTGGGGATTCCTGCACAAAATAGAAGGAAAGGTGTTAAGAAGAATTTCTTCCCTAAATACAGCCTGCTCAGTCTCTGCATGCAGGCTAGAATTCGGACTTCATAGTTGTTGGGTACAGGGGCTAATTGCCCTCGTAAGGTGGGTAGCCTGTTTAGCAAGAAGTAACCCTGATACCCTACGGGATGCTATTAAAAAAGAACTTTTGGGCCACTTTAATGAGTTCTCAATGTTGGTTAAGAACTTTAGAAAAGCTGTAAATCTATTGGAGTTGGATGAGAGCTCACTGTTTTTGCTTACTCCTGCCGAACTAAAGTCAAAATTAAAATGCGCCTCATGGGAACTTAGTTTTAAGATGGATATACTTGCTAAACAAGGGAATAAAGAAAGGCAGTTACTGCTAAGTACATATACACCTAAACTGGCCCAACAATACCTTTCTTGGAATATTCCCCATAGAGTCCGTAGACTGTGGTACCTCTTAAGACATGATCTGCTCCCCCTTAATTACCTCATTGCGAAATGGTATGGTGTATCCCCAATATGTAATCTTTGTAGTAATGCCATACAGGATCGTAATCATGTCTTGTTTATTTGTCCAGCATTGCGCCCTCTGCGTTCTAAGTGGTTAAAACCAATTTGTTTACAACTGGGAATTTTAAATGTCAAAACTTTTTTCCATGCACTTTACTGTCCGCCAAATGAAATGTTCTGTTTTAGAATTTTTAACTTTTTCAGGTTTTTTTTAGATATTTATTAAATATTTCCTGGAGAAGTGCTAGTTGCCTGCTTACCCAGTGATAAAGCTGTGGTTCTTTAATTTTGTAACCTATGTTTTCCTTTGTAACTATTTCTGTATAATTGTATGTGTTTTATGTGGCCCTCTGTTGAGAGCCGAAACATAATAAACTAAAACTTGAAACTTGGAAAGTACTTTCATCTCTATTGAAATACGAACACATATAATTGTTGATGTGACACCCCTACTTTGTTATCTTTCTTGTGGCCTTTTTAGCTGTAAATGAAACATTTGGGAAACTTGCTCCATATAAATAAAAGTTACCATAGTTCTCTGTACACTGATTGATTTTTCTTGCCTAAGGAACGTGCATTAGTTTGCAGGGGGCCCTTGTTCTTGACTGTAGTATATAGAGAAGCCAGGTAGCTCTGGGAGTTAGATCTAAGGAAAAATGCACACACCACCTGCTCAAATCCATAATGCAACCAACCTCCCTTTGCTGCAGGTTGGGTAACAGTCTTTTGTTCAAGCCAGACCTAAAGAAGGCCATAATAATAAACGTTCTCAATCCCTGGTAATTGTAGGCCTTTTCCATGTATTTGAGCCCTCTTACTTCAACGAAAGCTTGAGCAGACATAAAAATACATTTGTATATAGGTTATTGCATAAATACGTACATTTTTATCATAGCTATTTACTTACATTCACTTCACTGGTGAATTATTAAAAAAATTATAAAACCAAATACATTTGATTAAAGACTTGAAAGTGAGTTTATTAAATACAACTTAAATCTAGCTATATTACCTTCATTATACATATATACCTTCCATGCACTTCTACATCTTTAGATCTATTACTCTACTCCTATTTCAGCACATCCAGTGCACTACCTCTCTCTCACCCAATACCCCTCTCAATATATCCTCTACCTCCAATCCTTGCTCAACCCAAACCCCATTCTACTACTCTCTCAATGCACTACCCTTTCTCACCCCATACCTCTCAATATATCCTCTACCTCCACTCTCCGCCTCATCCAAATTCATTCTACGATTACCCAAAATAACCCTTTCTAGACACTACCCCCTCTACTGCTCCTTGCATCATCTCAAACCGCACAATCTTCCACCTACTTCTAGCCCGTAGGAATAGGGCTCAAGGCTCCAGTCTGGAGGGCAAGGCTCCAGTCGGCTTTGGATGACGCCCCTCCGGCTTCATGTCGGGGATGAGAATGGAGACAGCACCAACAGCGGGACCAGCATCATGGAAGGTCAAGGTGGTACAACTTGCGCTGGTCCGGATTAATCTATGGATCCGAGGGGCTCGACCTGCCAGCAAGTAGCCAGTAGGTGCCCCTCCTGAACCCACGGGGTCCAAAGGCACGCCAAATAGGATCTGGCACATGGCCTCATAAAATTCACAGAGTTATGCGGGGGTTGCTCCAGCTTCTGTAAACTCTGGGAGACGCAGAGGAGGCCTAAGCACAGGCTCAACCTCGGAGCCAGGCTTCAAGGGATGATGCTCCCTCGTCTTGTTTGACGGACAAGGTGAAAATCGAAGACTTCTTGGACTTCTTACTGTTTTTCTTGAAACAAATATTGGCAGCCAGGGGACCCATCACTGCACCACCTGAAGTAATTGTCAATTAGCAAATCAAGTTGCTGGGAGAAAAAATATATATATATATGTTTGCATCAGCCAAATAAGTGAATCAATCCCATATTCTCCTCCACACTATCTCAGACCCACTGGGATAACTAGGCCTGCTCTGACCAAACTGCTTGCTCTGTGCTCCTAAACACCCCTCCCTTTACAAATCTATTAAAGCTTGACCCCAGGACCTGTATTGCCCTCTTTGACACGTCATGGGTTAACAGCTGTGAAAAGCCTCTGAATCTTGCAGGTTGGCTTAAACTTGCTTTCTGGCCCCTTGTGCCCTTATATTGCTCTATGTCCCGGGCTTGCATGACACTTCTATTTGTATATGTACAACCATATTTGGCCTTGTCCACATCTTATGATTTTACTGATGACTGCACTTTCTGCCCTATATATTCTCCGGTGACTATCTATGAGGGGCAGAAGAAGCTTGTTCCAAGATGTGACACTGCGTCTGCCTTCTGCCTTGGCATGCCAAAAAACGGACAAAGGTGCAAGAACATTTCCTGTGTTTTGTGGCAGCTGGGGTCTGTTGGCTTTGCGTTGCTCTGTGGAGGGTTGGAGGATTTATTACCCAACAGTTGCCCTTCTCAAAATGACCTGCTACCAATTAGCCAGACATTAGACAATTTAAGACACAGAATGAGAGGCACCAAAATACCAAAGTGTAAAAGAACAATGTAAACACAGGACCAAAGGAAACAAGGTGCCTGTGGTTTTTTCTTAATTCCATTACTTTTCAGCACGCACAGCCGATGCACTTACCCTAAACATAGGCTTCCTCAGTCCTGAAAACATGCACACAAAAAAACATATGTGAGTCTAAAAAAGTATACATATTTACGTGTACATTAGTGCTGTCAGAGAAAAGAGTTCACCACTATGTGTCACACCTGTACATCTATACAGCAATTAAGCACATATGAAGTCACAAATAAGACTTTATAAAGGGAGACAAGGGACTTAAACCATAGTAATGAATACTTGCACATAATGACCATAATACAAAAAAGTACATCTGAAAACATTTCTTCTTCTGTGGGACTTGCCTGGACGACTTTGATGAAGATAGATAGCTCTGGATCCAATCCTGGGACCTTCCTCTCGACCGTCTCAGTGTCGCACAGCAAGTAGCATGAGGGACCACTCCCTTAAAGCCTGGGGGGCCTGGCGAGGCAGTCGATGCAGGCCTTTGCGTCGTGGTCACGCTCCAGGCACCAGAGGCAAACAAGGTGCAAGTCCTTCACGGATATCGGTCTGTGACAGGCGCCACAGGGTTTAAAACCAGCTTTCCTAGTGGGCATCCCTGCCACACCAGGAAAAAGATCAAAAACAAACTTTGAGAGAGAAAAAAAACATTTAAAAAAGGCTGTTAAAAAAAACCCTGCAGATCTGCTCTGACTCGCGCAAAAAGAAAATAACTGATGTCAGCATGCTGGGGTGGTACCTATATAGGCACCTCACTTCTGGCATGGATTCTGTAACAATGCGGGGCCAAACCATGCCACCTAATGGTGCGCAGGGGTACTGTTCTTGAAAAATTTCCACATCCAGCCTGATGCCTGGGGATAATTCTAAAGTAGGAAATCTGCAGCTAGAAGTCCCTATTAAACAGATAATAAATGTAGGTTATGCTACACTACAATAAAATTATTGAAAGCATAAAGGCACACAGTATAGTCAAAACAGGGTGTCATTACTCAATGAGGACAAGGATCCAAATAAAATATGTTGAACTGACAGTTTTTAAACAACCCATCTGTCATACTTAATAAAATCAAAGAGTCCTGCTTTGTCAGGTCAGCATAGCCTACATGATCTATTAAAATGGGCTTACATTGCTATAGTACCTGTCCAAAAGGATATATTGCTTACCTGTAATCCTAGTTCTCTTCCAGGGGAATTATCAAAATTATAAGCACTGAATAGTCCTGCCCACGAGTGGGGACCCCCCAGAACACATATATATATATTTTTTTCACAAAGGCGTGTAGCCGAAACACGTCTGCCCGGTGTTATTATCTTTGTGGCGAATACATTTTGAAAGTATACATCCCCTGGTGTGCGCCTCATTGTGATCCGCGATAGGGATCGTCGAAAAGGAATATATATTACCTACTGGCGGTCGCCAGTAGGTAGTTATAGTTATGATTGTTTTCCATAGGAAATCCGCAACATTCTATTGGGAATAACTTTGGCGCCGGTTGAGGAATCTGCCTGTAATTTTCCTTAAATTTGCCTCGCTGCGCTTCGCTCCTTCCCTGAAAGTTTGGGGGGATTCGTCAAGCCGGGGCCGAGATAAAAGGGGGGTCCCAAAACGTGTTTTCCCCATGTTAATTTCCATAGGGCGGTTGGACTCACTTTTAGCCCGAACGGCTGAATGGATTTCCACAAAACTTGGCAAAATTGTAGGGACTGGTAGCCAGATGTGCCTTTGCGATGTCTCAAGATATGTGCTCCAGTGGATTTTGAGTAATTTAGGTTCAAAAAAATATATATATCTATAAGCGCGCCCCGGGACGCGCACCGGGGCGCGCTCCAGCACGCTACGCGAGTTAGCGAGCGGAAAGCTGATTGACTCTCGGGTGTCTGTCAACATTCCAAACAGTCCGGAGCGGCCGCCATCTTGTGTCTCGGTAGGATCGAGACACAAGAGGTGGCAAAAACAAAGGGGGAAATGACCAAAAAGGGGCAGGGTAGACCCCCCCTGACCCCCTAGGTTTGATGTGGGGGCCATAAAAGGGCCCCAAGGGGCAAAAAAAAATAATTCTTTTTTGGTTTGCGCGGGGGGAGCGCCCGGTACTCGCACCGCGGAGCGTACCGGGGAGCGTACCATGGGGAAAAAAGAATGACAGAGTTTTTAAAAAATTTAGCATTTTTTTATAAATTGGAGGTAGTTCTAAAAAGAACTGTTTTTTTAATTCTTTTTGTTGTTTTATATTTTTTTTATTGTTTTCTGGAACATTTTTTACTTTTTTTGGCTTTTATGAACAATTTTATATTTTTTTTGAAATTTTTATGGGGACAAACAAAAAACAGGGAATTGTAAACGGCTCAACAGGAGCAAAAAAAAAACAGGAAAAAATTAAGGTTTGTTTTTGCACTTGTGGTTGTCTCCAGCATGGTTAATCAGTTTAATACTTTGCTCTCCATAGCAAATTGTAGCCCCGCAAAATTTACAAACTATTTTAAAATCTCCAAACTGGGGTTGGATATTTGGGACCATCTCCCTTGTCTCTGGACCCGATGGAGTGGGTTGTTTACTTTGGGAGGTGCTGGGAGAAGATTGGGGAGGGTTTCTGGTCAGTTCTCTGACCTCTGCCGCAGCATAGTTGTTTAGGTGCCGGCGTTGCATGTGGCGAATCATAGTATTGTTGCCAAAAGAATACTTTTTGGCAGGGTTTCCCCTGGAAAGTACAGTGCCACAGATCAGACATGTAACTTTTGGAGCATTAACTTTCTTTAGGCCCCTTGGGATTTAAAAAAACTCCCAGACAATGTGCTCCTTTGGCTTATAGGGGGTATTATCTTCAGGCAGGAACCGCCTCTCCTCCTCCTCCTCCTCCTCGTCCTCCTCTTCTTCTTCTCCACCACTGTGGTGTTGTGGTGGTCTTTGTGGTGGTGGTGGTGGTGGTGGTGGTTGAGATGCTCCTGCTGCTGCTGCTACTGTAGCCATTTCTCACAAACAGGTCTTCCTCAGTCAAAGAACAAAGTGAGAATGAGGAAAAAAGGTGGGGGCTTTCATCATTTGGAAAAAACAAACTGTTCTGAACCAATGAAAAGTGTTATTTTCAGGTCACATGACCCGACGCGCTTACGCTACGCGCCCCGGGGCGCGCCCCGGGGCGCGCCCCGGGGCGCTTACGTAGCGCGATCGTGTGCGCTCGGGTGCTTCCGGGTGCGCTTACGCCGTGCGTATCACGCGGACGCGGCTACGCGATACGTCACAATGATGTTTTCGTTCGCGGCAATAGCGCAAACGGGACGCTCACCGGTACGCGCACCTGGGCGCGCCGCAAGACTGCACTTTCCGGTGCGCACACCGGTACGCGCACCGGGAGCGCTCCAGGGCAAAACATTTTTTAAAAAATTAAAAAATGAAGAATATACATAAAAAAATAGTATTACATAAATATACAATATAGGATTCATTATAAAAATATTATATTTGATAGCAATAGAAATTTGCTATTAAAAAACCTTTGAAATTCACTGAAAAAAACATAGGTTTGAGGCCCTATATATAGTTAGGAATTAGCATTTACAAAACCTATGAAATTCACTGAAAAAACCATAGGTTTGACACCAGTTATAGTTAGCTGGAAATTTTACTGACATAAAACCATTGAAATTCCCACGTTATAGTTAGTTGGACTCACTATAACTTGCGCGCCTGCAATGCACTGCTGATGACGTCACATATTACATCACTCATGACATGGTCAGTGATATAACTCATGACATCACTGATGACACCATCCTTGTGACAGAGTGACAGACCTCCTTTCAGTGTAATGTAACCCTTGAAACACATATTCAAAAATAGAAACAAAAATTTTCTAAAAAACTAGAGATACCCATACCAGTTACAACAACCAATTCAGTAATACCACCATCTATATACACATCCACTCATTCACCAACAGTTCTATATAGTCACTCGTACATATATTCACTCATCATATGTAGTGAAACACCTATACATCCTGTTACACACCGACAGTCATCCAAACGTTACTCACACACATAATCACACATGCAAATAAACTATTGAACATCCATTTATTTGCATATACAGCTATACACACACTACCACCTTACTTCTAAGGAAACTTACACATACTTACTCTCTTAAACAATCACTTATAGAAACACATACTTATTTAAACAAGAACTCTTTCAATCTCTCACTCTCACATATACTCACTTATATACATCAATACTCACATATACTAGATTAAAACATATGTAGTTACTGATAAAGACACTAGTGAGACAGTCATTCACTCACTAACAAACACATATACACACTCATCCACCCATACAGTCCTGCACATATGCTGTTTTCAAAACACATACAAACAGTGAGTCAGTCATTGATGCATCTATGTGCTAAGTAACACCCCCACCAAACCATACAGACACTCATACTGATACTAAAAAAAATCTAATAACCCATATACACACACATGTAGCTACTCACCAACCCATGCAGCCACTTATACACAAAGTGAAACACTGATACAAATATTTAAATATTTAAACAATACTCTCTAATATATGTATTCACTAAGATACACTTAATAAGCCAGTTAACCAATCAAGTTCTTTTTTTTAAATCATACATTAAGACACTTATTTAAACATTTATTCTTCCTTCGACCTTTACATATACATATATAAAACATATTTATTTTTCAGAAAGACACACATTCACTGGATGGTGTCATGAGTGATGTCATGAGTGATGTCACTGACCATGTCATGAGTGATGTAAAATGTGACGTCATCAGCAGTGCATTGCAGGCGCGCAAGTTATAGTGAGTCCAACTTACTATAACGCGGGAATTTCAATGGTTTTATGTCAGTAAAATTTCCAGCTAACTATAACTGGTGTCAAACCTATGGTGTTTTGAGTGAATGTATATATATATATATATATATATATATATATATATATATATATATATACACACACACACACACATATACACACACACATACATACACACACACTTACACACATATATACACACATACATACCCACATACATACACACATAGCCTCTACCACGGATCACCTTTAACGACCATGAAAAGACTACAACGGATTCAGAACTCTGCTGCCAGACTACTCTTGCATTTCAAACCGCGAGACCACATCTCTCCTGCCTTGAAAGCCCTGCATTGGTTACCGGTTGCCAGAAGATCCACGTTCAAGCTGCTTTGTATCACCCACAAAGCAATACATGGAATGGGACAGCTCTTCATCAGGAATAAAATCACCAAACACATTCAACAAAGGAACCTCCGCTCTACAGGAGCATCTCGCCTCAAAATCCCACCATACAAGAAAAAAAACATGGGTGGTACATCCTTCTCTGTTCAAGCAGCCAAACTATGGAACTCTTTACCCCCAACAAAGTCCACCGACAACCTCCTTATCTTCAGAAAACTACTCCAGATTTGGCTCTTCCCCACATAAGCACCATACGCAAACAGAAATTTACAGCATATCCCTCTGTGTACAAGCATTTTTTCCACTATAGATATGTAGCTATCTTTGTGTATTACTTTGTATAAACATGTAAAATAATTATGTTGTTGAGAGAAAAAATAATAATGAAAAAAATCATCTTTGGTCTACATGTACATACTTCCATTGTGCATCTATGTACCTTCCATGTACTTGGATCTGCGTGTCTGTTACTTTTCTCCTGAAAAAGCATATCCAATGCACTACCCTATTTCTCATCCGGTGCCTCTATCAATATCTTTATTCTACATATACTTACCTCCTTTATGTATCTATATAGTTTCAATGTAATTATGGATCTATATATTTATCACTTTCTTCTAATTTAGCATTTCCAATGCACTACTCTATTTCTCAGCCTATACTTCACTCAATATATCTTCTAGCCCAACCTTCTGACATCTCAAACTTCTTCTAGTACTCCTTCCAATGCACTACCCTATCTCTCATCCTATACATCTATCAATATATCCTCAACATCCACTCTCTCATTTATCCCAAACCCCATACCACTACTATGATTGCCAAAATAACCCTTACTAGACTCTCTCCTACTCTACCCCACCTTGCATCATCTGACACGTCTTTTACTATACCGATCCCCTAAAACAAAACTTTCTAAACTCTTTCCTCTGAGTCCTCCCCCTCCAAAACTTCTTTTTACTCTTCCAAAAGCCGCCTCCTATTGCTAAGACATAAAAAAAATCTTTCACTCTTTTATCCCTCCACTATCCTTTTAAATCGAAATTAACAGACTAACATGTTCACTTCTCAAATTCCATATTAAACTATACTAATATACTACCCAAATAAATGAATAACATATCCACTACTCAAATTACTTAATTTTTTTATTTTTATGTTTTTTTACTATACTAATTTTCAACAGTAATTCTTTATGGGTTCCGGAGTGGCGTGCTACTCGCCAGAAAAGCGATTCAACACCCATCAGGGGTAACAAGTGCTATATGAATGCAAATCTTTCTTCCCCTTTTATCCCTCCGCTATCCTTCTCACTCCAAGTAACTGACTAATATCCACCACTGAAATTACTTCCTATTTCACCATATTAATTCACCACTAATCCTTTGTAGGCTTCCTGAATAGCGTGCGTTAACAAGCGCTATATAAAAACAAACCTTTGTCCTCCTCTATCCTTCTGCTATCATTCCAAATCCAAATAACTGACTAACCTATCCACCACTTAAAATGTACTTGCATGTTTCACTATACTAATTAAACACTAATCCTCTATGGGTCCTGGAGTAGCGTGCTACTCGCCGAAAAGCGCTTTGACGCCTCATAAGGGGTAGTAAGCGCTATATAAATGGAGTTACAATACATTACATGTATACATACATACACACATACATATATACATTTTTATATTTGCATTTTTTGGTCAATATACCAATAGGGGATAGGAGCACTATGCTTTTATTGTTATATATGCACTTTACTTCCTGTATATTGTATATCCCCCTGTCATCATTTTATTGGTTGCTACCATGCCTGCTGCTAATCCTTTGCCTTTCATCCTTTTTTCTTTGGGTGTTAGTGCTTTTATTACACTTTAAAATGGCACACCTGCTTCTGGCGTATCATGTGACCAAGCTCCGCTTGCGGAGCGAAATGAGTCGAGGAGAGCACTTGCTTTACAATTGCAAAATAAAATTTACCTCTGCTGACACAATTTTGGTGTGATGGTGATTTACTAAAATCTTGGATTTGACACTTTGGGAGAGAGGTCAGAGCCTGCTAAGTTTGCGTGGATAGTGGACGGGACTGTTTTCGATACATATATACATATACACATGTAAATACACATATATACAGACACACATATATAGACACACACATACATATACACACATATATATATACATACACACATATACACCCACCCATACATACACATACATATATACACACATATATACACACACACACATATATATACACACACATATATATATACACACACACCCCTATATACACACACATATATATACACACCCCTATATACTCACACACACACACTCCTATATACACACACATACACACACACCCATATATACATACACACCCATATATACATACACACACCCATATATACATACACACACCCATATATACATACACACACATACACATATACATACACATACACATATACATACATACACATACACATATACATACACATATACATACATACATACATACACACACATATACACATACACACACACCTATATACATACACACACCTATATACATACACATACCTATTATACAAACACATATACATATACACACCTATATGCACACACCCATATACACACATATATACAGATATACATATATATATACACACATATATACACACACACATATATAGACAAACACCCCTATATACACACAAACATACACACATATATACATACACACATACACATTAGACAATTAGACCGTCTAATTGACTCAAAAGTGGGATATCCTGAAATCCACACTATCATTGGTCTTAATCGAACCACTCCTCTCGACCTGCACTACCTCCCAGCCTAAGGATCTGCCTTGCATGAAGGGCAATTGTTTATAATTCCAAGACAAACATGATTTATATATTTGTCCTGAAGATGATGCCATTTATCTTTTTTTTTCCGGCATCGAAACGTCGTTGACACAATAGGATCATATGTACTGAATATGCTTGTGAACGCTATGTACAATGGTCACTCAAACTACAATCAAGTCTGTTCACTGATTATAAGTATACAGACCGATTTGCTCGCTCTTGCCTATACTTGTTGTTTTGTCTTGTTCACTGTAGGTCATGGGCTGTGCCCCCTTGACATTACTTTCTGATTGTGTGCATCGCTAAATAAATTCCTGTCCGGCTGGACAAAGGACATAAATACTATTCCAGTTTGTGTCTATTCTTACCCTGATCCCCCAAAACTACTAGGGTCCACTGTTTTTTGTAACAAGTTAAACGCCCAAGGTCCCTAGTGTACTACCTTCGGGTTCCCTTGTTTCCTATAACTGCCCCATAGAGAATTACCACAGGGAAGGAATCTCTCGTAAGCTGAGGATAACAGCACATGTGCAATTCAGTGTCTCTCACATCATGCAGCTCATATATATATATATATTCAATGAAAAAACCATTGGTTTTAGGCCATATATAGTTAGGGATTTGCATTTAGAAAACCATATTTTACTCGCATAAAACCATTGAAATTCCATATATAGTTAGATGCGCTAACTATATATCGCGCACCCGCAATCCACTGCTGATGATGTCACATATTACATCATTCATGACATGGTTAGTGACATCACTGATGACATCACTGATGACATCTCAAATGACATCACTGATGACATCTCAAATGACATCACTGATTACAACATCCAGTGACTCTATGTTTCTGTAAAGTTAAAATATGTTTTACATATTGAAGAATGAGTGGATGTATAAGTGTCTGGATGAAGGATTTAGTAGGTGCAAGACTGACTGTATGAGTGAGTGATTAAATGTGTCTCACTGAGTGCATGGGTTAGTGACTAAACTGTTTTAATTTGTGCATCATTATATCTGTTGTTCTACAAACTGCTGCATATGTTGATCAGTAGCTATATGAGTAACTGTATGGGTTATTGATTGGTTGTCCAAGTATTTGTATGGGAAACTGAGTGTGTGTGTATGGGTGGCTGGGAGGTGTGTGACTCTGTACATAGATGTGTGAGTAGTTGATTCACTATATGTATAGATTCAAAACTGCATGTGGAAACAGCTGTATGGGCGGTTGACTGTGCATGAGTGTATTACTGAGTGAATGTATATCTCAGTGCTACATGTCAAATTAAGTACATATGTAAAACACAGTACATGTGAGAGTTGACATCTATAAATAACTGTGCATAAGAGCTAGTGAATGTGTGAGTGGCTGTATGGATCATTGTGAACATGTATCAGAGATTGTATAAGAGAGTAAAGTAAATATGTGTTAGTATATGTTTGAATAAGTAAGGTGTGTATAACTCTATAGTTGAGAAAATGGAGGTGTGATTGATTTTTGGCATAACTGACTAGGTGTGTGAGTAACTCCATGGATGAGTGACTGTCTGTTTACACTGATTGTATCTAAGGTTATATTAGAGTCTGAAGAGGTTCATGGTATTATCACATGAATGATATCATCAGTGATGTGATCAGTCATGTCAAATGAGATGTTATCAGTGATGTCATCAGTGATGTCATTTGAGATGTCATCAGTGATGTCATCAGTGATGTCACTAACCATGTCATGAATGATGTAATATGTGACATCATCAGCAGTGGATTGCGGGTGCGTGATATATAGTTAGCGCATCTAACTATATATGGAATTTCAATGGTTTTATGCGAGTAAAATATGGTTTTCTAAATGCAAATCCCTAACTATATATGGCCTAAAACCAATGGTTTTTTCATTGAATTTTCAAGGTTTTGTAAATGCAAATTCCTAACTATATATGGAGTATAACCTATGGTTTTTTCTGTGAATTTCAATGGTTTTTTAATAGCAAATATCAAAAGCTGTCAAATGTCAAGTACGTGATAGGTAAAAACGTTTTCGTGTTTATGCACGCTGATGTGCTTTGAACGCTGCCCCCCCCCCACTCCCCTCTTTTCTCTTAGTAGTACTCTCTCTTTGCAGATAGTGAACGGTAGTTAACTCAGACCTTTACCCCTGTTGTAATCCGTCGTACCTGCTTGTCTCTCCATTTGATTAATTATTATCCAAGCATTTACTGTTTTACAATTGGTTCTCTTTGGATCATTCTCTATTTACAAACAAGCACAAAGTCGCAATACTCTGTTTAGTCTTTGCAGATAGTGAAAAATCGTGTAAAAAAAGAAAAGTAATCGAGCAAAATCAGTAGACCACTAATTCGATCTCTTTTTAACCTCGGTAAAATACAAACATTAGGAATAACCCTTCATGAGAAATACGAAAATAGTGAAATGAATTGAGCTCCACACCATGAGGGCTGCAAAACAGCTCGACTCCGCCACCCACACCGCCCAAAATAACGGCAAACCCTATGCAAATATTATAAATATACACAACACACCACCAAAGAAACAGAGTAAAACATTTTATTAAATAACTATTTACATAACTATTTTATACTTTTTATTGCCCGATCCGGCTAGCTCAATCGATCGAGCATGAAAGTCATGCACTGATAACAAGCGTTGAGAGTTTGTAGAATGATGGCTTCAGATTTTCCACATACGGTGTAGTGGCGCGAACTGGCAGGGGGCGTTTGGATTCTACCCCTTCTCCAAATAAGATTTTCATACGTAAATGTTCGTTCATGCTTTTTGTCCCTGAGTTGCTTCCATGTCACTGCCTTACATAAATGGCATAAGTCCTGGTTGTTGAGTGCCATACTTCAGAGTTCTAAGCAGCTCTTGTAACACTGTTTAAACCTTATTTGCACCTGCTGCAGCTTCACTATTCAAAGTAAGTGGGGTCCATTTGTGGACCTGACTGCATTGGAAAACAATGTGATACGGTGCCTCCCTAAACCGCTTGACGGAGGCCCACGAGGGGCGGTGAGATGGCGCGGACTGAGAGGGGGCGCTTGGCTCCTGCCCCCTCCCCAAGTCGTGTTGCCCTGGTGAGGCCTGAGATCGCCCCCGGCATAGGCGGCCGGCTCCCGGGGTCCGGCGGAATTTTTTCCCTTTTGAAGAATCTTTCATTCTGGACCTTGTCCCACAATCCGTTTCACCTGAAGACACGCTGTCGTAGGGCGCCCCTTTACCGTTTTAGTTGCCATTCCGCCCGCTTTTGGTACTCTGTGCCTCTTCCGCCATTCAGCTGTTTACCGCTCGCTCTTGCGACTATAAACGTCTCGCTCACCATGTAGTTGAGTTGCTCCCGCTCTTAAGATTTGACCGAACTTTTTGGACTGCTGAAAGCGGTGGAATTCCGACCGCTGGTTGGTGGACACATTTTGACTATATTCTGCACCTGCATTGTCGCGTAATGCGTCATATGACGCGACGCGTTAGCGCACCCAGAAGTGCTCCGGTGCGCAAGGCGCAGCTTCCCGGAAACGATCCAGAGCGCGCCGCGCAGCGCGTAACGTAAGCATAACAGGTCATGTGACTTGTTAATAAAACTTTTCATTGGTTCATTTTACTTTTCTTTTCCTAATTATGTAAGACTAGGTCATGTGACCTAAAAATAACACTTTTCATTGGATTAAAACATTTTTTTTCCCCAAACGATGAAAGCCCCACCTTGTTTCTGGATGTTTCAGACTGAAGCTGGCGTCACCATGAGAGCACCACCATCTCGTAGCTCCGTCGTGGCCATTCCGCAAGCAATCATGGCAGCCGCTCCCCACCGGAAGCCTGCGGGAGTCGACGGCCCTCAAGACTTTTGTACAATCTTCAAGGCTGAGGGGACGCTTTCGAGAATGGAACCCAAGCCCTGGCAGACAAGCGTCCGAGTTCCAAGGTGTCCCAGGGCCATTTTACTGGACCAGGCCCAAATCCGAAGAACCGGCCGCCATTTTAAGAGTCCTGTGGCAGCCGCCTATCGCTGCACCGCAAGAGTGGGAGCAACTCAACTACATGGTGAGCGAGACGCTGTAGCCGTAAGAGCGGGCGCTAAACAGCTGAATGGCGGAAAAGGCACAGTGTAGCAAAAGCGGGCGGAATGGCGACTGAAACGATAAAGGGGCGCCCCACTACAGCAGACAAGCCTCCGCCATGTGCTTCAAAACTGCATATGTATCTCGTGATATCAAGGTTGGGCAACCAGTACAGAACAAGCAGTTACGAGTCCCATTTACACCGGCGCCATTTTGGGCGCGGCCGGGCAGGTCCAGGATCTACTGAAACATAAAAAATGAGGCTGACGTCTCTGAAGCAGTTGACGAACAGCAGGACATAGCAAATAAACATGAACTCTCTAAAGCTGTTAACTCACTGCAGAACAAAACAAGTGAACCTGAAACCTCTGGAATAATTGTCGCTCAAAAGAACAACACACAAAACTCTGTAGAGCCTGAAGAAAAAAAAACAGAAGGGCACTGTAGTTTCAGACACACTTAACACTAATGACTAAACAAAGATATCGTCTGTTTATAAAGCAGTTATCATCTTGACAGAATTGACAAAGAAGTGTACAGACACCAATGCATCAGCATTCTCGGAGATAACATCTTAAGGAACAAAGAAAGACCTGTTCACTCTTGACACCCCAGGTGCTGTGTATATTGCACTATAGTGCTGCATCGAGAAAACGGGCAACCCTATTGATGTGGATTTTTCATTATTGATTATTGTAAAGAAATGGCGACTCCCCCCTTTAGCAGATTAGCTAAATGTTTGCGTAATTTAGGCATAAAAGTTATATTATTGTTGTTGTTGTTATCGTTATAGTGCTGGTTAATTTCAAAAAGTGGTTAAATATATTTACAGTTTTTGTTGCGTTCGTTATATTTAAATATTAATAAAGTTTTAAAATGTAACTGTCTTGGAGTACTATATTTTTTTTTTAAATCGGGTGAATGGGGCCTTGAATCGGGTTATTGTCATGTGTGGGCTTTGCAAGTGTACTGCTACAAGATCGGACATTTCAAACTCAAATGCACGTTCTTTTTCTTACCTTTCCGAAGCATGGAGCGCAATAGCAGGCAGAGAAAGGGTGATGCACGTGTTGAACACTGCCTGGCCTGCAAATTGCTGGCATTGCCCCCCCACCCGCTCCTGAAAGAGGGCACACACACACCGCCGCCCCGAGTACTTCACAAACCTCTAAAAGACCATGCGCTTGTTCAATGGGAAGTGGATAACATGGCTAAGAGCATTTGCTGACTAATGCATGAATATCGCTGACTTTTCAGCGATATTCATGCATTGCAGCCGTTTTTTATCGCATTTGCGATAAACCTTGCTAATAGCAAGGTTTATGTCCGATAAAATTCGCCGAAGTGCGGCGATAATTATTGTCTCTAAACAAGTTAGAGACAAAAATTACCGCTAGTTGTTGGAAATATGCCCCCGGGTTTTTCCTTGCAGGAATCGGGAAGCGAAAGACTAGCACTGAAATCAGTAGTCTCACACCTGAATCGGGAGGGTTGACATGTCTGGATACTCTACAGCTGGGGCCATAAACTACATCCGCAGGGCTAGGTGATAGCCTAGGTCCGGCCTGGACAATCGGACACAGAGGAAGAGGAGTGTCAGAGGGTGCGGTAGTGAATAGGGTGAAAGGGAGGTGTCGAGCGGGCACAGGGTGTGATTCTCAGAGAAGAGCAGCGCAGATAGGGGAAGTATATGGCCCATGCATGAGAGAGAGAGCGGGGGTGACCATTGCGTGGGGGAGATGCGTGCGAGGGTGGGGAGCCATGCTGAGAATCGGCGGCGTGCAGAGAGTGGCCCTGGTCAAGGCATCTAAAATGGCTGCCGTGCACGACAAAATTGTGGCATTGGACAAAAACGCAAGATGGCGCAGACAATGTTTATCAATAAGGATTCATTTATAACAAAATATTTACTCGCAGTGACAAAATGGTGTTCAACACTTCCTGATTTCCATCGAATCGAACGTTAACAAACGTCACGCAGCAAAAAAAAAAGCTCACGCACAGAGCAGTTTTTAGCCATGTTATCCAATGGAAGGTGGATAACATGGCTAAGAGCATTTGCTGGATAATGCATGAATATCGCTGACTTTTCAACGATATTCATGCATTGTGGCCGATGTGCGGCGATAATTTTTGTCTCTAAACAATTAAAACGAAGCACAAAATGGCGAATTCCCGTTTCGCTACCAGTTTGCGGCCCAGTTCGCGGCCCGGGAAACGCTTCTACCGTGAAAAATATTTTTTTTTTTATTTTCCCCACGGGACCCTTTAATAACCCCAACAACAATCCTAGGGGGTGAAGAGGGGTATACCTTGCACCCTTTCAATAAATTCCCCCTTCGTTTTTCACCTCTTCTCTCTCGATCCTACCGAGAGACAAGATGGCGGCCGCTCCGGACTGTTTAGAATGTTGACAGACACCGGAGAGCCAATCAGCTTTCTGCGCGCAAAGTTCCGAAACGCGAAAAGTAAGCGGACCGGATCGCTGCCCGGAGCGCTGTTACAGATATATATCTTGATTTAAACGTTAATTTCTCAAAATCCACTGAAGCACATATATTGAGACCTAGCAAAGGCACATCGGGCTACCAGTCCCTACAATTTTGCCAAGTTTCGTGCAAATCCATTCAGCCGTTCGAGCTAAAAGTGAGGCCAACCGCCCTATGGAAAACTCAATGTAAAAAACGTGTTTTGGGACCCCCCTTTTTTCTCAGCCCCCCCTTGACGAAACCCCACCAAATTTTCAGGGGCTGCTCAGAAACAAAATGTGCCATTTTCCTGAAAATTTCAGCCGATTCCGTCCACAAACGCCAAAGTTATTAGACATAGAATTTTCAGAAATCCCATAGGGAATTAATCCTAACTATATATACCTACTGGCGATAGCCAGTAGGTAATATATATATATATATATATATATATATATATATATATATATATATATATATATATTACCTACTGGCGGTCGCCAGTAGGTAGTTATAGTTAGGATTTTTTTCAATGTTAAATCTCAAAATTCTATTTGGAATAACTTTGGCGCCGGTTGACGAATCTGCCTCAAAATTTCCTCAAAATGGCCTCGCGGCGTTGTGGTCCTTCCCTGAAAGTTTGGGGGGGAGTCGTCAAGCAGGGGCCGAGATAAAAGGGGGGTCCCAAAACACGTTTTCCCCATGTTAATTTCCATAGGGCGGTTGGACTCACTTTTAGCCTAAACGGCTGAATGGATTTCCACAAAACTTGGCAAAATTGTAGGGACTGGTAGCCCAATGTGCCTTTGCTATGTCTCAAGATATGTGCTCCAGTGGATTTTGAGTAATTTAGGTTCAAAAAAATATATATATCTGGGCGGAGCCTAACTACACATCTGATCTGATTGGCTGTCAGCACTTCATCCAAGAAGTGTTGGCAGCCATCTTGGGACCAATATACATGATAGCACCTCATTAAAAAGCATTGTGGTTAATAGAGGGTTTTAGGACTTTAGTTACATTATAAATCATTTGTTGATGGTATCATACTCATTTTAGGAATTGTGGTGTGTTCTAAGGGGATTTTACCATGTGAAAAAGCCTTCTGCTGTGATATCATGAATCATGTTTGAAAGAAAACTAATATATCATCATTTTCCCACAGTGGTTTGGAAGGGGATCTATAAGCTAAACTGAAAGCATATTTTCTGTAAATTCACATTATCTTTCTCAGTCATGTGAGAATGAAGTCTGACATTCTCAGTAAAACATGTACATCCAACAAGGACAGAGACTGTCAGTTGATTTCTTTGTGTTCTACTGCAGCCTCCTAGAGTGTTCTAAAGAACAACTAGAGCGCTAACAGTCCTACTTATTACAAAGGTATAGCACACCTGAAGCCATCATGATGGGAATAAAGTGGTAACTCTTAAAACATTTAATTTAAAAAGGAACAAAATGAGGGGGTATATTATGCCATAGAAAGTATTATTAGTGCTGCAGAAAGAGAAATTAGGGCATATTTTGAGTGACTTCTCAAATCCTCTTCTATTTCATTAAAAAATTCTGACATGCAGTCTCCCAAGATGGCCACCAGAGACAAAAGAGCCCAAATGTAGCCCAAATATCACCCAGATGTAGCCCAAGTATAGCCCAATGACAGAATGTCCCAGAGTGTTCTAAAGAACAACTAGAGCGCTAACAGTCCTTCGTATTACAAAGTTATGGCACACCTGAAGCCATCTTGATTGGAATAAAGTGGTAACTCTTAAAACATTTAATTTAAAAAGGAACAAAATGAGGGGGTATATTTTGCCATAGAAAGTATGATTAGTGTTGCAGAAAGAAAAATTAGGGCACATTTTGAGTGACTACTCAAATCCTCTTCAGTTTCATAAAAGAATTCTGACATACAGTCTCCCAAGATGGCCACCAGAGACAAAAGAGCCTAAATGCAGCCCAAATATCACCCAGATGTAGCCCAAGTATAGCCCAATGACAGAATGTCCCAGAGTGTTCTAAAGAACAACTAGAGCGCTAACAGTCTTACTTATGACAAAAGTATGGCACACCAGAAGCCATCTTGATTGGAATGAAGTGGTAAGTCTGAAAACATTTATTTTAAAAAGGAACAAAATGAGGGGGTTCATTTTGCCATAGAAAGTATGATTAGTGCTTCAGAAAGAAAAATTAGGGATCATTTTGAGTGACTTCTCAAATCCTCTTCTATTTCATTAAAAGAATTCTGACATGCAGACTGAAACATGCACTTTGAATACCAGCAGCAGACTTCCCTGGTGAGCAGTAGCTTTACTACAGTGATCTAATGAGAAACTAGAGTGCTAACATTCAGAATTTATGGCAAATGTGTGACACATCTGAATGCCTTCTTGATGGAACCAAAGTATACAAGCATTGAAAATGCAATAGATCTCGCCATCGTTTAAGTTAAAGCCATTCTGTTTGTAATGAGGTGGCTTTTTAGCTTTGCTTTTATTAGTGTATTTTTAAACTTTCATGTAAATAACATGTATCTGTATGCAGATATATGTATATGTATGCATGCATTTATATTTGTATATATATAGATATACAGATTATATGCTTATTTATGTATGTGTGTATATATATATACATACACATACATATATATAAATGCATATGCATATATATGCATATATATATATATGTGTGTATATGTGTGCGTGTAGAGAGAGGTAGAGAGGTAGAGGTGTAGAGGTAGAGAGGTAGAGGTAGAGAGGTAGCAGTAGAGAGGTAGAGACTAGTAGAGAGAGAAGTAGAGAGAGGTAGAGAGGTAGAGAGTAGAGAGTGAGTAATAGAGAGTAGAGAGTGAGTAGTAGAGAGTAGTAGAGAGCAGTAGAGAGAGTAGCAGAGAGTGAGTAGTAGAGATAGTAGAGTGAATAGTAGAGTGAGTAGTAGAGAGTAGTAGAGAGTGAGTAGTAGAGAGTGAGTAGTAGAGAGTGAGTAGTAGAGAGTAGTAGAGAGTAAGTAGTAGAGTAAGTAGTGGAGAGCAGTAGAGAGTGAGTAGTAGAGAGTAGTAAAGAGTGAGTAGTAGAGAGTAGTAGAGAGTGAGTAGTAGAGAGTAGTAGAGAGTGAGTAGCAGAGAGAGAGAGAATAGTAGAGAGTAGTAGAGAGTGAGTAGTATAGTGAGTAGTAGAGACTAGTAGAGAGAGAGAGTAGTAGATAGTGAGTAGTAGAGAGTAGTAGAGAGTGAGTAGTAGAGTGAGTAGTAGAGAGTGAGTAGTAGAGAGAGTATTAGAGAGTGAGTAGTAGAGAGTAGTAGAGAGTGAGAAGTAGAGAGTGAGTAGTAAAGAGTAGTAGAGAGTGAGTAGTAGAGAGTGAGTAGTAGAGTGAGTAGTAGAGACTAGTAGAGAGAGAGAGTAGTAGAGAGTGAGAAGTAGAGAGTGAGTAGTAAAGAGTAGTAGAGAGTGAGTAGTAAAGAGTGAGTAGTAGAGAGAGAGAGTAGTAGGGAGTGAGTAGTAGAGAGTAGTAGATAGTGAGTAGTAGGGAGTGAGTAGTAGAGAGAGAGTAGTAGAGAGTAGTATAGTAGTAGAGAATGAGTAGTAGAGAGTGTGTATTTGAGAGTAGTGGAGTAGGAGAGAGTAAGTAGTAGAGAGTAGTGGAGAATATTCCAAAGTTTGGCACAGCACCACTTGCACAATAAGTCCAATCAAATCATATCACTTAGAGTCCTTATTGAAGTGCTGAATCTTGGTGTATATTCAAATGCTTTTATTTTCCTTAAGTTTATGTACCACAGCCAGCCGAAACATTTCGTTCTGTACAACAGAACTTCTTTAGGGCGTTCTTATTTCCTTCAAGTTATGTCGGTATCCTGTTGTCATATAACTAGATATTTCTTCCAAATGTTAGACGAGACGTAAGTACATTCTTATTCAAAGTGACTAGGTATCAATTTTACCCACACAATTCGGGCAGACTTGAGTAATTTATAGCATCCTCAAAGTCAGTCTTTCAAAAATTCCAAAGTATAGGACATGATAATCCAAATCCAAATGTTTCTCAAGAAAAGTCATTTTCAATCGTTCGGAATATCGGTGTTTGGGCAGATATGACCCAGGGACCCCCAGTATGCAAGGGGAATTAGTCCCCCCTCTGCAAACGCGCCAGTGGCCTGTGTTGCAGAGAGGTGTAAAAAGGGGCATAGCCTCATTACACCTCTGTGCAATGTAGCCCCCTGGCACATCCTGGAGGTTCCACGTGGGCTAGTTGGCCCCCAGGGACCCCTAGTATGCAAGGGGAATTAGTTCCCCCTCTTCAAACATGCACAGGGGCTGCGTTGCAGAGAGGTGTAAAAAAGGGTGTGGCCTCATTACACCTCTCTGCAATGCAGCCCCCAGGCGCATACTGGAGGCTCCTGGTGGGCTAGTTGGCCCGAAGGAACCCCCAGTATGCAAGGGGAATTAGTTCCCCCTCTGCAAACGCGGCACGGGGCTGCGTTGCAGAGAGGTGTAACAAGGGGCATAGCCTCATTACACCTCTGCAATGCAGCCCCCTGGCGCATACTGGAGGTTCCAGGTGGGCTAGTTGGCCCCCAGGGGCCCCCAGTAAGCAAGGGGAATTAGTTCCCCCTCTTCAAACATGCACGGGGGCTGCGTTGCAGAGAGGTGTAAAAAGGGGCGTGGCTTCATTAAACCTCTCTGCAATTCAGTCCCCTGGCGCATACTGGAGATTCCTGGTGGACTTTCAGGTCTTATATAGTTAGGAATTAGCATTAAAAAAAACCTTTGAAATTCACTGAAAAAAACATAGGTTTCAGGCCTTATATAGTTAGGAATTAGCATTTAAAAAACCTATGAAATTCACTGAAAAAACCATAGGTTTCACACCATAAAACCATTGAAATTCCCACGTTATAGTTAGTTGGACTCACTATAACTTGCGCGCCTGCAATGCACTGCTGATAACGTCACTTATTACATCACTCATGACATGGTCAGTGACATCACTCATGACATCACTGATGACACCATCCTTGTTACAGAGTGACAGACCTCCTTTCTGTGTAATGTAACCCTTGAAACACATATTCAAAAATAGAAACTAAACTTTTCAAAAAAATAGAGATACCCATACCAGTTACAACAACCAATTCAGTAATACCACCATCTATATACACATCCACTCATTCACCAACAGTTCTATACAGTCACTCATACATATATTCACTCATCATATGTAGTGAAACACCTATACATCCTGTTACACACCGACAGTCATCCAAAAGTTACTCACACACATAATCACACATGCAAATAAACTATTGAACATCCATTTATTTGCATATACAGCTATACACACACTACCACCTTACTTCTAAGGAAACTTACACATACTTACTCTCTTAAACAATCACTTATAGAAACACATACTTAATTAAACAAGAACTCTTTCAATCTCTCACTCTCATATATACTCACTTATATACATCAATACTCACATATACTAGATTAAAACATATGTAGCTACTGATAAAGACACTAGTGAGACAGTCATTCACTCACTAACATACACATATACACACTGATCCACCCATAGAGTTCTGCACATATGCTGTCTTCAAAACATATACAAACAGTGAGTCAGTCATTGATGCATCTATATGCTAAGTAACACCCCCACCAAACCATACAGACACTCATACTGATACTAAAAAAACATCTAATAACCCATATACACACACGTGTAGCTACTCACCAACCCATGCAGCCACTTATACACAAAGTGAAACACTGATACAAACATTTAAATATTTAAACAATACTCGCTAATATATGTATTCACTAAGATACACTTAATAAGCCAGTTAACCAATCATTTTTTTTTTTTAAAACATCCATTAAGACACTTATTGAAACATTTATTCTTCCATCGACCTTTACATATACATATATAAAACATATTTATTTTTCAGAAAGACACACATCACTGGATGGTGTCATCAGTGATGTCATGAGTAATGTCACTGACCATGTCATGAGTGATGTAATAAGTGACGTCATCAGCAGTGCATTGCAGGCGCGCAAGTTATAGTGAGTCCAACTAACTATAACGTGGGAATTTCAATGGTTTTATGTCAGTAAGATTTCCAGCTAACTATAACTGGTGTCAAACCTATGGTTTTTTCAGTGAATATATATATATATAAAGTTTTTTTTCACAAACAAACTGACACTGACGAAGCTAGAGTAGCGAAACGCGTCTGTCGGGGGTGAAGGGGGGTTTGCAAATAAAAATATTTTTTACCGGATTCCAGCGTGCTCGCCTTTTTCTACTTGGATAAGTGGAAAGTGTCGTGAAGTTTAAGCGCCTCACCAGCGCTGGCGTACTAGCACCCGGGAGTTGGAGGAGCGACGGCGGTGAAAGGACCTGTGCTTCAAATTGTTATGGCCGTTAGCCCCAAGGTGTGCTGAGCGAAAAGGAAACAACGGAGTCGGATTCGCGAACTCCGAGACAAACATCGTGAACACCGAGGAACTCACCGTATGTCTGTGAGCAGGCAGGAGGGAGACGTCGGCTGACGGAGACCGAACGCAGGCACCAGGCGCGGTGAGTGAAACGGTTCGCACATATTGTGCTTTTGATGTACTACTTGCTCAAGCCTTTGTCCCGAAGGAACCGTAACAGCATGAAAACCCCCCGAAAGCAGTGAAAAGTCGCCACCCCATGGGAAGAAATAAAAAGACTTTCTTACATACCTAATTTGAAACTAGTGATGGCGGGTGTTGAAGACATAACTGGGGAGCGAGAATCCGCAGCTAATGTTATATTTAGATCCTCCAATGAACGCCCGGCAAAAGTGAATGATGTTGATACAACGTCAACTACACACAGCAATTTGAAAAAGTTGTTTTTGAAATTAGAAAAATTGAAAGAGAGAGAAGTGCGTAAATGGTGGGAAGCTACTTCGTTACAGCGATATATAGACTGTGACAAAGTACCAAGAGGTCTCCGTATATTTACGGTCCCAGCATATGAAAATCCGGATCCCGCACTACTCAAAGACTGGGCAGACTATACTGCTGAATCATCAAAGGGTATGGTACGGCTATTAATTAAATATGCGTGGAGTGATCATGACAAATGCTTAAAAGAAATTGCGGAAGTGGAGGAGCAGATTGGAAAGGAAAAAGACACAAAAGCCAGTGAAGAACTAAGAGGTACCTTGATCAAGAGAATTTAAGACTATGAACTGGGCATTCGGAAACGCAAACAAACAAAATTCCAGAGGGATGAACAGGATTACTTATCTGGCAGAATATTGACTTTTGCTAGGAAGTTCGATGACACCAGGAAAAGACTCGCCCAAGGAGTGGTGACCATAAATAATGCAGATACAGAAGAATCTGAGGTGTCTGATGGAGAACAAACTCCGGCTCCTGCAAGAAAGGAAACTTTGGGCGCGGAGCCTTTTTTGGACGAATATCAAGTAATAAAAGAAATGCGCCTGAGGCCACAACAAAGGAATCATCCTCCCCTACAATCAAATCAAAGAGGAGGACGAGGCGGGGCAAGAGGGGCAAGAGGCGGTATGCAAACAGCTGCCTCACCCAGGGTAACTCGCAGTGCCTCAAACCGCAGGAGAAAGTAACACAGACAGAAGAAAATAATGTCATCAATTTGTCAATAAGAGAACTAACAGTTGATGAAATTAATGTCTTAAAGAAAGGATTGAGTTTCTGCCCCACAAGCGATTTTAACCTGGTGGATACAAGAATTGATTTTTTTAGGTACATACGGAAATTAAAGTTCAAGAAGATCTTCCTCCTCCGTCCAAAAGACAATGAAATAGAGGAGGAATTGGACCCTAATTCTCTTGCAAATCTGTTGTTAACTCCAACACCGGAAATGCTAAATAATGGAGCAACGAATATGCTAGAAGAAAATGTACCTATACGACAAACACGAGATCCTAGTAATATGAAAAATACATCCAAGAAACTGCCTGTTGCACCACATGATTCAATAGATGTCTTTAATGAAGCTGTGCTTGCGAACTTGGAAAAATTATCGAGAGAGAAAATGAATATGAAATCATCTAACATCTCAAAAAAAGAGTGGGAAGCTATAAGATCCCTCAAAGAGGACAAAACCATTGAAATACAGCCCTCCGATAAGGGGGGTAACATCGTGATTTTCAACAAAGAACATTATGAACAGGAGGCACTAAAACAACTAAAAAATAAAGAGTGCTACGTTCCTATTCAAAGATCTGAGTATGCCAAAAGCATAATAAAATATCATGGAATGTTAACAGAATGGAAAAAGGAGGGCATGCTAAATGATGAGGAGTTCCGGACTTGTACTGTGAATCACCCGTCTTACCCACCTTTTATCACCTCCCCAAAATCCACAAGCACGCCAAGAGACCACCCGGATGCCCAATTGTGTCCTCAATTGGGAGTCTGTTGGAGAACATGTCTCGTTTTATAGACTCGTATCTTGCTCCCACTGTCAAAGATCTCCCATCTTACGTGAGAGATACACGAGATTTTCTCCGTATAATGGACAACATTGCCTGGGAAGAGAACATGCTTTTAATCACATTAGATGTGGTTAATCTATATACCTGTATAGATCATGAAAAGGGTCTGACAGCAATTGAATGGTTTCTGGACAAAAAAACAGAAAATTACAGGACACACAGTGCAATGTTACTTAGTATGATAAGTTTCTGTCTGTACCATAACATCTTCTTGTTCTCTAACCAATTATACAAACAAACAAGAGGTACTTCTATGGGCTCATGCTTCTCCCCCAGCTACGCGAATCTTTTCGTGGGCTGGTAGGAGAAGCACGAAGCGTGGGCAGAACAAAATGAGACATGGACTGACAATATTTTAATGTGGACCAGGTATATAGATGACCTTTTTATTATTTGGCGAGGTGATAGGACCTCGGCCGAGGATTATATCGCCAAGCTCAATAATAATACTAAAAACTTGAAGTTTACTAGCACAATTAGTGCCACTAGTATTTGCTATTTGGATTTAGAAATCTACATAACAAACAACACGCTCCAAACAAAACTCTACAGAAAACCAACAGCGGGGAATGCAGTTTTGCATGCAGCTAGCTATCACCCGAAGAGTCTCGTGAGGAACGTACCCTATGGTGAGCTGTTACGCTTAAAGAGAAACTGCTCAATGTAAACCGACTTTCAACTAGCTAAATCTGATGCACAGACCAGGTTCCATAATAGGGGTTATTCCAATAGCTTATTAAAACAAGCTTCACTGAAAGCATCTATAGTCAACAGGAGGGATCTCCTGATGCCTAAGGATGTGCGATGTGCCAAAGATGGGAGAGGAAGTGAGAATGATCACCAAATTCAACACCAGATCTGGTGATCTCGTCCACATCTTAAGAAAAAACTGGCACATCCTAATGACTGACAATGTGCTGAAGAAACATTTAACACAACATCCTTTAATAACTTACCAACGCTGTCAGTCATTGTCAGATCATCTGGTCCACAGCCACTATTCTACAAAAACAAAGTCAGTTACGGTGTCCAACCTAAAAGGGTTTTTTCCCTGCCTTCGCTGCAAAGCCTGCAAAGGGAGTAGAAAAACTTTAGAATATCCTAACAGAACAGGAGAAGGTGGACCCAACAGAAAAATTATGAAATTGCTAAATTGTAACTCGGAATTCACTATCTACTGTCTTGAGTGCCCCTGTAAGAAAAGATATATAAGGAGTACCATTAACCCCACGAAGCTTAGGATCCTGGAACACATGCAGGCTATCACGAATAAAGATAGATCTTACTCAGTAGCCCGCCACTTTGCTGAATGTCACCAGAGCAATAGAGATCTGTTAAGCTTCTACTGTATAGACCAAGTAAATAAACAAGAACGAGGGGGGGACAGGGAGAAGGCACTGAGAATCCTGGAGTCTAGGTATAGAATCGATCTAAAAACCAAGACTCCATGGGGCCTGAATAATGACGAGGAACTATGGGTCCACCTTTAATTTAAATGCATGGGATCATGCATTTTATACTGCAAATAAGGATGCGCTAGGTTTAATGAGAAAATAATATACATCACTCCCTTTGAAACCCAGAAACGTCTTCTGCCCCCCATCAGTTGGAAATTGATTAACAAGAGCAAGAATGCCTATACAAGGCTGCAAAACAGGGAAAATCAGAGACAGTTATATGAGGGTCCATTAAATCATGAGGATATAATAAAATGGAAATACATCCCCCAATCGTTAAAAGAATTATAAGCTACACAAGCTTTAGCATGTACCTTGACCCCATAACTGCCTGAATATTTCCATTATTATCATTTCAATTGGTATGTAAATAATGTGATGAAATGTTTGTTATATCAATTGTTTTTAATGAGCACTGAGCACTTTATATTTAACTGCGCCTTGTTTTTTAGACCATGTGTTAAAAAATAATATACGTTGTAAGATGGCCGCCATGTTGGAAATTTTAAAAGACCTTATCTATGTCAATGATGTGGGAAGTGGCCAATTGGTTTAAAGCCGCGCATTTTTTCACAAACAAACTGACACTGACGAAGCTAGAGTAGCGAAACGCATCTGTCGGGGGTGAAGGGGGGTTTGCAAATAAAAATATTTTTTACCGGATTCCAGCGTGCTCGCCTTTTTCTACTTGGATAAGTGGAAAGTGTCGTGAAGATATATATATATATATATATATATATATATATATATATATATATATATATATATATATATATATATATATATATATATATATATATATATATATATATATATATATATATATATATATATATATATATATATATATATTACCTACTGGCGGTCGCCAGTAGGTAGTTATAGTTAGGATTTTTTTCAATGTTAAATCTCAAAATTCTATTTGGAATAACTTTGGCACCGGTTGACGAATCTGCCTGAAAATTTCATGAAAATGGCCTCGTCGAGCTCCGGTCCTTCCCTGAAAGTTTGGGGGGGATACAATAAGCGGGGGCCGAGATAAAAGGGGGGTCCCAAAACGCGTTTTCCCCATGTTAATTTCCATAGGGCGGTCGATTTCACTTTTAGCCCGAACGGCTGAATGGATTTACACCAAACTTGGCAAAATTGTAGGGACTGGTAGCCCGATGTGCCTTTGCTATGTCTCAAGATATGTGCTCCAGTGGATTTTGAGTAATTTAGGTTAAAAAAAATATATATATCTATAGCAGCGCACCGGTGCGCGCACCGGAGTGCGCTCCAGGCGCGACACGCGAGGTGCGCATGGAAAGCTGATTGGCTCTCGGGTGTCTGTAAACATTCGAAACAGTCCAGAGCGGTCGCCATCTTGTGTCTCGGTAAAATCGAGACATAAGAGGTGGCTAAAACAAAGTGGGAACTGACCATAAGGCGTCAGGGATAGACCCCTTTGACCCCCTAGGTTTGATGTGGGGGCTATAAAAGGGCCCCGCGGGGCATTTAAAATATATATATTTTTTTCGTTTTGCGCGGGGGAAGCGCTCGGTGCGCGCACCAGGTAGCGCACCGGGGAGCGTAAAATGAGGGAAAAAGATGACAGAGTTTTAAAAAAATGAAGTTTTTATTTAGAAATTGGAGGTAGTTCTTAAAAGAACTTTTTTTTTTCTTCTTTTTGTTGTTTTATATTTTTTTTGTGTTTTTGGAACTTTTTGAACTTTTTTTGGCTTTTCAAAACAGTGTTATATTTTTTTTTGTATTTTTTAGGGGGAGAAACAAAAAAAGGGAATTGAAACTGGCTCAACTGGAGCAAAAAAACAAAAAACCCAAAAAATTATTTCTTTTTGGGGCACTTGTGATTATCACCTGCAAGGACGATGAGCTTAATACTTTGTTCCCCATAGGAGATAAGCTTGCCACAAGCAGTACAAGTAATTTTAAAATCAGCAAATCTCGGCTGAATGCAAGGCATCACCTCAGATGTTTCTGGTTGCGAGGAAGTGGGTTGGTTTCTTTGGGAGGGGGTCCTTGATGACTGGGGGAGGTTACTGGCCAGTTCCCGGAACTCTGCACGAGAGTAGTTGTTTGGATGTTTTCTTGTCATGTGCCGAATCATGGTATAGTTACCAAAAGAATATTTCTTGTTTGGGTTGCCCCGTGAAAGTTCATCATTGCAGATGAGGCAAGTCACCTTGGGAGCATTCACCTTTTTTTTCCCCTCTGGAATTGAAAAAAACTGCCAAACAATGTGTGGTTTGGGTTTGTAAGGTGTATTTTCTTCTGGCAGCCATCTTCTTCTCCCCTCCTCCTCTTCCTCTTCCTCCTCCTCCTGTTCTTGACCACCAATATAATTTGGAGCTGGTCCTCTTGGTGGTGGTGGTGGTGGTGGTGGGGCAGATGCACCAGCTGATGCTACTACTGAAGCCATTATTTGGAGCAAAAAAGTAGAGAGAGCAACAAACAGGTCTTCCTCAGTCAAAGGACAAAGTCAGAATAAGGAAAAAAGGTGGGGTCTTTCATCATTTAGAAAACAAAACTGTCCTGAACCAATGAGAAGTGTTATTTTCAGGTCACAAGACCAGGGGCTTCATCATTATGAAACTAAAACTGTTATGAACCAATGAAAAGTGTTATTTTCTGCTCACATGACCCGACGCGCTTACGCTACGCGCACGGGGGCGCGCAGCGTAAGCGCGTCGGAAGTTTACGTTTTGCGATCGTATTCGCTCGAGTACTTCCGGGTGCGCTTACGCCGTGCGTATCACGCGGTCGCGGCTACGCGATACGTCACGATCATGTTTTCGTTTGCGATATTGGCGCTCACGAGACGCTCCCCGGAGCGCGCCCGGGGGCGCTTTTCAGAAATACGCTTTTCGGGGCGCACTCCGGGGCGCGCTCTGGGAGCGCTCCCCCCAAAAATTAAAAAAAAAAAAATGGGATAATTGTAGAGACAGGTAGCCCTATTCTGAAGTGGTTTGTAAAAAAATTAACTTTATAAAAATATGTATTGTGCTACATTGGGCTTAATATATGTTAGAGCCAAAATGTAGCCCAAATGTAGCCCAAAGTAGCCCAATGTAGCCCAAAGATGGCCACCAGAGATCAAAAATTGTAAATGTAGCCCAAAATTCAACTAGATGTAGCCCAACTGTAGCCCAATGACAGAATGTACCAGAGTGTTAAAAAGAACAACTAGAGTGCTAACAGTCTTATTTATAAAGTGAAACTTATAGTAAGGAATTAGCATTAAAAAAACCTTTGAAATTCACTGAAAAAAACCATAGGTTTCACACCAGTTATAGTTAGGAATTAGCATTTAAAAAACCTATTAAATTCACTGAAAAAACCATAGGTTTCACACCAGTTATAGTTAGCTGGAAATTTTACTGATATAAAACCATTGAAATTCCCACGTTATAGTTAGTCGGACTCACTATAACTTGCGCGTGCAATGCACTGCTGATGACATCACATATTACATCACTCATGACATGGTCAGTGACATCACTCATGACATCACTGATGACACCATCCAGTGAATATGTGTCTTTCTGAAAAATAAATATTAGTGAGTTATGTTTAAATATTTAAATACATATATTAGTGTTTCACTTTGTGTATAAGTGGCTACATGTGTTGATAAGTAGCTACATGCGTATGTATATGGGTTATTTGATATTTTTAGTAGTATCAGTATGAGTGTCTATGTGGTTTGGTGGAGGTATTACTTAGCACATAGATGCATGAGTGACTGACTCTTTGTTTGTATGTGTTTTGAAGACAGCATATGTACAGGACTGTATGGGTGGATGAGTGTCTATATGTGTTTGTTAGTGAGTGAATGACTGTCTCACTAGTGTCTTTATCAGTAACTACATATGTTTTAATCTAGTATATATGAATATTGATGTATATAAGTGAGTATATGTGAGAGTAAGAGATTGTAAGATTTCCTGTTTAAATAAGTATGTGTTTCTATAAGTGATTGTTTAAGAGAAAAAATATGTGTAATTTTCAGTAGAAGTAAGGTGGAAGTGTGTGTATAACTCTATATTCAAATAAATGGTTGTTCAATAGTTTATTTGCACATGTGAATATGTGTGTGAGTAACTTTTGGATGAATGTCGGTGTGTAACAGGATGTATAGGTGTATCTCTTCATATGATGAGTGAGTATATGTATGAGTGACTATATAGAACTGTTGGTGAATGAGTGGATGTGTATATAGATAGTGGAAGTACAGAATTGCTTGTTGTAACTGATATAGGTATGTCCATTTTTTAAAAATTTCAGTTTCTATTTTTGAATATGTGTCTCAAGGGTTACTTTACACTGAGAGGAGGTCTGTGACTGTGTCACAAGGATGGTGTCATCAGTGATGTCATGAGTGATGTCACTGACCATGTCATGAGTGATGTAATATGTGATGTCATCAGCAGTGCATTGCACGCGCAAGTTATAGTGAGTCCGACTAACTATAACGTGGGAATTTCAATGGTTTTATATCAGTAAAATTTCCAGCTAACTATAACTGGTGTGAAACCTATGGTTTTTTCAGTGAATTTAATAGGTTTTTTAAATGCTAATTCCTAACTATAACTGGTGTGAAACCTATGGTTTTTTTCAGTGAATATATATATATATATATATATATATATATATATATATATATATATATATATATATATATATATATATATATATATATATATATATATATATATATATATATATCCAGGCTCACAACTTCGTTCACTTTTCAAACAAAGTAGAAGCACTCCAAGGTGGGTGATCAAAACGTTTTAATCCGGCAACAAACAGACGCGTTTCGGACGTCTAGTCCTTCATCAGTGTTTAGCACATAGTCAGTGTTTCTTGGCTATATCAACACGTCATTGCAAGCTATACATGGAAAGCAATGACGGCACAAAAAGCATTTCAATTTGCATGTAAATAGCGCGGCCATTTTATAGTTTGTATATATTTATATTAAACCTTCAAAGCGCTCGAAATTTACGGCGCCAGATTTTAAAACCATTAAATAAAGCCGTGTATCGGTAAAGTGGCCGCAAAGGGCCGGTGATTAAAGAAACACGGCTTTATTGTTTCTTTAATCACTGGCCCATTGCGGTAGGATCGAGACACAAGAGGTGGCAAAAACAAAGGGGGAAATGACCATAAGGGGGCAGAGTAGACCCCCCCCTGACCCCCATCATGTCATGAGTGATGTAATATGTGACGTCATCAGCAGTGCATTGCAGGTGCGCAAGTTATAGTGAGTCCAACTAACTATAACGTGGGAATTTCATTGGTTTTATGTCAGTAAAATTTCCAGCTAACTATAACTGGTGTGAAACCTATGGTTTTTTCAGTGAATATATATATATATATATATATATATATATATATATATATATATATATATATATATATATATATATATATATATATATGTATATTACCTACTGGCGGTCGCCAGTAGGTAGTTATAGTTAGGACCTAGTTTCCATAGGAAATTCTCAACATTCTATTTGGATTAACCTTGGCCCCAGTGGATGAATCTTTGCGAATTTCTCAAAGAAGATGGCTCGGTCCGCTGCGCTCCTTCCCTGAAAGTTTGGGGGGGATTCGTCAAGTGGGGGCTGAGATAAAAGGGGGGTCCCAAAACGTGTTTTCTCCATGTTATTTTCCAGAGGACGTTTAGACACGGCTACAGCTCAAACGGCTGAATGGATTTATAAGAAATGTGGCAAAAAGGTAGAGTTCGGCTCGCAGATTACGCTTTTTTTTGAATGGTGTAAATCTGTTCAGCAGTTGCTGAGAAAATTAAAGTTGAAGTCAATTATATATCTATAAGCGCGCTCGGGTGCGCACACTAATGCGGCTGTGCGCGAGCTGAATTTTATTTTTTTTGCTGTGTGACGTTTGTGAACATTCGATTCGAAGGAAATCAGGAAGTGTTGACCGCCATTTTGTTAGTGCGAGTGAATATATTGTATATTTCAAAGTGTTGGAACATGGAAAGGGGACAAGGTAGAGATTGTCTGGCCACGTAGGTTTTCTCAGGGGGTGCAGTAAGGCCCTTGAATGCGAAAAGATTTAAAAAAAAATTTAAAAAAAGTTGCGGGGTGCGCGCACCCAGTCGCGCACACCTATTAACAAGGGTGTGAAAATGGAGATAAATCAGAAGTTTGATTGTTTAGATATAAGGTGGCTCTGAAAAGAGCCCTTGTGTTAATTGAGTTTTTTCTGCATTTATAAGTAAGTACCAATGCAGAGTCTCATGTTACAGAGGAAGATTCTGTTTCCCTCATTCGTGAAATGAACACCATCTCTGCGATAGATGTCTTGCATGTTGTAACGCAAGTTGTTGTGGTAAATATAACCCATGCTATAATCTCTGAGGAAAGCAGAAACAGATGTATTTACATGTTTCCTTGCTTTCTCAATTTGTGCACAATGTTCATTGGACAAATTCCATTTCTGTCTTTGGCATATATTGGAATATGCCAAGGCAGTTCGAGGAAAAAGTGTCATCAATTGTCGAAAGGTGTCTTTAAGAAGCATTTCCAGACCTACCCCAGTCAATGTGCCTAGATCGTTCCCATCACAGTGCACAATTATAAGGTCTGGTTCTGGGAGATGCAAAAAAGTTTTCACCAATGGTATCAATTGGTGACATCTTAATCCTCTCTGGCCAATCCACGTTATCTGCACATTTGGTAAATCAAGGTTGGAAATTTGTCTGTTTGCTGCATTTTTTCCACTCCAGTGAATATAGCTGTGTCCTAAAAGCCAAACCTTCATTTTCAAGGCAGATGCACTCGCAGTCCGATGCGTTCTGGAAGTGGAATGGTAGTTAGAAGCTGAAAGTCAGGATAAAAAAATGGATGAGGTTTGGTGGAAAAAATAAAAATGATTGGTTGATTGTAATACCTCAAGATTGAAGAGTATGTTGCATGTTTATGTTTATGTAAAACGAAAAGTACTATTGGGTGTAAAAAAATGACATGTAAAAGAGCTGTGGATAGGCAGGTGTTTTTGGAGGGAAATCAGCCTTCTTGGTTTGATGTCAAACGTTGAGATATGAACTTTTGACCTGTGCCTTCAGCCAGGTGCAGAATGAGGTGTTACCATGGAAACAGCCAGAGAAGGCAGTGGGTGATGGGTGACTTTTATGTGACATTGAAAATATTGTGAGGGAGAACCAACTGAAATGTTAATTTGATTTCAAAATTTTGTGGGAAGAAATATGATTGGTTGAAGACACATATATGAGTCTGTATTGACAGGATATCTGTGCCATTGAATTTTGGTTGCAGTGATAGAAGCATTATTCAGAGTTCCGCAAACGAATATCTGTTTTGTGACTGTCACTGTCTACATCGTACAAAGCATTGGTAAAGGTAAGTCTGTAATTGTTTGTTTTGTCATGTACTGTAAAATGTGGTTTAGTCACTAAAATTGGTTCATTTTCCTCACAGTCTCTGAGTAACCTCCTTTTTGGCTGTGATAATGTGTTGTATTTTTAAAAATATTTTTCCATTTCGTTTCATCACTCTTTAACGACATTATTTGTTTGCAATTATTAGTTTAAAATTTTGTATAATAAATTTCAATAAGCTAAATGGTCTTCAAACATGTTCATATGTAATCTTTTATTGTTAGTTTTTTTAATTCACTGTCAGTCAGAGACAAAACTGGAACGAAATTTTGGGGGGGCAAATTAAAAAAAATTTGTTAGGCGTACTTGAATGTTTAATTAGTAGGCTGAGTAAAGCTGCAGGGGCTTTTAGAAGGGGTAAAATAACTGCAAGGCCTAATTAACATTTAAATGTATGTTTACAGAGATGTGAAACGTTCAGGTGCGGCTAAGTGTGTATCTGGAATATATATGTTACCTTGGGCTGGTAGACCAGACGGGAGGGGGGTGGGGGCCTGAAGTCCTGTGAATTTAATGGGGGGTGCCTGCCTTTTTTTCACATTCTTTCAAGTGTAAATTATAGTTTTGTATATACTTTTTGGTGAACAGCAAAAAATGGAATATAAAATGTTTAATATAGACAGTAATTATTTGTGTGATTTTGAAGCGTTTACATATAATGAGAGAAGTTGTTTCTGAGATAAAAAAAATGGTATTAGCAGAGACACAGATAATGCAGATAGAGAGAGAAATGGTACACTACATGTGATACCGTCGTCATAAAGTGCGAATGCTTAAGGTATTCCTAAACTTGCCGTCAGACGACAAAATTACAGTGTGGTTTGTGGCCACGGGCTGCACTGGTGGGGGTGGGGTGAGAGGGGGAGGTGTTTGAGTAAAATAAAATGAAAAGTTGTGATTATGAGGTTGTACACAGGTTCGTGTAGTAGACATGTGAAACCGTCGTCAAAAAATGCACATGCGTAAGGTATTCCTAAACTTTCTGTCAGACGACAAAATTACAGTGTGGTTTGTGGCCGCGGGCTGCACTGGTGGGGGTGGGGTGAGAGGGGGACGTGGTCGAATAAAATGAAATGAAAAGTTGTGATTATGAGGTTGTATACAGGTTCGTGTAGTAGACATGTGAAACCGTCGTCAAAACGTTCTAATGCTTTAGGTATTCATAAACTTTCTGTCAGACGACAGAATTACAGTGTTGTTTGTGGCCGCGGGCTGCGGTGGTGGGGGTGGGGTGGGAGGGGGAGGGGGCGGAGTAAAATGAAATAAAATTTGTGATTAGGAGGTTGTATACAGGTTCGTGCAGTACATGCCTTCATACATTGAGGTAGCAGACTGAGTATAGAAATATCTCTCTCCCTCCTGCCGTTTGACTCCATCTTTATCTCCCTTCTGCTTTCCGTCTCAGTAGCCCTGTGTTATCTTACTGTGTGTGTGTCTGTCTGTGTTTGCCTTCAGTCCGGGCTGAGGAAGTTTGCTGTGGAGGCACACACAGATCGTCGCATCAAAGTACTTGGCAGGTTTTCAAAAAACTATTTATATAATTGAACCGCTAGTGAATGTCTACTTCCACAATTACTGCTCGGTTGGCTGCACAGAGCAGAGGGTATGTCATATTTGACTTCTTAGTGTTTCTGCATCTGCACTCTGTTCTCTGGTGGCTGGCGGAGAAGTGTTTCTTATAGTGGAGATGAAAGCGTGATAAGTAGTGAAATAGGACATAGCGTCTGGTCTGTAGAAGCGGGGAGCACTGATTAACACTGAGTGAAGCGGAACTGCGGCGGTGATTGGTAACAGTAATAAATTATTTTCTTACAGAGGTACGACTGTTTGCATGGTGTGCGACCCGCTAAGAAAGGCTTGACGGACCATTATAGGCCCGCGGGTTGCAGTATGAGTAACTCAGATCGAGAAAAGAAAACATGAACTTAGTAGAGCTGAGGTTACGTGGAACACATGAATACTCTTTCAGTATACAATCATTTCAGTTCAGAATATGGATTAAAAGAGAGAACGTGTATATTTGAAATGTTTATTCAGTAATGCAATGATTTCAAGGGAAGTTTCTTATCTAATACGAGTACAGATATTGTAAGAAACAAAGTAATCGGCATAGTCACTAGTACATAGAATACAAACGGTATAGTTGATGTAAAATGAATATGGTTTAGCAAAATTAATTCTACACCGTTATGAGGAAGTACATAATATTTTATTAAATCTAAGAAGGTGTCTTGCCTTTCAGTTTAGCAACGATACATGAAAATGCTAGTGGTTAGATTTCGGCTCATTAACAATCAGCTCTCTGCATGCGAAGCACTATCAACTTTGTGTTATGGTATTGTGTAAGGAAAAAAAACGCGCCAAAAGCGACAAGTTGGCTGGAGGTGCATGTATGTAATCTGTTTGAAGGTTTCAGTACTCCATGTGAAATACAGCACAAAAAGTATTGCAAATATTAGTGAAAGAACATATTTTTCTCGTATGAATGAAAAATATTTCAGTACATGGAAAACTAAAGCAGCAGAGGTGTGTGAGGCGCAAATAAGCAGTTGAAAGGAGAAATGGCGTTTACACTTATAAAAAACTCATGCTACCTTTACACATTAATCAGGGCACATGTAGCATATATTACCCTGTTTTGCTCCGAGTACGTTTGAAATAAGATAAGATAAGATATGCAACTGAATTGTTGAAATTAGAGTTCAATAAAAAGTTAAGTTCGAATTCGAGTAGCTGAGGAAAAAAAATTTTGTCCACATAAAACACGAAAATCTGACCAGTAGGAAATTATAATGTCCACTGTTAGTTAAGCCAATAGGTCTGTTGATGTAAAAAAAAAATCCAAGAAAATGTGAAAAAGATAGGGAGGCAAAACAAAATGTAGACGTCAATGGGTTGCATAACAGTCATCCAATAACTGAGTAGGCGAAATAAGCAGCCACTGCTTCTAAAAGGAAGTCACTGTTATCATCCGAAAACATGTCAGCCATCCAATTGAAAAGAGGAAAAGAGCATACATGGTCTTTAATTACCGGAGCCTCTAGTACCATCAGAGGGCAACTCGGTGGGTTTTCAATGTAGCTGTGTGCCAAGAAATCTTGCGCCGCTGCGTATATATTCCATTGACCCAGAACTCCATGTATCGCTGCAAAGGCCATAATCCCTCCGACGGAACAAAGCTGTTCATGATCAATTAACGGATTCATGAGATGATTGTAATTCACTTCAGGAGATAGCAAGTTGCAGAGACATAAGTCCAGGGCCCACATGAAATCACAGCTCAGGCAATGAAATACAGGCTGCACACAGGTGAAATAGGAAAATCGAAATGATAATCGATATGATGCACTCAAAGTGGAGAGTGGTAGGATGCCATAGTACTCAAGCATCCTCTGGTGAAATAGTTCTAAGTGCTCCGGCTCATTTGCGAAGACAGGAGGGACATCCATTTTGTAATAAACAAAATAGGAACACAAAAGCCGCAGTCACTTGTAGTTGAAGAGGAAGTCCAGAAAAATAGGTTGGCGACTATGGAGTGAAGAGTAGCAGAATGACTCCAAATAATTTCTGGCAGAGAAGTCACTATATCATTGCTTAGTAGTTATAAAAAAAATAGGCCTTGCTTGAAGTGGAGGATGCGTTAAAGATTATGGGAGTCACCTCAGCAAATTGTAAAGGAAGGTCACTATTTTATAAGGAATGCACTTCTCTGTGAATATTAGCTAAGTGAAAGAGATATGTTTGCAAACAGATGGTAGGGTAACTTTTTTTGTGACAATAAGGCTGTTGTTCATGTCTTGTGATTCAAGGCCGGAATTCGCGGCCAGATGGAAACATCAAGGTTCTCATGCGGGGGTAGATAAACTACATTCTTATAGGGAAGCATATGCAGAGTGACTATTACCGCGTAAGCTTTGCCGTTTAAAAACTCATAGTAATTCTCATTACATGAAAAAAAAAATAAGCACTGTTGAAGAATAAGGGAAAAGTCGGCATTATAGCAGGCAGTGGTGTATCTTTGAAAAGACATGCAACATTATAGCGCTTCTACTTAAATAAGTCATGTAATTGAAAGTGCCTGCATGTAAACGACTAATTACATGTTTGAGTACACTCATTTCTATAAAGATTTAGGGGCAGATTAACATGCAACGTGCAGCAGTTTTGCTTCAGTTGTCCAATGTTAAAAGTGATGCTAAAGTGGCGTAAGGAGATTGTAAATCTGCCCGACATTTTTTTGCCGTCTCAAAAGCATTTGTAAGTGAAAGGGAGCGACTTGGTTTTATGACTGTAGGAGGTACTGAGCCGCTGGTATCTATTTATGTGAAGAAATTTATAGAATTTGAACACTGAAAAAACGCGAAAGGTAGACTAATTAATTTGTGCATTAGCCATGTTGCAGTTGCGGCTTTGCATACTAAAAAGGGAAAAGTGTCTAAGTGTTGAATGTGGAACATTGAAAAAAAACATGTGTCATGGAAAGCAAACGTGGTTTGAAAATGAAATGTAAAGGTTTAAAGAAGGGGTGGTCTTCAAACCGGTCCTGGAGGTCCAGATCCATGTCAGATTTTAAAAATTACTACATGTATCTCAATTGGGATATCTAAAAATCTGGCATGGATCCGGCCCTCCAGGACCGGTTTGGAGACCCCTGGAAAGAGAGAGGAGAAAATTAAGATAGTTTCAGGGCTTTAAGTTGGCCGGGTCTGTTCGAGTTTCAGCACAGGCAGTTTCTTAAAGGTAGGCTTGCTGTCTATCGGGCTGTACTTTTGAGGCCTGGCGTAGGCAGACTTTTTAGTTAACTTGTACAGCTATTAATCTGTGTCAAAGGTATTAGTACTTAGTTGTTGTAGGTATGATGTTACGTGTTCTACCATACCTACACGAAAAATTTATAGGGGAAAATTTACAGTGTGGTTTGTGGTCGAGAGCTGCAATAGTGGGTGAGAGTTCAGAGGGGAAAGTGTTGGGGCTAAAGGGAAACAAAGAGTTGTGAGTTAAGATTATGCAGAAGTTTTTGTAACAGATACGTTCTTGCACTAAGTTAGTGGAGTCAGTATACATATATCTGTGTTGCTGTTTTCGTTTTCTCAACATACTGTTTTTGTGCTGCTTACTTCATATATTTTAGTGTGTGTGGCTCGCCCTCTGTATCACTGTCTATTGTGAAGTTTTTCTTCATGTTGCCTATCCTTTGATTTTTACCGTTCCTGTCTCTCATACATTTTCTCTCTATGTAGTTGTTGTTCTCCCTCACATGGGCCTTTAATTTTGAAGGCCTTGCGCCAGTGGTGCGTCACTTTTAACATGGGAAAAAGTGACGTATCTGTGGCGCAAGGCTTTTATAAATGAGACGCTTTGTGTGCTATTCTTTTTGTTTCTCTTGCTCTCTCTGTCTTGGTTGTGCTTTTTATTATATTTATTCATTTCTGTCATTGTTTTATTTTCTGGTCTGAAAGCACTCTTACCTTCACTGTCTCTTGTGATATCTCTCTCCTTCTCGTGCTCCTTTTGTATGTTTCTCTGTGTCCTGTTCTCAGTCTTCCTCCTACATTCTCTGTATGGTGGTGTATATCTCTTTTCCTCTTATTCACTCTTCTTCTCTCCATCTTGCTCTCTCTTCTGATTTGTTTGTCCATCTCTGTGTTCCTTCTGCTCTCTCTCACCCTATTGTAGTGTTTGCCTGCTGTCCTCTCTGTCTCTGTACCTCCTGTCTTTTGTCTTCTTAGTTCTCTGTCTGTTATTTCTACTCTGTGACTCTGTCTGCATGGTCATCTTTTTCTTTATTGTACCTTCTGTTTCTTTCTTGACTTTTCAGTGGTGGTGTTATTTTTCTGTCTATCTATTTGTGCTTTGAATGCTAGTCTGTCTCTGTATGTTCCTCTTCCTGCTACTGTCTCTCTCTTTCCTGTAGTCTGTATCTCTCCTGTATCTATTTTCTATTCTATAATAGATATTTTATTTCATATTTAGTTATGTCATGTGTTCAATAAACAATTTTTGAACTTAGTTAGGCATTAGGATATCTAATGGTAGAGAATCTTAGGGAATTTATCTGTTAGGCTTGTTCTTTGCTACAATGGCTCTATGTTGTGTAATAAATATGTCTGTAGTATGTTAATTACATTTCATTATTTCTCTTTTTTATAGTGTTTGGTGCTGAAGAGCAACAACCTGCCTTCCACATCACAGAATTTCAAGAATTATATTCTTTTTTCAGGTGAGTTGGTATTTTTGAAAGGCAATTTTTTTGGGTGCACATTAAAATAATAAACAAGATTTTTTGAAATATTTGCAAAGTTTCGGTTTGGAGCATGATTTTATCTTCTATTTTTGCCATGTCTGTATCTGCTTGTACTAGATATGTATCTTGAGATATTTTTCACTGACAGTTGATATTAACTTTTTATGGGCCTGGTGCATGTCTTCTTTTTGACGGAGTTCTGGTTTACCTATCATTTGACTATAATTCTTTGCGGTTTCCATGGAATAATTCGTTCTAAGTGTTCATTGTTCTTGAAACTCATGCTGTATTGTCTTTGGCAGTCTTTTTTCTACATTTACAGAGGGATATTATGATATGGCTCTTGGTGTGATGGGCATCTTTCCTGCATATCTGTGATTGTACTATCTGTATGCACTGTTTTACATATATTTGCAGAGCTTTATTATGATGTGGTTCTTCATGGTTAGCATGAAATTTGGTACATGCTATGAAATTCACATGCTGTGTATGGTGCTGAAACATAAAAGCAACTGTCTCTGTGGGAAGTAGTAATCTGTTAAGTGAATGTTATGGTTTGTACAATGTGAGCCTCCCTTTCAGACTGTATACAGTTTGAATAGCACTTTGTAGTGGTGAACTCAGAAAATGGATCCCTAAAAATTAATTATAAAGTTTATCAATAGTTGTGATATCTAGAAAACCTAAAAACACATTTTACAGTAAAATGTCTTTTTACAACAGTAAATATTTAATGCAAAAAAAAAAGGAACAGTGTTAATGTCTAGGGTTATAGTGTCAATTTGTTTTCAAAACAAGAGGAAGGTGCTATCTTAATATATGTAGTTAATGAGTTAGAAACGATAAAAATATATGTAGTTTAAAAATTAGTAAAGGTACTTTTAAGTTATATATTTATGAAAAAGATATAATTTAGTATTTATATTTTTTAAAAGGATACAGAAGAACGAAAACTAAATAGAGATGGAGAATTATTCAGAACAAAAGGAAATACATTTTAAAATTGTATATGATCTGATGGAGGAATTACTAGAAGGAGTGTTTGATGAGGAATAAAACAATGAAAATGAGGACTTTATGGACATATCATTGGACAGTGCTTATTTACAGATGGTGGAATGGGAAGAGGAGAGTTTGGAGAATGAGGATTATGAATTGGAAGAAGTACCCGATGACATTATGCTTCAAGTTCTTTTAGATTATGAACTTTTAAATAAATAAAATTATTTTTGATAGTAAAGCATTCTTGAAGACAGTTTTATTGTCCTATTCGTTGTTGATCTGCTTTATGAGAGTGACAATACATGTTCTCATGAAGTGTATGAGATTTTATAGTAAAAAAAATTAAAGCACTAGGATGACCGACAGTTCTTGAAAAACAGTGTACTGTTTGTATGCTTTAAAAAATAGAATCAGAAAATACGTCTATAATGTTAACACAGCTATGGACTGTCATAAATTTAGAAGCAACATTCACTATAGGATTTCCTACTCTGTTCAGAGACTGTTTCTTTGTCTTTATTCTACTTAGAAAATGAATCTGTGGTTTTAATTTGTATGTTATATGCTAGTAGTCAACTATAATATTTGTTATGTTTGTGTTTTACAGATTGTCATTTTCATCAGAAACATAAATTAGTATGCCGACCAGAAGTAAAAAAAGAAAGCTGTATAAACGGATATACCATTTGAAGAGGAAAGAATTACAAGAATTATCAAAACAACAAAGGACAGATAAAAAGAAGAGTGCTCCTGGTAAGAAAACCAAAGATTTTTTAAGAAGATTATGTCAAAGGAAAAGTATAAACGATAATCTTCAAAAGGAAAAACAGTTATCAGTATCTAGAAGGACAAATGCTACAAAAAATAAAAATGTTTCTGGAATCAGCAGAGAGGAAAATGTATACAGCAAAACACGTACAAATCAGTTTACGGAAATCAGGAAGCGTATGTTTTATAACAGAGTAGTTTCGAATTTATTAAAAAAGGAGAAAGTTTGTAAAAGAAGATCTGCTTTTTATAAGAAGAAAGAACATATAGAGGATGTTGTTCAGCGCGGGTTTGAGACAAAAAGAAAATTATTTATTTTAGTAATTAATAGAATAAATACACTAAATAAGGCAATCAGAGTTTTAAAAGCTAAAAGTAAATGGAAGAGACACATAAATAGAAGTAATTTTTGTAAAGTGTTTTCTGGGAAGTGGATGCATACTTCAACTTCTGAGCCATTTTTTAATGAAGAGAGTTACTTTCAAAGTAACGACTTGTTGCATGCAGTTGACACCAGTGGTCGAGCATATGAGGTGAAGGATGGTTGTGCAATTGAGAAAGAGAAAATTGTGGTTAGAAATGCAGAAGAGGTGATGGTTGGAGAAGTTTTAGAGGGACGTCCTAATGTTCCTGTTTACAGTTGGAATTGTAGTAGCATTTGCAGTGTACGACAGGATTCAATTGATTTCTTTCGCAATTTCTTACGTAAGTACACTAAGGAAAGTCTTAAAAAAAATTGTAATGTTGCAAGAATTAGATCATTGCAGAGTGCGAGAAAAAATAGGTCTGCAAGGCCATTCTCTGGCTTGTCTTTCTAAAAAAATATGCCAGAGTGTGTTTCATCATTTCAGGATGTTAGCAGTACATCATACGAAAATGAGAAAATTAGTGAGAAAGTTGTGTTATGCAAAAAGTCCAGCACTTAAACAGTTAAATAGTGCTCTTTTGCATGGATGTGAATTAGATGTTAAGAAGATTTGTGCAGAAATTGAGGTAAGTTATTTTAGTCCAGAGGAAGACAATGCAGAAACTGATATAATTATAGAAAGGAAATGTGTTAGAAAATGTTGGAAATTTTAATATTGAAAATTTTGAACAGGAAATAAGAAAGTTTAAGGCCATTGCAGGTGAAAAACCAAATTTTCCTTGTGTGTGTTGTCGACGCATTCATTACAAAAGTCAAACTAGGTTAGTTGATTTATATTTAAAAACTGAAGATGAAAGTAATAGTCAATGGAAAGATTTTGCAACTTATTTGTTGGTAGAAAACTATTTTGATTTGGGTTTTCAGCAACGTATTTGTAAGTATTGTTATAATAAATTAAATGAAAATAGAATGCCTGCTAGAGCTGTACATAATAATCTTGAGTTGATAAATATTCCATCGGAACTGATGGATTTAAATACTTATGAGACTATTCTGATTCAATGTGTACATCCTTTTCAGGCTATTGTTCGTATGGAGCCTAAGACTGGCAAATTAAATCCTTCAGATTTACAAAGAGGATTAAAGGGTAGAGTTGTATATTTGCCACTTGATTTAAAAAAAAAATATGGAAACAATTGGTATTGAAAATGTAGAAGAGGAACCTCTAGTTATTCTAGTTAATGGTGTACCTACAAAGAGTAAGAAAATCTGGCAAGATTTAGTGGATGTTAGAAAAGTCAAAAAGGCAACGTTGTACTTAGTCAAAAACAATAAATACTATAAAGATGTATACGTAGAAGAAGAAGAAGTAAGTGAAGAAGAGGACAATGATTTGTCTATTGGACAAATTGAAAAAGTTGACTTATCCAGAAGTGAAGAAATTTATGAGCATTACAGTGTTCATCCACTGCATTCCAAAGAAGCAATAGGGAATGTGATTGAATTATTTCAGATGAAAAAAGCAAAAGGAAATCCTATTAGTGTATGGGAAGAAAGTTTGGAAGGTCGTTGTTTCCCACAGTTATTCCCTACAGGTGAAGGTACACGATATGATGATCGACCTATGCAGATTCCTGCATCTGAGTACCGGACAACAAGATTATATGCAGAAGATCCGAGGTTTCGCCAATGCATTCCATATTTGTTTCATCTTCTGTTTGAGAGTGACTTATCTGGTCTTTCTTATGCAGTAAACCATATCTTAAAAAGTGGAGTGCATCTGCAAAATGTTTCAGCAAAGGAATTTATGGATAAAGTGCAACAGAAAGATAGTGTTTTGGATTCACACCTAATTAATTTAATGGCTTGTCAGCGTGGTACTAATGAGTATTGGTACCGTCGTCATGGAGATTTGAAGTGCATGCTTAAAAACTTAGGAGCACCTACATAGTTTTTAACTCTAAGCTGTGCAGAGTATGCTTGGGAAGATTTACTTGAATTTCTTCGGGAGGCAAATGCAAACTTAGAAAATATAAACTACAAGACACCTGGAGAACTGTATTCGTTAGATCCGGTTAATGTTTGCAGATATTTTAATCATAGATTTGAAGCTATGATGTCTTTTATTACAAACAAGAAAAATCCGCCTCTTGGTGAAGTACTGGATTTCTTTTGGAGAAAAGAATATCAAGGAAGAGGTGCTCCTCATATTCATATGCTGTTATGGATCAAGGATGGTCCTAAATTTGGAACAGACTCAGATGAGACTGTACTGTCTTTTATTGAACAGTATGCCACTTGTGACATACCTAATAGTACAACTGATAAGGACTTAAGAGGAAAAGTGTTACGCTTTCAAAGTCATCGTTGTGGAAAATATTGTCGGCGAAAATTCAAATCAAAGAGTAAATTCTACACCAAATGTCGTTTTAGATTTGCACGACCGGTACTTTCAAAAGGAAGAGTCAACAATTTGATGTCATCTTTGCGACATAACATCACAAGAAGGTCACCTAAAAATACGTACAATTTAAGAAGAGGTGAAGAATCCAAATATATAAATGACTATAACCCAGTCATTTTGTCCATGTGGAATGCTAACATAGACATACAATATGTTGCAGACAACTCTATTGCTGTGGCTCGATATGTAACGTCTTACATCACGAAATCTGAAAAGACGGAACTGAAGGAGATGTGGGAAGATATTTCTCAGGAAAAGAGCCTAAGCAAGAAATTGTATACGTACAGTTTGAAGATGTTGTCTCATCGAGAAATTGGAGCATATGAATGTTGTGATCGGTTATCATCAGCAAGTCTTTATGCAAAATCAAGAACTATCCTCTGGGTGAGTTTGGGTCTTGCAGAAACACGAAACCGTGTTCTGAAACCTGTGCAAGAAATTGAATATTTAGCACAGAAAGAACCAAACAGTACAGACATTCTGAAAACAAATATGTTGGATACATACTATCCAAATATAAGTACTCTGCTTGAAAATATTTGTCTGTATGAAATACTTCAAAACTACAGTTTTAAAAGGAATATTACAGAGAATATTGATAAAGGTGTACACGCTGTAATTGGACTTGAAGGATGTTTGGTCAAACAAAGAAAAGCACACTTGATTAATCATCGAAAACTGAGTTGTGATACACCTGACAAAAGAGAATTTTACTATTTAGCTCTTTTGCAACTCTTTAAAGCATGGCGTACAGAAGAGGAACTACTTGGTGACTTTGATAGTTATGAAGATTCATTTAACGCATCTAAAAGTAGTATCGAATGTCCTGTTTTTAGTAATTATCTCAAAATGTTGAATGATGAAATAGAGCAAGAAGCAATAATTGCAGTGGAGATTGCTAGAGACAGTTCACAAGGTAGTCAAAGTTCAGCTTCATTAAGTCAAGATCCACTGGGACAACCAATTATCCAAAATGAAGCAGCCACTGCCATGGATGAGGTGGAAAGAGCAATGCAGCAAGGTCAAGAGGAAGTAATGAACTTAGAAGAATTGAAGACGCAATGTAATCTTGAGCAAAGACAGATATATGATGAAGTGACAGAGCACATTGAGCATGGCTTTCGTCATGAGAAAAAAGAATGCTCATGTATGTCATTTGAACCTATTCGACTATATGTAAGTGGAGAAGCTGGAACTGGTAAAAGTTTCCTAATTAAAGGAATTACTACATATCTACAGCAAAGAACTCAGTCAACACTGTCTTGTGTTGTTACTGCTCCAACTGGATTGGCAGCACATAATATTAAAGGTATTACTTTACATCGTTTACTGATGCTGCCAATTGAACATGAAAATAAATTACAATATCACAAGCTATCTGGAGAAGCTTGTTTTGAAGTTTCTAGAGTCCTTAAAAAAATGAAACTTCTCATTATTGATGAGGTAAGCATGGTATCGAATTTAATGCTTGCTTTTGTGCATTTAAGAATGCAACAGATACTTAAGACAGAGTATGATGTGTTATTTGGAGGTAAACATGTCATAGTTTTTGGAGCTCTACTGCAGCTAACTCCTGTGAAAGGACAACCTGTATTTGAAACTGTTACACATGAAGAGACCAGAAAGTACCTGGGCAGTATTGGAAATGTGAATATATGGTTACATTTCAAATATACTGAACTGATTCAAAATATGCGACAGGCAAAGGATACTAAATATGGAAATATTCTGCAAGATATAAGGATTGGAAAACTAACTGAAGATGCGAAAGACACTCTACGAACATGATTACTTTGCAAGCTGTTTCCTAATGAAGATAATCTACCTGAGAAAATATATAGTAAAGAGGTAGCAGATAAGTCAGTCATTTGCTTGATGCCAACTCTCAAAGAATGTTCGGTTTTCAATGAAAAAATGTTGAAGTTAGAAAATGAAGAAATTAAGAAACTGGAAGCTAAAGATAGAATAGAGCAAGAAGGTAGAACTATTGTTTTGTCTGAAAAGAAGTTAACATTGGATTCTCTTCAGAAATCTATATCTAAAACTGCTGGCTTAGAGAAAAATCTGTATGTGTGTTTAAATTGTCGGATTATTTTACGGAGAAATTTACATGTAGAAAGAGGATTGGTAAATGGAGCAATGGGTAATGTTGTTGGTTTTGTCAATTACTCAAATAGAGATGAGATTGAATTTTTAAGAATAAAATTTGATGGAATTGAGGAAGTTCAACAAATTAGTCGCTGTTCAACTCGTTTTTTGCTTGTGAAAGACTTATATGTCCGTCGGAAGCAATTTCCAATTTGTTTGGCATATGCAGTGACTATTCACAAATCTCAAGGTTTAAGTGTAGATTGTGCTTTGGTAAATATTGGAAGCACTGTATTCAAAGAGGGTATGGCGTATGTTGCTTTATCTCGAGTTAGAACTTTATGTGGACTTTATCTAATTGATTTTGATGAGACAAAGATTAGTGCAGATTTAAATTGTGTGAAGGAGTATACTAGGTTGAGAAGAGAATATGCTCCAAGTTTACCTCAATATCCTTTAATTGAAAGGTGTATGGTTGGTCAGAAAAGGAGAAATGAGGAAAAATGCAGTGAAGTAGTCGAGAAACGAAGAAAAAAAGATGTAGCTGTCATTGGTAGCAGTAAGAAAAAGGTTAGTGTTGAAGAGATTGTTGGATTTAAGTTTGAAAACAGGTCTGGTGTCAACTGCTATGCAAATGTAGTAGTTAATGTTGTTTTTTTTCTAAAAAATTTTAAGCAACAGATTGTACAAAATCGGGAGCAAACATTTTGTTGTTCGTTAAATTCTGTATTTGAAAAATGTAGCAGTGGTAATAGTGAAGTAGCAAGTGTTTCAGAGCTAAGGAATGTTTTAGAAATATGTGCAGGACTAAATCAATTTTCTCAGAATATTCAGCAAGATTGTCAGGAATGTATTATGTATATGTTTACAGTTTTGGAAGATGAAGGTGTAGATATTGATAGTCTTTTTGGCCTTTCTTATAAATGGGAACATAATTGTGATAATTGTTCATTTTCTAGTAGTACTGATATACACAGTGAAAGATTTATATATTTAACATTACCAGACTGTAAAGAAGTGTCTTTTAATAAACTAATTAAAGATGCGCATCAGAACATGGTCTGCTCACAATGTAAGTCTGAAATGTTATCAACTTTATTTATGCACAGAAATGGACAATATGTAATTTTAATGTTTCAACGATTCAGAGCTGATGGGAGTAAATTGTCAACTTTAATTAAAGAATTTGTGGCTTCTCAAGTATCTATTTCTAGAAGAACATTTGTAACTGTAGCCATTATTTTTCATGAAGGGCCTTCAACATCATCAGGACATTACACAGCTTATTTAAAGTCTCCAACAGGCTGGACGCTCTGCAATGATAGTCAACTGACTTTTAAGAAACGTTTGCCTTGTGACTTAACTTATTCTTATCTGGTATTTTAGCAACCCAAATTTCAGTAAAATTACTTGGTGTAGGAAGATTTATACTGTAAAGATATGAAACTCTGTTGTTTAGAAATATCATGTGAATGAGGGTGTGCAAATCTAGAAATGAAATTTGTATTTGGCATAGTGATAGCATCAGGTACAAGTTTACTTAATGTTTGATGGAAGAGAACATGTTACAATTTTTAACTGGAAAGGTTCAGAGAAGAATGGATAAGACTAAGATTAAGAAATTTGAGAAAATAACTACTTAACTCATACTATTTGTCCATTATTTTAGAACATATATGGACAGAAGTTTTTTGAGAGGTATTTAAAAAATAACGAGTTAACTTATACTATTTGGCCACGTGGAAAGGTATGAGAGAAGAAAATGTGTACTTAAGATAAATTTTTAAAGAACATACTTGCACAGGGCTTTGTTGAGACGTATTTAAAAATAAGTGGTATAGTTTAATTAGTTTGTAACTGTGGAAGATGTACTGTGCTTACTCAAGAAATTGCGAATTAGAGAAAAACATTTAAGACATGTTTTTTTCAAGTATTTATATTATGTATAGAGATCTTGTATGTTTTTTTTTAAATACAATCATTTTGATTGTGTTTTTTTTCCCCGCTGATACATGATGATTACTATTGAAATCACTGTTTATAGTGAAAATCAATATATTCTGAGGACAGCAAAAATAAACCATGTAATATGTTGTTTAAGTTATTTTGTTACATTGGATTTAGAAATATGTATTATAACAGATTTTTTTACTGTCTTCCACAGATATTACATTTATAAGGTAAGTACAACTAATAACATCCGAGAGTTTTGTCTGCCTCTCTCTTATACTTATTGTTTTCATCCCCTTCATTTATCAGTACTGTTTAGTCACACTTATTCCGTTTAACTCATTCACATTTTGCGTTGTTTAATTTTTTCTCCTGTTTCTCTAACATCTTTTCTGTCACTATCTTATTCAGTCTATCTCTTCAGTTTGTTTCTACTGTTGTCTCATGGTGACTGACCTTTATTGACCTTGCATCACCTTTGTTTCTAGAATCTTAATTCATTTGTCTTACCGTATCTAATATTTGTTCCCTTACTCTGCTTTCATTAATTATGCTCAATTCTTAAACTTAAATGTAAAGGGACTCATTTATGAAAGCCTTGCGCCACCTATGCACCAATTTTTCCCATGTTAAAAGTGACGCATGGGCGGCGCAAGGCCTTCATAAATAAGGCCCATACTTTACTTCTCTTACTCTAGTTTATTTCTATTTATGTGTTTTGCAGTGCTTGTCTATTTCTACTCCGTTTACCTTCTGTTACTCACCCTTTTTCACTCTGTTTTTCTTACTGTTTTTCTTTTATTTTATTTATCTCCTTAAGATATTCCTGTACTCTTACTGTGTTTCTTTAAGAGACTGTTTATTTCGTGTACTATCACTGATCATACTCTTATTTTCTCTCTCACTTTACTTTCGTTTAGACACTCATTCCTTCAGTGCTATTCTCCTTTCAATTAATTATGTTATTCATTGATTTATATACTAGACATTCTGTGTCTGTCTCTTACTCTCCCTCAGTCTTTTTTTCTTTCACTTTCTGTTTCATTCACTCCTACTTTTTTTTGTTTCATGAAATGTACATTACAATCTTGTTTTTACTTTTCTTCCACAGATACTATGTTTTTAAAAGAAATTTACTTTTACTTTGTTACAATTTTTAGGTAAGCATAAAAAATAAAGAAACTTTTCCATCACTGTGTCATTTCTTTGTGTATCCTGGTTATACCAGTGTTATGTTTAATTTAAGCACTTCCAGACAGGATTGGGTGTATTGTCATAAGGAGCGCCTTAAAAGTAATTTAATGAAATCAGCGACATTTCACTGAGTGAGTTCAGCAACGCTGATATATGAAAACATTGGAGGTAAATGATATTAAATGTTACATGGTGTTGTTTGCAGGACTTTAACTCCTTTGCTGCGGTGGGAATTCCTCCGCAGCGCTAGGGGGGCAGGGGGGCTGAGTGGCGCTCGCAAGCTCATGGTGGAGCCACTCCTTCATGAGCTGCGGTTGAGGTGTGCTCATGATGGAGCGGTTCCGTCATGGCCCCACTCACTCAATAGAACGCGCTGCGCAGGCGCAAAATCAGTGCCGCGCAAGCGCAGCGGCAGGGCCATGACTGAACCGCTCCGTCATGAGGACAGCTCAGCCGATGCTCATGACGGAGCGGCTCTGTCATGAGCATGGGAGGAGTTAAGAGGTGTTAAAAAAACTGGGGGGGTCTCTTCAAAGAGAGTGTTGGTTGTAATTTAGATGGCACTTTAAAACACATAGTGCAGATTTATGATGCCCTTGTGTCTCTTTGCGGCACAATTCCGTCACTTTATTTGATGCAATGGCGGTGCAAACAATGCGCCATATTTACAACGTGATGCATCTAGGAGATGCGTCACATTGTAAAGCCCTGTACCATAAGGAAGCGTTCCTGTGCAGGGGGGGGCGTTCTTCTGCAGGAACGCTTCCTGAAAGTGGGTGAGTGAAATCTATGAGATTTCACTCAGTCACTTTCAGGCCAATGCTGCCTCAAAACCCTGCATGTGCTTCAAGCAGGTGTAGGTCTTGACGCAGCATTGTCAAGATGGGGCACCCCCGAGCCTTTCTGGAGCTGCGTCACACTTGTGACGCAAGTCCAGCAATGCACCACCTTTCCGGCACAGATGCGTCACGCATCTGTGCCGTTTTTGCACCATGGTGCGCCGCATTATAAATGCGACGCACTATGGGTGGCGGAGCAGTGGTACACTGTGGCGCACATTAACTGGTGCATCCCTGGGGATGTGCCAGTTAACATAAATCTGCCCCATAGGCTAAAAATCTGCGCTTAGCAGAGTGTTGCGCCCATCTAGTGTTATGTTTTTTCTGTTATTTTATGTAGATATGTAATATTGCAACTTTTTTGTCAGGAAAAAGAAGCCAGGACTATTGGATTTGTGAATGATTGCTAGATTCTTAAAATAAAAAAGCAGCAACCATGACATTGTGCAATATAGTATTGTAAATACTTATGTTCAAGAATGATGAGAGTGTAAAAGAGGGTTAACCTGATCTTTTAAACGTATTCACAGGTTTCTTTAAAGGAAGTGTTCCATATCATTGTAGCGTGGGTGTTTCACTTTTTTATACCTAACACAATCCATTCTGTATGCTGTAGCAAGTGGAGTGCTACATACTTGAATATCCTTCAGTGCTTATTTTCTTTCACTAAGTGGCAATGAGACCGACACAGAACTTCAATGGGCAGGAGGGCCTGCTCCTGTGCTCCTGGAGGAGTGCGAGGCCGCTGCAGCAGTGGGAGTGAGGCCTCTCAGAGGGGAGCAGCGCAGCTTCTTTTGATGGCCACAATTGCAGATAACAGAGTATGGACGTCCGTGGAATTTATGGACGGTTAGTCAGTCTACAGTGTGCGCGGCGCCCCTGGCATCTTATTGCGGCGCACAGGGGAGCCGCGGTGCATAGTTTGAGAATCATAGACTTAGGAGATAAACCTTCATAATAGCAAGGCTCCTAAGTGATAAAAATCGCCGCTGCTAGGCGTTCTCATTATCAACGCTATGAACGGAATTTTCCATGGTGTTAGTGCTTTACTCTCAATGGGAACACATATGTGATAGTAAATGTTATAACAGCCGCGGTACTTAACATTATCGCGTGAAAACAAAAGTTGTTTTCACACAGTAATGTGTGCCTTGTAATTAGGAGACGGGGTGGATTTAGTTTTATTTTCTACACTCTTATGTTAACGATGCCGAATGTTTGATTAGAGCAGTCCTGCCATAAACAAGTTTATTCCACCTCTTTTTCTCACAACGCCTCTTTTCGTGATAGGGTGTTTTCGCCTCCAACCACATTTTGCATGTGCTTTGACCTACGCCCACTTTGCATGTCATTAACTTACTGTGCGCAACATATGCAAAGTGGTCTTACGGCAGGCGATATAATACCGTTTTCAAGAAGGTGCAGCAGAATATTTTCAAGGATAGGTAAAACATTAACGCCGCTTTTATCGGCAGAAAAGTGCAGATATAGCGGCGATAACGGCGTTGATAATATGCTCTATGAATTGCAATTGAATGTAATGTTAGATGTAAAGACAACTACGCCTTCGGCCTGGTCGCCCCCACGCTCCTGACTTCTCCTGCTTCCTGAGCCTCCTGCTGCCTGTGCTCCACTCCGCTGTGTGCCGACGTCGCTTTCAGCGCCCCAGCTGCCGCAGGGCCGCCCGCCTAACCTGCACCCGTTTTTTCCGCCGCTGCCTGCCTGCGGCCCCGCCCCCACGCCAGACGATTGGATACCACGATCCCGCCTCCCAGCTGACCCGCCCTCCCGGCTCCCTTCTTAAGGGGACCTAATCTGCCACTCGGGAGTGACCACTGCGCCTTCGGCCGGTCGCCCCCACGCTCCTGACCTCTCCTGCTTCCTGAGCCTCCTGCTGCCTGTGCTCCACGCCGCTGTGCGCCGACGCCGATTTCAGCGCCCCAGCCGCCGCAGGGCCGCCCGCCTAACCTGCACCCGTTTTTCCCGCCGCTGCCTGCCTGCGGCCCCGCCCCCACGCCAGACGATTGGATACCATGATCCCGCCTCCCAGCTGACCCGCCCTCCCGGCTCCCTTCTTAAGGGGACCTAATCTGCCACTCGGGAGCGACCACTGCGCCTTCGGCCTGGTCACCCCCACGCTCCTGACCTCTCCTGCTTCCTGAGCCTCCTGCTGCCTGTGCTCCACGCCGCTGTGCGCCGATGCCGATTTCAGCGCCCCAGCCGCCGCAGGGCCGCCCGCCTAACCTGCACCCGTTTTCCCGCCGCTGCCTGCGGCCCCGCCCCCACGCCAGATGATTGGATACCACGATCCCGTCTCCCAGCTGACCCGCCCTCCCGGCTCCCTTCTTATGACGCCCCCTCAGCGACCGCGCAGCGGACGCGCGCAGCGGGAGCATCGACTGAGCGCCGAAGGTGCGCCAAAGGTAAGCCCGTCTGCGCCCGTCCGCGCCTGGACCGCGCCCAGTGCCAGGACCCCTGGCTCCCGCAGACACCAGCCCACCCGCCAGACCTACGACTCCACTAAACTCAACGCACTCAATGCCGGACGAATCCCGGGCTGCTACCGAGCCACCCCGAGACGCACCCACGGACCCTTCTGCTGCCACTCCTGCAAGTTCACCTGCATCCGGACCTGCACTACACCAGCTCCGACCAAGACCAAGACGAACCACAGCAGCAGCCACCTGAAATGCATCCTGCTCAACACCCGCTCCATCCACAGACACACTGTCGAGCTCTGGAACCTGCTCGACACCACAGCCCCAGACGTCGCCTTCCTCACGGAAACCTGGATGAACGCCTCTTCAGCGCCCGACATCGCCATCGCCATCCCAGGCGGCTACAAGATCATCCGGAGGGACCGCATCAACCAGACTGAAGGGGGCATCGCCATCATCCACAAGAACACCATCCGCATCACGACCAACACCGACGACACCCTCGCACCCGCCGAGCACCTGCACTTCCAGGTCCACCTCAACCCCAAGACCACCCTCAGAGGCACCCTCATCTACAGACCCCCGGGACCACGCACACAATTCAGCGAGGACATTGCCGACTTCGTCAGCCCGCACGCCCTCCCCTCCGCTGACTACATCCTCCTCGGGGACCTCAACTTCCACCTGGAGAACAACAACGACCGGAACACCACCACCTTGCTGGACAACCTCACAAACCTCGGACTCAAGCAGCTGGTGACCTCCCCCACCCACTACGCCGGACACACACTCGACCCCGTTTTCTCATCCAGCAAGGACTCACCTTCAGCCATGCCACCGGACTCCACTGGACGGACCACAGCTGCGTCCACTTCAGCTTCAAAAGGACCACGATCCACCACCACCAGCAACAGACTGCACGCAGAAGCTGGAACAAGATCACAGCCGACCAGCTCGCGACTTCCCTGAGCAAAACCCACCCACCAGCACAACGAACCCCAGCCAAGCGGCCACCAACCTCACGAAGTGGATCAGCGACTGCGCAGACGACCTCGCCCCCCTGAAGACCCCGCCTAGCAGACCCGGCAGCAAGAAAGCCCCATGGTTCACCGATGAACTCAAGAGCTCCAAGAAGAACTGCTGAGCCCTCGAGAGAGCCTGGCGCAGAGACCCAACACCGGACAACATGACTGCCCTCAAGCTCGCAACCCGAAAACACCACCAACTGATCCGCGCCACCAAGAAAATGGCATTCAAGGAACGACTGGACAAAAACGCACACAACAGCAAGGAACTCTTCAACATCGTTAAAGAGCTCTCCAACCCCAACGCCGGAAACAACGACATCACCCCTTCGCAAGACCTCTGCAACTCCCTCGCCTCCTTCTTCCACAACATGATCGCGGACATACACAACAGCTTCAGCACTCAACCGACGCACGCCACGACCGAACCACCGCCCCCCACCACCACCCTCCGCGCCTGGACCCCGATCAGCACCGAAGACACCGTTCGCACGATGAACTCCATCCACTCCAGATTTCCGACCGACCCCTGCCCTCACCACGTCTTCAACAAGGCCGATGCTGTCATTGCACCCCACCTGCGGGACATCATCAACACCTCCTTCGACACCGCTACCTTCCCGGAGAGCTGGAAGCACGCCGAACTCAGCGCTCTACTAAAGAAGCCATCAGCCGACCCCGCCGACCTCAAGAACTACCGCCCCATCTCGTTGCTCCCGTTCCCTGCAAAAGTCATCGAGAAGACCGTCAACAAGCAGCTGGCCGCCTTCCTCGAGACGAACGGATCCCTCGACCTCTCGCAGTCTGGCTTCCCGGGCAACCACAGCACCGAGACCGCCCTGATCGCAGCCACCTATGACATCCGAGCCCTGCTCGACAACGGAGAAACAGCAGCCCTCATCCTCCTAGACCTCTCCGCGGCCTTCGACACTGTCTGCCACTGTACACTAGTTCAGCGCCTCATCAACATCGGAATCCAGGAGAAGGCACTGGAGTGGATCATCTCCTTCCTCGCCGGAAGGACACAGAGAGTCTGCCTCCCCCCGGTCAGATCAGAAGCCACCGAAGTCATCTGCGGCGTTCCTCAAGGCCCCTCGCTTAGTCCAACCCTCTTCAACGTCTACATGAGCCCCCTCGCAGACATCGCACGCCAGCACAACCTCAACATCATCTCCTACGCCGATGACACCCAGCTGATCCTCTCCCTCACCAACGACCCCGCCACCGCCAGAGCCAACCTTCACGAAGGTATGAAAGAGGTAGCCGAATGGATGAAGAACAGCCGCCTGAAACTGAACTCGGACAAGACGGAAGTCCTCATACTGGGATCTTCACCCTTCGCCTGGGACGACTCCTGGTGGCCCCCCACCCTAGGCAGCGCACCCATACCAACAGACCACGCACACAACCTGGGCTTCATCCTGGACTCCTCCCTCTCCATGACCAGACAAGTCAACGCCGTCTCCTCGTTGTGCTTCAACATCCTGCGCATGCTATGTAAGATCTTCCGGTGGATCCCCACCGAGACCAGGAAGATGGTCACCCAGGCCCTCGTCACCAGCCGTCTGGACTACGGCAACTCCCTCTACGCCGGAACCACCGCCAAACTCCAGAAGAGACTCCAGCGGATCCAGAACGCCTTAGCACGACTCATCCTGGACATCCCCCGTCGCAGCCACATCTCCAGACACCTGAGAGACCTGCACTGGCTCCTGGTCAACAAGAGAATCACCTTCCGTCTCCTCACCCACGCACACAAAGCCCTACACAACCAAGGCCCAGGATACCTCAACAGCCGCATCAACTTCTACGCTCCCAAACGCCAGCTTCGATCGACAGGCCACGCCCTCGCCGCCGTCCCCCAGCATCCGAAGAGCCACCACAGGGGGACGGTCCTTCTCCTACCTCGCCGTCAAAACTTGGAACTCCCTCCCGACCCACCTCCGCCTGACCCAGGACCACCTCGCCTTCAGGAAGCAACTCAAGACCTGGCTGTTCGAGCAGTAGTGGACCCCCCCCCTAGCGCCTTGAGACACTCTGGGTGAGTAGTGCGCTATATAAATGCTTTGATTGATTGATTGATTGAGGTTTCGGTTGCAATTCATAGATCATATTATGAAGGCTATTATCGTCGTTTTATCGGCAGTGTCGTGTCGATGAAACCGACGATAATGTATTACGTCTCCTTCATAAAATGCACCAAGTATCGTCGCTTTTTTGCATAATTGTTCCGAAAAAAAGCGTCGATACTTGAGCTTGTGAGTAGAGCTCTTTTTGGTACAATGAGTTAGTTCTGAAAAGAACTTTTTTTTTTTTTAACAAGTGTTATATTGTTTTTGATTTTTAAAACTTGCACCGAAATTTTTAACTGTAAAACTGTGACACAGGATCAAAATGAAATGAAAAAAATTATCTTTTGTCGGAGCATTGATGACTCTCAATTTTTATTTTAATAAGAGTGAGGCTCTGCTCTCCGTACAGAAGAATTTCTCCACACAAGTTGCATTTCATATGCACCTTTGCCAAATATGGTCTCAAGTCCATCTCTGCACTGGATGGAGATGGAGGTCGTCCACCAGAAGAAGTGCTGGCCACCTCTGATGGTAGTTGCGTGGCCAGAGCTCTTGTCGATGCCTGTGCAAATTTTTCAGGATGCACTTGTCTCACATGCCTCATCATGGTATGTATGGAAAAGGAATACTTTTTCGACGGATTTCTTCTTGAAAGAACTGCTTTACATATTGTGCAAGTAACTTTGGGCGCATTCACTTTTTTTATCATTAGGATAAGTGAAAAATTGCCAGATGAAAGATTCCTTCCTTTTTGTTAAAGGTAGTCGATAATTTTCTTCAGATTCGGAAGATGAATTCTGTGCCGAAAGATGTAAAACGTTCTTCTCCCTTTAGAGTACAAAAGATAGTGAGGAAACTGGTTGGAGTGCTCCGTGAAAATTCCAGAATAGAAACTACTAAGAACCAATTGGAAGTGTTGTTTTCGAGTCACATGACTTCACATACAGGCATTAGGACGTATACGTTGTGAGGGAGGGAAGTGGGTGGGATGTGTGAAAATTGGAGAATAGAAACTACTAAGAACCAATTGGAAATGTTGTTTTGAAGTCACATGACTTCACATGCGCGCATCAGGACGTGTACGCGGTGACAGTATCTGGTCACGTACGTCATTTGGAAGTAGCGGTCTAATTTATTGAAGTTTCAAAATGTGAAAAGTAGGAAAGGTAGACATTCCCTGATCTTGTAGAACTTCTCAGGGGGTTCCAAGAACAATATTGATAAACTATAAAACCTTTTTTTTTTTTTAATATAGCGGGGTGCGCGCACCCGGTCGCGCACGAAAGTTTACAAAGGCCAACTTCTCCATTTACTGACAAATTTCAAAACGTTCAAAATAAGGCAAGGTAGAGATTCTCTAGTCCACTAGACCTTAACCAGGAGTCCTTAAACAATTGTGCCAGTCAAGAAAACTGTTTTTTTCAGATAAAAACATTTGCTGAAATTGATTGATAAGACTATAGGTTGTAATCACGATACAGTTAATAATTAGCATTTAAAAAACCTATGAAATTCACTGAAAAAACCATAGGTTTTAAACACGTTATAGTTAGAAAGTTGCATTTATAAAACCTATGAAATTCACTGAAAAAACCATAGGTTTTACACACGTTATAGTTAGCTGAATATTTTACTCATATAAAACCAATGAAATTCCC